>NC_082710.1:136331849-139033130 GCF_030144855.1 Hypanus sabinus | reverse complement strand
AGTGGAGAGCATTCAGACTGCTTGATATGGAGGTTCTAATAGACAGGATCACTGGAGGCTGCCGAGGATTATAGACTCAGCCAGTTCCATCACATGCACAGCCCTTCCCAACAGTGAGCATACCTTCAAGAGGCAGTGCCTAATGGAGGTGGCATCAATTACTGAGGACCCTCACCACCTGAGATGTGCTCTCTTCTCATTACTACCATCCAGGAAGAGACACGGGAGCCTGAAGACTCTCGCTGAAAGATTCAGAAACAGTTTCTTCTGAACACTGAGATCTTCAGGCAAACGACCCCAGGCATGGAGTAAACTAGAGAAAGTAATGATGAGGATTTATTCAAAGAACATAACAGAGGAATAACAAATGACTCAGAGTGTATATAATCGAGCAAGCTAGAGTACACAGAATGTTGGAGCCCAAACTGGAGACTCAGCGATGAATGCTAGCCATGACAATCTTAAAGAGTGCACATAGAACGAGAACCCCGTGTGTATCAGAACTAAAACTCAATAAACTAAAAATAGGATGCACAAGGAACCCCCATTCAAAAAAAAAAACAAGCAGCATGAAAATCATAAGAAAAACGTAGTAAGTACTAGCTAAAACAAGTCGGTGATGTTCAGGTGTTTCAGAGCACAGATGCAAGATGCTCGCTGGTGCCCAGCACTGTTCCAAACAGTTCATGACACTACCTATCTATTCAGCAAACACGAGGAAATCTGCAGAAGCCATAAATTTAAACAACACACACAAAATGCTGGTGGAACACAGCAGGCCAGGCAGCATCTATAAGGAGAAGCACTGTCAACGTTTCGAGCCGAGACCCTTCGTCAGGACTAGCATTTCTTTTTGCAACATTCATTCAATTTATATTATTTTATATTCTGTTCTGTACTACTGCGACAAACTACAAATTCATGTCAACCAAGTCAGTTATAATAATAGTAATTCTGGTTCTATGATGAATAATTCATCTGCTGAGCTCCAAGTAAATGTCACAGATGGGGGTGGTGGGGGGAGGGGAGAGAGACCCTGGTGATCCTCTCTGTGATTTTTACTGCCCTCTTTAAAGTAATGTGGTCTAATGCCTACCAGCTTCCATGCCACACAATGATACCGTCAGACAGGACACTCAATGCTGCTCCTCTGGAAAGTTGTTAGAATGGGGGCAGGGAGCCTTGCGCACCTCTGTCTCCTCAGAAAGTGAAGATGCTGCTGTGCCTTCTTGACTAGTGAGGAGGTGTTCTGGGTCCTGGTTAGATCACCCATTAAGTGGACACTAAGGAGGTTTGTGCTCTTCACCCTCTCCAACAGAGTGGTTGAACTGTGCCTTCCTGAAGTCCATGGTCATCCTTTTGACTTGTCCATGTTGAGATGCAGGTTGTTGTTTCTCACACCTGCGTAGCTGAACATGATTGTCCAGATTGGACTTTCGTTGATACTGAGTCACTGAAAAGCCCCATAAAAAGGCTTCAATTTCTCTATTTTTATGCTCAGCCAAGTGCCAGGTGCACCAAGTTATTTCGCCTCTCACCTCAGAATAAGAATCAAATTTATCATCACTAACAGAATGGCAGGAAATTTGTTGTTTTGTTGTGGCAGAACAGAGCAAAGACATAGAAGTCCTCTAAAGTGTACCAATAAACAGATAGTGCAAAAAAAAAGGATTAACATGGTAGTATTTATAAACTCACAGACCATTCAGAAATCTGATTGCAAAATGGAAGAAGCCATTCTGAAAATCATGAATGTGGGTCTTCAGACTTCTCCTACACCTCCTCCCTGATGGTAGTAATGAGAAGAGGGAATGTCCAGGATGGTGAGAATCCTTGCAATAGATGCTGCCTCAAGATGTCCTCAATAGTGGAGAGGCCTGTGCCCATGATGGACCTGGTTGAGTCTACTATATGACTGAAGCCCCTTACAATTCTGTGCATTGGAGGCTCCATAATTTGTATTTTTACAAATTTATTAATTTGTATTTTTTTCTTTCTCCTGCTGATCTTGTATTTTTATTCTTCTTTATCCTTTAATTGTTTTTTTTTGGTTTTCTTGCTTTGTGGCTACCTGTAAGCAAACAAATCTCAAGTTTGTATAATTTATATACTCTTTGATAATAAATGTACTCGACTTGGATTTTGATGCAACCAGCCAAAATACTGTCCGCAGTATATCCATAGAAATTTATCAGAGCAGCCAGGTGTGCTATAGCAGTGCTCTGCCCTCTCACAGTGAACGGGACCTTCTTCATTCCGGCTTGTTCAGCTGCACAATTACACTCGCCGCATTGGTCACTGAGAAATCATTCCAAAAAGCATTCGAGCAGTGCAGGGTGAATGCAGCTTCACAATGAATCTGAAAAATACTATTCCATATTGAGCAGCCTGTGATTAGTTACCTGAATCCAAGCCAGATGAGGGAAAACGACAAAACTGGGGAAGAAATATTTGACTGTGAAATCAATTAAGAAATAATTTCACCCTGCAGAGAAGCCTTCACTACTTCCAACTTCAAAGAAAGGTAAACTCAAGCCTTTAATTAATCATCACTGACACAGACTGTGAATTAGCCACACAAAAGTAATTAGCTCGAGACATTTATCTATCACACCGTGGACCACTCCCCCACACTTCAAAGAGTTTCTCAGTCTGAACATGAATGGAAGGTCAGTTTTAGGCCTGGATTCGAGTGGCAGGAGATGTCTCAAGCAACAACAATCGAGGAATAGAACGGGAAGGGGAGTGGCGCTGACGCACATCCTCCAAAACCAGTTTATTCCACATTGTCAGAGCCAAAAGGTCAAGAGTATTGAAACATGGAAACAGGCATACTGACCACCAAGCTTTAGTATTGGCCCTGCTTGGCCCTTATCCCAACTAACAAGAGAACATCTGCAGATGCTGGAAATCCAAGCAACATACACATTGCTGGAGGAACAGCATTTTGTGTGTAGCTTCCATATTTCTCTAAACCTTTTCTAAACAGGTATTTATCCAAATGACTTTAAAATGTTGTTAATTATATCTGCCTTAACCACCCTTTACGTGAAGAAGTTGCCCCTCATGTTCCTATTAAACATGTCCCCACCCCCACACCCTAAACCTATGCCCTCTGCTTTCAGTCCCCTTTCCCTGGGGCAAAACAACAATGTGTTTTCATCCCATGTACACCCCTCATAAAAGATTAAGTCACAAACACAAAGTCTGCAGATGTTGGGAATGCATGCAAGAAACACCGACTGCTGGAGCAACTCAGCAGACCAGGCAGCATCTATAGAAACGATTAAACAGTTGATGCTTCGGACCAAAACCCTTCATTGGGACGTAGATGAAGTATTGCATTTTGGCAAGAAAAATCAGGGCAGAGCTCACAGTAAATGGTAGGAGCCATCAAGACTTTTGTAGAATAGAGAGCCTTAGGGGTTCAAGTATAAATTTTCTTGAAAGTGATGACAATGGTGAAGAAACAACTTGGTATGCTGGTACTTATCTGTCACAGTATTGAACACAGGAGATGGGATGTCATTATAGGGCTGTTGAAGATGCTGCAGAGGCCACATTTTGACTATTGTGTGCAGGTCTGCCCTGCTTTTGGAAAGTACATAATTAAAATTGGGGAGATGCAAAAATGTTTACAATCATGTTACTGTGACTAGACGGCTTGAGTTATAAGCAGAGGCTAGATAGGCCAGAACATCTTTCCCTGGAGTGTAGCAGGCTGAGAAGTGGCCATATAGAAGTTTATAAAATCTTGAAAGGCACAGACAAGTTGGATGGCTAATGTCTCTTCCCCAGGGCAAAGAAGTTCAAACCCAGACAGCATAAGTTTAAAGTAAGAAGAAAAAGTTTTAAAAGGGGTCTGAGGAACACATCTTCAAACAGAGCATGGTAAATACATGGAAGTTGTTGAGACAGGTATAATGGCAACATTTAAAAGTCATTTGGACAACTAGTTGGATAGGAAAGGCTTAGACAGATATGAAATGAACTACCAAATGAAGATAAATAGAACTAGTTCAGTCAAACAATTTGGTCAACAAGGATGTTGTTTCCTATGGCAGGGGTTATTTTCTTTGCACCTCTAACTGGTTTTTATCAAGCCACTCCTCCGGCTTTTGGCCGCATCGATGGACTGTGACTAAGAAACTATGACTAAGAGTTTGTAAAGTTTAGTATGCTTTTCAAACACAGTGGACTCTGGGCACTCTGAGTGCAAACCTTTACATTCTGGGGGATGACAGAGCCATCTTGAAAAGTTGGCTTGATTCATGATGAAGTGTGTCCCAGGAGGGGCAGACAGGAGACAGGATTGGATCAATCTTTGTCCGGTATCTTGGCCAACAGACATTCCAACATGGCTGGCCGTGAGTTGGCATTGTGTGATGGATGCATGCCTCCACACAACGTCAGTATGTTGATCCACAGATGAATTGGGCTCAAGTGCCTTTTCCCACACATGATAACTTAATTTGAGGAGAAAAAAAAGGAGAAGATTCCAGTGGAGCTTAAATGCTGGAATGAACAGTTTTGGCCTAGTAGTCTGTTTCTTTATCCACTGAGTAACTCTAACTGGAATGGGAAAGCAGTCAAAATCCAACCATCTTGTCAGATCTGAAGTCTTGTGTACAACGGTCCAGGTTAAGGTGCCAGACTTCCTTCTCTGAAGGACATCACTGAACAATATCCATGCAGAACAATTCATCACATCAACACGTTGAGGTGGTAGTATAAAATACAGCAAGTGCATGGTTCTGAATAACCATCCACTAGTATCTTGGTTACTGCCAAGAGTACCTTCATATCTTCATAGAGACTTACATCTCCATGTCAACGGCAATTAGTGATCAGTTTATTATAGTCACATTTACAGTCCAAAGACGTTCCGTTTGGTAGGTTAATTGGTTATTGTAAATAGTCTAGGGTTAAATCGGGGATTGCTAGACAGTGCGTCTCATAGGGCCAGAAAGGCCTATTCCACACTGCTTCTCAATAAATAGATAGATATGTAGATATGCAAATACAGTGAAAAGCTTTTGCTTGTGTGCCATTCAGACAGACCAATCCAGGTGCAAGTATATCGAAGAGGAACAAAAGGGAAACAGAATGCCGATTACAGTGTTAGTTACAGAGAAGCTGCAATGCATGGAGCCAAATAAATTGCAAGGGTCATGATGAGGCATGTCAGGTAAATTGAGAGATCAAGAGAGTTCATATTGATTATACGAGGTCAATTTAGGAGTATTATAACAGCAGGGTAGAAAGTTGTCCTTGAGCCAGATCTTACCCTGCTAGTCTTTTTGGCTGAGATGTTTAATTTGTGCACACAAGTGCATGTGAAAGATCATATGGCATTTATTGATGAGAAGTGCCAAGAGCTGGTGTCTTAGCCAATGTGTCTCCCTTGAGAAAACTGAAGTAGATTATCTATTTATAATCCCTTTGCAATTTATGGAAGCTTGCTGTGCACAGATAGATTGAAGTCTCCGTACATTACTTCAATGGCTGATAAGTGCTGAGGGACATTGTAAAAAGTCCCATAAAAATGAGTCCCTACAGTAACCTTTAAGAACATCCTTTTTAAAGTATGTTACCTAATATAGTACACCATTTAGTGCCAGCAGGTACCTTTGTGATGCAAATAACAGAACTCTCCCCCCTTGTAAGTCCTCACTAATGCTGGAACCTGCATTTGCAGTGGAGTCATTCCAAGCATTCCTAGCACACAAACCAGTATGTGACCCATAATGAGGTTTTAGATCCATAAATTATTCAAGATTGGCGATTTCTTGTATTTGTAAAATTCTTGTACACTTTAATCTCTGTAAATTTCAAGGAATACCACTGAATTCAAAGGAAAGGAAGGAAGTCAGGACAGAAGTAGCGCCTTGAGTCTGTTCCATCATTCATCATGTTCTGACTGAAGCACTGGAAAATGTCCCTTGGCATTATTTGAATGACAAAAGCCCTTCAGTAAGTAAGATTCTCACATCAACTGCCATCTGTGGATGAACAAGTCTTCCATCAGCTCCATGCATAGAAGTACTTCTCAACATTCCTGAGAGGCTGGAATTGAATTTTGAAACAGTGCCCACAATACACCCACAACCATTCCCTCACTCCACCACCGAGACACAGCAGTGGCAGCTTGTACCATCTGGAGGATGCATTAAACCACTCACCAAGATTCTTTGGACATCACCTTCCAACATAGCTTGAAGGACAAAGGCAGAAAAGAAAAGACCACCACCAACTGGAAGCTGCTCTCCAAGCCACACACCATCCAGATGGTGACATATATTGTCATTCCTTCACCACCACTGGATAAAAGTCTTGGAATTCTCTTCCCAACAGGATTGTGGGTATAACTGCACCTCGACGATACAGAAAGGTAGCTCACCAACACCTGCTCAAGGGCAATTACATTTGGGGAATCAACTGCTGGCTCACACTATGAAGCCAACATTCTTTGAAAAAAATAGAAAAAAAACTATATTTTCCAAACTACAGAATCTTTCTCTTACTCTTACCTTCAGTTGCAAGAGATCTGTTCAATAGTATGCAACAGTAGCAAGCTTTTCAAAGTAAATTGTATTATCAGACAATTGTATTGTCATCACATACAATGCTGAAATTCTTCTTCTTGCAGGCATACTCAGCTTTTCACTGTATCTTGGTGCATGTGACAATAATAAAAACAATAACGATACCAATCATCCCTTAAAAGTTCACAGGTATTAAAAATCTTGAAGACTGATTCATCTTTGTATTATCAGACACTAGTTACAGAATCAAAAATCAATGTGTCCTTGTATTTCCACAGATAACATACCCATTCATTTGCCTTTTTTAAGTAAGCATATTATATAATTGTTATTATAGGCATCTACTTATAAAATAGTATCACCCAGAAATGCATGGCATTCTGCAGCTACAATGCCTTCATCATGCGATTCAGTGAGTAAATTTACACATTTCCACAATGTGTATGGGCTGGCATTTAATACTCTCCTTCAGCTCTTTTGTTACTCTCATTCTCGAATCTCTGGAATTTGTGTAGTTCAAGGATTTCGTCCCAGTAACAATGAGATATATTTAATCTGAAATACTATTCCTCCTCCTCTCTCCACTGGCATTGCCAATCTACAGGATGAGCCTGTCCTGGTTTTTCTTTCTCATTTCATGCATGTGCAGTATTCTGTCTGGTACTCTGCATTTATGTCACATCTTTAGTGCTGGAAAACAACCCAAAATACTTCACACCATTATCAGTCAAACCTGATAACAATTAATAGTTTCATAATACAACTAAGCAACTGAGCATATTTGCAAAACTAAATCAGCAGGAGAAGGTCGTCCATGTTTAATATGAAATGTGACAGCAAATAAGCAATAGCTGAGGTTTTGATGTTAAATAGATTTAAGGAACTAAATGCAATTCACGCTCCTTTGACATTGGTACAGCCTGGGCGACCAAAGATTAATTTTTATCTCAATGTACAGTTTTTGAGCCTTAGCCTTCACAACCATTTCTACCATTCATTTAAGATGTTACGCTCTCCAAAAATTCACTACCTCAGTTTTCCATTTGCTCAATCATCACTGCACTAGCTAATCCTCATTTGCTCATTAATTAACTTAGATTCTATAGCCCAATGTTCAAATGCTCTCCTTCAAATCTGCAATGCACTGAGATCTCTCAATTCTCTCAGATCTGGTCTCTTGCTTCTTTCCAAATGTTGTCACTTCACCTTGGATATGCAAGGGAGCTTGAGTTCTGAGTGCATGAAACACAAATGACTGTCGTTCCGAAAGAGCAAGTAATCAGGAAGGCCAATATTTTGTAAAAATATATTAAATAGGGAAGTTTTGATGTCACAAGCAATAGTGAAATTATGTCTAGATAATTCTACACTATCTAGTCTCCCTATCCAAGTAAGGATAGGAAAAATGAGAGGGGATCTTATTGAAACATGCAATTTCTGAGAATGCTTTATAGAGCGATTGTTCAGCTGATATTTTCTCAATTCAATATCTCTAGAATGGGAGCATTATTTCAAAAGGGATCATCAAAAGGCCATTAAAACAGAAATGTGGAGGAATTTCTTCAAAGGTGTGTAGCTCTTTGAAAATCTGTTTGACAGAGAGCAGTGAAGGTAGGGTCATCGTATGTATTCAAGGTGGAGACCGACAGTCAATCAATTGATGTGGGTAGAGAGAGGGGAAGTAATGTTGAGTTGAATATTGGATTATCCATAAACTTATGAGACCAAGCCAAAGAGGCAGCCTAGTTGTATGATGTTGTACAGTGAAATGAGTAAGTTAGGAATGAGCTTTGGAAAAGTGTCCAGAATATCCAATGTTCACAGTGTTACATGAGCACAATGTCAATGTTGTGCATTACAGGGAGTGAAGTTCAAAGAAGATATTGAAACCAAGCCATGATTCACCTAAGAGGTAACAGAGAATAAGAAGCACTGTGCAGTGCCAGTGGTCAATGTCGGAATTAGTTATGAAACATAGAAAATCTACAGCACAATACAGGTCTTTCAGCCTACAATGCTGTGCCAAACATGTACTTACTTCAGAAATTACCTCGGGTTACCCATAGCCCTCTATTTTTCTAAGCTCCAACTACCTATCCAGGAGTCTCTTAAAAGATCCTATTGTATCCGCCTCCACCACCATCGTCGCCGACAGCCCATTCCAAGCACTCTGCATAAAAAACTTACCTCTGACATCTTCTCTGTACCTACTTCTAAGCACCTTAAAACTATGCCCTCTCGTGTGAGCCATTTCAGCCCTGGGAAAAAGCCTCTGACTATCCACTTGATCAATGCTTCTCACCATCTTATACACTATCTAATGCTTAGATATTTTTAAATGTTAGAGCAAAAGAAAGCAAGCACAAAATAAAGTTTCTGCATTGTTTGCATAATGAAATAATACAAGTTTTTTAAATGAGAAAAAATTGTACAGCCAATTAAAATATTGCCAATGCCTAAGAGCTTAAAGGATTGAGTCTGACAGCTGCTGCAGGTGTGCAATAGCTTGAGAAGGATTCAAACGGCTCCCGAATCTGGCAATTTATTGAGTAGATGAATCCTGTGGAGCAGAACGGAAGAAGTCAATCAAGAGCTTGTCATTTATTTCACTTAGCATTACATGGGTTATTCTCCTAATGACTTAAAACATAATACACTGCCACTCTGATTAAAGCAACAGAGGCATTAGATTAAGCAGACTGAGATTTTTTACTGTTGTTTTCCTGCTGGGACACCAATATTACAGGTGTAGTGCCCGCAGCCGAGACTCAAGTTGTTTTAACAGTGCCTTGAATATTTGCCTTCCTTATTAGCCTTTCTTCCAGATATTCCTCAAGTACAGCTTCCCTTGCAATTAATAGGATTGTTTATTGGTTAGTGTGGGCTTTGTGACACATCCTCCCCACCACGGAAAGTACGGTATCTATATCTTTTTGTGCAAATAGCCCTGAAGAGACAACGGATTGTGTGGTGAGGGAGAGAGAACAAAAGTAGTGAATGGAGGCACTCTCTTGTGCCCCACAGTCCTGAGAAGACAGCGGATTGTGCAGTGGAAGTGAGTGTTGAAAAGTAGAGAGCAGAGGCTTTCAGCACTTCCTGCATGCGACAGTCCCGAGGGGACTCATAGTTAGGCCAATAAAAACAACTTAAGTTAAGGTTGAGTGGCCATTGTAGGAGTGGAGCAGTGTTGGAGTGTAGAGTTGAGGCTTTGGCTCTTTGAGGTCAGAAGTTGATTCTTTTTCTTTGTCATTTATTTTATTGCACATAGAGCAGTGAGGATGCCAGAAAGGATACTGGAATGCTCAGAGTAGGGTGTGGGAAGGCAAGGGATCCTCTAGTGTCCCTGATAACTATACCTGCAAGAAATGCATCCACCTACAGCTTCTCACAGACGACGTTAAGGACTGGAGCTGGAACTGGATGAACTCCGGATCATTCAGGATGCCGAGAGACTGATGGATAGGACATACAAAGAGGTAGCTAAACCCAAGGTGCAGGACACAAGTATATAGGTGACCGTCAGGAGGGAGAAAGGGTTAGGCAGGAATTATCAAGGGAACCTTGCTTTTTGGTTGATATTGAGGCCCTGGTTAAGAAAAAGAAGTCAGTACATAACAGATATAAGCAAGTGAGGTACTTGAGAAGTATAGGAAATGCAAAAGAATACTTAAGGGATCTGTGCCAGTCCCATTACTGATTATCATCTGCATTAATGATTTAGATAATATGTTAAATTGCATCAATAAATTTGCAAATGACACCAAGACTGAAGTGTGGTGGACAGCAATGAAGAGTATCAAAGTTACAACTAGATCTAGGCCAGCTAGAAAAATGGCATTAGGAATTTAATGCAGAGAAGCGTGAAGTTTTGCACAAGGGAGGACAAACAGTGTGCAGTAGGGCTCTGAGGAGTTTGGTAGCACATAGGATCTGGGAATACAGATCCAAAATTCCTTGAAAGTGGCATCACAGGTAGGGTCATAAAGAAAACTTTTGCCACAAAGGCCTTCATAAATCAAAGTATTGAGTACAGAGGTTGGAATGTGATGTTGAAATTGTGTAAGACTTTGCTAAGACCTAATTTAGAGTATTATGTCTAAATTTAGAGTGTGAATCCCGTTTCCACGACAAGTGGAAATAACTTTGAAAAACTGCAGAGAAAATTTACAAGGATTTTGCCAGGACTGAAGAGATGAATTACAGGGAAAGGTTGAATAGATTAGGACTTCATTCCCAAAAATGTAGCGGATTGAGGGGAGATTTGATCGAGGTTTCCACAATTTTGAGGGGTAAATGCAAGCTGGCCTTTTCTTACTGAGGTTGGGTGTGACTAAAACTAAAGGTTATGGGTCAAGTGTGAAAGGTGAAATACTGAAGGGAAACATGAGGGGATGCTTCTTCCACTCAGAGGGTGGTGAGAGTGTGGAATGAACTGCAGCACAAGTGGTGAATGTGGCTTTTATTTCAAACATTTAAGAGAAATTTGGATAGGCCCGTGGCTGTGAAGGGTGTGGAGGGCTATGGTTCAGGTGCCATTCAATGGAACTAAGAAGATTAATGGTTGGGCACAGACTGGAGAGGCCAAAGGGCCCGTTTCTGTGCAGCAGTGCTCTCTGACTCTGTCAGGCACTGCATTAAGAAGGCAACATGTACCAAATATCCCCACCTTCTGAGCCACACGACCTTCTTGCAGCTACCAACAGGCAGGATGTACAGAAGCCGAAGTCACATACCGACAGGTTCAAGATTAGCTACGCTGCCTATAAAAAGTATTCACATACCTGGCAGGTTTTTATGTTTTACGCCAGTGAATTACAGTGGATTTCATTTGGCTTTTTTGACGCTGATCCACAGAAAAGGCTCTTTTGTGTCAAATTGAAAACAAATTTATACAAATTGGTCTAAATTTATTACAGTTATCAAACACAAAATAATTGATTGCATAATTACTCACCCCTTTGGCAGCAATTACAACCTGAAGTCTATGTGGATATGTCTCTATCAGCTTTGCACATCTTGACACTGCAATTTGTCCCCATTCTTCAATACAAAGCTGCTCAGGTTTTGCTAGATTGCATGGGGATTGTCAGTGAACAGCCCTTTTCAAGTCCAGCCACATATTCTCAAATGGATTGAGGTCTGGACTCAGATTTGCCCACTCCAGGACATCAACTTTGTTGTTTTTAATCCATTTCTGTGCAGCTTTGCCTTTATGCTTGAGGTCATTCTCTTGCTGGGAAAACAAATCTCCCATGTTGCAGTTCTTCTGCTGACTGCATCAAGCTTTCCTCCAGGATTTTCCTGTATTTTGCTGCATTCATTTTACCCTCTACCTTCACAGGCCGTCCAGGTCCTGCTGCAGTGAAGCGTCCCCACAGCATGATGCAGCCACCATTGGGAGGGTGTGTTTTAATGATGTGTGGTGTTTGGCTTACACCAAACAAAGCATTTAGTTTGATGGTCTAAAAGCTCAATTTTGATTTCATCAGACCACAGAATGTTCTTCCAGCTGACTTCAGCATCTCCCTCATGCCTTCTGGCAAACTCTAGCTGAGATTTCATGAGTTTTTTTTTCAACAGTGGCTTTCTCGTTACCACTGTCCCATAAAGCTAGAGCTGGTGAAGGAAACACGCAACAGTTGCTATATTTGCAGTCTTTCCCGTCTCAGCCACTGAAGTCCTTAACTCCTCCAGAATCCCCTTCTTGCACGGTCACTCAGCTTTTGAGGATGACTTGCTCAAAGCAGACATACAGTTGTGCAATATTCTTTCCATTTCTTGATTGACTTAACTACACTCGAAGGATATTTGTTGACTTGGAATTTTTCTTGTATCCATTTCCTGACTTACACTTTTCAATAACCTGTTTGAGATTTGCTTGGAGTGTTCTTTTGTCATCATAGTGTAGTTTTTGCCAGGATACTGACTCACCAGCAGTTGGATCTTCCAGGTACAGGTGTAGTTTTACTACAATCAATTGAAAACCTTGACCACACAAGTCTCCAGAAACACTTATCCATTTAACTAATTATCTGACTTCTAAAACCAATTGGCTGCACCAGTGATGATTTGGTGTGTCATATTAAAAGGGTGGTGAAAACTTATGCAATTATTTTCAGGTTTATATTTGTAATTAATTTAGATCACCTTGCAGAGATCTGTTTCTATTTTGACACAAGAGAGTTTTTTTCTGTCGATCAGTGTCAAAAAAGCCACTGTGATTCAATGATATGAAACAATAAAACATGAAAGCTTCCAAGGGGCGTGAATACCTTTTATAGGCACTATACTTCCATTCAGCCAGCCATCTGGTTCTTCAACCATCTTGCACTAAAGGATGGTTCAAAAAATCCAACAGCAGTAGACAATAATCTATTCTTAAGCAACTGAGTGTGGGTCCTCTGACTCCTATAACTCCTCCCAGATGTCTCTTAAACACAATGACAGCATCTGACTCAATCCTCTCATCTGGCAGCAGATTCCAGATATCAACCATTCTGCAGGTAACGATACTTTCCTCTCAAGCACCCCTTTAAAATTCCATCCTCTCACCTTAAACTTATTCCTTCTTGGCCCTATCATGATAATAACAATCACGGTCTCCACTTGATCCATGTTGTGATCCAGCGGGTTCAACAAGTCACAATTCCAAAACAGCCGGAGAATGCGGAAAAGCCAACTGGAGTTCGCAAGCTGTACTGGAAAAACCAGTTGTAAAGTACTATCTTCCACCACCATCAGTGTTCCCTTATATAATGAGTTGGATTCTTGACCTCATTATCTACCTCAATATGATTTACCTGCACTGCACTTTCTCTATTATGCTGTGTTGTTATTATCTTGTTCTACCTCAAAGCACCATGTAAAGATTTGAGATATATGAACAGTACGTAAGAAAAGCTTTTCACTCTATCTTGGCACATCTGATGATAATTAACCAATGCGAACCAATACTAGCAACCCGAACACAGGATATTGAAATCAGCACACAGCGAGAAGCCAGCAAGGAAGACAAGCTTTTGATTTTCAAGAATTAAGCCGGTGCTGATAATCCAGGATTGCTCCAATGCTGCCATCTGAGCAGACAATCAGCTTTTTAACAGATGGATTGAGAACAGGAAAATCAATTCAGATCATAGGTGCTATTTCTGCCACGTAGCTACAAAGCAAACTGTCAATGTTGCCACGTTGTCTTGAAGGGAGAAATGAATGGAACTACTTAGAATTCATATTTTCAAGTTGTTAATCCCTAAATCCAATTCATGTTATTACTTTGTATAAACGTCTTTTTGACATGAATAGGTTGCAAATGACTTCCTTATATAAACACTCTGCAGCCTATGTGTCAAAATGATTTCTTCAAGAACCGATGCCATAAAGTACAACCTGAAAAAAACATTTGATTCCCACTGACTGAACAACACTGCTTCAGAGTGTGCCTTTTGCTTTCACAGTAGATTCATGCAGCTACACAGAGAGAAAGAAAATTATTGCTGAGCATGTCGGTTCAATTACTGGAATGAAGCATTTGTTAAACTGATGGAAATATATTAGCGTTAGCATGAGCAGATACTAGATCCTGCTCAAAATCTTACTACAGATTTCTTTTACTGGCCCCTTGCTGATGCAAACCTCTGTGTGCTCAAGAACATGGGCATCAAGAAATGTGATAATGTTAGCCAGCAGTAATTGGAGGGCAAGGAATGTGGATGAAAGGCAATTAATTTCTGGTTATTAGGATAATAAAGGGATATAGAGCAAGTACAGAGATGTAAAACATCAGACAAGCTCTGTCTGAATGGTGGAGTATCTTTGAGAGGCTTACGCACTTATTCCGGTTTCTGTTTCTGCTGTTAGAGTCAAACAAAACAAAATTAGGACCACAGGCCCAGAAGGCACAGGTCAAGCAAGGATTCCATCTAAGCTATTTCACTGGCTTACATACAGTCCATATCCTCTTAAACTGTTCCCATCCATATACTTGACCAAATACCTTTCAGATGTTCCTACCTCAACCACTTCCCTACTCCGCCATTCAATAAGATCATGGCTGATCTGGACATGGACTCAGCTCCATTTACCTGCTTTTTCCCCATCATTCTTAACTGCCCTATTATGCAAAATCTGCTGTATCCTCAATGTATTTAATGCCTTTACTGCCTCCTTGCATAGAGAATTCCACAGATACACTACACCCCGGGAAAGGCAGTTCTTCCTTACCTCTGTTGCGAATCTACGTCCCTGAAGATTGAGGCTTTGTCCCTTAGTTCTAGTTTCATCTATCAGTGGAAAAAGACTTTCCAGCTTCTAATAATTTTTTCCTCTCTCACCTTGAACTTATACTTTCTACTTCTGATTCAAAAATCTGCAAAAAACTGTGTCCCTTGTAATTCTATCAACTTCAAAAAGATAATTGCTTATTCTCCTATGGTCCAATGAAAAAAAAATGTTTCAACCTGCTCAACATCTCCCTATAAGGCTGTCCCTTTAGTCCCCGCATTATCCTAGTCAATAACTCCAAAGGAGCACAAGAGAGAGGTGATGGGTAAATAATGAAATAAGTTGAGAGAGGGAAATGGGAATGGGGTATAGTGGGGGGGTGGGGCATTACCAGGCTTCTCACCTTTCCCTTTCTTCCATGGCCTTCTGTGCTCTCCTATCAGTTTGCCCCTTCTCCAGCCCTTTATCTCTTTCATTAATCGACTTCACAGTGCTCTATCTCACCCCTCCTCCTCTCCCATTTTCTCCCATCACCTACCGGCTTGTACTTGTTCCTCCCCTCCCCCACCTTCTTACTCTGACTTCCCATCTTTTTTTCTCCAGTCCTGATGAATGGTCTCGGTCCAAAACATTAACTGTTTACTCTTTTCTGTAGATGTTGCCTGGCCGGCTGAGTTCCTCCAGCATTTTGTTTGTGTCAAAAATAGAAGATCCACAGGGGCTTAGCAGGGTGGATGCCCATCCTGATCAAAAAGACACAACAGCGCCTTTATTTCCTGTGGAGCATCCAGAAAGCTCACCCCTGTCCCAGGATGCTGACGGACTTCTACCACTGTAGCATTGAGAGAATACTCACCATCTGCATCTCAGTGTGGTATGGCAATTGTCCCATATCAGACTGCAAAGCACTCCAGCATAAGGTGGTGAAAACTGCCCAGCAGATTATCGGCACCCAATTGCCCACCATTGAGAACATCTACCATAAACACTGCCTGGGCAGGGTGAAAACCATTATCAAAGAGACATCTCACCCTAACCATGAACTTTTGACTCTCCTTCCATCCGGTAGGCGCTACAGGAGCCTCCACTCCCACACCAGCAGACACAGGAAGAGCTTTTTCCCTGAGGCTGTGACCCTGCTGAACCTCACATCACTAAGCAGTATTGCACCCATATTGTACTGTCTCAGTTCTTTTATATTTGTGTGCTGTAGCATTTACTTTTTATTCACAGTTATTTTGTAAATAACACTACTCTTTGCATTTCTGGTTAGATGCTAACTGCATTTCATTGGCTTTGTATCTGTACTTGGCACAATGACAATAAAGTTGAATCTAATCTAATCTAAAAAATGTTTTTATGAATTGGAGAATCACAACAATGGGCCATAGAAAATGGCCCTGTCATTTGATGTGCATAGACGTTTCCTCTCTCTGGTGCTGCTGAATTACTGGAATTGTCTCTCTGAGGGTGGTAGAGGCCAGGTCATTACATACATTTAAGATGGAGATGGATAATCAAACTGAAATAATTCTTTCCTTCAAATGGCAGAATATATACTCAAATCCAGTTAGATCTGTCAAATTAATACAAAGTGGTTAGGATAATTATCTTGTTCTAATAAAGTTTATCAGATCTGAAACATTAACTGCTTCCCTCTCCACAGATACTGTCTGAAATGCTGAGTTTTTCCAGCATTGTCTGTTGTCTTTTTATTTCGGATCTCCACTATTGCATTTTCTTTCACTTTCATTTTGGCATAACTGCCTTTGGTTGATTGTACTAACTGTGTGTCTAAATATCAGTCACTGCATACTCCTTCAGATCCATTGAAGATAACTACAACTGCCCAGCAATGCTTATAGAATGATGTAACAGAATTTATTCATAGATTATGTTTTGCTCAGCACAATGCTACCAATCCAATTATACTATTTTCTCTGTTTTAAAAAATTACACAGATGCATTAAGCAGAATGAGTTGTCTGAACAGCTGACACAGCAAAAAATAATATGTATTTAACGGCTATTTGCCTGAAATACTCCTCAACCACTGATTGACTCTCAAACTGAGGGACATCAAATTCACTAAGTCCTGGGACTTAGATGCCTTCTTCAACAAGTACTGGAATATTCACTTTTATTTTATTTACTCTGTTACGTTTCACTCACAAAACAATAGATCATTAATGTTTGACAGAGGCTATTGGATTAGGTTTTACAAATTCCGAAATGACGGGAAATGGAGCAGGGGATCCCAACCTGGTGTCCATGGACCCTTCAGTGAATGGTAGGGGTCCATGGCATAAAAAAACGTTGGGAACCCCTGAAACAGAACAAATAATAAAGGCAGTGCAGTGGTTAAAATGCAGACAGAATCCGGAGGAGACGCAAGAGACTACAGACACTACAATTTGGAGCAATAAAAAATCTGCTAGAAGAACTCATTGGGTTGAGCAGCATCTGAGGGAGGAAAGGAAATGTTTACATTTCAGGTCAAATTGCTGCATATGGACTCTGCTGCTTGCTATTTAACTATTCCCTGCCCTGTTTCCTGCACGGATACCATTCCTTTATTCCAGTTTCTCTGTCCTGGTCATATCTGCTCTCAAAATGAGTACTTCCATTCCAGGACAAATGAAATGGTCTCCTTTTACAGGAAGTGTGGCTAACCATCTGCAGTGGCTGATAGAGCTCACTCTTCTACCTCCCATGCTTCTAGAACCTCCACTCTCTCCTCAACTACCTCCAGACAGAAGAGAGGTAGAGTTCCCCTCATCTCAGGTATGAATATCTGGAGTTCTGAAGAACTGAGTCAGAATAAACTCCAAATCCAAGCTCACCCCAATGCCTTATCCTCAATTTCATTTATTCCTTTCCAAAATTTTCTTGCAGCTTTTAGGAGTTTTTAGTCACTCTCAGCATTACACTGTAAAGCTTGACACACATTACATTCTCTCTGCTTTGTGAGAGATTGCAATATCAACGCACACCTGAAGTTTAGAACAGAGAAAGCAGACTTTATGATTATATCTCCAAGTTTTATTTCAACAAGCCCTTCTTAGGGGAAGATGTGTGTGTAAGTTTCCTACACCGGTTACCCCAGTTGACTTTCAAAAAGCTGAGGAAAGAACTGGAGATACAGCAGGAAAATAAAGATTTTCTAACATTGGCACCATGAATGCTTTAATAATTGATTAATTGAGACTTGGCACAGAGTAGACCCTTCTGGCCCTTAAAGCCACACTGCCCACCACGCTACCTATTTAATACTATCCTAATCACAGCCAATTTTACAATGACCAATTAGCCTACTGGCCAGTTCATCTTTGGACTGTGGGGGCAAACCCACCCAGCCACGGGGCGAACGACCAAACCTCCTTACAGGGAGCAGTGGAAATTGAACCCAGGTCATCTGTATTGTCACTGCTACACTAGCACCCACTGAGTATCTCTGAAGAGAATTAGAACACGTTGGAAAACAGTTGAGGACACAGCAGTCAGGTTCAGCCAGAATGGATAAAAACTATCCCTGCAATAGTCTATAGCAGATGCTTGCAAAATCCAATCTGACCGACACAGGACTCTTGCTGAATGAACTAGATAAGAAAGTGTGAAAAGGGGAAGAGGTAATTTGCATTTATATAGCACAATACATAACCTCAGGATGTTCCAAGGCACTCTGCAGTAAAGTTCAGTCTATCTGAATTGTGGTTACTGTTGCTACATATGAGATATGGCCACATATTTGAAAACAGCATGCTACCGTAAACTACAATCTGCTCAAGAACAGATGACCTGTCCTTGAACACTGATGTTACCAGAAGTCAACAGTCTTCATCTACACCACCAGTCCAGTACTTCTCTTATCTAAAATACTAGCTTCATTTTGTATTTCTCCTCCAAGTTTTTTCTTCAGTCCTAATGGAATGTCTCAACTCAAAATATCGACTGTTTATTCATCTCCATAAGTGCTGCCTGACTTGCTGTGTTCCTCCAGCATATTGTGTGTGTTACTCTAGATCTCCAGCATCTGCAGAAATTTTTTGTGTCTTCTTCATATCAATGTTCATTCACTGGGCTGAAACATCACCAGATTTGACCTCCATTCTCCAAGACCTTTTGGCTAATGAATCTTGAGCAAACTTGAGCTCATTTCATGTGGCTTCAGGAGTGGCCTTTTGATCCCTCATGATAGATAACGTCTTGGCAGCATTCATGATTCTTCGTTGGGAGAACATGGCCAGACACTCTTAAAAAAGGTGAGGCTCACTCACCCATGTGATGCATTTATTCTCCCATTCCTTCCACTCCCTGTGGAACCACTTTCCCGCAATGCCTCCTCCAGAATAAAAGCAATTAAATTCAAAGGTTTCTTGAAACTTAGAGCAACACACATTCTGTTGAAGTAACTCAGCAGGTTGAACATCATCTATGGGGGGGGGGGGGGGCGGAGAAAGAACTGTGAGGACGGACTCATAAAATAACATACGAACATAAGAAATAGGATCAGGAGTATACCATTTGGTCCATTGAGCCTGCTCCACCATTCAATAAGATCATTGCTGATCTGACTGTGGACTCAACTCCACCTATCTGTCTTTTCACCAAGACCTTTAAATCTCCTGGTCTGCAAATGTCTATCTATGTATTAAATATACTTAATGAGGTAGCCTCTACTACTTCAGTGGATGAGAGCTTCACAGATTCACTATTCCCTGCAAATAGCAGTTCCTCCTCATCTCCATCGTGAAACTGCTGCCCCAAATCTTGAGGTTATGCCCCCTATTTCTAGTCTCACTTATCAATAGAAACAACTTTCCTGCCTCTATCTTAACTATCTCTTTTGTAATTTATATGCTTCTATAGGATTCCCTCTCTCTTTCTTCTGAATACCAGTAACTGTAAATCCCAAGTGATCCATTCTCTTCATAGGTTACATGGTTGGCTCAACGTTGTGGGCCGAAGGGCCTGCAATGTGCTGTAGATTTCTATGTTAACCTCCTCAACTCCAGAATTAATCTGGTGAACCTCCTCTTCACTGCCTCCAAAGCCAGTATAGCTCCTGAAGTAAGAACAGCAGAACTGCGTGCAGCTTTCCAAATGTGGCCTCACCAGTACCCTATATATATGTGCAGTATAACCTCCCTGCTCTTTAAGTCAATCCCACTAGCAATGAAGGCCAGCATTCCATTTGCCTTCTTAATAACCTGCTGCACCTGCAACTGAACCCTTTGCAATTTCTGCACAAACCCTCCAGGTCTTTCTGTACAACAATAGAGAAAAAAACATTAAAGACAAACAAACCAAAGTGAAATATTTGAACAAATATTAATCATTTTTAAATGACACTTTTCTTGAGCTGCGCCATGAGAAACTACAGCAAATAATTCTTGGACAGTTTTGACTCCTGATCAGATTTAAGGATTTCAATCTACTTGACTGTTGAAGATTTAAATGAATTACACCATTTTTACACAGATGGAGAGAAGTCAAAAATTCAGCATTGGAACTAATAGAAAAGGCCTACTTGAACACTTTGCTATCTGCACCTGAATAAAATGGAAGCAGTTAACAGGTAAGAGAGAGGAATACCAAATGAAACCACATAAATTTCACAAGCATGCCATATAAATGTAAATGAGCAAGATACAACTCGCTGACTATGTATCTCTGAAAATAATTTTTCATTACGGAGGATCTTAAATGAGCTAAAGTTCAAAGGCAATGCAGACAGTACATATGCCTGTGAAAACTAGGAAAGTAGCGTTATGAGGGTTAACGAACTGCCATTACTTCATAGACTTTTCTGGAACTCTGACTAATTACAATGACGATAAATTCTCTCTATTTCTCATCGTACGTTTCCTGGTTTTACTAAACCGCTTGATGAAGAGCCATCAATCTCCATCAGCATCAGATCTGAGGAGGGAAGTCCCAACCCAAGTAACACACACAAAATGCTGGGCAAATGCAGCAGACAGGTAGCATTAATGGAGGGCAATAGTCTTAGCCAAAATGTCAAATACTTATTTCCCTCTATAGGTGATGCCTGACCTGCTGACTTCCTCCAGCATTTTGTCTGTTGATTTCCCATATCTGTAGAATATCTTTTGCCCTCACCCAAAGTGCACTCTGGGACACCGTTGTTAGAAGCAGCGAGAAGTCAGCTCACCATCACCCTTTCACTGGCAATGAGAGAGACTGGCGATAAATGCTGGCCTTGCCAACAGTGCCCACATCACACTTTGGAGTCAACAATATGAATGATAAAGAAGGGTTGCATGAAAAGCCATGAAAAACAAGAATTATACACTCCAAAAAGTTCCTAGCATGTTTGCAATCCAGTTTTGCTTTATCTGACCATGATTACTATTGTCACTATAACAACAATCTGTATTTTTTCATTGTGTATGAAGTGATAATTCATTCTGAAACATTAAACAGAAGAAGATGGTCCACTTCCAAATAGTCACCTTAAAGACTTTGGGGACACAGAAGTTTGATAATGCTAGAATCAGGACAACACACTATGTGCTAGAGGACCTCAAGTGGTCAGGCAGTATCTATGAAGTAAAATGAATAATTGACATTTCAGGTAGAGACCTTTCTTCTGATTCAAAATGAAGGGCTTTAGCCCAGAATGGTGACTGTCCATTATTATGCATCATCCTAACTGAAAAGCAAAATTGACTTCTGGGCAGACGTCTATAAAATTGGAACCATTCATTACTTTAAGACAAGTGTAAAAGATCCTAGAAGGCAGGGCAGTGTTGATTGCAGAACCTCGAACTTGAGAACACAGTTACAAGATAAGAGGCTGGTAATTTAAAACTGATGTGTGTGGAAATATCTTCTCCTAGTGGGTGACAAACTTATGGAATTCTCTATACCAAATAGCTGGTTGGATTACTGGAGGTACTTAGCAACAGGTAGTTTTTTCCTAAGATTAGGAAATTGAAGACTCTGGGGAATTGACATCAAAGAGGAAGTAGGCCTGGATCATGACAAAGGGGCACCAAAGTACCTCTATACTGAAATGTTCTACATTGTCCCTCAAAGGAAAAGCCATTCCCATTTTATTTTATTTCATGGAAAATACAACACAGCTACAGGCCTTTCAATACACAATGTTTGCACTAGTAGTTAAAGGTCTAACTAAACTAATCCCTTCTGCCTATATAATGTCCATTCTCTGAAAAATCATATGCCTGCCTAAGAGTCTTTTGAAAGCCCCTATCATATTTGCCTCTATCTTCAAACCTGGCAGAAGTTCTGTAGCACCCATTGCTCTCAATGTAAAAAAAAAATTGCCCTCCACATCTCCTCTGACTTACCCCTTCTCACCTTAAAGGCATGCCCTCTACGATTAGACATTTTGACTCTGGGGAAAAAGATTGAATGTCTGCTCTATTTGTGCTTCTCATAATCTTATCAAATCTCCCTTCAGCCTCTGCCCTTCCAGCAAAAACAACTAAAGTTTGTCCAAATCATCTTTATAGCACGTGCGCTGTAATCCAAGCAGCACCCTAGTAAACCTCTCCAAAGCATCGACGACTGTCTTAAAATGGGGGCGATAAGAACTGAATGCAATACTCCAGATGCAGCCGAACCAGAGTTTTATAAAGCTGCAACTTAACTTCCTGACTGTTGAACTGAACATCTCAAATAATAAAGGTAAGCATGCCTTTATCAGCTGATCAAACTGTGCAGGCATTCTTTATTGTTATGCTTCGGACTTTGTGAAAGAGCAGTCAAAGCCAGTGTAGAGATCTAACTATAGTTATCTATCACTTAACAACCCTAAAGCAATTTGCCATTTTTCATACAGCTGTAGAGTCACAGAAAAATACAGGCCCTTCAGACTACCATATCTGCATCAGATATGAAGCACCTGTCTAAAGTTCGAAGTATATTTATTACCAAAATATGCATACCTTGGGATTTATCCCCCTACAGGCAGCCACAAAACAAAGAAACCCAATAGAACCCACTAAAAAAGACCGTCAAACACCCAACATGCAAAAAATAAAAGTACAATAAAATTGTACAAGGCATTGGTAAGGCCAAATTTGGAATATTGTGTGCAGTTCTGGTCACCGAATTATAGGAAAGATATCAATAAATTAGAGAAAGTGCAGAGACGATTTACTAGGATGTTACCTGGGTTTCAGCACTTAAGTTACAGAGAAAGGTTGAACAAGTTAGGACTCTATTCATTGGAACGTAGAAGGTTGAGGGGGGATTTGATCGAGGTATTTAAAATTTTGAGAGGGATAGATAGAGTTGACGTGAATAGGCTGTTTCCATTGAGAGTAGGGGAGATTCAAACAAGAGGACATGATTTGAGAGTTAGGGGGCAGAAGTTTAAGGGAAACACGAGGGGGTATTTCTTTACTCAGAGAGTGATAGCTGTGTGGAATGAGCTTCCTGTAGAAGTAGTAGAGGCCAGTTCAGTTGTGTCATTTAAGGTAAAATTGGATAGGTATATGGACAGGAAAGGAGTGGAGGGTTATGGGCTGAGTGCGGGTAGGTGGGACTAGGTGAGATTAAGAGTTTGGCACAGACTAGGAGGGCCGAGATAGCCTGTTTCCGTGCTGTGATTGTTATATGGTTATATGGTTATCAAGTAAACAATAAAAGAATGCAGTTAACATTCAGAACTTCTGTTCAGGAGAGAGAGTCCACAGCCACAAAGCAAATTGCTGCCAATCCAGCAGCCCATTAGTTGCAGGCCACAGCCTCAGTTCAACGCAGGGATGAGCAAACAAAGTGAAGCAGCAAGCTGAATGCTGGCTCATCTCTCACCTCTGGCCTCGACACCCAGACTTTTTCATTCTGACTTGACACTTGAGTCAGACAAAGAGCTCTGATATTACACTATCTGTACTAATATTCCTTTAATAGAAACATAGAAAATAGGTGCAGGAGTAGGCCATTCAGCCCTTCGAGCCTGCACCACCATTCAGTATGATCATGGCTGATTATCCAACTCAGAACCCTGTACCTGCTTTCTCTCCATACCCCCTGATCCCTTTAGCCACAAGGGCCATATCTAACTTCCTCTTAAATATAGCCAATGAACCGGCCTCAACTGTTTCCTGTGGCAGAGAATTCCACAGATTCACCACTCTCTGTGTGAAGAAGTTTTTCCTCATCTCGGTCCTAAAAGGCTTCCCCTTTATCCTTAAACTTTGACCTCTCGTTCTGGACTTCACTAACATCGGAAACAATCTTCCTGCATCTAGCCTGTCCAATCCCTTTAGAATTTTATACGTTTCAACAAGATCCCCCCTCAATCTTCTAAATTCCAATGAGTATAAGCCTAGTCGATCCAGTCTTTCTTCATATGAAAGACCTGCCATCCCAGGAATCAATCTGGTGAACCTTCTCTGTACTCCCTCTATGGCAAGAATGTCTTTCCTCAGATTAGGGGACTTGTTTTTATTTGTTATTATTATTTGTTTTTATTCTCCCCACACCCTCATCAACTCCATCCAGACTCTACCACACCAAGGGCAAATTACATCAGTCAATTAATATACCGACCCACACATTTTTGGGCTGGGGTAAGAAACCAGAGAACATAAAAGAGAACCGCACTGTCACAGGGAGAACAGGCCAATTCCATGCAGACTGCACACAAGCTCAGCTGTGAGGCAAGTGAGTTGCTACTTTTAAGAAAATTGTTGGGAAGCTAACAACATATAAAGCCTCCTAAATTAATTGAGGTAAGAAAATTGAATTATGATTAAAAAAAAATAGTGCATCAGAGTTCCCCACAGGCAAAGGGGAGATTACTTGTATTTTTCAAGTCTGTACTATTCGTTCAGCTATTTTACAAATGAGAGAATTTAAAGGAAAGCGAGTATAAGAGGACACAGAAGAAAAGTGCCCAGTACATATGGCTAATACAAGAATATAATCTAAGAATTCAAAATTGGAAAATTTTATACAATAGCTTGATCCCACCTGAATTTCAATTTTGGCCTTGTGACGAGACCAAATATTTCAAACGATCTTGCAATAGTTTCCAGTCGGGTACATCTTAACGACTTAGATTTCAAGACAGTAAGTATCAGTAGGGCACATAAACATACAGTAGATATGCTTTACTACTGAATTTACAAAATACTTGAAGAAATCAACACTTAATTAAATATATTAAATAGAAATCTTCTGGCCCAGGCATTTTGAACAAACTTATTATTCAAATAATCCAAATAGATAGAAATCGTGACATTTAATTAGTGTGAAGAGAGATATGATGAGAAAAAAAAATTAAGCAACATTGTACAACTTATTAAAATTAAGGCCGAAATTGTATTTATAAAACAGGTCAGTTGCACATTATTTTCAAATGTTACCAAAGTGCAGTATTAAATTAAATACCAAGCAATTATAAGAACAAAAAAAAACTCTTAATCACACACTGCCATTTCAATCGCCGATGTATTAAACTGAATCCCCTCTAATCCTAATGTTCCAACATTAAATATCTGTTTCTTTTGGATTTAGTTCTACAGAAGATCTGAATCAATTCACAGTCAAATTAAATTTCACCTTCAATCCTGACCAACTCTTGCAGGAATAAATGTTCTATTTTTTGTTTTTCCCCCTTTGGAATCTAGACCATATTAAGTGCAACCAGCTACAGTTTATCATTGTTAAGTAGAGTTTGTGAGGACCTGCGGGACCTATGTCTGTGGACTGTAGACATTGCTTTGTTGGCATCATGAGAGAACAACATTAAGTACTAGTTTTGATGATGATGTAACACATTCCAAGAAATTCACCCCACTTCATAAATTATGACAGGGAAGCTAAGTTCCTTCAAAGTCTGTTGGGGTCATATGCTGCGCTCCCAGTGTGGCCCCCTGCATATTGGTGAGACCCGATGTAGATTGGGAGACTGCTTCCCTGAGCACCTACGCTCTGTCCACCAGAAAATGTGGGATCTCCCAGTGGCTACCATTTTAATAGCACTTCATATTCCCATTCCGATATGTGTATCAATGGCCTCCTCCACTGTCATGATGAGGCCACACTTATGTTTGAGGAGCATCACTTTATATTCCATCTGGATAGCCTCCAACCTGCTGGCATGAACATCAATTTCTCAAACTTCTGATAATGCACAACCCTCCTTCACCATTCCCCATCTCCTTTTCCCTCTCTCAACTTAGTTCCTTGCACACCCATCACCTCCCTCCGGTGTTCCTCTCTCCTTTTTTCTTCTATGACCTGCTGTCCTCTTCAATCAGACTCCTCCTTCTCCAGCCCTGAAACTCTTTCTCCAATCAACTTCTCAGCTCTTTACTTCACCCCTCCTCTTCAGGTTTCTCCAATCCCCTTTCTGTTACTCTCTCTCCTCCCCCCTCCTTTTAATTCTACTCCTCAGCATTTTTTCTCCAGTCCTACTGAAAAGTCAACTGTACTCATTTCCATAGATACTACCTGGCCTGCTGAGTTCCTCCTGAATTTTGTGTGTGTTGCTTGGATTCCTAGCATCTGCCGATTTTCTCGTTTCTTTAAAAATTCATACCGAACCCAGAAGAGTTCGATTGGAACCAAATGCTAAAGCATGCATGCAAAGCTTTTGGCCTTCTGTCTGAATATTTAGAAATAAATAACTCTGAGATGTTTGTCAGATATAAAAACTCATATAAGTATGATGGTGACAAAATGACAAATGCTGTGAGGTAATGTTGCAGCTCAATAAAACTCCGATTAGAGCACAATTAGAGTATTGTGTTCATTTCAGAAAGGAGGAGGAGGCTTTCGAGAGAGTGCAGGGGAGGTTCACCAGGATGTCGCCTGGGTTGCAGGTCATGACTTAAGAGGAAAGTTTGAGTAATCTGGGACTCTCTCTTTGGAGCGAAGGAGGATGAGAGGTGACTTGATGGAGGTGTTGAAGATGATAAAAGGCATAGGGAGAGTAGACAGCCAGCATCTTTTTTCCTAGGGCTAATACAAGAGGACATACTTTTAAGCTGACTGGAGGAAAGCATTGGGAAAATGTCAGAAGTAGATTTTTTACAGAGTGGTGAGTGCATGGAACACACTGCTGGGGTGGTGGTAGAGGCAGATACATTAGGGACACTTAAGACAGTCTTAGTTAGGCACACCGATGAAAGAAAAATGGAGGGCTATGTAGGAGGGAAGGGATAGATTGATCTTGGAGTAGGTTACAGCACAACATTATAGACCAAATGGCCTGTACTGCAAAGTTCTATTTTCTATGAACCAGGAGAGTTTGACTGATCGGAACCAAATGTTAACACTTGCATGCAATGCTTCTAGCCTTCTGTCTGAATATACAAAATAAATATAAATTGCTTCGAGATGTTTGGCAGACATTAAAAAAAACTCAGGCATGATGGTGACAACATGTTGAAATGGAGGAAGAGGTAAAGAGACCTCCTGGAAGCTCCCGTGAATAAGAAACCAAGATTCAATGCACCTGAAGATAGAAGCAAGGCTCCCTGACTACAGTTATACAGGAGAGACCACACCAGCAGTATCATGTGAGGCTTTAACTGCTTTCCCTAAGAAGGGAAAGAAGGAATGCAGTGGAAGTTGACAACACTGGCTCTGGGATGGTGGGACTGTCACATGAGGAATGTTCCGACTAGGACTGTATTCAATCAAACTTCGAGAAACAAGAAGACTCAATGAAACACACTAAGTTCTGAGAGGGCTAGACAGATTGGTACAGAGAATGCTTCAGGTCTATGAGCATCATGGCAGTGTAGTGAGTAGCGTCGATCCCTCACAGGGACAAAGGTAGGGAGTTTGCACATTCCCCCTGTGACTGCATGGATTTTTTCACTGCGCAGTTCTACCAAACAAAGCATTAGAGTTGACTGCACTGAGCTTCAGTGCATCCCTCAGCACATATACCCACAAGCTGCCCGTAAGCGATGTCTCCTCACACTGAAAAGCCAACAAGTTTTAGAATATGGACAAAAAATGCTGGAAGAACTCAGCAGTTCAAGCAGCATTCATTAAGGGGAATAAACAGTTGATGTTTTAGACCAAGACCCTTCATATGGAGTGGAAAGGGTGTGGGCAGAAGCCTGAATAAGCTTTGGGGGGGAGGGGAAGGAGTATGAGCTGGGAGGTGATAGGTGAGACCAGGTGAGGGGGAAGTTGGGTCAGAGGTGAGGGGTGATGTTCTAAGAAGCTCAAAGGTGAGAGGTGGAAGAGGTAAAGGGCTGAAGAAGGAGAAATTGCTTTGTCTGTTGCAACAGCCAGGATCTCTGCGTGGCCACCCAATTTAAATCCGTTTCCCATCCAACACTAACATGTCTCTCCATTGCCCCTCAACTGGCACAATGGGACAAAACCCGGTTTAGAGGAGCAACACCTCATATTCTGCCTGGATAGCCTCAACCTGATGGCTTTCTGTAACTTCTAGAAATCTTTTCCCTCTTTTCAACTCTCTGACCCCTCTTATTTTCCAGTCCCATTTCCAGTGACCCTCTCACTTCTTCTCATCTCCTCCTTCTCTCTCATGACTTGCCCGTCATCTCCCTCTGGTTCTCTGGTCCCTTTGCTGCACGATATATGTCCGCTCTTGTCAGATTCCTTCTTCTTCCTTGATAGATGTAGCCTGACTTGCTGAGCTCCTCCAGCATTTTGTGTGCAATGATGTTATGATGATAATTTAACCTACTCCACAATCATTCTAATCTTCCCTTCCAGAATAGCCCTCCAGTTTTATTTCATCCATATCTAAAAGAAGCTTAAATGTCCCCAATGTATCAACCACCATCCCTGGTAGCATGTTCCTCGCATCCACTATTATCTGTGTAAAAAATGTCTGTCTCTGCTATCCACCCTTTACTTTCCTCTAATCACCATCAGTAACCTGGCCAGTGTGTATCTCCCCTTATGCGCAGGTTTGGGAGGAAGAGAATCTGGGGAGAGTTCATGAGAACGTGGGGAGAATAAAAGATGGGATTCCTGTACACAACTCCTGTACCTATATTTTTATGCTACAGTACGGACGAAAATAATGTGTGCCACTCAAATCGTAAGGAAAGTTCAAAGGAGCACAAGTAGTCTGAGCATGTCCACTTGTACACCATCATAAATTCATTTAATTTCATGCTCAAAAATTCCCTTAGCCCCAAAAGTTACCAAGTGAAGCTTCAGTATATTGATCGCTTGGTAATCAGATGATTCAATCCAGGTCTTCAGAATCACTCTGAGTTAATTAAAAGCACCATCATTTGTAGATCAGGATGATATCTTCATTCAAGCTGTTGAACTCACCTTTTATTCCCAGCAGTGACTGATGTGTTAGGACCTTGACACAGGTGAGGTCTCGGATCAATGGTGATAGCCAAAATGAAAGGTTACTTATTGTGATTAAATCACTGTAAGCTTGGCGAGTGATAAACAATGAGTGAAGATGGAAGGCAGCAGATGCTGGAATCTGAGACAAAAATCAAAACACTGAAAGAACTCAGCATGTCAAATAGCATCTATGAAGGCAAAAGCTGTATGGAGATGTTTCAGCTCAAAATCCTACATTTGGATCAAATTCCTCCATAGGCACAGCTTGGCCAAGTAGGTTCTTCAATCTCTGTGTTTTGTAAACAGTGATTGATCAGCAGGAGCCAGTGAATGCATGATGTACTTTCAAAAATCAGGCAATTGGAACTTGTTAGCTTGGTTTGACATTATATGGAATTTGAGATCATCACCTACACACTACTCAATGACATTTGAGCTTGTATTACATAAAAGAAGAAAGAAGTCAAACTCCAGCTATATAAAACTTCAGTCAGGCTGCACTTGGAGTGTTGTCTTCAGTTCTAGTCACTCCAATATAGGAAGGATGTGGAGACTGAACAAGAGGTTTACCAGGACACTGCCTGGATTAGAAGGCATGAACTATATGGAAAGGTTGGACAAACTTGTGTTGTTCGCCCTAGAGTATCGGTGGGTGAGGGGATACTTGATAGAGATTTTTTTTTCAATTAGGAGATGTAGTCAGAATCTTTCTCCCCGGGTAGAAATGTCAGACTTCAGAGGGTATACACTTCAGATATTCGGGTGGAGTAGACATTTCAAGGTGATGTGAGTGGCAAGCTTTATTATATAGGCAGGAATGGATTATCAGGGGAAATAGTAGATGCCAGCAGTTTGGTGGAATTTAAGTGTTATTTTTATATAGACACATGAATATGAAGGGAATGGAGAAATATGGACAATACAAAGGAAGACATACTGTAAAAATTTGAATCAGGGTTAGCACAACATTATGGGCTGCATGTCCTCTCCGGTGCTGTATTGATTCTATTACCAACTAGGTATGTCTGACTTAAAAGCAAGTTAACATAGCGAAAGAAAGAATTCCTCATGCAAAAGCTGAGCTTAGTACTTATATAATGGAATTTCATTGTGTGAGTTATTTACATTTTGATTAAAAACTTAATTTAATTCATTTTTGATGTCCTATAACTTAAACCTCATATAATTCTGGAATGCAATGCAGGATAATATAACTCTATAAGGTATCTCAGGAGCTTAGGAAGTGACACAAAATGTCACAACCAATTTTTGCCTTTTCACAATTTGGCAATAGTATAATGAATGGTTTAAGTGGGGAAAAAAATTATTACAAAACCCTCGATTCCATCTTAACTCTGCCTGAGGTTTTTAAATTATCACTTCTTTGTGTTCCCTCAGCCCAGCATCGTCTTCATCAGGAGTAGCTCTGTGCAGCACCCTCTTGCCTCTGAGTTTGAAGGTTGGCAATTTAATGTGAACACAAAGAAAACATCTTACTACATGATATTCAGGATCATCAGCATTGTTGGAGGTGCAGTCTCCAACAATGCTGCTCTTCCTGAATATTACATGACCAGTCAAGTAGCTGTCCATCAAATTATGCCATTTCAACTGTGGCACTGTCCACTCTTTCAAAACAGATGCAAAAGGTTCCGCTGCATCATTTTGATGGAACAGCTTCTCAACTGGTCAATGTCCATTAATCAACAGAGTCACAGAACTGTACAATACAGAAACAGGCTCTTCAAAGCAACTTATCCATACCAACAAAAGTACCTTGCTGAGCTAATCCCATTAGTTTGCATTTGGCATGTCCCTCTGAACTTTACCTATCCATGTAACCGTCCAAATGACTTTTAAATGTTGTAATTGTACCAGCCTCTACCAATTCCTCTGGTACCTTGTTCCATATACTCTTCACACACTGTGTGAAGAGGTTACCCTTCAGGTTCCTTTTAAACCTTTCCCCTCTCGCTATTCTCCCTAGTTTTGGACTTGCCTACCCTGGGGAAAAGACTTTGGCTATTCACCTTATCTGAGAGTCTCATACATTTTATGAACCTCAGCCCTCAGCCTCCAATTCACCATTGGGGTGTGGCTGGAAGTCCTAACCCATTCAGTATCTCAATATAACTCAAGTCCTCCAGTTCTAGTAACATTTTATGGATTTCTTCTCCTTCCTTTTCAGCTTAATGACATTATTCCTATAGCTGAGCAATCAGAATTATACACACACTCCTAATATTGCAGTCCTAGTAACAAGTTGGCACATGGCCAAGTGATTAAGGGATTGGTCTAGTGATCCGAAGGTCCTAGTGATCTAAAGGTCGCAAGTTCGAGCCTCAGCTAAAGCAAAGTGTTGTGTCCTTGTCCTTGTGTCCTTAGTCACAGATTGCGCTGCGACAACACCGGTGCCAAGCTGTAACGGCCCTTGCCCTTCCCTTGGACAACATTGGTGGCATGGAGAGGGGAGACTTGCAGCATGGGCAACTGGCGGTGCTCAGGCCTGCACCACTGGAAACTTTCCAAGGCGCAAATCCATGGTCTCACAAGACTAACAGAAGCCTGTTAAAGTAACTATTAAAATAAAAGATTATTTAATTACAATACAAGATACTATAGGTGCTGGAAAATGGAGTGGGGAGAAAAACAAGATGCTGGAGGAACTCAATAGCATCTATGGAGGGAAATGGAAACAGTCAATACTCATGTTGAGATTTTTCAGCAGGACTGGAATATGGGGGGAGCAGGAGGGGGTTGTGTAGTCAGTACAGAGGTGAGGGAAAGGGGTGGAGCCAGAGCTGGCTATCAAATGGTAGAGGATATGCAATGGGAAGAAAGAGGGCGGTGGAATGGAAATGGTTTCAGAGGCTGGCTGGTGATAAGCGGAGGCAACAAAAAGCTAAAGATAAGGGAATCTGACAGGAGGAGGAGGTGGAACATGGAACGAACAGGGAGAGGTGGGGAGTGCTGATGCAAACAGTGAGGAGAATAAGGCCAGTGGGAAGAGTGTGCTGGTGACAGGCAGGTAACCTGGGTGGATATAAGGAAGGAAACAGAGTGGTGAGGGTAGGGATAGCTGACATTTGATCATTTGATCACCAGCACCTTACTTCTTATGGATACTTGCTATAATGAAATTGACAACTCGGTTTCTCACATTAACGGGACAAGGTTGAATTCTTGGTGACTCCAACGCAGTTCATTGTCTTGATCATTGTACCTTAAACCAGAAATCCATTACTTCAACAACAACCACTAGCATTAAAAAGAATCAAGGACAACCTGATTTATCTTGTTATGATCGACATTTTGCAAAGAGAGCAAATCCGTTCTACACAGATCGGCCCGTTATGAACAGATTATATGGGATAGAGAATAATTGCATTGGGACTCTGCTCCTCCTTTTACTGTTGCAAAGATCCTAATTTATAGCAATCAGATGATTCCACTGCTGAACCAACCTCCAGGAGGATTAGGCCAGAGATGAATCAAATAAAATTACTGATGTCAAGAGAGTATGGTTTTCTGGCTTGCTGGGAAGTCAGGTCAACAAGGTTTCAACTCTTCTATGCCTGGGTAGCTTTGCAGAATCTTTTGCAGTCAATGCAACTCTAGGGTTTTTCTGCAGTGCTGAAACTGTATCCTAACTGCCTGCTTTCCTTCTTCCGTAATTTTCAAATTGCAAAATCTGAGGGGATGAGGGAAGATGTGCAGAATGTGGCAATTGTAGTGAGAATACCGTCCTGTTATATGTGCAGGCTTCCCTGTGCCTTGGGTTAGGACTTCACTGCTCAGCTTTCTGACAGGCCACTGACACATGCAATATAACAGTGAAATTTAAGGCAGCACCTTCTGAAAGTTCCTGCAGAGCTGGGTATCAAACTGACACTCATGTGCACTCAGCTGAACAGGATTCAGCAAGGGGTAGAAGCAGATAGCTTCCTCATTGGGAGCTATGGGATCAACTATGGAAATCTGTCCTTTTCCAGCAATGAATCTAATCTCACGTGCTCAACACAATGTCTTCCTTTGTATATAACTGGCCTGATCTAATGTTTTGCACAACCTTAGGATGGCCCAAAGTAGGCCACATACAACAAAATGCATGTTTTAAGCATTGCTGAAATAGAAACCAATTTGGGCACATCAATATCTGACAAAAGTAATGAAACTTTGCCCAACTACTTCTCTTGTTTGTAAAATTCTGTCCAGTTAATACAGATTGGCAACATCTGCTCCACACTTACTATCAGTACAGGTGCACCACAGGGCTGTGTGCTTCGTCCCCTGCTCTCCTCACTTGTGTGCCTAAGTACAGCTCCAATACCACATCTCAGTTTGCTGATGATACCACTGTTATTGGCCATATCAAAAGGGGTGTCAAATCAACATATAGGAGGGAGATTGCAAATCTGATTGAGTGGTACCACAAAAGCCACCTCTCATTCAATGTCAGCAAAACCAAAGAGCTCAGTACAGAAAGAAGAATATGGAGCTCTGAGCCAGTCCTCATTAAGGAAAGGGGGAAGGAGCATTAATAGCTTTAAGTTCCTTGTTGTCAACATATCAGAGGACTTGTCCTAGGAACAACATATATCACCTCAAAGAAAGCATGACAGCGCCCCTATTCCCCGCGAAGTTTACATAGATTTGGCATGCCACCTAAGACTTGGACAAACGTATATAGATGTACAGTGGAGAGTATTCTAACTGGTTGCATCACAGTTTGTTACGTAAAAGGCTACAGGAAGTAATCAGTATAGCACAGTCCTTCTCAAGCAAAACCTTCCACATCAAGTACACTTACATGGAGCACTGACACAAGAAAGCAGCATCTATCATCACCTAGGCCATTCTCTCCTCTCGCTACTGCCACTGGGCAGAAGGTACAAAAGCCTTAGGTCCCATATCACAAGGTTCAGTAACAGCTGTCAGGCTCCTGAGCTGGGATGGAAAACTTCATTCATCATTACTCTGAGCAGCAACAACCAACAAACTCACTTTCAAGGACTATTTAAAATTCATGTACCCAATATTATTCTTATTTGGAGTTGAATTCTTTTGCCAGTGGTGTTTGCCAGTCTTTGTCTGTTTATGCATACTTTTTCATAAAATTATACATTATATTTCTTTCTCCCTGTAAATGCCTGCAAGAAAATGAATCTCAAGGTAGCATGTTTATTTGTTTCCATAGAAGCCCCTGACAAGCTGATTTCCTCCAGTTTTGTGTGCGTTGCTATGGTAACATATGCAGTACATATTTTGATAAAAAAATTTACTTTGAACTTTTGAAGTTTGAGCCTGTTTTAAGTGACACTGATTGAATAATAAGTATTGCCCTCATTATCTTGGGGAGAACTTTAGTAATCTTAGTGAGTCTGACATCAGTAGTGGGAAAGTTATTGGAAGGTATTCTAAGAGACTGGATATATAAGTATTTGGATAGACATGGACTGATTACGGATAGTCAGCAGGCTTTGTGCATGGTAGATCATCTCGAACTAATCTTATGAGTTTTTCAATGAAGTTACCAGGAAAGTGGAAGAAGCCAAGGCAGTGAATATTATCTACATGAGCTTTAGCAAGGCACTTGACAAGGTCCCACATGGGATTGGTCAAGATTGCTCAGTTACTTTAAATTCAAAATGAGGTAGTAAATTGGATTAGACATTGGCTTTGAGGGAGAAGCCATAGAGTGTAAGGAGATGGTGCCTCTCTCACTGGAGGCCTGTGACTTGTGGAGTGCTGCTGGAATCAGTGCAGGGTCCATTGTTGTTTGTCATCTATATCAATGATCTGGATGATAATGTGGTACACTGGATCAGCAAATTCGAGTACGACACCAAGACTGGGGGTGTAGTGGGAGGCTATCATGGGTTGCAGAGGGATCTACATCAGCTGGAAAAATGGGCAGAAAAATAGCAGGTGGAATTTAATGCAGATAACTGCGAGGTACTGCAGCCTGGGTAGGTCTTACACAGTGAATGGTAGGGCTCCGAGCAGTGCAGTAGAACAAATGGATCTGGGAATACAAGCCCCCCATAATTCGTTGAAAGCAGCATCACAGCTGTAAAGAGAGCTTTTGGCACATGGGCCTTCATAAATCAATGTATTCAGTACAATGGGATGTTATGTTGATGTTGTATAAAATGTTGGTGAGGCCTAATTTGGAGTATTGTGTGCAGCTTTGGTCACCTACCTTTGGAAAGATGTAACTAAGGTTGAAAGAGTAGAGAGAATAATTACAAGGACATTGCCAGGACTGGAGGACCTGACTTATAATGAAAGATTGAATAGATTAGGACTACTCCTTAGAATGTAGAATATTGAGAGGAGGTTTGATAGAGATACAAAATTATGAGTGGCATAGATATAAATACAAGCAGTTGGGTGGGACTACAACAGGAGGTCACGGGTTAAGGGTGAAAAAGGAAAAGTTTAAAGGGATCATAAGAGGAAACCTCTTCACTCAGAGGGTCATGAATGAGCTGCCAGCACAAGTGGTACATGTGAGCTCAATTTCAAAGTTTAAGAGAAGGTTGGATAGGTACATGGATAGTAGGGTATGGATGGCTATGCTCCTGCTGCAGGTCAATGGGAGTAGACAGTTTAAATGCTTCAGCATGGACTAGATGGGCCAAAGGAATTGTTTCTGTGCTGTACTTCTATATGACTCTGTGACTCTAAGTAGTGCCATAGGATCTCTTGTCCCACACCAAGAGACCAAATGAAGCTTCTTCCAACAGATGGCACTTCTGGCTGGATACACACCTTCATCTTGTCAACCTAGATGTTCTGGGTGCTCAACTTCCTCATGGGTGACTCAGACCCACAACCTCCTGTCTCAGGTATGGAGGTATTACCAGCAGAGCTAGAACTAAAAGTTAAATTGTATTCCAGACATGTAACCCATGCACAGCAGAAAGAGAATTTGAAATGCAATGGAAGTTAGTGCATACATGGGATCACTGGCTCTTCTCCTGGACTTACCATTTACCATTTAAGCTTGAGAGTAGTTCATTCTACACTGATCTGAACAGCTGAATGCACATCCTAGCTGGCCCCTCAGCCATAGTTGGCACATCTAGAGTGACCCCATTCACATGTCAGGAGTCCACATCTATCATTTAAAAGATAAGCCCAAAGAAAGTCACATCACATGCATGTAATCACAAGGAAGGAATGCCAACACCTTTATTTTTTTTAGGAGGTTCAGCTTGTTACTGAACACCCTATTAAACCTTGGCACACATACTGTTGAAAGTATCATTACTAGTTGCATCATGGCCTGGTACAGTAATTCTAACGTGCAGGAACATATGAAAATGTAGTGAACTCAGCCCAGTACATGGCAGGCACATTGCTACCCTCCATCTGTAGTAACTACATGAAGCGCTGCCTCAAGAGGGCAAAATCTATGCACAAACACCCACACCATCTGGGCCATGTGATCTCACAGCTGCCATCAGACAGGAGATTCAGAAACCAGACGTCCCACACTACCAGGCTCAATAACAGCTACTTCCCTTCAACCATTCGGTCCTTGAACCAACCTGCAAGACTTCAATAGAGACAAAATGTGAACGCTGGAATCTGGTGCAACACACAAATGCATTGGAGGAACTCAAGGGGTCAGGCGGCAACCATGGAGGGAAATGGGCAGTCAACATTTTGGGTCAAGACACGTCATCTCGATTCCCAATGAAGGCCTAGGTTAGGGACTCAATTTGAAATTATGACTGTTCAAAGTTCAAAGAAAATTTACCATATACAACCTTGAGGTTCATTTTCTTGAAAGTACCTACAGGAAAACAAAGAAATGCAATAGAATCCATGAAAAGCCACACATAATAAAGACCAACGAATATCCGATACTAAAAAGAGGACAAATTGTGCAAGTAATTAAAAAGTAAACAAATAATACTAAGAACATGAGCTGCAGAGACCCTGAACGCGAGTCCACAGGCTGAGGAATCAGTTCAGTGCTAAGACAAGTGAAGCTGATCCAGGAGCCCGATAGCTGCAGGGCCACAAATGCTCCTGGATCTGGCAGCGTGAGTCCTAAGACCCCTACACCTCTCGTAATAGTGAGAAGCAAGGGAGATGAGTCAAATGCAGACAGCGGAGATGAACTCAGGTACAGGACCTTGGCCGACGTGAAGCAGCAGGACCGAACCTCTGTTTGTTTTCCACTCTCAGGTCTCAACTTTAGTCTGGTTTGGTCCACTCAGCAATGGCCAGTGACTCACAAACAAGAGAAAATCTGCAGATGCTGTAACATCCCAGCAACACATACAAAATGCTGGAGCAACTCAGCAGGCAAGGCAGCATCTATAGGAAAAAGTATAGTCAACGTTTCGGGCTGAAACCTTTCAGCAGAGAATGTCTGCTCATTTCTCTCTCTAGATATTACCTGATCCCTTAGGTTCTTCCAGTGCTTGAGTGTTTCACAACACTACTCAGTACTTCAGTTTAACAATAGTATGATCTCTTTGATTTAGTGACTACTACTCACCATACCAGACATCTGGTGAATGCAACACAGGATTAATTTCAATTGAGAGTATTGTTATTTTTCCCCTTGGCTTTCTTCCTTTATAATTGCTGTTCACTTATATTAGTTGTTTTTTATTACCAGTTCTAACTGGAGGTCCACACTTAAGGCATTAACTTCTCACTTCAGGTGTCGGCAGTTAGCTGACTCAAAATTAGATTTGGCATTGCTGCTGAGCAGATACAAGGAGGAACCACAGAGTAAGTGTTGACAGGAAAATGGTTGCAAGACAGCTAGTGTTAATGATGTAGATCTAAGCCCAGGTAGACCGTGAAATGGTGAAGATTTGGAAATAAAATAATATGCTACATGCAAAATCATACTGCATTCTTCCAGGGCTGACAATAAAAGACTAAATTGAGAACGAAGAGCTAACATATTAAAACATTAAAGCAAGAGCAAAGATATTCAAACCAGCAAAATGGTCTAACATTTTAATTCTGATTTCTGACATGTCAATCCATGGCCTCATCTTGTGCCAAGATGAGGACACCCTCAGGGTGGAGGAGCTATCTGTCTGAGTAGTCTCTAACCTCATGGCAGGAATATTGATTTCTTCTTCAGGTAAACAAGAATTCCCCTCCCCACTCATCTATTCCCCACTCTGACCTTCCATCTCTTCTCACCTGCCTATTACTTCCCTCGGGGTCCCCTCTTCCTTCCCTTTCTCTTATGGTCCACTCTCTTCTCCTATCAGATTCCTTTCTCCCCAGCTCCTTAGCTTTCCCACCCATTTGGCTTCACCTATCATCTTTGAGCTATTCTCATTCCCCTCCCACCCCCACCCCTCCTTTTTATTCTGGCATCTTCCCCCTTCCTTCTCAGCCCCGAAGAAGGGTCTTGGCCTGAAACGTTGACTGTTTATTCATTTCCATAGATGCTACCTCCTCACCTGTTGAGTTCCTCTGGCATTTCTTGTGTATGTTGCTTTGGATTTCCAGCATCATCAGAATTTCAAGTGTTTATGGTCGACAACAGCTTATGAGTTTTATTGCTGTATTCTGGGGCTGTAGCCTTCCCTTAATTCACAATTCCACCAATAACTTAGGTTGTTTCAGTGAACATATAAAAGGCTTGCTTTCTACATTAGTGACTTGTAATTAGGACTTTGAACGTGCAACAGTGTTTTATAATAATGTTCAATACTTAGAAGGAATGAACACATAGTTAAAGGCAAATTATGAGGCTTCTCAAGACTTTAAGTAGAATATTACTTGAGCAGGAATTGGAAGAGACAGAAAGATGAGACTATCTAAGAGGAGTGTCTAAGAAGAGAATCTTAATGCAAAGCTCCAGGCACTTTGAGGAAAGGACATCAATCAAACAGCACAGCGGCACAGTTAGTAGAACACAGACAGACAGACTTACTTTATTGATCCCGAGGGAAATTAGGTTTTGTTACAGCCGTGCCAACCAAGAATAGTGTAGAAATATAGCAATATAAAACCATAAATAATAATAAGCTAATCATGCCAAGTGGAAATAAGTCCAGGACCAGCCTATTGGCTCAGGGTGTCTGACAGTCCGAGGGAGGAGTTGTAAAGTTTGATGGCCACGGGTAGGAATGACTTCCTATGACGCTCAGTGTTACAGCTCGGTGGAATGAGTACTCCTGTGGCTAACCAGTACATTATGGAGTGGATGGGAGTCATTGTCCAAGATGGCATGCAACTTGGACAGCATCCTCTTTTCAAACACCACTGTCAGAGAGTCCAGTTCCACCTCCACTCACAGAATATCTGACTCACAGTCCAGCAACCCAATCTTGACCTCTGATGTGGAGTTTGCATTGTCATCTTGTGATTCTGTGGGTTGATCCTAAGTGCTCCAGTTCCTCCCATGACCCAGAGACACACAGGTTTGGAGGCTAATTGGCTGTTGTAAGGGAGTGGTGGAACCTGGGGGGAGTGTTGATGGGAAGGTGGGGAAAATAAAATAGGATTAATGTGTAAGTGATGGTCAGCATGGATTCTGTGGGCTGAAAGGCCTGTTTCCTTGCTCTATGGAGAAAGATTCAGTCAGAAAAAACTTGAAGAGCTTGCAGAGGTATGTGCAGACAGTAGGGTTTAAAAGAAAGAAGGACAATTTTTGAGTCAGTAATCAGAAGATGAAGAAGATTCCGGAAGACGATAAGCCGCTTTTCAACAAAAGAGCCAATATACAAGGTGTGAGAAACTTACAAGGTTCCCGCCTCCACACCCTCCATTGGGTTCACATCCCTTCAGCCTCCACAGTTGCTGCCTGACCCAATGAGTTCTTCCAGCATTCCATATTCACATTTTCCATTTCCCTATTCTTCCCTCCTCTCTTTCTTGTTACCGAAATTTGTTATCATCCTCCATCTGGTCCATCTTCAAGCCGGCCAGCAACCCCCTGGCCAGGACAATGTACAATACCAAATTAACCTACCAACAAGCACATCTTTACACTGTGGGGTGAAAGCGGAGCACCCAGAGGAAACCGACATGGTCATGGGGACAACATACAAACTCCTTATACCAGCTCTTCACCCCTCCTCCCTACATTCTCTTGCCCTGAAGTAAGGTCATGACCCAAAAACATTGACTATCCCTCTGTTTCCACAGATGCTGCTCGATACTGAGTTCCTCATGCCCTCCACCTGCCCCTTCCCAGACATTTCATAGTCCTGAGCTGCCAACAGATATCTTCATAATGTTGGGCAACACACATAAAATGCTGGAGGAACTCAGCAAGTCAGGAAGCGTTTATGGAAAACAATAAAGAGTCACTGCTTCAGCTCCATTGATACGTTCCCCTCTGCAGATGCAGCCTGGCCTGCTACATTCTTTGAGCTTTTTATTTGTTACTCAAGATAGTCAGCATCTGCAGAATCTCCTGTGTTTATATCTCTACAATCAACCCTTTCTTTGGAAAATCATGCAAGTGTGTTTACTAACATGATCAGTCATTTCCTTGAATTGACTGATTGATTGAGATACAGCACCAAATCTGCCCTTCCGACCCTATGAGCCATGCTGCCCAGCAAGCACCGATTTAACCTTAGACTCATCACCTGGGGAATACCCAGACATTCCACAAGGATTCCTACAGAATCCTTACAGAGGTTATTGGAATTGAACTCCCAACTCCAAAAGCCCGAGCTGTAAAAGCATTGCCCTAACTGCTACGCAAGCATGTGGCCCAACTTAGCCCTCCTCCCATTCCTTTTCCTTCTGTTTAATTGTTAAATATATCTATCTCCAATAGTTTTTACTGTGTATATCAAACCTTCCCGGTATCAAAACAATTATTTGAAATAAATGAATTAGATGGGTGTGTACATTATGGTGAGTAAAACATTTAAAATTCTGCTATGTGATATCCCCATTAGCATTTTGCATAAATACATATTGTTATAAATGTATAACAATATTCTCAACCAACTTTGAGGCAGCTCATTCTGTGAGCTATGCTCCTGCACATGAACTAATGCCACTGTACAAACATGCTTTTCCACGTGAACAACAAACTACTTTCCGCAATCATCTGATGATGGCTTGGTAATTGGGCAATTAAATAGACATGCCCCAGTGGGTAAGATGCAGTAAACCCCTTCCCAGTCAATGAACTGACAGAGCCTGTATCCATCAAGCCTTGAAAAGAATTGTGAACAATAGACTAGTGGTCCCATTGGGTACAGACATTTTGCGAAACTCTGCTCCTGATCACTCTTCCGGTCTGCTGAATTTCTCGGTACCCGGCTTCATTGTCGATTCTCATCACTTTGCATAAAATGGACTTATTTTGTACTTTCTTGTTTAATTTATGTTTTCCTTTTGAATGTTATGTTACTAATGCTATGTGCTGCTGCAAGCAATATTTTCATTGTACTTGAGCATATAGGAATGTAATCAACTTTGACTTTGAATAGACTTGGAGAGACAAAGATATTGAAGGTTACAGATTATTTCTGACAACATGAGGTTAGTATAGACAAAGTGGGGTGTATAATATAGTAAACAGTTAGTTCTCTGGCAAACCAAACATGCGGACAAGGACAAAACTGAAAAAACAAGAACTGTATCAAACTCTCCAAATAGGTGATAAACTGCCTGGAGGAATGCAGTGAGTGGAGGACAGTAACAAATTACATTGCTCTAATCAATGTCTGTCATAAACCAGGGGGACATCAGCCTTGACTGACAGTGAAACTACCCAGTCACCTATGTTCCCTCTAAGCTGTGTGCGTGTGGGCGCGCACATGTTTTTCAACAAGCGCAAAGGAATTTAATGTGTGCACGAAAGATTAGTTACCTAAAGTAAAGTAGTAATTAATAAATAAACTTATTGAAAATATTTTTTTAGCTAAATGTTTCTGTTAACTACTTAGTTGGTTTTTCAAATACCACAATGCACATCATCAATTTTCGTCACCTCACCTTTCCTGTTCCGGTTTCTACAGCTGCAACACGGCGGCAGCCATCTTTGGCGGACAGTGTTCATATCGTAAAGTTTACATAGATCTGTTTCAAATCCTGTAGATAGCTTACTAAGTTATTATTGAAAAAAATATTGATACACTGTGTCAAATTAAAAAGAAACGAAGGGCGTGAAGTGCAAAAGAACTGCAAATTTATTTAAAGTTGAATGGCTTAACAAAATAGTAGAAACTGCTACACCAAAAGCTCATGAGGTCATGAACGTTCAGCTACGAGAAATATTTATGTATGATTCAGAAACTGAATTATCTGTTTGTATTGTCGTGATGTGAAAGTTGCTGGAGAATTTGCTAGTGGAAAGAAGTGGGATGATATTTGGAAACTTGACTTTTTGAAGCATCATTTGGCAAGTAAATCACATTCGGACGGTGTACAAAAGCTCAGGCAACAGGACCCATCATTACCCGTTACAGAAGTGCTACACATGTTACGGTTGAGTGCAGATGAGGTTTATGAATAGTCTTAGCAGAAAGGTTTCCTGAAGCTGAGGTACAAGAATGGTCCGCTTTTGATTTCTCCGCAATTATAGATTGTGACTTCACATTTGGCGATGAACAAGTTAATGCCTTATGTCTAAAATATCATGACTTTCTAGCTGAAAATACTGTAATAGTTAGACAGTTTAATGATTTCAAATTTTCCGTGCAAGAAAAAATTAAATCCTAACTGATTTCAAACTTTGCTCAAATGGTGGCATTTGTTCTTCAAAATGAACAATTTTGCGACCTTGCACAGTTGATGGACATTGGGGGAACCTTTCTTGTGTCTAGTGCAGACTGTGAGCAAGGTTTTAGCCTAATGAATCAACCCAAAAACAAGCTGAGAAACCATTTAGGTGAATGTCATTTGGATATGTTAATGAGAATCAAAAGCTATCAATTGGTTGGAAGTTCTATTAATCTAGATAGAGTTTACAAAGAATGGGTAAATGCCAAAGACAGGAGAGAGCAAAAATAACTGAGCAACTTAAATATGTATGTTATTTTGTTGTTAATCTGAGCAGTTTTATGTCAAATATTTTGTAAATCTACATAAACTGTGCCATGTGTTCATTCAGTGCGCACATACCTCTGTCGCAGGAAAAAAAGTTTGCACAATTTAAGATTTTTGCACACACTGACTACTAAAAATTAGAGGGAACATTGCCAATCACCCCCTCTTAAACTGCAATAGCTCCATCATAAGCATTAGACCCCGCAGTATCCAAAACGTCTTTAAGCAGAGATGCCTTAAAAAGACAGCGTCCAACATTAAGGACCCCCATCACCCAGGTTATGCTTTGTTCTCATTGCTACCATCAGGAAGGAGGTACAGAAGCCTGAAGGCAGACACTCAATAATTCAGGAACAGCTCCTTCCCCTCTGCTATCCGATATCTGAATGGACATTGAACCCATGAACACTATCTCACATCTTTTTTTATTTCTATTTTTGCACTACCTTTTTGTGTGTGTGTGTGTGTGTGTGTGTGTGTGTGTTTACTGTAATCCACAATTTTTATCTATTATTATGCATTCCATTGTGCTCCTGTCACAAAGTCAACAAATGTCGCAACATATGCTGGTGATAGTAAACCTGATTCCAATTCTGATTGAAATATAATGTTAAAATTGTAATCTCTACCGGGGAGAATTAAACAACAGATTTACACAATAAACAGAACCCACCTGAGCTCCTGAAAATGTTAATTTAGTATAGTGACTAGCACAACTCTATTAAAGGTCAGGGCATCGGAATTTGTAGTTCAATTCCAACATCCTCCATAGGAAGTTTGCACACCCTCCCTGTGACCACATGGTGCTCTGCTTTTCTCCCACAGTTCATCGATGTACTGGTCAGTCGTTTTGTTGGCCATTGTGAATTGTCCTGTGTTAGGGTAGGGTTAAATAGACGGGTTGTTTGTGATGTGGCTCGTTGGACAGGAAGGGCCTCTTCCACACTGTGTCTTTAAATAAATAATAAGTAAAGATTCAGAACTGTTCAGATGCACTTTCACCTTGTGCTCTTGATCGGTCTAGTTTGTCTATTTCCAAATTTAAAATGTTATTGAAAAAAGGCAAAGGATGGTATGAATCCAACGTCAGGAATGAGTGCGTGTGTGTGCGCAAGAGGAACTGCTATAATCATGAGAAAAGCTATCATTGACAGTATTTCATCAAAACAAATTGATGTTCAGATTTGAAAAAGAATTATTATATTTGCACTAATATCAGCTCAAAGTTAGATGAAGTTTTTAACAATATTGATAAATCATGCTGCTCTTGGAGAATTTGCAATAAAGATGATTTCTTGGTGTCTCATCATGGTGCTAATTGGCCTACCTGCACTGTACTATCTCTGTAAGGCTAGCTGTAACAGTATATTCTGCTTTCTGTTGTCCCTTTGTACTACCCCAGTGTTTTCAAATGACCATCCTGGATGGAACGCAAAACAAGGCTTTTCACTATGTGCCTGTATCTGTTACTCTAATAAGCCAATTACCAATTAAATGGCCAGTTCCTCTCAAGAGTTCTTTTCAGTCAGGGGGACCAGTTATGAAGGGTATTTAATGAAAAACATACACAGTCCCTGGCACTGTGCTCCATGTCATTTGATCGCACATTACTCTCTCCCGTTTCTTCACTGGCTCCCTTGTGCCCTCAATTTGCTCCGAGCTTCCTCACCCCTCCTTCAAAATCCTATTCCACATCAACCAAATTTAAGAACCTAAATCTTCATGAGTGAAAATCTTTGCAAGTCTCCAACCCAGAGGGCTGTAGAGGCTTTGCCACTGAGGAGACTCAAAGCTAGGCTTGGTGGATCTCTGAACAAAAAGTAAATTCAAGGAACATGTCATGTCGATGCCAAAATGCACTTCAAACAGAGGGTCAGTTACAATCCCACTGAATGGCAGAGCAGGCTCAATGGGGGTGGGAGGACGGGTGGTGGTCCTGGCAGACTCCTGCTTCTCTCTCTTAACTCCACATGTTCTTAAAAGTTTTGTATCAATGGGCTTGCATGGTAGGGTGGTAGTTAACACAATGCTTTACAGTATCAACAACTGGGGTTGGATTCCCGCCACTGCCTGTAAGATTTGTACATCCTACCCATGACCACGTGCCCCAGTTTCCTCCTACAGTCCAAAGACGTACTGGTTGGTATGTTAATTACTCATTGTAAATTGTACCATGATTAGGCTAGGATTAAATTGGGGTATTGCTAGGTGGCATGGGTTGAAGAGCCTATGGAATGTGTATCACAATAAATAAATAAATACCCTAGTTTCCCACAGCTTGTAACAGCCCAGCATACAGTAAATACAAAGAAATGTTACTGCTTTGGCAGCATAAAATGAAAAATGACATACTGAAAATGACAACCAAGCAATGTGAACAATCTTGCAGAAATAAATAAACATATCACCTAGATGATTAGAAATCAGCAATTGAATTGAATGCATGCAATGTTTCAGAGGCAACTGAAATAAGATGTTAAGTTCTTGCCAACCTATTTATGAGATGCTGCCTGAAATGCTGAAGTGAAGGGCCAAATGGTTTGTTTCCATGTTGTGGACACTACAATCCATGGTTTGTTTAGTGGGCTTCAAAATATGTAATCAACAGTCTTCTTGTGATATATCTGGTGTTTATGTGAAGACAACAGAAAAAGTGAGAGTAGGAGAGGTCAGGGTTAGTTGATAGTACATAGAGTACCAGAATTGTTGTAGCATGCAAGACTTATCAAGTTTATGCTGGTTCCTTGTTGACATCACTATCAGTTTTATTCACAGCTCTTTCTCATAACACTGCAAAATATCTCTCAAACCCTGAAAACAATCGTCTCTCATATCTGGCAAACCATTATCTCTCAAACCCGAAAAAATATCGTCTCTCAAAACCCTGCAAACTATCATCTTTCATAATCCAGCAAACCATCGACTCCCATAACCCGGCAAACCATCGTCTCTCATAACCCGGCAAAATACCGTCTCTCATAACCCGGCAAACCATCGTCTCTCATAACCTGGCAAACCATCGTCTCTCATAACCTGGCAAACCATCATCTCTCATAACCTGGCAAACCATTGTCTCTCATAACCCGGCAAACCATCATCTCTCATAACCCAGCAAACTACCGTCTCTCATAACCCAGTAAACCATCATCTCTCATAACCCGGCAAACTACCATCTCTCATAACCCAGCAAACCATCATCTCTCATAACCTGGCAAACTACCGTCTCTCATAACCCGGCAAACAATCGTCTCTCATAACTCGGCAAACAATCGTCTCTCATAACCCTACAAACTACTGTCTCTCATAACCTGGCAAACCACCGTCTCTCATAACCCTGCAAACCACCATCTCTCATAACCCAGCAAACCATCGTCTCTCATAACCCTGCAAACCACCGTCTCTCATAACCTGGCAAACCACCATCTCTCATAACCTGGCAAACAATCGTCTCTCATAGCCCGACAAGCTATCATCTTTCATAACCCTACAAATTACTGTCTCTCATATCCCAGCACATCATCGTCTTTCATAACCCTGCAAACTATCGTCTCTCAAGTACATATGCAAAACTCTGGAAGTTATTCAATGACTTGGCCTCCTTCATGTTAATGAGAATTCCAGATCTGAATTACACTCTCAAGAAAGTACAATATGTTTTTCCTCACGTTCATGTTATCACTTAACACCTCCAGTTTTTCAGTCTTTATCCTTTTGGTCTTTGAACTAATGGATTAAATTGAGGCACTGATAAACATTTAAAAAACCCATAGCATTTAACTGACAGGAAAATAAGAGGTATCAGAAATAACATTTTTGATACCCATTATTTTCCTGTCAGTTAGATGTTTAAGCAACATTACTAGAGCAGATTACGTGATACTATTTTTCTTGTGTGGGATCAGTGTACAAACTAACTGCCATGATTCCTACAAAAGCTGGTCTGAACGAGATGTAAGTTTAGAATTAAAATCAGATGTATTATCACTGGTTTATTTGAGTACAACACCCTCACCGGCATCAGGATTGACACAACATTGTGAGCCAAATAACCTGTCCGGTGTTGCATTGTTCTAGTTCCACGTTTAATCACTACATTTGCCAATACTATAACCACTCAGACCACTTTCTATTAAAGTGGACATTTTTTGTTCCAATTGTGTTCTTTCTTGTAAAAATTTTGTATAATTTAAGACTAGCTATGAATTTTCTTGTGTATATTGCTTATCTGTTGCTATGTGAACCTACTGCAAGTAAGTTTCTCATTTCACCTGGCCATCCAGTCATCCTGACCAGTTTTTCTGCCTACCTGCACTCAGACCATATCCCTCCATATGTCTCCGATCCACGTACCTATCTAAACTTCTCTGAAGTGTTGCAATTTAACCTACACCTACCACTTTTGCTGGCAGCTCATTCCACATTTATACCACTATCTAAATGAAGAAACTCACCTCACCCTCATAGTCCTCTGGATATTTCACCTTTCACCCTAAACCTATGACCTTTAGCTCTAGTCTCACTCACTGATATGCTTCATAAATCTGTACACATGAACTTGTGCATACAACAATGACTTCTGACTTGGAATTTGTTGCTTTGCAACGGAGGTTTTGAGTTCTGAAAATAAAAGCCATTTTTTTAAACTAGTCAAATAATTGAAAACCCCATGATTTTGCAAATTTGCAGAACAATCGTGAGAAAGAATAAACAGGAATAAAACTCATTGCCAAGCTTTCATAATCAAAATTAAATTTTGCCTGGAAGGAAAACATTACAACACGCAACGGTGCAAGCAAATCCTTGTCACTGCACCTTTCTGCCACTGAATCTACTTATGCTGGTTGTAGTAAATAATGTAAATTACTCAAATCAGATGCTTATCAATCACTGGCTTGATTACTGATAAAATATGCAGTCTCTACACTTGTGTATATTTGCTTTAATGAACACTATCAGGTGCAATATTCTTTATTTGCACATGTGACTTTGCAAATCTCATCAAAATTTTTCCTATCAGTATTAATCAGTGCTTCCCTCTAACCAGCGAATTTCTTCCACCAGCCTGTAGCATGACTTCCACGATACAGGTAAGTGAACAACATCAGAAAATCAAGCACAAGTTAATAAGGGGAAATTGTGTTGCAGGAAGAAACTATAGTATCCTCAGAAGTGGAGGTGAAATTGGGCTGGCCAGTATTATGTGAAGAGCACAAAGCTCCCATGGCACTAAAACGGAGGTGTGCAGTTCACCAAGTACATGGCATCTCCTTGGAGAACAAATACTTCCTACCCCTCTGCTCTTTCTTCAAAGTCAAAGTCGAGTTTATTCTCAAATGCACAACTACATGTATGCACAAGTGCAATGATAAACTGATTTGCAGCAGCATCACAGGGGCATCATCTAGTATCGTGCACACACAGCTCATAATAAATAACACATTTAACATACGTTATTCACATGGTTTCCAAGAAAGGTCAAAAATGCTCATTGTAGTGCAAGTGGTCATAGTGTTGCGGTACCAATAGTGATTTGGTTCAAGAACCATCACTGGCATGTGATGTGAAATTTGTTAACTAAATGGACAAAACAGATGAAGGGGAATAGCTATTTGTGAACATGGTGATGTGGGACTTGAGGGTCCTGTGCTTCATGCTCGATGGCAGCTACAAGAAAATGGCATAGCCCGGATGACAGTGATCTTTCATGTTAGGTGATGCCTTCTTGATCTATCATTTTTTTAGATAATTTCAGTGGTGGGAAATGATGTGCCAGTGTTGTAATAGCTGTTCACTACTTTCTGCATCTTTTAAGTCCTTGTGCAATAAAATTACCATACCCGACTATAATGGAACCAGTCAGGATACCTTTCACTATACATCGGCAGACGTTTGTTGGAGTAATTATGTGTGAATCATAACCCAAATTAACTCTGTTCTTTTGATCCTCAGCAGTAAAGTTCCATTTCATAGTGGAAACTTTTCCATGTATTCCCCCAAATCTTTAATGCATTATTGTAAATCCTTGTCTTGTATTTTTGAACAGTACAGCTCATTATGGGTCTTTCAGACCACGACGAGCTGACCAACATAAACTTACTCCATGATTAATCTAAGGCTTCCTTCCAACATAAACCATAACCCTCAACTTTTCTTACATCCATTTGCCAATATAATTAATCTCCACCACCAGCCCCAACCATGCAGTCCAGGCACCTACCACCTACTTCTGACATCTCCTCTCAACTTTTTTCTACTCACCAATCCTTTGGTATTAGCTGCTGTTGCTATGGGAAAAAAGAGGTGACTGTCCACTCTATCTATGCCTCTTATATACACCTCCATCAAGTCGCCTCTTAGAGGCCTTTGCTCCAAAGAGAAAAGCCCAAGCTCACTCAAATTTTCCTCTTAAGGTATATTCTCTGGTTCGGAACAAACAGCTCTAATAACAGCAAACCCACATCAAGAGACACAAGGATGACAGATGCAGGAACCTTTTTCTTCCATTCCTGATGGAACTACTTCCCTTCTAAAGGAAGGACCCCCTTCTGAACAAAAACAATTAAGTTAAATGACTTATTGAGACTAAAAACAACAAACAATCTTCTGGAGGAATTCAGTAGATTGAGCTGCTTCTGTGAGGGGTAAGGAATTCTTGATGATTCAGGTCAAAGACACTGCATCAGGACTCCACTTTCCATCCTGTCTAATCTACCTCTAGCAATTCTTCCCTCAAATCTCCCTGCTCCAAGGAAGACAATCTCCACAAATTCACCTGCAGCCACATCCCTGGAACCATTCAGAGTAGAATTCATCTCATATTCTCATAGCTTAGAAGAAGGATATTTGACTCATTGAATCAATGTAGTCCTGCGTATTCACAACAGTCCCACTTCCTCAAATGTTCCATCCTCTTTGAGATCTTCACATCCTTACTAAAGTTCAGCGTAACTCAATGGTTACGTTAAACTTGCATGACACAATATGACCACTCATTGTGACCACTGTTTTACGAAAGTTTGACTTATCCACTCTACCTTTTTCATTCCACACCCCATTTGGTGAATGGCAGACCAAAAATCCCTCTCTAAACATACCATGTCACTTTAAAAGGTCCATGTACACTCTGGCGTAGCTGATAGTCACTGTTTTGGAGCACCTGAGTCATGCGTTTAAACACAGACAGAATGTTGTCTATGTAGAGTTTGTACATTTTCCCTGTAACTACACAGATTTCTTCTGGATTTCCTACATCCCAAAGATGTGAAGGAATTATCAACATCTCAGGTCAAAACCCTGAATTAGGAGGTGTTGAAATTCCTTCCTGAGTTATGTGTTGATCCTTTTAGCTGATCTTACACCCATGACTGTGTGGCTAGGCACAGTTCAAACATCATCTATAAATTTGTTGGCAGAACCTCAAATAGTGAAGAGCGGGCATACCAGAGCAGAATCTATCAGCTAGCTGAGTGATGTTGCAGCAACAACCTTGCACTCAATGTCAGTAAGACCAAAGAAGTGATTGTGGACTTCAGAAAGGATAAGATGAGGGAACACACACCAGTTTTCATAGAGGGATCAGAAGTGGAGAGAGTGAGCAATTTCAAGTTCTTGGGTATCAATATCTGAGGACTTAATCTGGGCCCTACATATTGATGCAGCTATAAAGAAGGCAGAACAGTGGCTGTATTTCCATAGGAGTTGAGGAGATTTGGTAAGTCAGCAAAAACACATGCACATTTCTATAGATGTAACCTGGAGAAATTCCATCTGGAGGGGGCTACTGCAGAGGATGAAGTAAGCTGCAGAGAGTTGTAAGATCAGTCAGTTGAATTACTGGCACCAGCCTCCACAGATCCAAGGAGCGGTGCCTCAGAAAGGCGGTATCCATCATTAAGGACCCCCTTCATGCAGGACATGCCATTGTCTCATTGCTACCATCCGGCAGGAGGTAAAAAAGCACAAAGAGACAGATTCAACAATCAGGTACTGCTTCTTCCCCTCCACTATATGATTTCTGAATGGACATTGACCCCATGTTGTGTTTGTGTTTGTTGTGCTGCTTATTCTATTTAACTACACACACACACACACATATATCTTTATTTATTTATTTATTTATTTACTCCCACTCACAATTCCTTTTTCTCTGTATTATCAAATATTGCATTGTACTGCTACCACAAAGTTTACAAATTTCATGACATAATGCCAATGATATTAAAGCTGTTTCTGATTCTGATGTTGGCAATCAACGATGTACAAGTACTGCTCCACCCTGGAACCTACCGTAGTGTGCTATTCTCCACTCTGTGTAAGGCTAGAGTTTACGCTGTCTTTTGTCAGAATGGGATTTGATCCCACAACACTCTTAACACCAAAGCAATGGCTCTGCCAACTGAGACACAAATAACAGCAGAGATCCTGTCTGCCAGAAAAAGGTTACAAAAGAAACATTAGCACAATTTAACAACCCTGTAAAAGGATTTCACACAAAGAAGTATTCATTGTAGCAATTAAAACTATTCATGCGTGGTCTCTGATTACGATGCGATAGCACCACAACTAATCAGAGGTCTCTCGATCATAATCTTTATCTGAAAAGACCATGCTATTTTCAGAATGAGGCAGGGTCCAAGTCTTGTAGTGGCTTCACTAAACGGTTTCATAAATTAAAAAAATCACTGAGATTTTTCACAGCTTTAATGTGGAATTTATTTTGCTATTGCTGTGATACTCACCACCACAGAGAATAAGGCTGTTATTTTACTGGATAATACAAGGCCTTTGAATGTGAGCAGTGGGAAGAACAAGGATGCTTAAACATTTGTTGCTAAGTGGGAATTTGTGCAGAAACAAAAAGCTTTCACTTTGGTGCTGTGGAGTTTTGTTCTTGGTTGACACATACTTCACCTGGTCTGGGTCATTTTTCTGCTTAATTACTCAATGTGCAGTTCCCAAGTAATCTTTCTGATTGCATCCAAAACTCACAGTTAAAACATCTTGTGGCTGTGAAATCATAAAGAAATATCCAAACAAAATATAAAGGAAATGGTGTTAATTTTGTTCGAACACACATAAAATGCTGGAGGAACGCAACATGTCAGGCAGCATCGATGGAGGGAAATGAACCGTCGACATTTCTGACCAAGACCCTTTACCAGGACTGGAAAGGAAGGTGGCAGAAGCCAGAATAAATTAGTCTGTTCTCCTTTGTACAGTTATCATCTCATCTGCATTCTAGCATTTTGATAAGAAAATCTGCACGTAAGAGTGAATTTCTGGAAATCAGAAAATGTTGGAAAAAACTCAACGGGTCAGGCAACAGCTGTGGAGAGGCAAATGGAATTATATTCTGAGATTCTTTGTTATAAATGAACAATTATCTCAAGGATTTTAGAAGGTGAGCTGAAGCATCTTTGACCTGAAATATTGACTGTTTGGTTTTCCACAGATGCTGTCTGACCAGTTGAGTATTTCTAGCATTTCCTGGTTTCAATAGCAGTAAACAAGTGACTAAGGAACTCTGTGGCTCAAGGAACATCTGTGAAGAGGAAAGGTACCGTCAATGTGCTGCATCTGGAGTACTGTCTCAACCCAACACGTCGAAAATTACATTCTCCCCCCCAGATGACGCTTCACCTGTTGAGTCCCAGGCAAATTGGAGACACAAGACTCTACAGATGCTTATTCTGAGGCAACACTCAAAAGGCTGAGGGAACTCAATGGGTCGATCAGCATCTGTAGAGGGAAATAGATAGTCAATGTTTCATATTGGCAACCTTCAACCTGGACAATTCTTCATTCTTCCTGCGGATTACCTGTTGCTAGAAGCACCAGTATCTACAGTCTCATGTGTCTTCCGTTTGCTGCAGTCTTCTTTTGTTGGCCAACCATGGCCCAACATGGAAGAAGGAGGGGAAGAAGTGCATACAAATTCTCTTCCAAGTGGACAATACACCATAGTCGAGTTTACCTCCATATGCACAGTTGCAATGAAAAACTGACTGGCAGAGGCATCACAGGTATACAGCCACAGAGAAAGTATTCAGATGAAAATGTAAATTATACAAAAATATACATAAAAGAACACATCTGGAGAAACAATAATAAATGTAGCACTAAGCAGCTGTAGTGTTGTCATACTGAGGTGATTAGGGTTGTGGAGATTCTTTCAAGAACTGAAGAATTAAAGAAATGTAGCTGCTCTTGAAACAGATGGTATGGGACTTTAGCTTCTGGTGGTAGCTGTGAGAAGATGGTAGAGCAAGAATGGTGGGAATCTTTGATGATAAATATTGGCTTCTTGAGATGTCACCTCATGTAGCTCATTGTGAATGCAAGCAGGCTTTTTCCATTGAGGCTAGGGGAGAAAAAAAACAGAGGACATGGGTTAAGGGTGAAGGGGGAAAAGTTTAAAGGGAACATTGGGGGGGGGGCTTCCTCACACAGAGAGTGGTGGGAGTGTGGAATGAGCTGCCAGATGAAGTGGTAAATGCGGGCTCACTTTTAACATTTAAGAAAAACTTGGACAGGTACATGGATGAGAGGTGTATGGAGGGATATGGGCCAGGTACAGACAGTGGGACTAGGCAGGAAAATGGTTTGGTACAGACAAGAAGGGCCAAAAGGTCTGTTTCTATGCTGTAATGTTCTATGGTTCTATGGTTCTACTGATTGGGAGGAGGGATATGCTTGTGATGTATTGGGCTACGTTCATTCTTCTCTGCAACTTCTTATATCCCTATATCATATCAAACCACGATGCACGCAGTCAGGATACTTTCAAAAGTAAGATATCAATAAGATTGGAGTATAGAGAAAATTTACAAGGATGTTGCTAAGACATGAGGATCTGAGTTCTAGGGAAACTTTGAATAGGGTAGGACTATATTTCCTAGAGCATAGGAAAATGAGCGGCAATTTGATAGAGATATACAAAATTATGACATGTATATATATGGTAAATGCAAGCAGCTTTTTCCACTGAGGTTGGGTGAGACTGCAACTAGAGGTCATGGATTGAGGGTGAAAGATGAAGAGGATAACATGAGTGCGAACTTCTTCACCCAGAGGATGGCGGAAGTATCGAACAACACGCTAGTGCAAATGGTGGATGCAGGTTTGATTCCAACATCTAACAGAAATTTGGAAAAGTACCTGGATGGGAGGGGTATGCATAGATTGATCAGACTAGACAGACTAATAGTTCCACACAGACTAGATTGGCAAAAGGGCCTATTTCTGTGCTACAGTGTTCTATGACTCTATACCTGGTAAGAAGCTTTTAAGTATTTAGTGACAGGGTTCATCTTGAAAAAAAATTAAAGATGCTGATGCTCCTTCTTGCAATTTCATCAGGACAGGTCAACTGATACATTATCGCCCAGGAATTAAAACTCCAACTCTCTGTCAACAAAGTAATGTATGGTTAAGGTAACTCAGGTTATTTTGCAGGAGAGTTATAAGATAAAATTGAGTTGAGACGGTATTTTAAGTCAAGTGACCAAGGCTCTATTAATATGTAGATTTAAACGAGACGCAAGAGACTGCAGATGCTGGAATCTGGGATCTGCAACAGTCTGCTGAAGGAAGGAACTTGGTGGGTTGGACAGTATCTACGGAGGGAATGGAGTTGTTAAAAGTTTTGGATCAAAATCTTGACATCTGATTTTAAGAAGAATTTTATGAATGCAGAAGAGAGAGAAGCATAAAGGTCATTCTATGAGAAAGCACCCTCTGTTAAAAGCAGCAGCTAAAGATCAGTCAGACCAATATCATCGCAAGTCAAATTCTGAATAATATTAGCTTGTCCACACCTGGAGTACTGTGTGCAGATCTGGTCAGCCACCCTAAAGGAAGTGCGTGGTAGCAACCGAGAGGGCACAGAACAGATTCACCAGGATGCAGCCCGGAATGAAGGGCATCATTATAAGGAAGGATTGGACAGGCTGCGATTATTCTCACTGAAATGTGATCTCACTGAGGTTTTTAAATTTACAAGGGGCATAGACAGACAGTCAGAGTCCAGAACCAGAAGGCACAGAGTTAACGTGCGAGAGGAGAAATTTAAAGGAGGCCTAAGGGTTAAATTTTACACTGAGTTGCTAGAGGAGTGAGTGAAGGCAGATACCAATATGAAGCTTAAGAGGAACTTGGACAGATACTTGGATAGGAAAGGTGTAGAATGATACTGATGCAGGCAAATGAGATTCTTGTAGACAGCATCAGACAAGATGTTTAGAATGGTCCTGTTTGTGTGCTGTATGCTTCTACGTTTGCCAATTCATCACAAGGTGCAGTCCCTTCAAATATGCCAAGGTTCAGTCGCTCTGGAACACCTTGCTAGTTTGCTGTGCACTAAACCTGGAACTGGGATGAGCACAGCGTGCAGCAGAATGTACCTCAGCAGTAGAACACAACCCCACCACTGCCAAATGTGTTGCCTCGCTGATTGAGCATCGCTCCCCCGGTCTCACACTTAGAACAATAACAACACCATCTGCCACTCTCCAAGGACAAGAGGTTGGCACCTGAGCAAAAAGGACACCCTTGTGCATCTATTCCATCTCCCATCAGAAATATTAATTGCAAGCAGAACGCTCCAGGGTTGTAGAGACTGGACAGCTTATACTTGTTATCTCCGGTCTCATTTCTAATTAGCAAGCAGCATACCATGAGGAACCATAACAACGCTAACTTTACAGCCAACACTCATATTCTGTGATTGTTATTGGAACAAGCTGCAAGGCAAGCCAGATACAACTATAATGTTTAAAAGGTATTTTGGACAGATACTTGGATAGAAATGGAATAAAGAGGCAGGAGTTTAATACTGGCAAATGGGATTAGTGTAGATTGGTATCATGGTTGTTGACATGAGTTGGTACAGCCTCCCCTTTATGGATTCTGTCTGTACTTCTCACTGCCTCTGTTTATTAGCCAGGATAGTTAAAGAACCCAATCACCCTGAATATTCTCTCCTCTCCTTGCTTCCACTGGGCAGAAGAATCAAGAGGCTGAAAGCATGTACCACCAGGCTCAAGGACAGCTTTTAACCCACACTTGAATCTTTTCAATTTATTCTGCATTGTTATTACTTCATTCTGTTCTACCTCAATATGAAATGATTGAATCTGTATAAGAAAGATATGAGACAGGCTTTTTATTGTATCTTGGTACATGAGACAATAATAAACCAATACCAATATCAACAACAAAAAGCCCAATTTTATGTTGCATGATTCCATGATCCCAGTAAAGCTCTAACTATTATTATTAGAGACATTAAAATACTGGTGTTATTGTCTTGGGTTCTAATTCATGGATGGGAGAGAGGGAGGTGCAGTCAGGTAACGAGGGATTCCTTTAGGGAAGGAATTCCGAAGCATTGAGCCTTGGCAGCTGAAGACATCACCACCAGCGAATAGGGTCGAGCAGGGATTTTTGATAGGGAGCAGCCATTTGGCCCATCTATTCTGTGTCAACTCATAGTAGATCAAGCCCATATAGGCATGGTGCCCTTGCAGCAGTTGAACTACTGGATTAGTAGAGGTCTCAACTCAATGTGGAGATGAGAGGTTGAATCCCACCACTGCATAATGGGCACTTAAATTTGGATTGGTATACTGGAATTTGCCACAATACAGTCTCATGGCAATCATGACAACAATAACTATTGGATTACCTTAAGATCTGCTGCCCTTACCCTATACACGTCTTCAGACCAACACTATGTGGTCTCAAACACACTTACTTAACAGGCCGAGCGAGCCACTAGTTGTCACCTCCACTTTGACAAATAGGCTTAGTCCATTACTTCAAGGAAGTTTAAATCAAGAAAAATGAATAAATTAGGAAACTGTTCCCCACTCCCCACTTCTCCTGCATTGTCTTGCCCAAGGGTGAGTAAAGGGGAGAGGGGAGTAGGGGCTACAGAGATATCGAAAAGCAACATAAAACACAGATTGGGAGGAGTCGAACCATGGAAAGATCTGAAAAGAAAGGCAGCAAGTGAAAACATAGTATCAACGAATATGTAGGCACAGAAATGTGTAGGCAGAAGTGAGTGATTTAGTTAGCCGTTTGACTACTAATGTAACTGGATCAGGTCAAAATTGTGGGCCAAAGGGCCTGTTCCTATGCTATACTGTCCTATGTTCCAAATTCTATCAATTGGCCAAGACTTGGTGCAAGTGAACAAATACAGTGGTTTTGGTGATCTCAGTAAGAGGACCAGGAAGTAGAACTCTTGGTTACTGTTCTTTCTTGTCAGACTTTAAAAGACAGTTGGGTAGGTGCATATATAGGAAAAGGTTTAGAAGTTTATGGGCCAAACATTGACAATTGGGATTAACTTGAATGGAGCATCTTGATTGGCATGGACCAGCAGAGCTGAAGGCCATGTTTCTGTTCCATTTCACTCTGTGATTAGTGCTTCACTTTAAATATTACACTGGCAATGTGGGTGAAATGCAGCCAAGGGTGTGAGACAGCATCACAAACTGCAATGCAAGCTTGCCCAAGCAGAACATTTTCTTAACTGAAGAGGTAAATCCTGAAATGCCCGTATTCACAGTTCAGTATCATAAACTCAAGTACATGCAAAGCATTGCTTTTCTCTTCAAATCTTTCAGGTACTTTGCAATCAACAAGGATCCACGTTTCAGTGAAATTATCCGTGCTTTTCACTTTAGGTTTGCACTCAACCATGGAGATGTGGAAGGACCACCAGCAGTATTAGCCACATTCCATTGTTAGCACATTTCCTCTCTAATGAGCTCAATGGCTTGGTCACAAAAAGCCTTTTCCGCTCTTTCAGTTCAAGGCTGAGCAAGTGTTCATCCTCGGACCAGAGGACACAGCCTCAGAATAGAAGAATACCCTTTTAGAAGAAAGATAAGGAGGAATTTCTTTAGCCAGAGAGGTGAACTTGTTGCAGATGGCTGTCGAGGACAAGTCGTTGGGTATACTTAAAGTGGAGGTTGATTAGTAAGGGCATTAAAGGTCATGGGGTAAAGGTAGGAGAATGGGTTGAGAAGGATAATAAATCAGCCATAATAAATGTTTGAGCAGACTTGATGGGCTGAATGGATTAGCTCTGCTTGCATGTGTTTTGTTCTTTATGCAGTTATTAAACAGTTCAAGTAATAAATTTACTTTAAACATCGACCTGCTTAATGCTGCAATCAGGGTGTGTGCACTTCCCTGCATTTGCCAATGTGCCTGAAAAGACTGTACAGCAGCTTTCCAACCATCTTGGACCTCCTGACTATTAGACACAGATCACGTCCTACACAGCTCCTTGTAGCACATGACAGACTATTGCCAGACCACGTGAAAAGAGTTTGTGTACAATTGTCTTCAAGCCAGCACTTAAAGAAAGTCACCAACAATCCTGAGGAATTACCTAAGAAGGAGATGCAAAGGATTCAGTTTCCAAGGTAAGATAAAGTTACAATTTTGCCACCAACATCTCACCAACGACACTTACAAATTTTTACAGCTGTACCATGGAGAGCATTCTAACTGGTTGCATCACTGTCTGTTATGGGGGGGGGGGGGTGGGGAGGCACTGTACAGGATCAAAATAAGCTGGAGAACGTCATGAACTCAGTTAGCTCCATCATGGGTACGACTCTCACCAGCATCCAGGACACCACAAGGAGTGATGCCTCAAAAAGGAGGCATCCACCATTAAGGACCCCCCTCATCCACGTCATTGCTATCATCAGAAAGGAGGTGCCGAAGAGAGAAGGAATACACTCAACAACACATTGTAATTCAGTTTCTATTATTATGCATTGCAATGTACTAGCACAAAACAATAAATTTCACAACATATGCCAATGATATTGACCTGATTCTAACTCTAAATTGTCTCCAGATTCCACCACTCATCTCCACACTCGGGGTATTTTACAGTGATCAAGTAACCTACAGATCTACATGTTTTTGGATTGTGGGAGAAAACTGGAACATTAGGAAGAAATCCACGTGGTCATAAGGAGAACATGCAAACTCCACATAGAGAGCACCTGTGAAAAGATTTGAACTGGGTTTGCTGGAGCTGTGAGGTAGCAACTCTTCCATCTGGTTTGGCCCAGCTCTCTAATGGATAAAATGACATGAAAATCAACAGATGCGCTTCAGCTTGTTTGGAAAAGCCTGCTGCTTACAGGTAAATTTCCAGAATTCCCTTTTGGCCAGTGGATTACTCTCCAAGAATACTTTCTTTGAGATAAATGGGATAGAGATGAGACAATCTTCCATCTTTTTGTGGGCCGTGCATTTGTAAAGGTCAGGAAAAATATGCAAGGGTCAAGAGGACTCTCAGATGTATATAGGCTGTTCCCAAGAATACAAATCAGGACAAGCATCAAGTTTTACTGGAAGGCTGACTCCTGTATAACAGAACCTTGATAGACTGTTCAAGGAGACCACAGTAGTGGCAATGGAGTCTTGTAGACAGAGTACACAAGCACTACTAATGTACAAACATAATAACATCATGATTGTATAGACTGAACACTACAAACATAAAGACACACACTGTCTCTTTTGTGTTTTAAGTATCTATTAGTTTTTCAAGGTTTTTTTTCAAAATAAGGGGCTTGAACATACAAGTTTCTCCTCATAAACGTGAGAAATTCTGGGGATGCTAGGAATCTACACAAAACCCAAAATGCAGGTGGAACTCAGGTCTGGCAGCATCAATAGAAATGAATAAAGTTGAAGGTTTAGGCTGAGACCCTTCTTCATGACTGAGAAGGAATGGAGAAGACACCAGAATAAAAAGGTGGTGGGGGGGGCAGACACTGTCTAAAAGGTGACAGGTGAAACCAGGTGGGGAGGAAAGCTAAAGGGCTGGAGATGAAGGAATCTGGTAGGAGAGGAGAGTGGACCACTGGAGTAAGGAAAGGAGGGTACCGAGAAGGAAGTAATAGGGAGGTGAGAAAAGGTAAAAGGTCAGAGTTGGGAATAGAGGAAGGAGGGAACGGAATTCTTCTTTATTAAAAGATGATATCAATATTCATGCTATCAGTCTGGAGGGTACCCAGTCGGAATATAGGGTGTTGCTCCTCGACCCTGAGGGTGGCCTCAACTTGGCAGAAGAAGGGGCCATAGATTGACATTACCTTGGAAACCTGGACCCCGTTTTTTGAACGTTCACTTTACAACACCTCGCTGTTACTAAAGACCTATATTAGTTACCTGTTTTCGCTAACAGAAGGTATATTCACTGTTACGAAAAAAGGCGGTGCATGCCCCAAGCAGCCAAGCTCCTCCCCCGGAACTGCATTCTAGCCGGCATTGCTTAAACATGTGTTGATTTATTTTGTGCATCCGTTATCAAGATGAGTTCTAAGGTATAGGAAAAGCCTAAACAAACTCGTAAGGGTGTTACACTCAGCATAAAACTAGACATAATTAAGCCTTTCGATCGTGGTGAACGAAGTAAGGATATTGTCCACGTGTTGAACCATTCGCACCATTTATACGCCGAAAGAAAGAATCTTGAAAGCTGCCAATGGTTCTGCTCGTAGCAAAATGGTTCTCTTAGTCGGCATCCAATAATGGATAAAATGGAAAGTCTATTGCTTGAGTGGATTGATGGGTGTACAAAGCGTGGTGTTCCGTTAAGTTCTCTTATACTTAAGGAAAAATCAGTCAGTCTTTTTAATAAGCTGAAACAGAAGGCACTGGACGATGGTGATGAAAGTGTTGTGAAAGTGGAATTTAAAGGTAGTCATCAGTGGTTTGATTGGTTTCTAAGGCGAGGGCAGCTTCATAGCTTAAAAGTTTACTGGACAGAGTGCTTCAGCTGATACTGAAGCTACCAAAAAGTTCCCAGCAGAACTGAAGAAGATAATTACAGAAGATGGTTATTCGTATAAGCAAGTGCTTAACTGTGACGAGACTGCAATTTATTGGAAAAAACTGTCGAGCACCCCAGCCTCCGACGTCTCGGCCTAACACACCATCATCAGTGTGCTCACTGTCTTCCCGATTCCGGTAAGTGAAACTACACTGTACATACATTATTTCTACTTTATATAGGCTGTGTATTTTTATGTGTTATTTGGTATGGTTTGGCAGTTTCATAGCTTAAAAGTTACTGGAGAGACTGCTTCCACTACATAGTGAGATTATACGCCATGCTAGACAGTGCTGCAATGATTTCAGAGAAGTATTTCTACTTTATATAGGCTGTGTATTTATCAGATCATTCCTGCTATTACTATATGTTACTGTTATTTTAGGTTTTATTTGTTATTTGGTATGATTTGGTAGATTACTTTTTGGGTCTGGGAATGCTCACAAATTTTTCCCATATAAATAAATGGTAATTGCTTCTTCATTTTATGACATTCCAGCTTACGAACCATTTCATAGGAATGTTCTACCTTTGAATAGCGGGGGAAACCTGTATTAAAATGGAAATTGGAAATAAAATGTCAGGCCACCATAAAGTTCCACTTGTGGTGGACAGAGCAACTTTTCTCTTCATTTCGGGTTTGTATCCTGATAACATCACTGCTCACAAATTAGATTCATACAGTCTCATAGCACAGAAAGAGGTCCTTTCGCCCAACTGACCCATGCCAACCAAGCTAGTGCCATCTGCCTGCATTTGGCCCTTGTCTCTTTAAAACATTCCTATTAATGTACCTGCCCAAGTACCTTTTAAATGTGGTTGATGTACGTGCCTCAACCACTTCCGCTGGCAGCTTATTCCATATACTAGTTACAGTCTGGGTAGAAAGGATCCTCCTCAGGTTCCTTTTATGAATCTCAACCCCATTACCTCAAACCTAAATTCTTCTAAGTCAAACTTTTGTTCCAAACACTGTTCAGATAAATTAACTGTTACTCATGGCCACTGGCAAATGCACATGTGAATAAGAAAAGGAGTGAGAAAGAGAGAGTAAAGCTACTGGGTAATGTCAGGCGGATGAAATTAATGGCTGCATTTCTCCAGTGTGTAAAGCCGGAAGAACTGAATCTGTGATTATTTACCCCAAAGGCTGTCAAGGGAGTTCCGGCCACGTCCATCAGAGTGAAGAACCATTGTGTGTCAGCTTGATCAGGATACTATGACAATTGGATCCAGATCCCCTGGGCCCCTGCAGCCACAATTCCCACAGCAATAGCCAGCCTTCAAGTAATTCCATTTCTCAGTGCATTTTAAAAACAGTGCTAATCTGTTCTCAAAAAGAATTGATTCCTTTCTTTAAAACAAAAACCTCAGAGGTACTGTGTTATTTAATTCTCCTGAATTGTGGTTTTGGCAGAGCAGTCAAGAGTGATGTGAGCAACAGTCTGCTGGAGGAACTCTGTGGGTCAAATAGTATTGCCGAGTAAAGGATCTGTTGACGTTTTCGGTCAAAACCCAGTATCAGGGCCGAGATTGGAGAGGGAAGATAGCCATTGTAAAGAGGAAATGGAGACTGAGAAGATACAGGTCCAAAGTGATTAGTGGACTGAGAAGGGGCTAAAGATGATGGGCAGGTAGTGGAGGGGAGATGAGAGGAATGGGCAGTGGTGATCACTGACTCAGATGTTACACAGATTCTCATAGGTACCAGCAGTTATTGAAATATGAAAAATTCACCTTTGCTGTCGGAGGGGACCTTTCAAGAGTCTGATAACAGTGGGATGGGAGTTATTTTTTGAAATAAAGGGGCTGAAAAAATAAGTATCTCTTCAGCTCAGGTTTGTAAACCTATTGTATCACTGCTCACAAATTAGATTCATAGAGTCACACAATGCAGAAATAGGACCAACTGGTGAGATAGTTAAAACTCCAATCTCAATAACCACTGGTATCTTTGAGGCTTTTTTTCCAATGTTGAAATCTCCTGGCACAACTTCATTAAGAAACAGGTTGTGCATATTTTGGCAGAGAGATAGGGTGAAGTGATATATCTTCAATGGGAAGAGGGAGATGGGCGACATTAGAACGTGAGCTTTTCTTTGCAATACGAAGTATCCTCAGATTTTGCAATTTAGAACATGCGACTGTAATCGCTGAGTTGTGAACACAGCCCCGTCCATCACGCAAATCAACCTTCCCTCCACTGACTCCATCTACACTTCCCACTGCTGCAGAACAGTAGCCGACATAACCAATGCCGTCTCCCACTCTAGTTATTCTTTCTGCTTCCCCCTCTCATCACACAGAAGATATAAAAGCTAGATAGCGTGTACCATCAGGCTTAAGGACAACTTTTATCCCACTGTTATCAGACTCTTGAACGGACCTCTCATCTTGATCTCCCAACTCTTCTCAGTATGACCCTTGCAACTTTTTTGTTCACTTTCTCTGTTGCTATAACACTAATTCTGCATTCTGTTTTCTCTTCTCTATCTCAACGTACCACGGAGGGAATGATCTGTCTGGACAATAAAAAAAAAACAAAAGCCTTTCACTGTCTCAGCATGTGTGACAAAGATAAAATCAATATCAAAAACAAGCTACATATTTTTGTCTAATTATGCATTTTTCTTTCAAATATTGTTTCTGAGATGTGTTAGACATGAAGTAAGTTGACAAAACATAAGAAGAAAGATCCCATCTTCAGTCTTCCACTTTGATATCTGAATTCATACCCTAGTGGGTGTACCATCAGTTAATTAGAGGAGAAAGAAAAAAGTCCACTTGAAGACAACCTGGGTGGGCAATCATGATTACATAGACTGTAATTGTACTGCACTTAGTCGATAAACCTAACACTTTATTCTCTGTTCTGTTATTGCTTTCTCTTGCACTACTTCAATGCACTGATAATGAAATGGTCTGTATGGATGGCATGTATAAGAAAGAATTTTCACTGTACCTTGGTCCAATGTGACAATAATAAACCAATTTACCTAAGCATATTGCTTTACAAATTACTCAAATATCACCTATAGCTTGTCCTGGTCCAACCACTTTGATGTGCTTGGAATGCACATCAGCCACCTCTGCTTCCTCAGAAGGGTAAGTAAATTTAGCATGTCCCACTGCCCTTCACCAACTTTTATCTATGCATCTGATCCCGATGCATCCAAGCTTGGTATGGCAACTTTTTTGCTCAAAAACACAAGAAAAGTTGTCATCAGAGCCCAGACCATCATGGAAAACAGCCATCCGTGAATTTACTCCATCAACACTTCCCCTGCCTCAGGAAAGTAGCTGATGTATTCAAAAACCTCTCCCGTTCTTTATTCTTCTCTATCCTATTGGGTAGAAGATTTTTTTTTAACATGAGTAAACCTACAAGCCGACTCAAGGGGATCTCCTAATCTGTCATTATAAGGCTTTTCAATGGACCTCTTGTTCAGTAAAGATGAATTATCTTAATTCTCAATCTACTTCTTCATTGCCCTTACACCTTACGTACCTGTCTGCTTTGCCCTTTCTCTGTAATTATAACACTAAATTATACAATTAAATGCTGCATTTTCCTTTATGCTTCCTTGATGTACTGATCTTTGGAATGATCTATATGAGTGGTTTGTAAAACAGTGTGTTTCACTATATTTTGGTCTATGTATAATAATAAACCAAATACCAATCACCAATCCCATTACAAAATGGAGAGATAGACTTGAAGGTAGCAAACTCAGAAGACTCTCAAAGCACAGTTTCTATCTGTGTTAGGTATACCAATAATAATGGTCCATTTAAGTTGTTCTTAAGTGGACATGCATGTATTTCTTTGAATGACTCAAATGGTATCTCGCTCTGGTACTAGATGGGGACAACCATTGGAGACTCAAGGCAGGAAACTCCTGATATTCAAAAATCATCTTCAATTTTAAACTTGGCTATGCACGATCTTGTCCTATTTTATAGACATATTTTTACTGTTACTGAGCTTCCAGTTGTTATGTTGACGTAACCTTTCCCCTGAAATAGAAGCTTTCAGCTACAGTTCTCCACACATCACTCAATCTCTTGCATTATAAATTCAAGAGGCAGACTTTAAAGTACCAACCTCCTTCAATCAGATTGGTAAGGAACAGGATTTATGAAGCACAGCTTCTAAATTGCCAAAGCAGTTAAAGCGAAGAAAAAGAGCTGAGGGTTTGACCTTCTCTTTTAAGGTAACAACAGAAATACAGAAATTACAATGTGCAAGAAAACAAGATTTCCTGAACAAAAATAATGTAGCATAATTGTGTTTCTCTCTGCAGACTGCAACTTTAATTGTGCTGAAATGATGTACATGCTAATAATAAATATAAGGTGCCATTTTGCAGAAATGTCTCTGGTTAAAAATGAAGGATCATTAAGAAAAAAGGTTAAGGAAAGATTGCCTTTTGATATTTTCATGTGATGCATGGTGGATATTTTAGCTTAAGAACAAATAGATTTAAAGAAAAATGGTCAAATTGACACCAGTAATATGTGAGTCTTGGCCCTGTATCTCTGATTTTTAAGGCTGTTTGCTTTATGGTTACAACATCGAAGCTGGCAATACTCAAAGACTCCTTGGGGCAAACTCTAATTATCATTGTTACCGTCTATTTTGGCTCTAGGTTGGGATGTTATGGGTTCAAGCTGCAGTCTAAATCAATAATCTAGGCTCTAACCCTGGTGTCAACTGTGGCTCACCTCTAATTCAGAAGGTTGTGGGTTCAAGTCCCCCTCTGGATACTTAAGCCTGATATACTCTGCCAATGTTCCAGTACTGAGGGTATAACGTAGACATGTCAGTAAACAATCTTAGTGTACAGTAATTCACTGTTTGATGTAGATGTGATAAAATGCATAGAATATTCTTTTCAGGCATAATTTCTTAGGTAGAGTCATAGAGTCATGCAGCATGGAAACAGGTCAGTTGGCTCAATAGGTCCATGCCAAACTTGATTCCCAACTAAGCTGGTCCCATCCCTTGAAACTTTCCCTATCTATGTACCTACTGTATGTACATTTTAAATGCTGTTAAAGTAACTGCCTTAACCACTCACCTTAAGAGATGTTTGGATAGGTACTGGATGAAAGAGGTATGGAGGGTGATGACCTGGGAGCAGGTAGATGGGACTAGGCAAAAAACCGGGCCACACAGACTAGATGTGCAGAAAGGCTTGCTTCAGTGTTGTGGTGCTCTATGATCTCATTACTCTGGCAGCTCACTCCATATAACGACCATACTCTGTGCGAAAAAGTTGTCCCTCTGCTTTCCATTTATTTTCTCCCTTCCCAGATGAAACTCACACCCTTTAGTTCTTGTTTCCCCAATGCTGAGGAAAAGATGGTGCGCCGTCCTCGGGCATCTCTTCTACATTTGCCCTATTTCCTGATGTTGGGTTAAATTAAGCCCAAACAGTTAAATCTCAGTGAAGATCTGAGCACTTTTAACAGTACTTTGTCCCTCAGCTGACGACACCATCACGCTTCATCTGGTGCAACTCACACAAAACGCTGGAGGAGCTCAGCAGGCCAGGCAGCATCCATGGAACAGAGTAGACAGTCGACGTTTCACGCCAAGACCCTTTGTCAGGACTGAAAGGTCCTGAGAAAATGGTCTCGGTCCGAAACTCAACTGTTTACTCTTTTCCATCAACGCTGACTGCTCTGCTGAATTCTTCCAGCATTTTCAGTGTGTTGCTTCGGATTTCCCGCATCTGCAGATTTTCTCATGTCTGTGACAATTCATCTGGTGCGGCTCCTTTGCTGTCTACGGGGACTTACTCTCACAAACAGGCCCTTGCAGTCCCTGAGGTATACCCATTAGTGGTCAGGATGGCTGTCAAGTGCTCTGGGTCATCCTGGGAGAGGGAAACACTCTATATTTACATAAGTGGAAATGAGTACATTATAACCCACGGCAAACTCAATGTCCGCTCCAGTATCAATTACCTTAAAACTCAATGAGTAATAAATTAAGTTGTCCCTCTATATTTTAAAGTGTTGTATATGAGAGTTCCCCATATTCACTTTATGGCCTCTCCACTCGTCGTTTTATAATCTCATAAGGGGCTGCTGCTCCTAAAATTATGCAGAACCAGCTCCAGTATCCTGCCCACTTCCAAGCAAGGAGACAGCTTTTACGCACTCGAGTTGACTTGACTGTAGATACTGAGCAATTCCTCCCGAAATGTGAAGAAATGTCTTTAGCAGTCCATCTCTTCCCAATATAAAACATTCCTAGCCCTATTGAGCTTTCAACCAGGACCACATAAGCTGGACAATAGAACAGTTAGATGCAAATGACTGGCTGTGTGGAGGGCTGATTTATTTCCACTGTCTGTCTAATGAAACCATACTCATTTTCTGATGAATATCTTTTAATTATCATCCTTTTATTCATGTTCGCATAACAGTGTTCAGTGACTACACGTTCTCCTAATACATATTGATCTGTTGGTTTGGCTACATACAAGTCTCTGCTGATTCTCCGGCAGTGTTTACCGGCTTGTGGTGTGCAGGGATTATAAACGACGGTGATTGAAGGATCCAGGTTGATCTCCATGGTTTTCTTGTACAGTAGAGGGGTCTCATTTTCCTCCAGTTCTCCAAAGGAAGCTCAGAATTTCAAGGAGGGCAATCTTCAAAGCTGTCAGCAGGAGTTGTGCTTGGATCCACAACGGTCCCACGTTATGTTTTGGTTGTGGCTTTGGGTACTGGCTTTTCAATCTTAAGAGATATACAGCAAGGAAACAAGCCCTTCAGCCCAAATGTTCCACACTTATCAAGATTCCCATCTAAACAAGTTCCAGCTGTCTATGCCTGCCCCATATTCCTCTAAACCTTTCCCATGATTAAACCTCTCCAAATCTCTTTTCAATACTGGTATTTAACTTCCCACGACAGCTCTCTCCATTTATTGCCCAACCTCTAGGTTGCTTCTCAAGTTCCTATTGAATCTCTGCCCTCTCACCTAAAACCTTTGGGGGAAAGTCTGTATCCAATCAGCCATTCTGTGATCCTCATAATTGTATACATCTCCACAAGATTCCCCTCATATTCCTCTTTGCCAGTCAATAAATCACTATACTGCTCAAATTCTCTTTGTATCTCAGTTGCTTCAGTCTTTTCTTAATGGTTGATTCGTATGAACCAAATTCTTTTGGAAGAATATCGAGTTACCCAAACTCAATTGCTAGAGCATCTTGTTGCTGTGGTATTGCAGAGGACAGTGATAAACTCCATCCTGGGAATTCAGATGAACATTCTCGACCTGAAGTGTCAACTGTCCATTACCCTCTAGAGGTGCTACCTGACGCACTAAATTGCTTCGGCATTCTATGTGTTACTCCATGGTTACTTTGCTCTTCCTCTGACCTTGGTCTGTCAGTAAAAGGAGTTGATTCGCTTTCAATATCTGTTTCTCCCTCTTCGCCGCTGGTCCATTATCCCACATGTTCTCCTTTGTAAAGGAAGAGGTGCATGACATATTACGGGTCCTGTCATGAGCTTTCTGTGGGGACAGCACTGTTTCGTAAGTGGAGAAGCCACCACCTCACTGGTCCAGTTATCTGGGTTCAATGAAGAATTCACTACATCCACCCCTCTTCCTCCTCCAGCTGCCTTATCACCAATAATCCCTCTAAGGTGTGCGTGTGTGAATACGCACAAAGAATTAAAACTGCACATAAAAGGTTGTCACCCTCTACGTTGTTGGCATGTTAAGCATAATTCACAGTCGTACACAATCACATTTCCTTATCCAGTTTCTGATGCGGATGGTGTTGACAACGTGGTGTTTGCGATGATTTGTCTGCAGATCTTAGAACTGGCTGTTGTGCTGTTTTTATTGAAGAAATTATTTAATGTGCACATGTTGTCACTGGGCAAAAAAAATTATTGCACAGCAAAAGGTTTTTGCGAACACTGGTCATTACAAATTAGAGGGAACATTAATTATTAACCTATCTCATTCTCTTACTCCATGCATTCCATCTGCCAATCAAACAGACCCTCCCCCTACTCTTCCCATCTGCATTCATCGCCTCTCCAACTTGGTTCCATGCCACACACTTTTCTATCCAATTTGTTCACAGGCAGCCCTTTGTCACCTCTACCAACCACCCTCCTGTCAGGGTGGACTTTCCCCTCCTCCATCTGCCAATCAACCTTCCTCACCCGGCTCCCCTTTTGGCTTGCCAGCTCTTGTTCCACCCCGCCCCTCACCTCCTTATACTGTCTATCCCCATTGATCTTTCAGACAAGGTGAAGGGTCTCAGCCCAAAACATTCACTGTCCACTTCCCTCCCCAGATGCTGCCTGACCTACTGAGTACTTCCGGCTGTTTTAATTCTTTCTCGCTTCAGGGTCCAAACCTCTGAAAATTTCTCGGTGTGAGACACTGTGGTGTCACACTGGACTGGTACCTATTCCACGGGCGTTTATCAAGTCGCCCTCCTCAGTGTCCAGCCGGTGGTCCTCCATCCTGTTGTGGGAGGTGGTCAGTCATACTAGAGAACAGTACAAACCAGCTGAGTAACCACCACAGTGGCTGGGTCTCGAGTCCTTTACCTTGAACTCTCGACCATGCGGCTGCAAGATTCCCAAAGGCACTGTTTTGTGTCAACACCAGAATGCACAAATCCTGCCATCAATAAACTTTCAATAGAGTTAACATTTCAGCTGGAGTCTTCTTAACCAACCAACATCCATAAGATGCTGATGAACCCCCCCCCCCCCCCCCTGCCATGATGTAATCCAGGATTTGAAAGGGCCAACCCAAACTGAAGTGGTTTCAACCAAACATGCAGCCGGATCCGGTCTTCGTCAAGATGTCCCTCAGATCTTCGCCACGGAACTGCTTGTCTGTGAGCAGCAGGGTCATGTCACTTTTCTTGATTATTTCCAGTTAGGCCGGTTTTCAGCTGAGATCCAATATGCTCAGATCTCCAAAGTGTGCACAGAAAGATCCACTCTTCCACAAATTCCAGCACACAAACAGTTAACCTGTAGTAACTGACCTATTAATATGAAGAAATTGACAATCTGTTTCACCCAGGAGGATTTGCTTGCTCACAGTGTAATGAGCTGCAGATAAAGTCAACGTGTTGGAGACAGTCTCCTGCTGTGCTGACAATCTTGCCTTATCGATCCCACCTAACCTTGCTTGCACATTTAAATTCAGCCCAGAGTGTGAGTGGGCCCGGAGCAACTCGATGAAATTCACAAGGTACTTCCAATCACTCACACGCACTTCTGTGAGGTCGGTTACCATCTGTTAATGCAAACTGATTGTCCATCCTCACTTAGTCACTCAGTGTGAGGTAGGAAAACTCACTGACTTTCCAAAGGAATCCTGGGGGATTGCTGCCCTGTCAGCAGTGCTCTCATTCAGAGGAAATGTTCAACTACTGAACAAAGACAGAACAATTGCCATCTGCTCTCTCAGGTGGATGCATGAGACCTGGCAGTAGTTTTCTGAGGGAAAGTAGGCGGTCATATCTAATTTTGGCTTCAACCTACATCACAATAATCAGTTCTCATCAGTCTTTCACTCCAGTTGCTTTGACAAGCTCTCCCTGTCACACACATATACACACAACTTATACAACCTTTTTCTCACTCACACTCCCTGTTATAACTCTCGCCCTCACTTCCACGTAGTCTACCTCTCAGTGGCACATACAAACACAGCCTCTGCAACCTGGTTCCTCTTTCTCTCGCTCTCTCTCTCTCTCTCTCTCTCTCACATACACACACACACACACTATATAACTCACATATACACATTGTACACAATATACATTAACAATTTAGAAGAGGACACTGAACACAGCATTTCTAAGTTTGCTGGTAGCAGTAAATTAAGCGGAAAAGCAAAATTGTGGAGGGTCTGCACAGAGACACAGATAGATTAAGTGAGTGGGCAAGGGTCTGGCAGATGGAGCACAACATTGGTCACTGTGAGGCTATCCACTTTAGTAGAAAAAATAAAAGATTAATATTTAAATTGTGAAGGGCTGCAGCATGCTGTTGTGCAGAGGGACAGGAGTGCTTGTGCATGAATTGCAAAAGCTTGGTTCGCAGTTTGTCAAGAAAGCAAATGAAATGTTGTTGTTACAGAGATTGTTCGAGGGTTTCTTTTTAAGAGCAGGGAGGGAGGTTATGCTATCATTGTACAGGGTACCGGTGAGGCTACACCTGGAGTACTGCAAACAGTTCTAATGCCCTTACTTGAATAAAGATATACTAGCTTTGCAGACGATGCAGAGAAGGTTCATCCAGTGATTCTGGAGATGGAGAGGTTAGCCTAGGAGGAGAGATTGAGCTGTTTGGGGCTACACTTGCCGGAATTCATAATGAGAGGGGATTTTATAGAAACCTATAAAATGTTGAAATGGATAGATAAGATAGAAGCAGGGAAGTTCTTTTCACTGGTAAGTGAGACCAGAACTAGGAGACCTAACCTTATGATTTGGGGAAGCAGATTTAGAACAGACATGAGGAGGAAATGCTTTACCCAAAGAATAGAGAATCTATGGAATTCTCTGGCCAGGGAAGCAGTAGAGACTACACCATTAATTATATTTAAGGCACAGTTAAATAGATGTTTGCACAATAGGGAAATTAAGGGTTACGGGGAAAAGACAGGTAAAAAAAAATGAGTCGACAGCCAGATCAGTCATGATCTTATTGAATCGTGGAGCAGGTTCGACAAGCCGGATGGTCGACTCCTGCTCCCTTTTCTTATGTACAGATGTACAACCACTGTCTCACTCTCTCTCGCTCTCACACACACACACACACACACACATTATACAACTCACTCCCTCTCACACAGACACACAAATACTGTACAGCCAATTCCCTCACACTTTATGGGGTGGCACTGTAGCATAGTAGCAGGTTCAGTTCTGCAGCTTTCTGTAAGGAGTTTGTACGTTGTACATTGTGAGCGCATATGTTTCCTACGGGTGCTCTCGTTTCCTCAATCATTTCAAAGACATGTGTGTCTTAATCGGTCATCACCTTATAGGTCTAACTGGCCAGCATGTGTTCGTTCAGCCAAAAGTGCCTGTTACTGCTCAATATTTCTAAATAAATAATTTATAAACTTTCCCCTCACACACAACTTATACGACCTTTCTCTCTCACTTACACACACCCTGCACAGCTTTGCATTTATTTATTTATTGATTGATTGATTAATTGAGATAGAGTGTAGAATACATCCTTCAGGCCATTCGAGCTACACCCAGACAACCCCCGATTTAACCCTTGTCTAATTACAGGATAATTTACAACAACCAATTAACCTAACAGCCGGTACATCTTTGAACTGTGGTAAGAAACAGGAGCACCCGGAGGAAACCCATGCATCCATGGACAGAACAGACAAGCTCTTTACAGACAGCAGTGGAAATTGAATCCAGGTATTGTGAAGCATTGTGCTAACCACTACGCTACCACACGTATACAGTAAGGACAAGCCAAGCTAAGATGATGCGAATTCCTTTCTGCCACTTTCCTGTCCACAAACTCTTTGGCAATTAAGTTAACTTCCAATTTCACAACCACCTGTCTTTTGGAGCTAGTTTACAGAAAAATCCACTGCGCCCAGGCGTACCAGAAGTCAATGTGTTTTTAATATAAAACTGCACTTATGTTTATTGTCACTTGCCTATTACCTCCCCCTGGGTCGCCTCCTTCTTTTCCTTGTCCCATGGTTCAGTCCACTCTACTATCAGAATCCTTCCTTGCCAGCCTCTTATTGTTCTATCCACCTGCCTTCACCTATCATCTTCCAGCTACCCTCCTTCCCCTCCCTCCCTACTTTTTTATTCTGGCATTCGCCCCTCTTCCTTTCCAGTCCTGATGAACGGTCTTGGCCCGAAATGTCAACTGTTTCATAGTTGCTGTCTAACCTGCTGAGTTCTTCCAGCATTCTGTGTGTGTTGACAAGTATATATAGAGAAAAAGTGTGAAATTGAACTGCCAATACTTTGCAATTCACAAGTTTTATATTTCTTGAATGCCAAAGTTGTAATCACCTAAGGTAAATGCAGACTACTGTTAACCCTATTTATTTTAGGAATAAGGATTTAATAATAAACCAGCAGGTGATTTAGTGGATATACAAATCCTGTCAGAGTCATTTTATGTACTGATACTCCTGTACCTATACCAAGAAATATGGGAGCATGCTTGTCTGTACACTTTATGTATGTACATACAGTCTATGTACAGTATGTAAGCTAATCTTGTATATTAATATTTACTGAGTTCTTTATGCTTATTGTCCTTTTAATATACTACATCAGACCCAAAGTACCAATCACTTGCTTTTCTTTATGCTTGTATACTGAAGAATGACAATAAACAATCTTGAGTCTGAAAGGAGGAGGACTTTTGAGTAATCCTGCCATTGTCTCGCAGCTGATGGAGCTGCTGCCTCACAACTCGAGTGACGCAGGTTCAATCCTGCCTCAGGTGCTCCCTGTGGGACACTTGCACCTACTCCCTGAGGTCGCATGGGTACACTGGTTTCTGCCCACACCACAACGAAAAGTGATTTGGTAGGCTAATTGACTACCGTAAATAATGCCGAGCGTGCGGACGTGTGGTAGAATTTGGGAAGAGTTGATGGGAATGTAGAGGGAATAGATTACAGGGAATGAGATTGAACTGTGAGACAGCACAGACTCAAAGAGCTACAATGATTTCCTTCTGTGCCTTAAAGAAATATGGGAGCATGCTTTGTTTTGACAATACAGGTGACTGCAGCTCTTTACGATTATGATGGGGAGGGTGATGGAGAAAAGTACTTCCTCCCCCCCACTCCTGAGCCTTGCCAATGTCAGCATTGGAGCGATTAGTCTAGGATTACCAGAATCATTGCAAAGTATGGAGCCTGAGGAGCTGACGCCTGCCGAATAGGACTCTTGATGGAGCTAAGAGTGTGGTTGAGAGAGGAATGTATTACAACAAGGCAAAATGTGTGAAGAGATTCCCAGCATCCCTACCTGCTGACACTAGGGAGTGATTTAACCCAACTATTAACTTCTCATGTGATTGGGTACACCATTGCCTTTATATTTGACCTTACATTCTACCTTATGCAAAGTTGAGCATTACATTAAAACTATTTCAACAAACTCAAGAGACCACTCAACCTCATGTGACTGCAAATAAATTAATCTCACTACCCTGCTCTTTCTGCAAAATTCTAGATATTACTCTGCTTCTTTTTCAAAGGTACTATGTCTTATATCTCCAATTCAATTAATGAAGTTCTTACTGAATCGGCTCCTTCCTGTTCTTCTAAATAGGGACGGTGGTCTTTTTTTTTTAATAACAAACTTATGTCCCCATTTCCTGACTCTGATGCCCGAAGGGCTTCTCACCCTGGAGTTTACAGAAACACTTCATAATTTCAAATGTCCCCTTCCAGTCACCCTGTGGCTGTCTTGGCTCAGAGAACAATACTCCCAGCTTCTATGGTTCATAAAATCATAGAGTTATACAGCACGCAAACAGGCTCTACAGCTCAACTCATCCATACTGTCCACAGTTCCCATCCAACCCATCTTGCCCCAGTTTGGTCCATATCATCCTAACCATTTCCTATTATGTACCTGTCAAAGTGTCTCTTAAAATTTGTTACTGTACCTTCTCTGGGAGATAAGTTCACAAGATAACTTTTTGTGTGAAAAAGTTGTCCCTCAAGTTCCTATCAAATCACTTCCCTCTCACCTTAATCCTATCTCCTCCAGTACTTGTTTCCCCCACCCTGGGAAAAAGACCGAGTGCAGTTACCCTTTTATGCCCTTCATGACATCATACATTTCTACAAGATTACCTCCCAGCCTCCCTCACTTCACAACCTATCCAACCTCTCCCGGTCATTCAATCCCTTGAGTCCTGGCAAGATCCTTATCAGTATTTTCTGCACTCTTTCCAATTTGATAACATCTTTCCTTTTGCAGGATGGCGGGGTGGCCAAAATACTTCACAGAACTTCAAGTGCATCTTCACCAATGTCTTTGTACAAGCTACGACCTTCCAACTTCTATACTTTGGGTCAACAACCTTAAATTCTTGTGTGTATTATTTTGCAGGACCTGGCCTGGGCCCAGCATGCAATTACAAAGCACAGCACGTCTATCTCCTTAGGAGTTTGCGAAGATTCAACATGGCATCTAAAACATTCATAAACTTCTGTTGATATGTAGTGGAGGGTATATTGATTAGCTGTATCACAGCATAGCATAGAAACACCAATGCCCTTGACTGGAAAATCCTACAAAATGTAGCACATACAGCCTAATTCATCACAGATAAAGCCCGACCCACCACAGAAAACATTCACACAAAGCATTGTCGCAGGAAAGCAGCCTCTATCATCAACTACCAAGGACATTCCTTCTTCTCTCTGCTGTCATCAGGAAGAAAGTACAGGAGCCTCAGAACTCACACCAACAGGTTTAGGAGCAGTTATTACCCCTCAACCATCAGGCACTTGAACCAAAGGGGATAAGTTCACTCAACTTCATTTGTCCCATCACTGAAAAGTTCCCATAGCTTATGGAAACACTTTCAAGGAACCTTCATCTCATATTCTCAATATTTATTGTTATTGTTACTTTATTTTTGTATTAGCACAGTTTGTTGTCTTTTGCACATTGGTTGAATGCTCAAGTTGGTGTGGTCTTTCATTGATTTTGTTATAGTTATTATTCTATGGATTTATTGATCATGTCTACAGGACATTAAATCTCAGGGTTTTATATGATGACATTTATGCACTTTGATAATAAATTTACTTTGAACTTTAATGTTTTGTGGTCGCTGACATTGACAGGATCAGATCAGAAAAGGAGCAGATGAGGCTTCTGTGGAGGTTAAACAGTAAAGTGAACTGGATGGGCTGAAAGACCTTTTTTCCCACACAACCCATCCTGTGAAACTATATAATTTCATGTGCATTTTATTTTGTTGCATCTTATCAAAACTTCTCACATCAAAAACTTCTTAAGCAAACCATTTAGATTCACAACAGCTATAAAGACCCAACAGAAATATAACCTCAATGCTCAGCAACAATTTGTAATTTCTAAACAAACCTGAATGCAGGCATATTTTTAAAAATTGGTGGTATCCAAACAATTTTTGCAATGTTAATGAGGGATTGAGTTTAACCGCACATTACAAGTAAAATGCCAACAGGCTTTTTTTATAATAAATCAAATTATTACTTGTTGCTGGTGAATTCTCTCACATCTCCGGAGCAGCAGTTAGTGGTTTGGCTGCAGAGTGGGTGTACCAGAGCTGTCAGTCAGATGGCACTTTGGTCTAAAATGGTCCACAATTTCATTCCAAAATAGAAATATTAAAGACGGCGTTGCCAACAACTCTTGTTTGTTATATTTAACAGCACGGAAGACAAATCAAAATACAGTGGGTACTGGAGAATTTGAAAAATGGGGAGGGCACAGTCAACAACATCTGTGAGAGAGAAACCGGGTTAAATCCTGATGAAGAGTTTCAACCTGGAATGTCGACTGTCCATTTCCCTCCACTGATGCTGTCTGACCTGTTGAGTTGCTCCAACTTCTTGTTTAGGTTTCTCCAAGGTCTCAGCATCAGCAGTCCCATGTCTTCAACTGCATGACTTTCCATCAGAACTTGGAGAAACTCATCTTCTCCTTAGAGCGAAGGAGGATGAGGGGTAACCTGATAGAGGAGTATAAGATGACGAGAGGCACTGATTGTGTGGATAGTCAGAGGCTTTTTCCCAGGGCTGAAATGGCTGCCACAAGAGGGCATAGGTTTAAGGTGCTGGGGAGTAGGAACAGAGGAGATTTTAGGGGTAAGTTTTTTACTCAGAGAGTGGTGAATGTGTGGAATGGGCTGCTGGCAACGGTGGTGGAGGTGGATATGATAAGGTCTTTTAAGAGACTTTTGGATAGGTACAAGAAGCTTAGAAAAATAGAGGGCTATGGGTAACCCTAGTAATTTCTAAGGTAGGGATATGTTCGGCACAACTTTGTGGGCCGAAGGGCCTGTATTGTGCTGTAGGTTTTCTATGTTTCTAAAACTATGAATGGTGACTGATCTGTAACACGGCTCTGAAGAGAGTTCATTGACTTAACGCATTACCTCGGTACTTCTCTTGGCAAAGTCTGCCCAAACTGATGAGTGTGCTCATAAAGCACAAAAACAGGCCTTTCGGCCCACCTTTTACATCTTGACCATCATAGTCCATCTGTGCTGATCCCCTGATGGAAACAGGTTTATTTCACACCACACCTACACTGACCAGGAGACACCCAGCTGCATTAATCACATCTTCCAGCACTTGGTCCACATGCCCCAGAATAGGAAGCAAAGACAAAGTACTGGAGGAACTCAGCAGGTCAGGCAGCATGAATAAACAGTCGATGTTTTGGGCCGAGACTCTTCATCAGGACTGAAATAAAAGGGAGAAGATGCCAGGATAAAAGGGTTGGGGGAAGGGAGAAGCAGACCAGCTAGAAGGTGATAGGTGAAGCCAAGTGGGTGGGAAAGGTAAAGGGCTGGAGAGGAAGGAATCTGATAGGGGAGGAGAGTGGTCCATAGGGGAAAGGGAAGGAGAAGGGGACCTGGGGGAGTGATAGGTAAGTGAGAAGAGATAAAAAGCCAGAGTGGGGAACAGAAGAAGAGGAGAGGGGGAAGTTAAAAATAACCAGAAGGAGAAATGGATATTCATGCCATCAGGTTGGAGGTTACTCAGACAAAATATAAGGCTTTGCTCCTCCACCCTGAGAGTGGCCTCATCTTGGCACAAGAGGAGGCCATGGACCAACATACTGGAACGGGAATGGGAATCAGAATTAAAATGTTTGCCCACTGGGAAGTTCTGCTTTTGTCACAACAGGAAAGACAAGACAACTTTAAAACAACAAAAGCACAAAGATATGGATCTTTTTTTCCCCCAGCTTATATGCCCTTTCAAGAGGGATCAAAGTATACTAAAGCCAAGGCAATGCATGGGTTAAGCATGACTGCTATTACACTGTATGAAACATAGAAGCTGATTTTCACACAGAAAGATAATCTACTCTTTTTAAGTATTGGCTGCTTTCATGTCAATGATGGACACCTACAGTGGGGAGTTTGTGAGAAAAACTTCACTTATAACCAAAAATCATTGAACACTAGCTAACATAGCTGATTTCAGATCAGATTTATTCCACTCTTCTATACGTTTCCCAACCAAAATCCCTCAACTGAAACTAAACAATACTGCATGTGTTGAAAATCAGAAGCAAAAACAATGTCAGAACTACACTGCAGGTCAGGCAACATCTGTGGAGAGAGAAACCGTCAACATTTGAGGTGAATAAGCCTTCATCAGAGCTGGAAAAAGTGAGGAACAGTAGTGTTTAAAACTGAGTGGAGAAGAATGGCAAAGTAATGGATGTCACAGCGTAGACACCAAAATTTGTTAGATAATAATTACTTTTGATGCTAGCAGTAACAGAGAGAAAAGATATGAAAGAACATACTGGACCTGTCAGATCCAAAATGCAACAGCTGGGAATCATAAACAAAAGAGTAAGCCTCAAATAGCAAGCAGATAGTATTGATCTGTGAGGTAGAGAAAAATAAACTTAAACATTCACTTTTTTTCCAGTTCATTTTTCCAATTACTGAAAGGAATTCTGAACCCGTATTTTCTCCCCACAAACTCTGCACAGTATTTTAGGTATTTATGGAGTTTTGTTTCAAAATCCATCAGTTATGGATTCAAAACTTGCACTTCACTAATTCAATAAGGATCAGAACTATCTTTGATGTCATCCTCCAAACTGCCAGTCGCTAATTCAAAGGTTATGAACTTCATTCTGTACTTGTCCACAAGATGAAGCAATTCCTATTTATCTTCACAATCCTTTAATAACCTTAATTGCTTTAAATAGACCACCTCTTAATAGTTTATACTCAAAGGAAAGCAATCCTTGAAATATCGATTCTTCCACAGGTACAAACTTTCTTTACAGAGATACAAAAAAATAGTGATAGGTAGACCTTAGTCATCAGGGAGAAGGTTCTGTTCCTCAATCACAATCTTACATTTTTGTTTTAACGGTAAAATGTGAACCAGTCTTGGTGTACCTGTAATTACGCAAGTTCCACATACTTTGGCAGCTAATGAGCTGTGTAATGGTCCTCAGCACTGAAGACACAAAGCTGGGGAAATTCAAAGACCTGAGAATATCAAGGAAGAAATGCTGAGATATCCAATTTACTGCCTGCAATGCAATACCCAGTTGATAGAATCAAAAACAACTCACAAATAATATTACATTACTGAGTGGATTTCCATAAATAGCCAACAGTACCTCATCTGAGGTGATTATTCATGGAGTTACAACTAAATATCTGTTGTTTTAAAAGTTATTCTTTTAAGGTGCTAAATATGCATATACAGTAGTTAGTGCATCTAACAAACACACAACTTTCCAGGGTTGGGGAATCTAGTACCAGATGGCATAGATTTAAGATGTGTGTAGAGAGAATCAAAGAAAATTAGAAGCATCAAGGGTCCCTACTGTCTTCATCAAGGACCCCTACCATCTAGGCCATGCTCTCTTCTCACTGCTGCCATTAAGAAGGTGGCACAACAGCCTTAGGTCCCATACCACTGAGTTAAGGAACAGCTATTACCTTTCAACCATGTCTCCTAAACCAGCAAGTTGAACATCGTTCAGTTTAACGGTGAGGTGATTAGTGTGGGTCACAAAGGGTGGAGGAGAAATGGACGATGTGAGCACAGGGATAGCGACCCTGATTAAGCTGGAAGAAGTAGGAAAGAAGCAGAGAGGGAATGCATTGCCTAAAATTGGAAATGTTCAATGAAGCTGAAGGCTCGGCAAGTGGAAAATGAGTAGCTGAACTCCTAGCTTGTGGTTGGCCTCCCAGCAGGAGCAGAGAAGTCCAAGGACAGACAGGTTGGTGAGGGGAGTGGTAAAGTTTTTTTTTTGTGGCTGATAAGCACCCTGGGATGCCTTCATTTCATAAAGGGTGCTACAGAAATGCAGGTTTATACTTTAAGCGAACAAGGCTTCACACTAAGACACGAATATCACTGGCTGTCATGCCGCAAGGACATCTGGTGCACTAATGAATGAGTTCCCCACTTATAATGGTGCAGCTACATCATTTAGCACCTAAATATGCCTATATGTGAACAGTTAATAATGGTGTGAAGATGTCTATTGTGTGGAGCACATTTGAAAGATTTCAACCTGTCAGGAGATAGAAATGTACTTCTTGAAAGGTAAGTTGTCCACCTTGAATTGATTTACAAATATGTGATAAGGAGACTACTCCACTTTGATGCTGCAAATACCACCTTAGAGAAAAAGAGTCATAAAGCTACAATAAGAGAGACCCCTTCATTACTAGTCAAAATCTAAAAATAGTTTCGTCAAATCAGGTCCCTGTCCTAATTATCTGCCTTGTTATACAATTATTGTGGAGATCAGCACACAGTACAATTCCTGGTCAAAGGATCAAGGCCTTTAAGTGTTTAAATTGCTCGGAGATCATTGTGTAAGTCTGTTCTATTTTCAGCACAGACTAATCTGAGCTGTGTCTGGATGAATCACAGAATTTTACAACATGGGGAAGCCATCAAATCCATGCTGGCTCATTGTCGATCAGTCCAGTTCTCCATTCCTACCTCTCTGTCTTGCAAGTCATCTCTCTCCAGTACCAACTGAATTCACTTTTGTCCCAGCACCCACAGAGGGTACTCATTTCTGATCATAACAATCCCTTACATCAGGATGTTCTGCCTCATATCTCCCCTGTGTCTTTCGCCCATCACACTGAATCAGTGTGCCCAGTTCTTTGAATTACCTGTTAATTGGTACTGGTTTATTATTTTCACATGTATCAAGATACAGTGGAAAGCTTCTCTTGCATACTGGTTATACAGATCACATCACTACACAATACATTGAGATAGATAGATAGATAGATAGATAGATAGATAGATAGATAGATAGATAGATAGATAGATGTATGTATATATATATACACACACACATTTCTTATTGTAATTTATAGTTTTCATGTATTGCATTGTCTGTACTGCTGCCAAAGTCAACAAATTTCACAATATACAGTGATAATAAACCTGATTTGAATTCTAACTCTGAGGTAAATTTTGAGGTCAAGAGTCCATCTTATCATACCAGATGTCCATTCATGTGTCTGATAACAGTGGAATAGGAGCTGTTCTTAAGCCTGGTGGTACGTGCAACTCAGACTTTTGTTTCTCTGCCTGATGGGAGAAGGGAGGAAAGAGAATGTCTAGGGTACCACTTCGCTCTACCTACACCATCCAAACTCATCATTCAATTTTATCAAACTCCTTCTTGACCTACTTTCCCTCCGAACTCCTGCCTCTGTAGTCTAAGCTTGAACATGGCATTATTCATTGTTGAAACATTTCCAGTCAATCTTCTCTGCACCCCCTCTGGCACTTTAACTTCCCTCCTGAAGCAACAAACAGGAATGTGTGCACCAGCCCAGCTGTAACCTACATGTTGATATCCTGCATCTCCCTATCCAGATGGCAGACACCTTCTGCCAAGAGTCAGATTCAGATTAGTTTACTGTCATATGCACAGGGGTGCAATGAAATTCATTGAAGCTCAGGCAGTTAAACAGAGCAAATGGTAATCATAAACACAACAATAGATACAGGAGAAGGTCTGAGGAGGGTCTTACTTGAGGTGTATAGACTTAGGAGAGCTGCAAACAGGGTGAATGAAAGGAACCTGTCTCCTTCACAGTCAGTAACTTGGACCATTAACTGAAGGAGGAATTAAACAGAGGTCAGGGATAAAAACGTCTGAGAGTCTAAACTCATTGCATAAAAAGATGACAGTGTTGAAATCTTCATATCTTAATAAGTGCATATTCGTCATCATACACAGTACTGTGCAAAAGTCTTAGGCACATGTATATAACTACGGCGCCTAAAACCTTTGCAGAGTACTGTATTTGTCAATGTGGAGTGGAGAGCGAGTCTGTAAATCTGGTAGGTGTAAAGGATGTTGGGAGTGGAGAGGGTGGAGCGCCGTGGGAGGGGTGTGGCCCATGTGGCACAGGACGGCACAGGTGCAGATAAACAGAGCCCTGTGACATCAGGCAAGGTGATCACACAGCACAAGAACAGCAGTGCAGAGCAATATGTATAATTGCTAAAAGTCTAAGACTTTTGCACAGTACTGTATCAATTATATGTATTGCCCTGCACTGCTGTTTATATGTGTGTGTGTGTGTGTGTGTGTGTGTCTGTGTGTGTGTGTGTGTGTGTGTGTGTGTGTGTGTGTTTATATGTGTGTGTGTGTGTGTGTGTGTGTCTTCGTAAGAACATAAGACTTCTGCACAGTAGTGTACACCAGGGTACAAGAAAATTCCTTGATCGCATGAAGTTCAGAGTAAACAGCGTATGTGGCAACAATAAAAGCAACTGTAAATACAGTGAAAAGCACAAATCAGAATGGTGCAAAGGTTGCTGTGCAATCTGAAATAATGGAAAACAAATATTAAAGCAACAAGAATGGAATAACAGAGAAAAGTAGAGTCAAGAATTGAAGGACCGGTCAGCAGCACCAAGGAGAGTATGTGAAAGAGTTAACTGACCCATCCATATGGACATGAAGACTCAGACACATCTGCCACAGCTGGACTATTCCTGTGTAATTTGTTTTCATCTCATGTATGCTGGTACACACCATCCCATGTTACTTCACTCCTGATGAAGGTTTCGGCCTGAAACATTATCACTACCTCCTCCCATAGATGCTGTCTGGCCTGCTGAGATTAACTTGCTGGTGCAGGTGGTTAAATTATTAGGCTAGCAATCTCGATTGCGAGCCTCAAATCCCACCAATTTACTTTGATTATCAAGCCGGAATCCCATCTACTTTACCGACATGTTCTGCCTCTTCAAAGATTTATGCGTGTAGACATTCACATCTCTCTGTTCCTGCCATTTAATCTAAACTTTTTTCTCATTCTTTCTACACACTGGGCACCTATTTTCACTTGCCCTAAGACAAGTGAAAAGAACCAAGGAGAGTTTGGAGGTAGGTCAGAATAAATCAATGTTGCCAGATGCAGGAGACCGGGAATTATTAGAAAACTGGCAAACAACACTGCAAGTTACTCTGAATTAGTGGCAAAACAAAATAGCTTGGACAGATCCAGCACAGGACTAAGTTAAGCATCTCCAGGCCAGCAATTTACAAATTGAATGCAGTTATTTTTTACTATAGCAGTAAGTTATGGAATGAGGTTTGATGCTAAAGAAGTAGTGTTCTTGCCAGATACCATACTGAGTGTTGGTTGTCAATGTACAAATAAGCCAGGGGTAGTCAAGGGGCAGTGCTGAGATGAAGCTATAACCCCAGCCCTGAGTAGGTTGATTGATGGGCAGTCACAGGAGTACTGTTGTCTTTTCAGCCTTGGATGTGAGGCTGTGTGATGGACATTTACGAGACAGCTAAGGATAAATAAAAGACAAAGTAGCGCAGTGGTGCTGCAAGTCAAGGCACTGACTCACAGCTCTGGTGAGCCAGATTCAAACCTGACCTCGGGTGCTGTCTCTGTGGAATCTGCATATTCTTCTTGTGATTGTGTGGGTTTCCCCCATGATGCACCATCAATAACTCACACTGAGACGTAGGCGAGATATCGGCTTTTATTGACTGGAAGAAGGAACCAGGAGTGAGTGTCTATCATACAAGGTCCTGGAGACTGAGGCCGATCTTCAGGCCGCAGGTCTCCTTTATACAGGGGCCTGTGGGAGGAGCCACAGGAGCAGTCAGCAGGGGCGTGTCCCGACAGGCACATAGTTCACCACATTCACCCCCCCTTCGTTTGAAAAAGTCCTCATGTAGCGAAGGTTCTTACAAGTCAAGCCGATCAGGCGGTCGAATCTGTCGCTGCGATCTACGTAGCACCGGCTGTGACCGCATAGGTGCCGGCAACATTGGCGATTGCACAGGGGACGGGGGTTGCACGTGTTCTTGCCCACTAGGCACCGGTGATCCCTCATGCATGTGCGAGGCGCCTGGTATAAATGCGTACGAAACGCCCGGTATACAAGTGTCGTGAGGAGTCTGTGTAGGGCCTGGTGAGTACGGTGTCACCTCTGGTGCAGGGTTCACAGTTACCGGAGAGCCTTCAGGGTAGTGGTCTGCTGCACCTGCGGGTGCCAGGTCGCGGATGGAGACCGTGTCCTCCCGCCCATCAGGTAAGACCACGTAAGCATACTGGGGGTTCGCATGGAGAAGGTGAACCCTCTCCACCAGCGGGGAGTATTTATTGCTCCTCACATGTTTCCGGAGCAGCACTGGCCCCGGGGACGTCAGCCAAACTGGTAGGGTGGTCCCAGTGACAGACTTCCTGGGAAAAGAGAATAGGCGTTCGTGAGGGGTGGCATTGGTGGACGTACATAACAGAGAGCGGATAGAGTGCAGTGCCTCAGGGAGGACCTCCTGCCATCGAGAGACCGGCAACCCTTTGGACTTGAGGGCTAAAAGTGTGGCCTTCCACACTGTGGCATTCTCCCGCTCTACCTGGCCATTACCCCGGGGATTATAACTCGTGGTCCGACTGGTAGCAATGCCCCTAGCTAGCAAGTACTGGCGCAGCTCCTCACTCATAAAGGAGGACCCTCTATCACTGTGGATATAGCAGGGATACCCGAACAGAGTGAAGAGCTGGCGCAGGGCTTTTATGACGGACGTGGCAGTGGTGTCGGGGCAGGGGATGGCAAAGGGGAACCGTGAGAACTCGTCAATAACACTGAGAAAATAGACATTGCGGTCAGTGGAGGGAAGGGGGCCCTTAAAGTCAACACTCAGGCGTTCAAAAGGGCGGGTGGCCTTGACAAGTTGTGCCGTGTCAGGACAGTAGAAGTGCGGTTTGCACTCGGCACAAATTTGGCAGTCCCTGGTCATCGTCCTGATGTCCTCCAGGGAGTACGGCAGGTTCCGAGCTTTCACAAAATGGTAAAATCGGGTGACCCCCGGATGGCAAAGTTGTGCATGAAGGGCGTACAGCTGGTCGAGCTGTGTGCTAGCACATGTTCCCCGGGATAGGGCATCAGGGGGCTCATTGAGTCTGCCAGGCCGGTACAGGATATCATAGGTGTAGGTGGAGAGTTCTATCCTCCACTGCAAAAGCTTATCATTTTTGATCTTGCCCCGCTGTTGGTTGCTGAACAGGAACGCAACCGAGCGCTGGTCGGTCAGCACAGTGAATCTTTTGCCAGCAAGATAGTGCCTCCAGTGCCTAACAGCCTCCACTATGGCCTGGGCTTCTTTCTCCACCGCGGAGTGCCGAATTTCAGAGCCTTGGAGGGTGCGAGAAAAGAATGCTACTGGTCTGCCTTCCTGATTAAGGGTAGCAGCCAGAGCGAAATCGGAGGCATCACACTCCACTTGGAAGGGAGCGGTCTCGTCCACTGCATGCATCGTAGCTTTGGCAATGTCCGCTTTAATGCAGTTGAAGGCCGCGCAGGCCTCAGCAGAGAGGGGAAACGAGGTAGACTTGACCAGGGGGCGAGCCTTGTCTGCGTAATGGGGGACCCATTGGGCGTAATAGGAAAAAAACCCCAGGCACCGTCTGAGGGCCTTGAGAGTGGTGGGAAGAGGGAGCTCTAACAGGGGGCGCATACGTTCGGGATCAGGCCCAATAACCCCGTTTTCCACGACATACCCAAGTATAGCAAGGCGGGTGGTACCAAAAACACACTTGTCCCTGTTATAAGTAAGGTTCAGAGCTGCGGCCACTTGGAGAAACCGTTGGAGGTTGGCGTCGTGATCTGGCCTGTCATGACCACAGATGGTGATGTTATCCAGATAGGGAAATGTGGCCTGCAGTTGGTACTGGTCCACCATCCGGTCCATTTCCCTCTGGAAGACAGAGACACCATTCGTGACACCGAAAGGGACGCGCAGGAAGTGATAGAGCCGGCCGCCCGCCTCGAAGGCGGTGTAGGGGCGGTCCTCTGGGCAGATGGGGAGCTGGTGATAAGCGGATTTCAGATCTATTGTCGAGTACACCTTATACTGAGCAATCTGGTTGACCATATCCGCGATGCGGGGTAGGGGGTATGCGTCAAGCTGCGTAAACCTATTGATGGTTTGACTATAGTCCACCACCATCCTATTTTTCTGCCCAGTCCGAACAACAACCACCTGGGCCCTCCAAGGGCTTGTGCTCGGCTCAATGATCCCCTCCCTGAGCAGCCGCTGCACCTCCGACTGAATGAAGGCCCGGTCCCCCGTGCTGTACCTCCTGCTTTTGGTTGCCACAGGTTTACAGTCGGGGGTCAGGTTGGCGAACAGCGGTGGGGAAGGGATCTTGAGAGTGGAGAGGCTGCAAGTGTCGGTAGCGCAGCTGTTGGCCTGGTTCTGGATGGGATGTGTGTGTCCGTGTGTGTGTGTGGTCAGTAGCGGGGTATGTGAAGAAGTCCCACAAAACTGAGGATTCTTGACAGTGAGTGGTGGGAGGGGCCCGTCGTATACCATGGTCACACTTTCGAGATGGCTCTGGAAGTCCAGCCCCAATAGCACAGGTGCACACAGATTAGGCATGACCAGCAGTTCAAAGTCCCGATATACTGTGCCTTGCACCACCAAAGTCGCTACACAACCCGCCCGGATGTCAGCGGACTGCGACCCAGAGGCCAAATGGAACCTCCGACTGACCGGCCGCGTTGCAAGTCCGCAGCGTTGCACTGTGTCCGGGTGAATAAAACTCCCAGTGCTGCCCGTGTCAAACAGGCATCCAGTCCAGTGCCCCTCCACCTGGATGTCCATCATGGACCTTGCAAGCTGGTGTGGGGCGCTTTGGTCGAGGGTCACAGTGGCCAGAGTTGGATCGCCGTCGGGGTACCCGGTCAGCATCGGAGGGTCGGGGGCGGGGCGTGCTGACGTCGACAAAGATGGCCGCCCACATCCCGGCATGCAAGATGGCGGCCCCCACGTTTCACCCGCAGCGCTGCACTCCGCTCGAGGTTGAGACTTACAGACCTTGGCGAAGTGGCCCCGCTTTCCGCAGCTGGAGCAGGTCGCTTCTCGCGCTGGACAGCGTCGTCGAGGATGTTTCTTTTGGCCACAGAAATAACAAGGCACGAGTTTCTTACGGGCCACAGCCGTGGTCTGGGTCGGGGAGCTCGTGGAATGGCGACTGGCGGCGGCGTTGGCGAATTCGCTCCCGGGAGCCGGCGGTGGCGGGGTCTGAGGCGTCCACGAAACCGGCGGGGAATCGCGCGACTGGACAGCGTCGGCGTTATGCCGCGCAGCTTCTAGAGCGTTGGCCTTCTCTATCGCCGAGCTTAAGGTAAGATCCGAGTTCTCCAGCAGCCGCTGGCGCATGTACACTGACCTCAGTCCCGTCACAAAGGCGTCTCGCACCAGCAGCTCCGCATGCTGTTCTGCCGTGAGCGTCTTGCAGTCACAAGTTCGGACGAGTGTCTGTAGTGCTCGGAGAAACTCAGCGCACGATTCGCCAGGCCGCTGTTGCCGGGTAGCTAAGCGATGTCTTGCGTAGACGGTGTTCACCGGCCGCAGGTACTGTCGTTTGAGGGCGTCCAGTGCCCCATCGTAGGTCGGCAGGTCCCGGATAAAGGAGTAAACTTTGGAGGAGACCCTCGAGAGTAGGATTCTGTGCATAACGGCGGGTTCAGTCGCACGAAGCTCCGCCAAGTACGATTGGAAGCATGCAAGCCAGTGTTCAAAAGCGAGAGCTGCGTCAGGGTCTTGAGGGTCCAAATCCAACCGGTCCGGACGCAAAACGGGTTCCATGTTTTAAAACTTCCAGTCAATAAAATTGATGCACCATCAATAACTCACACTGAGACGTAGGCGAGATATCGGCTTTTATTGACTGGAAGAAGGAACCAGGAGTGAGTGTCTATCATACAAGGTCCTGGAGACTGAGGCCGATCTTCAGGCCGCAGGTCTCCTTTATACAGGGGCCTGTGGGAGGAGCCACAGGAGCAGTCAGCAGGGGCGTGTCCCGACAGGCACATAGTTCACCACACCCCAGGAGTCAGGCCTCCTCCCAAGGCCTAGTGGTGTGCAGTTTGGTCGGTTAACTAGACTGTGTCGGTTAATGTGCCCCCAATCTGTGAGTGAGTAGTATAATCTGGGGAGAATAGATTGGGATTATTGCAAATGGGGATTTAGTTGTTAGCTAAACTCAGTGGGCCAAAGGCCTGTTTCTAACTGTATTGTTCAATAAAACGTAAAATTAATGATAAAATCAAGAACTTGAATTCATATTCCTAATATTCATAATCATATTCATAATCTAGCAACATTTCTCAAACATTAATGCAAGTGGATATTTAAAGCTAATTAGGAACTTTGTGGTCAATACAACAAAAACTTTTTTAAAAATTCGACATTATTAGCTAAACTTCCATGACACAATTGCTACTGTGGGATTCAAGCCCAGATATCTAGACTTCCATCTGGTAATTTAATCCACTGCACCAGCAGGTTAATGTGAAGAGTCCAAAGCAGCCTGTGGTTCTTGATCAGCAATCCGCTAAACAGATCACACCAGGACAGACCAGCTAAGACACATCTAGCAGATCTGCATGGGGCTCAGCAGAAACTTATCCCATCAGGACAGTGAGAGGGGTAGACAGAGGGGGATAGGGGTAAAAAGAGGGTGAGTCAGAGAGAGGGAGGGGGAGCAAGAGAGGGGAGAGGCAGAGGAAAAGGGAGGGAGAGAAACAGGAAGAAACAAGGAGGTAAAGGTGTACAAAGAGGTAGCGGTGCAGAGAGAGAGGTAGAGAGGGTGAGAGAGAGAGAGAGAGCAGTAGTGATGCAGAGAGAGAGAGAAGAAGGCATAGAATGAGGAAGAGAGCTAGAGATAGGGGTAGAGAGGTAGAAATGGAGGGGTGGGAGAGAAAAATAGTTACTGAGGGTAGCGAGAGAGAACTATTTGAAGTCAATGGTGAGACTGAAAATTGAAGCATTGATGGTGGGAGAACATAGTTCAGAGGGATGGGATGCCATTTAATTGTAGCTTTGTGCCAGTTAAGATGTAACCAGCAGTACTTCAACTGCTTCTGATGGCTTGATTCAATTCGGGTTCACACTCATGAGGGGGATTTATGGCTGACTGCTGATTACCCTGTCAGCAAGAAGGTGACCAACACAAGTAGTCTAAGGGAGATGAAAACATTGGAATTATTCCACAGCCTACTGTGAAAAGTTGACAGATGACTGAGTGATATAGTCACCCTCATCTGTGTTAATCTTCTGATCTTGAGACTCATTTGCATATGCATTTTCCATGACAATTTGTAATTGTTTGGTGCAAATAGGATCATCATTTATAATTATTCTTCAGCTGGTAAAAGGTATAATTATATTATTTTCTCAGTGAAGAGGCACAGGCATCTGAGCAACAGATATGTATTCATAATGGGAGGACACTTAATCCGTACCCAAGTGTTGAATGCCAGCGTGTCACAATAGACAAATGTGTGGCATCTCAAAGACAGCTGTTTTCCCTATATTGTGCACAGAGAATATTGTATTTGAGCTTCAGGGATTTTCGAGGTGCTCTTATAACAATAGGGATGGGTTATAACACCATCAGATCTTGAAAAACAGTGCAGTAAAAAAATGGCAGTGAATTGTAGAAACACTCAGCAGGTCTGGCAATAACTAGGGAATGAGAAACAGAGTTGATGTTTCAGATCTGGGAAAGAGTTTTTTTTAAAAAAAGCTAATTCCCAGTTGCAGAGAGAGTTGATGGAGGAATGGCTAAGAAACAAAAACATTGTCTGCGAGACAGTGAAAACATTTGTGATATCATCAAGGAAAGAGAAAGTAATCTGGGATTTGATGGAGGGAGGTGTGATGTTCAGAGTGGGAAGCGGATTTGTGGTCAGGTATGTGGCAAAGAGCCTGGTGGTGTTTGTGGTTTTGAATAGTCCTATGGCTTTTAAACTCTTGAATTCTTCGGGACTTCTCAAGACTGCCAAAGAATTTTGGTAGATAATCACCAACACATCCACTATCTTTACTACCACTTCCTTTCATACTGATTAATGCAGAGAACTGGATCCAGTAAACGTGTCACTCTTTAGCCTCACTCGTTTTCCTACAGTATTTCCTCCTGTAGGGATAGGGATTGTTTTCAATCCCCTCCTCCCTAAAGCCCCTCAATTATCTATTATTATTGGAATGTTTTTTTTAATCCTCTGCAGTGCAGTCTGATCCAAAATAATTGTTCAGTTCCTCAGTTACTCCCATTTCTGTCATTAATTTCCCAGTCTTATCCTCTCAGGAAACAATATTCATTTTAGCTACTTTCATATAATATAACTGCAGAAATTCTTATTGGCTTTGATTATATGATTTGTTATTTATTCCAATAATATATTTTCTCCTCCTTTATAATTATTTGGATCATTCTTTGCTGATTCAGAACAATTTACAATCCAATTCCCTCAAAACGATCACTTTAAATTTGTTACAATTCTTAATTTCCTTATTTGACTGGCTCATTGACCTTCACTCCACAGGAATATATCTTTACTGAGGCTTATGAGTTAGTTCCTTAAATGTTCACAACTGTTGTTGGGTCAAAGTATTACATCGGAGCAGCACAGGAATAGACCCTGTGCCAAACTGATTAAACAACTAATCCTGTCGGCCTCCACACTATGTCTGCATCCCTCATTCACTTGCCTACCTAAGATCTTCTTTAAAGCCTCTATCATATTTGGCACCACCTCCACCCTGGCAGAAATTTCCAGACACCCACCAGTCTCTGTGTAAAAAAATCATGCCCCTCACATCCCCTTTGAACTTATCCGGTCTCATCCTGAATGCATACCCACTAGAATTAGACATGTAATTCCTGGAAGAAAGGCACCGTCTGTCTACTCCATCTCTGCCTTTCACGGTCTTAGAAACTCTTATCAGATCTCCCCTTTGTCTCCGCCACTCAAGAGGAAGCGACCCAAGTTTGTCCAACTTCTCCCTATAGCACATGCCCCCAATCCAGGCAGCATCCTGGTAAACCTCTTCCACACCTTCTCCGGAGCCTCCACATCCTTCCTATAATGGGGCAACCAGATGTAGCCTAACCAGAATTTTATAAAGATGCAATTTTACTGACTCTTGAAATCAATACTTTGATTAATAAAAGCAACTATTCCCTATGCTTTCTTTACCACCCTATCAACCTGTGCAGCCACTTTCAAAGAGGATGTTTTCAGGGAAGGTCATGCAAACTATTTGATAGCTTTATCAAATTGGTCATTCCTAGGGACATGGTTTAACCAACTACAAAATCATTTCCATAGTTAAAGCTTGTTTAATTACCACAATGTGATATTATTTACAACTAGGCTCTGCAAGGCTTAAATAACTAGAATGGGACCAATTTCCTGGATGAAGATGTTATTGAAAGATCTGGATCCTACGGTTCCTAGAACCTTCTTTTCCTAGACCCACATTTCGGACTCTCATGTCTTCCTTTGAATTAGTTTAATGTTTAGGTGCTACAAAATGAAACAAGAACTATTCACGTTTTGTACTGAGACCCCTCATCTCATCTAGTCAGATAAGGAATTTTGACCAAAACCTTTGATTGTCCATTTCCTCCGACAGATGTTGCCTGACCTGCTGAGTTCCTCCAACAGATTGCTAGTTGTACCAGATTCCAGCATCTGCAGTCTCCAGACTATCCATTTATTTTAACTACCTCCATATTATATAGCTGCAGAAATTCTTACTGTCTGTGGTAATATTATTTCTTATTTCTTCTGACAATCTACTTACTCCCTCTTTACAATTGTTTAGTTTATGTTCCGCGAATCTAAGGTATCTGCTTTTCAAAACCTCCTTTAGTCTGTCATTACTAAAATGTTTGACACAAAAGCAATGATGACAAGAATCTGAAAGGATTTAACTTATTGATTATATTTTGACATTACTGTATGCCGAATGCAATGTTGGTCTCAACTACCTGTATACTGAATTCCCACGTATGCCATTTAAAATGAACTAAATCATAAGCAGCCTTCATAAAGACCAAAATCACAAACACCACATGTTTACAGGTTACAGATTCATCTATGTTCACATGCCCTAATGTTTAGCAAAAACACACTGATAAACAGCATCTTGATGGAACTGTAACTATCTTGTTTATACCAGCACTATCCTCTCAGAAAACACTGAACTACTTTTCCAAATTCAAGGAGCCACACTGACACACATCACACATATCCTGTCACCTGCGTCTGGTAAACACTGTGTTATTTTTGCATTCTGTTTAGTAATTAAAACTCTATCATCCTGCAACAGATACACAGCTTCTGGCAGTTCAGACCTGACACAGCCATCAACGCAGTGCTGGTTCATTGGTGGTTCTTCCCAGGAGCTAAGAGACGAGTATGAAAAATTCTTCATATGAGCAAGTAATTCCCCTTTAATTGGTTCCAGCAGGAATGGGAAAATTTATTCCAGCATTATCTTGCATATGATGCAGCAAGACCAGGAGCTCATACCCAAGTGCCCTGTAATTAATCTTGCTTGGCACACACATACACACACCACAGTTAAAGAAGTTCACCGACTACAATATTTTCAGACTCCATTGGCAGGGGTTGCAAGCTTCCATAGCAGATGTTAATTTTGGAGAACCACTTTGCCTTCAATTAAAAAGAAAATCACACTGTTGTCACCACCGGCTGCCCAAAGTTATTAACAACTAAACCTTGAAGGCAAGTGATAGTGATTTCTAAAGCTGAACAACACTCTTATTTCTTTCCAGCTGTGATCCTTTAACTGTACCCACTTGCAAAAATAAAGGACACTATGAAGACTGAACACTCAGTTGTTACATAAAACCTGCTCTGTTCACAGTTAACACTTCCTTTTAATGGCTCAAAAAACAGTAAGTTATTTATGACTTATTATTTATATCTGAAAGCTGCACCTCTGCCATTTATGAAGTTAATTGTTTTTATGTTAATAATGCATCAATAAACCTGCAGCATAAACTCACAAGGAGGACAGTACACTGAGGAAAATTGTCCTCGAATCCCACTTGACTTTTGATTGTTCTGTGAGGTGATCTGCAATCCGCCTTGTTTGGACAAAACCAATGTACTGTTGGCTGGGACTGACAGGTGTTGCTTCAAGTCCCGTAAGTGTAAATTTACATAAGCAATGTGAAATATATTACTTCAACGATGTGTGATTTATTTATCGCTATGTTATCCAGATTAGTTTCCAGAAAAATAAGCTTCCATCATGTATGTGACAGGTCATATGTGCCAAGAATCGAAGTTGGGATAACTTGTCCAACCACCTGGCTTCACCTATCAGCTTCCAGCTAGCCTCCTTCCCTTCTCCCCACCGTTTTATTCTGACATCTTCCCCCTTCCTTCTCAGTCCTGAAAAAGGGTCTCAGCACGAAACACCGACGGGTTATTCCTTTCTGCGGCTCCTGGTGTGTGTGTGTGTGTGTGTGTGTGTGTGTGTGTGTGTGTGTGTGTGTGTGTGTGTGTGTGTGTGTGTGTGTGTGTGTGTGTGTGTGAGTGTGAGTGTGTGTGTGTGTGAATGTGTGTGTGTGAGTGTGTGTGTGTGAGTGTGTGTGAGTGTGAATGTGAGTGTGTGTGTGAGTGTGAGTGTGTGAGTCTGAGTGTGTGTGTGTGTGAGTGTGTGTGTGTGAGTGTGAATGTGAGTGTGAGTGTGTGTGTGTGAGTGTGAATGTGAGTGTGTGTGAGTGTGAGTGTGTGAGTCTGAGTGTGTGTGTGTGTGAGTGTGTGTGTGTGAGTGTGTGTGAGTGTGAGTGTGTGAGTCTGAGTGTGAGTGTGTGTGTGAGTGTGTGTGTGAGTGTGAATGTGAGTGTGTGTGTGAGTGTGAGTGTGTGAGTGTGTGTGTGTGTGTGAGTGTGTGTGTGAGTGTGAGTGTGTGAGTGTGTGTGTGTGTGTGAGTGTGTGTGTGTGTGTGTGTGTGAGTTTGAGTGTGTGTGTGTGTGTGTGTGTGTGTGTGTGTGTGTGTGTGTGTGAGTGTGAGTGTTGCTAGGGAAGTATACCTATCTTTTTTGCATGCACTGTTTCTCCACACTGACGGAATGGTTACAGAACAGAATGTAATTATTTGGAGTTCATATTGGTCCAAGTTGACGGAATCTAGCTGGACACACATTGCCATCTCTTCCCTGCAACCCTGCCTGTCTTCTCTTTCAGATATTTCTTCAGCTTACCTTTAAACATTACAACTGAATTCACTTTCACTGATACCCTGGGAGTACATTCTACAGTCCAGTCACTCGCTGTGTAAGAATATTTTGCTCATGTTACTTATGGTTCTTTTGCTAACCATCTTCATTCCACCTCCTTTGTTCTGGACCTCCCCCAACAAAGGAAACACTTTCTCCTCATCGACTCTTTATGCTCCACAATCTTGAGTATCTCTCTCTCTCAACAATCCTCTAAACTTCCTCTGCTCCAAGGAAAATATTCCTAGCTTCTGCAGTCCATCCACATAACTAAAGTTCTTCATCCTAAAAAAGGGAATCATTTTAGCAAATCTCTTTCGCATTCTCTCCAAAGTCCTCATATCTTTCCTACAGCGCAGGGCCTAATAATGGGACACAATCATCCAAATGTGACTAGGAAAATGCCTTATGAAGATGTCATCCTGGAATCAAGTCAACGCTTCAAAGGTTCTTTGCTGGGGTAGCCAGCTATGAACATCGCATTGTAAAGACAAACCAGGGGTTCCCAACTATTCTAATGCCATGGACCCCTACCATTAACTGCGGCATCGGTGGACCCCAGTTTGGGAAGCCCTGTTACATATCCCGTTAAATGCAGCTTTGTGCACTGTAAGCAGTATAAGCACACTGCTTAGAGTGTGTCAAATACAAGATGTTATTTTCCTAATTCTGTGAATTATTCAAAATGTACTTGTGGCATATTTGAACAACAGTCAGCTACAGCAAATTGCAATTCTTGCAAACAATATCTTTACCCAGCCTGTCACAAGCTGGAACTATTTTTTGTAGTAGCATTTTCTAACAAAATTAATGCGATTTTTTTTCGGGAAGAATGATTTAGATGCAACAAGAAATGCATTCCATTCTGTTTCTTCCATATTGACACTAATGAATGACCAATTTGACAGGGAATGGTTAAATAGAACCACTCCACACAAAAGCATTCTCGTGGTCTTCATCTTTTGCATTCCATGGCCTGTCAATCAATATTGCTTCAGTGTGCATGCCATGGTGTAAACAAAGTTGAATTAAATAATTCAGAGCCTCTGTCCTGAAAGTAGATACTTTTTCTACTCTGAACTCCAAGCCCCACATCACCAAACAAATGGTCATACTAAGAATTGGTTCCTCTCAATTCTGGTTCCTTCCTTCCAAAGGATGGCTGTGTGAGAGAGGCATGCACATTCAATCTGTCAAGTTCAAGATCAGTTGTTATTCAGCCATACATGGATACCCACGAACACAGCCGAACAAAACAGCGTTCCTCTGAGAAAAAGGTGCAATACAGTACCATCAGTCATTCACAGCATAAGGCACACAAATAGTACATATAATTACAATGGACTAAATCTAGGGGGATGGAACTGATTGTTCTGCTCTGTGGGAAGTTGACGTGGTGCCAATTGAGCCAAGTCACCTTCTTTTGTGAGCTGTATGATGCCAGTCAAGGGATGGAGCGTCACACCAATTTCATGGCAAAACCCTCATCGATGTTGCCAAGTGGGTAGCACAACGCTTCACAGTAGCAGCAACCCTGACTCAATTCCCATCGCTGCCTGTAAGGAGCTTGGACCTTCTCCCCATGATCGCATGGGTTTCCTCCGGGTGTTCCAGTTTCCTCCCACAGTCTAAAGATGTACCAGTTGGTAGATTAATTGGTCGTTGTAAATTATCCCGTGATTCAGCTACGGTTAACTCAGGTGTTACTGGGTGGTGTGGCTGAACAGGCTGTAGGGGGCTATTCCGTGCTGTATCTCAATAAATAAATGATGAACTCAGGCGATAAAATATTACAGCACAGTACAGATGTTTCAATCCACCTTTTAACCTACTCTAAAATCAAATTAAGCCTTCCCTCACATACAGCCCTCCAGTTTTCTTCCATCCATATACCTATCTAAGAGTCTCAAATGTCCCTAACATACCTACATCAACCACCATTCCTGGCAGTACATTCCAAGCACATACCACTCTCAGTGTAAAAAAAAACCTTACCTCTAACATCCCCCCTGTACTTTGCTCCAATCACTTAAAATTATGCCCCCACATACATATTAGCCCTTTCCGCTCAAGACAAAACCTCTCACTGCCTCTCACAGAGTATGAATGACTGTTCAAACCTGTGTTGGTACTGTAATGACAGAGCAAAGATTACACACAAGTTTCTGATCCAAATCCCACTGTTCTATGACTACAGAATGGATCTCTTATACAAGAAGATGGAATTTTGACCTCACAGTGGAGCATAGGAGAAAGAAAGATTAGATAAAGATGCACAAAATTATGAGGGCTATATATAGGATTAACACGAGTCAGCTTTCTCCACAGAGGTTGGGTGAAGCTAGAACTAGAGGTCATAGGTTAACAGTGAAAGGTAAACATTTATAGGGCACCTGAGGGAGAAGTTCTTCACGCAGAGGGTGGTGTGCGTGGAAGAAGCTGCAAAAAGAAGTGATGGATGCGGGGCCGATTTCAATGTTTGAGAGAAGTTTGTATAGGTTCCAAAGTTAGGAGAAGTATGGAGAGCTATGTTACATTTGCTAATCCATGGGATTAGGCAGTGATCACATGGGCTGAGTGGTCTGTTTCTGTGCTGTAGTATTTAGTGACTCTATATATCAATACCTCATTATAGCCTTGCATCTTACTGTCCCACCTGCATGGCACTTTCTCTATAACATTTTATTCTATATTCTGCTTTTGCAGTTCCTCGAGCTCACCTACGCAGAGCACTGTCACAGGAAAGGATCATCCATCATCAAGGACACCTGCCCCACAAGCCATGCTCTCCTCTCTCTGCTGCCATCATGAAGGAGTTCCAGGAGACTCAGGACCCACACCACCAGGCTCAGGAACAGTTATTACCCCTCAACCATCAGACTGTTGAACCCGAGGGGACAATTTCATTTCACTCAACTTCTCTTGCCCTACTGAACCATTCCCACACAACCTATGTGCACTGCGTATGTTAATCAAACTGGCTTCTTTGTTTGTTGAAAGTAAAACTGCTTCTTTGCTAACTGGAGAGAGAGTGTTGTCTGGCAGAGCTTCTCGAAGCTTCTCGCAGCCTGTTTAGGTTTAGAATTGCTGATATCAAGATTGTATTCATTTGTTAACCAATGGGGTTGGATGTCATTTTTTTCTTGTGGGTCTGCGAGCTGGAATTTCATGGTCTTTTGGGGAGTCAGGGAAGAAGACGCCGAAGAATGTGGACGTGTGCCGCACTGCTGGGTTGACCACTTTGGGTGGTCCCAGGTGCGAGGTCGTGTAGGTCGGTGGAGAGCAAAGAGGGGTCGAACGGTTCAATGGTTGAGCTCCAATGATATGCACTAAATTGACTGAACTCTGATAAGTTTGGCGCCTTTTCCTTAATTTTCTTTTCCTTCATATATACTGTATCATTAGCAATCGCTTAGTTTTAGTAAAATCCTTGAAGTATATTCTATAACTGTATCTGGTGTGAGCTTGATATTGTGTGTGCGACGCTGCGTTAACCTGTTTTCCACAGCATCTGCGTATACAGGAGGCAGGGTTGGTGAGTGGCTGGAATTTTCCCCCTAGACATATACCAGCCCGTCGCGTAAGCGTTACATATGGATTACTAAGGTCTGTTAAGTCATGCTCTTGATAGATGTTGTTATTATTATAGATTTTCTCCATGTATTAGCACAGTTTGTTGTCTTATACTCATTGGTTGCTTGTCCATCCTGAGGGGGGTGGCCTTCCATTGATTCTGTTGTGCTTCTTGGATTTACTGTGTATGCCCGCAAGAAAATGAACCTCAGGGTTGTAATTGGTGACGTACTGTATGTGTGTGTGTGTCCAGAAACACATAAAAAAAAATTACTCTGAACTTACACAACACCATGTACAATTGTGATGAAATGACCTGTGCAGGTAGCATGCAAAACAAATGTTTTCATTGTCCATAGGTACAGGTGTCCATATTAAACAATTTATCCAAACCTCTCTATACCGCTGACATTGGAGCTTTGGGCTGGAATTATGCAAGTAATGTAGAAAGTAAAAATTAAAAAGGAATTCAGTAGTGGTATCAAAAGCAAGAGGGTGTAAAATCAAAGATTTAAAGGGACCTCAGTGGTACGTTTTATTCGGAGATGGTTGATATCTGCAACGTGCTGGCAGAGGAGGTATATTTGAGAGGTGTTTAGATATGCCATAGAAAGATATGGATCTAATGCAGGGAAATAGGATTGGTGCAGATTGAGAGAAAGTCTGGCAAGGAGCAATGAGTCAAGAAACCTGTTTCTGTGTTGCCTGAACTAGCTCATAAACTTCAACCAACCACTGGACAAGATCACACTTCTCATGCAGATTTCTCAGCTCCCCATAGCAGCAGACTGAGCACCATTCATACGTTGCGACTGTGAGACCCACAACAGCCAGTTTGTGTACTGAGAGGCCTGCAAACAGCCAGGTGATAATCTCTACCATGAGAGCATGGTAGAGCATGGCTGAGAGAGCAGAGTGGGTCTCAGTTTGAAATTGCATTAGAACATACCGCATCCAACAGTGCTCTGCAGCACTGGAGTCTGTGCTTCCTAGAGTCCAGAAGGCAATGGAAAAAGAAGCAATGCAAAAACTAATAGAGCAGAAGCAAGTGAATATGAATAAGCCAATCATAATTATTGATCTGTACCATTGCTGTAACTTTAGGGCAGATATAGTGAGAGCGTTTGGGTGTAAAATGCTTAAAAAAAAAGGCATAACTTTGCAAGGCATGTTTGGTAACTGTCACACCATAAATCTCACATCCAACCTAAATGTAAACTACATCTGTAGAATTTCACAAGCAAAGTCAGCGAACAAGATTGAAAATTTACTTGGAAGAAAACTGAGTAATTTAAGCGAAGTGCTGCTGATGTTGGCAAAAATGTACCTACAAAATGCTGCAGTTTACTCTTTGCTTCTGAAAATCTAAACAGATAAAACACCAGCCCAACTGGCCTGGAAAGGAACAAGCATCATTTCATGGTTCCCAGGGCAGCCTGCAATCAACGCAAAATACAACTGGGAGCAGGCACCATGTTGTTGTTGGATGTATGCAAACCAACAGGATAACAGGATCTCCACAGGCCAAAGGGCAGCAAGTCTACAGTGAGAGCTTGTGCGTAGGCAGTACGGCTTACAGCGCATCAGATCAAGGCTTCACACTGTTTGTAGTTGCCTATTTAGATTTGTCTGCTGGAATTAAGCATTCTGATGAGGGATCCATCCAAACTCCCACATGAAAACTAGAAAAGGAAACTTTTGCCAGCAAACAGCTGAAGAAAAAAAAAGAGGATAAACAATTCCATTGTGATATTTGTCTTTGAGTTGGATAGAGTCTGCGCCAACTATCCACTTACATAAAGCTTAGACTAATCCCATTTTATAGTTCCCACATTCCATAAAGCTTCCTGAGTCTACCACTCACTCCCACAAGAGACAATTTACAGTTGCAAATTAACCTATCAACCCACATGCCAAAGCTCACAGTTCAAAGAACATCTATTTTCAGAGAATTTATACATTATACAACCTTGAGATTTGTTTGCTTACAGGCAGTTGCAAAGAACCCCAAAAAAAATTATAAAAATAAACCCAACTCTCCCTCCCAGTACCCACAGAAAAAGAGAAAACAAAATCACAAAACAAATCATGAAAACAATAGAACTGAGCAACAGCAGCATTCTGAACCAAATTCGGTCCTTAAATCCAAATCCCTGGAGCAGCCCGAAGTAGACTCAAAACCTCGGGGTTCAGTTCATCAAATCACCGCAAAGTTCACAGATACGAAGCACAGCATCCGGGGGCAATCTCACAGCCTAACTTCGTGGAGAGTGGAGCCCCCAGACTATCTGGGCCAGTGTTTAGATTGCACATGCACGAGGAGACAACTAGGCCAGCCTAGATTACCCTGCCAGATAAGCTGTTCTCAACCTCTACAAATTGGTTCAGCACTATTTCTTTGGGATGTATATGGGGGAAATCTACATAAACCCTTTTGCTGATAGCACAGGATTCTGGAAGACACTATTTTGTGTGCTGGTGATGTGCTGAGTTTGAATCAAGCCAACTTGATAAATCATTAACTAATCTTATTGGCACACTCCAATAAGTGGTATCACATGATCACCACTACAGAGCTCACCTGCCACTGGTTAAGAAGCACGTCCATCGTACAAGCCCCGCATTCTTCTGCCAACTGCAAGTCCAGAAGAATCTACTGACTGAGTGCATGTTTAATTCTATCAGACAGCCTCACCTCATGCACATTTTTGTTTTTGTAATTCAAAAGGAAGTTCAAAACGTTTTATTTTGCAGAAAATGAAATCCTCTGCGATTTTTTTTTTGTGCTATCTTCTGTGCTTGCTCTTAAGCAACATTTACTCCTCCCTCTACAGCGCTGAGACTGTGAAACTGCTCTGGCTGCTATAGGCTTCACGTCCGCGAGCTTCGCAGTGACTTAACCCGCTGTGTGATGAACTGAGACTGAGGCCGTGGGCCTACCCTGGCTGCTCCGGGCTCCTGGTCCATGAACTCAATTTGGTTCGGCATGCTGTTGCTTGCTTTTAATTGATTGCATGATCTGTGTTTCTTTTTCCCTCTTTCTCTGCTCTTTGACTTTGTTTTTAAACCGGGTTCTTTCAGCTTTCTTGCTTTGTGACTGCCTGTAAGCAGATGAATCTCAAGGTTGCGTAATTTATACATTCTTTGATAACAAATGTATTTTGAATCGTTTTGAACAGGCTCCCAGAAATCACTCCTCATATGCATATGGCAAAGGCCATACTAGCCAGGATAGCGGGCCAAATTTTGGGCCATCGGTGTGATTTGGATCAACTGTACACATCTGTGTATAGCTATCGAAAACCTCTATCTTCACGCAAGCCTCCATTCATTGAAAAAGAAACACCATGTGTGCACTAACCCAGGTTCAAAGGTTCAAAGTACACTTTTATCGAAGTATGTATGCAGTATACAACTCTGAGATTTGTTTTCCCCCACAGACAGTCATGGAACAGAGAACCATGGAACCAACCTATTCAATGAAAAACATCAAGCATCAAAACCCCCTTCCCACCACATGCAAAAAGAATCGTGCAAATCGCAACAAAAAAAAAACACACAGAAGGCACATTTCAGTTCATTTCAGCTTAGTGTTCTTTATCTGCAGGGTTCCCAATACAAAATACACCCTATGGTAGTAACAGATAAAGAGCGAGCAGAACTAGAACTAGAAATAGAACACATCATAAAAACTGAATTAGCGTCCAAATCTATAAAGCACATTGATTACAGCTTCCATCCAATATGAGAGGGGAGACGAGAGAACGATCAAGGTGGGAAGGGTACTTGATAATGTTGGCCTCTTTCCTGAAGCAGCAGATAGTGTAGATGAAGTCAATTGATTGCATTTATAATCCTCTGTGCCCTGCTTGTTCATGTGCTTGTCTAAATGCCTCTTAAATGTACCATCATGTCTACTTCTTCATCCTCCCATGGCAGTACATTCTAGGCACCCACCAACTCCCAGTGTAAAAAAAACTGCCTCGCATATCTTCTTCCAACTTATCCCCTCTTTTCTTAAAGTCCACGCCTTCTGGTATTTGACAAAGTCCGTGAGAAAGATTTTGACTATCTACCCTGTCTATGGTTCTCATAACTTTTCCTCACTTCTCTTGGATTGTCCCACCGCCTCCAACACTGTAGATAAACAGTACAGAATCTAACCACAAGATTCCTCTGTATATTATTGTTTCTAAGGGTCCTGCCATTTAGTGTATACTTTCATCCATCCTCATCGCACTCTCCATTCATTGGTGTTAGTTTCCTATTTGTTTATCCTCCCATTAAGTGTGTGAGAGGCACTATATAAATGCAAATCATGGTACAGTTGTACTTTAAGAAAAGTCCAAGTTGCAAACAATATGCGTCATCAGTTAAAAGGCAGGGTACTGGTTTTTACCAATCCTTCAAGTAAGCTCAGAAGGATTAAGTAGAATAGCAGTGAAATAATTTAGAAGGCTGATTAAAAATTGGCTAAATATCAGCTGCTTATTTCCATCAACAACACTGGAATTAGAAGAACCAGTGACATGCAGTATGATCTAACCTTTCAAAATGTCACTTCATCGAATGTGATGGCATGCTCTGATATGACAGATTATTTTGCACATTTTAATTCTTTTAATGTCATAAATATTAAACGTCAATCAAACAGTAATGAAAATATCCACAGAAAATTTACATCCACAGAAGCCTACAGACAACTGTTAGAAGGCTTGCTATCTGTCAAAAATGTCTGTCAGGTTGGTGTCCTGGGATCTGGATCGGATCTCATTGTGGGTGAAATACAAAAGCTGGTGTGGTCTTTTGGTAACTCTCAGACTCTGGAGAGCTAAGTGCCTTGATTTTGCTACCAAGGTGGTCTGACCTTTCCAGGAATACATTAATTCACAGGCAGTGCAGGTCCTTGCCACATAGAGATTTTCATCTCTACGATGGGCAGTCATTTCTTCAATTGCTCAGACCCTAAGTTTTTGATTACCCTCCACAAACTGATCTGCCCTTGAGTTTTAATTCTATCTTCGCTGGGAAAATTCTGTGTATATTCAACCTATCAATGTACCCTATGATTTTATACTGCTCTATAACATCTTCTGCACTCTAAGGAATGATGTTCCAACCTGCCAAACCTCTCTCAAAAACTCATGCCCTTAAGTCCTGGCAGCATCTTCGTAAATCTTCCCTGCATTCTCCCCAGTTTAATAATGCCTTTCCTATAGAGGGCAAGCAAAACGGCATACTCCAAGTATGGTCTCACTATTATCTTATACAACTGTATAACAATAGTCTCAACGCCTATAATCCTTCTCTCATGTTAAGATATTCTTGAAAACCTCTTTCACTGAACTCATTCCTCCATTCGCCCATCCTAATTTCTCCCAAATGGTCCATTGTAAAACCTTGTCTGAGAAGCCCCTGTGAGTTCTACCCTAGCACTGTGAATGAGAGTCACTGAAGTCCATTAGTCAAGATGGAAATACTGCTCCTTCTTTGTTGGGACTCATGTTAGATTGATAACAAATACATCTTTAGCATTCCTCAGTTCAAACGATTTTTGATAATGGTCAAATGTAGCAGTAGCGCTGATAACAAATCATTGAGCTTGAATAACAACTCATAATCCAGCTCTCTAAGGAACAGGGTGAAGGTCCTCCTACTTCCTGTACTGTTATTTTAAAAATCGCATTCACATCTCATCCTTATAATGATCTTTATCTGTGCTTTTAAAGAAAAAAGCTTTAATATTCCTGCAATGTCTTCCTAATGCATTGAAAATATACAGTATTTGCAGGCTCCCAAAGATGAAGAAGCTTTCATCAATGATTTAGATGAGGGCATTGAAAACTATATCAGCAAGTTTGCTGACGATACTAAACTGGGTGGCAGTGTGACATGCGAAGAGGACGTTAGGAGAATACAGGGAGACTTGGATAGGCTGAGTGAGTGGGCAGATACTTGGCAGATGTCATTCAATGTGAATAAATGTGAAGTTATCCACTTTGGAAGCTGGAACAAGAGGGCAGAGTATTGTCTGAACGGTGTTGAGTTAGGTAAGGGAGAAATGCAAAGAGACCTAGGAGTCCTAGTTCACCAGTCAATGAAGGTGAATGAGCAAGTGCAACAGGCAGTGAAGAGGGCAAATGGAATGTTGGCCTTTGTTACAAGGGGAATTGAATACAAGAGCAAGGATGTTCTTTTGCATTTGTACAGGGCCCTGGTGAGACCACACCTGGAATATTGTGTACAGTTTTGGTCTCCAGGTTTAAGGAAGGACATTCTGGCAATGGAGGAAGTGCAGCGTAGATTCACTAGGTTGATTCCTGGGATGGCAGGGCTGTCTTACGCAGAGAGATTGGAGAGATTGGGCTTGTACACGCTGGAATTGAGGAGATTGAGAGGGGATCTGATTGAAACATTTAAGATAATTAAAGGATTTGATAGGATTGAGGCAGGAAATATGTTCCAGATGTTGGGAGAGTCCAGTACCAGAGGGCATGGATTGAGAATAAGAGGTCAGTTATTTAAAACAGAGTTGAGGAAGAGCTTCTTCTCCCAGAGAGTTGTGGAGGTGTGGAATGCACTGCCTCGGAAGACGGCGGAGGCCAATTCTCTGAATGCTTTCAAGAAGGAGCTGGATAGATATCTGATGGATAGGGGAATCAAGGGATATGGGGACAAGGCAGGGACTGGGTATTGATAGTGAATGATCAGCCATGATCTCAGAATGGCGGTGCAGACTCGAGGGGCCGAATGGTCTACTTCTGCACCTATTGTCTATAAGCTTATTTTACAAAGAAGTACACCATAATGGATGCTAATTCTGAAAGCTCATAGTACAAAATGATTGACTGCAATGATTGACTGTTAGATCGCTTAGGAAACTGTGCACCATTAAGTTCCATATGACTCTGACTCTCTCTCTCTCTCTCTCTCTCTCTCTCTCTCCCCCTCCCTCTCTCTCTCTCTCTCTCCCTCCCTCTCCCTCTCCTTTCCCATTTATCAAAACACACAAGGAAAGCATTACAAGCACGCTTTTGCTTATCTGCAGACCTCCCTCCAAGCTGAAAGCCATCCTGAGTTTTGAGTTGGAAATTCACCCCAATTCCTTCGTTGCTGCTAGGTTCGAACACTACAAGCCTATAGTCTGCATTCTCGTTTCTTTTTTGGCGCTCAATGTACTTTAAGCATGGCATGATCTGCCTGGATGGTATGCAAACAAAGTTTTTCACTGTATCTCGGTACACATGACGATAAGAAACAAAAACCAATAGCTAATGGAAAGCAGGAAGTTTTTCTTTTAGCTACTGTGACTGTAATGTCTCAAAATGAAGTCCAATTTCTCAAAGGGAATAGGAACATATCTGCCAACACCAAACATGTCCAGGAAATTAAGAGGAATATTGCTGTGAATTCTACTCCCCTTTCCCATCAGGCAGAAGATACAAAAGCCTATGCAAGGTAGTACTATTCCAGCATCTTCCCCCTTCCTTCACAGTACTTCACCTATCCCCTCTCCCCACCTTCTTTTTCTGGCATCTTTTGCCTTTCCAGTCCTGAAGGTCTTCGGCCTGAAACATCAACTGTTTACTCTTTTCCATAGATGCTGCCTAAACTGCTGAGTTCATCAGCATTTTGTGTGTGTTGCACAAGAATCAAGATTCCAGAGTCAAGTATATTTGTCACTCGAACTAAACAGCTCCTATCCTACTGTTACAAACTCTTGAATGAATCTCCTGTACAACAAGATGGACTCTTCTCCACACAAACTACCTCATTATGATTCTGCACTTCATCATTTACCTGTACCACATTTTTTCTACAGCTTTTACAATTTATTTTGCATTGTTACTGTTTTACTTTATTCTATTTTAATGCACTGTAAAGATCTGATCAGAATGAACAGTATGCAAGACAAGCTTTTCACTGTATCTTGGTACATGTGGCAATTGATAAACCAATACTAATACCAATGAAAGAAATGTCGCTCAGTTCCCCTTACCCTCCTCAAAAATATGAACCATTGTCACGTCCTTCACCCTCATGTAGATTGCAGCAACTTCTAGCTTTCTGGAGATGTTTAATTCGCTTAAAAGGAAAGGGCCGTGATGTGGAAGCATTCAAGTAGCACCATCAAAATGAATTAGTAGGACATAAAGTGTTTGTGTTACCTCTCAGAACTGCAGCATTCATCAGAGCAGGCATTCAATTTAAAATGGAAAATACCACTGCAACGTTCTGAATTCTATTTTAGAAAATTCAATTGCATGTCTATCAAAAAATTACTTTTTATTTCTGCTCAATACCAGGATGTAAAAAGCTCAAATTACTTTCCCATTTCTGCATTCTTCCCCTTCCATTCTGTGTGTCTCCACTGAACACGTAACAGTAAGGCTTCATAGTAAGTACAAATTATAAGTGGAATCAATCATCTTGGAGTAAGACACAAACAAGGCAGTTTTGTTCCACTTGCCCTTCACTCACACTTTGTTCCATTTTTAAATGCAACCTCGCCGGAGAGCCAATTATCCATCTCCAACTACGTCTGATTCAACCAGATTGCATCCAACTGAAAATTCAAGAAGTCAGCAGTGGTACTGAATGTCAACAGAAATTAGACACAGAGATTTGCTAACACTCCTTTTATCTTGTTCCCTTTGGTACATCATTTTTAAAGGTAATAGAAATCTACCCATTCTTGTTTCCAGGAAGCAGAGTTGATTTAGAAGTCTCCAGCTCAGGTTATAACTTGCTTCAAATAATTTTCACCTAGTGTTAGCAGATCTACTTTATCATTCATCTTGATCTCAAAACTGCCCCCACACTTATCTCTCTGTGGCATCATCTTTTTCAATCTGTCCCACTCTTATTCGGCAAATCTACCAAAACTGGGCCATGAAAATCCAAATTCAATTTTATTGTCATTCAACCGTATACATGGATATTGCCAAATGGGACAATGTTCCTCTGTACCAAAGTGCACAACACAGTACATATAACTCACACACAGCACACAAAGTAATATTACCACATCTAAATTAATAAATAATAAATTCTACTCTGTAAGATTGACCCAAGTATTTTAAGTAAATCTGGAAAGTGGAACAAGAGGAGTGTCATTGAATCATATTGAACATCTTTCAGGATTGAAGACTGACATTCCTAGTCAATGGCTCATAGGTCTAGGGCAGGGGTTCCCAAACTTTTATATACCATGGATCAATATCATTAAGCAAGGGGTCTGTGGACGCCAGGTTGGAAACCCCTGGTCGAGGAGATTGGATACTCCCTTTGGGGATAAAATACTAAGCATGCAAGAGGACCCTGGTTCAAATCCCAGATGAGCCCTCTCTTTGGGTGCCATGGCAGCACAGTTGTTAACTCAAAACTACTACAATGCCAACAATCCTGGTTCAATTCTATTGCTGTCTGTAAAGTGCTTGCATGCTCTCCCTGTGACCACATGGGTTTCCTCCAGGTGCTCTGGTTTCCTCCTACAGTCCAAAGACATAAGGGTTAGTAGGTTAATTGGTCACATGGGGGTAATTGGAACACAAGGGTCTGTAACCTTGTTGTGTCGTGACATAAAATAAAGATGAGATGAATAAAAGAAATGCACAAAAATGTAGCTGAGTCCCAAGAATGCTCCAAAATTATCCAGCAAATCAGGGTCAATAGACAATAGGTGCAGAAGTAGACCATTCAGCCCCTCCAGTCTGCACCGCCATTCTGAGATCATGGCTGATCATTCACTATCAATACCCAGTCCCTGCCTTGTCCCCATATCCCTTGATTCCCCTATCCATCAGATATCTATCCAGCTCCTTCTTGAAAGCATCCAGAGAATTGGCCTCCACCGTCTTCCGAGGCAGTGCATTCCACACCTCCACAACTCTCTGGGAGAAGAAGCTCTTCCTCAACTCTGTTTTAAATAACTGACCTCTTATTCTCAATCCATGCCCTCTGGTACTGGACTCTCCCAACATCTGGAACATATTTCCTGCCTCAATCCTATCAAATCCTTTAATTATCTTAAATGTTTCAATCAGATCCCCTCTCAATCTCCTCAATTCCAGCGTGTACAAGCCCAATCTCTCCAATCTCTCTGCGTAAGACAGCCCTGCCATCCCAGGAATCAACCTAGTGAATCTACGCTGCACTTCCTCAATTGCCAGAATGTCCTTCCTTAAACCTGGAGACCAAAACTGTACACAATATTCCAGGTGTGGTCTCACCAGGGCCCTGTACAAATGCAAAAGAACATCCTTGCTCTTGTATTCAATTCCCCTTGTAACAAAGGCCAACATTCCATTTGCCCTCTTCACTGCCTGTTGCACTTGCTCATTCACCTTCATTGACTGGTGAACTAGGACTCCTAGGTCTCTTTGCATTTCTCCCTTACCTAACTCTACACCGTTCAGACAATACTCTGCCCTCTTGTTCCTGCTTCCAAAGTGGATAACTTCACATTTATTCACATTTATTTATTCACAACTAGCGATCAGCAAGAGACCGTGATCTGACCATCCTGTGAATTAATAAAGGTGCTCATTAATTCATTATTAAAGTCTATGCCTTCAGTGGTCAAGTTTTGTGATGTGAGCACCACAGTAGTATAGTGGTTACCACAACGTTATTATAGCTTGGGACATAACGACACTGGAATTGAACTCTGAACTCTGGAATGTGAAAGGTGTCAGTATTCTCCGGGTCCTGTGGTTTCCTCCCACAGTCCAATGAGGTAACTGCTCATTGTAAATTGAACCATGAATAGGTTAGGGTTAATCGGATTTGTTGGGGATCGCAGGGGCAGTATGGCTCGAAGAGTTGGAAGGGCCTACCCTGTGCTGCATCACACAGTAACAGGCACTTTGACCCATAGTATCTGTGCTATATCACACAGTAACAGGCATTTTGACCCACAGTGTCTCAGCTGTATCACACAGTAACAGGCATTTACACCCACCATGTCTGCGTTGACAATGATGACAATGCAAATGATCCCATCTGCCTGAATATATTCTGTATCCCTCATTACCCTGCTTGTTCATGTACCTGTCTAATCTGCTTTTATCTCCTTCCCTGAAAGCACCTATCACTGTCTATGTAAAAAGCATGCTCCACACTGAGCTACTGACACAATAAAAAAGGCCACGAACACTGCCAGAGATGGGGGACATTTCTTGTTACACTAAACATCAGTGGCATAACAGGCAAAGGAGAGAGCACACCTCTTTAAGCTTTCTCACTATCACCTTAAACAAGCATTCAAGTATTCAACAATTTCCAGCTTAAGGAAAAGACTAAATCTATGCATCTCATAACTCTAGTGTACATTCTTTCCAAATAATCCTCTTTATCCTCCAAAGAAATCAATCCAAGTTTCTCTCTTTCCAGTTAATACTCTCTAATCCAGTCAGCATCCTGGTGAACCTCTTTTCTCCCTGTCCAATGCTAGATTCTGGAATGGTTCCAGAAGAATAAAAAATTGCAAATGCCACTCCACTCTTCAAGAAGGGAAAGAGGCAGAAGTAAGGAAACTATAGGCAAATTCAACTAACCTCAGTGGTTGGGAAGATATTGGAGCCAATTATTAAGGATGAAGTCTCAGGGTATTTGGAGTCACATGATAAAATGGGCAGTAGTCAGCATGGTCTCCTCAAGGGAAAATCTTGCCTGACAAACCTATAGGAATTCTTTGAAGAAATATCAAGCAGGATAGACAAGGGAGAACCGGTTGATGTCATGTACTTGGGTTTTCAGAAGGCCTCCAACAAGGTGCCACACATGAAGCTGCTTAAAAAACTATGAGCCCATGGTATTACAGAAAAGATTCTAGCATGGATAAAGCTGTGGCTGATTGGCAAGAGGCAAAGAATAAGAATAAAGGGAGCCTTTTCTGACTGGCTGCCAGTGATTAAAGGTGTTCCACAGGGTTCTGTATTGGGACCGATACTTTTTATGTTATCTGTCAATGATTTGGATGATAGAATTGATGGCTTTGTTGAAAAGTTTGCAGACAATATGAAGATAGGTAGAAGGCCATGTAGGTTCAAGGAAGTAGAGAGGATACAGAAGGACAGACAGATTAGGAGAATGGGCAAAGAAATAGCAGATGGAATACAGGGTTGAGAATTGTATGGTTATGCACTTTGGTAAAAGAAATGAAAGGGTTGACTATTTTCTAAATGGAGAGAAAATACAAAAAAACTGAAGTGACTTAGGTGTCCTTGTGCAGGATTCCCTAAAGTTAATTTGCAGGTTGAATTTATGTTGAGGAAGGCAAATGCAACATTAGCATTCATTTCAAGAGGACTCAAATTTAAAAACAAGGATGTAATTTTCAGACTTTATAAACCACTAATGAGGCATCACTTGGAGTATTGTGAGCAGTTTTAGGCCTCTTAGCTTTGAAAGGAGGTGCTGAAACTGGAGAGGGTTCAAAGGAAGTTCACCAAAATGATTCCAAGATTGAATGGCTTGTCATATGAAAAGCATTTGATAGCTCTGGGCCTGTATTCACCAGAGTTCAGAGGAATGAGCAATGACCTCATTGAAACCTATTGAATGGAAAACGGCTTTGATAGAGTGGATGGAAGGAGGATGTTTCCTTTGGTGAGAGAGTTTAAGACCTGAGGACACAGCCTAAGAATAGAAGGGCGTCTTTTTAGAACGGAGATGAAGAATTTCTTCAGCTAGAGAGTGGTAAATCTGTGTAATTCTTTGCCAAGACAAGTGTGGAGGCCAAGTCTTTATGTATACTTAAGGCAGAGGTTGAAACATTCTTTATTGGTCAGGGGATGAAGGGATATGGAGAGAAGGCAGAAGACTGGGGCTGAGAGGAAAATTGGATGAGGAAATGGCAGAGCAGACTCAATGCGCCAAATGGGCTAATTCTGCTCCTATATCTTTTAGTCTTATGGTCTTCCACTTCCATCCTATAATGTGTCAATCAGAGCTGCAAACAATACTCTAAATGTGACCTACCCAAAGTTTTAAAAGCATCCTGTCTGGATGCATTATGGCTTAGTATGACAACTGCTCTGGATGTGACCAGAGGAAACTGCAAGAGAGTTGTAGACACAGCTCAGCACGTCACAGGATTCAGTCTCCCCTCCACGGATTCTGTCCGTACTTCTTGCTGCCTCATAACAGCCCATATAATCAAAAACCCCACCCATCCTGGACATTCTCTCTTCTTCTCTCCCAATGGGTAGAAGATACAAATGCCTGAAAGCAATTTCCAATAGGCTCAAGGGAAGCTTCTGTCCCATTATTATCAGAGTCTTGAACTTTTATACAAAGGAATGGACATTTCAATTCACAATCCAACTTGTTATGATCTTCCATTTTATCATTACCTGCACTGTACTTTTTTTTGGTAGCTTTTACACTTTATTTTGTGTTGTTATCTTCACTTTTTTTTTTACCTTATTCTACCTTGCTACACTGTATAATGATTTAATCTGTATAAACAGTACACTGGACAAGCTTTTCATTCTATCTTTGTATTGGTGACAACAGTAAACCAATACCAATGCCAATAAATGACCTGCCAATGTTTAAACTGAATGCCTCAAATGATGAAAGCAAGACAGCTGTACAGCTTCTTTATGAGTGTATCCATTGTGGTGCACTTCTAGGAGACTACAGACTATCACCCCAAGATCTCTTTGTACATGAATGCTCCCATGGTTCCTGCCATTTATTGCATATTTTTCTCTTGCATTTGATCTGCCAGAATGAATCACTTCATATTTATCTGGATTAAACTCCATCTGCCAATTGTCTGCCAAAATTTCCAACGGATTTATATCTCAATGTATCCTTTGACAACCATCATCACAATCCACAACTCCAAGTGTTTCATCTGCAGACTTACGTATCAGACATATTTGCATTTAGATCTTTAAATATCTAAGTTTGCAGATACAAAAATTGGGTGAGTTGTGGATAGTGACATACAGTATATATAATCTTCATTTTAATTGTAACATTCAAGACAATTGTCAATTCTTTCAAACTCTTCATAATTCCTAACTTGTTGAAGTAGTGAAATCATCTCATTTTCACTCTCAGCCATTTCTGGCAACTCCAAGCCTGAATACTTAAACCATAGTGAGTAAAGAGTTCTAAATTTTCTTGCTGTTTATTACTGGCCAACTATCAGAGACAAAAATCACTGCTTTTTGAACCCAAGTGATGCTATTTAAAGACTGTTCACTTTAAGCATGGTCTAGTGTCTAGCAGTCACAGGACATGCACGCAACTGATGCTAGTTAGAAAATGTTCATCAACAGTCTCCTGTCCCAATTAAGTGACATAGTGTCCCAAATAAACAAAGGGAACCCTGGATAATTTTTGTTTTAAGAATTGTCCCAAATAATTGGCTGGTCTGATTAACTGATGGCTGAATTAACTAGAACCATTGTGTATGTACAGGTATAGATATAAAACATAATCCAATAATACATCATGGGCACATCTCTCCCCACCATCATGTGCATACATGTGAGGCACTACCTCAAAAAAGGCAACATTCATCGTCTGTACCATGTCATCTTTTCTCAGCTACCATGAGGCAGGAGATCCAGAAGATTAATGACTCATTCCCTCAGATTCAGCTACTTCCCTTCAACCATCTGGTTCTTGCATAAAACTGGTTCTGGATAAAACTAATTACTATACTTTAGCAAAACTATGACCATTTTGATCACTTTGCACTAAAGTGTAAACCATTTTTGTTCTAACGGTTTGTTGCAAAAAACTGTGTATAATTTGATTTTTTTCTTAATACTGCCTATATACTGCTATGTGCCTGTGATGCTGCTACAAATATGTATTTCATTGCACCTGTACAAACATGTGCTTATGCATATGACAATAAACTCATCTTTGACTTGCTAATTACTGCAGTATTACACTTAACAATTTTTATTAGCTTCGGACATTATAAGCTCTGTTAAAGGTCCTTGATTAATGAATTTTTTTTATTGGTTGGAAAACATGTATAGCGCCCTCCAGATATAAGGTCACAAATTTTATCTAATTTTCTAAGACAAAGGATTCACGTGGGTTTATTTGTGGACATGTGTTGAAAGTTCACGATGTGTGCATCTCTTCCTCTCTAGTTTCTGTGTGACTACCCCCTGAGTTTCTGTTTGTCTATTTGCCTATGTGTTTCTCTTCATTTCCTGGGTTTCTGTCTACATATGCCTATCTGCTCGGTTTCTATGAGCTCTTCTGCCTATGTGATTCTCTTTCACAGTTTTTGTGTGTCTATTGCTAATGTCTATCTCCTCAGTTTCTGTTTATCCCCCTAAATAAGTCTCACAATTTCTGTGTGTCTATCTGCCTAAATATTTCTCACAGGTTCTGTGTGTCTATTTAGCTTTACCTATCTCCTCAGTTTCTGTATGTCTATCTGCACTCCAACTTTTAAGGTCATGCATATTATCCAGTTTTCTGAGACGATGAATTCACATGGGTTCACTTCTGGACACGTGTTCAAATTCAGCATGCGTCTGTCTCTTCCTCCTCAGTTTATCTCTAATCAGAGTGGTGAACTTCATCACTCATCAGAATGCATTGCACATACTGCCTGGCAAATGAAATGTAACAGCAAGTGCTATAATCAATAACAATATAATATTCTTCCCTAAATAATGACACAACAGCACCAGTCTACAGAGGCATGATGAATAATTCAGCAGATGGCTCTCTGGTTTATGCCTAAAGCTCTTCTGCTTAAACAAACATACGGCACTGCAGGCTCTGTACATTCTGTTGCCTCACTCTCCAAAAGTGGTTGGAAAAACCTCTGTCACGCACTTAAAATCAATAGAGTAAAATCCCTAATTATCAAACAAGAAAAAGGAATACTCTTACATTAAGTAAAAATTAATAAATCAAAAAATTTGATTTGGTATGTATTTGGGCTGGAGCAGTGCAAGGACAGGGTTACAATGAGACTAAGCAAGTTTTAGCAAGACTTTCTGCAGCAAAGAAGCTTCTACTGAATGAGTGAGCACTCAGCAGACAACTGCTTAGGTCAACATCGAACGTAGACGCAGGAGGATAAGGGACAGATGGCCGCATTTCCTCAGAGCCAAAAACAAAAAGATTGGTACCAACATGCCGTGAATAAGTAAAATAGGACATACTGTGGGGTGTAGCTCTAACAGAATTAAGGTAATCATACATCAAATAAATACTGTAGATGCAGAAAAATCCGAAATAATAACAGAAAACAACTGAAACACTCAACAGGTCAGGCAGTATCTGTGGAGAGAGAAACAGAATTAACATTTCAGCTTGAAGATCGTTTGTTAGACTCAGTCCTGATGACTGTTCTAAGTGTTTTGTAATAGAATTGGATATTCTGATGGCTTTGTTGATGAACTGAAGGCTTCGTGGCAGCTTTTAACATCATAAATTCAGCTTCTGTTGCATTCACTAAAAACGCAATTACAGTAATGCAGATTTAATGAAGTCCACTTCTGAAATTCAGTTACTCTCCCTTCAATAGAATTGATTTTTAGAAGCAGGCTTCAACCACAGGAATTTCACATTGTATATGTAGCAGATACATTCCTACCCTCTATTCCCTTGGACGTGTAGGCAACATTGTTCAATAGCAGTTAGCATAATGCTATTACACCAACAGCTATGGGATCGGGGCTTAATTCCTGTCACTCTCTGTAAGGGGTTGCACATTTTCCCTGTGACCATGTGGATTTCTCTGGGTGCTCTGGTTTCTTCCCACATTCCAAAATCATAGGATTAGGATTAATAAATTGGACCATGCTTTGTTGCTGCCAGAAGTCTGGCTGCTCGGCACAATCTTTGCTGATTTGATTTGAGGCAAATGACATATTTCACTGTAGGTTTCAATGCATGCATGACAAGTACAGCTCAACTTTATCTGTAATTACTCTCTACCTATTATTTGTTTTTAGTAAAACCCACTACCCTCTTTTCCAGGAAATTCTAACATTACTGCCTACAAGTACCTTGACTGCATATTCTGGTGTATGATGTTTTTATTGTAAACACTTCAGTTGCAGACAATGGGACTAGCTCGCTGGGAAACATAGTCAGCTTGGACAAGTTGAAGCGAAGGGCCTGTTTCTAAGTTATATGTCTCGATGACTCATTCCAATGTGGTCACCAGCTCATAAACCAAATGAAATTTACTACTGAGGACACCCTTGGCCAATTGACACCATTACCTCATCATTCACAAAGTTATAGCACTAAAGGTGTTGAAGTCAGTTGTCACTCTAGCTGATTTTAAAAGTTCATGTTACCTATGGTAACTGTGCAGATAGGAGACAATTACGCTGTGTCTTAAAATACTACTGAATATGACTTTATCGAGGTGTGTAAACTCATGAGAGGTTTAGAGAGAGTAAGTTCACACATTCTTTTCTTAGGGGTAAGGGAATCAAAAACTACAGTGCAGTTTTAAGGTGAAAGGGAAGGAATTTAAAAGGGACTTGAAAGGTAACTTCTTCATACTAAGGATGATGTGCATATGGAAAGAGCTCCCAGAGGAAGTGGTTGAGACAGGTACAATAATGATAGGTAAAATACACTTCGACAGGTGTGTGTATATATATGTGGAGGGAGAGAGGGAGAGGGGGAGGGAGGGAGAGGATTTAGAAGGACATGGGCCAAACATGGACAAATTTAACTATTTCAGAAGACATGAATAAATTAGGCTGAAGGGCCTGTTTCTTTGCTAAGCAGCTCTATATTTATATTTATATAATTGGCAAAAGATGCTGAATGAGCTGGTCCTTTCTCTTGTAGAGAAAAGGAAGGCAGAGGGGTCACCTGTCCGATTTCAAAGTAATGCCAATGTTTTGATAGATTCTGCAAACTTGCCTTCAATTCTTGGATGCCACAGAACCGAAAACATCTTCATCCTATCAAATCTCAGCAACATTTTGAAATCAAATATGACACCAATACATCAGATTGTGATTATTATATCCAAAGAAAATTCAGGAAATCCTCTATATACAGATTGATGGGTGTGTGGCACTCATGATCACAGGTATGAAGAAACATAATGGAAAGTTAGATGAATACAGAAGTGAGAGATAGGTAGAGGGGTGGGTAGTTGAGAAAAGATGCAGATGGGCAGAGGAACTTGCGTTTGTAAGTTGCATGCAGGGGAAATCAAACAAGCACTCAGTCTTGGTGGAAGCAGATGATGTGCCTCCTGTGAGCACTGATGAGACTTATGGAAAGAATCAATGCACTGATGGAGAATTCCCACCGAGACGTTCTGCCCTTCTGCTGTAACTTGAGCCAATAATCCATGGAAAATCTTCAAAAAGTGCATGGAAGCATTTTACGACCAAATTTACATGAATGGAAACTTTTATTACCTCAGGGGATTCCCCAAATGCTTTACACTTAAGGTAAGCTGTTCTGAAATCTAATCACAGGTGGAAAATGGCAGCCAATTTGTACTAACTGCAGACAATAATGCGATAATAGCTGGATTATTTTGTGCTGCTGTCATTTGAGGAATAAGCATGGTTAGGATCATAGAGAGAACTTCCCTCTCTATAATAAATAGTGTACCTCATGACCAGTTGGACCTGTTATAACATTTTTCTGAACAGTGCAGTGTCAATCTGGACTCTGTGCTCAAGCCTGAGGAGCAGGCCTTGAAGTCACAATCTTCTGGTTCTGAGACAGGAGGGTAAAGTGTACAGGACATTACAAAAATCAGAACACGTGTACAGCCCTATAACTGTGTTTGACCAGCCTGTGCACCAGGAAGACATTATTGCTGAAATGACCTTATTACGTACAAACTGTTAACCAATTATCCAGATTAAAACTGTGACAGTACTGAGGCAAATCTGTTTCTGTTGAAATGCTGCCATCTTGAAGTGCATTCATCCCTTGACTGCAATGTTTCCACATGGACGTCAAAGGTATAGTATTGCCATCCTGACTTGCTGATGAGCAAGTAAAATGTGGGAGAAAGTTTTAGCAAATGTCCTGTAATTTTATGCTTCTTCTTCAATTACATTTGCAACTTTCTGGCTTTGTTTTGATACCCAGGGAGAACATATCAACCTAGTTATTAACACTTGAAAACTTCTACAAATGTGCAGAGCATTCCGCACCACTATCTGGGGGTGGGGTGTGGGCTCCTGCACAAGATCGAACTAAGTTGCAAAAACTAGTAAAATTAGTCAGCCTCCGTAGTATCCATGACATCTTCAAGGAGTGGTGCCTTTGGAAGGCAGCATCCGTCATTATGGATCCCCACCATCCAGGACATGCCCTCTTCAACTGTTATTGTCGGGAAGGAGGTACAGAAGCCTGAAGGCAGGTACTCGGACATTCAGAAACAGCTTCTTCGCCCTGCCTTCCAATTTCTAAATGGGCATTGAACCCATGAACACCACCTCACTACTTTTTTTTATTTCTATTACATTGCACAACTTATTTTAACTTTATAAATATATATCATAACTGAAGACTTTTTCTCTTTATTTATTTATCATGTACTGTATTGCATTGTACTGCTACCGTATGGTTAACAAATTTCATGACATTTGCAGTGATGTTAAATCTGATTCCGACTGAAGTGAGCAATGAATATAACATGGGAGTGGGATTGGGTTTAGAATAAAGGATTGAATGTAGAAGTTAAGTCAGTGGTTGGTGGTATGCACCAACTCACTGATGGAAGGCATATATGGCTCTGAAAGGGTCAATTGCATTCTCTGCATGATTCCAACATGGACACAGACATGCACTCATATGAAAGGGAAATCAGCTTAACAGTGTTAATCATTCGGAATGATTTGCCAAGGCAGTAATGCTCTGTCAGAAGTAACATCCTTCAGCCTCTGCCCTCTCAGTGATCTAGTGGTGTTCATTTAAAATGCACAAGGAGGCAAGAAAATAGCAGCAGGATTTGAACACCTGTCTCCTTAAGCCTGCCGCAATATTCAATATGACCATGCCTCATCTGCTCCTTTCTCAACAACAGAACCTGGCAGACAACCTTGTGCACTCCCATAGCCTTGAATCCAATTGTGTTTCTTTTTTGCTCTAATGTATGGTTTTGTGTGTTTTTCCCACTGTATTGAATAATCTATGCGTAACTTAAGCTCTGTGTGTTGCCTATAATGCCGCTGCAAGTTTTTCCATTGTACCAGTTCCTCACTGTGCATATGACAAGAAACTCCAGTTGCCTTAACTTACCTTGAACTGTTCTGAAGAGCCAGAATCCAATAGCCCTCAACCCTTTATTTTCAAAAATGTATCATCCATCACCGATGATCCTCACCACCCAGGCCATGCTCTTTTCTCGATGCTGCCATGAGACAGAAGGTACAAATTCCTCAGGACTTACACCACCAAGTTCAAGTATAGTTATTGCCCCTCAACCGTCAGGCTCTTGAACAAAAGAGGATAACCACACTCATCTACTGAGATGTTCCCACAACCAATGGTCTCATTTTAAGGATGCTTTATCATCTTATTTCATGCTGTCATGATTTATTTATATTTATTTATATTTGTATTTTGTTGTCTTCTATGCTCAATTTACTCTTTCATTGATCCTATTATAGTTACTATCCTAGAGATATAGCTGAATATGCCGGCAGGAAAAAAACAAATAAATTTTATTTGTTGAACTTTTTATCTGAACTTCTTGTAATTTCCTTTTTAAATGACACCACACCCTCTAGGGTGGAGAATTCCAGTGATCCACCACCTTCTGCAAGAAATTCCTATGCACCTCAGATTCAAATAAACACCACCTTATCTTGTAACTTTGCCTCCATGTTTGAGATTTTCCCTTCCAATGAAAACATGTAACACCCTCTTTGTTGCACCTCCTTTACCTTCACTTATCTCTCTAATGACTTCATTATGGCCTTTCACATGGCTGCACTGCACTTCCCATGCAACTGTAACACTTTACTCCGCTTTATTGATACCCCTTGTGAAACTTTAATGCACTGTTTCAATGAAATAATTTGTGCAGATGACATGCAAATCAAGTTTTTCACTGTATCTTGATACATGTGACAATAATGAATTAATTCCATTTCCAATCTCTTCTTAGAACTGAAGGCCTCCAATCTAGGCAAATCGGAAGAACTGCAAAATAGTCGTAGATTCATAGGGAAGTACAGCACAGAAACAGGCTCTTCGGCCCATCTAGTGCATGCCAATCCATTTAAACTGCCTGCTCCCATCAATCTGCACTTACTTAGACCATAGCACTCCATACCCCTACCATTGAAATACCTAACCAAACTTCTCTTAAAAGTCGATCTTGCATCCACCACTTCTGCTGGCAGCTCATTCTCACGATCCTCTGAGCAAGGTAGTTTCCCATCATGTTCCCCTTAAACTTATCACCTTCCACCTCTAATTCATGACCTCTTGATGTAGTCCGACCCAACCACAGTGGAAAATGCCTGCTTGCATTTGCCCTGTCTATACTACTTGTAATTTTATACACCTCTATCAAATCTCCTCTCAATCTTGTATATTCCAAGGAATAAACTCTGAACCTATTTAATCTTTGCTTATAAGTCAGATCTTCCAGACCCAGCAACATCCTTGCAAATTTGTGCTGAGCTCAAATGTGATCAGCAGAATGATGAAACGCCACGAAGGACTGAAGATCCCCAATTATTTTTAGGCCGAAAAAGGGAATTATTTACCTTGACACTCATAAAACATATGGGTTTGTAATTCCGTCACACAAGTGAGTTTGGAAGGACTCCAACATTGAAGTTACCAAGAAAACCCTGGCTTCAGTTATACTTGTGCAACGTGGCCGGAGAACGCAAGCCACTGAAAACTGAGGCAACTGTGATATCAGAGTAAGACGACCACAAACTAAAAATCCCAAACTGCACAATTTCAAGCCTTGTGCGACTTCCTCATTAGCATGCTTCTTCGCTAGTCCTTGTTTGCTAACACAAAGAGTGGCATTCAACCAAATTATCAATAGCTTGTGCACGCAATTACTGTAACAATAATGTTCAACGGTTCTGTTAAGTTAAATGAGAAGAAGATTCACCACTTTAAGATGATGGCTTTAATTTTAATTTATATAGAATTTCTTTCTATGATTCATTTTAGAATTTGAACAATTTTGCTCTACTAGTGAGATACCATGGCAACCTATAATTATGAAAAAAAACTACACGATTTTTAAAGTTGCTTGGAAATGAACTTGCATGCAGTGAATGCTGAGTGCAATCACTTGAATAAAATATGCAGAATTCAAAGGGGAGCATTAAAACAAATAACACTGGCTCTGGCAGACATAGAGCAGGTATGTTGAGAAAGCTATCAATGAAAAGTGACCCTTAAACTGCCAATGGATTGATGTTACATTCCATTGTCAAAGTTCAAAGTTCAAAGTAAATTGTATTATCAAAACACACATATGTTACCATGTACTAACTTGAGATTCATTTCCTTGTAGGCACTTACAGGAAAAATAATAAATACAGCAGAATTATTTGAAAAGCTTTACATAAATAAAGACCAACCAATGTGCAAAAGAAGACAAACTGTGCAAATAAAAACAATACAGAGAAAATCAGTTGTAAAGAGTCCAAAAAAGAATCTGCAAGTCATAGAATCGGTTCAGAGTTGTGGTGAATAAAGGCATCCATACGATTTCAGGAGCCTGTTAGTTATAGGGTAATAATTTGTTCTTGAACCTGGTGGTGTGGGACCCAAGGCTACCAGCCCAATGGTATTCACAAGAAGAGGCCTGGCTGAGCTGTTTCCACCACTTTGTGTAGGCTTTTCCATTCCTGGTGATTGCTACTTCCATATTAGGCCACAACGCAAGTAATCATGACACTTCACTATTTCTGCACTTACTTTTATATATATTTTTTCAAGTAATTTTTAAATGTATTGGACTGTACTGCTGCCACATCACAGTACATTTCATGACCTATGTTCAGTGATAATAGACCTGATTCTGATTCAAAGCTTTCAAAGTACTAATCAAAGTACTTTAATGGTACTGTCAAAGCCACGACCCCTCACAACAATAGATCAAGGGCTCAGAGGCAGGTTTGGGCTGGGAATATCTTCTTGCAAGTTCCAGGTTCGAAGTTCAAAGTAAGTTTCAAAGTAAGTCAAAGAGCTACACACATGATCTTCCAGAACCTTGTGTGTAGCTTTTTCTCCAAGTAGCATTGCTACAATGGGTAATCACTGGACCAACACTGTTAGTCAGGGCCAATCAATCCAAATTTATTGTCATATACTGAAGTGCAGTGAGGTATTGGTATGATGAAATCTTGCTTGCAGCATGGGCACATTGCTTGTGTCTGCTTTTACAACAGTGATTGCACTTCAAAGTACTTCTCTGATTGTCAGGCACTTCGGCACGCTCTAAAAGAGACAGTGAAGACAATACATAATTGAAAGCCTTTCTTCATTTGCTGAAGTCTGTCATTGCTGCTAAGCTCTTAGTCAATCTTTTCTGATTCCTTCCCACAGCATTCTTTCTCAATCAGACTGGCAGCACTATGAAAGCACCGGCCCACTAAATGCCAGTCTCATCTTGCGTACAAAGTGCGATCCTGCTTACTTGCAGTTGTTTAATTCCATAAGGTCACAAGATCCAGGAACAGAATTAAGCAATTCAGCCCATCAAGTCTGCTCTGCCGTTAAATCATCGCTACTTTTATTAACCCCATTTTCTCCCTTAAATCCTAAATGCCTTACCAATCAAGAACCTATCAATCTCTGCCTTAAGTACACCCAATGACTCGACCTCCATAGCCATGTACGGCAATGTAGTCCACAGGTTCACAACCCACTTGTCTGAGAAATTCCTCCTCTCAGTTTTACAGGGAAGTCTCTTTATTCTAAAGCTTAGTCCTTGGATCCTTGACCCTATTACTATTACTTAATCCAAGCCTTTCAGAATCCGGTAAGTTTAAATGAGATCCTTCATCCTTTACTCCCCCACACCCCACATTCTTCTGAATTCCATCATGTACAGGCCCAAAGAAATCAAATGCTCCTCATAGATTAACTCTTTTATTCCTGGGATAATTTTTGTGAATCTCCTCTGGACACTCTTTAGGATCCCCTTGAACACGAGGCCACAAATTGCTTATAATACTGCAAATGCAATCTAACCAACACCTTATAAAGCCTCAGCAGTTCATCCTTGCCTTTATGTTCCAGTCCGCTCCATCAAAAATATCACAGCTGCCTTGCATTTCCATTCCATTGGTTGCTTCCAACATAAACACTGTTTGCTTCCTTTACTTACAGAATATAGGAATCAGAGACTGACTTTAAAAGTCATCAAGACCCAGGATAACCTTTGTGTAATGCTGTCAGTCTGTCTTGTATCTATACTCTACCATATCATTCCCTGCCAAAATAAGAACAAGGATGGGAAGAGAGATCACCATAAGCCTTTAAGTGGATTTGATCATAAATCAAATTAAAGCCTTGCTCTAAACATCATATATAGCTGATTTAGAGAATATTACAAAGACTCGTTTCCCAAAGCCGACAAAAAAATTCAGATGGAAGGCTCTATGGGATCCAATCACAACTTCACAATATGCAGCAATGCCCTCTGACTATATGAATTCTTAAAATGGAGACCAGACAGAAATGTAGACACAAGTGCAGTGGAACTGCTGAGAATCCTTCTTTCTGTAGACTCCTTGCTTTCTCGACACTACCTGCCACTCATCTATCTTTGTATCATCTGCAGATGTGGCCACAAAGCCATGAATTCTGGCATGTGGATCATAAACATATAGTGTGAAAAGTAACAGAACCAACATTGATCCCTGCAGAATAACACTAGTCACTGGCAGTCAACCAGAAAAGGTCCCTTTATTTCCACTTTTGGTCTTCTGCCAGTCAGCCGATCTTCTGTCCATGCTGATATTGTCTCTGTAATATTACAAGCTCTATTCTTATTTAGATACAACTCTATCAGGTCTCCCTCTGCCTCCAGCCTGCCAGGAAAAACAACTCAAGTTTTCCCACTCTCTTCCTATGGCTCATACTCTCTAATCTGTGCAGCATCTGTTGAACCTCTTCTGCACCTTCTCCAAAGCCCCAACATCTTTCTGCATTTAGGCTACCAGAACTACACACAGAAGAAATTTAGGGCCAAGTATTACTACTTTCTTAATAACTTAGTGCAGAATCATGGGCAAACGCCTTCCTTCAATGTTATAAGTTCCTAAAGTTAATTATAAATGAAAATAGAACAATGCTGGAAGCACTCAGAAGATCAGATGTCATCCGAGGAAAGAAAAACAGAGCTAAAAATTCACCTTGAAGACCCTTCATCATAACTGGGAATGAGAGAAAATAAGTTTATCTAAAAATATATTTTTGGTATCATTTTTGCATCATTTGTGATGCATCATAAAGCCAAAGATCACATTTTGAAATTAGCCATTGCATAGATTTTAGTAACTACTAGGAACCAGTTCATGTCCATCCATACACAATCTTTGGTACATGGAAGGAAACTGCCACCCAGGAGGACATCCCCAAAGTCACAGAAGAAGATGAAGAAGAAGAATAGTTCTTAACTCGGCAGTGGAGTTATCAGGGCACCGTCATGACAGTGTCTCCGTAGCAAGTTATTCTTGTTTTTAACGAGGCCAAGTTGCTAGCCCAACGCTCAACCTGACTTGGATTCGAACTCGGGAACCTTCGCTCCGGAGTCCAGCACTGATATTATTGTGTCACCAAGTGGGACAAAGTCACAGAGAGAATGTATAAGCTCCACCCAGACAGCAACAGATGTCAGGCTCGAACCCAAGTATCTGAAAGTATGAGGCTAGATCAAACAGCAGTTAAATTCAACGTAAGTTTTGAGACTGTTATAAACATTAATTGGATGGATCAACAAACATTAGTTTTTACCTGACATGATCTAAAATGAAATTGGACAAAAGGTAATGCAGCAAATGGTTGAGATTTTTATATTATATAATTTGTAATTTTTAAACATAGACGCTATGGCCAAGAAAGCAAATCAGCAACTCTACTTCCTCACAAGGCTCAGGAAATTCGACTTGTTCCCCTTGATCGTCACCAACTTTTTCAGATGCACCATAGAAAGAATCTGATCTGGTTTGAAATTCAGCTCTGAAAGAAACTGCAGAGTTGTGGACACAGCCCAGGTTAACACCTCAACTGATTGTCTACTCTTGTCACTGCCTCAGCAAGGCAGCCAGCATAATCAAAGGTCCTACTCACCCTAGTCGCTCTCTCAACTCCTCCCTTCGATTGCACAAAAGATACAAAAGCTTGAAAACATGCACCACCCTGCTCAAGAACAGCTTCTACAAAACTGCTGAAGAGATCTCTTGTACTTATTTGTTTCCCGACTCTGCACTTGCTCTGTGACACTATATTCTACACTTTATCACTGTTTTTCCTTTTGTACTATGTACTTTTGTTAGTAATGATCTGTCTGGATGGCATGAAAAACATAAGTTCTTCACTTTATTTTTGTACATGTGGCAATTATAAACCAATTACCTAAAAGACAGGCATAACTAGGAGGGGTCACTGCTTCCTCCCCCTTCTCTATTGCCCTCACATTTATTTTGGTTTAATATTATGGTCCCATATAGCTAGATACAGTTTGTGTTTGGACACATAATTATTCCAGAATGAATTATACAGTAATGAGACACTTTTTTTCCTTTTCCTGGTAAAGGATTTTTATAGCAATCCAGTAATTTTATGATAAATACCAATGCCAGATAATTTCATGAATTGGAATTACACACTCCAGCTGCTGTTGTATTTCAAGTCCAGTGTCATTTCGATTAAGACTTGGCTTTAATTAAGACCCAAGCAGACCCAACTCTGTGTATCTGACTCAGATTGTGTCAGCTATTTATAAATAAGTGGGCACTCCATCACCACCTGGTTCTACAAAGAGCTCACCACCACCTTCCCAGTCACACTCATCCAGACTGACAGGTGAGAACTTGGCTCCTAACAACAAATCTAATTCTTCCTTTCTGGAGTGAATGGAAAAGGAGAAACTCATTTTGAAGATAAACCCTCAAAGAGAATGAATCAGCAACAATTGTTGTCAATTTACCAGAGTGTACAAACCAAAGATGGTGCATGTTACTTTATCTGTGAATAAATATGTATCTGGAGACACTGTGTGGGGGATAGCCACTGCAGGATTCACCCTGAAAAAGGATTAAGGAATATTTAGCCTACTTGAGTAGAGAATACCATCCATTTTGTAAGGTAAATGACCAAATACCTATGAGATGAATCGTCCTTGAAATGGCAGCCAGCAGTTCTAGTTTATACTGGTACAACAAATAAAACAGAAGCATTTCAGTCAGTTAACAAAACAGAATCTACAACCTGCTAAAACGACATTTTGTCCAACCTTTCTCAACTGATTTTAAGCAAAATAAAAAAGCCCAGGCTTTCGCAAGATTTCAGCAGTGGTAGAAAACTCAACAATGTACTTCACCACTTCAGCACAATGATATTAAACACTAAACATCTTAGTATCATGCTGAAGGATTTAATTCAAAAATTCAAAGCTTTTCAAAAAGAACAACAGATGCCAAGCTTGTAGCTCAGTTAGGGTCTCTGCAAATGATTGCTGGTGTCATTTCAGCTTCCCAAACAGATGTGGGATTCCTTCAACCTAAAATCATTTAATTCAACTAAGAAATTAGTCGACTCAACAATGTTAGCAGAATTGAAGCCTTTTTTTCTGTTCGGTTTATGAGTGAAAGCCTGGCTCACCATCTGTCAGCTGTGGATCTGAGTCACTTCTGAGTCTGTGGATTGTGGGTTCAGTTCTCACTGACACTCCCAAAGCAATTCTAAAGGAGGATGGTGATGATGGATGTAAACATTCCTGCAGTCCTTGAAGGGAATCAGGGTGACACTCATTGCCTCATAGGTAGTAATCACAGCCATTTGAACACCCTTGTTGGACATCAATGTGCTCTTGTTTCAGTAATACTTTTTTACTGAATGTGAAGCATTTTGAAAGGTGCTACTTAAATCCTTTCCTCCAAGAGGAGCACAACCTTATCGTAGTTTGGAGGTTTGCATGCCTCAATGACCCGGAGAGCTATGCTGGCTGGAGTCAGGGCTTAATGCTTTGGCTCTTTGCAGGGTCACCTGCAAAGGGTCAAAGGGTAAAGGACAGACTAAGGGAGGTCCACCGGTCCTCGTGGTTCAGGGGTTCAGCTCAGGGCTAACAAATGTGACTGGTAAAACAGGACTGTTACAGAAACAGCAATGAAGAATCCTTCTACATCTGAGTGCAATGGTATTCCTGAATCTCCACCTGGAATTTGCATGCATGGCTGACAGTAGTAAAAACTGAGCAACTGACATGATGAAGGAAGGAAGTCCAGAACGTTGCCAGAGATGGAGTACCAGCAGAGTATGGGCAGTAGGTAGATGTAAGTATGTCAATTATTTCTGTTAGTCCTCACCAAATTCCATTGCAAAGCACAGAGATTTTCCCAACTGCATTCAAACCTCATGGAAAAGGAAGTTGTAAAAATTAAGAAAACTAACCAGATGAAAGCTTTGTAAAGAGAACATGTTGCTTTAAAGACATGACAAATGCTGCAACTTGATGGTACTCTGTGTGAAAAGAAACAGTTATCAATAAACCATATGTTTGTAAGAAAAAAAAACTGCTGAACTGCCAGCCTTGATGTGCCTGGAGAACTACATTAAAACAAAGAGGAAATGTAAGTTATATATAACATAGGCATTGTCCTTTGCTCTGTCCCCTATAAGAGGCAGGATATTGTGGTGACTACCCATTTCAAATTGACTTCCCTTTCTGACATGTCTGTCCATGATGACATGGTTGGAGGAGCAACATTTTGATTTATGACTGGGTAGCCTCCAACCTGAGAACATGGACATCGATCTCTAATTTCCAGTTTTTTCTTACCCTCTCTCCTTCTCTCTTTTTCCATTTCTCATTCTGGTTACAATCTCACTCCTACTCTTCTCCTCAACTGCCAATCACCTCCTTCTGGCTCCCTTCGTCCTCCTCTTTTTTTCCATGAGCCACTGTTCTCTCCTATCAAATTCATTCTTCTCCAGCTCTTTACTACTACCTAACACCCCACCCCCACCACAGCTTCTTACATCGTCCACCATCCCACTTCCCCCAACCAACAACCTGCCCTCTTAGCTGGTCTCACCTATCCTCTGCCTATATTTTATTCTGGCTTCTGCCCCTTCCTCTCCAGTCCTGATAAAGGGTCTCGGCTTGAAAAGCCAGTTAGATAATTAGGATGGAATGAGGTATAGGCTCTTCCGGGCCTTTGAGCTGCACCCATCCACAAAGCCCGATTTAATCCTATCCTAATCACAGGGCAATTTACAATGATCAATTAACCTACCAATAGGTGCATTTTTGGACTGTGTGAAGAAACTGGAGCACCCAGAGAATCCCACGTGATCACAGAGGGAACAGTAAAATTCCTTCTAGGCAGTGTCAGGATCTGATGCTATGTGACAAAGTTGCAAGTAAGCTCTTCATTGCACCTGTGCTGCTCTGATGCATCATTCAGGTTCAATTTCTTCTCGTTAAAGCAGTAATTTGGTCAATCAAAAATGAATCACCCTTACTTAAATTTTCATCTGCTAAAGCTTATTTGGCCATTAATAATAGGGTATGAATTGGGTATGAATTTTAAATCTGCTTTAGTCTCAACGTTAGAAAAACTAAATGGTCTCTCTTTTAAAAAAAAAAGTCTCAAATGCATTTTATTCAACCAAGGTCATTATTGAACTCCTATTTATTTTCTAACTCAACATGTTTTTCTTCGATTAGATCATTTTAAGGAAAAGGAACTTGAATACAAGTGCAAGGAATTTCTAAATTGGAGCTCTTCCTCTTAATAATCAAAGGTAATAACTTCCAGATCCTAGAAATGAGATTTCATTCAGCATTGAGGCATGACTTCAGAACCGTATGTTCTTTGCACATCTTTTCAGCTGCAATTAAATGGAAAATACATTTGCCCTTGAGTTGAACAACTGGGATTCAAGTCCCATTGCAGAGACATGAGTAGATACTGCGTTCTGAGTACCGAGATACTGTGTTCTCAGTACTCGGTTCAACAGAGTTCTGAGTTCAACTCTCCTAGGGGAGTGCTGCACGTTAGGAGATCGAATCCTTCAAACAGACGTTCAACAAAAGTTCTATCAGTCTCCTCAAGTGGACCTAAAAGTCCTATTTCAAAGATAAAGAGGAGAGTTTTCATGCACCAGTGCGATATGTTTGCGATGTCTAACAGCAAGCACAGTCTGCTAATAGCATGGTTCCCGTCAGTTCATTAACTTCAGAAGACTACACTGAATGCAGCTGTGAAACAGCACACTCAAATTGGTGATCAGGGAATTTGTGGTGGAAACTTTTATATGTAGACCGACGTTATCGCCTGTGTCACGGTGAACACTATTTTGGTAACAATTCAAATGTAAAATCTAAACACAGTAGATTCTGTAACTGCAGGAGATCCAGAGAAACAAACAAAAAATGCTGGAGGAAAGGCAGTGAATATGGAGAGGAATGAACAGTCGATGTTTTGGGCTGAGATGCTTCAAACTTTATCAGTGTAAAATCTAACCTTGGCTTGCAGGAAGTGTATCAATAGAGTTATAAAGCACAGAAGCAGGACCTCAAATCCACCACATCAAGGCCAATCTTCATACCCATTTACACTAACACTTTTGCCCTCATTAAATCCGTATGGTTTAATAGTTTCCCTATTCAACTGGATAAATACCTCTTAAACTCTACCAACTCCTCCTGTAGTGAGGGAGATCCAAATATCAACCAATCAGTGTGGAAAACTTTCCCCTTTAAATCTCCTCTACTTCACCTTAAAACCATGCCCTCTTGTTTATGATATCCTGGCCATCCACTTTATCTTTGCTTCTCATAATTTTATATGCATTGTTCATAATACTAGAGCAAAGCACAATCTGCTGGAGAAACTCAGCAGGTTGAGCAGCATCCGTGGGGGCAAAGGGAATTGCCAATATTTCGGATGAAAACCCCGCATCAAGTCTTTCCTCATCTCAGATGCTGTTCAGTCCCGCTGAGTTCCTTCAGCAGGTTGATTGTTGCAGAAGGTTCCAGAAACTGCAATCTTTTGAGTCTCCATTCATAATTCTATCTCAGGTCACCTCCTTTATCTCCTTTATTCCAAGATAAACAAGCTCTGCTGACTCAATCTTTCATTACTAAAGTCAGAATCAGAATCAGGTTTATTATCGTCAGCATATGTCATGAAATTGTTAACTGAGTGGTACCAGTACAATTCAATACATAAGTATAGAATAAATAAATAAATAACAATAAGCATATATATACAAATTTAAATTAAAAACAGTAGTGCAAAAACAGAGATCATTAAAAAAGTGAGACAGTGTTCATGGGTTCAATGTTCATTTAGAAATGAGGTGAAGATTGCTGTTCCTAAATCGCTGAATGTGTGCCTTCAGAATCCTGTACCTCCTTACTGATGGTAACAATGAGAAGAGGGCATGTCCTAGGTGATGGGAGTCCTTAATGACAGACACCTTTTCTGAGGCACCGCTCCTTGAAGGAGTCTAGGATACTACAGAAGCTAGTACGCACGATGGAGCTAATTTTACAACCAAATTCGTCCAATCCAGGCAACATCCTGGTCAATCTCTTCTGCCTGGTCGGTTAAGCTAAAATTATGATAGTCACGATGCCAATTGTAATTATTTAACATTAGCCTGTAAATTTTCTCTTTAACTAAGAACATTATCCTTTAAATAGCAAGAGATCAAAGACTCCCTTGGTGTACATCAACTGAAAAGTTCATTCCATAAAATAGTTCAGTCTTTCTTTCTAACATAGTGCACGAGTTGTATGATTGGTAAGAACAGAAGAAATTCTGCATATCAACACACACAAAATGCTGGAGGAACTCAGCAGGCTAGGCAGCATCTATGGAAAAAAGGTACAGTTGACGTTTTAGGCCTAAACCCTTCAACTGGACTGGAAATAAAATGCTAGGGAGTAGATTTAAAAGATGGGGGAGGGGAGAGAGAACCACCAGGTGATAGGTGAAACCTGGAGGGGAGAGATGAAGTAAAGAGCTGGGAAGTTGATTGGTGAAAGAGACAGAAGGCAATGGAAGAAAGAAAAAGGGGGAAGGAGTTCCAGAGGGAGGCGATGGGCGGGCAAAAAGATAATGTGATCCTGCAGATGCTGGAAATCCAGAGCAACGCACACAAAATACTGGAGGAATTCAGCAGGTCAGAGAGCATCTGTAGAACTGAGTAAACTGTTGACATTTTGGATCAAGACCCTTCTTCAGGACTGGGAAGGAAGGGGGAAGATGTCAAAATATAAAGTTGAGGAAAGGGGAAGCAGGACTGGCTCGGTGATAGGCAAAGTGCTGGGAAGGAAGGGGGCAGATGCCAGAATACTCCACAACTTCCACCACCATCAACAGGATCCTACCACCAAACACATATCTACCTACACCCCCACTCTCTGCTTTCCACAAGGATCACTCCATTCCTTATTCCCTATTCCATTTGTTCATCCTCAATAATCTCCCTCCTGGTACATGTACCTGCAAGGAATGCTATCCCTGCCCATTCACCTCTTCCCTCACCTCCATTCAGGGCCCCAGAGAGTAATTCCAGGTGAGGAAACACTTCACCTACAAACCACTTACAGGCATCTATTGCATCCAGGACTTCTGATGTGGTCTCTACTGCCGAAAGCGGAATTTCTTGGTGGCCAACTATTTTGATACATATCCCATTCTCATTCCGACATATCGGTCCATGGCCCCCCTCCTTTGTCGCACTCACAGTTGAGGAGCAACCCCATATTCCGTCTAGGAAGCCTCCAACCTGCTGGCATGAACATCAATTTCTCCTTCCGCTATTTTTCCCGTCCCCTTCCCTCTTCTTCTATTCCCCAGTCTGGCCTCCCTCTGTTGCCCCCCCCCCCCCCCCCGCTTCTTCACTTTCTCCCATGGTCAACTCTCTTCTCTTATCAGATTCCTTCTTCTCCAGCCCCTTACCTTTCCCACACACCTAGCTTCACCTATCATCTTCTAGATAGTCCTCGACTAAAGTTAAAGTTAACAAATTTGACAACTTATGCCCGTGATATTGAACCTGATTCTGAATCCTTCCTCTTAACCCACCTTTTTATACTGGCATCTTCCACCTTCCTTCCCAGTCCTGAAGAAGGGTCTCAGCCCAAAACGATGACAGTTTATTCATTTCCCTAGACATTGCCTGACCTGCTGAGTTCCTTCAGCATTTTGTGTGATTGGCAAAATTGTTTTTCTTCATAAACCATAGCACAGGGAATGCACAACTGTTTGAATAACATCTGGCATATTTTGACAATGACAAATTCTTCTGAGAGAGAAATATTCTTTATTCAGTAGCAGAGTTTTTAAGTCTTAAGGTGGACCATAGCCAACTTACTTTGTCTTGAAATAAAACAGCAGAAAGACTCTGCAATTGCGTCACAAAGGAAGCTTGGTTGGCAAGACTATCTGTGGAGGTACAATAGCCCCGCAACCTGAATCATTTCCGAAGTGTGATACTCTTAACTGCAGACAGCCTGGTGTGAAGTTCTCCAAAAATCAGTGTTATAGGAAAAGAAAATGGAAGAATTGCTGCATTTGAAATTACATTTCCCTTATCTCCTCAGCAACTCTCGCACCAAGCCAATGAGCAGTACAATATGTGGAAAGGAATGTTATTGATTTGGCCTCAATAAAGTGGAAAGGAAGCTTCAACAGTATATCTTAAAATGAGCTGAAGCTATCAACCAAACAGCCTGCAGGAATACTTCCAAATCTTATCCCGGTAACGGCACTTGCACTAGATTAACAGCTCAGATTGGGATCTCAAATGAGATGTTCTGAACAACAGCTACACACTGTATTGTTGCAAGGATTCTACCACAGCCAAAATAACAATATACCTACAGGGCATCTTCATTGCAGCAAATGCCTGAGGCACTTCCGAGAGTATTAGTGATCAAACGTTTGACATTGAGGGATATAAAATGAATATTAGGTAGGCTTTAAGTGTGCCTTAAAGAGAGACAGGAGTGAGTTCCAGTGACCAAGGCCAGGGCACCCACCAAAATCAGGGATGCACAGGAGCCCAGCAGTGGAGGGGCACTGAGATCACGGAGGACTGGAGGGCTACAGAGATAAGGAGGAACAGAAAGCATGGCGCAGATTGAATGTGACGATGAGCACACATATCCAAAACACAACTTTATCTTCCTTTACACTGGATAAATCTACAATTTATGCCTGCTTCTGAGCACTGGATTCAAACTTTTTTTTACATATTTGATAGTATTTTAAATTATGACTTAAGCACAGCATAATCATCTCTTATATATCCTATAGGTTACATGAAGTGGTTAAATCAAACGGACTGACAATTGCCCTCAACAACTTACATGATGTATCTGTTGTAGAACTGTGAATAAAATGCTCCTGTTAAGCATGTAGAAAATTCTGAAGATATTCCTGCAAAAGAAGTTGCTTTTGTGTTGTGCCTTTAACCCTCACAGCTAGCTCAATGGCACATACCAGATGTAATTTGAGACCGGTCAGCATCAGGAGGTAAAGGGAAAGATGAAATTTGAGAATCCTAAGAGGAGCAGTGGCGAGATTTAGAGAAAGAAGGAATTCCAGTTCTTGCAGCTGGCCTATCAAAATTGTTCCGACCAAGAGCATGGCAAAAAAATGTAAGAGGGGCATGAGGCAGCATTGAAGGACTGCAGGGTTCTCAAGATAAATTCACAACTGTGTGCACTGGTATGACAAGGTATAGGTACAATGAAAAACTCACTTGCAGCTGCAACACAAGCACATAGGGTCGGACAACACACTAGATGTAAGTTGTACAAAACTGTGTGAGACAAGACATAAATACAAGATAAAACCACAACCGGAGGCAAGTCTTATAGTAGTGCAAGACGTTGTTATTTTGCTGAGGCGGGGTTGGTGTTTTGCAAATCCATGATGTATGAAAGTAAGCTGTTCTTGAACCTAGTGCTGTGGGGCTTCAGGCTTCTTTACCCCTTGCCTGAGAGTTGTAAAGTGGGCATGACCCGGATGGCAGGGACCCTTTAGCTTTAGCCTCCTGAAGGTGCTGTCGGTGTAAGGAAGTTTGTGCCTGAGCTGAACTGGGCTCAAGGTTTAGGGATGAAGAAGGATGCAGAGACAGGTTGGAAACAAAGAAGCGGGACTAATGTAGAATGATTAAGCACATGTTGACAACAATAAAAAAGAGATGAAGCTGCAGTGTCAATTAACTGATCAGCATGACCAAGAAGCTTCAGTCTCAATTAACAGAGCAGCATGACCAAGACTTGATATGACTTTGCTTAAAGGGCAACAAAGAAATATCACTGAAAACAGTTTGTGAAAGTCAAATAGTATCTCTCCCAGCTTTTCTTCAGAGTTTCATCCCCACCATTCAACCCCACATGTGGAACTAATGTGCTTCTTTCTACTTGGGCTGTCGAAAGTGATTCAATAGTCAATCTCATTGGTCTGGTTTATAAATATTTCAAATAGGGGCCCCTGTTTACTCTGTGCTTGTTGATAAACACAAGTCCTACTGTGAAATGCCTGCATCAATAAATTCAAGAAGTCCTATTCCTGCCATCGATCAATGAGATGTCTCTTCTTGTTTACAGTGGAGTCTGGAATCCAGACGAACTACTTTGACCCTTGTTTTCAGGTATACAGCTTCAAACAAGGAGCAACTGAACTGAGGCAGGCCCAGGAGAGCTGAACTCTGCCAGTCCACAGAAATGCATACAAGTACATTCCAAAGGCAGGGAGGTAATGCTATCAATTTGTCAACAGAAAATGACTGAATGATGTGTGCTGAGAAAGCATCACAGGATTGGAGGCATTTTCTGCACTACTGAGTAACTCCACAGGATTGTAAGAACTTTAACATTCGTGAGTAAAATGACTGTAAGTATCCTTGACTTTTAAAGCTTGTTAAACACTAGATTTACTATTAATATTCTGGTTCTCTCCCAAGAAGCCCATTGTAAGTTAGGGAATTGTACGCCATCTTAAGAATTGGGAGGATGTATAATGGTCAAGACTTCACAAGGGAACTACAAGTAGTTCAACAGCATGTATTCTTAATCATTTCCTCTCAATCCAAGTACTTTTAGGACTAATTCTCTTTACTCAAAACATGTGCCCTCTAACTCAGTCCCACTTCTTTTTTTACCTTTTGTCTTTACTATAATCTTTACTCTGTGTCGGGACTCATTAGGAGAAGAATCATATGGTCCAGTACTTCTGGAATATGTTTTTTTTATCAGAAATAGACCTGCACTAGTATCATTATTTATCTTATGTAAGTTATGTAAAATTTATAGTTATAGACTCAACTTGGGGTGTCCCAGAGATCAGAGTCAAATTCCGACACCATCTGTGAGGGGTTTGTACGTTCTCCTCGCGAACTGTGTGGGTTTTCTCAGGGTGCTCCAGTTTCCTCCCACAGTCTAAAGATGCATGGCTTAATAAGTTAATTGGACATTGTAAACTCTCCAGTAATTAGGCTAGTGTTAAATAGGTCGGATGGTGGGCAGTACGAGCCAGAAGAGCCTATTCCACACTGTATTGCTAAATAAAAAATAAATAAAATCACAGTCACTATACCACAGAAATAGGCTTTTTGTCTCATCTAGTCTATTCCAAATTGTTTTTCTGCTGAATCCTATCTACCCACACTGGATTATAGCCCTCCGTACCTCTCTCATGAATGTACCTATCCAAATGTTTCTTAAATGTTATAATTGAAACTGCATCTACCAACTCTGCTACCAGCTTGTTCCACACTTGTACCACCATATGAGTGAAGAATTTCCCCTCAGGTTCTACTTCAATATTTCACCTTTCACCCTGAACCTCTAGTTCTTGTATCACCCAACCTGAGGGGAAAAAGATTGCATGTATTTACCACATCTATATTCTAGTATTTTGTAGTATCTAGTATTTTGAATACTCCCTTCATTCCCCAATGCTCCAAGGAATAAAATTTCTAGTCAATTCAACCCTTTCCTATAACACAGGTCCTCAAAACTCAACAACAACTCTGTGAAGTTTCTCTACACTCATTCAAGCTTTTCAGTAGGTAGGTGAGCAGAACCCCTGCACATGATACTGACAAATAGCTCCCTTCCTCACTGCCGTGACTGATCTCTGCCATTTCTCAGGGATTGCTGCTGTTGTATGGGGGAGGGCAGGCAGTGGGCAGTCCCCTAGACAGTCACATTCTCCAGGACAGGGCACAGCAGCTTCAGGTACTGCCCAGCTCACAAGCATCTGAACTGCCCAGACATGTGAGCGAGCATTTGGGAAACCAGGAAGGTAAATTGTTATGGAACCCTGTCGTAATTTGGAGAGGAACTAACCTCCAGTCCATAGAAGGCAGTAGAGAGCACTGACAGGACTTATGACCAACGCAGGCTTCAGAGTGTTGGCAGTCGCAGCCAATGTTTAAAACCTTCAAGAGTCGCTCTTACAGCTGACTCCCCAATTACCTGACTGTGACTTTGGATGGTCCCCATGATCCATATCCTCAGGGCTCATCCAGGTCTTCTGCTCTATGGGCACACCCTCTCCCCTACCATCAATGCATTCAACGGCAACACTCTCCAGTAGCTGAAAGAGTGTTCTTTTAGAACTGCTTCCATGGATTACACTTGCTGTGTAACATCGTTGCAATGCATGAATAGGAAACACTGCCCCGAGACTGACAGTGTCATTTGAGCATGGAGTTATATGTGGGAACGTGACAGCATTGGAGTGTTAAGTTTACTAACAGAAACTCTCACTCAGAGCTGCTTTTACGACACTGATTTCAATGCACGATGGAAGTGACACAGGGAAATTTCTGAAAAAGCAGCAAAGCTTCACCAGGCTGAGCAAGGTAGACATGGTGAGAGTGGCTTGGAATCAAAATGAGAAGTTGAGATGCCAGTCTAATACCTGTGGATGTAACCATCCCCATAAACTAAAGAGAATCTGAAAGAACCTATCATGAAGATGAAAGGCTGTGTGAGATTACGTCTGCTATTGAAGGCAAAAGTTATGACCCCTGGACTTCTCAAGGAATTTAAAAGGATAATGAAGATAAGGTAATGGAAGATCAACAATTTTAGGCTGATCAAAATAATGAAAGGTACAAAGGTACCTTTCCGCTGACTATTATAAGAATATTTTTCTTCCATTAGTGTGGCCATTGGAAATCTTATTGAGGACAATATACACTACTGGAGTTTTGACCCCTGAAGTAGAACAGATTAATGGGAATAATGCAGCCAAAAACTGGTTGCTTTGTGAATAAACTTTTGTTTCTCAACCCAATAAAGCTGAAATCTGGACTTCATATTGCCCACTTTACTGTGTTGTGTGGAGGAACTTGCTCATAATCCCAAAGACAAGAGGAAAACAACCAATCAGGTTAGCTCAGGCCATTGCCATTTCCCATGAGGCCAAGATGTCCAAGTGGAAATGTCCATATTTTAAAGATGTGGGGAAAACATTGGATAGACAGATATGCTTGAAGTGGAAGGCAACTCTATGGGAGGACAGCAAGCAAAGTGATCAAAACCTTGGTTCTTTGATTTTGTTATGGTTATTATTCCAAAGATTTATTGAGCATGCCCACAGGAAAATATATCTCCAGGTTGTATATGGTGACCTATATGTACTTTGAGAATAAATTTACTTTGAACTTTGAACATGTTTGTCTCTCCAGCTGCCTCGGGGTGGGCTTGTTGAGCATTGACATGCTGCTTCCATGGAAACTTGAGAGACCAGGCACATGACTAATTACCAAAGGCAACTATTAAACCCATCCCCAATATTGACCATTATCAGTGTGAAGAAACATTTCCTGACAATTGCCTTAAAAATTGTCCTTTGTACATGTACCCTACTAAAACTGATGCTTTAAACTGCATAATTTGGTATATTGATTTTTTTCTCTATTTATTCATTCATGGTGTGTGGACATCACTGGTAATGTAATGCAATGGGAACTCATGGTACAAATTCTGTTACAGCCTTACCCAAATACTGAAGCACTCCAACTTCTACATTCATTCCCAACAGTTCAATCTTTGGACACGCAAGTACACTGGCATGAACAATACTCAAATAAAACCTTGATGACTGAAATTCATTACAAATCTTGCAGGTAATCGCACTAAAAAACAAAACAGCATCAGTGCTATTTTAAGCTTATGATCAATTGATTTACCCATGCTATTGTTGTAACTATTGTGTTTATTGCTGTTAAACACAATAAGTCGAGACAGATAAGTATGCACATTATGTTGGTGCCTAATTGCTTCTGATCATAGCATTTATGTCATTTTACTTTTAAAAAAGGCTCTTAGAAAGTCTTTTTATTGTCCTCTTCGGACAAAATCATTTCTTCACATTTCCATGACAAAGCCACATTGTTTGTCTCTCCTACTCACAGCTCTTGTCAGTGGCTCACTCAAACTGAAAACAGCCAGTTTGGTGACTCAGGGTAAACATGTGTGATGAGCATTGAACTTAGTTCTTAAATGAGTGGGAATCTGTTGTTCTGTTGTGACATAAAATTAGACCAGCATTTGTTTCTAAGTCAATTCTGTGACCTACCTGTGTTTCTCAAAGGAAATGCTGCTGCCCAGAGTTGGCATAACAAAGAGCTGCTGGTGCTCTCTTCTGCCCTGTCAACTGCCCGTCTCTCGCCTATCAGATTCCATCTTCCTCAACTCTTTTGCATCTTCAAGCTATCACTTCCCAGCTTCTTACATCATTCCCGAAACCACCCCGCTCCACCATCTACTTACCTTCTCCCCTCAGCTGGATTCACCTATCACTCACCAGATCCCTCCCGCACCCTTTTATGCTGGCTTCTGCCCTCTTTCTTTCCAGTTCCGATGAAGGGTCTTGGCCCAGAATGTCGACTGTCCTTTTCCATCCATAGATGATGCCTGACCTGCTCAGCTCCTCCAACATTTGTCACACTGGCAGGCATCTCATGTAGTGCAAGGGAGTCGCACAATTTTCCAGGTTTCTGTCTTTCACTGTGTGTGTGTGTGTGTGTGTGTGTGTGTGTGTGTGTGTGTGTGTGTATGTGTGTAATCCAGTGATTACAGAGCAACAGAGAATCTTCCCTGTCACTGCCCATTTTAAAAAAGGAGGACCAGCTAGCAAACTGGCCAGAACTCCGTCTCCTCCCTCTCCCTGCAGCCCCACAGCCCCTACAACTGATGAACTGCAGAATTCTGGTCTTTCACAGTAGCAGGGGTTGTACAGTATATGAAATGCATCTCATTGTTTATAATAGGGTGACATATCAGGTGGGCTCCCAAACATAGGTCAATCCCCTTTTCATCTCAAGAATTCTATTCCATCTTTTCTGTTGTTCTCTCCATTTGTACCACATCAGTTTAAAAACCTGATTAGTATGTAAATTCCAAAACTCCCATTTCATTTTACTGCAGAGCCACAGAAGTATCAACCTGCATCTGAGCTCTTTTCATCATGCCTTTCTCACATCGAATTCAGGACAAAAAAGCAAAATCCCGTCTTCTCCTCAAGCCCAATTTCTTGCTTCGGACTTCAAAGCCATGCAATATCCTAGTGTTCCCAGCTACCTTCAATGCTTAAACTTTTCATAATACTGCTGATTATTAGTTCCATTTCAGATGGTTCAGTGGGCGTCATTATATCTGCGTCTGTGTTTAATTTGCACTGAGAAATGTGGAAGGAGCGTTACCTCTCTCTCCCTTGTTAGTGAGAGAGAGACAGAACCTGTGGCATGTGGAACTGTAGTTTTTGATAACAGATCACGGTCCCTTTGGGGCTTTACTGTTGCTTGCATGGCTGGTGGTGGGGGACAGACGCTTTTTGCTGGAATAAGTATGTGGAGGGGGATGGTTGATGCTTTTGCTGCTGCTTGTGTGTGGGAGGGGGAGGGGGCTTTGAGGTCCTAATGTTTTTTTGCCTGTCATTCATTCTTTGGGGTCTTTCTTCTGTTTTGTGAATGTCTGCGGAGAGCAAGAATTTCAAGTTGTAAGTTGTCTGCATTCTCTGATATTAAGTGAAACTATTGAACCATAGAAATTTGTCCTTTACATCCTGACTGATAGACAGTGTGGCACTGAGTGAGTGGCACAGATAGAATGGGCAGCCAGCACCTTTTGTTTTCCCAGGGCAGCAAAAGCCAGAACCAGAGGTGGAGTGGAGTAAAGTTTAAGGCAGGGGTTCGCAACCTTGGGTCCATGCTTCATGGTATTAGTCCATGGCATTAAAATGGTTGGGAACCCCTGGTCTAAGGGGAGATGTCAGAGTAAGGTATTTTTTTACATTGAGAGTGGTGTTTGCCTGAATTACACTGCTGTGGCTGGTGGTAGAGGGTCATATAATAGCGTCATTGAGACTAGTTAGGTCGAGTTGTTCTCCAGTCTTGATAATTTACGTGCAAACATTTCATCACCATGCGAGGAGACATCGTCAGTGAGCTGCTAATTGTCGGATGGGCTCGGATGCTTGGCCTTGACCTATTTCTCAATCAGCTGATTGGACATCATTTCAGAAACCCATTTGGCAGGTGGGGAGGAAACCTCATCTGTGTCTGGTGGTGCAGTGAACTTCGAGCATTGCTGTCTGGAATTTTGCCCGCATTGGCTCATGAATAGGATCCAGGTCTATACGCTTAATGAAACGACGTCCCAATGAAGAGATTATAAAGTATATAAAGGCCAAGCATTTGGAGGACAAGCCATAGTCAACGGCACACTGATGTTGCCTCACGTGGTGACAAAAAGTTTGCAAGTAAATTGCCAAGATCAGAGAACACGTCATTCCAGCAGTCATCCACCCGAGCTATTCACCTTCTGAATTATTTCATTGAGACTCTTAGAGAGGCATCAAGATATATGAAAAATGGGAAGTTACGGGCTGTGTAGGAGGGAAGAGATAGAATGATCACAGAGTATGTTTACATAGATGAACACTACATGCTGAACAGACGGGCCTGTACTGTGCTGCACTGTTCTACGTTCCACGAGTGTCACCCTACCCAGGATGCTCCTTTAGATGTGGTGTTGCAATTATAAAAATCCCACACCTGCTGTCCAATTCAGAGTTAGTGCATTATGTTGTTCTTTTTAGTCACTGCAGATAATTTACACTGTTTCCTTTAATTCACAAGGGTGCATGTGGTTTATTGTAATTCACTGAATTACTTAAGCATGGCTTCCTAATGGCTATCTTAGATAGACTTGAGCATATGCAAAACTGATGCCTAGGCCCAATTCGCAGAGAGAGCCCTGTTCACACGTCACCTGAGTTTTCAGACCCACGTTGGGGTATGGGCCAAATGAGACTCCTTTGGTGGGCACCATGATCACTATGGATGAGTTGGGCCGAAGCCGTATTACCCTGTGACTCTAAAGCTCGTAAACAACTATACACAAAGCGCTGGAGGAACTCAGCAAGTCAACATTTCAGGGCGAGTCCCTTCATCTGGATTGGAAAGTAAGAGTGAAGGAGTCAGAATAAGGCGGGGGAGGGGAGGAAGAAGGACAAAGTGATAGGTGAAATCGGGTGAAGGGGAGGGGATGAGGTAAGGGGCTGAGAAGTTGATTCCTCCCAATTTCATCTATCACCTACCACATTGTATTTCTTCCCTCCACCCACCTTCTTACTCTGACTGCTCTTCCTCTCCAGACCCCATGAAGGGTCTCGGCCTGTAATGTCGACAGTTTACTCTTTTCCATAGATGCTGCCTGGCTGGTCTGCTGAGTTCCTGCAGCATCTTGTGTGTGTTGCTTTGGATTTCCAGCATCAGGAGATATATTCATGTTTGTGACTCTAAAACTCCTGCTTATGCATTCCCAGCTTCATGGTCCCTCCGCAGCAAACACATCTGTAGTTAGCCCGGCCTTAAATTCCTTCATAAGCATCTCTCTTTCTCAATAATGCTCATGACTTAGGATGTTTAGTACACAGAACATTAGTGGTTGTTATTCAGCCTAGATCACCATACACGATTTACATAGTCTATTTAATCAAATGTGTTCCATTAACACAACACAATTCACTACACGCTGTTTACATGATACATTTTAATTCATTACGCATGGCTTACACCATGTATTTTAATTCTCTACATGTGGTTACACCATGCATGTTAATTATGGACACATGGTTCAGGCTGCACATTTTAATTACAGCCGCACCATTTACAGCAGGCATTTTAATTCGCCACACACAGTTTGCACCATGCATTCAATTCGCTGCACAGGGTCTGTGCAGGTCTTTCAATGCAGAATAGTTGAAAGGCTGGCAGTAAACTGAACCAGCAGCTGTCACGCTAACGGGCTATTGAGGACCCCAAATGTCAAACTCTGTCAAGCCTGCACGTATGTCTGGAATTGGTGAAGTGAACTGAGGCAGCCTAACAAGTTCCTGGACCTGAAAGAGTGTGACATATTGCTTGTGCTGGCTAGTAACGGGAAGAGGATACTAAAAGCTGCCCACTGCTGAGAGTCAAGGTAATGAATGAAGAGGTGCATCGCCCAGGGGGCTTCCTGCGCGGTGTAGAGCTTTCAGCGTCTACCCACTGGTTCACTAGACTGGTCTTTATCTGTAACCTCTACTCTATAGAGGACACAGAGAAGCTAGTGGGGCACCATAAAATCCAAAGCTTATGTTCTTTTGAAGGGACTGACAAAGTCAGCCCTCATTAAATACCTAGATACGAGGCTCCTTCTATCTCCTACCTCTTGGCACAATGCTCACCACTTGTTCAGCTTCTTCGAAAGTAATAATAATGCAAACCCTGCTGTCCTGGTCAAGGTAACGTGTTGCATTTTAGCAGGTAACTTCTAGCGAGTGGACTTGGGGTGCAAGTTGATAGATCCCTGAAAGTGGTGGCCCAGGTGCCCAGGTTGACAAGGTGAAAGAAAAGGCTGAGGGCATGCTTACCTTTATGATTCAAGGCACTCAGTGCAAGAGGGAGGAATTTATGTTGCAGCTTTACAGAACTCTAGCTAGGCCACAGCGGGAGAATTGCCTTCAGTTCAAGTCACCTCATTGTAAGCAGGGTGTGGAGGCTTTGGAAAGGGTGCAGAAGAGATTAACCAGAACACTACCTGGGTCGCAGCGGTGTGCTAAAGGCTCGACAAACTTGTGGTATCATCTCTAGAGTGGCTGAGGTTGAGGGCAGACCGCGAATGTTTATAGGTTTACCTGAATCATAGGTAGGGAGCCAATACCTTTTTTTCATTATTGTGTCTACTATCTACCATTAGAGAGCAAGCAGTTAAGATGAGGGGATAAGCTGAAATGAGATGTGCAGGTCATGCTTCTTTTTCTGAAACCTGTAGTGTGGCAGGTACCTGGAATGCATTGCCCAGGGTGGTGCTGGAGGCAAACCCGAGACACATAAAAGGCTCATAGTTAGGCACATGACTATGCACAGAATGGAGGGATATGGGCCCAGCATAAACTGAAGTGATTAGTTTAGTTAGGTGCTTAATTACTAGTTTAATTAGCTCTGCACAACATCATGGACTGAAGGGCCTGGTTTCTGTGCTGTAATGCTCTATGTTCTAAAGGCCGCTCCTTCAACGGCGAGAAAGGATTTGTCTATCTTTCAGCATTACAAAGAGTTTGTCACGGATACTAAACTCCCACCCAGCAGGGCAGTGACATCCATCACGGACAACTTCCTGGTTACAATTTGGACCACCAGTACCCAGCCATGAAATAGCAATGATCTATAATCCCTGGTTAAAGATCCAACCATCAGACTTGCAGCTACAAGTCCAATGGATGGTACAAGCTACCATCCGGGAAACGATACCGCAGCATAAAAGCCAGGGCCAACAGGCTCTGGGACAGCTTCTTCCACCAGGCCATCAGACTGATGAACTCATGCTGATGATACTGTATTTCTGTTATATTGACTATTCTCTTGTACATAATATTCATTACAAATGACTATAATTGCACATTTAGATGGAGACATAATGTAAAGATTTTTACTCCTCATGTATTTGAAGGATATAAGTAATAAAGTCAATTCAATCCAGTTCATTTCAGCTCAATTCAAGTATCAGATGGTGCTGACTTGTTTTCACACCAGGAATTAAAGGGGCAGTAACTTAAATGAATGAACACACTAGACAATATACATGACAAGGTGCATATTTTGAAACATAATTCAACTCTTTCCATGACCTCTTAAAGTCAATTTCCTACAGCTCAATCTGCATTTTTTTTTTATCTCCACATGTTCGCTGGACACAGGAAATAACAATTCTTAACATCACCATTCTCCTTGCTCCTCTCCCCTTTCTGGGTGCCCAGTTAAAAGTTCTGTAAACAAGTGTGTATTCCCAAATGCTTTATCAGTGAGCCTGGAACTGATCTCATTACTCTGTGGTGCCATCTATGTAACAGTACAAACAAAAAATCACCAGTTGAGAGACATTCTCTTGCTATCTCACCCCTGCTGTTAAATAACACTTGGTTTTCTTATCTGTCTGATGGTAACAAAATAAATTTCTTTTCTTCCTTCTCATTAATTGAAAATACTCTGGAATGATTCAAACAGCAGCCAAGACAATGGAAGCTGGCAGCATAATGAGATACTAATCTATTTTTAACTAAAACAATACTATCTGCAATCCTTGAAGTTGTGATGGAACAGTTTAGACTGAGATCAAGTATCTAATTTCAGTTTATGGCTTTTCCCTGAGAAAGGTATATTGTGCTTGCATCTATAATACTCCCAAGAAGGAGACACGTGATTCTGTCCTCAAAACACAGACATGGATGAATTATGAACTGATAGCTTATTGAACCAATGTCTGGCAGGTATTGGAAAAATATACTCCCTTGAACCGGAGCTCTAGCTTGTTCATACCATGTTCATACCATGATAAGAAAAGACGTGGAACCAGTTTGGGGAACTCTGTCTGACAGAAGGTGCATTTCACAGAAACACAGAAAACCTACAGCACAATACAGGCCATTTGGCCCACAATGCTGTGCCGAACATGTACTTACTTTAGAAATTACCTAGGGTTACCCGTAACCCTCTATTTTTCTAAGTTCCATGTGCCCATCCAGGAGTCTCTTAAAAGACCCTGTCGTATCCACCTCCACCACCATCGCCGGCAGCCCATTCCACGCATTCACCACTCTCTGGGTAAAAAAACTTACCCCTGACATCTCCTCTGTACCTACTTCCAAGCACTTTAAAACTGTACCCTCTCGAGTTAACCAGTTCAAGCAAAAAGTGTTGATCTTGTTTATAGCAACAAAAGCAACAGCAACGATAGGGCCCTTCCCACTCCCACTCCAGCTCCAGAGAACTGCCACCACCCCAGTGGCTTGAGATCCCTTCTCCTCCAAGGCCACTAGCCTCCCCGCCATCGAGGACATCTTCAAAATTTGATGACAGGAAAAAGGAGGCATCCATCTTTAAGGACCCCAACACAGAGGTCAGGCCCCCTTCTCTTCACTACAATCAAGGAGGTGATGCAGGAGCCCAAAGACACACACTCAACATGTTAGGCTAGGCTTCTTCCCGTCTGACATCAGATTTCTGAACGGACAATGAACTCTTGAGCACTACCTGTTTTGTTTTTACTCTCTGTTTGCACAACTTATTTTATATATCCAATTAAAATTCATGGTATATTTCATATATTGCATTGTATTGCTGCCCCAAAACAAATTTCACGACTATATTTGTCAGTAATACTAAACCTGAATCTGATTGCAATGAGAGAAACATTTTGCCAATAGACTTGTCTGGTTGGGAAAGAGCCTCTTGCTACACTCATGCTGTACGATTTTATGTTCTACTTGGAAAATAGCTTCTGACGAGAGCAAGTATGGCAAAAATGTCACACACAAGCATTCATCCAAGCATTTGGGAATTTCATAAATGTAATAATGTATTCTGGCTCTAATGATGATGATAAGGAACCAGCACTGAATTTTAATATAATTAATCACTCTGCAGTCCAGTCCAAGATCCAGATATGAAGAGTTGCCTATATTAAGCTGATATCAGAATGATCCTTGCAACCAAAGATAACCAACAATTATTTGGTTGAGTTGCTGAATGAACTACAATCTCAACAGGACAGCAACAACTAAAAGCTAAATCATTTGACTGACACACAAAACACAATTACCAGCAAGAAATTTAGTACAATTTGCTAACAATTCCAAAAATTGGATTGTAGCAAAAAGGGTTAGTAGCGCAATACTTCACTCCTGGAGCCATTTTACTCCAGTAGTGAGTGACATTGATTGGATACACTGCTTTGTGCAGTGGGGAATGAGACTAATTGTTATTCATTGAGCATACATTAAGGTGAGGGGGTAAATTCAAAGGAGACAAGCGGGGCAAGTGTTATTTTTGCCTGGGAGAGCAGAGAATGCCTGGAATGAGCTGCCATAGGTGGCAATGGAGGCAAATATAATCAAGGAATTACAGCAGCTCTTGGAGAAGCACATGAATGGGTTGAGAATGGATGAGATATGGTTGTCGTGCAGGTTGAAGGAATTAACTTAGTTGAGTGTTTAACCAGTTTGGCACAATATTGTGACCCAAGTGGACTACGTCTGTACAGCACTGTTCTACGTTCCAATTGGAAGACTTAGACAAACTGTTCACACATAACTGACCTCGGTGATCTCCTGTGGGATACATCCATCCGGTGCATTGAATGTGATCAGGAAGTGATTTAGCACCTTTAAGCGGCACATTGTCAGGAGAACTGCAACACTTAGGGAGTCTAAAACAATTTTTCATGTGCTAATTTTATAACTAATAAAGACATAAAATCATATGTCACTATATTACCTATCTCCTTATTGTTCTATGTTACCTCCCCTCCCTACTCTTTATTGTTTTTATTGCAATCCTCCTACAAGTCCTGCTTACGAATGATGTGCAAACGCAGCACTGAAGTGATAAAATTCAGATGTCACTGTGTTTAGTATCTGTTATGGTTTACACAACGCCTTCATGGCAGTTGGCTCCAATGCCTGATGTTCCAGACACAAACAAAATCTCATATTGTGTGCTTATGAGGAAAGTGTTATTTCTTGAATAGGTGTTGGCTGTGGGACAATGATCTTGCCTCCAAGTCAGAAAGTCAGTTTCAAGTTGCAGAAGAAACACGGTTACAAATAAGTGCACGGCCCTCCAGTGCAACAGTGGATGAACTGTTTAACCGAGAGCACATTTTCACTCTTGGGAGGCACACAAGAGTTCCCACAGCATTACACATTCACACCAAGTTACAAATGCCCAATTTACGGCCCCCCCCCCCCCATCATACAGATGAACACACATACAGGAGACTGAAAAGATAGATAGGGATGAATTTGCCTGCTACCGTGGGACTGCAGACATCTTCTGCCAGGTGTGCATTCTCTACTTCCACCCCCACCCCCACCCCCCCAAGCACAATTAATCTGGAAGTTGGGGAGAGCTGAGCAGGGGCGTGAACACTGAGCAGTCTCACTCGCTCATTCACAGAGACAAGATGACTGGTCGTTACTCTTCACTCATGTGCTCAGTCCTCAATCACCATGATGCTGCCTGGATTTGAAAGCAGGTGCTATATATGTACAGAGGTTGGACAAACTTGGAGGTGTCTGCTCTGGAGCAGCAGAGTCCAAGGAACCTTATAAAATTCAGAGGCATGGTCAGAGTAGACAGCTTGTGCCTTTTACCCCCAGGGATGGAATTTGAAGGCATGCATTTAATAGAAGAGTGGGTAAGTTCGAAGGAAATGTGAAGGTTAAGTTTTAATACAGAGAGTGGTGGGTTCTTGGAATACTCCGTCAGTGGTGGCAGTGGAGACGAATACAATGGAAGCATTTAAGAGGCTGTTAGATGGGTACGTGAATACACAGGGAATTCAGGGATACGGTCATAGTGTCAACAAACGGGATCAGATATGCATTGATTAGTTTAACTGGCTCACCAGACAATTGTGGAGAAATGGGCCTGTTTCTGTGTTGTACTGTTTTATGTTCTTTCTGACTGGTGCTTGGGAACCAAATGTGAAAACCAAGAAATCCATTTCTGACATTATAACGACGACTGCAATTCAACAGCTCTTCATTTGCCAAAACAAAACTGCTTTCTGCCATTCAGAAAGGTAGAATAATGTTGCAGCATCATTCATTAACCTATCAGAAGACCAAAGTATTCTCAATTTACTGAACCAAACAGTTCAGACTGTAAAGCAATGCCAATATATAAGAAAATTGTTATGCTAACCACTGAAGAATTTACCAGGTCACAAACTTAATACTCACTTTCAGAGTCTATGTAGCTATGAAGACTAAAATAGAGTGTATATACTAGCGTGGAAAAACAAAAGAAAATTAGATTGTTGATCTAAGTGCAAAAAAAAGGAAAATAAAATTCTACAGTCAGAGACAGAAACAAATGGATAAACAGGGACAAAAAACATACACAAAATTAAAAATTACACAATGGTATGAAATTAATTTAATAATCAGGCTATATTTTATTTAGTACAATAATCTGCAACCACAATATCAACATACAGTTTTTAAATACAATGATAAAAACAGCAAAATAAATAAGAGTATAATAACTGGATATATTTAAATGTACATAGTGATTCAAGCCAATGTCTCTGCAAATACTGTATTATAATATTTATAAATTCACCCTTTCCAGCACTGACATGACTATCTGACCCTTCTCAGCAAGTCCCGGAAGACTAGTGCTTTCAGATGCAGTAAAATGTCTGGTGTCTGGTTACTGATAAATCCTCCAGCAAAGACTTTTCCAGCCGTTCTGCGATATGGATTAAAGGTAAGACCATCTCAAAATACCCTGGAGCAAGAATTGGAGGGCAATTTTGGTAGCCTGCCATTTTCAATGCAGCAGCCCTTTCTCATCTCCTTATTTTCTCTTTGGACATGCTTCCAAAAAGCTTCAGTGACCCTTTAATTTCACTCCCAATTCCAGGAGTCTGTAAGGGACATAATCCCTGACATAGCGAATTCCCTCAGTGAGGGTGGAGATTTTAATAGGCTGTTTTTCCTTGATATGACAAGGGCCACGGTTTTAACAACACACATAATATTTAGCACCATAATATTTTTGTGACTAATAATGACATCTTGTCAGGTGATTTTACTCTCAACAACATGGGAACACAGCCAACTGTGTAAGTGAATCCATACCGAACATTTTGCTGCATTCACTAAGGTCATGGCAAAATAGATTCTGTTCTGAGCCTACACCAGAAAAGCAGCAACTTAAGAGAATTTTGGCAGAAAGCTGAAATTCTCATATTCTCTCTCCTAAGCCCATCAGTTGCAATTTAAACACGTTAGGCATCAAGTTGTTGTCTCAAGGACTTCCACAATATGAGAGATGTCCCAATTAACTGTCCCATAGCTTAACACATGAGAGACTTTTCTCTGTATTTCCTCTGCTGTGTAAATCCCTGTTTAAAGGAGGCAATGTTCAAATCACGGCCAAGCCATAACCATGAGCACTATGCTTAGGTATAAACCGCTTCAACATATTGGCCCAGAATTTCTCCGACAATTTAAGTGTGCACTTGGTGAATTTCTGCATGTGCAAGCGTTGGATGAGAAGCATCTTAACCCTTTTGAGAACTGACTTTTGCTCAGGGTTTAACCATAATAAGTTTCCATCTCATACTTTTGGGAATACTGTGCAGGATTCTGGAAAAGAATAGAGCCCAATATTACTCTAATTATAGAATTAGTTTGTCATTCAACAATGAAAAATAAAACAAGCCTCATCCAACTTAAAAATGAAACTTACTGTGGAAGTCAAAAGAAGCAGATATTCAGAAATCTCAACCCAAACATCGTCTGTTGCATGCACTGATTTAACTAGTGAAACAAACTGGATAAGGATTACACTAAGAATCCTTTTGAAATTTTGATTCCTACTGTTTTCCATCACAGAACTGAACCCTGAGAATCGTACATTAATGCAACCGGTGACTAATTCTGCTGATGGTTACTTATACCCTCTGAATTGGGACGAATTGTACAACTGGTTGGCAAACAGGGCAATGCAAAGGCTTAACTCATTATCCTTGCTGTGTCGTAAACTATTAGTGTCTCACTCTCTCTTACTTGTTAATGAGGAGCTCAAAATCTAAGCAAAAAAGTTGAATAGGTGATAGAATGGAAAGTCAAGTAGTATTAGATTCTACAAAGCAATTCCCTGAGATCAATCCACTCACGTTGTTTTTCAGAGAAAGCAGAAGTAATTCAGGATTTAAGAATCTTAATATCAATAACGTTTTGCATTTGAAATCATGGACTCTTAAAATAGTTGCAATTAAATCCACTGGCTCATGTCTTGTCTATTGTTCTGGTAGACAAACACAGAACAATCCTACCAAATTTGGTGACCATGGAAAGCAATTAACTGGCTGGGTTTGTTACTCTAAATTTGTGTCATGTCTTTGTTCTAGCTAACATGCTAGAACTTCACTGATCAGAGTCACCAGCACAAAATTAGCCTGTCAAATTAGGACTCACCTGAACATTTCTGTAAGGTAAAGAAATGAGGTCCAATTAATTCCTAACACAGTCCAATGTGCAATAAAAAGTATTTAATTAAAAATTCTTAAGTTCTAACACTGCAATGCACTGCAACACTGTGGTGTTCGACACAGTCCAAGTTGTCCAGAAACTTGATTTAAGTGCAAAATTTAATCAGAAATAATCCTTCTGAACTAGGAACTGAACTGGCAGGCAAGATATGATTCAATTTATTATTTGTAAGAAAGAACAGGGCTTGGGTAATATTTATGCTTTACCTTTAATATCATCATAAATGTCATTAGATTAAAGCAGCCCCAGCTACCACATTTAAAAAAAAACTTCCACTCTCCCCCAAGGTAAGATATTAGTATACATGGCTGCTTTTAGCCAGTCATATAGGTATTATCTTCTTTAGAACTCAGCATGTATCATTAGAGAGTGCAATAAAATGTGAGAATTAAATTGCAAGCCTAAATTTGTAGTATATTACCCAAAATTACACAGAAGATACTGACCAGCTTAGTAAAGCCAAGTGTGATGTGTTCATTATAATATCAATAAAATCTATTTAATAACTGGTACTGTACTATGATTATCAAGTTATGCCCTGTGCATGCTTCACAGTAGCTTCTCCAAAACATCACATACTTCGTTAAAAAGCAAATAATAGTATTTTGAAACTGGAAATTAAAACGCCTCCCATTAGGAATTAGCATCTCCACCATCTCATTACTGACTAAGATACCAGGTAGCATTGCAATCTCCTGACGTGGAGGCCTTTGGAGATTTCAGTGGGGACAAAGCAGCAAATCTCAAATGAGAAGCAAAACATTCGCAGATCCCGAGGGCATGGCAAGCTGGATTTTTGTTTTGCTGAGCAACCTGTTTGAAAAAACAGCCCAGAGTGAAAAACCCCGAGATCCAGAATATAAGGTCCTACTATCCAGATTCCCGAATCTTGATGACTCAAGTGAAAAACCTCTGTGGTATCTTGAGGTTCGCAAAAAGAAAAAAATCTAACGCGAGGGAAGAAAAAACTCTAGTCGAGGAAAAGAATTGAGTAAGTCTGAAAAACTGCCAAGATATTACCACATACATTCAACAAACACAAAACTGACCCCAACTACAAGCTCTTCTTTCTTATTCAAACATCATGTCTTCTATACATTCTTTACACAATGAGAATGAATGCCTTGTACAGACACTCAGTGACTGGCATAAATCTCAACAGCCACTGCTCCTGGTGCTGGCATTTTAATGGCACTGCAGAGTTTTATTATATTAGCAGTAATTGTATTTTAAATTAATTTGGAAAAATCAGTTTCTCATACTGTACCTCCCTAATTCTCAAATTAATCAAGTCGCAAATTCAAAGGCACAATAGTAAGAAAAGAAAAGCAATAGTATATAGACATCCCCTGCACCAAAGAAGCTCCTCTGAAGTTAGACCGATTAAAGTAGTAGTGGATACTTTCGTTCCATCACAAATCAAACACTTGGAAATTAGAGACACAGTAATTCACAAGGGTTTTGACATCAAGACTTAAGTCTACCTTAGTAAATAATACCAGGCTTCTATTTGGAATTGTGAATAATACAGTAATTAGATGGGGGGGGGGTGATCTTCCAAACATGAAGCATTTAATTTATAGTGCCTCAGCTTATTCACAGATCCTTACTACGCACTGGCAAATCAATGGCATTCCATAGTTCACTACAAAGCAAAATCATGGAACAGAGTACTGGGCATTTGCAAATAACAGATCGAACTGCAACTATCTGGTCCTTTCCAGTACAATCACCAGCAAACAACAACCTCTTCCTCCTCACCCTCCCCCACTGTTTGAACTGCAGTTGGCAATCTGCCACTGATTAGCAGAAAGTGTTCCAGTGCCATCTACAGGCCATCCAAATCACTTCCCTGATTTGTTTATCTGCAACCCAAAAATCACCTAAAATACATATCTTTAACAGCAGGAAGGATATGAGCCCAAACAAAATCAGTTTGCATGAAAATGAAATCATTTTGCCACGTTCTCACGTCTTTGGGCAACAAAATGCTAGCTCGCTGCAATATAAAGGTTTGTGGGTGACCACATCTCGCAGGGTAGTTGCTAAGAGTTAAGTTTTACCTTTGATGTTACTGGGAAATTGCAAAATTGAATGCTGGTGCTGAAAAACCAATAAAAACTCTGAGTTACCTGTCTGGTGTGCAAAGGACCCTTTGTCTTGAAGCCACCTTGGGAACTACACTCTGATGCACTGAAGTGGTCTGAGCTGGTAGAGGATCGCTTGGACAAGGTATCGCAGCCCCCGACGAAGGTGTTGTCCAAAGGAAGCTCCTGAATCACATGGTGCTTTTTTGCGGAAACTGGAGTGTCTGGCTTTAGATGAAAAGAGGGCTGCGGCGATCCCGACTTGTAATGCCGTGCTAGGTCTGGGCTACTTGGCTTAAAGGTCGATGGTGGTGTGGTGCTCCAGTCAAATCGTCCTATAGTCTGCTCCTCCAGCTCAGCTGGAATGGTAATAGCCCCGTTGATGGGCTCGTGGGCAGGGTCATCAGGTTTGGATTCTTCGATAGTAACAAAGTTGAGGAGAGAGCTCTTAGGGGACTTCCTTTTCTTCCTCTTCTTCTTCTTGTTCTGCTTGCTCTCTTGGTTTGGGGACATCCACTCTGCCCCCTGCTTATTCCTCTGTGTGGCTTTGAACCTCGACTGCCGGCAACGCACCAGCACTGTGACAAAAATGACCACAATCACCACCATGGCCCCCGCGACGATGGCAATCATGATGGTGAGATAGTCCTCATTCTGCCAGGGCTGGGTACTGTCCCCAATGTTCTTATCCAAAGGAGTCTCCATCGTTCTTCTTATGAGCTCATTGATGTAACTGGCGTTACTTACTGTGTCATTCACATACAAGTAGACAAGGACCAGGGTGTGCAAGGGTTTAGGATACCCCAAGTCACTGATGTTCACTACCAGGCGGTGCAAACCTTGATCTGCCACAGTTGGCTTCTCTTCCAGAGTAATGTTGCCCGTCACCGGATCGATTCTGAACAAGCCCTTGCTATTTCCACTGACGATGCTGTACTTGAGTTCTGCATTCATCCCCGTGTCAACATCCACTGCAAACACCTCTGCCACCACTGATCCAGGGATGGCTGAAAGAGGCACCAGTTTGAATGAAGTGTTTGATGGTGGATAGATTACAACCGGGCTGTTATCATTGACATCTATGACATTGATGGTGACTTTGGCAATGGAGGTACGGACAGGTCTGCCCCTGTCTATTGCCTTGACTTCAAATGTGTACGAGCTCTGCAGTTCTCTGTCAAAGGACACATTGGATCTTATAACGCCGCTCACCGGGTCCAAGATGAAGTTGTCGTTGTCGCCAACAACAGAAGCCATCACTTCCGCGTTCTCCCCAGCATCTGCATCTGTCACTGTGATGACCCCCACGGTGCTGTACTTCGGCAAGTTCTCGGACACAAAGAACTGGAAGTGGTTATGGGTGAACTTGGGGTTGTTGTCGTTTTCATCCAGCACTGTGACAATCACAGCCGCCTGGCTCTGGAGAGGGGGGTTGCCGCTGTCCCTGGCAGTCACGGTGAAGATATAACGCTCCTGCTCCTCCCGGTCAAAAACCCTGGAGGCAGTCAGCACCCCAGTCTTGCGGTCCAGGTCAAAGGAAGAGGCGTTGGGACCCAGCTGGTAGACGATCTCGGCATTCTTTCCGCTGTCCTCGTCGGTGGCGCTGATGGTGGTGAGGTAGAGGCCACGGTGGTTGTTTTCAGCCACAGAGAGTTCGATGACAGGCTGGCTAAAGACCGGGGGGTTGTCATTCTCATCTTCCAGCCTCACTCGGACCAGCGCACTTTGATTCAGACTGGGCTTGCCCGAGTCCGAGGCCACTATCCTGAAACTGTAGTCTCTTGTGCTCTCATAGTCCAGCAAGGCAGAGGTCTCCAGAAGGTACTGGTTGTCGTACACAGCCTTGAGGTGGAAGGGCACCTCCTTCTCGATGTAGCAGACCACCTTCCCATTCACATCCGTGTCCTTGTCCGACACAGTGATCAGGGCGATCTTGGTGTTGATCGGATCCTTCTCAGACAGGTAGACAGTCCCGTTGATGGGGCTAATGATGTAACGGATGTCGATGGTGGGTGGGTTGTCATTAACATCAGTGACATTTACGGTAACAGTGGCCCTGGCAGGGGTGGAACTGCCATCGGTGGCCAGCACCGTCATTTTGTGCAGGGACGTCTCCTCACGGTCCAGAGCCCTCTGCACCGTGATGAGGCCAGCAGTGGCGTTGAGGGCAAAGTGTCTCCGGACGGACGGCGAGACCTGTGGGCTGAAGAGGTAGCGGATCTGGGCATTGGAGCCCACGTCGGCGTCAGTGGCATGGAGCTGGATGACTGAGGTGCCCAAGGGTGCGTTCTCCGGCAGACGGACCTCCAGCTGGCTTTCCTTGAACACCGGCCGGTTGTCATTGACATCAGTGACTGTCACCTGCAGGATGGCAGTGCTGGACCTCTGAGGGTTTCCCCCATCCTCCACCTTAATTTTCATCACATACGTGTCCTTCTGCTCCCGGTCCAGACTGCGCTGGACAATCAGCTGTGGCCACTTCTCGCCCTCAGGACTCTCCACCACGTCCAAGCCATAAGCCCCCTGGCCGTTGAGGAGTTGGTAACGTTGCACCCCGTTGCTGCCCGTGTCCGGGTCAGTGGCGGAAGGCACCGGGAAGCGGCTGTTGACCAGCGTGTTCTCCGGGATGGAGATGTTGATCACGGGAGACGGGAACATGGGCGCGTTGTCGTTGACGTCCCGCACCACCACCTTGATCTTGACCAGCCTGAAGTGGTCGTTGGGCAGGATGACGACCTCCACCTCGAAGAAGCAGTCGGTGTCGGTGTAAGTGCCAGCGCACAGCTTCTCGCGGTCCACCCGGTTGGATGTGGTGAAGATTTCGCCGGTGCCGCTGGACACCCGGAGCAAGGGAACCTCCCCAGCCTTGGAGACCAGCCTGTAGATGAGGTTGGCGCTCGCCCCCGTGGCCGCATTAAACCGGGAAATGTTCAGATCGCGCGGGATGCTACCCAGCAAGATATTCTCGGGCATCTCCTCCTGAATGGTGTAGACCAGCTCCTGAGCCAGAGCGGAATCCACAGTCAGGCAAGCGGCCAGCGCCAGGAACAGGTAAAAATCCCGCATGTCCATAATTCCGGGAAATATGCAGAGCCAGATCACAGCACCGGTATTTGCAACCCCCCAGACCCTATCCCCTCCACACCTACACTATTACGGGAAAAATAACAGGGGGCTCAGCTACCCTCCGTGGCAATCCCCTCCCATCGGTTTTGCAAACAAGTTCTCTCTTTTAGCCCTACCGTATTTATTTACCAGCGAGCGAAGATTGCTGCAGAGGGTTAACCACTTAAATTCTCCTCGGTGCAGTATTCAGAACGCACAGAACTGTCGAGAGGTTGAATCCAACTGCCAAGCAGGATAAGCAGCCTGCAGAATCTTCTTAGAGAGACCCGGCCGCATGAGGATAACCATTTGGCTTTATTCTTCTTATTTTCCCCCCAAATTAAAAAAAAAATCACAGCCGTAGTCTTGAGCAGCCGGCGGGGAGGAAATATTTGCAGTTATCCCACTGTTGCGACAGTTTGCATTGCATCAGAAGTTGCGAACACTACACCCAGATGCAGAAGATGCATTTCTTGACCCTTTTCGTTTTAAATCCCAATTTTCTTAAATACTAATCACCTTCTGTAGCTTAATTCCAGATTTCTTTTTTTTTCGTTTGAAAGGCAGATGCAGATTACTAAGGACGGAGCAAGTTGCAGGAGGCAGGAGTTTGCATCCTTTTTTCCCTGTTGCAGACTGACTGACTCTCCTCCGATCTTTCTCCTCTCTCCCGCATTCACGTCTCTCCACTAAATCTTCTCCCTAACTCTCAATGAGCCCAAGTGTGTATAAGCTCCCTTGATCCCGCCTCCGGGCCCGACGCTCATTGGCTTCTCGCCTCCCGTCAGCTGAAGGACGACGGAAGCCGGCCATTGGACCCGGGTGCCGTCAATCAAGAGCGCAGCCTTGAAAGTTGAGCAGAATTCCTAATAAGCCAAAAAGCTGATGTCATTCAGTGGTCCCAGGCAGTAAAACCTGCGCCAAGCTAGCATCAGACCCAACGAGGGTTCTATTACATGCTAACAGAACACACACTAAGCAGCGCGCTTGCAAGCGATACAGTCTTTAAGAAATCCAAACTACGTTCTCTGGGTGAAATAATCTATCACGAGTTTCGAGAAATGAAACACACACACACACAAATGAGATATTTAAGTAAATAACACCGTTGCAAACGGGCAAACTATGCATCGATCTAAGAAAACGTGCCTGTGAGTTTTTGGGGGGAAAATCGTGTGGTTGCTGCTAATTTGAAATACTGCATTGGCACCGGTTTCACTCATTAATGTCCCCAATTAAATAATATAACATCTCCAATCGCGATCATCTTCTGCAATGATCACCGATTTTTAAAGATAAACACTGTCTCGATTTTATTAGTAGTAAATACTGCCATGGTGGAAATTAAAATACCGTTAATTTGTTACACACCATGGAAACAATGACCACGTGGATCGGGGAGTTGCAATTGCGTGCTGGTCGGGGGGGAAAAGAGCAATCACTTCACTCAGTAATTCGCGTTCAGCAGCCCAGAGTTAACCATTTTCTTGAAAAAGGCACCCAGGGCTTGACCCAAGCAGAAATGACTCCCGACGCGAGCTCGCAAGGTTCAAAAGCCCCGCCCTCTGTGCGGTGTTTCGTGTAATACATTTCCCAATAAGTTATTTTGGAAGATATTTTACAAATGTCCGCAATACAGCTCTTTGAGTCGGTAAAATATCCCAGTGGTAGTAAACGCGGTTATGAAATGCATACGGCAGTCCAAATAATAATTCAGCTCTAAATTGGATCAAACTACTGGTGATAATTTCCTCCTGAAATGCAAGTCGACCTAGGTTCAAGATGGGTCGTCAACTTCCTTACGTTTTGTTTCGGGGCCGTGGAGGGAAGAAGAGGGGGAAATTGAGAAATAGTATTTGCAAAAATATATTGTGTATTACTAATAGCGCTTACCCGGAGTATAAGTAATTTACGGACACGCGTAACACACTACAAATGGAAGATATAATTTACGAAATATTAGTGAATCTCACAGCAAAACTATTTTAATGCGCATTTCAGTATTTTGATTTAAACACGAGCGCAGTACAAAACAATGCAAACCGGGACCTTATAGTGTTTTTTATTTAGGGGAGCGGTATCAGGGCTTTTTTAAATGTGTAACTCTCAGGAGATGTTAACATCAGCCGGAGTAGATAGAAGCTGGCTTCATTGCTTGTGGCACTAACGTGTAGAGTTTTAAACAGTATTTCTGTGTCTCTAATTTTGACTCTGCGATACGTTCCGCTTATTAATTTCGATTACATTGGCAAGGCGAAAAAAGAACAGAAAGTGATTATTATCTGAAATAGCTGGTACCAAGACTTGTCTAGACGACACCTTTTCAATTAAGTGAATGTATAACAGAGCAGCCAAAGGCTGGGGGTGGGGCAAACCAAGGCGCGTGGAATTATCAGTTGAACAAATGTATTATCCTTCACACCCAGCTCTTGAATTGCATAGGCAATCTAACCAATCTTAATCGAACCCATCACAATTTAAAAGCGCACAAATTTTGAACACATGCTGAGTTTTGCTTCAGAATAATTCTGTATGTCATTGAGTTTTTCCTAATGAGTACTGGCTCTCGGGTCTTCATGCGATAAGACCAATATTAAATAACCTCATTAATGATATAAGCAAGAACCAAATATCTGTTAATCAATTTCTTGACGCTGCAGCGTTGAAAGTCGTTTATTCCAACGCGTTTCGTATTTAATGTAGATATGCAATCGGAGTCAAGATTTCTTCTATTGGAATGTTAAAAAAGTTTAATGCGATCTGATAGAAACACTGGGAAAGGTCGAGTTCAACCTTTCGGAGATCTTGTCAAGTTAAGGAAACTTGAGCTTCTACTTTAGTCAAGACTGCCATCTAGAGGGGCTTTTCTTTAATAACAACCTGTCCAATCCACTCTTTCCTTACCAAGCTGTCCGGTTTGCATGATCAGCAGACCTGCCCTCTTCACCCGACGGGTGTGACTATCCTTTTGGATGGAGTCCCTTCAATTTTAGCAACCCCTTGGTGTAAGCATTAGGAGTCCTCTACATCCACGAATGGACTGAATTGCATCCAGATGACACAAGAGACTGCAGATTCTGGTATCGGCAACAATACCCAAGATGCTGGAGGAACTCAGTGGGTCAGATAGCAGCTGTGGAGGGAGACGGACAGTTGAAATTTCAGGTTGTGACCCAATCTAGATCCAAAACTTCAACTGTCCATTTACTCCCCAGACACCCTCTGAGTTCCTCCAGCACCTTGTGTGTGGAACACATTCAGATTTTGTAGGGGGAGATTGACAATGTGAAGTGTTGAATCTCGAACTGGGGTCACTGTTTTAGATGAATGGATCACATGCTTAATATGGAGGTGAAGAGGAAATTATTTTCTCTCCACAGATTTTGAATCTTCAATTCTCCAATCTCAACTAAACAGAGAGCTGTGATATTGGGCATGTACAAACTAGAGACTGACATAGGGGTGTAAGGTTATAGGGAGCAGGCAGGAAATTGGAGATGAGGCCAAGGATCAGATTGAATGAGATGACTGCACAGAAGAATTGAGAGAAGAGGCTGAATGACCTACTCTTACTTCTTATATCAATGTTCTCCTGGAATTAGAGCCTTTCCACAGCATCCCAAAGCACAACAGAACTGGTGGAACACTTCAGAATTTTAGCCAAGTGGTAGTTTATGTTTTACACAGTAATCTCACAGAAACAGAAATCTGATACCAATGAAGTAATCTGCCCTAGTAGAATGGATAATACTGTGCACAGTACCAAAAGACTTCAGAGGGTTGTAGACTCAGCCCGCTCTATCATAGGAACAACCCTCCCCATTATTAAGAACATCTTCAAAAGGCAGTGCCTCAAAAAGGCAGTATCTATCATTAAAGACCATCAGCATCTGGGACATGCCCTGTTCGCATTATTACCATCATGGAGGAGGTACAGGAGCCTTAAGATGTGCGCTCAATGTTTCAGGAACAGCTTCTTTCCGACCACTACCAGATTTCTGAATGGTCCATAAAGATGAGAACACCAACCTCACTATTCTGCCTTTGATCTATTTATTTAAATTTGTAGTTTAGTATTGTATTGTACTGCTGCCTCAAAACAACAAGTTTTATTGCAAACACAAGGAAGTTTGCAGATGCTAGAAATCCAAAGCAACACATACAAAATGATGGAGGAACTCAGCAAGCCAGACAGCATCTATGGAAAAGAATAAACAGTTGATGTTTCAGGGCGAGACACTTCTTCAGGACTGAGAAGGAAGGGGGAAGGTGCCAAAATAGAAGGTGGGGGGAGGGGGAAGAGGTTATCTGGAAGGTGATAGGTGAAGTCAGGAGGGTGGGAAATTTCGGTCAAGGGTAGGAGAAGAATGAATTTGATATGAGAGGAGAGTGGACAATAGGAGAACGGGAAGGAAGAGGGGACCCGGGGAAGGTGATAGCAGATGAGAACAGAAAGGTCTGAGTGGGGATTAAATGGAGGGGGAGAGGGGAATTTGTTCACTGGAAGGAGAAATCATTATTCATGCCATTGGATTGGAAGGTTCCCAGATGGAATATAAGGTGATGCTCATCCACTCTGAGGATGGCCTCATCTCCATGTCAGAATGGGAATGGGAATTGGAATTAAAATGTTTGGTCACCGGAAAGTCAGCTTATGTGGATGGTGTGCAAGTGCTTGATTAAGCAATTCCCCCTATTTATGATGGGTTGCACCAATGTAGAGGAGGCCAGATCCGGAGTACTGGACCCAACAGACGACTGTAGCAGTTTCACAGGTGAAGCGTTGCCTCACCTCTGAAGGTTGTTGTATTTTATCGCATATGTCATTGATAATAAACTTCATTCTAAATTCTGATTTTGATTAAAGAATAGTATGAGAGTCATTTCACACTTTTATTTTGAGATAATGCCACGGGATTTAAAAGAGTTGATGGCAATAGATTTTAATATCTCATTTGGCATCCTGCGCCACTGACCGCGTTAGAGACATGAGAAAACCGACTCTGGAATTCTGGAGCAACATACAGGAGAACATCGTAGTCGAACTCAATAGGTCAGGCAGCATCTGTGGAGGAAAACCGGCAGATGACATTTCAGGTCAAGACCCTTCATCTGCATTTGATGATGAAATTGAAGTGTCCACATGAAGGGTGTCAAAATGAGACATAGGAAATTGTCCATTTCCCTCCATAGATGCTGCCAGACCCACTTGAGTTTCTCCAGCCACTGACCACATCTCTTCCTCAGAACATGAAGGAATGTTTGCTTACTTTTGTACTCATATTACTGTGGAAAGGCTTGAATCTTCGCACTTTGACTGATGAAGTCTCCATTGGTCAAGGTCAACCATGGATGTTGTGTCCTCACTGCCTAGCTATGCAAAGCCAGGGCAGTACAATTATGGAGAGCAAGCTGTTGTCCTTAGGAAATCCAGCTGCGGATCTTTCCCTCTTGGTTTACTCCTGAAGCCTTCCCCAAGAGTGGGTCTAGCTGCAAGGCAGCAGAGGTTTGAGATCAGAGCTTTTCTTCTCCTAGATGAGCTGCCAATCACGACTGATAAGCCTCATCTGCCTAAAGCGACTGGTTTTAAGGCACCAGTAACCCACCTTTGCCCCTTCTCCTGTCAGTAAAAACAATTCTGCTGGGCTTAGTAGTTAAACCACACATGAAGGCCAGAAGCTGGACTTGGTTTTCAGAGGCTATTTGAGCCATATGCCATTGGGAGCATTTAGTACATAGTGGACCTTATCGCTACAGCGATCCTCAGCTATGACAACTTTAAGGAACCACTATGAAGTTAATAAATGAGAAAAATTGGGGATTACTTATGATGCCTCTCCTCCATATCTTCTTCTGCTTTGCTTTCATCATTCCAGAGGAGAATAATGATTTTACCACAGAACGTGCTTGGTGGGATTGGTGGATTTGTTTACGATTTACCAGGCAAATGGACCAATATTCTCAATGCAGTCCCTGATGTTTTTCCTTCAATTTGAACATTCTTGGTTATAGAATTCCTACAGATTGTTACAGATCCAGAACTAGTTTGCCCACAGAAGGCAAAAAGTGGTTGTAGACAGGTCATATTCTGCATGGAGGTCAGTCACCAGTAGTGTGTCTCAGGGATCTGTTCTGGGACCCCTGCTCTTCGTGATTTTTATAAATGACCTGGATTAAGAAGTGGAGGGATGAATTAGTAAGTTTGCTGATGACACAAATTTGGGGGTGTTGTGGATAGTGTAGAGGGCTGTCAGAGGCTACTGTAGGGCATTGATAGGATATAAAACTGGGCTGAGAAGTGGCAGATGGAGTTCAACCCAGATAAGTGTGAGATGGTTCATTTTGGTAGGTCAAATATGATGGCAGAATATAGTATTAACAGTAAGACTCTTGGCAGTGTGGAGGATCAGAGGGATCTTGGGGTCCGAGTCCATAGGACGCTCAAGCAGCTGTGCAGGTTGACTCTGTGATTAAAAAGGCATATGGTGCATTAACCTTCATCAACCGTGGGATTGAAGTTAGGAGCCGAGAGGTAATGTTGCAGCTACATAGGACCCTGGTCAGACCCCACTTGGAGTACTGTGCTCAGTTCTGGTTGCCTCACTACAGGAAGGATGTGGAAACCCTAGAAAGCGTGCAGAGGAGATTTACAAGGATGTTGCCTGGATTGGGGAGCATGCCTTGAGGTTGAGTGAACTCCGATGTTTCTCCTTGGAGCGACGGAGGATGAGTGGTGACCTGATAAAGGTGTATAAGATGATGAGAGGCATTGATCATGTGGATAGTCAGAGTTTTTTTCCCAGGGCTGGAATGGCTAGCACGGGAGGTCACAGTTTTAAGGTGCTTGGAAGTAGGTAGAGAGAAGATGTCAGGGGTAAGATTCTTACAGAGAGTGGTGAGTGCGTGGAATGAGCTGCAGGCGATGGTGGGGGAGGCAGATACAATAGGGTCTTTTAAGAGACTCCTGGACAGGTACATGGAGCTCTGAAAAATAGTAGGTATGGGTAACCCTAGGTAATTTCTAAGGTAAGAACATGTTTAGCACAGCTTTGTGGGCTGAAGGGCATGTATAGTGCTGTAAGTTTTCTATGTTTCTATGTCTAGATAGTTACAATTTACAAGGAAGTGTTGAAAAAAATCCTTCAAACTCTCTCTCTCTCCCCACCTGGCAATCTCTTACTGTGACAGAATTTGGAATAGATTGTCTGTCTCGGATATAAAAGGGTGAAAATACAATCTTTACACCTTGCCATGTCCCATTGCAGTATTGTTTAATCAAATACGGTTATAGGAGATTTTCCATACATTTTAACAGATACTCAGCAGAATACTGCCATCACTGCCATTCCTGTCGTAACTTTATTTTGATTCACACAATTGTTTTTCCATATACTTAGCAGATAATTAACAGCAATTCATCATTGTTGAAGCAGTAGATGCATGCATGTAATAACTACAGGCAAATTTTACACGCAAAATGAAGCAAAAAATATGTAAAAGCATAGAGGAAAAACACAGTAACTCTTCCAAGTCACTTCTTCCATGAGAAAACAAATTTTAGCCATCCTTAAATAATGCAAATAAAATCCACGTGCAGAGCAGAACTACTTAAGAAAGAATAATATGAAATTTCTGCTTTACAGAACATGGTTTATGAGGAAAGGTTCTACTGATCTTGAGCTTTTCTCTTTGGAGTGAAGGACGATGAGAGGCAACTTGTTAGAAGCTGTATAAGATTATAAGAGGCAGATAAAGAGTGGACAGCAAGTGTCTTTTTTGCCTGGTAGCAGCAGGTACTGCCAGAGGACATCCTTTCATGGTGAGTGGAGGAAAGTTCATTGGAGAAGTCAGAGTTCTTTACACAGAGAGTGATAAGTGCCTGGAATGCACTGCCAAGTGTGGTGGTACAGGCAGATACATTAGGGACTGTCAAGAGGCTCTTAAATTAGCACATGCTTGAAAGATACGTAGAGGGTACTGTGGGAGGGAAGAGTTAAATTGACCTTGGAGTGAGCCAAAAGTTTGGTACAACATCATGGACCAAAGAAACTTTACTGTGCTGTACTATTCTGTGTCCATGTGTGCAAAACATAAACATTATTGAAGTGAAACAGTAACTCTGTTCCTCTCTCCACAGGTACTGCCCAACCTGCTGAGTGTTTCCAGCCTCTTAAGATTATAGTATGAAAGGAAACCATTGCTGATTCCTATCATTCCTTGCATTTGCTGATCCGTAGGTGTAAATGCAATTTTCCACCTACCTTAAAATTGCAATGGCAGCAGTTATTTACTTGCTAATTTTAATACAAGTAATAAAGGGCAAAAAACCTGGATGAGTGCAGCTCAACACAGTCTAGAAAAATTGGCTTAATTGATTGACCACCAGTCCACCACCCTCCACCATTGTCCGTTGCGTAAACCACCTACAGCAAATTGCTCAGGCCACACAGTTAGCAACTATTAACCAGTGACCTATACCAATTAGGATGGTTCTGCAAGTATATGGGAATACCACACCAACTGGTTCCCTGACAAATTGCACCATGGAAATCTATTGCCATTCCTTTGCTGTTGCTGAGTCCGAATTCTGGAACTTTCTCTCCAACAACGCTGTGGACACCTTCAGCAGGAGGACTGCAGTGGCTCTTGAAGCATCAGACAGCCATCTTTTTAAGGATGACAAGTGGTGGACAATGAAGATTGATGGAACCCTAAGAAATGAACAAGGCAAATGGTCTCAAACAAAATGTCTTATGAAACTCTGAAAGAAACCACCAAGCACATCCTTCCCTCCCCCCCCCCCCCACTTCTACTTTCTGCAGGGATCATTCCCTACACAACTCCCTTGTCCATTCATCCCTCCCCACTGATCTCCCTCCTGGCACTTCTTGCAAGCAGAACAAGCGCTACCCTTGCCCCTTCACCACCTCCCTCACTACCACTCAGGGCCCCGACCATCAAGGTGAGGCAACACTTCACCTGTGAGTCCGTTGGGGTCATATTCTGTGTCTGGTGCTCCCAGTGTGGCCTCCTGTATATCTGTGAGACCTGGTGTAGTTTGGAAGACCGCTTCACCTATGCTCTGTCAGCCAGAAGAAGCGGGATCTCCCAGTGTCCACCCGTTTTAATTCCACTCCCAATCTCCATTCTGTTACGTCAATCCATGGCCTCATCCACTGTTACAATGAGTCCACACTCAGCTTGGAGGAACATTCCATCTGGGTAACCTCCAAACTGACGACATGAACATCGAGCTAAAGTCCCCCACATTTTCACCATTCCCCATCACCTTTTCCCTCCCTCACCTTATCTCCTTGCCTGCCCATCACCTCCCTCTTCCCTCCTTTTCCTTCGTCCATGGCCTTCTGTTCTCTCCTATTGGACTCCCTTTTCTTCAGATGAGGGAGGAGATGAATGGGCAGGTGTACTTTGGCACTTTGGCCACGTAGGGATAAGTGCTAAGAGGGAGATTAGTGGGGAGAGACAAATAGACAAGGGAGTCACAGAGTGACTGATCAAAGATATGTTTGATGGTTGGATCCCTTTGGAGATGGCAGAAGTTGCAGGAATGAAGTGCTGGGCACCAATGCTTTGCTCATTAATTTCATAACCTATGCCCCAACTTCCACCCTGCCCTTAAATTCACTTGGTCCATTTCTGATGCCACCCTCCATTTTCTCAATCTCTCTGCCTACATCTCTGGAGACAACATGTTGACCCAAGGTTACCTTGAATATTATCTCTTCCCACTCCTTCTCCTGAAAAAGTACTTTTCCTTTTTCTCAGTTCTTTTACCTCAGCCACATTTGTACCAAGGATGCAGCTTTCCTTTCCAAGATGTCAGCAATGTCCTCCTTCTTCAAAGAGCGGTGTTACCCTTCCTCCACCATTGACGCTGCCCTCACCTGCATCTCCTCCATTTCTCGAGCAACTGCACCTACCTCATCTTCCCGCTGCCTTAACAGTGGTAGAGTTAATTTTGCCTTACCTACTACCCCATGAGCCTCCTCATCAAATACATCATTCTTTGCGATGTCCGCCATCTCTCAAGGGATCATGCCACTAAGAATATTTTTACCTAACCCCCTCTCTCCACTTTCCACAGGGATCTCTCCCTCCATGATTCACGTCCATTCATCTCTCTCCACTAATCTCCTTCCCAGCACTTATCCTTGCAACCAGCCAAAGTGCTACACCTGCCCATTCACCTCCTGCCTCACCTCCATTCAGGGCCTTGTACAGGCCTTCCAGGTGAGGCGCCACTTCAGCAGTCAATCTGCTGGGGTCATCTACTGTATTCAATGGTCCTAATACAACCTCTTCTACATTGGCGAGACCCATCATAAATTGGAGGACCACTTCATTGAGCGCTACTGCTCCATCTGGCAAAAGCAGAATCCCAGTAGCCAAGCATTTTAATTCCAATTCCCATTCCCGTTCTGACATGTCGGATCATGGCCTCCTCTTCTGGCATGATGAAGCCCCCCCTTAGGGTGGAGAAACAGCACCACCCTATCTGGGTAGCCTCCAACCTGAGGGCATGAATATCGATTTTGCCTTTTGGTAAAAAAAAAATCCTTCCCCTCCCCTCTTCTATTCCCTACAAGAAATATGGCCTCTGACCTCTTCTCACCTGTTTATCACCTCCCCCTGGGTCACCTGCTCTTTCCCTTTCTCCTGTGGTCCACTCTCAGTTTCCTTCCGCTCCAGCTCTATACCTTTCTTACCTACCTGGCTTTATCTATCACCTTCCAACTATCCTCCTTCCCATCCCCCTATCTTTTTATTCTGGCATCTTGCCCCTTCCTTTCCTGTCCTAAAGAAGGCTCTCAGCCTGAAACATTGATGATTTATTCATTTCCATGCATGATCCTGACCTGCTGAGTTCCTCCAGCGTTCTGTGTGTGTTGCTAAAGACTGTCTGTCACATGTACGTCATAACATGCAGTGAAATGTGCTGTTTTACATCAAAACAGATTAACGAGGATTGTACTGGGCTGCCCGCAATTGTCACCACACTTCTGGTGCGATCGTAACATGCCCTCAACTCAATAATCCTAACCATATGTCTTTTGAAAGTTAGAGGAAACACACGCAGTCATAGGGAAAACGTACAAACGTCGGTGGTAATTGAACGCCGATCTCACAGTTGGCACTGTAAAGTAACGAATTAACTGCCATGCTACTGTGTCACAACGTAAGATGAAGAAGATTGGTGAAGGAGCAGAGCAGGGAGGGGTGAAACTGTGAAGAGATTCAGGGAATTCCCAAGATCAGGATCCGTGCAGTCCCAGGCACCCCTGTCAAGTCTGGGCCGATAAAAAGCAAGGATGGCAGAAGTGGGAAAAGTGGAAGAGCCGGCTGGCTCTAGGGCTTCCCTAGGTTGTGTTGATTGTTAGTGCTAACAACACATTTCACTGTAATTTTTGACATACATGTGCTAAATAAATGAATCTAAATCTGAAGGAGCACAAATTTTTTGGAGTGGAGATGAGGAGGTTCTCTGAGCAAGAGGAAAGAAAGGCAGGCATTGGTTGATTTTCTATTGACATAAATTATTTCATGGTGATGTACTTGGCAATACAATGTCAGATAGGATGGAATGTCAAATGACACTTGATAAACACATTGTGGTAAAAATTCCTCTGGTTCACATGTATGAACTGCATTATACAATCAAGACCCATGCTGTATTAGATCTTCTGAAATTCCTTGTCAATGCCTTGTCAGAAGAGTCCTTGTGGTTTATAACATATTTTTCCATATTTATTGAATCACCTGGCCTGCTTGTCTTCATGGATTGGCGCACTGAGTATAAGTAAAAGGGAATCATGTTTCAGCTACTGGGTACAGAACTCTGGTGAAGCCAGACTTGAAGTAGAGTGTGTATTTTTGGTCACCCAATTACAAGCAAGGATGTGGAAGTTTTGGAAAGGGAGCCAAAGTGATTCACCACAGTGGAGATTTGAAAGCTGAGGGGAGCTCTAAAAGAAGCTTATAAAATTATGAGAGGCATGAATGGGGAAGACAATCAGAATATTTGTCACATTGTTCAAATGTCGTACTAGAGGTGTGAGAGGTAAAGTTTAAAGGAGATCTGCAGGGGATCTTTTCTACACAGAAGTTGATTAACATCTGGAATGAGCTGCATGTGATACCAATACAAGCAAGTATAATGGTGCCTTTAAAAGGCTCTCAGATAGATGAATATGTGGGGAATGGACGGATATAGAGAGATAGAGAAGTGCAGCTCAGAAACAGGCCCTTTGGCCCATCTAGGCCATACCAAACTATTTAAGCTGCCTACACCCATCGACGTGCACATAGACCATAACCCTACAATCCATATACCTATCCAAACTTCTCTTAAATATTGTAAGAGGTGCTTATACACCACTTGGACTGGCAGCTCATTCCACACTCTCACCACGCTGTGTGTGAAAAAGTTTCCCCTCATGTTCCCCTTAAATGTTTCACCATTTACCCATAACACATGACACCTGGTTGTAGTCCCTCCCAAAGTCAGTTGAAAAAGCCTGCTGGGAATTACCCTATCTATAACCTTCAGAATTTTGTATACCTGTATCAAATCTCCCTTCAATCTTCTACATTCCAAGGAATAAAGTCCTAACTTATTCACTGATTCCTTATAACTCAGCTCCTCCAGTCCCAGCAACATCCTTGTAAATTTTCTGTCAATCATTGGCGTGGATCGTGTGCAGGCAGAAAGGATTTATTTTAATTCAGCATCACGTTTTGTGCATATATTCTCATCCTGAGGGCTTATTCCATGTTATATCCGTGTACCTCTACAAAAGCTTAATATGTCTAGAGGCAGACCAGTCAAAGAAAATTGCTGTGCCTCATATGTAAGGGCAGTGGATCAAATATCTGGTCAAGGAGGTACATTTAAAGGAGTGTCTTAAAGAGGCAATCATGCAAAGAGCATATTTGAGAGATGACCTGATCATGACAATGCCAAACATGGAGATCCCAGAAGATGGCAGTTCTGAGGAAGGCGACCGGGATGGGGTAGGGTGAGGGAAAGCAGAGGTTGGGATGATTAATGTAATAGAACATAGAACATTACAGCATAGGATGGGCCCTGTGGGGGTCAGATCATAGAAGGCAACTTCTACCCTCAGTTTATTGAGCCATTTTCATCCCCTTTTCCCATTAATCTAGACCTCTTTCCACACTTACCCCACTCCTACATTTGCCTTGATTTCATGAAGCACACCTATTATGGTAAAATAGAAAAAGGGCCTTGATATCATGCAAAAAGGCAGATCTTTTAAGTTCCCTTAAAGTAGCAGCCAAAAATATGATGCCAGCTGTGAACAGTGGCAGCATGTTGGCATCTCTCCAAATTATAATAGGCAGTGGTATACATCTAAGTCAGGAATTGTAAATGAATCTGTTCAGTCCATGCTTCACAGTAGCTATTGGGTCCTTAGCTCAACCTAGTTTTCAGAATAAGTTTAGATCAGTGAATAGTCCTGAAGGTCTATGTGCCAACCTGGAGTGATTCTGGTTTTCACACCAACAAGGCTTCAAAATTCAAGGGATTGAATAAATCTGGAATAGTGGCAGGTAATGACCAGGTTGTTGTAAACACCTACCCACTAACGTCCTTCAGAGAAGGGATCTACTGTACTTAACCAGACTGGACAGTATATGACTCCATACTCACCAAAAGCCAATATGGTGGCACAGCTGATAGAGATGCTGCCTCATAGCTCCAGTAACCTAGTTTCAGTCCTGACCTCTGCGGTTGTCTGTCTTGATCTTACACATTCTCCCTGTGACCTCTTGGGTTTCGCCCAGCTGCTCCTGGTTCCTCCCACATCCCACAAAATATGCTGAATGGTAGGTTAGTTGGCCACTGTAACTTGCTCCTAGTGAGTAGGTGTGTGGTAGGATCCGGGGAGGGGGAGTTGACGAGAATGTGAGGGCAATAACCTACTGCCCGTCACGCCACTGCCAATCAGGGACTAATGAAGGTCGTCCATCTCTGCCAGTGTTCAGGCCATCCTTCATCGTGTCAGTGACTCGTTTTTCACAATTGTCAGTCCAGGTGGAGACTCAGGAATACTGTCACACTCAGATTCTTCATTGCTGCTTGTTTGACCAGTGGAAGTTGTTAGCTGAATACTGAACCCCTGAACCTGGAGGAACAGTGCATCATTCTGGCCTCCACCCATTGACCTGTCTGGCATGGGTGACCCTATCAAGAGACAAAGCATAAAGCCCTGACTCCACATAAGACTCCAAACCCATGACAAGGGTGTGGTCCTCTTGGAGGTGTGGATAATAAATAGAAGTGGTGTAGGCTAGTGTAAACAAATCTTTGATTGATGGTGTGGACTGCAAGTGCTGAAGGGCTATTGCTGTGATGAAGTTTACTCTAAGCTGTCAGAACTAAACGGGGAGTTAAATTTAACCGACATTAGAATCGTATTGGACTTGTTTTTGTGCAATATACGTTACTTTTAACTACCTGATCATTCTGAGGTGATGAGGCATGGGCAATAAATGCAGAACCAGCAATATCAACATCCCATTAATGAATAAGTCAGGATAAACAATGGTCACTATTACATATATCTCCACAGAATGAGATGGTAACCCTGTTCTACTGAAGAGTGTAAACTTGAAATATCAACTCTTCATTTCCTTCCATAGATGCCACTAGACCTATTGACTTCCTTTAACATTTTGTGTGTTGCATTTTGCCAGTAATATTTTATTACTAAGGAGAATTGAGGAAACTTGCCCTTTGTTGCTTAATGTTCAATGTTCTAAATGCTGCCTCCTTATCGTGGGAAATGGTCTGTGAACAATTGAGAAAGTATTTACAGATACATTCATATTCCCTTCTGTCACTCTGCTCAAAGTTACGGAAGTAAGATGTTAGAGACAGAAGCGATAGAAAAATGCTGACTGACATTGTGTACGCCATAAACAACTCTAAAGATACGAGATTGTTCCATCAGCAAACTAAGCTACAAGCTTGAGAGCATCAAAAGCAAAAAAAAAGATTTTGACATTTTCGACTTCAAAACAGTAACATTATCAAGATTTACACCTTCTTCAAACAGGTTATGATCAGATGGGAAATTTCCTGGAGAGAATAATGCATTACCAAGCTGACAACTCAAACAGACAACTCTAAGTTCATAATATCTGCACTCACAGCAAGTGTTCCTGTTTACAAAGCATCTTCTCCAAGTTCTCACTTCACATGGTACCGATTTGTCTTTCTGAACATACAAAGGTTTTATTTTTTTGGAAGGCAGGTGGATAAGAAAATGCAAAGTCAAGGAGTAGAGATAAAAATCAATCACAATGGTGGAACAGGTTCAACAGCCAGAATGTCCTTCTCCTTTTCACAAACTATTAACCAGGTATGGATCAAAATTACTCACCTTCAGATTAACTAAAAGTCTTCTTTAGCTCATGGGATTTCTGCTGAGAATTTGCACTTCCTTTGTAACAAAATGGTTCTGTTATTTGAGTTCAGGCATCCCATGTTGTGTATTGAAGGACAAAGCACCAGGACAGCTGCCAACTCTTTGATTTAAAAACTACTCATGGGACCTTTTGAGATGACCAAAACAGAGAAATTACCTCCATCCTCCTGACAATGCCTAAAATTGCAGTGAACTCTCAGCCTGGATTATGCAGGCAGATCACGAGTGGAGTCTGTATCCAAGGGAGCATGATTTGGAATCATACTCTTGGTGAACTTGGAGGTTGAAAGAATAGAAATACACACAAAATGTTGGAGGAACTCAGCAGCCCAGACAGTATTTATGGAAATGAATAAACAGTCCATGTTTCAGTCTGAGACCCTTCTTCAGGATTGAAGGGGGAAGACACCAGAATAAAAAGGGAGGAGGGAGGGAAGGAGGCTAGCTAGGAGATGGAGGGGGAGGGAAAAAGTACTGCAGGGAGAAATTGATATTCATGCCATCAGGTTGGAGGCTGCAGAGATGGAATATAAGGGTAACGGGAAGATGGTATGCCCAAATAGTAAAGATGCCACCTCTTGAGGCTCCTCCACTTAAAGATCTCCTCAATGATGAGGAGGGTTCTGCCTGTGATGGACATCAGGGGGGGTCTCACCTTGGCACAACTGGAGGCCATGGACCAACATGCCAGAATATGAATGGGAATTGGAATTAAAATGTTTGGCAACCAGGAAAAAAAATCCCTCCCCTCCACTCTTCTTCTAATCTCCACTCTGGACTTTTACCACTTCTCATTTCCCTATCACTTCTCCCCGGTTCCCTCCGTCCTTCCCTCTCTCCTATGGTCCATTCTCCTTTCCTATCATTTTCCTTCTTTAGCCCTTTACCTGGCTCCACCTTTCAGCTATCCTCCTTCCCCTCCCTTCACCTTTTCATGTTAGTTATTCCCCCTTCCTTTTCAGTCCTGAAGAAGGGTGTTGGCGCAAAATGTCCACTGTTTATTCATTTTCATAGATGCTGCCTGCCCTGCTGAGTTCCTCTAGCACTATGTCTGTGTTGCTTTGGATTTCCAGCATCTGCAAACTTGCATTTGTTGTTGAAAGAATAGCTTTGTTTTTTATTGGACAGGAGTCTCAGATTTAATCCATTTGAGTTGACTTAGCTCACTTGCAAGATGGTGTACAGTTCATATTAACCCATTGGGAAACTGTGGGGAAAATGGGAAACAAAGGTGAGTAGCTTCAATTTCGTCAACATCTCAGAGGATCTGTCCTGGGACCGACATGTCATTGCAGACCTGATGAAGGCATGCCAGCAGCTGTACTTCATTTGGAGTTTGAGGAGATCTGGTACATCACCAAAGACTACTATTAAATTTCTATAGATGTACAGTGGAGAGCATCACCTCCTGGTGTGGAAACTCCAATGCACAGGATCAAAACATGCTCCTGAGGGTTATAGACTCAGCCAGATCTATCACATATACAGCCCTCTGCACCATTGGAAACACCTTTAAGCGGTGGAGCCTCAGGAGGTGGCAGCTTCACCATTTGGGACATGCCAGCTTCTTGATACTGCCATCTGGGAGGAGGTGCAGGAGCCTGAAGACGCACATCCAACTAGTCAGAAACAGCTTCTTCCCCCCTGAAACCAGATTTTGTGAATAGTTCATGAACCAATGGACTTGCTATTTTCCTTTTGCATTATTTAATTATTTTGTGATTTATAGTAATTTTATATCTTTGCTCTGTACTGCTGCTGCAAAACAACACATTTAATGTAATATATTGTTAGTCAGTGATACTGAAACTGATTCTATTTCTGAAGCTAACTGCTGGAGGAACTCAATAGTTCTCCGCAATAGAACTCAATAGATGCTGCACAGGCAGCATCTGTGGATACACAAAATGAGTAGTTGACATTTCAGATCCAGTTTGGATGGTAAAGTATAGATAATGATATAAGTAAACACAAAGTACACTGCAGATGCTGTGGTCAAATCAACACGTACAAACAAGCTGGATGAACTCAGCAGGTCGGGCAGCAGTCAACGGATGCTGCCCAACCTGCTGAGTTCATCCAGCTTTTGTACGTAACAATATAAGTAGGTGTGTGGGAGAGGTGAGGTAACAGCCAGTAGTGGAACAGAGGGAGTAGGAGTTGATGGGCAGATGTAATAGCTGAAGAGGCTGGGAGGTGATTGGTGAGGCAATAGTGCTTGAGATGTTGGAAGCTGCTGAAAAGATGGAGAGTTGAACCACATAAGGGAAGGAGTGATACTCAGGACCCATAACATTAACTGTTAATCAAGACCTACTGCGTGAATGTATAAGCCAGCAAGTTACAAACCCAAGTCCTTGTTCACAGACATCAGCACCAAAATTTGATGGTATTGTTACTGGGATTTACAGGGAAGAGCATACCTTGTACTTCAGCAGGGCTTCTCCAGGTTTACAAACCTAATGAACTTATAAATGGCAGAGGTCCAAATCATAAGTGAGACTGAAAAATACAGTTATTGCATACTGGCTGACAACATGAATATACATCCAAAGCCTTTGAGATTGATAGGGCTCAGAAAAAAAACAATGATATTTCCCCCCATGTCTATTAAAATGAGACAAATTAGCAATACTTATATGTTAATATTTATAGACAATATTGAATAAATTCACAATTCGTTCAGGATCATGTAATGATTGGAATTGGCATTTGTTTGTTATTATAATATTTTATGTTATTTTATTTTTATTGACATACAACATGGAATAGGCCCTTCTGGACTTTTGAGGCACACTGCCCAGCAATCCCCTGATTTTAATCCTTGCCTTACCATAGGACAATTTTTCAATGACTAATAAACCGACCAACCTGAGCGTCTTTGGACTGTGAGAGGAAATCTGAGCAGATGGAGAAAGCCCATGCAGTCACGGGGAGAATGTACAAACTCCTCACAGGCATTGCAGGAACATATACCTAGATACAGTGAAAAGCTTGTCTTGCATTCTGCACATCCAGATTAAATCACTACATTGATTAAATCATTGAGGAAGAGCTTCTTCTCCCAGAGAGTTGTGGAGGTGTGGAATGCACGGCCTCGGAAGACGGTGGAGGCCAATTCTCTGGATGCTTTCAAGAAGGAGCTGGATAGATATCTGATGGATAGGGGAATCAAGAGATATGGGGACAAGGCAGGGACTGGGTATTGATAGTGAATGATCAGCCATGATCTCAGAATGGCGGTGCAGACTCGAGGGGCCGAATGGTCTACTTCTGCACCTATTGTCTATTGTCTCTATTGTCTATTGTCATTGAGGTAGATTAAGTTAAAAAATAACAACACAGAACAAAGTGTGATAGCGGCTGAAAAATTGCTGTGTAGGTAAAGAATAAAGTGCAATATCATAATGTGGTAGATTGTGAAGCCAAGAATCCATCCATCTTATCATAAAAGAGGTCTACTTAAGAGTCTGATAACAATGGGACAGAAGCTGTCATTGAGCCTGGTAGTATGTGTTTTCAGGCTTTTGTATCTTCTGCCCAATGGGAGAGGGGAGAAGAGAGAATATCTGGGGTGGGTGGGATCTTCGATTCTGTTAAAGCTTTACTGAGGCAGTGATATAGAGAGGAGTTTGGTTCCCATTATGTGCTGAGCTGCCTTTGCAACTCTTTGCCATTACTTGCAGTCATGGGTAGATCAGTTGCCATACTAAGTCATTCTGTATCCAGAGAGAATGTTTCTATGGTGCATTGATAAAAATTGGTAAGATTCAAAGGGAACATGACAAATTTATTTAGCCTTGGCATCATTGGTAAGCTTACTTATCCTGCTTCCCTTCCAGCATAGAGTCAGTGTTGCCCTTTCAGTGGTAACATTTTACCTGTAAGAAGTTCACTTTGCACTCTCGTATTTCTGCAAAATATCCTATGGCATTTTATAATAAGGAACTTCCAGCAAATATGACTATCTTTTGATAGTCATATTGGATGACTGGCATAATGTCTCAGCTAATACCTGTCTTCAAATCAATATGATTAAATCAATGTTATTTTTAGAAATAAAATAAAAATATTAGCTTAATTAGTTTGATACAATATCATTGGTTAAGGTTCTATTCCTGTGCTGTACACTGTTCTAGATCCTAATATACTAGTAAAACTCAGCATGTCAGGCAGCACCTGTGGAAAGAGAAACAATCAATATTTCAGGTCTGCAACAGCACCCTGCCCCATCAAAACAGGGTATGAGAGGAATAGCAATTAAATTAGATTTCAGTGGGAGAGAAGATTGGGGAATAGAACAAAGGGAATGTCTGTGATAGGATGAGTCAAATGGCTCAACACATTTGTGTTTGTTGGAACCTGTTGTACAAATCTGTCTACTCTGTGACTAAAATTCAGAAGCATAAAGCTCTGTGAGATATCAGAAGAATCAATCACTATTTCCATCATATATTTTCCTTGTGCTCTTTTTCATTTAACCTCCCAGTTTCTCCAGTGCTCACATGAGAGATCTGGTGTAGGGATTGATATTGGCTACGGAATAGTTGCAATGAATGTAGAAAAATCCAGTGGTGTGTAATTTTGACTTCAAGTACTTTAGAGCAACATAATATGCAGAGCAACATTTGGGTCCTTGAACATAAACTCTCTGTTTGGTTGGTGGGTGCCATTTCCCTGTATGCTCTTAAGTTCCTTGGCTTTGAAGACCAAATATTGAAAAATGTGCTTTGTACCCTGGTTCCAAAGTTCATCTTGCTGTCTTAAATGGAACCAAATTTCAAACAAGGAGTCCAATATTCAGATACAATAATGTTGATATTTTTATGAGGGAGCCAGGGAATGAATTCTTATCACGATATCATAAAAAATGATCTCTTTCAACTACTCTGTCAGTAGGGAATAGAGGTAGAGTGCAGTTTAGGATTTTTGTTTTCTGTTTAGTTATTGGATATTCACACAAGTGGGATTGACTATATCACTTTTATCTTTATAAGCTATTTATAAAATAGGCAAAACAAATTAAGAACTTATAATAATAGCAATATGAACACAATTAAAAGCTTTCCCATGTCTTCTGCCTGTCTTCCTAGCACACATCACCCATTCTATCTTTTGGTTAAAAATATTTCTGATTGGATCAAATGCAAGTTTGGGGTCAATTGCGAGTAAATATTTGCCCCTATTTGATTGAGCAAAATGTGCAGTGTGAGGACACATACCCACCAGTACAGTATTGGGGCCTGACACCTTGCATAGGTTCACTGCCTTGAAGAATATTCTGATATCAGCCTCCGAGACAGAGATCAGAGAGTCATCGGATGTTGCGGGGAAACACACAAATGTAGTCTTATTCCCCCTTCCCATAAAAGGATTTGAGCTCATTGGCAAGTGAATCATCACTGACATTTATGCTGTTAGGTCTCGCCTTATAGAAAGTAATGGCATGTAAAACATACCACAGCTGTCGTATATCCATTTGTGTCTCTAACTTCACAGAAATATGCTTTTTTTCTCATGATGGCCTTCCATAGGTTGTAGTTGGATTTCTTGTAGGATTCTGGATTGCCAGTCTAGAACACGATAGATCTACAAGTGTAGCCTCAGCAGGTCGTGAACCTCCTGGCTTATCCATGGCTTTTGGTTTGGATATGATGGATATGTTCTTGAAGGCATACACTCACCGAAGTAGGTCTTGATGAAGTTGGTAACAGCTGTGGTCTATTTCTTCAGATCTGAAGGCAAGTCTCTGAATATGGTCTGGTCCACTGATTCAAAGCAGTTTGGTAAGCATTCATGTTCCTCCCTTGACATACCTTTAGGGTTCACACCACTGATGCTCCAATCTATTCGTGTAGAGCCTTGTGTTGTAGCTGCAGAGATGCTGATTTTACACTGTGCTGGGTCTTGCTCTACAAAGTTAGTGGTCTAATTGTTTATGTAACAGTTCCTCTATAGATACCTTGTCAAGAAGATAAGAACATAAGAAATAGGAGAAGTTGTAGGACTTCTGGCCCGTCGAGCCTGATCCATCATTCAATAAAATGATCTGGCCATGGACTCATCTCCACCTGTCTGTTTCCCCATAGCCCTTAACTCCCCTACCATGCAAACAATGACCAGAAGATCCAGATATATCTACTTATTGAAAAAAAACCTGGGGTCATTAGTGGAGACCATTCTTGCTGGGATTCCTCAGATCAGGTATGCTTCAAAATCCCTGACCCACTGATTTCGAAGGGACACAAACATTAGAAAATCTGCAGCTGCTGGAAATCGAAAGCAACACGCATAAAGTGCTGGAGGAACTTAACAGGCCAGGCAGCATCTATGTAAAAAAGTTAGCAGTCGGCATTTCGTTCCAAGGTCCTTCATTAGTATGGGAGCCTGAAGACCTACATTCAATGCTTTAAGAAAATTTTTCCCCTCTGCTATTGGATGTCTGAATGGCCCATGAACCCATGAACATAACCTGATTATTTTTCTTTTGCACTATTTATTTGGTTATCTGATTTGTATTAATTTTTATGTCTTGTACTGCTGCTGCAAAATAACACATTTCATGATATAAGTCAGTGATAATATTTCTGGTTCTTTGGCCCAGTTCATCTTGTGCAGTTGTGTAACATGTTGTCCCAGGGATTCACACATAGATAGACACAAACTCCTGCTGGAAGATCAGCAACTCAGTGAAACATTGGTATGTCCAGAAACTTGTTGATATTTATTTATTTATTTATTTAGATAGATCAATCGATCGATAGATACAGCATGGAACAGACTCTTCCAGCCCTTCAGGTGATGCTCCCTGACAATCCCAATTTAATACTAGCCCAATCACGGGACAATTTACAATGCCCAATTCACCTACCATCTGGTACATCCTTAGTCTGTGGGAGGAAAACCGGAGCACACAGTGGGAACTGACACAGGGAGAACAGACAAACTCCTCACACGCAGTGGCAGGAATTGAACCCAGGTCACTTGCACTGTAAAGCATCATGTTAGCGACTTAGCTACCATGCCAGCTTAGGAAAGCAAGATGTCGATAAAGGAATATTGTCGGCTGGCACACTCCAGGTTTCAGGAGTACGTATTGAGGGATGCTCTGAAGACAGTGAAGCCAATGCAAGGACTCTGGAGGGAAGGAACACAGTCAAGCTTTGTGCAGGCACTGGACATTGAGGGGTTTGGTCTGGTGGTGAAGCTTCTCAAAACAATCCAATTGTGTATCACTCCAGAGGGCAACATGAATAGCAATGATGTTGTGTACAACAAGATGTTGTGGTAACACTATTGAATGTATTGACCAAATAACTGTAAGAACATAACAATAAACACAAGATATTCTGTAGATATTGGAAATCTTAAGCAAGACACACAAAAATACTGGAAGAACTCAGCAGGTCATGCAGTATCCACTGAGGGGAATTAACAGTTGACATTTTGACAGTCCTGAAAAGAAGGGGGCAGAACCAAAAATTCAAAGCTAGAAGGAGAGGAAGGAGTACAAGTTGGCAGGTGGCAGGTGAGACCAGGTGAGGGGGAAGGCAAGTTGGTGGGGGGGGGGGCAACGTATGAACTAAGAAGCTAGGAATTAATAGGTGGAAGAAATATAGGCCCGAAGAAGGAGGAACCTAATAGAACAGGAGAGTGGGCCATGGAATAAAGGATAAGAGAAGGGGAACCAGAGGAAGGTGATGGGCAGGTGAGAAGAAAAGAAGAAGTAACCATAATGGGAAAAAGAGAGAAGGGGAGGAGGATGTGTTTTTACTGAAAGTTAGATAAATTAATATTCATACCACCAGGTAGAAGGCTACCCAGACAGAATATAAGGTATGGATCCTCCAACCTAAGCTTGGCCTCATCATAGTAGTGGAGGGGTTTATTCCTCTCTTTAAATGTGGCACAGGCCACGTCCATGTGTATATTTAAGGTGGAAGCTGATCATTTCCTGATCGGTTAGGGCATCAAAGGATATGGTAAGAAGGCAGGTGTATGGAGTTGAGTGGGATCCAGGATCAGCCGTGATGGAATGGCACAGCAGGCCCAATTCTGCACCTATATCTTATGGTCTTATGTCCCTTGTCCACTCAGAAAAACACCATGTTTCTGGAGCTTGCCTTGCAAGAGACCAGCAGGTTGAGGATGCCAAAAACGTACAAGTGATCCTGGTGATGCTTTGATGGTGCTTTCATACTCCTTGTGACAATGTATTTCCCAGCCAGAGGGGAAATGTTCACGCAATTCTGCTAGGGAACACTTTGCTGAAACGTTATGCTCATAATCTGTGTGCAACTAATCTCCGTTCACTGTTTCTAACACTGTATCTTACTTCAACGGGTAATAATTACTAAAGTTTCTGCTTCATCCACTGTTTAAAATGGACTTTTATAAATAAATTGATGCTAACTGCCATGCCTTCAATTAGTTTCTATGCCTACACCCTCCTGCTTCACATCCAGCTCGCTGGATGATGCTGTGTTATCATTAAGTACTTAATTTGTTTATTGTAAAAACTGAAGCAACTGAACAGTTTGTGTCGAGGGGCATGAGGGAGATCAATATTACAAGTGGATGTAAGGACGGAGTCAGGGGAACTCAGTATGTGTAAATAAATGCTGACTTCTTTGACAAGTTACAGTCATTAAAATTGGTGCTGGCATGAATATAATGCACATGTTGATTTTTGTTAACAGTGGCAACAATTGCCTTACTGCTCCTAGATCAATCTCCTCATTCAAATGTGGTGTAGTAATGGTGGTAAAAATTAATTGTTAAGTAGCTAAGGGGGTAGATGCGCAGTTTGCTACTTTGCAAAGCCATATAAGCAATAAGCTTGCCACATCCCACTGTGTTGAGATGTACAATCACAGCCAAATGACAGCTTTGCAGTGTAATTGGCATCACTGTCCATGAAATCGGCAGGCAAAATCATGGATTTTTATTCCTAGCTTCTATTCAGGGCTAAGCTCATTTGGAAAATGCCCATGATCATACAAGTAAGGATGAAAATGGCACTCTCTGTTGCCCAGTGACGGAATAGCTTTGCAATCATTTAATTTCTAGGTTCACAGATGAAGTGCGGCAGCTAAATTGAGGTAGTACTTATCAGCTACCTTACAACCACAAGGCTGGGTCTGAAGGAGAGAAAGTGCACTGAGGAGAGCGTCAGGAATGCTTGCTGCTAAACCTTTATCCGGAGATCTCACACACATAACGGAGTGTGTGAGATCTCATCTTCAGAATCGGGTTTATTATCACTGACATGTGTCATGAAACTTGTTTTTGTGACAGCAGTACAGTGCAAGATTAAAAATTACTATAAGTTTCAATAAAAACTGAAGTAAATAAATTGTGCAAAAGGGGAATAGTGAGTGCCCAGCAAATTCCATGCTTGTTCTTTATCTTGTTCAAAAGCCAATGTACTGTGACTGCATGGACAGAACAAAATGAAAATCCCTATGACTTGATTTTCTCCTCTTCTTTCTCCTCCGTTTAGGCTTCTGTCAGCATCAATTTAAATATATTTGAAGTGTAACTCATGATGACTCATTCCTTGCCTCTCATTCTTACTGCAGGCAAACCCTTCATGCAACAACAGTAGCCAATATTTCCAACCTAACTCACAGCCAGCGCAAGATGTTCCACAGACCAGGTACTGTTACACCTCTAGAGCGTCTTGAAACCTTTTGCACTGCTAGTGCTGCTAGTTTACAAGCGCCAGCAACCCGGTTCAACCCTGACTTATGGTGCCTTCTGTGTCGTGTTTGCACAAACTTCTTTGTGATCCCGCGATCTCCCCTGGATGTTTCGGGGTTTATCCGCTTCCCAGTTGGGTGGCAGGAATGGCAGGTTAGTTGGCTGCTGTAAATTGCCCCTCGTGTGTGCGTGGTCGATAGAATCTGGGGGAGCTGCTGAGAGTGTGGTAAAATTAGGGGGTAGCACTGTAGCAGAGTGGTCAGTGTAACGCAATTACAGCACCAGCAACACTGGTGCATTTCTGCCACTGCGTGCAAGGAGTTTGTACGTTTTCCCATGTGTGGGTTTCCTTTGGGCGCTCAGTTTCCTTGAGCATTCCAAAGACATATGAGTTAGTAGATTAATTCCTCACATCCGGGTAATTGGGTGGCACAGGCTCATTGGGTGAGGAGAGCCTGTTAACGTGCTGGATCTCTAATCTAATCAAATCAAAGCAAATAAATAAGTAAATAAACAAATAAATAAATAGATTGACCGATCAACCGAACAATCAATCAATAAATAAATGCAAACAAATTCTCAAGGGTCAGCATTGGCTTTGTAGTTGAATGGCCTACTTCTGTACTTTTTGACCTCTACACTTTTCATTCTTGATCAATTTGCTCTTACAGTATTTGTAACACATGATTCTCAAAGCAGTGAAAGCCTTGGAACAAGATATCCTTGCTTTGTCCTCTGCCCAAACTCACTGTTTAAGAGTCTTGACCTCCTCGATTAACTACAAAGGGCTCCACAGATGCTGTCTAACCTGTTCAGCTCCTCCAGCATTTTGTGCGTTGCTCAAGATTTCCATCAACTGCAGAATCTCCTGTGTCTGTCACGTAAATCTGAGTTGTGCAGGAATTTCTTCTCACATCTGCCACTTCAGCAGGGGGTAAATATCATAAATGGCTAGACAGACTTGTCCGCATTTGGTGGCTCAGTTATTAGAGCTGATGCCGCATAACACCAAACACCCAGATGGAGTTTGCATATTCTCATTGGTTTCTTCTGGGTTTTCTTCCAGTTGATTCAATTTCCTCCAGCACCTCAAGGATGTGAGGGTTTGTCAGATACATGGCTGTTGTAGAATTGCTCCTGGTGTACCCAATGGATTTGGGTAGAATTGATGCAAGTGGCTCTTTGTCAGTTAGCACGGACCTGATGGTCCAAAGACTCAGTTTCTAAGTATCTCTCTTGACTCCCTCTCTTGGTTTTGCTCAGTGTTGGAAAACCTTGCTCTCTTTCCCCTGGCCTTTGCAACCTTCTCGATCAGACTGCATTCCAGAAACTAGTGGCTAATGCAAACATGATACACCTTCTTAAAAAAAAGCAGGTTGAACTGAAGTTATGCTGGCCAGTTACAACATTAACGTCCTTCTGAAATCTAGAGACAATGAACAGTGTGATTAGCACTGGCTGTGACCATCACTATGTAAGTAAACAGGCAGCTTGATCTTAGGCACCCTTCAGGCACTTTCATTGGTGCTTGTTAAGAATGCTTTCTGATTATCTGTGTCTCTTTTCAGGGACAGGTATTCCTTATACCCCTGTAGGGCTTCCCCAAGATTGCAAACCCAATGGATCTATGAAGTGCAGAGTGTCCAGTCTGGAGTGATATTGGAGAATACAGTTATTGCTCATTGACTTAACAATGTGCATGTGACATGCTAAGCCTATGAAATTGATTGGACATAAGAAAGATTGATATTTCCCTTCATGTCAATTAAATGAGACAATTTAGCAAATTACTAACATATTGAATAAGTTCACAACTTGCTCAGGGTCATGTTATTATTTGCATTGGTTTAATATTGTCACATGTAACAAGATATAGTGAAAAGCTTGTCTTGAATACTGTACAGATCAAATCATTACACTGTGTATTACAGAAGGTAAAATAACGACAATACTCCTACAAGAGGGCTTCAGCCTTGCTGTCTTTTGGAAGATTGCACGCTTCTATGACCCAGAGAGCTATGTTGGCTTGAATCAGGGCTTTATGCTTTAGCTCTGCCAAATAGGTCAAAAGGTAGAGGTCAGACTAAGAGTGGTCCTCTGGTCTGCCAGGTTTGGGGTTCAGCTCAGGACTAACAAAGCAGACTGGTAAAACACAATTGATATGGAAAGAGCAATGAAGAATCCTTCTACATCCGAGCATGATGGTATTCCTGAGTCTCCACCCGTAACTTGCATGTCTGGCAGTAGTGAAAACCAAGAGGAAGCTACTGACGTGATAAAGGAAGCCCTGAACACCACTAGAGGTGGAGGACTTTCATTGCTGCCCTAAATGCCAGTGGTGCAATGGGCAGTAAGTAATAACAATACAGAATGAAGTGTAAAAGCTTCCAAAAAAAGTCTACTGCAGATAAATGATAAAGTGCAAAATCATAATGAAGTAGATCGTGAGGCAAAGAGGTCAGTTGTCTGATAACAGTACTGCAGAAACTCTCCTGAACCTGGTTGTATATGTTTTCAGGCTTTTGTGCCTTCTGCCCAATGGGAGAGGAGAAAAGAGAGAATGTCTGGTGTGGGTGGAGTCTTTGATAACGCTAGCTGCTGTACCGAGGCAGCAAGAAGTATAGACGAGACCATAGACAGGAGGCTGGAGTACTATGGGTATGCATTTGAATTTAACATTAAAATATTTAGCATTTGTGCAAAATTCTGTTTCATCAATATTAACAGTAATCCTTCTAAGTCCCTCAAATATCAGCCTCTTGAACAAAAGAGGATAACTGCGCTCATCTATTGAGGTGTTTCCACTACCAGTGATCTCACTTTAAGAATTTTTTTATCTCGTTATTTCATGCTTTTGTTATTTACTGATATATATTTACGTATATTTGCATTTGCGCAATTGTTGCCTTCTGTGCTCTACTTGATCTTTCATTGATCCTGTTACAATTACTACTCTATAGATTTGCTGAGTATGCCCATCGGAAAATGAGCCTTAGGGCTGTATGTGGTGACATATGTATATACACTCTGATAATAAAATTGACTTTGAACTTTGAGAGACATCTTCTTTGACATGTAGAAAAGATGAAAAATAGACTTTTTTTTAGCATGGAATTCAGTTGAAACAACAGGGCTTCTAAACAAGTTTAGAAGTTAAACTAACTAAGTTGCATTGGTAAATAAAATGCTTTATTTTCAGGTACAAATTGAACTCTCTTTGACCATCTGAACTGCCGGCATTACTCATCTCAACAACAGTCCCAGATCAGCTCAGTCTACACTCTAAGTGCAGGAAAGGTTGAGAATATTTACACAGGTGAAAGTATTTCACTGGGCTTCCATGTGAAACTGACCTGTTTTGGAAACCCAACTATCTTCAATAATCCAGGGTAACATACTAAAATAGCTCATAAAACTGCTGCTTCATAGGTCCAGTGCACTGACCTCAGGTCATTTCTCCGTGAAGTTTACGTGCCCTCCCAAAGACTATACAGGTTTTCTCCGGATATTCCAGTTTTCTCTCACTTCCCATCAACATCATTGCATCCATACATTCTGAGAGGGCGAACTGGGACGTTTTCAGGATCTGCTGCACCCGCCAGCTGGCATTGACATCACACCATTATAATAAGGAGGATGAGAGGTGGCTTGATAGAACTGTATTAGATCATGAGAGGCACAGACAGAGTGGACAGTTAGCTCCTTTTTCCCAAGGTGGTAAAGGCCAATACAGAGAACATGCATTTAAGGTAGGTTTTTTTTTTACACAGGAAGTTGTGTCTGCTTAGAACACACTGAGAGGATGGTGGTAAGGTCTGACACAATAGGACGTTTAAAAGATTCTTAAATAGGCACTTAGATGTAAGAAAAATGAGAGTTTTGGGGTGTGTAGAAGGGAAAAAATAGGTTGATCATGGAGTAGGTTAAAAGGTCAGCATAATGTCATGGACTGAAGGACCCGTAATGTGCCGTACAGTTCTATGTTCTATCCCAACGATGTGCGGGATGGTGGGTTACTTGGCAACTGGCGGTTGGCCTTCAGCTGCAGATAAATGATAAATTCTCTGGAGAAAATTTGATAGCAATGTAGGAAGAATAAGAAAAATGAGATTAGTGCGGATGCATGCTTGGGTTCTGTTTATTGTTTGTTTATTATCACATTTATTGCCCTATGCACAACTACAGGTGTGCGCAAGTGCAATGAAAAAAATTAGCTGCAACAGCGTCGCAGGCACATAGCAGCAGATAAGCAGCATTCTCAAGTGAAAGAAACTTAAATCAACCATAAATTATACAGAACAAAAGAACGCAATTACAACAAAAAAGTGTAGATGATTGCACTGAAAGGCTTGTTTCATTGTTGTATGACTCAATGATGTAAAGATCAGGAAAATAAAGGAAATCCATTTATATTTTTTATAATTTAGTTTTAAAATTTAAAGTAATTTATTCACACAGGGATTGTGCTGATGCTGGAAAATTTGAGCAACACATACAAAAAGCTATAGGAACTCAGCAAGACAGGCTGCATCTATGGAGGGGAATAAACAGTCAATATTTTGGGCCAAAACCATTCATCAGATCCCATTGAAGGCCTGACTGATGAAGGCTGCTCATCTTCATTCATTTGTTTCATTTGTTGTCTATAAATTAATTATGTTAATTAAATCTTTTTTTAAAAAAATTGCCTTTGAATGTCAGAGACACATAAAAATATTTCAAAGCCTTATAGTCTTTGACAGGAAGCTATACACCACCCTTGCCTTCGATGCTTGTCAAAGGCAGGTAGAGAACTCAGTGTGGCTGTGGCTTCATACACAATGTGCCTATCCCCAAATCACCCTGCTCTGGGAAGGGATATCTGTACCAATTTGACTTAAGGACCATAGCAGGGTGGTTGGATGTATGGGGAAACATAACGTGTAGATGGAGGTCCAATGTAAATATGGTCTGATCCAAAGTTACTTTTCTTGCAGATACCAAACCTTGAGATACAAGAAACTACAGAATCTGGAGCAACAATTAAGATGCTTGGAGGACGTCGTCAGTGTGTAGGGCAATAGACAGTTAATGTTTCAGATCGAGATTCTTCTTCTGAACCCTTCATCCAGCCATGATGTAAAGATTAAGAAGATAAAGGAAATACAGTTTTTTAAAATTAGGAAATTATAAAAAAATTAACAGGATAATTTAAATTTATTAGCATTCTAATAAATGGTATTTGTTTTTCTATAATTTTTAAATAAATTATTTTAATTCAAAAATTCTCAATGGCTTTGAACTTAGAGACATACTGTATGTCAACTCTCCAATTCCCTCCACAAATGCTGCCTGTCCCACTAAATACTTCCAGTATCCTGTGCACCATTCTAGCATTGTCTGGATAAAAATCAAGGAGAATAAGGGCCATAGGGAAACAAAAAAATAATTCAAGAAGCAGGAATTGGAGAAGGAAATTAGTGGATAGATGTCTAGATATTAATGGAATGAAGAGATAATTGTGCAGGAAAATGGAGCTGAGGTGGAATATCAGCTGTGATCTTGGTGAACAGTGGAGAAGACTTAAAAGACTGCATGGCCTAATTCTAAGTTCCTAGGTGTGAATATCACTGATAGCCTGTCCTGATCCAACCACAATGATGTCATGGCTAGGAAAGCTGACCAACACCTCTGTTTCCTCAGGAGGCTAAATAAATTCAGCCTGACTCCATCAACGTAGAAATTTTTGCCTGTTTATTCTATCTGAATCCATAACAGGAAGTATGGCTACTCTTCTAAGTGTGACAAGAAACTGCAGAGTTGTGGGCACAGTTCAGCACATCTCTGATATCTGCCGTGGACTCTCTCTATACTTCTCACTGCCTCAGCAAACAGCCAGCGTAATCCAAGACCCCACCCACCCTAGTGACTCTCTCTTCTCCCCCTCCCTTCAAGCGGAAAATACAAAAGCCTGACAGCATGTACCACCAGCTTCTATCCCACTTTATCAGTCTCTTGAATGGACTTCTTGTACGATTTCATGGACTCTTGGCCTCATGATGTACCTTGTTATGATCTTGCAGATTATTACTTATTGCACATTTTCAGTAGGTTTTGCACTTTTTTTCTGCATTGCTATTGTTTAACTTTATTCTGACTCATAGTACTGTGTAATGATTTGAACTGTATAAACAGTATACAAGGCAGGCTTGGTCCATATAGTAATAATATACCAATAATGACAATTCATATGCTTTTATGTTCTTAAGACAGCTGAGTCACACTATGGGAAACCAATAAATAATATAGCAAATACATATTCTCTATTATTGTCCATTATGAATTCCACTGAATAGATTCAAATGTATCTGGATCTCTGGAGAAATAATGGATCAGAAGTTGCTGGCTCACTTGTGGAACATAGTCCCTCCACTCACCGAGAGTGGATGAGGAAAGCAATTTTACTGGCTCCTACATTTCAGCTTGGGCAGAGGGACAACATAACACATTGAGGACACCCCAAGCCTTTGACTTCTGCTGCTTTGCTGTCTGCAAAATCTGTGAGCTTTTAGTCCAGAAAATTGCATCTTTCTGACACTCATTTTGGAAGGGAGTCAACAATGTGAACAGATATAAGGGTATTTTAAACTTTAAACAAAATAATATTGGATAAATACTGCTGAAATAGTAATACATAATTGTGCTCATTAAACAGATATGAAATAACTTCAAAAATTAACATCTTCCCCCATTTAACACACACAAAATGCTGGAGGAACTCAGCAGGAGAGGCAACATCTATGGAAAAAAGTACAGTCGACATTTTCAGGACTACTGAAGGGTCTCAGCCCAAAATGTTCACCGTTTTCTCTTTCCCATAGATGCTGCCTGACCTGCTGAGCTCCTCCAGCATTTTGTGTGTGCTGCTTGGGTTTCCAGCATCTGCAGATTCTCTCTTGTTTGTGATCTTCCCCTTCATTTTTCTTTTTCACACTCCCACCTTCTTCCTCACGGTCAATGATATCTTGGATCGAAAGACGCCCTGCTGGAGGAACTCAGTGGGCCGAGCAGCAACTGTGTTGGGGTGGGGTGCGGTTGGTGGGGAGAAGATTTGTCAATGTTTTGGGTGGAGGTCCTGCAATAGGATTGTTCAGTACTCCACTTTTCAGCATCTGCAGGTCTTTTGTGTTTCCAGATCCTGAATCTGCTCCCTGCTTCAGGAACTCAGAGGCAGTGGGGGTAATCTTAGAGTTCTGCCACGGGGCTCCAGTGAAGAAGTGCATGGACAGGTTCAACAGTTGGATAGCTAGTGCTGAGGTCTCCTCTCACCTTAAATATATCCCCTCTAGTATTAGATATTTTTATCCAGGGCAAAAAGATACTGGCTGTCAATCTGTGCCTCTTATAATTTAATAAACTTCCAACAGGTCTTCTCTTTACCTCTGCAGCTCTAGAGAAAACAACCCATGTTTGTCCCATAGCAATACCCTCCAATCCAGGCAAGAGATACAGAGGCCTGAAATGCCACCCCACCAGGTGGGCAGAGGGGTAACATAACATATTGAGGACACCCCATGCCTTTGACTCTGCTAATTTGCTGGCTGTAAGATCTGTGCGTTTTTGGTCCAATCAGGCGCATTTAATCACTTTGTTTATTAAAAAAAAAGGAGTACTTGTTTATCTGACAATAAACTCAACTTCAATTGTGACATTCTGGTAAACCTCTCACACCCTCTCCAAATGCTTTACACCCTTCCTGCAATGGGGCAACCAGTACTGAATCCAATACTCCCAATGCAGCCGGAACGGAGCGTTTCTGGAGCTGCTCGGATAAACAGAGTTCTATAACTCCATTTGTCATTGCAGCCAACTGTAGCCAGCAAGTCTGACAAATGACTCAGAGTGTCAGCGACCCAACTTTGGGGTAATACAATGAAAATTGCCAATGGAAACTTGTCACACCGCCAACATACCTTCCTATTAGTGGAGATGTTGCCACAATGAGTTACTCTAAGAGCATATTTATTTAAGTAAAATTGTGCAGGGAAGAGTGCACAAAGGAGCTACAAAAATAAGATCAGAATATAGAAATTTGAAAATGGTGTTTAAATTATGTTTGTGTGACTTAATTCAATTAACCTCTGCCATCTGATCCCATTTTTATCAGAGGACTATGAATGATATTCCCCAGGGATAAATGAGTCACCCATTCACACTAGAGATGAAACCTCACCAGCAGTAGTCACTTCAATGTATCTGATGCTTTCAACACAGCTGGACAATGCAAGGTACATCATGGGAGTATCACTGGATGGAAATTGGCATCTGGTCATCTAAAGAAATAAAGGGATGGTGTAGTGCCTGGATTACTGTCACTGGATGTGACCTTGGTCCAGTGTTCTGTAGACCAGATCTGGAGCATTACAATTTAGTATGGCAATTGCATTGCCTGTGACTGCAAGAAACAGCTGCAAACACATCACAGAAACAAACCTCCCTTCCATGGACTCTGCCAATAGTTCACACTACCTCATTAATGCAGCTAGTATTATCAAAGACCCACTCACCCCAGACATTCTCTCATTTCACATCTTCCATCAGGCAGAAGACTAAAAGCCAGTACCTCAAGGGTCAAGAACACCGTCCACCTTGCATTTATAAGCCTACTAAATGGTTCCCTAGTATGATAAGATGGACTCTTGACTTCACAGTCTACCTTGCTATGATCTTATAGCTTAATGTCTACCTACATTGCACTGTCTCTGTAGCCTTTACACTTTATGCTACATTGCTATTGTTTTACCTTGTTCTACCTTAGTGCACTGTTTCTTGATGTAAAGTTCAAAGTAAATTTATTATCAAAGTATGTGTATAGTATACAAGCTCATGCAGATTTCATCTGTTTGAACAGTATGCAAGACAAGCTTTTCACTGTATCCTGGTACATGTGATAACAATATACCAGTTCTAATTCTAATTTCAATACAGGAGATTAAGTACCATCAGGACAGCTGGATAATTTGTGTTCAATTAATTAAGTCACTTGAAAGGAAACGGAGGTCCGTATCAGTAATGGTGGCCATGAATTATTGTAAAAATATGTCTGTTTAACCAATGACTTCTAAATGAGATATGCTGTTCGACCTCATTTGGTCTATATGTTAATCCTAATGGAAGGCTGGAGATTCTACCCTCTGAAATATGCCAGCTGCTCTGTTTAATGGAATTTAAGGATCAACTCAAAGCTAAAAGATTCGTAAAATTGTAAAGTCATAAAGCATGGAAATAGGCCCCTCAACTTAACTAGCCACGCCAATCAAAATAATGATCTAAATTAATCCAGCTTAATTGGCCGATCTCCTCGTCAACCTTTCCTCACCATGTGACTGTCCAAACATATTTTTTAAACATTGCAATTGTACTCGTCTCTACCACTTCCTCTGGCAGCTTGTTCCACATACCAACCTACCTCGGTGTGAAAGGGTTGGTCCTCAAGCCCCATTAAATCTTTCTGCTCACACCATAAACCTCTGGCCTCTCATTTTAAACCCCCCAACCCTGGGAAAAAAGGCTATGATTGTCCACCCTGTCTACGCCCCTAAAAATATTTTAAAGCTCCATTAGGGTTGTAGTTTTAAAACACTAACTACCTTGTTTTTGTACTTTTGTTATACCATTGCACTTCTAAAATACTTGATGCTCTTGCACTACAATGAGGAGATTACAAAGGAATGCAGTGGACGAAACTTTCCAAGGTTCCGGAGCACCTACTGAGTGAGGCACTGAAACGTTGTAAAGCTTCTGCAGGGAAAAAAAATCCCTGTTGCCAATATGCATTGAGGTACTGTGTTTTGCTGAGTTCCTCCAGCGATTTGTGTGTTGCTCTATGCTTCAGTGTCTGCAGTCTCCTGCATCTCTGGCTTGGTTTAATCTGAACCATCTGAATGACATTACTAACAGCGCACAAACGTCACCAGCATGGTTTCAGTAACACACACACAAAATGCTGGTGGAACGCAGCAGGTCAGGCAACATCTATAGGGAGAAGCGCTGTCGACGTTTCGGGCTGAGACCCTTCATCAGGACTAACTGAAAGGAAAGATAGTAAGAGATTTGAAAGTAGTGGGGGGAGGGGGAAATGCTAAATGACAGGAGAAGACCGGGAGGGATAGAGTGAAACTGAGAGCTGGAAAGGCGATTGGCAAAAGGGATACAGAGCTGGAGAAGGGAAAGGATCATGGGGTGGGCAGTCTAGGGAGAAAGAAAGGGGGAAGGGAGCGTCAGAGGGAGATGGAGAACAGGCAGAGTGATGGGCAGAAAGAGAGAGTGTTATGTGAGTATTATTAAAAGTAGGTTAATACTAATCGAGAAGCTGTTGGTAGCAAGAGGCGGGATCCGGGGTTGTCGGGGTCATTCCTTCCACTCTCTTGACTCCCAGTATGCATTGTATATCGTTCCTCCACCCAGGCCGCACGAGGTACCTGGAAGCCTCTGTATTGTAAATATCATTTGCCGTCCCAGATAAAGATGCTCTTTTGGCTATCAAGTTGTCGAGTGGTCTTTTTGTAAAGTAGAAGTTACCACATATTTTTGGCGATGAGGTAAACTGGTTTTGTGGACGGGTCGGCCCCGTTTTCGACCAGGAGCTGTGAGCGGGCGAGGAGCCTCGTGTTCGGATGGCTGCGTTCGGAATGGTCGGTGTGTTCGACGAGCAAATCGAAGAGCGGCCGGAGTACGAGGAAAGTTTGGGCCAATTTTTCTGTGCCAATGGAATTACTGAGGCGTCTAAGAAGCGCTCTATTCTCCTGAGTGTGTGTGGGGCAAGGACGTACAAGCTGATACGGAACTTAGCCACGCCGTGGAAACCGGGAGAAATTCCATACGATGAACTGGTCAAGCTCGTGGGGAAACACCACAATCCGAAGCCTTCGGAGATAGTTCAACAGTTCAGGTTTCACAGCCATGTCCGGAAGCCAGGTCAGTCTGTGGGTGATTTTGTGGCCGAGCTTTGGCGGCTGTCGGAACATTGCGATTTCGGAGCCGTGTTGGATGACATGCTCCGCGACAGATTAATATGCGGCATTAATAATGCCGCTGTACAACGCCACTTGTTGGGGGAAACCTCACCGTTGGCTTTCAAGAAGGCCCTAGAGATTGCCCAAGGCATGGAGATGGCTGCTGATAATGCCAAGGATATACAGGAAGGATATGGGGGGTCGCAGTCTGCAGCAGTGCTCCAAGACAGGAGGGAGACTGGTAAACAGGAAAAGCGGGTGGAATATTTTCGGTGTGGAGGAACGCACTGTGCAAATGTTTGTAAATTCAAAGATACTCTCTGCCATGCTTGTAGCAAGAAGGGACATTTAGTTAAAAAGTGCAGGAGCATAAAGGGTAAGGTTAAGCCTGGGCAGGGGAAAGCTCAACAGACTCAGCCAGCCACACACTACCTAGGAGAAGCAGACGAAGATTCGGCAGCCTGTGCCTACAACACGTTTGGGGAGGAAAAGAATGAGGGACCACCTGAACCATATTATGCCACAGTCACTGTCAAGGGAAAGGATGTTAAGTTCGAGATTGATTCAGGGGCTACTGCATCGGTCATTAGTGAAGAGACCTACAGGAGGACATGGGGATCCAACCTGCCTCCCATTAGACCATCTAAGCTCCAACTCAGGACCTATACGGGGCAGCCCATACCTCATTTAGGGGTGTTTTATGTGGATATTTTGGCCGGGGACCAGAAGGCTGAAGCCAGGCTGGTGATAGCTAAGGGCAGTGGGCCCAGACTTTTAGGCCACGATTGGCTTCGCAAAATCCGGCTCAACTGGCCTGAATTTAAATATGCACACATGACGGAAGAGCATGAGGTGCAGCGTGCAGATGAAGTCGCCAATGGCAATGTGAGTGACAGACATAGTCCAGACACGTTTGAGAGTGAGCTCGCAGCGCAGCTTGCGGCTTTTCAGCCTATTATAGGAGAAATTGAAGTTACCCCCTTGGCACTGAAAGCCAGCACGCCACTTCCAGTACAGCGAAGCAGTGACCCATCTCTTGTACCACCTGCCCAGTTACAGCAAGGTGCATCTGAGCCTGATGATCCCGCTAACAGGAACCCGCATGTGAAGCCAATTGTAACAGTAGTAAACGATGCTCCTGCAGACAATGTAAGAACAGAGCCTCCAGGACCACCAGACAAGCATTCAGAAAGCACTCTAAGTGATTTGACAAAGAAAGTAGAATTTTCTGGAGGTGGTGGCCCCCTGGGAATCCATGTGGTGCCTTTTAACTCTACACTGAGTGGAAGATTCCTTGGCCTGAGCATTTGTGGTACTGAAGAGAATGGCCATTCAAGAGAAGAAAACCTGCTCCAGGAGAATGAATGTATCATCAAAATCAATGACTGTGATTTAACAGACAAGACCATTGTTCAAACACAAGAGGTTTTCCGAAACGCATTGCGATTTCCTGCTGTTGAATTCCAGACAGTTCTAAGTTATGATAAGGAACTCAATGAAAAATTTGCAATTGGGTCTATTCTGAGCCATGGTTCAAAAACCAAAGTTCCTTCTTCAGTGCGTTCCAAGCTAGTGGCAAACCTGCAGATGCCGTTTACCCCAATAATGCTGAGAATAGCTTGCCACTGATTTCAAAGAAGCTCAGTAGTCCAAAACAGTTAAGGAGCAATGACCACCTAATGCATACCAGGAAAGCATGTCCACCAGTGACTTTGCCAGAGGGAGAGACACTGGCAGAGGGGGCAGAGTCCCCTGAAGAGGATGGACATCCTCACGCAGACACACAGACCCCTCTCGTGTCCCCAACACTAGATCCACCCAAAACATCCTCACTAGCGGTGCCTGCTGGGTCACCGGGGGTAGTGCGTAGATCGCAGCGCCCTCGCAAACCTCCTGACAGACTGAATCTTTGATTGGATAGTTTCTTTTGTTGTTAGATTGAATATTGAATTTGCCATGTCTTTTAGGTGTTTTTGTATTGGTATCCTGTTGCTAATAATTCTGCTGTTTTTATTTCCCAGTTCTTCTATATTTGGGGAATGTTGGATTTTAAAGGGGGAGAAGTGTTGTAATGTGAGTATTATTAAAATTAGGTTAATACTAATCGAGGAGCTGTTGGTAGCAAGAGACGGGATCTGGGGTTGGCGGGGTCTTTACTTCCGCTCTTTTTACTCCCATTGTATGCAGTTCCTCCACCCAGGCCGCACGAGATACCTGGAAGCCTCTATATTGTAAATATCATTTGCCGTCCCAGATAAAGATGCTCTTTTGGCCATCAAGTTGTCCAGTGGTCTTTTTGTAAAGTAGAAGTTACCAGAGAGAGAAAAATAAAAGGAGGAGGGGGGATAAAACTAAATCTATCAGGGAGGAGGGGCATTAACGGAGGTTGGAGAAGTCAATGTTCATGCCATCAGGTTGGAGGCTACCCAGCCGGTATATAAGGTGTTGTTCCTTCAACCTGAGTGTGGCTTCATCTTTCTGCCCATCACTCAGCCTGTTCTCCATCTCCCTCTGGTGCTCCCCTCTCCCTTTCTTTCTCCCTAGGCCTCCTGTCCCATGATCCTTTCCCTTCTCCAGCTCTGTATCCCTTTTGCCAATCACCTTTCCAGCTCTTAGCTTCACCCCACCCCCTCCAGTCTTCTCCTATCATTTTGCATTTTCCCCTCCCCCTTCTACTTTCAAATCTCTTACCATCTTTCCTTTCAGTTAGTCCTGACGAAGGGTCTCGGTCCGAAACATCAACAGCGCTTCTCCCTATAGATGCTGCCTGACCTGCTGCGTTCAACCAGCATTTTGAATGTGTTGCTTGAATTTCCAGCATCTGCAGATTTCCTCATGGTTTCAGTAAGGTTTATTTCACTTAAACATCCCATAACTTCCGAACAGAACCAAGCCTGGTGCCTTTTCAACCACAGCAGGCAATTTGGAGGCACTTCTTTTGGAAAAGGCCTTGCCAACTGTTGTTGTAAACAATATTTGGGTCAGAGAGGGATGCAGCAGATAGAAACAGGCCCCTTCAGCCCATTGAGTTTGTGTCATCTTCATCACATGTACCTTAATCCCTCAATAATCCCATTTTATCCTCCCCCCTCAGACTCCACCACTCACCAGGTCGATTAAGACTGAATGAACCTACAACCACCCATTTGCACTCATCCTATAGTATTCCCATTTTTTATTCTCCGCAACATCCCATCAAATCCACCCCCCCCACCCCCCGCAAGTTCTAACACTCATCTACACACTAGATGAGTGATCAATTAACCTTCTGACCTGCACATCTTTGGGTTGAGGGAGGAATCTGGAGCAGCAGGCTGAAATTAGAGGGAGCCCATGGGGTCGTAGAGAGAACATGTAAGGCCCACGCAGACAAAGGTCAGAACTGAACCCAGTCCCTGACACTGCGAGGCAGCGGAGCTCCAGTTGTCACTGTGATGTCCCCACTTAATATTGAGCCACACAAAATAATCATACAGATGATCTGTTGCTGCAAAGCAAGGGGATTTATGAGCTATTACACAATTTGCTTCAAAGTTCTGGGAAGGCAGGTGAATTTCTCTGCCAATAATGCATTATCAAACCAAGTCTGCCAAAGCCTGCATCAACACTGAGCTTTAGGAAGTCCCATCATTTGCACACAGCTGTTCCCACTTGCATGGAGGAAATGTTATCCTGTGTGCAGCATTCTTTGTTTTCATTAGCACAAGCTTGGATTAATAGACCAGAGTTGAGGGGCAAAATGGAAATTAAATTTCCATTAATTCAGTAAGAACAATCACAACTAGGGCAATGCACTTACAGAGGGCTTATTCCTTTCAGCCATGTAACCATAATGAATACTCACACATGATAGGCTGTCAAAGTAAAGGTGAGGATAATGTCACTTGTTATTTTCATGCAAATACTGCAGCAATTTCCATCAAGGAACAGATCTATACTTATATGCACAAGTTCTGGAACTGCATTCCAGTTTGCAATGCCCTACACTTAGCCATGTGGGAAAGGGCATTTTGCCAACACATTGAATAACGTTGCTAGGCTGGACCTCACTGGCTAACGTCAATGCTTTAATTACTGTTGCATCTGAGTACCCATTGACATCGATACAATGATAGGGGAAGTCACGAGAGACTGCAGATACTGGAATACGAAGCAACAAACAATCTACTGGAGGAGCTCAATGGATCAGACAGCATCTGTAGGAGGAAAGGAATAGTCAATTCTTTGAGTCAAACCCATGGATCGGGACTGGTTAGGAAGGTGAAGTCTTGCTACAATTGCATGGGACATTGGTCAGAGTTGTCAGAACTCTGGTCTATTCTGGGGTTGGCCAGCAGGGGCAGTCATAGTTCTCCAAGGGTTGTTTTTTCAGAACTGATTGGACTCTCTTGTTATTGATTTTTGACTGCACATGTTCCCAATTAATGTTTGTGTATTTAAACCCTAATTCTCGTACCTTACTTTCCTCAGTCTTAAGTAGCAAGAGGTGTGTGTGGTCTGCAGTATGCATCATGGTTCCTGCAATTGGGTTCACTCGTATTCCTCAGTGGTACTGTGGTAGAGTGCTGGGTTTCAACCCAGTGACCTGAGTTCCGTCCCTAATTGGACCATTTCCCTTACAAGAGTATTCTTGGAGTCACTTTATTTTACAAGTTATGTACATAACTGGAGGTAGCTCAGACAAGGTTCAATTGGCTGAGCCACACGATGAGGGAGTTGCCTAATGAGGAGTAGGTTGAGATTTAGTATATATTCATTGGCATTTAGAAGATCAAGAGATGATTTCATAGTGACAGTTAAGACCCTGACAAAGCTTGGCAGATAGTTACTGAGAGAGTGTTTTAATTGATGAAGGAATATAGAACAGGGTGCAAAGTTTCAGAATGAAGGATCACCCATTTAAGATGGAGATGAGGAAGATTTTTTCCCTTCAGCGGTTTGGAAATCTTTGGAATTCTTTAAAGCTGACAGCTGTGAAGGCTGGATCATTGAACATATTCAAGGCTGAGACAGACACATCTTAATCAGCAGGGAAATCAAGGGTTGTAGGGATCAGGCAGGTAAGAGGACTTGAGACTGTGATCAGGCCATGGTATGTGTACATGATACAGCAGGCTTAAGGGATCAATTTCTTTACTTATAGACTGTAGGAGATTTCTCAGGAAGAAAGGGAAAGGTAAGTACACTTTTAAAGTTATTTTTCTTTAATTTGCTTCTTTATTTCTGTAATTGGGTATTTTGTTTATTCCTTACTTACCAAATTCTTTATTTCATTTAATGCTTAATACAGCTTTAATTCAGTCCAACTGTGCCAAATGCCTATTTTCATCACCAATGAAAAGTTTCTATGTACATTTGAGTTATAGACAGGGTCACATACAGAAGGAGAACACAGAAAAAAGACCAAGCCCTTGTTAAACGTTTAACCACTCATTTACAAACAGTGACCAATTAACCTCCCAACCCACAGGTCTTTGAGATGTGGCAGGAAATTGGAGCAGCTGGAAGGGGCCTATGTGGCTACAAGCGACGTGTTCATATGACAGCACCCAACGTTAAAGCATTGTGAGGCAGCGTCTCTACTAGCTGTGCCACTGTGCTGACAAACCTCCTGGTTTGGGCACTCCAGTGTAATTCTGGGCAATGGGGATATTAAAGACAGAGAGATGACAGACAAGGACTGATTAGTTATCAAATGGTGGGGCATTCTCCTTCTCTTAGTTTTTAACAGCCGATGGAAGTCACTGTTCAGCAGACTGAATAGCCTTTACGTACTTTATAGCTTATTTTAAACTTATTTTTATTTCATGATTGTTTTAAGTAAACACATTTCTGGCTAGCACTTCAGCTAAATGAACAAGAATATATATTTTGTGCAGACGCTTAACAGGGGACAATCTGAGTGCAAGTGTCGTAACACCTCAGTAAACCGACAAGTGACAGAACATAGCTATAATTTGATTATATCTTCCCGTGTTTTCCTTGGGCATCATACCGGAAATCAGATTAAATTGGAGCAGACACTGATGTCATTGTGGGTTGAGGTGATGGGGGTGTGGGAAGAGGACGAGACAACATGAGCTGTTCAAAGTGTGGTTATTTATTGGAGCTGAAAAGCTACGGGAACAGGAGAATTGGCAGCACGACTCTCAAATAATAACCGGAATTTATATACTTTTACATTGTATATATAATCATACTGCACATACAATCAATATATTGTATGTTTTGGATACCCACCGAACTTGTTATAGCTCAATCTACTAATGCTCATCTTGAAAGCTTGTAAGCTTGTGTCTATGCCTTAACAATTTTACTTTCATCAGCAAATTGGTTCCCATTCTCTTATTTAAATTTATTTTAACTTGTTTACCTGCAGCTAAGTAATTATAAGTAGGCAGTAAAGTAAAATGCAAAGACCTGGCTCCTTTCTAAAATAGTTACTTGATTGATGCTACACATGCAGTTCATGTGACATGAACACTACAGAAAATATGTATTGGGGACATAATGCTCATTGTTAAGGGCAATTTGTTCAGTCACATCAATCATGCTTGCTGCATATAATTGAGCAGTTTTAATTGCTGATGTTGTCTTGTCCAATAGCTGTATTTTGTTACATGACTAATGCAACCTAAGCTCCATCATTCTCATTAAAGTTAGAAAATACAAAACCATTTTGCAGCAAACTGGCTGTAAGTGCTGTTGATGCAGTGATGATAATGGATGGAACAATTGTAATGTGGTATTGTAACAAACTGGTCCTAGTCCACAATGCCCTATTACAGGGCCTGATGACAATGGCTTGGTTGGACAGCCACGTTAAAATACATTGTGACAGCATTCTTAAACAATACTTCTGCCTTGCTCAATATTATATAATGTATTTCTGTTTGGTTACATTTTGTGTGATTGAGTTTCTGTCTGTGAAAAGCACTTTCCATTGTACTAATGTTAGCCAATAACAAAATTATGCCTTGGTTTATGTCAAAACCAATCTTTCTCTATTGAAATCTGAAGAGTTGTTCCCTTGTGGCAGGCTGACACTGCACCTACACATGAAAACTTCATAGACAAAAGCAATTTCAGTGGAGAAAAGTACTTACATGCACATTTTGCTCCAGTGCTGTGAATTGGATCTTAATGCAGTCTATGTTAACACTTTGCATTCCTTTGCACAACAGGAAGGGGAGAGAATAGAGGAGTAAAAGTTCAATGTGACTGCATTATAAAAAATTCCTATATAATATATGCACTCCAGAAAAAAAAAGAATGGATCCTGAAGAAGGATCTCAGCCTGAAATGATGACATCATGTACCTCCATAATATCCAGGACATCTTCAAGGAGTGGTGCTTCAAAAAAATGGTGTCCATCATTAAGGACATGCATCACCCAGGACATGCCCTCTTCTCATTGCTACCATGAGGAAGGAGGTACAGAAGCCTGAAGGGGCAACACAATGATTCAGAAACAGCTTCCTCCCCTCTTCCATCGAATTTCTGAATGGACAGTGAACCCATGAACACTATCTCACTACTTTTTATTTCTATTTTTTCACTACTTAATTTAACTATTTAATACATGCTTACTGTAATTCGTTTTTCTCTCTTATTATATATTGCATTGTGATGCTACCTAAAAGATAACAAATTTCACAACATATGCCAGTGATGTTAAACCTGATTCTAACCCTGTTATTGATTTTCACAGATACTGCCTGACATTCCAGTTCCTCCACCATTTTGTGTGTGTTGCTTGGATTTCCAGCATCTGAACACTTTCTCATATTCAGAAAATACAACTTTATTATAAAGATACCCACCCAACATTCACTTAAAAGTTATATTGTCATGAGAAGTAAGCAGGTCAAGCTGGATTGTGTTGGCTGAAGCTGATAGTTTGAAAGGGAAGCCCCTGGTGTTTATCAGTTCTCACCTCAGTACGTCTGGGTTTACTGTGATCCTGCTGTAAAACTAATGTTCTCAGTAAGAGATGTTGGTGTATCTGCGGATCTACTCCGATTCTGACCTCTGCACTATTCCACCATTCACAACCCTTACTCGAATGACAATCATGACTTCATCCAATGAGGCCTCAACTCTTGCATTCCCTCTCTTTTAACTCCCTTTTCTCCTTAAACATCCTACCAGTTTCTATCTTGCTGTTATAAGACTATTAAATACTTCCCTAGTATGATAAGTAAGTCTGCTCAGCTCATTATGTCTTGCAGCTTATTTACAGTACATGCACTGCCCTTTCTCTGTAACACTTTATTCTGCATTGTTATTGTTTTACCTTGTTCTACCTCAGTGCACTGTGTAATGAATTGTTCTGTATAAACAGTATACATGACAAGCTTTTCACTGCATCTCGGTACGTGACAATAATAAAGCAATTCCAATTCTAATTTAAAACACATTTCTCTGATCACCCTGGGATCTAGGTATTACTAGCATGACCAGAATTGGTGCCCATCCATCGGTCTTTTACAAGAAGATACCTTATTTATAAAATACAGGTTGTGCCTTTAAAACTGAGATAAAGAGGAACTTCTTCAGCTAGAGGGTCAAAGGGGTGTAGTGGCCGAGTCATTGAATGCACGTAAGACAGAGGTCCTACATTGATATGAGGGCTGAAGTTTACAGGGAGAAGGCAGGAAAATTCAAATGTAGTAATGGAAAGAACAGCTTCGCAAACACTTCATGAATGCATTGTTCAAGAAGAAAACATGAAATGGTTTCAGCACATTGTAAAAATATGAATTGAATTGATAGTACAATGACTACAGAAAGATACACAGCAGTTGTAATCAGATCGTAAGAATATAAGACATAGCAGTAGAATTAGGCCATTTGGCCCATAGAGTCTGCTCCCCTATTCAAGTTACAGCATGGTAATGGACCTCAATGAGCCTGACTGCCAAAGTGCACCCATTTGACATACTAACCATACATTTTTGGAATGTAGGAAGAGACAGGAGAACCATGAGGAAGCCTATGCAGTAATGGGGAAAACATATATCTCCTTAGAGTCAACACTAGAGCTGAACCTTTGTCCCAGGCACTACAATATCATTATGGTAGTTCAGTGGTTAGTACAGCACTTGACAGAGGCAGCGACACAGGTTTAACTCCCACCACTGCCTGTATGTTCTTCCTGTGACTGTGTGGGTTTCCTCCACATGCTCTGGTTTCTTCCCACTGCCCAATGATGTACAAAGCTTTACTTTGTTTCCTAAGAAAATGTTTCAGTTTGCACAACAATGTTGAAAAGGAGATTCTGTGACAGATAGGTATTTTGATTTGCAGGTGGCCACAATCTTGATACAGTATATGATTTTCTGAGTAGTTGACCTCACAGCACTTAATCGGGTGTTATTGTTTTTGTGAATCCATCTTTTCATTTATTTCCTCATCCTCATTCTTCTCCTTGCAACATACATTATCAAAGATCACCACTCTCCGGACCATGCCATCTTCTCACAGCTACCATCAGGCAGGAGGCACTGAAACAGTTGCACACCACTAGATTGAAAAACAGCTACTTCCTTTCAGTACCTCATCTCCCGCCTAGGTAACCTCCTTCCTGCCGGCATGAACATCCAATTCACAGACCTCTGTTGATACCCCTGCCCCCCACCTTACCCCCATCCCTATCTATTATTTTAGTCTGGTTCTCTTTCTCTCTCTCTTTTCCCCACTTACTATAATCTCCCCCCCAGCCCTACCTTTCTTTCTCTTTTATTTCCCGTAACTCTCCACCTTCCCCCTCGCCCATTTCCCTCCAGCCTATCAGTTCCTAGCTCTCTATCCCTCCCCCCTCGACCATCCCATGTTACTTCACTCTTGATGAAGGGTTTCGGCCCAAAACGTCGTCACTACCTCCTCCCATAGATGCTGTCTGACCTGCTGAGTTTTGCCAGCATTTTGTGTTTTTATTTATTTCCAGCATCTGCTGATTCACTTGTGTCGCCTTTTCCCTTCAGTCATTTGGTTTTTCAAACTAACTGGCAGAACCTTAATCATTACCTCAGTAGTGACCACATTAGATAACTTTGCCATAGATCATTTGTCCTATTTATGTTCTTGTAAAAACTGTGGTCAATTTATGTTCTTGTGGATGCTGCTTCTATGATGCTGTGTGCTTGTGATGCTGCTGCAATAAATTTTCATTCCACTGATGCATATATGTACTGGTGGATCTGGCAATAAATTTGAATTTGACTTGTCCTTCTTTTCTTCTTAATTCTCCTCCAGTACATTCCAAAATGGGAGTACAGGCAGTCCTCGGGTCATGTATGAGTTCCGTTCCTGAGTCTGTCTTTAAGTCGGGTTTGTACGGAAGTTGGAACAAGTACATCCGGTATTATTTAGCGTCAGTTAGTCAAACACTTGTCTTAGTATATAGTATATATTTTACCTTCCTATGCATTTAAAACACTTAAGAAACGTGTGTATTCCAATAATCAAACCACTGTGTTGCTTAGTAATAATTGTAGCTTTCATCGGGGCAGGAACTTTCACGTGCTCCATTATTCTCAATTTATCCGTTATCCTTTAAAATTGTTCCGATGGTTGACCGACTGTAGCTTAACACTTTTCTAATGAGCGATGGCGTTTCACCTATTTCCAAACTCTTTATTATTTCCACTTTATTTTCAGTTGCGATCGCTTCCCGTCAATGGAACAGAAACACTGCGGGTGTCAGGTCCCGACCTCCACCAGCACCCAAGGTCTGCTGGGTCTTAAGGACCACCACACACCGCCAATAGAACTGCGGACATCGGGTCCCAACCTCCGCTGGCTCCTGAGGTCCGCTGGGTCTTAAGGACCACCGCACACTGTCAACAGAACAGAAACACTGCGGGCGTCGGGTTCCAACCTTCGCCAGCTCTCAAGGTCTGCTGGGTCCTAATGACCACCGTACTGAGACAGGCTGAATGGGACAAGTGGGGGCTGCCCTGGGTTTGGGTATTTGATCATCCACAATATTCCGCGTGGGAATTTAAACTGGAGGTTGCAGTGTTTTTTTAACGAGGTTGAGTTGCGAGCTCGATATCAACCTGGCACGGATGGTACGGAAGTCACTGGATCGACATCAACTCGGCACGTGAGTGGTCTGTCACTAAATCGAACTCGGAAACCTCCATTCTCCAGCCCAGCGCTGATCTCACTGCGCTACTAGCCGACTGAAATGTTGGTGGGGGGGGGGGGGATCAGGGTGAATCTTACTAAAAAAATTTTAAGCCAAATACAGAGTTAAAGACTCAAAACAGTGTCAATGGCAAGGACTTAAAATGGCAGACGGTGTCACGATCTGACTTAGAATGGCGGATGGCGTTCTCCTTCCTCGGTTTGTAAGTACGAGTTGTCTTTAACTCCGTAACTCGTAACTCGGTAACTCGACATCCATAACTCGGGGACTACCTGTACATATAAACTCATGAGAGAGGTGTTTTAAAAATCAAACTGGTGAGAGATAAAAGCATCAAACCCTAAGAAGTTCTAACCCTGATTATCCATGATTCTTTTTTTTTCCCCCTAACATGGTAATATCATCCCTAACCCAATTGCAACTTCATAATTTACTAAAGGGTTCTAACTTCACGGCATACATCATGTCTGAAGTTCATGCAGTGGTTGTAATTTATCCCTAGATTATTAATTTCAAATATTATTTGCTGTACTTGGCCCAGTGTAGTAAGAGACAATAATTAACCATATCAATAAACATTTCTCCAGTACTTGGTGTCTTCCCTTGGTTATGCATTTCAAAACTTTCTATTGTTAATGGAGCACCAATGCTAATAATCATTTGAGCCTCCAGAGACAGACCTGGTTTGATCTTGTTGAGGATTGATCCTTGTTGAGGTTTATCTCCAGCACCACAGATCAAAGTCATCAATAAGCTTCCTATCCTTCTTTACTGTTCCACTTTCTCATTCATATAACGTCGTTGAGACCACAATTCCCTGCACAAGGTGAATCTTGGTATGTAGAGATAGATTCCTGTTCCAGAGGATCTTCTTTAAATCCTTCAAGGCTGCTCTGCCAAGGGCAACTCTTCATTGGATTACTGGTTCAGTGTTGAACATTAATCCAAACACTGAAGACTCAAATGACAAGACTCTGCCTGTTGTACTTTGGACACATTATGTGAAGAAACAGTTGCCTGGAAAAGGATATCATACTCAGCAATGTGGAAGGACAAGGGAAGAGAGGAAGGCTGTCAATCAGATGAATGGACACAGTAAGGACAGCTATGAATGTAATGTTATCAACAATGAGGATTGAAACTCATTAGGGCATTATCCATAGGGTCACCATGAGTCAATGATGACCCAGAGGCACTTACCAACAACAATGCCAACAATCCCCTCCCAATGATAGACTGTCATGTAATAGGCCACTGTAAATTGTTTAAATCTTGGTAACAAACATTCTCCTATAAGAACACTGAAGGTCAAACATTATCTGTAGGCAGAAAGAAATTGTTGACATTCCAAAATGATGAACCCCTGTATCAGGACAAATGTAGATGCCTCCGCCTACTTTATCTTGGCTATAATTATTTACTGGAGGTTTAAACCACCTTTCCCCCCTCCCCATCATCCCCTCTGTCATGATACAAGGTCTTCACCTGAGATGTTAATAATTATTTTTTTTCTCCACAGTTGCTGCCTGACCTAGTGAGTTGCTCCAGCAGATTCTGATATTTATGGTCTCTTGTCTCTCCACTGAAAATAGTTGCCAGTGTAATTGGGTATTTGGAATCAAAGGGGAGAGTGGTGTTTCATGGGGAAGAGGAAGGGAAGTATTGATAGCCAGGGGTAGGAGAATATATTAAAGATATTCAGTGGAGCAATGGACTTGCGGGCATTGGAGAGAATCCAGAGGAGGTTCCTGAGAATGATCCCAGGAATGACAGAGTTAATCTATGAGGAGCATTTCATGGCTCTGGGTCTGTACTTGCTGTGGTTTAGAAGAATGAAGGAGAAACTTCATTGAAGCCTATTAAATATGGAAAGGCCTAGAGAGAGTGGATGTGGAGAGTATTTTTCCCAATTTTGGGAAGTTTCCCATAGGGGCAGAAGGCACAGGCTCAGAATAGAAGATGAGAGCAGAGAAGAGGAGGAATTTCTCATGTCAGAGGGTGGTGAATCTGTGGAATTAATTGGCACAGGTGGATGTGGATGCCAAGTCATTGGGAATTTTTAAAGCAGAAGTTGATAGGTTCTTAATTAGTAAGGGTGATAATGAATATAAGTAGAAGGCAGGAAAAAGGGTGTGAGAGGGGTAATAAATCAGCTTCAATGAAATGGTGAAACAGATGTGATGGGCTGAGTGGCCTAATTTTGCTACTATGTTTCTTGGTCTTATGGAATATTCTGAAAACTAACATTAACTGAAAAGCTTGATTGGTCTTCTTCCAATTTGTAAGAAATATGAGAACTTCCTTTGATACTCCCAAATGACATGATTTGTGATACCCCAGCTCTTTATTATTTTCTAACTGCACTGGTGGTCTGTTCAACAGGCTCATTATCACCTGATACATTTCTTGAACTCTACTTGAAGCCCAATGATTTCTCAGCATGTGTTTGACCTTGAAGTATACAATACTTGCTATTTACAGCTGTTAACAAGAATGGTTATTTATAATACGTTTCATGTCCCTGGTCTGTATATCTCATCTCCAACCCTGGCTTGATGTGTTGATGTGATCAAAAGAAGATATTTGAACATTTTTTTAATATTTCAAATCAGAAGCGAAATAATGCTAGGAATGTAGTGAGAGATGAACAGCACCCTTCAGCCCACAACATTCATTTTGACAATTGTACCCATAACTCTGGGTCAAGGTCTCTTTGGGGAGCTTTTGCTGTTGCTTGCATGGTGGAGGGGGAGGAGGGGTTGATGTTTTGACTGCTGCTTGTGTGAAGGTTGAGGGTAGGGGATCTTTGGGGCTTTGATATTTCTATCATTCATTCTATCATTGTTTCATGGATGACTGTGAAGTGTGTGAATTCCAGGTTGTATACTGTATACGTTCACTGAAATTAAACAAACCTATGAAACTTCCAAATTACCTGCATTACATGTATAGCCTTCTTTGTGTTGAGATTAAAATTAAGCTTTATTTGTCATACAGTTTATGCATAAATCAATTCTCATAGGAGGATGAGAGTTGGAGAGGGGCAACAACTTTAAAATTCTGGGTGTTGCTATCATGGAACCAGCACAAGTGCAACCGCAAAGTACCTCTACTTCCTTAGGAATCTGCGAAGGATCAACATGACATCTAAAACTTTGTCAAACTTTGTTAGATGTGTAGTGGAGAGTATATTGACTGGCTGTATCATGGCTGGTATGGAAACACCAATGCCTTTTGAATTGAAAATCTTTTTTAAAAAAGTTGTGGCCCAGTACAACAGGGGTAAAGCTCTCCCAACCGTTGACCACATTTACATGAAATGCTGACATAGGAAAGCAGCATCCATCATCAGAGATCCCCACCACCCAGATCATGTTCTCTGTTCACTGTTGCCATCAGGTAGAAAGTACAAGAGCACTCGCACCACCAGATATAGGAATAGTTTCTACCCCTCAACCATCAGGTTCTTCGGGGAAAAAACTGGATAACTAAGCTTGCCCCATCATTGAGATGTTCCCACAACCAATGATCCCACTTGAAGGACTCTTTACCTCATTATCTCATGCTCCCATAATTCTTTGCTTCTGTGCCGATTAACTGAGGTCCTCCATTGTTCAGGGTGGACCATGGATGTTGCGTCCCAGCTGTCTATGTGATATGCAAAACAGGGCGGTGCAATATGGAGAGCAAGCTCTTGCCCATGTGGCAGGGATCTCCTTTCTACCCAGCTGATGGCAGGCACCAATACAGTTTGATACCAGTGCCTTCACAGATGTTGCCAGTCAGCATAGAACTCGGCGAAGGACTGGCTTGGGGATTCCACCTCTGGATTTTTCCTCAGGGTTTACTCCTGAAGCCTTCCCCATGAGTAGGTATAGACCCAAGATAGAGAGGGTTTCAGATCACTTTCCTTTTCCAAGATAAGCTGACAACCATGGCTGACTTGTAGCAATGGGTTTTAAGGCACCAGTAATCTGCCTTTGCCCCTTCTCCAGTCAGTAGATGAATCACAAACAAGAGAAAATCTGCAGGTGCTGGAAATATTGGAGGATCTCAATAGGCTAGGTAGTATCTTTGAAGAAGAGTAAACATGCAGCGTTTTGGGCTGAATCCTGAGTCCTGATGAAGGATCTTGGCCTGAAATATTGAATGTTTACTCTTTTCCATAGATGCTGTCTGGCCTACTGAGTTCCCTTAGTGTTTAGTGTGTATTACTCCTGTCAGTAGAAATGCTTCCATTGGGGTTAGCAGGTAAGCCACATGTGAAGGTCAGGAGCTGGACTTGGTTGTCAGAGGCTATTTGAGATGCATGCCTTTGGGAGCATTTAGTAGATAGCAGGAGCCTATCCCCACTACCACATTCGGCTATAAAAATCTTAACGAGTCATCAGGAATGCTCTGTAATCCAGGCAACGTCCTGGTAAACCTTCTCAGCACCCTTTCTAAAGTTTCCACATCTTCCCTATAATGAGACCAGAACTGAACATTACCTTACAGATTTCACCAAATGTTTCATATCCTTATGCACTACAGAAATAGGCTGTTCAGCTGAACTTGCCATGCTGAACAAGATGCCCAGCTACCCTAAGCCCATTTCGTCACATTTGACCCATATCCCACTGATATTTTCTACTTATGATTCCATCCAAAGATTTAACCATTACAACTTCCTCTGGCTGCTTATTACATATATCCATCATGCTCAATGTGAAAAAATCTGCTCCTCGGATCCCATTTATGCCTTCCTCACCCCTCACCACATGAAATCTGTACCCTTTAGTTTTACAGTCCCCCTACGCTTGTAATCATCCTCTAAATACCTCCCTTATGTATGTCCCTCATGATTTTACAAGCATGAATGAGTTAACTCCTCAGCCTTCTTTGGTGAAGGGAAAATAATCTTAGCCAAACCAATCTCTCCTTATCACTGAAGACCGGCAATCCAGACAATACTCATGTGGATCGTTTCTGCACACTTTCTAGATTATACACATCCTTCCTTTAGTGTGCTGATCAGAACTGCATGTGTCATTCCAAGAGCCCCTAACTAACAATTTGTAAAACTGTACCATTACTTCCCAACTCATTTACTTCTTGGCTTATAAAGCAAGAATGTCATAGGCATTCCTCATCACTCTGTCTACCCGAGCCACCACTTCCAGGAAACAATGTGCTCTCTGTTCAGTAACTTTCCTCTGGGCCCCACTGTTCACTATGCATCTGCTGGCCTGGTTTAATGTTCCATTTACATAATTTTCACACTTGTCTGAGTTAAATTCTGTCATTACATTAGGCTTATTTTCCCCAGAGGACAGTAGACTCACACATATCTTGCTTTTGAACTTACTTGGGTGACTCGATGGTGAGAGAGAGAGTTTGCTGATTCTCGAATTGGGAGAACTTGAAATAAGCGATGCTGCAGACTGTAACATCGAAACAGTGCGCCGTAGGCCTCCCCTCTCGCTGTGGTAGGAATGATCTCTCTCTCTCTCTCTTCCTCATTAATGATAGAAAGCCTGTTGAGATGTTAAGGTGTTGGGATGAACAGTAGTTTTTGATGGAGTATAGATCATGGTCTTTGTGGGCTTGCTATTGCTGGATGGGTGGTGAAGGGGGTGATGTTTTCTGCTGGAATAAGTTGGTGGAGTGAAGAAGGTTGACTTAACTGACTTAACATAGATTTCTACGCTGGATATGTGTGTGCGTGTGCGTGTGGTGCCTTTGTGGTTCTAATGTTTTCCTGCCATTCACTGTTATTCATTCTTTGATTTTTTTTGCTGTCTTTTTTGTGGATGTCTGTGAATAGTAAGAATTGCAGGTTTTTTACTGTTCACATTCCCTGACATTAAATTGAAACACTGGATAATTTATTTTCTTCAGTTTGAAGTCTTCCAGTGTGCTCCTGGCCCCAACACAAGGAAGAGGATTCATGAGTGTCAACTAGGCACAGTGGAAGCTAAGGCTGCACCCCTGTCTTGCCTCGGCTTCTGAAGTTCACTGATCATGAGAACGCATTTAGAAACTCTGGAAAAGGGCAATGACCACACACATTATTAGAGGCATTTACCACTGTTTCTAAATGTCTGCTCATGATTGGTGACGTTTAGAAATAGCTGAAGTATATTTGAATAACTTAAAAAAAATTAAGAATATTAATGAAAATTAAAACATAATTAACTCATTTAAAACCCCATTCAACTTATATAGGTTAATTAAAGCATTAATATTAATTCATATAGAGTGGAGAGATAACAACCGCTTGCCCTCACTAATCTCTTCAGTGAAGGTCAGTGATCTTATTCAAACATAGAGGCCAATGTTATGTGTGGCATAAATCCGAGGGGAGAAGTACCCAGCCCTTAGCTAACAGATCAAGGAAATGTGATTATACTGTCACCTCAAGTTACATTTGGTATTCTGCCTGCATCCAGCATAGAAAACTGTTAATTCAGTTGATCAAGATGTTGGTGTAATCTGTTGTTCAGAGTTGATCACCCTGCTAGATGTAAGATGCCATTAATCTGGATAGTGTGCGAGGAAAATTTACAAGTATGTTGCCAGAACTTGAAGTATTGAGTTACTTAGAGAGACTGAGCAGGTTGAGACTTCATTCTTTGGAGTGTAGGGAAATGAAGGGTGATCTTAGAGAGGTGTATAATATTATGGGGCAACATTGATGAAGTGAAAGTGCATAATATGTCTCCAGGGCTGGGAAATCAAGAATTACCGAGCGTAGGTTTAAGGCGAGAGGGGAAAGATTTAATAGGAACAAGAGGAGAAAAATTTTCATTCGGAGAGTGATATGTATGTGGAATGAGCTGCCAGATATAACCATATAACAATTACAGCACAGAAATAGGCCATCTTGGCCCTTCTAGTCCGTGCCGAATGCTTAATTTCACCTAATCCCACTGACTCACAGTCAGCCCATAACCCTCTACTCCTTTCCTGTCCATATACATATCCAATTTTGCTTTCAATGACAATACCAAACCTGCCTCTACCACTCTACTGGAAGCTTATTCCACACAGCTACCACTCTCTGAGTAAGGAAACTCCCCCTCATGTTACCCTTAAACTTTTGCCCCCTAAGTCTCAACTCATGTCCTCTTGTTTGAATCTCCCCTACTCTCAATGGAAAAAGCCTATCCACGTTAACTCTATCTATCCCCCTCATAATTTTAAATACCTCTATCAAGTCCCCCCTCAGCCTTCTATGCTCCAAAGAATAAAGACCTAACTTTTTCAATCTTTCCCTGTAACTTAGGTGCTGAAACCCAGGTAACATTCTAGTAAATCTTCCCTGTACACTCTCTATTTTGTTGACATCTTTCCTATAATTCGGTGACCAGAACTGTACACAATACTCCAAATTCGGCCTTACCAATGCCTTGTACAATTTTAACATTACACCCCAACTCCTATACTCAATGCTTTGATTTATGAAGTCCAACATACCAAAAGTTTTCTCCACCACACTATCCACATGAGATTCCACCTTCAGGGAACTATGCACCATTATTCCTAGATCACTCTGTTCTACTGCATTCTTCAATGCCCTACCATTTACCCTGTATGTTCTATTTGGATTATTCCTACTAAAATGTAGCACCTGACACTTACCAGCATTGAATTCCACCTGCTATCATTCAGCCCACTCTTCTAACTGGGCATAAATCTCTCTGCAAGCTTTGAAAACCTACTTCATTATCCACAACACCACCTACCTTAGTATCATCTGGATACTTACTAATCCAATTTATCACCCTTTCATCCAGATTATTAAAGTATATGACAAACTACATTGGACCCAGTACAGATCCCTGAGGCACACCACTAGTTGGAGACAAACAGTTATCTACCACTATTCTCTGGCATCTCCCATCCAGCCACTGTTGAGTCCATTTTACTACTTCAATATTAATACCTAACGATTGAACCTTCCTAACTAGCCTTCCATGCAGAACCTTGTCAAAGGCCTTACTGAAGTCCATATAGACAACATCCACTGCTTTACCCTCATCAACTTTCCTCATAAGCTCTTCAAAAAATTCAATAAGATTTGTCAAACATGACCTTCCACGCACAAATCTATGCTGACTGTTCCTAATCAGACCCTGTCTTTCCAGATAATTATATATACTATCTCTAATAATTTCCATTAATTTACCCACCACTGACATCAAACTGACAGGCCTATAGTTGCTCGGTTTACTCTTAGAACCCTTTTTAAACAATGGAACCACATGAGCAATACGCCAATCCTCTGGCACCATCCCAGTTTCTAATGACATTTGAAATATTTCTGTCAGAGCCCCTGCTATTTCTACACTAACTTCCCTCAAGGTCCTAGGGAATATCCTGTCAGGACCCGAAGATTTATCCACTTTTATATTCCTTAAAAGCACCAGTACTTCCTCTTCTTTAATCATCATAGTTTCCATAATTTCTCTTCTTTCCCTTACCTTACACAATTCAATATCCTTCTCCTTAGTGAATACCAAAGAAAAGAAATTGTTCAAAATCTCCCCCATCTCTTTTGGCTCCACACATAGCTGTCCACTCTGATTCTCTAAGGGCCCAATTTTATCCCTCATTATCCTTTTGCTATTAATATAACTGTAGAAACCCTTCAGATTTATTTTCACCTTACTTGCCAAAGCAACCTTGTATCTTCTCCAGCTCTGTATCACTTTCGCTAATCACCTTTCCAGCTCTTAGCTTCATCCCATCCATTCCAGTCTTCTCCTATCATTTTGCATTTCCCCCTCCCCCCACTACTGTCAAATCTCTTAATATCTTTCCTTTTGGTTAGTCCTGATGAAGGGTCTCAGCCCAAAACGTCAACGGCGCATCTCCCTATAGATGCTGCCTGGCCTGCTGTGTTCCACCAGCATTTTGTGTGTGTTGTTGTTTGAATTTCCAGCATCTGCAGATTTCCTCATGTTTGCTCATATCTTCTTTTAGTTTTTCTAATTTCTTTCTTAAGATTCTTCTTACATTCTTTATATTTCTCGAGCACCTCATTTACGCCATGATGCCTATATTTATTGTGAATATCTCTCTTTTTCATAAGCAAGTTTCCAATATCTCTTGAAAACCATGGCTCTCTCAAACTTTTAACCTTTCCTTTCAACCTAACAGGAACATAAAGATTCTGTACCCTCAAAATTTCACCTTTAAATGACCTCCATTTCTCTACTACTTCCTTCCCATAAAACAAATTGTCCCAATCCACTCCTTCTAAATCCTTTCGCATCTCCACAAAGTTAGCCTTTCTCCAATCAAAAATCTCAATTCTGGGTCCAGTCCTATCCTTCTCCATAACTATATTGAAACTAATGGCATTGTGATCACTGGACCCAAAGTGCTCCCCAACACATACTTCCATCAACTGACCTATTTCATTCCCTAACAGAAGATCCAACACTGCCCCTTCTCTAGTTGGTACCTCTATGTATTGCTGCAAAAGACTATCCTGCACACAGTTTACAAACTCCAAACCATCCAGCCCTTTTACAGTATGGTCTTCCCAGTCTATGTGTCGAAAATTAAAATCTCCCACAATCACAACCCTGTGCTTACTACAAATATCTGCTATCTTCTTGAAAATTTGCTCCTCCATTTCTCGCTCCCCATTGGGTGGTCTATAATACACCCCTGTAAGTGTTACTACACCTTTCCCATTCCTCAATTCCACCCAAATTGGCTCCCTAGATGAGCCCTCTAATCTATCCTGCCAGAGCACCGCTGTAATATGTTCTCTGACAAGCAACGCAGCGACAATCAGAGGAGGTTGAAGGGCCAATGAGTGAGCTCCAACTTTGCGCACAGATTGTCAATAAGTTTGGGCTTTTCCTCTTTCTTTTATTTTGTTTCTCTACTAACCATATAGTCAAAGTAAGAGTTATAAAGCTTAATTGTTTAATCACATATTGTGTACTGTTTTGTTACCTCAGGGTACTGATTTGTAACAGGAGACACATTGCACAGCATTCACCCAAACGAGATTTCTAAAGTTTGGCCGGGCCGGGGGTGATCACCCCCTATATTAAGCCATTAGGCGAAGCGAGAGTTACAATTATGGGGGCTACGTTCGGGATTGATCCGTTGGGTGCTGTGTGATTACCCTGAGCAAAGAACCAATGGGGCAGCTATTTGTACTCTGGATGAATTGTTAATTCCACTGTTAAGTGCTGTTAAAGTTGTGAATGTGAGCAGACGTTTGATAAAGTGGTGGGCGCAGCTCTCGTTTTAATGCAGACCAGTGCTGAGAGAGCGGTATCTGGGGGCGGAGATTCCAAAGACAGGGTTGTCCCTTTTCTGAGCAGTGAGGGGAAAGAGTGGTCGGATTTGGAATGTCTAATTAGTCCACGTCCCCCAGTGAAGAGTGAGAATTCTGAAGTGATATGTGCCCTTACTTCTCTGGTGAATAAATGGAAAAATCAGATTGAAAGTCCCAGCTATGGCAGGCTCCAACTATTCTCTGGAATAACTTTCCTAAATAACCATCCCTAAAGGGGATCAGTATGGGATGTGGGTGGAATGGACCTATCAGTTGTTAGATGAGTGGCAGTGCTCTGATAATGAAAAGCGACAGAAATTGGTTGAACGTTTGAATGGATGGGCTGCTAACGTTTTGAGAGCCATCAGTTTAAATTATTCCATAGCGACAGTTGTCAATTGCATGCAAGCACTGGATAGTGCTTTTGGTCCGACAGGAAGCCCAATGGAGCTCCAGATGGGGTGTCAAAAAATGCATCAGGAGAAGGCAGAGGAGCTCTCTGCTTTTATTTTTTGGCTAGAGAGGCAGCTAAATTGATTGCAACACAGAGGGATCATTCAGGCGGCTGAGGTAGACCAGTTAAGAATGGACCAGGTTGTCAGGGGCACCCAGTCCCATGACCTGATTGCTTGGGGTCTCTGACAGTCTTGTAAGACTCCATCTTTTGTTGAGCTGATCAGAGAGGTACAGGAAGAGGAGAATGCAGCGGAGGCGTGGGAGGACTCAGTCAGTAGGATACAATCCTCGATAGTAGGCCCCTGCGGTGAAGTAACTATGGATAGCCTACTCCGGGGAGTGGCAGAGGAAATTGTGGCAGAGTTGAGAACTGAGATACGTCGGATATGATGGAGCTGATTCCCCAAGGGGACCAACAATGCGGAGGGCTGCTGGCAGCAGGTGTCAAACCAGAAGGAGAGTGAGCCCCTGGGTACCTCAGCAGAAGGAGTCATTGAGAAAGCTTAGAGGAAACCCAGTGAGGGAAAGGCCTGGTGACTCTGGGGAAACATATTACCAGAAATGTACAAAGGAACCCCCAAAAGCAAAATACCCTATTCCTGAAGGCTTGTGGGACCATGCTCCAGTGTATCGCTACTGGTAGAGGGTAGTTACGCTAAAGCCATACTTGACACCGCATCTCAGGTCACGTTACTGTACCATTCATTTTACAACCGTTATCTGAAGCATTTACCCTTGACACCATTCAGTGCACTGGAGATCTGGGGTTGCAGTGCCGGTGATTATCCATATGGCAGTTATTTGTCAGTGAAACTGGAGTTCTTGGGAGTGTCTGAGTTTCTTGATACAGTGGTGCTGGTTTGTCCGGACTCTGTTGAGACAGCGGCATTTCAATTCTGGTGGGACCAACACCCCTCTTGTGAGGAGGCTCATGGGGGCCTGCAAGGTAAAGGCAGGTGAGAGCTTTCTGGGAACATTGTCTGTGCACCCAGTGTTTCGAGCTGCTTTTGGGGAAGTGCATGCCAGCATTGGGCTGGATATCGAATTTAAACGAGGGACTGTGTGGTTCACCCAGTCGAAACCAATGGTGGTACAGCCTGGGCATGTAGCGAGAGTGATGGGGACCCCAAATTTCCCTGAGTGGCTGAGGGCGAAGCCCTCTTAATGGACGTTCCGGAAGACCACGAGTGGGAGTTGGGATTTCCTGCTGGGGTACTGGTGAAGCGCGAATTGCAGAAGCCTTCAGTTGAACAGATGAGCAGGATGGCAGGGATTGTCAGGAACACTACAAAAAGGGAGGTCACCTTCAAACAGGGGATGCCCCTGGCGCTTTTGTTCCCAGTGACGGTAATGTCTAGTGCCCCTGTGAGGCAAGCCGAGGAGAAGCTATTGGATAAGGGGGGAAAGTTGACCACTGAGCCGTTTAACTTCGGGGATTCCCCGGTGCCACTGGGTTGGAAAAGGAGGCTGGTAGAGAAGATGTTGAAGCTGGAAGGTGTATTTTCCATTGGCAAGTTTGATGTGGGTTGTTCCAAGAGCACTCGTCACACTACCTGGGTGACCAAGGACACCCTGTTTAGAGAGAGGTCACGGTGACTGCCCCCTGCTGGCGTGGAAGACGTGCGGCAGCATTTGTTTAAGTTGAAGGAAACTGGGATCATCACCGAGTCCTGAGGCCCCTATGTGTCCCCAGTAGTAGTGGCCCAGAAGAAAAACTGGAAGGTACACGTGTGTGGACTGAAGGACTCAACAGGCGCACCACCCCTGACCAGTATACGGTCCTGAGGGTCGAAGACGCGCTGGCCTGTCTGAGTGTTGCGAAGTGGTTTAGTGTGCTGGATTTGAGGAGTGGATATACCAGATCCTGATGAGTGAGGCTGACAAAGAGACGATGGCATTTATATGTCCCTGGGATTCTTCCAGTTTGAAAGGATGCACCAGGGCATATCAGGAGCCCCTGCAACCTTCCAGCGGGTCATGGAGAAGACGGTGGGGGATATGAACTTGCTTGAGGTGTTGGTGTATTTGGATGACCTCATAGTATTTGGATTCACCTTGGAAGAACATGAAGCGAGGCTGCTGAAGGTGCTGGGCTGCCTGAAAGCTGAAGGGTTAAAACTTTCCCTGGAGAAGTGCCAATTCTGCAAAATGTCTGTGAGCTATGTTGGACACAAAATCTCACAGAATGGAGAAGTTAAAGATCTGGCTAAGATAGAAGCGGTGACCACTTGGCCAAGGCCCCAGACTGTGAGTGCTCTGCACTTGTTCCTCAGGTTCTGTGGTTACTATTGGAGGTTTGTGAAAGTCCATGTCCCCCAGTGAAGAGTGAGAATTCTGAGGTGATATGCGCCCTTACTTCTCTGGTGATTAAATGGAAAAATGAGATTGAAAGTCCCAGCTATGGCAGGCTCCAACTATTCTCTGGAATAACGCCCATTCCTAAAGGGGATGAGTAGTTTGGGACGTGGGTGGAATGGACCCCCTATATTAAGCTGCTAGGCAAAGCGAGAGTTACAGGAATGAGAATCAGGTTTAATAGCACTGGTATATGGCGTGAAATTTGTTGACTGTGGCAGCAGTACAATGCAATACATAATAATAAAACTGTTAATTGCTGTAGTAAGTGTGTGTATAATTTAAAGTATTATATATTAACTAATATAATATATTAGTTAAATAAGTAATGCAAAAAATAGAAATAAAGAAGAGTAGTGAGGTTGTGTTCATGGGTCCAATGTCCATTCAGAAATTAGATGACAGAGGAGAAGAAGCTGTTTCTGAAACATTGAGCCTTCAGGATTCTGTACTTCCTTCTCGATGGTAGAAATGGGAACAAGGCATGACTGGGTGATGGGGGGCAGTAATGATGGATGCCACCTCTTTGAGGCATTGATCCTTGAAGATATCCTGGATACTAGGGATGCTGGTGGCTGCGATGGAGCTGATTAAGCTTACAGCTCTCTGCAGCTTTCTTAGATCACGTGCAGTTGAATCTCCTCTCCCTTCCCATACCAGACGGTGATGCATCCAGTTAGAATGCTCGCCATAGTATATCTGTACAAATTTTCAAGTGTTATTGCAGACATACCAAATCTCCTCAAACTCCTAGTGAAATATAGCTGCTGCTCTGCCCTCTTTGCGGTTGCATCAACATGTCGAGTCTAGATTAGATCCTGAGAGATATTAACAGCAGAATTTGAAATTGCTTACCCTCTCTACTTCTGATCTGTCTGAGGCCTGGTGTGTGTTCCCTCGTCTTGCTCTTTCTGAAATCCACAATCAGTTCTTTGGTCTTACTGATGTCGAGTGCAAGTTTGTTGCTGCACCACCTCTCAACCAGTTGATTTATCTCACTCTGTACACCCTCTTGTCACCATCTGATATTCTGCCAACAAAGATTTTATCATCTGCAGATTTAGAGATGCCATTTGAGCTGTTGCTAGCCACACAGTCAGGGGTGTAGAGAAATTAGAGCAGTGGGCTAAGCACACACCTTCGAGTTGCCCTGTGTTGATTGTCAGTGAGGTAGAGATATTGTTTCCGATCCACTCAAACTGTGCTCCGTCAGTTATGAAGTGGAGGATCCACTTGCAGAGCAAGGTATAGAGGCCCAGGTTTGAAGCTTTATGAACAGAACCATAGGAGTGATTGTGTTAAAAGCTGAGCTGTAGTCAATAAACAGCATCTGATATAGGCACTTGTATTGTCCAGGTACACCAAGGCGAGTCAATGAGATCAAGTCCACTGTAGACCTATTGTGGCAATAGGAAAATTGCAGTGGTCCAGGTCCTTGCTGAGACGAGTTGATTCTAGGCAGAACCAACCTCTCAAAGCACTTCACCACCATAGACATAAGTGCCACTGGATGATAGTCAAATAGGTCAAATGGTTCAGGCTATTATCAGAGAATATATACAGTATAAAATCTGAAATTCTTGTCTTCAAGACATACATGAAAAGAGAAGAACTCCAAAAGAAAGAATGACAAATAAATGCTAGAATCCCAAAACCCCTCTCCCGCACACAAGCAGCCCCAAGCATCAACACATCAACCTCCCATTGCCTGTTTCAGCATAAATCATCTGTGCCCCACCACCCACCAAGCAAGAGAAAAGCTCCCTCTCCCTCCACCCTCTCACTCCACCCCTCACCCCTCCACCTTTCCACCCCTCACCCCTCCACCCCTTCACCCCTCATCACCCTCCCTCTCTCCTCACCTCCCCTCCTTCACTCACATTGAGCTCATAAGTGTACCCCAGATCCATGATATTGACTACCAAAAAGGACGAGGTGAACAGGAGCACGGAATTTCATTGTGTTCCATCAAAATTGTACCATATTGATTTGGAATAATATTGTTGTTGCTTTAGATCCTGGTACCTTCCCACAACTGCCTGAAAATCTTCATGTGCAGGTCTGCAATAGAAATAGTTACACACACAAAATGCAGGAGACTCTCAGCAGGTCAGGCAGGAGGAAGGAGAGAAACATTTTAATTCTGTGTCAAGAAGCTTATGTCCAAATGAAAGGTCCTAGCCCAAAACTTTGGCTACCTATTCCACTCCATAGGTGCTCCCTGACCTGCTGAATTTCTCTTGGATTTTCTATGTATTGCTCAAGATTTCCAGCATCTGCAAAGTTCTCTGGTGTCAAGAAGTAGGTAACTTCCAATTTCTCAAGGGCTGTTTGAGATGGCCAGTAAACGCTGAACTGACTGGTGACATCCACAACCCATAAAGTGATTTAAAAATTCAATTCTTCCATCTCCGGATGGATTCCATTAATCACTGAGATTCTCACTGCCTGCATTGAGCACCTTTCTATACAGGGCAGCTGGTGTGTGTCAGTAGATGCTCAAGAGGAGACAGAAGAAGGAAGTAAGTTGAAGAAAAGACAATGTAAAAATAAGCAAAGTACAGGGAAGGGAGAGTGAGAGAACAACAACCACAAGGGAAGATGGAAGACAAGCAGAGACTCTGGATGAAATGCATTGAATTGAATTGACTTCATTCCTTCCATCCTTCATATACATGAGGAGTAAAAATGTTTATGTCTCCATCTGTATGTGCAATGTTCAAATTATAGTAATTTGTAATACGCAGTAGTACAGTAAGATAAACAACAGAATGATCAATATAGCTTAGAAATACAATTTTGTCAGTGTGAATTAATCGGTCTGATGGCCTGGTGGAAGATGCTGTCCTGGAGCCTGCTGGTCCTGGCTTCAATGCTGTGGTACCGTTTCCCGAATGGTAGCAGCTGGAATGGTTTGTGGTTGGAGTGACTCGGGTCCCCAGTGATCCTTTGGGCCCTTTTTAAGCTGTAAATGTCCTGAATGGTGGGAGGTTCTTATCCACAGATGTGTTGGGCTGTCTACCACACTCTCCTCAAGAGTCCTGTGATCGAGGGAAGTCCAGTTCCCATAACAGGCAGTGACACAGCCAGTCAGGATGCTCTCAATTGTGACCCTGTAGAAAGTCCTTAGGATATGGTGACTCATACCAAATTTCCTCAACCATCTGAAGTGAAAGAGATGCTGTTGTCCTCTGTATGGACCAAGTGAGGTCCTCGTTGATGTGTATACTGAGGAATTTAAAGCTGTTCGACCTCTCAACTCCAGATCCATTGATGTCAATAGGGGTGAGCCTGTCTCCACTCCTCCTGTAGTCCATAATCAGCTCCTTTGTTTTTTGTGACATTGAGGGAGAGGTTGTTTTCTTGACAACACTGTGAGGGTGATCACCTTTTCCCTGCAGGCTTCTCTGTATTGTAGATGTAAGTGAAGAGGGAAGTAAGATATTTCACTTGAGGGCCAAGATTCTCACCTTCTGGGTATCAATGAAAGTTTGCATGAAGATTACTATTTTCTTTGTAAATTGGCACTCATTTTCAGGAAAAAAATACAGCTCAGCAGAAAGCTTCATATATATGTATTTTTCTCCAGATCAGTTTCAACATGGAAATAGCTACTTCTAATAAGTTATTCCCTCTCTGTGCCCCAGTTTTTGGTATTTCAAGGAGTAAGTCAACAGCTTATTACTGCTGCTTCATTTACAAGATTGGGAGCATTAAATAAACTAACACGCGAATAGGAAAAGGCAGAACAAAATAGACCATGGTTGCCTTCCTCTCTGTTGAGCTGAATGTTCCATCATATCTCCCACAGCAGCATCCCACAGTCTGAGTCAGTTTAAGGGCTATCCCTGCATGGTCTGCGATCTCAAAAGGACTCTGGCAGGTAGTGAGGCATGACCCCCACCCCAAACCCATGTCAGATCACAGATTAAACCCATCACAGATTAATTGGACTTTGACAACTTGCAGTCATTCTTCAATCAAACCTTATATGCTTATATACAAGAACAGCCTGGCTTCTCTTACCAAACTATTGTGAAGTCTAAACAAATAAAGGCTATTTTTTATGCAGAAATTGGCTAGTTGGATACATATATTGTTCCACCAGAAACTCTGTGCAATTCAGAATCTCATCATTTACTTATTTAATTACCAAGCATAATACATATTCAGGTGATAATAGCCAATTAAATCTACATGCTAGAGGCCAATAATATTTAAGAATTGTTATAATTGTCCAATAGAAAGTGTTGCCCTGGAATCCTTCATTTACATCTTTATCTTGTCTTGGTATGCTTGGTGATCTTACTTTCCAGGCTTGAACAGAAAGGCTGTGCAAAGGAAAGCAATGCTTTGAAGTTCCGTGTTCAGCCTGGGTGACTGCACTATGTCTGCACACTGCCTCTGTCAGCTTATTATCTTGACTCTTGCCTTACTGAACTTCCACACTCAAAAGGCTGTACAAAGGGCAGTCCAGCTCGCAAAGGTTTTGTTCAGCTTGAGACTGTGCAGGACCTGCATTCTGATCTGTTAGCATACTATTTTTAACCCCAGCCTTGCTACAGCTTCCACACTTCCTCCACCATGTCTGACTCACCATTGGTTCATGGGGTCAGAATATTGGATGTTTGTAAATTTTTTTTGTGCCCGAAGACACGAACTCTTGAAACACTCACAAAAGCAAAAACTTTTTTAAAAATTGTGTTGATTTTTAAGTTAATATGTACATTTATTTTGTAAAACACACAATTTAAAGTAAAATATGAATGTGTTAACTTGGGAGAAAATGTTAATGTTTAAAACACTAGCTTTTTAAGTGAACATATATATTTAAAATAGTATGTGCTTTTCAAAGCCATGCTTTATGTGTGTCCCAGAAACCATGGAACATCTTTTGATTTATATACTATATAAAACAATGTAGTTGAAGCAAAATTAAATGATAAAAGTGCAAACACGTTCTTTTGCTTCCCATTCAGATCCTAAGGGGATATGTTGGGCAGATGTAAAAATGCTTTCATAGTGGGAATATCACAAACAGCCATAGCTACAAAATAAGGGGCTGGTCATTTAAAGCTGGGGTGTATAGAAATTTCTTCTGTAAGGGTAGCAGATTTCTGCCTCGATGGTGCAGGCCTGATCATTGATGTATTTAAGGTGGAATTAGATAAATACTTGAAAAATTATGGATTTGAGGAATATGGGAAAATGAACACGAGAGAGAAGTTGAAGACAGCATAGATCAGCCATGATCATATTGAAAAGTATGACATTTCTGAGGGGCTGAGTGGCCTATTCCACCTTCTATTTAGTTGGGTGCTTATTGACTGAAACAGCTGCCCTTTCCAACCGTTTAACTGGAACAAGTTCAGAGACAGGCTCTGGTGGTCTGGGGGACCTTCTTTCATCCTTTTGGACCCCAGAGCATCTGTGGACATACTGTAGGTTGTGGGACGCACCAGGTCAGGAAATGATGATATGTGTGGTAACATGCAGGAAACTCCCAGAATTAGCACTGGCATCGCAGTGAAGAATTGTCTCAGGAATATGTATTTCTATTGTACAAATAACTTCAGAACCAATGAACTGCTTCTGATGTGCAGTTACTGCTGTAACATAGGGCATAAGGTACCACTTTTAACACTGTTACGTATTCAGGCAACAATAAATATATGAGATCGGCAAGGGTTTCTTATAACAAACAACACGTTTATTAAACACAGAAAACAAACCCCCCCAAAAGTAAACAAACACTATCGTAACCGGAAACAGCTGCTGAGCGGCTGTTCAAACAGTTCGTAAAGTGATATTCCAAAACAGTTCTTTAAAGTGGTATTGCCAAAAGTTCGATATGCTCACAGTCCATTTAAAAGGAGAGACTTTACAGGACGATTTAAATTCTCTTTCACGTCGCTTGCTTCGATCCCCGACGTCGAACTTCCCACGAAGAATTTACGAAACAGAACGGCTTAAAGGCACTGACCTTTCCTTCTCCACTACCTTCAATCCTTTCTAGGTAAACCCAGGGATTAACACGAAGATAGTCAACGAAATCCTTCCAAATAAGGATCAAACAAAGGTCGCCCCCGTTTCACCGTAGAAAGCGATTCTCCTCGATCTTTAACTTCCAACTTTGAATCTTCACTCTCCTCTAATTCTCAAACTAACAGAATCATAAAGAACCTGCTGGCAATGACCTTTTAAACTTTAGACATTAAATAAAAACTTCATCCTTCAACTAAACTGCATCATCACTTCAAACACGCAGTGGCATGAAGTCAACTTGGCAAATCCAGCCACGAACTGCCCCTCCTCACAGGGTGGGGTCTACCTTTTATAACCTGTAAAAAAAAAACCCGTCACATGATCTCTACTGGCGGGAAAATGACGTCATTCCACCATCACAAGACCATCACCTCAAGTCCAGTACAGCTTCAACCCTAGTCACATGACAAGGGCACCACTGTCATGTGTCACGAGTACGTAACAACACAACAGGATCTCTTTAATTATGTGATCATCACTAAGTAATGTAAATGTGCTAACATAGAGCAGAGGACTTTTGTGCAGCATAGATCCTCTCAGCTCATGATGTTTGCACTGAACATGATGTTAAATTAAACTATTCCTTCTGCCTAGATTTGATCCATATCCCTTCATTTCCACAATATTCACCTAGCAGCCTCCTGAACGTGACTATGGTGTTTGAGTCCACCACAAGTCCTGGTATCCTGTTTCAAGCATCCACCAGACTCTGTGCTGAAGGACAAGAGGTTTTCCCTTCAGAGAATCCTTGGAAACCCCTTCCTCAAAGGGTGGTGGAATATTTGAATATTTTTATGGCAGCGTAGGAAGACTCTTGATAAGCAAGGGGTGAAAGGTTATCAGGAATATGAAGTTACAATCACAAGATTACAAACAAAAAGAGATTACAAAATCTCTTAGGAGATTTAAGGAGGCTCAGGTTGTCACCGAACTCCATAGCAAACATCTGCAGAGGTACCTGTACTGTTGAAAGTATTCTGACCTGCTTTAAGATTTGGTGTGACATTTCAAATGTGCAGAAGAAGCTCAGCCCAATACATCAAGGGCATTCCACTCCCCACCATCTGTAATAACTGCGTCAGGAAGGCAACATCCATCATCAATAAAATTAGCTGGGCAGTGCCATCAGAGTAGCTCCTAATTTGTATTTAATATTACTTATTGGCATTTATTACGCTGAAGGTTTGATCAGCACCCATATGACACTCAGCTGTACGATCCAGGATGTTGCATGGAGAACAGCTCCTTTCTGCAGTTAGTGATGAAAGTATATAAATCTTTATATTAATGGATATTACTTCTACGCGTACATTATTAAGTGACTTTTATCTCTTCTGTAATTAATGTCATACAATTAGGAAATATTGATGTACTTCATAAACCAAGGTGCCATCATTTATCCAATTTCCTTGCAAGAAAGTGATGGGTTGGATTATGTTCCCTGTCAACTGGTGATTCAAGAATTGCCGTAGGCTAGCAGTGTGATGCAAGTCAGGGTATTAGGGAGGTTTCCACCTACACATTGCATTGTAGAAGGACAGCTTGTGTTGGAGGTCACATCCAGGCACCTCAGACCTCCTGCAAAATAGCAATGGAAATGGAGGTCAGAGACAGGTGTGTGGGTCTTTTAGCAAGAGTTGGACAATGCATTCCACTGCTTTTAGACAGCCATAGGGTTAAGACCTCCTGCAAAATAGCAATGGAAATGGAGGTCAGAGACAGGTGTGTGGGTCTTTTAGCAAGAGTTGGACAATGCATTCCACTGCTTTTAGACAGCCATAGGGTTAAGACTTGGGACCCACACCACTATCAGGTTCAGAAACCGTTATTACCCTGCAACCAACAAGCTCTTGAAATAGTGTGGATAACCTCACTCACCTCAACTCTGAACTGATTCTACAAACTATAAACTCACTTTCAAGGTCTCTACAACTTATGTTCTTAGTATTGTTTATTTATTGTCTTTGCCCAGTTTATCATCTTTTGCACATTGGTTGCTTGTCAGTCTTTGTGGTAGCTTTTCAATGATTCTATTATATGTCTTTGAATGCCCGCAAGAAAATGAATATATGTTGATTTATCTGAACATTGATAATAAATTTATTTTAAACTTTGAGTTATTGGACATGTCTTAACAGAGGGTCATGATACATGGATATCTGGATAGATCCTCAGAGTGGGATGCACCCTCTGTGATGGTACTACATGAAGGCTGGTTAAGTGTGAAAATCAAATGCTACCTGAAATAAGACCAGAAAATACTGGAAATTTTCAGAAGGTCTGACAGCAAATGAGGGAAGAGAAGCAGAGTTAACACGGTCAGTTTGAAGACCATTGATCAGAACTGAGAATGATGGAAAACAAACTACTTTAAACTGCAGAGTGGATGGGAGAAGAACAGTCAGACTTATCTCTGGTGATATGAAAGTGGAGTCACGGTGGTGATAAGGTGCTGTTGAAACCATGTGGTTGATAGGTAAATGAGGTGGGTAAGATCACAAGCAAAGGTATGTATTAAAAACTGAACCGTAGAATATAGAAAGACCCCTCAGATCAAACTGAGACTATATTGCAGATGGATGATTTCAATCAGAATTTGCAATTGTAATTCTTTATTCTTGGTTCCTCATTACTATCTTGATGTAGTTATATATGGAATGGTCTGTATGGATGGCACGCAAACAAAAGATTTTCACTGTAGCTCAGTATGTATGACAATAATAAACCAACAATGGACAGAATGGAAGGCATGATTTTGATGGACAATCACTTGGAAGCCAGTGTGATCATGACGTTGAAAGGAATTTCAAGTCAAGGTCAAAGTTGAATATTAGCACAAATACAATGAAGTATGAACATATTCACAGGTGCAATGAGAAACTTACTTGCAGCAGTGTCACAGGCACATGGCAGCCAATACATAGCTTTCACATTAAAGCAAAAATTAAACATAAATTGTATGCAATTTTTATATCAGAATAACACATTTGGGACCAGGTTACATCTTCTCCTGGTAAAGAGGCTCTGATGTGAAGGAATGAAGGAGACTGCAGAGGGTTTTAGACTCCATCATAGGCACAACTCTCCCAAATATTGGGGGCATCTTCAAGAAGTTGTGTCCCAACAAGGTAGCTTCCATTTCTAAGGACCCATGCTGTCTGGGATATATCCCCTTCTCATTACTACATAAGGGCAGAGGTATAGAAGCCTGAAGACTCACACTCAGCATTTTAGGAAGATCTTTTTTCCCTCCACCATCAGATTTCTGACCAGTCCATGAAAACCAGGTTATTATTCATCTTCAGACAATCCCCCCCCTCCCCCCCCCACACACACACAAAAAACAAACATGCTGCGGGAGGGTTGTGGGACAGGTTACTAAGAGAAAGTGCCGTGGGACAGGGCATGGTGTGGGTGCAGACAAGTTCACTTGATTCAAAAAATAGGTTTATTTATCATTACAGTAGACTCTCTGGTGCTTTCTGCTTCATCCCCTTTCCATATATGCCTGACTTTTGCATCGTACTGTATGTTTGCACTGCACTAAAGCACAAAACAGCATACTTCACAACATATGTCAATGGTAATAAACCTGATTCTGACTCCCAAAAAAAGTCAGTTGTTGTGTATAATGATCAAAGTGTCACTATACTGAGACCATGATTAGGGTTGTGTAGGTGGCTTTGGGAACGAAGGGGTAGAAACTGTTCTTGAGCCTGTTGCTACGTGTTTTCAGGCTTCTGTACCCTCTGCCCAATGAGAGAGTGGAGAAGAGAGAACATCTGGGCTGTTTGGGGTCTTTGATTATGCTGGCTACTTCACCAAGTCAGTGGGAAGTGTAGACAGCGTCCAACTCATTCCTGATGGTAGCTGCGAGGAGAGGGTGTCACCCATTTGGAGAGGATCTCTGATGATGGATGTTGTCCTTTTGATGCAGCACCTCATAGAGATACTGTGGATGCTGGGGAGGGATGTGCCCTTCCATTACTCTGCGTCTTCTTACATTCCTGTACTGTACCAGACCCTGACACAAATAGGACAAATGTGTTCACTCTGCTCTTTGTGGATGGTCGGCAAATGGTCACTTCGAAACATCGTAAAAACTTCAAGTTTTGGGTCGTGCAGTAGAAAGTTAAATTAAATTTGAAGAGGCAACGAGGCCATGCCTCTGAAGTGCTAACACTCACCCTGTGAAGACAAGTGGTATTGCTGAGATTGCCAGAAACATTCACCTTTCAAAGCAATCCAGAAAATAAATTGGATGACTTCAAACTCAGCACTTTTTTTTAAATGCTTTTATTCTGCTGCCCTTATAGTTTGTGGGTCAGACAGACCCTTTGATCCTGTGTAACACTTTGATTCATTCTCGACTTACTGTCATGATAAGTCCATCTCCCCATCTTTAATGCTCCGACCCAGCAGATATCCATTAAACCCAGCTCATCTTTGAAATGCTTAATTGACTACCCCAAGTCTAGAAAGCTCTGTGCAGGGAAAGAGAGTTCTGGGTTTTTACTGCCCTTTGCAAGAAAAAAGATACTGACATTGATGATGATACTATATTCAAGACTTCCTCCACCACAAGAAACAGTCCTGTTTAGCCTCCTTGATCAACTTAGAAGCACACAGAGAAAATAAGTAAAATAATGTAGCAAGCCATCTCCAATTAATGTATTGGTTCCGTTATTATAGATATCCTCTATGAGTTGATTTTTGAACAAAATTTGAAAAAGTCACTCACCATGGTAACTGCTGAGTGTTACCTCCACAATGTTGAGGTACCAACTCAGTAGTTCATGAACCCGATAGACCAACATTATCAATAAAGGGCCACCCCTTAAGGTTACTAGGTGGAAATTGACTGGAAAAGTGATGAAGTTGTGTATCAGGTGGGTGGTGGTGTGATCAAGAGCGAGGGTTCAGTTCCTGTGCACAATGAGTTGGTGACTAGTGGTTTACTGGGTCGTTGTGGTGGGGAGTGGGTGGAGGGTGCGTGGATAGGGAGTTGAGGAGCGGTCAGGTTTAGCAGCTGAGTCATGGCTTCAATGAGCTAATGATGACGGAAGTTCAGGTGATGACAGGGGATGGGATCCAAGGTGGGAGCTTGGTGGATCAGAAACATAGAAACATAGAAAATAGGTGCAGGAGTAGGCCATTCGGCCCTTCAAGCCTGCACTGCCATTCAGTATGATCATGGCTGATCATCCAACTCAGAACCCTGCACCTGCTTTCCCTCCATACCCCCTGATCCCTTTAGCAACAAGGGCCATATCTAACTTCCTCTTAAATATAGCCAATGAACCGGCCTCAACTGCTTCCTGTGGCAGAGAATTCCATAGATTCACCACTCTCTGTGTGAAGAAGTTTTTACTGTGACACCTCATTCTGGACTTCCCCAACATCGGAAACAATCTTCCTGCATTTAGCCTGTCCAATCCCTTTAGAATTTTAATACGTTTCAATAAGATCCCCCCTCAATCTTTTAAATTCCAGTGAGTATAAGCCTAGTTGATCCAGTCTTTCTTCATATGAAAATCCTGCCATCCCAGGAATCAGTCTGTACTCCCTTTGTACTCCCTCTATGGCAAGAATATCTTTCCTCAGATTAGGGGACCAAAACTGCACACAATACTCTAGGTGCAGTCTCACCAAGGCCTTGTACAACTGCAGTAGAACCTCCCTGCTCCTGTACTCAAATCCTTTTGCTATGAATGCCAACATACCATTTGCCTTTTTCACCGCCTGCTGTTCCTGCATGCCCACCTTCAATGACTCCCAGGTCTCATTGCATCTCCCCTTATCCTAATCGGCCACCGTTCAGATAATAATCTGTTTTCCTGTTCTTGCCACCAAAGTGGATAACCTCACATTTATCCACATTAAATTGCATCTGCCATGAATTTGCCCACTCACCTAACCTATCCAAGTCACCCTGCATCGTCTTAGCATCCTCCTCACAGCTAACACCGCCGACCAGCTTCGTGTCATCTGCAAACTTGAAGATGCTGCATTTAATTCCCTCGTCTAACTCATTAATATATATTGTAAACAACTGGGGTCCCAGCACAGAGCCTTGCAGTACCCCACTAGTCACTGCCTGCCATTCTGAAAAGGTCCCGTTTACTCCCACTCTTTGCTTCCTGTCTGCCAACCAATTCTCTGTCCACATCAATACCATACCCCCAATACCGTGTGCTTTAAGTTTGCACACTAATCTCCTGCGTGGGACCTTGTCAAAAGCCTTTTGAAAATCTAAATATACTACATCCACTGGCTCTCCCATATCCACTCTACTAGTTACATCTTCAAAAAATTCTGTAAGATTCGTCAGACGTGATTTTCCTTTCACAAATCCATGCTGACTTTGTCCGATGATTTCACCTCTTTCCAAATGTGCTGTTATCACATCTTTGATAACCGACTCTAGCATTTTCCCCACCACAATGTTAGACTAACCGGTCTATAATTCCCCAGTTTCTCTCTCCCTCCTTTTTTAAAAAGTGGGGTTACATTAGCCACCCTCCCATCCTCAGGAACTAATCCAGAATCTAAGGAGTTTTGAAAAATTATCGCTAATGCATCCACTATTTCTTGGGCTACTTCCTTAAGCACTCTGGGATGCAGACCATCTGGCCCTGGGGATTTATCTGCCTTTAATCCTTTCAATTTTCCTAACACCACTTCCCTACTAACATGTATTTCCCTCAGTTCCTCCATCTCACTAGACCCTCGGTCCCTTACTATTTCCGGAAGATTATTTATGACCTCCTCAGTGAAGACAGAACCAAAGTAGTTATTCAATTGGTCTGCCATGTCTTTGTTCCTTATGATCAATTCACCTGTTTCTGACTGTAAAGGACCTACATTTGTCTTGATCAATCTTTTTCTTTTCACGTATCTATAAAAGCTTTTACAGTCAGTTTTTATGTTCCCTGCCAGCTTTCTCTCATAATCTTTTTTCCCTTTCCTAATTAAGCCCTTTGTCCTCCTCTGCTGGTCTCTGAATTTCTCCCAGTCCTCTGGTGTGCCGCTTTTTTTTGCTAATTTATATGTTTCTTCTTTGGACTTGATACTATCCATAATTTCCCTTGTCAGCCACGGGTGCACTACCTTCCCTGGTTTATTTTTTTGCCAAACTGGGATGAACAATTGTTGTAGTTTATCCATGTGATCTTTAAATGCTTGCCATTGCATATCCACCGTCAACCCTTTAAGTATCATTTGCCAGTCTATCTTAGCTAATTCACATCTCATACCTTCAAAGTTACCCTTCTTTAGGTTCAGAACCTTTGTTTCTGAATTAACTATGTCACTCTCCATCTTAATGACAAATTCCACCATATTATGGTCACTCTTACCCAAGAGGCCTAGCACGACAAGATTGCTAACTAACCCTTCCTCATTGCTCAATACCCAATCTAGGATGGCCTAACAATGGATTATTGTTAGAGAGGTGAACAAGGAGTTGCTGGTGGTTGTAACGGACTGTCAGCTCAATGTGTGAGTGCGCATGCAATTGTGGTGTCAAGTCTGCATGGGCAGGCAGCTCTCAGTCTTCACCAGCTAACAGGAGTCACCTGTCACTTGTTTGCAACTCATCACCTGCAGCCTATTTAAACCCAGCTCTCATCCACAATCCTTGTTCACTCGTCGAACCAGACAGCCTAAGCCATTTGCTCCTTGCCTTCTACGTTGCCTTATCATGTTAAGCATCTGTTCTCTCTTGTTTTGTGGCCCCTTATAGCTTGTTATCTTGCAGTTTATTATAAAAGTTATGGTCCTCCACTAAATTGTCTCTGCTGCTTTGAGTTTGGGTGAAGCCTCCTCGACATTTCCTGACAGGCTGCTCATCCAAAGGAACTCGTCCGTTGACAGTAGCACATGATCCCGAAGCATTAGTAAACCATTGACTATCTGTTTGCCATTCTCAACCAAATTTATGTCTCAATACAACAACACCACACCACACCAGTCAACCTCCTACCTCTGAACCCTGGATTCCCATGCCCAAATATTTCGACAGATCCCCAACCTGACCCTGCAACTTCTTATCCCAATTTGAGCTGCAGCATCTCTGTATAATACAGACCAAGCCAAGATTGCCTACATCATCTCTCTCTCTCTCTCAACTGGGCAAGTTTTGACCTGGGTCGCCACTAAATGGGACAAGAAAAACACCATTTGCATTAAGTATGAGGAATCTGCTGCCGAGACATGTAGAGTTTTCAGCCATCTGGGAAGTATCCACTGGATTGGATAATTCAGCTGTGTCATGCTCAGTGCTGGAGGTGAATGACACCAGGGAATTCAGGACCCTTGTGATGGAGTGCAGCTGGATTGCAGCACTTCTGGTGCATTACCATCAGGTCCTCTTGGAATACTTGCAAGAAGAACTGCCTGCCCAAAAGGTTTTCACCGACCTCAAAAGCCTCACCAATCTGGCCCTCTGAATTGAAAAATATCACCCAGTGCCCTGGTTTTGCTCCCAGAACCATTTCAGAATGTAGGCCCCCCATCATCCACACCTTCAGAACTTAATCATGGAGTGAGAGCTCCTTAAATCCCCCAAGAACGTGAGCATCGGTGAGAAACAACTTGGGCACCTTTTCTGCAGCTGCAGATCATCCATGCATCAAATGCCCACTGCCAGTGGGAAATGGCAAAACCAGGTAGGGGTGAGGGACCTTCTATCTGGTAAGCTCCCTCCAGCCCTTCATTCCAGCACCAGAGCTTGACTCTCTCTTTCTGTTCTCCTCCACACCCCAACTCTATGGAGTGTGTATGACCTGATCCACCTCCACCAGGGGGATGTGCGAAAGACTGCATTCTTAACATCCACTGGCCACTGCAGATACTTGATAATGCCTTTCATACTTTCCACCTGTCCAGCCTTTTTCTAAGCCTTCATCATGAAGATCCTCTGAGACATGCTACACAGGTATGAGTTCATCAACCTCAATAACATCCTTACTTTCTCCAAGGATCCTCAAGACCATGTCTGTCAGTCCTTCAGCACCTCCTCGAAAACCAACTTTACTACAAGTTGGAGAAGTACCATTTCCGTACCCCAGTCATTTCCTTCCTGGGTCCTTTCAGGCGCCAAGGCATAACCATGCACCCAGAGAAAGTGTGTGTTATCTTTGCATGCTCCCGACTGCATCCCCTCCAACAGCGCTTTTTGGACTGCTCAGACTTCTACTGCCATTTGATCCAGAAATAAAGCCAAATTACTGCTCATCTCACCACCTTCACCAAATTACTTGCCACATGGATAACCCGGTCTGTTGCCTTAGACCGTGCTTTCGAGGTGCTCATGGGATGCTGCATCACTACTCCCACTTCTGCTGTCTGAATCCCTCCAGATATGTGGCAGAGGTGGACACATCTGATGTGAGTGCTGTAGCTATACACTCCCAGTGAGGACTGAATGGGAAGATACACCCCTGTACCGTCTTCTCATGGAAGTTCAACTCCACAGAGTGCTGGTGTGGTTTATGAGACAGGGAGCTATTTGCCATTAAATGGACCATGGATGAAGAGCAACAATGGCTGATGGGAAGCCCTGAGCATTTGCTGCTCTGGTCTGACCACCAGAATCTCATATCCTTACAACAGACACAACAATTCAACCCACGTAAGGCTTGGTGGGCCCTCTTCCTTGAATATTTCTTCATAATCTCCTACTGAACCTGGCTCCAAGAAGACTGGGGTGGATGTTCTGTTACAATGGTTCATCCTAGCAGAAACAGAGATTCACCCTCAGCCTGTCTTTCCATTCACTCACCCTGATCATCTTGGATCTTGAGAACCAGATCCACCAGGACCAACAGCACGAGCCTGCTCTTGTCAATACACTTGACAACCGCATAACCTATCAGTCTCTGCCTTAAATACACTCAACGACCTGGCCTCCACAGCTGCCTGTGGCAACAAATTTCACAATTTCACCACCCTTTGGCTAAAGAAATTTCTCTGCATCTTCTGTTTTGAAAGGGCGCCCTCTATCCTGAGGCTGTGCCCTCTTGTCCTAGACTCTCCTACCATGGGAAATATCTTTACCATGTCTACTCTGTCTAGCCATTTAAACATTTCAAAGGTTTCAATGAGATCCTCCCTCATCATTCTGAATTCCAGCGAGTACAGACCCAGAGCTATCAAACGTTCCTCTTATGATAACCCTTTTCATTCCTGGAATCCTCCTTGTGAACCTCCTCTGGACTCTCTCCAATGCCAGCACATCTTTTCTAAGGTGAGGGGCCCAAAACTGTTCACACTACTCAAATTGAAGTCTCACCAGTGCCTTATAAAGCCTCAGCATCACATCCTTGACTTTGTATTCTAGACCTCTTGAAATGAATGCTAACGTGGCATTTGCCTTCCTCACCACCGAACGAACCTGCAGGTTAACCTTCAGGGTGTTCTACACAAGTACTCCCAAGTACCCCTGTGTCTTAGATACCCAGATTTTCTCCCCATTTAGAAAATAGGCTGCACATTTATTTCTATTACAAAAGTGCATGACAATGCATTTTCCAACATTGTATTTCATTTGCCACGTTCTTGCCCATTCTCCCAATCTGTGTAAGGAGAAGGAACTCAGAGGATCAGAACGGCAGTGCTGCGGGAGCCATTATGATTTTTCTTTTTGATCTTTCTTTTTCTTCTCATCGGAGTTAAGAGAGTCGGGACTGCGCAGGCGTGTGACATCGGACAGTGAAGCGGGGAAGATTTAAAAAGGACACAGCCTTATACAGCGGGCAGTGTCGTTTTGTGGGCAGTGGAGTGAGCCGGGAGCAGAGTGTAGGCTTAAGGACTTTGGCTCAACGGGCTTAGGCGGAAACGGGCAAGGCAAGGTAGGTTTAGGTTTCAGTTTTTCCCGTTATTTGAGGAAAGGGGAAGTATGAGTGTGAGGGCAGCTTGTTGTTCTTGGTGTCAGGTGTGGGAGGTCCTGGAGTCTCCTAGCCTCCCGGACGTCCACATCTGCGCCAGGTGTGCCGAGCTGCAGCTCCTAAGGGACCGAGTTAGGGAACTGGAGCTACAGCTCGATGACCTTTGTCTGGTCAGGGAGAGTGAGGAGTTGATAGAGAGGAGTTACAGGCAGGTGGTCACTCCAGGATCACGGGAGGCAGACAGGTGGGTCACGGTTAGGAGGGGGAAGGGGAAGAGTCTGGTACTAGAGAGTACCCCTTGACAGTAAGTACTCCTGTTTTAGTACTGTTGGGGGGGACAGCCTACCTGGGGCAAGCAACAGTAGCCATGCCTCCAGCACAGAGTCTGGCCCTATAGCTCAGAAGGGTAGGGAAAGGAAGAGGAAGGCAGTAGTAATAGGGGACTCGATAGTTAGGGGGTCAGATAGGCGATTCTGTAGACGTGATCAGGAGACCCGGATGGTAGTTGGCCTCCCTGGTGCCAAGGTCCGGATGTTTCTGATCGCATCCACGATAGTCTGAAGTGGGAGGGTGTGGAGCCAGAGGTCGAGGTACATATAGGTACAAATGACATAGGTAGGAAAAGGGAAGAGGTCCTGAATGGAGAGTATAGGGAGTTAGGAAGGCAATTGAGAAGAAGGACCACAAAGGTAGTAATCTCGGGATTACTGCCTGTGCTACGCGCCAATGAGAGTAGGAATGGAATGAGGTGGAAGATAAATGTGTGGCTGAGGGATTGGAGCAGGGGGTAGGGATTCAATTTTCTGGATCATTGGGACCTCTTTTGGGGCAGGTGTGACCTGTACAAAAAGGACCAGTTACACTTGAATCCTAGGGGGACCAATATCCTGGCGGGAAGGTTTAATAGAGCTGTTAGGGAGGGTTTAGACTAATTTGGCAGGGGGATGGGAACCAGAATGATGGAGCTGAGGAGAGGGAAAACAGAAATAGATCTAAGGTAGTGAGCAGTAAGGACGTGAGCAGGTGATGGAGCAAATTTGCAGCCATTGGGATGAGTTGCAGTGCAATCAATGCAAAAAGTATCAAATACTGGACTTAAGGTGTTATACTTAAATGCACGCAGCATAAGGAATAAGGTGGTTGATCTTGTTGTACAGTTACAGATTGGCAGGTATGATAGTGTGGCCATCACTGAGATGTGGCTAAAGGATACATGTCTCTAGGAGCTGAACGTCCAAGGATACACAGTGTATCGGAAGGATAGGGACGTAGGTAGAGGGGGTGGCGTGGCTTTAATGGTAAGAAATGATATTAAATCATTAGAAAGAGTTGACATAGGATCGGAAGGTATAGAATCTTTATGGGTTGAGCTAAGAAATTGCAGGGTAAAAGGACCCTGATGGCAGTTATCTACAGGCCTCCAAACAGCTACAGTGATGTGGACTACAAATTACAACAGGAAATAGAAAATGCTTGCCAGAAGGGCAGTGATATGATAATTGTAGGGGATTTTAACATGCAAGTGGATTGGGAAAATCAGGTCGGCACTGGATCTCAAGAGAGAGAATTTGTAGAATGTCTACCAGATGGCTTTTTAGTACAGCTTGTTGTTGAGCCCACTAGGGGTTCGGCTGAATTGGATTGGGTATTGTGCAATGAACCAGAAGTGATTAGAGCGATGGAAGTGAAGGAACCCTTAGGAGGCAGTGATCACAATATGATTGAGTTCACTGTGAAATTTGAGAAAGTGAAGCCGAAATCCAATGTGTCGGTATTTCAGTGGAGTAAAGGAAATTTCAGTGGCATGAGAGAGGAACTGGCAAAGGTTGATTGGAACGGAACACTAGCGGGAAGGACAGCAGAGCAGCAGCTGGAGTTTATGCGAGAAATGAGGAAGGTGCAAGACGGATATATTCCAAAGAAGAAGAAATTTTTGAATGGAAAAAGGATGCAACCGTGGTTGACAAGAGAAGTCAAAGCCAAAGTAAAAGCAAAGCAGAGGGCATACAAGGAAGCAAAAATTAGTGGGAAGACAGAGGATTGGGAAGTTTTTAAGCTTACAAAAGGATACTAAGAAGGTCATTAAGCGGGAAAAGATGAACTATGAAAAGAAGCAAATAATATCAAAGAGGATACTAAAAGATTTTTCAAGTACATAAAGAGTAAAAGACAGGTGAGAGTAGATATAGGACTGATAGAAAATGATGCTGGAGAAATTGTAGTGGGAGATAAGGAGATGGGTGAGGAAGTGAACGAGTATTTTGCATCAGTCTTCACTGAGGAAGACATCAGCAATATACCAGACATTCAATGGTGTCAGGGAAGAGAAATATGCACAGTCACAATTACAACACAGAAAACACTCAGGAAGCCGAATAGTCAAAGGGTAGATAAATATCCTGGACCAGATGGAATGCACCCTTGTGTTCTGAAGGAAGTAGCATTGGAGATTATGGAGGCATTAGCAATGATCTTTCAAAAGTCGATAGATTCTGGTCTGGTTCCAGAGGACTGGAAGATTGAAAATATCACTCCACTATTTAAGAAGGGGGCAAGGAAGTAAAAATGAAATTATAGACCTGTTAGCTTGACATCGGTGGTTGGGAAGTTGTTGGAGTTGATTGTCAAGGATGAGGTTACAGAGTACCTGGAGGCATATGACAAGATAGGCAGGAGTCAGCATGGTTTTTTTAAAGGAAAATCCTGCCTGACAAACCTAGTGCAATTTTTTGAGGAAATTACTAGTAGGCTAGACAAGGGAGATGCAGTGGATGCTGTGTATTTGGATTTTCAGAAGGCCTTTGACAAGGTGCCGCACATGAGGCTGCTAATCAAGATAAGAGTCCATGGAATTACGGGAAAGTTACATACGTGGATGGAGTGTTGGTTGATTGGCAGGAAACAGAGAGTGGGAATAAAGGGATCCCATTCAAGTTGGCTGCTGGTTACCAGTAGTGTTCCACAGGGGTCCATGTTGGGGCCGCTTCTTCTTACGTTGTATATCAATGATTTGGATTATGGAATAGATGGCCTTGTGGCTAAGTTTGCTGATGATACAAAGATAGGTGGAGGGGCCGGTAGTGCTGAGTAAACAGAGTGTCTGCAGAGAGACTTGGATAGATTGGGGGAATGGGCAAAGAAGTGACAAATGAATTACAATGTTGGAAAGTGTAAGGTAATGCACTTTGGTAGAAGAAATAAACGGGCAGGCGATTATTTAAATAGGGAGAGAATTCAAAGTTCTGAGATGCAATGGGACTTGGGAGTCCTTGTGCAGGATACCCTTAAGGTTAACCTCTAGGTTGAGTCTGTGGTGAAGAAGGCGAATGCAATGTTGGCATTCATTTCTAGAAGAATAGAGTATAGGAGCAGTGATGTGTTGTTGAGGTTCTATAAGGCAATGGTAAGACCCCACTTGGAATACTGTGTGTAGTTTTGGACTCCTTATTTAAGAAAGGATGTGCTGACATTGGAGAGGGTTCAGAGAAGATTCACTAGAATGATTCCAGGAATGAGAGGGTTAACATATGAGGAACATTTGATTGCTCCTGGACTGTGCTCCTTGGAGTTTAGAAGAATGAGGGGGGGTACCTTATAGAAACATTTCAAATGTTGGAAGGCAGGGACAATGCGGATGTGGCAAAGTTGTTTCCCATGTTGGGGGAGTCTAGTATGAGAGGACATGACTTGAGGATTGCTGGGCACCCATTCAGAACAGAGATGCGAAAGAATTTTTTAGCCAGAGGGTGGTGAATCCATGGATCCACAGGCGGCAGTGGAGGCCAAGTCATTGGGCGTATTTAAGGCAGGGATTGATAGGTATCTTAATAGTCGGGGCATCAAAGGTTATGGTGAGAAGGAGTGGGAAAAGGACTAAAGGAAAGATTGGACCAGCTCATGATGAAATGGCAGAGCAGACTCGATGGGCCAAATGGCTGACTTCTGCTCCTTTGTCTTATGTTCTAAGTCCTTCTGCATCCCACCTCTTTCCTCAACACTACCAGCCCCTCCACACATCTTCATGTCATCTGCAAACTTGGCAACAAAGCCATCTATTTCATCATCTAAATGATTTATATACAGGATCTAAAGAAGTGGTCCCAAAACGGACTGCTGAGGAACACCACTAGTAATTGGCCGCCAAGGATTATTTTATTCCTACTACCTGCTTAGCTTGGTAAGCAGGCTCATGTGTGTCACCTTGTTAAAGGCCTTCTGAAAGTCCAATATACACCATCTACTGCATTCCTTTTATCTATCCTACTTGTAATCTCCTCAAAGAATTCCATCAGGTTCTTCTGGCAGGATTTTCCCTGAAGGAAACCATGCTGACTTTGTACTATCTTATCCTGCATCGCCAAGTACTCCATCACCTCATCCTTAACAATTGACTCCAACATCTTCCCAACCACAGAGGTCAGGCTAACTGGTCTATAAATTTCCTTGGGCAAATTTCCTTGTGTCCTGACAAAGGGTCTCAGCCTGAAACGTTGACAGTGCTTCACCTTATAGATGCTTCCTGGCCTGCTGTGTTCCACCAGCATTTTGTGTGTGTTGTATAAATTTCCTTCCTCTTTTCTCAAGAGTGTAGTAATGTTGGCAATTTTCCAATCCTCTGGCATCATCCCAGAGTCCAATGATTTCTAAAAGATCATTTCCAATGCCATCACAATCTCTCACGCTACCTCCTTCAGAACCCTAGGGTGCAGTTCACCTTTCAGCTTTTTGAGCACCTTCTCTCTTGTAACAGTAACTGCACACACTTCTCTTTCTTCACACACTACAACACCAAGCATACTGCTACCGTCTTTCACAGTGAAGGTTGATGCAAGATACTCATTTAGTTCATCAGCCATCTCCTTGTCCCGTTACTATTTCTCCTGCCTCATTTTCTAGCAGTCCTTTATTCACTCTCATTTCTCTTTGATTTTTAACATATTTGAAAAACCTTTAATATCCACTTTGATATTATTTGCTAGCCTGCTTTAATATTTCATCTTTTCCCTTCTAATGATTTTTTAGTTGCTCTCTGTAGGTTTTTAAAATCTTCCCAATCCTCGATCTTCTCACTAATTTTTGTTTTGTTGTATGCCCTCTCTTTTGCTTTTACAATAGCTTTGACTTCCCTTCTCAGCCATGGTTGTACTATTTCACAATTTGCATATTTCTTCATTTTTGGAATACACATGTCCTGTACCTTCCTCATTTTTTCCAGAAACGCATGCCAATCCTGCTCTGCTGATGTTCCTGTCAGCAGCTCCTTCCAATTTACTTCGGCCAAACCCTCTCTCATACAACTGTAGTTTCCCTTACTCCACTGAAATACTGCTACATCAGACTTTACTTTCTCCCCATCAAATTTCAAGTTGAGCTCAATCATAGTGTGATCACTAAGAGTTCTTTTACCTCAAGCTCCCTAATCACCTCCAGTTCATTACATAGCACCCAATCCAGTACAGCTGATCCCCTAGTAGGCTCAACGACAAACTGCTCTAAAAAGCTATCCCTTAGGCATTCAACAAACTCACTCTCTTGAGATTCATTACCAACCTGATTTTCCCAATCGACTCACATGTTGAATTCTTCCATAACTACCATAACGTTGCCTTTTTGACTTGCCCTTTCCATTTCCTGTTGTAACTTGTGGTCCACCTCCCCGTCACTGTTGGGAGGCCTGTATATAACTGCCATCAATGTCCTTTTACCCTTGCAGTTTCTTAACTCAACCCCACAAGGATTCAACATCTTCCGATCCTATATCACATCTTTTTACTGATTTGATGCCATTCTTTTCCAGTAGAGCCCCTCTGCCTATATTCCTATCCCTCTGATATAACGTGTAAGATTGTACATTCAGTTCCCAACTACAACCATCCTTCAGCCATGATTCTGTGATGGCCACAACATCATACCTGGCAATCTGTGATATTGCAACAAGATCATCTACTTTATTTCTTATACTATGTGCATTTAGGTACAACACCTTGAATACCGTATTTACTATCTTTTCTGATTCTGCATCCCTTGATACTCAGCCTGTTGGCTGCAACTAAGTCCTCTCACCTACCTGCCCTTCCTGACAACCTGATTGTATGCTATCTTCATTTTTTTTTAACATCTGTCCTTTCCTGAGTCCCTTCACTCCGGTTCCCACCCCCCTGCCAAGTTCGTTTAAATCCTCTCCAACAAACCTGAGTGGGAGAATATTGGGGTCCCTTAGGTTCAGGTGCAATTGGTCAGTTTTGAACAAATCATACCTCCCTCAGAAGAGATCCAAATTATCCAAGAACCTGAAGCCCTAACCCCTGCATCAGCTTCTCAGCCATGCATTTATCTGCCAAATCATTCTGTTTCTATCCTCACTGGCATGTGGCAGAAGCAGCAATCCAGAAATTATTAACTGGGAAGTCCTGCTTTTCAGCTTTCTACCTAGCTCTCTAAATTTTCCTTTCAGAACCTCATTGCTTTTCCTTCCTATGTCATCTGTATCAATAAGTCCCAAGACATCTGGCCACTCCCCCTCCCTCTCCAAAATGTCGAGTCGCTTTTGAAGACAAATGAGTAAATATTGGAAAAGAGACATTAGGGTCTTTGGATTTGAGCCATAGAGTTATGCAGCATGGAAACAGGCCCTTTAGCCCAACCTGTCCAAGCCAATCAAAGTGCATTCTGAACTAATCCAATCGGTCCTTAACCCTATAAATGAAGGGTTCCCTACTTCAGTTAATTGTACAGGTCCATGGCACGATAAACGTGGGGAACCTATGTTCTAAACCATTCCTATTTGTGTGTTTATCCCAGATATCATCTAAATGTAATTTTACACATCTCTAACATTTCCTCCTTCAGCTTGTTGCATATACCCACTACACTCAAGATAGCACAACATCCATCCTCAAAGATCCCCCACCGTCAGGGCCGCGCCATCATCTCACAGCCACCATCAGACAGGAGGTACAAAAGCCCCACTTCGCTTCAAACATCTTGTTCTTGAGCAAATTGGTAGAACCCATATAATTTCCTTAGTATCGCAACATTATCACCACTTTGATTACTTTGCGTTACAGTGGACTTTCTTTGTTGTAACTCTGCTCTGTCTTGTAATAAATTGTACATAATTTATGCTTAATTTATGTTTTTCTTGTGAAAGTGTGTCGTTGTTGCTATGTGCCTGTGATGCTGCTGCAAATAAGCTTTTCATTGCACCTGTGTACACATATACCTGTGTGTGCGACAATAAAGTTGACTTTGCCTTTGACTTTGACTTAGTTTAGGATTGCCCTTGAGATAAGGAAACAAGAAGGCCACCCACTGCATTTAAAATTCCAATGGTCCTATGGCTCCTCATCACAGTACCAGGCATACTCCTGCATCACAACTCGGGTTTTCTGCTCTGCTTCATAGCCTGTGATGTTTCAAGATGCATTGGTCCCTGCTATCTTTCAGACCTTACATTAAGGAACATTATTTTGAGAGGTGTCATGTCACTTACTATTAACCTACAATTTTGATAAAAATGGCTGCTGTCAAAAGAATTTGAAAAATGCAACAACACTTTTTTTTTTAAAGGCCATACATCCATCAGTGAATTACAGGCAGAAATCTAATCTCAGAATTAGGTATTTGAGCCTGTGCTTGGTTTCTGTAACATAATTTGAAGGCCTCTGTCAGATTAGTTGTTTGTTTTCCCTAGTTAGCAGGCAACTTCCTCTCCATTCAACAATATTTTGTTGAGCTTCTATCAATGCAACACAGAATAATTGTTCTTCTTGCACGTCGGTGAGGTGACTATAAATCTCATTCAATAAAATGCCAATGCAGAATTTTATAGAACAAATTAATTGTGTCACCAAATCATGTCCTTCTTAGACCTATATCTGCAGGATGGTACAATAGCATTCAATCAGCTCGTGGGGAAGAGATTAGCTACAGGGAGGAAGAAAACACATTTCTTAACATGATTGGTTTTGGAATTATTTAGCGGATGTGATCAAAAACATGAAATGCAGCTTTTTAATCTTTACAGTGTCAACCTTTTGCCCATTGCCCCTATTTGTAACCAATCAGTGAGCTGGCATTTGGAGCAGGACGAGCTGTGCAGCTACACAGAAATACACACACATACATTCTGGAATATCTTCAAAGACTAATCTGTTTGGGATGTCAGGTCAGCAGATCTTCCTTCTGTGGAAAAAAGATATAAAGCTTATCTAACAGTAGCCAGAACTAAACAATTTGCTGCCAATTTACCAGTGTTATACATTTCAGCTGGAATCTATCCATCATTTGTTAAAAAAAAAGTATTGTGTGATTTCTGTGCACATCACACCCATTTCAATAGATTTTTTGGTGAAGTAGGCAAAAGTGAGCTGCCTGGTTGAATTACAGATAAGCTGTCATCTAACATAATAGTGGATCAAGTTCAAAAGATTGAATGGCTAACTTCTCGCGTAGTTGATGATACCTTTTTATCATATCAGGTCCTACTGATTCAGACAGCCAGTCAGGATAAATGGGCAACAATTGTGCCCACCTCTGAAGATTGCAGTTTCAAATCCACTCAAGAGATTACAGCCCAATATCTCCACAGATAACCTCAATGCAGTACTGAGGGTGTCTGTATTTTTGAAATGTTATCTGTTCCAATACACAGAATATATAGTACTGAGACAAGCTATTTGGCACATCACATGCACATTGGCAAGATCCACGTCTCTTTTCATCTCAATCCTGAATAACCCTCAGTTTTCTACCTACAACATGTTTGCTCGGTGCTCCTTTTAGAGCATCGATGCCATCTGCATCAAGCACTCACCATGGAAGACATCTCTGCATCTACCTCGTTGTCAAGAAACCTCATCAATGCCTCTAATTTCTGAGGAGGCTGAAGAGAGCTGGACTTTGCACAACAATGCTCACATCTTTCTACAGGTGCACAGTAGAGAGCATCCTGACAAGCTGCATCACTACTTGGTACGGAACCTGCACTGCAGTGGAGGGGAATGCTCAGCACCAGTAGTAAAAACTTCCCAGCACATCACTGGCACCACCCTACCTGCTATCAAGTATAAATATACAGAAAGGTGTCAGAGAAGGGCTAGTAATGTTGTGAAGGGCCCCACCTACGCTGATCATGGATGGTTTGTTTCACTTGCATCAGGGAGGAAATGACGAGGCACCCACGCCAGGACCAAAAACAGTTATTGTATTTGTTTTATTATTATTATTAGTTTCTTTATCTTTTGTGTTTTTATTGTGCTGCATTGCATCCAGTGTAATGATTATTTTGTTCTCCTTCACACATTAAATAACCTTAAATCTTGAATCTTGAACCTTGGTTGGAAAGTTTGATCCCGAATAGATTTCTTGGTTACTATTTCATATTAATAGCTTGCAATGATGCTCTTTAACACTAGTGGAAATATTTTCCTAGCATCTCCTGTGTTATTCTTTTAAAGTGCTCTATTTGGCCATTCCTTAGCCTTTTCTGTTCAAGAAACAAGATATATCCAACGTAGATAGATATATCCAAAAGATATATTCAGAACCTCCAGATGTGCAGTCACTGTTGTAAAGCAGGAAGTGCAGTGACTGATTTGTGCACAGTAAGCTTCCACAGATAGGAGTGTGTGGGAGCAACAGATAATATGGCACTGATTGAACAATGAGTATCGGTCAAAATGTTGAGGATTTTCCCTCTGTTGTTGAGCACCCACTATAGGATATGGGATCTGAAAAACAAAATGATCACCTGTGTTGGTTATTGGAGAGACACACACAAAAATTTCAGAACTTCCTACTTTAATATGCAATTATTGGACATAGCTTATGCCTCTGCATGCTTCCCCACCTATACATGGAAAGCTCAACATTCTCAGCTTTTGCAGCTGGGACTTGAACCCACCTTTTTCTCAAAGGCGAAAGCCAGATGCGAGATAAACTTCATTGTCAACAGGATTGACTTTCTAAATTTCTGTCTTACACAATGTGTTTCAATGCCTTGTGACTTCTAGAAGAAAACTAGGTTGACATTCTCTCAGCTTACATATCTTGTGCAACTTGTTTAACATACTTGAATTGAAGTGCATTAAGCAATAATAATTGGTACATTTTAATTTTCTTGCAACTGAAAGGTATCAAGGCTGTAAAACTACAATACAAGGACAAGATTGAGTCAAAATTCACAACGACCAGCACACGTGACTTGTGGCGATGGTTGTACGCCATCGCAGACTTCAAAACCAAACATCGTGCTGCCAACATCGCGGCCTCTCTCCCAGATGAGCTCAATCGTTTTTATGCTCGGTTCGATGTCACTAACTCTGCACCTCCAAGGAAAGCCACCGCTACAACCTGCAACCTGGTCATCTCTGAGGCTGACGTACGCAAACGTTTCCAATGAGCGGACAGTCGCAAGGCTGTGGGACCATATGGCTTCCCAGGGCGAGTACTCAGGATGTGTGCAGCATAACTGGCAGATGTGTTTACAAACATTTTTAATCTTTCCCTCTCCCAGTGTAGAGTGTCCTCCTGCTTCAAATTATCCACCATTGTCCCTTACCAAAAAAGACAAGGTAACATGCCTGAGCAAGTGGTGTCCTGTCTCACTCACCTCAGTAATAAGCAAATGCTTTAAGAGGCTGGTCAAGGATTACATCTTCAGCATGCTACCACCCAAATTGGATCCCCTACAATTCACATACCAACACAAACGATTGACAGATGACACAATAGCCACTCCTCTACATACCGTCTTTACACATCTGGAGAAGAAGGATGCTTATGTGAGAGTACTGTTCTTGCACTACAGTTCAACATTCAATACCATAATTCCATCCAGGCTTGACAAGAAGCTCGGAGATCTCGGCCTCGACCCTGCCTTGAGCAGCTGGATCCTGGACTTCCTGTCTGATCACCAGCAGGTGGTAAGAGTGGGCTCCCTCACCTCCAATTCTCTGGCTCTCAATACAAGAGCCTCTCAGGGCTGTGTACTAAGTTCCTCAAGTATGTGAAGGATGTGAAAACTAAAGTCAATTCAATTCAATTAGATCCTCAAAAGAAATTTAGTACAGTATTAACATAGCTTTACCCAGCATAACCTTTATGTCCGAAACAAGAATCTAACCAAACACATCTTTATCTCCCACCCCCTCTGCATCCACAGGGATTGTTCCCTCTGCAATTCCCTTGTCTATTCATCCCTCCCTATTAATCTCCCTCCCAGCACTCAACTCTGAAAGTGGCCTAAGTGCTACACCTTCTTCCTCACCTCCATTCAGGCCCCCAGGCAGTCCTTCCAGATGAGGCAACACTTCACTTGCAAATCTGACTAGGTCATCTATTGTGTCCGTTTGTCCTCCTCACATTAGTGAGGCCTCTCATAAATTGGGGACTGCTTCTTTGAGCACGTCCTTTCCATCTGCCCAAAGCAGAACCTCCCAGTGGCCAACTATTTTATTACCCATTCCTATTCCAATTCAACAAGTTGGTCCATGGCCTCCTCTTGTACCAAGATTAGGCCACCCTCGAGGGGGAAAAGCAACACCTTATATTCTGTCAAATTAGCTTCTAACCTGATAGCATGAATATCGATTTTTTTTCTGGTAATTTTTTCCCCTCCCCCTTCTTTCTTCTTCTTTTCCCACTCTGGCCTGTTACCTCTTTTCACCTGCCTATCACTTTCCTCTGGGTCCTCTCCTCTGTCTCTTTCTCCTATGGTCCACTTTCCTCTCCTATCAGATTCCTTCCTCTCTCGCCCTTTACCCTTCCTACCTGCACAGCTTCACCTATCACCACCTTCAAGCTATCCTCCTTCTCCTCTCACCCTTTTATTCTGGCATCTTCTCATGCCCTTTCCAGTCTTGAAGAAGGGTCTCGGCACAAAATATCAACTGATTATTCATTTTGATAGATGCTACCTGACAGGCTGGATTCCTCCAGCTTTTTGTGTCTGCTGCTTTGGATTTCCAACATCTGCAGAATTACTCTTGTTTATGAAATATGAAATGTTATTCTTATTTTATGCTGGAGATTGTATTTCCAGTCATTTTTCTTCTCATAGGAATATACTCCTATTCTTAAAATTCAAAAATTCTTAAAAATCCCTTCCGTGCTTCTATGGAGATGAAATGAAGAGTAGGCGACATTATGATTAATTCTCCAATGGAAACAACATAATTTTTAATTATCTGCTTTCAAATAATTTTTTTGAAATGTTGTCATATTTGTGTGTCCAGTTTTAATTGTGTTTGGTCATCCAAATGAAGGAGTGAAAATGTTGTTAACTGTGTTCCTCAAGGTGAATCTTGATACCATGAAGCCATTCAATTAATACTTCTGGTGTTAGGTGAATGACTTCAATAAAGTGGTCATGGGTTAATGTGCTCCTGATGCAGCCAACTAGAGGTCATGGATTAAGGGTGAAAGATGAAAAGTTTAAGGGAAATATGAGGGGAACCCTCTTCACTCAGAGGGTTATGAGAGTGTGGAATGACCTTTCAGAGCAAGTGATACATGCAAACTTGATTTCAACGTTTAAGAGAAGTTTGGATAGATGCATTGATTATTGGGATATGGAGGGTAATGGCTCTGGTGCAGGTCAATGGGAGTAGGCAGTTAAATGGCTTGGCATGGACTAGATGGGCTGAAGGGCCTGTTTCAGTGCTGTACTTCCCCATGACTCTATGACTCTAAAGTGCTGACAGAATGACTGCAGAGAACAGCAAGTGGGATTATTAGTTTCTCAACTGGTCCATGTTCATAAATTAGCAGCATCAGGCATCTGATCCTGCACAGGTAATTTTATCAAGATCAAAAAGAAGTAATCATGAAAGCCAATTCCACAACACCGGTATAAATCAACGTCCTTGTCCCTTCCCGACTGGAGATTGTGATGCTCAGAAGACTGACTGCCTCACTGTCTGTAGGCAGCTATAGAGGGCAATTATAAATAATTGAATAGAAATGTGTTACCCTTTGTCAAATGTATTTCTGATGCCATTCTTTCTGTGCTTCCATTAAGTGATCCCTTGATTAAATTTTAAAGTCTGAAAACAATTTGAAGGGCTGGAAATGCACGGAGTCAATGAGCATTCGAGTGTCTGCTCAAGGTAAGTCATATTCTCTCAGGGAGCAGCTTTGAAAGTGGCAGGTGTTTGGCTGGACTTTCTGTGGTGCACTCATCTGCTGGTGGCTAACGCAAATAAATACTGGCTGTGCAAATTTTCGCCTAAGGTTGTCCCTGATCAAACCCTGGTTTCCCGTTAGCCTTTCTTTTTAGTCACCTGCTCGATGTACAGGTTCCTGGATTTGTAACCAGATGGAAATTTAAACGCATCACCCACAGCCGCCTCACACTAAAGTGAATTCAATAGTTGATAACTCCTCATTGCTTATTAAATGTTTAATAAGCTCTGTGATTTACTTGGGGCTCTTTTCTCCATCCAGGTAAATGAGTTGCTGTTCAGGAGATGCTGGACACATAGATTTCTCCAGGGAAACATAAAACTGAATAAGGAAAGAGTAATGTGATTTAAATCCTGTGACTGAGCTCAGTTAGCAATTTAACACTCCATGCTGATGTTCCTGATCTTTTACAGTTAATCGAATTTAAATATTTTAAAATCAAGTATTTCAAAGTCATTTGTTTCAGGAAAAAGATAAGTTCTATCATTCACTTGCTACAGGTGTAATCAGTTTAAAAGACAATATTCAGTACTGATTGCATCTCCGGAGGTCTAATATCACAGGGCTTGTTGTAAAATCATTGCACAAGAAGAAAGCTGTTGAAATGAGCAAATTTTCTTTGAGGAAGATGCATTTCCTCACGTCACCTGTAACATTGGGAGAAATTTGCAGTTCGAAAGGAAAGCATGTCCTCATCCCAGAGACGAGCTGCACATGGGAACTCTACCTGGATAAAACAACCTGAGACTCACTACTGTTAACACACTCTTTCCTCATCTTCATCATCAAAGAGTTGTGGTGAAGAATCATGGCACTCTGCATAGAGCAAAGTAAATTGGCCCACACAGTAGTGGCATTACCTGTCTGGTAATCATGAGGCCTGAATTAACAGTCCTGAGATATATATATTTGAATCCTTTTCGATTTTAGCCCTCTTGGAGATGGGTTAAAATTGATTTTATAATGCTCCTTGCTCGTCTTGTAACCCCTTTGCCATATTAGAGAGGCAAAGTGAATAGTATATTTTGATTCTATTGTTCCATCAAAAGTGATATCTTAATAAATTAACAAATAGATTCATTATATCATAGAGCACCACAGCACAGAAACATAGAAACATAGAAAATAGGTGCATGTGTAGGCCATTCAGCCCTTTGAGCCTGCACCGCCATTCAGTATGATCATGGCTGATCATCCAACTCAGAACCCTGTACCTGCTTTCTCTCCATACCCACTGATCCCTTTAGCCACAAGGGTCATATCTAACTTCCTCTTAAATATAGCCAATGAACGGGCCTCAACTGTTTCCTGTGGCAGAGAATTCCACAGATTCACCGCTGAAGAAGTTTTTCCTCATCTTGGTCCAAAAAGGCTTCCCCTTTATCCTTAAAATGTGACCCCTCGTTCTGGACTTCCCCAACATCGGAAACAATCTTCCTGTATTTAGCCTGTCCAATCCCTTTAGAATTTTATATGTTTCAATAAGATCCCCCCTTAATCTTCTAAATTCCAGCGAGTATAAGCCCAGTCGATCCAGTCTTTCTTCATATGAAAGTCCTGCCATCCCAGGAATCAATCTGGTGAACCTTCTTTGTACTCCCTCTATGACAAGAATGTCATTCCTCAGATTAGGGGACCAAAACTGCACACAATACTCTAGGTGCAGTCTCACCAAGGCCTTGTACAACTGCAGTAGAACCTCCCTGCTCCTGTACTCGAAGCTTTTTGCTATGAATGCCAACATACCATTTGCCTTTTTCACCGCCTGCTGTACCTGCATGCCCACCTTTAATGACTGGTGTACAATGACACCCAGGTCTCGTTGCATTTCCCCTTTTCCTAATCGGCCACTGTTCAGATAATAATCTGTTTTCCTGTTCTTGCCACCAAAGTGGATAACCTCACATTTATCCACATTAAATTGCATCTGCCATGAATTTGCCCACTCACCTAACCTATCCAAGTCACCCTGAATCCTCTTAGCATCCTCCTCATAGCTAACACTGCTGCCCAGCTTTGTGTCATCTGCAAACTTGGAGATGCTGCATTTAATTCCCTCATCTAAATCATTAATATATATTGTAAACAACTGGGGTTCCAGCACTGAGCCTTGCGGTACCCCACTGGTCACTGCCTGCCATTCTGAAAAGGTCCCGTTTATTCCCACTCTTTGCTTCCTGTCTGCCAACCAATTCTCTATCCACATCAATACCATACCCCCAATACCGTGTGCTTTAAGTTTGCACACTAATCTCCTGTGTGGGACCCTGTCAAAAGCCTTTTGAAAATCTAAATATGCCACATCCACTGGCTCTCCCATATCCACTCTACTAGTTACATCTTCAAAAAATTCTGTAAGATTCGTCAGACGTGATTTTCCTTTCACAAATCCATGCTGACTTTGTCCGATGATTTCACCTCTTTCCAAATGTGCTGTTATCACATCTTTGATAACCGACTCTAGCATTTTCCCCACCACAATGTTAGACTAACCGGTCTATAATTCCCCGGTTTCTCTCTCCCTCCTTTTTTAAAAAGTGGGGTTACATTAGCCACCCTCCCATCCTCAGGAACTAATCCAGAATCTAAGGAGTTTTGAAAAATTATCACTAATGCATCCATTATTTCTTGGGCTACTTCCTTAAGCACTCTGGGATGCAGACCATCTGGCCCTGGGGATTTATCTGCCTTTAATCCTTTCAATTTACCTAACACCACTTCCCTACTAACATGTATTTCCCTCAGTTCCTCCATCTCACTAGATCCTCAATCCCCTACTATTTCCGGAAGATTATTTATGTCTTCCTTAGTGAAGATAGAACCAAAGTAGTTATTCAATTGCTCTGCCATGCCTTTGTTTCCTATGATCAATTCACTTGTTTCTGACTGTAAGGGACCTACATTTGTCTTGACCAATCATTTTCTTTTCACGTATCTATAAAAGCTTTTACAGTCAGTTTTTATGTTCCCTGCCAGCTTTCTCTCATAATCTTTTTTCCCTTTCCTAATTAAGCCCTTTGTCCTCCTCTGCTGGTCTCTGAATTTCTTCCAGTCCTCAGGTGTGCTACTTTTTTTTGCTAATTTATGTTTCTTCTTTGGACTTGATACTATCCCTAATTTCCCTTGTCAACCATGGGTGCACTACCTTCCCTGGTTTATTCTTTTGCTAAACTGGGATGAACAATTGTTGTAGTTCATCCATGCGATCTTTAAATGCTTGCCATTGCATATCCACCGTCACCCCTTTAAGTATTATTTGCCAGTCTATCTTAGCTAATTCACGTCTCATACCTTTAAAGTTACCCTTCTTTAAGTTCAGAACCTTTGTTTCTGAATTAACTATATCACTTTCCATCTTAATGAAGTATTCCACCATATTATGGTCACTCTTACCCAAGGGGCCTCGCACGACAAGATTGCTAACTAACCCTTCCACATTGCTCAATACCCAATCTAGAATGGCCTGCTCTCTAGTAGGTTCCTCGATATGTTGGTTCAGAAAACTATCCCACATACATTCCAAGAAATCCTCTTCCTCAGCACCCTTACCAATTTGGTTCACCCAATCTATATGTAGATTTAAGTCACCCATTACAACTACTGTTCCTTTATTGCAGGCATTTTTAATTTCCTATTTAATGCCATCCCCAACCTCACTACTACTGTTAGGTGGCCTGTACCACCAGAAATAGGCCTTTTGGCACATCTAGTTTGTGGAGGTCTGGTCTTCTGCCATCTAACTGCATCCAGACATAGCCCTCCATACCTCTCTCATTCTCGCACCTATTCAAACTTCCTTAACTGTTGCATTCGAACTTGTATCCGTCACTTGCACTGGCAGTCTGAACCGCACTCTCACCACCCACTGAGTCAAGAACTTTCCCTTAACTACATCGCCTTTCATCTTTAACCCATGGCCTATTGTTCCAGTCTCACCTACCCTGCGAGGAAAAAGCTGAATTGAAACTAAATATCTAAAATGATTTAACTATAGAGAGTAAAGATTCACAATGATGTTATTGGGATTGGAATGTTTGAGGCATGAGGAGAAATTGAATAGTTTCTTGGACTGATTTCACTAGAGTGAAGAAGGCTGGATGTTGAACTTATGAAGGTTTATAAATCATGAGGGGTGTAGATAGGTAGATAGTGACAATCTTTTTCCCCAGGGTAAAAGAGTCTAAAACCAGAGGCATAGCTTTAAGATCAGAAGGCATTCCGAGGAGGAAGTTTTTCCACACAGAGTATGTGGAATGAGTTACACATGAGTATGTGGACGTCGTAGAGGAGGATATAATTACAAAGTTTCAAAGATGTTTTGACAGTGATATAGATAGGAAAGATATAGGCCAAATGCAATGTGACTAACTCAGGAAGGCATCATATTCAGTATCAGTGAGTTTTCGGTGGAAGAATCAATTCCCATGCCATCTCTCTGTAACTCCATAGATTGCCAGAGACCTGATGGACCTCAAGAATATTTCAGGAACCCTTTATGATCTTTAGGTTGCAGAACACAACAGCATAAGAGATAGAAGAATGAGTGGACAATTTGGCTCCCAATTCTGCTCCACCTTTCTGTATAGTCACAGCTAATCTGACGGATGGTTTCAATTCAACTTTCCTGTCTGATCCCTGAGGCATCTGATTCATCTGTCTATATATTATAACCTCCACAGTTCTCTGAAATAGTGGAGGCCAAACATTCACAGCCCTCTGGGAGAAGAGATATTTCCTCATCTCTGCCTCACATGGGTGTTCCTTTATTCTATGTTTCCGAGCCATTGGTTCTCCCATCAGAGAAATTATCTACCTTTTTTCTCATAGAATGTAATAGATCCCAAATGAGATTGTTCTTTATTCTTCTAACCTCCACAAGTATAATCCCGTCTGCTCAAGCATCTCCCAAAAGGCAACTCCTTCATTCTAACCACATGAATCAAAATCAAAATCAAACCAAGTTTAATTATCATTCAACCATACGTGGACATGGATACAGCCAAATGAAACAGCATTCCTCTGGGGTCAGGGGCAAAACATACATAGCACATTCAAAATTGCAAGCAAACAAAAACAGTCACGCAAAACAAAAAACAGATATATATATATAGACCATGACCATGAGCGATATGACCCACAAATTGATGGTACAGTTCCCAACAATCCAGCCTGTCATTCCTCTGATTGAAGGCAGCACCAAGGGGAGAGTCAGTCCCCAATCATGCATGGATGCCATGCAACGCTGCTCTTGGCATCTCCTCACTGGACTGCAGCAGTAGACAAACGCGAGCCCGAAGCCTAGTCTTCACTACATCTGAGTGTTTAATTAAACCCAGAGATGTAATGTTAGACAGCTCCACCTGTGAAGGAATGAAAACAAGGTTTACTGATTTTTATTTTAAAAAAGAGAACCTGGAAATAAAGCTTAGCAAAAATAAGGTGTGGCTGACACAGGCGTGGACAAACAAGAGAAACACAGCAAGCTATTAAAAACTAAAGATAAAGTGTTAAAAGTGCAATTCATAATGAGTATTCTACCCTACTTACTTGAAAACCTCAGGGTGAAACCACTGGAGAAGAGATGATATTGATAAATGGTTTATTGAAGCTACAGCTGTAACAAGCAGCAGCTATACCGAGACAATATCATAAGACCATTAGACATATGAATAGAATTAGGCCATTTGGCCCATCAAGTCTGTTCCACCATTTAATCATGGCTTATCCATTTTTTCCCTCTCCTCAGCCCTATTCCCCAATCTTCTCCCCGTAACCTTTGATGCCATGTCCAGTCATGAACTTACGCATTTCTGCCTTAAATATCTCTGCATCTCTGTTTTGAGTGGACATCCCTCTTATCCTGAGGCTGTGCCAGTTGTCCTAGACTCCCTTACCATGGGAGACCTCCTATCTACATTTACTATGACTAGGCCTTACATCATTTGAAAGGTTTCAATTAGATACCCCCCCCCCCCCACCACCGCATCCTTCTAAATTCCAGTAAGTGCAGACCCAGAGCTATCAAACGTTGCTTGTATGATAACCCTTTCATTCCCAGAATCATCTTTGTGAATCTCCTCTGAACCATATCCAATGCCAGCCCATCTTTTCTAAGATGAGGAGTCCAAAACTGTTCTCAATACCCAAGGTGTGGCCTCACCAGTGCCTTATAAAAACTCTGCATCACATCCCTGTTCTTGTATATTTGACCTCTTGAAATGAAAGCTATTTGCCTTCCTCACCACTGACTCTATCCAGCAAGTTAACCATTAGGGTGTTCTGCACAAAGAGCCCCAAGACTCTCTGAATCTCAGAATTTTGGATTTTCTCCCCATTTGGAAAATAGGCTGCACAGTTATTTCTGCTACCAAAGAGCATGGCTATGCATTCCAACATCGCATTTCATTTGCCACTTTCTTGTCCATTCTCCTAATCTAAGTCCCTCTGCAGCCTACCTGTTACCTCAACACTACCTACCCTTCCACCATCATCTGCAAACTTGCCAACAAAGCCATCTATTCCATCATCTAAATCATTAATATACAACATGAAAATAAGCAGTCACAACACTCACCCCTGCAGAACACCACTAGTCACTGGCAGTCAACCAGAAAAGGGTCCTTTTATTTCCATTTGCTGCCTCCTATCAACCAGCCAAAGGCCTGACCATGTTAGTAACTTTCCTGGATTGCCAGGAGCTCTTAACTTGCTTAGCAGCTTTATGTGTAGCACCCGGTCAAAGGCCTTCTGAAAGTCCAAATATACAACATCCACTACATCCCCTTTACCTATCCTACTTATAATCTTCTCTAAGGATTCCAACAGGTTTATCAGGCAATATCTTCCCTTAAGGAAACCATACTGACTTTGTCCTATCTCATCCTGTATCACCAAGTACTCCATAACCTCATCCTTAACAATTGACTCCAATACCAGCAGAGATGGAGGTCCAAGATCTCTACCAAGTAACTGGGAATTAGTTCTGTTAAATCATGCCAAGGGATTTAGTGAGTTAAAGCACTTTTACTGTTCTGAGTGTATAATTTGTGTGTGAAATACATTCAGTGGTATCATAACTGAGAAACGTTTGGAAATGACAATGTGATATTGAGTTATTTTGAAATAGAAAATGGAATGTGTATAAGAACTTATGGACTGTAATCCTATTGTAAACAGGTCAGTTTTTTTTTTGTGTAGGAATTGTAAATCAACTTGGATGACTGACTATTTCATTCAACAAACCAAAAAATAAGATGGCAAGCCACCTAACATCTAAGAAACAGCAGTAGAATGAAATGTTTCAAGACATACAGGACTTAATGTGGTTGGATGTACAAGTTTATTTTTGATTCAGAGGATCAGAAATTGATTTTCTGGTAATACTTAAGAACAGGAATTAAATTAGTTTCCTAAATAACTATGGATAAATAAAAAAAAGCAAATGATAGTCTGTAAACCTTCAAATACGGAATAACACTAGATCTGATTTGTTTGAGAAATTAAAGTAATAAAGGTTATAATTACCTCTTGAAGTGTGTGTTTTCTATTCACTGCCTCCTTCCAATGCCTAGAGCTTCTAAGGGTATACTAGTGCCCAGTGTAGTACAATGAAATTTGAGTTTCTCATAAAGAGGGCAGCAACCAGTCACATGGAATAAGACAAACACTGCACAACTGTTACACGAGGCTGCACAGTTCCCATGTCACCTGTTTCACCACCAGACAAGTGAAACAGGATTGTGGCATCTTCACCTCAGAATATCTGGGATACGCATATCAGAATATCACCTCACCTCAGTGATTTAAAAATATCACTCCTTAATCTCAGAGTGTATAGTGTACGTAATATCTCGCTTTCAGAATCAGAAATCACTGACATCCAAAATGCTGGTAGAACACAGCAGGCTAGGCAGCATCTATAGGGAGAAGCTATGTCGACGTTTCAGGCTGAGACCCTTCATCAGGACTAACCGAAAGGAAAGATAGTAAGAGATTTGAAAGTAGAGGGGGGAGGGGGAAATGCAAATGATAGGAGTAGACTGGAGGGGGTGGGATGAAGCTAAGAGCTGGAAAGGTGATTGGCGAACTTGATACAGAGCTGGAGAAGGGAAAGGATCATGGGACGGGAGGCCTCAGGAGAAAGAAAGGAGAGGGGTGGAAGCACCAGAGGGAGATGGAGAACAGGCAAACAACTAAATATGTCAGGGATGGGGTAAGAAGGGGAGAAGGGGCATTAACGGAAGTTAGAGAAGTTAATGTTCATGCCATCAGGTTGGAGGCTACCCAGCCGGTATATAAGGTGTTGTTCCTCCAACCTGAGTTTGGATTCATTTTGACTATAGAGGAGGCCATGGATAGACATATCAGAAAGGGAATGAAATTAAAATGTGTGGCCACTGAGAGATCCTGCTTTTTCTGGCGGACCGAGCATAGGTGTTCCACGAAACGTTCTCCCAGTCTGCGTTGGGTCTCACCAATATATAAAAGGCCACACCAGGAGCACCGGACACAGTATACCACACCAGCCGACTCACAGGTGAAGTGTCGCCTCACCTGGAAGGACTGTCTGGGGCCCTGAATGGTGGTGAGGGAGGAAGTGTAAGGGCAGGTGTAGCACTTGTTCTGTTTACAAGGATAAGGGCCAGGAGGGAGATCGGTGGGAAGGGATGGGGGGGACGAGTGCACAAGGGAGTCGCGTAGGGAGTGATCCCTGTGAAAAGCAGGGGCGGGGAGGGAAAAATGTGTTTGGTAGTGGGATCCCGTTGGAGGTGGCGGAAGTTACGGAGAATTATTTGTTGGACCTGGAGGCTGGTGGGGTGGTAGGTAAGGACAAGGGGAACCCTATCCCGAGTGGGGTGGCGGGTGGATGGGGTGAGGCCAGATGTGCGTGAAATGGGAGAGATGCATTTGAGAGCAGAGTTGATGGTGGACGAAGGGAAGTCCCTACACTTCACCTGTGAGTCGGCTGGTGGGGTATACTGCATCCGGTGCTCCCGGTGTGGCCTTTTATATATTGGCGAGACCCGACGCAGACTGGGAGACCGTTTCGTGGAAGACCTATGCTCAGTCCACCAGAAAAAGCAGGATCTCCCAGTGGCCACACATTTTAATTCCACATCCCATTCCCATTCTGATATGTCTATCCATGGCTTCCTCTATTGTCAAAATGCATCCAAACTCAGGTTGGAGGAACAACACCTTATATACCGGCTGGGTAGCCTCCAACCTGATGGCATGAACATTGACTTCTCTAAATTCCGTTAATGCCCCTCCTCCCCTTCTTACCCCATCCCTGACATATTTAGTTGTTTGCCTGTTCTCCATCTCCCTCTGGTGCTCACCCCCCTCCTTTCTTTCTCCTGAGGCCTCCTGTCCCATGATCCTCTCACTTCTCCAGCTCTGTATCACTTCTGCCAATCACCTTTCCAGCTCTTAGCTTCATCCCACCCCCTCCGGTCTTCTCCTATCATTTTGCATTTCCCCTCCCCCCACTACTTTCAAATCTCTTACTAACTTTCCTTTCGGTTAGTCCTGACGAAGGGTCTCGGCCTGAAACGTCGACATCGCTTCTCCCTATAGATGTTGCCTAGCCTGCTGTGTTCTGCCAGCATTTTGTGTGTGTTGTTGTTTGAATTTCCAGCATCTGCAAATTTCCTCGTGTTTGCTCACTGACATCTGTTGTTTTTTGGTAATGGTACAGTTGTATACAGAAAAAAATTACAGTAAGTTACAATAACTAAATAGCAGAAAAGAATAGTGAGGCAGTGTTCATGCAACAAGACTTCTTTGCTTGTGTTTCCCAGCCTTCTTGCAATAAAGGCCAGAGCCATTTCTTTGAAAGTCTGTGGCCTACAGTATATTCCCAGCAAGTGTATGCATTTGATTTAGGATCAATTCTATTGCTGGTGAAGTAGGTCAACAAATGAATGGTCACCTGGATGATCAAAGCACAGTTATTTGTTTCTCTAAGTGAAACTCTGAATTTGATATTTCAGACTTTTTTTTATTCAATGTTGCTTTAGCTTTATTGGCAGAATTGTTATTTTGATCCTGGACAAAAGCTTGCCTACTAATACATGCATATCAGTGAAAATACACAGAAGCAAACCATAGTTCGATTCATTAAGTAAAATCAAATCAATAAAATGATTGCTAGATTATTGCATGTCTTTTATCTTTGACTGACACTTTAAGTGATCTTTTTTGCAACTTTGAGCATATTTGAGCTGACATATACTCCATGTCAGAATTCTGCAGGGGAAAGAGGAAAGCAGTGGTCTTATCAAGGTGTGCTGGGACTCTGGGAGGTGAAGAATGACAGAATGGGAGAATGAAACAAGTGAATTAAAGCAATCTGAGTTAGTTAATCTATAGTGTGATTGAGTGCTCAGCTTTTTCAGCTGTGTGCATTGACACTCACCCCTTTTAGACACCTGTCAGGCCTTTTTGACAACGAGTCCATCCCAGTCTCCTTGGGCTGGACTGAATGCAAAAGAAAAGCCTCTTCTAATTGTCCCTCTGTGCATGATGTCCTGACAGCCCCGCTTAATGATTTATGCACCTGAAGAGCCCAGGTACCTAATCAGAAAACCACACAAAACTTCACACCTGTCTCTGAATCACAACAGCAGTATCCTCTTTCACAGGGTCCTGTCTGTTAACAGGTGAAAGAGATGTATAAATAAAATATAAGGGTACAATGATGAAATGAACAGAGGCAAGCACTGCAGAGGGAAGACTTGCTGAGGTTGCATGTGCTGGGAGAAGGGAAGAGAAAGTGGAATGCAACTTTAGAAGATTACCAGCTAGAAATTGGACTTCACTCATTGTTGTCACTGAACTGGTTGTTCCATCACTGGTCACAGATTGTTTTTATACAATATGCACCATAGCCAGGTGCTTTCATCTCTGCCACATTGATCATCTGGTTTTCTGTAATGACAAGAAGCCTCAGTTCATGGATGGCTTCATCAGGACAGATAAAGGTGTATTGCACTGTATGTGAAGCTAATACCCAAACAAATCCACCACAGGTAAATCAAGAAATAGGCCAAGCAACATTAACAACAGAGCATTGATATTTATGTATTTTTAAAATTAGGCATTTAAATACACCTTACAGAGATATTTATAATTATTAGAGGTACAGATAGGTTAAATGAACACAATCTTTTTCCCAAGGAAGAGGAATGTAATAATTGAGAGAATCAATTTGAGTTGTGAGGTGAAAGATTTTGAAGGAAACTGAGGGGCAACTTCTTCATGCAGAGGGTGTAATGCAATGCTAGAGAAAGTGAGGCAGTTACAATAGCAATATTTGAAAAATACATTTGTAGAAGTACATACCCTCTTTCACTGTTTGAAGTCCACTGTCGTATACCCAAGTGCACCCAGTGGCCACTTTATTAGGCACCTCCTATGTACGTTTGTTTTCTTCTGCTGCTGTAGCCCTTCCACTTCAAGATTTGACGTGTGCATTCAGAGATGCTCTCTGCACACCATTTTGTAATGCATGGTTATTTGAATTACTGGCACCTTCCTGTCAACATGAACCAAACTGGCCGCTCTCCTCTGACTTCTCTCATTTAAAAGTCATTTTCACCCACAGAACTGCTGCTCACTCAATGTTTTTTTTTTGTTTTTCACACCATTTACTATGAACTCTGGAGATATTGTGCATGAAAATCCCAGGAGAATAGCAGTTTCTGAGATACTCAAACCACCCTGTCTGGCACCCATAATCATTCCATCATCAAAATCACTGAGATCACATTTCTACCGAATTCTGATACTTAGAGTGAGCAACAGCGGAACTGCTTGACGATGTCTGAATGCTTTTATGCATTGAGTTGCTGCTGCATAATTGGCTGATTAGATATTTGCATTGATGAGCAGATGTACCCAATGAAATTGCCACTGAATGTAGATAGGACGGGTTTAGAAGGTTATGGGCCAATTGCTGAAAAGTGTGATGAGCTTAGTGGCCCCATGATTAACATGGGTGAGATGGGCTGAAGGTCCTCTTTCTGTGAGGTTTTACTTTATGACTCTAACTGAGAGCAATGCCATGGTGAACAATTTTCAGATTAAACATCAACACAGTTGAATCAAACTTTTAGGGTAACCTCGTTCAAGCTCCCTGTGCATTTCAGTTGGAAATAAATCTACTTTTTGCTAGGCAACAGTAAGGAGTTAGATGGAATGTTTCTAAACTTCAGATGGAAATTATACCGGGATATCTATCATATTTATGATACAGTTAAAATATCCCAGAATGAGTTTTCATTCAGCTGTTAACTGACAAGGGTATGAGATCTTAAAGAAGTTTCCCCAAAGGCAGCCAATGGACACTTGCTGAAAAGCCCACTGTCGAGGTAAGGGAACATATGGCCAAGGGTCATTTTCTTGTGTTTTGTTGTCCTCTGTTACATGAGTTCATGAGTTGTCTCTCCTCACCATGGAAGGCAAGATGACCGAAGTCACAGATATCACATGTCATTGTGATGTATGAAAAGGGCTTGAATTAGTGAGGGAATAACCAGTGATGGAGCTTCAAATATCATAAACACTGCAAATGAAGTTTGGTAGCAAGCCAGAATGGAAACCCTTTAATCATTCCCTCACTGGTGTTTTCAGCAACATGTACTTTTAGGTTTTGTCTTGAATGCTCAACAAAGGTAGTAGACTGCACCAGGAAACTCTTGATTTATATTGATTAAGGATGAAACGACACATGATGTCCTTAAATGCCAGGAAACATCAGGTGTATTAGGTTAATACTGTACACAAGAAGTCTCAGCAGGTGATCTCGCAATGGTTGCAATTACACCACAAAAAAGATCAAATCCTGATAAAAACCATTTTATACTTAATTTGCACATAACAATGAACACAGATAGATTCTTTGTTTTTTTTTTGGGGGGGGGGGGAATCTTTTCCATGCTCTCTGTTCATAATACAGTACCTATAAACCTATACACCATCCTTACAAGTTTTCATGTTTTGTTGTTTTACAACATTGAACCTCAGTGGATTTAATTTTGCTTTTTTTTTGACACTAATCAACAGAAAAAGACAAGTATTTTTATCCAGAAAAGTATCTTTGATTACATAAGTGTTCACGCCCTTTAATAGGACACACCAAATCATAACTGGTGCAGCCAATTGGTTTTAGAAGTCAAATAACTAGTTAAATGGAGATCTGTATTTGGAGACCTGCATGCAGTCAAGATGCTTCAATTGACTAGTAAAATACACCTGTACCTGGATGGTCCAACTGCTGATGAGTCAATATCCTGGCAAAAACTACACCATGAAGACAAAAGAACACTTCAAGTAACTCTGTGTAAAGGTTATTGAAAAGCACAAGTCAGGAGATGGATACAAGAACATTTCTAAGTCACTGAATATCCCTTGGAGTATAGTTAAGTTAAACATCAAGAAATGGAAAGAAAATGGCACTGTTGGCCAGGAAGAATGACAATCTACAAGTCAGTGAATTCAAATGAATAAAGGACATTGGAAGCATTCTTTGGTCTTGCCGCATGCATGGGGATGGAGGCTGCCATTTTGTGAAGACAATCTATTCTCCATTTTGTGAGCTTGAAATGCTGGGCTTGAGCAATCTTTTAAAGTAGACACAAAGATACTTCAGGTAACCTACTGGACTGGAGATCATTTCCAGATAAGAAGTTATTTGTGAGATGTTCTTTGGTTGGCTATAACATGCCGGTTTGTGAATGTTGGGGCTAGTGCCTACCTGAAGTGATTCGAGCTCATTGCTGATTGAGAACAAAGAGCCATAAATTATCAACTGTCACTTGATGGGAAGAGGGCAATAAATTGATGCTGGCTTGGAGCAGAGCCAATAACAAGGTGTTAAAGGATGGACACATGACCTGTGGCCAATGACACTGGAATGCAATATTTGAATTAATAAGGAATGGATATAAAAGTGGATGCTTCATGTGTGCTGATACAAGCGTGAGCAACCCTGTGTGAAGTACGTGGCGAGTGAATCGGGACAATGAGGAACGCCTGTCTGGCCAGCATAAACAGCTTTGCCCAGTAATACCTTTGCCATTCTTTGACTATTCAGGAGAGTCAGGGACACCTAGTGAGTGTGCAGACAAAATATTTTGTGTATGAATTCACATACTTTTCAGTTTGAACAATAAAGGTACTTGTCAGTAAATACAGATCTCTCTGTGCCTCACTAATCATCATTATAAGAAGTAGGTTTTTTTTTATAACAGCATAGCTGTAAATCTACCTAGAGGAGTCCGTCCTCAAAATTGAGTGACTGTGCAAGAAGGAGACTAGTGAAGGAGGCCACCAAGAGACTTATAATAACTCTGAAGGAGTTACAAGCTTCAGTGGCTCAGATGGAAGAGATTATGCTTGCAGTAACTGTTGCCAATGTGCTTCACTAGTCGCTGCTTTATGGAAGAGTGGCAAAGAGAAGGCCACTGTTAAAAGAAAATTCAGATGAAATCTTGGCTGGAGTTTGCCAGAAGGCATATGGGAAACTCTGAAGTCAAATGGAAGAAGGTTCTATGGCTCAAAATTAAGCTTTTTGGCTGTCAGACTAAACACTACGTTTGTTGTAAGCCAAGCAATACAGATCATCAAAAGCACACCATTCCTACTGTGAAGCATGGTAGTGGTTGCACTATGCTGTGGGGATGCCTCTCTGCTGCAGGCCCTGGAAGGCTTGTGAAGGTAGAGGGTACAATGAGTGCAGGAAAATCCAGGAGGAAAACCTGATGCAGTCTGCAAGGGAGCTGTGGCTTGGGAAAAGGTTTGTTTTCCAGCGGGACACTGACCCCCAGGCGAAAAAAAAACAAAGCTACACTGGAGTAGCCAGGTCAGAGTCCAGACCTCAATCCAATTGAGGTTGAGCAGGTTTGTAAAGACAAATGGGGAAAAGTTGCAGTGTCCTTATGTGCCAAGTAGTTTGAGACCTAGCTACACAGACTCAAGGCTGTAATTGCTGCCAAAGGTGCACGTACTAAATACTGACTTGAAGAGGCTGAGTAATTATGCAATCAATTATGTTGTGTCTAATAAATGTAATAAATTTAGACCAGTTTGTAGAAATTTGTTCTTACTTTGACATGAGAAAGTATTTTCTGTTGATCAGTATCAAAAAAAAAAATTAAATCCACCGTGATTCAATGTTGCAAAACAATAAAACATTAGAACATTCAAGGGGGAGGGGTGAATACTTTCTATAGGCTCGCTATATCTAATTTAATCTAAGTATATATGTATCAGCCACGATGAAATGGCAGAACAGGCTTGATGGGCCAAACAGCCTATTTCTGCTCTTCTACCTTTATGTTCTAATTTTTACTGAGTAAGGTTACAGTTTTAGACCACAAGACAAGAGTCCTGCATTATTACAACAAATGGAGCTTTAGATAGTGACATCATCCATGAAAACTGGAGAATGGGCAAGGCAGCAGATTCAAAATTGAACAAATCTACCTTCAGGGATACTTTAGATGTATCATAAATATAGCAGATATCCTGATACGATGGCTATCTCAGGTTTAGCTTCAGAACTGATTTCAGTGCCAGATAAAAACAATATTATCACATCAAAGATTTAGTTAACAGGAGTTTGAATGAAATTATATTCCCTTTAGCTACAGTGACCTCTGACTGTTACTCAATGGTATTTCCTACATACTAATACTGTGCTTTATCCTTCATGCATCTTTATGGAAAATTGCTGAATTAATATAAGGTACACGTCATTTGAGGCAGGATTTTGCAGTAGTTATCCTCTGGGGATAGACCCAACAAAGTCTAAACACATTTTGCATAGCATGTTTAAAAGCCATGAAAGACATTTTGGTTTGATTTGAACTTACCTCCCTCGGGTGAAAGGATCATCTTCTAACATTCTGCAACATTCAGGCAGCATGTCTTGTGCATTCAAAACTCATGACAGTAAGTTGAGTCATCAAGTGCAAACAAGTTGTTAGCCAGATGCCATACTCCTTATAAAGGGGTTCCACAGACCCCTAGGTTAATGGTAGGGGCTCACAGCATATAAAAGGATGGGAACCCCTGTTCTATTATATTAATAAAAATCAACACTCAGCAGGTCAGGCTGTATTTGTAGGAAGAGGAACAGTTAATATTTCAAATCCATGATCCTTCATCAGAACAGTATCATTGTGAACTTCTCCCCCTTCAGTACTTATCACTGATACTGAGTTTGGAGAGTGTTTGGTTTGAAACTAACAAATCTTCAAAAGTATTCCTGCATTTTACGTGTTTTAAAAAGTATCGTGGGACAGCAGGTGTGCATATTCAGTAAGTATGTACCTAATATTATATGTTCTTTATTCATATTGAACATCTGCTTTATATTACAAAATAGCTATTAGAAGAAGCAAATGCTGGAAAGAAAAATTAACAGTTCAGGTCAATGACCTTCAGCCTTGAATTTGTTTGTTTCCTTCATTTTCCTTTTTAATATCAAACTTCCAGTATCTATTGTTTCTTTTTCATTATGATTGTTAGTAAGCTACAATTTGGTGCTGGAAGCGCGGGCTGCTCAGCACAATACTCACTGATTTTATTTGACACTAAGGACACATTTCACCGTATCTTTCGATGTACTGTGCAAGTGACAAATAAGGCTAATCCTTATCTTGCAATTTATCTTTCTTTCATACCTTTTTGTACCCTTGGGTATCAGACATGAATAATGTTGACCAAGATTAATAATCTTTTCTTTATTCCTGTTTATATCTAATAGCCTTCCGCTAATTATAGTTCTGGGGTGATTAAGTACAGATGTCTATCAAAACTTGTAGGAATCTCCCCATTAGAAAATCATGTACTTTTATTTTGTCATTTAAACTCATTACTCATTTGAGCTCCTTCACTCTCACTGCTGAAATTATATTTGAACTTATTTAAATCTTACATCCATCCCACAATGTGAGGGAGTAAAAATCTTTGCATTATGATTGTTACTGTCATAATGTACAGTCGTGAATTTATAAGTCTAACAGCTTTCAGAAAGAAGCTGTCCTGTAGCCTGGTGTTCCTGGCTTTTATGCTGTGGTACAGTTTGCAAGATAGAAGCAGCTGAAACAGTTTGTGGTTGGGGTGATTGGTGTCCCCATTGATCTTCCAGGCCTTGTTTATGCACCTGCTACTGTAAATGTCCTCAATGGAGGAAAATTCATGTCCACAGATGCGCTTTATACCACTCTCTACAGTGTCCAGCGATCAAGATTGGTGTAGTTCCCGTACCAGGCGGTGATACAGCCAGTCAGGAAGAAAAGATTATTAAACTTGGTCAATGGCGCCTCTGTAGATGGTCTTGAGAATTTGGGGACTCATGCAGAACTTCTTCAGTCGCCTGAGGTATAAGAGATGCTGTTGTGCTTTATTTTTGCCAAACAGCCAGGGTGTACATTCCAAGTCAGGTCTTGGATGATGTGTATACCAAGGAGCTTGAAACTACTACCCTCTCAAAGTCCCATTGATGCTGATCATGGTCAGCCTGTCTCTGTTCCTCCTGTAATCCAAGATCTGCTCTTTTGTTGGCAGTGCTGGAGAATTACAGTCACGAGGAATAGATGAGATGTGAAGAAATTTAATTAAGTTGAATAGAACTGTGGGAGATCTAGACAGGGTGAACAGATGTCATATAACCTCCTTCCTTTACCAGAGAGAACAGTGACCAAGGCTACAGATGTAAATCCATTTATAGGCATCTGCTACTGTCATGAGACCATAGATTTGTGCCTTGGAAGGTTTCCAGGGCACAGGCCTGGGCCGGGTTGTATGGGAGACCGGCAGTTTCCCAAGCTGCAAGCCTTACCCTCTCCACGCCACTGATGTTGTCCAAGGGAAGGGCACTAGGACCCAAGCATCTTGGCACCAGTGTTGTCGCAGAGCAATATGTCGTTAAGTGCCTTGCTCAAGGACACAACACGCTGCCTCAGCTGAGGCTTGAACCAATGACCTTCAGATCACTAGACCACACACCAACATGTAAATCCATTGGTAGATAGATTAATCTGAGGTAGATCATTTGGGAGATCAAACCATGGTAGTACTTATACAGTGAATGATAGGGCTTTGGGAAGCACTGTAGGACAAAGACACTGAGGGAGTACACATGCATAGTTTGCTGGAAGTGTTGAGAAAGGGGTTTGGTATATTGGCCTTCATTAGTCAGAACATTGAGTAGAAGAGTTGGGAAGTTATGATGCAACAAGATATTGGTGAGGAGTCACTTGCAGTGTTGTGTATAGTTTGCGCCACCCTATTCTAGAAAACATGATATCAAACTAGAAAGAATGCAACAAGTGTTGGTATGTCACCAATGGAAATTTCTAAAAATGTACAATGGAGAGTATTCTCACTGGTTGTATCACGATTTGGTATGGAGGCACCAATGCAAATGATTGTAAAAGGCTTCAGAGGGTTCTAGCTTCAACTAGCTCTAACCTGGGCACAAACCCTTACCCAATAGCATCTTTTCAACAGAGTTGGAGAGTCCAAAATCAGAGAGCAGAGGTTAGAAGATAAGAGGGGAGAGATTTAAATAAGCTCTGAGAGAGTGGTAAGAATCTGGATTGAGCTGCCAGATGAAGTGGTCAAGGCTGGTACAACCACAACATTTTAGAGGCCTTAGATGGAAGCATGGAGAGGAAGGGCTTGTAGTTCTATGGGTAAATGTGGGCAGCTTGGAGTAGCAGTGAGGATGCTGTGGTCAGCATCGACCAGCTGGGTCAAAGAACCTGTTTCCATGCTGTATGAATCTTTGATCCCGGGTTTGGATCTGGAGTTGAGAGACACAGGATTATTATATCTGGTCTGGTCATCTGTACGTGAATCTAAATGCAGGTCTGTACTAGCTGTTGATCCAGACAGGTGGAAATGGATCTGTCTCTTTCATACGGCTACAGTTCTGGTGGGCACAGATCAACAGTACGGGTGAAAGGCTATGCTAGTGGTGCACTTGGTAGAGCTGCTCCCTCACCTTATCAGAGACCTGGGCTCAATCTGACTTCAGGCGCTCCCTACATGACGTTTGTGCATTCTCCCTGTTACTGCTTGACTTTCTTCCTATTTTTCTGAATGTGTGTTGGCAGTTTAATTGTCCATTGTAAATTGGCCCTAATATGTAGATGAGATGTGGAATCTGGGGAGGGAGGTTGATGGGAATGTAGGAAGGATTAAAAAAGAGGAACAAATGTAGGAGTGGAGTACATGGGTGGGTGTGGGATGGCGAAGACTTGCCGGGATGTATGACCTCTTTCTGTGCTGTAAGTTTGATAAGGTCATTGTATTATAGCCATGTGTTTAGATGTAGCCTTGGTTGGATATAGAACACCATTGAAACCTGTTTTGTAGTGTGATTTCCAACCAAACAGCAATTTTTTGAAGTTGTGATGTGACAACTGTGACCTTGAACTTGATGCCAATGTTTACCATTCTGATGGCAGATGGAATGCATGAACACTGTGTAAAAGAAGTACCTGATTCTGACTGACAGTGATAGTCCTGCACTGGCTAAAAAGGGGAAACAGATATTCTTCCTTCCTTTAAATATTGATTTATGTGGAAAGTCCAAAAACCATGTGAAGAGACTTGGAGGAAGTTGGACATGAAATTGTGATACAAAGTTGTCAACAATCAGCAATCATTATATCATTGGAGTTGGATAAGAGTACAGGTCATGACTAGGTCTCCGCTCTCCCAGGTTTCCTGCTTTTAATTTTCACTCCTTTTAGAACTGTTTTTTTTTTGTGAATCTTTTTCTTTTTAGCTCCTACCCTTTACTGGTTGTTGACAAGGGATGGTGACAGCTTCGGTGAGGAGCAGATGTACCATTGGGAAAATCTGCTGATAAAATGAAATGTAGACAATAAAAGGGCAAAAAGAGCATCGCACATCTAGTCTTCAAACTGTGGAGTTAAGCAGATCTCTTTGCTGTGACAACCAGTGTGAATAAACCATATAGAAGAAAAAAGGATGGAACTCTCTACCCACAAACTGTACACAGACTGTCTCTCCCTAGCTACACCAATACATTTACTTGTTCCAAGATTCTCTGTACTTTGTGCAGGGACACTCAACAAACTAAAGAATAAATATTAACTTTATTAGTCACATGCACATTAAAACATCGCAATGTAGAGTGAAATGTATGGTTTGCATCGCATACTCCAAGGATATGCTGAGCCTCGGAATATGGGATGCAAACCATCCATTTCACCACAAAAATGTCACCATGCTTCCAGTGTTAATATAGCAAACCAACAACTTACTAACCCTAACCTGTAGGTCTTTCAACTGTGCTGTGGGAGGAAATGGGTCACGGGGAGAATGTACAAATCTCTTGCAGTCAGTGGTTCGTATAGAGAAACATAGTGGAAAGCTTCTGTTTTGCATGTCATCCAGACAGATACACAAGAGCATTGAAACAGAACAAAGAAACAGAATATAATATTGCAGTTGCAGAGAAAGTGCAGTGCAGGTAGACAAACAAGAGAGCAAGTGCCTCAACAACATAGACTGTGAGATCAATATTTCAACAGTTCACTCAAGAGACACAGGTAAGGTCAAGCAATTTAAAAATGCAGCATTTGTGGGCTTTCAGCTTTCTCTGGTGGCCCAATTGTATTGAAATTCATTAGCAAGGGCAAATAAAAATAAGGTAGGGGCACGTGGAGCGGCCATTGTTGGAGCAGAGAGTGTTAGAGTGGGGAATCTCAGCGGGTAAGTCTCTGTTAAGTTTCTTCTTCATCTTTTAGTGCATAGTTAATGCAGATAAAATGTCTCCTGGACGTGTGTTGTGTTCTTTGTGTGGGATTTGGGAATTCTGGGAGACCTCCAGCCTCCCAGGTAACCCTATCTGCACCAGGTGCACTGAGCTGCAGCAACTCAGAGAACGTGTGAAGGAACTGGAATGGCAGCCTGATGACCTTTGGCTCATACAGGAAAATGGGGAGGTAATAGAGAGGAGCTACAGGGAGGTAAACACCCCTAAGTTGCATGTGGCAGGTAAGTGTGTGACTGGCAGGGGAAGGAAGATGAATGGGCAGCCAGTACAGAGTATTTCTGTGGCAGTTCCCCTCAATAGTAAGTATTAGGATACTGTTGGCGGAATGACCTATGGGGATGGAGGGCGCAGTAACCCAGTCTTTGGCACTGAGTCTGGTGCTGTGGCTCAGAAGGGGGTTGGGGGGAATGAAGATGACTGCAGTAGTGATAGGGGATTTCATAGTCAGAGGAGTACATTCAAGATTCTATGGACATGAAAGAGACACTCAGATGATAGGTTACCTCCCCGGATCCAAGATCAGGAATGTCTTGGATTTGGTCCATGACATTCAAGGAAGGGACGGTGAGCAGCCAGAGGTCCTGGCACAATGATATAGGTAAGAAAAGGGAGAAAGACCTGAAGAGAGAATTTAGGGGGTTAGGCAGAAAGCTGAAAAGTGGGACCTCTAGGGTGGAAATCTCCGGAATGCTCCCTGTGCCATATTCCAGGGGAGGGGGGCGGTGGGTAGATTTAGTAGATAAATGTGTGACTGAAGAACTGGTATGGGGGCTGGGCTTCTGGACCATTGGGATCACTTCTGGGGAAGGTTACAATCAGTACAACAGACAGGTTGCACAATGGGTTGGGTAGATGTTGGAGTCAATTGTAAAAGATGAGGGTTCAGGGTACTTGGAAGCATATAATAAAATAGGGCAAATTCAGCATGGTTACCTTAAGGGAAAATCTTGCCTGACAAACCTGTTGGAATTCATTGGGGAAGTAACAAACAGGATGGAAAAAAGAGAATTAGTAGATGCTATGTACTTGGATTTTCAGAAGGCTTTTGACAGGGTGCCACACATGAAGCTGCTTAACAAGACAAAAATCCATGCCATTACAGGAAAGATATTAGCATGGATAGAGAGAGGTTTGGCTGATTGGCAGGAGGAAAAGAGTGATAGTAAAGGAAGCCTTTTTTGGTTGGCTGCCCATGAATAGTGGTTTTCTGCAGGAGTCAATGTCGGGACTTGCTTCTGTTTTGGTTGATGGAATTGATAGCTTTGTGGCCAAATTGGCAGATGACGTGAAGATAGGTGGAGGAACGGAGAGTGTTGAGGAAGCAGGGAGTCTGCAGAAAAACTTAAGCAGATTAGTAGAACGGGGAAAGAAGTGGTAGATGGAATACAAGTCAGGACATGTATGGGCATGCACTTTGGTAGATGGAACAAAAGCATAGACTATTTTCTAAATGGGGAGAGAATTCAAAAATCAGAGGCACAAAGGGACTTGTGAGTCCTTGTGCAGCATTCCCTAAGGGTAACTTGTAGATTGAATTAGTGGTGAGGGATGCAGATGTAATAGTAGCATTCTTTTCGAGAGGACTGAAATATAAAAACAAGGATGTAATTCTGAGGCTTTATGAGGCTCTGGTAAGGCCTCACTCAGAGTATTGTGAGCAGTTTGGGCCCTCTGTCTAAGAAAGGGTGTGATGACATTGGAAAAAGCTTCAAATGAGATTCACAAGAATGATTCTGGGAATGAAAATTTTATTGTATGAGGAGCATTTGATAGCTCTGGGCCTGTAGTCACTGGATTTTAGAAGAATGGGGGGGGGGGTCTTATTAAAATATATTGAGTATTGAGAGGCCTAGATAGAGTGGTAGTGGAGAGGATATTTCCAATAGTAGGAGAGTCTAGGACCAGAGGACAGGATCACAGAAAAGAGGGATGTCCATTTAAAATAGAGATGAGGAGGAATTTCTAAGCAAATGGGTGATGAATGTGTGGAATTCATTGCCACAGATGGCTGTGGAGGCCAGGTCATTGGGTGTAACTAAGGTAGAGGTTGATAGATTCTTGATAGTCAGGGTGTGAATTTTATGAAGAGAAGGGAAGAGATTGGAGAAGAAAATTGGATCAGTCATGATGAATTGTTCTGAAAATCTTGATGCCAATTCATATTAAATGTCCTCTTCCTGTGTATCATCCATTACCTTCATTGCCTTCAAAGACATGTGTCTAAAAATCTCTTGAACTCCAGCAAGCTGCCTGATTCTGCTGCTGGTTCTAGTTTCTCAGGCACCTAGCACATTTTGCGTAAAAACCTCACATCACTTTTAAAACACTCCTATCTAACTTTAAAAGCAAGCCCTCTAGTGTTTTGTATTTCTACCCTGGGGAATAGATTCTGACTGTCTCCCTATCTATGCCTGAAATAATTGTAAAAACATCTAAACGATTATCTCTCTGCCCCCAACACTCTAAGGGAGCAGCTCAAGTTAATCTAACTTTTCCTTTATGCTTCTACCCTCTTTCCTAGGTGGCATCCTGGTAATTGTAACTGAGACTGCAGGAAAATGTAAGTGGTTCACAGGTGGCTGGATCATCTTGTTAAGTGAGAATCCTTGGACACAGTGCGATGCTGCATGAAGCTCCATGATTCTCCAAGTCGTAACAAAATGGGTTGCAAACAACACACACACAATGCTGGAGGAACTCAACAGGTCAGTGAGTTGCGAACAATGCTCCCTTTTCCACATTCATGGAAATATGCACACCAGCTGACTCTCTCACAAACATTCCCTGGGAGACTGCTCATTCCCTGGGATACAGCTATTATCCCATCCACATCCTCAAGTGCATTCAGAATCCAGAATCAGGTTGATTATCACTGATATATGTCATGAAATTTCTTGTTTTGTGACAGCAGTACAGTAAAAGTTGCGGTAAGTTACAAAATAAATAAATAAGTAGTGCAAAAGATGAATAATGAGGTAATATTCAAGTGCTCATGCACCATTCAGTTATCTGATTATGGACAGGAAGAAACTGTCCTTAAAATGTTGAATGCTCTTGTAGTTCCTTCTGAATGAAAAGGCAGAACTTTCTGGATGGATGGTACCTTCTCTGAGGCACTGCCGACTGCCCAGGAGCCAACTTGTAAAGGAGCTTAATCAAAAGCCTATGCAATTTCTATTGCTTCCATTCAGACTAAGTCCTCCAGGAAGAACTGGAGTCTGACCAAAAGGGGTGAGAGTCCTTGCCACCAGGCGCTCAGTGATCTGGGGAGACCAAGGGCAAACTGACACGGAGCAATTTAAAGCAAAAACTACAAGGAATCTGTCAGCCATGACAAGTTACCCCTTGATTATTCAGGCATGCACACCCTCATTTAAACCGATGCAGCAAAAGTAAAGGTTTCAACCAAAATTTAGATCAGAAATTGTTCATTTTTTGTGCAGACAGCATAGATGTTTCAGCAGTGTGCTCCTTTTAGAGAAAATCAGAGACCAGCAAAAGTCATTGGCAGTATGGGGTCAGGGATTCATATACTGAATGTGTTATATTTAGAACAGGTGGACACGCACTGTGGGAAGTGAATGGATTTTATGCCTCACCTGGGGATGTTCTGACTCATTGTTAGTGTGTGATTTTATAGTGTGGAGTTTATGATGCAATTTGCATTGGGGAATTATGAGCTGTCTTATGAGAAAGTTCTCTTTATTAGGGGGGGATTTTGCATCCCCTGGGACCAACGCCTGCCTCAAGATCAGAATCAGAATCAGGTTTATTATTGCTGACTTACTATGTGTAGTGAAATCTGTTGTTTTGCTGCAGCAGTAGAGTACAATACATAAAAATAACTATTAATTACAATAATAAAATGTCTTAAAAATAAATAAATAGTCTGATGGTGGATGGGAAGAAACTGTTCCTGAAATATCGAGTGAGTGTCATTAGGCTCCTGTACTTCTTCCCTGATGTTTATAGTGAGAAGCAGGCATGTCCTAGATAATGAAGGCCCTTAATTATGGATACAGTCTTCCCGATGAACCATATTTTGAAGATGTCATCAATGGTAGGATGGGTGGTGCCTGTGATGGAGCTGGTTGGGTTTACAACCCTCTGCAGCTTTTCCCAATTCTGCGCATTGGCGCCTTCATATCAGATGGTGATGCCATCATAATGCTCTCCACGTTACATCATTCTGACTGCTTCATCCTGGTACATCATTCTGTTCAGCTGTTGGAAGTGTCTGGGGAAGCAGGGCTGAATTATCCCCTGGTAGTTTTCAACTTTCTCTAGACCTCACCCCTTGCATCTGCTGCTCTTTGAGCTCCGCCTCAGAGCTTTCAGCCTCCCGTCTCCTTTCTGTCGTTCCTCCAGCCGCGGCCTGTGCTGGTTGATGGCAAGGCCTGGCAAAAGGCAGTTTCCACATCACTCCTCATTCCTGAGGCAGGCATCTAAAACTAGAGGACATGCATTTAAGTGAAAGGGGGGTAAGTTCAAAGGAGAGTGGTGGATGCTTTGAATGTGCTTTCCAGCGTGGTCGTGGAGGGAGAATCAGTTGAGGTCTTTAAGAGGCTCTTGGATGCAGAGAATGGAGGGATATAGACGTGTAGGCAAAATGGATTCACTTTGCTAGGCATTTAATTACTAGTTTAATTCCCTGAAAGTGGTTGCGCAGGTTGATAAAATGGTAAGGTAGGCGCATGGCTTGCTTGCCTTTATTAGTTGGTGCACTGAGTTCAAGAGTCAGGAAGCGATGTTGCAGCTTTACAAAATGCTGCTTAAACCACATCTTGAATATTGCATTCGGTTATAGTTGCCCCATTATAGGAAGGATGTGGAAGCTTTCGAGAAAGTGTAGAAGAGGTTTACCAGGATTCAAGGAGAAGGACAAACTTGTGCTGTTTACTCTGGAGCTTCAGAGACTCAGCCTGACTGGATAGACGTTCATAAAATGATGAGCTGGTATTTCAAAACAATAGAATATCTGCAGATGCTGGAAATTCAAGCTACAGACACAAAATGCTGGAGCAACTCAGCAGGTCAGGCAGCATCTATGGAAAAAAGTACAGTCAGAGTTTTGGGCCGAGACCCTTTGGCTGTTATTTTTTTGTCCCAGAGTCTAATATTAGAGCATGGATTTTAAGTGTGAGGGGAGTAGGGGAACAAAGGAAATATAAAGAGCAAGTTCTTTTTTACAGAAGGGCTGATGATTACTGGGAATATGCTGCCCGTGATGGTGGCAGAAGCAAATATGAAAGAAGCATTTAAGAGGTTCTTAGATACACACACAAAAATGCAGATATTGAGATACATTCTAGGATGCGATTGGACACACATCGTCAGTGATGTAACCTGGGGTCATCAGGTTTTATTGGTCTTTTAGACAGCCTCACCCAGCTGACCCAGTCAGGGTTGACCAGGCCCTGGCTTGTGTCCCAGAAGCATTGGTCTACGGGTCACACCTCTTGATCCACTGCCAGCTGGAGGCTCACTCAGCAGCCTCTGTGATGGTCCTGAGGGCTCTTTTCTTTGCAGCCCCTGTAATGCCACAGAGAGAATCATCTCTGCACAGCCAGCAGCCAGTACAATCTCTACTGAGAATGAGGAGATTTACGTTCAGTCAGTGGAAGTGAGTTAGGTGTAAAATTACAAGTTTAAGCTTCCAGCACCCTCAGATGATGTTGGTTGTTAATGCAAATGACACATCTTACAGTATGTTTTAATGTGAGCATAAATAAATATATTTAAATAAATCTAAATCCGGCTCAGCACAATATTATGGACTTTAAGGTCTGTTCCTGTGCTGTCCTATTCTATATTCTATGCTCTGTTTCTTTGGTGTGCACTGCTGGATTCTCCTGTGCTGATAGACACAACAAAACCTTGTCGCCAGGAGACCTGCAATGCTTTCTACTCTGATCCTTGTACTGGAGTGTTTGTTATTGTCTCTGCATTCAGCTGCTGCAGTTGAAGATGGTGCTGCTGTGAGTAATGAGAAAAACAGAGAGTAGCGTTGCTTTTGGTGTTGAAATGAGGCCTTTATTCAGAAACCAAATGCAGATTGGATGATAGCTTCCTGGAGCGCCTGTGCTCAGCTCACAGGAATGACCCTGTAGTTTTAGAACGCTGCCACTTTAATTCACGATCCTTTTCTTATCTCTGTGTTTGTGGCCACTGATACCCTCCTCAAGCCTGAGAACCAACACCTCATCTTCCACCTGGGCATGTTTCCCTCTTTCAGATTCTGTACTGAATACTCCAGCTTCAGGCAACTCTCTCTTCCCATCGATACAAGAACTATTTCTGCCTGGCATCTCTTTCTCTTTTCCTTCCTGGGCTTGGTTCAGATTATCCCAGTGTAAAACCACATTTCAACAAATTACACAGCTTTGTTAACTTAATTGGATCCCATGTGGCCACATGATTTCACCCTATCGGAGTGTTCCACCTCTTGCTATCCCCCACCTTCACTACTTCTTGGAATAACTTGTTTCTTTGATGAAGGGTCCTTTGTCTCAAACACTAAGCCTTTCTCTTCCCACAAGAGCTGCCTGACCTGTTGAAGTTATCCAGCATTTTCCAATTTATGTCCTTATATCATCTTGCCTCAGATTTACTTTTTCTCCTTGTAAAACTCTGGCCTGCTGGGCAGGTATAACAAATTTACTATTAACTACAAGTTATATTGACCAACAAGCTTCATGTGCTGGTGATTTAGACACACTTTCAGAGTTCCTTCCTTTGGTCTAAACGTCCATTCCCACTGAGGTCATAGTTTTACTTGTCTGACTGAAAATTAACTTGTCTTACTGAAAATCTACTTGCCTCTCTGACTTTCCCAGTTCTGATGAAGAGTTACAGACTTGAAACATTGAGTGCTTCTCTACCCTCAGGTGCTGTCTGACTTGCAGAGCGTTTTACATTTTTCCCCATTTGTCCCTCTGGAATTATTCATCTCAGCAGGGGTGGCTGCTGAAATATCTGGCAGTGCTAAGTAGTTTAGAAACTGGGAATTCACTGTGAGGAATTTCTTGTTATCTACTATTTCCTGCACATTGAAGGAATGGAAATTGTTGTAATTTATAAAAAGGCTTATATTTTTGCTGGAAACATTTAAGAAAGCCCAATTTGTATGGTTGTCTGCCTGTAGTGGTGGGAAGCAGACCTTTGTGGATCATAGACACAAAAGGTATTGCAGATGCTGGAGATCTAAAGCAATGCACAACACTGGTGCACCTCAGGGGTGTGTGCTTAGCCTACTGCTCTACTCTCTCTATACCCATGACTGTGTGGCTAGGCATAGCTCAAATACCATCTATAAATTTGCTGATGATGCAACCATTGTTGGTAGAATCTCAGATGGAACTGAAAGGAGGTACAGGAGCAAGATATGCCAGCTAGTGGAGTGGTGTCACAGCAACAACCTTGTCAGTAAGATGTAAGAGCTGAATGTGGACTTCAGGAAGGATAAGATGAAGGAACACATACCAATCCTCATAAAAGGATCAGATTTGGAGAGATTGAGCAGTTTCAAGTTTCTGGGTGTCAAGTTCTCAGAGGATCTAACCTGGTCCCAATATATTCTTATAAAGAAGGCAAGACAGTGGCTATACTTCATTAGGAGTTTGAAGAGATTTGCTACGTCAACAAATACACTCAAAAACTTCTATAAATGTACTGCAAAGCACATTTTGACAGGCTGCATTTTGTCCGGTGTGGGGTGGGCAGGGTGGGGAGGGGCTACTGCACAGGACTGATAGAAGCTGCAGAGGGTTGTAAATTCAATCTGCTCCATCTTGGGTACTATCCTACAAAATACCCAGGACTCCTTCAAGGTGTGGTGTCTCAGAAAGGCAGTGTCCATTATTAAGAACCTCCAGCACCCTGCTGAACTCCTCAAGCACATTGTGTCTATTACTCTAGATTTCCAGCAATTGCAGTATCTTTTGTGTCTAAACAATAGTAGAAGCTGGAATTCCACCTGCTCTTCACTGACATCCAAGGGGATGAGATTAGTTCTTTGTGAATATGGTGCTCAGGTGTCCTGTCAGTTTCAATGATGAGCAGTGAATTGGGAGAACTTGTGCTAGGCCCACTTGGGCAGATCCTGAGGCAAGGAAATTGAACGTCAAAATGACCTTGATCTCCCTGGGAAGAACAGTCTAGGGCACAGAGTGTGATGCAAGAGCTTCCCACAGCATTTTATGTATCTCAGCAATGACATTCTAGGAAAATCTGCACCTGTGATTATAGGTTGAATGTTCTGATTGTTCAGCAGAGGGGCCTGGCTTCCCTGAGGACTCAGAGGGTGGTGTCTTCATTGATGGGTATGCCCTTGCTTTGTGTAGCAATGTGTCTGAAACATTCAGTGTCCAGGCAGGCTTTAACAACATGACAGATGTGACATTATCAAGGATTCTCATCAAATGACTATCTCAATGACTAAATGCTGGCGGTAGAACCTCCCTGCCACTGCTGGACTGTGGAGACTTTGGAAAGTGCTTCAATCATCTACCGTGCTTTTCAAACACTCCCTGTTAGGTCTCCACCTTGTACCAATACTGTTCTACAGTGGTTGTACATTTCTGCTCCATTGTTTTATTGGTTAGGGTGGAAGTGAGTCTTATATCATTATTCACAACACCAAAAAAGTGCCCAACTTGCACGGTTCAATATTTGCATCCTTAGCAATTTCATAGAGTCATAGAAAAATACAGCACAGAAACAGACCTTTGGCCCATCTAGTCTATGCCAAACTGTGTAAGCTGCCTATTACCATTGATGGGCACCCGGACCATAGCCTTCCATACCCCTTCCATCCATGTACCTATCCAAATTCTCCTAACCATTGAAATTGAACGTATATACCGCTTGTGCTGACAACTCCTTCTATATCCTCATGTTTCCCTTAAACATTTCACCTTTCACCCACAACACGTGACCTCTAGATGTAGTCCAATCCAACCTCAATGGAAAAAGCCCGTTTGCATTTGCCCTATCTATTTCATCTGGAAGCTTTCCATATCATGAGCTGCTCTGGTATAAGTCAATACTGGACCGTTTAGCAGCCAAAAACCAAGTGCAACATGAGCCAACTTCTGATTTAGTTTCCTTCGGGTGACCTGCATCACTGACGCACCTTCCCCAGCAGTGCCCTTTCCCTTTCTCTTTCTCTCTCTCTCCCATTGACCAGATGAGCTGAGCTGAAGGAGCTCAAATTAATTATGCGCAAGCATAATGGCAATTATTGGGTACACTCCTTCATTAGGTACAGCTGTTCCTGCATGATTATATCGTCCTAATGAGCAAATTCTGCATAATTGCTGAATCCACAACTTACCGCACTGAAAGAGGTTATTAAACAAAATCACCACAGGTACTGTGCTGCTCTGCTAAACCCTTTAGTTGTATATTTTGACTCCAGGAGATGAATGGAGAAGAAAATTGGTTTGGGATGTCATGGAGTTGTCAGATTTGCACTTCATTAACAAAATAAAAATATAAAAATAGATTGCAAAAATGGGAAAATCTCTCACCAACCAAATTCCCAGCCCTTCCATCCTACTGCTCCCCTTCTCCCAGTTTCACCTATCACCTGCCACCCTATTCTTTTTCCTCCACTTCCCCTCCTTCTTATTCTGACTCCTTCCTCCTTCCCTTCCAGTTCTGAAGAAGGGTCTGAGTCCAAAACATTGACTGATTACAATGGACAACAAACATTTTGCTTCCTGAATACCTTTAGGTATATCTTATGAATTTTGGCCTAATAATCATAAAAATCAACATGAAATTTCCCTATCACACACCATTTTTCAAATAAACTTTATGTTTATTATTTCAATTCATAATTCAAGTCAATTAAAATGTTGCCTGCAATGTAAGCTGGAAAGTTTCCCATCTTGTCCAGGTATGCTTGGACATGCTTAGGCAACATGACTGCTGCATGGCAGGACAGGTTTAGTAATAATTATTGGGTTCAGGACTGTAAGGATGGAATTTGCTATCAACAGGCACAAAAATTTCTATGAAAGATTTTGATATTTGAGACAAATGCTTCCCAGAATAACTGATGCCAAGATTACAGAAAGCATTCTTTTTTGGTCCACAAATCAAACAGGTCATCAAAGACAGGCAATTTGAAGAATTTCTAGTAGGACTGGAGAAAATCACCTGGAAGGCATTCAAGGAAGTTGTTGAAATTTTTCTCGGCATCTACAGAGCACCAAACTACATGCAGCTGGTTGAAAGCATGTTTCAAACATATAAAACCATGAAATGCAGCATGTCACCAAAGATTCATTTTCTACATTCCCATTTAGACTTCTTCCCTGCAAATCTTGATGCTGTTAGTGACGAGCACAGTGAGCACAGGACATTGCGGTCATGGAGAAAAGATACCAGCGCAACTGGAATCCACCAATGCTGGCGAATTATTGTTGGACATTTAAGCAAGAAGCCTCAGACACTGAGTACAAATGAAAATCATTAACGAAATATTTTTAACTTAGTTGAAAATTATGTAAACTCTTTATATTCAATAAAAGTTAATTTGTTGTTTCTCCAAATTCCTATGTGATACAAGTAGTCTGAAATTATATTTGTGTTCTTCTTCAAGCAATCTATCATAAACAAAAAAATTCTGAGGAAGCAACACTTTTGAAACAAATTGTTGTCCAGTGTTACCCCTTTCCATAGATGCTGCTTGGCCTGTTGAGTTCCTCCAGAATTTTGTGTGTGCTGCATATAAATATACAGAAGACGTCACATGTATTAGATTAAATCATTTAATGTTTGTCCTTTATTCCATCTAAAGATAAAGGAGAAGATGATGAGCATTAATTTAATTTGACGAGGAGCACCAGAATGGTGGAGCTGGTAGAATTGCTTCCTCAGACTGCCAGTAACCCAGGTTCACTCTCGACATCTTCTGTTTTTCGCGTGGAGTTAGCACGTTTGTAGTGTGGACCATGTGGGTTTCTTACAGGTACTTCAGTTTCCACCCACACCCCAACTACATGTGGGTTTACTCATTTGCCACTGTCCGGATTGCATCCCAGGTTGAGTACTCAGGATGTGCGCAGTGTAACTGGCAGGTGTGTTTACAGACATGTTCAATCTCTCCGCCTCCCAGTGTAGAGTGTCCTCCTGCTTCAAATCATTCACCATGGTCCCTGTATCAAAAAGGGCCAAGCTAATATGTCTGAATGACGAGTGTCCTGCCGCACTCACCTCCATAATAAGCAAATGCTTGGAGAGGCTGGTCAAGGATTACATCTGCAGCTTGCTACCACCCAAACTGGACCTCCTACAATTTGCCTACTGACACAACCAATTGACAGTCAACGCAATAGCCACTGCTCTACATACTGTCCTTACACATCTGGAAAAGAAGAATGCTTATGTGAGAATGCTGTCCTAGAACTGCATTTCGGTATTCAACACCATAATTCCCTTCAGGCTCGAAGCTCAGAGACCTCGGCCTCGACCCTGCTTTGTGCAAATGGCTCCTGGACTTCCTGTCAGACTGCCAGCAGGTGATAATAGTGGACTCCCTCACCCCTCCAACCCTCTGACTCTCAACACAGGAGGCCCTCAGGGCTGTATACTAAGTGCCCTCCTTTACTCTCTGTATGCTCATGACTGTGTCCCCACTCACAGATCTAATACGCTAATTAAATTTGCCGACAACCCTACATTGATTGGCCTAATCTCAAACAACAAAGAGATGGCCTACAGGGAAGAAGTCATCTCTCTGATACAGTGGTGTCATGAAAACAAACTCTCCCTCAATGTCACAAAAAAAAAGGAGCTGGTTGTGGATTATAGGAGGAATGGAGACGGGCTAACCCCTATTGACATCAATGGATTTGGGGTTGAGAGGGTAAACAGCTTTAAGTTCCACAGCATCCACATCACCGAGGACCTCATGAGGTCTGTACACACCAGCTATGTGGTGAAAAAGGCACAAAAGCACCTCTTTCACCTTAGATGGTTGAGGAAGTTTGGCATGGTCTCCCAAATGCTAAGAACATTCTACAGGGGCACATTGAGAGCATACTGACTGGCTGTATCACTGCCTGGTATGGGAACTGTACTACCCTTAATCGGAGGACTCTGTAGAGAGTGGTGCGGACAGCCCAGCACATCTGTAGTTGTGAACTTCCCATGATTCAGGACATTTACAAAGACAGGTGTGAAGAGAGATATGAAAAAATGTGATCCTTGGTGAAGGATCATTGGGGACCCATGTCACCCTAACAACAAACTGTTCCTGCTGCTACCATCAGGAAGCGAAAAAGCCAGGACCAACAGGTTTCTTCCACCAGGCCATCAGACTGATTAACTTACACTGATTTGAGTGTATTTCTATGTTACATTGACTGTTCTATTTATTATAAGTTATCATTAATTACTATGATTGCACATTGCACACATTTAGATGGAGATGTTACGTAAAGATTTTTGCTCCTCATATATGTGAAGGATGTAAGAAATAAAGTCAGTTCATTTCAATAAATGGACCCAAATGTGAAGGTGAGTGGCTGAAGATGGGAAAGTGTGGAGAATACCTTGAAAATAGCATCACAGGCAGATAGGTGGGTAAAAGAAGAGTTTGGCAAGCTGGCTTTCACTGAGTACAGTAGTTGTGACATTATGTTGCAGTTGTAGAAGATATTGGTAAGGCCACATCTGCAGTACTATATACAGTTTTGGTTACCTTGTCACAGGAAAAGGAAGGAAAAAGTGCAAAAACGACTTACAAGAATGTTGCCAGCACTTGAATGCCTGATCTGTAGGGAGGCTCATCAGGCTAGGACGTAATCCACTGGAGTGTCAGAGACAGAGTGTTGACCTTATGGGTGTAAAATCATGAGGCTCGTAGAAAGGATGAATGCACACAGTCTTTTTTTCATGCTTGGAGAATCAAGAGCTAGAGGGCAAAGGTTTAAGTTGAGAGAGGAAATATTTAAAGGAGACCTGAGATGTAACTTCTTCATAGAGATAGTGGTGTGTATATGGACTGAGCAGCCAAGGAAACCGGTTGATGTAGGTACAATAGTAACATTTAAAAGACACACATACATCAGTAGGAAAGATTTAGATGTGGGCCAAACATAAGCAATTGGGACTAATGTTGACGGGCATCTTGTTCAGCATAGATGAGTTGGTAACTGTGCTGTATTATTCTATGACTAATAAAGTGGGATTCATGTAGACAAACGTAAAGGGATACTCAATAGTCAGCACAAATTTTGAATTGGAATTGGCTTACTATTGACACAGGTACTGATGTACAGTGAAAAGCTTATCTTCCATACTATTCATACACATCAATTCATAACAGAGCACTGAGATAGAACGAAGTAAAACAGTAACAGAGTGCAGACTAAAGCGTAACACCTACAGAGAAAGTGAATGCAGGTAGACAATAAGGCACAAGATCATAATGAGGTACGTTGTGAGGTCAAGAGTTCATTTTATCCTATTAGGGAACTATTCCATTGTTCGAAAACAGCGAGGTAGATGAGTTGAATTACTTAAGTCATTTGTTTAATTTGATCTTATAATTATTTCCCTAAATTTTCTTCAGCATAATACCAGGGGTTTTTCTATGTCTGCCCAGAATGGTAAATAGTTTAATAAGCATTCAGAAGGCAGGATCTCAGATAGCACAGAACAGATGGCACTCCATCAGAGTTTTATTCTTGATGTTTGTGCTCAGGGCATCCATCAACTTTGACCTGGTGTGGGGGTTCCCAACCTTTTTCATGCCATGGACTGATACCATTAAGTAAAGGGTCCGCGGAACCCCTGACCTAGTGAAAGGGGGAAAAATACACATTAAGCCACAGCAGATACAAACAAGTTTCAACCAATGGTTTTGGTAAGTTTCAGAAATGCCACTTTGCTGTTGTCAGTAATAAATTCAACTGGCAAGTTGAGTGCGTAATCCAAAGTTTTGATTAATTATTCAGGCAAGGAAAGGAATCAATTGATCGGCTAGTTAGCTCATCTTCTCCCAGTGACTGTCATTATTGAGTTTCAGGCTGTTTTGACTTTTCAATGTTAACTAACTTGCAGGAGCATTTTTTCCACTATAATAAAACTGTGCTCAAAGACATGCCCAGTGAAAACATCATCTTCACACTAAATTCATCTAAGAATTAGCAGATCCTGTTTCTGATCTATGGGGAGGGGAGGTAGATGGGTCTGTCAGTGTTTTGGCTGAAGCCCTGCATTGGATGTCAGGAATTCCTTCCTTCCCAGAGAAGCTGCCTGATCCACTGAGCTCCTCCAGCAGATTGTTTATTGCTCCAGATTTCAGTATCTACTGTCTCTTGTATCTCTATTCCAAATCTACTGCTCTGATGATAAAGCTTTTGCCTTTTACGCAATTCAGTAGAGAGACTTCAGATCATAAGACCATAAAACATAGGAGCAGAATTAGGCCATTCAGCCCATCAAGTGCACAGTGCCATTCAATTATGTCTGATTTATTTTCCCTTTGAACGTCATTTTCTGCCTTCTCCCTGCAACCTTTGATGCCCTTACTTACCAAGAACCTAACAATCTCAGCTTTAAATCCACCCAATGACTTGGCCACTATCGCTGCCTGTGGCAACAAATTCCACAGATTCATCTGCCTCTGGCTAAGGAAACTCCTCCCATACCTGTATAAAGTGACGTCCTTCTAACTGAAAGCTGTGCCTTCTGGTCTTAGATTCTCCCACCACTGCAAACATCCTCTTCAGCTCCAGTCTATCACAACTTTTCAGTGGGAGCTGGGATAGGATTTTGTCCTTGGTTTCTTAAAACAAGGCAGCAGTGTTATGTAGTCTGCTTCCAAAATCCGGTTTTAGGTGACATTATTGGAAATTAATTTTGGGAGCAGGGTGCAATGGATCTCTGTTTGTTGATTGTTCTTTAAGTGCAAAGAGCCAAGGAATATTGTCTTGTCCTTCAGTTTTATTTAAAGGTCTAGCACATATTTAGTTTCTGCTTGTAGCTAAAATAGGAGATTCCTGATGTGTCTGCTTATGCACTTCTGACTGGCAGCTAGAAATGTGTTAAAGGCAACCAGACACGCTTATGTGTGAGGAAGAGTTAATCCACATACAGTATTAGATGGGGGAAGCAGCGATATTTTGTTGTTCTTCAGTTTCACTCCTTATTCACAGGGTCGTGCCATTGAGTCTGCAATAAAACCAAGGAGCTAGGAGGCTGTACCTTGATTCTCATGTGTCATTTTTGAATGGAGTTTTTCCTGACTGTCTAATTGGTGTTACAACACCTCAGTGAGGGCAGCACACTGGAAATCAGAAATAGAATAGAGAAAATGTGTGGGGGAAAAGAAAAGGCAGGCAGCATCTGTGGAGAAAGCAAAAGTGTTAATGTTTTGGTTTAGTGACACCATATCAATCATATGATGGGATATTTCAATCTAGAGAGGGCATCGAGTATGAAGAATCCTGAAAAAGCTAATGCTTCTTCACTGCTTTTGCAGTAAAGCTATGGTCCTTTGGGTTACAATGTGATATCTACAACAGGATATTCAAGTTCTTTTCGAAGCAATAGTCTGTAATCCATAAAGACAGATAGCCAATGACTTAGCTTTGATTTAAAATGGTCCTTTGGTTTACTGGTCTGTAGTTAAATCAGCCTTGATCAAACGTTTGCTCAAAGTTCAAAGTAAATTTAAATCAAAGTACATACATGTATGTCACATACACAGCACGGAGATTCATTTCCTTGCAGGCATTCATTGTAAGTACAAGAAACACAACAGAATCAGTGAAAGACCGCACCCAACAGGATGGACAATCAGTTTGCAAAAGACAACAAACTGCAAATGCGAAAATAAAATAAAATAAATAACTATAATTAAGAAATAAGAAATAAGCAATATATATTGAGAACATGATATGAAGAGTCCTTGAAAATTAGACCATAATTTGTGGGAACAGTTCAAAAATTGGTTGACTGAAGTTGAGAGATTAATTCCCCCGGTTCAAGGGCCTGATGGCTGAGGCATAGTAACTCTTCCTGAACCTCGTGGTGTGAGTACTGAAGCTTCTGTACCTTCATTCTGATGCCAGAAGCAAGAAAAGGGGTCCTTGATGATGGATGGTGCTTTCCTACAACAGATGATCTGATGGATGGATAATTTGGAAACAGCATACTCCCAAGGTAGATGAAATAGGGAAGGGGCTGGGTGCAAAGACAGGTAAGGTATTAGTTCCAATTAAAGCATACCCATGATAATTTTTTGATGAGTTTAAGTGGACATCAGCTGACTTAACAAGTGGATCATAGTTATTATGAAAAAGGATAGGAGTCCATTAAATAATACAAATAAATATAAAACAATAGAAACTGTTAAAGAGACAATTTATTATTCTGCAAATATGAAGGCCAAACAATAACAATTGAGAGAGGAATGTTTTCAGCTCTTCAAAATTTCATTGCAACAATTATTGAATTTTTAAAAAAGTCATGGACTTAAGCTGAGAGAGAGAGAATTCAAAAGAGATGTGCAGGGCAAGTTTTTTGACAGTAGGTGCCTGGATCGAGCAGCTGGGAGTAATGGTGGAAGCAGATTTAAAGTGATGCGTAAGAGGCTGTTAGAAAGATGCATGAATATGCAGGGAATGGACGGACATGAATCATGTGCAGTAAGGAGGGATGTAGTTTAATAAGACATCTGCCTTCAGCACAAACATTGTGGGCAGAAGGGTCTGTTCCTGTGCATTATTGTTCTATATCCTATGTTCTAAAAGAAAAATCATATTGGTAACATTGCATAGATACATAGATAAATAGAAAGATAGATAGATGGATGGATAGATACTTAATTGATCCTAAAAGGAAATTACAGTGTCGCAGTAGCATTACAAGCACACAGATATACAAATATTAGAACAGAAATAAGAAATAATAAAAAATAAGTTACCTCAAACAGCTAACAGGATGGAGCGGTGTTGTCATCATTTTCCCAGATATGGGTTGATCGCTGGAGGAACTCAAAGGGTTAGACTGCCTCCATGGAGGGAAATGGACAGTTGGCAGTAAGGGACAAAAACATTTATTAGTATGAAATCCAGTCCAATTAAAGGATCTTGACTTTGAATGATACCTGTCCATTTCCTTACATAGATGCTGCTTGATCCGCTGAATACAAAGTCCAAAGTTCAAAGTTGAAACTTGAAAGTACATTATTATCAAAGTGTGTATAAGGTATACGGCCTTGAGATTTGTCTTCTTGCTGACAACCACAAAACAAAGAAACACCATAGAATGTGTTTAAAGAAAACCCCCATGCACCAAGATCATCAAACGCATGAAAGAGAACAAATCATGCAAACAGCAAAAAGAGAACAAATAAAAAACAAAATATTAAACATCGAAACATAGAGTCTCCCAAAGTGAGACCACAGCCACAAGCTACCTAGATGAGTAAAGCATCTCCTCTAGCATCTCATGTTGCTCCAATTTCCAGCACCTGCAGCTCTCATTTGTCTCCAAATTATTAAACTTTTGTTCTATGCAATAGATGTTAACAATCAGGAACCCTCTTCCCTATACACTGCATTGAAAGAATTTGAACTTCAACGGTGAAATTTCTTTTGTTGAACAGGTGCATGAAGATGCATAGAACAAAGGCAGAGAACTGGAGTGGGGAAGCACACTGGTTGGTGTCTAATGGAACAATACAGCAAACCAACTGAACCAAATAGCCTATTTCTATAAATATGCATGCCTACTTAACCCTTTCTATTAAAATATAGCCAAGTACTCTTAATAGAATAAAATGGACAAACTTTTCAGTTCCAGAAGTTAAAATGAATGAATAAACACTTTTTATCATTTAATTTACATGTGACTAAAATATTATCTAGGCCATTCTGGATGAGCAATGAAGATAAAATAGTGTTCAATAAAGACGGCGGATCATTGAAACGAAACATGTTAGTGCATTATTTCTGGTTATTAATTATTGTGTCATTCCATATTCAACACTATTCTAATCTATAACCAAAGGGAAAATAATCAAGCCAGAAATTCCCAATTAGGCTAATGAGGGGTTTATAACCAAGTAACCCTTTTACAATAAATAAAGTACATGAAATCACAATGCAGAAGTAATGAGCTGTTTTGCCACTGAGAACTATAATTTCACCAGACTTTAACTATTACCTTTTTCCCTCTATCTGTTTACCATTTCCTATTATATGAAAAGCTTAACCACAGCAGATGCTGGAAATAGGTGAATATTAGAAAATTAATATCTCCTATAATACTTTTGTTAATAGAAGATAACCAGTTCCAACTTTGTCATTAACAACAGCCCATTATCACTTACCATGTTGGAGAAGTGTATTTTACATCTCGATGAAGGGAGTTCACCTTGAAAGGTTACTCTATGAGTACACATGTTTTCATTCTTCCTTCCTGAGAAACCTGCTCTGACTTTTAGATTAATTCCCTAACAAAATGATGGACTATCCCCTTTACCAATGAAAATAGTTTTATAATAGTTTTACATTATCTAGAGATTATGAAGTTAGGGGATAATTTAATGGAAGTTTTCAGGTTTGATGCACCATCAATAACTCTCGGAGACGTGAGTTAAGGTCGGCTTTTATTGGCTGGAAGAAAGCACGAGCAGCAAGCGACCACCACACAACATCCTGGAGACTGAGGAAGGGGCAGTGCCTCCAATCACCTTTATACCGGGGTCTGTGGGAGGAGTCACGGTCTGTGGGAGGAGCCACAGGAGCAGTCAGAAGGTGGGGGAGTGTCCAGACAGGTATATGTAGTTCACCACAAGGTTATTTGCAGAAATGCCTATTAAATGAATCCTTAATCATCCACATTCCAGGAAGCGCATGTGTCACATCTAAGGGTTGCTTTTAAAAAAGAGGTTTCTTTTTGTAAGCATGTTGACTGCTTTTTCCTCGGTGTCATCACGTCTGCATGTTTTGTTCTTGGATTGTTTACCTTCTGTGTCTAATTGTTTGTCTTTGCGCTAGCTTTGGTCTGATCTCCCTCATTTGGGATTTTGGGGATTGCTAACTTTTGTATTTATCATTTTTTCTTTAGGTTGGGCTAATTGAATTAGCATGGTGTTGTCAATGTTTGCAATTCCTACATGCTCAGCGTGTACTTCAAGGGGTTTGCTAACCTCTCTCTGTTGGGTCATTGTGTTTCCATGTTGGGTGAAACTCGACTGAGCTCTTCTGTGTATCATCAGTGATTTCTGTTCATCTAGGTTATGTACAGCTTGCCGAGCTCTTCTTAGTTTTTTTCTTGTTAATTTCTGTAATAAATCTTTAGTTTTATTTTAATTGTCTCTGTGCTTTCTGCACTTAAGTTCCTTAGTGATCCTCATGGCATGCACATTGTACATCTACTTCTCCAAATTGTTATTGACTTCTAGTGAACTCACTAGAAGCAGAAATTTAGCCTATTAACATTTCACCTCTTGCTTCTAAAGTATAACTTCTATTGCATTATAATTTAATACGATTTATTAAGGACATACTGTAATTCCACCTCTGTGTTTCCTCTCACACCTGAATAGAAGCTAAAGTCTTCTGATGAAAGGTCTCAACTCGAAATCTCGATTGTCAATTTGCATCCATAGATGCTTCTTGACCAGCTGAGTTCCTTCAGTAGTTTTTGTGTTGCTCCAGATTCCCAGCATCTGCAGAAACTCTCATCTCTGCATAAACCAAATGCTTGCTGATTTTTTATCCTCATTCATTTCTATGAACTTAACTTGAGCCAATTTGCTTTTTTTATTGAAGGTTTGAAGAAAACAGACAACATAATGAAACAGAATGGGAAAGAAGTTCTCTGTCCTGAAATACATTTAATTGCTTATCAAATCCATTTATAACAGTAACATGATTGGGTCCCTGATGCCTTATTCTAAACCCATTGCAAATTCATCATCACTTCTCTGTTTCAGAATCAGATTTATTATCACTGACTTATATGTCATGAAGTTTGTTATTTTTCAGCATCAGTACAGTGCAATAATACAAAATTATTATGAATTACAAAAATAAATAGTGCAAAGAAAAATAATAAAGAGGTTGTGTGCATGGGTTTCATAGACTGTTCTGAAATCTCATGGTGAAGGGGGAGGAAGGTGTTTTTGAATCATTGAGTGTGGGTCTTCAGGTTCCTGTGCTTCCTCCCCAAAGGTAACAATGAGAAGATGGTGTGATTCTTAGTGATGGCACCTCCTCTTGAAGATGTGCTTAATGGTGGGAAGGATTGTACAGTTATGGACTGGCTGAGTCTACAACTCTCTTGCAATCTAGTGCATCGGTGCCTTCATACCAGGTTGTAATGCAATGAGTCAGAATGCTCTCCACCGCACATCTCCAGAAATGTGCAAGTGGCTTTGGTGTCCTACTGAATCTGTCTTGTTTTCTCTATACTTTTTGATTCTTTGAAGTTTAGTCACAGTAACTTGTAATAAATCTGTGATACATAAGTGACAGAAATCAAATTACAGAAGCAGGCTGCAATATGCAGTGATTACAGTACTGTGCACACCATGAATGGCAGAGAATATATTATTTTCTGCTTGACATTTGGGTTCCTCATCATAATGAAAAACATCAAAACTTTTCTAACCTCTCTTTTAACTAAGTCTGTATACTAATGTGTACCCAACATGATTTCAACATCCTAATTCAAATGTTGTATCAGAGGAGTAATTTGAAAATGTTCAGTGAATCTCTTGCTTTTAATGGTCTTTATTCAATTAATATTTAATTCTTACAGAGTGTTTATACACTACAAAAAATTCAGTACCATGTTTTGCTTGCCTAACAGGAGTGGGACAAAATAGAGGATTTAAACATGGTGATAGTTTAGTGGGTGACAGGGTGAAGATACATCTCTATCAAAGGAGGTGTAAGGCAGTCCTTCCCTCTGCTAGCCCGTAGGTCATCCTTGGGCAAGGTGTAGCACCTACTTGGCCCCCTGATCAGCAACACATGAAGCCCTGGAGCAGACAGTGGGCGGCCATATTAGCAACTGCAGTGTATCTCAAGTTCTGATTATGCGACCAATGACGCCAGGCAAGCGGTCTCTGGAGAGTATCAATAATGGCTAAGGCCATCTGTCTTGTATGGGCACTTCCCAGAAGAAGGCAATAGCAAACCACTTCTGTCAAAAAATTTGCCAAGAATTATCACGGTCATGGGTAGACCATGATCACCCATGTCATATGACACGACACATAACAAATGATCGATAGATTAATTCTCTAGCTCCTGGTGTGGGTAGAGTCAAAGAGTCATAGCGTCATACAGCATGGAAACAAGCCCTTCAGGTCCATGCTGACCAGGATTTCCATCTAAGGTCATCCTATTTTCCTGTCTCCCTCTAAACTTTCCCTATCTATATACCTGTCTAAGTAAATTTTATATATTGTTAATGTACCTGCCAGTTGCATGGAAGCAAATTCGCAGGTTCATTAAGTGAGACAGCCAACACTGTTTGTGGGTATGCTCAACAATTGTTTATTCACAAGCAAGCAACAAAACATTTTACTAGCATGGAAGTCAAACAAGCACTCATCTGAGTAACCCAAACTATAAAACTACAACAGTAAGCATTCAATATACTTGCTAAATCTATTGGAGTTGCACAACAAGATTAAACAAGCAATAAACAACTACTTAACTAGGGGTGCACTCTAAGCATGAGTCTCCTCCCCCCCACTGACTGTAACATACCTTCCGAACAGTTTCTGCGGCACTGTCCATAGCTCCCAGGCTGGAGTGGCTTGGCGACAAGACAGAAAGAGAATGAGCACACACCTTTGCACACCAGCAGACTGGAAGCCAGTTGCAGGTATCACAGCACCTGACTTTGGACCAGAAACGAGAGCCATAGAAACTAGCTATGGCTAGGGAACTAGCCAATGAGAAGTTGGCTATGTATCTTGAGCAGCCCATCATTAATCAACACAGTGCAAGCAACTTTCGGAACAATGCTTGGTTGTTGAAGGCAAAGAAGTTAACCTTCCACATTACACTGCCTCTACCGCTTTATCTGGCAGCTCGTTCCATTTCCTGCCAGCCTCTGGGGGAAAGAGGTTGCTATTAAATGTCTCACCTCTCCCATTAAACCTACGCTCTAGTTCTTCATTCCCTAGCTCATGGAAAAAGACTCTGTATATTGATCCTTTCAATGCCCCTCAAGATTTTATAAACTCTCCCCTCATTCTCCTAAACTCTAAAGAATAAATGAATAATGAATTTGTTCAATATCTCTGCATAACTAAGACCTTTGAGGTCTGGTGAAATCCTTGTATATCACCTCTGCAATATTTCTAGCTTAATGCACCTTTCCTATAGCAGTTGACAGGTATGTGTGAAAGACAGTAGTTTGCAAGGATGCATGAACATTTTAATTTTATGGAGATACAGCGTGGAATAGGCCATTCTAGTCCTTTGAGCCATGTTGCCCAGCAAACCACAATTTAATCTTAGCCTAATCACAGGAAAGTTTACAATGACCAATTAACCTGCCAGCCAGTACGTCTTTGGACTCAGGAAGGAATCTAAAGCACCTGAAGGAAACCCATAGGTCACAGGGAGAATGTACAAGCTCCTTACAGACCGTGGGCGAGACTTGAGCCTGAATCGTTAGTAATGTAAAGCATTGTGGTAATCATTATGCTACCGTGCTGCCACAGATTGAGAAGGGAATAGAAATACTGGGATTTTTCTGGTGGGAGTCAGCATGGATATGTGGGCTGAGTAGTCTCCTTCTATGTCATAATAAGTAAATAGGGAGTCTGCTTGATTGCTGGATTAATGAGCTCAGCTCTGTGATTCACTTAACATTGATATTGCTGTGGAGTCTCTGGTGATGAGCTGGGGTTTCCAATAACTGAAGATTAATTTCCCAGTTGTACCTAGAACAAAGAAGAAATTTTACTGAGCCAATAAAAACAGTAAATATGTTCTTTTTGTTTGGACAGATTTGTTCATTGGTTGAAAAAATATTGGTGTTTGGGGGCATATGGAGCATGTTGCATTGCTGGTCACTGCTGTAAGTGGGAGTTGCTGTGATAATAAGTACAAGAGATTCTGCAGATGCTGGAAATGTCATATTGTGGTGATAAAGTCTCTAAGTGACCTAAATTAATTACAATATCAACCACAAAATAATCAATTGTATAAGTATTCACCCCCTTCAAGTCTGTATTTAGTAGATGTACCTTTGGTAGCAATTACAGCCTTGAGTCTGTGTGGATAGGTCTCTGTCAGCTTTGCACATCTGGATACTGCAATTTTTTCCCCCATTCTTCTTTATAAAACTGCTCAAGCTCTGTTAGATTGCATAGGGATCATGAGTGAACAGCTCTTTTCAAGTCCAGTCACTAATTTTCAATTGGACTGAGGTCTGGCCTCTGACTTGGCCACTGCAGGACATTGACTTTGCTGTTTTTAAGCCATTCCTGTGCAACTTTGACTTTATGCTTGGTGTCATTATCTTGCTGGAAAAGGCAACTTCTCCCAAGTTGCAGTTCTCTTGCAGATAGCATTAGGTTTTCCTCCAGGATTTCCCAATATTTTGCTGCATTCATTTTGCCCTCTAGCATCATGAGCCTTACAGGGCCTGCTGCAGTGAAGCATCCCCACAGCACGATGCAGCCTCCACCATGTTTCACAGTAGGGATGGTGCGTTTTTGATGATGTGCATTGTTTGGCTTATGTTAAACATAGTGTTTAATCTGTTGGCGAAAATGCTCAATTTTTGTTTCATCAGACCGTAGAGCCTTCTTCTAGCTGACTTCAGAGTCCCCACATGCCTTCTAGCAAACTCTAGTTGAGATTTCATCTGAGATTTTTTTCCAGCAGTGGCTCTCTCTTTGCTACTCTCCCATAAAGCTGCAACAGTGAAGAACCCAGGCAACAGTTGTTGTATGCGCGGTCTCTCCCATCTCAGCCACTGAAGCTTGTAACTCCTCCAGAGTTGTCATTGGTCTCTTGGTGGCCTCCCTCACTAGTCCTCTTTTAGCATGATCATTCGGTTTTGAGGATGGTCTGCTCTAGGCAGGTTTACAACTGTGCCATATTCATTCCATTTCTTGATGATTGATTTAACCGTATTCTAAGAGATGTTCAGTGACTTGGAAAATTTCTTGTATCCATATCCTAACGTGTGGTTTTGAAAAACCTTTTTGCAGAGTCACTTGGAGCATTCTTTTGTCTTCATGGTGTAGTTTTTGCCAGGATACCGACTCACCAGCAGTTGGATCTTCCAGATAAAGGTGTATTTTTACTACAATCACCTGAAACACTTCGACTGCACACAGGTGATCTCTATTTAACTAATTATGTGACTTCTAAAACCAATTGGCTGCACTGGTGATAATTTTGTGTATCATATTAAAGGGAGGGTGAATACTTGTGCAATCAATTATTTTGTGTTTTATACTTGTAATTAATTTAGATCACTTTGTAGTGATCTGTTTTCACTTTGACATGAAAGAGTCTTTTTCTGTGGATCGGTGTCAAAATAGCCAAATTAAATCCACCATGTTTCAATGTTTTAAAACAATAAAACAGGAATACTTCCAAGGAGGGACTTTTTGTAGGCACTGTATCTATAAGGAAAACAATAGCTTATCCCATGCATTTGTCAGAATTTGTTGGCAACTGATACTGTTGCCATATAGACTCAGCAGCTACATTATTAGGTACCTCCTGTACTGAATAAAGTGGCCACTGAATGTATTTTTGTGATCTTCCGCTGCTGTAGCCAATCCAGTTCAAGGTTCAGCTTCTGCAGACAACTGTTGTAATGTATAGTTCCTTGTGTTACTGTTGCCTTCCTGTCAGCTTGAACAACTCTGGCCATTCTTCTCTAAACTCACTGATTTACAGGGAGTTTTTGTACACAAAATTGCTGCTCACTCTGGAAACTGTTATAAGTGAAAATCTCAAATCAGAAGTTTCCGAGACACTCAAACCACACCACATGGTACCAACCATCTTTCCATGCCAGAAGTCGCAGAGGTCCCATTTCTTCAAACATCATTCTGATGTTTGGACTGAACCTCTTGACCATGTTTGCATGCTTTTATACACTGAGTTGCTGCACGTGAGTGGCTGTATGTACAGATGCACCTGATATACTGACCACTGAGTGTATACTGAGGTGCAGGAAAGTTTTCATTTTTTATCTAATCCAGCACAGTGCAAGCAAACAATTGCCATGACCAATTGCCATTGACAAGAGCCATGACCAGGTAGACTGACAGGTCAAACATTCATCTTTAATGTACTGGAAGCTTGTTCATGACTCTGATTGCAGTGGGATAGAAACTATCCTTAAGCTGGTGATATTTATTGGCAGACTGCTGAATCTTCCGCCCAGTAGAAGAGTGGAGATGCGAAAATGATTGGGATGAAAGGGCTCCATGATTATGCCAGCTGCTTTCCCGAGGCAGCAAGCTGTTTAGAGAAAGCCACTGGAGATTTATTTATATATTGAGATACAGTGTGGAATATGTCCTTCAAGCCAGGTCACCCAGTAATCCCCCAATTTAACTTAGTCATGATAGCGCTAAACGCCGACTCCTTTGCTTGCATTTTTGGAAACAGCTCTATTTCCATCTTTAATATCTCTATTTTTCCCTCTCAAGGCTCTTTTGAAGACCCTGACCTGGAGTTACATGCTGACTTTGGTTCTTTATGGGAATGGGACCCGCTCTCATGGTGTCACAAGTGGCTGTTATCCGCCATGCCAAGGGGATGGCCTAGGATCTCAGGGCTATAGAGACGGACAGATTGAATGTCGGTGCCCTGGGCCAGTATGTCGTGGGAACTGGAAGATCTTTCATTGTGTGCCCAGAGACCTGAGATCTTTGGGCACAGAGCTTGGAAAAAGCGATGCAACGGACTTTTAATATCGTAATCCCGCCAGTTGTTTGTTATGTCTCCCCTCTCGCTGTGAAACAGAGACATCTCTTTCTCCCTTATTAGGGAGAGGGAGAGTCTGTGGTATGTTGAATACTGGGTGAACACCTTGTCTTTGAGTACTGCAAGTCTGTGTCTTTGCTGTTGCTTTTGCTGCACGCTTGAGCACTTGGTGGTGTGTGCCAATGCTTTTTTTTGCTGGTGGGGGGAATGGTGCATTATTGCTTGCTGCCGCTTACGCATGGGAGCGAGGGGAACTGGGGTGGACACTGGGGTTCTAACATTTAACTATCATTCATTCACTCTTCATCCTCTGTTTTCGTGGATGGTTGTGAAGAAAAAGAATATCAGGATGAATATTGCAAGCATTTCTCTGACATTAAATGCACCTTTGAAACCTTTGAATTTAATCCTAGCTTAATCACCGGACAATTTACACTGTCCAATTAACTTTGGAACCAGTACGTCTTTGGACTGAGGGAGGAACGGAGACAACCGTGAGGAACCCAACAGAGTTATGTAGAGAATGGATAAGCTCCTTAAAGGCAGCACCAGGAATTGAACCCTTGTCACCTGTACTGTAAAGCGTTATGCTAACCACTGTACTACTGTGCCGCCCATGAGGAGGCTGGTTTTCATAGCAGATGCCTATATCCACAGCTCTCTGCAGTTTCCTGTGCTCTTGGGCTGTGATACATCTAAAAAGGATGATTGCGATGGTGCCTCTGAAAGAATTGTCAAGAATCATTGGGACACGCTGAATTTCTTTAGCCTTCTGAAGAAGTAGAAGTGCAGGTATGCGTTCTTGGCTGTAGGTGATATGTACACCTAGGAACAGAAGTTCTCAACCATTTCCACCTCAGTATTATCGAGATAGATTGGGATGTGTACTCCACTCTTGCTTCCTGAAGTCAAGACGTACAAGATAATAAGAAGCATAGATAGAGCAGACAGACAAAGATCTTTTTCAAGATGGAAATATCTAATGCAAGGGGGCTTAATTTTAAGTTGATTAGAGGTAAGTGTAGGGGGATATCAAAGGTAGATTATTTTACACACAGATTGGCTAATGCAGGGGTGTCAAACTCATTTTAGGTCACGGGCCGGATTGGGCAAAATGCAGCTTCATGCGGGCCGGATCAGTCGGGCGCATGCGAACGCAGCTTTCATTGCCTCCGTTTTCTCAGCCTGTTCTCATGTGTCTCAGTCTCTGCTATAACTACAAACTGTTTCACTTCACAAATTCCGTTTCTTATGAAGAAGACTGCTGAGCAAGCATTATTTTTATGATGGTATTAACTTACAATCATAGGCTTCATATCGCCGGGCCATTAGTAATGAAAATAATAGATCTATCTAAAATGATCTTGCAGGCCGAATATAATTGTATGCCGGGCCGGGTATGGCCCACGGGCCTTGAGTTTGACACCTGTGGGCTAATGCATAGAATGCCCTGCCATGGGTGATGGTTAAGTTAGATACATTAGGTTCATTTGAGGCACTCTTAGTTAGGCACATGGATGAAGGAAGAAAATTATGGCTATATTGGAGGGAAGGGTTAGATTGATCTTAATGTAGGTTAAAAGGTAGATACAACATCATGGGCTAAAGGACCTTTAATGTGCTGCACTGTTCCATGTTCAAGGAAAAGGTTGGTGCCTTGGCACTGTTCCACTTGGTTTCCTAACTTCCTTCTAAACTCAGTCTCATCAATTGAGGTCTGGCCCATAATGGCGTGTCACCTAGGAAGTTGTTGATGGACTTAGAGCACCATCTGGTCACAGCAAATAGCTCAGCTAAATTACTGGTGTTTAAAATAAGTTCTGTCTTAGAACAATTCACAAAGCAATGTTCTTCTGAGGCTGGACAGACCAAATGTAGGAACGAGGTTAACAGAATCAAAATAAGGGTCACAGTGGACAAAGGTTGTGAGAAATTCTTTCATCTAGTTGACCATGAATCTTTGACCCCCTATTCAATAGCCAATCACTGAATATATTGAAGACAGATGAAGAGATATCTGGATTTTAGGAAATTAAGCATTAATGCTGGGAAGTAGCACTTAGGTAGTAGATTAACCATGACCTTATTGAATCGCAAAACAATAAAGAGGAGTCTCCATTCCTTATTCTACAAAGATAATTATAAAGCTTCATTGATATTGATTGACTTGTATAGAGATTATCCATCCTACTGAAGAATTGTGATAGCTAACCATACCTCTCAAACTCACCTCAGAAATATCCTCACAGGATCACTCAGCCAAGAGGCAAAACAAGTTTAACTCTCATTAAAAAAGCTGATCCACCCTCAACTCAATAACAAGATGGAGTGCCAACCATGATCTTTGTGATCATGATTTTTGTCACCTCTCCTTTGGCCTGGCATTAAAAATACTGATTTTATTTTTATTCCCTGTGAAGCACTTTATATAATTAGTTTATATGACCAAGTAGCACAGTGTTTGCTTTATAAAATGTGGTGGAGGAAGAATGCTGTAATTCAGTTGAATTCTCTGGTTTGCCTTCAGATGCGAATTGAGTCCTTAAGAAGAACGACAGTTCAAATATTGTCACTTGAGTACATCTGTCATCGCAGATCCCTGCCTTTTGGGGCATGCCATCTTCTAGCAGCTGCAGTTGGACAGAAGGTACAGAAGCCCGAAATCCAACTCCAGCAGGTTCAAGAACAGCTACTTCCCTTCAACAATTTGAAGCAACTGATACAATCACTGAAGTTTAGCAATGCTATGGCCATGTTGCATTTTGTGCTAATTATGTTCTTCACTGTTAAATTTACTGTATGTTTACCTTGTGAATGCTGCTGTGTGCCTGTGAGGCAAGTTTTTCATTGCACATGTATATATATATATATATATATACTTTTGCATGTACCAATAAACTCAACTTTGACTTAGACAAAGTGCTGGTGAGTGGCCTTCCTGAACACTTGCAGTTCTTCTGGTGAAGGTCCCCCCACAGTGCTGCAGCACAGGGAGCGAACCATCGCCTGTCAAAGTCCGCTGTGTGAGGTGGGAACATAAGGCTGGCTAACAGGGCTCTGGTGAAGCTGTAGAGCCCAATCCCTTGTATGGTGGATTCAATGGAGTGCAGAAGCATTGATGAACTCCAACCATACCATTAACTTCAGAGGACAATGGTGACGGAAGGTCATTAATTGGCCTATGTTCCATTGGGACCTAAGGGCCCAAGCTGGTAAGTAAGTAAGAAGAGAGTTATCAATTTAGTTACTGGAAGTCTAGACGAAAATGTGGAGAGCCAAGTTCAGAATACACTTTGGGAGCTAATGGAATTTAAAATCCTGATAATAAAATTGCAGGCATAAAAAACAGCCAATGTCCTTCAGAAGAGGAAACCTTCCATCCTTACACAGTCTGGAGTAGATTGCGTAGTCATGAGTTTGACTGCAAGCTGCCCTCTGATATGGCCTTGCATTTATTTATATCAAACCACTAAAGATTTATTTGATTGAACTTAAATTACCCTGCTGATTTGAACTCACAGGTCTAGGTCTATTCATTAATGGCTCTGCTGTACCTTGAAACATCATATTTAGCTTAGACACCACTGTTTCCTATTCACTGCTGCTATCTGTACTTGCTGTCTCTTGCCGTGCAGTGCCTTAAGCCAGCATACTAAACTCTTGTTTTGGAAGTCTGTAGTAAAAGAAGTACTTCCACATGTGTTTGCATTTACTGCTCAGCTCCACTTGTGATCTTAATGCCCTACTGAGCTCAGATGAGATTCCTTCAACAGTCCATATCCAGGCAGTCTAACAATAGCACAACATGACGCATCCTTTGTCTCAGTGTGAGGGGATAAGTGACTAATACATATTACTGGAGACTGAGTACCCCAATTACTTCAGTTCACAATTGACACTTGTTAAGCAGCTCATTAACTGCTTGGGAAGGGTGAAATTGAGAGCATGGAGACCACTTTCCCGCAGGGTGCATTAACAGCCTTGGGGAATGAGAAATATGGAAGCACTCACCAGTAACAATTGACATGTGGGAAAAGCTCTGAACCATTTTCCATCGCTAACAGCAACCATACCCGAGGGACTCAGGGAAATGATGAGGACACCAAACAGTGCTATCAGTGCTCTTTGTATCGTCATATATGAAATTACCAGTGGTGCAGCATCTGGTTACTTTGGGACCTTCGTTCAATTTCGGCAGTGGCTTGCTCAGGGTGGCTATGATGAGGTATTTTCTCATTTCGAATGGTATTAAATTGTCAAGTCAGTTCTTTTGAACTTATAGGTGAAATACAGAAAAACACGTGTCACTCTGATGAACATCCAGACAAATCAATTCTGCAGCAGAATCTCAATGCTGCCACCTGCTTTGGCTTCTTCGACTAAACTTCGCAGGCTTGCGTCCTCTGGAATTAGGGTAGAAGGCAGTCACTCATGGTTCCACTTCAGATCATTTTGACGTAAAAATCCATTTGCAAATCTTAATTAATTTAGGATAAATTGCAATTCCTAAATTATTAATTTAGGATAAATTTGTTACTTCCTTTAATGCAAACATTGTCCAAATATAAGGGAGTTTTAATGATTATAAAGTGTAGTAACATGCCTTTCGGCCCATCGTGTCTATTCTGACCATCAAGCACTCATTTACACTAATCCCATTTTACTCTCACCACATTCCCATCAATCCCTCCCTAGATTTTACCAATCTCCTACACACTCAGGGCAATTTGCAGCAACAAAGTAACCTGCACACTTGCACATCTTTGGGATCTTTGGGGAAGCTGGAGCACCTGGAAGATACCCTTGTGGTCACAGGGAGAACATGCAAACTCCACACAAGCAGCACCCGAAGACAGGGCTGTGCGGCAGCAGATGTCTATCAGTTCCAGAATGCGTGGTGACACTTGCTCACAGGATTCCCTTAGGTCATGCTGGTTGTTAATGCAAACAACACATTTTGCTGTATGTTTTGATGTGCATGTAATACATAAAAGAATCTAAATCTGACCTGTTCCACAGTACAATTGCAGATTACGTGAACCTCTCCAGCAGACCTATTAGGCAGATATTGACATTGTGTGAAATTGACTTTGCAAAGTTAGGAATGCCATTGCCATTGGGTAAGGAGTTAACTATTCTTCCTGAAATGCAGACTGGAGGAATGACATCATCGTGCTTAGCCTGTATGTTACAGCTTTCTTAAAAGCACCTTATAAATTATAGAGCACAGAGGCGACGGGAAGATGTCTGAAATTTCATGTCCCTGTCTCCTATATATTTTATGAGCTAAAATGTTGTGGAAATGTGCACAGCACAGTTAAAAGCATAACCACCCAGACTGATTGAATTTTGCTCAGTTAGGTGCAAAGGAACAAAGGAAAAGATACCTCTTGTGATTAATTAACAGATGTATTTCAAACCAAGTCTTGTACTTTTGACATGATATTATCAGGGCTAGAAAGTGTGGTAGACTCGAGGTATGCTTGGAAGAGAAACAAATGTTCAAAATGCTTTGGGACTTGGTTGGAATAGAAAATAGCCACACAAAGACTTAGATAAAATCTCTTCAATTTAATGAAAGTAGAATGTATCTTATCAAATGTAAAAGCAACATTTATCAATCTAGGAAGGGGCATGTCAGTTTTTACCTCAGATTATTACCAGTTTGGGGAGAAACATTTGATAGGAATAGTGAAGGATAATATTGGGAAAAATGAATATTTTGTTGAATTGTTATTTTACTTGTAGTTTAACTTTCTTACGCTTGTTTATATTATTATGCAGTATAATCACTTATATATGTGTGTGTGTGTATATATATATATATATATATATATATATATATATATGATTGTTCAATGAGTCTCTCAGTGGTTAGCTGCATCTGCGTCTTCCTGGAAACTTTTTAGTTCAGTAGCAGGTGTCTTATAACTTGAATCTAGCTATTTACTTGGTTAACTGTTATCTTTTGGTATTTCAATGGAATTTACTGTTATCAGTAGCCTGGTAGAAGAAGACCAGACCACCTTTGTTTGCTTTCTTTGTTCTCTCTTCCCCCATGTCTCTTCTCCAATTGTCTTCCTTGTTCTTGTAACACTTAATAAAATGATCATAAGCAACAAGTTTTATGCCTCATCTTTAAATCCAAAGAAAATTCAGGTTCCAAAGGCAGTAGGATCCAAAGTTATCTCTTCAGGGATGGTTTATATCTGCAATAAGAATTCAAATGAGGTAGAACAATAATTAATAATTGAGAAACAGATGTTTGATTGAATTTGAAGCTAACTATTTCTTTTGCATTTGTTCTTGCGATGTGCTTGTGTCTGGTGACATCAGAATCAGGTTTAATATCTGTGTCATGTTTCACGTCTATTTCATGTCATGAAATTTGTTAACTTTGTGGCAGCATGTGTTTATTATCCTTCATAAATCTTGGACTAAGGAGGCAGTTAAGAATCAATCACATCACATCTGTCTACACTGCCTTGGTCAAGGAGCCAGTGTAATCAAACACCCCTTCCATTGGGCAGAAGATACAAAATACTGACAGCAATAGTAGAAGGACAGCTTCTCCCTCATTGTTATTAAGACTATTGAATGGTCCCTTATGTGGACCCTTGATGTCACAATCTACCTCATCATTGCCCTTGTAACTCATTGCCTGTCCGCTCAACGTTTTCTTTATAACTGTAACACTTTATTCTGCATTCTGTTATTATCAGACCTCATCAAGGGATCAGAAGTCGAGAGGGTCAGCAACCTCAAATTCATTGCTGTAGTCATTTCAGAGGACCTGTCCTGGGCCCAGCACGTAAGTACAATTATGAAGAATGCACAACAGCACCTCTACTTAAACATAGAACATAAAGAACCTACAGCACAATACAGGCCCTTTGGCCCACAAGGTTGTACCAAACATGTCCCTACCCTAGAAATTACTAGGCTTATCTATAGCCATCCATTTTTCTAAACTCCATGTACCTATCCAAAATTCTCTTAAAAAAAAACCCTATTGTATCCGCCTCCACCACCTTGGCCAGCACCCCATTCCTCGCACTCACCACTTTCTGAGTAAAAAACTTACCGCTGACATCTCCTCTGTACCTACTCCCCAGCACCTTAAACCTGTGTCCTCTTGTGGCAACCATTTCAGCCCTGGGAAAAAGCCTCTGACTATCCACACGATCTATACTTCTCATCATCTTATACACCTCTATCAGGTCACCCCTCATCCTCTGTCGCTCCAAAGAGAAAAGGCCGACCTAAAGGTTTGCCACGATTCAGCATGACATCTAAAACGTTGAGAAATTTCATTAGATATGTGGTGGAGAGTAAATTGACTGGCTGCATCATCGCCCGGTACAGAAAGGCCAATGCCCTCTAATGGCCCAGTCCATCACTGGTAAAGCACGCCCAACCATTGTGTACAGCTACATGGAGCATTGTTGCAGGAAAGCAGCATCCATCATCAGGGACTCTCACCACGCAGGACATGCTCTCTTTTTGCTTCTGCAAGCAGATAGAAGGTAGACGAGCTTCAGGAATCATACCACCAGGTTTAGGAACAGTTATGATCCCTCAACCATTGGACTCCTGAACCAAAGGGGATAACTTCACTCAGCTTCACTTGTCCCATCACTCAATTGTTCCCACAACTTATGAACTCACTTTTAAGGAATTTTCATTTCATGTTCTCAATATTTATTGCTTATTTGTTTTATTATTATTACTGTATTTGCATAATGTGTTAACTTTTACATGTTAGTCGAAAACCAAGGTTGATACAGTCCTGCATTCATTCTGTTATGTTCATTATTCTATTATGGATTTATTGAGTATGCACGCAAGAAAATGAATATCAGGGTTTTATATGGTGACATATATGTACTTTGATAATAAATTTACTTTGTACTTTGAAGTCTGAAGCTTTTCCCTTACCTTATCTTAATGTACTGATGTGCTGAAATGAACTGAATGGATAGCAGACAAAACACATTCTTTCACTGCACATCAGCATTGGTGACACTAATAAATCAATTTATTAACTTACATCAATGAGTTTACATGACACATACAGGTCAGACTGGCTATGGATGATAAACTTATTTTTTATGAAGAACTCTAAAAGACCAGATGGGTTTTTATCAGATTCTAAAGGGTCAACAGTTACTGAGAATAGTTTTTTTTTTCACAAACGAATCTTGATTTATTTAATTATCTGAATTAAATTCTCCTTCTTTCAAAGTGTGATTAGAACTGGTATTTTATAATCAATAGAGACCTTCAGTTATTATTCCAATAAATTTAACCATAAATGAAAATCCATAAAATAAATTATAAATGCTGGCCATCTGAAATAAAAGCAGAGAATGCTGGGAAAACTCTACAGGTCAGGGAGCGTCTGTAGAAGGGGAAACAATTCACATTTCAGGCTCAGTCACTTTCTACCAAACCCACTAGAGGGTCCAATCCAGAAAAGGTAACAGTTTTTCCATTAACATTGCCTTACCTGCTAAGGGTTTACAGCATTTTCTGATTTTATCTCATATTTCCATCATCTGTAGTTACTTTTTTTGCGATTCATTTACTGGTTAAACTTGTTTAAAGCAACCATTTTCTGATTTTAATTAACTTTAACCACTTTAAACTTGCAATTTAAAAAAAATGCTGTAAAGTTGAATTGGTATTAAACTGCTTTTTATGAACAACCCCTTTACTGAAGGCTTTTATGTGACTCAAGCCACGAGCCTCAAACTTGACCTGTTGGATGTCTGGCAACAACTGAATTCTGATCAAGATGACACTGAGCTGCAATGTTTGTCAAGGCTGTGCAGCACACTTAATTGCTTTTAGGTTTTTAGGGATAGTTTGGGGAATAAAGTGAGGAGTTAAAGGTTAGGTTAGGGTTTAGAGACAGAGGTGAGGGTGATTTAGTGATCAGACTGGAGTCTCAGTCAAAGGACTGTGAAAGGATACTGGGTCAGCAAGTGCTGTGGATGAAGACCAGTGATCTGTGATCAATGACCGAGGTCGATGTACCCCAAGCACAAGGCCTGATGATCTTAGAGGTCAGTGTGTCTCCCATTTTGGCAGGTCCCAGGATCAAAGGTTTGTGCAGGCAGGAGGCAGGAAGGACAGTGACTCCTGCAGGTCAGTGAGTCCCGGGATCGGAGGTCTGTGCGAGTCTGGAGATTGTGGTTGTGTGTTGGGTGTGCCCTAGTGTTGAGACCAAAGGTTAAAGCACACATTCTGATGCCAATGTTGGCCATTGCATGCCTAATATTTCAGTAATATTTGAATAATATTGCAAATATCTTGTTTGATTAATTATTCTTTGAGGTTTATGTAATGCATTGCAGGTTATCTGCAAAAATAAGTAAATGACATATGTCATCACACCACTATGTCATACGTGTGTACCTCACTTAAAGTAAACATGAAGTTAGAATCGCACTTTGAACCCCCATCTTTTCCTTTCAATTAAATTTATGTTTTATAGTGACAAAAAATAACAGTGATGACAAGGTATTTTTATAATGAACCAGAGACAGCTACCTACATGTGGATGCACAGCAAGACGTTCAAGTTTAAAAAAAAAACGGACAGTGCTACATATCTTATTCAGAAGGGAAGACGGAAAATTCAAGAATTCATGGGCTCATGAGCAGTGAGTACCGGGTGATAATAATCATGAAAATGGAACAGAAATGAAAAGCATCGGAAAGATTGATGTATTCCATTACACAACAGATAACTGGATTTTGTATATTGAGTGAATTGAGCAGTATTTTAAAGTAAATGAAATAGATGATGAAAAACAAGTGCCAGTTTTGCTGAGTGAATTGGATTTAAAGGCATGTAGTGTTGCAACGAATGAGGTAAACCCAAACGCTGGACACAGGCACAGAGATTGAGTTAGGATGCAAAGGCAGGCATGAGCGTTGAACGACAAACAGGAGGGAGTGCAGGGAAGCAGAAGGCAGGCAGAACTTATCTTGACGTGGAGCATGGAAAGGGGAATGGCAAACAAAGCTTTTCTTAGCACAGAGAGATGGAGTTACACAGGTAAACCATGGTGCCGAAGTAAAACTTAGGATACTACCTTGACATGGAGAGACAGAGTTTCACAGGTAAATCTCAGTACAGAAGCAAAACTTAGAACGCACAATCCTAAACGGCTGGGAAACGTGAATTAGCACATTGGCAAAACTAGCAATCTGGCCACTTGTGGGTGTAAAGCTGGGGTTCTTATGCTGCAGGTCTTGATGAAAACCAGGTGTGCCGCTAACAAAGGAAATCAGGAGAAAATGGGGAATTAACGGTCAGAACCGTGGCATACAGTCTGTTTCGAAGTTTGACTGCTCCAACCAAACCAGCCAAGATGAGCTTTGTTGATATTGTGAACGTAATGCAGGAACATTTAGAACTGAAACTATTGTTGATTATGGAACACTTTAGGTTTCATAAGTGGAATCTAAAGGAAGAGAGTCCATTTCTGCATACATGGCTGAATAGAAGAGATTGGTTGCCTGTCAGGTCAATTATGGGTTTCAGGATGCAAATAGAGATCATTCACTTTGTGGTATCTTAAAAGAAAACATTCAAAAACAGCTCCTAACTGAAGCACAACTTATATTGTTAGAATAGTTAGAATTGTTAGAATGGAAACAGCGGGCATGAACAAAGTTGCAATGTCTAAACCGAAATTGACCTGGCCGAACAAATGGCGTTACCCCTGTGGCAGGGGCTCACATACACATGACCAATGTAGATTTAAAGGCGAAACTTGCAGAAAATGTAACAAAGTACTGTACATGCAAAGAACCTATTAGGGAGACAAAAATAAATAGACTGCACAGGGAAGAGAAACAGATTAAAAAGTCAAGTTGCAGTTTCAAAAAGAGTTCTAACATGCATGCTGTTGATGAAAAATCTGATAATAGTGAGTGTGTAGCCTTGAGATTTACAATGTGAAAACTAATAATAGACAAGCAATATGGTTTACACCAGAGGTGTATGGCAAATGAACTAAAGTAGAATTGAACACTGAATTGGCTGTTTCTGTCATTCTACAAATTGTGTTTGATTGACATTTCAAAGATACTAAACTGAAGCATGCAGATATCCAGATAATTCCTATGAGAATGACATTCATAACAGTGAAATAGAGCAACCAACAAGCCACATTGGGTTTCTATGTGGTAAAAACAGAAGGGCCAACATTGTGGGGTCATTTGTGGCTGAGAAAACTACAACTTGATTGGAGATCCATCCACAATTTACATATTACATCCCCAGCAATAGAGTCAACTGAATGCAAGTTATGAAAGGTACTGGAAGATACCACACTGTATACCATGAACTGTTGCCCAAAAGAGAGAAAACAGGTGTTAGTGTGTCTATGCCTCTGGTTGGAAAGAAGCATATCAGATCAAGGAAAGAGAATGCTGCTCAGAGGAATTGTGAAAGAGACAAAAACTGTGGTCTGACTGCAACAGACTTTTTTTGTTGGTAACAAATCTGGAAAACCATTTGATATGTTAATTAGGCAGTTACCTGTGAAATGTGGCTTGGTTTTAAGCGGGAAGAGAATTCAAGGAGCTTCAGGAAAATAGCAAGCACTTGGCTTTTGTGAGTATAAAGATTCAGAATCTGGTCTCTGTGCATTAAGACCAGAACTTCAAGTGGGAGACAAAAAAGCTGCTTGTGAAAGTAGAGGCAAAGATCAAAGACGGGCTGGATGAATGGAAGACCAAAAAGTAAGGAGTCCTCGGACCAAAAACAGAGGATTTGTCAGATGATATTGTGGATGAGGAAACACAGAGGAGAGGTCAGGTCATAAAGGGAGCAATAGAAAGATTAATAATAGAATACTCCAGTGAACTAAAGGCACCTCCCTAAGATCAAGATGCATATCCTAGAAAGAAAAAAAAGGAAAAAAAAGAGGAAAGGAAAGAGGATGATATTAGTTCCGTGGAAATGGAAAAGGAAAATGAGACCGAATTTCTCGAGAAATTAGAAAATTCAGAGATACTCACAAGCAACTAGAAGAAGAAAAAGGAAGGCAAGAAAAAGAAAGAAAATAAATTGAAAAGGAGAGAAGAGATAGAGAGAGAAAAAACCATGTGTTATGTGTGCTGAACAGACCTGATGGAAATGGGGTGCAGAGTTAACCATTCCCACCCCCCCGGAGAACTATGAACGATTGCTGTTGCTATGCTGCTAATGAGAGAGAGAGATGGAGCACAGAGGCAGGGACATCTGCTGCAGATAAGAGAGAGATGCACACACAGTTGATTTATGTATTTTGGCTCTTCACTGATTGTTTACCTTTTGCTATAAGGACATTATTTTGCTCGTTAACATTCCTAAGGAGACAGCAGGAGTGGCCTGATTTGATGGACATGGTCATTTTTAGTTGATGGATGGCTAATACCCCGTCAGAGGAAATGAAAGACAGGTGTGGGGACACCACTCAGACACACCAGTGGACACTGACTGAGTGTTGTACACCCACAGTAAGGTGGGGGCTTCAAGGACCGAATCAGGAGATCAGTCAGTAAAGCTCACAGTGTGACAGCAGGGCTGGTGGGGACTTGTGTGTGTGTCCACTCATGCCAGAGTGATGAGTCCACCACAGAAGAACGGTCTGGCCGAGGGCGGAGGGGTCATAACAGAATGACCACAAAGGTACGACGGAATCAGAATACAGCAGAAGGTTTGCTGGCTGCAGCTGCTCGATCTCTTGCTCGCTGTCTCTCTCCAACGAATTACAATACAACAACTGCAACTACCTCAGCACACATGAACTGAACTGAACTTTATATTCTTCAATGACAATTCATTTACCCCTAGACATTGATAGAGCTTGTTCGTTATTGTCGACTATTATTCCTACATTTCTATGTTTATTATTGCTAACCTGCTTTATATGTATATTTGCATTTTTGATACTGTATTGTGTAGTTTACTAATAAACACCTTTAGTTTTTGGTACCACCAGACTCCAACGGATTCTTCTATTTCTGCTGGTCTGTAAACCCAGTTACTGGGTACGTAACACATGATAGGGATCATTGGCGAGATGAAGAGAAGGAAATAAGCCTGGACATGGAGAGAAGCAAGGATTGAAGAAGATCCAGACAGGAAATGGGGAAGAAGTATGTCCAGAACTGTCAGAACCACTTGCAGTCATAGAGTCAGCTCCTACAATCACCATGGAGGAGGCTCCAGAACCTAAGATTGTTTTCACAATCATGTCTCATCTCCCTTGCCAGGATATCCTCCTGAGCAATTAAATAGGACAACTTAAAATTTATAATGCTGTGGATATCTGTATAGTAGTTGTATGATGTAGTTTACTGCATCTAGATGTTGAAGTGAGATGCCTGTGAATCTGCAAGTCCATTGAAGGCTGGAGGTCCAGAGACCTTGTGGTGGAGTCCTGACGGTATGAGTGAGTGGGTAGGTGGGCAGGGGGAAGGAAAGGGGCTTGTTTTACTGTGGTTTTGTTTTGTTGCTGTTGTTGTTTTGTTTTTGTTGCTTGTGTTGCTCTGATGAAAATTGTGGGCATGTTATATTGCCGTCAGAATGTGTGGCGACAATCGTGGCTGTCGCCAGCACATCCTCAGACTGTGTTGGTTGTTAACGCAAATGACACATTTTATTGTATGTGACAAATACTTGAATCTGAATCTGAATCCAACTACTTATTACTTTCAGCAACGTACAACTCAGTTGGTCAAACTGCATCTCGGAAGAACCATAGACAGTTGATGTTTCTAGTCAAGACCCTTCATCTATACTGGAAATAAAGTGAGGAGAGAGCCGGTATAAAAAGGTGAGGATTAGAGGTGGCCAAGATCTGTCTAGTGATTGGTGGATCCAGGTGAAGGGGTGAAAGGCTGGTGAGTGATGGGAGACTGATTTAAAAAGCTGGCAGGTGATAGGTGGAGGTAACAAAGGGCTAACAAAGATGGAGTACATTAGGAGAGGACAGTGGGGCATAGGATAAAGGAAAGGAGTTGGGGCTGGAGTGGAATATGCGAGTGATAGGTAAATGGAGAGAGAACAGAGAGAGGAAAGAGATAGGGGGATATGGACCAAGTAGGTTACAGAAAAATGCCAGACGTTATCAGAAGTTCAATATGTTTTTGTGATGTGGTTGCCTCAGGTGACACTGAGGGAGCAAATGGGGAAAAGTGGGGAGGCAGACACCTTGCAGTGAAGAACCACAATGGGACTCAAGTTCTCCTCCACATATCTGTATTTTGATACACAGATCCCCAGAATGTAACTCTGTACTGTATCTTCTCAGGTTGTTTAGCCAGTACAGTGTGGCAGCTTAGATACAAAGTTTGTAGTTCCTGCCTCACAACTTCACAAACCTAGGTTAATTCCTGACCTCGGATCATGCCTGCGTGGAATTTTACATTCTCCCTGTGACCACATGGATTTCCTCTGGGTGCTCTGGTTTCTACCCACTTCCTAAAAACTTTGTGCTGTATAACTCTATGACTCCCTGAAATTTGGGTAAGGATCCTATTGGGTTCTGTGTCAAAATACAAAAGATTCTGATTTAACTCAAAGCAACACCAGCAGCAACCAGCATCTACAGAGCAGCCAGAATGTAAAGAACTGTCCCATTGGAGGGTCATCAAGCAAATTAGTCCCATTAATTCTACAAAACATTCTACAGGAGTGTGTTAAGGCCATTTGGAAAATTATTGCAGTTGAATGATTGAGTGGTAATGCTCAGCATGATATGGTCTTTCCTAAGGCTATACCTTGCCCTATTAACGCAGCCAGCATAATCAAAGGCCCAGATATTCTCTCTTCTTCTCCTTCCCATTGGGCAGAGATACAAAACCCTGAAAGCATGTACCAACTGCTTCAAAGACAGCTTCCATCTCACTGTTATTGGACTCTAGAACCGAGCTCTTCTATGATAAGATGGACTCTTGACCTTACAATCTAACTTGCTATGACCTTATACTTTATTATTTACCTGTTCTGCACTTCCTCTGTAGCTGTTACACTTTGTTTCGCATTGTTATCATTTTACTCTGTTCTACCTCAATGCACTGTGTTATGATTTGATCTGGATGTGCAGAATGGAAGACAAGATTTTATACTGTATCTTGGCACATGTTACAATAACAAGTCAATACTAACATTAATATCCCAGCAGATCCCTTTCCACTGTTAATACCCACCCTTTCTCGCTTCCAGAAAATTAATGTGTTCAAACTTCTCTGTCTCACTTGGACAAGCTCCTACTTCATGCTGTAGGATCTGTTTTTCAAGAGGGGTATGAACAACAGAAGCTACAGTGAGCATTGTGTCATATAGTTATTTATCTTCCAATTAGCCTTAGCAAGAATCCCCTCAGAGAATGAAGTTAAATCTTAGGCTCAAACTCTGGTCTTTGTAATTGAGCATCAGTCAACAGAAAATGATCTGTATCTGCATGAGATGTTACACCATAATAGCTGACTGACTTCTCAGAATTTGCATTGAACCCCTGATTCTTTAGCCTCTTCCTGCATGCCGTCCTTCCAAATTCCCTGTAACTATTTCCCTCTTGATAATGGAATGTGTTTTATTATCATCAGTCATGTAATGTTGAATCCAGAAATTCTTTGAAAGTCCCAGAGTTTTTCTAGAGAAAATCTCACAGAATTGCCATGCTTTATCAATGCACTGTGTCCTTGCAATCAAAATGCTCCACGTGCAGCTGTTGCAGATAGTAGAGCTGCTGCTTCACAGGTCCTGTGACTCAGGTTCAATTCTGACCTCTGTCCAAAAGGTGTGTGTGCTTGGAGTTTAATAGACCGCTCCAAGTTGTATGTAGTGTGAGGAGCTGGTGGAAATTAAGAAAATATGGGGAAAATAGTTAAAGGCAAAATGTGCGGAGAATAGCTTACAGATAACCCCAGCTCAATACGTCAAATATTCTCCGTCTATGTCAAAGGGAAATAAGGAGAATAATTTTATGGAAAATTAATGCCTAAAATTTACTAAACTTATATTACTGCCAGTTTATAGCCTTGACTCTTAACTTATGAGGTCTTTGTGAGATCATTAACTGTCCTAATTGGAGCAAGATGCTAGCATGGCTATTATCACTGATCCTCTTCTGAGACCTTCTTCTGCATGGTACATGGCTGGCTGCCTTGCATTATTTCTTCTCATTCCCCGCTGATTAATCTGAGTTAGAATACTATAGCAGTGACAACCTATCCCCTTCCTCCAAAACTAAAATGTTCACAAAGTGTTGAAAAGAAAGTCTAATGAGTCCTTTAAGGATGTGCAGAATAAGAATCCAGTCAGGCTGTCTATCATCATCTTTTTTTATGTGAAATCTGTGGTTTTGCTGCAATAGTACAGTTCAAAGGTATACAATTATTATTATAAATTATAAAATAAATATATAGTACAAAAAAGGGAATATTGAGGTGCATAGTTCAGGGACCATTCAAAAATCTGAAGACAGAGGGGAAGAAGCTGTCCCTGAATCATTGAGTGTGGTTTGTCAAACTCCTGTATCTCAAGGGATATGAGGGCCAGAATCAGGTTAATTATCACTGACATAGGTCATCAAGTGTGTTGTTTTGCAGCAGCGGTACTGTGTAAAGCAAAAAATATAGTAAATTACAATAAATTGTAAGAGTGAGAAGAGCTAAAGATGATGCCAGGGGTTTTCATGGACCTGGGCGACTTCTTCCAGTTCATCCATAGAAGAGTTTAATTATTCTCTTCTCATGTCCTGATTTTTCTTTTCAAGGAGGCTGGGGTGCTGTCCGACCCCATGATTTACAGCAGAGCCAAACCACGGTTCTTCATGGGCAGTGTTTCTTGCTCTGCGAACTTGCCGAGTGGCATGGCGTTTCGATGTCTCCAGTTGTGGCCTGGAATTTGTATGCCTACAGGGTTTGGGCCAGTAGACGACTTGATTTCTTGCTAGTGTCGCTGACTGAAGCACTGCAGGGGATTGATATATCATGACAGCAGGCAGGCAACTGTTGAAAGAAAGCCTCTGCATTCCAACGACCCCCCCCCCCCCCCTTTCCCTCTCTCTGTCTCTTTCAATGGTGAGTTTCAGTCTGCTGGTCTCTGAGTCTGGGAATTTGGACAAGCAATGCAGCAGATTGTAACATTGAAACGGCAAGCAGCTGTTCCCCCTCTTGTTGTGGCAGGAGCAATAAATCTCTCTCACTCACTGGATAGAAAGAGAGACTGTCTGAAATGTTGACGTATTTTGTTAGACAATAGTTTTCTTTTGATGGGCTCTAGATCATGGGCTCTGGGGGTTTTGCTGCTGCTTGCATGATGGGTGGTGGGGGTTGATGCTTTTGCTGGAGCAAGTGGGGGTTAATACTTTGTTGTTCGTGTGTGGGAGGGGGGAGGGGCTTTTGGTGTTCCAATGTTCTCTGCCATTCATTCTTTTGTTTTTTTTTGTTTTGTGGATGTCTGTGAAGAGTAAGAGTTTCAGGTTGTATACTCTATGCATTCTCGGAAATTTAATTCAACCATTGACCATTGAAATAAATAAACAATGCGAAAGAGGAATTTTGAGGTTGTGTTCATGAGTTCATGTTCTGTCTAGCAATCTGATGGCAGAGAGGAAGAAGCTGTTCTTGAACCTTTCAGTGTGGGTCTTCAGATTCCTAGACATCCTCATTGATGGTAGTAATAAAAAGTGGGCATATCCCAGATGGTGAGGATCCTTAATGATAGATCTCAACTTCTTGAGGCATTATCTCTAGAAGATGTCCTCAATGGTGGGAAGGGCTGAGTCTATAACGCTCTGCAGCCTCCTGCAATGCTGTGCATTGGAGCCTCTATTGCAGGACGTGAAGCAGCCAGCCAGAGTGCTCTCCACTGAATATCCGTGGAAATTTGCAAGAGTCTTTGGCAACGGAAGGTCTTTCCAGGCAATGTCGCACTTTAGTTCACAAGACATCAGTCTGCACACAGCAAGAATCACGGCGACCAGATAATGTGTTTCAGGGATACTGATAAATGATGGCCAAGTCAGGAAGGATGGATGTACTGCCACAGCATGTTTTACACCTAGATGAAAGAAGAGATAGATTTAGTTTAATGAGTCACTTGAAATTCAGTGCCTCCTACAGTGCAGCACTCCCGTACTGTTTCTTTGGAATGTCAGCATAGATATTCAATCCCAGAAGGCAGGACTGTCTTACTCATCGTCCAGAGGGCTACCCACGTAGCTGCAGTATATTTCTACAAAGGAGATGCTTGCTGAGCAGAACACTTGAAATTCATCTAGCAGAGAGTGGATGAAGCCACAAGAGACTGCAGATACTGGAATCTGAGCAACACACACAAAATGGGAGGAACTCAACGGGTCAGGAAGTATCTAAGGAGGGAAAATGGACGGTTAGACCCTACATCTGAACACTGAACCATCAACTGTCCATTTCCCTCCATAGTTACTGCCATAGTTCCTCCATTGTGCTGTGTATTGCTTGAGTGTATGAAACCTACATTGTGTGGGTTGTCCAGTCACTCTGGGCTGTTGATAAAACATTCAGAGAAAATAGGAGAAAAGGTCAGATTTGTTTTCCACCCTGTGAAAAGATAGGTGGAGGGGCAGGTAGTGTTGATGAAGCAGTGAGTCGACAGAAGGTTTCGGACAGATTAGAAGAATGGACAAAGAAATGGCAGATGGAATACAATGTGCAGAAGTGTATGGTCATGCACTTTGATAGAAAGAATAAAGGCAACTAGTATTTTCTAAATTGCAAATGAATTCAGAAATTGGAATTGAAAAGAGACTTAGAAGCACCTGTGCAAGATTCCCTGAAGGTTAACATAGGTGAGTTGATTGTAAGGAAAGCAATGTTATCATTAATTTCAAGAGGACGAAAATATAAAAGCAAGGATATAATACTGAGTTTTTGGTCAGACTAAATTTGGAGTATTGTGAGCATTTTTGGGCCCCTTGTCTGAGAAAGGATGTGCTGTCGGTTCTATTCAGTGATCTTGGGGAAAGTGATCTTATCAATGGTGGAAATGCTGCGAATTTCACAGAACATTACCGCCATTCCCATTCCTCCCTTTATTTCCCAGCTCTTGCATTTGACAAGCAATGTTCACTGATTCTCCTGCCCTCAACACCAGGGGAAATAGCCAAATAGAGTATCTGCTGTTTGAGGATGTGACAGGAAACCAGCGCACCCAGAGGAAACCCACACAGCCATGTTAAGAATAGACATACTCCACACAGACAACACCAGATGCCAAAGTCCATCTTAGGTTTATTGCTATATGCACAAGTGCACGTGTGCACTGGTGCAAATAAAAACTTGCTCGCAGCAGCGTAGAGGCATATAGCATCAGACAAATCACATTCACAAGAAAAACATAAATTAAATATAAAACATACACAACTTTTACAAGAAACAACACAATTAGAATGAAAAAAAAACTATGAAGTTCATTTCAGAGCAAGCTGAACAAAATGGTCAGTGTTATTATTCTGGGTTAATGATTGGGGTTGTGCAGCTTGGTTCAAGAACCAAAGGGTTGAAGGGAGGAAGTTATTCTTGTGACTTTAGGCTTCTCTACCCAGGTTACTGAAACTGTGTGGAGCTATTCACTGACTATTCTACAATGCTCCAGCCCTATGCTTACTGCAATCTGCTTCCTTAATTATGCTTTCTGAGCAAATTTATTTTTTTCTTAATTGATCCTTTCACTGGACATGAATGTCATTGGTTTATTACCAACCCCTTCTTGAGTTCACCTCTGTGCAGAAGCCTGAAGGCATACATACAATGATTCAGGAACAGCTCTGCTGATTTCTCAATGGACATTGAACCCACGATCAGTACCTCAGTACTTTTTTATTTCTATTTTTGCACTACTTATTTAATTTAACAATTTTACTATTTTATATATACACACACACATACTGTAATGCATGTTTTCTTCTAGTATTATGTATTGCTTTGTACTTTTGCTGCAAAGGCAAAAAAATTAATAACATATGCTAGTGATATTAAACCTGATCCTGATTCTGATTATTTGAACTCCTGGTTGAGAATGGCAGATTTTCCTCTGAGAAAATGATTAACTTTTGTGATTTTCTGTGTGATTGAGATTAGCATTACTACTTTTAAAATTTGATAGTTATTTATTAATGAATTTAAATTGAACATCTCCTGTGGTGGAATTTGATCTCAGGTTCCCAGTCTATTAGTCTTCTAATATAACAATTACCTAACTTAGTACAGGCCTTTCTTGTGTTACAAGCATCCAATTTATAGGCATCACTACGTATACAAATCAGCTCAGATTATTAAAATCAAATTTCTGACACATGTATGTACATTCTTTCCTACAAATGGCAGAAATAGTTATCCTTTTCTCTTTGTCTCTCCCTCACTCTCTCTCTTTCTTTCTCCCTCTCGCTCTCTCTCTCCTCCCTTGCTTTTTCTCACCCCCTCTCTCTCTCTCTCTCTCTCTACGTCTTATGTGCTTTTTATGCCAATCATTACAATATTGTGTTAGTACAGTTATGCTACTAAGTAATTTTTGTGTACTTTCTAGTTTATGGACAAAAGTAACTTAAGGTCATTGGTTAAAATAGAACCCAATCATAAGCCATGGACAGCCTGTAGGTACAATATTTTGTATACGGTGTATCATACACCATCCTTCATTACCCCACTTTTCCACTTTAACAGAGTTTAACAGAGTTGTTGACAAATTCTTTGAAAATTCAGAATCCTTATCTGGGGCAGTTCACCAGACCACTGGACCAGTATAACAAAACTTAACTGTTAAAATGCCACAGCAGTAATACTTGTCTCAGGTAAAATAGCATTCCACTCTGTCATGCTTTGGTATCCTTCAATATATCTCTACATCAAGGATTTGTAGTCACTTGAAGTTCTGAGTTATAATTCATGAAGGCTGTAAAAATGCAAATGATGTTGCTTTGTCACTGCCTCAAAGTAGCATGCAATTTGTTGGCTTGTCTTGGTTATCAATTAGCATGTCACATCCATCGTGTTGGGGGGCTGTTACTGTCCAGGATTCATTTAAAAACAGCAGGTGAGGATTGCTGAAAAAATGCAAATACACTGACAGTCGAGTAAAAGCATTTTTCAAATAGAATGGTGCAATGTGAATAAAACAAGAAAAAGTTGGAAACACTTTGCAAGTCACGTAGCATCTGTGGAAAGTGAAACAGGGTTAATATTTCAGGTCAAAGTCAAAGTCAAATTTGGATTTATCACCATAGAGTCATGGAACACTACAATACAGAAAACAAGGACTTTCAGCCCATCTATTGTGGACCTGTACTCTTCCAGGTTGAAGAAGAGGGCGGGGAACATCATAAAGGACTCCTCCCATCCTGCTGTTTGAACTGCTTCCGTCTGGTAGGCGCTTCAGATCCCTCCAGACTAAGACTAATAGGCACTGGAGAAGTTTTTTCCCTACTGTGGTCACTTTGCTGAACAGTTAACTGCCGGTTAACTGTTGGCTAACTATTACTTGGATTGCACTACTTGTATGTATAATCTATATTTTCATTTATATTTATCATTATTATTGTTATGAGCAGAGAGACAACATCTGCCTGTATGTGTACAGGTACTTGGTGATTAAAGTCTGATTCTAATTCTGAACTAGTCCATGCCAAATCGTTAATCTGCCTAGTCCCATTGACCTGTACCTGGACCATAGCCCTCCATACCCCTCTCATCCATGTACCTATCCAAAATCCTCTTAAATGTTCAAATTGAACCCTCATCCACCATTGTCCAGGCTGCTTGTTCCACACTCTCACCATCCTCCGAGTGAAGAAGTTCCCCTTACACATTTGTCCTTTCATCTTTAACCCATGACCTCTAGTTCTAGTCTCACCCAACTTCAGTGGAAAAGGCCTGCTTGCATTTGTACCTATAAAATCTATACCTCTCATAATCTTGTATACCTCTTTCAAATCTATACCTCGCATAATTTTGTATACCTCTTTCAAATCTTTCCTCAATCTTCTTCATTCTAGATAATAAAGTTCTAACCTATTCGACTTTTCCCTACAACTCAGGGCATCAAGTCCTAATAAGATTCTTGTAAATTTTCTCTGCACTCTTTCAATCTTATTTGTATCATTCCTGTGGTTAGGTGACCAAAACCGCACATAATACTCCAAATTAGGCTTCACCAATGTCTTATACAATTTCAACATAACAGCTCAAATTATGAATGCCATTGTAAAAAGCGTTCTTTATGATCTTTCTACCTTCGGCACCACTATAAAGGAATTATAGATCTGTATTCAACTGTTCAAATGCAGTCCTCAGTGCCCTATCATTCTCCATGTAAGACATACCCTTGTTGGTCCTCCCAAAGTGCAATACCTCACACTTGACTGCATCATATTCTATGTCATTTTCCAGCCCATTTTTCCAGCTGGTCCAGATCCTGCTGCAAGCTGTGATAGTCTTCCTTGCGCTCACCTCCAATCTTGGTGTCATCTGCAAATTTGCTGATCTAGTTTACCACATTATCATCCAGATAACTGATATAGATGACAAACAATGAGGGATCCAGCACTGATCCCTGGAGCACATTACTAGTCACAGGCCTCCAGTCAGAGAGGCAACCATCTACTACCACTGTCTGGCTTTTCCCACAAAGCCAATGTCTAATCCAATTTACTACCTCGTCTTGAATGCCAAATGACTAAACCTTTCTGACCAACCTCCCATGCTAGACCTTGTAAAAGGCTTTGCTAAAGTCCAGGTAGGCAACATCCACTTCCCTGCCTTCATCAACTCTCCTGATATTGTCCTCAAAAACCTCTATTAGTATTGGTTAGTTCTGACCTGACTATCCTGAATCAGTCCCTGTCTATCCAAATCCTTATACATCCAGTCCCTTTGAATAACCTTCCCATTACTGATGTCAGGCTCACCAGCCTATAATTTCCTGAATTATTCTTAGAGACTTTCTTAAACAACAGAACAATATTAGCTATCCTCCAATCTTTCAGCACCTCACCTCCTCCAAACTTTGAGCACCTCACCCATAGATAAGGTCATTTTAACTATCTCCGCCAGGGCCCCTGCAGTTCTGCATTGGCCTCCTAGAAGGTCCAGGGGAACAACTTGTCAGGCTCTGGGAATTTACTCACCCTAATTTGCCTCAAGTCAGCAAATATCTCCTCCTTTATAATCTGTATAGGGTGCCTGACCTTGCTGCTGCAAGTCTATTGACTCTGAAAATCATCCAAGTAAATACAAATGCAAATAATCTGTCTAAGATACTCCCCCATCTTTTTCAGCTCCATACGTAGATTATCACTCTGATATACCAGAGCAGTAATTTTGTCCCTTGCTGTTAATATACCTCTAGAAGCCCTTCGGATTCTTGTCCACCTTGTCTGCCAGAGCAACCTCATGCCTTCTTTTAGCCCTCCTGATTTCTTTCTTAAATGTTCTCTTGCATTTCTTATACTCCTCAAGTGTCTCATTTGTTCCTGCCTGCCTATACCTGCTGTGCACCTCCTTTTTTTCTTAACCAGGGCCCCAATATCTCTCGAAAGACAAAGTTTGCTAAATCTGTTACCCTTGCCTTTTATTCTGACAGGAACATGCAAACTCTCTACTCTCAGAATTTCACTTTTGAACATCTCCCACTTACCAAAAACACAAACAAAATGCTGGTTCACTTTCCTTGTGGTTGCTAAAAGTCCTTCATCAGAATTAACAAGGATTACGTGTGGAGGAAACAATTTTGAAAAAGGATCTAGTGCTTTCCCAGCATATCTGACAAACAAAATTCTTTTTGGGCTTCCAACCAGTTACAGATATTGACTTTAATCAACGTTTCAATGACAAACTCTGCCATCTTCATCAAGGATGATGCCTGGACATGTCAAGTTCAGTGAGAATAATACCCCTGTAATCCATCCCTGCTGATTGGTTAGTCCTTATCCAATCAGGTTTCCACTGTCCCAACTTGTTTACAATCAAATTCCAGTTCTTACTTAGAGCAAGACCTTTGTCTTTGTTAAAATTCTTTTTCTTTAGTTTTATTTCAAAGGCTTCCTTCACCAGGCAGTCCCAAAAGCCATTGGTGCAGCACAGTAATTTTGTGCCACCAAAATCAATCCCACGGCCATTGCGAATGCAATATTTTCCTACTGCCAATTTCTCTAAATAACCCGAACAGATACGCCTCCTGTGCATCTTGATATGGGTTTCCACCATGCACCCCCTCTGGCTGATATACACTGTTCTGCATTCACAGGGAATCCTGTAAACATCAGCCATGCTGAGTCATCTTTGACCCACATAAGCTGTGATTTGAGCTTCCTTATGGGTTTGTGGATGGTGTTGATCCAGTATTTCTTCAGGATTCTGGCGATCCTTCCAGAAAACATGGAAATATAGGGAAGACAGGTGGTAGCGATGGGTTCCTCCTTGTTGTTAGGTTTCCTGGTTTTTCCTTCAGCCATCTTAAGGGTCTGATTGATTTCCTTCACCTTGTAGCCATTCTGTGGGAATGTCATGTGTAAGCAACCTATTTCCTTGCTGAGATTCTCCAGGTCCAAAATAGTTTTCATACAGTTAAACGAAGTAGAAAGAACCACTCTATGTTGGGAGGAAATGATGATAGCAGTTTTTGTTGTAGTATATGTCCGTGGAGCGGGTGTCCCTGAGATTACCATCCGGTTTCCATCATATTAGCATGTCCAGGAATGGAAGGTAGTCATTCTTCTCCATCTCCATCGTAAATTGAATGTTTGGATGTATGCTGTTCAGATGGTCATGGACCTGGTGAAATGCCTGGAGGCCATGAGGCCACACTACGAATCTGATAGGGCCATAGGATTGATTTTGATGGCACAAAACTACTATGCCATGCCAATGGCTTTTGGGACCATCTGGTGAAGGAAGCCATTGAAATAAAACTAGAGGAAAAGAATTTTAACAAATCAAAGGTCTCACTCGAAGCAAGTACTGGAATTCAATTAAAGACAGGATGGAGCAACGGAAGCCTAATTGGATGAGGATTAACCATTCAGGAGGGACAGATGACGGGAGTATAAATACCACCAGAGCAGACATGGCCAGGCATCAATCTTGATGAAGAAGGCAGAGCTTGTCATCGAAACATCAGTTAAAATTGGCATCTGTACTGGACTAGAAGCCTGAGATGAGATAATTCATAGAACTAATTCTGTCCCTGATATTAAGCACTCTGCATTGTGGGAGAATCAGTTTATTTGCAATATGGAGATAAAAGAGACTGCAGATGCTGGGATCTGGAATGAAAAACTAACTGCTGCAGGAACTCAGCGCGTCAAGCAGTATCTATGGAGGGAAATTTACAGTCAATGTTTCGGGTCGAGGCTCTTCATCAGGACTGAAAGATAAAGGAGAGATAGCCAGGATAAAAAGATGAAGAGGAAGGCTGGAGCAAGAGATGGGAGGTGATTGGTGATTCAGGAGAGGAGGAATAATAGGCTGATGGAGAAGGGAAGGGTGGAAACAGAGGCTGGGAGGTGACATCTACACCCAAAATATTGACGCACTTTCAGGCGTCAATCGTCTGATTCTGTTTCTCATACTTCTTTGGGGCCTTATTTTCTGCAGTCCCTTTAAAGTTAATAAATTTACTGGAAAATCTATTATTCTACCCTGCGTCATTAAAAAAATTAAAACTTCTCGGAATAGTATTGTATAAATAGAATAGAATAGATATTATTTAATAGAATAGTATCCAATTATCCAGAAAATCTGCTAATTCGGCATGACCATTGTCCTAACTATGCCAGATTAATTGGAGTTTTGCTGTAAAGCTACAGTTTCACTCTTATCCAATGTATTCAGTGATGATAGTTTTGTGATTTCATACTTATTACGTTAGACAAAGAAACATTCTGTAATTTAATAATTGTGGGGCCCGCTGAGATAGACATTTAATAATATGCATCCAGCTAGATGTCGAAGATTGCACAGACGAGGACATTTGCTTCTATAGAGGAACCTGGTTTAGCTTTCAAAATTGCAAACTTGTTTGCAAGGGCGGATATAGCAAAAATATTTCTACATGTTAGGGAGCATCAACTTTAGTTAAAATGTAAAATTATATCTAAGAAATCTAGCACATAATCTAACCTGGACTTATCTTCAAAGAGGCATTATAAAGAGATACGTGCTACCATATGTAGCAGTTGAGTTGAATTCCAACTAATGACATTGAGGCAAAGTTAAATGAATAGATGGAAATAAAGGTTATGCAGATAGAATGAGATGAGGCAGGGTGGGAGGAGGGTCATGCACATCAAAAGTAGGGATTTGATGGGCAAAATGAACTGTTTATCTAAAAGCAGCAGGACTTCTCTGAAAACAACAGTCAAGCAATAGCAATGGTTGATGCTTGGAGACTCAAAGTGGTGGTGTTGTGGTCCTGAGTCTTAAGCTGTGATATACATTGCACAAGGCTATCCATTTAACACAGTATACACCTAATATTTTGATTTATCATTTCAGGAGACCATTGAGTATGTTGAGGATCAGGATATCGAGTCTGAAGGTTTTCATGTCATTGAAAAGAGCTGTGTAATGCTTTGTATGTGTTTGCTTGGCCAGTCTTTTGAGATACAGTTTAGAAAATAAGGACTATGCAGTGTATACCACAAGGCAGCATGATTGATAGTTTATGTTTTGTGCAATGAATCAACAGCAAGTCATCTTGAGTGCCTGAGAGATGTGACAACAACAATGGATGATAGTCTCATAGAGTTGCAGAGAGATACAGCGCGATACAAGCCTTTGGCAACCCAGCCACACTAATCCTATATTAATACTGAATTTTATTTTCCACACATTCTGGAATCTCCAACTCACCTACACAGTAGTGCTGATTACCAGTAGCCAAGAAGCCTATGGATCTTCATGTCTGTGAGATGCCGGAGGAAAGCGGATGAAACCAATGAGGTCACAAGGAGAATGTGACATCTCCACATGGTCAGAAGTTGAGGTCAAGATCGTGCCCAGGTCACTGACGCGGCGAAGCAGTGACTCTACCAGCTGCACCACTGTGGATCCCAGTGGCCATCTTGATATGGTCAACCAGCAGAGAACAGCTCAAGCATGTAAAGGTCTCTGAGAGCATAAACTCAATACAAACAGTCCAAATTCCTGTCCCAAAATGGTTAACAACAGCATGGAGCTTACAGGCCAACTGTGCATCCGAAAGGTGTACGTGATGTTGAAAATGACATTTAGTGTTAGTTTATGATTGTCCAGCATGCTTCATACTTGAAGATGAACTCTTGACCTTACAATTGACCTGATCATGGCCCTTTCACCTTATTGTCAACCTGCATGGCACTTTCTTTGTTACTGTACACTATATTCTACATTCTCTTATTGCTTTTCCCTTGTACTACCTCAATAGATTTACAGTATGCTTTGAAATGGATGTTCTGCAGACTTGAGCATTTCAGTGCACCTTCTTTTATAGTGACAATAATAAACTGATACCTATAGCAAATTCGAAACGTACGCAGAGTTCTCAATATGCAAAGTCTGCAATTTCCCACAAAGGTAGTTGGTAGTATCTCCATCCATTTTCTCATTCTCCTTATACATTTATCCTGCCATGTCTGGATGAGGCCTTCCAGGTTGTGCTCCTTCACCAGACAAAGCTGTGGGTTATGCAATTCAGAACAGGTCTCCAGGCATATAATAAAGCACCGCTTTGTGTTGCTCAGACATTTGAAGTGATGATTCAAGATCCATACAGCATGCTTGAGATAGCTTGAATATATTATTGTTGATGCCCACGGTGTATAGTCATACCTCTCAAGAGGTATTCTTGAAATCCTACTCACTGTCCAATAATCCTGATTTATCTCCAGCTGCCTGGGAGTCAGGAGTTTCCTTGAAGTTTGCAATCAGGCTTATAAGCTGGAATTCAAAGGCAACACGAGTGAATTTGCTGATGCTGGAATTAAATAACAACACAAAATGCTGGCAGAACTCAGCAGGCCAGACAGCATCTATCGGAGGAGGTAGTGACGACGTTTCGGGCCGAAACCCTTCATCAGGAGTCATAGGAGTTCATAGCTGGAATCTTGTGATGTCACAAGGTTATAATAACATCCATTGTTTTGGATAGTGTTGGGGTACAGGGTGTGACTACTGCAGAGGAAAGCTACTGCAGTCAAGTCTCTGGGTCAGTGGCTCAGAATGGAAGAAGGGGAGGGCAGTAGTGATAGGAGAGTCATTAGTTTAGGAGAACAGACAAGAAATTCTGTGGGTGAGAATGAGACTTCTGGATGGCATGCTGCCTCCCAGGTTCCAGGGTCAGAGACATCTCAGATCAAAGAGGCAGGGTGAGTAGCCAGAGATCATTGTACTCACTGGGACCAGCAGCATAGCTCGGAAAAGGGATTTGGTCTTGAAGAGTGAATATAGGGAGTTTGGAAGGAAGCTGGAAAAGCAGGACCTTAGGGTAATCATTTCTGGATTCTGCTTGTACCATGCACCATTCAGAGTCAGAAAGGGATGAGTTAGCAAATGAATGTGTAACTGAAGAGTTAGTACAGGGGGCAGGGGGCAGGGCTTCAGATTTGTGGATCGTTGGGAAGTCATGACCAATACAAAAAAGATGGAGTCATCTGAACTCAAGAGGGACTTATATCTTTTTTGGGCAGGTTTGCCAAAGCTGTTGGGGAGTGTTTTAAGACCCTAAAAGCATAAGATATAGGAGCAGAGTTAGGCCATTTGGCCCATCGAGTTTGCTCTGCCATTTCATCATGGCAGAGATACATTTTCCCTCTCAACCCCTAACTCTTGCCTTCACCCCCCCCCTCCCTCCCCGTGTCCCTTGATGCCCTGACCAATGAATAATCTATCAACCTCTGCCTTAAATACACATAAAGCCTTGGCCTCCACAGCCGTCTGTGGCAACAAAGTCCACAGATTCACCACTCTCCGGCTAAAGAACTTCCTCCTCAATTTCCATTCTAAAAGGACACCCCTCTATTTTGAGCCTGTGTCCTCTGGTCTTTGAATTAAGAGGGTGTTCACAAGTGAAAGTGCAGGGACTGGAGGGATGTGCAGGCAGAAGAGATTTAGCTTAATTTGGCATTATCTTTTGCACAGACACTGTGGCTGTAGAGCATGTTCCCATATTATTGCCTCTCTCCACCCTGAGTCCTGATGTAAGGTTTTGACTAGAAATGTCTACAATTCCACCATCCCATCCACAGATGCTGCTCAGCCTGCTGAGATCCCCCAGCAGATTGCTTGTTGTTCCAGATTCCAGTATTTGTAATTGCTTGTGTACTTTCCGCATTAATCAGCCGTGTACAGCTATCCACGGTCAGTTTGGGAGAGACCTGATAATTATGCAGTCAAAACCGTCACGGAAATGATTCTAAAAATGCTGTGCACTGACATTCTTCCTGAAATGTAGGAGGTGCACGTTAAATGGTGACCTCCTGACAGCTGAGAAAGGGCGCTTGACCAGGAAGCGCAATGTCAGGTGGTTGCATTATTGATCACCTCTTGCCTGTCAACCTGTCAGCCTTGAGGGCACACCGTGTGGACTCTGCTCCCAGCAAGGAGCCCCAATCAACAGAGGCTGGGTAAAAGCATTTGACTTGGAGGTCAGCTCACCCGCCTCACTGACCCATGCTCCTGTTGTGAAGTTCCCGGCTGGTGATCTGCACTCACTGAATCTATCCTCTGCTGATGAACCTGCTGAGACCGGCAACTCACTATCTTTAAAAATCGCAACTACAAGTGTCAGCTATCAAGGCTGATCCGACCTGCATATTTCACTTCGTGGAACATGCTTTCAGGATATGTTCCTTGGATACCAACTGGTTTAAGTTGAGCTTGAAATTCCTGGAAACACGAAGGTGGGCCAATTAGAGCTATTAAATGGGGTAACCGCTGGAATTTAGATGCCTTCATGTCAAAGCTTTTCCTGTCATACGCCTTCTATGTGAAGGTTTTAATCATTTCTTGCATCTGAATAAGAAATCATTTCTCTTCTTCCTCTATCACTTGGAAATCTAAAGGTTTAGCACTCAGTAGACCTGTGTTCAATTTATAGCAAACAGGGAGTCAGCCACTTTAATTGATTTGATATTCAGGAAGGTAATATCTATCACCAAAGAACCCCACCATCTGGACCATGCTGCCTCTCGCAGCAACCATTGGGGAGGATGTACGTCCTACAATATCAGGTGAAAGAACAGATCTTTCCCTTCAACCATTTAGTTCTGCATACACCGACTCATCACTTCATGGTAGCAACACTATAATCATTTTGTACTACAATGGTGTTTTTTTGCTGTAAATGTCTTGTATAATTTTGAAACACTGATGTATAGAGTCAAAGAATCATAGAGTCATAGAGAAGTACAGCACAGACACAGGCTCTTCAATCCACCTAGTCCATGCTGAAATCATTTAAACTGTCTATTTCCATCTACATGTGCTGAGGGCAAGCCCTCCATTTCTCTACTATCCACATTCTTATACAATCTTCTCTCAAACATTGAAATTGAGCTTACATGCACTACTTGTGCTGGCAGTTCATTCCACACTCTCACAACCCTCTGAGTGAAGAAGTTTCCCCAATGTTCCCCCTTAAACTTCTCACTTTCACCCTTAACCTATGAATTCTGGTCATAAAATATATTTAATCTATGCTCTTTTTCTTGTAATGCCGTGCCTCTAGTGCAAAGTGCCAGTGATGATAATGAGGCGGCAGTGCTGCTGCAAGAAAGTTTTTCATTGAACCTGTGCAGACATGCACTTGTGCATATGGCAGTAAATGACTTGAAGACTTTCTCAAAACTTAAGAAAGAATTGCTTTCATATAGCTTGCTGAAATACTTCACAGTCAATTATGGTCTTGGAGCAAACAAAATGGTATGGAGCCACAATTGATAGATACATTCACCCCCTTGTTCCTGCTCAATTAGGCTGCTTAGCACACAAGCTATCCTAGGTGAAGTCTGTAGGACTCACCAGGAAATATCAGTTCCTTAATGGAGCTGCCAGTGATGCCTCATTTGCAAGTGCTGCTGGAATCTCTAAGTAGAACTCAGTCTCCTTCTTGCTTGGCGTCTCAGCCATTGGTGGGGTCGGGATCTGGGATACGATATCCAGCAATCAGAGACTTGGTGACCTTGCTGGAACTGATTCAATTCTCTGGGCCCAAGTTCAGCTCTCACCAGAGACGTATTGCAGTGATGGGCATCGGTACATCATTGTAAAAAAAGGCATACCATTGATGGGTTCATGTTTCCTCTTTTCTAACACTGGGGTATAATACTGGTGGGTGTAGGTCACATTACGTGGAGTTGTGAAAGGGTAGTGAAGAGCAGCAAGTGGGGAAGAGAGCGGAGAAGTGAGGACAATGTGTACTACGGTGAGAAGGATGGCATTCGTGTCCTTAGACGTGCCTGCAACTATTAATATTGAGTTAGACATGGATGAGTATCTGAAAGGAAAGTTTTGTTAGGCATAGGGGAGATGAAGGAGAAGAGAGGCTGGCTAGATGTCCTTTGTATAGAGCAGGTATACCCCGATGGCCTCCTTCCACAGTGCGCCCAGGCTGTGATCCTGAGACACAGTCCAGACTTGACATTCACATCATCTAGCTGCCCATGCTATTCTGCCTGTAGCCCAAGGGCAGACTGCACTGAACATTGTATCCAAGAGCTGCCCAGCAACGTGGAACTGGCTACAGCCACCAGGCAATGGATCTTGAGTTTCACCCTGAACTACTCCATCAGAAACACTTAAAAACAATTTAAATAGCAGAAAGTTGTAGAGTCAAACACCACGGAATCATGCCCCTCAGCCCATCTCAACCACGCAGCCAAAATGCCCAACAATCCGAACTAGTCCCATTTCCCTGTATTTGGCTGATATTTCTCTCAGTCTTAGTGTGGTAAAGTCATAAAGTCATAGAAAAGTAAAGCACATAAACAGGACCTCCAGCCCATCTGGTCTGTGTCAAACCACTTAAACTGCCTATCTCATCGACCTGCCTTCCATACCTCTACAATCCATGTACCTATCCAACCTTCTCATAAACATTGAAATCAAGCTTGCATGCACCACTAGTGCTGGCAGCTCATTCCACATCTCACATGCTTCTGAGTGAAGATGTTTCTCCTCATGTACCCTTTAAACTTTTCGCCTTTCACCCTCAGCTCATGATGTCTGGTTGTGGACCCACCCAGTCTCAGTGGAAAAAGCCTGCTTGCATTTACTCTATCGAAGACCCGTTCCTAAACATTGCAGTTGCACCCGCCTCTATCACTTCATCTTGCAACTCATTTTATACATCCTCCAGTTTACTGTGTGAACAAAAAATTTCCTCAGCTTCTTTTAAATAATTACCCTCTTATCTTAAATCCATGCCCTCGGGCTTAGATGTCCCTTCTCTGGGGAAAAGACTGTCATTATCCACCTTACCAATGTCCCTCATGTTTTCACCTCCATCTGTAAGGTCACCCCTCAGTCTCCGATGTTCTGGGGATAAAGGTTCCAGTCTACCCAGCTTTCCTTGTAGCTCAATTAAGCGCTGTGTACAGTTAAATTAAAATTATAGGCCAGATTATACTTTTCATTCTCCCCTTGAGAAATCTCACATTCATTAAGTCATAGAGTTAGCCTACTAGTTTCATTTTACTTATGTACCCTCGTTAATCCTAAAGTTTACAGATGACATGATTGTAGTTGGTCTCATCTCTAATAATGATGTGACCTGGTATCCAAGAGAGGTAGCCATCTTGCAGCATGGTGTGCTGCCAGCAACTTTGAGTTTAGTGCTATCAAGTGAATAGAAATGAGGATTAACTTTCACTCTCACCCTTTTACCTGCCACACCCCCCCCCCCCCCCCCAGTGAAAATTAATGATCAGGCTGTGTCAGTGGTCAGGTCATTTAATTTCCTGGGGACGTTGATCACCAATACACTGAAATGGGACAAACACATTATGGTCATCACTAGGAAATCCCAGCAAAGAGTGTTCTTCCTACACCACCTTAAGAAACTTAATATCTCAGGGCATATGTCACACCTCGTATCAGGTGTGGGTAAGCAGGTCCGACAAAGATCACCAGTTTGAAAAAAGAGCAGGTGCTAAGTCACAACAGCACAATAGTGCAAGGGATTTTATTTAGTGTCAGGTGAAAAAAAGAGCAAAAGCTGCCCAAAAGTTTTGAGGAAAAGAAGTATTTACAAATAGACAAATGAAAGCAAACATGTACAAAAGTTTACAAATATACAGAGGCTTTCTCCACGCCACACTTTGCTGTTAACTTTCCAGTATAACTACTCACCAACTGTCAAATCCAGTCTCCACACCCCTCAGCAAAGCCAAACTGAGGGTTTAAATCTGCCTGTTGCAGGAGTAGTGAACTCACTCCCAACAACCTAGGCATTATTTTAGGATGCCACAAACTGTCTTTCGGGTCCTTTTGGGGCCGTTCTGAAATCTACAAACTGACGTAACAGTGTGAGTGAAAATAAATAAAACTGGTTGGAATGCCTGTGTCTGGAATCCATACATTTTATGTGTATTAAACCAGTTGAGCACATTAACTGAAGGAATTGTTTTGATTAGCCAAGCTAGCAATTATTTTACTGTTGGGGTGTGCAGATGGCGAACTCCCAAGAACTGCAGAACTGGAGGGCAAAATGTGTGAATAATGGGGGAAACTAGACTAGGGACAGAACGAGGAGGAGTGAATAACCAGGCAAAGGAACAAGGTTATGGGGAGAATTAGCATTGCCAATCTCATCTGTCACCTCTTCTGGATTGCTCAAGGTGGGTAATCGGAAGAGATAATCTGCCCTGATGTTGTGCTGGCCTGCTTTATGACGAATGTTGAAATGGATTGATTGTAGAGCCATGTACCATCTCATGATGTGTGCATGTGGTCTTTCATGGAGTGGATGCAGGTGAGTGCTTTGTGGTCAGTCTCCAGAATAAATTCCCTGCCTAGCAGGCAATACTGGAAGCTCTCCAAGGTCCATTTTATGGCAAGAGTTTCCTTCTCCACACTGGAATACCTTGTCTCCTGTGGTAGCAGCTTCCAACTAAGGTAAAATACTAGCTGTTGTTTTCCCTCTTTCCCCTGGGCCAGGACTGCTCCAATCCCCACTGCTGAGGGATCAACTTGGATAGAGAATGGATTGGTAAAGTCTGGGATGATGAGGACCAGCTGGAAACACAAAGCCTCCTTACGAGTCACCAGAGCTTCCTCCATACTGTTAGTCCACTGGACCAGATTCTTCGCAGACTTTAGTGTTGGTTCTGTTAGTGGGACTAAACCGAGTGATAAAATGTCAATGTCAACAGGACTGGACCTGTTTCTTCATGCTGGGGTGGGGACTATTTCTGATGGCTTCAACCTTGTTGGCCAGAGGCTGAATTAGACAATAGACGATAGGTGCAGAAGTAGACCATTCGGCCCTTTGAGCCTGCACTGCCATTCTGAGATCATGGCTGATCATCTACTATCAATACCCGGTTCCTGCCTTGTTCCCATATCCCTTGATTCCCCTATCCATAAGATACCTATCTAGCTCCTTCTTGAAAGCATCCACAGAATTGGCCTCCACTGCCTTCCGAGGCCGTGCATTCCAGACCCACACAACTCTCTGGGAGAAGAAGTTTTTCCTTAACTCTGTCCTAAATGACCTACCCCTTATTCTCAAACCATGCCCTCTGGTACTGGACTCTCCCAGCATCTGGAACATATTTCCTGCCTCTATCTTGTCCAATCCTTTAATAATCTTATATGTTGCAATCAGATCCCCTCTCAATCTCCTTGATTCCAGCAGGTACAAGCCCAGTCTCTCTAGCCTCTCTGTGTAGGACAGTCCGGACATCCCAGGAATTAACCTCATTAATCTATGCTGCCCTTCCTCTATAGCCAGGATGTCCTTCCTTAACCCTGGAGACCAAAACTGTACACAATACTCCAGGTGTGGTCTCACCAGGGCCCTGTACAAATGCAAAAGAATTTCCTTGCTCTTGTACTCAATTCCCTTTGTAATAAAGGCCAACATTCCATTAGCCTTCTTCACTGCCTGCTGCACTTGCTCATTCACCTTCAGTGACTAATGAACAAGTACTCCTAGATCTCTTTGTATTTCTCCCTTACCAAACTCTACACCATTCAGATAATAATCTGCCTTCCTGTTCTTACTCCCAATGTGGATAACCTCACACTTATTCACATTAAACATCATCTGCCAAGTATCTGCCCACTCACTCAACCTACCCAAGTCACCCTGAATTCTCCTAAAATCCTCATCACATGTCACACTGCCACCCAGCTTAGTATCATCAGCAAACTTGCTGATGTTATTCTCAATGCCTTCATCTAAATCGTTGATGTAAATCATAAACAGCTGTGGTCCCAATTCCAAGCCCTGTGGCACCCCACTAGTCACCACCTGCCATTCCGAGAAACACCCATTCACTATTACCCTTTGCTTTCTATCTGCCAACCAGTTATCTATCCATGTCAATATCTTCCCCCTAATGCCTTGAGCTCTGATTTTACCTACCAGTCTCCTATGTGGGACCTTATCAAATGCCTTCTGAAAATCGAGGTACACTACATCCACTGGATCTCCCTTGTCTAACATCGTGGTTACATCCTCGAAAAACTCCAATAGTTTAGTCAAGCATGATTTGCCCTTGGTAAATCCATGCTGGCTCGGCCCAATCCTATCACTGCTATCTAGATATGCCACTATTTCATCTTTAAGAATGGACTCTAGCATCTTCCCCACCACTGATGTTAGGCTGACAGACGATAGTTCTCTGTTTTCTTCCTCCCTCCTTTCTTAAAATGTGGGATAACATTAGCTATTCTTCAATGCTCAGGAACTGATCCTGAATCTAAGGAACATTGGAAAATGATTACCAATGCATCTGCAATGCAAGGACTAACCAATTAGTCCTTGCCCTATCTGGTAGTCCAGATCCAATGTCTCAGCAGAGGCCCTCTCACACTACTCGATGTTTAATGATAAGCCAGGAGGTCAAATCTTCTTCAGAACATCCTCAAGGTGCTTCAGGTGTTCCTCTCAGCTGGTGCTGAAGATGGCCACATCATCCAGGTAGGCTGCACAATGTTTCTTGCATCCCCTCAGCACCTAGTCATTCAGCTGTTGGAAGGTCACTGGGGCTCTATGAAAGAGGCCAAGGGGAGTGCTGAATGTGGTTCTACTCACGAGAGTCCTTTGCCAGCGGGATCTGCCAATAAGCCTAACAGAAATCAAGAATGGTTATAAATTTGGCATGGCCCAACCTTTCCAGCAGCTTATCAACCTGTGGCATGGGGCAGCCACGGAAATTGGAAATGGCATTAATTTTTTGGAGGTCAATGCAAACCTTCAGGGACACATTAGGCTGTGGCATACCTACCACTGGGCTGCACTGCTCACTGTCAGAGGGCTAGACCACTCCCAAGTCCAACATGGTCAGGATCTCAGCCTTAAGTGGTTCCTCCAACCTCTTTCAGACTCAATGAAGTCACTGCTGGATGGGCTGTTGTCCTTCGAGCGAATGATGTGCTCTGCCATTGGTGTTTGGCCAGGGTGGGACTGGAAGAGAATGGGGAACTGCTTGAGAACTTCGTTCAGTCCGTCCTGTTGTTGAGGGATCATATAGCCCAGATTGGGCTTTTGAGAAGCAATCCAAGACTCCAGGTCTTCAGTCATCTCTCTCCTGTTTTCCTCTACCTTATGGATCATTCAGGAAAGCTTTATGCCCTCTCTTTCCTTCCATTCCCTCAGCAGGTTGACATGAGAAAATGTTTTTCTTTCCTCAGATGGAGCTCTTCATGGGTGACTGGACATTGTTTCCTCAGGACTTCAAAAGCCCCTTGTGACTTGGCCAAGAGCTTGTTGATGGGGGTGTGAAGTAGCGGAAGGGCCTTCTGACTGGGATGAACTCATCTTGCTGTACCTTACAGTCGTACCAACTCTTCTGATTCTGTGGGCCCCATTCCAGATAGCACAAAGCCTCCCCTCTGTTGGTCTCCAGGCATTCCCTCATTTGTGAGACATAAGAGACAATGCCTTCATCTGTGCTGCCTTGGGGCGTGACGTCCCACTGGTAGTGGAGCAAATTGAGGGGTCGTTGGACCCCTACAGAATACAGAACCTCAAACAGAGAGAAGCCGGTTGATGCCTGGGGAGTTTCCACAATATGCAAAAAGGAAGGCAGGCAGCCACTTATCCCAGGCTCTTCCTGTGTCAGACACAAACTTCCTCAGCATGTACCTAAGGGTTTCATTAAACCTTTCAACAAGGCCGTCAGTTTGGGCATGGTAGGGTGTGGTGTGGACACATGAAATACCCAAGATTGCAGTGGAGTCAACATTACCTAATAAACCCACCAGGACTGATAAATCACTACCAATTACCACATCTTTTGGAAAATCATCAACCATGCCCACCATCAGTTGGTATATATTGTCCTCCACCCCAAGAGTAACATCAGAAGTGGGATACCTTTAAACATCCCCATCCACACAATGAATCATAGTATGTTTGCAGAAATCAGCAAGATTAGGTGGTACAAATTCTGTTTTGACCAAGGTAACCTTGGAGATGTCCAGGAGAGCATGCAAACCCTGGCCATTCACCAAGACTAGTATTTCAGCAGAACATTTACCTGGTTCTCCTCCCTTGACACATAACAATAGCTTAGTTTAGTTTTTTTTGTTTCTATAGGTACATTTAATGTCAGAGAAATATATACAATATACATCCGAAAATTCTTTTTGTTCACAAACATCCAGGAAAACAGAGGAGTGGCCCAAAGAATGAATGACTTTAGAACTCCAAAGCCTCCTCTCACACACAAGCAGCAGCAAGACAAGACCCCCCACCCCTACCAACAAAAAAGCATCAGTATCCTCCACCAAGCACTCAAACATGCAGCTAGCATCAATAAAGACACAGACTTGCTGTGCCTCAACGACTACTCATTCACCCAGTAATTCGATGTACCACAGGCTCTCTCTCTCTCCTGAATAAGGGAAAAAGAGGTGTCCCGGTTTCACAGCGAAGGGGGAGACATAACAAACAACTGGTTGATTTACGATGTTAAAAGTCTGTTATGTTGCTTTTTTTGAGCTCTGTGCCCTGGCAGTTGGCCCCGGAAAAGTTGAGGTCCCTGGACGTTCAACTCATGGCAGCTAACCCGCTGCTCCTGATGTTCTCCTGCGATGCCTCAGCCAGGGGCACCGGCCTAGAATCAGCACATCTCCAGAACCATGAAAACCCGACACCCTGATCTTCCAGGCTGAGTCCTTGGGATATCAAAAAGCGGCCGGTCGTGAGGCCCTGAAAGCAGGTCCCATTCCAAAGAAGAACCAAAGTCATGTGTAACTCCAGGTCAGGGTCTTCACAAGAACCTTGAAAAGGAAAAAAAAGAGAATCAAAGATAGAAAAGATCTGTTTCCAAAGATGCAAGCAAAGGAGTTGCCATTTAGCGCCATCTTGACTTTGCTCCTCCCCTTCCAAACAGAAGCTTTGTAACTAACTTGTTGACAGTAATAGGAAGTTAGAGTAGTTCTAGGTTTTGCATTGTCTTTTATATCTTTGATTTGTGGACCATGGGTACATCCTAGTGGTTGCCGCTCCTGTGACTGAGCAGGAGATGATAAGGGTGCTTCTCTCCGTGCTTTGATGTATTGCTGGGCCAGCTGTACTGCAACCAGTCTAGAGGTGGTGGGGGGGGGGGTGTGACAGAACAGGTCGACAATATTAATTCTCCCGCTAACATTACCCCTTTGCGTTGTTAGTCACTCCTCCTTGTTCTGTCCCTGGTCTAGTTTCCCCACTTTACCTTCCTATTCTGCAGTTCTTGGGAGTTTACCAATTATTTATCCCAAAACTAAAACAATGGCTAGCTTGGCTAATCAAAACAAACCCTTCAGTTAATGTGCCCTGCTGGTTTATAACACATAAAAATAAGCATTCCAGACACAAGTATTCCAGACAGATTCATTTATTTTCACTCACACTGCTTCTTTAGATTGATTGGTAAACAGCAGAATGGGAGGCCAAAGTGTATGAACTACTGGGGAAACTAGACCAGGGTCAGAACAAGCAAAACTGACTAACCGGGCAAAACAGCAAGTTTAGGGGGAGAATATGCATTGCCAAACTGTTCTGTCACAGCATATCTTGTTGATTTTTTACTCAGCCATCATTGTGAGTATTGTGATCACCTCTATCACCATTTGGTTTCCCGCCACGTCCTCCCTCTCCTAGTCTGGGTTGCAGAGTGTGGTCTACTCACCTGAGAAGATTATCAGCTGTCAGCTACCAACATTAGAAGACCTTTCATCGCTAGACTGAAGAAAAGGGCTGAAACACTTACTGCTGACTCCACCCACCTGAGCAGTCACCTATATACCAAATTGCCATCAAGGAGATGTTACAAGTCCATCATCATCACAACTACACTTCATCTCCAAAGCTTCTTTCCTGTAGTTTTCCAGCATCTCAACAACTCACTTACGTGTAATAGCCTAAATGTTCCTGCACAGTATTTGTTAAACGGTCTTTCCTGCTCTCCTTGTTCTGTTGATAATTATTGAATCTGCTCAGATGTTTTCATTTATTTAATTTTTATTATTGACATTTGTGCATGTGATTGCTTTGCTAAATATCGATTGCTGATGGCTGCTTGCACTATTGTCTTGTAAGTTGTTGGTTGTTATTGTGTTGTCCATTATGGTATTGTCCTGTATTTTATGCTTGGCACCGAACCACAATCAATTCTGGTATGTTTCACATATTGGCAATAAAGTGATTCTGATCTGATTCATTAGGTTCAAAGCCTTCTCTGCTTTGGCTATTGAAGTGTCTGTTTAGATAAATGCTGTGATTGTTTCTAATTCTACCACCTCTTCTGGTGGTATGTTCCAGATAGCAAACACTCCCTTTGCGAAAAGGTACCCCCCCCCCCGTTCTTCTCTAAACTTCTTCCATAATACCATGAACCTATAATCTCTTGATTTAAACACACTTGTGGTGAGTAAAGGATTTTATTTACTCTTTCTATCCCTTATAATTATATACACCTATCAGGACATTTCTCAGCAGTATTTTATGGAGGGAAGGAGCCAATTTTGCACAATAACATTCCACAAGTAACAAAAGATTATGAGCAGATAAATTATTTCAAAGACTCAGTGCCGTGTGGAGTAACGTTGCCAAGCTGAAAGGAAACCTTCTATCTGGGCAGCTTCCATCCTGACAGCATGAACATTGATTTCGCTAACATTCGATAATTTCTCACAGCACCTCTCTCTTTTTCCAATCCCCATTCTGGCTCCCTGCTTACCTCTTTTCTTCTCCTCACATGCCTATCATCTTCCTCTGGTGCCCCTCCTCTTTCTCTTTCTCCCATGATCTACTCTGCTCTCTTATCAGATTTCTTCATCTTCAGCCCTTTATCTTTTTAACCTATCTCCTACCAGCTTCTCACTTCATCCGCCCATAAGCCATCCACCTACCTTCTCATTCACCTTTTTTCATCTATCATCTTCGTGCTTTTACTCCTTCCCTTCCCTCATCTTCTTATTCTGGCCTCTTCCCCCTTCTTTTTCACTCCTGATGAAGGGTCTCAACCAGAAATATTGATTCCTTTCTATTGATGCTGCCAAACTTCCTGAGTTCCTCCAGCACTTTGTATGTATTACTCAGGAAATTCACTCGACTCTTCTTCTCTGTCAAAAGACTGGCAGAAGTTTTCCCATTGATTTTCCCACTGGAAAGCAACTCCTTCCGAATAGCACTCCCTCAGCAGCGAACTACAGCGCAAGCTGAAGCTATTTTCTGAAATTTCAACAGCATTTCTCACCCAGACTCTAAGCCAGTATCAAGAGTGTCATCAACTTAAAACGCTTGTCTGAAGTCACTGTTGTAGCAAGATAATGTGGGTCAGAATCCAAGAGCTAAGAACATGAAATTGCTTCACAGGTTTCTGTTCTATGAAAGGAAAACTTTCAATGGTCCATAATTTGCAGTGAATTGCCACCAGTTCTATGCAGAAGTGTTGTCATCTCTCATAAATCTCAAGGCAATCCAAAATCTACAGCAACTCACACAAAATGCAGGAAGAACTATTTTCTCTTGTTGTGTCCAAAACCTACAGGCAGGTTTTAGCAGGGGGCATCCCGGCCCTTTGTTCCAGAGTGTAGTAGTAGGGCAAAATGTTACAGAATTTCCCCAGCACCCTGCTTTTGTTGAACCACCCCTTGAAGCTGGAGGGCAATGACTCCTGTGTTGCCTTTAAGGCATTTGTTTAGTTTATTATATTTTCGCTTTAGTAATTCATTTGTTACCGTTTTCTAGTTAAAGTTAAGGTTGTTTAAAGTAAATTTGTTGTCTGTGATATATCGCGGCATGCAATGACGTCACATCCGGTTTTGCCGCGTCTTGTGGGAAAACACTGGTTTGGAGAAACGGGAAGGAGGGAGCTCATATGTGCAGGATCAGCGTGAGAAAAGTTTTCTTTCTACGCACTAGAAACATCAGTGAAGCAACGCCATATGTTCATGAGATAATTGATATGTTGAATTAAAAATGTTAACGCTGATTCTGTTAAAAGTAATGACGGTTGATAAAGTTTATGGTTTTTGTTATTTAAAGAGTTGCGGATAGTTTGTGTTGAAGTGTATTTAAAGCCAGTCAATGGCGTAGGGAGATTCTGACTGTATGTTGCACTTTAATGTAATATAGTTGTTGTAGTTCTACTTTTGCAAGTATTTATGATGTAAATGTGATGTCAAGAAGGAAACAAATACTGTATATATTTTGTATTGTTTTATCAACAGTTTTCACCATACGTTAATGTGGAAGAGTGAACAGTAAACGCTTAATCTTACTGGGACCACCTCAGTGACTGGTTTATGCTTGGTGTTTAGTTCAGAGTTCTTTTACACCTGTGCGAGAACACTACAACTCCATTGATTTCACTGGAGATCAATGGTCACAATAGGTACAGTTAGTTTAATTTACAATTTTGCAAATTGTTCAATCTTTTAATTGCTCTCTTGTTGTGGACTTCCTCCCATTTATGAAAATAATTTGGCAAATGTGGGTGCCATTTTTAATTCATGCTCCTGAATATCTTCCAAAAATCTTGACAACATCAAAGATCTTTTATTTCTCTGTGGTTTTATGACAAGATTTACATTTGGAGATTTCGGCTTCTGGCGAGGGTCTCACTGTTGACAATGAAGCAGGCTTTCCACTTCATTTTGTCCTTGGAATATCTGCAGGTGATTTTCACTGACTACAAAGTCTCCTGGATAAGGCTCGTAATAAAATGATGGCACTTTGGTGCCGCTGAACTTGGATTCAAATGGCGGGCAGCAATTTTCAATAAAAGATGTTATTTTTAATTGCAATGGTATGAGTTCAGCAGGCTCATGGAGTGGAAATGAACTCATAAAGATTTTAAAAAAGAGACTAAGATGGGGATGCAAATCACCATTTAAGAATTTACATTCCGCACACACTAAAATTACCAGTCCAGGGAAGGTTTGTAACAAGTCTGTCATAATTCACTTCACACAAGGGCAGGTAGCTAATTACATTTCTTGGGCACCAGCTCATTGTTTACCACCAGCTAAACCTGGAAAAAGATTTTTAATCATTAAAGGAGTCTCCACCTTTTCAGCTGAGTGCAAGATGTCATGGAGTCTAGGGTAATTTACTTTTAATTTGGAAACTCAGCTTGAGAACATAAATTCGATTTATTCTGGACTGTGCTTTGATATCCAGTAGTTGATTCAAAATGAATGTCAATTTGCAGTTCAGTACAAAGTGACAGAGGCCCGATGAGAATAAAAAGAAATGCTGCAGTGTTTTGACCGTGCCTCGAGCACAGAAAATGCTGGGAGCACTTAGCAGATCAGGCAGTGTCCGTGGAAAGAAAAACTGTGGGAGGTTTTAGGTCTGGGAACTTTCATTCAAACTGTTTTTCTTTGCACAAATGCAGTGTAATTCCCAACACTTTCTTTCAAATTTTGATCATCTCCACTTTTTCAATGGGCTTATCGCTGCGTTATTAAGATCCTTTACAGGAAATATTCTGCAATCTCCAACTGTGCAAGCTGAAAATTCACAGACAAATGTATGGACATGCATGACCAAATTCTCCAGGCACACGCTAGACAGAACATGGTACAGAATACAACACAACACAGCACAGCACAGGATCAAGCCCTTTGGCCTAAAATGTTGTACAAATTAATTAAGCTAGTGACACCTAATTAAACTAATCCCTTCTGCCTGTGTAAGATCCATATACCTCCATTTTATTTTTGCATATTCATGTGTCTATTGAAGGACCTCTTGAATACCTCAATTGTATCTGCTTCCACCACCAACCCCCTCCACCCCCCCCCCCCCCCCGGCAATGCATTCCAGGTATCCACCATCCCTGTGTGTAAAAAAATATCCTGAACAATCCTGAAAACATCCTGAACTTTTCTTCTCTCGCATTAAATGATGGACTTCTATATTAGACATTTTGACCCTTGGAAAGTACGTTGACTGCCTACTCTATCTATGCCTTTCATAGATTTATACTGATCTATTAGGTTTCCCCTCAGCCTCCGCATTCCAGAGAAAACAACTCTAGTTTGTTCAAAGACATAAGAGACTGTGGATGCTGAGGAGAAAATTCAAGAAGTCAGATGCGCAAAGGGACTTGGGAGTGCTTGTGCAGATCCCCTAAAGGTTATCTTGTAGGTTGAATCGGTGGTAAGGAAGTAAATGTCAAATTAGCATTCATTTCAAGAGGACTATAATATAAAATTAAGGATATAATTTGTATAATGCTGTAATGTATTATCGTGAGCAGATTTTGACCACTTATCTAAATTAAGATGTGCTGGCATTGGAGAGGGTCCAGTGAGAATTCACAAGAATGATTCCAGGAATGAAAAGGTTAACAAACAATGAGCGCATGATGGCTCTGAACTTGTATTCAATTATTGATTATAAGAATGAAAGAGGATATCATTGAAACCTATTGAATATTGAAAGACCTAAATAGGGAGGGTGTTTTCTATGGTTTTCTAGCACTTTAAGGGGACAGCCTCAGAATAGAGGGATGTCCATTTAAAACAGAGATGAAGAGGAATTTCTTCATCCACAGGATAGTGAATCTATGGATTTTATTGCCACAAATGGCTGTGGAGGCTAAGTATATTTAAGGTGGAAGTTGATAGGTTCCTGAGTAGAGAGGGTGACAAAAGGTTATGGATAGAAGGCAGGAGATGGGATTGAGAGAGATTATAAACCAGCCGTGATGAAATGTCAGAGCAGATCTGATAGGCTGAATGGCCTAATTCTGTTGCTGTGGTTTCTGTACTTTGAAAACTGTCGACATTAACTCATAACACATGAAAAGCTGGAGGAACTCAGCAGATCAAGTAGCATCTATGAAAATAAATAAACAGTTGATGAACATTGATTTCTCCAACATCTGATAATGTTTCCCCCTCCCCATTCCTCTTCCTTAATTCCCCACTCTGGCCCCTCTCTTACCTCTTTTCTTCTCTTCACCTGCCTATCACTTTTTCCTGGAGCCCCTCCTCCTTCCCTTTCTCCCATGGTCCACTCTCGTCTCCTGTCAGATGCCTTCTTCTCCAGACTTTTCCCTAGCTGGCTTCACTTATCACCTTCTCAATTCCCCCTCCCCCCCCACATTTTTCTTCTGGCTTCTTCCAGTCCTGAAGAAGGGTCTTGGCCCAAAATGCCAGCTGTTTATTCATTTCCATAGATACTACATGACCTGCTGAGTTCCTCCAGCATTTTGTGTGTGTTGCTCTTGTTTGTTCAACTTCTCTTTCAGCACATGCCTTCTATTTTCTCTGCATCTTCTTCAAAGCCTCCACATTTTTTTCCATAATTATCAGGCCTGCACAGACAGCTGTTATGTTTTTTAACCCCAATACATTGAACTAATTGAAAGGAAAACAAGAGAGGCATGAGATGGAAGTCTTTGCACCTTCTTTTACTTTAAGTGAGGTGCGCTTGTATAACATGGTAGCATCATGACATATGCAATTCATATCTTTTTGCATATAACCTGTAACAACTTGTTTAAACAAACAATAATGCTTAATTAAACAATATTTACATTATTATTCATGTATTACTGAAGTACTAAATATGCAACAGTGGGCATCTCCCAGTCTCCATCAGCTAAAAGATGTTACATGTCACTCATTTGCAACTCATCACCTGCATCCTATTTAAACCCAGCTCTTATCCACAATCCTTGTTTACCTATTGAAACAGCCAACCTCAACAAGTTGCACCTTGTGTTCAGTTATATTGTTGCCTTTTCATATTAAGTATCTGTTATCATTTGTTTTGTGGCCCCTTGTGGCTTGTTATTTTGCAGTTTATTAGTAAAGTTATCGCTCACCACTAAATCATCTCTGGTGCTTTGCATTTGGGTCAAGCCTACTCTACATTTCCTGACAGGATGAGCGCCAACAATTGGCCGAGCAGAGTTTCCTTGCTTAAAGAATGTTGTCCGCTGACATGTGTACACAATCCAGAAGCAGCAGGAAAATGTTAACCATGTACCCACCACTCTCAACCAACTCCCCATCTCATTACGGCAACTATAAGTCAATCAACTCTTCCATCAGAGCCCCAGATTCCAGTGCTTGAATGCTTCGACAAGTCCCCAACCCAATGCTGCAGCTTCCTGTCCCAATGCGTCTGACACTTCGTGCTCGGTGTGCCTCTGTATTCCATGGACCAGGCCAAGATTGCCTTTGTTATTTTTCTCCTGAGTGGTGAGATCTGACCTGGGCCACCAGTAACTGGGACAGGAAAGCCACCAATTGCAATAGATATGAGGAATTTATTGCTCAGATGTGGCGCATTTTCGACCATCCAGGAAGACAGACAGACAGACATATTTTATTGATCCGAAGGGAAAATTGGGTTTCATTACAGTCACACCAATCAAGAATAGTGTAGAACTACAGCAATATAAAACCATAAATAAATAAATAAATAAATAAATAATAAGTAAATTATGCCAAGTGGAAATAAGCCCAGGACCAGCCTATTTGCTCAGAGTGTCTGACACTCCGAGGGAGGAGCTGTAAGGTTTGATGGCCACAGGCAGGAATGACTTTCTATGACACTCAGTGTTGCATCTCGGTGGAATGAGTCTCTGGCTGAATGTACTCCTGTGCCTAACCAGTACATTATGGAGCAGATGGAAGACAACAAGTGGAAAGAGGGTGGCAGATAGAATACTTTGCCTGCATCAAGGCTCAATGTTGGTGCTGGATTACACTGTAGAAATTAAAACCCATGCAGCGAAGGGGGACTGGAATGTGGAAGCACTGCTGGCCTATTACCATCACGGTCTTTCAGAGGACTTGAAAGATGAGTTGTCTACCTGGGAGATGCCCATCAACCTCAAAAGCCTTATCCCCAGGCCATCTGTATTGGAAAACATTTTATGGAACGACGCTTTAGAACTGAGAGACAATTTCAGGCTGCAGGATTTTCATCAGCATCGCCTCCAGTACCCATAAAGTTATGGAGAGCTTCCTTAACCCTTAACTCAGGAGTGTGTGTGTGCCAGTGGAGACACACCGTATGTGCTGATTGTGACAACAGACATCAAATGCCCACTGTGTCTAGGAAATCGGCACCACCAGGTAGAGACAAGGGGCCTTCTATCTAGTAAGATCCCCTAGTCCCTTGTGCCAACACCATAGCCTGACTCACTCTTTCTGTCCTCCTCCAGACTCCAATGGCTCGATGCACACAGGAGGCTCTGGTGGATTCCGGTACAGCAGGCATTTTTCTGGACTGAACTTTGTGTGTACAGGACTCTTAACTTAGCCTGTCCTTCATCCTTTCTGCATCGCAGCCAGTGACTGACATCCTTTGGAGTCTGGAGTGGTCAGAGCACGCACACGGTCTGTGCACACGAGCACCAGAGAGTACTGCAAGTCCATCCTATTCCTCCTGATAGAACCATAGAACATTACAACACAGAAACATGCCTTTTGGCCCTTCTTAGCTATGCTGAACCATTTTTCTGCCTAATCCCACTGGCCTGCACCTGGACCATATACTTCCATACACCTCTCATCCATGTACCTGTTCAAGTTTTCTTTTAAATATTAAAAATGAGCCCACATTTACCACTTCATCTGGCAGCTCATTTTACACTCCCACCACTCTCTGTGTGAAGAAGTCTCCCCTAATGTTCCTAATAAACTTTTCCCCCTTCACCCTTAACCCATGTCCTCTGTTAGAGGTCAGACTCGCCCAACATTCCTGTCATCTTGGGTTACCCCAGCTCTCCACTCATGATCCTCACTTTAACTGGTTGTTTGGTTCGCCTGCCAAATTGGGGACTCACCTATCAGGAAACACATTTGATCTCATCTTCTAAATCAGTGGAGATGGATGAATCCCAGAACTTCACCAAATTCCCACAGAAATACTATGACTTGACCATCACTTTCAGTAAAAAGGGAAAACAGCACCTTGCTACCTCTCAGAGGACATGACTGCACAATCATTCTTCTGGGAACCAACCCATCCTGAGGTCATCCATTCTCCCTGTCTGCTCCTGAGACCCAAGTCAAAGTGTGACTACATGGCTTCATTCAATCATCCAAGTCCTCAGCTGGTGTAGAGTTTTCTTTGTCTAAAAGAAAGATGGGGTCTCTGTCTCTGTATTGAACACAAGGACTCATCAAAAACAGCATTAAGAACCATTCCCTTTTCCCCTTAATGGATGGCACTCTGTGGGGCGCTGATCTTCACCAAACTGTATCTATAGAGTGAGCGCAACTTGATCCACCAGGAAGATGAGTGCAAGGTGGCATTCATAACACGATTGCCCACAACGAATACTTGGTGATACATTTTGTAATTTTTAACAGTCTAGCTGTTTTTCAAGTCTTCATTACCAAAATCCTCTGAGATGTGTTACACAAGTATGTGTTTGTCTACTGCAATGACATCTTCATCTTCTCCAAAGATCCCCAAGATGATGCTGGTCAAGTCCACACAATCCTTCAGTGTCTTCTGAAAACCAGCTGTATTCTAAGTTAGAAGAATGTCATTTCCACACCAGGCCTCCTAGCCCACCAAGAGCATGTGCCTATGTGTGATCTGTTCACTAATGTCACTTCTGGTTCCAGGTGAACCATCGCATTGCACACTGGGGATTGAAGTTCTTCATTATGTATACACATAATAACATATCTTCCTCTTTAAAGAAAACAAACACAACAGTATTCCCTCATAAACCTGAAAGACAATAATGCTTCCCACAGATATTTACTTTATCTCTAATTATAATAAACAAATAGAGTCCGTTATTCACTCATCCACTCTCTATCTGTCTCTGTGGTGGCTTAATGATCTGTTTTGGACTGCTATTTGTTTCTAGGATGGCTTGTTTTCCTTTGCTGCATTAATACCTGTGACCCATTGAGAACTCTGATCTACATGTTCATTTCTTGCACTCCCTTCTGCCAAGTTCCTATATTTTCATCTCTGTTCTTGTTCTTGATGTGTGACCATAATTTGCTCCACATGCCTCATAATGGAGCTCTGGACTACATATATGTGATAAGTGAGCTTTGCTGAAGTTCCAACTGATTCTGTCTCAATTCACAGAGCTCCCTCTGTTGACTGTATATAGTAGATGTCAACTCTTCCTGTTAGTTTGTGTTGAACTGTTGCTGTTGGTCTGACCTTTGGGTCTGTGTGGTTTCTCCATATTCCTTTTTATCCTTCCTCTTCAATTTCAGTGAGGATTGTGGATACATTTTTGATTTCCAATCTTCACCTGGAAGTCGATCAGAGACAGATTTTGAACTAAAGCTGCGTGATGTGGAAAGAAGACTGGTGACTTCTTCATCATAATCATTCTCCTCAGCACTGACATCCTGACTGTCATGCTGGTGTAGCTGGTACAGATGTCCATGGAAAGTAGAGCTCTTGTGCTTCTCCTGCATAACTTCTCTGAAGCTTTCATGGATGCTGTTATGTGTTTCTTGAACTATATCAGGTAATCATCCAAGTCCCTCGAAAACATTTGCGTACTCTTTATTGAGTGTTTCCTGGTCTGTGAAGCCATGACAAAAACTCTTTCCACCAGTTTGAAACTTTCACATGCAATCAGACTTAATATTGTTTGTACTGCTTTATCTATAATCAGGAACTCTGCCTTCAGGTGCTGCCCATTGTGCTTGAAGTTCATTGTACACCTTCCTTTTACTGCAATGTTCTCTCTGCAAAGCCTGTAACTTTTAATTTCACTGGGTACAGTTTGCTCTTTACTTTAAAAGTTTTGTAATCATCCATAGACAACAAACTCAGCTGGGCTCTGGTGTCAAGCTTGAATGGGATTACTGTCTCATTTACAGCCATTGGAACAATCCATTCTGTCTTACCAGCACCCACAGTGTGTAGAGAATCTACAAAGACTTCCTTCATTTCCTTGTCAACTGTATGCACCTTTCTCTTGGTAATTTTGCACCACTTTGTGAAATGACCCCTCTTCTTGCATTAGTTGCAGGACCTTCCATAAGCAGGACACTTCTTTGGGATGTGGCTACCTCCACATTTGCTGCACTTACTGTTTGATCCTTCCTCTTTGCACTGCTATTGCTTTGAGAAATGCCTTGTGCTCTGCTTCTCTGTTTTCACTACTGTTTCTGCCTTGAGCAGCTCCTTAGTTTGTGCTCACTTGGTCTCCACTGCCCTGCACATACTCACAGCCTTTTCTGGTGTTAAATCTTTTCCTCAGAGCAATCTTTCTCTGAGAACATTATCTGTGATTCCACAAACTATGTTGTCCCTGACTAGTGTGTCTCTCAAATCTCCAAACTCACAGGACTTGCTCTGTGTGTGAAGCTCAGCTCAGTATTGGTCAAAGGTGACATTTGTTTGTGGTCGCAGGAAAATAATTTATGCCTTTCAAGTGTGATCATTTTATTTGGGACAAAATACTCCTCAAAGTTTGTCATCAGAGTGCCCAAGCTAAAGATTGTCTCATCAATTAGAAAGCTGTTATAGATGTCCTACGCATCTTTGTCAATTATGTGTAGAAAGATAGACACTTACAATTTTTCATCTATACTTCTGACTCTACTCATTGCTAAATATATATTGAATCGCTGTTTGAAGCATTTTCAATTACCAGCTAAATTGCTGGTAAACTGCATTGTTGAAGGTGGACTTAGATTATCCATAACAGAATTTTTTGGGCTTCCCTCATCTCAGTTTCTTGGTGAGCTTCTAGACAAAAGGCTCACTTGCTGGCAGCTTTTCTCCATTGGAACCTAGTCTCTCTTTCTCAGTCACTTGTGGTATTTATTTATGGTCCATACTTAGACCTCATGGTGACTTCTGTTATGAGTCAGGTATGGAGATCCCATTGCACAGGATCAAAAAATGTTGCAGAGAATTATAGTTCCATCATGGGCCTCCCTACCATCAAAAGGCAGTGCCAAAAGAAGGTGCATCCATCACTAAGGACCCTCACCATCCAGGATATGGCCTCTACTCATTCCTACCATCAGTGAGGAGGTAGTGGAACATGAAGACGTACACTCAACATTTTAGGAACAGTTTTTCCCCCTGCACCATCAATATTCTGAACAATATATGAAAACCATCTTACTATTTTCCTCTCTTTTGCACTATTTATTTTGATATTTTGTAATCTTATAGTAATTTTTAATGTACTGCACTGTACTGCCTTTGCAAAGCACCAAATTTGATGACATATGAAAGTGATGATAAACCTGCTCTGATTCTGATGATCTGCTGCTCACCACTTTCCGGGGTGTTGGAAACAGAAACAATTGACATTTTGAAAAGGGAATAGAATAGGTTCTTGAAAGAAATAACTTTCAGGGAAAAAAGGAAAGAATGGTGAAATGAAACTGATGGGTTCACTCTCTAAGGAGACGATTCAATGAATGGGCTGAGTCATAAATTTTGCAAAGAAGCAATTCCTCATTTCAACTACACACACAGACAGGCCTACACAGTCACAACCAAACATACACACGGATATACAGAAATAAATACACAGACGTCAGAGGCAAATATACAGAAAAACACATACAGGCACACACATGCACAGAAACACACATGCACACATACAAACACACACACACACACACACATTCAAATATCAAGCAGAGGTTGATAAGTCCTTGATTAGAAAGGGCATCAAAGGTTATGGGGAGAAGGCAGGAGAATGGGTTTTAAAATGAGAAAATAAATCAGCCATGATTGAATGGTGGCGCAAATTTGATGGGACAAATGGCCTACTTTGTTCTTATGCCTTATGATGGACACACACCTATACACATATACACACACAAATGTAGACAGATGCAATGATACAAACACAGAAATGCATAAATAGACAGATAGACACACACACACACACACCAACACACCCAATGTATGGACACACATAAGAACAGAATTCTAGATATAAAGTAAATGCCACCCTACAGCGACACAGAGTTGAGACAGATAGAAGTTAAATCCCATGTTACAGATCATTTTTGTGGTTGGTTTGTACCAGTTTCTCGCTTGGGCACATCTCTGAGGCAGAGAGTGCACGAGGTCTCTGAGACTCCCAGTGTGTCCGAGAGGCTGAATCCATTTGGCAGTTTGTCAACACATTCTGCAACAGCAGCAAAATGGTTGAGTATTTGCAAGTTAATCACAGAATGTGGAAGTAATCTCTGACTACGGGTTTTTGGTGACCTTACAGTTTAAAGAGTATTTTCAGCAATCAGTTTATTTATAAGACAAAAACAGTTCGCTTCCGCCGTCTGCTTTTTAGTCCATTAATTTTGTAGGAGTTTCCTCTGCGCCACCGGCAATCCTGTTTAATTGTGACTTCAAGTGTGACCTCAGAATAGTTTGGGTTGGCCCGAGGTTCTCAAAGGTGCAATATACATGCAAATCTTACTTTTATTCCACAATTCACATTGCCTTTGTGTAAACTGGTTGATATTTTTCATACTTTGATCCAGTTTCTACATGTTCAAGTTGGATTACTGTCATTTCCTGTACACAAGTGTAAAGGAGAACAAAATAATTGTTACTTCAGAATAAGAATCAGGTTTAATATCACCGGCATATGTCATGAGGTAGTTAACTTTGTAGCAGCAGTACAATGCAAAAGATGTTAACAGAGAGAAAAAAAAATATATACAGTATATAAAGTAGTTAAATTTTAAAAGTAGTGCAAAAATAGAAATAAAAATGTAGTGAGGTTGTGTTCATGCCTCAATGTCCATTCAGAAATTGGACAGTCGAGGGGAAGAAGCTGTTCCTGGATCATTGAATGTGAGCCTTCAAGCTCCTGTACGTCTTTCCTGATGGTAGCAATTAAAAGAGAGCAAGCTCTGGGTGATGAGAGTCCTTAATAATGAACAACACTCTTTTGAGGCACTGCTCCTCGGATCCGATGCTGCATAAAAAGAAAACACAGAAGATAAAGAACATAATAACAGTAAAAACATAATAAAATTCTATACATAAGATAGCTTATACATAGATTGATTGTATGTCCATAAAGTGATACAAGACTGTACATAAGGTAAATAACAGGAAATCATAGAGTACTGGTGAAGTTAGTGGGTGGCAGTGTTGGTCAGCCTTACTCCTTGGGAAAAGTAATGTAAAATTAATCTTCCATTACCTGCAAATAATCTGGGACTTCTGAAAATCATGAGAAATGCCAAAGAAATGAATCGTTCTTGCTTTCCTATGTGCATATTTATTAATCTTTCTCCTCCATCTGTTCCGCCAAAGGACGGTCCAGATTTTGTTTTGAGCAATAGACCTGTTTTCCTGAATTGATTTTAATCCTTTAAAAGTGACTGTTAAGTTGAAAGATTTCAGCTCCTCCCTGTCTGCATGCTGAGTGTTTATTACAAATTCAATTTTCATTACCTGCCTCTCAGTCACTGCCTAAATCTCTAAGGGATTCAGCATCTGCAGAACAAGCCATTCTTTTAAAAATGGCATCGCTCAAACAGTAGAAGGTTAACAAGTACTACTGAAGCAATTTCACAACATTAAGAAATGGTTTGACAGCATTAAAATGCTTGCAGACCAATAAACTTATTAAAGCATTTCCATTTCTACTGTCCAGCCTTTACTTCCAAGGGAGACACCTAATGGAAGAAATTTGTGTGAAGCGAGACCGAGGCGAGAATGGTAAAGACACAATTGCTGGAGTATCAGAGACTAGAATTGAGACACGATACAAGACTGAGATAACAGGGACCAAGACAAGATGCTAGATGAAAATCCAAGGTACAGCTGACGATTGAACACCAAACCTCATTTCAGCTGCTTTTTCAATATTAAATCCTGGTGCCCGATCATGGCAACCAACTTGTGGGGTAGGCCTGTGTCTTTAAAATGGCCACACCAGGTATCCATATTTTGGAGAGACAAGCTGTCTTCTAAACGCTGGCTCAGTCATCTGCGTATCATAACAGGACCACCTCCTCTACAGCTGACTTCTGATAGCCCTGGCTGCTTGGAGAGACGATGAAGGTAGTTATCAATGCGAGCTGGATCCAAGATGTCTCTTTCAGGAACCCAGCACCTTTCCTTGGGTTCAACTCCTCCACAGTCTATGAAGAACTGCCACCCCCCATCCCCGAACAGTTCGTGAATCCAGAAGTCTTTTTACAGTGAAAACCTGCTCTCCATCCACAAATCTGGGTGGCGGCGGGGCTGATGGTGGTGGGGTTAAAGGACTGGTTTTAATTTGGAAATGTTGGATGTGGGATTGATCTTGAAGGCCTTGGAGAACTGCAAGGTGTAAGCCATTGGCTTCACTTTCATGAGAACTTTGAAAGGTTCAATGATTTTGGACACCAATTTCCTAGACTCCACCCAGAGAGATAAATTCTGAGTAGACAACCAGACCTTTGCCTGGACTGCCAAGCTGGTTCCTGTCTTCTCTTGCAGCTAGCCTTCATTTCATCCTTCTGAATAGGGACTAACAAAATCCCTTACCCTAATCCATTTTTCCTTGCAGCTTTGGACAAAATCTTCAGCCACAGGAACTTTGGTCTTCTGCTGAGGAATGAGTGGTGGAGAATAACCAATTGGCATTTGAACAGGGACATCCCATACACAGAATGCTGTGAAGTGTTGTGTATGACCTCTGCCTACATCAAATGGTCACACCACATGTCTGTTTTTCTCCCAAGGTCAGCATGTCATGGTTTGTTCCATATCCTTGTTCACCTGCTCCGTCTGTCAGTTGGACTGCAGGTGAAACCTAGAGGAGAAGCTTGCTGTAGCCTTGATCAACATACAGAATGCCTTCCAGAAATGTGATGCAAATTGGGTCCTACGATCTGACAGAATGTCTGCTGGAAATCCAATGATCCTGATGACTTGATGCAGGGCAAACTCAGCTGACTCCACCACTGATGGCAGTTTGTCCAATGCAATAAATTTTCAGGCTTTTGAGAAGCAATCCATAATTACCTCAATGATGATCTTCCCCTTGGATGGCGGAAGACCTCTGACTAAGTCCATGGAGATGTGCTCCCATGGTCTGTCAGGAACAGGTAGAGGGTGAAAAAGTCCTTGAGGTTCGTGTGGGGCTCTTTATTCCGGGTGCACACCTCACATGCCTACACATTTTGTTGGACCTATTTAGCTATTCTAGGCCAGTAGTATCTTCTCCTAATGAACTTGAGGGTTTTGGCAACCCCTGAGTGAGCAGTTATTCTGATGTGTGTCCCCATTGAAGTACCTTAGAGCTAACAGAAATTGAGATGAACAGATGACCTGGAGGACTGTTCTTGGGAATCTCCCCTTGCACCAGGGCCTTGCAAATAAGTGCATCGATTCCCCAACAAATGGGTGCTATCACTGGGGCAAAATGGTGGTAGGATGCTCCTCTCCTTTGGGGTCATCAATGTGCTGAGATAAGGCACTTTGACCTTGGTTGATAGGTCAGAATAAAATTGAACTGGTTGAAGAAATGAAATCACTTGGCCTACCTGGAAATCAGTCTTTTGGTCTTCTGAGTATAAGTAGGATTTTGTGGTCTGTGGCCAGTCTCTGACTGCCTGTGTCTTAGTAGGGTTCATCCTGAGATTGCAATAAGAGATGATAAAATCCAAAATTGAATCCAAGGTTAAGTGAAGCTCTGATTTCTTCAGCTTAACATGAAGTCCATGAGCTAGAAGCCTCTTTAAGATATCTCTGACGTGAGCGACATGCTCCTCCATTGCCTTTGAGAAAGTTAGGATGTCATCCAGGAATACAAATGCTTACATATGGAGAGCATGTCCTTTCTAACGCCTTGGATAACTGCTGGCACATTCACAAGGCCGAAAGGCATGGCCTGCTGGTGTGTTGAATGCTGTCTTCCACTCATCCCCTTCTTTTATCTTGATCAGATTGTATGCAATCCGCAAGTCTAACTTTGAGAATACTCCTGACCTTTGGAGAATCTTGAAGGCAGTGTTCTAGAGTGGAAAGGGGTAACGATTCTTGGCTGTTTTGTGATTTAGCCCTCCATAATCAATGCATGGCTGCAGGCTTTCATCCTTTCTCTGTAGAAGAATTGCTGTGGAGGAGGACATAAAGGAGACTTTTTGCAAAGGGATTCATGAGGACTTCCACCTCACAAGCCTGTGTAGGGTTGCCTCCATTGTGCTTCTCTCTGGGCCTGAAGGAGCATATAATTGACCCCGTGGAGGACAAGTACTGGGCAATAGGTCTATTGCACAGTCATAGGGTTGGTGTAGAATTGAGGCCTTTTCTTTGTTGAACAGCTCTTCCAAATCCTTGTAGATGGAGAGGATTTTGACTGGCTTAGATGTTGTAATTATCCCTGATATCCCTCAGAGGATAACTCCTGAGTATCCTTCAGTAACAAGGGTAATTCAGCAGATTTCAGAGTCTCCTCCCCATAGGTTCACCGGAGTCACTTGTCGAGACAGACTCCACATCTGAGTCCTTATCTGACTGTGGAGACTTGACCAAATCAGGTACAAATCTTCATCCATATCCTCAGATGATGGCAACAAGACACTACGACTAGTCTTTGTCCTCTTGAGACTAGGTTCGAAGGATCCGCATTTAAGAGTCTTTCCCTTAGACAGAGCCTGGCGACTGGTTCCCAGGATTCTTGGACACCTCTTTGCCACGCTTCTTGCTTCTGAACTAGAGACACTTTCTTTCCCATTCCAGCACATCCCTGATTAGACAAGGTTGGGGCTCACATGGCCCTGTTGACTGGAGCTGGCCTGTTTCTCCTTGAAGGTTTCAGGTTACCGCGAGCAAAAGTATACCTCCTCGTTGGCCACTCATCTCAGGAGAATCATGGGGTTGGAACGCCAAACAGAAAACATTCCCTCTTGCGATGACATAACTATGCACTGCTTCTCCCTGCCTCCCAGTATACAGATGGGTTATGCTTGGACTGTCAAGGATGCTTGAGGATCAGGGGTATGTGAGAAGAATCAATGATATGAAAACTAATGTCCTCTGCATGTTCCCTTATCTTCATTCGCAAAACTCTTGCCTGCTATAGAATCTGCCTGGATCCAGGATGATGGCTGTCCTGGGTAGCTGTAGTCACATGCTGGCTCAACTCCTGCAGAGTAACGTTGAGCAGACAGGCTGTCCCCAAGTCCACAAAATTACCAGCCGATCCAAAGTCCACAAAGGTATTCACTTCTTGCTGATCCTTTCTCTAGGAGTTCTCTGCCTTCAGCATCACACCAGAATCAGTAGGAATGGGAGTAATGTCTGCTACCATCATAGTTCTCCCAACACTAGAGTTCTCTCAACAGCCGAGGCTTCGGACATTCGGACTGCAGGTGACCTGCTTCCCCGCAGAAGTGCTGAATTCCGCATCAAGAACGTGGAAAACAGAGCAGTATACGGAGGAACAGGCCCTTTGGTCCAATGCTGCGCCAAACCAATTAAACGTGCAAATAAGTGTCTAACTAAACTAACTGATTCTAACACAATGCCCATGTCCCTCCATTCTCTGCTTATTCATCAGTCTGTCTAAGACCCTCTTAAGCACCTCTATTGTATTTGCTTCCACCACCACCCCTGTCAGCACATTCCTGGCACCCACACTCACTTACAAAAAGCTTGCCCTCTCACGTCTTTTAAACTTACCTCCTCTCATCTTAAATGGATGCCCTCTACTCAGTGACATTTTGCTTCTGAGAAAAAGATACTGGTAGTTTCCCTGTGCCTCTCATAATCTTACACACCTCTGTCACATCTTCCTTTCACCCCTGCTGCTCCAGAGAGATTGTCCAACCTCTCCTTACAGTGCATGACCCCTAAAACAGGTAGCATCCTGATAAAGCTTTTTTGCACCTCCTCTACCACCTTGTCAATCTGTGTAGCCAACTGTAATGAGCAACAAACTTGGACCCTAGGATCCTCCTTTGCATTAACACTTGAAGTGTTTTGCCATGAACAGTGTACTGTCTCTTTATAATTGATCTTCCAGAGTGCAATACTGTACACCTGGCCAGATTAGACTCCATCTGCCATTCCTCTGCCCAAAACTGCAACCAATCTACTGTACCTCCAACTGTATCCTTTAGCAATCTTCACTATCCACAACACCACCAATCTGCAAATTTACTCACCCACTCATCCATGTTTACATCCAGGTCATTTATATATTTTACAGACAGCAGAATTCCCATTACCAATCCCTGTGAAACTCTAGCAGTTACAGACCTCCAGCCAGAGTAAGTTCCATTGACCACTACCCACTGTCTTCTATAGGCGAGTCGATTTAGCATCCAAACGGACATGCCATTATGGATCCCATGCATCTTAATCTTCTATTGTAAGCCTCTCCTGATTAACTACATATGATATCTTTAGAGAACTGGGGAAGAAGTTCCTAAAAACTACTTGAGTCTTGGGAGGGGTGTGGAGTGGATGGCAGAGAAGGAGTGCCATGGGCGGGGTGTGGAATAGGTGCAGACACACCCTGCCCTGAGTCACCAGGCAAGGCCATTTTATTCTAAACAATTAGTTTGTTGATCCTTCTCCTCTCCCTTCCCTTATTCCCAACTATGATTCCGCTCTCCCTACCCCTTCTCAGTCCAAAATAGAGACGCATAATCAGGTTTATCATTACCTACATATGTCACGAGTTTTTAAATATTGTGGCAGCAGTACAGCGCAATACATAAAATTATTACAGTACTGTGTAAGAGTCTTAGGCACCCTAGCTAAGCGTATATGCCGAAGACTTTTGCACAGTACCGTACTTTACAACAAAGTGTTGTGCATTGCAGGGGAAAGCTTGAGGAACATTTGCTTTGCTGAGCTAATGGATCGAGTAAGGCTACCATGCGCTTGCTGAAGTTTTCACTTTGGGATGATTGGTAATTAACCAGTCGTTTTTCGGTTGATTTGGGCACTTTGTGGTTCATTTGAAGCAGCTGGTTCTACATATTGTGAATCCATGTGAGCCATTGCTGGTTCCGCTGCAGCAGATGACAGATTTATCGTCTGAGCACTTGGCACATTCCTGCAAAATCTTAAACCACCCTGTGCCAGCTGAATCAGTCGAGGAACATATCTCAGTGGGCATCGTAACAGACCAATTCATCATGATGAAGAAGTAAGTAATTTTCAATCAGACAGTGATTCTTCCATGGGATATCGGCATACTTCGTCAGGCAGAATTGATTGTTACTCCCTCCATCATCTTGGATAAGGTGGCGCTGTGCCACCTTCTTGAATCACAGCCATTCGGCGTTTTCTAGTTGACCCTCAGCAATTTTTATTGATGCACCATAGAAAGCTTCCTGTGCAGATGCATCACAGCTTGGTATGGCAAATGCTCAGCCCAAGACCATGAGAAACTGCAGACTGCGGTAGATATAGCTCAGTCCATCACACAAACCAGCCTTCCCTCCACAGGCTCTGTCTACACTTCTCGCTGCCTTTCCAAAGCAGCCAACATAATCAATCTGATCATTCTCTTTTCTTCCTCCTGCTTCCACTGGGCAGAAGATTTAAACATTTAGAAACATACAGCATCAGACTCAAGGACAGTTTCTCTCCCGCTCTTTTTAAGACTTAAACAAACCTCTTGTATGTAAATGATTAACTCTTGACATAACAACCAATCATGTCATAGCATTTTGCACCTTAATATTACCTACACTGCACTTTCTTATAGTTGTCACTATAATGCTATATTATGCATACTGTTATTGCTTTTCCCTTGTACTGCAATAATGTAATTATGCTTTGAAATAACCTGTATGGATAGCGTACACAACAAAGCTTTTCCCTGTACCTTGGTAGATATAACAATAATAAACCAATTCCAATTCCAGTTCAGACTCAAAGAGTTTATTATCATCTGCACAAGTACATGTATGTATAGGTGTAATGAAAAACGGACTTGCAGTTTTTCTGGTGAAAGTACTCCCACTGTGCTGTTAATGAAAAGAGTTCTTCAAAGTCAAAGTCAAAGCAAAAGTAAAATTTATTATCAGAGTACATTCATGCTTCAAAGTTTCAAAGTTTCAAAATGCATTTATTATCAAAGAATGTATAAATCATACAACCTTGAGATTTGTTTGCATACAGGCAGTCGCAAAGCAAGGAACCCAAAATAACCTAATTAAGAAAATAAGACCAACACCCCAGTGCCCACAGAGAAAGAGAAAGAAAACACAGAACTAATTATATAAACAATAGAAGCAAGCAACAACACCACTCCAAACCAGAATGAGTCCTTAGATCCAAAACCCTGGAGCAGCCTGGAGCAGGCCCAAAGCCTTGGTATTCAGTTCATCATATTAGCAGGGCAAATCGCTGCAAAGGAAACATTGCAGCCTGGGGTCATGGAGAGAGAAGACCCCAGACCACCTGGGCTCAGGTTTAAGTTGTCCGAACCTCGCACTCGGACCCGCCCCTGAGAATTTCTCTTGGCCTAGATTTCACTGCTAAAGGGGACATTCTTGACCTCTCTAAATTGACTCAGCCCCCAAAAATGATCCAACTTCACCTGACTCTCGCCACCCTGCCTTTGCCAGTCTACATGGGCCGGCATTTAGATCGTCCAAACAAAAAAAATGGGTCTCACATTAGACCCAGTTGTGGTGATTCACTCTGGGTCTTGAACATAATGCCCAGCATTTTGCTTCACACCTGGAATTCACTGCTGAAGAAGCCATTCTCAACCTCTCTAAATCAGCTTGGCATTTAGAGCCATCCACCCTTGTTCCTGGTGTAGTTGGACGCGTATTAGAAATCCTCTGTCCCCTCTTCTCCCCTTCTTCCTTCAGTCCAACCAGCACAGGCCCAACTCCAAGAGCGTCACCACATACAACCCTAAGGTTCTTTTTCTGCACGTATTCTTAGCAAATCTATAGAACACTACCTGTAAGAAGGATCAATGAACAACAAACTATGCAAATGCAGATATTGTGTAAAATAATAGCAATAAATAACAAGCATGAAATAACAAGATAAAAGAGCTCTTAAATGAGTGTGGTTTTCTCCTGTTGTTCAGGAGCCTGATGGTTGCAGGTTAGTAACTGTTTCTTGAACCTGGTGGTGTGAGTCCTGACACACTTGCACCTTCTACCTGATGGCAGCAGCGAGAAAAGAGCATGGTCTGGTTGGTGAGGATCTTTGATGATGAATGCTGCTTTCCTGCAGCAATGTTTCAAGCAGGTGTGCTCAATGGTTGGGAGGGTTTTACATGTGATGTACTGGACCAAACCCATGACCTTTTGTAGAATTTTCTGTTCAAAGGCACTGGTAATCGCAGATCAGGCCGTAATGCAGCCAGTCAGCACACATCTATAGAAGGTTGCCAAGGTTTTTGTTGACATGCCGAATCAATGCAGACTCCTGAGGAAGTAGAGGCACTGTCATGCTTTCTTCACAACTATATTTATATGATGGGTCCAGAACAGGTCTTCTGACGTGTTAACACTCAGGAATTAAAAGTTACTGACCATCTCTGTATCTGATCCTCTGATGACTGCTGTCTCACAGACCTCTTTTGAAGTGTACAATCAGTTCCTTGGTCTTGCTAACATGGAGTGAAACATTGCTCTTGTTACACCATTCAGCCAATTTTTCAATCTGCCTCCAATATGCTGATTCATCACCACCTTTGATACAGCCTACAACAATTGTGCCATCATCAAACTTGTATATGGTGTCGGAACTGTACTTAGCCACACAGTCATAGGTGTAAAGTGAGTGGAGCAGGGGATCTAAGCATACATCCCTATGGTGGTCCTGTGCTGATGGAGATTGTGGGAGAGATGTTTTTTGCCAAGCTGGACTACCTGCTGTCTACAAGTCATGAGATCTAGGATCCAACTGTAAAAGGGCGTATCGAGGCCCAGGTTTTGGAGTTTACTGAGGGAACGATGATATTAAATGCTGAGTAGCAATTGATAAAGGACATCCTGATGTATGTACCTTTGCTATCCAAATGTTCCAGGGTTGTGTGAAGAAGCAATGAGATAGCATCTCCTGTAGACTTGTTGCTTCAGTAGGCAAATTGGAGCAGACCCAAGTCGGCACTCAGACTGAAGCTGATAACACCAGCCTCTCAAAACACTTGATCTCTGTGGACTTAAGTGCCACTGGGCAATAGTCATTTAAACAGGTTACCATGCTCTTCTTCGGCACACTACAACTGATGCCTACTTGGAACATGTGGGTGAGCAATGTTTCCTCACAGTTCTAGTGAGGATTGGTGTTCTCAATCCAGAGATGAGGAGTGACAATGATTAACCCCCAAGGTCTGGACAGTGTTTGTTTGTTCAGCAATCTGCAGGAGGTGGTGTTCCACATGTAAGCTCTGCCTGCTTAGAGGGTAGAGGCTACAGGTTTGGTATAACAACAGAAAATACTGTAAATACCCAGCAGGTCAAACTACGTCTGTGGAGAAAAGAACAAAAACACCTTGATGGAATCAGGACCAAAACAAAAGGAAGTTGATAGAGGAATTCTGAGATTCAGGCAGCATCTTTCAGGAGACGGGTGGTGGAGGAAGAGTTGCCAACATTTCCCCATGCAAGGCTTATTGAGAAAGTAAAGAGGCATGGGATCCAAGGGCACATTGCTTTGTGGATCCAGAACTGGCCTGCCCACAGAAGTCAAAGAGTGGTTGTAGACAGGTCATATTCTGCATGGAGGTCGGTCACCAGTGGGGTGCCTCAGGGATCTGTTCTGGGACCCTTACTCTTTGTGATTTTTATAAATGACCTGGATGAGAAAGTGGAGGGATGGGTTAGTATGTTTGCTGATGACACAAAGGTTGGAGGTGTTGTGGATAGTGTGGAGGGCTGTCAGATGTTACCGCGGGACATTGATACGATACAGAACTGGGCTGAGAAGTGGCAGATGGAGTTCAACTCAGATAATTGAAAAGTGGTTCATTTTAGTAGGTCAAATATGATGTCAGAATATTGTATTAAAGGTAAGACTCTTGTTTGTGTGGAGGATTAGAGGGATCTTGGGGTCCATAGGACACTCAAGCAGCTGCACTGGTTGACTCTGTGGTTAAGAAGGCGTATAGTATATTGACATTTATCCATCATGGAATTGAATTTAGGAGCCAAGAGGTAATTTTGCAGCTATATAGGACTCTGGTCAGAGGACTGTGCTCAGTTCTGGTTGCCTCACTACAGGAAGGATGTGGAAGCCATAGAAAGGGTGAAGAGGAGATTTACAAGGATGTTGCCTGGATTGGGGAGCATGTCTTATGAGAATAGGTTGAGTAAAGTCGGCCTTTTCTCCTTGGAGCAACAGAGGATGAGCGGTGACCTGATAGAGGTGTATAAGATGATGAGAGGCATTGATCATGTGGATGGTCAGAGGCTTTTTCCCAGGGCTGAAATAGTTGCCACAAGAGGTCACAGGTTTAAGCTTCTGGGGAGCAGGTACAGAGGAGATGTCGGGTAAGTTTTTTACTCAGAGAGTGGTGAGTGCGTGGAATGGGCTGCTGGCAACGGTGGTGGAGGAGGATACGATAGGGCCTTTTAAGAGACTTTTAGATAGGTACATGGAGCTTAGTAAAATAGAGGGCTATAGGTAAGCCTAGTAATTTCTAAGGTAGGGACAAGTTTGGCACAACTTTGTGGGCCAAAGGGCCTGTATTGTGTTGTAGGTTTTCTATGTTTCAATGTTTCTATTTCAGATTGAGACCCTGCATCAGGACATAGATGATAGCCAGTATAAAGAAGCGGGGAAGGGAGTTACTGCTAAAAAATAGAGTTAACATAGTTACAGAGTTTATGTTTCAGGATGGTGCCTTGTTAAGCTGTTGAACATTATTTTTGCTCCTCTCGAGCTGCTGCTTGAGTATTTCTACCATTCTAAGTTTTCACTGTGTTCCTTTTAAATTTCAGCACCTGCAGAATCTTGCTCTTGAACCGCAAGCAGAAAATCATGGAAATTATGTGTCCTTATTTTGCACTAGCAAGATTATTCCTGGTAGTGCATTCATTTTTGATTTACGATATACTTACTTGCAAATAAATATCATTCCTGTTGGAGGTTATTTGTAATTAAAACCTCCCTATAATAATGTGTATGCAATAATGAGTAAGATCTAAATGAAAAACAGAGCTAGTGTTTCCCCAGCATATAAGATCTGAACGTTTGTCATTCAATGTGTTTGCACTCAGAGGCACAGAAAACATCCTTCCTGCATCGAGCCTGTCAAATCTGCTAAGGATTGTGTACTTTTCAATAAGATCATATCTCATTTTTCTAAACCTTTAGTGAATATTCATTATATTGATGCTGAGAAATTGTGACTAGATGATATTCCTTTCCCAACTCCAGGCAGGGAATTCTTAAATCAATGCCAAAGAATGGCATCGATTGCATTGGATCAGATTGTGTGAAGTAGAAGTACCTGATACTCCGGATCAGAAATGACACTTGTTTCAGAATTCACTACATAGTTAGCATGTTTTTTTTTGCAGAAAGAAGATGTGTTGGCCTTCATTACACAACTTGCATTGTCAGCTTTCAGTCATACTTGAGTTGACAGCTGTTGCATTCCATCTTTGACAGCCGCTATCTCTGATTCTTCTTATTGACATTAAGCATCAAGGTAATTTGAAGCTTAAACCCAAAATAAAAGTAATTTAAAAATACATTAACCTCTCTTCCCAGTGAGAATACTGCCGAGAATCCCAGTTCACACCCATTCGTGGCTGTCTGACAGTTTTGATGTTCCTCTGCTGTCTGCTTGCTAATATTCCAGTGATGAGATTGTATAATTGAGGTACACTTGGTTAACTTCCATATTTTCAGCTAGCATTCTTTTCTGTTTTGCTTATCTCTGTAAAAGGCATGTGCCATATCCTTCCAAATCAAATCAAAAAGGTGTCCAACATGATTTAAATCACCATTACTACATTGTTATCTGATTGTTCAGGGATTTGGAAATGCGATTAAAAAAATCATGGGATATCAGGTCAAAGCCATTTATAGCAAATTCTGCAACAGTGTTTCTCAACACTATTGATGCCAAGGAGTGACTTGCTATCTTCTTCATGAAAAAGAAATTTGGAATCTGAAATAAAAACTGTAAATGGTGAGGAAAATAACTTGCAGGTTAGGCGGCATCTATAGAAAAATTAACAACCAACTTCTTAGGACAAAGACCTTTCCCATTTCTGCCTGACCTGCTGGGATTTTCCTGCATACTTTGGCTACTTCTGTCTAATTTTTAACCGCCAGATTTGTGCGTATAATCTTGAAAGCAAATGAAAGCCATGCACTGGGGTTTAATTAAGTTGAATGATCTGAAGCTCAGTCTGTTGAGTTCAGATAACAATTAAGAAAATACTGTACTTATATCCTGTTGAAATATAAGACTCCTTAACGTAAAGAAAATGCTGTGACTGTGAAATGAGTGAATCACCAGAGACACTGAAGACAGTAGATATAAGGGCTGTTATTCATCTCAACAAGCCCACATTCTCTTGGAGACCCTCTCAGTAGGATCCATCTGAATTCAAAGTACATCAAGTTTTTTTTCACAAAGGTAACAGCAGGTGATTTCATTCAATTTCAGAAGCTGCAATGGTATGGTTTACTTTGATATTTTGAGTCTGACAGAAAGTTCAATTGAATTACGTGTTTACAACGGGAGCACACTGTAACTGGCAAGACCCCCTTGAATGTTCAAACACCTTTGCTGGAACAAAGTAACTCACACAAATGGTCCAAAAGCTTCTGAGGACTGAGAACCCAAATTCAATGTTGTGACAGTTGACTGGTTGCACAAATTTCCCAATTATTGCTGGAAGGAGCAAAAAATGCTTTTGGTAGTATTTGTTATGCTGGTGGTGCTTTGATGTAAACCAATTACTATTGTTCTGTTGTCTTATATTTGGCTCATGCATACAAAATGCCTCATGGTGACATTAACTTGCAAACTGTATCTCTTGAGCAGCCGCCTGCTGAGGGCTAGTGTTCTGTCGAGAGGACTATTTACTTACAGAGATGTCCTTTTAATTTGCAAAATGTTTACTGCTCATAATTACATTTGAAAGGATTTTTTTTTAGAAAACTAGTGCTTGTTTGTATTAGTTCCTGCCATCAATACAATTCCATTACTCATGAATCCTTAACAGAGAGGAAGATCACTTCATAGAATATAGCAGGTAGAACAGTACAGCACAGTGTGACCCTTAGGTCCACAATGCTATACTAATCTTCTAACTATTTTCACAATCAATCTAACCCTTCGCTCCCACATAACCCTCCATTTTTCTTTCGTTCATGTATCAAATAGTCTTTGAAAAGTCGCTAATTTATTCACCCCTACCATCACCCCTGGCAGGGTATTCAATGCTCTCTCTGTAAAAACCTCTGACATGCCCTCTATACTTTCTTAAACTCACCTTAAAATTATGCTCTCATATATTAACCATTACCACCATGGGAAAGAATATTTTCTGCCACTCTACCTATGCCTTTTATCAAATACATGTCCATAAAGTTACCTCTCATCCTCTTTCACTCTAAAGAGAAAAGCTGCAGTATGTTAACGTCTTCGTCATAAGACATTTGTCTAATTCAGGCAACATCCCGGTAAATCTCCTCTGCACCCTCTCCAAAGCTTCAACACCTTTCCTATAATGAGGTGACCAGAAGTGAATACTCTAAATGTGGTCTAAACAGAACGTTATAAAGCTAAAATATTATCTTGTGTCTTTTGATCTCAATCTCTTGACTAACGAACGTTACCACATCTACACTTTCTTAACCACCCAGCGGTTTTCATCTTAAGATGTAGGTCTCACCTCTCATGAAGGACCACTTTTTAAGGGGAGAAAAGCATTTATAAACAATACAAAGTATTGCATTACAACTATTAGACTTATTTAACAATATTGTAAACTATCTTGACATCGTCACTTTCACAATCAATTGTGTTTCAACACCCTCTGTAATTTCAGTGATTCTGTCTAAGTCGGTATCATTTGACAAGAAGAATGCCACTAATTTTTTTGACAGTTGTATCAACCATAACTGAATGACATTATTGAAGGCATTATTAAGTCTTCAACTACTGTAAATTTGGGAAAGGAGATATGATGCCTCTTACATGCCGTCAGTTCTCATTACTGCAGTAGTTTTTGTTAAGATGCCATTTCCACTGAATAATTCCAGTTGTCTTACTTTAAGGTCAGGATGTTTGATCTCCCAGTGACAGATGATGCTGGATGTTTTAATGGCTCAGAATCACACCACACATAATTCATTGTGGCTTGTGGCATTCCTCTTACTTGCTTGGAATAAATACATACTTTTTTTTACATATAGCTCCATATTTTATAGAATTGGACAGAAGAATGCATATATACAACAAGCTGTCCCTGGGTAACAAACATTTCCATATTTACTGAGGTCCATATTCAATTTTGTCCATAAGATGAAAATGCACAAAGATGTCTGTTGCTCCACGGTTTTCTAATGAACAATAAATTTCATGTCATATAAGTCAGTGCTGAAAAAGAAACCAATCGTGCTAATGATTCTGAAAGCACATAAGAGTGATAAGAAATAACAATTATTAAAAATGGAACAAAAATTAGCTCTGCTATTCACAAGAATGAAATTTGACTTTTGAATTTAACAACACTAGGGGAGCTTGTCTGTATGTAGGGCTGTCCATAAATTGAGTGTTTGTAATCTGATGACCTTTAATCCCATTTTCCAGCACTTAACAATTCATTTGTCCATCTAGATTTCTCTTAAATGTTGGAGAGTCTCCGCCTTCACCATTTATTTGGGCCGTTGTGTTCTAGGTATCTGCCTTTCCAAACTCTTCACTGTTCTATTCTCCTGTCCTATCAGATCCTTCCTTCTTCAGCCCTTTAACTTTTCCACTTATCAACTCCCACCTTTTACTTCCTTCCCTACCTATTTTTGTATTCTGGCTTCTCCTTCCTTCCTTTTCAGGCAGCATCTATAGACCAAAATGAACAGTCAATATTTTGGTCCTAGACTCTTCATCAAGTCTATTTTAGTGCAAAGAAATCAAAGTTGTCATAGTGTTGCCAAACTGTTATGATCAAGAATGTACTCATTAGAATAAGAAGTGAATGGCTGAAGGAAAATAATTGTTCTTGCACCTGGTGATGTGCGTCTTCAAAGCTTCTGTATCTCCTGCCCAATGGTAGCTGCAAGAAGATGGTATGGCCTAGATGCTGGGGAATGTTGATGATGTATGTTGCCTTCTGAAGATACTACTGATTGTGGAGAGATGTACTCATGATGTATTGGCCTGCATCCACTCCACTACTCTCCACAACTTGTTATGCTTCTGAACACTCAAATTGTTGTACCAGACCATGAAGCAATCAGTGAGCGTTCTTCTAGAAGTACATATGTAGATGCTCATTAAAGTGTTTGGAGACAATCAAGTCTCCTTAACATGTCTGGAACGTTGTGAGATGTTGCTCCACTCAGCGATTTGAGATTATTACATCATTTTTAAAATGTTCTTAATAACTTCTAAATATTGATTTTTGCTTCATTTCATTATACAAAATAAAAACAGTACTTGCTCATGGATTGTTTTTTGAGGAATGCTGTATAAAGTTTTGATTGTGGCAAAGCAGAGTTTAGAAATCCAAAGTTTTAAGGCCCTTAATTCTTGAAGAGATCAAGAAAGGTTACGTTCTTTATCTCTACATATAAAAAAAGGTGAAGGCTGTATTTAGCTGGTTAGGTAGGTACAGTTTTTCTTCAAGCCACAGAATGCACATCTGAAAACACAGCCCTGGAAAAAAAAAAATCAATAAAATGGCTTCTGCCAAAGATTAAAATAAAAACTTACCTATCTACAGGAAATATATCAATAAGACTGAAAAAATACAGAATAAATTTACAAGGAATTTGCTGGGACTTGAAGATCTGAGTTATCGGGAACGTTTGACCAGGTTTGGACTACATAGAAATTTGATAGAGGTATACAAAGAGTAAATACAAACAAGATTGTTCCACTGAGGTTAGGTGTGACTAAAATTAGTAGCTATAGGTTAAGGGTGAAAGGTAATATATTTAAGAGGAACCTAAGGGGAAAATTGCTGGTGATGCACTAACACCATACTTTGAGTGAAGAAGGATTATGTTAGTGCATCTCTGGTACCAGTGTACTCACCATCAAGTACATATAGATAAAAATGTGGTGGAGAAAGGACAGCAATATCATAAAGGATCCCATTCACCCTGCTTAAGGACTGTTTGTCACACTCTCATCAAGGCTATATAGCTTCCATACCAGGACTGCCAAACTCAAAACCAGTTACTTTTCCCAAGCAGAAAGGCTGTTTAACACCTCTGCCCACTAACCCACCTCACAACACCTCCCACCATAACTACTTTATCATTTCCTGTCAGGGTCACCTCATTTATAAACATTCCTCTACTGAGTGTCATGTTATGTATATATAATCAATCTATGTATGTCAGCTGTCTGATGGATTTAGATTTATTAATTGTTTTATTATTGTGTTCTTCATCTCATTGTGGTTTAGATATGCTGCATATGATCTGAGTAACAATTATTTAGTCCCCCATTACTCTTGGGCACTGGAGATGACATTAAACAATCTCGAATCTTGAATGTGGAATGAGCTGCCAGCCAAAGTGGTGGATGCAGGATCGATAGCCACATTTAAGAGAAGTTTGGATAAGTGCAGGGACTGGAGGTGCATGGAGGGCTATGTGCAGGTATTGGTCAACAGGACTAGGCAGAATAACAGTTCAGCACTGACTTGATGAACCAAGGGTCTGTTTCTGTGCTGTGGTACTCTGACTCTGTGAATCTAATGGTGCAAAATCAACACCCAATAACCACAATCATTGCTGGTTTGGAGAATGCACACATTTAATTGTATGTATATACTGTATTACTACATAATTATTATGATGTAGCATTGAATAGATTTTAAACTGTCAAAACAGTTACTGTTAATTCAAAACAAAAAAAAATGACAAATGGCCAAGCATCACTTTTAAGGCTTGAATGAAACGCTTGCTGGACACTTCAGATGCAGATATGAGTTCAGAATATTTCCAGCTGATGCTCCTATACTTGCTGTCTACTTACAGTATATTAAACAACTAAGATTTCTTTTGTAAAAGATATATCACTTTTGTAGTGGAAATAAATAACTGAAGCTCTGGAATCTCAAAGGTTTAAGGATCAAAGAGTTGAACGTAAAGTTTTAAATACTGTAAAAAGACATGCAATGAAAGTGATGCTACAAACCCTATTGCAAATGATTGTAACTAACATAAAGCTACAAATGTATACTTGACCATTTGGATTCAACAACTGATTAGATATATGCAGCTCAAGTTAAATATTCATGAGGATTACATTTTGTAGAATGAGTAATGGGTTTCAGACCTCAATACACTGATGAAATTAATTGATTTGTATGGATGGTATGCAAAACAAGCCTTTCACTGTATCTCAGTAACTGTGACAATAATAAACAAATTTACCAATTTACCAAGGTACAGGTGTCAGCAACTTTAAGGGGCAATGTCTGGAAAATGTTAGCAGTGGTCAAAATCATGATCAAAGAGAGACAGGCACACATTAGTGAATGCACTTCATTCCCCTTCAGGAGATCTCAAAGTGTTTGACAGCCCGTGAAATATTTTTATTGTTTTAATGAAGGAAATACACTGGCTAATTTATACATGGCATCTTCCCACAAACAACAATATGGTAATGATCAGGACAATCTTTTTTTTTTGCAATGCTTAGTTTGGAATAAATTGGTCAGACCTGAGTAATTTGCCACTCCCATAAATCTTGAAAATGGCAAAACTGAGGCTCACTTGTAACTACCCTGGCAGATGACTGTGGAAACATCTGGCCAGGAGAAGATAAGTTCTGCAAGTGAATTTGGTTTGGCTTTGCATCAAGCCAATTAAATGTTTTAACTATCCTTTTGATATCAATAGAATTGCTGAATATATATGCACCAGGCAAGACACTTAAGTACATAATGGTAGATGTATGACAAACATGCAAGATGTTTGTCGTTTTGGAAACATGAGTCAATTTTATGCCTGCTTAGCCAAGAGGTCTTTACTGGGATCGCATATCAGTAAGTTTATCCTTTGCTGTAACCTTTATATAACCTGCCCTTACTGCTCTAATTGTTTTGAAATTTATATTACCCTATGATGCTAAACGTTCAATGTCATTACTCCCTTGTCTTCCAGAGTTGACTGGGTATTAATTACTCTACATGTTTCTGTGCATTGTCACAACATGTTTTTTGATTAACTGAAGTACTATATTACAAAATCAAAATCATTACCATGCTTTTAGTGTGAAATTTATGACCCTGCTGAGGAAGCATCATGAATCATGACTCTACATGTTCAAAACTTAAGGTTGCCTGATGACATATCAAGAAGTGTTACTGCTAACAGAGTTAAATGGAAAGGACAGTTTTGTCAGATCTTCTGCACTTTGGTGTCACAACTGGCAATCACCGATACATTGCCTGTGAAAGTTAGACTAGGCTGACAATATTGAGATTAAATCAGTATGCACGTGCATCCTCTGTGTATCTTAGTAGAACACTGGTAATTATTTCAGTAGATTCAAGATTGTTTAATGTAATTCCCGGTACAAAAGTGTAAAGGAGAACAAAATAATTTCTCCGGATCTGATGCAGCACAAAAAAAATGCAAGATAAAGAATGGAACAATAACTTAAAAAACACAATAAATATAAGGTAAGAGAAAAACTTTATATAACTCAAAGAAAATTATTGTTGCAAGGCTGCACAGTGAGAAATATATACTTTAAAGTGCAAAATGTTAACATCAAAGTATGAAAAAAACTTAATATGCATTAAAAAGTAATGGTACAAAATACAATGTGCAATGAACCCTAACCCTAATAATTATACACTTGAGGAGGCGTTGTAGAGTCGTATAGCTACAGGGAGAAAGGATCTCCTGTGGCGTTCATTGGTGCACCTCTGTGGAATCAGGCTGTTACTGAAGCTGCTCCTCTGTTTGTCCAATATGTCATGAAGGGGGTGCGAGGGATTTCCATAATGCTCTGTAGCTTCTGCAGTATCATGCTCTCAGACACCCAAATACATAAGATAGCCTATAAACATAAATATATTTTCTGTCTATAAAGTGAAGTTAGGCACATGAGCACCTGTACATAAGGTGAGTGAAAGGAACAGATAAAATAGTGGTGATTCGGGGAGTGGTGGAGTTGATCAGCCTTACTCCTTGGGGAAAGTAATTGTTTTGGTTGTGTGGATTCTGGCATAGATGCTGCACCTACTTACAATGTAGTCCTAACAACTCTATCCACAACAATTTATACTTCCTTTCATGCAAAAATAAGACAAATGACCTTTTCATTACCTCTATGGTTCTTAATAACCTTCATACGTTCGCCATACCTTTAAACAACTCACAGAGTTGATAAACCAGAAAACTAGCCACCATGGATCAGAACTAAAGGTGCTTATTGGATGAATGGTGAGGCATCTTGATTTTCTATGTAGCTCTTACATTGTTATTGTTTTACTGTGTACTATCACAATGCATTGTGTTATGATCTGATCTGTATAAACAGTATGCAAGGCAAACTTTTCATTGTATCTTAGTACATGTGACCATAATAAATTAATTCCAAACTACCAGCAGAAGTAGGCCATCTGGTTCATTGAGCCCACTCTATCATTCCATAAGATCTTACCTGCTCTGACTGTGGGCTTAATCCCACCTACCAGACTTTTTCCCATAGCTCTTAATTCTCCTACTATACAAAAAGCTATCTAGAGTACCTCATAAAAGTATTCAGACCCCAGTTCTTTGTTCACAAGTGAGTATTACAACTGGGCATTTTAATTACATTAACTGAGAATTTTAAATGAGAATCACATGCTCCTTTTATTACAGAAGTGCCCAAAAAACTGGGGAAAATTGTAAACCATAAACAACATTTTAGAGATCTAGAAGATTATAAGGCTAATAGGAAGGAGCTTAAGAAGGAAATTAGGAGAGCCAGAAGGGGTGATGAGAATGCCTTGGCGGACAGGATTAAGGAAAATCCCAAGGCATGTTACCAGTATGTGAAGTGCAGGAAGATAAGACAGGAAAGAATAGGACCTATCAAGTGTATATGGAACTGGAGGAAATAGCTGGGGTGCCTAATGAATACTTTACTTCAGTATTCACTATGGAAAAGGATCTTGATTATTGTAGTGATGACTTGAAAAGATTGAGCATGTAGATATTAAGAAAGATGATGTGCTGGAGCATTTGGAAAGTATCAAGTTGGATAAGTCGCTGGGACCAGATGAGATGTACCCCAGGGTACTGTGGGAGGTGAGGGAGGAGATTGCTGAGCCCCTGCAATGATCTTTGCATCATCAATGGGGACAAGAGAGGTTCCAGAGGACTGGAGGGTTGTGGATGTTGTTACTTTATTCAAGAAAGCGAGAAGAGATAGCCCAAGAAATTATAAAGCAATGAGTCTGACCTCTGTGGTTGGTAAGTTGATGGAGAAGATCCAGAGAGGCAGGATTTATGAACATTTGGAGAGGTATAATATAATTAGGAATAGTCAGCATGGCTTTGTCAAAGACAGGTTGTGCCTTACGAGCCTGATTGAATTTTTTGAGGATGTGATTAAACACATCGTTGAAGGAAGAGCAGTAGATGTAGTGTATATGGATTTCAGCAAGGTATTTGATAAGGTACCCCACGCAAGGCTTATTGACAAAGTAAGGAAGCATAGGATCCAAGGGGACATTGCTTTGTGGATCCAGAACTGGCTTGCAAACAGAAGGCAAAGAGCGTTGCAGACGGATCATATTCTGCATGGAGGTCAGTGACCAGTGGTGTGCCTCAGAGATCCGTTCTTGGACACTTACTCTTCGTGATTTTTATAAATGACCTGAATGAGGAAGTGGAGGGATGGGTTAGTAAGTTTGCTGATGACACAAAGGTTGGGGGTGTTGTGGATAGTGTGGAAGGCTGTCAGAGGATACAGTGGGACATTGATAAGATGCAAAACTGGGCTGAGAAGTGGCAGATAGAGTTCAACCCAGATAAGTGTGGAGTGGTTCATTTTGGTAGGTCAAATATGATGGCAGAATATAGTATTAATGGTAAGACTCTTGTCAATGTGGGGGATCAGAGGGATTTTGGGGTCTCAAAGCAGCTGCACAGGTTGACTCTGTGGTTAAGAAGCCATATGGTGTATTGGCCTTCATCAATCGTGGAATTTAATTTAGGATCTGAGAGGTGATGTTGCAGCTCTATAGGACCCTGGTCAGACCGCACTTGGAGTACTGTGCTCAGTTCTGGTCGCCTCACTACAGGAAGGATGTGGAAGCCATTGTAAGGGTGCAGAGGAGATTTACAAGGATGTTGCCTGGATTAGGGAGATGCCTTATGAGAATAGATTGAGTGAACTCGGCCTTTTCTCCTTGGAGCGATGGAGGATGAGAGGTGACCTGATAGAATTGTATAAGATGATGAGAGGCATTGATCATGTGGATAGTCAGAGGCTTTTTCCCAGGGCTGAAATGGTTGCCACAAGAGGACACAGGTTTAAGGTGCTGGGGAGTAGGTACAGAGGAGATGTCAGGGGGAAATCTTTTCCTCAGAGAGTGGTGATTGCATGGAATGGGCTGGCAGTAATGGTGGTGGAGGCGGATACGATAGTGCCTTTTAAGAGACTTTTAGATAGGTACATGGAGCTTAGGAAAATAGGGGGCTATAGATAAGCGTTGTAATTTCAAAGGTAGGGACATGTTCGGCTCAACTTTATGGACCGAAGGGCTTGTATTGTGCTATAAGTTTTCTGTGTTCTGTAACTATAAGTTCAATAACTGAAATATCAGCAGATTTAAAGTATTCATCCCCCTTTGCTCACTTAGTTGAACTATGTTTCACAACTATCACAGCCAGTACCTTTATGGATATCTCACTGTTAGTTTTGCACAATGGTGCTGGAACAAGATTTGACTGTCCCTTCTTGTAAAATTGTTTAAGGAGTGCCAGATTAGTTGGGGAGCAGTGGTGGACAGCAATCCTGAGGTCCTACCAGAGATGTTTAATTGTGTAATGGTCAGGACTGTGACTGGATCATTCAAGGACATCACATTTTATTTCAGTTTGAAGCCACTTCGTGGTTACTCTGAAAGTATGCTGTGGGTCACTGTCCTGCTGAAAGATGAAATTCCTCCCCAGTTGAAGCTTTCTGGCAGAGTCTAGCAGGTATTTATCCATGATCTCTCTGTATTTAGCAACATTCATCTTCCTATCAATCCTGACCAGAATTCCAAACCCTGCTGCTGAAAAGCATCTCCATAGGATGATAACCACCAGTATACCTTACACTAGTGAAGGTATTACCAGGCTGATACACAGTATTAGATTTATGCCACATGTACTGCTTACTGTTGAGGCCAAAAAGTTCCACTTTAGTCTCCTCCAACCATAAATCTGACCACAAAGATCTTCCACATCCTTACAGTGTCTTCTAGGTGATGCTTTGCAAAGTCTTAACAGACACGGACATGATTTTTTTTTAAGCCAGTGTCTTTTCCTTGCCACTCTTCCATAAGTACCCTTTTCGAGCAAGGCCCTAGACGTTGTGGAACCATGATCTTTATCTCCAGTTGCTGCTATTGGTTTCTGCTGCTTACTCAGAATGAATGTTGGTATCCCAGTGGCCTCCTTTACAAGTACCATTCTTCTCCGGCTACAAGTTTGGAGGAGTAGACTGGCCATGGCAGTGTAGCTGTGGTTTCATATATTTTTCCACTTTTTCATGATAGACTGCCTTGAGCTCAAGGTACATTCAATGCCTTTGAGGTGTTATTGTGTCTTACCCCAGATCTTGGCTTTTCTATTATTATTTCCCTGAAGTATTTTGAATGATCTTCTGCCTTCATATTAGTTTGGTCTGTTGAAAATCTAGCATACAGTTGGACCTTACAGAGAGAGGGGGTATTTATTTTTATGAATTCATTAAAACCAGATGATCATCCAATCTTCTACATCAACAAATTGTGTGAGCTGGTAAGGTAATAAACAAAATTGCACCAAGGAAAGTTAGCATAGTAATTACAAATGGGATGAATACTTTTTCCAGCCTCATAATTTTGGTATTTAATTTTCAATAAGTTATTGACAGGTTTTGAAATTTCTTTTGATTTGACATGGTGTACAATGATTTCTAGATTACATCAAAAAATCCTACTTCAATATGCATTTGTATTTTTAATTTAGAAATTGAGACAGTAAAATGTGAAAATAGTTGTGCAGGCTGAATACATTTTCAAGGCATCATAATTGTGTCTTACATACATTTAAGGAAGTAGCCTCTACTGTTTCCCTGGCAGACAATTGCACAGATTCACTACCCTCTATGAAAAGCACTTCCTCCTCATCTCTGTCCTAAATATACTCCCCTGAATCTTGAGGCTATGTCCTCGAGTTTTATTCTAACACACCAGTGGAAATCACTTTTTAGCCTCTATTTTGTTTGTTCCTTTTATAATTTTATATATTTCTATTATATTCTGTCTCATTCTTTTGAATTCCAGCAAGTATATCCCCAGTCAATCCAATCTCTCACTTATGAGAGATTGAGTTGCCTGGGAATTCTTGTTCAATAATCTTGCACACGAGGATGAAATTCCTTTCAAAAGTTTACTGTAGCCACAAAAACCCAAGGAAAGAGAGTCGGTTAGGATATTTGACTCTACAAGTGTCCCTACTCTTTAATATGATCATGGCTGATCATTTCCTCTTCTGTGCCAATTCCTCAATTCAATAGACAATAGACAATAGGTGCAGAAGTAGACCATTCGGCCCCTCGAATCTGCACCACCATTCTGAGATCATGACTGATCATTCACTATCAATACCCAGTCCCTGCCTTGTCCCCATATCCATTGATTCCCTTATCCATCAGATATCTATCTAGCTCCTTCTTGAAAGCATCCAGAGAATTGGCCTCCACCGTCTTCCGAGGCAGTGCATTCCACACCTCCACAACTCTCTGGGAGAAGAAGTTCTTCCTCAACTCTGTTTTAAATAACTGACCTCTTATTCTCAATCCATGCCCTCTGGTACTGGACTCTCCCAACATCTGGAACATATTTCCTGCCTCAATCCTATCAAATCCTTTAATTATCTTAAAGGAATTATCTTTAATTCCTTTAGCTTTTTAACATTTATGCATTTCCACCTTAAGTACATGACCCAGCTTCCATCACCTCCTGTGGCAGAGAATTTCAGAAATTCACTACCATTTGAAAGAAGAAATTCCATTACATCTTAGTTTTAAATGACCAACCCCATGTTTTGGAATTATGGAAATTTATTATAATGTTGAAATTTGCAACTTTAACTTTGTTTGCCATTCAGTATTATTTACCTTGCTAATATTATGAAATGAGTTCGATGTTGGCTTGGTCTGGTAGCACTCTTAGCTCTGATCCAGTTTAATATAACCCATTATTTGAAGTTTGGTGTAACACTTGTGGCAACGTTACATTATCATAAATGATATTTTCTAGACCAGATACAATGATTAACTGGTCCCTTTCAGAATGGCAGGCTGTGACTAGTGGGGTACCGCAAGGCTCGGTGCTAGGACCCCAGCTATTTACAATATATATTAATGATTTGGATGAAGGGATTAAAAGTAACATTAGCAAATTTGCAGATGACACAAAGCTGGGTGGCAGTGTTAAATGTGAGGAGGATGTTATGAGAATGCAGGGTAACTTGGACAGGTTGGGTGAGTGGGCAGATGCAGTGTTATGTGGATAAAGGTGAGGTTATCCACTTTGGTGGCAAGAATAGGAAGGCAGATTACTATCTGAATGGTGTCAAGTTAGGAAAAGGGGAAGTACAACGAGATCTAGGTGTCCTTGTTAATCAGTCACTGGAAGTAAGCAAGCAGGTACAGCAGGCAGTAATGAAAGCTAATGGCATGTTGGCCTTCATAACAAGGGGAGTTGAGTTTAGGAGCAATGAGGTCCCGCTGCAGTTGTACAGGGCCCTCGTGAGACCATATCTGGATGATTGTGGGCAGTTTTGGTCTCCAAATTTGAGGAAGGACATTCTTGCTATCGAGGGAGTGCAGCGTAGGTTCACCAAGTGAATTCCCGGGATGGCAGAACTGCCATATGTTGAAAGATTGGAACTACTGGGCTTGTATTCACTGGAATTTAGAAGGAGGAGAGGGGACCTGATTGAAACATATAAGATTATTAAGGGCTTGGACACGCTAGAGACAGAAAACATGTTCCTGATGTTGGGGGAGTCCAGAACCAGAGGCCACGGTTTAAGAATAAGGGGTAGGCCATTTAGAATGGAGTTGAGGAAAAACTTTTTCACCCAAACAGTTGTGGATCTGTGGAATGCTCTGCCTCAGAAGGAATAGGAGGCCAATTCTTTGGATGCTTTCAAGAAAGAGTTAGATAGAGCTCTTAAAGATAGCAGAGTCAAGGGATATGGGGAGAAGGCAAGTACGGGGTACTGATTGTGGATAATCAGCCATGATCACAGTGAGTGGCGGTGCTGGTTCAAAGGGCCGAATGGCCTACTCCTGCACCTATTGTCTATTGATTAATTAGGTCATTGTTTAATCAGAGTAGCTGCTTATTAGGACAACTATTAAAGAACAAAATCTAATAAAAAAATAACCAGGATTCACTTCATTTATTTGAGACACTATGCCACTTAATTGGGCCAGGAGACTGTGCTGAATAGTTTCTAACTAACGTCAGTCATGTGCACTTGTGTGGCCATTAGAAAATACAACATGCTTAGACTGACCACTTTTTAAATAGCATCAATTGTGTTAAAAAATCAATGAATTTTGTCGCTGATTGCTGGCAAGAAGTAAGCAGCAACACAATTCAGAACTGTGTACTCACTGTTGTTTCAAGCATTCATCCTTGAAGATAGTTGAAAGGAAACAATTTTAGGGCCTCAACAAGTTAGAAACTATAAAGAATTGAAGGTATGGACAATCATCGTGAACGTTACACATGAATGATTAGGGAGATTTGGAAGATGGAATCATCGAAGGCATTGTATCAAGACAGTGCATTATCTACACTAGATGTCTGCACTGATTTTGCTCATTTGATGTTTGTTTGTCATACCCAATGACAACATGAAACCTGCACTGAATAGTCTTTAAACTGGTAAAACCACTGCACCGAGATAGTTCCACTCTCTCGACCTTAGAAGTCTAGGTCCAGTGGTATGAATAGTTATCACAACTGGGCTATCCTTGTGTCTCATCATGTCCTTTGCTCTCCATGGAGCATTGTAGAACTGCCGTTCTGGCTGTTGGATCTTACCGTAGGTTTCATCCATCCAGTCCACCAAGCTGATTTTGCATGGTAGGAAGGCATTTCCCTATCTCACTTGAGTGTGATGCCTGCTGGCTACCCTCATTTGGTTTAATTCACTCTTTGAAGCAAGGTACCAAGGTGTGGTGGCTGTCACATGCAGATAGATACTTGAAGCCACAGGTGAGAGATGAAAATCTGGAGGGTACCAAAGGTGAATGAGCTCACCCAGACCGGACACAATAAAGCCCTTTACCAGAGGTACCACCCCTTCCTGGACACCTCCTACACTCCTTTGTTCACAACAGCGTACTCTGGATCAAATTTTCCATCAATAACTAATAGAAAATAATAGTTATTGATGGAGGATTGAGGCACAACTGCACAGGTGTGTGGACATCAATAAGTTAGACCGGTGGGAAGAATTTAAAAAGAAGACAGCTTTATAGCGTGGGTGACAGAGTAGAGGGAGTCAGAATAGGAGGCCTTTAGCCCAGCCGGGCTTTGGAGATAGTGCGTTGAGGTGAGGAAAGTTACTTGCGAAGAATGGGAATAGGAAGTATGTTCCTGAGTCTAGTGTCCCATACTTAGTGTCAGATATGGGAAGTCCGGGAGACTCCCAGCCTTTGGATGACCATATCTGCTGCAGATGCATCGAGCTGCAGCTCCTTAGGGACCAGGTTAGGGAACTGGAGATGCAGCTTGATGACCTTCATTTGGCCAGGGAAAGTGAGGAGGTGATAGGAAGGAACTGTACGCAAGTAGTCACACTGGGGTCTTGGGAGACAGATAAATGGGTAACAGTCAGTAGAGGGAAAGGCAAGAGACATATACTAGAGAGTACCCCTGTGACTGTCCCTCTTAACAATAAGTACTCCTGTTTGAGTACTGTTGGGAGGGTCGGCCTACCTGGGGGAAGCAATAGTGGCCGCACCTCTGGCACAGAGTCTGGCCCTGTGGTTCAGAAGAGTAGTGAAAGGAAGAGGATGGCAGCTGTAATATGGGACTCTATAGTTAGGGGGTCAGATAGGTGATTCTGTGGATGCAGGAAAGAAGCACAGATGGTAGTTTGCCTCAGGTGCCAGGGTCCAGGATATTTCTGATCTCATCCACGATATCCTGAAGTGGGAAGGTGAACATCCAGAGGTTGTGATACATATTGGTACCAACAACATAGGTAGGAAAAGGGAGGAGGTCCTGAAAACAGATTACAGGGAGTTAGGAAGTAAGTTGAGAAGCAGGATCTCAAAGGTAGTAATCTCAGAATTACTGCCTATGCTGTGTGACAGTGAGTATGGCAATAAAGTGAGGTGGAGGATAAATGTGTGGCTGAGGAATTAGAGCAGGGGCAGGGATTCAGATTTCTGGATCATTGGGACCTCTTTTGGGACTGGTGTGATCTGTACAAAAAGGACAGTTTGCACTTGAATCTCAGGGGGACCAATATTCTGGCCAGGAGGTTTGCTAAGGCTGCTGGGGAGAGATTAAACTAGGTTTTCTGGGGTGTGGGAACTGATCTGAAGAGACGGAGGAAGGGGTGGTTGGCTCACAAATAGAGAAAGCTTATAGACAGTGCAAGAGGGAAGATGGGCAGGTGATAGAGAAGGGATGTGCTCAGACCGATGGCTTGAGATGTGTCTATATTAACACAAGGAGTATTATGGACAAAGCAGATGAGATTAGAGCATGGATCAGTTCTTGGGGCTAAGTTGTTGTGGCTATGACAGAGACTCGGATGGCTCAGGGGCAGGAATGGCTACTTAGAGTGCCAGGCTTTAGATGTTTCAGTAGAAGGACAGAGACAGAGGCCAAAGAGGTGGGGCGTGGCACTGCTGATCAGAGATACTGTCACGGCTGCAGAAAAGGAGGAAGTCATGGAGGGATTGTCTACTGAATCTCTGTGGATAGCAGTTAGGAATAAGAAAGGGTCAATAACTCTACTGGGTGTAACAGAGATATCGAGGTGCAGATAGGGAGACAGATTCTGGAAAGGTGCAATAATAACAGGGTTATCGAGGAGCAGATGGGGAGACAGATTCTGGAAAGATGCAATAATAACAGGGTTATCGTGGTGGGAGATTTTAATTTCCCAAATATTGATTTGCATCTCCCTAGCACAAAAGAGGTTTAGATGGGGTGGAGTTTGTTAGGTGTGTTCAGGAAGGATTCCAGTCACAATATGTAGATAAGCCGACGAGAGGATAAGCTGTACTTGATCTGGTATTGGGATATGAGCTGGTCAGGTGTCAGGTTTCTCAGTGGGAGAGCATCTTGGAGATAGGATTACAATTTGATCTCCTTTATCATACCATTGAGAGGGACAGGAACAGACAAGTTAGGAAAGTGTTTAATTGGATTAAGGGGAAATATGAAGCTATCAGACAGGAACTTGGAAGGATAAATTGGGAACAGATGTTCTCAGGGACATGTACTGCAGAAATGTGGCAAATGTTCAGGGGAAATTTGCATGGTGTCTACATAGGTACATTCCAATGAGACAAGGAAAGGATGGTAGGGTACAGGAACCATTGTGTACAAAGGCTGTTGTAAATCTAGTCAAGAAGAAAAGAAAAGCTTATGAAAGATTCAAAAAACTAGGTAACGATAGAGATCTAAAAAATTATAAGGCTAGCGGGAAGGAGATTAACAATGAAATTAGGAGAGCCAGAAGAGGCCATGAGAAGGCTTTGGCGAGCAGGTTTAAGGAAAGTCCCACGGCATTCTACAAGTATGTGAAGAGCAAGAGGATACGATATGAGAGAATAGGACCAATCAAGTGTGACAGTGGAAAAGTGTGTATGGAACCGCAGGAGATAGCAGAGGTAGTTAATGAATACTTTGCTTCAGTATTCACTACAGAAAAGGACATTGGTGATTGTAGGGATGACTTACAGCAGACTGAAAAGCTTGAGCATAGAGACATTAAGAAAGTGGATGTGTTGGAGCTTTTGGAAAGCATCAAGTTGGATAAGTCACCAGGACTGGACGAGTTGTACTCCAGATGAATGTGGGAGGCGAGGGAGGAGATTGCTGAGCACCTGCCAATGATTGTTGCATCAGCAATGGGGATGGGACAGGTTCCAGAGGATTGGATGTGTGCAGATGTTGTTCCCTTATTTAAGAAAGGGAGTAGAGATAGCCCAGGAAATTATAGACCAGTGAGTTTTGACTCAGTGGTTGGCAAGTTGATGGAGAAGATTCTGAGAGGCAGGATTTATAAACATTTGGAGAGGCATAATATGATTAGGAATTGTCAGCATGGCTTTGTCAAAGGCAGGTCGTGCCTGATGAGCCAGATTGAATTTTTTGAGGATGTGACTAAACACTTTGATGAAGGTAGAGCAGTAGATGTAGTGTATAGAAACATAGAAAATAGGTGCAGGAGTAGGCCATTTGGCCCTTTGAGCCTGCACCGCCATTCAGTATGATCATGGCTGATCATCCAACTCAGAACCCTGTACCTGCTTTCTCTCCATACCCCCTGATCCCTTTAGCCACAAGGGCCATATCTAACTTCCTCTTAAATATAGCCAATGAACCAGCCTCAACTATTTCCTGTGGCAGAGAATTCCACAGATTCACCACTCTCTGTGTGAAGAAATTTTTCCTCACCTCAGTCCTAAAAGGCTTCCCCTTTATCCTTAAACTGCGACCCCTCGTTCTGGACTTTCCCAACATTGGAAACAATCTTCCTGCATCTAGCCTGAATATGGATTTCAGCAAGGTATTTGATAAGATACCCCATGCAAGACTTATTAAGAAAGTAAGGAGACATGGGATCTAAGGGGACATTGCTTTGTGGATCTAGAATTGGCTTGCCCACAGAAGGCAAAGAGCGGTTGTAGACAGGTCATATTTGGCATGGAGGTTGGTCACCAATGGAGTTCCTCAGGGATCTGTTCTGGGACCCGTTCACTTTGTGATTTTTATAAATGACCTGGATGAGGAAATGGATGGATGGGTTAGTAAATTTGCTGATGTCACAAAGGTTGGGGGTGTTGTGGATTGTGTGGAGGGCTGACAGAGGTTACAGTGGAACATTGATAGGATGCAAAACTGGGCTATGAAGTGGCAGATGGAGTTTAACCCAGATAAGTGGGAGGTTGTTCATTTTGGTAGGGCAAATGGCAGAAAATAGTATTAATGGTAAGACTCTTGGCAATGTGGAGGATCAGAGGGATCTTGTGGTCCGAGTCCATAGGACACTCAAAGCTGCTGCGCAGGTTGACTCTGTGGTTAAGAAGGCATATGGTGCATTGATGGTGGGATTGAGTTTAAGAACCGAGAGGTAATGTTACAGCTATATAGGACTCTGGTCAGACCCCACTTGGAGTACTGTGCTCAGTTCTGGTTGCCTCACTACAGGAAGGATGTGGAAACCATAGAAAGGGTGCAGAGGAGATTTACAAGGATATTGCCTGGATTGGGGAAAACAAGTTAAGTGAACTTGGCCTTTTCTCCTTGGAGCGAAGGAGGCTGAGAGGAGACCTATTAAAGGTGTATAAGATGATGAAAGGTATTGATCGTGTGGATAATCAGAGTCTTCTTCCCAGGGCTGAAATGGGTAACATGAGGGGACACAGTTGCAAGGTTCTTGGAAACAGGTACAGAGGGGATATCAGGGGTAAGTTTTTTTAAGCAGAGAGTGGTGAGTGCGTGGAATGGGCTGCCAGCACCTGTGGTGGAGGCAGATTCAATAGGGTCTTTTAAGAGACCTCTGGATAGGTACATGGAGCTTCGAAAAATAGAGGGCTCTGGGTAACCCTAGGTAATTTCTAAAGTAAGTATATGTTCAACACAGCATTGTTGGCCATGGGACTTGTATTGTATTGTGGGTTTTCCATGTCTCTAATAGAGTTTGATCGTACTGTAGTAGTGTTGGTAATGTTCTAATTTTTTCTATATTTCATTTAAATGCGTGATTTTTTTACTTTCCTAAATAGTAGTTTAATTTTTTAATTCCGATTTATCAACTTCCAAGAAACTTTGGCTAATTGGGGCACTGCTTAATTAGGCCAAAATGCACTGGACCTTATGTGTCGCAATTAACTAGGATCCACTGTACAGAAAAATATATCATAATACAGTTCGGGCCTTGTAAAGAGGTTTTTCTCTACTGATCAGACAAACATATATTTTCAAAACACTAAAACAGATAATCCAGTCATTCCTTCACTACTGATTTTGCTTAATGTGCTGAGAGAAAAATAATTGTCTTGTTCCCTCTATTGTAAGTGGCCACATTTCCAAAGCATTTCATTGGTCATATCATTATTAAAAGCTGTGATGTATTGAGTTTGCTGACTGCAAGGTTTTAAGCTTGAACAAAGGCCTTGTACCCTATCCGATATAAATGGCCATGAGTCCTCTCACTGAAGTTGGGGGGCGGGGGGGGGGGGGGGGTGGGTATACTATAACTGCTCAATCTACAAAGACTAGTTCACATCCCTGTACATTTTCCATGGGGAGTTTAGCTGCTGTTACCATTCGCGTGGTGCATCCTCTCTCCCTACCAAGTAGATAGTGTTTCAAACACAGTTCATTCATTTTCAGCGATACTCATTCAAGTACTCACGGAAGATTGCTACCTTAAAAAATTTCAAATCACAAACCACTTTTAAAGCGTAAATGGTAAAACATTTCTAAAAATGCAAACGTTTTCTCAGACACAAAACATTTCCAAAACACAATTCCTATAAACTGAAACCACTAAGTTGCAGATGAACAAGTTGACTGTTGCAGAAACCAAAGCCAGAGGAATGGATTCTTGTTCACCCCTCATTTCTTTCATCGCTTCTTGATGTTCTTTACCCCATTTCTAATAAGCTTGAATTACTCACTGTACTTATACTCTTTTCACCCATTTGGGTGACTTCACATGCACGTTGCTCAGACATCTTTTTAAAACAAATGATTTAAAAGCTTTTTGGAGACGTAGACCTCAATATAATGTAAACAGTTTACAATTAATGCTGCAAACTCTGTACGACTAACTTCCTTGGGGCACATAAAACTTTCAAATATAAAGACATCAGTTATTGATAAGCTAAATTATATTATCCATTTGTTCTGCAAGTGTCCTTGAACAAAGTAACTTTAGAATCAGCTTGTTTGTTTGAAAGAACCCATTGTCTTACACTGTATCTTTCAAGTAGTAAAGCAGGTGCAGTGACCAGCTTCTGCTTCTACATACTCACAGGACCTTCTGTCTACTGAGCTTGTTTGCAAAGCTGTGCTTATAAATTTAAGCTGATTACTCATTTACATTTTAAGACCTGAGGACTAACTCTCAGTTACGATCAGAAGTTAAACTGTTGGTTGGAAGTGAACTCACCACTGCTTTTGATCTTACAGTATCATAACTGCTATTTAGAAAGCAAAGTCAGCAAAGAATAAGGAGTGAGTACCAATCACAAAACATTCTAAAATAAAGGGTATCAGAATCAGGTTTAATATCACCAGCATACGTCATGAAATGTGTTAACTTCGTGGCAGCAGTATGATGCAATACATGACTAATACAGAAATAAACCTTAAGTACAATAAGTGTTTAAATGTATATTAAATACTTAAATTAAGATGAGTAGTGCAAAAACAAATAAAAATAATATGTAATTATATTTTTTCTTATGTATGGGTAATGCACTTGAAAGTTATTGGAACGTTATAAATTATACTTGCATTATTAAAGCAAAATAAATACATTTATTACTCAAAGGTGCATGCAGTAAATACCATAAAATATGCTTTTTTCTTTCACCTCAGCCCTTACATTCTTCTTGGCCCCTGTTTTATGTCGTCTTTATCTTTAAAGTCCGTAAAGCTCCAGTATATAAAGGCCCTTTCAAAGCTTCCCAAGAATCACCTTGTCAGTAAAAACTTGCACCGAATGTTTAAACATTTTTATCTCTTTAGGTTCTTCCCACAGCAATGACTTAAGCTACTTGCTCTGAAGTTCTCACTAGGTCCCTGATTTGCAACAAGACAGAATGCTTTTTTTAACTTACCTATGCAAGCTGGTATAACATATGTTTATTTGGAATAGTAGCAAGTTGCACAAGAAAGTCTGCCAGTTAAAGCATCAGAACAAATTGTAACATCAGATGAAGGAGAACTGTCATGAAAAGTGAGGCTTGATAGTTGGATCCTTGGGATCTATGAACTTCATGTTGAAATCAACTATAATCTTTTTAAATTTGTGTGAAAATAATATTGACAGAATATAGCTGATTTTTGTAATACGATTTAGATCATTCTTACAATTCATATTTTCAGGAAGGTAAACACTTCAAAATATAAGTTTCTATTTGAGGAATTGTCTCTGACTTGTAATTTGCACTGAGAACTGGGTGATTTGTGAATGCAATTTCCAACACACTGATAAGAACTATGTAATTCTATGTAACCCAGAAGTTGATAGCTTTTCAGATATTTGAGGAATCAAGAATTATGTGGTATATACAAGTTAGTGAGGCAGAAGGTCAGCCATGATCTTATTAACTGGCAGAGCAAGAACAGAGCTGAAATGGACCCTATTCGTTGTGTTCCTTACCATCTTTTATGTCAAACAAAAGAAAAAAAAATCCAAATATACAGAGGTTGTGAATAACACATACAAAATGCTGGAGATACTCAGGGGGTCAAGCAGCATCTATGGAAAGGATAAAAATGATTGATAATTCAGGCCGAGACCCTTCATTGGGTGATGGGGAACCTAACGATGGATGCTGCCTTTTTGAGGCATTGGTCCTTGAAGATGACTGCAAAGAAAGGGGGAAGAAACCAAAATAAGTGGGGGAGGTGAAGAAATAAAAGCTAGAAGATTTTTTTAAACTTTTAAAAATTTTTATTGAACACACACAAAAGCAGAAACACTAAACATAAGCTAACAAATAGGGAATCACACATAAGCAGGAACAAATATATAACTATTAACTTTAAATATACAAATAAACAAGAAAATCCACTCTAAATACTGTTGGACAGAAGGAACTATATCTAAAAGGAGTCACAAAACAGAAACATTTACAGAGATAACCCGAAACATTGACAGATTTGTACAGTCTTTACAGCTTTCTGGTTATGGGAAGTTTTCAGAGTATTAACATATAGTTTGAAGTCTGACATAAAAAATATAAATGCAAATTTCTTATTGCTGTTTGCATTTATAGATATAAAATTTGCTGTAAATTAACAAAAGATTTATGATAAAGAAATGATTCCTATGAGATTTGGTATTAGGAGTAAACCCAAAATAGACGTTTTCAAAACAAAAAGTAAAATCCACATTAATATATTGATCTATAAATTGACAAACATCAACCCAAAATGATTTAACATATTCACAATCCCAAAACAGATTAAATAAATCCTCTGGATATAAACCACAAAAAGAACAGTTAGTTTCAATATCAGAATTAGTTTTTGGAATAGTTGCTTGGGGAATCTGAGGTTGAGGAGTATTTGGGGCTTATTTAATACATTTTTATTGAGGAATAAAATTAAAGAAATTTCATTTAAAATTATACATAGATATTATCCAACCAATGTTTATTTGACAAGCTATAAGGTGACAGATGAAGTCAGGTAAGGGGGAAGGATAGGTGGGGAAGAATTTGCTGTACAATTATTATTGAATAACGAATTGATCCACCAGTGAGCTAGTCAAGAAAGAAAGTGATTTGCATTACACATTATCATACCTCCCATCCGATCATTTGAAGTTCTGTGAGTTACCTTTTGAAGAATAGTCATGGTTGTAATGTGATACGAACGCTGTAACTGGGTCACTTACCAGCAAAGATGGAGACATCCATTGAAGTCTGATGATACTATTTTTAACAGTATTTATTAGTAAAAATGCACAAAAATAATATCAAGGCAAATATACAGATAATATACATCGTCAATACTAAATCTAAAAGTGCGGGTATAATAATAATCAATAAGAAATAGCTCTATCTTTGTCTAGGGGATAATGTATTGTCCGATGAAATATAAAATTCACTCAGTTCATGCAGGCTGCAGCATTTGGGGACCACTGCGTTGCAATGGTTGGAGAGAGAGAGAGATTTGGAGAAAAACTTGCCGACTTTCCTTTTATGACTTCGATCTGTCAGGAGTCTCGTTGTCGTGGCCTTTCACTTGTGGCCTCTCCTTTAGGTAAACCATTCTTCCGTGATGAGCCTGCCACCCCGGCAAGGGAGGACGCACACGAGCCCCCACCGGCTTTTGCTATAAAATGCCGTCACTGGATTTCCAGCGTTTCTCCTGGTGTGTCTAAAGGGGTTGTTCCCCAGACTCTCTTTTATCTTTACTCACAGGGTCTCAGATGTCAATCAGGTTGGGATGATGCAATCCCTCAACCAGACCACTCTGGTTGTCCCCTGAGGGGTTTCAATGACTAGTACAGTACTCAATACACAATTTAGTCTCCAAGAGACAATAGCCGTTATTAGTGGTTCCGTTTCGCTGAGGTCAGGACACATTCCAAACCTTGTGTATTCTGAACGTCTCTCTCTCATTTCCTGGGTCCCAGACCCAAATTAATAGCGATCTTGCGATTCTCAAAAAGGAGGGGGCGACTTTGTACCCTTTGGCCCCTCAGAGTTGCTTCACATTCGTAACAAATGCCAATTTGTGCAGCTGAAGCTCCCATGAAAGGTATTCTGTGAATGATTAACAAACTTATTCTTAACAATGCAAGGGATAAATATTGGAGTAAATATTGTGAAACCTCCATTTTCATGAGCCCTGTGGCATTCCGTAGAGTGTTGGGCTTCTAGGTTCCTTGAGCACCTGTATTTAATAATTGTTGTCTTAACTAGAGTTGTTAAGCTCTGGTGTTTTCTGCTTCATCTTATCAGGGTAATTGTTACTGGCATGGGCTTTCCATATTCTGTGATTATTGCAAGCGGACTTCCAATTAGAACTCATCATTGTGTTGAGAATGATTTGTTTCACGGTGTTGCTCTGTCATGCCACCAATTTTTTTTTTTGTGTGCCTCAGCGACCACTTTTTTTTCAAGTTGTTGTCTTTGAGGAAAGATTCTGTGAGTGGTCCCCCACGTCCTTCTCATAGCGCGGTTGTTTTTTTTACAAGGTTGAGTTGTGAGCTCGACACTTAACCCGGCACGGATGGAAAGCCTGCCCGGGGGCGGCCTGACCAGGTTTGAACTCGGGAACCTTCGCTCCGGAGTGTAGCACTGATGTCACTGCACCACCAGCTGGTCCTCATTCCGCCAATATTCTGTTATAATTCCTATGTATAATACCTTTGCTTCTGTCTCCGCCATTCCACCACACCTGGGTTCAGCCATTGTGAGCACGCATCGTGACATCCACTTTTATTTACTTGAAATGGTCAACAGAGATCTTTTGTTTTATGATAATGGAACAAAGATGACACCAGTAATAAGGCATGAGAATTGTGATGTAGACTTCTGTCTGATTACCAGATTGGATTTGAACATGGGATTATTATAAGGAGCAAAGTCTGAGAAGTATGAGTTATTTTATCAAGTTATTTTACATTTGTATACATTATTTAAAATTATATTCTACTAGTTATACACAATATAGATGTTATACATTATATATAATGTCTATTAAATCTCATTATATCAAACTGTATTAATACTTTATTCATCAAGCCCCTCTTCTACTGTCATGTAGGAATGGGTGGCACAATGATATAGTTCCAGAAAACTGGGACTAATCCTAAAAAATACACACAAAATTCTGGAGGAGCTCAACAAGTCAGGCAGCTTCTATGGAAACAAACAGGCAGTCAATGTTTTGAGCTGGGACCCTTCTTCAGGACTGAAATTGAAGGGAGAAGATGTCAGCATAACAAGGGGCAGGGAAGGGAAGGAGGAGAGCTGGAAGGTGATAGGTGAAACCAAGTGGGTGGGAAAGGTACAAGGCTGGAGATAAAGGAATCTGATAGGAGAGCAGAGTGGATCAAAGGAGAAGGGGAAGGAGGAGGCGACCCAGGAGGGAAGTAATAGGCAGGTGAGAAGAGGTAAAAGACAAGAGTGGGGAATAAAAGAAGAGGGAATGGGGAAAAATTCAGGAAGGAGAAATCGATATTCATGCCATCAGGTTGAAGGCTAGCCAGAAGGAATATAAGGCATTGCCCTCCACCCTGAGGGTGGTGTCATCTTGGCACGGGGAGGCCAAGGACCAAATGGTGGAACAGGAATGGGAATTGGAATTATGATGATTGATCCTGTCTTCTGGTTTAATTTAGTTTTTTTGTTATATAAACCAGGATGCAATGAATACTTTTGCTTTTATGAAGTTCACAGAATTAACAATTATCTGATACATAGCACCAATAAATGCAACATAAGTACAAAGATGTGCAAAATCAACAGAATGGTGCAAGGTACTGTAAAGAAAAATGAATTGGTAGTGTGAAAATAATGGGAAAATTAATGGCTTAAGAACGCATAAGCTTCACTGCAAAGGGGTCATGGAAGAGGTGATTGGCTTAAAGGTCTGACAGCATTGGGGAAGAAGCTGTTCTTGAGTCTGATCATCTGGACTTTCAACCTGCTGTATCTTCTCCCAGAGAAACAGGAACTGCAGGGTGGCAGGCATCCTTGACAAAAGTGTTATCTTTCCTGATGCAAAGCACTGCCATGTTGTCTGTGTGGAGTTAGGGTTTCTTTCTGCCTCCCAAAGAGTTGATAGATTAATTGGCAACTAATTTGTCCCTAGTGTGTGGATACCCTGAAGCAACAATACCTCAAAAAAGAGGCATCTATCATTAAGGAACCCCATCCCCAGGATGTGCCCCCTTCTCATTGCCACCATCAAGAATGTGGTACAGAAAGCCTGAAGTTACACTCTCAACAATTCTGTAACAGATTCTTCCCCTCTGCCATCTGATTTCTGAATGGACATTGAAACCATGAACATTACCTCAGTACCTGTTTGCACTACTTACTTAATTTATCTGGTTTATATACTGTACATGTAAGACCAAACAAACCAACCTAAGCTCAGCCTGGAACGACTACCAGAAAGCATAAGACTCAATGCCCCACACATGGATCCTGGAATGCCTGTCTCTGTACAAGGTCAACAAGCCACTAAGGTCCTTCATCAAGAACCCACTGGGCTGTTGAAGGACAATGCCAAAGGTTAACTTGAAACCAATAGCACGTGACCATCAGCTGTGAAATATACCAGAGTGATGCATTGTTGTTCTGCACAGGCTTAAACCCTCTCAGCCAGATCATCTCAAAGAGTGGAGATGGGTGCAGGTTCAAGAGTGGAGTGATGATCAGCCACTTCCTGTACGTGGATGGCATCAGGCTGTATGCCAGAAATGAAAGAGAAATTGACTCACTAGTCTACCTGACAAGGGTGCACAGCAGAGACATCAGGATGTCATTTGGACTGGAAAAGTGCAGCCAGGTGGTAGTAAAAAGAGGCAACCTCATCAAGACTGAAGGAGTCGAGTTACTTGAAGGATATATACCAGATATCTGGGGATCCTTCAGTCATGTGCAAGTCAAGATGAGGACAAAAGGAAGGCTGCAACATCAAAGAGTTAGACAGGTGCTAAAAAGCCACCTGAATGGGAAAAGCAAGATCAGAGCCATCAACACATTTGCCCTACCAGTCAACAAGTACCCAGCCACAATAGTGTGTTAGCCAATGAACGAACTGGAAGCCGCTGACATCAAGACCCAGAAGCAACTAACAAAACATGGAGGATTCCATCCAAATTCTGACATTGAGCAACTGTACACCCATCAGAATAAAGGGCAGTGGGGATTTGGAAGTGTCAAAGCCACAGTCCTGGAAGGATTGCAAAACATTCTGAATATATCAGGAAGATGGCCCCTAAGGATGAACTGCTAGGAGAATACCTCAGAAAGCAGGCAGGGTGTCTGGAAATGGAAGTGGGTGAAGCAGAGCCAGAGGACCAGAGGCCATGGCAGGACAAACCACTGCACAGGATGTACCATTGTTAGGTATTAGGGGTGGCTGACATAAGGGAAAGTCCTACTGTTGATTGGAAATGGCAGGGCTGAGGGACAGCACAAGAACAGGTGCTGAGCACAAGAGCAACAGAAGCAGGGGTTTATCACACCAAACAAGACCCAAGACTCTGCAAAGAATTTGCTGAGACCATCAAGCATATAATAGCAGGGTGCAAAATGCATTCAGGAACAACACTGAATGGCACAATCAAGTTACAGGAATTGTCTACAGGAACATCTATGCTGAGTATGGATTGGACATTCTCAGTTCTAAGTGGGAAACACCCGAGAAAGCTATGGGGAATGACAGATCTAAGGTCCTGTGGGGCTTCCAATTAAAGATTGATAAGCAGGTACTGGCTAACGAACCAGACATTGTAATACTGGACAAGGAACAGAAGAAAGCAATGGTAATAGATATGGTAATCCCAAATGACAGTAACATCAGAAAGAAAGAGTAAGGGAAGCTGGAGAAATACCAGGGCTTGAAAGAGCAAACAGAAAGGATGTGGAAGGTTAAAGCCAGAGTAATCCTGGTGGTGATTGGCGCACTTGGAGCTGTGGTACCTGGACTGGGAGAGTGGCTCTAACAAATTCCGGGAACACCATTTGAGAACTTGGTGCAGAAGATCGCACTACTGCACTGAATTTTCAGGCCTCAGGCCTCTGGTAGAGGACCAGAAATTGAGGGAAAAATACACATAATATACCACCCATAAGGGGTGAGGAAGAAATATATATTTTTAACTGTAATTCACTGTGTTTATTATTCTGTACTGCAATGCACTGCTGTCCCAAAGGTACAACATATTTCATGACACACAATATTAAATCTGATTCTGAAAATCTGTGAGATGTTTACATAAATGTAGAGAGAATAAAATGGGATGAGTTGATGGGAATGTCAAGAGGTAAAGATGGGATGAGTGTAGGATTAATGTAAAGAAGTACTGGATATTCACTATGAACCTAATGGGTCAAAGTGCCTGTTCCTCTCTTACTTGACTGTGTCTAAAATTTTGAATGTGCCAAGTACAAAATCATATAACCCACAATGAGGCCATTCATTCATTTTCATGCTAGAGCTTTTAACAATGTATTTCCTATATCTATTCCCACAAAAATACAGAATCATCAGTGTCGTCAACTCCGATCCTCTCAACATATATAAAATCAAAACTGGAAAATCAAATAGGCTTGAAACAGGGTCATATTACATCATATGAAAATATTGAATAAATGGTCTCCATATCTTTTCAAATTTAATAGAAGTATCAAATACACCAATTCTAAATTTTTTCTAAATTTAAACATAACATAGTTTGAGAAAACCAATAAAATACAGTAGGAGGATTAATTTCCTTCCAGTTCAACAAAATAGGTCTTCTAGCCATTAGTGTAAGAAACGCAATCATTCGACAGGCGGAAGAAGATAAATGAAGTGAGTCCATCATTGGTAAACCAAAAATTGCGGTAATAGGATGGGGTTGTAAATAAATGTTCAATACCGCAGAAATAATATCAAAAATATCTTTCCAATATTTTTTCAAAAGCGGACACGACCAAAAAATATGAGTTAAAGACGCTATTTCAGATTGACATCTATCGCAAGTAGGATTTATATAGGAATAAAAATGAGCCAATTTATCCTTGGACATATGGGCCCTATGTACGACCTTAAACTGTATTAATGTATGTTTGGCACATATAGATGATGTATTAACTAATTGAAGAATTCTATCCCAATTCTCAATAGGAATAATAAGGTCAACCCGATAGTTAAACATACTTTACATATATGGTTTCAATTTCGGAAATTTTTTGGGTTGACTCAGTTTGTTTTAAATATTCCTATTGTATCCAATTGTTTTTTCCACCCTTCAATTATAGACCAAGCTTATTCGGCTTGGAAGACTAAGGGATTACTATGATTTTCTGATTTATTTTTGGATAATTGTTTTATGTCTTTTGAGCAATTATCTAACAAATATAATTTGCCTAGATTTCATTTTTTTAGATACTTACAGATTAAGAATTTTTTAAATACTGTACTTCCTACTTTTCCAAATTTTGTGTCTTCAGGTATTTTGGAGAGTTTGTTTGAATTAAACCCCTTTCAAAAAAGGCTTATATCAAAACTTTATAATATAATTATGAAGATACTTTCAGAGCCCCTTTATAAGACAAAAAATGATTGGGAAAGAGAGCTTAACCTTATCTATATCTATTCCCTTCCTATTATTTTTGCATTTTTCTTTCATTTCCAGGCAACTAGTAAATTCTTTAAATGATATTATTCAAATTGCCATGTGTCAGGTTACTTGTCTACTGTAAACTGCCGCTAGTGTGTCAATCAGAGTTGGAAACTGGGGGTTATTGATGCAACATGGCAAGAAATAGAATTGGTTTCGATGAATACCTGATGATTGCCGTGAAAGCATTGGGCTGAAGGACCTGTTTCATTTCCATGTACATAATAAACTTCATAAATTATACTGTTGAAAATGCCACCACAAATTTTAAAGTGAGTTTATTCTTGACCTTAAAAAATGCTCTGAGTTTTAAAAAAAAGTCTTTTCTGCTCTCCTCAAGAACTTCTGTCAATTAGTTTAAATATGGACCTGTTCATTACTGACCCTGCTGCTAGTATGCACAGTTTCTCATTATTTAATCGATCAAAGCACATCATAATTTTGAACATTAATGATGATGTATGACCACTGTATATAAATAGTGAATGAGTTGGCTTTACATGGTTTTCTTCACAATATTAATAAAATTTATCTCTCCATGCTGACTCTCCAAATTACCCAAGGTTGTACATGCTTCTAACTATGGCAGCTGAGCAAATGAAATTCAGTTAATAATTTGGATTATAAAACAAAACTGCTGCCCTAAGCAATGGTGGACACAAAAAAAAACTGATTAACAAATGATTTGCTGGAGGAACTCAGCAGGTTGAGCAAGTTCAGTGGGAGGAAAGGAATTGTCAGTGTTTCAGGTCGAAGGCCTACATCAGAACTCATCTGATTATGTTGTTCCTTGTGGTGCATCGGGTGGTAACCTTGCAATTTCTTTAGCATTTTTGTCTGTTATTTTCATGAGGCTGAGTTGCTAGCTTGATGCTCAACCCAACTCAGATAGAAAATGGATGGATTCAAACCCAGGACTGCTCACCTTGACGTCCCGTGCGGACTCCAATGGCCTTCTCCTCATCTGATGCATCTGCCATTTCCTATTGCTTCAAAACCCTTGGACCATTGCAGAAACCTATTTGGTTCATTAATACCCTTTAGGGAAGGAGATGTGATCTGACCCGTGTGTGACTCCACATTGATCTCCATGGAACGGCCCAGCAAGTCATTCTGTTCAAAGACATTTAGGGTTAAGCAATAAATGTCAGCATACCCACATCCTGAAGACTGAATAAAACTAATAACCAAATTGGAATCTAAAGTCATGGAACTAGAATAGACCATTCTGCCCATCACTTCTGTTTTGCTAGCCAAGTCAAATTCATTGTCAGGTACACAAGTATGGGAGTTACAAATACAATGAAAAACTTACTTGCTGTAGCATTTCAGGTAAATAGGTAGAGACAACACATAGTACCCTCTCAGTGGCCACTTTATTAAGTTCACCTCTATACCTACACATTCGAGCAAATATCTAATCAGCCAATCACATGACAGCAACTCAATGCATAAAGACATGAAGTCATGGTTAAAAGGTTCAGTTGTTGTCCAGGCCAAACTTCAGAATGGTGGTGGGAGAGGAGGAGGATGAGGATGAGGAGGAGGAAATATTAAGTGATGTCTGAGCAAGAGAGTTTCCAAACATCCACCAGCCATAGACTTATACTTTCAAACACTGGAGTCCCACTCAAACCATGATAGGTGCTCACTCTTTCTAAAGGCGAATTCTTTAGGGGTCGACCATTGATGTTGTGAAACTCAAGCCAGAATAGTGAAATATGGAGAGCAAGCTGTTGCCCAGGTAGCGGGCTCCTCCTTTCACACAGCTGTTGAATGCAAAGGAATGGCAGAGACCGATACAGTTTGGCAACTGCGGCATCACAGGCATTGCCAGACAGTGTTGAACTCAGTGTAGGATTGCCTTAGGTATTCCAGCCCTGGATTTTTTCTTGAGGTTTACTCCTGAAGCCTCCCCTGTGAATTGGTATAGCCGCAAGGCAACAGAGATTTGAAATCAGAACTTTCCTTCTCCTAGATGACCTGACAACCATGGCTGACGATCTGCTTCTCAAGGGTAATGATCTCAGGATTGCTGCCTCTGCCATGCAACAGTAAGTGAGGATAGGAATGGAATGAGGTGGTGGATAAATATGTGGCTGAAGAATTGGAGCAGGGAGCAGGGATTCATATTTCTGGATCATTGCGACCTCTTCGGGGGCAGGTGTGACCTGTGCAAAAGGGACGGGTTGCAGTTGAATCTGAGGGGGATCAATATACTTGCGGGCAGGTTTGCTAGAGCTGTTGGGAGTGGTTTAAACCAATGAGGCAGGGAGATGAGAACGGATATCTTAGAGCTGAGGATGAGCCAGCAGGTTTACAAGTGGATGATGTACTATGAATGTAAGGAAGGACAGGCCAATGTTTGAGTACAACTGCAGACAGAGCAAAGAGTGAAGTTGTACCACAGAGGCAAGAATTCAGAAGGGTGAAGAATGGAGGACTGAAGCTGCTATATTTAACTGTGCATAGCATTCAGTAACAGGAAGAAGGTCTTGTGGCGCAATTAGAGATTGGTCATATGACATTGTGGGCATCAATAAGTCATGGCTGAAAGAAGGTCATAGCTGGGAGCTTAACTTCAAAGGATGTACTTGTATTGAAAGGACAGACAGGAAGGCATAGTCAGTGGTGTGGCTTTTTTGGTAAGAGATGGAATTACATCTTTGGAAGAGGTGGCATTGGGTCAGAGAATGTGGAATCTTTGTGGGTGAAGTTAAGAAACTGCAACGGTAATAAAAAATCATTATGGGATCATGTATTGGTCTCCAAATGGTAGGGATGAGATTGCAAAGGGAACTGGAAAAGGCATGTAAAAAGGGTAGTGACACAATTATAATGGGGGACTTCAATATACAAGCAGATTGGGAATATCAGGTTGGTGTTGGATTGCAAGAGAGGGAATTTGTTGAATTCCTGCACGATGGCTAATAGGGGAAAGGCTGTTTTAGACTGCGTGTTGTGTGATCACCCAGATTTGATTAGTCAGCTTAATGTAAAGAACCCTTAGGAGGCAGGGATTAAAATATGATTGAATTCATACTGCAATTTGAGAGGGAGAAGCATAACTCATATGTATCAGTATCACAATGAAAAAGGGGAATTACACAGGCAGGAGAGAGGAGCTTGCCCAGGTGGATTGGAGGAGGATACTGGCAGGGATGATGACAGAACAGAGGTGGCTGAAGTTTCTGGGAATAGTTCACAAAACACCAGATAGATGTGTCCAACCGAATAAGTTGTTGTCAAACGGCAGGACGAGGCAACCACCACTAACAAAGGAAGTTAAGGACTGCATAAAAGCCAAGGAAAGGACATATAAGGTAGCAAAAGTGAGTGGGAAGTTGGATGATAGGAAAGCTATTAAAATCCAACAAAAGGCAACTAAAAAATCTATAAGAAGGAAAAGATAAAATATGAAGGCAAATTAGCGGATCATATAAAGCAGGATAATAAAAGCTTTTTCAATTATATAAAGAATAAAAAGGTGTTGAGGGTTGATATTAAACCACTGGAAAATGATGCTAGTGAGGTAGTAATGGGGGATAAAGAAACGGCAGATGAACTTAGTGAGTACTTTGCTTCAGTCTTGACTGTGGAAGACACTAACTATATGCCAAAGATCCGTGAGTGTCAGGGAACAGGAGTGTGTGTCATTGGTATTACAAAGGAAAATTGTGAGGCAAACTGAAAGATCTTGGATAAGTCACCTGGGCCATATGGACTACATCCCAGAGTCCTGAAAGAGGTTGCTGAAAAGATAACAGATGCATTGGTCATGATCTTTCAAGAATCACTTGATTCTGGCATGGTCCCAGAGGACTGGAAAATTGCAAATGTCACTGCACCCTGTAAGAAGGGAGGATGACAAAAGAGGAAATTTAGGCCAGTTAGCCAAACATCAGTGGTTGGGAAGGTCTTGGAGTTCATCATTAAGGACGAGGTTTCGGGGTACTTGGAGACCAATGATAAAATAAGTCAAAGTCAGCATGATTTCTGTAAAGAGAAATCTTGCCTGACAAATTTGTTAGAATTCTTCGAGGAAGTAACGAGCATGGTAGACAAAAGAAAGGAAGTAGATGTCATTTACTTTGATTTTCAGAAAACATTCGATAAGGTGACTCTCATGAGGCTGCTTAACAAGATAAAATCCTGTGGTGTTGCAGGAAATATACTGGCATGTATAGAGGAATGACTGACAGGCAAGAAGCAGTGAGTGGGAATAGAAGGGGCCTCTTCTGGTTGGCTGCTTAGTGATATACCTCACGGTTCAGTATTGGGACTGCAGCTTTTCACATTGTCAGTAATTTAGATAATGGAATGGATGGCTTTGTGGCAAAACTAGTGCATGATACGAAGATAGGTGGAAGGGTAGGTAGTAATGAGGGGGCAATGTGATAGCAGCAGGACCTAGACAAATTGGATAAATGGGCAAAAAAGTGGCAGATCGAATAGTGTTAGGAAATGTATGATAATGCATTTTGGCAAAAGGAACAATAGTGCAGTCTATTATCTAAATGGGGAGAAAATTCAAACATCAGAGGTGCAGAGGGACTGGGGAATTTTCATGCAAGACTCCCAGAAGGTTAATTCACAGTTTGAGTTTGCAGTAAAGAAGGCATATGCAATGTTGTAATTTATTTCGTGGAGAGTAGAATATAAAAACAAGGAGATAATGCTGAAGCTTTAGAAGACACTAGTCAGGCGCACTTGGAGCACCTTATCTCATAAATGATGTACTGTTTTGTCATTGAGCTAGTCCAGAGGAAGACCACAAGGATGATTCCATGAATGAAGGGGAGGGGCATTTGGCAGCTTTTGGCCTGTACTCACTGGAATTTAGAAGAACGTGGGGGATCTCAGTGAAACCTACAGAATGTTGAAGGGACTAGATAGGGTGGATGTGGAGAGGATGTTCCCTCTGGTGGGGTATCCAGAACTAGAGAGCACAAACTCAAAATTGTGATTTAGCATAGAAGTAAGGACAAGTTATTTTTTAGTCAATGAGTGGAGAATCTGTGGAATGCTCCATCAGAGACTGTGATGGAGACCAAGTCCATGGGTATATTCAAAGCAAAAGTTGGTATCAAGGGATGTGGAGAGAGGGCAAGTGCCTGGGGTTGAATAGGATCCAGGATCAGCCATGATGAAATGGTGGAATGGACTCGATAGGCTGAATGGCCCAATACTGCTACTGTGTCTGATGGTCTTGTGGCCTTCTGCTCAACTGACTTGTTTTAATGTGTCAGTAGCCCACCTTTTCCCTTCCCCTGTCAGTAGAAATGGTTCCACCAGGCTTAGTATTTATCTACGGAGAAGAATAAACAGTCAGTGTTTTAATCTGAGACTTTTCATCAGGTCTGGAAATGAAGGGGGCGGTAGTCAGTGTAAGAAATTGGGTGAGGGAGAGGTGTAAAAGCTGGCAGGTGACAGATGAGAGCAGATAAGGCGAAGCTGAGTGTTTTGGGGAAGGCTGATGGTGTGAGAAGGTGACAGATGGAAGAGACAGAGGACTGAATAAGAAGGAATTTAACAGAGTGGACCATGGCAAAAAAGGAAGTGAGAAACCACAGGGAGCTGACGGGCAAGTTCTGAAGGTGGGGAAGGGGAAGTGAAGGGATGAAAGGGCTACGCCACTCGTTTCACCCAACACCTTGCATTTATTTGATGGTCTACCATATTCTCCTATTAAATTCCCCCTTCTTCAGAGTTTCACCTCTCACCACTGGCCCAGTCTGTGCCTGCCAGCTCCAAGTCAGCTCAGCCACAAGAAACCATGAAGTTGGTTGAAAGGACACTTGAAGCAGCTTGAGGGTAGTTTACACCCTGAAGATCTCATTACACCTGTACCTATGTGTTTCCTGACAGTAGCTTCAAACGCCTAACCTGCCAGCTGTAAATAGATAAACTTCAGCCGTTCAAGGTGTTTTTGAACCTGTATAAACCCATAGGTGTGAAGGTAAACACAGGCGTCATGGTCACCTTCCTTTCGCTGTATGATTAATCGCTGTGTGAGAGCTCCAAGCTGTGAATAGCCTGATATCAATGAAAAATGAGTGGTGACCATCGAGGGAATGAAAGCAACAAAGAAGCACAGAAATGTAGTCAATAAGAGTATTGCCATGATGCGGCAATGAAGTTTGATTTGGCAGATGCTTTGTCCATTAGACTATCAGTCCATCAGACACGATGATCAAAACATTGAAACTAGAAAAGAAGACCTTTAAACTGTGTACATTGATAGTTCCTTGATTTGTTGGGACTGTTTAGAATATTTATTTACCAGATGATGAAGATTCAGAACAGGCTATATGGTGATCACGTGTGCTCACTGATAAAATTGCCAGGACAATTTTGTGACATACACCAGGGTGCAATGAAATTCCTTGGTGACATAAGTATCAGATAATAAAAACAAAATCAATGACTACAGTAATGAATGCAAAACAGTTGACTCGTGTAAGGATTGTAGTGCAGCCTGAAGTTCTGCAAAAATAAATGCTGAAGCGATAATAATGAAGTCAGGTAGGGTTAAGAGTCTGAGGATATGGCAGCACCACCTGGAATTGGATGTGAAAGGTGTGATTGGTTCAGGAGTCTGATAGCAGTCGCAAAGAAGCTATTCTTGTCTGGCAATCCAGGCCTTCAAGTTCCCCTATGTTTTTCTGCAAAGGCTGTTTGCTAAATGTGCCAGTTCTGGGCTTGCTATTGGCCAGATATCGTCCTCAGTTTCTGAGCTTTGTTTCCATTAAAGTTGATGGAAGAGAGTTTCAGAAGCAAATTGCAAGGCGCAGTGGAGCAAGCAAACGTTCTGCAGGAAGAATTCAGCAAGGTTCAAAGTATGTATATGTAATACAACCTTGAGTTTCAACTCCTTACAGGCAACTACAAAACTAAACAAAGAAACCCAAAGGAGCCCATTAAAAAAAAGACTTTTAAACACACGTTTAAGAAAAAGACCGTCAAACGCCCAATCTGTAGTGCACAGAGAAAAGAAATCGAGTAGCATCTGTGGGAATAAATGAATTGCTACCCTTTCAGGATGAAACCCTACATCAGGCTGACCCCTATACCCTTCTCATTACCCCCTTCTCCTTTGCAGCGCCTGCTCTGACATGGATCCTATTAAGCCAAAGGTTCCAGGGATTGCATTAATGCTAATAGCATAGACTGAAACCTGCACTTGAATGGTCTGGTAGTCAATTTCCCCTGAAAGTTTGCTGGATTCGATGGGTTTTAGTTACTGTTGACTTCTTTGCATTTCTTTCTCTTTGCATCTTGAAGATCACAACTAAATTGTTCCAGTAGTCTGAGGCATTACCTGCAATTGACTCAGTGGCATATCTGACATGCTTGAGGAAACAGCTATTTACCTGATGTCACTTTTGTGACAAATTTTGCATAAACAGTTTATTCCAAGAGCGAACTAGGCCTACGCAGTCCCAAGAGGCAAATTCAACCACTGACTTGTAAAATTCTTCATGTAAATTGAATGATTTCTATTTCGAAGATTTCCTGATTAAACCTCCCGTTTACACATGGTATTGTTTTGTATAATAGAACATTAAAAATGAAACAATGAATAAATTATGCAGATTATAAAATGCATAGTGATATATTTTCACCTCCATGTGTTGTGTCAGAAAAATAGACATAGAATGTCCAACTGTCAGTGAATATATTAGTTCAGAATTAATTAGTTCAGAATGGTTGTAGACAGGTCATATTCTGCATGGAGGTCGGTCACCAGTGGAGTGCCTCAAGGATCTGTTCTGGGATCCTTACTCTTTGTGATTTTTATAGATGACCTGGATGAGGAAGTGGAGCGATAGTTAGTAAGTTTGCTGATGACACAAAGGTAGGGGGTGTTGTGGATAGTGTGGAGGGCTGTCAGAGGTTACAGCGGGACATTGCTAGGATGCAAAACTGGGCTGAGAAGTGGCAGATGGAGTTCAACCCAGATAAGTGTGAAGAGGTTCATTTTTGCAGGTCAAATATGATGGCAGAATATAGTATTAATGGTAAGACTCTTGGCAGTGTGGAGGATCAGAGGGATCTTGGGGTCCAAGACCATAAGACGTTCAAAGCAACTGTGCAGGTTGACTCTGTGGTTAAGAAGACATATGGTGCATTGGCCTTCATCAATTGTGGAATTGAATTTAGGAGCTGAGGGGTAATGTTGCAGCTATATAGGACCCTGGTCAGACCCCACTTGGAGTACTGTGCTCTGTTCTGGTCCCTCACTACAGGAAGGATGTGGAAGCCATAGAAAGGGTGCAGAGAAGATTTACAAGGTTGTTGCCTGGATTGGGGAGCATGCCTTATGAGAATAGGTTGAGTGAACTCAGTCTTTTCTCCTTGGAGTGAAAGAGGATGAGAGGTGACCTGATAGAGGTGTATAAGATGATGAGAGGCATTGATCATGTGGATAGTCAGAGGCTTTTTCCCAGGGCTGAAATGGTTGCCACAAGAGGATACAGGTTTAAGGTGTTGTGGAGTAGGTACAGAGGAGATGTCAGGGGTAAGTTTTTTACTCAGAGAATGGTGAGTGCATGGAATGGGCTTCCGGCAACAGTGGTGGAGGCGGGTATGATAGGGTCTTTTAAGAGGCTTTTAGATAGGTACATGGAGCTTAGTGAAATAGAGGGCTATAGGTCAGCCTAGTAATTTTTAAGGTCGGGACATGTTCAGCAGAACTTTGCGGGCCGAAGGGCCTGTATTGTGCTGTAGGTTTTCTATGTTTTGAACTGTTTTCAATTATAAATAAGTGGATTACTTTTTACTTTACTTTATACCTTACTTTATACCTTAAATTAGAAAATTACTGTAGAACTATCTTAAAGGAATTAACATGTAAACATGAGAGTGGAATTTCACTATTTGTAAGTAATGCCAAACAAGGAGATGAATTGTAAGAGGTTGACTTTCCCATGGTATTGTGAGGCTAGCAGGGTGGGCAGACTCGTGGTAGATGAAGTTTAATATGGAGAAGTGTGTTAGTGCAGAACTTGAGATAATAACCTGGATTTTTTTTTTTGACCAGCAATTTTAAATTGACCATAAGGGATATTATTTTCAAACTGTTTATTATTGATATTTTTACCCTTTTTTGGTAGAAGAGGCAGCAAGAAGTAAAGCAGATTTCATGGTACAGCTTTAAAAAATGCTGAGCTCTAGAGGCACTGAATGTAAGAGTTGAAATATATTGCAGCTGTACAAAACATTAGTGAGAACACACTCAGAATATTATATACACTTCTGGTGGTCTGGATAGAAGACTACCAGGTTCAGGTACAGTAACTCTCCTACACCCATGAAATTCTTACACTAACCTGAACATCCCCAAACTTACCTCAGCAATGGAACAACTACAGACCCTACCTTGTTCTCCCATTGACTTCTCTTTAATGTACCTTTATGTTCTTTTGCAATAAGGTCTTACTTTTGCAGAGACTTGTTTTCTCACTGCATTGTATAATATTATGCATAATTTACGTACACTTTAAATTCTGCGTGCTGTCTGTGATACCGTTTCAAGTAAATGTTTCATGCCACTGTACCTCACCATACTTGTACACATTACAATAAACTCAACCTGACTTTACTGAGTCTAGCAGGTTTAAGCTATGAATAAAGACAGGACAGGCTGGAATTTTTTTCCACCCACAGCACTGGAGGCTTGGAAGTAACCATATGAAGCTTCGTAAAACCATGAGGGGCAAAGATAAGGGGATAGATCAGAACTTTATTCCTAGACCAGGGGTGCCAAAAACTGGAGGGCTGAAAGGGAAAAGAATGAAAAGAGATCAGAGGGCAACAACAATGTGTGTGTATAGAATAATCTACTAGAAATTGATCAGGGCTGGTATCATTAAAATGGTTAAAGGACATTTACACAGGAACATGGTTAAAAAAAAGTTCAGAGTATGTCCCAAATGAAAGGAAATTAACTAGCTCAAGTGGACAAATTGGTTAGCACAGACAAATGGGCCGAATGGTCTGTTTTCATACTGTGCAGCTCTATGATTATAACCTTCGACTGTAATTTTCAGGAAGAGAGGAACCAAGTGTTGTGAATGTGTAGCACACAAAAGGAGTAGTTAGCAAAGGAGTGAAAATTTAAAAAAAAACTGCAGGTGATAGAAATCTGAAATAAAATTAGAAAATGCTGGAAAAATCTCAACAAGTCAGGCAGCACCTGCAAGAATGGAAAAAGAGCCAACTTTAAAGATCCTTCACCTGCAATGTTAACTCTGTTTCCCTTCAACCTAAAGCATTAATTTTTTTTTTCTCTTCCCACAGAAGCTGCTAATTGGTTGACTATTCCCTTCAATTCCTGTTTTTATTTCAGTTAATAAAGCTGGCTTCTTGCAGGAAGAGTGAAGGTACTTACTTGAGATTTTGGGCAAGAGACACGGGGAGGAGAGGAGAGTGTGAGTGAGGAGATAGTGAAGTTGAGGGGAAGTAGAGGGTGGTTACAATCTCGAACATTCTGCCTGTGAGACTGGTAGATGATCAAATGGGAATTGGATTGTTACCAAAAGTGAAGAAATCTACTGTGCTGCAGAGAGGGGTGGGAGTGGTGGAGAGGGAGGGAGGGAGAGAGTGTGTGTGTGTGATAGGGACAGAGAGAGAAAGTGAGAGAGAGATGGGGAAGTGAAGGAAGGAAAGGGAACTGATGAGATTACAGGATTACTCCAGAGAGATAGCATAACTGAAAGGGTCGAGTGGCTTCCTTCTGTGACACGATGCGATGAATCATTTCTTACAGAGACTATCTAGACGGCAGTCTTGTTATAGCTTTACCAATAGTACCACACAATTGATTTCTAATGCTCTCTGAAACTGTCACCAAATCTCATTTATTAATCTCCCTTGTGTTTGATGATCTATACTGTCCCCTGATCAAACAGTGCTCTGAGATGAAGCTTCTTACTACTGTTTTCAAATCTTGCAGCACTGCCACTCCTCCCTCTCTCTGCAGTCTTTCTGAACCGCTTAACATTTCTCTGCCCAACCAATTCTGCTCCCATGTGCAGCACTGAATGGCCCACACACTGGCAAGTGTCCCTTCACTATCTCTGGAACTTCCTCCCAATATAAAGTCATAGTCATCGAACAGCACAGCACAGTAACAGACCCTCCATATCTCTCCCACCCATGTACTTATCCAAACTTCCCTTAAATGTTGAAATTAAATCCACATCCACAACATCTGCTGGCAGCTTGCTCCACACTCTCACCACTCTCTAAGTGAAGAAGCTTCCCCTCATATTCCCCTTAAACATATTTCACCTTCCACCCTTAGCCCATGACCTCAAGTTCTAGTCTCAGCCAACCTCAGTGGAAAAAGCAAGCTTGTATTTACCCTGTCTATACCACTCATAATTTTATATGTCTCTACCAAATCTCCACTCATTCTCCTATATTCCAGGGAATAAAGCCTTAACCTGTTCCACCTTTCACTATAACTCAGGCATCAAGTCCCAGCAAAATACTTGCAAATTTTCTTAGCATTCTTTCAATCTTACTAATATCTTTCTAGTAAGTAGGTAACCAGAACTACACACAATACTCCAAATTAGACTTGACATGCATCTTGTATAACTTCAACATAACATCACAATTCAGTGCTTTGATTTATGAAGACCAATATGCCAAAAGCTCTCTCTGTCTCCACCATTTACCTCTCCTCTTTCCTTGAAAATCACTTCATAAAGTCCAACTCTTTATCCAAATCTTTAATGATCTGACTAAATACATTAGCCAGCAATGTTTGATAACACTCCTATGAAACCAATCTCTCGAACATGCTACAATATGTAAATAAAAATTGCAATTAAGGAATATTGATTGAGATTTATGGAAGACTGTCTTGTTTATTTTGTTTTTCTATGGGATAATTAGGAGTACAAAACACATTGACCTTTACGGTATTCCATTTTTAACAAATAATTTTATAATTTTTGAGTTATAATTATCTTTATTACAATACTCTTGGAAATATTCCATTCTTATCATTATCTTTAAATGCAAATGTATAAAATATTAAAGATTCTGTTGACTGGAGATTTTGAGAAAAAAGCTGCAAAATAGCCAGAAGCTTACCAAAATCTTTTCACTGTGCATTTCCAAACTGCTGAGTGGCGTGGGTCAAGTATTGTTGCTGACGAGCTACAAGCCATAAATTTTCAGACCGGTCTGACAGAAAGAGATGAGTGTTGATTTTCAAGTCATAGGCACAGAATACTGAGATGATCAAGAAACTGTTCTTGATATAGGAGATTTGTTTTGCTGATTTCCCTTGAGTTATGCACAATTTTCCAATATATTTAGGTGTAATGGTAGAGGATTCCAATTTTTTTTAGCAACTTTTCAAGTTCTAAAATAATCTATCTTCAATATCCTTAGATACTTCAACCTCTAACCTCATCCAGCAGGCAGATTAAGTTGAAATTCATTTTGGCAGCAATTTTAAACTGACCACAAGAGACATAAATTTAACTTGTTTTTAATTAACATATCCCCTTTACAAAGTATTAACCTTGATCTCTCCCAAAATATAACCAGGGGAATGCAAGTACTGGAATCTGGAGAAAAATATATCTGCTGGAAGAATTGTTACTAGTACTGGTATGGTTTATTAATGTCACATGTACTAAGATACAGTGAAAATCTTGTCTTGCATACAGTCATACAAATTATTACGCAAATAATTCAAATTCAAATCATTATGCAATGCTTTGAGCTAGAATAAGGTAAAACAATAACAATGCATAAAAACAAATGAAAAAGTGCAGTGCAGGTAAACTGTAAAATACAAGATCATAATGAGGTAGAATTTAATGGGTCGAGCTGCATCTGTGGTGGGAAAAGAATTGTTGATATTACACATCAAAGCTCTGCAGCAGACTTGGAGGCAGGAATGTTTATGTGTATTCTTTTCCTCCCACAGATGCTGCTTGACAAGCTCAGTTCCTCCAATAGATTATCTGTTGATCTCTCACAAATTTACTCTTCTGAAGTTTAGATCTATTACTTATCCTGGGTCTGGTGAATTTCATTCTAGCAGCAAACAATAGCCAGTATTTTGTGGAGAAATGAGGGAAGTTCCTTGTGGTACTGCAAGCATTTTCACATAGTAGTGTCACCAAGTCTGGAATTCCTGCCTTAATGCTGGAATCAGTAAAATCTCTGGATGACCTTCTCCAGTGATTTCCCAATTACACTCTGAAACTGGGTTCCTTATGGGTTATATAGCCTTGTATGAATTTGAGGCAGTGAACTCCATATTCCAACTTCTCTCTGTTCAGATGTTCCTCCTAAATCCCCGTTTACAACTAAGGCTTGCCCAGCCAAGTGCTTCTTTAATTTGTTCAAATTATTTTCCAATGCGACTGACATGAAATACAAGTTTACAAAATGCACAATAAAAATGAGGAAATATTTACAGGCTTAAATTATATTACCTTTCATCTGGTACATTAACATTTTAATGGCATATGTTGCCTTCTTATTATGATGGATATCCTCTACTATGTGAGAACTTTAATTACATTTCCTTAGCAGCTATCCTGGAGAAACTACCCCTCTCTCACCCTCCCTGAAGACAATCTGTCCTCTTGCCCACCTTCTCACCACCCACCCAACACTAAACCGCTCATAACATGTGGTATATTTAAAAAAAACGTATATTATTATCAAAGTGCAATGTTCCCATCAATGTACACATCCAATATTTCTCTTGAACTCAGTTGTGTTTCCCTTTCCTGATGGGATCAGAGAATTGTAATGGTATAAAATGAAGCCATTCAGCCCCCATCAAGACTATGCAAGGTTGACACAAGAAGAACCCTGATTCATTGAATTATTATTGGGTTTGAAAATTGATTTCCTTTTAGAAAGCCTTGGTGACAGGTGCTTCTTATAGACTCTTTTTTCATATTCTAAGAGATAATTCCCCATTACATTTTTAGGGAATGTTGGTCACAAAATACAGAAAGACAGATTATTTTAAATGCTTAGAGATTGAATAGTATTGGTGTTCAGAGGGACATTGTACAGAAAACCATGAGAACTAATATGCATGTTCCACAAGCAGTTAGGAAGACAGATGATAAATTTGACCTTCATAACAAGAGTGGAAAAGTCTTAGTCCAATTATAAAGAGGCTACATTGTTAATTACTTCCTATACCTAATAAAGTGGTCACTGTGTGTTTTTCTCGTAGTCTTCTGCTGCTGTCCACTTCGAGGTTTGATGTGTGTTTGGAGATGTTCTTCTGCACATTACTGTTGTAACATGTGGTTATTTGAGTTATTGTTGCCTTCCTGTCAGCTTGAACCAGTCTGGCCATTCTCATCTGACTTCTTTCATTAACAAGGCATTTTTGCCCACAGAACCGCTTTTCACTATTCAATCATGGCTGATTTATTATCCTTCTCAATCCCAGTAGGGGTTACTGTCCAGGCCAAAAATGAGGAGACATATTTTCAGCTAAAAGCAATAAATCTTTTTGAGATGTTGAGGCCCGATTTCTGATTATGTTCAGTTTGGGAAGGACAGGTTTGTACATCTTGAGAGAATCAAAGGATATATGGTTAAAGCAGAAAAGGGGTGTTGAGGCAAAAGATTAGTCATGATCGTAGTGAAATGTAGAGTAGGCATGAAAGAATTGACTTCTGCTTCTATATCATATCCTCTTATTCAGTCTTTCAGAGACATAGGGAGAGTGGGATCTCAGTGGAGTGTAGGAAAAGGACACAATGGAGGAAGAGTGTTGCATGCATTTATTTAATATATTTGAAATCAGAAGAGAGGGTTTCATTTGGAGAACAATTCAGTCATACCACAGCTTTGTTCATCACCTGGCTTCATTATTATACAACTGTTATATTTAACAGAGGCACAAAACTTTATCAAAGGTGACAGAGCCGTAAACAATTCTCTAGATGCTGGAAGTCTTGAGCAACACACCCAACTGTTGGTGGAATTTGATGGGTAAGACAGCATCTATGAAGCATCCTGAAGAAGAGTCTTGTCCCAAAGCATCAACCATTTATTTCCCTACATGGATGCTGCCTGACCTGCTGAGGTCCTTCAGTACTTTGTACGTGGTCATCAAAGTCAAAACATCCTCCCGTAATACTGCATTCATTGTTCAAGAACAGTGACATTAACTTATAGCTGTTGGAAAATGGGGTGCCAAATAGTTAAAATATGCAGTGAATAAAGTTACGAGGATACTACCACCCATGCTGCAAGATTTAATTTGTTTTTTTTTTAAACCCCCATATGTGCAGGAATATAATTGCATGCAATAACTTTTTTATTGAGTATTGAGCAGCATTGTGATGATGTTGTCAACATTATGCTTTCTGCATTCATAACTTCTCTGTCAGAAGTTTGAATACAGCCAGAAGGTCAAAGGAAAACTTTAAGCATCTAATGAATTGAACTACACTTAACAAACTCTACAATGGTTGCAGCTAATGTTCTGATTCATGTAACACGGGAGCCAATTGCAAAACATTCATTGCCTTGAACAGTTTTGTAAAATATTTCGAGAGTAACTTCGCAAAAGTAAAATAAATTAATAGACTTCATTATACTCAGATACACAATTCTTGTTGCCTGTCTCTGAAACAGTAATACTTTAACCTAATGCTGTTGAGAGGCACCTTTGAAAACCATTTTAAGATAGTGTTAATTATTGGAACACAGCAGCTAACACCAGCTAAATACTATCTGGATTGAAATGTTTCCCATTTGACTGGGAATTGAGAGCTGTCAGCCACTCATCATCAGGCTCTAAATGGTTTATACCTGATTGTTATTGGTGGCTTTTGGTCAGATTTATCTGGAGTTACGCAGTCTGCATCCAATTTAAGAGATTAGTCCATCTGGTTAAACAATTATTCTAACAGATCCTGGTGTTAGGTCAATGGAGTAAGTGTAAATTGACACAAAGATTGGTATATAAGGCACATTCTCGTGGGGTAGGGAGATAGGCAACTATTTGGAAAGAGACAGGAAATGAAGGTTGACTTTTTAAAAAGCTATCATGGAGGATAGATCTGCAATAAATGAACTGGCTTTTAGTAACCCGTAAGATTATTACACTCTCAGGTTGCATGTGTGGTTGAATTGTATCCTATAAGGTCGTTACCCCCTCTACTTATATTTGTGCTTGAAATGAAGCCAACAGATATTGACAATATTGATGCTTTTATTGAGTTGAAGGGAATTGTGAGTTTATGGGTAAGCGGCAGGGAAGTGGAGCTGAGGTCATTCAGATCCACCATGACCTTACTGACTGGCAGAGCAGGCTTAAAAGAGTTAAACACCCAAATCTCACTCTTAATTCCATCAGCTTCCTTCTAAATTCAATCATTCATAAACATGGTCTAAACATCTCAAGACTTATAAGATTCTGAATATTCTCTTGCCCTGAGCCTACTTTTGTGGCATGGATTCTCCCCTACCAATGACTCCTCCTGTCTTCCACCTTGCTCCTATTCTGTCAGCTTCCCACTCTGGATCTTTTTATCTGCATTTTGTATGTGACACTGAATATTAAGGATTTATTTGATCGGTTCTTTTGGGGTTTCTTTGTTTTGTGGCAGCCTGTAAAGAGACGGATCACCAGGTTGTATTTTTTGATAATAAATTTACTTTAAACTTTGAATTGTAAGAGAAAAAAAGGGAAAAGAATATCATAAATGGGAGGCAGTTAGAAAACTGGAAGGAGGTATAGGCTGGTATGAGCTATCTGCACTGAAGTCTTGAAAAAGATGAGATGAAGCAGAATGGTTTATAAGAGGTGGGATAAAAAAGGAAGGGAAAAGCAAGGGTACCAGATTCAACACAGACATTTCTCAGTCATGAGAGGGGGAGGAAATTGTTCAACATAATGTCCAGGGCTTTAACCAACCAGACTTTGCAGGAAAAATTGTTTCTTTTCTCACCAATAAAACTCTGTGCAGGTAATAAATACCAATCACACAGACTTTGCATTTTCATTCCTTTTTCTATTAGAATGCTGTGCATGGCTTTTATGCAGACCATCAAACAATTCCATTTGTTTGAGAGGTCTCTTGGTCAGTGCTGTAAGGGAAAGGAAAAAATGCTTTTGAATAAAAAAAAATCTGTCTGGGATTGGTGGGAAAAATAAAATATGCTCATAAATATGAAGGGCAATGAAGGCTTCAGAAAAATAATTAAGTTTAACTCTGAACTAGTTCTAAATCACAGTTGTTATTGATAATATTTCAGCCTGATATTCTGGTCACTGAAACTTGATTCAACGTGAGCAATATTTTTACACTAACTAAAAGTATCTCATTTTGTCAAACACAAGTAAACATAAAAACCCCCCTACAAATTAGATCAAAAACAGACAAAAAATTTCAAGTGTAAATGATATCTCAGGAAGGATATCATATATTTTACTGATCAATATAATGTCCGAATATGTGTTTGTTATTATTATTTTGTTGACTTATCTTCATTGGGGGGAGGGTTTGTAATTATGGAAAAGTAGAAAAATGCAGCCAAATGAAAACAGCTTGGGTTTTTGTTTTCCTGTCCCTTTATTACAGTGAGTTGCCCCAGAACTTAGATACAACTCAGATAAGATGGAAGCAATGGACTAAGCCATCGTCGCCATCAGAGATTCTGCTCACATGCTCACACCTGGGAGTTGCTCTGCAAATAGAAAAAGTGAAAAAATTCAGAGCAACAGGCAAAACTTCCATTTCAAACTGGTGAGAGGACTTCCACTGATAAATATTGCAGCACAGATGGCAAATTTGCTATTTCCTGACAGGATTCTGTTCATCTTGGACGCAAAAATATGTGTTATTAAGTAAAATATTGCTGTAGTGCAAACCTGATGACTAATTTTACCCCATTTTTTTGTTGATTGAGGCTGTTGTGATGTTGCAATCTATCAACTTTCCCTATAATAATTCCCTCTATGCTGAGTCTCTTGTTGATATTGCACTTAGCCTGGAAGTTTCACAAAAAAAAATACTGCAAGTGATATTTGTGTGTGTTTCCCTCAGTCACAGATTGCCCAGGGATTCTGGTGTATTTATAGCTTGGGAGTCTAGCTAATGCATGGGATATACAAAACAACTATCTCAATGAATGACAATGCATAGCCCAGAGCAATAAAGTGAATGGTATGGGGAATGGGGGAATCAACTCACTTTTGAGAGTCACTCTTCCTCTCAGAGGAATCATCTACTGTAAAACTCTTTCCAGTCGTACTTAATATAGTGTTGATCTTCAGTGGTGCTCCTGTGAGCTTTAGCTAATCGATATTCAGATTGATTCTGTCCAACATAGGCTAATTTTAACATTGTACAAGAAATTCTAGACTTGAATATTTGATCCTGCTTCTTGGCCAAAAAGAAATGGTATGCTTGAGAGACCTGTGCTTCACGCTGAGGCTGTGAAGGTTATGATGATTAACGTCGTCATGGTAGCTGGAACGTAGGCAAAATTCAGCTTTCTATGTCACCATTACTGGAAAATTTGTTACTTTAAGCATTCCTTCATCTTTTTTCAACGGTACAATGGAAAAAGAAGGAATTTAAAACACTTTTCACAACTACAGAATATCAAGTCAAGTCAAGTCAAGTCAAATCACTTTTTATTGTCATTTCGACCATAACTGCTGGTACAGTATACAGTAAGAAGGAGACAATGTTTTTCAGGACCATGGTGCTACAAGAAACAGTACAAAAACTACACTGAGCTATGTAAAAACAACACAGAAAAAAACTACACTAGACTATAGACTGCATAAAGTGTGCAAAACATTGCAGACATTACAATAACTAATAATCAAGGCAATAGACACAATGGAGGGCAGTAAGCTGTTGACAGTCCAGGCTCTGGGTATTGAGGAGTCTGATGTCTTGGGGGAAGAAACTGTTACATAGTCTGGTCGTGAGAGCCTGAATGCTTCGGTGCCTTTTTCCAGATGATAGGTGGGAGAAGAGTTTGTATGAGGGGTGTGTGGGTTCCTTCATAATGCTGTTGGCTTTGCAGATGCAGCGTGTAGTGCAAATGTCTGTAATTGTGGGAAGAGAGACCCCGATAATCTTCTCAGTTGATCTCACTATCTGCTGCAGGGTCTTGCGATCTGAGATGGTGCAATTTTCAAAGCAGGCAGTGATGCAGCTGCTCAGGATGCTCTCAATACAACCCCTGTAGAATGTGATGAGGGTGGGTGGGGGGAGATGGACTTTCCTCAGCCTTCACGAAAATAGAGATGCTGTTGGGCTTTCTTTGCTATGGAGCAGGTGTTGAGGGACCAGGTGAGATGCTCCGCCAGGTGAACACCCAAGAAATTTGGAGCTCTTTACAATCTCTACCGAGGAGCCGTCGATGTTCAGTGGGGAGTGATTGCTCCACGCTCTCCTGAAGTTAACAACCTTGGCTATGTTACAAGTGACAAGGCCTTCATAAGGTTGAGTCCAAACTATCATGAAGGAAAACAGATCTATTGCTTCTACCCAAGGCAACAGAACTGGGATTTGGTTTAACCCAAAAAGCTGGACCCACTTAAGTGACAGACCTATGCCTCAGAGAAATAGGTGCAGGATCAGAATCAGGTTTATTGTCACTGAATCAGTCATGAAATATGTTGTTTGCAGGCAACAGTACAGTGCAGGCATAACAAATTCCTATAAGTTACAATAAAAAAAGTGCAAAAGAAGAATAGTGAGTTAGTGCTCATGAACTGTCTAGAAATTAGATGGTGGTGGGGGGGGGGGTGTAGTAATTGGGTAAAAGCTGTTCCTAAAATGTTGAGTTTTGGATCTTCAGGCTCCTGTACCTCCTCCCTGTTGCTTGTAATGAGAAGAGGGCATATCCTTGATAGTGAGGATCCTTAATGATGGCACTTTCTTGAGGATGTCTTCAATGGTGGTGAGTCTTGTGTCTATGATGGAGCTGGATGAGTCTACAGCCTTTTGAACCCTCTTATGATCCTATGGTACCTCCATACCAGAGATGCAAAGAAGTCAGAATGCTCTCCACAATACTTTGGAAGAAATTTGCTAGAGTCTTTGGTGATGTACCAAATCTCCTCAAACGCCTTGTGAAGTATAGTTGCTGTCTTGCCTTCGTCGTGATTGCATCAATATTGTAGGTCCAGAAAAATGTGATCCTCAAGATCATGAAACTGCTCTACAGTAAACTGGTGTCAGTTTTATTTGTTTATTGTGTGGACCTTTATTGTGGTGAGATTGAAGTCTAAAGGAGTTTCATTTTAAACAAGTTTGGTGAAATAGTTTATTATTCTCACTTCTTTTTTTTTTCACTTCTGAAGAGGTTAGATGAAAAGCTTTTTCTGCATGCCATCAACATAAAACAACAGCCCATTGATGACCATGTAAGAGTCATGGAGTCATGCAGCAAGGAAATAGATCCTTCAGCCCACTGTGTCCATGCTCACCAACAACTACCCAACTACCCACTTATACTTATCCTACATTAATAGCTTTTGCTTCATTCTCTCACATTCCCAACAACTTCCCCCTGATTCTACCACCCACCAACACACCAGGGGCAATTTACAGTGGTTAATTAACCGACTAAGCTGCATGTTCTTGGGATGTGGGATGAAACGAGGTCACACTGAGGCCACAGTTACAGGGAGAACCTGCAAGGGCCACACAGCCAGTAACCAAAGGCAGGCTTAAACCCAGTGAAAGGCTTTGTTTGCACACCATTGGTACAGTTCATTTCATCACATCAGCACATCAACGTAGTACAAGAGAAAAGCAATAGCAGAATGCAGAATACAGTGTTACAGTTATAGATAATGTACTGCGCAGCAGGCAATAAGTGAAAATAACATAATGCAATGAATTTTGAGTTTAGTGGGTGGTGGGGTGGAGATATGTCTCTACTAAAGGAGGTGTAATGTGTTCAAACTCACCACTGGACTACAGGTCACCCTTGGGCATGGTGTAGCACCTGCTTGGCCTCTATATCAGGGTTACATGAAGCCATGGGTGCATGTGAGCTGCTGGTGCATATTACAAGTCCTGGTTATCTGACCACTGATGCCCGGCAGACAATCTCTGAAGAGTATTGATAAGAGCTGAGGTCACCTATCTTGTAAAGATATTGCCCAGAAGAATACAATGGCAAACCACTTCTGTAGAAGAAGTTGCCAAGAACAATCATGGTCCAAGACCATGATGACCTACATGACTGAGATGGCACATAATGATAATGATGATGATGTGAGGTTAAGACTCCACCTTATCATACGAAAGGTCAGTTCAATAACATGACAGAAGCCATCCTTGAAACTGATCGTTTGTGATTACAGAGTTATGTATCACCTGCTCGATGGGAGGGGAGAGAAGAAAGAATAGCTGGGGTGGTGAGAATCTTTGATTATGTTGGCTGTTTTACCAAGAAACGTAGGAAGAGTCCATGAAGGGGAGGCTAGTTTCCATGATGTGCTAAGCAGTGTCCACACTCTGCAATTACTTGTAGAGTAGTTGCCATACCAACTCATGATACATGCTCGGGATGCTTTTGCAAGTGCATCTATAAAAAATGAGGAGGGTCAATAAACCAGGTTTTTTTTTAGCTTCTGAAGGAAGAAGAATCACTGTTGTGTTTTCTTGATCATGGAGTCTAAGTGTTTTTCTAGGGCAGGCTATTAATGATGTTTACTGCTAAATATTTGAAGCTCTCCGCCATCTCCACCTCAGCACAGTTGATGCAAACAGAAGCATGTGCAGCACCCACCTTCCTGAAGTTAATGATTCAGTCTTTCTATTATCAAGCAAAACATCTTCATCAAAGGTCAGTCTGGTGGTACAGTAGTATATTAGTTCTAATGTTTCACAGCTGTAGTGATCCAGATTCTGATCCTGACCTTGTGTGGAGGTTACATGCTCTTACTGTGACTGCGTGCATTTCCTCCCAAATCTCAAAGACAGGCGGCTTGCTAGATTAATTGACAGTTAAACCTCATGTCAAAAGGTCAAACTGATTTAGAGCGGAGATAAGGAAAGTGTGAGAGCAAAGAGGTTACTGTAATAAAAGAATGGGAGCTTCGTAGCCATAATCTATTTCTTGAGAAAATATGCAAAATGTAAATATCAGATGGACATTGGTCAGGACCCAAGGACCACTGTGCTACCTTGGGAACAATAAAGCAAAAAATTGCCAAAGAGCAAAATTATTTTTGGATAGATTTCTGGACTTTAAGAAAGCAGGTTGCATTTAAAAGGAAGTTAGTCAGAGGAATGACATTTTAAATCATTGGCTTCAAACAGTCAGAACATTATTGAAATGCTGAAATTAAACTTTCAGTTAATTGAAATTAATTTTAATGTGCTTTATAATAGGAGCCAATAGATCTTTAATGGCATCGGTCGAATTTAGTTTGGGCCGTGAGATACATTTGTCTAGATATTGGATCAATTAGGCCAGATTTTTAAATGCTAATCATGCAATAATCAATCTTATCCAGAATAGGTTGTGCTGGAGATTGATGCTGGGGGAGAATTTATCCAGTATAAAGTTAGACAGGGCACTTCCAGAAGCTATACATGTAAGGGTGCCTGGAGCTTGTGCTGTCTGAGATGTTTATGAAATAGCTTCCCACAGTCAGCATCATACCATTGCTCTAGTTACAACTGAATTAGAACTTCAGCTGGGAGAAGGACCATCAGATTCAACCAAAGAGAAAACAAGAAGCACAGATTTTCTAAAGCCCCCACTGAGGCACATATTAACAGGCCTCATTTTGATGGTGCTTTTGATCACAATATCTGCTGGACTACCATTCTCATCATCAATACGTTTATCCAATCATTCCTTTCTTGTTCCATCACTATTTGCAGCCTTTTGTGTATTGCGCATCCTGATGCATCTTGATGCTATACTTTCCTCACCGATCACAGAACATCACAGTCCTGGAACAGGCCCTTCAGCTCACAACATCTGCACTGACCATGAAGCCAGTCTAAACTAATCCCTCTGCCTGTATTTGGTTCATGTCCCTCCATTCCCTGCCTGTTCATGTGTCACCCTGAGCATTGCAGTGGCATTTCGACCACTCTTAACAAGGGGCTTCAGCAAATAGGTTGAATTGGGGGCTGCCATATGTGCCAAAGATCAACACTCACTTACTTATTTTCCCATGCAGTAGGGATAAATTATTTGCATTTCAACAATCTTTCTGGTTCATGTTTCGACAAAGTCATGGCAATTACAATATTCCAAACATATGCCAGAATGCAAAGCTTCTATTACGTGATGAGCAATCATCACGATTCCAGTAGTCCTTGGAACCAATTTTGCCATTTTTCAGAAGACTTGACATAGCACTTGCATCCAATTTAACATCATTCTAGTGCACATGAATGAGTTTAATCTAATTTCTAAGCAATTGTTCTGTATATTCAAATGATGCAAGTGTTTAGAAACAGCTGATGTTTTATTTCTCAACCATGACCTTGAAATCTATTGTCACTGCTACAAGAAATGAATAAAGATAAATTCAATTTCATATTCTGCGTGTAGTTTTTGTACTTGAATGGCTAAATCCTCTGGATTTATGACATAGACACAGACTCATAAGCATCTGCTGTGATGGTATTCCAGGCAGGATTTTGGAATTGTAACAGGAGAGTAACTTCCACTGTAAAATTGACCAGCAACTTCTGATGAATGCAATTGAGCAGTCAAGCATATGAATCCAGCACTGCTGTGTACAATTCCATGTTCCTCTGCAGGGAGTATCGTTTTCTACTTTCTCCAGCAAACTCCTCATGAATCAATGATCTAGTGAGAGATTCATCGCTGACCACCAATCCCAGGCCAGTTTGCTACCTTGCTCTCTCAGAGAGCTCTTGGTCTCTTTCTTGTTGCAATCTCAATGGTTGTCAAAAAGACAACTAAATCACAGGGATGCCTCAGCAAAGAAATAAAATTCAGTGCCCAAATGAAACAGCAGCAGATGTGTATTTTTAAAGGTCTGCTTAACAATAATTTTAGCTTCAATCATAATAGTGGGACTAATGTCTGTCAACTGTGGGACTACTGTTTAACTTTGAACAGGCATGACATGTTAGAACAAAATAGAAACTAACTGAAGGACACAGCGCTGTAAGACTTGGTGAAGCCCTTATTCAATAGTAAAATTTTGAAATAGCTTTTTTATTGTTTATCATAGCCTACCAGCTTTCACAATGGATGTCGTGTAACCATTAAATATTAGTTTCAGTATCTACTGAGGCACTAATTATAGCTCTCTTGAGTGCTTTGTTACAGTGAAAATGTTCTTAAATTGGAAATATTTTACTTCATTGATCTGGAAACATTACATTGCTGGGATTTGTTGAAAAGCAGAAGAAAATAATCCTGATATAAAATATATTACCAGAAATTGATTCTTTTTAATGCTTAGCCAAGTCTGTATATCAAGCAATGCCAGACAATGCTCCTTAAAAGTCTGTTCCTGGGAATATATTCACTATTAGGTGAATGTCTAAGAGGAGTTGCTTCAGAGTTTGCACTCTTGCTACTTATACCAGAGTGTGTCTGGAGTAAACCACTTGTTGAACAATGCCGTCAACTCTCTGAGTGCCAGAAATGATGTGAGTTTGTTCTCAGCCTTGGATTCTGGTACTGAATAAATGAATGAGGGTTGATACTGCAGTGGTAGGATTGAGTAGCACCAGTACTTCAATTGGAGAAATGTTCTGAATTTTAATGAATGCACTGTCTATTAATTGTACCTCCAAGGGGTCTTGAATGTGAGACTGTTCCTCCATCTTTAAGTAACTGTAACAACAAATATAGTGTATTTTTTCAGTGCATTTCAAACTCTAGAATTGCTTGCATGTTAGGAATAATAAGTTAGTTACTTCTTGCAAATTAGGAATGTCTGGCAACATCAAAAATATCTAATGACACAAGGCAAATGATTAGTTTCCAGTATATTTTTTCACCAGTGTTTTAATGGAAACATTAAAGTATATTAAGTGTTAATCTACTATTACGATCAGCAATAATGATTGCCACACTTGAGGTTTCTGACGTTCCCTAACCAGGGGTAATTTTATGAAGCAATATTAATTACATTTTTCAACTAAACAGACTACTTAATGTTTGAATCTTAGATTTTGCAAACAACATTAAGTCTGAAAAGATTCCCAGCAAATCTTTTGGCTTGAAGGAAAGAGCATGTTGATATTTGTGCCAAAGCTTAGAAAGCAAATTTTCCCATGTAATGACCAACAGTTTTTGGCAAATTTTATATCAAAAATACACTTTTGAAATGATTTCTGAATTTTAATCAGTTTCCAGACTGTTGAATAAATATAAATGGTGAAATAAATCATTGCTCACAGAAATTATATTGGAACAAAGTTTATTGGAGTATCAGACTGCTAAATAAAGGAAACCTTGCATTTAAACGCCAAACATCATAATCTCAGGATGTCACTGAAGGATTTGGAAATCATAAAGTGTTTTGTTAGGTGCTTGAAAGGATTGTGGTGTGCTTGCCATTGTTGGCAGAGGTAAAAGGATCAAGAGTGGGAGACATGTGTTTTGTATATCAAGAATACTTTATCCATAAAGCATCTTGTACACCTTATCCAGTTTCCTTGTCACTGCACTGCTGGAACAATGTGACAGAGTTGGAAAAGAGGTTTACGTGAATACTGCCAGCACTGGAGAACTGAGAAATGTGTGCTTAAGTTAGCTTTATTTTTTTTTCTACAAGGGAGAGTGAGAGGCTGTTTTAATGATGGTAAACATAGTTTCAGCGTTCAGGACAAGTGCTTTCGAATTGTGTGAGTGAAAGAGATCAATAGCTAGGGGAAATAAATTTAATTAGTTGGTAGAAGGATTGGAGAGGAGTTAAAATAAACCATTTTCATCAAACATCTGTGAGGCAGAGAAAGCAGGGCCAGCGAGACTAAGGTAGAACGATATGCAGCACTTGTTGGACTACAAAAGATGCACTGAATACTGTTCTTGTCACTACATTACAAGAAAAATGTGCTCGAACTGGAAGGAGTTGCTGAAGGTGTGTACTCTGATGGAGTCAGGACTGGAAGTTGTTATTCCTGAAAAAAAAAAATTGGTTAAACTGAGATTATTTTCCTTGGAACAGGAGAAATAGAATTGAGTGAAACAAAATCCTGTGAGTGGTCGACGGGAAGAAGCTTTTATCATTGGCTCTCGTGTTTAAGACCATTGATTTAATTGACGAGTTAGCTGAGATCTGAGGAAAGAGTTTTACATTTGTGTCTTTGAAATCTGGAATATAGATCTTGAGAAGTTCCTTAAATTCCTTCTGTCAGTAGTATTGAACATAAGTAGCATTTCATCCTTTCCAAGCCCTAATACTGGTGCTCCCCAGAGTCATCTCCATCCCCTGATACAAAACAACTTGAACTCAATCTTGAAATTTGCTGTTGACATCAGTATTAGAGACTAGATCAAGAACAATGGAGAGATGGGGTTCAGGAAAATGATCACAAGTCCTGTGTCAATAAACTGGTGTAGCTCATAACATCTGCATGGTGAGAGAAATAGTTGTTGAGGCAAGGAAGTGGTGGATAGTAGCTTAGTAGGTGAACATAAATCTATTCTCATCAGTGATGCTTACAGAGAAATGCCACAGGTTCAGTTTCCTAGGCACTCATTTCACCAGCAGTCTGGCTTGATCCCTCCATACCAGTGATTAGGATAGTGCATCAGCATAATTACTATTTGAAGGTTCTAAGAAAGTTCAGCCTGCTCACTTCTGTGAACTTCAGTTCTGAATGTTTTTTGCTTACTGTGAAGGTATGGATGATCTTTTTCTGCATGTTGGGAGTTTGATGATCTTCTTTTAATGGGTTCTTTTGGATTTCTTTGTTTTACATTTGTCTCTAAGAAAACAAATTTCCAAAGCTGTATATAGTATGTATGATTAGATATTAAATGCATTTTGAACTTCCAACTTTAAGATTCTCTCCACCTTCCAACACTTCTAAGTATCCTGACGATCTTCATCTGAGCCTGTCATAGTATCTCCTCTGCTCTGGACCAGTGCAACCAGCAGAGAGTGATAAACACTGACCAGTTGCATGCTTGTTACTTCCTTTCATCCTGCTCATCTTCACATTGTTGCTTCAGGAAGGATAGTAGTGGGATGTCTGCCACCCTACCCATTTCCTTTATCCTCTTTCACCTTCTGGGAGAAGAAGCAGGAGCTTGAAAACCTGATGACCAGAAACAAACACATCTTCTTCTCCATGACTATCAGACTTCTGAGCTGCTGGCCTCTATTGCATCCCCTTCCCAGTGGTACTGCCATATTCTTGCATCTTTTAAATCTACTGCTTCCATCATTGTCACTCCAGCAATGCTATTTGCACCACTTCATAGTGGGTATATAGAAATGCCATTCAGCTGTACATTACACCACTTGTTCTATTTAGATATCATAATCAGCATTAGTTTTACTGTCTCTGACATAAGTGGTGAAATTTGTTGTTTTGTGGCAGCAGTATAGTGCAAGGCATAAAAATAACTCTGTTACAAAATGACTAAATATATAATGCAATAGAGAAATAACGAGATTGGGTTCATGGACCATTCAGAAATTTGATGGCAGAGGGGAAGAAGCTATTACTAAAATGTTGAGTGTGTGTCTTTGGGCTCCTCTATCTTTCCTTGATGCTACCTCTTCCCTGGTTTCCGTGACTGGGAGCAGGCAGTGGAAGTTTGCAGCCTCTATTTGAACATCTGAAGGGGCTGCTCCTATAATTCTGGCTGCACTTTAGCTGAACATTCCTGATCTTCGGCTCCTGGGGCAATGAGTAGAGTGTGGGAGGCTGGGTCACCTGGAATCTCCTGGTCAAATTTGAAGGCAGAATGCAGGGTCAATGGCAGTATTCTTAGCAGTGTGGAAGAGCAGAGGAATCTTCAGTTCCATAGATCCCTCAGAGTTGCTGGGCACATTGATAGAGTTGTTTATAAGTCATATGGTATGTTGGCATTCAAACATTGGGGAATTGAGTTCAAAAGCTGTGGAATATTGTGTTTAGTTCTAGTTGCTTCATTATAGGAAGGATGTGGAAGCTTTAGAGAGCATGCAGTAGAGATTTACCAGAATGTTGCCTGGGTAAGAGAGCATCTCTTATGAGTAAGCTAGGGCTTTTCTCTCAGGAGTGAAGGAAGATGAAAGTTGGTTGATGAAGTTGTACAAGATGGTAATAGGCATAGATTGAATGGATAGCCAGAGACTTTTTCACCAGGATGAAAATGGCTAATATGAGAGGGCATAATTTTAAGCCAATTGGTGGAAAGTATGGGTAAGTTTTCTTTACACTCAAAATGGTGGGTGCATGGAAAATGCTGCCAGGCATGATGGTAGAAGCAAGTACATTAGTGAGATATAAGATACTTTTGCATAGGTACATGGGTGACAGAAAATTTGAGGGAGATGTGGGAGGGAAAGAGTTAGATTGATTTTAGAGTAGGTTAAAATGTTGGCTTAATGGTAGGTATTGTGCTGCAATGTTTTATGTTCTAAACCCCTTTGCACTGCTCTCCAGTGCTAAGCGCTAAGCCCATTTACCACCACTTTGTTCATAACCTTTTGCACCCTGACTAGGATGCTCTTATTGTGTTCCTGATTCCAATCACCCTCTAGCTGAAAAATGTCTTCCTCCTATCTCCTCTTACTTATCATATACCTTTTCCATGTCAGATGGCACCTGCTTTGGGGAGAGAAAAGAGTACCCAATCTCTACTCAACTCTGTCTTTGCCCCTCATCATTTTCTGTAACTGTATACAGTGTCTCCGGTGACAACACTAGGAGAGACATTACATTAGGAATCAGGGAAGCAGTCGGATATTGTGGGTAAGTTCCACTGGTCTTCTGAATGGATAGTTTGGGTGCTTGAGCCACTCTGGGGACACCTTGCAAGGAACATTCAGCAGTTCTGCAAAGTCTGCACCTGGAGAACTGTATGCAGTTCTGCTCTTCTTGAGGAAAGATGTACTGACTTTGAAGTCAGTGCGGAGAAAGTTCATGAGGTTGATTCTGGAAATGAGGGAGTTAGCCTATCATGAGAGATTGAGTCACCTGTGTCTATAATCACTGGAATTCAGAAGAATGAGAGGGGATGTTATAGAAGCAGATAAAATTATGAAAAGGATAGATAAGATAGAGGCAGGAAAGTTGTTTCCATTGCTAGGTGAGATTAGAACTAGGAGACATTTTAAGACTTGGAGGAAGAGATTGAGGAAAGAGATGAGGAAGCAGCAGAGGCTATCTCATTAAATATATTTAAAAGACTGAGATAGATTTTTGGATAGCAGGGGAATTAATGATCATGGGGAAAAGGCAGGTAGATGGAGCTGTGTCTATGACCAGCTCAGTCACAGCTTATTGAATGGCAGAGCTGGTTTGACTGACCAATAGGCCTACTCCTGCTCCTATTCCTTACATTATTTTGTACTTCAACATGGTATGCTATCTGCAATACACACTGGATAACTGAAGACTTCGCTGGTGTCAGCAATATAGCATGCACTCAAGAATATGATACACAGGCTGAAAAGCAGCAAGATTAAAAAAGAGGAGGAGGAGGAGGAGGAGGAGGAAGAAGGTCAAAAAGAAATTCCAGCAGAACATCAACAGTCTTATCTGAAAACAGAATGGAGGAGGTTGGCATTGGCCGAATAGGCATGAAAGATCTGGCAAAGCCAAAGACCCTAGCATAGACATTTGAATCCATAACACCAATTCAGGTCACTATTAATCAGCTAGGAGATCAGACCGCGCATAATAATCCCTTCCATCCAACCCCACATCTAACTTTTTCCATCCTCTTCATATACAGTAGCTCATAACCTCTAATCCAGGCAGCACCCTGGTAAAAATTTTCCAAAACCTCTCGAAATTTGAATAAGACCATAAGACGTAGGAGCAGAATTTATGCCTTCTGGCCCATTGAGTCTGCTCCACTATTCAATCATGGCTCATCATGTTTTTCTGTCTCCTCCTCAACACTAGTTCTCGGTCCTTCTCCCCAGAACATTTGATGCCAATGTCCAATCAAGAACCTATCAATCTCTGCCTTAAATATACCCAGCAACCTGGCCTCCACAGCTGCATGTGGCAACAAATTCCTCAAATTCACCTTTGGCGAAAGAAATTTCTCCACATCTCTGTTTTGAAAGGGTGTCCCTCTATCCTGAGTTTATGCCCTCTTGTCCTCAACTCCCCCACCATGGGAAACATCCTTTCCACATCTACTCTGTCTAGGCCTTTCACCATTTGAAAGGTTTCAATGAGATCCCTCCTCATGCTTCTGAATGATAATCTCATTTACAAGCAGTTTGTCATAATCTTTCATTCCTTGGTTATAGTATGCTTCTGTGAATTACTTTACAGATCAGGGAATTAGTGATCTCTTTTCCCCCCCGATGGATAGTGCCTTGCTTCCACAACTGTGGCCTCTCCGATGATTAGGTTAAATCTAACAGGAGTAAGCATTGTGCATCATTATTGGGTGTTCAAGAAGGCCACTTGGAGTATTTTTAAAGTTTTATCTAAAGATATAGCACAGTAACAGAGCCTTTGAGCCCAGTGAGTCTGCATCACACAATTAGGCCTATGTGGTCAATTCACCTATTAACACACATAACTTTGCAATGTATGAGAGAACTGGAGCAACTGGAGGATACCCACATGTTCATGGGGAGAATGTACCAACTTTGTAGAGACAGCGGTAGAATTGAACCAGACAAGTGGCATAGTAATAGTGCAATGTTAACCATGACATTACCAATATTCTGTGTGATACCTTTATTTGAGTGTGATATCAAAGAGCCCTAGCAAAAATGAAGTCAATGAGAATCAATGAGAAAACTCTCTTTCAGCAAGAATCATATCTCATTCAGAAGAAAGTGATTGTTGGCAGTCAGTTGTCTGTGCTCAATGACATTACTATAAGTGTTGCTAAGGTCAGAGTCTTTGCCTTTCCTATATTTAACTGCTTGAACCATTTCTTTCGGTTGTAAGATGAGGAGTGGCAATATTAGGTAATGTGACACCATATTCCATTCCATTCCCAACTCCTCAGAAAATAAAGCCATTCATGCAGCAAACTGAATGTGTGCAAATACGGCTCAATATGCAGTAAGTCACCTTTGCACAATGTCAATGCCAGGCAATGGGTGTCTTGAAGAAGAGGTAACCTAATCATCTCTCCTTCATGCTCAGCAGCATTAACATCACTGACTCTGCCACCTTTTGCATCCTGGGTTTATCAGAGAACCAAAACTCAAATGTAATACTAACATAAAACTGGAGCTACAATGGAACTGACTGATAGGTGACAAGAGTCTGGTCTCGAAACTTTTGCATCAAATACAAGGCATGAGTTAGCAGTAATCCCCATGTAATACCCTTAAATATGCTTTGATCAGCATGGTGCTAGACATTGGAGATGACATTTCAATCTAGTGCTAGATATAATAAATCACTAGGCTCTCCATTAAAGGGTCATCTTAAGCTGATTGTTTCAAAAAGCCATTGAAGTACAACTGCAGAAGTATTAGTCATGAAGCAACCTGTGCTTTTAGTTAACTCACAACTGGATCCGAGCAGCGTAGCCTCCTGCAGAGGTCATCATTGTTGTTTAGACAATCACAACCCTTTCCATCTCCATGCAGAAGTGGTGAATGAATCATAATTATGATAGTTATTAACCTCTCAATGAGGATCAGATTAAATTATTGCTCCATCACCTGGGCAGTTGTGACATGATTTCCAAATGTTACACTTTCATGTGATTTTCTGCAATTTTAATGGGAAAGCATTGCCACAATGTAGAGGTGCAACTGAGGTGCAGACTGAGCACTTTTACAGCCTTCTTCTCAGGAAGAAATGGGAGGATCTGAAATATTGGCACCAGCTGCCACACCAGTGTCACTTATCTCTGCGCTATTAAGCATGTCATTGACAGTAAATGAGAATGTTCTGCAACAGTACCGTTGCCTTGAGAATACTTTATAGCTGTGGAAAATGAAAACACGGCATCTCAGGAATCATAATATTTTTCAGTAATGTGAATCTTCTCTGTTTGCAACACATCCAAGATGCCGGAGGAAAGCAGTGAGTCAGGTAGCATCTCTGGAGGGGAATAAATAGTCGACATTTCAGGATGAGACCCTTCATCAGAATGGTTCCCCTGCATACTTCCTTTCCAGTCCTGGTGAATTTCCAAAACATAGAAGGTTGTTCAAAGTTCAAGTTCAAAGTATATTCATTGCTGAAGTATGTATACATTATTCAATCTTGAGATTCATCTCCTAACAGGCAGCCACAAAACAAAGAAACCCAAGAGAATCCATTAAAAAAAGACCAATAAACACCCATTGTGCAGAGACAGAGAGAAAAACAAATTGTGGAAACAATAAAAGTAAACAAATAGCATTTAGAGTAAAAGTGAGTCCATTGACAAAAAAGTCCAGAACAGCCATAGCAGAGTAAACATCACGGAACCCACAGACACGAAACCCAGAGCAGCGAAAACAGGTCACAGCCTCAGACTCAGAGCAGAGTAAACATTATAGAGCAGCTAGCAGAGCTGTCTGATCCTTACACAGAGTTTCAGCTGTGTGTGGAGAACCAACTCGTTGCCCAGTGCCACATCCTACTAATTAACCTCATCCACTCAAAGTGCCATGGAGTGTTACAAGATACAATGACGCATTGTGATCTCCAGTCTCACGATCATCAATTTCTTCCTCCACCATTCCCTTCTGCTCAATGTCCCATTTAGGGGGAGGGATGAAACCTGGGCATTAAAGTAGTTAACTTTAAGGTTATAGTTAGTTACATTAACTATTGGGGAAGGCATTGATGGGCATATGTGAAAAAGAATGAACTTTAATAGTATGGTATTTCTATAAAAAGAGAGGGAATGAATTGGAGATAGATGGACCATCAGGTTCTCGAACCAACACTCGCTTCCCCATCCATTGAGATGTTCCAATAATCAGTGATCTCACTTCAATTATTTTTTATCTTGTTATCTCATGTTCTCACTGTTTATTTGTATTTGCATTTGCACAGTTTGATCTTTCATTGATCCTATTATAGTTAGTTACTATTCGAAAGATTTGCTGAGTATGCCCACAAGAAAATGATTCTCAGGGTTGTACATCATGACAGATGCATAGTTAGATAATAAAATTTACTTTGAAAATGGTGAATTCTGAGATTACCTCATTCGTGAGCCAGCATGGACCCAATCAGCTGAATGGCCTCCTTCAGTGTAATAAGGTTTGTAGGCATATCCTAATTCATGAAGAGGAAAGTTAGAAAACAAATGTATACCTGAACCTTTGAAATTAGCTTTGTACTGATCCAATGCTTGGGCTTCGAAATGGTAGTATTCTTTGTGTTGTAAGAAACAGAGAGAGCAGAGTAAAGCTACAAACAGAACAACCTTTACTGACGGTAATAACTCCAAACCTGACAACAGAGACTTTGAGTACAAACATGTATCTAGAGCAGCAAACAATCTTCTGGAAGAAGTCAGCTGGTTGAGCTGCATCAATGGGAGGAAAGGAATATTGACATTTCAGGTGGAAACCTTGAGTTAGTACCCAAAACCTTGTCATCAAGCCTGTGGACAAGGGCAGTGCCATTGTGATGTGGTGGACTGACCCCTAAACTTGCAGCGGCCAAATGATAGCACTCAGATACTTCTTGTTACCAACCTACCAACAAGAACCAAGCCTTCATCTCCTGTATTGTCACAGATCACTTCACAGCCTCTAACCTCTTAGTGCCTCAGCCCCACACTTCCTGGTTTTATCTCTTGTCTCAGTGTATCAAGACCTAGAGTAGGTGATGGAACATAGCTCCAAAGGTATATATAAAGTCCACAAAATCTTATCAGGATTGAATTCTAACAGAACCACCAGAAAAGATTAAGGAAGGCAGATGACTACTCTTGCATGTATCTAAAACTTGAAGGTTGGAGAATTGTGAGTTTGGTGCAGATTACACAAGAGGAATGCATTGCTTCTGTTACCGGCCCTCAGCAAAGGAACAAACAATGGTGTTTTATTGCAACTTGTATTTTGCCTAAAGGATCTGTGGGTCTATGCAGCTGGACAGATTGTACAAAAAGCTCTAGGAAAATAAAGGCTTCTGTTCAAGAGCAACTATTATAATGAGACAAATAATTTCCTGGCCGATCTGCCGAGGTGTCATCGAACAGACAATCTCCTGGCCAGGCTGAATAGGTGTCAGCAGACAGGTTCACTCTCACTGGTTCTTTGTTCTTCTTGTTGTATTGACACAGTTTGTTTAAGGAAACTGAATATGATGGCAAAACAGCTTCACCGTTGGCCTAAGATCCCAAATGTGTCTGTTCCATACAAAGTTTGCTGAAAATGCACATTTGAAAGCAAAACATTACAAGTGCTGGAAATCTACACTAATAATTTGCAATATTCTTCTTGCAATAGAAAAATGGTAAGAGTATATGTTCTTGAAGTGTCAACTCTATTTCTCTCTCCGTTGTTGCTTATTGAAAAATTCTAGTGTTTTGTTAAAAAAATTACTTTTCTAAGACTTTTCAAATGACCAGATACATAATTGGTCAGAATGAGAAAGAAATAGATTTTTTAAATCTAAAATTTATATTCTTTTTAATGCAGTGACATCCTAATATTAAAATAAATGAAACAAGCATAAACAATCCAAAGAAAAATAACTTACTGACATTCAGTTCTGAACAAAGGTTATTAACCTGAAACATAGAATACTACAGCAGGGTACAGGTCCCTTGGCCCATGTTGCTATGCCAATGTTTAACCCCACTCTAAGATCAAACTAACCCTTCCCACCTACATTGCTCTCCGTTTTTCTATCATCCATATACCTATTTAAGAGCTTTTTAAATGTCCCTAATATATCAGCTTCAACCACCACCCTTGTCAGGAAGTTGCATGCACCCTCTCTGTGTTTAAAAAAAACTCTGACATCTTCCTTATACTCTCTTCCAATCATCTTAAAAGTATGCTCCTTCGAATTAGCCATTTCTTTCCAGATCTGCTGCCTGAGCTATTGGGTGTCACCAACATTTTCCATTTTTTGATCTTCTGGTTTACTTTGATGCTGAGGACACAGTTACATGGGCAGACTTTGGAATGTCCAACACAACATCTGCAGATTCAGCCCAAACTGTGAATGCCATATTCGATAGCATACTGGTTCTACCCCATTTGATTACACATCATGTTTCTTTGTTTATCCAGCTGTCCTTCATAAGCTACTCTCTAAACTCATTTCCATCATGGAGGCAGCAACAACAGCAACATTCCATAGCCAATTGCTGGGAATTGAAATTGCTCTTGAATTTCCTATTAGAGTAAGAAACCATCCTACCTTCATGGTTGCTGGTGTTATCTTCTTCTATAAATGAAAGAACTTATTGACATCTATATAACTAATTATTCAAAGTTTCTAAAGTGATCTATGAAGTTAATCCTGTCTTTCTTGGAGAATTGATAATGGCTGGGTGTCACCCATCTAGTAAAGACACTGCCTAGAAGAAGACAACGGCAAATGAATTTGTTAGAAAAATTTGCCAAGCACAATCATGATCAAAGACCATGATTGCCCATGTCATGACATGGAATGTAATGATGACAATGATTTGTCCCCACTCTAAGAGAAAAAATACATTATTAACATGATGGTGGTCTCTTCTGTACATAGAACATAGAACAGATCTTTCAGCCCATGATATCTATGCCGATCACGAAGCCAAATTAAAGTAAATCTCTTTTGTCTGTACATGATCCATAACCTTCCATGTACATTTGTGTGCTTTAAGTATCATATCTGCTTTCTTCTCTGGCAATGTATTCCAGGCACTCACCATTCTCTGTGTAAAATAACATTTTGGCCTGTATGTCTCCTTTAAGCTTTACCCCTCTCATCTTACATGCACATCCTCGGTATTTTACATTTCTTATGTGGGAGAAAGACTTGACCGTTCAACCTATCTATGCCTATCACAAATATATGAATTTCTATCAGGTAAACACTGATGGAAATCATGGGGTGGAATGGTAGCATAGCACAATGCTTTACAGCACAGGTTGTAATGTCGAGATCCAAGTCCCACTGCTGCCTCTGTGGAGTCAGTATGCTCTCCTATATCTGCTTGGAGTTCCTCCACATTGCAAAGATTACACTTGGGGTTAGTAAGTTGTGGGCATGCTGTGTTCGCACTGGGAATGAGGTGAGACTTGTGAACCGCCCTGCACTAACCACACAGACTTGATTTGATGCTGTTACATACCCCGTAACTGGGTGTCTAACCAGCAGAGAAAGAAGAATCCGTTGGAGTCTGGTGGTACCAAACTAAAGGTCTTTATTAATAAAAATAAGCAAAACCATATCAATAATGCAAATATACATATAAAACAAGTTAGCAATAATAAACCTAAAAGTGTAGGAATAATAATAATCAATAATAAACAAGCTCTATCGATGTCTAGGGGTAAATAAATTGTCATAGAAAAGTATATAGTTCAGTTCAGTTCATGAGTGCTGATGTAGTTATGGTTGTTGTATTATAATCATTGGAGAGAGAGAGCGAGCGAGCAAGATGTAACAGCTACTGCAGCCAAACCTTCCTTTGCTTTCTTAATCCGTTGTATCAGTGTGGTCATTCAGTTATGACCTCTCCGTCCTTCTGCTAGGCCGTTCTTCTGTGTTGGACTCGTCACTCTGGCATGAGTGGACACACACACAAGTCCCCACTGGCCCTGCTTTTACACTGATAGCCTTACTGACCTCCTGGTTCGGTCTCTGAAACCCCCACCTTTCTTGTGGGTTCCAACACTCAATCAGTGTCCACTGGCATGTCTGGAGGGTGTCTCTCCAGACCTGTCTTTTTATCCCTACTCACGGGGACTCAGCTATCCATCACTTCTGAATGACTGAGTCCATCAAATAAGGCCACTCCTTCAGTCCACTGAGGAATGTTTATGAGCAAACTATTGTCCTTGCAGCGAGACAGTAAATAATTCAAAAAAGGAGTCACAATACAGTTAATCAGCAATTTCCCCCTCTCTCTTATCTGTCGCCGATGTTCTTGCCTGTTTTTCGTCTTTCTCATGGTCAGCATAGCAACAGTAATAGTTTGTGTTTCTCGGGGGGGGGATGGTTAACTCTGTACCCCATTGTCCATCAGTTCTGTTCATCACTCATTACAATGCAAAGAAGCATTTCACATTATGTTTTGATGCCCATGTTACAAATAAAGCTGATCTTCTTATAATTTAAAATTAAGCACCCAAGAAACAATAGCTAAGTTGTTCATATTTCACCTCAAATCTTAAATAATAAGACTCTGATTCAATAACAATCCAGAAGAGTTAAAGAAAAGGTTTTATGATTTGAAACTTAACGAATAAAAGAAATTGGGTAAATCCTTCAACAGGAGAAATCTTCAGGGCAATGAGAACAGGAATAATTGTGTGGCATTTTAAAAGCATCATTTTTGTGACAATGGGGCATGTGTCACCATTCTGTGCGTTATAATTCTATGAGGTCAGAAACATCCCCGAAGGGTGAAACAATATAATTGGCTTGGGAACCGAAACCACTATTCTTGCAGCAGAGTCCAGGGAGGAGATGAATCAAGGGAAAATTGAGAATCTCATGCTTCATCTTTTTGGAGCTGTATCATTCTATAATATCTGAAACAGAGTCCAGAAGAGTTTAATAAGGCTCCTATCCACAGGAATCCACAGCAAAATCCTTTGTTTTGTCATATAAGCTGAACACATTATTTGAAATTGAAAATATATGTGCTCTTAAATACATATCAGTCTAGCTTTTCTCAGTATGTTTAATCAACATTTTTCGTCGACTATTCCCAGAGGGTTGCTTAAACAAATGTACTGTTGAGTGATGCTATTAGCATATCAGAAATGAAACTGCTGGTTATTAATAATCTGCAGTGACAGCCTTGGCTGTTCATCAATGTTCTTGCAATGCCTGACACATTTTAAATATTAAAAAATTAAAATGCCCTAATCAAATGAAAAATGTCCAACTGTAGATGAGAGTCAGTCACAATTTCAAATGCAACATTTATGGTTTAATAAAATATTTCAGAAATAAGATTTATAAAATTTCTGGCATGGTGTTATGTGACAGTAAAGCTGATGTCTGGCCACACTCTGAATAAAAGCTCAATTCCCTCTTTCTCCCTTTGATCCTCAAACACTGGCTTTAACATACATATACATTCAATGGTCAATTTATAAGGTACTGTACATTTCCACACCTGCTCGTTAAGGCAAGTATCTAATCAGCCAAGAATATGGCAGCAAATTGATGCATAAAAGCATGCAGCCAGGTTCGGGAGGTTCAAAACATTAGAATGGGGAAGAAATGTGATACGTGACTTTGACTATGGAATAAATGTTGGTGTCAGACAGGGTAGTTTGAGTATCTTATAAACTGCTGATCTCCAGGGATTTTCATGCAGAGTTCACAGAGGATGCTGCAAGAAACAAAAGAGATCCAATGAGCAGCAGTTTTGTGGGTGAAAACACCTTGTTAATGAGAGAGGTTAGAAGAGAATGGCCAGATTCGTTCAAGCTGACAGGAGGGTGACAGTAACTCAGCCAACCATGCATTACAACAGCAGTGTGCAAAACAGCATCTCAACACTACAAACCTTGAAGTGGATGGGCTACAGTAGCAGAAGACCATGATCATACACTCAGTGGCCAGTTTATTGGGTAATAAAGTATCTGTTGGTTGTCTTTTGTTACAAGGTGTATAACAAAGAAAAGGAAAACCTGATTGGAACAGGTCATTTTGCCAGTAAGATGTTGACGTGCTTGGATGCAGCATTCACTCCAGGTTCAATCAAGGCATATTTGTTCATCCTGTATGACTTTGTTATGATTATCTGTCACTGCTGAATACAAAGAACGTCATGTAATGCAGGACTACTCCATCAGTGAGTTTCTCAATACCAATGAAGCTGGACTCATTGTGTACTGTGCTGCGTTGTTGCCTAGACTTGTGGTGTACTGTTGTGCTAAATGGTATGCAGTCTGTGTGATTTACTTGGATGTTTTTATTGTGATGGCAAGACCATGTCAATCATTGGTACTGTAGAATATTGCAAGTCTGGTTCCCTGGTTTGTTGGTGAGACTGACTGTGGGGAAGCTGCACTGCCTTGGTTGAGGCAAGGTCTAGGCTAGGTCTAGTGCATGTTTATTGAAGGTGCCCAGAAGTGGAGACACAGGAGGTGATGTGGGAAAGAGCAGAGGCCTCTGTGGGGTGTGCTGGAATCTGTGCTGTGTTGGGGACAGGCCCCCTACTGTCAGTGTTGTCCTCTGGTGTTTGCTTTGACCTGTCCATTAGTGTTTGCCAGGACATCTAACCACCAATCCACACTCATGTCACTTAGGGAATGTGGCTATATTATTTTTTTCTCCTTTTGACTATATGCTTTCCTGAAAACATAACTGTTGCGTCAGTGCACAACTATATACATATTAGATAAAAGCACATGCATGGGAGATGGGAGGACGGAGGGAGGGGGAGGGAGACAGAGAAAACAACATGCATGCATAGACAATAGATCAATATATCGTGCTAAGGGGGGAGTCATTGCTCTAAAAGAAATACAGTAGATCAGTACATTACATTTCCTCCCCCTTTAGAATAATGCAACATAAAACCTTTTATACACAAAACATTGAACTTCACATTCATAAACCCATATTCCAAATAAACATGCTTCACAGTTCTAAGAGTTCAGTCTAATGGGTGGCACTCGGTTTCTTTCAGGATAGCGCCTCTGGACCTGTGGAGTGGCATCAGGTCTGGTAGGTGTCTTGTCAACAATAACATTCTCGGTTTCCGATATTATGCTGCTGTCAGTGACGTGATCATCACTGAGAGGTAATTCCGGTGACTGTAATGTGTCCACCTTGTTGGATGCAATTGACTCAGGTGTGTTTTCCAGTAGAACCATCTTGTATCTGGTCCACATGATGACTCAATGTCCGATTTCCAACATCCACCGTGTATATCAGTGGTCCAGTTCTTGTAGCTATCCTACCGGGTGCACACCTGACTTCTTGGTAATCACGCGACAGGAGTTCCTGTCCTATCTCAAAGATCCTTGCTGCTTCACTTGGCAACTGGATGAACTGTTTATTCTGTACTTCCCTTTGCTCCTTGGTTTCAGGAAGTCTATGTGAGATCCTAGATTCCTGTTCATGAACAACATTGGAGTGTTTGATTTCTCTTTGCATGAACAGAGTTATGATAGATGAAAAGGAAGTTATCTACTTTGCGCTATAGAGAAATTTCCTCCTTGTCCTTTGCTTTAATGGACCTCTTGAAGGTTTGGATAAACCTTTCAACCCATTCATTGTTGGGAGAGGAGAAACTGTCTTGAAATATCTGATGCCATTTTTCTTCATGAACAGTCAGAGTTTTTACAATGTGCATTGTTTGGGAGAGCCATTTCTGGTGAAGATAGACCTCAGAGCCAAGACAGTCATTGCTGAGGTGGTTGACTTCATTGGTATAACCTCCAGCCACTTCAAATGAACATCCATAGCAATCAGAATCATGGAGTCCATGAATGGCCCAGCAGTCAATATGTACTCTGCGCCATGGTGAAGATGGCCCCTCCCACAGGTGTAACAGTGTCTGTGGGGGTGCATTTTTATCATTTTGACATTCTGAACAGCTTTTGGCCAAATCTTCGGTCCGTTTGTCAATTCTCCTCTCAATCACCTTCTGATTAGCGTTAAGCAGCTGTGGCAGCAGCTGTTAAGTGCTACCATTTGAGCTGCAGTTGCCTGTTGATACCACGTTGAGAACTTTGATTGAGAGGTAGACTTGTAGGATTTTTCTCAACCATTCACATCTGCAAAGCGCTGTCCCTCCACTTTTTGATACATAAAGCTCCAACTGTTGAGTTTGGGTGCCATATGTCACATTTGCTTTTAGTGTGTCTCTGTGAGATATTTTTTTCACCTGTGTAAGTCTTTAGTATCACGGAGGTCTTCTCGAATGGTATCATAGAAAACAGTCTGTTGCAGTCAGCCTCTGGAATTATGGACACTGTTGACCCTGTATCCAGCTCCATTTTCAGTTTTATGCCGGACTAATCTATTGTGATCCAAATTATTTTGTTAGAGGCTTCAGTTATACTATGCAGTTCACCTTTGTCAGACTCCATGTTGTCCGATTCTGTTTTACATTCCGTAACTGTATGCTTAGTTTAGTGTTTAAGACTGTTCACTTGGTTGTGTTTTTTCTCTGCCTTGCACATTTTATGTGACCTTGTCTGTGACACTTTCTGTGGATTATTTTCTTTGAATCAATAGTCATTTGCATCATGGGAGGATTTGGCACGTTGTTAACATCTTTGGCTTTTTGCACCATTCAGTGACATTTCTGTGAATTTTACATTCTAATCGACTTTTCTGTAGTTGTGCTGCATCCTTTGATGCAGTCTCTAATGATATTTCAATAGTCAATGCCTGTTCTAAGATTAGGTCTCTATTGGACAGTAGCCACTTTTGAGTGCTTTGACTATGCATGCCACAAACAAGCCTGTCCCTTAATGGATCAGAAAGTCCATCTCTAAAGTCACAGTACAGGGAAAGTGTGTGCAGTTCTGCAATGTATTCAGAAATGCTTACATCTTTTGACTGGTTCCTTTTGTAAAATCTAAATCACTCAGCTATTACCAGCAGTTTAGGGCTCAAGTAATTTTGTAAAATTGCAACAATTTTGTTGAACATCTTACTTGCTGGCCTTTCAGGGGTTACTAGGTTGCTTAGAGTTTCTACTTTCTTAGGCCCATTAAGCTAAGAAGTGTAGGGGCTTTCTTTTGCTCTTCCAAGTAGTTTGCATTACAATACAGTTTAACCCAACTCCCAGTCTTCATCAGCACTATCAAATTCATCAACATTTCTAAATGAAGCTATCACTAAGTTATTTTCACTTTAAATTTAACTTGTCTTTCACTGTTAGCAATCTGTGATGGCTTTCTTGTGCTGTTTAACTCTCAGTTTCACCCTGTAACAGTCGGTGCAGTTTGTGATATTTTCTGACATTCGGATTCATACTCATCGCCAATTTGTTGTGTCTGTGTACTACCACATATAGATTCAAATAAATTAAATAAAAGCCAATACATAGGAGATGACTTTAACTGTGTATTCACATTGCAGCAAGAGAGAGAGGGAGAAAGAGAGAGATATGCATGAACAACAGAACAATATGTAGAGCTAAGGGGAAGACATTGCTCTAAAAGAAATAGATCCATACATTACAGTAACCATATGTGCTATGTGTGCAGTGTGCTGCTGCTAAAGTGGTTTTCACCCCGGCCCAAGAGGAAATGCTGCTTTGTTTAGCTCTATTTATGTATGGTGTAATGATAATCAAACTTGAACTGGAACAAAAGAAGCAAGTTCTGGAAACACTCTAGAGGTATGGCAGATGTGTAGTTAGGCAGATATCAAGATCAGTGGAGGGGCAAGTAGTTTAGCGGAAGTAGCAGGGCTACAGAAGGACATAGACAGATTCGGAGAATGGATAAAGAAGTGGGAGATGAAGTATAGAGTTAGGAAGTGTATGGTCCTACACTATGGTAGAAGAACAGAAAGGATTGCCTATTTTCTAAATGGAGAGAAAACACAAAAAAAAACTGAGGTACAAAGGAATTTAGGAGAGCTTGCATAGGATTTCCTAAAGGTTAATTTGCAGGTTGAGTCTGTAGTGAGGAAGGTAAATGCAATGTTAGCATTCATTTCAAGAGGAATGCTAGAATATAAAGAATATAAAATCAAGGATGTAATGTTAGGCTTTTTAAAGCCCTGGTGAGGCCTCACTTGAAGAATAATGAGTAGTTTTAGGTCACTTATCTTAGAAAGGATGAAATGGAACTGGAGAGGGTTCAAAGGTGGTTCACGAAAAAGATTCCAAGATTGATTGGCTTGTCACGTGAAGAACATTTGATGGCTCTGGCCTGTATTTACTAGAATTCGGAAGAGTGGGGGTGACCTCATTGAAAGGTGAAGGCTTTGATGGAATGGATGAGGATAAGATGTTTCCTATGGTGGGTGAGTCTAAGACCAGAGGATGCAGCCTCAGAGTAGGGAGAGGGGCATCCCTTTAGAATAGAGAAGAGGAGGAATTTCTTTAGCCAGAAAGTGGTGAATCCATGGAATTCTTTGTCACTGGCAGCTATGAAGGCTAAATATTTATGTATATTTAAGGGAGAGGTTGATAGATTCTTGATTGGTCAGGGCATGAAGGGATACAGGAAGAAGGCAAGAGATTGAGGCTGGGAGGAAAATTGGATCACCCATGATGAAATGGCACAGCAGACTTGATGGGCCAAATGGACAAATTATTTTCCTATATCTTATGGCCTTTTGGAATCTATGAAAAGGGAGACAGGACTAACAATTCACTTCCATAATTTTTGTAAGGTGATTGAATTCTTTTTTTTTCCTCTCTGTGGATAACATCTGACTTGCTGAGTATTTCCAGCATTTTCCTACTTGTATTTCAGATTTCCAGTGAATTTGTTTGATGAAATGACAATCTGATTGTGAGGGAGCAAAAGCAAATGTTGCAGTGCTATGAGAAAGTTTGCTGATCTGATAGTCAAGGGAAGCAGAAATGTGCTGTCCAGTACAATCTGAGGGAAAATATAATCTGAGAACTCAGTCTGAGAAGAGAACCTGGCAGGAGGTGTAACAAAACGCAAGCTCAATTATGTTTGCTCCATTGAGTTAATTCCATTTCAATAGCATTTAACTCAACTCCATCTAGGATAAAGCAGCCAAATTGATTAGCATTTGGCCTCTCCACTACAGACACACAATGGCTGCAGATTGAATCATTAATAAAATACTGTTATTTGCATGTGTATCAATGGGCCACTCTGACTGTTACCAGGGCGTGTAATAATCACCTCCCCCATCTGTATGTGATTGAGTGGGCACAGTTACTGGTCTAGGTTACTTCACCAGCTCCTCCCCAGTTGGTGGCCTCCACCACCAAGAAGGTCTAGTGAAAGCAGGTAAATATGAGTGTAGGTTTTCGCAAGTAAAATGAAGTGAAGGATTTTATATTTAAATAAACCCATAATACATTTTATTAAACTTCAAAACCTAGACACAAAAAAGTGCTAAACTTCTTTATATAATGATGTCATCACATCAGACCAGCCTCATAAAGTGAAATCCCAACTCAATGTCACTAGAAGTGAACTAGGTACAATTTTCCCAATTATGTTATCCTATAGAGGCCCTCACAGTATTCACTAAAACCAGCATTGTGATCCTGTCTGGAGCTCGGAGGAGCTGCCTGGTTCGGGTCTGGTGTTCCATGGGTGGAGGAACCTCAGGTCACACTTACAGTCATGTTGTGATGTCAGATCATGGGAGTGGAATACTCCAAATCTTGGTGGGCCGGTTTCAGGCTATCTACCCAAATATGTTTAGATTACCCCTCTTATCTATGATAAAAGTCTTTTCTCCCCTGCTAGAGCTCAGAACTGCTCCAAGACAACCTGCAGTGATCCACGGCTGAGCCGGCATACATGTAGCCTTTACGAGTGCCAGGCAATTTCATTCCTGACACCGCGACTGCCTGATCAGCCTCTCAAAACAATTCCACCTTCCTCAGTAAATTCAATTCTTTTTCACATATTCCTCCCTCTAATCATGACATACAACACTCTTGGGTTCCTATTGACCTACACTCCACCTCATTTCTTTTCATCCGCCATAACGCACATCAACATCCTCTTAGGCCCAGTTTAGGTCCATGATGACAGATGAGAAAAGCTTGTTTAACTCAACAGCCGTATTTATTGTGATAAGCACAAAAACAGACCGGGTGCTCTAATGCAGGGAGAGGACCCATTCAGTCACAAACAGATGGGGAAGGTGGTTACTACACACCCCAGTTACAGTCAGAGTGGCCCATAAATACACATGCAAATAACTGTATAACACAAGGCAAAATGTAGCAATAAATGAACTTGAACAGCCCACCATAATCCCACAAAAGCATTTTAACACAAAAATAATAAATAGCGGTGCTCATCAGGAATGCTGGGGTGGGCTGTCGACCACATGCCCCAGGAGCACCACACTGCCCCGCCTGAGCAATCAGCTGTCCCCGGCAGCTCCCCAAGCCGAGTCCACAACAAACTCCAAGAGTCCCAGTGATGGTCGATGCTGCCGCCTTGGGCACTGGGGACTTTCTGGAGACTCACTGGGGAGGCACTGCTTGGTGAAGCAAGAAACAGGGCACTCAGAGTATCACTTCCTTCCTGCAACCTCACTGGGCTGGTGGTGGCTGAGGGTCGATACGGTGCAAGCTGTTCCTGGTGTAGCAAGACTGCCTTCCACCACTCGATGTACCACATCGGAGATGCATTGCAGCACCTCTCCCGGCCCCTTCCACTTGCTTCCCAGCTCCTTCTTCTGGGAGGGGCAGTAATTGCATACTGGGGGCCCCCACTATGTACTGCTGCGTCGGTGCCCTAGACTGGTGGTTTGGCCCCTTCTAGGATGTGTAAGTGTCACAGTAGTGCCTGAATAGCTGCAACCAACGTCTTTGAAATCCCGAAATTCCCGGTCCCCAGCAGCATGTGCACTTGGTCAGCACCGTAGCACGGAGCTCCCAGGGATCCAACAGCTGCAGGAGATGTCTGCCACCATCAGGAAACTGCCGCCAGGGGTACAGCAACCTGCCGCGCACCTCCAGCGTTCTCACTGAGAGTATAGGGCTTTGGAGTCTGGATCTATGGCGGAGACTTCCACCCTCTCCGGCCACCATCCCACACTCAGCCATCCAGGATCATTTGGCAAATTAATGTGCGGCTGAGTAGCTGGTGCAGTGGTGGGGGGGGGGGCAGGGCTTAGATCACTGGGTCACTTCTGGGGGAGGTATGACCTTTACAAAAGTAACAGATTGAACCTGAATCCAAGAGGATCGATATTCTCGCGGGCAGGTTAATTAGAGCTGTTCGGGAACGGGTTGGGAACCGGAATGGAGGCACTCAGGATAGTACTGATGGTGCGAAAGCAAAGATAGCCTGCAGTCAGACTGTCAGGAAGGGCGGGCAGTTGAAAGGACAGAATTGCAGCCAGCAGCTTGAGTATCAATGCATTAGTGATACAGAAACAAAATGGGTAGCAAATACAGTGCTCAGAGTATTGCATCTCAATGCACGGAGTGTAAGAAATAAGGTGGATGATCTTGTTGCACTATTACAGGTTGTCAGGTATGATGCGGCCATCACTGAATCACAGCTGAAGGATTGTTGTAGTTGAGAGTTGAATGTCCAATGTTACACATTATATCAGAGGGATAGAAAGATAGGCAGAGGGGGTGGCAAGTCTCTGCTGGTAAAGAATAGCACCAAATCAGTAGAAAGATATGACGTAGAATTGGAAGATGTTGAATCCCTGTGGGGTGAGTTAGGAAAAAAGGACCCCGATGGCAGTGATCCGGTCTCCCAGCGGTAGCTGGGATGTGGATCACAGATTACAGTGGGAAATAAAAATGACATGTCAAAAGGGCAATGTTATGATAGTCAGGAGAGATTTGAACATGCAGGTTGATTGGGAAAATCAGGTTAGAAATGGATTTCAAGAGAGTGAGTTTGTTGAATGCCTATGAAATAGTTTTTTTTAAAGCAGTTTGTCATTTAGCCTATTAAGGGATCAACTGTACTGGATTGTGTGATATGTAATGAGCCAGAGGTGATTAGGGAGCTTAAGGTAAAAATGCCCTTAGGAGGCAATGATCACAATATGATAGAGTTCAACTTGAAATTTGATAAAAAGAAAGTAAAGTCTGGTATAGCAGTATTTCAGTGGAGTAAAGGAAACTACAGTGGTATGAGAGAGGACTTGGCCAAAGTAAATTGGAAGGAATTACTGGCAGTGATGACAGCAGAGCTGCAAAGGTGTGAGTTTCTGGGGAAAAATGAGGAATGTGCAAGATATATATATTCCAAAAATGAAAAAATACTCAAGTGGCAAAATAGGCAAGGGAAGTAATGTAATTGCTAATGTAAAAGCAAAAGAGAGGGCATTCAACAAAGCAAAAATTAGTGGGAAGATAGAGGACTCAGAAGCTTTTAGAAACCTACAGAAAGCAACTAAATGAATCACTAGGAAGGAAAAGATGAAATATGAAAGCAAGCTAGCAAACAATATCAGAATGGATAATAAAAGCTTATTCAAGTATGTAAAAATGGAAGAGAGATGAGAGTGGATATAGGACTGCTAGAAAATAAGGCCAGCAAAATAGTAAGAAGGGTCAAGGAGATGACAGATGAACTAAAAGAGAAATTTTGCATCAGTCTTCACTGTGGAAGACATTAGCCATGTGCCAGATGTTGAAGGGTGTGAGGTAGGAGTAGTGAGTGTAGATACTATTACAAGGGAGAAGGTGCCCAAAAAACTGAAAGACGCAAGGATACAGGGAGAATGCTGAGGAGTGGGATTGAAGAAGGAAAAAAAGGATCAGCCATGATTGAATGGCAGAGCAGACTCAATGGGCCACGTGGCCAATTCTGCTTCTATATCTTATGGTCTCATGGTCTTATCTCCTCACCCGGGCCAGCATGGAATCACTCACCTTCTGGCTGCGCTGATGCAGGTCTTTTGTCGGGAGGTCTATCTCGCCATCAATTGCTACCTCAAGTGCTGCCATTTCTGTTTGCCCCGGGTTCTGCTGTGTTGCACTAGGCCACTGCACAGTATGTTGCTCTGTGATGGGCCGCTGTGGGACCAATGCTGGTTGTTGCCCTGCCTGTCTGGTCTGTTTCCCAGAGCTATTGTGCCGGAGAGCCACTGTTTCAGCGCCGAGGTAGGCAGCATATCCCCAGGGGTTCCCCAGCAGGACAGAAGCTCCAGGCCAACGATGCACGACTCTCAGATATTGGCTAGTCATACTTCATGCTCATCTGTGTCTGTCCCCACTGTGACGTGCAGCTAACTCTTCCCTCTCATCGGTGCATAGTCGTCGGTGACCGAATCCAGCTGGATCGTTGTTGTTGTCCACCCAGGCAGGGATGGCTGGTCCACGTTGGGGAGGACTCCTGGATGGATGATGGAGATGGTTGATCTTGTGTCCTCTATCGCAGAGCAACTGAGGCATGCAGTCCACGTATAAGCCTTGCTCTTCACGCAAACAGCCCACCAGCGCTGGGCTTTGACGTGGTGCTGCTGCCGGGCAGTGCCAGGTCACAAGGCCGGTCTCACCACACCAGAAGCAGAGTTTTCTCTGTGGCATGTGGTGGGACCAGCATGGTGAGGGTTGGGCCTGTCTGACAGGTTCCTCCTCATCAGCTTTCCTCTCCGTCTTGGGACACAAGCATGGCTTGTTGGCGTGCAGGATAATGCTAGTATGCCTTGGGCTGTTAAAGTTCTTTCTGCCTTCTCCGCCTCGGCCAGTGATGATGCTGACGTCAGGTGAACATGCTGAAGGCGGCGCTCTGGCGCCAGTACCTTTACAAAGGTGTGGAGGGCAAGCTCTTCCTGGGCCACAGGAGGGAACTGGCGGGTAGCCATGCCGAGCACTGGGGTGGAGCTCTGATGCAAATGCCCCCAGGCTTTCTCCCACATGGCGCTGTCTGTGCCCTGATCTTTCCTCATTGCTTCCTCCAATGGCCTCTGCTCGAATCGCCACCCCAACACCGTTACGAGGGCTCTGGGGTCATGCTACTCAGCCGGATCTGGGTTAAGGAGGCCGGCAGGGCATGCACTTCCAGCAACCCCATCCTCTACCCCCCCCCCCCCCCCCCGCAACACCACAATATTTGGGTACAAACTGACTCAAAAATATATCCCTAACCTTTCATCTTCATGTGGTCTAAATCCTTGAACTCGCAGCACTACAAATTGTGCTAGGATCTTCACCAGAAGTACTGCGGCTGTTCAAGAGGATGACAAACTATCACCTTTTCTATAGCAATTTGGGAGAATCAGTAAAACTGACTTTGCCAGTGACATGCATATTAGATTTATACAGCGAACTAATGTTATCTATATTAACCGAGGAGTATGAATTCTTCTAGCATCTCACTATTAACATTACACGCTGACCTGTAATTAGCTTCATTAACCTTTATTTGAGTACAGTAATTAATGTGTTCCACTTCAAAGGTATTTACAGCTGTACAAATCAAAAGTGGTTGGAACACCAGGCAGCATCCATACAGGAAGAACTAGAGCCAGGACTTCAGATTGAGGGTTTTTTGTTAGAACTGGGAGAAGTTGGAGATGTAGGAAGAGTGAAGTGTGTCCAGAGAGAGTAAGGGGGAGCAGGAAGTTCATAGGCGCATAAAAACTTACAGAATAAATTGAACAGCCTCCTGAGTCTTTGCCATCATTCAGTAAGATAATATTTTATTTAACTGACCTCACTTTCCTTCATTCCCTACAACTTCTGTGGTCTAAAACTCAATAAGTAAATGATTTGAGGAAGTAACGGAAGATAAAAAGGGGATGGTATAATAATAATCGAGGTTCACCAGTGGTGTGGCTGAAGTCATTTTGCATGCCGCAAAATCATCCTATATACCTTGGACATAGAAATTGATTTTCCAAAGGGTAACATATAGCAGGAAATGCCAAGTCCAATTTTCCAAATGATATAAAGTCATTTGTAAATGGTCGTTACCCTTTCTGGTTCTGGTGAAAAAAAAATACTGTCCCAAATTACATATGCTGAAGAGCTTGTTTTAGAGAAGTGAATTTCTGGGAAGATGTCCATTTGCACGTTGTTATCTTTGTTTTGAGATTCGGAAAGTAAAGGGGTAAGATCCCTGAGTAAGACACAGGAACCAAATCATCCAAGACAGGGGTTGAGAAACAAGGCTGAATATTATTGAGTAGCTCTTCGCACAGCATTTTATTCCATTCAGAGACTTCTTTGGTTGAAAATAATTAGTAGATGAATGCTTCTTCAAATCCCTATTTAATTCCTCAAAGCATCTGCTTGTTGAGTCTCCAAAGATGGTATAAAGATTAGACTAATCAAAATGCACATTGCTTGTGTGTCCTGAGGGGTATTAGTCATTCCACGGCACGATGCTAATGCAATTGCAGACTGTGCTAAGGAATTGGGTTTTTATGCTGTGCACGGATAATGTGCTACTTACTGCAGTGTAACCAACTACACAAAATAGATTAATGGCCAAATTATTTAATAGAATATCTCTAGTGTTTCAATGTGACTTATCTGCATCAATAGAGCTCCACTGCACATTGATGATGCCCGACTGCAAAACACAACATTATAGAGTGCACCAAGGTGTAATTAAAATGAATTTTGCTGCACATTTTGGCAGATAGCATCAGTAGCAATAATAACAAAAAAAACTATTATTTCATCATCAATGATATCATTCATAAAAAATTTGCATGCAAATGAAATTGACTGGCAGAAAAGAGCAGCTAATTCCCTGGAACCAGAATGGCATCTTGGTGTGTGAGGTAGCTACCATGTAATATGTTTGATTGTTCTCTGGTTATTAGTATTGGATGGCTTTCCAAGAAGTTAATATCATTGTAATTGGACAGCACCAGCCCGTCGGCCAGGCAAGCCCATTCCCATGCTGAAACTCTAAATAAATAGCATAACTTACACTGGACTGAATCACATTGGACATCGTCATGCCCGATCCACACCTCTCACTGGATGGTCAGGCTGCATTGATGTGTTGCATCTGCACTTCTCCCATTGGCTCAGCAGCACTTCAGCCCATCATATTACAGGACTTCCTATTGGCAAGGCTGTAGGATGAGTACGACACGTCGGATGGGTCCGCAGTGCTTTAGCATTGTGGTGCAGAAAGACAGAAGTTGGGAATGGATAACTAGTAGTGCTTCTCCACTCAGACAGCAAAAAGGTTCAGTCAGGCTATTAAAATATTAGATATCCCTTGAACAGTTTCACCCACAACTGTGACTTAGACTTGACACAGCAGTACAATGCAGTGTATGTGTGCCACTGATTAAGGTGCAAACCTTTGAGTAAGGATGTGTCAGGACACTGGAGCAGGGTTCCAATCGCAGACACAGCGCTGTGCACAAAAGTGATATTAATTGAGTAACAAATCCTGAGGTGCAAGATTACAGACCCAGTGCAGGAAGGTAAAATTAGCTGGAGAATATTTTTTCTTTGGCTGGCAGAAATGCAGTGGATCAAAAGAACTCATTTTGTGCCACAGATGTTCTATGACTGGAGTGGAAAGGACTAATATTATTATCTGGAAGGTGCTTCAGGGTCTGGAACTCATGACATGAAAGTTTGGCGAAGAAGTGAACTCAGGGGTCTGGAAGATATTTGCAGTTCTGTAAAACTTTTCTCAGACAAAATCTACAAAGCTGCATTCAGTTCTGGTCATCTGATTATAGAAAGGAGGCAGAGGCTTTGCAGAGGGCACAAAAGATACATGCTGCCTGGATTGGAGGGTATGTGATACAAGGAGAGGTCAGACAAACTAAGGTTGTCATCTCTGGTGTGGTGGAGGCTGAGGTCATACCTGGCAGAATTTTATAAAATCATGAGAGGCATAAATAGAATAGATACCCGCTATCTTTTACCCAGGGTTAAAATTACCAAAACTAGAGTGAAAATATTTAATATAAGAGAGGGCAAGTTCAAAATTGATGTTAGGGGCATGTTTTATTTAGAACACAGGGTGGAGGATGCCTGGAATGTACTACCAGAGGTGTTAGTAGGGGCAGATGTAATGGAGGCATTTAAGAGGCAAATGAATATATAGAGAATGGAGGAATATGGACCATGATCAGTTTAATTGGTTGGGAATCACATTGTGGAAGATGGGGACCATTCCTGTGCTGGACTACCCTACATTCCATGTTCTAGGAGTCACCTCATTTAAGAGCAACACACAACAAAATTCTGGAGGAAGTCAGCAAATCAGGCAGCATCTGTGGAGAGGATTTTGGGCTGAAGTGTTCCATAGATGCTGCCTAACTTGCTGAATTTATCCAGCTCTCTCTGTGTGTTGCTTAAGATTTCCGGCATATGCATGAACTGTGTTTATGGATTGTTGCCCCATTTAAAATCTACCTGGTGCATTCTCCAAGGGAGCAGATAGGAGCTGGAAAATGGGGTTAGGCTGCAGTCTTTCAGAATGGTTTTGATGGGCTGAATGTCTTCGTTCTGTGACTTAACTTATGTTCTGAGGAGGATTAAGTGTCAGCCACACTGATACACAGCACTGAATTGTAATGTGAGCCTTTGTATCCCTGTTCTATGTGTTGTCTTTGAATATAATAAATCTATAAGCCCACTCTTTATAACCAAACATTTGCAAGATGACACCGAGCCAACAGCTTCTTCCCTGATTTGAGCAGCTTATCTCTCCGAAATGTTACCTGTAACTTATCAGTGCAAGCATGCAGACTTGAGCCAGGGCTGCTGTTATTAACGATGTTTATGGATATCATGATGGCATTCACATTTTACAGGTAGCGAGCAATAGGGAAAAGTAAAGGGAAGATAAATTTCAGAGAATGTCATAATATTATTAACTGGATGAATGAGCATCCATTTGTGCTCAGTACTGAGAAATGTAATAACACTGGAAATGAAAATAAAACTACTATAGATACTAGAAATATGAAATAAAACCATAAACTGTTGAAAGGACTCAGGAGGTCAAGCAGCATCTGTAGAAAGTGATACAGAATTAATCAAGTTCAAAGGGTGTTCAGCCTGATACTTTTATCAGTCTGCTTCTCTTTCCACAGACACTGACTGACCTGCTGTGCATTTCCAGCATTTTATGGATTTATTAAAGAATCAATAACAGTGTTCAGAATTGGAAATCAAGACTAAGACCTCCTTCCCCAGGGATCGCTTTCTGAGACATTAAAAATCTTATCCACCTGTGTTGGCACATGACTGTCAAGTTCAGAAACAGATTGTGAGAAGGTGACAAATGATAAATCATTTGAAAATGGCAAGGATTAACAGTGATAAGTATGCTACTTAGAGTAAAACAAGACAGATCTGCTTTTGTGCAGCACTTTTCAGAACAACCCAGAGTAGTGCAGTCAGCAGAGTACTTTCTAGTTTTTTCAATGAGATGTACATGAGGTAGCTCCCACTGATGACATTGGATCTACTTAGGGAGGTCAGTTGATTCGATCATTGTTATATCAACGTTTGTGACAGTCATTATGCACACTGGAAGCTCCTATAAATCATGACATGTTAATGACCTAATCATCCTCAGGGATGTCTTCCTGAAATTATTCTTCATGGACTCTGCAATGAGACTTTCACTCACTTAAAAGAACCAGTTTCCACCTACTGATTCAGCCCTTCCGACCGTCTAATCATCCCATGACCTGGGCCTAAATCACTGTCAGTAGAACTCTTTCAAATTCCTGAAAATCCTTTAGCACCACCCTGCCTACTGAACACAGCCTGGCCTTTTCTTCCCACCCTGGCCCATTCATTTTCCTGACCTACTGGTTCATGTTTATTGAGATACTGGAGGACTCAATGGATGTGACAATTGTTTACTCAGGGGGAGGGGTCCTTGGAGAAGATGAGGATGTCATCGAGGTAGATAAACATGTGTAGCACGTCTCAAAGGGTCTTGTTAATGATGACTTGAAAAACAGCTGGACTGTTGAAAGTCTGAAAGGCATCACCAAGTATTCTTAGTAGCCAGTGGGTGTTATGAATGGCATCTTCCATTCATTCCCCAATGGATGTAGTTCAGGTCGTACTTGCTCCATAGATCTATTTTGATGAAGACCTGGGACCGCAGAGTGTTATGAATGCACTATCAAAGAGAGAGGGTAACAGTTAATGGCGGTTTTGTTCAGTCCCTGTAGCCAATGCATGGATAAAGACTCCAATCTTACTTTTTGATAAAGAAGGATCCTGCACCAACTAGGGACTGGAATGGTCAAATGAAGCCATGTTGAAGTGGCTTGGCAATGTAGTCATCCATGGCTTGGGTCTCAGGAGGAGAGAGGAATATCAGATGGCATCAGGAAGGGGTGACACCTTGGAGAAGGTTGATCGTGCAGTTCAGAATTAGAATCAGGTTTATTATCACAAGTATAAGACCATAAGATATAGGAGCAGAAGTAGGCCCGTCAGTCTAATGAGTCTGCTCCACCACTCAATCATGGGCTGATCCAATTCCTCCAATCATCCCAACACCCCTGCTTTCACCCCATACCCTTTGATGCCCTGGCTAATCAAGAATCTATTATCTCTGCCTTCAATACACCCAATGACATGGCCTCTACAGTCATTTGTGGCAACAATTTCCACAGATTTACCACCCTCTGACTAAAGTAATTCCTCTGCATCTCAGTTCTAAAAGGATTTCCTTCAATCCTGAAGTTGTGCCCTCTTCTCCCAGACTCCCCTACCATGGGAAATAATTTTGTCAAGTCTAATTTGTTTAGGCCTTTTAACATTCGGAATGTTTCTATGAGATCCCCCCTCATTCTCCTGAACTCCAGGGAATACAGCCCAAGAGCTGCCACATGTTCCTCACACGATAACCCTTTCCTTCCTGGAATCATTCTTGTGACCCCTCTCCATTCTCAGTATATCCTTTCTTAAATAAGGAGCCCAAAACTGCACACAATACTCCAAGTGTGGTCTCACGAGTGCAAGTCCCTTTGCATCTCTGCATTTTGAATTCTATCCCCAACTAAATAATAGTCTGTCCATTCATTTCTTCCACCAAAGTGCATGACCATACACTTTCCAACATTGTATTTCATTTCCTACTTCTTTGCCCATTCCCCAAACTATCTAAGTCTCTCTCTGATGTGAAATTTGTTAATTTAGCAGCAGCAGTTCAATGCAATATATAATAGAGAAAAAAAACAAAATAAAATAATAATAAATAAATTACAGTATACGTATATTGAATAGATTAAAATTGTGCAGAAAACAGAAATGCTATATATTTAAAAAAGTGAGGTATTGCCTAAGGGTTCAATATCCATTTAGGAATTAGATGGCGGAGGGGAAGAAGCAGTTCCTGAATCGCTGAGTGTGTGCCTTCAGGCTTCTGTACCTCCTACCTGATGGTAACAATGGAAAAGGACATGCCCTGGGTGTGCTGGAGGTCCTTAATAATGGACATTGCCTTTCTGAGATACCGCTCCTTGAAGATGTCCTGGATACATTGTAGGCTCGTACTCGAAATGGAACTGACTAGATTGACAACGCTTTGCAGCTTCTTTCAGTACTATACAGTAGCCCCTCCATACCAGACTGTGAAGCAACCTGTCAGAATGCTCTCCACGGTACATCTACAGAAGTTTTTAAAAGTATTTGTTGACATACCAAATCTCTTCAAACTCCTAATGAAGTATAGCCACTGTCTTGCCTTCTTAATAACTGCATCAAAATGTTGGGACCAGGTTAGATCCTCAAAGATCTTGACACCTAGGAACTTGAAACTGCTCACTCTCTCCACTTCTGATCCCTCTATGAAGGATGTGTTTCTTCGTCTTATCCTTCCTGTGGTCTATAAGGCTGATTTATCTTTTTCTGAAGGTTATGGCGTGGTGGTAATATTCCTGTGGGGGTTTTGTGAGGTTAGGGCTTCCTCCTTTGTAGGCAGGTGAGTCCACAACTCAGGAGGTAACCAAATGACTAGATGAAGTGAGGATTGTGAGTGGAGACCCATGATCAGAGGAGAGTTGGGTGAGTCGATTAGATGTAATTTGGATGAACTCATGGTGCTCTCCGACACTCATGTGCGCAGGCCACATGCAGGCTCTGACTGTCATAAAGCACAAGGGATAGCCATCAATGGGGGTGCTGCATAGCTTTGCCAGGGAGTTCAAAGTGCATACATAGAAGTTTTGTGCATTCATATTCTAACCTCCTGTTCTGTAGTTCTGCTGCATCCTTTGCTGCAGCCTCTAATGATATTGCAATGATCAATGCTCATTCTACGGTTGGGTCTCTTTTGGATAATAGCCTCTTTTGAGTGCTTTGACTACACACGCCACATATAAGCCTGACCCTTGAAAGTCAGCAGGCCAAAACATCTATGGTACTTCTTTCCAGAGATGTGGACTGAGCTGCTTAGCTCCTCCAGCATTTCGTGTGTGTTGCTCGGATTCCGGCATCTGCAGGCTGACTCTCGTTTGCAAGCCTGTCCCTTAATGCATCAGAATGTTTGCTGGCTTTTCGGGGGTTCCTAAGTTGCATAAGAGACTGTATGTTCTTGGGGCCATTAAGCTAAGAAGTGTAGGGGCTTTCTTTGGCAACTCCACATTGTTTGCATTACAATTAAATTCAACTCTCTCAATATACAACTCCCAGCCTTTATTAGTGTGATCAAATCCATCAACCTCCCTGACTAAGGCCATCGACACGTTATTTTCACTTTAACTTCAGTGCGTCTTTCACTATGGCTCACGACTCCTTCTGTTTTCTCATACTGCAACTCTTGCTGTTTCGTCCCTTAACTGTCAGTGTAGTTGATGATATCCTCTGACATTCAGGTTCGTACTCATCGCCAATTTGTTGTGTCTGTGCACAACGACATGTATATTGAATAAAAACATTTACTTAAAGTGGGAGATGGCTTTAACTGGTGTATTCATATTGCAGCGAGAAAAGGAGAACAAAGCACCTGTGTAGATGACAGCACAAGGACGGACAACAGATCAATACATAATGCTAAGTGGGGGGGGGGGGGTGGTATCTTTGCTTTAAAAGAAATAGATCCGTACATTACAGTTTCCTGCTGCTTCTAGGTTATGTACTCACGTCAGTGGATGACCACCTTTAAGTGAGCCCACTCTGCTGGGTCAATTGAAGTTTCATTCATCCTGTCAGGAAATGTAGAGGAGTCTTGACCCAAGAGCAGAGCAGCAGAGGTGATTCAGCGGTGAATGATAACTTTAATACTGGACAGCAAAATAACAAGCCAAATACCAAGAGAAAACAAAAGGTAAACAGAAAAGGGGCCTAAGAACAACCGGTTGAGGCTGGCCAATTTTATGAGTGAACAAGGACTGTGGATGAGAACTGGGGTTAAATAGGCTGCAGGTGATGAGTCTGGAGTGAGTGTCAGGGGATTTTTATTTGATGAGTGGAGACTGGGAAGTGCCTGGAGGAGGTGGACTGACATTCTGCTGCCATAGCCCATCTACTTCAAGGTTCACACACAAAATACTGGAGGAAATCAGTTGGCCAGGCAGCATCTGTTGAAAAGAGTATAGTTGATGTTTTGGGCCAAAACCCTTCACCGGGACCTGAGGAAAAATGATGAGGAGTCAGAGTTAGAAGGAGGGGGGAGGGGAGGAAAAAACACAATGTGATATTTGAAACCTGGAGGGAAGAGAGTGGGGAGAGATGAAGTAAAGAGCTGGGAAGTAGATTGGTGAAGGAGATACAGGGATGGAGAAGAAGGAATATGACAGCAGAGGACAAACAGCCATGGAAGATAGAAAAGTAGGGAGGAGTGCCAGAGGAAGGTGGGGTCAGTGGATGATGGAACGTTCGAGAAATTAATGCTCATGCCATCAGGCTGGAAGGCTACCCTGATGGATTATAAGGTGTTGCTCCTCCAGCCTGAGTGTGGCCTCATACAACAGCAGAGGAGGCCATGGGCTGACATGTCGGAATGGGAATGGGAAGTGGAATTAAGATGGATGGCCACCGGAAGATCCTGCTTTTTCTGGAAGATGGAGCATAGGTGCTCAATGAGGTGGAGTCCTAGACTACGTTGGGTCTCACTGATATACAAGAGGCCACACCAGGAGCACCGGATACAGTAGATGATACCAGCAGACTCACAGGTGAAGAATTGCCTCACCTGGAAGGGCTGTTTGAGGCCCTGCATGGTAGTAAGAGAGAAAGTGTAGGGGCAGGTGTAGTGGTTGTTCCACTTGCAAGGATAAGTGCCATGAGAGAGATCAGGAAGGAGGGATGAACAGACAAGGGAGTTGCATAAGGAGAGATCCCTGTGGAAAACAAAGTGGGGGGTGGGGGAAGAGAAAGATGTGCCTGGTGGTAGATCCTGTTAGAGATGGTGGAAGTTATGGAGAATTATGTGCCGGACATGAAGCTTGGTGGGGTGGTAAGTGAGGAAAAGAGGAACCCTATCCCTGGTGGGGTGTGGAGGATGGGGTGAGGGCTGATATGCGTAAAATGGAAGCGGTGCGGTTGAGGGTAGGGTTGATGGTGGATGAAGGGAAGCCCCTTTCTTTGAAGAAGGAGGACATCTTCAGTCTGGAATGAAAAGCCTCATCCTGAAAGAAGGAGATTGCATTTTTACAAGTAATGGGGTGGGAAGAGGTATAGTCCAGGCAGCTGTGACAGTCAGTGGGTTTAGAGACAGAGAGATCGAGAATGGGGAGGGAAGTGCCAGAAATGGACCAGGTCAATTTGAGGGCAGGGTGGAAGTTGGAGTCTAAGTTGATGAAGCTCTGCATGGGTGCAAGAAGCAGCACCAATGCAGCTGTCGATGTAGTGAAGGAAAAGTTGGGGAGTGACATCAGCGTAGGCTTGGAACATAGACTGTTCCGCACAGCTGACAAAAAGGCAGGCATAGCTGGGACCCATGTGAGTACCCAGGGCTACACATTTGCTTTGAAGGAAGTGGGAGGAGCCAAAGGAGAAATTATTGAGAGCGAGGTCAAGTTCCACCAGACAGAGGAGAGTGGTGGTGAAGGGAAATGGGTTGGCTCTGGTGTCCAGAAAGAAATAGAGAGCTCTGAGGCCTTGCTGATTGGGCATGGAGGAGTATAGGGACTGGACATGCACAGTAAAAATAAAATGCTCTGGCATAGGTAATGTGAAATTATTGAAAAGATTAAGAGCGTTTGGTCATGGATGTAGGCAGAAGTGACTGAAATGGGAGTGGTGTGGAGGTGGGGGGGGGGGGGGGTAAACCTGAGTTAAGGTATGCAGATATGAGTTCAGCAGGGCAGAAACAAGTAGAAACAATGAGCAGAAACAATTGCTGTACCTGGACAGGCAGTTTTGTGGATCTTGGGTAGGAGGTAGAAATGGGAGATGTGGGATAAATGAACCACGAGTGTGTTGGCAGTGAATAGGAGATTCCCAGAGTTAATAAGATTGATGATGGTGTGGGAGACAATGGTCTGCTGCTCCATAGTGGGATCCTGTTCGAGGGGTAAGAGAAGGTGTCAGTCAGCAAGATAGAGGTCAGTCTGCCAGATTACTATGGCACCCCCTTATCTGTGCATTTGAAGGTGAGGTTAAGATTAGTGCAAAGAGAGTGGAGAGCAGAATGTTCGGAGGGAGTGAGGTTGGACTTGGAGAGAAGAGTGGTGAAGTTGAGACAGTTGATGTCCCTTTGGCAGTTGGCAATGAAAAGTTCCAGAGCAGGCAGAAGACCAGAGTGGGCTGTCCTGGAAGAGGAGGAAGGTTGAAGACAGGACAAGGGGGTCATCAGTAATGCTACTGCATTATACTCCGTGACCACATTATTAGGTAAACCTGCTTGTGAATGGGATATCGTAAAGCAGCCAGTCAAGAGCCCCTGGGAGCAGATCCCACCACTGCAAAGAACCTAAGTCTGAGTGGAACTACAGGACACAGTCTTCAACAGGACCCCATTCGCCCTGAAAAGGAACAAGGGAGACAAAGGTAAAAATGTCTACAAAAAAGAATACCATTAGAACCCAAACAAAAAAGTATATTGTGGTGCCAAGTGGTCATGGCGTTTCTTATGCTGATATGGTGATAAGGGTTGTGCAGTTTGGTTCAAGATCTGATTTGTTGAAGGGAAGTACATAGCTGTGTGTGGTAGCTCAAGCTTCAGCACCTCCTACCCAATGGTGGCTGCGAAACAATGGCATGGCCTGTACGGTGAGGATCTTTGACTGTTGATGTTGCCATCTTGATGTAACCCTTGATGTAGATACTACTGATGGTGGGTGGGAGTGGGATAGGACATATGACGTTTTGGGAGACTAGGTCCTTCCATTCCTGTACATTTGAATTACCAGACCAAGATTTGGATTTGGATTTCCTGGATACCTTTGACAGTACATCATAGAATTTACTTAGAACCAGCTCTGATCTTTCAACCATCCCATCACTGAGATTTTCCCACATATGGATTTGTCTCATGTTAGGTGAGTCCAGGGTTGGCCTCAGTTGAATTAACTTTTGTTGGTCGACTCCTGAAGCACCACGACAACTATTTAACAAACACTGAATATGCAGAGTATATGCAGAGGATCTTGTTCTGATTCACGTTTTTTTAAAGTGATTTTTAGCCAAGAATCCTAAGAAAGCAACTGGTTGCTCTTGGATAAGGAAGATCAAAACAATTATAATGAATGATAGCAATCAATGGGTGATTGTAGATAGGGTTTCTTCACAGAAGCTGAGGAATCAATAAGAGCTAACAGAATCATGGGTGTTAAACAAGGGAGATCTTGAAGATGTTCATTAGCAGAATTGAATGAGTGTTGGAACAGTGCAATTTGGTCCTTAGACTTTAGGGATGCACACAGTTTTGTTGCTGTGAAAATCTTGCGTATGGGCTGCCTCAGCATTGCAACGGGCTTGAATTATGCAAGTGTAGAATGTGTGATTGTAGCATCAATCAGATGGAGGAGGAAGGGGAGCTATCCTGCACTCTGATGAGATGTAAAGCTAATCCTTTTCTCTCCTGGGTAAGGGATCACATTAAGGAGACAACCTTCCTGCAACAAGCACCTCAGACATCATTAATTATGGAAACACTGAGATTAGAGTGAGACTAACAGCCATTTCTCTTTGAAATACATTTAGAGATGGGGCAAGGGCCATACTTAATTGTTTATTTCACAAATGTTCTACATTATTTGTGCCATTTTGGTTCTTGAAAGATGTTAAATATTCCTGTACTTAACTGCTCTATTTTACCATTACTATTTACATGTACTTTCAGAATCAGATTTATTATCATCGATTTATATAATGTAAAAATTGTTGTTGGAGACAGCAGTACAGTGTAAAGTTATAACTATTACATGAATTACAAAATAAATAAAACAGAACAAAAATAGGAATAGGAAGACAGTAAACAAGAGATGCTGGAAATCCAAATCAACACACACACACAAAATGCTGGAGGAACTCAGAACTCAGCAGGTCAGGCAGTAGCTATAGAAATGAATAAACAGTTGATGTTTTGGGCCAAGACCTTTCTTCAGGTGTGTTAAGGAAGGGGGAAGACACCAGAAGATGGTTTTCATGGGTTCTTCATCTGTTCTGAAATCTGGTGGTGGAAGCGAAGGAGCTGTTCCTAAACCATTGAGTGTGGGTTTTTTAGGCTTCTGTACCACCTCCCCGATGGTCACGACCAGTAGAAGGCATATCCTGGATGCTGAGGGTTATTACTGATTGATGTTGCCTTCTTGACACACTGACATTCATTCCTGTCTTTGTTTTGAACTCATACAGTATGGCAACAGAGCCTTCAACCAACCAAGTCTATGTTGTTCATCGAGTACCCAATTTCTCTAAACCTCCATTAATACTTGTACTTCCATCAGCTCCTCCCCAGATTCTGCCACACACATACACTAGGGGCAATTTTACAGCAGCCAAGTAATCTACCAACTTGTGCCTGTTTGGGATTTGAGGGGAAACCAGAGTACATGGAGGAAGACCACATGGTAACGGGAGAACTTTCAAACCCTACACAGACAGCAGCCAAGGGTGGGATCAAAACTGTGTTACTCCAGCTAGGGGGCAGCAGCTGAAGTAAGTATGACCCCATGCTATTTTTACATGTTATCAACATGCAAATTGATAAAAAAAATAGAAGAATTCTAGATGGAGTATTCAAATCGTGGTAGAGTGGTACAGTTGTTATTACACATGGTTCATAGCCGCAGGACCCAGGTTTAATTCTGACTTTGGGTGATATCACTTTAGGTTTTGCACATTCTATTCATAACCATCTCAGTCACCCCACAGAGTGCTTTGACCATTTCCAACACCCAAAGATCAAAAGGTTATAATACAGAGGAGCAGAATTAAGACATGTGGCCATTGAGTCTGATCTACCATCCAATCATAGTTGTTCTTAACCCCTTTCTCCTGTCTTTGCCCCATAACATTTTGATGCCATTACTAATCAAGAATCTATCAGCCTCTGCTTTAATTATACCCAATAGCTTGGCCTTCACTGACATCTGTGGTAATGAATTCCATCAATTCACCACCATCCAGCAAAAGAATTCTTCCTAATCTCTGTTCTAAAGATACACACCTATATTCCAAGGCTGTGCCCTCCAGTTCTGGACTCCCCCACTACAGGAAACACTCTCTCCTCCTCCACTCTATCCAAGTCTTTCAATTGTCTACTGGAATGATCCTCTCAGTGTTGGTTAATAATAGATCAAATCAAAGGAACCTTGTGTGAGAGCAAATACAGAAGTAAACAAAGGGATGAGAATAGGGCTAATGGGATTGCTTCATGGAGAATGGCATAAAATAGATGGGCCAAATGGCTGCTTTATGTGTCATTCACTCATACAGTCCCTTTATCTCATTTTGTCTCTGCTAGCCTTCACCATTGTGTCTATACTGCTCCTAGTTTTGTTTTATTCTTGAATTACTGATATTTTCTTTCTTAGAAAGTTATTAAATTCAATTACAGCTCCATGGATGACATTTTCAGTTTATTTAAGTTATTTGTATGTTGCAATTCTGCTATTATGCATTAATCTTTTTACAGAAAACAGATCACAACCTCCTTAGAAACACAATAAAATATTGAGCTGTTAACATCAAGCGCTACTTTCATGATTATGTTGCTTATTCCTGAGTTAATTAACATCCGCTGAAGATACTTACATCTGCAGACTAGAGCACCTGTGAAAGACAGTAAAATATGAACATTCTAATTATAAATCTTCTGTGGTGAAACCAAGATTCTGTCAATTATTTTGGTTTTGTAAATTATCATTAACTTTATATCCATGCTATTGATCCAAACTGGTCTGAAGTAATGTGGTATTCTTCCTTTCCAGGCTGTATGGTTGTAACAAAATACTGCTGCATGGATATTGAAACATATTTCCTCATTTGTCAAAAACTTACACCAGTCTTCTCTCCCCAGATTAAGAACAGAGGAATTTCCTCTGCTGGAATATGCCAACAATTCCCTCAAGAACAGTGCGCTCTTATCCACATAAATACAAATGAAATGGTGGCTGCATGGGTATTCTGGCCAGGCTGTTGTTTATTTCCCCATGAAGAACTCAAAAATAGATCACAAACCTGTTGGGATTATTTGATTAAAACATCATGGAAGGAAGCCACTTGGACCATCAGGTTCCTGCCAGCTCAAACAAAACAAGCTTCATCACTATTTCTGCTCTCTTTATTCCCCTATGGTTTTGCAACTTACTTTCTTTCACACGGCCATCAGCTCTCATTGCTACTTACCTACTCACAGGGTAAGCTGTCATCGCTAATTAACCTGCCGGAATTAGGCTGTGGAGGGAAAACAGGACATGCAGGAAAAGTGTCACTGGGAAAACATGCAAGCTCCACATAGACAATATCAGAGGTCAGGCTCAAAGCCAAGTCTATCGATGCAGAGATAACTGCTGCGCCCCTCTCCACTGGGGATCCTACCACCCCCATTGTGTCCTTGGTCCTGCCATGTCCTCACTGATTGGGCCCTGGGTGCTCTTGTTCAGCATTGCTATGGGCTGAGAGTGAGGAACGCCCCACACTGTAAAGTCAAGTCATTTTTATTGTCATTTCGACCATAACTGCTGGTACAGTACATAGTAAAAATGAGACAATGCTTTTCAGGACCATGGTGTTACATGACACAGTACAAAAACTAGACTGAACTACATAAAAAAAAAACACAGAGAAAGCTACACTAGACTACAGACCTACACAGGACTGCGTAAAGTGCACAAAAACAGAGCAGGCATTACAATAAATAATAAATAGGACAACAGGGCGGTAAGGTGTTATCCAGGCTCTGGGTATTGAGGAGTCTGATAGCTTGGGGGAAGAAACTGTTACATAGTCTGGTCGTGAGAGCCCGAATGCTTCAGAGCCTTTTCCCAGACAGCAGGAGGGAGAAGAGATTGTATGAGGGGTGCATGGGGTCCTTCATAATGCTGTTTCCTTTGCGGATGCAGTGTGTAGTGTAAATATCCATGATGGTGGGAAGAGAGACCCCGATGATCTTCTCAGCTGACCTCACTATCCTCTGCTGGGTCTTGCGATCCAAGATGGTGCAATTTCCGAACCAGGCAGTGATGCAGCTACTCAGGATGTTCTCAATAGAACCCCTATAGAAAGTGATGAGGATGTGGGGTGGGAGATGGACTTTCCTCAGCCTTCGCAGAAAGTAGAGTCACTGCTGGGCTTTCTTTGCTATGGAGCTGGTGTTCAGGAACCAGGTGAGATTCTCCGTCAGGTGGACACCAAGAAATTTGGTGCTCTTTACGATCTCTACCGAGGAGCCGTCGATGTTCAGTGGGGAGTGATCATTCCATGCTCTCCTGAAGTCAACAACCATCTCTTTTGTTTTGTTCATATTAAGGGACAGGTTGTTGGCTCTGCACCAGTTTGTTAGACGCTGCACCTCCTCTCTGTAAGCTGACTCATTGTTCTTGCTGATGAGACCCACCATTGTCATGTCATCGGTGAATTTGATGATGTGGTTCGAGCTGTGTGTTGCAGCACAGTCATGGGTCAGCAGAGTGAGCAGCAGTGGACTGAGCATGCAGCCCTGGGGAGCCCCCGTGCTCAGTGTGATTATGTTGGAGATGCTGCTCCCAATCCGGACCGACTGAGGTCTCCCAGTTAGGAAGTCTAGGATCCAGTTGCAGAGGGAGGTGTTCAGGCCCAGTAGGCTCAGCTTTCTAATCAGTCCATTGCAATGAATAGCTTTAGCATTTTATTTCATGTTATTGTGAGCCCAGGAACACATGGCATGCAAGTTTATCAAGAAGCTCTAATGTAATGTATTGGGGACAAACCCATTTCCAGATGTTTGTACTGAGGATTAAAAAAAAACAAGAATGAAAAGGAGATGGATTTGCACCATTGGCTAATGTCCTGGGTTTGACAGCTAATGAAACACCAGAGGAATGGAAAAGATAATGGCCTGGGGAGAATGTACAAAATCCTTACATGCAGCAGCGGGAATTGAACCTCAATCAGTGATCACTCAGCAATGGAAAGTGATGTGCTAACCTCTATGCTGCCATACCAGGTCGAATTTAAAGGCAGAGTACTGGCTTAATGAGAGGATTCTTAGCAGTGAGGAGAAATGAAGGATCTCGGGGTTCAAGGTCCATGCAAGTTGATAGGTTGATTAAAAAGGTATGTGGCTTGCTGGCCTTCATTACTCAGTGGACAGAGTTCAAGAGCAGCAAAGTTGCAGTTCTACCAATTCTGCTCGGAGCACGGTGTTCATTTCTGGTGAGATTGGCCAGAATGTTGGCTGGATTAGAGGAAATGTTTTATGAGGATAGGTTGAGCGAGCTAGGACTTACCCCTTCGTAGCAGAGGAGGATGAGAGATAATAGAGGAGTACAAAATGATAGATTTGTCAGCCAGAGACTTTTTTTCCCGGGGTGGAAATGACTAATACGTCACTATCATTCTGTGGTACGTCCTATTGCAGGGGTGATCGTGGTCCTCTATTTGTCTTTAATCTGCTAATTCCTTTCTCTAATTCTATGATCATGATTGTACTTGGCAATTTTTTTCTACAGGAGTGGTTTGCCATTGCCTTCTTCTGGGCAGGGCCTTGACAAGATGGGTGACCCCAGTCATTAGCAGTACTCTTATCCGATTGCCTGCCTGGCCTCAGTGTTTGCATAAACAGGACTTGTGATAATCACCAGCTGCTCACAAGAACATCCCCCCACCTGCTCCTATCGCTTCACGTGACCCTAATTAAGGGCGCTATGCAGATACTACACCTTGTCAAAGAGTGACCAGCAGGTAAGTGGAGGGAAGTAGAGATGCGTCTCCACCCCACCACCTTGGACTGATACAAGGCGGCATGATTTTAAGGTGACTGGATGAAAGTACAGGGGATGTTAAAGGTAGGTATTTTACACAGAGTGGTGAGTAAATGGAATGTGCTACTGGCGGTGATGGTAGAGTCAGATACATTAAGGACACATAGAAGACTCTTAGATAGGCACATGAATGAAATAAAATTTGGAAGGGAAGCGTTAAATGGCTCTTTAGAGTAGGTTAAAAGGTTGGCACAACATCACGGATAAAACTGTTTTATGTTCTAAAAGTGTTCACTATTAATGAAGTGTAAATTGAACAGCAATTATTACTAATGGTTAATCAGGGAAATTAAGGAATGAGGGCAATCAAATTGAGATGTTCCTTGTGAAGCTGTTACAGAAAAAATATTCTGCTGTTACACTCAGAGTGTGGTGAATCTGTGGAATTGTTTGCCACAGATGGCTGTGGAGGTCAAGTTACTGGGTATATTTAAAACAGGTGTGTTAAAGGTTTGGGGGGAAAGAAAGGGAATGGGGTTGAAAGGGAAAATAAATCAGCCATGATCAAATGGCAGAGCGGACTTAATGGTCTGAAAGGCTTAATTACCCTCATACAATCTCTTCTACCTCCTGCCGTCTGGGAAAAGGCTCCGAAGCATTCAGGCTCTCACGACCAGACTATGTAACAGATTCTTCCCTCAAACTATCAGACTCCACAATACCGGAAGCCTAGACTGAGACCTTACTGCCCTACTGTCCTGTTTATTATTTATTGTAATGCCTGCACTGTTTTTGTGCACTTTATGCAGTCCAGTGTAGGTCTGTATTCCAGTGTAGTTTTCTCTGTGTTGTTTTTTTTTTATTATGTAGTTCAGTCTAGTTTTTGTACTGTGTCATGTAACACCATGGCCCTGAAAAACGTTGTATCATTTTTACTGTGCACTGTACCAGCAGTTATGGTCGAAGTGACAATAAAAGTTGACTTGACTTGACTTAAGTTAATCTTTCAGGCAACATAGACAGCACCTTACCAGGCAAAAACCTCTACTACAGAGAATGTCAACAGCAGCAAGCTTTTGAGACACTGCCAACTGCAGGTTCCCATCTACGTACATCATGCCACCCCATGGCAGAAGTATATCACTGCCTTACATGCTGAGTACTCCTGTCACAACCACAGATTCGGCAGCACAGTAGATTTGGCAATTGTGCTCATGAGTATGCACGTGTCAGGTAATTATTGTTTCATTGTGATTGTATTTAACTCCATTCATTCTGTTGTAGTGCTTGTCAAGACTCAGACACAGTAACACTTCACTGCCTGCTTGCATTCTGCCTTGCCTGAGAAATTGGACTGTCGAGTCAGCTGACTCTGAAGACGAGCAGTATTCATTTAATCCTTAGTTGTTCTTTTCAGCCGCAGTGTAGGCTTTGTTTTCCATTTGAGGGTTTTAGTTAATGGCCCTGTTTAGCCTAGAGTTTATTGTTTTCTTTTCCTTTTAACATTGTCCGCATTAAAGTCTGTAAACTATTGACCTGCTTCAGTGTCTCTCACTCTGCACTTGGGCCATATACAAAACAGAAGACAACTCCCTGCATATTCTGATTTTATTTTAGATTTAGGGCATCTGTATTATTTTTCTTGAGGTATATTTTGGATGATGAAATGGTAATCTGATATGTGAAGGCGAGAGAACAAAATGGAGAAGGTTTGTTGAGGAACTGTGAGAAACATTGACAGATCTGGCAGTCAAAGGAAGCAGAGCTGGAGAAAAACTGAGAACTCAGAGAAGTGAAATTGGCACAGGATGAAATAATTGGGGTTAGTAGAATTCGTCAGAGAAACAGGCCCTTCAGCCCAACTTGTTCATGCCAACCAAAATACCTCTTTAAGCTAGTCCCATTGCCAATGTTTCATGCGTATCCCTCTAAATCTTTCCTATCCATGTGCCTTGCCCAGGTAACTTTTAAACATCAAAACTTTACCTGCCTCAACCGCTTCTGGCAACTAATTACAGGCATGCCCTGCACTCTACGTAAGCCTGAGGTCCCATCTAAATCTTTTCTCTCTGGCCTTAAATCCATTCCCTCTAGTTTTTGATTCATGTTCCCTGGGATAAAGACTATGTGCCCTTCTGTGCTCCTCATGACTTTGTACACCTCTATAAAGTCACTACTCATTCTCCAAGGAATAATGTTCTAGGCTGACCAGCCTTTCCCTACAAGTCAGGCGCATGAGTCCTGGCAACTTCCTTGTAAATCTTTTCTGCACTCTTTTCGGCTGAAAGAAACAGGCTAACCCAGGCTGTAAATGATAATTCAGGTGCAGGCTTATTAATGTCTTGTACAATTGAAATGGTTCAGAAGGTCCAAATATTCATTTATTGTCAAAGTATACAACACTGATTTTTTTTTCTTCTCTAGGTAACCATGAAACCAAGAAAGAGTAAAGGCAGCACAATCATCAACCCCCAAAATCCCCCCTCCCTGCACAAACAAACAAACAAAATGGAACAGATACATTGACCCCTTGCAGGACAATGTCCCAACTACTAGTCACTGATCAAAACCAGTATGACAAACACCTTGTCTATCTGTGATGCTGTACTCAAGACACACTGAACTTTTACTCTGTTCTGTAATATTCCCTAGAGCTCTACCATTGACTGTGTAAATCTTATACTGGTTTGACTTCAAAGTATGGCAAATTTTCTGTGGAGGTATACTTTAGAACACAGAACTTTACAGCATAGGAACAATCCCTTCGGCCAATGATGTTATGCCAAATTCATTAATATAGTAACTAGAAATATACTAAACTGTCCCTTCTGCTGACACAAGTCCATATCACTCCATTCTCATTATATTGATATGTCCATCTAAGAGTCTCTTAAACAGCTCTATGGTATTTGCCTCCACACACACTGTGTGTGTGTGTGTGTGTGTGTGTGTGTGTGTGTGTGTGTGTGTGTGTGTCTGTGTGTCTGTGTGTCTGTGTGTGTGTGTGTCTGTGTGTGTCTGTGTGTGTCTGTGTGTGTCTGTGTGTGTGTGTGTGTGTCTGTGTGTGTGTGTGTGTGTGTGTGTGTGTGTGTGTCTCATAACCACAGGCTCTGCTGCGGGCTGTGTAGCAGGTTCAGCAGTTGACTATGACTATGCATGTTCCAGCTAATAACTATTTCAGTATGGCGGTATTTAACTCCCTTCTTTTCGTTATAGTCTTGTCGAGACTCAAGTACAGCAACCTTATGGTCCCTGAGGACTACCATTTCAACTGGCACTGTAAAGGAGTGATATATATTTAGTATTTGGTTATTCTTTTCAGCCGTGGTGTTGGCATTTTACTTTCAGTTTGAAAGTTTTAGTTAATGGCCCTGTTGGCCCTGCACTTATTGTTTTCCTTTCCCTTAAAATTTTGCGTCTGTTCTCATTAAAGTCAGTGAACTGCCAGCCCGCTTCAGTGTGCCTCTCCCTCTATGCACTTGGGCCATATCCAAACATTCTGACACTGACAGTGCATTTTAGGCACCACTACTCTCTGTGTCAAAAAAAATTTGCCTCACACATCTTTTTTTAAACTTAATCCCTCTAACCTACAACATATGCCCTGTAGTATGAGACATTTCGACCTTGGGATAAGATACTGACCAGCCACTCTCTAATGTCTCTCATTATCTTATATTCTTCTATCAAGTCTCCTCTCAACAATTGCTTCCTCTATTTTCTCTCAGTCTAGAGAAAGCAGTCTAAATTTGTTTGACCTCTCCTTATAGCACACAGCATCTAATCCAGGCAGAATCCCAGTAGATCTCCTCTGTACCCTCTCCAAAGCCTCCACATCCTTCCTGTACTGGGGAGCAATGCTCCAGAAGCAGACAGACCAGAGTGAACATAGGCATTTTGCGTCATGAAATGACAGTCTATGAGTCATGGTAGTGAAAGAACAGAAATAAAAAATGTATGTTGAAAGAAACATTGACTGACCTGATAGTCCAAGGAAGCAGAGCTGAAGAGAACCCAAGAGTTCAGTCAGAGAAGAGAAACTGGCACAGATCCTGAAATGAAATGAAATATAAATGGGATTAGTGGATAAAAGATGTGGCACTTTATTTCCCTGGAATCATTTCCATGGCATCTAATAGAGATAGAATTTCAGTAACATCTGAGCACTTCAATGCCATCCAGCAAAAGTGATTATCACCATGTCTAACACCTAACCACTTATTCCTTCCAACCCCAGACTGCAATCTAAACAGTACGAACCCTTTATAAAATGCAGTGCAGTTACTTAGTTTGACTGCTCCTCAAGTAGTAACCTCTACCATCAAACTGGGCAGTAGGTGCACAGAGGATCACCACCAGTGGCTTCCCTCTAGGTTTTCACAAAAGTCTGGGTTCAGAATTAGAATCAGAGTTAGATTTATTATCAATAATATATTGCCAGTACCTCCAGTTGAACTCTGTCTTTTTGTGTGTGTTTACCCCTAGCTGTCAGTCTATGGTTTTTTATTGCCTTGTGCTCCTGTCCCTGCTCCTGCTCTACACCGGCTCCTGTATCACTGAGTACTCCATCTCTCACCTGTTTCTCATTATTACCTGTATTGCTGCCACTTCTGTCTCATTGTGCTCCACCTATCATCTGCCTCTCTGTTTATTGCTCAGTGTATTTCAGTCCTGTTTTCACCTGTTTGTTACCAGATTGTGCTAGTGAGTTTTCCTGAGTCTTTCCAGCTTGCCTGTCAACTCTGCTTGTTTCCTGATTCTGGTTTTTGGATTTCTCTGCATGTTTTGATCTTTGCCTGAACTTTGATGCTGACTTTGTTTGCACCTTGGGATTTGTTACTCAATTAATATCACTGTGTGCACAGTACTGGGTCTGTGATTGATTCCTGCTCCAGTGCCCTGACGTATATTCCATGAAGTTTATTTGGTGGCAGCAGACATTATAAGTTGTGATAAGCCAGAAACGAACAAACAGAGTGAGTTCTGGTTAATTGGGGCACATTGGGATCAGTATATTTTGGCCCAATTAAGTGGCTACTTCAAAGGTATAAAAAAGACACACTACAATTTAACTGAATAACAACTTATGAACTTAAGTGAAATACAGAATAAATTAGAATTCTACCTAAACTACAACAGTATTATTAAGCTGTGTATCAATTCTTAATAGTTATCAATGGAGGTACTATTTCAGTGTATGCTGATGTGTTGTTTTAATTGATTGTAAATGAACAATATCAGCACAGATGCCTAATACAGATAAAGGACTGGCTCCAAACAATGTGTTCAATGACTGCATCCTCCAAATCTTCATTTTAATTGTAACATTCAAGATAATTGTTGTTACCTTCAAATTCTCTGTCGTTCCTAACTTGCTGAAGTAGTGAAATTATTTCATTTTCACTCCCGGTCATTTCTGGCATCTCCAGGTTTGAATGCTTGAAACCAGGACACGTCTGATTTGTCTTACTGTTTATTATTTGCCAACTATCAGTGACAAAAATAATTGCTTTTTGAATGCAAGTGACACAAGTGATGCTAATTAAAAACTATTTGCTCTAAGCATAGTGTCTAATAGCCACAGGACATACACACAACTGACGCTAGTTAGAACATGTTCAGCAACAGTCTCCTGCCCCAATTAAGTGGCATAGTGTCCCAAATAAATGAAGGCAATGTCTTCTATTTTCTCAATGTGTTTTTGTTCTTTAAGAGTTGTCTTAAATAAGTGGCTTCCCCGATTAGCTGTTAGGCCAATTAACCGGAATCCACTGTAGTTCAAATGACAAATAATGAAGTAGTGCTCATTGGTTCATAAGCCATTCTGATTTCTGACGGCTCAGGGAAAGAAATTGTTTCTAAGACATTGCTGTGGATCTTCAGGCTCCTGTATCTCATCCCTGATGGTAGTAATATGAAGAGGGCACTTTCCACATGATGAAGATCTTTAACGTTCTCAATGCCAGGAAAGCGTGTGCCCATGATGGAGCTAGCTGAACCTACAACCCCCTGCAGCCTCCAGCAAGCCTGTACATTAGAGGCTGCACACCAGATGGTGATGCTACCAGTCAGAATGCTCTCCACCAACATCTACAGACGTTTGCAAGAGTACCTGGTGCCATACCAATATGCTTCAAACTCTCAATGAATTAAAACTGCTGGCTTGCCTTCTTTGCAATTGCATCAAAATATTGGGACTGGATAGAAAATATGTCACTAGTTGTTCATCATCATTAGGTTAAAGTCCTGGAACCATCTGTTTTGCAATACTGGGGAGCACATTCACCAGATGTCTGGCACCTTATAAAGGAGGTGGTTTCCCCATTACTTTCTCAGGAGCTATTAGTTATGCGCAATAGGTGCTGCCCTTGCCAGTGGTTGAGCAGATTTTGAAATGTGAATAACCACAAATAGGCATCACTCTGGGAGACTTGGGAATATATCCGTGGAATTCTGTGAGCTCCTCGCTCTTGTATGATTGATGTCCATTCAATTGCCAAAAACTTCTGCTCTTTGCTTTTAGCCAGTAGTTCCCTGCAAAAGCTGCTGGGGAAGTCCTCCTCATTGCCTTGCTTGTCTTCACATCTGCACAATGCATGGCAGCAGTCTTTATGTCAGGGTAGGACAGTCTAAAAGAGCATAAATTTAAGCTGAGAGATGAAAGATTTAAAAAGGAATTGAGGGGCAGGTCATTCACACAGTGAGTAGTGTGTATGTGGAATGAGCTGCTAGAGGAAACTGTTTATTTGGACAGGTACATAGTCAGGAAAGGCTTGGAGGGACATGGGACAAACTGTAGGCAAATGGGACCAGCATGGAAGACATCTTGGGTGGTGTGGATGTTGGGCCAAAAGGTCCATTCTAGTGATCTATGACCTAAGTGTGAACTGGTGGTGTGATGTTGATTCACCTGACTTCTTGCTTCATCGTTGAACTGTGCATACTCTCCAACAGATGTGTAGAGCTGAGGAGCATGTTGCAACCAATCCTCAGGCCAAAGACAGGACAGGCCAACTGAATTTGAATGGTGTGACTAACTCTTTAGTGAATAATTAAGTACAAGCAAGTTGTTCATTAGATTCTCCAAACGATTTTTTAAGGTGTATAATGAATATCTGGGCATTTAAAGCATACTCAGCGTTATTACGCCAGTAGCAAACATGTAATGAATGCTATAGAAGTTGCAGAAACAGTCCGTAGGCATGCAGCCTGCACTGGAGGGTCTGAGTTATGGGGAGATGAGATGGGCTGGGACAATATTTCCTGAAGTGATTGAGGCTGAGGGGCGACTTGACAAAACCATGACAGGGATAGATCGTTCATGACATACTTTTCCCAGTATTGCCATTCTAAAGCCAGAGGACATAAGCTGAAGGCAAGAGGGGAAGGACTGGAAAGGGAGCTGAGGAGCAGGATTATCAAAAAGTGGACAGTGAAGTTCATGGAACAAGAAACTGCTGGAGGCAGGTCCATTTACAATTTTAAAATGCCTTTAGACAGGTACATATAAGAAAGGTTTGAAGGGAGAAGGGCCAAATGCAGAGAAATAGGACTTGCTTTGACAGTTATCTTGACTGGCAAGTTGAGTTAGGCCTGTTCCCATTGTCCCTGACACTGATTCTATTTGAATTGTTTTAAAATGTTTCTGATTGTTAAGCATTGCAGGGTGAGACCTGAGATATGTGGCCAGCTCCATCTTGATTGGGACAATGTTCAGCTCAGCCTGCCCTTGGGTTCCAAACAGGTACTGTGAGCAGGAGGACGGTGCTGATAGTTGTACTACTGGATCACAAAATGGCTTCACTGCAGAAGGAAGATAGTTGGCTCATTTGAGCCTATACCCATTCTATGCAACATCAATCTAGCTAGCACCATTTCTCTTTCATTTCCCCAGAGCCCTGCAAATCTTTCCTTTCAGATATTTATCCAGCTCCATTTTAAACACTTCAGTTAAACAAGCCCCCGCTACTGCTGACGGTGCATTTCAGATCCCACTCAATACCACACCATCACTCTATACCTGATCCAACATATCACTGATTTAATCTGCCATTCATTATATTTCATATTTCAGTGCTGGTACTAACAATTAATGTTTGTGACTTTATACCATTCTGCACATTTTTATTGTGACTAGAGATTTTTTAAAAGTACGATAATATAAAAGCTTCATTTCCTTCTTGTCTTTTTATCTACCTCTTTATACAATATATTTTTCCATATTCTATTGAAGATCTGTTTTTATTTTCTCTTTCCAGCTCTAAGCTCAGTAAGAATTCTTTAACCTCACTGATTAGAACCTGTCACGAGTTGTGTATTTAATATTTCAGTAATATTTGAGTAATCTTGTATATACAGTATATTGGTTGATTAAGCATTTCTTTTCATTTAAATAATTAATTAAGGGTTATATGTATAAACACTTCAATCGCATACATCACCCTACCACGAAACATGCGCACCTTGCTTAAAGTAAGCCTGATGTTAGACTCGCATTTCAGATTCCGATGCCTTCTTTTGTAATAGTTTAATGTTTTGAAAACATACCAACATGGTTAATTCCCTGTTCACACATATCCCAGCATTCCTCTCTGTGTATCTCAGCAAAATAGGAACTAATCAAAAGTTCTAGAGCAAGAGCATATATATAAAAAAATTGCTGGCCATCTGTGGCTGAAATAAACAGCAAGCGCCACATGTTTGGCCAGTGAATGCACATTCTTTCCTCAGGGGTCCAACAGTTTGTCATCCCAGGAATAACCACATTTGGGGAGTATTATTTTAAATGGTTGGCTTGACAAAGTGTAAAATGACATGTCACACAGCCCATTGGGAACTTGGCTAATACAATATAGAGGAATGGACAGGGGAATTAACAGAGGTTTCAGGCTAAAGAGAAGAAAAACAAAATTGCTAGGGAGAGGGGGAAGGATGAAAGATTGTGTAACTTTGTATTGCAACCACATTTCTCTTGTCTCAATGCTCTATCTGACCTTTTACTCTTTGGCCTTCTGCATTCTTCCAAGAGACTTCAACACATGCACAAACAGCACTTCTTTATCTTCATGTCATGGACTTTTCTGCTTTCTGGGGGGGGGGGGGGGGGAGAGAGAGAGAGAGAGAGAGAGAGAGAGAGAGAGAGAGAGAGAGAGAGAGAGAGAGAGGGAGAGAGAGAGAGAGAGAGGGAGGGAGAGGGAGAGGGAGAGGGAGAGGGAGAGAGGGAGAGAGAGAGAGTTCAGCGAGCTCCACATTGTACTCCAGCGAGAATGTCTTTCCTTCCAACCTGAAATGCCGTCTGAGTGGAGAACATAAGCACTTGTCAAGATTACTTTTATAGACCAGAGGTTCCCCGGCCTCTGGCAAAATGCAACATCAGTCATGAACAGAGTATCGATGTGGATGAACTTGGGGGTTTCCCAGAGCAGTTGAAAGAGGTGGCTCACGAGTAGCCTGATCAATAGACGACTTGTGTTTCTGTTTTGAAATGTTAAGCTTGAGAAATTCAGGGTTTTTTTATGGCAGTGTTGTGAAAGTGCTTTTACAATTCAATCTTCTCATGCTGATACCCCCGTTAAAATGCTGAGTTATGGTTTCTGATTCTGGAAAATAACTCCTCATTTTAGAGCTATAATTCAGACATGAATCCTTTCATCCAGCAATGCAAAAGGTCGGAAAGATTGAGATCACAATTTCTTTATTTTCTACTCTATCCCATAAAGGATTTTGCAGAGATTTTTATTTTACTGTTTTCTAAGGCACTATTTAACATTTAGATACATTTAGTTTTATGCTCATTAAACACTAAATGTGAATGTGAACGAAAGGCGGTGGCCTGACCTCTTGATCTTCTAATCCCCCAACTTCCAGTGAGACCAACCACTTACAGTTTCACCCAATGTCAGTATTGTCCGTGTCCAGTAGCAGATGAGACCGCTGAATGGTTTCCTGTCTGTTACGCATTTCCTTTTAGTTCTCATGTCTCATAAAAGCTCAATTATGTAATGACTGCCTATTTATCCATAGTAAACATTAATAAACAAGTAGAGGTAGTATCTTTCTATGACTCATTTCCAATGTTTTTAAGAATATTATTCAAATTCTCCATCCATTGTAAGGAAACTGTAATTCACATTGCTTATACAATTAGTCCATATCACTGAACAGCTAGCCCAATAAAGTTCCAGATTCAAGGTCCAATGCAGCATAAAAATATTAATTACCAAAATAAGTGTGAAAACACAATAAATGTAATTATTCAAAATAATTCTATAAAGCACAATGCACAAGTAACTGTTATATACACAGACTGATTGTATGTACATAATGTGACCCTAGATGATGTGTACATAGTGAAAGTTTGGTGATGAAGGATGGGTTCATGGGTAGAGGTGTCGAAAAGCTTGATTGAAATAACAGTTGGGGGAAGTAACAGTTTTTGAGAACAGAGGTCCTGACATAGATGCTGCATACCCTCTTCCCCTGATGGGAGTAGGATAAACAGTCCATAAACAGGTAGGGAGGGATCCTTCATTATATTGGTGGTCTTTTACAGGCATCTTTCTGTAAATGTGCCCTTACCATTGTAGTCAGGGTTCTAGTTACCTGCTAACATCTTCTTATGGATGATAGGGCCAGTAAGACGCAAAATATTGTTATACACTGGAGATAGGCTCACTAGGAAATAACATTCAGTGGACAACTCTGTTTGCAATTGTTTTGTTGAAAGACTTTGCTGATTATGAGTTTACGATGGAGGAGCGTGATACCTTTCAGGAGCCAACCTTGGCTCGTAACTTGAATCTCACCATCATTACCAATTAATGAAAATCAATATATCCCCAGGCAGTGCTGTTCTCAAAGCTGACCATAAGCTTGAGTATTTGTGAATTTCTCCATTTGTAAACCATCAAAGACATTCAGAAAAGATTAAAAATTAAACATACTATTAAAAATGTAAGAAATAGCATTAAAAATTAAATAAAGACACTTAATACACCAGAAAACAATTACATCAATTAAAATCATTTAGAATAACCAATTTAAATAAAGAAAGGGTAAATTACTTGAAACATGTGCCTCTCCATCATTAATATTCCTCTCCATTCATTGAATAGAGAGGAACGTGGAACTGCTGGTTCAACAAACAGGTTCTCCAATGTAATGGGTTGGAGTGTGCATTTGAGGAGACCTAGGCTGAACACATTCCTAGTGATCCCTCCCCCCACCTCTGTTTTCATTCCCTTCTCCCTTATTTTGTCTTCCTTTATCCCTGTACCCTTTGTGACTTCCCTCATGACCTGCACAATGGCTTTACCTTCCTCTCCCAGTCCCCTACATTCTTTCCTTTTATTTCATGGTCTAAACTCATGGAGTCATAGAACAATCCAGCAAGCCATCCAGTGCATCCTGTCAGTGTCGACCTCTTCATCTGTCTAGTCCCACCTACCTGCACATGGACTATAGCCCTACATATTCCTCCCATCCATGTTCTGACCCAAACTTATCCCAAATGTTGTAACAGAACCCACATCCACTGTTTCTGCTGGCAGCTTGCTTCACACCCGCACCATAACCTGACTGAAGAAGTTCCTCTTCAGCTTCTCTTATAATGCTTCACCTTTCACCCTAAACATAAGAGCTCTAATTCTTGTTTCACTTGACCTCAACGGAAAATGCCTGCTTGCATCCAAACATATCTATACCCCTCATAATTTTGTATATGTCTATAAGTTCTCCCCTCATTCCCTACACTCTAAGGAATAAAGTCTTAACATTTTCAGCCTTTCCCCACAACTCAGTTCTCAAGTCCCAGCAACATCCTTGTAATTTTTTCTGCTTGTCTACTTTAATTTCCTATCAGATTCCTCTTTTTTCAGCCCTTTTGCCTTTCCCATTTATCACTTTTCAGCTTCTTACATTATTCTCTTTTATCCCCCTCCCACCAATTTCCTGCCTTCTCTCTCTCACCTAGATTCCTGCCGGCTCCTGTTCCTCCTTTTTCCCCTACTCCTTTATTTTGGCTTCATTACCAGCGCAGATGAAGGGTCTCAGCCCAAAACATCAAATGTTTATCTCTCACCATACGTGCTGCCTGAACCATCGAGTTCCTCCAGCATTTTCTGTGTGTCAATCTAGATTTCCAGCCATCTACAGTCCCTCTTGCATCTGCATTGTGAAACTTTTGGCCTTTGGCTTGCTTTGGAATGGTGAGTGTGCAGAGTTGAGAAGCTGAAGCTTGCAGCACTTCAAGGAACTTAAATCTCTTTATTATAGATGTTGAACCATTACAATTTGTGTTTCTGTTTCTAGTGATCCAAAGCTCTCGTAGAATGATCTAAAGCTGTGCTAAAATCCCATCAAGGAAGCTAGAGACTTTAAGATCAATAAAGCAGGAATAACAATAAATTGGGATAATGAAACAACCCTCTCATTATTGTCTTTAGTAAAGAAAATCTGATCTTCTTATTATATATAGTACAAATATAATTTTAGGAAAATTCTGCAAAGGAATAGCGGTTCTCTGAGTTCAGTTTCATAGGGATGATCAATAGGTCCTTCTTCTATTTGTGTAATCCCTCTAGATATAGCTTCACTTGCTTCCTCTCCAGCTCTGTGGGTTCTGATGTGATGATTGAAGGAACCACAGGTAGATCTGGAGATATCAGGAATGGGAGGTAGATGTTTTCTTGTTAGGTGGTCGACCCCTTCTACCACTTACACATGCTATCTATGTGCTGTCAGTGTATAGCTCTGAAGTTCTTAATACACAGTCAGATGTTCCTACGCTTTGGTCATGAGCCAGAGATTCCCAGCAGGCCAAGCCCACAGTAATATACGGATTGATAGGGTGAATGCCTATGCCATGCACAACTTCATAGGTGTGGCAATATGAGTTATAATATTATGCGGTAACTTTTCAAAACTTGGTTTGGCTGTACTTGGAGTATTATGTATTGCTTTGGTCACCATATTGTAGGAAAGTGTCACTGTACTGAAGCGATGATGATGATAATGACGTCAACTCAGGCCTGAGAGGCCAGGGTCGGGCATTTTCATGCCTTACAAGGCGCAGAATGGGAAACTGTGTGGCACATCACTCCTCACACAGACATTTTGCGGTATTTTTTCTTTATTTTACAAGGTTGAGTTGTGAGCTCAACACACACCCCAGCATGGATGGAAAGCATACTTGGGAATGGCACAACTGGATTCGAACTCGGGAACCTCCGTTCTGGAGTCTGGCGCTGATGTCACTATGCCACAAACCAACCATTCCCTCTAACTTACTGTACTGAAGAGAATGCAGGGTAATTCAACAAGATATTGCTTGGACTGGAAGATTTTAGTCATGGGGAGTAATAGGATAATCGGTGCTTGTTTTTCCTTGAGTGAAAGAGGCTGAGGGGTGCCCAGATAGATCTATATATGAGATTATGAGAGGAACAGATATGGTTTATTGTCATAATCTTTTCTAATATCAGAAGGCATTGCCTGAAGGTGAGAGAAAAGAGTTTTCATGGAGAATTTCTGGGTTTTTTTTGACAGAGATTGGTTGCTATTTGGAACACACTGTCAGAGGAAAAGGTGAAACAAGATACGATCACGCCAAACAGGCAGCAGTTAGTCAATCTCTTAAATAGAAGGGTACAGTCTTAATGTGAAAAATGGGACTAGTTTATAAGAGCAACAAGATTGGCATGGATATGCTGGCCAGAATGGCTTGTTTCTGTGTTTCAGGGTTCCATGATTCCATGAATCAGTCAGGATTCTGCTCCTCTTTGAGGATGCTTTGACATTGAACCTAGCAATACAAGTCTATAATTCCTTGTAAGTGACAACACAGGTAAATAGGGTCATAAAGAAAGCTTTTAGCACATTGGCCTTCATAGATCAGGGCACTGAGGAAAGGAGTTGGGATGTTATGTTGAAGTTATACAAGACATTGGCGAGGCAGGATTTAGAATATTGTATGCAGTTCTGGGCCGCTAGCTGCAGGAAAAATATCAATGACATTGAAAGAGTTTGCACAAAACTCGTAAGGACTTTGCCAGGTCTAGAGGTTCCGAGTTTGAGGGAAAGGTTGAATAGGTTTGGACTTTATTCCCAGCTCAAGAAAATGCAAGGAGATCCTATTGTGTATACAAAATTATGAAGGGTATAGCTGAAGTGAGTGCTTGCAAGCTTTTTCCTCAGGTTAGGAGAGGCTAGAACTAGAGGTCATGGGTTTAGGGAGAAAAGTAAAATATTTAAGGGAATCTGAAGGATGGTGTGAGTGCGGAATGAGCTGGTAGATGGCAGGCTCATTGTAATGTCTAAGAGAAATTTGAATAGCTAAGGATGAGAGGGGTATGGCGGAGATGTGGTCCAGGTGTAGGTAGATAGGGCGAGGCAGGAGATCAGATCAGCATCAGTCAGATGGGTCAAAGAGCCTGTTTCTGTGTTGTGGTACTCTGTGACTCTATAAACGTAATCTGGTGTTTATCTGGTAACAGAATCACTGAGTTATACGACACAGAAACAGGCCCTTCAACCCCTCATGTTCAGACTGATCAGCATGTATCTGTTTATTCTAGTGCTATCTACCAGCACTTGGTCTACAGCCCTCCACACTTGTGATGTTTGTTCAGGTGCTTCTCAGATGTACCTGCATCCGTTCATTCTCAGGCTGTCTGTTCCACACTGCAGTGCCCTCTGGATGAATCTCCAGCTATGGAATTGCGGAAAGTGTTGCCACTGAGGAAGCCATCACAAGAAGTCTGCACAACATACCTCTCCCAGAGGCAGAAGATCCGCTGTCCAAGTTAGTGTGGATTCTACTAAGTATTTATATATCGAGATACAGCGTGGATTAGGCACTTCTAGCCCTTTGAGCTACACCGCCCAGCAACCCCTGAGTTAATCTGAGCCTAGTATAGGAACATTTACAATCCGCAATGAACCTACCAACCGGTACATCTTTGGATTGTGGGAGGAAACACACACAATCACAGGGAGAGTGTACAAACTGCTTACAGGCAATGGCAGGAATGTCTATCTAGAAACAATAGTCTTGACACTTGACAACTCCAAGAAAAATGAAGGGAACAGTACCAGCCTCTGCTCCTTCTTTTTTGCATTACTTATTAAATTTAACTCATATATACTGTAATTCATTTTTTTCTGTAATTATGCATTTTAATGTATTGGTGCCATATAGACAACAAATTTCATGACATACATTGGTGATATTAAACCGAATTATGATATAACCACACCAAAGCCTTTAACCCCATCAACTGTAAAATAAATACCAATCTGACCTGCAATGTCTATTTCTCATGTATGAATTACTCCTGAAAGATGAAAAATGCCAAATCTATAAATTAACTTTAACTTGCCATTAATTCTCATTCAAGTTACTTTATTCATTTCTGTCTGTCTTCTGCAGTTACATTCTGAATTTCAGTGAAGCCAGACATGCAAAATTGTCAGCGTTGCTTTTACTAGGAAAATACAAGGATCCTGAGATGCTGAGCTGGGCTGAGAAATGGCAGATGGAGTTCAGCCTGGTGAAGTGTGAAGTGATTCATAGTGTAAGATCAAATTTAAGAGCAGAATGCAGAGTAATGGCAGGATTCTTGGAAGTGTGGAGGAACAGAGTGATCTTGGGGTCCAATAGATCTCTCAAAGTTGCCATGTAGGTTGATAGGGTTAAGAAGGCATATGGTATGTCTGTCTTCATTAGTTGGAGGATTGAGTTCAAAAGCTGCAAGGTAACGTTGAGGCTCCATAAAACCCTTGTTAGACCACACTTGGAATATTGTGTTCCGTTCTGGTCGCCTCACGTGAAACCTTTTGAGAGGGTGCAGAGGAAGTTTATTAGGATTCTACTTGGACCGAAGGGTATGTATTATGAAGAAGATTTGAACAAGTTAGGGCTTTTCACTTTGGAAACAAGAGGTGACTTGACAGTGATGTATAAAATGTTAAGAGGCCTAGATCATTAGCTGGAGACTTTTTCCCAGGATGGATGTGGCTAATGCAAGGAGGCATAATTATAGGTGATCGGAAGAAAGTACAGTATGGGAGGGGGATGTCAAAATTATGTTTTTTTACACAGAGAGCGGTGGGTGTATGGATCACCCTGCCAGGGGTGGAGGTAGAGTCAGATACATTAAGGGCATTTTAAGAAACTTTTAGATAAACACATAGAAATATGGGGGGTTATGTAGGATGGTTGATAAGGTTGATCATAGATAGGTTAAAAAGCCAGCATAATATTGTAGGGCAAAGGATCTCTAGTGAGCTTTAATGCTCTATATCATCAGCGGAAGTGTGTTATTAAGTATTGTATTTGTGTAAGCCTTGTTACATGTCAGCCAGTTGAATCTATGCTGGTTCCTGGTGCTCACTCTTCAGTCCAATTTGCCCCATTTATTTCTTGTGAAATAATTCTTCTCCATATTCCCTTTCGCATTCTCTTTTACTTAATTTCATTGGTGGTAGTTTTGCAGTGGCCAATTAACCAACCAGTCCACCTTTCTTAAGGATGCAGAAAGAAACTGGAGCACCCAGGAGAAGACACACAAAATGGGGGAGGGACTCAGCAGGCCAGGCAACATCCATAGAAAGGGTCAAGGCGTCAACATTTCAGCAGAGTTACTCTGGATTTCCGGCAACTGCAGAATCTCTCGTATTTGTGATTTGTATAAACCAAGGGAGACATTTGTGGTTTCAGTGAAAGTCTGCGATCTTCATATGGAGGTCAGGAGAACCGAGGCCAGTTCATTCAAACATAGAACGTTAATGTTATAGTCATTGATTGTGGGTTGCTGGTCTATTTCAGAATGGAGTTTATGGTCAATTGTGTGGCTGTGTGCTGAGAGTCCAGAGCAGATAATGATGCCAGAGCTCTGGACAGTGTTTCTCACCCTCTGTTTGCTGAACAGAGGAGCACTATTTGTAATAGACTAAAACAATTGCACTGCTCCAAAGAGGTAATTCTTACCCTTGGTCATTATGCTCTATAATGAGTCACCTTATAGCTGGGGAAGTGAGAAGCCCCTCCAGTTAGTCTGTTTGCGGTAACTTATTTTTTATTCTTTCTTAGTTCTCTTCTAATATTTATATATCTGTACACTTGTAATGCTATTGGGACACTGTAATTTCCTTTGGGATCAATAAAGATAGATAATATATCAATAGATAATCAATCAATAGATTAATAATAATAATAATAATAATAATAATAATAATAATAATAATAATAATAATAATAATAATAATCTACTTAAAGAGCATTAATGAGCCAGTGTGCTGTTTAAAACACAGTTTCACCAGGAAAGCAAGATGTAGGAAAGTTGAACCTGTTTTACCACATACTAAGATCATGACTGATTTAGGGCAACAGAGTAGTACAGAAGGTAGAGCTCCAGTAACCCAGGTGCCAACGTGTCATTGGGCGCTGGATGTGTGGAGTTCATGCAGTCTGCTACGTGAGCTTCCTGTGTTGTTCTATTTTCCTCTCAAGGACAGCAGTGTGATAAATTGATTGACGCTATGAAAGATCCCTTACGCCAATGAGTGAGAAGGGTTTGGCGGTTTGATAGGAATGTGAAGACAATAAAAAAGGACTATTGTAAATGGATAGTTGCATGGCATGAAAATGGAATCAACCAATGGGTCTGCTCCGATACTACGTGTCTCTTCTATTATTGGTGTGAGCTTTCCTGGTCACATTCAGTTAATAAACTAACATCTTTGATGAGATTTGAAGTTATGTTTCCCAGTCATCAAGACAGTTCTCCAGATTATTAACCCAGTCTGCTATGCTGCCATAGTGTGGTGGGTTAGGTTAACAGACCAGCAGCTAGATTTCTAGACCATTGATTCATGACCTGACTTCAAATCCCACAACAGCAGCTGCAGAATTGATATTCAACTAATTAAATGAATGTAGAATTTAAATCAAAAGGCGCTTCTAGTTCTGGCAACCATGAAACGATGAGACTGCTGTAATGAAAGAATATTCGGTTCGCTAACGTTATTCAGGAGAGAAAATTTGCCGTCTTTACCCAGTCCGGTCAATATGTTTACCTCTTAACTGTCTTCTTAGTTCAGGGGCAATTAATGATGAGCAAAGAATGCCAAAATTCTCAATAATATTTCTTGAGTCATCAAGTAATAGAGCATGAAAAACAAGCCCTTGGGCCAAATTTGTCCATGCTGACCATTGTCTACTTGAAGTAATCCCATTTCCCTACATTTGGCCTTTTAAATCTTTCCCATCCGTGTACCTGTCTAATGGTCCTTTAAACATTGTAATTGTATCCAACTCTACCATTTCCGCTGGCAGATTTTTCCATATATCCACATACTAGTATATGGAAAAAGTTGCTCCCTGGAACCCTTTTAAATCTTTCCCCTCTTTCAAATCATTTGACAAAAAAAATGTAAAGTAAATATCACCCACAACATCAGTTTAGTCAATAATAATAAATTGGATAAAAATATTTGCAATGAGTACAGATGATAAAACAAGCTTTGCCTTGATAAACTTGTACCATTTTGGATTGATAGAAAAAGCAAGCTTCTGAAGTGCTATGCTAAGACAGCCTTGTTCTTTTCTGCTGACTGTAGAAATCAGGCTAATGTTCAGAATACATGAATAGAAATGAAAAAAAATATTAGATTCTCTATTAATTTGGAGTGGTTGTTTCACTAAAAAGGTTCTCTTTTTTTTTTGAAACATTGAGACAATAATTCTTACCTCCTTAAAAGATAACTTGAAATTTGAATTATTGGTGAAATGTCAGAGATTTAAGGCGTTTTTTTCCCCTCTTTGCTGGATATTGCATTTTCTCATGAGCTTTAACGGCAAATAAAACATTCCTAAGAAAATGTAGCACATGGCTGGAATGTAAATAGTCCATTCCTGTAAGCACTTTGCATTATTCATAAATATAGTGGGACTGGCTCTTAGAGTATAGTCAAACATAAATGATGCAGAAACATTTTTGTTCAAGTGCAATGTTACTAAATTATACAAAACATAGTGTAGTTTAGTACTTTAAGTACAGTGCATTTTTAAATGCAATATGAAAAATTAAAGTCCCATCTTAAAGGCTTTTCTTCCAAATAATCTGATTTACTAGCATTAACAGTTATTTCCTACCATTTTACAGATAGGAACAAAGTTATAGTAGTCTTCACTCAGAGTATTTAAAAAAAAATCCTTCACTGAAAGCCACAATAGTTCTAGGAGGTTTTATTCATTGATATCTTACTGATTGACTGACTGCTGTTTCACAAGTAATTGAAATGCTAAGGAGGAAGCATATTTCGATTTTACACTTGAAAGACTAGCAGTTGATTTGAGTTTCAAATTGGATACACAGAACTATTAATTTTGAATCCTGTGTTGTACTTTAGTTAACTCTGCTGTACAAAGAAATCAGCAATGACATTGGAAGCACACATTTGATTATCTATTTATGCTAGCCAGATTGAACAGAGCTTTTCAAGTCATTCCTTTTCTAAAGGACAGGGTTAAGAGATTGGTTGTGCACAGTGTTTATTGGTATTTTATCACCAAGGTGCTATTTAATGCAATGTTGGCAGCAAAGTGGCACAGCTGGTAGAGCTGCTGTCTCAGAGCTCCGGTGAGCCAGGTTCAATGCTGTCCTCTGGTGCTATTAGTGTGCAGTTTACACACCATTCCTGTGACCATGTTGGTTTCCTTGAAATGCTCTAGTTCCTTCCAGATTCCTAAAATATGTATATTGGTAGGTGAATTGCCTGCTGTAAACCATCCCTGGTATATTAATAAGTAGAATCTGGTGAGGAAGGGACAATCAGAATGTGGGATGAATAAAGTCAAAGCCAATGCCCAGTTCATTTTTGTCTGCTCAAGTTATACGTATGCCCAGGGGCACTGAAAAATATACAGCAGCATCACAGACATATTGCATTATATAAGCAGCACTTACAATAAAAAAAACAATCATAATATTCAAAATTACACAGAAAAGAACACAATTTGAGCAAAAAGTAGTTTATTATAGTGCAACGTGGTCTTAATGTTGTGCAGTAGTGATTTGGGTTGTATCTGGTTGGGGTAGAATTAGTGTAGATAAAGGGTGTTTAATGATTAGCATAGTTTCAGAGGGCCGAAAGGCCTGTTTCCCTCTCACTGTGACTGCGCTATCAGAAAGCATAACTCTTTAAAGAAATGCTTCTGTTTTGTTTTGCTGTTCGCATCTTTAGATGTGCCAAAGGGAAGTTGAAGAATGAACTCTGGGCCAGTCTATTGCCTGGGATCACTGTCTGTGCTTAGCTGGGCCAGATGTGGGCTAAACCCACTGAGTATCTTCACACCTATTACATTCATGCCCCCCCCCCCCCCACCATCTCAGCTAGTAACTAGGTGTCAGAAGTTTTCTGATGACTCTGCCGTAGTTGGATGCATCAGCAAGGGAGATGAGGCTGAGTACAGGGCTACAGTGGGAAATTTTGTCACATGGTGTGAGCAGAATCTTCTGCAGCTTAATGTGAAAAGACTAAGGAGCTGGTGGAGGACCTGAGGAGGGCTAAGGCACCGGTGACCCCTGTTTCCATCCAAGGGGTCAGTGTGGACATGGTGGAGGATTACAAATACCTGCGGATACGAATGGACAATAAACTGGACTGGTCAAAGAACACTGACGCTGTCTACAAGAAGGGTCAGAGCCATCTCTATTTCCTGAGGAGACTGAGGTCCTTTAACATCTGCCGGACGATGCTGAGGATGTTCTACAAGTCTGTGGTGGCCAGTGCTATCATGTTTGCTGTTGAGTTCTGGGGCAGCAGGCTGAGGGTAGCAGACACCAAGAGAATTAACAAACTCATTCATAAGGCCAGTGATGTTGTGGGGGTGGAACTAGACTCTGACGGTGGTGTCTGAAAAGAGGATGCTGTCCAAGTTGCATGCCATCTTGGACAATGACTCCCATCCACTCCATAATGTACTGGTTAGGCACAGGAGTACATTCAGCCAGAGACTTATTCCACCGAGATGTAACACTGAGCGTCGCAGGAATTCATTCCTGCCTGTGGCCATCAAACTTTACAACTCCTCCCTCGGAGTGTCAGACACCCTTGCCAATAGTCTGGTCCTGGACTTATTTCCACTTGGCATGATTAACTTATTATTATTTAATTATTTATGGTTTTATATTGTTATATTTCTTCACTATTATTGGTTGGTGTGGCTGCAACAAAACCCAATTTCCCTTGGGATCAATAAAGTATGTCTGTCTGTCTGTCTGTCTGTAATGTGAGGACCACAGAATGAGTCTGGTGGATAAGTGGAGTGCAAAGCATTATCCTCTATAAAACCTGTGAAGAAATCTTACAGCTTGTAAGTGAATCTGTCATTTCAAAACAACTAAAATTAATGCAAATATACAGAAGGAACAGTATAAAAAAATGAACACTACGTTAATCACCTGGCCAAACCGATCTTGCCTTACCAATATCTAGGGCTCCAAACAGCCCTTCCAGTTGAGGCGACACTTCACCTGCGAGTCTGTTGTGGTCATTCGCTATGTCAGGTGTTCTAGCTGTGGCTTCTTCTGCTGTTCCTGGTGCTCCCGGTGTGGAGACCTAGCACAGCTTAATGGACTGCTTTGTCAAGCACCTTCGCTCTGTGTGCCACGACAGTCAGGATCTCCCACTGGCTATCCATTTCAATTTGACTTCCCATTCCTATTTTGTCATATCTGGCCATTGCCTCCTCTAATGCCAGGATGAGGGGGAATGCAGGTTGGCGGAGCAACACCTCGTATTCCATTTGGGCAGCCTCCACCATGATGGCATGAACATTGATATCTTTAACTTCTGGTACTTTATACCCCTCCCCCCTTGCCCATCTCTCTTTTTCCATTCCGAATTCTGATTACCCTCCTACCCCTTCTCTTCTTCTTACCTGCCCATCACCTCCCTCTGTTCCCCTCTTCCTTCCTTTTCTTCCATGGTTCACCGGCCTCTCCCATTAGATTCCTTCTTCTTTACCCCTCTACCTCTTCCCACCGATCCCCTCTCAGCTTCTTTCTCATCCCCCCCTTCTTCCCGCTCACCTGGTCTCACCTGTTACCTCCCTCCATCTTCTAATTCTGGCTTCTGCACCCTTCGTTTCCAGTCCGGATGAAGGCCCAAAACATCAACAATTTTATTTTCCTCTGAGGATGCTGCCTGACCTGCTGAGTTCCTCCTGCACTTTGTGTGTGTTACTCAAGATTTTGTAGCATCTACAGAATCACTTCTGTATATATACATATATGCATCAAATTTGCTGGAATAATTGAAAATATTAAACCAAAGCACAGATAAAACTTTTCCATTCCCAGTGCCCTCAAATCAAGAGGATTTGAATCACCATTAAATTTTTTGAGATCTCAGATCCAATGTCAGGTCTGATGAGAAGCTGGAACTGCGTGGCCTTTCCCTGGCATTTTGCTGGAAAGTCCGAGCAAGCTTATGCTCCACTGTAGAACTCCACGTGCAGCCCAGCGACAGAGTAAGTGACAGATGTAGCACCACCTGTTTTCAGTAAGTCCTGAGCTTCCATGTTTGCCAGCGTAACTGCCAAAGTCCAAGGCTTAGTAAAGCTTAAACGGCTGACTAGCCAGCCACTCCGAGAGGGAGAGTTGATTTCAGCCCGGGAGATCTGCCCCACTCTGCTTCCCTGCAGCCCAACTCAAAGACGGACAAGACTAACAGACTTTCCTACATATCCCCCAAGTGCAGTAAACTTTCCAGAACTGAAAAGGATAATTCTTTTTCTTTTAGTTGATTTGACACTGACATTATCCATACCATATATTCAACTTTCTTCCCTCACCAATTGTTTAAATTAAAGGGAACAATTAATAAAACCTTATTTTGATTCACTTTGTCATATTAGCATTAATACTGAAGAATGCATGTGAAATGAAATAAAGCCAATTTGGGTATCTCTTTGAAAAAATGTTTCCTGTTGCAGCGAAGAATGCTGTTTGGCCCATTGAGTTCGTGCTAGCTCTTTGACAGAAATTCCAAAATTGATCCTATTAACTTTGGCCTTTCCTGATGGTTCAGTAAATTCAGTTTTTCGCACTCACTAATTCCAACTCCTTGAATGGTACCATTCAGTTGACTGTCCCTTCATACAATGCTTTATTGATAATAAGTTAACGTGTAATTGCTTCAAAAATATAATAACTTCAATTGATCAAGAATTAGGCTAATGTGCATTTAAAAAAAATCCAAATTAATGACAGAGTAGTTGAGGATCAAGAGACTGTAAAACACGAGAAGTCAGCTCTTCTCAGTCACTGCAAGGAACCTTGCAAGTAGACTGACAGTCTGGCTTGTTGACAAATCGCTACAACAAAATGTTACTGAGTTCAGCAGGGCTTGTGTCAGAAGCACCTGCAGATTAATGCAAGTGATTAAGTGTGGCTCATAGAATGTGTATTACTTAAATCAAAATAATGAGTTCAAAACTCTCTTTGCTCACTTTGAACATTAAATCATTTCTGGAATATTATAAATTCATTAGTGTCTCCTGACATTAGGTTCTACCGAAGACACTGGAACCAAATATCAAAGGGGAGTACTCTCACACTCATTTAACACTGACAACCAGTGCTGAGTTTCTGCAAGATGTTTTCTGTTTACTCTCAATAATGAAACGTATTGGTCAAACTGCATTAACTGTGAGAAAAGCTTTCTTCATTTTGTATTACTTAAATAAGCATGGTAGATTTAACAGGACAGATCATGTTTTGAGGATCCCTGCTAAATTATATTGGCATGTTACATTAACTAAATTATATATTTAGGATCTGACTGTGAATTTCCATGCAAAACTTGGGTCATTTATCACCAAGGCAGTTTAAGTATATAACTAGGCAAGATAGGGAACAATATTTATTGGTAAACCTTGATAAATGTTCATTTCATGTCACAGTGGTATGTCAGTTAGACTTTTGAATATTAATAATCAAAATTAATTAAAGAGTCAATAAAAAACCTTCTTAAAATGGAGCAGATGGTCCATTTGGATTATGTACCACCCCATCAGCCTCTGCATCATCTTCCCTCCGCAACATCCGCGGTCTCTAAAGGGATCCTACTACGATCCATATCTCTGTCTTCCCCCCACACTCCACTTTCTGCAACGATTGCTGCCTCCACACTTCCCTTGTCCACTCATCCCACCCCATTAATCTCCTTCCAGGCACTTATCCCTGCAAGCAGCTCAAATGATACATCTGCCCCTACATCTCCTCCCTCGCCAGCATTCAGGGCCACAGGCAGCTCTTCCAGGTGAAGCTGCTGGGGTCTATTGGGTCCAGTGCTCCCGATGTGGTCTTCACTACAGCGACGAGTACCTCTGCACCATCTGCCACAAGTGGGACACCCTGGTGGCCAAACATTTTAATTCTTATTCCCATTCCTATTCTGATGTGTAGATCCATGACCTCCTCTTGTGCCAAGAGGATTGAGGAGCAACAACAGGATACCTTCCAAACTGATTGTATGAATATTGATTTCTCCTTCTGGTAAACAAATTCTACCTCCCCGTCTTCCTCTATTCCCCACTCTGACCTTTCACTTCTTCACAACCTGCCTATTACTTCCATCTAGGTCCCCTCCTCCGTCCTTTTCTCTTATGGTCCTATGGCTCCTATATTTTCCTCTCCGATCAGATACTTTCTTCTCGAGCCCTTGACGTTTCCCACCCACCTGGCTTCACCATCACCACCCAGCTAGCCTCTTTCCCTTCCCCCTACCTTTTATTCTGGCATTATCCCCCTTCATTCTCAGTTCTAAAGAAGGGGCTCGGCCCGAAGTGTCGACTGGTTCTGCTTATCCATTGATGCTGCCTGACCTACTGACTTCCTCCTGCATTTTGCGTGTGTTGCTTTAGGTTGGCTTTGTAGACTTTATCATTGTTCTAGAGTTTGTATTTGGACTTCCGATTTTTTTTTTCCGCTCTCACAGATGGAACTTAACTGCAAATAAACAGAATTATTTGAAGCATGCAAGATTTATATATTTATATTAGGAATATTTGATATTTATATTTGGAAATGTGATTATATAAAGCCTTTCATTGTTTGTCCCGCAGTTCTCATCCTGTACAAACTTGTAAGTGCAAATTGGTAAATATTGAAATAAAAGCTAAAAATAAAGATTACTTTGTCCTTTCAAAATCATGAACAAATGAAAGTAATGAATTTGGCCTATATATAATAAAATCACAGCATTGTACAATATGTACAAGGTAATGAATTCTACTATCACGAATGCAAAACAGAATCTACATGTAGCAAAACCAACGAGGAGGTAATACTTACCACACTGTGTGTTGAAATAATGCAATGCAAAGACAGAGGCATAACTAATAACATTGCACCAAGAGTGTGAAAAATGATAAACATTAATAGACTGTAATATTTTTGGCAAATGCCCAGAGATCTACAAGGTAGCTTGTCTCCATATTTGGAGCATTTCTGAGACACTCCAGTATCAGGACAATATCACTTGAAAATTTGATTTTGTGAGACAATCTTTGTTTTAAGGTGGTAGCTTGAAATTAGAGTAGATCCACACAAGACACTCCATTTGCTCAGTAGGAATGTGTGATGGTGTATTACTGAAACTATAAGTCCTTTGCACTTGGCTGAAGAGATCTCAATACCTACGCAATATTAAGTTCATCATTTTGTGAATTATGGAGCATGTGAAAGAATTGTGTAAAGCCAAATAGCCAGATTTGGATAAGACAAACTTATATCAATTAAAACCATTTCCACAAGTCCCATGCAACTGAAAATAACACAAATTTCATAAGTTATGTCAGTGGCAATAAAGCTGATCCTGATTCATCTTCACATTCTGATTCTAACACACTCCTTACTGAACTGATTTCTAAATTTAAAGTTTATACAATTTTAATTCCTTCTTATTAGCTGACCAAATACAAATCTGTGACCTGTTTAAATTGAATATCATAGTACTAATTACACATGCAAATTATAGTAGATTAAAACAAAATCCTGGAGACCCATCAGCTCAATTGACTAACACCTTAGGTGATTGAGAAGGAGAGATTTCATTCTGTGCTGGTAGACAGCCAAACAGGTTATTTAAACAGTGAGATGTGCTGTTTGTCCAAATTCCAATAGTTAGCTTAGTCTGCGGCTCATGGTGATTGGCAGGTCGACAGCTTGAGCGCTTGACCTCCAAGGCTTAAAGGATGCTGCCTCTCAAGCAGAGTAGATGAGATTGCTTAAGCAGCTAGGAACGCAAGTTCTGGAGCAGCTAGCTTTCGAATAGCTTAACATGAAAGTAAGCCTTTGCCTGGGGAAATAAGTGAAATTGGAATTTTTCTATTTTCATTGAGAAAACAATTCTTACTTTATGTCACATAATCTAATTTATTGATTTGAAGTTGGCCTCATCTCAATAAATAGTCTCCCAGTTCACAGTCCTTGAGCGAACACACATGATAGCACATTTATAACTGAAAGTATACCAAGAAGCACAAATGGCCTGTATTATGATCCTTAGGTGATACTCTCACTTAGCTAGATGGGATAGAATTTGACTTACATTCCTGGTTATATTGCACAGGAGCCCACTTACAGGAATTAGCAATAAAATTGAATCCAAATAAATAAAAGGGGAAAAAAGATTGAATTTATTAACTCCTTTTTTACGATGTGTAAAAGCATCAAGGAACTAATCCCAAAGTAACTTAGTCACCAGTGAAAATCCTTGCTCTTCATTTAAAGTGGTTGTGTGAGTTTACAAATTTATGTAAGGAAAAAAAATGAAACAAGAATGGACCAATTGGCCAATTGTGCCTTACACTGTTCAATAAGATCCTTCCTGACTTTTTGTCTCAGCAACATTTTCTTCCACTCACCTATTATCTCTTGATTTCCCTTGATCGCTTGATCTATACCTTGAATAGACTCAGAGGCTGAGCCTTCACAGAGATTCTGCAAATGCTGATAATCTTGAAGGAACTCAGCAAATCAGGCAGCAACTATGGAGGGAATTAGGTAGTGAATGTTTCAAGCTGAGGCACTTCATCAGTATTGGAAAGGAAGGGGCACATCATCAGTCCTTTCCCAGCCCCCATCTTCTCCCTTACCTAGTCTCATCTGTTACCTACCAACTTGAACTGTCCCCAACTACTTATTCTGGCTTCTGCCCCTCATTTCCAATCTGGTTGCTGCCTATAGATGCTGCCTAACCTAATGAGTCCATTCATCACTCTGAGAGTGATGACATTACCAACTTCCATGGTAGAATATGCCAAAGATCTTCAACCACCCTCAGATGAAAAGTTTCTTTTTATGGAGAGAGAAGAGAGTGCAGATGCTAGAATCTGGAGCAACACTTAAAACTGTTGACTGTTTATTCCCCTTCATCAATGCTGCCTGACCTGCTAAGTTCCTCCAGCATTTTGTATGTTGTTCAAGATACCCAGGATCTGTAAAATCCCTTGAGACTCAAAAAAGCTGGAGGAGCTCGGCAAGAGGGAAATAGAAATTCAAGGTTTTGGTTCGAGACCCTTCATCTGGACTGAACTAATAGAGAGGAGATGGCCAGTATAAATAACAATGGAGGCAGTTTTCACCTCTGTTCTGTAATATTGTGACCTTTCATTCCATTCAATGGTAGCATCTACTAAGCATTTACCACATACATCCCCATTTTGTTTTCTCTGCCCTTCCAGAAGATACAGAAGCACATAACATCAGGCTCAAGAACAATTTCTGTCCTGATGTTATACAAGAGTTGAACCCTAGAAGGATAAAATGAATACTTGCCTCACAATGTAACTTGCTGTGACCGTTCACCCTTTTGTCTAACAGTGCTGAGCTTTCAGATTCAGGTTCATTTATTTATTATATGTACATCAAAGCCTACAGTGAAGTGCATCATTTGTGTTTACAACCACACAAGCCAAGGATGCGTTAGGAGCAGACCGAAAGTGTTGTCACACATTTCTGCACCAATATAGCTCACCATGTTCTCAGAACAACACAAGATGCAACAGCAATAGAGCCGAAGAAGCAAAACCAGAACACCCCATCCACCCACCCACCCATGCACATGCACAGATTGTCTCTGTAGCTTTATCACTTTATACTGCATTCTGTCATTGTTTTTCCCTTCTAACACCTTCATGTACTGATGCAGGGGGATGGAAACCAGAGCAGTAGAGCAGGTAGTGCAGCAGCTGTGTGAGAAGATGGTGTTACATCCACATACAAAGTCAGGAATCAACAGTTTTAGCATGGTGCAACTAATGTTCTAAGTTGTGTATGCAAGAAATATTGCATGAAAGGCAGATGAGCTTATGGCATTGATATGCATGTGGAATAATAATATTGTAACCATTACAAGAGACATGGATGCAGGAAGGGCAAGACTGCAGCTCAGTGTTCCAGGATTCCAATGATTTAGATGTGATCGAGTGGGAGGGATTAAAGGTGTCATTTCTATTCAGGGAAAATAGCACAGCAATGCTCATTCAGGACAGAATGGAGAACTTATCTACTGAACCTGCATGGGTAGAACTGAGGAATAAGAAAGATGACCACATTAATGGGATTATATTACAGATCACCCAATAGTCAACAGCATTTAGGGGAGTAAATATGTAGAGAGATCGCAAACTTGCTAAAAAGCTTAAGGTTGTGATAGGTTCCACATGTTGACTGGGACTCTCAAACTATAAAAGGGCTGGATGGGCAGTTTGTCAAATGTGTTGAGGAAAATTTCCTTAATATGTAGAGATCCCAACTGGAGTAAGTGCGATACTAGATGTTCTATTATAGAATGAGACAGGACAAGTGACAGAGATCTTTGGAGGGGGACACATTACATCTATTGATTATATTGCTATTAGTTTCAAGATACATATGGAAAATAATAGGACTGGTCCTTGGTTTGTGATTCTAAAGTGGAGAAAGGCAAATTCTGCAGGTATCAGAAAGGATCCAGCAAGTGTGGATTGGTACAGTGTTTTTTCTGGCAAAGATGAGCTTGGTAAGTGAGAAACCTTCAGGGGTGAAATTTTGAGAGTACAGAGTTTGTATGCACCTATCAGAATAAAAGGAAAGGATAACAGTTCTAAGTAACCTTGGTTTTTGAGAGATTTTGAGGCTCTGGTTAAGAAGAGGAAGGAGGTGTGCAGCAGCTCTAGGCAGGGAGGAAGAAATGAGATACTTGAGCAGTTTCAGAAATGCAAGAGAACACTAATGAAGGAAATCAGGAGGACTGAAAGAAGGAATGACGTCGTTCCAGCAGAGAAGGTGAAGGAGTATCCCAAAGTCTTCTACAGGTATAATAAGAAAAGGATATGCATGGTACAAAATTGGTTTTCTTGAAGATGAGAGTGGTGTCTATGCACAGAGATGAAAGATATGGGGGAGACCCTAAATGGATATTTTGCAAAGACAAGAGAACCTGCAGATGCAACTTAAAATTCTAGAGGAACTCAGCATTTACGGAAATGAATAAACTGTTGACATTTTGATCCAATACTCTTCTTCAGGATTGGAAAGAAGGGGGAATGATGTCAGAATAAAAAGTGGAAGGAGTGGAAGGAAGACTATAAAGAAGGTGAGAGTTGAAGCTAGGTGGGTGGGAAAACTGAAGGGCTGAAGATGCAGGAATATGATAGGTGAAAGTAGTCCAAGAGAGTGTGGTAGAATAGAGAGATCTGGGAATACAGATCCATAAATCCTTGAAAGTACTTTCACAGATAGATAGGGCCCTAAAGAGAACTTCTGGCACGTTGGCCTTAATAAATCAAAATATTGAGTACAGGAGATGGGATGTTATGCTGAAGCCATATACAAGTTGGTGAGGCCTAAAGTGGAGTGTTGTATGCAGTTATGGTCACCTACATACAGGAAAAATATCAATATAATTGAAAGAATGCAGAGAAAAATTTACAAGGATGTTGCCAGGACTTGAATTAAAGGGAATGGTTAAATAGGTAAGGTCTGTATTCTCCAGAGCATGGAAGCTTCAGGGAAGACTTGCTAGATGTATACAAAATTATGAGAATTATTGTAGCGTAAATGTACCGAGGCATTTTCCACTGAAGTTGGGTGAGTTAAGAACTAGAGGTCATGGGTTAAGAGGTGAAAGGTGAAATGCTTAAGGGAAACATGAGGGAGAACTTCTTCATTCAGAGTGATCAGAGTGTGGAATGAGCCTCCAGCAGAAGTGGTGGATATGGGATTGATTTCGAAATTTAAACAAAATTTGTTTTTTGCTGTTTGTACAATTTGTTCTTTTTTGTGTATTGGACATTTGTTTTTTTTAATGGATTCCATGGCGTTACTTTCTTTTGTGGCTGTCTGTGAGAAGATGAATTCCAGGATGTATGTATACTGCATACATACTTTAATAATAAATATACTTTGAATCTTGGATAAGTATGTGGATGAGAATGGTTTGGAAGGATATGGTCTCAATACGGGGCTAGGCAGATTAATAGATTGGTACAGACTAGATGGGCTAAAGGGCCCATTTCTATGCTGCAGTTTTCTATGACAATGGCTGTGTGATGGAACATTCCGGATGGATGGCATGCAAAACAGTTTTTCATTCTACCTGCTACATATGGCAATAATAAGTCAATTTACCATGGCTATGCATGGTTCCTCTCTCATCCTCTGTGTCCATTATAGTCCATGTATGCACAGACTGCAGCACAAAACAGATGTGGTGCTGAAATGGGAGGAACTTAGCACGTGGACTGTCACCCTACATATATTACATTTCCTACTTGCATGGTCCAGATTCCAATACCAGTACAGTGCAGGAAGAGTGATTAGGGAGACAGAGGAGATGGGCCTCTCGTCTGGCCATTCTTATGCTTTAAACTCTAAATAATTCTTTCCAACACCCATTTTCATTGCACTTCCAATGGACTCATTCCACTGCTTCATCCTGGTGCATTTGTTTGTTATATTTGTTAGAGGTAGCTCATGTTTCAAAAATAATGATGTTCTCATTTCCAAAACACTAAGAACAGATTGGCGATGCAAATTGAGCAATATACAAATAAAACAGAATAGAAAATTGATGCAAAGTGGCACCAGTACATGACAACTTATTGTTAACTGCTTCCCTACTTAAAGTCACAGAGCACTACAGCACAGAAGCTACATTTTCAGTCCAGCTTGTCCATGCCAAACTGTTATTCTGCCTAGTCCCAGTGACCTGCACCTGGACTGCTGCTCTCCACTCCTTTCCCATGCCTACTCCTTACTTATCCAAACTTCTCTTAAGTGTAGAAATCAAATTTGCATCTGCTACTTCTAATGGCAGCTCATTCGCATTCTCAGCACCCTCTGAGCTAAGAAGTGCCCTCTTAGCTTTCCCTTAAATATCTGCTGTACATAACTTATGACCTTTAGTTCTTATTTCAATCTCAGTAAAAAACATGCTTGCAATTACCCTATCTGTACCCCTCATAATTTTGTATACCTCTATCGAATCTCCCCTCATTTTTCTACATTCCAAGGAGTAAACCTAACCTATTCAATCTTTAGCTGTAACTCAGGTACTCAACTTCCATTATAATCTATTATAATCAGTTCCTCTCCCTTTAGTGCAATGTGCAATGAATTGATCCGTATGAACAGTATGTAAAACAAGTTTTTCACTATATCTTGGTGCATGTGACAACAATAAACCAATACCAAAAATTCATTTAGGCATATGTGGAATTTTGGATAGTGATACCAGTGCATACATATTCCTCCTCCTTCAAGTTCCAGGGGTGCAGGTCATAAAGTCCTTGGAATTTATCCCATTTATATCCATTCATTTCTCCAGTACCACATAGTATTAATACCATACTTTAAGCCTCTTTCTTACATTGGATGTTAAGCCTGATGCTGCTTATAGAGTCATAGAACACTATAACACAAAATCAGGCCCTTCAGTCCATCTAGTCCATGCTGAACTATTTATTTGCTTATTTCTATCATCCTAGACCCAGACAGTATCCCTCCATACACCTCATATCCAAGCTTATATCCACTACTTCCATTGGCAGCTCATTGCACACTCTCACCACCTTCTGAATGAAGAAATTTCCCCTTATGTTTCCCTCAAGCATTTCATGTTTCACCCTTAACCCATGACCTTTAGGTTCTAGTCTCACCTAATCTCAGTGGAAAAAGCCTACTTGCATTTACCTAATCTATATCCTTCATAATTTTGTACAATACTATGAAATCTCACCTCACTTATCTGCACTATAGGGAATAAAGTTTGAAACTATTCAACTTTTCTCTATAATTCAGTTTCTCAAGTCCCAGCAACATCCTTGTAAATTTTTGCTGCACTCTTTCAATCTTATTTATATCTTTCTTGTAGATAGGTGGCTAAAACTGCACACAATACTCCAAATTAGGCTTCACCAATGTCTTATACAAATTCGACATAATATCCTGAATCCTGTACTCACTATTTTGATTTATGAAGACCAATGTATAAAATGGCCAATGTGAAGCTCTCTTTTGGACTGTCTACCTGAAATGCCATTTTCAAAGTATCTGTATTCCCAGATCTCTCTGCTCTACCACACTCCTCAGTGCTCTACCATTCACTGTATATCTTCTAACTGTCTTGTTCTCCCAAAGTGCATCACCTTACACTTGTCTAATAAACTACATCTGGCATATTTCAGCTCATTTTTCTTGCTGGTCAAATCCCACTGTAAGCTTTGATAATCTTCCTCACTGTCCACTACACCTCCAAACTTGGTGTCATCTGCAAATTTGCTGATCCAGTTTATCACATTATCATCCAGATCGTAGATATACATGGATGATAAACAACAGACCTAGCACTGATCCCTGCAGCACACCATTAGTCAGAGAGGCAACCATCTACCTCCACCCTCTACCTTCTCCTGTGAAGCCAATCCCCAGTCCAAATTACTATTTCATCTTGAATGCCAAGCAATGGAATCTTATTGACAAGCTTCCTATGTGAGACCTTGTCAAGTGCCCTGTGCCATATAGACAACTTCCAAGAAGTTTTGCAAATCTTTGTCAAGGTGATAGATACATTATTTGTTTTGGACACAAAGGAGATTGCAGATGTTGGAAGCTGGAGCAAAAGACAAACTGCTGGAGGAACTCACTGGGTCAAGCAGCATCTGTGGCGGGGGATGTGGGAGGGAATTCTGGTAGTGCAGAGTGGAGTTCCCTCAGGTTGAAGGCTGTGGAGAGGGGGTTTCCTGATATGATGAAATTCCTGACAGTGCAGGAGACAATGGCCTAATGTCTAGGTGTTGCTTTGGTTTAGTACCTGATGTAGCGTCTTGATGCAAAATATTTCTTTGATTCACAGATGTTGCTCATCTCACTGAATACCTCCTGCAGTTTGTTGTTTAGAACATTTATTTTGATTACTTGTCTCTTACAATATCAGTGTTTTTGGCCATTGGTCTAACAGATTTCATGCTAGAATAGAACTTCATCATTGTAAAACTCTGGACTATAGACTCATGGAACACTGTCACTTTTTAATCTAATATTTGCACAATTTCCTGGGGTGAATGAATGAAAATAACTCTGTGCTTTAATATTCTTTTTGGTATATAATGTGAAGTGGACTCCTGTACATGTTCTCATGAAGACCTTGGTCTGAAACATTGACTGTTTATTAATTTCCATCAATGCTGCCTGACCTGCTGAGTTCTTTCAGCATTTTAGACATAAGACACAGGAGGAGAATTAGGCCATTCGACCGATCAAGTCTGCACCAACACTCTATTTTTTTAACCCTCTCAATCCCATTTGCCTGCCTTCATCCAGTACAATTTTACATCATACTCACAAATCAACAAAAATAACCACCCCACTAAATGAATGAAGCACTTCATGAAAATACAAAATGCTAATAAATGAGATGGATTAATCAGGTTGAAGAAGAAAGGTTTCAGATTGGGGGAACTACAGAACACAATGGATAATGACATGGCCACAAGTGCGGGACTACCTAAATTCAGAAAAGTGGAGACACAAATGACTGTAGATGTTAAAATAGGAAAAAAAAATCAAACCACTGGAGAAACTCAGTAGGTCAGGCAGCATTTGTGGAGGGAAAGGATTTTCAGAACATACGCAAGGTATTGACCAAAAATGGCGTCAATTCTCCTGCCACAGATGCTGCTCGACTTGTAGAGTTTTTCCAGCAGTTTGCTTTGTGCTCAGGGGATTGCGAAGCACAATTTAAGAATTGGAATTCAGTGTGGCTATCTGAATTGAGAGGCAAAGGGGGAACAATGGACTTCTTAGCAGTGGGCAGGCAAACCACAGCAGAAATGAGCTAACTGATGCTTCAGATCTGCAATTCACCTTGGAGCCTTGAAGCACATCACTGCATTATTCTATTGTTAGGAAATCCTGATAGTTCAGTATCTGATGGGGAGATCTCACTTGAAAGTGAGCAGAGCATGGTGAACTGCTGCCCAGGAGGGTGGTGGGAGATGTAGTACAGATGCAGGCAGATACAATTTAGATGGAAGGAATGGAAGGTTATGAGGAATTGGCATGGAAATTGTAATGTCAGCATAAATCAAATATGATAATATTGAATGTTGGGTCTTGGGGTGTCAAAAGACCTACTCCTGCTCCTATTTTCCCGTGTCCTTGTAACGTACATGTGAGAACAATCAACATTTCCATTTGTTTCTGAAGGGCAGGGAACAGGCAAGAAATTTGCTGGAAGCTTGGTAGCAGATAGGTGAGAGTACAGTGCAGTGAGTGCAGTGCCATCCTACTACACAACAGCAGTGACACTGGGAAGGTAGAGGTCTGTTTTACTACTTCATAGGTCGAAGGAGGAAATTATCTTTATCACACATAACTACAGAATGAAATTAAGAGCTCAATTGGCACTGACAAATGCTTTTGAAGAGACAAGAATTTGGAGGGGGGGGGCAGGAGTTTAATGATAGAGAGGCCAAGAGTTTGAGAGGGGCAATAATGATGAAAGGGAACAGTCACACGTGGAGATCTGCAGATTCTGGAAATTCAAGCAACACAAAACATCAACTCTACTTCTTCCTATAGATGCTGCCTTACCTGCTGCATTCCACCAGCATTTTCTGTGTGTGTCAAAGGAATTGTCAGTTTAGATTGGATTGTTGACCAATGGTGTTTCCAGAGATCTATAGCATTCCAGTTGTCTAAACCAATATCACCAATTTGCTATGGAGAAGGCAAAGCTCAATAACCCCAGCTTGAGTTGACAGGGCAGTGTACAGACACCAACAGTCATGAAAAGAAGATTTCAAGGTGTAATTAGCTGAACTCATCCATGGATGGAAATAATAGGAAAATGGGTTACTCTTTAGAATGGCAAGATTGACATGTGTTGGTGCACAGAGGCACCTGGGTGTGCTTGTACACAAATCACTGCAGATATGATAGCGCTGGCCATTATCATTAGGATAGACTTGTTACTGAAATTATATGGACATAAGGGTACTAACCCAGGCTAAAACAAAGTGCAGTAAAGTTTCCTGCATCACTTCCTCAATTGGGGTCCAAGAGATCAGTGAAGACTCAGTCACAAAGTATAATTCCAAAAGGCTGCCTCGGAAAATGATGCATTGCCATCTAGAATTGCTAATGGTGCCAAGGTCAACATTAACAATTCAAAGTTCAAAGTAAATTTTATAATCAAAGTACACATATGTTATCACATAAAACCTGAGATTCATTTTCTTGTGGGCATACTCAAAAAAACTCATAGAATAATAACTAGAACAGAATCAATGAAAGACCGCTCAACTAGGGTGTTCAACCAGAATGCTGAAGACAGCTTTATGTTTAAATTCAAAAAGAAGAAACAATAGCATAAATAAGTAATAAATATCAAGAACATGTGAAGAAGCGTCCTTGAAAGTCAGTCCATAGGTTGTGAGAATATTTCAATAATGGGGCAAGTGAAGTTGAGTGAAGTTATCTCACTTTTAAGGCCATAAGACCATTAGATATAGGAACAGAATTAGGCCATGTGGCTCATCAAGTCTGCTCCACTATTTCATCATGGCTGTTCCAATTTTCCACACAGCCCCAGTCTCCTGCCTTTTCCCCATATCTCTTCATGCCCTGACCAATCAAGACTCTATCAACCTCTACCTTAAATAGACATTAAGACTTGACCCCTTCAACTGCTCGTGGCAAAGAATTCCACAGATTCGCCACTCTCTAGCAAAAGAATTTCCTCTTCATCTCCATTCTAAGAGGACACTCTATTCTGACACTGTGTCTTCTAGTCTTAGACATTGCCACCATAGGAAACATCCTCTCCATATCCACTGTATCAAAGCCTTTCACCATTCAATAGTTTTCAATTAGGTAACCCTTCATTCTTCTGAATTCTGATGAATGCAGGACCAGAGCCATCAAACGCTCATCATATAACAAGCCATTCAATCCTGGAATCATTTTCATGAACCTCCTTTAAACACTCTCCAGCTTCAGCTCCTCCCTTTCTAAGATAAATGGCTATAAATTGTTCACAATACACCAAGTGAGACCTCACCAATCCTATATAAAGTCTCAATATTACACCCTTGCTTTCATGTTCTAGTCCTCTTGAAATGAATGCTAACATTGCATTTGCCTTCCTCACCAAAGACTCAACCTGCAAATTAACCTTCAGAGGATCCCGCACAAAGACTCCCAAGTCCCTTTGCACCTCAGCTTTTTTAGTATTTTCTCTCCACTTCGAAAATAGGCAACCTTTTCATTTCTTTTACCAGTGCATGACCATAAACTTCCAGATATTATATTCCATCTGCTTTTTTTGCCCATTCTCTTAATCTGTCCAAGTCCTTCTGTAGCCTCTCTACTTCGTCGAAACTATCTGCCCCTCCACCTACATCATATAATCTGCAAACTTTGCAACAAAGCTATCAATTCCATCATTCAAATCATCAACATATACCGTAAAAAGTATTGGTCCCAATACAAACCCTTGTGAACACACTAGTCACTGGCAGCCAACTAGAAAAGGCTCCCTTGATTCCCTTTGTTTGCCTCCTGCCAATCAACCATTGCTTTATCCATGCTAGAATCTTTCCTATAATACCATGGACTCATAGCTTGTTAAGCAGCCTCATGTGTGGCACCTTGTCAAAAGCCTTCCAAAAATCCAAGTACACAATGTTAAACAATTCTCCTTTTATATATCCTGTTTGTTGTTACTTCAAAGAATTCCAACAGATTTTTCAGACAAGATATTCCCTTGAGGAAACTAATGCTGACTATGGCCTAAATCTTGTCAGCCTCATGAACTGCCTTGAAGACATAAAGTGTTGGATGGCACAAAATTCCCTACAGCTGAATGAAGGCAAATCTGAAGTTGTCCTACTTGGCCCCCCTGACTCCATCAAAGTGATTAGCAACAGTCTTGGAAACCTGTCCAACCTTGTCAAACCCCATCTCAAAAACCTTGGTGTGATACTTGATTCCGCCTTTAAGTTTGACAAGCAAGTTAATGTAGTAGTAAAAACCAGTTTTTTCCAGCTTCGTACTATTGCTAAACTCAAGCCATTTCTCTCTTTCAAAGATCTTGAGAAAGTCATCCACGCCCTTATATATTCCCACTTGGACTATTCCAGCTCCCTATATACAGTACTGGGATTAGTCAGTCATCCCTGTCCCACCTGCAACTGGTCCAGAACGCTGCAGCCAGGCTCCTGACAGGTGCCCAGAAGAGGGACCAATATTACTGCTATCCTGGCCTCTTTCCACTGGCTACCAGTATGGTTTAGAATTGAATTTAAGGTTCTCCTTTTGCTTTATAATGCCCTAAATGGGCTGGCCCCCTCCTAAATTGCAGACCTTCTAACCCCTTATTCTACTTCCAGGTCCCTCAGGTTGGTTAATTTGGGGCTCCTGGCTGTCCCGCGATCTAAATTTAAGTTCAGGAGTGACCGCGCCTTTGCTGTTGCATCCCCTAGACTGTGGAACAGCATTCCCCTCCTTATCAGATCTGCCCCCTCCATTCACTCTTTTAAGTCCAGGCTCAAAACTTACCTCTATTCACTCGCTTTTGAATTTTCCTGATGTGGCTGATATTTGGCTTGTGCCTAGGCTCATGTGTTGTTCATTTTGTGCCTATAAGCTGAGTGCCTTGTTGTTTATATCTGTGTTTCTTGTATTTGTGATTTTAGCTACCTGTTATGGTTTGTACAGCACTTTGCTCAACATGGGTTGTTTTTAAATGTGCCTTATGAATAAATTTGACTTGACTTGCCTATTTTATCGTGCACCCCAAAATACCCTGAGACCTCATCCTTGATAATCCCCTCCAACATCTTCCCATCCACTGCGGCTAAATTAACTGGTCTATAGTTTCCTATTTTTCTGCTTCTCTCCCTTCTTGAAGACTGGAATGTCATTTCCAATTTTCCAGTCCAGAATCTAGTGATTCTTTAAAGATCATTACTCATACCTCCACAATCTCTTCAGCCACCTCTTTCAGAACCGTGGGGTGTACAGCATCTGATCCAGGTGACTTATTTACCTTCAGACTTTTCAGTTTTCCAAAAACCTTCGTTCTAGTAATGGTAACTTCACACAATTCATAACCTCTGACAACTGGAACTTTCACCATACTGCTAGTGAAAAGTGAAGACTGAAACAAAATACTTATTCAGTTCCTCCACCATTTCATTGTCTCATATTAATACCTCTCCAGCATTGTTACCCAGCTGTCCAATATCCACTCTTACCTTTCTGTTACACTTTATGTATCTGAAACTATTATTTCTGCCCATGGATAATTTCAACTATTTTCACCTTGTATTTCTCTTCCTATGACCATCCCCGTTAGACTATATTCACTGCCACTGCTTTGGTTTCTCTGTAGCAAAGTGTTGATATAGGTTGAGGACCAATGTGATGAAGCAGTTCCTTGGAACACCTTCGGTTAACCTAACTTTTTGAATCCTCTTTAATATTATTGACTAGTTTGCTTTTGTATTCCAGCTTTACTTTCTTAATGACTTTTTAGTTGTCTTCTTTTGGTTTTTAATAGCCAAAAGAGCTAACTTCCCACTAATTTTTGCTCTATTGAATGCCCCCCCCCACTTTGGCTTTTATGCTAATTTTGACTTCTCTTGTTAGCTATGGTTGTGTCATCTTTCCTTTAGAATAACCTTTCCTCTTTAGAATGTATATTCCTCCACCTTCCGAATTGCTTCCAGAAATTCCAACCATTGTTGCTCTGTTGTCATCCCTTCCAATGTTGTTTTCCAATCATTTCTGGGGGTTCCTTTACCTTAAGCTTCCTAATCAATTCTGATTTGTTGCACAACTCCCAATCTAGAATAGCTGATCCCCTAGTGCGGGGGTCGGCAACCCGCGGCTCCCGAGCCATTTGTGGCTCTTTCACCTCTGTGCTGCGGCTCCCTGTGGCTTTGGGAAATAATTGGTCAGTATTTAATTAAAATGTATTTTATGTTAGTTTGTTAGCTTTTGAAATGTAATTCTAAATTTGAAGATTATGGTGATCTTGTACAATCTAAATGTGGCGACACATTTCCTGGCACATCCAAAACGGCTCACAATTAGCCAGCATTCCGGCTAAGGGAGATAGCCTACGGGGGTTTGTGAGTACGCGTCTTTTGCAGCATCTGCGTCCATGGGGGCTGGGTTGAGGGAGGCTTAAAAGCAAGGCTGTTTAGTTCGAATAAAGTTATTCGACTGCAGTTTACTGACTGCGTGAGCACACCGCTACAACGTGTTTTTATCGCTATTAATATACGTCACCACTGCCAATACCTGACACCCGCCAGTGCGCGATTTCTTTAATTTTTCGATCCAAGGTAAGCCAACTATGGAGAATTCTAAAAAAAGAAAAGTGACTGAAGAAAACAGAACGTTTAATGATACGTGGACAGATTCATTTGCTTTCACTGTTGACGAGACTGGTTTACCGGTATGCTTAATATGCAATGAGAAACTAGCAAACAACAAAAAGTCAAATGTCGCAAGGCATTTCCAGAGTAAACACGCAGCCTTTGCTCAAAAATATCCAGATGGAGATGAGAGAAAAAAAGCCGTTTCGGAACTGATGCGGAAGGTTGATCTGAGCAAAAATCATTTCCAGAAATGGATGAAGTCTGGAAAATCAACGACATACGCCAGTTATATTGCCGCTCAGGAAATAGTCAGGCATAGGAAGCAGTTTACAGATGGTGAATATATAAAAGAATCTTTCATTAAGATTTCAGAACATCTATTCACGGACTTTAAAAACAAGAGTGAAATTGTGCAGAAAATCAGGGATATGCCCCTCTCTGCAAAGACTGTCAAAGACAGAACCATAAAAATGGCAGAAGACATCACAAGACAGCAAATTAAAGACATCAATTCAGCTGTGGCCTACTCGATTGCCTGTGACGAGTCTAAAGACAAAGGTGATAATGAACAAATAGCGTTGTTCTGCCGGTATGTAAACTCTGCCGGGCCACAGGAAGAACTGATTGAGTTGATACCTCTAAAAGACCAAACACGGGGGGAGGACATCTGTGAGGCTGTCTTGAATTGTTTAAGAGCCAAAGGAATAAAGACCACCCATCTGGTGTCAGTAGCTACTGATGGGGCTCCGAATATGACGGGAACGCACAAGGGATTTGTGGCTTTACTGCAGAAGTCGCTGGACAGAAAGCTGCTGACTTTTCACTGCATCTTGCACCAAGAGGCACTGTGCGCTCAAACATTTCCTCCGGAATGCACAGAAGTAATGGATGTTGTCATTCAGATTGTCAATAAAATAATGGCAAAAAGTTTAAATCACCGTCAATTCCGTTTGTTACTGGACGAGATGGAAAGCGCATATTCTGATCTCCTGCTGCACAACAAAGTCCGGTGGCTGTCCAAAGGGGAGGTGCTGAAACGCTTTGTCGCGTGTCTGGAAGAAGTGAAAACTTTCCTGGGCAGCAAAGGGCTCACCTTTCCTGAGCTGGAACAGCCAGAGTGGCTGGAAAAGCTACACTTCATGGTAGACATGACAGCGCACCTGAACACGCTGAACACAGCTCTTCAGGGGAAAGGACGCACAGCCCTGCACATGTTGGAGGATGTTTTGGCATTCGAGCGCAAGTTGACAGTGCTTGCCAGAGATTTACAGAAAGGCACTTTGTCTCACTTCCCCAATTTGAGAGAGTTCAAACAAGGTCACGACATGATAATTTCGGAGTATTTACATTCTGCAATCATCGCAATGCAAACATCGTTTGGGAAACGCTTCTGTGAGTTCAGAGAGGAAAAAAACACATTATCCTTCCCGGTCACTCCCTTAAGCATCGATCCTTCCCTACTGAATACGACTGCATTGGCAGGTGTGAGTCAACCTGATCTTGAGATGGAACTGGCCGACATAGCCGACAAAGACATATGGGTGTCCAAGTTTAGACGCTTGACAGCAGACCTTGAAGATGTTGCCCGTCAGAAGGCCGTTCTTGCTCAGAATCACAAATGGAGTGATATTGAAAACCTTCCAAAACCGGACAAACTTGTGTTCGAAACATGGAATGCTATGCCCGACATTTATGTAAACATGAAAAAGTATGCGCTTGGAGTCCTGTCGATCTTTGGATCCACATATGTATGTGAGCAGGTGTTCTCCAACATGAACTTTATTAAAAACAAACATCGCGCACGCCTCACAGATGACAGCTTGCGATCCTGTGTAAAGATGAAGGTGACGTCATACAGCCCTGATGTGCAGACGCTGTGCGCTGAGGTCCAGGAGCAGAAATCCCATTAACCAAGTATGATAAATATTTTAATTGCCTATTATTTTATGTATATTCATATTTTTTCATTGTTCAGTGAAATAGTCCTTTTATTTTTCAGGCTGACAGCTGGCTGATGTTATTTTTGGTTTGCTGCTGGCGGCAAATTTAAGTTTGGCGTTTTTCATAAATACAAGAAGGACTCAAATAGACGTTGAGTATTTTACTTAAAAGTAACCTTCAACCCAACGTCTTTTTTTCGGAGTTCAAAATGTTTTTGTTGCATGCAGAAATGTAATTTCGTTTTCTCTGCAGGAGTTCATCAATTTCATAAATGCAACACATTATAGTTTGTTTATACATAGCATAAAGGCAAAAAAAACGTTGTATGCAGTGTTATTTCATTTTAAATGTCAAACGGGTTTTGCGGCTCCCAGTGTTTTCTTTTTTGTGGGAAACGGGTCCAAGTGGCTCTTTCAGTGGTAAAGGTTGCTGACCCCTGCCCTAGTGGGTTCAACCACAAGCTGCTTTAAAAAGCTACCTCATAGGCACTCTAGAAACTCTCTCTCCTGGAATCCAGCACCAACCTGATTTTCCCAATTTACCTGCATATTGAAATCCACCATGCCTTTCGTAATATTGCCCTTTAGCAAGCATTTTCTATGTTCCATTGTAATTTGTAGACCACATCCTTACTACAATTTGGGGGTAAGGCAACATTCATTAGGGTTTGTTTTTTTATCCTTGCAGTTCATTAGCTCTATGCACAATGATTCACCACATTTCAACATTTTTTCTTCCTTCATCTCTTTCTAATGATTTGATTTCATTTTTTACAAACAGAACACCACTGACCCTCTGCCTTCCTGCCTGTCCTATTGATACAATGTGTATGCTTGGATATTAAGCTCCCAGCTATAATCTTTTTTGAGCCGTGATTCAATGATGCTGGCAACATCATACCTGCCAATCTACAACTGTGCTACAGTTTCAAATACATTATTCCATACACTGCGCACATTCAAATATAACACCTTCAGTTCTGTATTCACCATTTTCAGTTTTGTCTACCTTTTACATTGCAACTCATTCTGCTGACTGTAATTTTGCCCTATCAACAGCCTCTCTTTGTAACCCACCTACCTCATCTTTAGCACTATCATTCAGCTTTCCTACGATACTTCTTACATTGAAATATACACCATTCAGTGCACTAGTCGCAGCATGCTCAACCTTTCGTTCCTAACTTTCTCTGAGGTGTACCAACTGTTCTGGCTCTCTGGCTCCCATCCGCTTGCAACTCTAGTTTAAACCCCACTGTGCAGCATTAAGAAGTCTTCCCACTTGGATATTGGTCCCCCTCAATTTAGGTGCAAATCACCCTTCTGTACAGGTCCCACTTTCCCCGGAAGAGAGCCCATTAATCCAAAAATCTTATGCCCTCCCTCCTACACCAACTCCTTAGCCATGTATTAAACTGTATAATCTTCCGAGTTCTGGCCTTAGTAGAACATGGCACAGGTAACAATCCTGAGATCACGACCCATTAATGTAGCACCTAACTCCTTGAACTCCGTATGCAGAACTTTGTCACTCATCATACCCATGTCATTGGTACCTAAGTGGACCACAACTTCTGGCTGTTCACATTCCCATTTTAAGAGTGCCAAAGACTTGATCTGAAATACCCTGGATTCTGGCACCCATGAGGCAATATACCATCCAGGATTCTCGATCTCACCTAAAGAACCTCCTCTCCATTCCCCTAACTAATGAATCCTTTATTACCATAGCGTGCATCTTCTCCCCTTTCCCTTCTGAGGCAGAGAGGCAGACTCAGTGCCAGAGACCTGACCACTGTGCCTCTCCTCTTTTAGTCAACCTTTCCTCTTTTAGGTCAACAGTGGTACTCTGCATTTTAGGTGTTACACCTCTCTACATGTCCAATCTGTCACCCACTTAGCCTCCTGAATGACCTGGGGTTATCCAGTTCCAGCTCCAACTCCTTAATGTGGATTGTTAGAAGCTGCAGCTGGATGCACTTCTTGTAGTTGTGGTTAGGAATACTGGAGCTCTCCCTGGCTTCCCACATCCTGCAAGAGGAGCATTCACTATCCTATCTGGCATCTCTACTGTCCTAGCTGAGCAGATATAAAAAAGGGAAGGAAAAAAAAACTTAGCCTAGAGTTTTTCTTTTGCTTTTTCTGACTGAAGCCTTTCTTTGCTGAATCCTCAAAGAGCTAAAGCTTCAAGACGACCACTCTGACTCTGTCCACTGAAATGATGTCTGCTGCAATGATGGCCACTGTGCTTGCCACTGCCTTCTTTTAATTTGCTCTTGCTAATCAATCCCAAATGCCGATTTGTCACTGCTCAAAGCATTTCTTTTTTTTGTAAATTGAGCTCTGCTTTTAAATTTTTTCTTCAAGGGCCTGATGGTTGAGAGGCAGTAACCATCCCGGACCTGGTGGTGAGAGTCCTGAGGCTCTTGTACCTTCTTATTCATGGCAGCAGTGAGAAGAGAGCAGGTCCAGGGTGGTGGGGGCTCCTGACGATGGGTGCTGCTTTCTTGTGACAGCATTTTATGTAGGTGTGCTCAAAGGTGGGGAAGATTTTTTTTATCCGTAATGGACTCAGCTGTAGCCATTAACTTTTGTAGGATTTTCCATTCAAGGGCACTGGTGTTTCCATAGCAGGCTGTGATGCGGATAGTCAGTACACTCTCCAGTACTGATTTATAGAAGTTTGTCACAGTTTTAATATCATGCTGGATCCCTGCAAGCTCCTAAGTAAGTAGAGGCACTGCTCTGCTTTCTTCATAATTGCACTTATGCGCTGAGCCCAAGACAAAATAATAACATTTAGGATTTTAAAATTGTTAATCCTACCTAACTCTGATCCTCTGATGAAACTGGCTCACGGACCTCTAGTTTCCTTCTACTGAAGTTTATAATCAGTTCCCTGTCTTGTTGACATTGAGTGAGAGGTTGTTATGACACCACTGAGCTAGGTTTTCAGTCTCGCTCCTATATTCTGATTTAAATATGGCTTTGGAGTTGTGCTTAGCCACACATCCATAAGTGTAAAGCGAATAGAGCAGGGGACTAAGCACACAGCCTTGTGGTGTGTCTGTGCTGATGGAGATCATGGGGGAGGTGTTGTTGCCAATCCTAAGTGACTGGGGTTTGCAAGTGAGGAAATTGAGGATCCAATGGCACGAAGAGGCATTGGGTCCAAATCTTGGAGCTTATAGGTTAGCTTTGAGGGGATGGTGTCATTGAATGCTGAGCTGTAGTCGATCATGTGCATCCTGATGTATGCATCTTTGCTGTCCAGATGTTTCAGGTTTGAGTGAAGAGCCAATGAGATGGCATGTGCTGTGGATCTGTTGCTCTGGTAGGCAATTTGGAGTGGATCTAAGTCACTTCTCAGGAAGGAGTTGATATGTTTCATCACCAACCCTTAAAATTCTTCATCACTGTGGATGTAAGTGCAACTGAGTGATAGTCATTGAGGAAGGAAACCATGCTCTTCTTGGGCATCAGTGTACTCGAAGCCTGCTTGAGGCAGGTGGGTACCACACACTGCCAAAGTGAGAGGTTAAAGTTCTCAGTGAACACACCAGCTAATCGATCAGAACAGGTCTTTAATACATGGCCCGGTATCCCATCTGGGCCAATGCTTTTTGTGGGTTCAGCTCCAGAAGGCTGCTCGCACATTGACTTCAGAGACAAAAATTGTAGGAACATGGGAGGATGCGGAAGGTTGTGATCATTTCTCCATGGTTTGATGGTCAAAGTGAGCATAGAAGCCATTGAGCTCATCTGGAAGCATAGTGCTGCTGTCTCCCCTGTCACTTGATATAACTTTATTCAAGCCCCGTCACAATTGCTAAGCATTCATCATTCATTAAGTTTGGTCTGGGATTTCCACTTCATTTGTGAGATGGCTTTCCAGAGATCATACCTGGACCTCTTGTAATTTTCTTGCTCACTAGACTTGAATGCCTTTGATCTGGCTCTCAGAAGACTTCAGATCTTGTGTGTGTTGCTCTAGATTTCGAACATCTGCAAAATCCATCGAGTCTGCTCTGCCATTTCACTATGGTTGATCCACTTCCCTGTCAACCCCATTTTCCTGCCCTTGAAAAGCCCAAACTAATCAAGAACTTTTCAATCTCCACCTTAAATATACCCAATGACCTGGCTTCCACAGCCGCCTGTGGCAACGAAATCCACAGATTCACAATTCCCTAGCCAAAAATATTCCACCTAATCTCCATTTTAAATGGACATCCCTCTATTCTGAGGCTGTGCCCTCTGGTTGCTAGATTCCCTCATGATGGGAAACATCTGCTCCACATCCACTCTACCTAGCCCTTTCATAATCCGATAGGTTTCAATGAAATACCCCCTCATTCTTCTAAATGCTAGCGAATAAATGCCCAGAGCCATCAATCACTCCACATATGATAATGCCTGGAATTATTCTTGTAAACCTCCTCTGACCCCTCTCCAATGTCAGCACATCCTTTCTGAAATAAGGGGCCCAAAACTGCTCACAATAATCCAAGTGAGGCCTCATCAATATCTTATAAAGCCTTGGCACTGCACTATTGTTTTTATATTCTAGTCATCTCAAAATGATTGCTAACATTGCATCTGCTTTCCTAGCCATTGACGAAACCTGTAAATTAACCCTTTGGGAATCATGCACAAGGACTCTCAAGTCCCTTTGCAACTCTGACTTTTGAATTTTCTCCCAGTTCAGATAATAGTCTCTGCTTTAATTCCTTCTGCCAAAGTGCACGACAAGACACTTCTTGTCTCCTGATCCTGGAGTCAGCTGAGAGAAGGGAAGCATTGTTTGAGATTTTAACTCCACACCTTAACAATATGGCCAGCTAAAAGGAGCTCTCAAGATATTCATTTCAGTGGGATGATTTATATCCCCAAAGGGCACTGGATCTGCTATTTTCGCTGAAAGATGTAATGTTCATGTACAGTGTTTAACTACCAACAATTAAGGTAATTGCCTAGAAATCTGATCATGGTGCACACCTGCGTTTATCCTTCAATCAGCTGAATAGAGGTGGGGTTGGTGGGGAATGAATAAGGAGAACCCAGTGCATTAATGTTCTTTTACCACACAATGTGAAATTGACCCCTCCACGTATGCTGCACCATGTCTGCAGGCAATGGATGTGCAGAACTGACATCAATCAGCACCCAATGTGTAGCTGATATTACAATACTTAGTGTGATTACAAGAGCAGCCCTTCATGAATATAAAATGGTGAGCTAAGGAGCCCATACTTCCTTTAATCGAGCTCAGTAAATAAATGTATGAAGCAATGTGTAGTAAAACATTTACACTCAGTTTCTATATTTTTAAAAAAACAATTGGTGTTCCAAGAAAAGAAAGGCAGCAAAATAGGACAGATGTTAGAGTCTCACCACTTTAGAGACCCGGATACCATCTTGCCTTGCCAGAGACATGTGGGTTGGTAGGTTAATTAGCTATTATAATTGTCCTAGAGTGCAAATGAGTGGTAAGTTCTGGGATGAACTCATTGGAATGTGGGGTAAATAAGAAAAGGTAGAGGGAGGTTACTCATAGTAATGGTGGTTTGATGGTTAGCACAGAAATGATGGTCAGAAGGAATTATTTTGTTTGTGTGTCCCTCCATAATTATATTACTGTCATGGTCCCATCTGGCAATTCCCCACCTTGTTATTACCTCAGTAATTGGGCCTCAATCCCCTCATCTAATTTCCAATCATCCCCAGTTCCACTAATAACATACACATGCCTTCCATCAATAAATGCAGGATAAAACTCTGTAATCACAACAAGGAGCTGCCAGTTCGTTGGTCGACTCTTGTATGAGTAACCTTGTTTCATGGTTCTTTAAGACTGTCAGTTCTAAGTTCTGCATCATTTTCCTGGATTCTCTATGTGAACCTTGTCTCTGTGTCAAGACTCTCCTAGATACCTATTCCTCGCTCGCGATTGTGCTAGCGCCTTTCAATCCTGCCTCCATGTCTGTGTCCAGCACTTGGGTTCCCCCCCCCCCCCGCAGCCACATCCTTGTTACAATTGCATTTCCTACAGAGAATTTGGTTGCTACAATTGCTAACTTGGAACTGTTCACTATTGTCATGTGCTGAAATGCTATGAGAGGCTTTTGTCTGCATGCCATCCGGACAGATCATTCCATACATGAGTACACTGAGGTATTATCAAAGGGGCATAAAGAAACAGAATACAAGATTTAATTTTACAATTGCAGAGAGAGTGAAGTGCAGACAATAAGGCGCAAGAGCTGTGAAAAGGTAAATTCTGTGATCAAAAGTTCATTTGTCTTCATATTATAGGGGTGGCCAAATCACAGCTCGCGAGCCCCATGCAGCTCTTTGGCGTTCAATGTGTGGCTCATGGAAATATGTTGGTTGACCTCCTTTTTATCACGTGCTGCTATTGCATAGAAACAAATAGGAGGTGTTGGAGTTGTTAAAATACATTAGGATGGATAAGTCCCCGGAGCCTGATGGAATATTCCCCAGGCTGCTCCACGAGGCAAGGGAAAAGATTGCTGAGCCTCTGGCTAGGATCTTTATGTCCTCGTTGTCCACGGGAATGGTACCGGAGGATTGGAGGGAGGCGAATGTTGTCCCCTTGTTCATAAAAGGCAGTAGGGATAATCTGGGTAATTATAGACCAGTGAGCCTTACGTCTGTGGTGGGAAAGCTGTTGGAAAAGATTCTTAGAACTAGAATCTAACGGCATTTAGAGAATCATGTTCTGATCACGGACAGTCAGCATGGCTTTGGGAAGGGCTGTTTGTGTCTAACAAGCCTGATAGAGTTCTTTGAGGAGGTGACCAGGCATATAGATGAGGGTAGTGCAGTGGGTATGATCTACATGGATTTTAGTAAGGCATTTGACAAGGTACCACATGGTAGGCTTATTCAGAAGGTCAGAAGGCATGGGATCCAGGGAAGTTTGGCCAGGTGGCTTCAGAATTGGCTTGCCTGCAGAAAGCAGAGGGTTGTCGTGGAGGGAGTACATTCGGATTGGAGGGTTGTGACTAGTGGTGTCCCACAACGACCAGTTCTGTGGCGTCTACTTCTCGTGATTTTTATTAACAACCTGGATGTGGGGGTAGAAGGGGGGGTTGGCAAGTTTGCAGACGACACCAAGGTTGGTGGTGTTGTAGATAGTGTTGAGGATTGTCGAAGATTGTAGAGAGACATTGATAGGATGCAGAAGTGGCTGAGAAGTGGCAGATGGAGTTCAACACGGAAAAGTGTGAGGTGGTACACTTTGGAAGGACAAACTCCAAGGCAACGTACAAAGTAAATGGCAGGATACTTGAGAGTGTCGAGGAGCAGATCCCTGGAATTTTCCTCACAGGTAGATAGGGTAGTTAAGAAAGCTTATGGAGTGCTAGCTTTCATAAGTTGAGGGATAGCGTTTAAGAGTCGCGGGGTAATGATGAGCTCTATAAAACTTTGGTTAGGCTACATTTGGAGTACTGTGTCCAGTTCTGGTTGCCTCACTATAGGAACGATGTGAAAGCATTGGAAAGGGTACAGAGGAGATTTACCAGGATGCCGCCTGGTTTAGAGAGTATGGATTATGATCAGAGATTAAGGGGGCTAGAGCTTTACTCTTTGGAGAGAAGCAGGATGAGAGGAGACATAATAGAGGTGTACAAGATATTAAGAGGAATAGACAGAGTGGACAGCTAGCGCCTCTTCCCCAGGGTACCACTGCTCAGTACAAGAGGACATGGCTTTAAGGTAAAGGGATGGAAGTTCAAGGGGGATATTAGAGGAAGGTTTTTCACTCAGAGAGTGGTTGGTGTGTGGAATGTACTGCCTGAGTCAGTGGTGGAGGCAAATACACTAGTGAAATTTAAGAGACTACTAGACAAGTATATGGAGATCTTTAAGGTGGAGAGTTATATGGGAGGCAGAGTTTAAGGGTCAGCACAACATTATGGGCCGAATGGCCTGTACTGTGCCGTATTGTTCTACGTTCTATGTTCTTTGTTCTTAACCTTTGTGTCTTATCTGCAATGTGTCACTCAGTCATTATAAAGCCAGTAATTTGAAATGCCACTTTGAAAAAAATCACAAAAACTTTTCGGCTGATTATCCTCGTAAATCCGAATTACGGAAAAACAAATTAACTGTGTTAAAATCATCTCTAAGTAGCCAGCAGACACTGTTGACAACATTCAGTAAGGAAGCCGATACAACGACTGAAGCTAGTTTCATTATGTCATGGAATATTGCTCGTGCTAAACGCCCATATTCTGATGGCGAATTTGTTAAGAAGAATATAGCTGAAGTTGTTGCTGAGTTAGATCCAAATAACACAAAACTTCAGCAACAAATAGCACAAACACCAGTTTCACGTCACACTGCAGAGAGGCATATCTCCCATATCAGTGCTGATGTTGCAGGCAAAATGCAAAATGATGTAAAGAATTCCCTTGCATTCAGCCTAGCTCTTGATGAATCTATGTCTTAGACAAGTGAATATCATTTAAAATATCTCAGTTTTTTCCCTTTTATTTTTATTTTTGGCAGTTTAATCTTATGTTATTGAAATGAAAATTTGCATATTTTTCTTACATGTTCCTGGAGTTCATTATCGTATTAAATACGCTCAATATAGTTATAACAATCATCAGTCAAGATTTTGAAAACATTTGGTATATATGTACGTTATGAGTACTGAAACAAATACAAATTAACAGTTAAAAAAACTACATGCATGAATAAATATTATTGTGTACAAATATTTCTTAACATTTATATAAAATTTTTGTAACAAAATGTGTATGTAACAATAAAAACGTACGTGTAAATTTTGTTCATGTCTTGCGGCTCTCAAACATCTGAAGTTAATCGTATGTGGCTCTTATATTAAGTAAGTCTGGCCACCCCTGTCATATAAGAAACTGATTACAGTGGTGTAATAGCTGTTGAGGTAGGGAAGGAAAAGCAGATTGCAGAATATACACTTAGAGGCCTCTTTATTAGGTGCACCTGTACACCAACACACACACTCACTAATGCAAATATACAATCAGCCAATCATGAACCAGCTACTCAATGCATAAAAGCATGCAGATGTGATCAAGAGATTCAGTTGTTGTTCAGATCAAACAGCAAAATGGTTAAGGAATGTTATCTAATTGATTTTGACCATGCAATGATTAATCAGTGCCAAGCACGGTGGTTTGAGTTTCTCAGAACTGCTGATCCCCTGGGATTTTCACATAGATAAGGCTGAAGAGTTTACAGATAATGGTGCAATAAAAAAACCAAAAAAAAATCTTGTGATTGGCAATTCTGAGGGCATAAATGCCCTGTTAATAAGAAAGATCAGAGGAGAATGGCCAGCCATTTTCAAGCTGATAGGAAGGAAATAATTGCTCAGATAACCATGTGCTACAACTGTGGACTGCAGAAGAGCATCTCTGAATGCACAATACGTCAAACCTTGATGTGGATGGGCTACAGCAGCAGAAGACCATAAACATACTCTCAATGGCCACTTTATTAGGTATAGGGGTACTAAATATTATGGCAACTTAGTGTAGTTTTGTGTCTACAGAAAAAAAAGTGCAGTGCAGGTGGGCTAGAAAAAGTGGGCAAAAGTCAAGATAAATTGGGAGACAAAGAATTGTTAGCACTTTAGAGGTCTTTTGAAGAGTCTATTTCTGATAATAGCAGAGAGAAATTATCCTTGAGTCTAGTGAAATAACCTTTCAAGCTTTTGTACATTCTGACTAATGGGAGGGGGAGGAAAAGGGAGAATAAACTTGGCAGGAAGGGTCATTGATTATTGGCTACATTCCCAGACAGTGGGAAGAGTAGACAGAGTCAGTGGAGGGGCAGCTGTTTATTCATGATGGATTTATTTATAATAGTACAGCTTAAAATGTACATTAAAAGGACTGAAGCATCAATTCTGCTGCAACTTTAGCGCAGTCTTTGATAGTGCCTTCCAATTCACATCCTTCTACTCATGGATGGATTAGCTTTGCAGATGTATGGAAGCAGAACCATCTCCAAAGCCCCTTCCAAGTTCAACACTGTCATGAAAGAGACACACATTCCGTCATTGTCACTGGAACTTGCATTGAAACACAGATAAAAGCAAAATATGTTTTCAAATGTTCAAAAGTTGTGGAGGCACTTGAGGATGGAGGAAACAAATGTGCTGACGTTCAGGTCAGTGATATTTCAACGGAGATGTAAAAAAATGTTCTGAAACTCTAACTCTCTCCCTTTCTCTACAGATCCTGCCAGATCTGAAATAATTAGCTTTTTGGGATTCCAAGCATCTGCATATTTTTGCTTCTGCATGCACAACTCTGTGCATTCATTCTTCAAGTGTCTGCAATGGTTCAAGAAGTCAATTCACCACCATCTTCTCAAGAGCAGAATACTGTATAAGAAAAATATTATGCTGAGGTAATTCATTTCTTATTCAACTCTACAACAATTATCAAAGATAATTTCTGTGGATATCATTTCAATAACATAAAATCCTATTTTAATTGCCTAACGACTGCACAAACTGAAATTCTATTTCGTGGCCATAGCAATTGTTTTTTTAACTATGTCGACTATGTAGTGAAAACTTATCATATACAGAGTAGAAAATTGCAGTTTTATTCTCTGCTCATCACCACTGAGATTGCTATGCATGGCTAAAATTAATATGCATTCCAAGTCATACTATATCTACTCAGCAATTTGTCTACCTAACTCCCTTGAGCTTTGGGGCTTGGAATGGGACTTTGCTTGCATACGATAGCAAACAAACAAAAAATAAATATTAAGTTTATCAGGACACATGAATTACAAAAGGCATTTTAGAGGGGAAAAAAATTGTTGTGCATTTTTGCATTGCAAATGAGCTCTCTTTTCTTAAATTTCTGCAACGCTGTTACTGTTAAGTCACATACTTTGGCCCAGTTGTTGTGGATTCTCTGGATTGACAAATTGAATCCAAACTGGTGGCCAAATTCTTGTGCACAGTGTTTGACAGGTGTTGGTATTCCAGCAGCTGGGACTCACTGGAAAAATGAATTGAATTGAATTGATTTTATTTCTTACATCCTTCATGTACATGAGGAGTAAGAATCTTTATGCTATGTCCGCTATCTCTCTGTCTAAGTAAATAGAATGGTCAATGTAACTTAGAAATACACTGAAATCAGAATGAGTTAATCAGTCTGATGGCCTAGTGTAAGAAGCTGTCCCAGAGCCTGTTGGTCCTGGCTTTTATGCTGCAGTACTGTTTCCCAGATGATAGCAGCTGAAATAGATTGTGGTTGGGGTGACTTGGGGCCCCAATGATCCTTCGGGCCCTTTTTTCACACCCATCTTTGTAAATGTCCTGAATCATGGGAAGTTCACAACTACAGATATGCTGGGCTGTCTATACCACTCTCTGCAGAAACCTGTGATTAAGGGAGGTACAGTTCCCATACCAGGCAGTAATGTAGCCAGTCAGAACACTCTCAAATGTGTCCCTGTAGAAAGTTCTTAGGATTTGGGGGCCCATACCAAACTTCCTCAACCGTCTGAGGTGAAAGAGGCTCTGTTGTGCCCTTTTCACCACACAACTGGTATGTACAGACCACGAGAGGTCCTCGGTGATGTGGATGCTGAGGAACTTAAAGCTGTTTACCCTCTCAACCCCAGATCCATTGATGTCAATAGGGGTTAGCCCGTCTCCATTCCTCCTGTAATCCATAACTAGCTCCTTTGTTTTTGCGACATTGAGGGAGAGGTTGTTTTTCTTGCCACCACTGTGCCAGAGAGATGATTTCATCCCTGTAGGCCACCTCACTATTGTTTGAGATAAGGCCAATCAATGTAGTGTTGTCAGCAAATGTAATTTGCAGATTAGAGCTGTGGGTGGAGACGCAGGCATGGGTATACAGGGAGTAAAGGATGATAGTGATAGGAGATAGTGCTGTTGAGTGGTACAGAAGGCTCATTTGGTTGACCTTCCTCCAACTGCTCCCAGACGAAGAGTAGTTAAGCAAGAAGAGCTAATTACCTCCATTGCTTGAAGGAACCACCAACCTCACGCAGCTTAGCTGCTGACTGATTTCTGATGGTAGTTGCAACAACTTTGTAAGAGGCTTGCCCTTTATGAAATGGTGCCAGGCTCCAGGGAGGTGGAGGCTGGTGGATTTGATGCCACTGCCAAGGTTCTGATCTTGTGAGTTAACCTCAGTATGCAATGCATTAATACACACTACCCTGGAGAAGCGGATGACTAAAAGATGAGGGAAGAATGCAACTTATATCAGGGGTGTAGTGCAGGAAAATCACCAAACTGATTTCAGAAAGCACGTATGTGAAATAGTTACATCTCGGTAATAAGATCCATTTCTGCAAGGATGTTCCCATGCCAGAGCTTTCAGCTACATTCTCTGAGCTCAAGGCTTGCATTATCAGTGACTGTGAAAGTACAATCACCATTGAATTTTGCATTAGTCTCCTTCCAGGCTGGAACTGTAATATTCTTAAGGTTTCAAGAGTTTTCTGTTCTCTGTGGCAGAAAGGAGGTCACATTGTAAAGAGCAGACGGCAGGGAAAGAAGAACTAAATGGTACAAAATACTATCAAATGTTCACACTTTACTTTGCAGATTTTGTACAGTAGTACTGGGGTGAGTTGAGTGGGTTGGGTCCAGGGAGATGTGTGATAGAAAGTTACTGTTGATGTTTTGGATTATTCTGAGTGGAAATGAATACTACTTCACTGGTTTTGCCTTTTTATGTACAACTTATTTAATTTATTTGAAAATATGTATCTTTCTTATAGAATTTACAGTTTTTAAATATATTGCACTGTACTTAAAATCCAACAAGTAGCAGTGACAAAATCCGTAAGAAGGGAGAAGATGATATCTTTTGGCAGATGGAGTTCAACCAAGATAAGTGTGAGGTGGTTCATTCTGGTAGGTCAATTATGATGGCAGAATATAGTATTAATGGTAAAACTCTTGGCAGTGTGGAGGATCAGAGGGATCTTAGGGTCCAATTCCATAGGATATTCAATGTTGCTGCACAAGTCGACTCTGTGGTTAAGAAGACATATGGTGCATTGGCCTTCATCAATCGTGGGGTTGAGTTTAGGAGCTGAGAAGTAATGTTGCAGCTATATAGGACCCTGGTCAGACCTTACTTGAAGTACTGTACTCAATTCTGGTTGCCTCACTACAGCAAGGATGTGGAAACCATAGAAAGGGTGCAGAGGAGATTTACAAAAGCTAAAAGCTAAGGATAAAGCTAAGAGCTGGAAAGGTGATTGGCGAAAGTGATACAGAGCTGGAGAAGGGAAAGGATCATGGGACAGGAGGCCTCAGGAGAAAGAAAGGGGGGGGGGAGCACCAGAAGGAGATGGAGAACATGCAAACAATTAAATATGTCAGAGATGGGGTAAGCTTCATCCCACCCCCTCCGGTCTACTCCTATCATTTCGCATTTCCCCCTCCCACCTCTACTTTCAAATCTCTTACTATCTTTCCTTTCGGTTAGTCCTGACGAAGGGTCTCGGCCCGAAACGTCGACATCGCTTCTCCCTATAGATGCTGCCTAGCCTGCTGAATTCCACCATAATTTTGTGTGTTTTGTTTGAATTTCCAGCACCAGTCCCTCCATGTCCAACATATAATTCTCTGTAACTTCCACCACCGTCAACGGGATCACACTACAAAGCACATCTTTCCCTCCCCCCCCCCTTCTGCTTTCAGCAGGGATCACTCCCTACGCGACTCCCTTGTCCACTCGTCCCCCCCATCCCTTCCTACCGATCTCCCTCCTGGCACTTATCCTTGTAAGCAGAATAAGTGCTACATCCACCCTTACACTTCCTCCCTCACCACCATTCAGTGCCCCAGACAGTCCTTCCAGGTGAGGCGACACTTCACCTGTGAGTCAGCTGGAGTGGTATACTGTGTCCGGTGCTCCCGGTGTAGTCTTTTATATATTGGTGAGAACCAACGCAGACTGGGAGACCTTTTCACTGAACACCTACACTCGATCTGCCAGAGAAAGCAGGATCTCCCAGTGGCCACACATTTTATTCCATGTCCTATTCCCATTCTGATATGTCTATCCATGGCCTCCTCTATTATCAAAATGAATCCAAACTCAGGTTGGAGGAACAACACCTTATATACCGGCTGGGTAGCCTCCAACCTGATGGCGTGAACATTGACTTCTCTAACTTCCGTTAATGCCTCTCCTCCCCTTCTTACCCCATCCCTGACATATTTAGTTGTTTGTCTGTTCTCCATCTCCCTCTGGTGCTTCCCCCCACTTTCTTTCTCCCGAGGCCTCCCGTCCCATGATCCTTTCCCTTCTCCAGCTCTGTATCACTTTTGCCAATCATCTTTCTAGCTCTTAGCTTCATCCCACCCCCTCCGGTCTTCTCCTATCATTTCCCATTTCCCCCTCCCCCCACTACTTTCAAATCTCTTACTATCTTTCCTTTCAGTTAGACCTGACGAAGGGTCTCGGCCCGAAACTTCGACAGTTCTTCTCCTTATAGATGCTGCCTGGCCTGTTGTGTTCCACCAACATTTTGAGGGCTATGGGTTAGCCTAGGTAGCTTTAAGGTAAGGACATGTTTGGCACAGCTTTCTGGGCCGAAGGGCCTGTGTTATGCTGTAGGTTTTCTATATTTCTATGAAGCATGAGGGCAAACTAGCCAGCAATATAAAGCAAGATACTAAGAGTTTTTTCACTTATATAACAAGAAAAAGGAGGTGAGGATTGATATTGGACTGCAGGCAAATTATCCTTGTGAGGTTGTAATGGAGGGGTGATGGTGGGGCAAGAAATGACAGATAAACTTAATGGGTACTTTGCATCAGTCTTCAATATGGAAGACACTGGCAGTGTGCCAAAGGTGTGTGAGTGTCAGGGAGCGGAGTGAGTGTCGTTGCTACTACAAAGGAGTATGCAAACTCAAAGGACTTAAGGTGGATAAGTCACCTGGACCAGTTGGACTGCATCCAAGAGTCCAGTGAGAGGTTGCTGAGGAGATAACAGATGTATTGGTCATGATATTACAATAATCACTTGATACTGACATGGATCTGGAGGACTGGAAGATTGCAACTGCCACTCCACTCTTTAAGGAGGGAGGAAGGCAAATGAAAGGAAATTATAGGCCAGATGGTCTAACTCTAGGGGTTGGGAAAATGTGGGAGTCCATTATTAAGGATGATATTTTGGGGTACTTGGAGACTAATGATAAAATACATCGAAGTCAGCATGGTTTCTGTCACAGGGAATCTTGTCTGACACATCTATTAGAGTTCTTTGAGGAAGAATCAAGTAGTGCAGGTTATTTAATTGGATTTTCAGAAGGCATTGTATGAAGTGCCTCACGTGAGACTGCTTAACAAGATAAAATCCTATGGTGTTACAGGAAAGATACTGGCTAAAGGAATGGCTGACAAGCAGGAGCTAGCGAGTGTGAATTAAGGGGATCTTTTCTGGTTGGCAGCCAGTGACTAGTGGTGTTCCTCAGAGGTTAGTATTGGGACTGCTATTTTCACATTCTTTGTCAATGATTTGGATAATGGAATTGGTGGCTTTGTGGCAAAGTTTGATGATGATACAAAGGTAGGTGAAGGGGTAGGTAATGCTGAGGAAGCAATGTGATTCAGCAGGACTAAGACAAATTGGAAGAATAGACCAAAAAAGTGGTGGATAGAATACAGTGTTGGGAAATATATGATAATGCATTTTGATAAAAGGAGCAATAGTGCAGACTAATATCTAAATAATCAGAAAGTTCAAACATCAGAGGTGCTGAGTTACTTTAGAGTCCTTATGCATCACCTAGAAGGTAGATTTACAGGTTGAGTCTGTGCTAAAGAAGGCAAATGCAATGTTGGCATTTATTTCAAGGGGAGCAGGAGATAATGCTGAGGCTTAGTAAGACACCGGTCAGGCTGCACTTGGAGTATTGTCACCAGGTTTGCGCCCCACATCTCAGAAACGATGTGTTGTCATTGGAGAGGGTCCAGAGGAGGTTCACAAGGATGATTCTGGGAATGAATGGGTTAATATAAGAAGTGGCTGGCAGCCTAGGGCCTGTTCTCACTGGAATTTAGAAGAATGCAGGGGGATCTCATTGAAGCCTACTGAATGTTGAAAGGACTAGATAGGGTGAATGCAGAGAGGATGTTTCCTGTGGTGGGGGTATCCAGAACTGGAGAACACAGCCTCAAAATTGAGTGGCAACCTTTTAGGAAAGAGGTAAGGAGGAAATTTTTAGCCAGAGAGTAATGAATCTGTAAAATGCTCTGCCACACACTGTGGAGGAGTCCAAGTCCAGGAATATACAGTACTTAAAGTGGAAGTTGATAGTTTCCTGATTGGTCAGGGCTTCAAAGGGTAGCAGAGCAGACTTAATGGGTGGAATGGCCCAATTCTGTTTCTATGTCTTATTGTCTTACTGCTGCCACCAAACAACACATTTCACAACATACTGTATGACAGTGATAATAAGCCTGATTCTGATTCTGAACTCTGCCTATCCATTCTCAGTCCTGGTACAAAGTTTTGACTGGAAGCATCTACAGTTCCTTTCCTTCAAAGGAAAAGGAAGAAAAATCTAATGTTTGTTGCTCATCATGTGTGTGAGGCTTTTGTATGTGCCATTAACCAATGTCTATTTGTCTTCACAGGTCCAACCAATAAATAATTATTTTTGTTATTCCTCTCCACGCCTTGTGGTGCATTGGAATTTCTTTAGTATTTTCTCTTTTTTTAGATGAGGCTGAGTTGCTGGCTCAACACTCAACCCTACAAGGAGACAGCCGGACTCGAACCTGGGACCACTTGCCTCGAACTCCAGTGCTGATGACACTGCCAGCCATCTAAGTGATTCTTGCAGCATGGTCAATTTTACATGTTGAAATCCATTTCTAAACATCTACAGTATTCAGGAAATGTTGTAGTGTGTGACTATATAGTGTGTTTAGAGTTGATAATACAAATATTGCCCCATTGACAGCTGTTTAATAAATATTTAATAAATAAAACTTAATGCAAGTAGTTGTATTCCAAATACTATTTCCATTGTTTACATGTTTGCAGTCCATTTTAATAATTCATTTGCAGCAGAATGCTGTTGAAGGAATGGTAAATATATATGTAAGTTCCCAGCTGCCATCAGGAATTGATCAAAACCAATTATTTTGCACAGTTGAATAACATATATTTGTTTACTTCCTTAAATGTCTCCACAAAATTATTTTCCATGCCGGACAACAATGTCATTTGCCCTCACTATCCAAACTTAATGGCTGCACTGCACTATACACCCTATCATGTCCATGCATGTTCGTTGAAAGAACTAGAAGCTGTAGAAGTTACAATCAGTTTGAAAACAAATTGCACATAAGTTATATCAGCATTACCAGAGCAAAGGGAACACATTGCCACTTTCCTGAGAAGTGCAATGTGGTAAGTTGTTGTAAGAAACTTTATTTTATGTATCCTTTGGTCCTGATGACATTTGTATGACAATACCATTTAAGTTGGAAATGCTTGTTGAAAGAACTAACCATTTTTGTGACATTCCTCTGGCCTCTCCTCTCATCCTTGAACATCTCCCGGTTCAATTCCCTTTTTAAAATGACTTTCAAGTTATCTTAGTAGGACTTAGTAGGAATCATAGAGAGACATAGCCCAGAAAGAGGCTCATAGGCTCATCTAATCTGTTCCAACCATCTCCTTGTTCCATTGACAGTAGTCCTGCACTAATCCCATTTTAATCTCTCTACAATTTATTCAGCTTCCCCAGATTCTATCATTCACATTCATGGTTAAGGCAATTTAGGGCAGCCATACAAGTAATACAAATCAGCTTTTTGCAATGGCATCATGATACATTAAAAACATAAATTACAAAATTAAGATAAATTATGTGTAACTTACAGTACATGATACAATGAACAAAACTAACATGTCAACGTGAGTGTAGGTTGAGGGAAATATATGTAGTCAGAAGAAATGTTGGTTTTGGCCTTTCAGGTCAGTTCAAGGGCCTGGTTGGAACGGGGAAGAACCTTCTGTTGAACCTCAAGAAGAGGGTCTTCAAGCTCTTGTACGTTCTGCTTGATGGCAGCAATGAGAAGAGGGCATACCCAGATTGTGGGGATTCTTAATGATGGATGTTGACTTCTTAAGATATTGCCTCTTGCGGATGTCCCCACTGGTGGGGAGAACTGATCCCTGATGGAAATAGCTGAGTCGACCACTCTCTGTCGCCTCTTGCAGTCCTGTGCATTGGAGTTCCCATACCTGGTGTGATATAACCATACAGAATGCTTTCCACTGCATGTCTGTAAAAGATTTTATAGTTTTTGATGATATGTCAAATCTCCTTAAACTTCTGAGAAAGTGGAGATCTTTTTTCATGAAAAGTGCCAGGCTGTAATGAAATAACATAAGTAAAGGAGATTTTGCCTTCAGCATTGAACTTATATTGAACTAAAAGGAGTTGTACTGCAAATGTGAAATTTACAACAGCACTATTTCCACTTCCATCAATAAACGTTGTCGTCATCTCCCATTTGTACATGTCCCTTTTTTGATACAAGCGCTTAAAAATGCATCAACATGTGCTAGATAAATGTAAAAGGTCATGGTGATCCACGATCTAACAAAAGGTTATTGTGTTAATTGGATCTATGTCTGATGACATATTAACTATAACTGATATATTGGGCAGAGAACAAGAGGCAATTTTAGGTCCAGCTAAAGTGATTGAAATCAAGTTCTCGTAGATCATGCCCTAAGTTGTCTCTGATTGAGGAAATGTAGGGTTCAAATCCCACTTAAGTGGCATACAATTTAGGCTTGTAGTACTACTGTTGTAGCAAGTCTGCGTTATATCGTGAGGGGTGCTGACTGTTGAAAAACATGTGAAACCCACACCGAACCTATCCTCTGAGGTGAAAACAACAAGTTTGATTGCCAGTATTTTAGAGAAATATTGAAGATTTTTTCTGGGTTAATAGTTCAAATTCTGTCTAATCTCCATATTATTTTTTTCTCCAAACTGTGTTTGTGTCATGTTTGAGCTTCATAGTTTTCATTTCAGGGAAACTCCCTTGCTGTTCCATGGAGAAGTTCAGCTGGTTATTAATACTGCTTGGGGGTTATAATTGCATGCCTGTACTTTTATGTAAACACCCACCCATTCAAAATCTGCCAGAGGTTTAAATTGCACTCGAAGGCCTAAGGGACCAGAGTTTAAAGATCATGTTTAACTTTTTCAGACACCAGTTGAGTATCTCCTCCTCAGTGGAAGATTGAAGTTGGATTATTGCTGAAATAAGGTTCTCTGCTACCAGAGTCATTTACTTCAATCCTAACCAAGGACTCTGATAGTAAATCCATTTTGTAGTATTGTTTGATTTGATTCACATGAACACCCACTATCTAATGTTGAGTGCACATGTATGCAAGATGTAAGTATATCCTGAGACTTGCTGGTAAAAATCCTTTTCTTGTGACCAGCCCTACCCTTCCAACTTCGCTTTGTTCTTGAATCCACAGAGATCAGAAACAAAATCAGAGAATGCAAAAAGTAGTCAGCAGGTCAGTCAGCATCTGTGAAGAGAGATACACCATTAGTGATTCAGGTCAATTACCTTTAATTTGAACTGGTAAGGTGAGAAAACCATGGTATATTTTAATTTACAGAGAGCTGGAGAGAATAGGTGGAATGTTTGTGACCGTCGTTGTCAAAGTAAATATGACTTTAGCTACTGTGTGTGAGAGACACAAAACCTAACCACTCCAGCAACATGGAAGCAAAAGTTGCCAGTGAACTGGTATTGTGGATCTCAGCAGAACCTTGCATGTTGGAATGTGCCCAGCTGGAAGAAAACTTGAGTGGTCACCAGACTGGGACCTTGATTGTAAGGATCTTACTGCCTGTTATGTATATTAATGCCATAATGTGGGGCCAATCCTTACTCTGCAGAGTGAGCCTAAATTGCTTTGAAACACGAGGTAACACCAAGGAGCCAAATGAAAAGTGGCCATTTATCTACTGAAGTAGAAAACATGTATGCTTGAAAATCCAAATGTTTAACTTTGACAAAGGAATAAATCCTGATAAGAAATCTTGTCTTGAAAAATGCCTGATAAGAAGAAGCATAAAAATACTTCACTTACCAGCTTTACAGCTATAGGTACACTCAGTGATGTGTCTGATCATTTTGGCTGCATGTTTTATCTATAAACCAAAACAGAATAAAACAGCAGTCACCACATATATCACCATACTTTGGCAGTTTATGATCAGTTAAAAGACTATAGGGAAAGCAGGAAGAGGTAAATCATTAATAGGGTCACTGATGGGTTCAAAAGGAGTCTCCATAAGAGATAATGTACTCGTTTCATTCCAATGGGAATCCTCGTTTATGCAATCTGCTGAAATGTAAAAGGTAAACTCACTGACCCTTTTCATTCTTTATGTAAAATTAAGGCTCTGGCAATCTTGATGAGAAAAATAGTTATCTGTTTAATGCACGATTTATGTCAAAAACCTAGTAATAGGAGGAAGAGATTTAACAAAATTTTAGGGAAGTTTAAGATGGATTTCAGGCTGTTAAGGGTACTGATATTTTCACATAGGAGGGGGAATAATATTCTCCTTTCATGAACACCACTGTTTTCTTTGCGCTATTTACTTTTGTAATTTATAATAACTTAATGTTTTTGCACTATACAATGGACTTCATGTCATATAAACTGGCAGTACTAAGTCTGATTCTGATTGTGATCACTTGAAGTGATAAAAGAACTTATGAGTTATGTTTCAAAAGAATCTTTGAAATTACCTCCTAGTAAAGTCAAGCTATAAAACCACAAAGATAAAAATGAAGTTTGAGACAATTGTATCTGCACTGAAGTATTTGATGAAATCTGTTCCAAGAATAATCCAAGTAATGAAAAGCTCGCATAAGCAAATGATAAAGGAAATTATTTATAAGTGGTGGGAATCTTCAAATCCATTAACCTATATTCTATGAGCTCAAGATGGACATGCTTCTCTACTTGGAACGTTGACATTTTAGCAGCGTGATTGTATCCATGACATTCACAGAAAATCTGAGATACATGAGACTGTGATTGCTAGAAACTGAAGGAACAAACAATCTGCTGGAACAGCTCAGTGGGTCAAGCAGCATCTGTGGGATAACAGGTGTTGCTGACTGATGCAAGGTTTTCAATAGATATATTGACAATTCCTTTCTTCCCAGTATACTACATCTGCGTGGTCCAGAGCAGTACAAGAGCCCTTCCAATGTAAGAGGCTCTCCATGCTGATAACATTGTCTGTTAGTGAAGAATTGGGCCCAAGCTCAGTGACTGTCAAATCCATCATTAACGTTGAATGCTTTCTCTTTTCCAACGAATGAAGAAATTTAAACAACATCTAAAAACTGACAATAATATTCAAATTGAAATTATTAATAAAGTTAAAAGAGCATTGCATTGCAGTCACGTAAACTTGAAAGATATTATATATGTTTAGATTAATTGAATTAAACAAAGTGAAATGTTTTACTTATCATTCTTATCATTAAGGATGATCCTGACCAAAAACATCAGAAGCTCCTTTCCTCCATCAGATGCTGCTCGATACGCTGAGTTCTCCCAGCAAATTGCATCCAACAGCTATTTATTCCCATTGCTTTCTGGAAGATGTGTATTTAACATTTCAGTAGTATTTAAGTAATATTGTAAATACATTGTTTAATTAAGCTTTCTTGTTTGTTTACATAATTCATTATGAGTCATGTAAAAGCATGTGAATTGTATATGTCATGACGCTAGCATGTGATACACATGCACCTCACTTAAAGTAATACATGAAATTAGACTTGCATTCCTGGCTCTTTTGGTTAATGCTTAATTAGTTTAATGTTTTGGAGTTACAAAACATAACAGTGGTGATGAGGTATTTTTAACATGAACCTGAGAAAACTACTTACCTGTGGAAGCACAGCGAGACCTTCAAGTTAAAAAAAAAGCAGCACAGCACATGTTCTCCAGAAGGGATAGAGTTTTTAAAAAAGCTGATTTCATGGGTTCATAAACATTGAGTACCGGGTGTTAAAAATCATTAAAAAAAAGAGCAGAAATGTCTGGGTATATCAGAAAGATTGATGCGATTAATTATACAACAGATGACTGGATTTTATATACTGAGCAGATCAAGTAGTATTTTAAAACAAATAGAATAGCCAATGAGAAACAAATGCCAATTTTCCTGAGTGCATTCAATTTAGAAGTATATAGCTTGCTTAAGAATTTAACTGCTCCAACCAAAACAGCAGAAATGAGCTTTGCTGATATTGTGAAAATAATGCAGGAACAGTTAGAACTGTTAATTGCAGAACACATTAGATTTTGCAAGTGGAGTCTAAAGGAAAAGGAGTCCACTTCAGAGTACATACTGAATTGAAGAGTTTGTCTGAGCATTGTCAGTTCAATGATGGGCTTAATGATGCTCAGAGAGATTGTTTACTTTGTGGTTTTTTACAAGAAAGCAATCAAAAATGGCTTCTAATTGAAGCACATCTTACATTTAAAGGATCAGATGAAATCGCTGTATCAATGGAAACTGCAGCCAGAGATGCAATTGAGCTACAATCAGGAATGAAAGCACGGGTGAACAAAATTGTCATGGCTAAACAGAATCCAGCCAAGACAAACAAATTGTGTTACCATTGTTGCAGGGGCTCGTATATACCAGACAAGTGCATGGTTAAAGATAAAACTTACAGGAAATGCAATAAAGTAGGAGGCATACAAAGAGCATATTGGGCAGAGAAAAATAAATGGACTGGACAGGGAAGGAAAAAAGCTAATTTGATTGGAGATACATCCATCATTTGCACACCACATCCTCTGCAATAGAGTCAACTGAAAGGAAATTAAGATATGTAATGGATGATGCCACAACTGTTTTCATGCCTACCATGAACCATTGCCCACCAAAGGGCAAACAGGTGATGGTGCAACTTCTGCGCCTCTGGTTAGAAAGCATATTGGATCAAGGAAGTGCCATGCTGCACAGAGAAAACATGAATGCAATGAAAGTGATGAAAGCAGTGGTCCAGCTACAGCAGTTTTTGTACGTAACGTATCTGAGAAACCCACTTATATGTTCATCAGGAAGTTACGTGGGAAATTTGCTTTGGTTTTAAGCTGCAAGAGAGTTCAAGGAGCTTTAGAAAAGTTGAAGGAATTCAGCCTTTGTAAGTGTAAAGAACCAGAATCTACTCTGCGTGCATTAAGGTTATTGTATGATCTTCAAATGGAAGACAAAAAGCAAAGACCAAAGCCCGGCTGGAGGAATGGATGACCAAAAAGAAAGGAGTGAATACTGATATGAAAACAGAAGATTTGTCAGATGATGCTGTGGATCAGGAAACTAAGGGGACAGTTCAAATCATCAATAAAAGGATTAATTTGTAATCAAGTGAATTAAATGCACCTTCCCAAGATCAAAATGCACACCCTTGAAGGAAGGAAAAGGAAAAGAAAGAGAAAGGTGTGAAAGAGAGAAGGAACGTGAGAAAGAAAAAGAGTAAGAATGAGAGCTTAAGAGGAACTGAGACTGTTAAAGGGGTTGAGAGAAGAATACGGAGTGAAAAAGAAGCTGGGACTAGGAGAGCAGTAAGGATGGAAATAGATCCAGAGGGAAAAGCTGCGAGAAGGAGATGATAGATATCAAGAGTTGTCAGAACCACTTCCTGCCATCTCAGAGTCAACTTCTACAACTACCACAGAGGAGGCTCTAAAGCCTAAGATTTTTTTTTTCACAGTCACAAGTCTAACCTGTCAGGCAGACTGATTCGCCCTGTCAGGAAACACATTATCCCACAAGAGTAAGAAAGTCTCCACAGTGATTTAATCTTTAGACCTGAATGTGACAATCTAAAATTTACAATGTGATGGATGTCTGTATAATAGTTGTATAATATAGTATACTGAGTATATCATGGAGATGCATTCTATATTGAGAAGGAGTTTATAGCTAAGCAGGGAGGAGCATTGTGCATTTAATAGTTCAGTAGCATTGAGTAATATTGTACGTATTTTCAAAATGCTGGTGGAATGCAGCAGACCAGGCATCATCTATAGGAAGCCTGGCCTGCTGTGTCCCACCAGTATTTTGTGTGTGTTGCTTGAATTTCCAGCATCTGTAGATTTCCTCATGTTTATACTTATATTGTTTGGTTAAGGATTCTTCTTTTTATTTTAAAAATTCATTACAAATTATATGTAAAAATAAGTGAGTTGTATATTTTATGTTGCTAACACATGATACATGCATGACTCACTTAAAGTCAAAGTTTGACCAGCATTCCCAGCTCAGTCTTTTTCTAGCAATTAAATTTAATGCTTTGGAGTTACAGAACTTAACAAAGGTCTGTAGGGATTTGAGGCAAAGGAGATGAGGCCTGGGCTAGATCAGCCATGATAACATTGAATGATGAGTCTTGATGGGCCTGAGATCCTCCTTCTGTTCTATTTTCTTGTGGCCTTGTACCTGATGCAGGCTCAGTGGTTAGGTTTCTCATCCTAACTCAAGGAGATCTGTGGGCCTTCAAACTGCCCTGTTAGTCTACATGGGAAATCAGCTGTTACAGTGCAGAGTCAATGGATAACAAAAGGAGCTCGGGTGGAAGATACCGGTGTTGAGTGAAACCAGGATTATCAGAGAGAAATACAAATAATCCGGACAGATACACTGCGCTTAGGTAGAAGATCTGTCCTTAAGTGTTTGAAATTTAACAACATATTTTGAAAGGAACAATGCAAATGAAAGGAAGATGTTCTAATCACGGAACTGGCTTCAACATCTTGTCACATAAAACACAAAACAAAAGATAAGAAAATATTTGACTAATTATCTGAAACAATAACATTTAATAGCACAAATTTTTTTCACACATGCATGGTTAGCAAGAAGAATTCAGGGAGTGGGGGGCTTCTCAAGTCCATGCATCAGTTGCACACAGAATACCTGTATAAGTGGTAGATGGAAAGCACCCTCATAAAGTTAACCAATTCCTTAGTCCATCAGTGGAAGACTTTGTGCTACAGCACTGGCCTCATCATTCACTGTAAACTCAGCAGACTAGAATGGAAGCAATTCATCCTAGATACCTTGGATGTCTTCAGATCAAGATGAAGTAAATTTCTCTGCCATAAACTATTATAAATGTTTAAATCTTTGCTAATCCATCCATTTATACTTAAAATCTATTCTGCTGCCTATATTTTTTTTGACCACGCATACAATGCTTCCTGGGTCATGGGCTCTCTTCTTTTTGCCAAGCCTAGCTTTCTAAACACAGCAGCTGCCACTTGTAAAGATCAAATGGTTGAAAGTTAAACTTCCAGTTATATTCATTGTTTAGCTTCTGGTCATAAAGGGGAGCCAGTCTTCAGTCTTTAATGTAAGTAGAAAGCAGTAATCAATAATGAGCTTGAAAACACATTTTTGTAAATAAGCAATGCATAAAGCTACAGATCTGCCGGCTCATAGTAGGAGGTTGACTGCTGAAGAAGTGTGGTATAAGACAATGGGTTATTTGATTTGGCTTGTTTACACTGTATAATGCTGGTTACATTGTTTAGTTCATTGAAGCTTGCAGGCCAGATGGAAAAAAATCATTTAGCATATCGATAACTGGTCTATTAATAAATTGAAAGGTTTATGTACACAGGGAATCAGCTTCACAGCATTAATTGTGGGTACCTTGGATTTTTATCACAATGAAGCTTCGGACCACTTGTAGTAAAAGGCACCTGAAAGAATAAAATATATATGCGAAGTCATCCAAGAGGCAGAAAAAAGGTATAAATGTAAAAAGCAGTTCGGGCTTCCTGCTCCAACATACCATACTCATTATTTATCATACTTTGGAATACTTTGGAATGTGGGAGAAAACTGGAGCACCTGGAGGAATCCCATGTGGTCACAGAGAGAACATACAAATTGATTTTCGACAATCGGTTTACGTCTATACAGCATATATCATGTTAAATACAATGAGTCCTCTCAGAATCCCATTTGATTGCAAATATCTCTCCTTATTGTAAATTCTTTTACTTTTTTTCTGGTGTAAATGTAACAACAATTTTCTTTTCTCTTCCCTTAATGAAAGTAAACTGGATTTGGGGTTATTCTAAATATGCCATTCAAGACTGTGAGTTTCGGTGTGTCAAGTATATTTATCTTAATTTATAAGCTTTTTGAGAACTTTTCAAACAAATTACTTCAATGTTTTTAAAGCTTCGCCCTCAGCCCTGTTCTGGCTTTTCAAACAAAGTGTTAACTCACCAACTTCTGACTACTGGACATTAACCTGAAGACTAAATCAACTTCCAATCCATAACAGTTACTATTTGCAGTTTTCTATTACTATTTGTAATACTCATAACTTCGTTCACAATTTTATTTGTAAAGGAATTAGTGAAACATATGGCCAAAAGGCAACTATCTCAGTCCCACAAACATGTTTGAACTTTTAATTTTCAACATTGTTCTTCACTTGTCCTGTTGAACTAAATGTTGAAATTTAGGAAGCACTTAACAGGTCAAGAAGCATGTGTGGAAAAAGCAAGAGAGCCAATGTTTCAGGTGGGAGACTCATTTATCAAAACTGTTTCTGCCCAATCACAAGCAGCCTATCTGCTTCAAAAGATCTCCTACCTCTGTTAAAAATGCAAACACGAGGAAATCTGCAGATGGTGGAAATTCAAACAACACACACAAAATGCTGGTGGAACACAGCAGGCCAGGCAGCATTTATAGGAAGAAGTACAGCTGACGTTTCGGGCCGAGACCTTTCGTCAGGACAGACGAAGGGTCTCGTCCTGAAACGACGACTGTACTCCTTCCTAGAGATGCTGCCTGGCCTGCTGCGTTCCACCAGCATTTTGTGTGTCCTTCCTCTTTTGCATTGTTACCTCTGAAAATCCTCATCATTCCTCTAGTGCTCGATTCATTTTCCCATCTACACAGAACATTGAACAGTACAGCACAGGAACAGGCCCTATGCCAAATACAGTGCCAAATTAAACTAAATCTCTTCTGCCTGCGCATGATCTATAAACCTCCATCTCTACTGTGTTCCCATGAAAATACTACTATCTTATCTGCTTCCACCATTAACACTCATTGTATAATAAAAATCTTATCCCACACATCTCCATTGAACTTTCCCCTTCTCACTTTAAAGTGGATATCTTATATTCAACATCTCCTTATATAGTTATGTCAAATTTTGAAAAAGAAATTAAAACTGCAGATGCCTGAAGTCTCCAATAAAAGGAGAGACAGCTGGATGACCTGAACCATTAACCCTGCTGCTTGTTCCATAGTGTTTCCAGCACTGCTTTTATTTGTATCAAATTGTGTCTGATAACACGAACAAACAAGCATGTGAAATTGGAACAGGAGTCGGCCACTTATCCTTTCAGCCTGCTCTACCATTCAATCAGATCAAAACTGATCTGAGTGTATCCCTTCTCTGCATTCCTACCTACACCCTTTGTCCCTCCCTTATCAATATCTATATCTGCCTTAAAACTATCCAAAGACTCAGTATCCACAGCTACGCTGATTTTTCCATTTGCCTTGAGATTTTCTGAATAACCTGACACATTGTCTTTGATCGCTGTTATTAAACAGCATTTTCAAATCAACTGGCTTGTTTTCTGCTCTCTGTTTCCTTTCCCCCTAACACTCCTTGGGATATCTTACCATGTTCAATGTGCTCTATAAATGCAAGTTGCTTTTTGTTGATTTGGAGCAGGTCTAAAGAAGCAAATTTACTGCATTACTATTCCACAGAGTGTACAATGTCATTTAAAACTATACCATGGTTCAAAATGTGTGTGTTCCGGCAACAGAACAGTGTCAAATGGGTAGCTGATGGCAATCAATTCATCAGGCTTCCATTCCATTCATTGTCTGCAGGAAATGCACTTCCAGGAAAACGTTCCCCAATATTTAGGGATATTTTTCCAGTCTCATCAAACTCTAAATGACAAGAGGAAGCCATTTTGTCTCCCATTCACTTTTTCCTTCATGTTGGTTGAACACCCTGTGCCAATTCAGCCATTCTAAAGCTATGTCTTTTAGTCCTAGACTTGGCCATTATTTAAAACATCATCTTCATATCCACTCTAGGTTTCAGTGAGATCCCCTCATTCATCTAAAGTCCAGCAAATACAGGCCCAGAGCCAGCAAACGAGTCTCACATGTTAACCATTTTATTTTTGGGGTCATTCTTGTAATCTTCCCCTGGACTCTCTCCAGTCTAACATATCCTTTCTTAGAACTGGGACCTAAAACCTGCCCCTAATACTCCTAAAGTGGTCTGACCAATGCATTAACAAGTCTGCATCACATCCCTGCTTTTATATTCTAGTTATCATGAAACAAATGCTAAAACTGAATTTGCCTTCCGTACTACTCAAGCAACCTGTAAGGTAACCTTTACATCGATGGGCCAGATGGCCCGATTCTGTTCCTGTGTCTTATGGTCTCATGGCCTTTAGGGGATCCTGTACTTAGACTCCCAAATCCCTTTATACCTCTGATTTCTGAATTCACTCCCTGTTTAGAAATTAGTCCACCTCTTCATTCCTTCCACCAAAGTTCATGACTGAACACTTCCCCACACTATATCCTATACAGACTTTATTCCATCAAGTGTACAGTATATCTGTAATAAGATTTTCTGTGATAGCCATTCATTCCTGCCATTCCATTCCAGACCACAACAATTCACTGACCGCATTTCATCACCCAAGGGTTACTTTGGATTTTTAATCATGTATTACAGTCCTTTTGCCAATGGTAATACTCCCTCCTTATTTACTCAACCAAACCCTTCAGGACTTGGGACATCTCTACAGATTCCCGTTAATCTTCTTTGCTCTAAGGAAGACTATTGTACCTTCTCACATTTCTTCATATAATTGAAGTTCCTTTAATCTGGTATCATTCTAATAAAAATCCTCTCCAGGACATGACTTCTCTCCTGCAATGTGCTTAACAGACTTGCCACAATGCTCCTGCCGAGTCACATCTGTGATTAATAAATGCTTGGCATCTGGATATTTAGCTGACAGTCTAAATACGTGTCCAGCTAGACCCACAACTGTAGAAGGGAAACCAAGTGAAAGTCCAGGCAGAAAATGGCATCCTACTAAAGGTCAAATCCAAAGCTGAGTTTGTTGTGAAAAATGCAAGTAAAGCACAGCTGCAGTGAAAAACATGCAGCAGCAGCAAAGACACCTTGCATGAGGTATACAATTTTCACAATAAAACATAAATTAAATATAAATTATGCAGATGTTTCACATAAAGAACACAAAAAAAAAACAAGTCTATTGTACTGAAAAGTGATCAAAGTGTGATCATGTTGATATACTGAGGTGGTGATTATAGTTGTGACAGATGGTTCAGGAATCAAATGATCGAAGAGAGTAATTGTTCTTCAATTTGATAGTATGCGACCTCAGGTTTCTATACCTCCTACCTCCTTCTGTAGCTGTGAGAAGATGGCATGGCCTGAATGGTGGGGATCTTTGATGATGGATGTTGCTTTATTGAGGTGGCTACTGAGGCTACTGAGGTGGCTACTGAGCCACTGAGGTGGCTATTGAGGTGGCTAGATGTAGATGCTACTGACAGAAGGAACAGATGGACTCATGATGTATTAAGCTGAATCCACTGCTCTCTGCAGCATCTTACATTCCTCTGCAATGAAATTGCCATTCCAGATCGTGAGTCAACCAGTCAGGGACCTTATTCTGGTAGAACTGATTAATACTGTCATGTAACCAGCTGGCAACTTCACCAACAATCCAGGTAGCTACCTATTCCAAACATTCATGTGAACATCATAATGCAAGTGTCACAGGCTGGTACCTCTCAGTTTCCACTCAGTTAACAGAAGTCACTTGCCACTCATTTCCAATGTATCACTTGCAGCCTATTTTAACCCAGTTCTCTTCCACAATCCTTGTTCACCCATCAAACCAGCCAGCTTCAACCAGTTGCTCCTGACCTTCAGTTCCCTTGTTGCTTTGTCATATTAAGAATCTCTTCTCTCTTGTTTTGTGGCATCTCATGGCTTGTTACTGTGCAGTTTATATTATTAGTGATTTAGTTCTTCAGTAAATCATCTCTGCTGCTCTGCTTTTGTGTCAAGCCTCCTCTACATTTCCTGACCCAGCAGAGTTTGCTCACCTAAAGGAACTTACCTGCATTAACGAGTACACAACCCAGACGCAGCAGCAAACCCTTTGCTTACCACTCTCAACCAACTCACCATCCTATTACAACAACCCCGCACCAGTCAGCCTTCTCCCTCAGAGCCCCAGATCCCAGTCCTGAATGTTTTGACCAATCCCCAACCAAATGCCGCAACTTCCAGTACAGTTTGCATTTCAAGCTGCTGCCATCTCTGTATCTTATGGACAGAGCCAAGATCGTCTCCGTCACCTCTCTCTTGACTGTGCGAGCTCTGACTTGAGTTGCCACTAACTGGGGCAATAAAACCCCCATCTGCAATAAATATGAGGAATTCACTACTAAGATGCGCCGGGTTTTTGACCATATGGGAAGTAGAAGGGAGGCAGAGGACTGGACACTTTGCTTGCATCAAGCCTCATGCTTGGTCTCGAATGACACCGTTGGATCCAGGACTTTGCTGGTAGAGTGCAGCAGGCATGCAGAAGTGATGCTAGCTTATTACCATTGCGACCTCTTGGAATGCTTGAAAGACGAGCTGTCGATCTGAAAGATGCCCATTGACATATCACTCTGCCTCTCCATGTTGACAAGCATCTTATAGAACAACTCCTCTTATCACCAGCCAGACTCCCAATTTCATTCCTAGAGCCATGTCAGGCTGCAGGATCCTCATCAGCAGTACCACCAGAACTCCAGTGCAGTTAGGCTGAGTTCCCTTAACCCCTAAAGAGCATGAGCATTGGTGGAGAAACAATTTGTGTCCTTTCTATACTTCAGTAAAAGGGAAGCCATCAAGAACCCGTTTGCCTCACAGGCGTCAAGATTGCACGATCAACCTACTGCCAAGCACCACCCATGCTCAAGTCATTGTTTTCCCTCTCCCCTCCTGAGACAAGCCGTGAATGACTACATTGCTACAGCATGTCTTCGTTGGACCATCCCTGAGATTCTACTTTATCAAAAGGAATAAATGGGATCTCCATCCCTGCATCGATTACTGTAGACTCAACAGAATCACTATTAAGAACTACTACTGTCTCCCCTTGATGGAAAATGCATTCAAAGCACTTGGTGGGCCAGGATCTTCACCAAACTGGATCTATGGAGTGCGTATAACCTGATCCACAACAGCCAGAGAGATGACTAGAGGATGGTGTTCGTAACATCCATTGGCTGCTAAAAATACTTGGTGATGACTCCCAGACTTTCCTGTAGTCCAGCAATTTTCCAACCCTCCATTCATGTGCTCCTCTGAGACATGCCTCACAGGTGTATGTTCGTCTACCTCAACAACATCTTCATCTTCTCCGAGGACCCCACAAAACCTCTTACATAGTTCAATCCTTCAGTGTCGCTTTGAAAATCAATTGTACTGCAATTTAAAAAAATGCTCGTTCCACACCCCAGTCATTTCCTTCCTTCCACCCTAAGGTATGTATGACCATGGACCCAGAGAAATTGTGTGCCATCGCTGAGTGACCCTGACCATGCTTTCTCAAATAGCTACAGTGCTTCTTGTGCATCTCCAACTTCAATCTCCATTTTATCAGGAACAATAGCTAATTCGGAGCTCCATGCATCTCCTTCCTCAAATCACCTGACTCACAGATAACCATGTCTGCTGCTGTGGACCCTGCTTATGAAGAGGTAAAGAGATGCTTTACCACCTCTCCCATTCTCTACCACCCGAACCCCTCCAGAGCTTTTGTGTGTGAGGTAGCTGATTTGGGCACTGTAGCCGCCCTATCCCAGCGAGGGCAGAGTGGGAAGATACACACCTCTGCCTTCTTTTTGAGCAAGTGCAACCCTCCACTGTGCCATTATGGTATAAGAGACAGCAAGCTGCTAACCATTAAATGGGGCTTCGATGAATAGAGATATTGGCTATGGCGAATGCCAAGCCCTTCCTGATATGGACTGAGTACCAAAACCTCATATCCACTCAACAGACCTGTCAACTCAACTCACACCAGGATTGCCAGGCCCTCTTCTTCGAGCAATTAAACTTGACCATCTCCTACTGAACCAACAGCAAGGTGGACATGCTGTCATGACAGTTTGACCCTGCTGAAATGGAGATCAACCCTCAGCCCATCCATTCAGTCCTACCAGGTACTTGCCCTGATCAACAAGGATCTTGAGATCTGGATCTGCCAAGCCCTACAGCACAAGCCCGCTCTGGTTGACACACTGACATGTGCATGTAAGTGCCAGAGGTCGTGTACTCTGAGTCACTCCAGCAGGTCCACTCCTCTCTGTCAACCAGGCTCATGATGGACCCTGAATTTTCTATGATGCCAGTTCTGGTGGCCCACTGTCACTACCTGCACTCTATGTGCCCAATACAAATCTGACAACCAGTGGTCCTCTGGGCTATAGCAGTCTCTACTGGTCCCTCGATGACCATGGTCCCTTATTGCAATGGATTTCAACATGGGTTTTCCATCTTCTGATGTGACCACAACGATCATGACTGTGGTGGACACATTCTCCAAGATGGTCCACTTCCCAGACTTCTATTAGCTGCTGAGACTGCGGACCTGGTTCTCCAACATGTAGTTTGCCTCCAGGGTTTCCCTTGGGACATTGAATCAGACTGGAGCCCACAATTCTTCTCCCGCTTCTCCGCACCTCAGTGAGTTTGTCCTTTGGTTATCATCCGCAGACCAATAGTCAATCAGGAAGAGCAAATCAGCAGTTGGAGAAGGTTCTGCGATGTTTCACCACCTCTAAACTTTCCATATGGAAGAAGTATCTGCTCTGGGCCGAAATGTCCCATAACCTACACACCTCCTCTGCCAAGGGTATGTCACCCTTTGAATCGCTTCATGGCTACCAACCCTCATTGTTAACTGTCGGGGAGCCATTGGTAGAGGTCCTGTCCACTGATGCCCTGTTTTCACTGCTGCCACGTGCTTAGAGGAGGGCACAGAGGGCTAGCCTAACTGGCAACCATGTTACTGCTGCCAGGTCAACTACTCCCACCAGAGGACTCTACCTGGCTGCTCAGCTGAGATCTGCCCTTGCATGCCAACTATCACAGCTCCTGCCCCCATTCATCAGTCCTTTCAAAGTCACCCATTACCTCAACCCAGTCACTTACCATTTCCAGCCTCCACCATCCCTCAGGATCATACCTAATTTCATGTGAACTGCCTCAGGGCTGTCCCTCCATAGCAGTCACCTGCCACTCATTTCCAACTCATCACTGGCAGCCTACTTTAACCCAGCTCTCATCCACAGAACTCGTTCACGCTTCGAACTAGCCAGTTGCAGTTAGCCTTCAGTTAAATTGCTACCTTCTCCTGTTACCTATCCATTCTCAATGTTTTGTGGGCCCTCATGGCTTGTTATTTTACAGTTTCTTAATAAAGTGATCACTCACTGTTAACTCACTTCTACTTCTCTGCGTTTGGATCAAGTCTCCTCTATATTTCCCGATCATGGCTGCGCCACTTGCAATCTCAGTAGGTTTTCCTGTTCACATGCAATCTTGCTTTAGTTTTAAAATTTTTTATGGAGTTGTTCAAATATCTTATCATCACTGTGAATGAGGAATGTGCCACTATTGACCAGGGATTCAAATGGACCAGCAGTATAAAAGAATAGCTACAGGAGAAAGGTATGGTCTGGGTGCTCTGTGGGAAATGATTCACCTTCTTGGGCCCCAAACCTTTCACCCACAAATCACAAGTTAGGAGCTTGAAAGAATATTTTACATCTACCTTGATATCAGGAGAGCTCCAATAATGTCAAGAAGCTTGAACACCCCACACATCGACTGGAACATCTGTACTTCCTTCCACAATCACCACATAGTGCACAATTAAATGACATTTGGTTTGTTCTAATTGTGTTCATTTTTACAGCAGTTATAATCATTTATGTTGAATATGTATTATTCCTTGAGAAGGTTACTTATGATTGCTGCAGCAAGTAAATTTTTCATTGCAGCTGTGCATACACGTGCCTGTGTATATGACAGTAAACAATGTATTGCATTTTGCCACAGCATCAATGATAACAGATCATTTGGAACTACCACCTGCAGGTTCCCCTCCAAGTCACAGACCACCCTGTCTTGGAAATATATTGCTCTTCCTTCATAGTCAATGGATTTAACTTCTAGAAATTTGCACTTGGCAACTCTGGGTGTGCTTTCATCAGAAGATCTCTACTGGTTGAAGAAAAGCTGCAACATTATTGGTTCAACGTCACCAATTTAGGAGGGTCCAATTGCAAGTGGGAAGTCTAAAATCCTTTAAAAATATAAATTGCTGGGGAGAAAAAACAGGTAACATCTGGTTGGAGAGAAATAAAATTAATTTTTATGGGCAATGACCTTTGAGCAAAGGTAGAAACATTGTCCTATTCCCCATCCGATTTGTTCAAGCATAAATGAACAGACTGTAATTTCTGCATGTCCCAGATGTTGTACAGAGTTTCAGTATTGCGAGTCAATTTGAATGCAAATTTCAATGTCTTTTTATTGGAGTTCATTCAAGCTTAGCAGAAGTACTTGGTGTGTGAAATGTTACCTGTGTCAAAAAAAAGTGTAAGTTTGTCAACAAATGAGTGGAAAAACTTTTGGCTTTCTTGATACAAACTCCTCCATAGTCAGATCCTATATTCCTTGGGAGTAGGCAATGGGAAAAGATTAGACCCTAGAAATAATGGAAAAATCACTAGCAGACTCAACATAAGCATAACCAGCAAATGTTAAAACAAAGAAGCTGCTGGAGGAGCTTTCAGTCAGGCAGTGTCTCTGAAGGGAAATGAACAGTTGACAGTTTGGGTTGAGTTCTCTTCCCCTGAACTAGAGGGAAGTGGCTGGTATAAAGATGTGGGGGATAGGGGTGGAGCAGGAGCTATTGAGCAATGGGCAAGGAAGTGTTGTTTGGCAGGTGGAGTCAGGTGAGGGATGGAAAGGTGAAGATATCAACAGAGGCTGGGAGATGATCGGTGGAACCAACAATGAGTTGCAGGTGATGGAATTTGCCAAAAGAAGAAAGTGCAAACTACAATCAGACAGTTAGGTGGGCAGTTAGGAACAGCAGGGAGAGGGCACCCAAGGGTGGAGTTTGTGGGTGGTGGGCAGATAGAGCTAATGCAAGACTGGAATCTCTTGTGTCTCCATAAATATAAGCAAACACTGGGGAAAGAAAGCAATCTGCTTTCCTGTAACACCTTTTAATATCCCAAAATATCACATAGTCAAATTGGACTCCAACCATACCCTTGTTTTAGGGAAAATAGTCAAAGCCTTTCTCCATCATAGCTTGTAAAATCTGTGTTGGTGATTGCTAAGATTCTATGATGGTTTAAGACAAGGATCACATTCATTCCAGGCCACAACACAGCCAGTAACTGAGCTCACATTAGCAAACACTAAGTCCCAGGTAACTTTTGTACAGGATTACAGTTATTTAACTAAATTCTCTTGTGTGTCCCATCATTAACGTCTAGGGATTATTCCCTGTAGCAAAGATGAACAATGAATGAAGGATTAAAACAGTTATGTTGATATAGCGATGAATGATTGGTCAAAAATATCATATAGATGGTTATGAGGTTGCAGTTTTCGGCTCTCCATTGTATCAGGTAGCTACTAGTCTATTGGAATAAACTGAGGTTAGAAACACTCAGCAGGTGAAGATAGTAACAAAGTTCAAAGGTTCAAGTAAGAAGTCCACAGTGTGAAACATTAACTTTTTCTCTTCCCTCAAAAATGTCCTGAACTGCTGAGTGTTTTGTGTTTTTTTTAAATTTCAGATTATTGGTATCTGCATTTCTTTGATTATCATGCATATGATTATTGGTCTTCTGCTATTTCTGGCCCTCTATTTTCTTTCGGCCAGATTTTCTTTGGCCTTTGCTGGATTTAATGTCCTTTTGAAAACACACTTTGGTACTGTTGACAGGTATTGCAAGAAAGAATCGCTACAGTGACCACCTGTTCTCTTGCTGTTGAGATGTTGTGAGAACTTGCCAGAAGTCAGTATGTGTCTGAAGAAATGCTGCTTTGCACAATATATGTTCAGTTTGCAAATAAATCACCTTTGTATTTTTGTTCTCCAGTATACAAGGGGAAGAAAGGGAGGTTACTGAGACATGGTCCCGGAATAGCTAGTTCATGAAACTGAGGTTTGGCTATAAATTCTGAATGAAAATAAAGAATGCTTGGCTGGTTCTTCCCAACAGGGATGAACTTTGGGTAAATACTCTACAATCATCAATGAGCTATGAGATCTGAATGAGTTGCTATACTAGGGATCAAGTGAAAACATCTGAGCTGCTTGATTTCCAGGCAAGTGATCATATAAGTAATAGAAAGAGTGGAAAGAAGTCTCTTGTTATACAGAAAATTTCTGAGATACAGGTATCCTGACTTATGGAAATCAGGCTTTATACAAATACACCCAAATTTCTTGAAAGCATTTTTTTCAAGCTAATAATAATAGTAGTAGTAATAACAGCAATAATAAAATGTTTCATGGTAATCATTTATGACTGGATTTAATATATATTTCATTAGTTTAATTATAGATCAACATGGTACACATTGGAAGAACTCAGTGTGTCAAGCAGAATCTATGAAGGGAAATGGGCAGTCAACATTTCAGATCGAGATCCTTCATCAGTGCTGTTGACGAGTTCCTCCAGCATTTTGTGTGTTGCCCCATGTTCCTGTACCTACAGTCTCTCTTCTGTCCCCAGAGTAGTTATTGATAAGGCTAAGGTTCAATGAAATGAAAGAATTATAACAAGTATAGCTAAAGTGATACCATGTGGGTAGTTATAGAAAACAGTTATTTCTAACTTACAGGGAAATCAGCCTATGGACTGCTTACAGGAGCAGAACCCTTATTAAACTTGGATACTGCCTGTATATTGATTTGGTTATCACAGATAAGTCAAATTACACAAAAGTTAAAATGTTATTGCACCTGGTTGGCCAAAGGGTGGAGAGTCACACCATACCATAAATTTCTTATTGATATCCTGCAAACTGACCTTACAGGCTTGGAAAACAGCATTACTGATGTTGACTCACAATTAATTGTGTGTAAGACCTTTTGAAAATTGGTAGGAGATAAATCTTCAGCAAGTGGAACCGTATTGTTTTGGAGACACATGGCATGGAAATAGGTCCTTCAGCCCATTGAGTCTGTACTATCCATCAATGATCCATTTATACTATTTCTACATTCATCTCATTTTAATTTCCTAATATTCCCTTTAATTCTTCCCTGGAACCTGCCACTCCACTCATACACCAGGGGCAATTTACAGAGATCAATTATACTAACAACTTGCATGCCTTTGGAATGTGGGAGGAAGCAGGGGCACCTGGAGGAATCCCACATGCTCAGAGTGAGAGACCATGACTGAACGCAGGCCTCTGACATGCTAAAAGAGCTGTCCTACAAACCAGGCCAGAATGCTGCAATAAGTATACAGTAATTTCTCAGATTTGAAAAACTTACTCACTGATAGTGTATTAAAGATTCAAAGATTCAATATACATTTATTATAAAAGTATGTATACAGTATACAGCTCTGAGATTCCTCTTCTCACAGACTGCCACTAAAGAAAGAAAAACCATGGAACCTGCTGAAAGGAAAACATCAAACTCCCAAAGCACAAAATAAAGAACAAATCATGTAAATGGCAAAAAAAGAGAAACACTGACGTCTCTGATTTGAAAGACTTGCTCATTGAGAGTTCATGGTAGAATCTGGGAGACCAGGTTGAGACTGCGACCAGTGTAACATTATTATGATCAGTTTAGACTGGGTATCTAGAAGGAAGCTCTATATACCAAAAGCCACAGTTGTAAAGTTTTCAGTAAGAGTTACAAAAGAGGGGAATGTAAAGAAAACATTTCAATATGTGGTAATGATTTGGAACTAGCTCCTGTGAGGATGCTGAAAGCAGAACAATCCAGTACCTTCACCAAACAATTGGATAAGCACTTGAGAGAGAATAATTTGCATTGAAGTGGAAAATGAGCAGACCAATAGGACTAACACTGCAAACTAGTACAGAATTGATTGGCTGAATGGTCCCCTGAATTGGTTAACATTATGAATTCATGACCAACCTACCTAATTCTCCCCTGATTAGGAAGTACAGACTTAAAACTCCCAGCAAAACTAATCCTAGCAGTGGACATGAAATCCTGATATGAGTGATGTGGTAAAAAGGAAAGGTGCATTCAGCATTGAGGCTGTAGCAATCAGTTAACAACATTTCCAACAAAAGAAGCATTTAATTAATCCTCTGTAATATACGTTCACTTTGATTGAATTGCTGCAATTGCACAGTGCCTTGGTGACATTGCACCTGGAGAACTGTCAACAGCTCTGGCCTCCTCATCTAAAAATAGATATTCTTGTCAGAATACAATGAAGATACAATAGCCTGCTTCCTGGGTTGATATATTTGCCACATGAGGAGGTATTTATTATTTATTATTTTGAGACACAGCATGGTAAAAGTTTCTTCAGCTCCATTGAACCCAAGTCGCCCAATTGTACTCGTGACCCAATTAACCCACTGTGTTTGAAATGTGGGAGGGAACAGACGCTCCTGGAGGAAACCTGCGTAGTCATGGGAAAAATAGATATCTCCTTTCAGGCAGTGGTGGATTACACTATCTGCTACATTACCATGCTATCCCGAATTAATGAATAAGTTCATCTTTTATTTTCTGGATTTGATGGAGGAGAGGTGATCTCATTATAGGATGTACAACTGTACAATTAGGAATATTTCCTTGGTCCGACATACCTACACTGAACATAGCATCAATCTAACTAATGCCATTTGCCTGCTGTCATGTGAAATCAGCTTCACTAGTTCGGTGAGTGGGGACAGAAGACACTCGCTATTGGTAAGTTAGTTAACTATTTATTTGCAAGGCAAGACTGATACTAAGCATTTAGTAAACTGTTCAGGTTACACTCAGTTACAAATATTTATCCAAACTGAGCGTCCAAAGTGGCAGGACAAAATAGACACTAAACATACATACAATGGCAAGGACAAATACTTATGTAAAGTGTGCACTCTGGGCTTCTTTACTGCAGCGCCCCTACTCTGTTTTCTGTTTCTACAGCATCAGCCTCCACTCCCAGCCCATGGTGACCTGGACAGAGATAAAGAGTTACATGGTTTCCGCGTGCTAGTTTTCAAATCTACTGGTGCTGTATAGTCTTCAGCTAAATGGCAGCTGGAGGAAGGAGCTACATGTTCCTTACACAGTCAGACCACTTCTATTACAGGGGAGTGGCTTTTGTTGAGTGGGTAAATTTGACACTCACTATAATATTCTACCCCTGGAAAGACACAACACCATGCTTGGACTGCAGGCTAATATAAACCCTGCAGACATCCCATTATGCTACACACTTAAATATTACACAATAATACCCAGAATTATCAGCCCACTAGTTGCCACCCAGTGTACTGCATTAGTCCAGCAACCTCCCAAAACCTTGTCTTGGTGTTTGGTTGATACACATGTGACTATCTCAAGGCTGTCATTTTGCAAAGGTATGCTTTAAACTTCAATGTACTGAACATTGGTTCGTACTTGAATTAATATCCGCTACCTTCACATAACTCCAGAATACTCCCTAGCATACCATGCTCTTGGCCACTGGACTCAAATACATTCCAGGAAGACCAGATTTTAAGTCGGATCTGGTAAAGTAAGGCAGCAGAGTGAATGGAAATGAATGCCCTTCATTCAGATCCCTTTCCCAATTTCTAATCCATCATGTCCCTATGTGCACGTATATCTACACTATTTATCATTCTTAATTGGCTCTCTAGGAGACTGAGCAGAGATGGTAATAAAATATTCCATAAATTTGATGACATCCTCTCATTGGACATTTTTGTTTTCTTGATTTCAACCAATCTTTAAATTGCAGCCGGGTCATTCGTATGCATTTTGTCTGATTCCTACTGGCCCAGTACACTTTGATCACCTTGAAAATCTGATAGCTAAAACTCTAAGTAATTGGCTATCTGTAGTTACTCTGTGGACAGGGGCATCAGCAAGGTAACTTTGTTTCAGGTTCACAAGCAACAGATCACATTCCATGCCATGATAGAGGATTATCGGAAAGATCAGACATGGGCCAATACTTCTTACATGGGCTAATCCCTGCTTTCAATGAGTAGGTAGGTTTGACAATTACTGCAACACATGCACAGGGACTTTATTTCCCTAATCCCTGCCTGTTTATGTGCCTGTATAACTGCTTCTAAAATGATACTATAATGGAATATCTGCACCTAATATCTCCTCTGGCCATGTGTTCCTGTCATTCTCTGTGTAAAGAAGTACATGCCAAATTTCTTCCTCTCACCATAAACTTATATTGTCTAGTAGTGAACATTGCCATTCTGGGGGAAGAAGGACTCTGATCCAGTTAGTCTATCTATGCCTCTCATAGTCTGATATAGTTTTATCAGTTTTCCACTCAGTTTCCAACACCCTAGAGAAGATAATCCAAGATTGTCCAACCTCTTCTTACAGTACCATTCTTGTGAACGTCTTCCGCACCCTCTTCAATGCCTCCACATCCTGCCAGTAGTTTGGTGAAATGAACAGCACAGAGAACTTAAAAGTTAGGACTGCAACCCTATGTTCAGTCCTATCCTTCACCATAATTATAAAGTTAGGTAACGGTTACGGTACCAGTGACATGGGTTCAATTCCACTTTTGCCCTTAAGGAATTAGTATGTTTTCCCCGTGACCACATTTGTTTCCTCTGGGTGCCCTGGTTTCCTCCTACATTCCAAGGGCATATGGGTTAGTAGGTTCATTGGTCACAGGAGGTAATTGGACAGCACAGGCTCTTTGGGCTAGAACCCATTACCATGCTATATCTCTACGTCTCTGAAATGAAAATCTAAATATGACCTGATCGAAGTTTTGTACAGCTGCAACCTAACATACTAATTTTTATATACAATGCCCCAGCTGATGAAGACAAGCCATGCCAAATGCATTCTTTACCATCTTCTCTTTTTGTGTTCTCACCACCAAGGAGCTTAGACTTGCATCCTCAAATTCCTCCGTACTTCAATGCTCTCAAGTTCTTCCCATCTACTGCATACTTTCCTCTTGCATTTGATCTTCAAAAACGTAACACCTCACACTGGCCTGCATTATGTTCCATTTGCTATTTTGCCACCCAAATTTCCAACTGATCTATATCCTGTTGTACTTTTGGTCAACCTTCCTCACAATACATATCTCACCCAAGTTCCATGCTGTCCACAGCTTTTTTAATCAAAAAACCTACTTTTTCATTCAGATTATTCATATATATTGCAGACAGCACAGGTCCTGTTACTGATCTTTTCAGAACACCACTGATTGTGATTGTGATCACAGGGTTGTGATTGTGGGAGTTGTTAATTTTCCACTTATAGACTGGGAAGCCCATACTGTAAAAGGGCTGGATGGTTTGGCGTTCGTAAAATGTATGCAGGATAGTTTTTTGCAGCAATACATGGAGGTACCAAATAGAGAAGGGGCAGTGTTGGACCTCCAGTTAGAGAATGAGATAGGTTAGGTGACGGAGGTATGGTTTGGGGAGCACTTCAGGTCCAGTGATCACAAGGCCAATAGTTTCAATATAATTATGGTGAAGGATAGGACTGGACATAGGGTTGAGATTTTTGATTGAAGAAAGGCTAACTTTGAGGAGATGCGAAAGGATTTAGAGCGAGTGGATTGGGAAAATTTGTTTTACAGGAAGGATGTAATAGAGAAATGGAGGTCATTTAAAGGTGAAAATTTGAGGGTACAGAAACTTTATGTTCCTGTTAGGTTGAAAGGAAAGGTTAAAAGTTTGAGAGATCCATGGTTTTCAAGGGATATTGGAAACTTGAATTGGAAAAAGAAAGAGATCTACAATAAATATAGGCAGCATGTAGTAAAAGAGGTGCTTGAGGAATATAAAGAATATAAAAAGAATCTTAAGAAAGAAATTAGAAAAGCTAAAAGAAGATACGAGTTTGCTTTGGCAAGTAAGGTGAAAATAAATCCAAAGGGTTTCCACAGTTATATTAATAGCAAAAGGATACTGAGGGATAAAATTGGTCCCTTAGAGAATCAGAGTGGACAGCTATGTATGGAGTCAAAACAGATAGGGGAGATTTTGAACAATTTATTTTCTTTGAAATTCACTAAGGAGAAGGATATTGAATTGTGTAAGGTAAGGGAAACAAGTAGGGAAGCTATGGAAACTATGAGGATTAAAGAGAAGGAAGTACTGGTGCTTTTAAGGAATATAAAAGTGGATAAATCTCCAGATCCTGACAGGATATTCTCTAGGACCTTGAGGGAAGTTAGTGTAGAAATAGCAGGGGCTCTGACAGAAGTATTTCAAATGTCATTAGTAACGGGGATGGTGCCAGAGGATTGGGGTATTGCTCATGTTGTTCTATTGTTTAAAAAGGGTTCTAAGAGTAAATCTAGCAATTATAGGCCTGTAAGTCTGACGTCAGTGGTGGGTAAATTCATGGAAAGTATTCTTAGAGATGGTATATATAATTATCTGGATAAACAGGGTCTGATTAGGAACAGTCAACATTGATTTGTGCGTAGAAGGTCATGTTTGACAAATCTTATTGAATTACTGATAAGTGTGAGGTGCTACATTTTGGTAGGAATAATCCAAATAGGATATACATGGTAAATTGGTAGGGCATTGAAGAATGCAGTAGAACAGAGTGATCTAGGAATAATGGTACATAGTTCCCTGAAGGTGGAATCTCATGTGGATAGGGTGGTGAAGAAAGCTTTCGGTTTGCTGGCCTTTATAAATCAGAGCATTAAGTATAGGAGTTGGGATGTAATGTTAAAATTGTACAAGGCATTGGTGAGGCCAAATTTGGAGTATTGTTTACAGTTCTGGTCACCGAATTATAGGAAAGATGTCAACAAAATAGAGAGAGTACAGTGAAGATTTACTAGAATGCTACCTGGGTTTCAGCACCTAAGTTACAGAGAAAGGTTGAGCAAGTTAGGTCTTTATGCTTTGGAGCATTAGAAGGTTGAGGGAGGACTTTATAGGGTATTTAAAGTTATGAGGGGTATAGATAGAGTTGACACGGATAGGCTTTTTCCATTGAGAGTAGGGGAGATTCAAACAAGAGGACTTGAGTTGAGAGTTAGGGGGCAAAAGTTTAGGTGTAACACAAGGGGGAATGTCTTTACTCAGAGAGTGGTAGCTGTGTGGAACCAGTAGAAGTGGCAGAGGCAGGTTCGGTATTGTCATTGAAAGTAAAATTGGATAGGTATATGGACAGGAAAGGAATGGAGGGTTATGGGCTGAGTGCAGGTTGGTGGGACCAGATGAGAGTAAGCATTTGGCAAGAACTAGAAGGGCCGAGATGGCCTGTTTCTGTGCTGTAATTGTTATATGGTTATATGATCATACACCCTAAGTCAGGGAAACAGCCTTTCGCCATTACCTTCTGCCTTTGATTTGACCAAACCAACTTTCTATTCAACTTACGGACTCCCATATGACTTAATTTTCTGATCCCACTTACCATGAAGGACCATGACTAAAGCAATCGTGAACTCCATATAGACAGCATACACAGCCCTATCCTCATCCATCCTATTTGCCAGTTTCTCAGAAAAACTCAATCAAACTGGTGAAACATGTTTCCCCTGCACAAAGCCATACTGACTATTTCTAGTAAGTCAGTGCTTTTCCAAATGTGAGTAAATGCTATCACAAAGAATTTTCAATAATTTCCCTGTCACTGATGTTAGGTCTCTCTTCCCTTCCCTCCCTCTTCCTTCTTCTTCAGCTCTTTCCCTTTTCCACTTACTGCCTCCCAGATTCTCATTTCATATTGCCTCCTCCACCTACATATTTTACTCTTCACATCACCCCACCTATCAAGTGCCAGCATATGCACCTCAACCTACCTCCCACCTTCATACTCAACCCCTTTCATTTTCAGTCCTGATAAAGGGTCTCAGCCCGAAATCCAGACTGTTTATTCCTATGCAGAAGTGCTGCCTGATCTGTTGAGTGCCTCCAGCATTTTGTCTGCCACTCTGGATTTCCAGCACCTGCTGAATCTCTTGTATTTTGGATTTGGCAGGGCAGATCCATAGAGGAAGTTTGCCCTTGCTAAGGATGCGAGATCCAGGAGTCACTGAATAGGAATGAGATGAGAAGTTTTTTTTTCATTGAGAGGGTGGTAATCTTCAGGATTTTTGACCTGGAACCTCAGTTGGTGACTTTATTCAAAACAAAGATCACTACATTTCGGGGATATTAAGGATAGCAAGAGAAATGGAACAAAGCAGAGGAAAAAGAGAATTTAAAAAAAAACAGTGGATGCCAGAAATAAAAACAGAAATTGCTGGAAATGCTCACGTCTGGGGGGAGAGAAACAGAATTAATGTTTTGGGATGAAAAGCAGGAAAGTGGTGCTGAGGTATGAATGGAGAAGCTGGAAGAGTTTGATGGTCCAGCCCAGCTTCTACTACATAAGAAGGTGAGAATCTTCTTTCATAGCTCTACTCTCCGTACATTTAAGACGGTGTGGCTAAGCACAGCTCCAATGCCATATTCAAGTTTGCTAATGATGCCGTAGTGTGAATCAAAGGTGGTGATGAATCTGCATATAGGAGGCAGATTGAAAATCTATCTTTGTGGTGTCATAACAACAACATCTTACTCAGTACCAGCAAGGCCAAGGAACTAATTATTGACTTCAGAAGGAGGAAGCCAGGGATCCATGCACCAGTCCTCATCAGAGGATCAGAAGCGGAGAAGGTTAGCTGCTTTAAAATCCTAGGTGTTATTATTTTAGAGGACCTGTCCTGAGCCCAGCACATAAGTGCATTAACAAAGAAAGCATGTCCTTGCCTTTACTTTCTTAGGAGTTTGTGGAAATTCATCACGATATCTAAATCTTTGACAAAGTTCTATAGATGTGTACTGGAGACTATATTGACCACTACTTCATGGCCTGGTATAGAAACACAATACCATTGAACAGGAATTCTATAAAAGGTTGTGGATATGGCCCAATCCATCACGGGTAAACCCTCCAAACCATTGAACGCATCTACATGAAAAACTGTTGCAGGAAAACAACATCCATTATCGAGGACCCCCACCAACCAGGACATGTTCTCTTCTCACTGCTGCCATCAGGAAGAAGATACAAGAACCTTAGAACTTACACTACCAGGTTTAGTAACAGTTACTACCCCTCAATCATCAGGGTCTTGCACAAAGGGGATAACTTCACTCAACTTCACTTGCCCCAACAGTGAAATGATCCCACAAACAATAACTAATTTTCAAGAACTCTTGATCTCATGTTCTAGATTTTTTTTGTTTATTTATTTATATTATTGTTTCTTCTTTTTGCATTAGCACAGTTTGCTATCTTCTGCTCTCTGATTGAAAGCGCTAGTTTGGTGGTTGGTCATTGATTATGTTATAGTTACTATTCTATAGAATTGTTGAGTATGCCCACAAGTAAATGAATCTCAGGGTTATGTATGGAGACATATACGTACTCTGATAATAAAATTTTTCTTTGAACTTTGTTTTGAACAGTCAGAACTGTAGGACAGTACATTTTCCTTCTGTTGAACTTGTACTATGCAAATGAAAACCATTGACTGGAGAATTATAGTCTATTTGCTGCTTTCCTCTTATCTGGGTAAACCATTAAGGGGCCGAGACTAACAATCTGGATATTTAAGATCAAACAAGTTAATTAAATAAACAGCAAGTCTGAAAAAAATGCCTCAATAATGATGACCATAAAACCATGAGATTGATCTAAAATTAGTTTATTTGTGTTCCTGAGAGGGAACTGTTGTCTTCACAGGGGTTAGCTTATACGTGTCTCTAGACCAACATCAATGTGCTTGACTTTTAACAACCCTTCACAGTGGCAGGACACTGAGCACCAATTTTCTACCCACATCCGGAAGGCATGAGGGTTGGTAGGTTACCTGTTCACTGAAACCTTCTACTATTGGGGAATTGGTGGGAAGTTGATAAGAATGTGTGGATAATAACAAATTGGGATTAATGTGAAATTAGTGTAAATAGGAGATTGTAAGCTGGCATGAATTCTAAGGTCTGAAGAACCTATTCCCATGCTGTATCTCTCTATCACTTGAAGACAATAAGAAATGGGGTGGGGGGGCAAGTTTTTCACACGGAGGGTGGAGGGTATATGGAATGAGCTGCAAAAAGTAGCGGTACAGCATGTTCACTAACAGCATTAAAAGTAATTTGGACAGATACTGTACACTGATAGGAAAGGCTTAGAGGGACGTTGGGAAAATAGCTTAGTAGGTTACTTGGTTGACATGGATTTGTTTCTATGACAACTAGTGATAAGCAGTAAATGTTGTTCTTGCTGGTGATTCCAGAATCCTCAAAACTGAAATTTTAAAATGATGACTGTGAAATCAATTGAATAATTATAAAATTCTCTCTTCTTCCTATCCAGTTGGACATAAGATACAAAAGCCTGAAGGCAAAGGAACAAATTTCATGTATAAAAAGATAGACACTTGACCTCACAATCTATATTAACAAGACTCCTAAACCTTATTGCCTGCCAGCACTGCACTATATTCTGCATTTTGTTATTAATTTTCCCTTGCACTACATTGATGTGCTGATGTGATGGAACAATTAGTATGCAAAACAAAAATTTTCACTACACCACAGTACATGTGACAATAGTAAACCAATTATCAATTAACAGTTAAAACAGATGGTGTTATTCACTTATGTCCTGAAAGCAAGAAGGTCTGCCTTCTTAATCCAGTTTTGTCTATGTGCAACTCCACATTCAGCAATTGATTCTGATCTGCCCTCTGCAGTGAGTCAAGAACAGTCACATTATGTACCCATGGAGCAGGTGAAGAAGTGAGACAGCAGAGTCTTCTCAAGGGCAGCTCGGAATATGCAGTAAATGCTAGCTTAGCCAATGAGAGCTGTATTTAATAAGGAATGAAATGGAAGGAAATTAGAGAAAAGATATCTTCGCTCAGTGTCAAAGGTTTAGAAAAATCTACCAAGCATTAAATAGAAGCGAAAGCACTCAAGTTATTCAAAATACGATTATGTAGCATAATGAGGATGTTAATGTACTGGCTGGATGAGTTTCAGTGGTCAAAGTAGCTTTCCTTCATCCTTCACTGATGCACTAATGTCAGTTTGAACAGGAATATAAAACTTATCACAGATGTGTTAGATGAATTCCAGTGGTGGTCTGCCCTAGGGATCCTTTTTATCTTCTGAATTTCTGAACTTGACAACTCACAGAAAAAAAAACAATATTCCTGGATCTTCCAACTTAATTCTCCAAATCTGCCAGCAATCTCTTTCCATCTCCATCTCCATGTTGTCAACAAGCACTTGTCAAAGATATAAAGGGCCCACTTTTTGTTGTTACCCAGCAAGTGTGAACTGCTCCCTGTAGATCTGCGGCTGCCTACTCTACTGCTTTTATTTTTCGGTCAGGCTGTTGCTCCAACTGGCAGTGATGGAGCAGTCTGTTGTAGTTAGTTACAAGGGATATCTGACATTGATGTCAGGTCATCCTTTATCTTCTGGCCTTACCTGATTTACCGACTATTGCCACTCTCTTATGCTGCTGCATCATCTAGCCCTCATAAATCGCAAATGTTCGACCAAATCACACTGATGGCCAGCTAGCTAATGGTTTGGCAGAGAGTTGCTAAGGTCCTGAGGGGCAAGATCTACAGTCAGTCATGGCCTTATCAGGAATTGTTAGTTCATTCTTCAGGAGTTTTTTGAAGAGGTAACTAAAGAGATAGAGGAAGATAGGGTAGAGTATTTTCTCTATATCAATTTTAGTTAGACTTTATACAAAATCCCATATGGCAGTTGTCTCTGGAAGATCAGGTCCATAGTATCCAGGACATCTTCAAGGAGTAATGTCTCAGGTCATGCCTTGCTTTCATACCTGCTGTCAGGGAGGAGGTACAGAAACCTGAAAGCACACCCTCAATGATTCAGAAACCGCTTCTTCCCTTAATGGACTTTGAACCCATGTACAGTACCTCACTGCTTTTTAAAATTTTCTATTTTGCACTACTTAATTAATTTAACTGTTCTAAAGGGTTGCAAAATTGCAAATGTCACTCCACTTTTTAATAAAGGAGGAAGACAGCAGAAAGGAGATTATAGACCAGTTAGTCTGACCTCAGTGTTTGGAAAGATGTTGGAGTCATTTTTTTAAGGATGATGTTATGGAGTACATGGAGAAAGGACAAAGTCAGCATGGTTTCCTTCAGGGAAAATCTTGCTTGGTGAACCTGTTTGGAATTCTTTGAGGAAATTACACATAGGATATGTAACATGCTGTAAGGTTTCACTGATAATGTAATGGTTTCTCTAGAGCAGCAATGTTTGGTTAATGACTAGATATAACAGGGTTTGGAATGCTGTTGTTCTTTCTTGTGAGTCTGGAAGAGAGATTTTCATGGTCTTTTGCCAGGGAGAGATGAAGAGAGAAGATGCAAATTGAAGAGAGTTGGTAGACCGCAGGATGGGGTTGACATGGAGCGAGGGTCTGAAAGGCAGTGACGAATGGGGGAGGTCGATGGTGGTCAATCAGCTTATCGGTGAGCTCCAAAATTGTGCAATGTTTGATAAAATTGGGCCCTTTTTCTTTTTTTTCGTTTTTTTTTTACTAACCATACAGTCAAAGTAAGAATTATAAAGTTTAATTGTTTAATCGCATATTGTGTATTGTTTGTTATTTTGGGGTACTGACTTGTAACAGGGGACACATTGCGCAGCATCCACTCAAACGAGATTTCTTATTTGGCCGGGCCGGGGGCTATCACCCCCTATATTAAGCCGCTAGCCAAAGTGAGAGTTACAATTGTGGGGTCTACGTTCGGGATTGATTCTGTTGGATGCTGTGTGATTACCCTGAGCAATGAACCAATGGGGCAGAAATTTGTACTCCAGATGAATTGTTAATTCACCTGTTAAGTGCTGTTGAAGTAGCGATTGTGGGCGGAGGTTTGATAAAACGGCTGGCGCAGCTCTCGTTTTAATGCAGACCAGCACTGAGAGAGCGGTATCTGGGGGGCAGAGATTCCAAAGACATAGTTCTCCCTTTTCTGATTAGTGAGGGGAAAGAGCGGTCGGAGTTGGATTGTCTAATTAGTACACACCTCCGATGAAGAGTGAGAATTCTCAGCGCTGGTCTGCATTAAAACGAGAGCTCCGCCAGCCGTTTTATCAAACATCCCCCTATAATGAGGTGACCAGAGCTGAACACAATACTCAAAACAATACAACACAATAAGTGTGGTCTCACCAGAGATTTGTAGAGTTCCAACATGACTTCTCTACTCTTGAACTCAATCCCCCTATTAATGAAGCCTAGCATCCCATAGATCTCCTTATCTATCCTATCAGCCTGTGCAGTGACCTTGAGGGATGTATGGATTTAAACTGCAACGTCCCTCTGTTCATCCACACTCTTAAGTAACTGACCATTAACTGACAGAGATCAGTTGAAAGTTTGAATGGGTGGGCTGCTGACGTTGTGAGAGCTGTCAGGTTGAAATATCTGGTAGTGATAGATGACAATTAAGTGTAAGCACTGAACAATGCTTTTGGCCCAACTGGAAGCCCAATGGAGCTCATGGTGGGGTTTCAGAATATATGTCAGGAGAAGGGGGAAAAGCTTTCTGCTTTTATTTTGTGGCTAGAGAGGCAGCTAAATTGCTTGTGGCACAGACGGGTCAGTAAGGCAGCTGAGGTGGATCAGCTAAGAATGGACCAGATAGTCAGGGGCGCCCAGTCTCATGACCTGATTGCTTGGGGTCTCCGGCAGTCTTGTATGACGTGCCCCCCTCCATCTTTTGTTGAGCTGATCAGAGAGGTACAGGAAGAGGAGAACGCATGGGAGGACTCCGTCAGCAAGGTACAGTCCTCGATAGTAGTCCCCTGTGGTGAAGTGACCACAGATAGCCTACCCCGGGGAGCGGTAGAGGAAATTGTGGCAGAGTTGAGAACAGAGATATGTCAGCTGTTATCAGCGGGTGTGACCCCCCCCATATGATGGAGCTGACGGGTAGGGGGTGTGGATTTCCCAAGGGGCTGAACAATGAGGAGGGCTGCTGGCAGCAGGTGTCACGCCAGAAAAAGAGTGAGCCCCTGGTTATCTAAACATGGAGAGTCGTTGGGAAAACCTAGAGGAGTCCCAGTGAGGGAACAGTCGAGTGTCTCTAGGGCAACACGTTCCCAGCAATTTACCCAGGAATCCCCGAATGGGAAAGGCCCAATTCCTGAAGGCTTAGTGGGTCCACGCTCCAGTGTGTTGCTACAAATAGAGGGTATTTATGCTAAAGCCATACACAACACCGGGTTGCAGTTCACTTTGTTGTACTGTTCGTTTTGGCTTACACCAAAAGTGAGTGACAAACTAATTAAATGAATTGATCACTTGCTCTGCTGCTTCTTCAAAATGAATTTGAGCAGCATTTCAAATATACTGAACTGAAGACTGCAGGTATCCAACTAAGAATGTTTACTTGCGGGAATGACATTTGTAACAGTGAAATACAGCAATCAATTAGCCACAGGGGGCTTGTATGTGGTAAAAACAGAAGGGCCCGCATTGTGAGGCCGTGGTTGGCTGACATAATTGCAAATTGGTTGGCGATCCATCCATATCCAGTGCAATAGTGCTTCTATATCTTGTGGTCTTATAGGAGATTGGGGCTGATAGGAATAATGGATCAGCCATGATGACATAGCGCAGCAGGTATGTGGGGGCAAATGGCTTAATTCTCCTCCTATATCTTATGGTCTTAAAGCCTGCTTGCATCACGTTCCCTTACCACTGTACAGAAAAATTACATAGTCTGGTTTGGGGTATAAACACTTCAACCATTACTTGCAAGGGAGAGAGTTTACACTTATTACTGATCAACAACTAGTGTTCCTTTTCAATCTATGGAAGTGCGTACCACTAACAGCAGCAGCACAAGTGCAGAGATGGGCTCTGTTTCTTGGACAGCACAACTACAAGAACAAATTCAGGAGGGCAACTGGTCATGGAAATGCTAATAGATTGTCTTGACTATCTTTGGCAAAGGAAACACCTGAGGAAGTTACATCCTGTGGATTTATTTTCCCTAACACAAATCAAAAGTCCCCCTATTAAGGAAGAGAAGCTCCAAAGGGAGATCAGCGAAGACCCCACACTGCCTCAGCTCTACATGGTGACCTAAAATGCTTGGAAAGTGCAGCATGAATTCCAGTTTCCGCATTTTTACCAGTGCTGGAATGAACTTGCCCTTGATTTGTATTACCTAATGTGGGGATTGGGAGTTGTTGTACCATCCAACCTGAGAAGTAAGGTAGAAATCTGAAAAAACAGGACCTCCAGGGTAGTAGTCTCTGGATTGCTACCTGTTCCCTGCACCAGTGAGGGTAAGAATTGGATGACTTGGCAGATGAATGAGTGGCTGAAGGTTTGGTGTGGATGCAGGGATTCAGATTTCTGAATCATTGGGATCTCTTACGGGGAAGTTATGACCCCTAGAAAAGGGACGAATTACACCTAAATCCAAGAGGGACCAAAATCCTTCTGCTCTGGCTTGTAGAACTGTTTGGGAAGGGTTAAATTAAATTGGCAGTGAGATGGGAATCTGATAGGGCTGAAGAAGGAGTGTGTTGAGAATGTGAGGAAGGACAGATACATGATAAAGCAACATTGCAGTCAATGGGATAAGCTTAAGTGTAACATGGCGCAACATCAAAGAAGGTGATGAATACAAGACTGAAAGTTTTGTATTTGAATACATGCAGTATGCAGAATAAGGTAGATGATTTTGTAGCACATTTAGAGATTGGCAGCTATTGTATTATGGGCATTGTTGAGCTGTGGCTGAAAGAAAATTGTAGTTGAGTGCTAAACATCCAAGGATACGCATTGCATCAAAAGGATAGGCAAGTAGGCAGAAGTGGTCTAGTGGCTTTGTTGATAAAAAAAATTAAAGAGGTGACATAGGATCAGAAGATATCAAATATTTGTGAGTAGGGCTGAGAAACTGCAAGGGTAAAGAGACCCTGATGAGAGTTAACGCATTTACAGACCTTGGAACTGTAGTGAGGATGTGGGATTCAAATTACAATTGAAGACATAAAAATCATATAAAAAGGGCAATGTTATGATAGTCATGGTGGATTTTAATATACAGATAGATTGGAAAAATCAGTTTGGTCCTAAATCCCAAAAGAGGGAATTCGTAGAATGATAAGATATGGCTTTTCAGAGAAACTTGTGGTTGAGCCCACTAAGGAAAAAAAACAAATGGATTGGGTAATGAACCAGATTTGCTAAGGGAGCTTAAAGTAAAGGAACCATTGGGAGGCAGTGATCATAATATGGTAGACTTATCCTCCTAGTTTGAGAGGGAGAAAATAAAGTCAGATACATCAATATTCCAGTGGAGTAAAGAGAATTACAGAGGCATGAGAGAGTAGACGATGAAAGTTGACTGGAAGGGGAACTAGCAGGGACGATGACAGAACAGCAATGGTTCGAGTTTCTGGGGAAAACTCAGAAGGCAGATGACAGATAGATCCCAAAAATGAAGAAGTATGCTAAAGGGAGGATGAGGCAACCATGACAAACAAGGAAAGTCAAAGACAGCATAATAAAAAGGAAAAATAAACAAGAGAAAACCTGCATATTCTTAAAATCCAAGCAACAAAATGCTGAAGGAACTCAGCAGGCCAGGCAGCATCTATGGAAAAGAGTACAGTCGATATTTTGGGCCAAAACCATTCAGCAGGACTGGAGAGATGAAAAGATGAGGAGCAGATTTGAAAGGTACCGGAGGGATGGAAGAAACACAAGGTGGTGGGTGAAACTGGGAGGGGGAATAGTGAAGTAAAGAGATATGAAGTTGATTGGTGAAAGAGATAAAGGTCTGGAGAAGGGGGAATCTGCTAGTAGAGGTCAGAAGGCCATGGAAGAAAGAGAAAGGGGGTGGAGCACCAGAGAGAGGCGATGGGCTGACAAGGAGATTAGGTGAGGGAGGGAAAAGGGGATGGGCAATGGTGAAGGTGGGGGCACTACCAGAAGTTCGAGAAATCGATGTTCATGCCATCAGGTTGGACTCTACTCATAAGGAATATAAGGTGTTGTTCTTCCAAACTAAGTGTGGCTTCATCATAACAGTAGAGGAGGCCAAGGATATACAAATCAGAATGAGAATGGGATGTGGAATAAAAATGGGTGGCTATTGTGAGATTCTGCTTCTTTTGGTGGATGGAGTGTAGGTGCTCGGCAAAGCAATCTCCAAATCTGTATCAGATCTCACTGACATATAGGAGGCTACACCAGGAGTTCTGGACATGGTATATGACCCTAATAGATTCACAGGCAAAGTGTTGCCTCACCTAAAAGGACTGTTTGGGGCCCTGAATAGTAGTGAGGGAGGAAGTGTAGGGGCAGGTGTAGCAGTTGTTCTTCATGCAAGATAAAATAACTAAGCAAGTAAATAAGTAAGTAATTACGAATGAATGACATATTATTTAGCAAAATTAGTGAGAAGATAAAGGATAGGAAGCGCTTATCAAACCAACAGAAGACAACTAAAAAAAACCTTAAGGAGAGAAAAGATGAAATATGAAGGTAAGCTAGCCAGTAATACAAAAGAGGATACCAAGAGATTTTTCAGATATATAAAGTGGAAAAGAGAGTCAAGAGTGGATATTGGACTGCTGGAGATTATGCTGAACGGGTAGTATTGGGGAACAAAAAAGGGCAAAAGAAATTAATAAGTATTTTGTGACAGCCTTCACTGTGGAAGACACTAGCAGTGTGCCAAAAATTCAACAGTGTCAAGGTGCAGCTATTATTAATAAGAAAGTGTTTGGGAAGCTGAACTGTCTGAAGATAGATAAGTCACCTGGACCAGATGGACTACACCCCAGGGCCCTGAAAGAGGTAGCTGAAAAGATTGTGAAGGCATTTGTAATAATCTTTCAAGAATCACTTGATTCTGGAACGGACCCAGAAGACTTGAAATTAGAAAATGCCATTCCACTCTTCACGAAGGGAGAGAGGCAGAAAAAAAAGGAACTATAGGACAGTTAGCCTGACTTCAATGATTGGAAAGATGTTGGAGTCGATTGGTAAGGATAGGTGGAGGGTCAGGTAGTGTTGCAGCAAGGAGAGTGTAGAAAGACTTAGACAGATTGGGAGAATGAGCAAAGAAGTGGCAGATGGATCTAGTGTAGGGATGCATATGGTGATGCACTTTGGCAGAAAGTATAAAGGCTATTTTGTAAATGGGGAGAAAATTCAAAAATTGAATGCAAAAGGACTTAGGAGTCTTGGGAGTCCTGCTGAAGGGATTAGGCCCAATACGTCAAATGTCCTTTTTCCATAGATGCTGCCTGGCCTGCTGAGTCCCTCCAGCATATTGTGAGTGTTGCTCGGGAGACTTTGTGCAGGATTCCCAAAAAGCTAACTTGCAGGTTGAGTTGGTGTTAAGGATGGCAAATGCAATGTTAACATTCATTTAGAGAGGTCTTGAACATAAGAGCAAAGATGTGATGCTGAGGCCTTATAAGGCAATGGCCAGACTACAGGGAGTTAGGTGAACAATTTTGGACACTTCATCTAAAAAAAAGATGTGCCTGCTTTGGGGAGTGTGCAGAAGAGGTTCACAAGAATGATTCTGGGAATAAAAGGGTTAAGAGATGAGGAGTGTTGATGGCTTTGGGTCTGTAACTCACTGGAGTTTAAAAAATGAATGGTGGGGGCGGGATCTCATTGAAACCTATTGAATTCTGAAAGGCCTAGATCAAGTGGATGTGGATAGGATATGGAGTGAGTTGAGTCTAGAGGGCACAGCCGCTGAATAGAGGGATGTCTGTTCAGAACAGAAATGAAGAATTTCTTTAACCAGAGGTTAGTGAATTTTTGGAATTTGTAGCTACTGACAGATGTAGAAATCAAGTCATTAAGTATATTTGAAGTGAATATTATTGGGTTCTTGATTTGTCAGGGTGTCAAACGTTACAGGGAGAAGGCCAAGGAATGGGGTTGAGAGGGATAATAAATCAGCCATGATTGAATGACACAGCAGACTCGATGAGCTGAATGGCCTAATCCTGCTCCTGTGTCTCATTGTCGTATGGAAACTGCAACATTTAAGAGGCAGTTGCATAGGTGCATTGTAGGGGAAGGGCTTAGAATGTTATGTGCCAAAGACATGCAACTGGGGCTTGTGGGAAGGGTGCTACAGACAGTTGGCATGGGGATCAATTGGGCTGAATGGCGTATTTCCATGATGTACGATTCTATGACCCTGTGTCTCTATGATTCAAATGTATGCAGAACTGAAAGAGGTCAGATACTGAGTCCATTGATGTTCCTGGTCAAGCTGAGCTGAAAGCCCAAACACACTTCACACATGGTCCCTCAACTCTGTACCATTTATTGTTTCTCCCATCTATAGCAGCCCTATTCAAAAGGTTTCCCATCTTCGCTAAAGATATAAATTTAAGGGATTGTAATGAAAAGCAACTAATCCTCAATATTGTAAATCAGAAATAAATTCTGGAATTTGCACATCAACACCAGCAAGAATAAAAACAGGGTTTTAGGTCAAACACTCTGTTAGAATTGCAAAAGAAAACAGGTTAGTTCTAACTTACAGAGAAGACAGGAGAAATGTGTTACTTGAATTTATTATGTGAACTTGTTACTTCCTTTTAGCTCAGGACTTATTACTTAAACTGATTAAACCTTCATATAATGTCATTAATTTAATGTGACCATTGGCAACTGAGTCCTGCCCATTAGAGATCAAAGTTAATACCCTCTCTCTTTCTCAATAATGTAAGTTTTCAACAATTTATTTCAGATAGCAATAATCTGCAGCATTTTCCCTTTCCATTCCAAATCCCCACCTCATTTCACCTTCCATCTTCAAAACATACAATTAAAATCTCAGAAGAGTCAAGGCACTCACCCAAATATTTTGTCAGTGTCATCCATTCTGAAGGAAAAGCTTTAGTGAGTACTTAATGAAACAGAAAAATGTTTTAGGTTGTCAGTAAATTTTCCACAAAGTGACATCTCGCTTGTAAAGAAAGTGATCAGATGTAATGTCATATTTTAGACAAGGTCTGATTTCTATGCCCCTAGCCATACAGTGCAGCTCCCATTGAAATTACTTTATATAGATAAGAATTATGCAAAAATAAAATGATAGGGTCACATTAAGTTAATTATATCACAATAAGATTTAATCAGTTTCAGCTGTAAATCCTGTACTACAAGGTGGAAAAATATCTATGTAATAAATCAAAGCAACAGTCTATGCAGGTTTTTGTGTCCTTGACTGATGTCCAATTAGATATATGACGAGTTGTGTGCAACATCTATTTGTCACAGGCAGTCCCTCAAAGTCAAGGAAAACTTGCTTCCAGAAGAGCTAAGTGGTGGAGTAAATGTATGTGTGTGTGTGACTTTTACGATGAGGTGGCCAATGCCAATCAGCTCATATTTAAACTTGGCAGTGGAAGGTCAAGGAGGAACAAAAGGTTGAGCAAGAGATTCTGCACTTAAACATAATATATCCTCCCCTTCCTCCTTCTCCTCTGAGCTGATCTAGGATGACTCTCTTCCACTCAGTGCAGCGATTGCTGCACCTTCCAAATTACTGCCAGAAGTTCATGAGCCAGCCTTCATTAGGGGATCAGAGGTGGAGATGATTGGTAACTTTAAATTTATTGGTGTTATCAGGTTAGAGGATCTGTCCTGGGACCAGCATGACAGAGCCTCTACTTTTTCAGAAGTTTGCACAGATTCAGAATGGCATCTGCTTCATCAACAAACTTCTATGGATGCACAATGGCAAGCATCTTGAAAGAAAACAATGCCAATGAATGGAAAAGAATCAGATTTAATATCACCGGCATACATCATGAAACTTGGTAACATTTTTGGCAGTAGTACAATGAAATACATGACAAATAACTATATAGAAAAAGCTCAGTTACATATATATCTATTAAATATTTAAGTTAAAATTAGTATTACAAAAAAAAACTAGAAATAAAAAAAGTAGTGAAGTATTGTTGATGGGTTCAATGTCCGGTTGGTCAGTCCTGATGAAGGGCCTCGGCTTGAAACATTGACTGTGCTTCTTCCTATAGATGCTGCCTGGCCTGCTGCGTTCCACCAGCATCTTGTGTGTGTTACAACTACTTTTTTGGGTTTTAAGTCCTTTATCTGTTTTAGATGTTTTAGTGCCAGAAGAGGGTCTTAAAGCAAAGCGTATGACTTACAATCAGGTCCTGCTGTTACAATCTCCATTTAACCTTCCATCCACACACTTTTGTATTGACGGATTGTGTATGCAGTATAAAAATACATAAAGAAAACTGCACAAAACTAATACAGTACTAATACCGTAGTGGCAATTCCGAAAGAACACAATACAAACAACATTAGAATCCTCCCAACCCTGTATCTTATACATAGCAACGAAAAATGTAAGTGAATGCATTTCATCTAAGCCGTCTACTCCCGCACATACTTAAATTGCAAACAGAGACTAAACATTCATGTTATACTGTTACATTCACAGTCTGTCATGATACAATAAAGTTATACAAAATGTACACTTTGGCACAATTTTTACATGATATTGCTTGGTAGTTAAATTACAGGAAGACCGACCTACTCAGCCTGAGAGGAACGTTGCACAAGCCACGCTAAGCTCGTCGATGCCTTCACTATTGAAAATCTAAAGCATCCACATGTAAAACATGTCAGATTACCGATATTCAGCTTAAGCTCCCTAATCAAGTCTAGTTCATAACACAACACACAATCCAGACTTGCTATTTTCCTAGTAGGCTTAAACACAGGCTGCTCTAAAAAGAACATCTCATAGGCATTCTACAACCTCCTTCTCTTTGGATCCAGCACCAACTTAACTTTCCCAATCTATCTGCATATTGAAGTACCTTATTAGGCATCTGTTAGTCTCAAGAGACCATGGATTTGCAACTTGGAAAGTTTCCAGGGCACAGGCCTGGGCAGGGTTGTATGGGAGACCGGCAGTTGCCCATGCTGCAAGTCTCCCCTCTCCACGCCCCTGATGTTGTCCAAGGGAAGGGCAAGGGCTGATACAGCTTGGCACCGGTGTCGTCGCAGAGCAATGTGTGGTTAAGTGCCTTGCTCAAGGACACAACACGCTGAGGCTTGCACAAGTGACCTTCAGATAACTAGACCAATGCCTTAACCACTTGGCCATTATAATATGGTCCTTTTTACATGCCTTTTCTATCTCCCTTTCTAATTTTGTATCCTATATCCTGGTTAGCATTCAGAGACCTTTATAAAACTCCTATTCAATTTCTTAACTCTACCCACAAGGATTCTATAGCTTCAAATCCTATGTCAATTCTTTCTAAGGATTTGATTTAATGTTTCACCAACAGAGCCAAACCAACCACTCTGTCCACTTAGCTGTTCTTTAATATGTGTCTTCTTGGATGTTAAGCTCCTAGCCATGACCTTGCTTCAGTCACAACTCAGTGATGCTCATGATGTTGTACCTACATTAGAAAATCATCTCCCTTTTGTATACTGCATGCATTTAAGTATAACACTTTCGGTCTTATACTCACCTCCCTTCTTTTCAATTGTGTCTCCATTTTCCCTGAAGTTAAATTCTTACCTCTTTCTAAACTTTAGCCTTATTCTTTATTCTGGGGACGTCAGTAATCTCTCCTGCACTCTCCTTTCCTTTTACTTCATGCATACTTTACCAAGCTATCAAAACCACCTCCCTTCTATTTAGTTTAAAACCCTATTCACAACCTTGTTATGTGATTCACAAGAACTCTATTCCCAGCATGGTTCTGGTAGACCCTGTCCCATTAGAACAGCTCCTTCCTTCTACAATACTAGTGCCAATGTCCCATGAATTCAAACACACTTTGCCCACACATTTTGAGCCACACATTTAGTTTTCTGATTTTATTACCCCTCTGTCAATTTGCATGTGGCTCTGATTTTGTGAAGGGTTGGTGATACTGTTGACATTTTGGATCAACTAAGCTGAAGATTTTCCTCCATTAATGCTACTGGACTTGCAGAGTACCACCAGCATTTTATGTGTGTTGTTGAAGATTTCCAGAATCAGCTGAATCTTTTGTGTTTATGATTTCTTCCTCTGTAAAAGATTATATTATCCTCATGCCCATTAACCAAAGCCCCATCTGCTCTCTCAGACAGATGCAGAAGATCTCATTGCAACAACAAGGAGAAGGTCGTCCAGGTGATATTGACATCTCATCTGGTTAACCGCACTTTGTGGTTGATGGGCTCTTGCTGAGTATAAGTCGGACCACTTTTCACACAAATGAAAACATTGAAACATTATTTGTTTATTTATTGAGATACAGCATGGAGCAGACTTTCCAAGCCACGCTGCCCAGCAATCCCCCGATTTAATCTGCCCTTAATCACTTTCAATCTTATACTCAACACCCTTCTTTTCAATTTTGACTCCACTTCGCCTGCAGTTAAATTCTTGTCTCTTTCTAAACTTCTGGTCTTATACTTTATACTGGAGACTATTTAATGTACTAATCAGTATGTCTTTAGATTATGGGAGGAAACTGGAGTGCTTAGAGGAAATCCACACGATTATGGGGAAAACTGTCATGGCGGGAATTGAACCTGCGTTGCCTATACTGTAAAGTGTTGTATTAACCACTACGCTACTGTGCTGCTTGCCATTTCAGTTGCAGTAAAGCATTTGAGCAATATCCTGAAAAAGCTGTACACAAAAGGAAGTTCTTCCAACAATTTATTTTTGATGCAGCTGAATATTGAACTGCTGCAGGATATTGCCAAGGAGGATATCCCTGGAATATATGAGATAATAGTGCGCTGATGATGGTATGCTGATTAACTTCAAAGCCCAGGTGCCACGTAGGGCTGTGTTTCTGTATCACAGCAGACAACAGATGATACACAGCTTACAAATGAGATGAGAAACAATGGAACATGATGGAGCCAGTCTAAGGCTGTGAAACACTTTGCTGAATATGAATTAATGTGGGCTACAGCTAAATGCGTGCAAATTAACAGAGGCAGCTGAATCACCAATGGGTATCAAATCAAGACAACGAACAGGGAAATGCTTTGCCATATGACAACTGCATTTTAAAAGAGCATATATTAGAATAAAGTTAACATGTACCTCTCTGCATGTATGCACATCAAATTGACTGGACTTAAAATTTAAACGAGAGGGTTTTTCCTATGGAAAATAGGCCAGAATGTTTAATTTTGAAAAAGCAGATGTTTACTTGGGGTAACTGGGAACAATCAAGTCTATATTTACTTGACTCTAAGTAGTGTTGTTAAATTATATATATGCATCCACAAGGATTTGCTTTTTTATGGTGCAGTTAACATGATCAAATGTCCCAAAGTATTTTCACAAAAGGGTTTATCAAACAAGAGCTTACGTTGAAATACATTATTAGATTATTGCTCAGAAAGTTGTGCAAAGGGTGTTAAACAATATATATATATAACAGAGGGAGAGGGAGAGGTACAGAAGAAGAGTTCAAAGTCTATGAACTTAGATGCTAAAGGCATGAGTTCGTAGTTAGTCAAAACCAGAGTTGGTGTAACAATTGAATATAGAATTGAGCCTGAGGACAAAATGTGAGGGCCACAGGGATTAAGAGTTGTAAGAGTGGAGGAAGGCAGAACAGAGCATTGGAGGCTTCTGGAAAACAATGTTGAACATTTTACGGGGAACATGAGGAAATCTGCAGATGCTGGAAATTCAAGCAACACACACAAAATTCTGGTGGAATGCAGCAGGCCAGGCAGCATCTATAGGGAGAAACGTCGACAACACTTCTCCCTACAGATGCTGCCTGGCCTGTTGCATTCCACCAGCATTTTTTGTGTATTGCTTGAACATTTTATATTTGACAGTTTATTAGAGTGCTTCAAAACAATAACTTTGTAATGATGCAACAATTTGCTGAAGGAAATCAGTGGGGCAAGCAGAACCTCTGGTGGGAGGGAAATTATCAGTGTTTCAGGTCAAAGATTAGCTTTATTTAAAGATAAAGATTAAATTAAAGATCAGTTTTTATTTGTTACATGTTCATTGAAATACCAAAACATACAGTAACATGCTTTGTTTGCGTCAATGATGAATGAAGTCTGAAGATGTGCCTGGGGGCATCCCAAAGTGTAACCAACATGCCATCCCTTATTGGTACATCTTTGGAATGTGAAAGGAAACTGTAGCACCTGTTGGAAACCTTGTGGTCATGGGAAAAGCATATAAGCTCCTTAAAGACAGTGGCAGGAATTGAACCTCAATCTTCCGATTGCAGGCACTATAAGTCTTTATGCTGTCCTCTATGCAGCTGTGTCACCCATGCATCAAGACGGCTTTCATCTTAGTGGATGGTTTTGACCTGAAACATTAACAAATCCTCATCTCCTCCACAGATGCTGCTCAACCCACTCAACTTCTCTAGCAGGTTGTTGGTTACTCCAGGTGCCAACATCTGTAGTCTCCTGAGTCTCCACCTTATAATAATGCAACCATTTCTTTAAACGCAGAGCACCCCAAAAATTAACACAGCCAACAATATCCTTTTGAAATATTGGCACTGGAAAACATTATGAGATCTGTTCTTTCTAGGCTGCACGGGTGAATGGCTGCGCAGTAACAGAAATGCTCTGACACACATAACCTTTGTTGCTGCACAGATGAGATTTTCTTTTATATAATTTTAATATAATTTTGAAATATAATGTTAATTTAATTGTGAAATACCTTGTAATTAATTATGTGTTCATGAATATAATCCATAAATGTTCAAAGTAATAAGATTGAACACAACCTTTAAGCAATTTTAGAGCTTCAACATATTTACATTGTCAACGTTTCAAGTTACAACACTTACAAATTGTAACAAAAACACAGAATATAAGTCAGTAACTCATTGTTAATAAACTGCCGGCTTCTGGAACGCCAATGCCATCTAGTCAAAACATCTTATTTTTGCTATTGTGCCTGTCAGTTGTTTTAACTGCTTGACATTATTTACTTATGATGTAGTTGATGAGGTGCCAGGGTTTGGAGTGTGGATGCTGCCAGGAAACTTTGTGCCTGTTTTTCTGGTGAAGTAGGGTGTTTGTAATTACCAGGTTGTGTTCAGCACATTTGGTGAGGAGGAGTGTTCCACTGGCGCTGACCCTGCCAACTCCTTCCTTGCTTCTTATTTCAGTCCAGTGCTTATGATCTTTCCCGACTCTGGCATTGAAGTCTCCAAAAGAATGATCTTGTCATTGTTAGGAACAGAGAAAAGGATGTCGTCAAGTTGGGCGTAGAAGTTTATCTTTACTTCATCCTCAGCGTCCAGAGTTGGACTGTAGGTGCTGATGATAGTGGCGTGTTGGTTCTTGATGAGCTGGATTCGCAGAGTCCTGAGATGTTCGTTGGTTCCCAATGGTTGCTCTGTCAGCTTCTGAAGTAGGCTGTTTTGAATGGCAAAACCTACTCCATGGATCCTCGGTTGTTCAGGATCAAGTCCTTTCCAGAAAAAGGCGTATTGACCTTGCTCTTCATTTAGTTGCCCTTCTCCAGCTCTGTGGGTCTCACTCAGAGACTCACTCATGGTCTCACTCACTCAATGTCAAATTTGAATTTTTGGAGTTCCCCGGCACCAAAGGCAGTTCTCCTGTCTGGTCATTCTGAGTTTGGGTTATCCCGCAGAGTTCATATATTCCAGGTTCCAAATTTCATAGTTTCACTTCTCGATGTTTCTTAACCACACAATGGTGATCCCTCTGGTCGTGGCCTTCCAGACGGGAGGGGGGTGAAGCAGAATATTTTTAGGTCACCTTTTCCAACCCCCTTCCAGTGCAGGGTGAGCACAGTGGATCCTAAATAGGGCTGCTCAGACGTGAATACTGCTATACCAAAAAACTTTCCTGCTTCTGTCCAAAAGTTGAGCGACTGAATCAAGTATTCACCGCTTTTGTGCCGGTTCTTGACTAGGAACTTCCAGCCATCACATTGCCTGCTCCCGTCGCCCTCTCCCGATCGCCGAAGGAGTTGAAGGTGTGGCCCACAGAGTGAAGAAGTCTGTGCGTGTATTTGTTTAATGTGTACTTGATGTTGCACTCCAAGAAGCTCACGATACTTCACAAATCAACCAACTGATTCCACTGGCATGGAAACCATGATGATTGGAGCTGATGGATTTGTTGCAGCCTTCATCCGCCTTCACAGCCATTGTGTTCGAAGTAACTTCATCCACCTGTTCCACCGTTGAGGTCTTGGTTGGATTGTTCTTTGTCAGGGACCTCACCCTCGACCTTACTGCCATGGGTGACCTTAGCAGGAGCATAGCTCCAGGCAGCATTGCTCTCGGGATCTCAGGACCACACAAGCTTTTCCACCACAACAAGGTGACAATCCACGGAGAACACTGGCACTTCATCGACTACATTGTCGTATGATCTTTGGATCAACATGATGCACTGATAACAAGAGCTGTTACTGGGCAGACCATCAACTCATCTTGTCCACCATGAGCGTGAAGATTCGGCCCAAAAGGAAACACCAAATCAGAACACTATTAAGAAATTCAATGTTGACATCCTTCAAGACATCAACCATGTACAGAAGTTCCAACAAAACCTTCAAGAACAACTGCCTCAACAAATCCCACCATCTGTAGAAGAACATTGGAATCAACTGAAGAATGCTATCATCATCTCCTGCAAAGAAACAATTGGGTTCAAGACGAAAAAACATCAGGAATGGTTTGATGAAAATGACAAACTATTCCAACAACTCATCGGCGAAATGAGAAAAGCTTTTATCCTCTTACAAAATGACCAACAATCAGCTACCAAAAGGAAACACTATCAAGAATGCAAGGCCGCAGTCCAGAAGAGCACCAGAAGCCTGAAAAACCAATGGTGGATGAAGAAAACTTAGGAAATCCAGCAATTAGCAGATGCTAATGACACTCGAGGTTTTTTCAAACCAACTAAAGCTATTTTTGGCCCATCCACTTACAGTCAAGCCCCTCTCAAAAGCAAAGATGGTTCAACCATCCTAAAGTGCAACACTGGCATCAATTCTAGATGGAGGGAGCACTTTGAAGATCTTCTAAATCAAACCGTCTCATTTGACAGGAATGTGATTAACAACATTCCAAAACAACCTGTTGATGACTCTCTAAGGAAAGTACCAACACTTGACGAAGTCAAGGAAGCCATGAAAATCTTGAAAAACAACAAAGCCATTGGACTCGATGGAATACCAGCCAAGGTCTACAAATTTGGAGGTAACTTGCTTCATTACCAACTGCATCAACTTCTCATCAAGATCTGGATAAATGAAGATGTACCAGCAGACTTTAGAGACTCAGCAATTGTTACCATCTACAAAAGGAAAGGTGATTGATTCGAATGCGGAAACTATCGTGGAATTTCCCTGTTAGCAACAGCAGGAAAGATCCTCATATGCATCATGAACAACCGGCTCAAGCCTTTAGCCAAGAAGATCCTTCTGGAGACACAAGCCACTTTTAAACCATCACGTGGAGCAATCGACATGATCTTCACAATGCGACAACTACAAGAAAAATGTCATGTACAACTTAAACCTTTGTACATGGCATTCATCGACCTCCCCAAAGCCTTTGACTCGGTATCAAAGGAACTCCCATGGGATGTCCTATCTACCTATGGATGCCCTGAAAAGTACATTCGAATGCTGAGACTCCTCCACGATGGCATTCTTGCCACTGTCATGGTCAGCAATCGTAACTATGAGCTTTTTCAAGTCAGATCAGGAGTTAAACAGGGATGTGTGATTGCCCCAACATTGTTCACCATCTTCATTGCGACAATCATCCACATCATCAAGGACGACCTGCCCCCAGGAATCGTAATTATGTACAGAACAGATGGCAGACTTTTTAATGTTGCCCGTCTCAAGTCCAAAAACAAGACATCCAAGGGTTCCCTCATCAACTTCCAATACGCAGATGACAATGGTTTTGCAGCTCTCACAGAAAACCACCTACAACAGATTCTGACTGCCTTCAACCATGCATACAGGAAACTTGGACTTACCATCAATTCTAAGAAGACAGTTTGGATAGAACCAACAATTCAACTTGGTGAAACAATCCTGGAAAACATGGATCACTTTCCGTATCTTGGAAGTCACGTCTCCTCCAATATCGACTTTAATAACTAGATCCAACATTGTCTTAAATGCGCTGGAACAGCTTTTGGACATCTCCGAACAAGGGTCTTTCATGATCGTGACATACGAACAGACACCAAAATGTTAATGTGCAAAGCAGTGGTGATCCCAAAGCTCCTGTATGCATCAGAAACCTGGACAATATACCGATGACATCTGAAAGCACTTCAAAAATTCCATCAATGCTGTCTTTGAAACATCTTAAATATCAAATGGGAAGATAGAAGAACCAACATCAGCATGCTAAATGAAGCAAAAACAATGAGCATTGACGCCTATGTCACCAAGAACCAACTAAGATGGAGCGGTCATGTTGTTCGGATGAATGACGAACGTCTGACGAAACAAATCTTCTACTCCCAGCTTAATGAAGGCAAATGTCAAAGAAGTGGACAACAGAAGAGATTCAAAGATGACTTAGAAGCCAATATGTAGAAATGGTAACATCACCATCAACAATTGGGAAACCAATGCCAAGGACAGGAAACTCTGACAAACCATCATCCGAGAAGGAACAGCAACTTTTGAAGCCAACAGATGTGCAGAATTAGAAGAAGAGAGGAGAAAATGGAAAGAGAGGCAGCAACAACCAACACCTGATCTGCCATCTGGAACTACCTGTCCTGAATGCAGAAGAACTTTCAAAGCCAAGATTGGACTCATAAGCTACTTGAGAGCCCACAAATCAATCAACAGAATGAAGACCATCATCCGCAACCTCAAGGGATAGCCACGACGACAACAATTTACTTATGTTGTGAGTGTGGTTTGAATTGTTTACCTTTGTTGCACTGAATTTCATTATGATTTTCAATTGAAAAATAAAGTTAAAAATACATATTTTTGATATTTCATTCTAAATACAGTATTCATATTCATAGAAATATTACAAAAACATTCAAAGTGCTCACTTTTATCAGGCCATGTAAAACTTTCATGCTCAGATCAATAGTTAGTCTCCGCATCTGTAAGGTAAATTAAAGGGAATGTTGGTTATAAATTATTTGAGCAGTAAATTTAGAAAGGACAACAAAATTCAAGGGGCGTATAGCCCGAAGGGAGTTCGGGGAGCTGGATTAAGCACAATAGAGAGTGATTTAAACAGAGAGAGGAGAAATGGGCTAAAAGTTCTATATCTGAATGCACGAAGTGTCAGAAATAAGGCGGATGAGCTTGAAGCTCAGGTGCGAATGGGTAACTATGATGTTGTTGGGATAACGGTGACATGGCTGCAGGGAGATCAGACCTGGGAAATGAATGTACAAGGATATATGTGCTATCGTAGGGTATTGTAAGGTAATGTCGCAGTAGTTATGGGGGATTTCAACATGCAGGTGAACTGGGAGAATCAGGTTCATGCTGGACCCCAGGATAGGGAGTTTGTAGAGTGCCTACGGGATGCATTCTTGGAACAGCTTGTACAAGAGCTGACCAGGGACAAGGCTATTCTGGATTTAGTCTTGTGTAATGAACAGGATTTGATAAGCGATCTTGAAGTAAAGCAGCCATTAAGAGGTAGTGACCATAATATGATAAGTTTTTATCTGCAATTTGAGAAGGATAAGGGCAGCTCGGAGGTGTCAGTGTTGCAGTTGAACAGGGGAACCTATGGAGCCATGAGGGAGGAGCTGGCCAAAGTTAACTGGACAGATATCCTAGCAGAAAAGACAGTGGAACAGCAATGGCAGGTATTCTTGGGAATAATGCACAAGGTGCAAAATCAGTTCATCCCCTGGAGAAGGAAGGATTCAAAAGGGGGAAAGGGGCCACAATGGTTGACAAAAGAAGTCAGATATTGCATAGCATTAAAAAAAAAGGAAATATGACAGAGCTAAGGTGAGTGGGAGGACAGATGATTGGGAAATTTTTAAGGAACAACAGAACTTAACTAAAAAGGCAATACGGGGAGAAAAAAATGAGGTATGAACACAAGCTAGCCAGGAATATAAAGGAGGATAGCAAAAGCTTTTTTAGGTATGTGAAGAGAAAGAAGATAGTTAAGAACAATGTTGGGCCCTTGAAGAATGAATTGGGTGAAATTGTTATGGGAAACAGAGAAATGGCAGAAGAATTTAATGAGTACTTTAGATCTGTCTTCACTAGGGAAGACACAAGCAATCTCAGAGATGTATGGATGGGCCAAGGACATAGGGTAGCAGAGGAAATGAAACAGATTGACATTAGGAGGGAAACGGTGATGAGTAGATTGACGGGACTGAAGGCTGACAAATCCCCAGGTCCAGATGGTCTGCATCCTGGGGTACTAAAGGAGGTGGCCCCGGAAATTGCAGATGCATTTGTAATCATTTTCCAATGTCCTTAGATTCACAATCAGTTCCTGAGGATTGGAGAATGGCTAATGTTATCCCACTTTTTAAGAAAGGAGGGAGGGAGAAAACAAAGAACTATTGTCCTGTCAGCAGTGTCCTGTCAGTAGTGGGGAAGATGCTAGAGTCCATTATTAAAGATGAAATAGTGGCATATCTAGATAGCAGTGATAGGATTAGGCCGAGCCAGCATGGATTTACCAAGGGCAAATCATGCTTGACTAATCTATTGGAGTTTTTTGAGGATGTAACCAGGAAGTTAGACAAGGGAGATCCAGTGGATGTAGTGTACATCGATTTTCAGAAGGCATTTGATAAGGTCCCACATAGGAGATTGGTGGATAAAATCAGAGCTCATGGCATTGGGGGGAAAATGTTGGCATGGATAGAAAACTGATTGGCAGATAGAAAGCAAAGAGTAACGGTGAACGGGTGTTTCTCGGAATGGCAGGTGATGACTAGTGGGGTGCCACAGGGCTCGGTATTGGGACCACAGCTGTTTATGATTTACATCAATGATTTAGATGAAGGCATTGAGAATAACGTCAGCAAGTTTGCTGATGATACTAAGCTGGGTGACATGTGATGAGGATGTTAGGAGAATTCAGGATAGGCTGAGTGAGTGGGCAGATACTTGGCAGATGACGTTTAATGTGAATAAGTGTGAGGTTATCCACTTTGTGAGTAAGAACAGGAACGCAGATTATTATCTGAATGGTGTAGAGTTAGGTAAGGGAGAAATACAAAGAGGTCTAGGAGTTCTTGTTCATCAGTCACTGAAGGTGAATGAGCAAGTGCAGCAGGCAGTGAAGAAGGTTAATGGAATGTTGGCCTTTATTACAAAGGGAATTGAGTACAAGAGCAAGGAAATCCTTTTGCATTTGTACAGGGCCCTGGTGAGACCACACCTGGAGTATTGTGTACAGTTTTGTTCTCCAGGGTTAAGGAAGGACATCTTGGTTGTAGAGGAAGTGCAGCGTAGATTCACGAGGTTAATTCCTGGGATGTCCGGACTGATTTACACAGAGAGGTTAGGGAGACTGGGCTTGTACACGCTGGAATTAAGGAGATTGAGAGGGGATCTGATTGCAATTTATAAGATTATTAAGGGATTGGACAAGATAGAGGCAGGAAATATGTTCCAAATGCTTGGGAGAGTCTAGTACCAGAGGGCATGGCTTGAGAATAAGGGGTAGGTCATTTAGGACAGAGTTAAGGAAAAACTTCTTCTCCCAGAGAGTTGTAGGGGTCTGGAATGCACTGCCTCGGAAGGCAGTGGAGGCCAATTCTCTGAATGCTTTCAAGAAGGACCTAGATAGGTATCTTATGGATAGGGGAATATAGGGATATGGGGACAAGGCAGGAACTGTGTATTGATAGTAGATGATTAGCCATGATCTCAGAATGGCAGTGCAGGCTCAAAGGGCCGAATGGTCTACTTCTGCACCTATTGTCTATATGGATAAGAAAGGTTTAGATACATGTGAACCAAATGTGGACAAATGGAACTTGATTTGGTATCATGGTTGGCATGGATGAGTTGCCCTGAAAGGTCTGTTTCTATAAATCTATGACTATGAAATCCAAAGACAAATTTTATGCACCCACAAAAAACTATTCTCTAATTAATACTAATGTCTGTTTTAATGTATTAGGTGTGAAATAAATACTGTACATTACACCAAAGAAAGCTCCCTTACCTTTTTTTTTAGTAGTACAGTTCTGGGTGCAGAGAGGCCCTGGTTTAGACCATAAAACAGAGGAGGAGGATTACACCATTCATCCCATTGAGTGTGATCTGCCATTTGATCATGGCTGATTGATTTTCCTTTTCAAACCTATTCTCCACCTTCTCCCTGTAACTTCGATACCCTTTACTAATCAAGAACCTATCAATCTCTGCCTTAAAATTATCTATTGATTTGGCTCCGAAGCTATCTGTGAGAATGGATTGCACAGATTTGCCATTCTCTGGATAAAGAAATTCTCTGTTCTAAGAGAACAACCTTGTATTCTGTTGCTGTGTTCTCTGGTCCTAGATTACTATTGTAGTTATCCACACCCACCTTATCTACTCTCTCCAGGCCTTTCAATGTTCAGTAGGTTTAGCATCACAACCAGACTGGATGTGATACTATCTGTTTGGGAGAATTAAATGTTGGTGGTGTGTTGGCCTTCATTATTCAGGTGACTGAGTTCAAAGGCCATGAGGAAATGTTGCAGTTCGATAAAACTCTGGTTAGATCATACTTGGAATATTCCTTCCCCCTCCCCCACCCCAAAACACACCTCCTTGCATCAATGTCTCGTCTTTCCTTCCAGTCCTGATGAAGGGTCTTGGTCTGAAATGTCGACTGCACCCTTTTCCATAGATGCTGCCTGGCCTGCTGAGTTCCTCAAGCATTTTGTATATGTGTTGCTTGGAATATTGTGTCCAGTTCTAATCACCTCATTCTATGAAGAATAGTGCAAACTTTGGAGAAAGTACAGAGGAAAATTACAAGGATGCCACCTGAATTAGAGACTGTGTCTTATGAAAATCAGTTGAAGGAGCTGGGGATTTTCATTTTGAAGTAGGATGCTAGGTGACTTCATATAGATGTATAAGATAATAAGGTGCATAGATAGATTGGACAACTAATAACATTTTCCCACAGTGGACTGGCTAATATGAGAAGGCATTACTGTAAAGTAATTGGAGGAAAGTATTGGGGATGTCAGAGGAAGGTTTTTTTACACAGAGAGTGGTTGCTGCATAGAGCACACTGCCAGGAGTGGTGGCAGAAGAAGGTATATTAGGGACATTTAAGAAATTCTTAGATAGGCACATGGAGGAAAGATAAATGGAGGGCTATGTCGAGGTATGGGTTAGCTTAGTTGTGGAGTAGTTTAAAAGGTCAACACAACATTAGGCCTGTGATGTGCTGTACTATCCTATGTAACTGAACTGCAATAGAGAGATTACAAGTGCACAGTTTATTAGCACATTAAATGGACAGACTGTGGTTGGTGACTGAAGCAGATGGTGTGAGCGGCGTCTCTCATTCAGCTGCAGAACTCCCATGTGGAATACCTGGTTCAGATTCCAGACTGTGGCGGCTTCATTGAAGCAGTGAGAAGTGTGGACGACACACTCTGTCTATACCTCGCTGTCTCCATACAGCAGTCAGTATAACCAAAGTCTCCACCCACCCCAAACATTCTCCCTTCTCCCCTTGGGATATAGATACAAAAGCCTGAAAGCATGGCCCACCTGGCTCTCCCTGCTGTTGGAAGACTATTAAATGATTCCCTAGTAAGAAATGATGAACTCTTGACTCCACAATCTATCTGGTTATGAACGTGCACCTTATTGTTTACCTGCATTGCATGTTCCCTTATTACATTTGTAGGTTCTGTGGCCCACTTACTCCCGATCACCTAGGGTGAACCCCGTCGACCCCGCCAACAGTGCAATCGCTTCGCTGCGGATATGGTGTGATGTACCCCAGTACAAGCCCGCAACACAAAATATCAGACAACACACCAAAGGTGAGTAAATGATTACAACTTTATAATGATCTCTTAGTGATGGATTAGTAGAAACAGATAAAATAAAGTCGCCAAACCAGTAAGTTTATCAGTTTTGTGCACATAATATTTTAATAATTTGGAGCTCATGCCTTCGATTCCATCCACCACAACCTTCTGTGCCTTTGGCCACCGTTCGAACCGCCAACATCCAGTATCACTGCCCTGGAACTGCTGTCCTCTCCCCACACATCCGTCCTCTTCACTCGCCTCTCCAAAAGATCATAAACTCCTGCTCAGCTCACACTTACAAGATAGCATAACAACTCTCCATTGGTTAGTTCCCCCTTATCTGCAGTTATAACCCAAACATTCCACCTACAGAAACCCATTACAGCATTAAGTAACATTATAGAGAAGCCATTTCATTATAATGATACAGAGAAGCCATTTTATTAGCCTTAACAGTTAACATCACAATTAATAGTACTGAGAACCCTACACAGTTATTACAGTTCATTCCACATTATTTTTTCTTCAACCTTCCCTCGCGCTGTATAATGATCTGATCTGCATGAACAGCATGCAAGGTGAGCTTTTCAGCATATCGTGATACATATGACAATACCAAACCAATTCCAAATCCATTTCCAGTTCCACTCATCATTGTCAGTGTGTTCAGTCTTATTGGGTTCTGTATCTCCATCTCTGCAAGTGGATCCTTAACTTCCTCATAGGGAGACCACAGTGTGAATTAGACATAACATCTCCTCCTTGCAGACAAACAACTCTGGAGCACCTCAAGAATGTGTGCATGGCCCACTGCACTATTCTTCCTACACCCATGACTATGTGACTAGGCCCATCTATAGTGCCATCTACTCATTTTCCAATGCCACAACTATTGTTGACAGAATTTCAGATGGTGTTGAGGAGGTGCAATGGAATGAGGTAGATCAGCTGGATGAGTGGTGTCATGATAATAACTTTGCACTCAATGTCGGTAAGACCGAGGAATTGATTGTGGACTTCAGAAAGGGAAAGTTGAGGGAACACACCAGTCCTCACTGAGGGATCAGTAGTGGAAAGGGTGAGCAGTTTCAAGTTTCTGGGTGTCTGCCCTGGTCCCAACATATTGATGCAAATACAAAGAAGGTATGACAGCAACTATATTTTTAGAGTTTCAGGAGGCTTGATATGCCGCCAAAAACTCGAGCAAATTTTTACTGATGTATTGTGGAAAGCATCCACACTGGTTGTATTATCATCTGATGTGGAGGTGCCCCTGTACAGGACTGGAAAAAGCTGCCAATTCAGCCAGCTCCATCATGGGCACTAGCTTCCCCAGCACTGAGGACATCTGCCAAAGGCAATGCCTCAAAAAGGGCAACTATCATACTCCTTTCTCATTGTTACTATCAAGGAGGAGATACAGGAGGCTGAAGACACATAACTTGATGCACCAATACACATGCGCACAATACTGACAGTACTGTCCAAAAGTCTTAGGTGCATGCGCACGCGCACACGCACACACACACACACACGCACACACACACACACACACACACACACACACACACACACGCACACACACACACACACACACACACACACACACACACACACACACACCAAGCGTGCCTCAGACATTTGCACAATACAGTGGTACTTGTATATATTGCACTGTACTGCTACTGCTGCAAAAAAAAATTATCACAGCCTGGTGTCCCAGAGCTGATTCTCTTTGCACCCATGCCATCCCCAATTCAGCACTCCTTCTCTGCCATCTGTCCCACTCCCTCCCACTGGTCTACACCCTCACTATTCCCAACATCCTTTGCTCTTGACAGATTTACAGATTCATTCTCTTTTCCATGTTGACAAATACAGAATTGTGCAAATGACTTCGGCACCCTAGCTATTTATATATAAAAGAAAAGCTTACAAAACATTCAGAGGGCTAGGTAATGTTAGAGATCTAGAAGATTATAAGTCTAACAGGAAGGAGCTCAGAAAGGAAATTAGGAAATTAGGAAAGCCAAAAGGGGCCATGAGAAAGCCTTGGCGGGCAGGATTAAGGAAAACCCCAAGGCATTCTACAAGTATGTGAAGAGCAAGAGGATAAGATGTGAAAGAATAGGACCTATCAAGTGTGACAGTGGGAAAGTGTATGGAACCAGAGGGAATAGCAGAGGTACTAAATTAATACTTTACTTCTATATTCACTATGGAAAAGGTTCTTGGTGATTGTAGTGATGACTTTCAGTGGATTGAAAAGTTTGAGCATGTAGTTATTAAGAAAGAGGATGTGCTGGAACTTTTGGAAAGCATCAGGTTGGATAAGTTTCCAGGACCGGATGAGATGTACCGCAGGTTACTGTTGGAGGCAAGGGAGGAGATTGCTGAGCCTCTGGCAATGATCTTTGCATCATCAATGGGGATGGGAGAGGTTCTAGAGGATTGGAGGGTTGTGGATGTTGTTCCTTTATTCAAGAAAGGGAGTAGAGACAGCCTAGGAAATTATAGACCAGTGAGTCTTACTTCAGTGATGGGTAAGTTGATGGAGAAGATCCTGAGAGGCAGGATTTAAGGACATTTGGAGAGGTATAATATGATTAGGAATAGTCAGCATGGCTTTGTCATGTTGTGCCTTATGAGCCTGATTGAATTTTTGAGGATGTGACTAAACACATTGATGAAGAAAGAGCAGTAGATGTAGTATATATGGATTTCATCAAGGCATTTGATAAGGTACCCCATGCAAGGCTTATTGAGAAAGTAAGGAGTCATGGGATCCAAGGGGACATTGCTTTGTGGATCCAGAACTGGCTTGCCCACAGAAGGCAAGAGTGTTTGTAGATGGGTCATATACTGCATGGAGGTTGGTGACCAGCGGAGTGCTTCAGGGATCTGTTCTTGGACCCTTACTCTTTGTGATTTTTATAAATGACCTGGATGAGGAAGTGGAGGGATGGGTTAGTAACTTTGCTGATGACACAAAGGTTGGAGGTGTTGTGGAGGTTACAGTGGGACATTGATAGGATGCAAAACTGGGCTAAGAAGTTGCAGATGGAGTTCAAGTGTGAAGTAGTTCATTTTGGTAGATCAAATATGATGGCAGAATATAGTATTAATGGTAAGACTCCTGGCAATGTGGAGGATCAGAGGGATCTTGGGGTTCGAGTCTATTGGACACTCAAAGCAGCTGCACAGGTTGACTCTGTGGTTATGAAGGAGTATGGTGTATTGACCTTCATCAATCGTGGAATTGAATTTAGGAGCCGAGAGGTAACGTTGCAGCTATATAGGACCCTGTCAGACCCCACTGGGAGTACTGTACTCAGTTCTGGTCGCCTCACTACAAGAAGGATTTGGAAGCCATAGAAAGGGTGCAGAGGAGATTTACAAGTATGTTGCATGGATTGGGGAGCATGCCTTATGAGAATAGGTTGAATGAATTCAACCTTTTCTCTTTGGAGTGACAGAGGATGAGAGGTGACCTGATAGAGGTGTATAAGATGATGAGAGGCATTGATTGTGTGATAGTCAGGGGCTTTTTCCCATGGCTGAAATGGGTACCACAAGAGGTTTAAGGTGCTGGGAAGTAGGTACAGAGGAGATGTCAGGGGTAAGTTTTATACTCAGAGAGTGGTGAGTGCGTGGAATGGGCTGCCGGCAATGGTGGTGTGTGTGTGTGTATATATATATACACATGTGTATGCATATATTCTTGTTGTAATTTGTAGTCATTTTTTTATCATGTGTTGCATTCTACTGCTGCTGCAAAGCAACAAATTTTGTGATACATGCATGTGATATTAAGGCTAATTCTGAATCTGATTTAGTACCACTTAACAGCACAATGTAACCTCATTTAAGATAAGGTAGCCCAAAGTCAAAATTAAAATATCAGCTTGTTAACAAAAGAGAAGTGTTGGTTTCTGAGGATGTGGTTAAGAACAATATAAATAGAGCATTAAGGTTGTTATTCTGCATCTAAAGTAATTTTATTTTGTTACATACTCGTGACACATGACAGTGGTGCCCTTGTCATGTGACTGGGGTTGAAGCTGTACTGGACTTGAGGTGATGGTCTTGTGATGGTGGAATGACGTCATTTTCCCGCCAGTAGAGATCATGTGATGGGTTTTTTACAGGTTATAAAAGGTAGACCCCACCCTGTGAGGAGGGGCAGTTCGTGGCTGGATTTGCCAAGTTGACTTCATGCCACTGCGTGTTTGAAGTGATGACGCAGTTTAGTTGAAGGATGAAGTTTTTATTTAATGCCTAAAGTTTAAAAGGTTAATGCCAACAGGTTTTTTATGATTCTGTTAGTTTGAGAATTAAAGGAGAGTGAAGATTCAAGGTTGGAAGTTAAAAATCGAGGAGAATCGCTTTCTACGGTGAAACGGGGGCGACCTTTGTTTGATCCTTATTTGGAAGGATTTCGTTGACTATCTTCGTGTTAATCCCTAGGTTTACCTAGAAAGGATTGAAGGTAGTGGAGAAGGAAAGGTCAGTGCCTTTAAGCCGTTCTGTTTCGTAAATTCTTCGTGGGAATTTCGACGTCGGGAATCGAAGCAAGCGACGAGAAAGAGAACTTAAATCGTCCTGTAAAGTCTCTCCTTTTAAATGGACTGTGAGCATATCGAACTTTTGGCAATATCACTTTAAGAACTGTTTTGGAATATCACTTTAAGAACTGTTTTGGAATATCACTTTAAGAACTGTTTTGGAATATCACTTTAAGAACTGTTTTGGAATATCACTTTACGAACTGTTTGAACAGCCGCTCAGCAGCTGTTTCCGGTTACGGTAGTGTTTGTTTACTTTTGGGGGGTTTGTTTTCTGTGTTTAATAAACGTGTTGTTTGTTATAAGAAACCCTTGTCGAACTCATATATTTATTGTTGCCTGAATACGTAACAATTTGTACCAATCTGAAGCTTTCCCATCATTGATCTTTAAAAATGCACCAAAATCATATTAGTAGTACATTTACCTAATACCTGGTTAGTTCAAGTTTTGTGCACATGTAACCACTCCCTGCTTCTCTCTTCTGCCTGACTGTCGTAAGTGCCATCGTATCTCTCCAAGCAATGATCTCACCACCTTAACCGTTCTTGGCTTAAAACCTAACTTTTACTCCTCAGGAGAAAGTGAAACAATGCAAATGAACTCAAGCACTGGGTGTTCTGTCATTGCACATTTACACAGAACAGTACTGCGTACTGAATGAGGATGTATATACTCACAGTGAGACCAGTGCAGTATTAATTCACCACATTGATTCCAGAGAGGAACAGATGGACCTGTAAAGAAGGTTTGAGTAAGATTTAGCTGCAGCAACTGAACTTGACTAGTTTGAGAAATGATCATATTGAGATATTCTATATCCAGAAAAGGAGGTGGAGGTTTAGCAGGAAAAATGCTGAGAAGCAGCTGAGAAGGGATGCCAGTGAACAACGCAACCAAGGGCAACATCGTTCAAATGGTTCATGAAACTACTTCTTTCGCTTCGTCTTTTCTTCTTCCAAATCTGATTGTGCCGTTGTTGGAGTCTCTGAACTACATTTTGATGTTGTATTTTTGGGCCAATTGAGCAATCTGGCACCTTGCTGTCTCTGATGGATTTCGGTCAGGTTTTGAGCAAATATGTGCAGTATAGACACGTAGGAGCCTGGAAATGGGGCGTGAGCCTATTGTTAACTCCATTTCTTGCAGATCTCACTGATCAAAACTTTGAGCAAGACTGAAATTATTAAGCCGAGAGTGAAGGTGAGCTGGTGTTCTGCATGCTCTACCAGCCCCTCACTCACTGCTGATGAAGGAAGGTCCCTGCATTTGAATGGTCTCTCTCTCCTTTTTGTTCAGTGCTGCTGAAGGATGGTACCAGAGGCCTGGTTCTTGAGGATGGTTTAATTGACGTGGTCTGTAGTTCATATTATAATGTGTTTCTGGTTTCTTGCTGCTCATTTACTTTTGTTACTAACATGTACGATTTTGTCTGGGCTGGATTGGCTCTGAAGGTGATGTACAACACAGTGCCGGATTTAGGTGAACTGAGTTGGGCTGAATATGCCTGGACCCTATCGATAATTTTGGTGTTTTGGTGTGTTATGTTCTACACTTGTTGCTCTTTTTATGTGCAATGTGCGTGATTTGTTCTTTTTTTGTTGTGTTGAGAGTCTGATCTTTTTCTTTAAATGGGTTCCATGCAGTTTCTTTGCTTCATGGCTGCCTGACACAGGGTTGTATACTGCATACCTTCTTTGATATTGTTTATTGAAACTTTGAATCTTTTCACTATATTATGGTACATGGCAAACTCAATGCACATACATGGCTCCTCTGTGGAGAGAGAGTTAGGATCATTATGTTTCTGGGAGTACAGATGAGACAATCTCATCTGGTCTTTCTACATTACCTCTTTGGTCGAGAAAACATAGCAGCGTCTCCAATTCCTGAGAAAATTGAGGTGAGTGAAATTTTCCCTGTCAACCATTTTAACTAATTTTTACAGTAGCTCCATCGAGAGTGTCCTGACAAGCTGCATCACTTCTTCTTCTGACTTTTCATGGCGGTTGGCAGTCCAACTTAAAGGTGCTTTACTGTCAGCAGCTGGACTGGAATGTGGTGTAGAGTTGGGAAATAAAACCCCTAGTCGCTCTTTATCAAATGAAAATTTAATTACCCTAAAATGCCCTCTTGATTGTAAGTAATGAAAGACAATATTGTGAATTAAATTAGTCCCTTCCAAATAACTTCATAAAGTTTTAAAATGTAACTATCAACCACCAAGATAGTGGTACAGCCTTCACTTGCTTAATTTCAACCTGATATGCTTCATATTGTAAAAGAATGTGTTCAACTGTTTCAAAATGATGACAAAACAGCACACCTCAGAGTGATATTTTCCAACAATATTATAATGAATAATTAAGCATAGTATGCCCAATTCTAAGTCAAATCAATATAATCTCTTCCCTTCTTGTTTTACACCCCTTCCCCCATTAATCCAACAGTTTTATATATTCTGTACAAGTGCCTCCCTTTATGCTCATTGTCCCATAACCCAAAACCCCCAAGTTTTGCCATAACCCCCTAATTTACCAATCCCTTAGCTTCTGATTTGCTAAAAGGAAGATCTAGATCCACAGGTGAACTTTTAATGAATTTTTTGACCAAACAATTAATCTGCTTATTCCCCTCAACACCTCTATGTACAGGGGCCTATAAAAAGAGACAGGTAAAGCAATACTTAGAATATGAAATAAAGTTTGAAGAGCTTCCAGCAGTAAATCTGACCTACTGCTAGAATGACCTGTTTTAAAACAAGTCAAAACCAAAAAAGAATCTCAACAGATTATAAATTTACAAAGACATATTTCCTCCCCCCACTGTAGGCTCAAAATGATGGCTGTATGTAATGGTAAATGGTCAGTAAGATGTTTCTTTATTGTTACCTGCAATCTGGGCCACACAGCCACACCAACATTCTCAGTTAAATTATCTTTTGAATCATCAGTAAAAATGGTTAACATATTCACAATAATTTTCCTTAACATATTGATGATCCAACAGAATCTCAGGCATATCAGGATCCATGGACTTCATTAAATCATGCAACCTAAAACTAACTAAAGTAATTGGAAAAAACCATGGTGAGGTTACTGAAAAAGCTACAATGGGGCATACTGCATAATTGATCAAACCCATCTTCCTAGCATGATAAGAACTCAGCCATCCAAAATTGGAAACACTCATCTTGGGATTTTCCCAACAGTCTTCCACCATACTTTTAACAGAGTAGTTATTTCTCTACCCCTTCAAATTAATCCAGAATGTTATCATCAACTTCAACCTCTGCAACTGTGAGGGTAGTTATCCCATTTCAACCAGTAAAGCTGAAACAGGGGATGACCTTACTGCACCATAACACAGTCTTAAACCGTGTGCTTGTATCTCATCCAGACATTTTAAATTTGAAGATGAAGCTGATCCATTAGTTACACAGCCACAAATAAGCACAGATCTAATTAAACACATTAGCGATCTTTTTGTAGCTGTCCAAAAATACCCACATGGACACAGAAGGATATATAATGCCCCTTTATGTGATATGGGAATTGTAAGGCATCTGTCTGCAAGTCCCTACAAAGGATTGCAAGGACAGCTGAGAGGATCATTGGGGTCTTTGTTCCACCCATTAAAGATATTTATCAGGAGCACTGCATACCACAGGGCCTTTGGCTTTGGCAATGATCCCTCCCATCTGTCCAACAATCTCTTTGACCTCCTACCATCCAGCAGGAGGTACCATAGCATTAGGACAAGAATGGTTAGGACAAGAAACAGCTTCTTCCCTCAGGTTGTAACACTACTGAACTCCCTGCCACCATCCATGTCTCATCATGTATGAAGCGACAATTGTGTTATGCTGTTTACTTTTTAACTTGTATCATAAATGCACCTTATTATTTGTTAACTTATTTGTGGTAATATTACCTTATGTGTGTGAGTCTCATGTCCTGTGTTGTGTACCTTGGTCCGGAGAAACTTTGTTTCATTTCTATAGATGTATAGAGCAGAATGACTGAACCAGAATGTGAATACAGTTTAGTTGGGGGTATAAAAACCTAGGAATTGAATCTCAGGATAAGGGAGTGACCTCTGAGGACTGTGACAAGGAGAAATTTCTTTACACCTAACCGTATTGTAGTAAATCCTTGGAATTCTCCCACCAGGGGGCTATGGATAGTCATTCATTCAGTACATTCATAGTTGAGATCACTTTTTGGTTGCTAACTGAATCAGGGTAGGGGCATTGATTGTGAAAATAAATAATACAGGAGCCAGGATCTCATTAAAGGATGGAAAAGGGTTGAGAGGCTGAAAGGAAATCAAAGAAGCTGCAGACGCTGGAAATCTGACATCAAAATGGAAAATGTGGTAATACCCATCAGGTCAGGCAGCAACTGTGGAAAGAGAAGTACTTCAGATCACTTTGGAGGAAATGGAAAGAACATTGTTTCGCCTTTCATAGTTCTGATGAAATCTGACACCTAACGGGGAACTGTTTATCTTAATATGATGCCTAATCTGGTGAAAGTTTGTACCATTTTTTACAGGTTGAATTGCCCACTTCTATGATCAATGCATGTTTAAAGTGAAAAAAAAAAGGCCCATATCAGCATACTCATGATCCTTGCTATTTCTGATAGATTGGATGACAGTGTGCATGAGATCACCACAGTTCTTCCAAGTAAGGCCAAAGAATGCCATTTCCATAACCACTGTGATTACACTTACGTTTTGCTTTGAGATATTGAGAAGAAATTGTGTGATGGTCAGCAGAGGCATTGTGGACCGAATATTATATTGAACTTTGCTTCCTTGTGACATAGAGTTCCCTTGCTCCTTGTGCTCATCTACTCCATTTCAGCTCTCGTACTACAAACTTACATCAAGGTAATTTACACTAGCCAACTAACCTGTCAATACGTCTTTAGGATGTGGGATGAAACCAGGTGTATCCTGGGGAAACCCACATGGTCACAGGGAGAACATGTAAACACCAGACAGACAGTGTCAGGGGTTGGGATTGAACTTGAGTCTTTGAAGCTTTAAGGCAGGAGCTCTACCAATAACACCATGCTGTTGATGAAAGTATTGGGAAATTAGACTTCTAGGCATATCCATGTAAATGTATGATTCATGTGTATGATATATGCACACTAGAAGAACTTAAGTGGAGAGTTGAATGGACTAATCCCACATGCCTAGTTCCTCTTTGCGTCTCTTTACTTCTCGGTTTCAGGCAGGGTTCAATATTGAACGAAATAGTTGACAATGAATGATACCAGATGCCAGCTTCTAAACATCTTTTGCTAGAATTTGCCAGAATTACTGCTGGATGTGTTCTGTCAAGTGCAAGTGCTCAGTGGAACGTGGATGCAGAGAGTTGCTGGTTTTTACGGTTAATCTACACTACTCAGCTTGCACTTCAGTAAAGCAGCTAATGTAGTCAAAATCCCACCTAACTCGGACATCCTCACTTCTTCCTCTTCGTATCAGGCAGAAGATGCAGAAGCCTGAATGCAGGTACCACTAGGGTCAAGGGGAGCCTCCATTCCACTCTTAAAAGACTATTGAACTGACCCCTAGTACAATAAGATAGATATTTGGCATCATTAATTACCTTGTTATGGCCTTGGATCTTATTGTCTACCTGTGATGTACTTCCTTTGTACCTGCAACACTATTCCAAATTGATTTTCATTATTCCTTCTCAATGCATGATGTGATGTAATGATCTGTACAGGTGGCATGCAAAACAAAGTCTTATATTGTACCTCTCTACATGTGGCTATAATTATAAAGCATTTCTATGCCAGCAAGGATATTTTAAGCTGTAGTAGCAATATACTACAAGATACAAGATTCTCATAATAGTCTTTGCAAACAAGAGCATGTTCTAATGGCCATAAGGACTGAACAGTGTATTTTCAACATTGGAATAAATACTCATGCAGTTTTATGAATGCAAATTTAAAGGTCAAAAGAAACACATATTTGTGCAATCAAAGGGATGTACTGACGGCCACAAGTACTGAGAAATGAGTCTTCAAATCTCAGAGTAAATGCTCAGGCAGTTGCATGAATACAGACTTAAAGGTCAAAAGAAGCAAGGGTGCATTCATTCAGAAAGAAGTAGTTTGTCTTGGGCTAAAAGTAGATGTCAATGCACTACAACTTGTCAGATAAAAGTTGGAAGCAATTATGAGGGCAAGGATACCTGAAAACATGGCACAATACCATACTAGAATTTTGCCAGGTCTTGCTATAGGGCTGAAAACACTAAAGGAAGAAGATACATTTAATTGGAACAAAGTGCAACAAAAGGCATATGACTTGGAGGAGAATCGAATGAGAAGTGTGGAGTGAGTCCTGGCAAGATCACCATGATGAAGCATATGTTTTGAAACTTGTGCACAGTGCTTTAATTTGTGTTGTAGATGTAATCAGTTACTTAAAGGATGATGTTCAAGAATGAAGTTACTTCAAAGAATGTAATCTGCTTTCTTAACACAGTCTTACCTAAGTGTAATCCAGACCAACCAGTGTGGCTGCAATCAAAACACCATCAAGCAATGCATACAAAATACAACTCTGCATTACTGGAGGCATCTATGGAAGAAGATAACCTGTTGATATTTCAGGCTGAGACACTTCAACAGGACTGAAAATGAAAGGGGGTTTATCTTTACCATCTCCAAGCTTCTTACATCATTACCCATCCTCCACCCACTCACCTGCCAATCTGTACTCCCCCCTCCAATCAGCTGTTCTCCTCCCTTGCCCCACCCTATTATTCTAGCTTCTGCCCTGTCTTCCAGTCCTGATGAAGTGCCCTGGCCCAAAGCTTTGTCTGTTTATTTCTTTCCATAGATGTTGCCGTACCTGCTAACTTCCTCCAGCATTTTGTGTGTTTGTGTTGCTCCAGATTTCTAGCATTTGCAGAATCTCCAGTGAATAAAATACCATAGATGTAGGAGATTGGAAATTAAATCAGAAACTGCTGGAATCACTCACACAGCATCTGTAGAGAGGGAAATTTGGCTCAATGACCTACTTCAGTACTGCAGGATGTTGTAATTCTTTCTAACCTCAGTATATACTTTATCACTGTTTGCAAAGGAACAAGGTCTCATTACCGGAAACCTGAAAGAGAGAAAAAAAAATTAAAAAGATGGAAATACTCAGCATGTTAGACAGTTTCTCCGGAGAGGGAAACAATATTTCAGCTTAGTTAAACCAGCACAATTCAAAGATTCAAAGTGCACTTATTACCAAAGAATGAATAAATGATGCACCTTGAGATTTGTCTGCTTACAGGCAGCCACAAAGTGAGAAACCCAAAGAAGTCAATTAAAAAAAAGAAAGGCTGTAACCACTGCACAAAGAGTGGAAAAAAACCCAAACATCATGCAAAGAGTAGAAACGAACGACAGCATTCCAAACCAGATTGAGCCCTTAGATCCACTCTCTCGAGTAGGCCCAAGGCTTGATCTCAGTTCATCACTCTAGTGGGCCAAAACACATGAAAACCACAACGACAGCAGCTGCCAAAGCAGTCCACAGGCTTGGTGCCACGTAGAGAGGAACGAATATTGTGGGAGTGCGAATGAAATCTGCCTGACCTTCACACCAGTCTATATGGGCTGGTAATGTATATACATTGTCCAGGCACCAGGTAGTGTCTCACTCAATGGCCCAGACCCCGGAACAGTGGCTCACCAAGGTTGCTCAGCCTGAAGCTGTTCTCGATCTCACCAAATGGGCTCGATGCCTGGAGTGAACCAAACACGCAACTGGGTTAAGTGAACAAGAATCAAAACTCTTCCGCATGCATCGACTCCTCTCTAAATCACTCACTTCAACCCCATCTTGGACACATTGTGCTTCGGTTTTGTGATGTACCAGCATGGCTTATTCTTCAAACTCGCTCGCTTCCGCTTACTTCCCCATGGTTTGAAGTGATAGTTTATCACAATTTACTTCAGAAGATGGGTTTTTAGTAATGCTTTTAGTCATAATTCTTGCCTTCTGAATGATCAATAATCTGTCGCAGAGCTTCAGTAGCACCATCTTAAATTGGAAATCATAAGCTACTTATTTTTTCATATTTTTATCCTATTTTTTTAATCTAACATTCTATTTTCTTTCTTTGTGAATAGTCATTTTCAGTCTATGATGACATGTTATAAAATGCTTCTTTTGAAATGATTCATCTCTCAGCTTCTTGATTCTTTTCCCCCAATGCCCACACATCCCCGTTCCCTCTTACATATCACTTGACAGTTTGTAGCTGTTCACCGTCCCCCCCCCCCCCCACTCACATTCTTTTTCTGGCTTCTGTATCCTTCTTTACCACTCTTGACGAAGAGTCTTGGCTCAAAACATCTACTGTTTTTATCTCTCCATAGATGATGTCTGACCTACTGAGTTCCTCCAACATTTTGTGTGTGTGCTCAAGACTGCCACCATCCACAGAACCTCCTGCATTATTGAAAGGTTATCATCTATTTCCATGCACTAGCTGACAGAGTTTGAACAGTCTTGTTGGCCACAAAGAACACAGTCTGCAAATTAGTAAATTTAAATGAATCAAAGGCAGTGGAAGCAGACAGACTAATTGTCTTTTTTCTTGCTATGAGAGAGGAGATAGAGGCTGCCATTTTATGAAGATGCTTTGTTCTCTATTTTGTGAGCTTAAGTGATTTGGCTTGATCGGTGTTTTAAAGAAGACACAATAATGTTCTAGGTAATCTCTTGAACTGGAGTTAATTTCCAAATAAGAAGTTATTTGCAATTTGCCTATCGCCACAATAAGTCAACGGCAAATGCAATCTCAATGGCTCTTCACGTAGCCTTAGACCACCTGGACAAAACAAACACCGATGTCAGGATGCTGTTAGTTGACTATAGCTCAGCATTTAACACCATCATTCCCACAATTCTGATTGAGAATTTATAGAATCTGGGGCTCTGTATCTCCCCCTGCAATTGTATCCTTGACTTCCTAACCCGAATACTACAAACTGCACGGATTGTTGATAACATTTCCTCCTTGCTGAGGATCAACACTGGTGCACTTCAGGGGTGTGTGCTTAGCCCACTGCTCTACTCTCTCTATACCCATGACTGTGTGGCTAGGCATAGCTCAAATACCATCTATAAATTTGCTGATGATACAACCATTGTTGGTAGAATCTCAGATAGAGATGAGAGGGCATACAGGGCTGAGATATACCAACTAGTGGAGTGGGGTCGCAGCAGCAACCTGGCACTTAATGTCAGTAAGACGAAAGAGCACTGACAGTGGTCTCCAGGAAGGGTAAGATGAAGGAAAACATACCAAGCCTCATAGAGGGGTCAGAAGTGAAGAGAGTGAGCAATTTCAAGTTTCTGGGTGCCAAGATCTCTGACGATCTAACCTAGTCCCAACATATCGATATAGTTTATAAAGAAAGCAAGACAGCAGCTATACTTCACTTGGAGTTTGAAAGTATTTGGAGAGAAATACCATGGAGAGAATTCTGACAGGCTGCATCTCTGTCAGGTATGGGAGGTGGGTACTGCACAGGACCGAAAGAAGCTGCAGAGGGTTGTAAATTTAGTTGACTCCATCTTGGGTACTGGCCTACAAAGTACCCAGGACACCTTCAAGGAGCAATGACTCAGAAAGGCAGCAACCATTATTAAGGATATCCAGCACCCAGGGCATGCCTTTTTCTCACTGTTACCATCAGGTAGGAGGTACAGAAGCCTGAAGGCACACACTCAGTGATACAGGAGCAGCTTCTTCCCCTCTCCCATCCGATTCCTAAATGGACATTGAACCCGTGAACACTACCTCACTTTATATATATAAATTATTTCTGTTTTTTTGCACAATTTTTAGTCTATTCAATATATGTATTTTGTAACTTATTTTATTATTATTATTATTATTATTATATCATTTTTTTTCTTCTTCTATATTACGTATTTCATTGAACTGCTGCTGCTATGTTAACTAATTTCACAACACATGCCGGTGATAATAAACCTAATACTGATTTGTGAAATGTTCTTTGGTTGGATATAACAAGCTGGGTTTTGGCTGTTGGAATCAATATTTGCAGTGTGTGATTCAAGCTGGTTGCTGATTGAAAACAACAAGCCATGTATATCCGATTGTTATTTGCTGGGAAGGGGGGTAATAAGTGGACGCTGGCCTTGAGTAGAGCCAATAAAAAGGTGTTAACTGTCAGACACATGACCTGCAGCCATTGGCACTGGAATGTACCATTTGAATTGGTAAGGAATGAATATAAAAGCAGACGCTTCAACTGGGCTGGCAATGGTAACTCTGTCCAACAACTATTGTGGATGTGAGCTGCCCCACAGACGTGGAGATAACAAACGGGTCTACGAAGAACATGTGGCCAGTAGTAGAAACTCCTTTTTAACTGATATTATATTTTTTTGTTCTTTGACTACTCATGGAATGTCAGGAAAACTTAGCTGGGTGTGCACACAGGTATCGGTTGTTAAGTTCACATGTTCGTCTGCTGAGATAACAAGGGCACTTGTCAGTAAATACAGATTCTCTCTGTACCACACTGATCATTATTACAAGGGGTGACTCTTGTTGCACAAAGAAACACAAAGAAAGAAAATAGAAGGTTATCTCTAAAAGTAGTATTAAGAGATATGAAGCAAAAGTGAATTCCGTTGAAATTTTACCAAGCTCAAGCACCAGCTCTATTTCTCTCTCCGTCAAAGTTGTTTGGTCTTTCCAGTATTTTCCATTTCTCCTTCAGATTTTCAGTAATAAGAGTTTGTTGCTTGAGTACAATAATTTTCATCAATTCAAACCCATGATATGGTAAAATCAAACAAAAGATGATGCATTTGCTGTTGAATCTCACTTCAGCTAAAGCTTGGAAATTAGGTTCCTTGAATGGAACCCTTCCCAATGCTTCCACTCTACCTTTCCTTTCCTTCCATCCTTGCTAACACACACCTCTTTGAATTTGACTTTTGTCCTAATCTACAGTATACCTGGGTTCCGATATTCACTGTCATTTTGTGAAATGCTGTGCATTTGCCAAAGGCAAGTGGGTCTTAAGAAGAACACCAGGTTCAAAGTGAATTTATCTTCAAAGCAAAGTACATATATGTCACTATATGCGACTGTAAGATTCATTTTCTTGTGGGCCTACTCAATATATCCATAGAAGAATAATAGCCGTAACAGGATCAATGAAAGACCCCACTAACTTGGGTGTTCAACCAACGTGCAAAAGACAACAAATTGTGCAAAGTCAAAAAGAAAGAATAAATAAATAGACAGATAAGAAACAGACAGACAGACAAATAAATAAATAAATAAATAAACAATAAATATCGAGAACATGAAATGAAGAGCTCTTGAAAACAAATCCATGGGTGTAGGAACATTTCAACGATGGGCAAAATGAAGTTGTGTGAAGTTATCCCATTTGGTTCAAGGTTTCAGTCTTGAATTTTTTTTAATGATCATTAAACTCTATCGAATAGAGGAATTACTTATATCCCTCTGGGAGAAAACAATCCCTCCTCTTCTCTCGATTAAATGATGACCTGTGACAATACTTCCCAGATTTTATTGAACATAGAACAGCACAACCCAGGAAATGTTCCTTCAGCCCACAATGTTCTACTGAACTAATTAAGCCAATGATACCCCATAGGCCCTTCCACTTCATACTCTCCCTAATTGTGTACTTAATTATCTCTATGCATCTGCCTCCACTACCACCTCAGGCATTCTAGACACCCACAGCTATCATTGTGAAAATATAACTTGCCCTGCACATCTCCATCAAAATTTTCCCATCAACTTAAATGCATGTTCAGTAGGATTAGATATATTGGCCATGGGATAAAGATATTGTCTGTCCAGTCTAAATATGCTCCTCAGAATTTTATAAACTTCCATTAGCTCTACACTCAGCCTCAACCACTCCAAAGACTCACTCTCAGCATCTTCTGTTACGTGTTTTAGTCTTACAGTATATGTTTCATGCTTCTAAACTCCACAAAGCATCAGCCCAACTTACTCACTTATTCTTCATAATACAATCCCTAAACTACTGAAAAGGAACAAGCTTGGGAAACCTTCTTATAAAATTTATCAAAGTGAAGAGGACAGATAATTGATTAATGAATATATTTCATGGTTTTCCAAGATATTTTCTGAAAGAAAAAAAAGAGATTATTTCTGCCAATCAATTGAACTTGGAACAACCGTTCACTGAAATGTGTTGTTACTGGGTGATCTTATCCTCCTGTGGGGAATAGAGTGAAAGACATAATAGCCTGTTACATCATCCATTTGGGATTGGAGGTACAGCACGCTGAAGGAACAACTCTTGTGTTCTGGTTGAAACAGTGAACAAATTAGAATGTTCCCTAATGACACCGAATATTCTTTGAAAAAAAAATCTAGGAGCTGAATAAAATCTATAATCTATGTTTAATAAGAACCCTGCAGTAAGCACACCAGATGCTGCATAATTACACCTCTTAATTACTGTAGAAAGAAAACAATCAAGAAAGAAAGCCTAGTGATAAACCATAAAACATAACAAAGGTTTACTGAGGAATACATACAGGGAAATAAATAATTTCGAAGAGGAATGCTGTTTCATGGACTTCACCTTTCCTACCTGATGAATGACTCTCCTGTGTGTTTTAAAGAAAGTGCTACTTGAATATACATTGCAAGAGCCGGGCTGTGATCGTATTCTTTTGCTGCAAGCTTTACGTGCAGGGCAGATATTTGAGCATTTGTTTTTTTTTGAATACCCACTTGCACCTGTTTTTAAGCAATGTTTGGACATCAGTAATTGAGTGACACAAAGAATTACAGCAATAATTTACAGTACATTGGGCAGAGTTACTAATTCAAGGAGTGAAGGAACTCAAAGAAAATTTTTAAAATAGTAAATGCAAATACAGATGTTTGTATATCAAACTGACTGCAAGTGCTTTGATTGTGCATGTATATGATAGAGAGCTAGAGAGAGGACAGAGTTTCATTCAAATTTATCATTTATAACTGTGTGCATCGCTGGTCAGCCAATATTGTGTTTCAAACTCCTAATTGTCCCAGAGAAGTCAATGCTGAAGGGCCTTCCTGAATTTCTGGAGTTCTGGTGGGGTACAACTCTCAGGGTGTAGACTTTGTGATGATGAAGGATTGACAATATGTCTGAGAAAGGGCAGTGTGGAACTTGGGGAGGAATACAAAGATGAGGATGTTTCCACGCACATTCTGCCGTTGTCTTTCAATGGGTTGAAGTCACGGACGCGGATGGTGCTGCTGAGATTTATATGCATTATGCACAACTGCAACCTCACAAGGAAGATGATGGAAGAATTAATTGTTGCCAAAGTGAAAAGTATTTTATTTTTGCTGATCATACAGTCCTGTATACTAGCCCTTCAACTCAGTGAGATCTTGGCAAATATCTAACATACATTCACACCAATCCTATATTATTTCTTCTTTTTAAGTTCTTCTTATATTCCCATCAACCCCCAGATTCCACTTCTTATATGCACGTAAGGATGACTTACAGTGGATAATTAAACAGTGATAATCCACAAGTCTTTGGGATATTGGAAGAAACAGACCCTCTGGAGGAAGCCCATGTGGTCACAGAGAGAATATACAATACATCTCATTTGGCAACCAGCATATTCACTGTTGGCATGCTAGTGGTTAGCACAATGCTTTCCTACTGCTGGCTGTAAGGAGTTTGTATGTTCTCCCCATGACCGTGTGGATTTCTTCTGGGTACTCCAACTTCTTCCCACAGTCCAAAGAAGTACCAGTTAGTAGGCGAATTGGGCATTGTCAATTGTCCCATGATTCAGCTATGATTAAATTAGAGAGTTGCTGGGCGGTGCAGCTCAAAGGACTGGAAGGGTCTATTCCACACTGTATCTCAATAAATAAGTAAACTCTAATGCTGTTTGCCTCCTATGCTCCTTTCAGTCTCAGGAAACTTCTGTCCATTACACTGTCAACAACTTGTTGATAGTGAAAGGCTTTGGGCAATTCTTGACCAAGTTTCAACTAGAAAATGAGAGCAATTACTGATTAAGAAGTACAGAACAGTGAAAGTAAGTTTATTTTGTCAAAAAAAAACAGGAGGCGAGGAATATAGTGAGAGGAGAGAGAATTTGATATTTCTAATACAGATTAATTTATTTTGCATGACATGCTTTTCCTGAGAATATTTAAAACTGAGTGTCAAGGTCATTGACTTTCCAGAATTTGCTTTTTAATCAAGGTATTAACACACATAAGATAAAGTAATTAACATGTCCGCTATTTCACAAGACTTGGAGAAGCCATGTAAACACACATAGCACTTAGTAAAGCTACGTTATATGTCCTGCTAATATCAGCAGCAATCATTTCTAAGCTTTAATGTTCTTCTGGATATGTAATTTGAGAACATTTAAGTTAGGAGCAATTTCACTATGCTAATGTTTAATTTTAAACCATTGATTAACGCTGCAGGTAATTCCTGTTACTAATATACAATGAACAATGTGAGAAAATATTGGGTTCACAAATGTTTTCATTCATTTATGATTACTACACATGTACAAGAAATGTAAACACAAGGAAAGAACATCCACATCTTTATTATCTTTGGAGGTTAAGGGGATTAGGCACGTCACCAGACACTCTAACAAACTTCTACAGATGTATTGTTGAAATGTTCCTGATGAGTCACATCATGGTTTTCAAGAGCAATGTGAATGTGCAGGAATTTTACGAAGCTGCAGAGAGCAGTGGATTCTGTCAATATATCATGGGCACATCCCAGCCAGCCACCGGTAGTGTACAGAGCCTCAGGAGGGCAAAATCTATCATCAAAGATCCCCACTATCCAGACCATGCCATTTTCTCACAGGTATCATTAAGTAGGATATATCGAAGTTTGATACCAGGCTTACAAACTGCAATTTCCCTTCAACCAATTAATTCTAGAACCAAATGACAGAAGATCACAAAATTATGACTATTTAATTACTGTGGACAAATATAGATTATTGTGCTCCTTCTTGTAAAAGTGTGTATAATTTATATTTAATTTCTGTTTTTCTTCTGAATTCTGCTTATACAGTATGATGTTTCTGATACTGCTAAAATAAGTTTTTTATTGCATCTATCCAGACATGTATTTGTGCATATGACAATAAAGTTGACTTTGATGTAATTAACCTCCACTTCTAATATATTTTCATTCTGGATTCCTAACCCTATAGTGTCACACTGAAAGCATCTCACCAATTCTGTGTTGACAACCCATCAGTCAAGGAAACTGTTCCCCCGTCACAGTAAAGATGCAATTTACAATATATCAGCTTAGTACCAGGAATGTTGCCTAGCAATGTGTTGCCTGATTGTATTCTCTGTCTGTGTCTGTATCACTAGAGAGAGAAAAAAAAAACTGTTGTTTACTGTAGTTTCTATCTTCTAATCATGAGATGGGTTATGGCAAACAATTAAAAGAAAATCTCTTTTTAGACTTTAGTGTTCTTAAGACCCTGATTTTCAATCCTAATTCTACCCCAGATTTAGGTTATTGTGATGTCCGTAAAGTAGATGTGAATGGTTTAGATGAGGGTGTAGACTGAATATATGGTGCAGACCTCATAGTCCAGGGATTAAGCTCTGTCTTGATGGAGCAAATTCAAAGGACAATCAAAAGTATGAAAAGCCAATTATTCTTCTGGTCTTTGTGGTAAAATATTTGTAAAAAAAATCTGATCGCCAAGCTGCCATTCAACAGTCGATATAAAGCCTGAAATCATTAAGTGCAGGCTCAAGGACAGCTCCTATCCCACTGTTAAAAGACAATTGAGTGATAAGATTGACTCTTAACCTCACAATCTGCAGTACTGTCTTAGGCACCCTAAATCCATGACTTCAGATGTCTACTTATTTTGCACTTGTTCTGCAGCTGTAACATTTGATTCTGGTTTTTTTTAACTTATTCTGTCTGAGGACACCATGTAATAATCTGATCTGCGCGAAAGGTATGCAAGACAGGTTTTCCTCTTTATCTTGGTGCATGTAACTATAATGAACCAATACCAATACCTTGTGCACTGAAAGAGCATTTCTGTATCTATGACTTGGATGACATGGAGTCTACAGGAATTCAGAATGATATCATGAGGATGTACATTGCAGGTCTGGTCTCCATGTTGTGAAGTCATACTACACTGAGACAGACTACTATGCTCACTTTGCCCAAGTTGGGTTTCAAGTCCTATCCATGAGTGTATATGTAGGATCGATGCACACCCAGGGTAAGGGCACCTAAAACTAGGGGGCATAGGTTTAAGGCAAGAGGAAAGCAAATTGAAAGGGACCTACGGGGTAAACTTCTTCAAGCAGAGGGTGGTGCATATATGAAACAAGCTACCAGAGGAAATTGTTGAGACAAGTATAAAAACAACATTTGAAGTAAAAAATATGTTTGCTAGGAAGATGGACAAGAAAGTTTTCCAGGGGCCCCCAACCTTTTTTATGCCACGGACCAATACCATTCAGCAAGGGGCCAGTGGACCACAGATTGGGAACCTATGGCTTTGAGGGATATTGGCAAATTTGGACAAGTGGAACTAGTTTTGATGGGAATCACAGGTGACATGGATGAGTTGGACTACAGGGCCTATTTATGTGGTGTATTACACTGTCACCCCCTGACCCTCTCTATACTAAGCCTGTTTACTGACACTTGTTTCCATAATTTTTTATGCCTTGGTAATTCATGTGCTTGTCCAGATGCTTCAGAACTGTAATGAGCATATCTGCCTCCACTTCCATTTCAGGCAGTGTGGTCCAGATTACAACCGTCCTCTTGTTAAAAAGAAGTTCTTCCTTAGATTCCCTCAATTCCTTTTAATCCTTACCCTACATCTATGATCTTTGATCTTAGATGCCTCTGTTCAAAATCCTGCTGGGCATTGCGATGGCAGACAGTTTGCAGTAGTTGAGAGTCTGTTGAACATCTGGTACCATCTGATCTCCCTGTATATCTTCATCAGTCATTCTCCTGTGTAAGTATACTGAACCTATTCACATCTCCTGTCATGAAACTGCAGGAAGAAACAATGATCTATGTATATTTGAAGGATAATTGTTGACAGCAGTAACATTGCTAGGTTGTAGATGTTATTGTAAATGGATTATATACATACCAGGTTTATAGCAAATGTTTTCTTCATTATGTCTTAATTTGAATAAAACTTTGGAGCCCTATGAAGTTCTCAATAGTGTTGAACTCTCAGAAGTGCTATATTTTGAACAAAGTATTAGGCTGATAGCTTAACTGTTTTTACAGATGAATTTAAAAGACCTCATTGACACAAGAAATCCTGCAGATGCTGCAAATCGAGAGCTACACAGAAAATATCCTGGAGGAACTCAACACATTAGGTAGCAACAATGTAAATGAGTAAACAGTCAAAATTTTGGGCCAAGACCCTCATCAGGACTGGAACAGAGAGAAAAGCTGGCAGTATGAGAAGGTGAGAGAAGGGGAAGGAGGTCAAGGTAGATGGTGGAAGATGAAGCTTGGTGGGTGGGGAAGAAGCTGGGAGGTCTAAGGTGGAAAAGACTAAGGGCTAGAGAAGAAGGAAACTGATAGTGGAGGAAAATGGATAATGGGAGAAAGGGAAGGAGGTGGGGCAGCAAGGAGAGGTTATAGGCAGGTTAGGAGAAGAGGTAAGAGGCCAGAGTGGTGAAATGAAGAAGAGACCCTGTAACACACTGTGAAGTAAGGTCACAGTTTCCCCCTCTGGGAGGATTTTGAACTGGGAACATGGTTCTATAATGAGCATTTGTTGATTTCAGACAGATACAAGGTTGGAAACCATAGTCTTAACAGGGTAGGGAACCTTTGGAATTCTTTTCCTAAGAGAACTATACAGACTGAATCATTAACTGTACTCAAGGCTAAAACATAATTATAAAGCCTCTTAGAGTCAATTGTTAAAGAGCTCAGGCAGGGAATGAAGTTGAAGCCAAGATTCAATGAACTTATAGAATAATGGAGCTGACATCAGGGGTCAAATAGTCTACTTCTTTTTCAATCACTTATGAGTCATCTCAAGATCAAGGTGAGTAATTATTTCTGAATCTGTTTTACTTCAGAGCAGACAATCTGTTCATTCTCAAAATGCTGTATATTGGGGTTTTTTGTGTACATATTTTTCCATACTTGTCCATTTAAAATAAAATCTTGCAAGCCGTGAAAATACATGAAGTTTGTAATAGAAATACAAAAGTTTTTCAGCCATTTAAATTCTACTCGAGACAAGCCAATTGACAAACTTTCCATGTTTGTTTCATATTTGATGAGAATTTTTTCTGCTTGTGGTGTTACACTTATTATAAAGTTATAGAGTCAGACAGAAAGCAAGCAGGCCCATTGGCCCAAATTGACTATGCCAACTATGTTACCCAGTGAGCTAGTCTCATTTGCCTGTATTTGGTTCATAACTCCTAAATCTCTCCTATCCATTCCCATCTATACACTTACACAGATGCCATTAAATGATGCTAAGCTTCATGGCTCAACCGTTATAAAGATACCAGTATGTACAGGAGATTGACTGACCAGCAGGAGGCAACGGCTGAGTTTAAAGTGAGTCTTTTCTAGTTGGCTATTAGTGACTTGGGATGTTCAGTGTTGGGAAAGCATCTTTGTACATTATATGGTAATGATGATGAAATTGATTACTTTGTCTCCAAGTTTATGGATGATACAAAGATGGGTGTAAGGGAAAGTAGTGCTAAGGAAGCAGGGAGTCTGCAGAAGGACAGAGACAGATTTGGAGAATGGGCAAAGAAACGACAGATGGAACACAATGTACAGAAATGTATGGTCATGCACTTTGGTAGAAGGAATAGAGGTGTAGACTATTTCCACAACACAGAGCAAATTCTGAAACTGGAGGTGCAAAGGGACTTGGGAGTATTCATGCAGGCTTCCCTTAAGTTAAGTTGCAGGTTGTGTCAGTAGTAAGGAAGACAAAAGCAATATTAGCATTCATTTCAAGGGGACAAGGTTAACGCTGAGGCTTTATACAGCATTAGTCAGACTGCATTTGGAGTATAATGATCAGTTTTGGGCCCTGTATCTAAGAAAGGATGTTCTGGAATTGGAGATGGTCCAGAGGAAGTTTATAAGGATGATCCTTGGAATGAAAGAGTTAACATATGAGGAGCATTTGATGGCTGTACTGTTTAGAAGAATAAGAGTGTATCTAATTGAAACTGACTGAATTTTTGAAAGGCCTAGACAGAGTGGACAAAGAGAATGTTTCCTATATTGTGACCAGAGGTCAGAGACTCAGAATTCAAAGACGTCCATTTAGAACAGTGAGGTGCAGGAATTTCGTTAATCAGAAGGTGGTCAATCTGTGGGATTTATTGCTGCTGACAGCAGTAGAGGCCTAGTCACTGAGTATATTTAAAATTGAGTTTAATGGTTTCTTGATTAGTAAGGGTTCAATGGTTCAATGTTTGAATTTAATATCAGATGCGGTATACATCCTGAAATTCTTACTCTTCATAGACATCCATGAAACAGAAAACCCCCAAAGAATGAATCATAAATGACAGAACCCCAAAGCCACATAGCCCCTCCCATGCACAATCAGCAGCAAAACAAAAAACCCTCCCCCCACTTGCTCCAGCAAAAGCACAGATCCACCCCCCCCCCCCATGCAAGCAATGGCAAAGTCCCCAAAGAGACCATGATAAAAATAAATAACAGCCCATCCCTACTTTGGTATCACAGACAGGCTCTCTCTCATTAGTGAGGGAGGGAGAAAGAGGTCCTGTAAAAAACAAAAGCAGGAGACTAGCAGCTCACCATTTTGATGTTACAATCTTCACTTCTCCAAGCCTCCTGACTCAAAGACTGACAGGCTATCCCTCACAATCAAAAATAGAATGGGAGGGATCCCTTGAGTACAGAGACCTTCCTCCAACAGCAGCACACACCTCCTGCTGTCTCAATGTTTCAGTCACCTTTGACACTTCAATCGGCGACATTGGTGAGGAACTGGGTCATCTACAGGACTGCACCCCAAAGTAGCACGTCTTCCAGACTGTATCTGGAGATATTGAAATGCCAGGCTGCATGCTCAGTTGAAGAACCCACCACCCATGGAGAGCCATCGTTTGAGATGCAGTTGTAGATCACAGACTCTAACAGGACCACAGCTCCTTGAAAAGAAGAAGTGTCATGAGGAAAGAACAATAGCTCTTAAACGGTATGGGGAGAAGGCAGGAGAATGGGGTTAAAAGAGAAAATAAATCAGCTATGATTGATTGGCAGAAGAGACTTGATGGACTGAGTGGCCATATTCTGGTCCTCTGTCTTATGATTTTATAGTCTGTTTTCTGGCAGCTCATTCTAAATGTGTACCACATGAAGAAACGGTCCTTGATATACCTTTTAAATCTCTTGCCTTGGATCTTAAACCTATGCCATCTGGTTTTCTGAAGCCCCTCTCTGGGAGAAAACAAACTATGTGCTTTCAATGTGCCTATGCCTCTGATTATTTTTTTTAATACTTCTATCAGTTCAGCATTTAATTCATGAATTTCAGGGAATAAAGTCTTAACCTTTCCTTAAAACTCAGGCTCCTAAGTCAAGTCAACATCTTGGTCAATCTTTTCTAAACATTTTCTAGTTTAATAACATCCTTCCTATTATAAGTGGCAGGATCTGTCCCTTTGCATGAGCCTCCTTCCAAGATTACACCTGATTACTAAGGAAGATTATATTACTATTCAACCCCTAGAGATTTCTCAGATTTCTTTTAATCCATGTGTGTATATTTGGGCTAAATCAATGAATTTATTCCAGGAGCCCCTATGTAATCTCCTGTTTTTAGCTCACCAACTTCCACCTTCAAGAACATTAGTCTTTCATGCTGTCTGCCTCATTACTTTCAGTCATTCATTGAGGTGAACTAGTTTAATCATACTCATTAGCATAAAGACCAGAGAATTAAAAAAGAAACTCTAACTAGCTATTACAAGATGATTCATGCATACTTAAAATGCACAGTACCCAAGTCAGAATTACAGCAGTTCATACACATAATGCTCAGAATATGTTCTAATATGCTACTTTTCTTTATTCTATGCAGCATATGTAAGCACATCTGCTGTTTGAACTTTCTTACCACAGGCTCCTTAATATTTTAAAACCAATCTGTCACCCAGTATTTTCAACTAATGGTTATTTTACTGGAAATGTGATTGCAGAACCAAAGGATACAAATAAAATCAACAGGACACCTCAAGGAGTAATTAGGGATAAAGACTGCTTTCTCAAAGTCAGGAGCTTATGCAGCAATGTCCTGGCTCCCTACATGGGCTGCATTTTTCATTAATATCTGCAAAAATATGCTAATATGAAATACTGTGCTTTGCAAGTTGATTGACTGATTTCTTTGAAACTTTCAATGCATTTGATAAAACAATAATGTCTAATATGTCCAAATGTTGGTTTAAAACTCCTGGGTTATTTCTCAAATATGCCTTCTTGCCACTGCTGACAATCTAGAAAAGGGTTCCCAACCAGGAGTCCACAGACCCCTCAGTTAATGGTAAGAGTCCATGGCGTAAAACATGTCGGGAACTGCTGATCTAGAATGAAAGTCTGCTCACTGATTCAATGAAGCAAAAACAGTGAGGAGAGAATTCATTGGTTCTCTGTGCATATGTCCATCAAAAGAAGCTCATATATATTTTAAATGGTTGATGGCTCTGGATCTGTACTCTATAGAGTTTAGAAGAATGGGGGAGGGGAGCACATTAAAATCTATCAAATATTGGAAGCTTAGATAGAGCAGGTGTGTAGAGAATATTTCCTATAGTGAGTTCGTCTATGACCAGAGGTGCACAGCATCATTTAGAGGAATATCCCTTTAGAATAGAGATGAGCAGGAATTTCTTTAGCTGGAGGGTGGTGAATCTGTGGAATTCATTGTCACAGACAGAAATAGAGGCCAACTCGATAGGTATATTCAAAATGGAGGTTGATAGGAGGAGATTCTTCCCTTCTCTCAATTTCTTTCTCTGACTTCCATCTTTCCTTGCCAGTCCTGAAGAAGGGTCCTGGCCCGAAATGTCAATTCTTCACTCTTTTCTGCAGAAGCTGCTTCACCTGCTGAGCTCCTCCAGCATTTTGTGTGTGTTGCTTTGGATTTCCAGTGTCTGCATAATTTCTCATATTCAGAAGTTGATAGGTTCTTGAATAGTAAGGGTGTTAAAAGTTATAGGGAGAAGGCAGGAGAATGGGGTCGTGGTGGATAATAAATCAGTCATGATGGAAAAGTGGAGCTGACCCGATTGGCTGAATGGTCCAATTCTGCTTCTATGTCTCATGGTCTTATGGTCTAAGGTTCTTTTTTGTAGGAATTAGCCAGGTCAGAATGTAGACTTCCATAAATACAAAGCTCAACTAATAATTTGAACTGATGGTTTGATGTATCTTCAAACAACTTTGTAAAATACTTTGCATTCTTAATATATGCAATGTATATAATGCATCCAATACAGATTGTACTGACTTCTAACAAAAAGTTCAAATAATATGTGTTTAGTTTACTCAAGGCCTCTTCATAGATTTTCTGACTTCGAAACTTTCCACAACACGATCCTTAAAGGGACAATTATCCAACAGCCCTTTAAAGTAACAATTATTATTCACAACCAATATTGCATATATTGTGCCTCAGGAGATAAACAACATTCCTTTGACTCATCAAAGCCATTAATACGTTCACTGACGTGAAACCCTGCACTTTGATGAAGGAGTATCCAAGACAGCTGGCTAATGAGAAAAAAATTGCGAAATGATTGATAGGATTGGACACCTAAGGAGAATGTACTTCAATAAAACTAATGAAAGGGGACCTGGATAAATTCATGAAAATGAATGTTTATCTCTCTGTGTGATAGGAAATGTTTAATTTTCCTAGACCTATCATAAAAGCTTTATTTCTTCACTAGTAAATTGAAAAAGTAATACGATCATAATCAAACTACACAAACATCAGAAATAGTATTATAAAATTAGTTATTTACAATATTAATGAGCGGAAGTATGACATCAGCTAAAATTTTAAGGGATCTGCTTTCAACTTACTATTGTACTCACCAGATATAAACGTTCACAGATTTCCATGGAACAGGCTTTTTTTTGGGGGGATGGGACTTCTACACCATTAGACATGTGAATGATGCTTGCAAGCACTTCTCTGATTCTCAAACAACATTAAACATCAGAAGGAAGTAAATGGAATGTTGATTTTGTGAATAAAACATGTGAGAGTTGTTTCATGTGCTTAACAAAAGCAATAGCTCTTTACTTCCATTACGAATAAACCAAAACCAGTTCCCTTACATTGACGTCATTATGTCAGTCACAGTCTCTTAAAGCAAACATATCTCAATGACGGTGTTTTGTGAATTATGTAGAATAGTTTCTATTATGAACATTATGTGTAATCTGTCAGCCTATTACATTACCCTACAAGAAAAGTACATTAAAGAAGAGACAAACACTTTCCAATTATCTGAAGTACAATTTTACATCATTTTTCAAAAGTTATTTTTTCATTATTCATTTCTTATTCAACCTTTTGAATATTTTCCCCTTGTTTCATAAATTAATTTTCTCCTAAAATAATCCATCTCATTAACTCAAACTTCCTTCTCTCATGGTTCAGTGAGAAAGCAGGGAATTTGGCCATTATCTTCCCATCAGGGAAGAGGCTAGATAGCATCCATTCTAGGGCCACCAGACTCAAAAATAAACAGCTATTTCCCCAAGCCAACAAACTGATGGATATCTCCACCCATTACTAATCCTTGTATCTAAAATCTCTTTACGTGCATACAATCAGTCTATGTATATAAGCTAATCTATGTATTTATATTTATTGATTCATTTCTCAGATTGTATTCTTCATGCTAACTGTTTTTTACATCCTGCATGGATCCAGACTACCAACTATTTTTCCCGATTTACCTTTGTCCACTGAAGAATGAAAACAAATATTTTTGATCCACAATAAAATGCTATATATATATATGATGGACACAATAGGAAGACGAAATAAGTTTGTGGAATTAGGCAGGAAGAAGTTTCCTGATGAGCAGAAGCACTGGCATGAATCAATCAAAGTGTGCTCTAAGTCTAAAGTCAAGCTTTAATCCTGGAATTTCAGATTACTCCCTTATTCCCTGAATTGCTACATCTCTCTTCCCTCCTTTAATATCAATAAGCATGAAAGAATGCAGAGAAATTTTACAAGGCTGTTGCTGAAGGGGTAGATGTGAGTTCAACTGAAACAGTTAAGAGGTTTGGATTGGTCATGAGAAAAGGCATGTCCTGTGTAATTAAGGTCCTTAATGATGAAGGACACGGTTCAGATAGGGTCTAGGTGGAAGATGAAGCCAGCATGGACTAGATAGGCTGATGAATCTGTTTCTGTGTGGTACTGCTCTATCTACCTAATAAAATGGCCACTGAGTCATCTTCTCCTGCTGTAGCCCATTCACTTCAAGATTTGATGTGTTGTACATTCAGAGGTGCACTTCTGCACACTATTTTTGTAACATGTTACTGTTGCCTTCCTGTCAGCTTGAACCTGTCTGGCCATTTGCCTCTGCCCTCTCTAATTAGCAAGGTGTTTTCACCCACAGAATTGCTGCTCACTGGATATTTGACCGTGAAAATCCCAGGACATCTGAAGTTTCTGAGACACTCAAACCACCCCATCTAGCACCTAGGTCAAAGTCACTTAGATCACATTTCCTCTCCTTCTGATATTTGATCAAAACAACAACTGAATCTTCTTGACCGTGTCTCTATGCTTTTATCCATTGAGTTCCTGCAACATGATTGGCCATTTAGATGTTTGTATTAAATAGCATTTGTAAAAATGTCCTTAATAGAATGGCCACTGAGTGTTTGACTCTATCTTTCTTGAACATTTCTTCTTTAATAAGGCTTTTGGGCATCTGAACAAATACTCAACTATAAAAAAAATTGCATAGGTTGGAAATCTGAAATAAAATCAGAATGCTGGAAACATGGAGCAGGTCTGTGGAAAGCGATTTTGAGACCAGAAGACTGCAGTGTACCCGGAGAAAGCTGAGGTTTTGTTCCTCAGGCTTACATTGGGCTTCACTATAACAGTTAAGGAAACCAGAGGAAAACAAATCAGTGGCAGTAGGATTGAGAACTAACGAGACAGGTAACGGAAAATTCAGGGTGCTTCTGTGCACTGGACATGGGTACATCGCAAAGCTGCCACCAAATCTGTGCTAGATTTCATAAAGGTAGAGGAGACTACATTCTGAATACTGAATGCATTACACAAAATTGGGTGAAATGTAAATGAGTCACTGCTTTACCTGAGAGTCCCTGAATTGTAAGAAGGTGCTGTTTACATCTCCATCATTCTGATAAGCAAACTCCAACCTGAACTATTCACTCTCTTTCCCTTTCCACAGTTCCTCTCTGGGTGTTTGCAAGATTTTCTGTTTTTTTTAAAAATATATATTGGGCTAATATAACTTAGTGGCAGAGTGCAGTAATCTGGATATAATACCATAAGATATAGAAGCAGAATTAGGTAATTTGACCCATCGAGTCTGCTCTGCCATTTCATTGTGGCTGATCCAATTTTCCCTTTCAGCCCTAATCTCCTGTCTTCCCCCCAATTCCCTAAAAGCCCTGAGAAAACGAAGACCTATCAATCTCTGTTTTAAATATACTGTACATGAAGACTTGGTCTCCACAGCTGCCTGTGGTAAAGAATTCCACAGATTCATCACTCTCTGGCTAAAGAAATTCTTCCACATCTCTATTCTAATAGGATGGCTCGCTATTCTGAGGCTGTGTCCTTTAGTCATAGACTTGCCTACCTTAGGACACATACTCTTCACATTGACTCTATCAAGGCCTTTCACCGTTTGGTGGGTTTCAAATAGTTCACCCTACATTCTTCTGAATTCCAGAGAATACAGGTCCAGAGTCATCAAACACTCATTATATGACAAGCCGTTCAATCCTAGAATATAGGTTGAGTCAAATCCCATTCTAATAGTTAGTCATACAGCAATCAGAGCTGGTACCACTGTACATCTCCAGCAAATAGAGTTCAATACTGGCCTTAGTTACAACCTATACAGAATTTTCCCTTTAGTCATAAGGGTATGCCAATGGTGCTCCAATTTCTTCCCACATCCCAGAGATGTGTTGGTAGGTGAGTTAGCTACTGAAAAGTGCCTCTCTTGTAGGTGAATGATAGAATCTGTGGGGAGTAGATGCGTAAGTGAGAGCAACACAGTTACAGAGAAAAAAGTGGGGAAAAGAGACATGGAATTACTTTGCAAGTTGGCTTCGAGTGCTGGGTTGAATATCCTCCTTCTCTGTTGTAAGAACACATGAGAGTGAATATGAGCTGCCATTAAATCTTACTGAATAACACTACAGTGGGGTGCATAGGGTGTTATTTAAATACAGGTTATTGCATATTAATTGCCCAATTGCTTTAATTTTGAAACATGATTGGAGGTACAGTGAAGAGCTTCATTTTACACATCGGTTATACAGATTATTTCATCACGTCAGTGCAGTAGATAGTATAAGAAAAAATTAAAGAGTGAATGCATAATAAATTATTGCAGTTACAGAGAAAGTGCAGACAGACAACAAGGTGCAAGGCCATTACAAGGTAGATTGTGAGGTCAAGGTTCTATCTTATCATACTAGAACAGATCATTTTATAGTCTTAAAATGGTGGCTGCTGTTCTGAGCCTGGTGGTATGTGATCTCAGTCTTTTTATTTCCTGCCCAATAGAAGCAGTGAGAAGAGGGAATGTATAGTTTGTGTTGGGACTTTGAATACGTTAGTTGTTCTTCTGAAGCAGTGCGAAGTGCAGACTAAGTCCATGGAGGGAAGGTTAATTTCCATGATGTGTTGAGGTGTGACCACAATTCTCTGCTGTTTCCTGCAGATACAAGAGTAAAGAAAAGATTCAATACCTATACTCATTCCAAAGATCAGATCTGATCCCTTGCATATGACTCTACACCTGGCTTGGGAGTACTTGATATTCTTACTGCAGAATAGGTCTATTCATCAGCTGCACCATCCATCAGTTTCAGGCAGATGAAACTCACAAGAAAAATGAAAGATAAAATTGCAAGGAAAGTTATTAATTACAGATGAAAGTTTCTGTTCATCTGTAAAATGTCCACTGAATAATTAAATAGCATGTGACTGAATTCCAGTGACGAGATTTGACTGTGTCACACTGCAGATTTGAATGTGTCACTCAGACTATAAGCAAAGGAGCTTCGACACAGGCAAAATTTAATAAAGAAAGTCAGCTCAATTTCACACAACTTTGTAAGACAATGTATTAGAAGAGATATTACAGGTTTTGTTCCTTTGAGTGCATATGGGTACAAATATTCATGAGCCACAGCGGAATTTCCATCATTAATTTTCATGGACAGATAATGCTTTAGGAGCCATTGACCTCTCGCTCAGATTCTTATGAAGTCATGAAAGACTGAACAATGAAATTCAAATACTAAGGATATAAAATCAGCAGTGCATTTTTATGGGGGTGCAAAATATATTATATATTAGAAATTATGCATAATTTTAAGTCGCAGAACTGATAGACTTTTATTAATGAGTGATATCTAAATTTTTAAATGCCAATTAGAACAACAAGTTTATGCATCAGAAACTGAGCTGTAATTAAATATCACCATTCACTTGAACTTCGAGCACCATCTAATGTGTCAAACTTTCTCACAGTCTTTGGATCCCATTCCAATGTGGCAATCTTTCACATGAATTTTGGTCTCTTTCCAAGGCTTAAACTTTTTAGATGAGACCCCAATCTCCAAATAAACCCCATCCAATGCCTCGACATTTCAAAAGAGCCAACACAATTTGTCAGTCTTTCGCTATCCCAAATATTGAATGTTGTAAGACCCAGATAGAATGGATGTGAAAAGGATGTGTCCTTTGGTGAGGGAATCTAATATCAGAGGGGCACAGCCTTAAAATAGAGGGACATCCATTTTGAACAGAGATAAGGAGGAATTTCTTTAGCCAGAGGCTAGTGAATCTGTGGAGACCAGATACTGGGTGCATTTAAGGAGGTTGATAGGTTGATAGGTTTTTGATTAGTTACAGCCTAAAAGGATATGTGAAAAAGACAGGAGAATGGAGTTGACAGAGACGGGATCAGCCATGATGAAATGGTGGAGCAGATTTGATGAGCCAAATGGTCCAATTCTGCTCCTATGCCTTATGGTCTAATGGTCTTATTTCCCACTAGGAAAATATTCTCCATCATTTTATTAAGTCTCCTCTAAACGGTTTGCTGGAGGAACTCAGTTAGTTGAGCAGTACATGTAGGAGTAAAGGAACTGTCAAAGTTTCAGGACAATACATTGTATCAGTAGTCATCATGCAGGCTGTCAACCCAAAACGACAATAATTCCTGCCCTCCCACAATTACTGCTTGACCATCTGATTTCCTCCAGCGGATTGTTTGTTATTCCACATTCCAGCATCTGCGGTCTCTCGTTTCTCCTTTGTATCTATCTGGCTGTTCTTCCTTATCTTCCATTATTCCATTCATCTTTGCACTGGAATATCTTTAATACTGTTTTATTGTCATTGTTTTAAATCTGCAGGCATTGGATGAAGAAAGACACTTCTCAAAGCATTCCTTTGCCAAAACATGACACATAGCAAAAATGTCCATCCAGTTGACTGCTTTTCGTGCATTTCCCTCCATTGCTATTCACATAATTTGAAACAATGCATGCTTGCTGCATAATCTGTAAGTCCACTAATGGATAAAATGAATAATTTAATCCTCTAGAAGTACCCCTGTGAAACAAGTCCTATCTCTTGGATAATTGTTGAAATAAATATTCTTTCATTTTTGCACTGTGCTTATTCATTCAGTTGCAAGCTTCTAAATGTTCGGCCAAACAGTTACAATTTTTATTACTGGCTTACTTATTTGGAAAGGGCACAAGGTACACCTTAAAAGAGTTCCCAGCTTTGGAGTATTTGGTTTACAGCACATATCCAGGCTTTCAGAGGGTATCTATTATTCTAATGACAGGAGGTTATAGATGAGCTCTGATCTTAGCCTTGTACCTTATCGTCTGCGTGATTGCAAGTGGTAAGAAAAAATGTGCTTTATAAAGATGGCTCCCAGCAATGAATTAATGAATTCTGTAAAGACTGCAGTCCTACAATAGACCAGAAAATGTATTGACTTGTTCTATGTTTTGCCTTTGAGCACATTTTTTTCCTGATGGAGTAGTTCTGTGTTAAAATTCATTGCTAAACTGAAAGCGTTTAGGAGATATGATAAGATCTGCCTAGAGGTGCACAAGATTTGCAAATTGATTTGTCATGACCGGCACTCAAACACTGGTAAATTAATTAGTGTAAAATTAGTGGCCAAACCCTTTGTATTGCATGCACCTAAGTATAATGTTAGCAATATCTGAATGACAACAATGGATTTATTGTAGTGGTTATTATATTCATTTTTAAAATTATATAGTGTCAGTGAATCATCCTCATACACAAGAAAGTATTTGAGTTGTGGGTTTTTTATTTGATGAAACATAGCATAATTTACTTTCTTTGGCATTGTCCTGTCATTATTTCTGGTACTGCCCTCTGAAAGCAGCGGCCACTAACTGCAGAAAAAGAAGTAGATACAGAATAGATTACCAAACCATGGATTTGACAGTGTGGTAATATTATCAATGACTGCTCCGAAAATATATCTCACAACTTTTGAAAATCAAATTCTCATTTCAAAAGGAAGGAGAAGAAAATCAATTGAATTGCCTTTTGCCATCTGAGCTAATTGCATATGAATTGGCATGTGTTGTCATCCATTTAAAGGGTACTAAACAACATCTGGCTCAGCATTTTCCCTTTTGTTCTGCTTATCCCTCACTGTTGACACACTTGGACTCACCTCTGAAAGAAATCAGCTCATACCTAAACGCTCAAGTTCCTAGGAGTGAACATCACTAGTTCTTTTCATGAGAAGGCCATTGCCAAGAAAATGCATGAGTCCCTTTACTTCCTCAGGACGCTAAAGAAATTTGCCTTGTCCCCTTTCACCTGATCGTTTCTTTAAATGCTCCATGGAAGGCATCACATCGGAATACATCACAGCCTGGTATGGCAACTGCTCTACTCCATCTGTGACCACAAGGAACTGCAGAGAGTTGTAGATGCAGTCAAACATGTCACTGAAAGGGGCCTCCCCTCTGTACTCAGTAAAGCAGCCAGCATAATCAAAATTCACAACATCATTAAAATGAAGCATTTTAGCTTGTTTTACCGCTTAAATCTATGGCAAAAAAAAATGTTCACTGAAATAAGTGGGATCTCTGGCTATACACTCAGTTTAACTAATGAAGAATCCAACGAGTGACTGTCCAAAAGAAATCACTGCTGAAATGTCTGGCTTGCAGTGCTGGTGACAAGTTAATATATTTGATACTCCTTCACGTTCTTTACCTGCCCTATTCTCCATCACCATACTGACTATAAAACAGGAGGTCCCAGAGTCACAGTAAGACCGTAAGATATGGGAGCATAATTAGGTTATTTAGTCCATCAATTCTGCTCCTGCTAATCAACCTCAACCTCATCTTCCTGCCTTAACTAATCAGTAACACACATGCCCAAGACTTACTGTACTTGAGCTTGAAATGTTGAACATTGTGGGAGCCATTTATTTGAAGTAAGGTTTTTAATTTCTCCTTTGAAGTGGGTGGTTTGATCTTCCAGTAGTGTCAACTTCTTTTTCCCAGTCCCATCATTTGACATCCTTTCTCTTTAATTATTAACAATGTTTCCTGTCTGTCTTCCTTCACTCCAAATGGCACACTTATTATTCCATACCATCTAACTGAGTGCAATTAGCTCATGATGGCAGACCTTTTTTTTCAACTAAGAACAGGGAGTAAGTTAATGGCAAGAGAAACCTGCAGTCACTGTGTGTAGGATTTAATGTTAAAAATATTTAAGCTACTGCTAGAGCAATTAGATATGCTTTACTTAAGAACGATCTCTTGTCTATAAGTCTTAACAGGGTACTTATGTCAGCTATACCCACTTGGGTTACTTTCATTAGTACAGGATATTTTAATCAGATGGATACAAAATAAGAACAAATATGTCATTGGAATAAAATGCTGAGTAATGTGTTTGAGAATCTCCCGTTGAGTGAGCAGTATTATCTGAAATCCAGCAGTGGAAACGCATTTAAGTAAAGATGTTTTAGATATATCTAAGTGTTATCTCCACATGACAAATCTGGCTGAAAATCTCATTACAGAAAATATTAAATTCAAAAATTATAGCAGACTGGTTGAGTCCAAAAGGTGAATTTACCTTGTATTAGTGACACAACTGACTGCAGATACCAGAATCTGGACCAACAAACTCCCTACTGGAGGATCTCAGCGGGCCAGGCAGCATTTGTGGGAGAAAAGGACTTGTGGAAGTTTCATATTAAAACCTGCTGTTTCTGATCCAGGGCTCTGTCCAAGATGTTGTCGGTTCCTTTCCTCCCACAGATGCTGTTTCACCAGCTGAGTTCTTCCAGCAGGTTGTTTCTTTCCTTGCAATAGTATTAAGCACTACTGGCAAAAACTTACTGGGAGTATATGGGAAGATTCAAGGACAAATACAGTGCATGGAAATAAACATACTTTAACCCTGAAATAGTTTGTGAGGTTGTGGAGTTAGTTATAACTCCCAATATGAAGAGACACAAAAATGAGCATAATGAGTAACATTAATTATAATAAGGTATCATTCAAACCCAAGGTTAAAAGAACTTCAGTAATGACAGTGAATTTCTCTGAGCTTGTTGCTTACGGACGGTTCAGGAAAACTCAGAAGTTGAAACTATCCTTGGCAACCTTTCCATGAATGATGTATTCCTTCTCGTTCAGATGATAAACAGAAAATATTGGAAACACTCAGCAGGTCAGGCAGCATCTGTGGAGAGAGAAACAGAATTAATATTTTGTGCTAATAGTCATCAGCTTTCATTAGAACTGGTCAAGGTACAAGAGTAAAGCAATAATAAAATGTTTCAGTTACAGGGAAGGTGTAGCACAGAAAGAGAACAAAGTGCAAAGCCATGACAGTATAAATTGTGAGGCCAAGAGTCCATCTTAACATAAACTTGGAGATTTTCTTTGTCAGCTATAACATTTGAAAGCTTCTACTAATGTACCATGGAAAGCATTCTGACTGGCTGCATCCCCAGCTGGTTTGGGGTTGGGGGAACTACTGCATAAGATTGACGTAACTTGTAAAATTAGTCAGCTCCATCATGGGTACCAACCTCTGTAGTATCCAAAACGTCTTTGAGGACTGGTGTCTCAGGAAGGTGTTTCATCATCATTGAGAGCCCCCATCACCAAGGACATGCCCTCTTCTCATTATTACCATTGGGAATGAGGTACACAAGCCTGAAGGCACCCACTCAGCAGTTCAGGAAATGCTTCTTCCCCTCTGCCATTTGATTTCTAAATCTGGAACACTACCTCCCTGTTTTTTTTTAAATTTCTACCTTTTGTGCACTACTTATTTAAACTTAACTATTTAATATATATTTTAACATAATTCAATTTTTTCCTCTATATTTATTTTTAATGTATTTCATTGTACTACTGCTGTAAACAAATTTCATGATGTACAGTATGTTGGTGTTATTCAACCTGAATCTGAAAAGAGGTCTGTCAGTAATCTTATAACAAAAAAGATTGAAGTTGTCCTTGAGTTTTGTGGAATGTGCTTTCAGGCTTTTGTATCTTTTCCCTGAAGGGAGCGAGGATAAGAGAGAATGAACGGGGTCTTTGATTATGCTGGCTTCAGTGGCAAGAGGTGTAGACAGTATCTGCGGCGAGGCGGTTGATTTGCATGAGCTGTGTCCACCATGCTGTACAGTGTGTAAAATTACCTGTAAGTAATTGGCAAATATGCTTCCCTGAAGGGAAACAAAAATCAGTTTTCTATCGCAAAGCGCCAAACTAGACATCAATGTGCAATTAAATTTACAAGCATTAAGATTCTAAAGAGGAGATGTGAATTGTCATGTTTTCTCTCTCCTGACTGAAGATATAAAACAAGATTGTCTCAGTAACCACAAAGAACTGTGAAAACTCTGCTATAGAATCAAGTTCTGACCTTTCTGATGGGTTGAATGATTATTTTTTAGTAATTAAAAAACAATCAAAGTGTGCAAAAGAATGCAGCTTAAATGTGATTAATAGTGCTACTACTGTATATGTGTAATATAACCACTATTCCCTTAAGGGTCATCACAGAAAATAGAATATCACTTCCATCTTTGCTGCAAAGTGCTAACTTTTGGTTGAATCCTTTAAAAAAAATCAATTAAATGTATTGAACAAAATTAAGAAGATGCACAATAGCAGGCATTACCTTTTCCTATCAAGCAAAGTCATCAGTCTCGCTGACATTCGCAGCTGTAGCATCAGTTTTGACAGTGAGAGATTGACTGATAGGACCATGCATTAAGGTCACACACATACTCGTTTGTTTGCTCTGACCTATCTTTTTACACACCACATACTCCAGAGGGAACATTTCAATCACGGTCATTGCTAGCTCACTTCTACGCCCAGCTGAAATCAGTCCTGCCTCTCTCCTGCACAAATATGGGAAAAGTATCATTGAAAGCATGATGGAGAAAAAGTCGACAATCAAATCTCTATCTCTGCGTACAATCTGCCCAGGCACTCCTTTTCATCTTCCTCTCTCCACAGCTGTCCATCAATGTCAATCAATTGTTGCTGGAGGAATTCACCAAGCTTGCTACTGATTCAATTTATCGAGATCAGATAACACTCAGGTAATGCTCAGCAAAGCAAGATTCAGAGATGCAAAAATACCAAGGGCTTGTCAAGCATATATGTGAAGTTGATTGATTTGCTGCATGTCCCAAGCGATTAGCATGCAATTATGTAAATGATTCACTTAACTAGATTTGGTCAACGGGCAAGGTCTGTAATATAAATGCTGTTGTTTCCATCTGGAACAAAGCATAAATGGAGAGCTGTTTCAGACTGGAGTGAGTTTTAAGTGTTAAGTTAAACCTGTCCCTTCCATCTCTTAAGTATATTGTGATTAGCAAGACGGAAATGAAAGCTTTATGTTTTTTGATGTAAGTATCACCAACAATTTGTCCTGCTTCAGCCACATGGCCAAGAACGTACACCGGCTAAGAAGGCTATGGAGACTCAACATGTCTCCAATGATCTTACAAACTTTTACAACATAGAAATCATCCGAAAAGATTTCCCAAAGCTTAGTATCTCAAATTAAAGTTCAAAATCAAAGTAAATTCTATTAACTAAGTACATATATCTCACCATATCTAACCCTGAGATTGGATCAGCCATGATGAAATGGTAGAGTAGACTCAATGGGCCAAAATGGCCTAATTCTGCTCCTAGATCAAATACCATCTGAAAATTTGTTGATGATACAACTGTTGTTGGTAGAACCTCAGATAGAGACGAGAGGGTGTGCAGGAGTGAGATATGCCAACTAGTGGAATGGTGCCACAGTAACAACCTGGCACTCAATGTCAGTAAGATGACAGAGCTAATTATGGACTTCAGGAAGGGTAAGACAAAGGAACACTTACCAATCCTCATAGAGGGACCAGAAGTGGAGAGAGTGAGCAATTTCAAATTTCTAGGTGTCAAGATCTCTGAGGATCTAACCTGGTCTCAACATATTGATGTATCTATAAAGATGACAAAGCAGGGCTATACTTTATTAGGAGTTTGACATGTCAACATATACACTCAAGAACTTCTATAGTTGTACCGTGGAGAGAATACTGGTATGGTATGAAAGGGCCACTGCACAGGACCAAAAGAAGCTGCAGAAGGTTGTAAATCTAGTCAGCTCCATCTTGGCTAACAGCCTACAAAGTACCCAGGACAACTTTAGGGAGCGGTGTCTCAGAAAGGCAGTGTCCATTATTAAGGACCTCCAGCACCCAGGGCATGTCCTTTTCTCACTGTTACCATCAGGCAAGAGGTACAGAAGACTGAGAACACACACTCAGTGATTCATGAACAGCTTCTTCCCGTCTGCCATCCGATTTCTAAATGGACGTTGAATCTTTGGACACTACGTCACATTTTCTAATATAGAGTATTTCTTTTTTTGCATATTTTTAACAATCTATTCAATATATGTAATTGATTTACTTGTTTACTTATTATTATTATTATTATTATTTTATTTTGTTTATTATAATATTTTTTTTTCTCTCTGCTAGATTATGTATTGCATTGAACTGCAATAGACCTGATTCTGATTCTGTTAACTTATGGTCTTATTCATTTTCCTGCAGGCATACTCAACAAATCTCTAGAATAGTAATTATAACAGGATCAGTGATAGATCAACCAAAGTGCAAAAGACAAATATTAATAAATAGCAATAATGAGAACATAAAATAATGAGATAGAGTGTCCTTAATGTGAGATCATTGGCTGTGGGAACATCTCAATGGATGTGCAAGTGAGTGTTCAAGAGTTTCTGGAGTTTCATCTGGAGCTACAAAGCATAACACTTCCCAGCAAAATCTCCACTGCTCCATTAGGCAGGAGGTTCTAAAGCTAGAAAGCATATATATCTAGGCTCAATTGATCCCACTGTTACCAGACTCTTGAACATACCTCTCATAGTTAAAATGAATTTTTTATCAACCTCCTTGTGGCCTTTGCACTTTACTTGTTTACTTGCACTTCATTTTTTGAGTACCTATAACAAGATATTCTGCATTTTGATTTCCCTTTGCATATCCAGTATTTACGTATGGCATGATCTGCTTGGATGGATGGCATAGAAACAAAAGTTTTTAACTGCATCTCAGAACACATGATAATAATAAACCAATCAGGAGTTAGTATGTAATAAGGAGATTATTTTGTGTGGGAAGACAGAGGAGATTGGACCTACACTTACTGGAGTTCAGAAGAAGGGGTTAAGTTATTGAAACAACCATAATTTTGATGGCGATTGTCAGAGTAGAGGCTAAATGATGCCAAGAACTAATGAACACACTTTCAAGATAATGAATTGTCCACTTGTAATGAGGAGAGAATTCTGTTTATATATATTTTTAATTTTGATTAAAGATGCAGCAGAGTAACAGGCCCTTTGGCCTACAAGCCCTCATCACCTAAGTAAGGACGTAAAATCTCGTCACAGACAGTGGTGGGAATTGAACCTGGGTCATTGACGTTCTTAAGCATTGTGCTAACTATTACACTCCCATGCGGCCCCCAGAGGGCTGTGGACCTTTAGAATTCATGGCTCATACAAAAGTTCGCATATTGAGGCGGTCTCGAGTTATTAAGACAATAAGGAGTAGATGAAGGAGTAGGCCATTTTCTCTCTCAGGACTGCTCCACCTTTCAATAAGATCTTGGCTGATCCAACTTTAAATTAAATCCACATTCACAATCTCTCTCTCTCTCTCTCTCCCTCCCCATTACTCTTGACTGCTTCATTGATTTAAAGTATACCTCAGCTTTGACTATGATCAATGATTCTGCCTCCACATCTTTTTGAGGCAAGGAATTCAAAAGAGTCAAAATCATTCTTCCTCATGAGTGTTGATTTATTCTGAGTCCATGCCCTCTAGTCCTAGAGTGCCCCTTGAGGAGGAACCTCCACTGCATGAACTGGTTGTTGACTTTCATGACTATTTACTCTCAGCCACATTCAAGGAGCTCCGCATAATTCAGAAAAAAACTCATTAAATAGCAGTGCCACCATCCCTCTAAAGATCCATTCTTTCCAAGGAAGGATGAACAAAAGAACCATGGCACCATGGTTCAGGGTGCCATTCAAGAGGGGAGAGAAGAGAGAAATTGCAATTGGGGATAGTATAGTCAGGGGAATAGATGTAATTTCTTGTTATGAGGATTGAGAATGCTGAAGGTGTGTTGTCTGCCTGTTGTCCAGGTTTGGGAAATCTCATCCGACCTACAGAAAAATTTGGAGTGGAAAGGAAATGACCCAGTTGATGTTATTCATGTAGGCACCAATGATATAGGATACCAAGGAAAGAAGTTCTGTTGAGAGAATTTGAACAGCTAGGGACTAAATTAAAAGACAGAACCAAAAAGGTAATAATCTGTATATTGTTACTTGAGCCACATGCAAAATGGATCAGAGAGCCATTTGTGTGACTCCAAGACTGATATGATAGAAATGGGTTTGAATTCATAGGAGATTGACACCTGTACTGGGGGAAAAGGAAGCTTTTATGATGGGACCAGCTCTGCCAGAAACTAGGGTCCTGACCAAGTGCATAATTAGGGCTATGGATAAAGGTTCAAAGGTTCATTTTATTATTAATGTGTGCAGAATACAACTCTGAACACTGACTTTTCCAGGTAGGACTTTAAACTGAATAGTGGAGAGGGAATGGGTTCACAATCTTGGAAATTATGGATAAAGGGAGGTAGAGTGCAAGAGAGATTACTCAAGTCTCTAGTATAAAGAAAAAGGCAAAAAATTATGAAAGAGAAGAATTTAACTTCAGGCAAAATGAGGACAATATTCACCAGAAGGTCATGAATATGTGTTATACCTGAATGAACAGCTAGAAATTGGCACAAATGATGTTGTTGGCATCCCTGATTTGTGGCTGAAAGAAAATCATAGCCTAAAGATTAACATCCAAGAATACACATCGTATCAAAAGGACAGACAGGTGAGAAGAGGGAATGGGCATCTCTTAGTAAAAAGTAAAATTAAATCCTCAGAAAAAGTGACACGGCAATGTAAGATGTAGATTATTAATGGTAGCGTTAAGAAACTGCAAGGATGATGAAACCCTGATGAGAGTTACATACAGGTCCCAAACAGTAGGTAGGATATGTGGTACAATCTATAAAGGGAGATAGAAAAGACATTTAAAAAAGACAATGATGTCATAGTGGTCTCTGGGGATTTCAATATGTAGGTCAATTCAGAAAACCAGGTTGGTGTTGAATCCCAAGAGAAGAAATTTGGAAAAGGTCTATGAGATGTTCTTTTAGAGCAGCTTTATTAAAGAGCTTATGGTAAAGTAACCTTTAGGAGATAGTGATCATAATATGATTGCATTCACTCAGCATTTAGAGAGAAGATAAAATTGGATATATTTGTATTACTGTTAACTAAAAGTAATTAGAGAAACGTGAGAGAGGAGATAGTCAACACTAATTGGAAGGGGTCACTAGCAGGGGTGATGTTAAAACAGCAATAGCTAGAAGTTTTTAGAAACAACAGAAGGCAACTACAAAAGCAATTAGGAGAGAAAAAATGAAATACGAAGGTATATGAAATATGAAATAATATATAAAAAAAACAAAAGTATTTTTTTAAGATAAATGAAGAGTAAAAGAGAGGCAAGAGTAAATATCAAACCCGTGGTAAATGATGCTGGAGAGGTAGAAATGAAAGAAAAAAGAGATGGCAGATGACCTCAATAAGTATTTTTCCCAGTTTTCATAGCGTAAGACACCAACAGCATGTCTGAAATTTGAGAGTGTCAGGGAACAGGAGTGAGTGTAGTCACTACTACTAGGAAGAAGTGATTGGTGAACTGGAAGGACAGAAGATACATGCATAACTTGGGGCAGATGGACTACACCCAAGGTAGAGTATATGAAAGGATCGTGGAGGCATTAGTAAATTGTCAGATTCTGGCATGGTCCTGAAGTACTGGAAAATTGCAAACATTATTCCACTCTTTGACAGAAAGGAAACAAAAGACACAAAATTATAAGCCAGTTTGCCTGACTTCAGTGGCTGGCAAGATATTGGGGTCTGTTATTAAGGATGAGGTTTTGAAATACATGATAAACCTGACCAACGTCAGCATGGGGATAACTTGCCTGACAAATCTGTGGAAGTCTTTGAAGTAATAACAGGCAGAATAGGCAAAGGAGAGTCAGTGGATGTTATTTACTTGGATTTTCAGAAGGCCTTTGACAAAGTGATGCATATGGGGTTGCTAAACTACATAAGAGCCTATGGTATTAGAAGTAAGATACTAACATGGATATAAGATCAGTTGACTGGCAAAAGGCAATGAGTGTGAATAACCTGAGCCTTTATTGGCAGGCTGTCAGTGACGAGTGGCCTTCTACAGAGGTCAGTGTTGGGACTATTTCTTTTTACATATATGGTAGTAATATTGATGATGGAAGTAATGACAATATGGCCAAGTTTGCAGATGATGAAAAGATAGGTGGAGGGGCTGGTAGTATTGAAGAAGCATGGAGTTTTCAGAAGGACTTGGACAGATTAGGGTGATGTGCAATGAAGTGGCAAATGGAATATAGTGCATGGTCATGCACTTTTGTAGAAAGATTAAGGGCATAGACTATTTTGTAAATGGGAGCAAAGTTGGACATCGAAGGTGCAGAGGTACTTGGGAGTCCTAGTGCAGGATTCCCTAAAGTTACCTTGCAGGTTAAGTCAGTAGTAAGGAAGGCAAATGCAATGTTTGCATCACTTTCAAGAGGACTAGAATATAAAAGGAAAGATGTAATGCTGATGTGTTGTAAGGCATTGATCATACTGGATTTTGAGTATTGTGTGTAGTTTTAGACCCTTATCTAAGAATGTATATGCTGGCATTGGAAAGACTCCAGAGGTGGCTCACAAGAATGACTCTGGGAACGAAGGCTTTAACATGTAAAGAGCACTTGATGGCTCCAGGCTCCAGGCCTGTACTCACTGGAGTTTAGAAGAATGAGGGGAGATCTCATTGAAACCTATTGCAAGGACTAGATAGCGTGGACATGGAGGAGACAGTGGGAATTTCTAGAACACGAGGGCACAGCCTTAGGATAGAAGGATGTCTCTTTAGAAACGAGATGAGGAGGAGTTTACTTAGCCAGAGTAGTGAATCTATGGAATTCACTGCCACAGCTGGCTGTGGAGATCAAGTCACTTGATTTATATTTATAGTGGAGGTTCAAAGTTCAAGTTCAAAGTACATTCCTTGTCAAAGAATGTATAAATTATAAAACCTTGAGATTTGTTTGCTTATAAAGAAAGAAACCTGAAAGAACCCAATTTAAAAAAGGCCAACACCCGATGTGCAGAGAAAGGATTTAAAAAAACACAAATCATGCAAAAAATAGAAGCAAACAACAGCATTGCAAACCAAAAATGTGTCCTCAGATCCAAACCCCAGATAGGCCCAAAGCCTTGGTATCAATCTATCACATTAGTGGGCATGGAGCACAGCAGCCGGGGCAATCTTTATAAACTTGACAGTTTTCCTAATTAGTATGGACTTCATAGATTACAGGGAAACGGCAGGAGAATGGAGTTGAGAAGGACTATAAATCAGCAATGATCGAATAGAGGAACAAACTCAATAGGCCATATGGCCTAATTCTGTTCCTATATATTATTGTTTTATGGTCCAATTGATCATGACTCCAGTTAGCAGCATTCACTAGAAGCACTTGTCAAAGCTTCAATAGCACTTTCTAACCCTAACTTCCACTTGCTTGTAAAACAAGGGGGAAGATGGACACATCGTATCCAATACGTTTGTATTGCCTTGGGCAACTTGGAACCTACAATGTGGTCACACCTTCCTTACTTGGAGATATATGTGCTCTCAAATTCACAGTGGGAATACCACGTAGGAATCAGAAAGAAGATAGTTCACCATGATCTTTTCTAAAATAATTTTGGACAGGCAGTGTGATAGTCTTGAAAACTATGTCCTCATCATGACAACAGCTTGGCAGTTTTGGCTTTCATAGCAAAAATAACCAACTGGGCAATGAAGCAGAAACCAGATAATAGCAAATTAATAGCTTAGTAGATGAATGTGTGGAAATTGACGATAAAAAGTGATGATTAGAAAAGTTTAATCAGCTGTAGCTAGTCCATGTTACTTATAGATGAGGGTGAAATGTTATGCTTACATTTATTGTTTTAAACTCTATTGGTTCTTGAAACAGATTCACAACAGCAACATACTTCTACCCAGAGCCATCTATGTAAAAAAAGTAGCACCCCAAGGCACTTCTCAAGGATGTAAATACAGCATAGTTTGTCAGCAAATAACATATAGTGTGATTAGGACATGCACTTAAGTGGCTGGACAGAAGGAAAGCTTTCACATGAAAGCTGGCAAGAAAGAAAAGGATAGGGAAGAAATCCTAGATCTCACATTCCTGCCTCTCAAAGAGGAAGTGAAGGGTGGGGTGGGGGTGAATTCACCAGGGGGAAGCATTTGTATTCATTTATTGAGATACAGCACAGAACAGGTTCTTCCAGCCCTTCAAGCTGTGCCGCCCAGCAATTCCCTGATTTAACATTAGACTATTCACAAGACTATTTAAAATCTACCAACTGGTACATTTTTGGACTGTGGGAGGAAACCAGAGCACCCGGAGGAAATCCACTGCTGTCACAGGGAGAACAGACAAACTCCTTACAGGAAGTAACAGGAGTTGAACCTGGGTTACCTGTACTGTAAAGTGTTGTGCTAGCCATTATGCAGAAGGTAGTGTGGCTGAAGGGTTTAATACACAGGAGGGGAATAAATTATCCAGATCTACTTTCAAGCCATAAGTGATTCTTGCCACAGACTGACAGCAGTTTTAGATTTAGCAAATTCCTGGGAGTAAACACATATCCCTACTATCAATAGCAAAGACAACTCAATGTACTTAAGGAACATCTAGTTGTTTATAATGTCTTCATTGATACCTCAGTGGCAACAGTATTATTCCAGTTTTAAAATATAAGCACTTGGTCCTAATTTAGTGACTACTGAGTTTTATAGAGTAATAAAGCAGAGACACATTGAAAAATTAATACAGAGACAATGCCATATCATCAGTAATAATAGGAAGTGCAATATAAGCTTACCAGTAATTCACCAACTCCAGATTCCTAATCAGTCTTTACCAAAATGCTCCCACATCTCCCTCTATTGCTTTCAATATATTATTTTGAATGTTTCCTGGGCACTGTCAAAAAAATAATCATATAAAATATGAAAACATTGCCATTGATGTGACATTTTATTAAATTATAAGTATGTGCAGCCTACATTGCAGATGTTATTGTACAGAATTCAATCTCATTTATACTCAAATGATAAAAAAGGTAGTTTGGGTCAGACTGCAGTCATCCGATGCCTTTATGAAATTTGTCTAAAGCAAACTTTAGGTGAGGTATAATAGCAGAAACTTTTGGAAATATTCAGCAGGTCAGGCAGCATCTGTGAGGAGAGAGAGAGAGAGAGAGAGAGAGAGAGAGAGTGAATTCTTCTATACCTGAAGTCTTCCTCAGAACTGGAAAAGAGAGAAAATTTGTTAGTTGTCAGCTGTTAGGCTCAGTATATAAGAGGTCTGTGTTTAATTACAGGGGCATTAGTAATTATACAAGATGTCATTGAAGCTGGATTCGAAATACTGTGTTCAGTTTTCGTCACCTTGCTGCAAACTCTATAAACTCTTCAGTATCATAGACTGTAAGACCATAAATTAAGCCTTTGGCCCATTGAGTCTGTTTCGACAATTCACCATGGCTGATCCATTTCTCTCTCAACCCCACAGCCATATGTGGCAACAAATTCTGCAAATCCATCATCCTCCTGAAGAAATTCCTCCGCATCTCTGTTCTGAAGTGACATTTCTCTATTCTGAGGTTGTGCCCTCTGATCCTAAACTCCCTCACCATAGGAAACATCCTCTCCACATCCACTCTAACTAGGCTTTTCAACATTCAATTGGCTTCAATGAGATCCCTATTAATTCGTCTAAGCTCCAATGTGTAAAGGCACAGAGCCTTCAATCGCATATGATACAATAACCCTCTCCTTCCCAGAATCATTGTCATGAACCTCCTCTGAACCCTTTCTAATATCAGCAAATCTTTTTCAAGGGTCCCAAAACTGCTCACAATACTCCAAATGAGGCCTGACCAGTGCCTTATAAAACCTCTGCATTGCATCCTTGTTTCTATAACCTAGGCCTCTCAAAATTAATGCTAACATTGCATTTGCCTTCCTCACCACCAACTCAAACTGCACAAGGACTCCCAAGTCTGTTTGCAACACAGATTTTTGAATTTTCTTCCCATTTAAAAATAGTCTATGCCTTTAGTCCTTCTACCAAAGTGCATGACCCCCATACAGTTCTTGACACCATATTCCATTTGGCACCTTTTTTGTCCATTCTCCAAAACCATCCAAGTCCTTCTGCAACCTCCCAGCTTCCCCAGCACTGCTGGCACATCCACCTATTTTCGTATCATCCACAAGCTTGGCGACAAAACCAAAAATTCTATCATCTAAATTATTGACATATAATGTACAAAGAAGTGGTCCTACACAGTCCCCTGAAGAACATCACTAGTCTCAGGTGGCCAATCAGTAAAGGATTCCATTATTTGCATCTTTGTCTCCTGCCAATCAGCCAATGCTCTATCCGTGCTAGTATTATTCCTGTAATAGTTTGGGCTCTTATCATGCACCACCTTGTTAAAGACCTTCTTGTAATCTAAGTACACAACATACATACACTAATTCCTTTCTGTCTATTTTGTCAGGCAAGATTTGCCTTTGAGGAAACAATGCTAACTTTGGCCTATTTTACAATGTGCCCCCAAGTACCCCCAAACCAATGATTAACAATTAATTCCAACATGTTCCCAAATACAGAGGTTATGCTAACTAGCCTATAGTTTCCTTTCTTCTGCCTTCATCTCTTCTTGAAGAGTTGAGTGATAGTTGCAAGTTTCCAGTCCTCCAGAACCATTCCAGAACCAAGTAATTCTTGAAAGATCCTTACTCATACCTCTGGAATCCCTTCAGCTAACTCTTTCAGAAATCCAGAGTTCTAGTTCATTTGGTTCTGCTGACTTATCTACCTTCAGACCTTTCAACTTCCCAAGCACTTTCCCCCTGGTAATACCAAATGTATTCTCTTCTTCCCCTCACACTCTCCAGCTTCTGGAATACTGCGAGTATCTTCTGCCGTGAAGACTGATGCAAAACACTTAAGTCAGTTTGTCTGCCAATTCCTTTATTCCTATTACTATCTTCAGTGTCAATTTCCAGTGATCCAATAACAACTCTCTCCTATAATTTACTCTATATATCTGAAAATACTTATAGAACATAGAACATGGAAATATACAGCTCATTACAGGCCCTTGAGCCCCCAATGTTGTGCCGACTATGTAACCTACTCTAGAAACTGCCTAGAATTTTCCTAGTGCATAGCTCTCTATTTTTCTAAGCTCCTTGTACCGATCTAAGAGGCTCTTAAAAGAACATATTGTATCTGCCTCCACCACTGCCACCAGCAGTGCATTCCACGGACCCACCTCTCTCTGTGTGAAATACTTACACCTGGCTTCCCCTTGGTACCTATTTCCAAGCATCTTAAAACTATACCCCCTTGTGTTAGCCATTCCAGCCCGGAAAAAATGCCGCTGGTTAGCCACGCGATCAATACCTCTCATCTTCTTATACTCCTCTAACAGGTCACCTCTCATTCTCCGTTGGTCCAAGGAGAAAAGGCCAAGTTCACTCAACCTGTTATCACAAGGTACGTCTTCCAATCCAGGCAACATCCTTGTAAATATCTGCACTCTCACTATAGTATCCACATCCTTCCTGTACTGAGGTGACCAGAATCGAACATAGTACTCCAAGTAGGGTCTGAACAAGGTCTTATATAGCTGTAGCATTATCTCACGGCTCTTGAACTCAATCCCGCAGTTGATGAATGCCAACACACCATGCACCTTCTTAACAACACTGTCAACCTGTGCAGCAGCTTTGAGTATCCCATGGACATGGACCCCAGACCTTTCAGGTCCTCCACTCTGCCAAGAGTCTTATTATTAATATTATATTCTGTCTTCAATTTGGACCTACCAAAATGAAGAACTTCACATTTATCTGTGTTGAAGTCCATGTGCCACTTCTCAGCGCAGTTCTGCATCCTATAATGTCCTGCTGTAACCTTTGACAACCCTCCAGACTAACCATAAGAACACTAACCTTAGTGTTATCAGGAAACTTTCTAACCCACCCTAGTACTTCTTTATCAAGGTCATTTATAAAAATCACAAAGAGGAGGGGTCCCAGAACAGATCCCTGTGGAAAACTACTGGTCACCAATCTCTATGCAGAATATGAAGCATCTACAACCTCCCGTTGTGTTCTGTGTGCAAGCCAATACTGGATGCACAAAGCGAGGTCTCCTTGGATCCCATGCCTCATTACTTTCTGAAGGAGCCTTGAATGGGGAACCTTATCAAATACCCTACTGAAATCCAAATACACTACATCCACTGCTCTACGTTCATGAATGTGTTTTGTTACTTCCTCAGATAAAGACCTGCCCTTGACAAAGCCATGCTGACTATCCAGAATCAGATTATGTCTCTCCAAATGCTCATAAATTCTGTTTTTCAGAATCTTCTCCAACAACTTGCCCACACTGAAGTCAGACTCACTGGTCTATAATTTCTTGGGTTATCTCTACTATCGTTCTTGAACAAAGGGACAACATTTGCAACCCTCCAATCCTCCAGTACTTTTCCTGTTTCTACTGATGATGCAATGATTATTGCAAGAGGCTCAGCAATCTCCTCCCTCGCTTCCCACAGTAGTCTGGGGTATATCTCATCCGGTCCTGGTGACTTATCTAACTTAATGCTTTTCAAAAGCTTCAACACATCCTCATTCTTAATGTCTATATGTTCAAGGGTTTTAGTCTGCTGTAAGTCATCCCCACAATTACCAAGATCTTTTTCCCTGATGAATAATGAAGCAAGGTATTCATTAAGTACCTCCACTACCTCCTCTGACTCTATGCACACGTTTCCACAATCACACCTGATTGATCCTATCCTCATGCAGCTTATCCTCTTGCTCTTCACATACTTGTGCAATGCCTTGGAGTTTTCCTTAATCCTGCTAAGTAAGGCCTTCTCATGGCCCCTTCTGGCTCTCCTAACTCCATTCTTAAGCTCTTTCCTAGCAACCTTGTAATTTTCTAGAGCTCTAACTGTACCTAGTTTCTTGAACCTTTCATAAGCTTTTCTTTTCTTCTTAACTAGATTTTCTACATCCTTTGTACACCATGGTTCTTTCACCCTACCATCCTTTCCCTGCCTCAATGGAACATACCTATGCAGAACTCCATGTAAGTGTACATGAAACATTGTCATAGGAAAGCAGCATCTATCAACTGAGATCCTCACCACCCAGGCCATGTTCTTTTCTCACTGCTCCCATCAGGTAGAAGGTACAAGAACTTCAGGACTGGCATCCTTAAGTTCAGGAACAGTTGCTACCCCTCAACCATCAGGATCTTGAACAAAAGAGGATAACTAGCAATTTCCCTCAGGATCAATAAATCATGTCTCTCTGTCTGTACGCCCATTTGCCCATCCATCGAGATGTAGCCACAACAAATGGTCTTACTTTAAGGACTCTTTATCTTGTTATTTCATGTTCTCATTATTGATTGCTATTTATTTGTATTTGCATTTGCAGTTTGTTGTTTTCTGGTTGATCTTTCATTGACCCTGTTATAGTTACTGTTCCAGAGATTAGCTGAATATGCCCACTGAAAAATGAATCTCAGGGTTGTATGTGGTGACATATATGTACCCTGATAATAAACATTTGCTTTGAACTTTGAAATGCTCAAAGAGAAAATTGCTTTGGGTTCTTGTGCTAAGAATTCATATTATATTCCACTGGTTGAAAAGGAACAGAAATCAGAATCAGAATAAGGTTTTTTACCATTGACATACATATGCCCGAAATTTGTTTTATTGTTGCAGCAGTACAGTGCAAAACATGCAAAAATACAGTAAGTAATAATGAGAAATAAAATCAGTAAGTAATGAAAAAGAGAATAGGGAGGTATTGTTCATAATTCATATAATATTCAGAAATCTGATGGCGGAGGGGATAAGCTGTTCCTAAAACTTTTGAGTGTGGGTCTTCAGTTTCCTGTTCCTCCTCCCTGATGGTAGTAATGGGAAGGGGGTATATCCCGGATGATGAGGGTCTTTCACGATGAATGTTGTCTTCTTGAAGCATCGCCTTTGGTAGATGACCTTGATAGTGGGAAGGGTTGTGCTCGTGATGAAGTTGGCTGAGTTACAACCCTCTGCAACTTCTTTCAATCTTGTGCATTTGTGTCTCCATAGCAGATGGTGATGCAACCAGTCAAAATACATAATAAAATAATAACGTATAGTGCATATATTGTTTCAGTAACTTATAATGCAATGCATAAGATGACGAATGGACTCACCAGGTCAGGTAGCATCTGTGGATCAGTTGACCTGAAACAATGGTCCATTTTCCTCCGTAGATACTGCTTAGTCCACTGGTGTTCTCCAAGGACTTGTGTGCTGCTCCAGATTGCAGCATCTGCAGTCTTTTGTGTCAGCAAAATACAGGGCCCTGCCACAGCTTCACTGTGCATTTAAGCAGAAAAGTACAGATAAATTTCATCCCCTGTGTAAATGTTCATTGTGCTGTGATTTCCTTGCTAACATTCAGGGTGATCTGTAACAAAGTGGGAAAGCTGGAGATGAAATTATCTGAAAAATTACTTCACATGAACCATTATGGAATCCGATCGATGGATCAACCTATATCAGCGTTTTTTTTTTCTCTCCTGAGACAAACAGTGACTTGTTTTTTTTTTCTGAACAATTACCTTTTAGCTCAAGGATTAAAATTTTGGCTCCAAAGTAAATTGGCATATCTCAGGAGTTGTACCTGAGCTGGATATACAGAAAATGTAAGCAATAATCTTACTGCCTGGGATGATCACCTTACCCTAAGCTTTGAAAACAGAACACTATCCCATTCAGATGCACAAGTTGTGAGCCAGTGCTAGGCAGGTGGTCTCATGCTGAAAAACCTGTGCTAAATTGCTGCTATTCATTATACTTTCAGGCTGTCGGCATGGATGCCAGGCGTGAGCTGGGGTAACTAATCCATTGCTGTCATAAAATGGCATGTCACTGACAAAGCATTAATTACACCATTTATTAATGGTTTAATTTCCAACATTCCCTGAATTGTGGTTCAAACCTCATTAGTGCCATTTATGAATAATATCTGCCAGTGTTCAGAACTCCATAAAGTGAAGTTTAAAAGAGAGAGAGAGAGAAAGAGTTAGATCTCTTGGGTGACAGGAGTAGAAATATCCTGGAGCATAAATTGGCATTTATGTGTGGGAATAGCAACTTCTCAATCATCTGTTAAATAATGATGTTGACTTTGAAGAACAACACCAATATCCCTGTCTCTGACACTGTCAACTGCAAGTTCAACATTTAATTAATATATTATCAAGTGTTTCCTATCATTCAAAGTCCTAACTCGTGTACATTTAAACCAGCTTAGCATTTGTCCGCAAACACTTAGTCACCATCTTCGACATGTATAAATTTGAGGACTGCTTATTTTCCCTTTCTTCTTGCAGCCCTCATGGTGCAGGATACTTCCTTCGCTGGCTTTGTCATTTAGTATCAGCAGATATTAAAAAGTCTATCATAAGTCAAAAAGAGAATAGAATGTATAAATGTTAGTGTCTGAGTATATATAAGAAGCATTGCATAGTTCCTCACCAACTAGTGACAAAAGTATGGAAGTGAAAGAGACAAAAATAGGTAATCATTTTGATATTTTAATGGCAAATGCATTGCTTAATGAGGCATAAGTACAATTAAGGTCTGACATGCTGTGTTCTGTAAGGAGTTTCAAGTTTCGTTATTAGAATACTTCATCAACTGGAGAATAATGAAATATTTAATTTGGCATTGTCTAGATCTCGCGAGGTTTTCACTCTAAATGATTTGACACCCGGGCTGTCGGGATTGTGTTAATTAAGTTCTGTTCATAATCACACAAAAAAAAACATGGCACCTTCAAACGATGAGGTTCAGAGTTTTGAAATTGATTAATGAAATGGCTACCCGGCAAAGTGTAAAATGTAAGTGATGGAAACCTTCAGTGATAGAACATATTTCATTACAGAGTTAAAAAATAAATTACGATTCATAGGTATAACTACCTCTTTATGTACAACAGCCAGAGCACGGCAAATCTGGAGGTAGAAACCTGAAGGTCAAAAGGGGGACATGAGTCTGAGAATACAGGGCCAAGGTCTGGAGGCCCAGAGGTTAGCCTGTCCTGGGGTCAGGTGCCTATTATGTGTGAGTGGGTGGGGAAGAGGCTTGTAGCACTGTTGTTATCTTGATGTGTTGTTGCTGTTGCTGCTGTCAGTGTTGTTCTGCTAAACAATGTGGGCATGCTAAGCAGGTGCTAGAATGTCTGGCCCCAGCACATCCTTAGGTGTGTTGGTTGTGAACACAAATGACACATTTCAATGTATGCTTTGGTGTACATGAGATAAACACTGTAAATCTATATCCGAGTTTAGCAAGGATGGGGAAGATATAAACAAACATTTTAGCAGATTAATGTTTATTTTTGATTCTTCATTTTGTATAGCTAATTTGTAGAATTCCACTTGTCTTTCCCTGGGGATTGATGCTGAGGTAAGGTACTTAATATTAGAACCAAGAGCAACTAATAGGCAACAAATACATCCCTGAGATTAGTCCAGTGACATAGCCATAAAGAGGAGAGAAACAGATGGTTATGACTAACCTTTAAACCAGTGAGGTTAGGCAGTTCATGCAAAACACTACTAAAACAGCAAAAAACGTTAGGCCACAATTAGTTCTGGTCACCCCCACAGAGGAAGGATGTGTCAGCACTAGAGAAAGTGCAGAAGAGATTTGCACATGGATGTGCAAACAGAGCCATTAGAACATGACCCTTTGAAACTGCTCTGCCATTCAATAAGGCCATGGCTACTGTGATCATAATTTCAACTTCATATTTCTCTTCATACCCCACTGCCTAAAATAATTTACCTTTATCTTTAATATATTTTAAGACTCTACGAACACTTCCATTAGGAAAAAAAACACACATTTCACCTGTGTCTATGAGTGATGCCTTATTATTAAATAGTGACCCTATTGGTCTAGATTCTCTCACAAGAAAACAACTTCTCTGCATCTACCCTTTCAAGATCTCTGGAGATCTTTTATGTTTCAGTCAGGTTATCACTTGCTCTTCAAATCTCCCATGGATGTAACTTTTCCTCAGAACAATTTGCTGAGGATGATGCTGTCGGGGCTGGAGGACCAATTCCAAGAGGAATGTTCAGCTTGGTCTAATCGAGCAGAAAACTGGGTAGTGTGGCTCGAAGGGCCAGAAAGGCCTACTCCACACTTAATCTCAGATAAAATAAAATAAACACTGAAGCGAGATCTAATTGAGACACACAAAAATGTTGAGCTAGACGGGAGGAAAAGAAATACATGTGAAACACATCAGTTTCCTTGGCTTCATACGTCTGGGGAAGACAACATCTGGCAGAGCCAAACTTTAGAGATTGAGGCGCACTTGATCCCACCTCAAACCTCAGTTTGTGTGGATGCTGTGTCATTTGCTACCCTGCTACCCTGTTACAAATTAATGTCTCAAAATAACAGACAGTTCACTGCATACAATTAAAGGAGTTATGTTTATGAATCTTAACTGAAGGGCTAGTAAGAATAACAAAAGGAAAAGGGCCCATTGTAATTAAACATCCAAATATGTACAAATTGGAACTCTAACTTCTCAGTTGCTCACATGCTGGGCCCTCGGTCAATGTGAAAGCACATACCACCTTCCGAACATCGCTCGCAATCCATCACGAACAAACAGGTCTCCCACAGGGGTATGCTATTGCTGGTTCTCCCCTGTATCTACCCTCTTCAACTCCTCTTGAACAAAAAAAAACTCAAGCCCGACCTGATCGTCCCTCGCCAACAAAACCTCCTGCTAATTGAATGGCACACATTCTACATCATCCCTTTTCTTCAACAATAACCCAAACAAGCTGAAAGCAGATCAGCAGCTCTTTCAGCTTTTTATCTAATAAAACAAAAGGAGACTCATTCAGTCATACTCGTTGCTAAGAAAAGTGTGAGAAATTCTGATTGTGTTTGAAGAATTGTTTTTTTGAGGTAATATGTACATATTTATTCCGTGCAACAATACAAGTTTGTGCTTTGCTTCGGTTCTAACTCTGATTCTTCTGTGACTGGGTCTCAGAGAAGATGAATTGGGCTGCATCCTCTACAACTAAAGTCAATATAAGTGCTGACACATACACCTCCACTTCCCTTGTTGAGGTGAGACCATTTTCCTTGCTTTCTTGCAGCTCTGTTATTTTATGTCCAAAATTAAGGCCAATTACTCACCTACAGTTCCCTTTAGTTACCTCTCATCTCTAAGTCTCGGGGGGGGGGAGGGGTGGCTCAGGAAACAAAGAAAGAAAATTGGAGATTTGGCCGGTGGAAATGTTTTGCTTGGCCATCTGTTAAAATGTGTGATGTTCCATCTGAATGGAGGCAGAATATAAGGTGTTTTAACATGGAGGGCATGCTTCATGAAAATTTAGTTTTAATGGAACTGTTGGTGATCTCGTCTTTGGATCAATAATTTGGCATATCAGCATAGATTGCTGTAGTTTGCTGTATGATGGGATGGTTAACTAAATCCCTGTCCAACAAATCTATCCAAACCCATGGAAATACATTGGGTAAAGCAGTCCTGTTTCCTGGGCCAACATCCACCAATCGAGGTCATATTATAGAGGAGAATTATGGAGATTATTGAGGAGGTCTTACAGAGGGATACAACATCTCAAGGAGTATAGATAGAATTAATGCATGCAGGCATTATGCCCTGAGGTTGGTTGAGACTAGAACTAGAGGTCACAGGTGAAAGGTGAAATATTTAATGTCAATCTGAGGAGGGGCTTCTTTACTCAGGGGGTGGTGTGTGTGATTATGGCATGAGCTGCCAGAAGAAGTGGCAGATGCAGGTTGAATTGTAACATTTCAGACAAGTTTCAATAGGTACATGGATGAGAGGGTATGGGGAGCCATGCTCCAAGTACAGGTATATGGGGCAAGACAGAAGGCCAGGCTAGCTTGGACTAGCAGTGTTGAAGGGCCTGGTTCTGTGTTGTACATTTTTGTTACTTTATGACTTTAATACCATCTAATCAGCTTATCTTTCTGATTGCTGCTTCTGGTTCTTCGTTGTGCAGATCTTACAGCTACTGCTTTCTGCTTTTCTATGATGACCATACTTCAAGTTCATGATAACACCCAGGCAAACGTGACATGACAGATCGTTCTTTACAGTACTGTCTGATAGGAGCACAGGCAGTCTCTACCAACAAGCAAAATATCAGCATCAGTTGAGTATTGGTTTATTTATTATTGTCACATGTACCAAGATACAATGAAAAATATTGTTTTGAGTGCCTTCCAGGCGGATCACACCTAAATTCATCAAGGCAAAGAAAAACAGAATGTAGAGTAGAGTGTTGCAGTTCCAGAGAAAGTGCAATGTAGAGACAAATGAGGTGCAAGGGCCATGACAAAGTAGTGATGTGTACGTGAGTGTTATGTGTTGTGAATTCCTTGTTTCAAGAGAGGTTCAAAATTGTATAAAATAATTTCCAGTACACAGGTGTAAAGAAGAATTAAATAATTGTTAGTCTAGATTGGATGCAAAAGAGTACAATAATAAAAATGTAATAAATATAAGGACGTAAGACAGCTTATATACTTAGATGTATTGTATGTCCATTAAGTGACACTACGCATAGTAATGTTTGTACTTAAAAGAGGATCTGAAAGGAAGTAATAAAATAGTAGTGGTGGGAGGTGTGCTGGATAGAGATGTTGATTAGCCTTACTGCTTGGGGAAAGTAACTATGTTCAAGTCAGGCGGTCTGGCCTGGATGCTACGTTGCCTCCTCCCTGATGGGAGTGGGACATACAGTCCATGAGCAGGATGAGTGGGCGGGATCCCTTTCTGATCTTTTTCAAGCACTTTACTATATCAATATTCTTGATGGATGGTAGGCTGGTATCAGTGATGATTGGGCTGTTGACCACCCATTATAGAACTTCCCTGTTGTTGCTAAATTAGAATATATTTATTGATAATTGATTTATTATTGTTACACTTACCAAGATATTGTACAGAGTAATGCATTTGTTTCCAATGCTAACCAGACAGATTATTCCGTATATAAATATATCAAGGCATTACAAATGGAAAACAATAACAGAATGGAGCATATAAAATCCTGTTACAGAGAATGTGTAAAGGCCATGAAAAGTTAGACTGAGGGATCAATACTTCATCTTTTCGTACAAGTGCACCATCCAAAATTATTATGACGCTAGGGTTGAAGTTGTCCTTGAGCTTGGCGTTGTGCACTTTCAAACAAAGGTGTCTTCTGTCTGATAGAAGGGGTCATGGGAGTGATAGGATTGGATAGTTTCTTAATTAAGAATAGCGTTAGCTATTTCACACTTTATATCAGTGCTGAGATAATATTTTAAATCTCATCTCAACACCAATATAATACAAGAAATATCTAATGTGGCATTCTTAAAAAGGCTATACAGTATTACAAAGTGTTTCCCCACCCCGGTCATTCTCTCTTCTCTCCCAGTTTCCAGTGATCTCGTTTCCTCCCACAGTCCAAAGGTGCACCAGTTGGTAGGTTAATTGGTCATTGTAAATTGGGTTAGGATTAAATTGGAGGGTTGTTGGGTGGTACGGCTTGAAGGACCAGAGTGCCTACTCCGTCCTATATCTCAATATTAAATATATATAGAGTATCCCCCGCTCCAAAGGATTTAAACTCAAATACAAATTAATTGCTGTTTATCTTTATTTGGCTCCGTCTCTACGATGATCATTTATCTTAGTTCAACTGCAGCAACAGTCTTAAACCTACTTGATAGTTGCCTCCTTTTCCTCAACATTGCAGCCTTCAAAAAGGAAGCTGATAAGAAGCTGGTGGTGAAAATTTTGCAAAGGAAGGTCCAGTGGCAGGAATCACTCTGAATTGCGAGCTGTGTAGACATATTAGGCCGAATGAGCTGAATCATCTTCTAGCAGCTAGCATTGGACACAGGATACAGAAGCCTGAAGTCTGACACCACTAGGTTCATGAATACTGCTTCCTTTCAGCCACTCAGTTCTTGAACCAATCTGCACAATCATTATCTCAATTCAACAACTCTATGACTACTTCAGCCATTTTGCAATACAATGGACTTTCTATTATTTATTTGTGCTTTTTCTTGCATTAGAGCATAGAGCATCAAACAGCACAGCACAGGAACAGGTGCTTCACCCCACAATACTGTGCCATACAAAATATATTTGTCATTATATGGCCAACTAAACTAATCCCTATACCTACACAATATCATTAGCCCTCCATTTTCCTCACATTTGTGTGCCAATCTAAATGCCTCAGAAGTCCCTAATGTATTTGCCACCACCCCAGAGAGCACATTCCAGACACCCACCACTTTCTTCGTTAAAATATTTACCTCTCACAACTCCTTTAAAATTACCCCTCTCACCTTAAATGCATGCCCTCTTGTATTAGATATTTCAACCCTAAGAAAGGGATTTTTGCTGTCTACTCTACCTATGCCTCTCATAATCTTATAAATCTCTATCAGATCTCCCTTCAGCCTCTGCTGCTCCAGAGAAAACAATCTCTCATTATGGCACATGCCCTCTAATCCAGACAATATCCTGGTAAACCTCTTCTGCACCCTTTTTAATTCCTCAACATCCTTGCTATAATAGGGCAACCAGAACTGTATGCAATACTGTACTCTAGATGCAGCTTAGCTAGAGTTTTATAAAGCTACCACATAATTTTCTGACTTTAGAGCTCAATGCTTCAACTAATAAAGGGAAGCATGTTATATACCTTCTTAACCACCCTATCAACCTGAATAGCCACTCCCAGGGGACTATGAACTTGGACTCAGGATCCCTCTGCTTATCAACACTGTTAAGGGTCTTGCCTTAACAGTGTACTGTATCTATATTTGAGAGGATACATTCTATTACTGTTTTAGCTCAATGCACTGTGTAATGATTAGATCTGTAAGTACAGTAGGCAAGACAAACTTCGCAGTCTCTCAGTACATGTGACAATAATAAACCATTTTCCATAATTTTTGTATAATTTACATTTATTGCATTACATGTCTTTCTTGTGTCTCTGATACTATGTACATGTGACACGGCTGTGGGAAAGTATTCATTGCACCTGTGTATACATGACAGTGAACATGACTTTGACAAAGGTGAAGTGTCATTTGCACCCGAGGGTAGGTGCACTGCTGAACTTTAATGACAGGACCATGGCTACAACAGTCTTTAACGTGATGCACAGTGACACCACAATAATCCTTCTCTAGACTCAATAGTTATCAGGACTGCAAAATAATAACCCGTGCATAATCAACACCATTTCTGACATGCAATTCCATAGACGTCCCTGTAGCTGAATTCTTCAGCCGGAGCTCAATGTGCAACTATTGAGCCCATACACTTAGAGCGGATTTCTGTCTTGATAATCACAGCAATACTGATTTGAATTCCAAAGGATTTGAAAGCAAATGGAACTATCTAATCTGAAACTTTATATTGTCAATGTACTTTATTATACCGCACAACTAATGAGGAAATGGTTTTGGGTGAAGATGTATGTTCATTCTTGCAAATGTTTTTGCATAGAATGTAACCAGGATACTTGAATGAATAATTCAGCAATGATATTCAGAATGGATCTGAGCTTGTGCAAAAATTATAGTCCAGGATGTATAATTATACAGCTTTTCATACATGCAGCATGCATATGATTGTCTCCAGAGAAGGGGAATTATTTTGAGGTTTATGTCTGTGCTGCAGTCAAATTATAAGTAACATCAGATACTGGTGTAGCAGCACCACTAGAACAGTAAAAGCACAATGAGATTCAACTGATTATCTCTTTCAGATGTACATTTCTGTTATCTTTAAATTATATAAAACTATTATGCAAATTGTGTTTCTCAACAAACTGAATAAAAACTATTGTTTGGCACAGTCAATCCCTGCCATATTATGACTTTGAAAGTGGTACTGCTTCACTTGTCATTATGCTTAGTCAGGCTTTCTGTAAGCTTTTAGCAAATATAGCCAATGGAAAAATCTTTGTAGTGGAACTCAATGTAATCATCCATTCAGCATTTCACTCAGAGCCAAACTCTGACAAGAAACATACTTACACAGCTTAAAGTCCAAATGTTCTAGGGGTTTTCAATGACTTTTGACAGTAAACTCATTACAGCATACTAAAAGAAGTAATTAGTCGGGGAGAATTAAGTGAAAGCAGAGAAAGTTGGAAATGATTTTCAGATCAGGCTGTATCCATGGAGAGAGCATTTCAGGTCTATGATCCTGGAAAACATTTGAGGTATAAATGTGGATTTTTGTTCTGGAGTTGCTGCTTGGAAATTCAATAGAGTGTGAGGATTGAGACCTATCAGACTGACGTTACATGTCGAAGGACTTCCCTTCATGTGCTGTACCAGTGTACACAAGTGAGATCAAGTGAGACAGACTCTGGGGATAAAAGATCCATGAGGGGTCATGGACTGGAAGGGGAGTCAGGGAGTGTGTCAGCTGTCAACTTTCAGTGGTGATGAGGCCTCTGATAACTGGTCATTTTATGCATTGCTATATTCTATTATTCATGCTCTAGATATCTTCCCTCTCTCTCAGCACTCCAAAATAAAAAAAATGCTTTACTTATAATACCACAAAGTCACTGAGATAATTTTTATACATCAATAGATCTCTAGCTCTCTGGATACTAAGGGCACAAAAAGATGCTAGGATAGTACAACAAAGTGATACTGATTTCAGAGTCAAACCTATTGTCATATGCACATGTATGCACAGATACAATGAAAAGCTTACTTGAGGCTACCATCTGGGTAGCCTCCAGACTGTTGGCATGAACATCGATTTCTTGAACTTCCGGTAATGCTTGGCCCTTCACCATCATCCATCCTATTTTCCCTCTGTCACCTTATCTTCTTGCCCACCCATCACCTCCTTCTAGTGCTTATCCCCCTTTTCTTTCTTCCATGGCCTTCTGTCCTCTTCTATCAGACTCCCCCTTCTCTGGCCCTGTATCTCTTTCATCAATCAACTTCTCAGCTCTTTATTTCATCAGGTTTCACTTATCACCTCGTGTTACTCTCTCCCCTCCACCCACCTTTTAAACACACTCAGCAGCAGTTTTTCTCCATTCCTGCTGAAGGGTCTCAGCCTAAAAAATTGACTGTACTCTTTTCCATAGATGCTGCCTGGCCTGCCGAGTTCCTCCAGTATTTTGCGTGTTTTGCTTGAAGCAGCATCACAGGCACATAGCAATAGAGACACAATCTTCACCAGAAGAACATACATTAAGCATAAATTATACAAGATTTATACAAAAGCCAACACAAGAAAAAAGCCGAAAGTCCATTGTAATGCAAAGTGATCATAATGTTGCTGTACTGAGGTAATGATTTAGGTTGCACAGTTTGGTTCAAGAAACTATTGGTTGAAGAGAAGCAGTTGTTTCGAAATTTGGAATTTTGGACTTTAGACTTTTGTAGCTCTTAACCAATGGTAGCTATGAGAAGATGGCTTAGCTCGGATGGGTGAAGATTGTTGATGATAGATGTGCCTTCTTTAAGCAGCTTCTCCTGTAGATGTTATCAATGATGGGGAGGGATGTACCCATGACGTATTGGGTTGAATTCACTACTCTTTACAGCTTGTCATATTTCCGCACATTAGAATTGCTGTACCTGATCATGATGCCATCTTGGTAGCAAAAGATCAGCCAGGATCTTGATGAATGGGGAAGTAGGATCAAAGAGCCCTGTGGTCTTTTCCTATTTCTAATCATTAAGGCTCTTTCCACATGTAGTACAGGACAGAACAGTGAAAGCTAATAACCAATGGACTCACTTGCATGGACTCTTCAAATCATGTTCTCAGTATGTGTTGCTTATGAAACCCCTTTTTACTGGGGACCTCTGGAAATGGCACGTTAGCCCCTCGTTAACAGCCACCGGGCTCAGTGCCGAGAAAACCCACCTTTTTCTGGCTTCATATGTCAAGGATGTATATGACTTTGGTACCACCAAATTCATGAGATTGGAATGTCTCCCCCATCCAGACCCTGGTTTGTGAGAATGCTGTATGATTTACTGCCCTGGCAATAGCCTGTCACTATAAAATAACAGATTACATACTGCATACAATTATAAATAAGTGTATTTATGAATGTTAATTTAACCAAAGAGTTAGTAAAGAAAAGAAAGAAAAAAAAACAAAAAAGGGACATTACAACTAAACAGTCAAATATGCAAGTCAAATCTTTCAAAAGCCATATTCATCAATCCTCGTAGACCTCTACACCTCAGATCCATTGAATCGTGTTTTCCCACCGGATCGCAGCCTATGACTTGTACTATCCAATGTCTTTTCTCTTCATCTCCCACCAAACAAAGACAAAGACGCACATTGGTGTTAGTCACAAAAGCCACTCCCCCAGCCTTCTCTAGAACCTTCTCCCCATTCCACTCTCCTGATTGGATGAAGCATTCCCGAAGCATTCCTTATCTTTAACAGTAACCCAAAGACTGCTACTACAGAAAGACAATTACATGAGATACCCTAGAACATTAGCAGTAGACCTTTACCAGGGTGTTACACTTGTTTATTTATTATTTTTTTTGTATTTCAGTTTCTTGTCTTCTGCACTCTGGTTGAATGGCCAAGTTAGATGGTCTTGCATTAATTCTGTTATTATTATTATTGTATAGATTTATTGAGTATGTCCACAAGAAAATGAATCTCAGGGTTGTATATGGTGACTTATATTCACTTTAATAATAAATTTGGATAAACCTTTGAACTTTGAGTGAATAGGGATGTTGATTGTGCCAATATAATAACCGGGAACTGCAGACAAAGCTTCAAAGTAGAGACATGGAGTGCAGCAGTGATGACACCCAAGTATAGGGAACTTCAGTATTTTATGTTAGAGCATGCATCCATTGTCATAATAGAAAATAGGATTTAGACCTGTAGGTAATCGTTATACGTCTACCCTAACAACCTCTAAAAAAAAGACAGGAAGCAGATGTTGCATATCATAACTCTTCAATGAGCAATGTGACCAAAATTACAATCATTTCAATCTGCTCCGACTTGATAAGTTGGAGCTGCAATTGGGTTTGGAGTGGAGTTTGGGAGAGTCAATGGCTAAGATTAGGGGTGGGGAGGGGAGATTCAGATAATCAGAGGATGTGAAGTGTGATTGATGGGTAGGGGAAGTCAAGAGGTGTTTTGGAACAGGTATGAAACAGTGGAATGAGGTAAAGTGGTGCAAAAGTGTGAGTCTCAAAAAAGATTTGGGACATGGATAAAGCGTGAAGGAAATATTATTGTATCTTGTTCTTATAATGACGCAGAGCAGGAGAATCAACCCATCAAGTCAATACCAACCCATTGGAAAGTGAACCCATTAGTCTCATTTCACGTCTTGTTTTTCTGTATCCCTGCAACTTCTCTCACACACCGCTCAACTCTATTTTGATTCTATTTGGACTCCATTTGGAATTCATTGTTAACACTTTATATGGTTTGGCTGCACTGCAACACTATATTCTGCACTGTTTTACTACTTCAATATACTTTTGTATGACTTGATCTGCCTGGATGACAAACGCTTTTCACTGTATCTTGGTACAAGTGACTCTAATATAATAAATCAATAATGATACAAGCTTCATCAGTGTTTTCAGGCATACACATAGCAAAGACCCAAATTTGCAGGTATTTGTGTTGGTATATATTAACCATCCAGGATAAAACATATGGTGTTTATAAATAACCAGTGAGTATACAATTAAAGCAAATTTGCATCTTTTTACACCTTGTATCAGACCTTCTATGATCAATGGTCAGAATTCTAATTACCACTCATTCAAATGTCAACTGCTTCAAAGCAGAGGAGGAACTGAATTAGATCAGTGTCTCAAGCCGGAAAGCAAGGCAGGCAAACCATTAACTCATGAAATCTTCAGCAGATGAGGATGTGAGACTGCCTTGGCTGCTGTGCTTTGTGTCTGTGAGCTTCACAGCGATTTGTGAGCTGAGACCAAGGCTTGGGCCTTCTCTGGCCTGCTCCAGGGATTTGCATCTAAGGATTTAATTTGGTTCAGAATGCTATTGCTCACTTCTATTGTTTGCATGATTTGTGCTTTATCCTCTTTCTCTGTTCGTTGGGTTTTGGTTCTTTTTTAAAATTGGGGTCTTTTGGTTTTCTTGCTTTGTGGCTGCATGTAAGCAGACGAATCTAAAGGTTGTATAACTTATACACTCTGATCATAAATACACTTTGAATCTTTTATTTTCTCCATTATTTCCTCAGCTATTCATACGAAGATGAAATATACTGGGCCATCCATTTAAGATCCAAATTCAATGACTCTTCTTGAATAATCAAGGACATGTAGAAGATGAGAAGTTATTGGGCTTTGTCTAGAAATTAATGTGAGAATAATTTAAAATTCCTTTTGAATAATATTGGCTGTGGGACAGTGGTAGCATTTCTCCTTCTGAAATTGAAGGTTGTAGGTTTGACTCTTTCTTAGAGACTAAACACTAAAATCTACTTTGATATTGGAAGTGCTCCTTTGGGACTATAAAACCTCTATGTACTTTTTCTTGTATAGTGTAAACAGTTCTTGATGGAATCTCTTAGGAAAAAACTACAGGATTGAAATGTTTTGATAATTCCTCTGTTGATCAAAGCCAGTGACTAAAATTGATTTTACAGGCATAACAATCCTCCACTCACTGCATTTCTCTCTGGAGAAGTTACCCTGATTTTTTTATAGAAGTTGCTGTAATTTCAGTTACCTCCTGAAAGAACTTTGTCTTCTAAGTTTCTTGCCTTGATTTACAATAGAGATGTTTTCTGTGATTCCTAAGTTCTTCCTTGATCTTCACTCATTGTCTAATGTGGTGACATCAAGAAAGTGATCAAGGGAGTATTCCTGCTTTCCTAGCTGGTATGAACCACTTACTCCCTGTTACACTGCTGCTATTTAAGGCAGCAATGAAAGCCCTCGCTCTTTTTCTATCCATACTGTTGTATATTGATATAGAAGGATTCTTCATTGTTGTTTCTGTAACAAATTTCTTGACCAGACAGGGCTGTTAGCCCTGAACTGAACATTCAAACCTGGAGGACAGGTGGACCACTTTTAGCCTGGCCTCTTCCTTTGACTTGTTTGACAAAGGTGACCCTACCAAGAGTCAAAAAACAAGGCCGTGACTCCAGCCAACATAGATCTCTGAGTCATTGAGGCACACAAGCCTCTAAACCATACAACGAGGTTGTGCATAGAACATAGAAATCTACAGCACATTACAAGCCCTTCATCCCACAATGTTGTGCTGACCATGTAACCTACTCCAGAGACTGCCTAGAATTTCCCTAGCGCATAGCTAAGTCCGCTTGGAGGACTACTCACCCAACATCACTAAAATGTCTTGTCTGGTCAATAACAAACTGTTCTTTGAGAAAGCTCGCTATGCACAAATGCAGAAGAATTTAATTGTATAAAAATACAAGGTTGCGTACAATTACAAGTCTAAAATTGTAATGGGTGCAATTATATTACACTGTAAAATTGCAAGACTTTCTTGCAGAATTATTAAATATCTCTAACTTGCTGATCACACAGTGAGTTACTTTTCCAACATAATGACTACTGTTATGTGATCAGTAGGAATAAACAATAAGTGCTTAGGTGACTTTTTTTAAACTTCAGTTCAAACATGCAAGATTTTAAGTACTTATTTCTGGACTGTTTGAAAACTTTTCATTTTGGGAGTTCTTTAAGAGGTATTGTAGAAATGAATTCAAAACCATGAAGCAAATTGAATGGTGTGAAATTAATAATGGGGTTACCACAATGTCAATTTGCCTCAACTTCCAGTTAACCCCAAAATGTAATTTTGCTTCAACTCCCACTTTTTTGTCACAAGTATCTGGATAATAAACCATTATGCACCTCTGTCCCAGATCAAATCCAACTGCTGCTTAGGAGATAATGTGTTGGAAGGATGAAATTAACAGATATAAAAGACGTTTTGGTGTTATTGTACTTGATTTATCAAGCAATAACCTGAAGTCAACTGCTGGTGGATTTAATTATTTCATAAATACTTCTAAAGATTTTGTGTTCAGCATTCTAAATGGAGTTCAAGATTTTCTCAAAGGTTAGAACACAAAAATCTAGGCTGGCAGACCTGTGCAGTTTCTCATTGTTGAAGGCGTGTGGGCTTTCTTTTTGGTTGAGAATTTAATCTGTTTTCCAAGATACAGGGTGAAAGGATTGCACTATTGCACTATTATGAAAAGGATGAAGATTGTGACAAGGTAGGATGAAGCTGAGTACATAATCCCTCATCAATCAGAACTGAGAATCAGGTTTAGATTTATTATCACAAACTTATATAGCAGGGTGTTGTTTTTTGCTATGACAGTGCAGTACAAAGACTTAAAAATACCATAGGTTACCAAGATTAAAAGACAAATAAATAATTAAAGAAAATAAATAATGTGGTAATGGGTACATGGTTTAATGGACTATTTGGAAATCTGATTATAGAGGAAAGGGGGCTGTTCCTGAATCACGATTTTCAGGTTTCTATACCTTCTTCCTAGTGGCTGCAATATGAAGACAATACGTCCCAATGGTGAGGGTTCTTATTGATGGATCCCGCATTCCTGAGGAGACTTGTGGCCATGATCTACTGCCTGAATGTATGATCCTCTGCAGCCTCTTGTGATACTCTGCATTGGAGGGTCCATATTAGCCTGTGATGCAACCAATCAGAATGTGCTCCACTGTACAATCATAAAATTTGTAAGTCTTTGGTGATATGCTGAATCTCATCAAGCTCCTTAGAAAGCAGAGCTCTAGGCATGTTATTTGTGATTGCATCAGTGTTGGGCCCAGAAGGGGTTCTCCAAGATGTTGACACCCAGGAATTGGAAGCTGCTCACCTCTTCCACTGTTCAAGCGTTAATGAGATATCTGTTCTCCTAGCTTCCCCTTCCACTCACTGCACTTTTCCTTGGGGGAAGTTAACTTTATTTTACATGGAGATGTTTTGTGGTTTCTGTTCCCTCACTCTTGGAACAGATTTTGCTTTTTGAGCACCTTGCCTTCTTTGTACGAGATCGTTTCCTGTGACTCGTAAATGCTGTTCCCATGCTTCACTTTTTGAGTGGATGTTATGTCATCAATAAAGGATTTTGTTTCCTGTGCTCTAATCAAAGTTCTGCATTGTAAATAAACAAGTTCCAATAAACACTAATTCTAACATTTCAAATCTATTAACTTGAACCAGTTTGAGACCATCCTGTTGCATTTTCTATTATCCAGATCTATCATTATCCAAAAAATCTTCTTTCACTCATAACATCACCTTTCAATTGTCTACAGCTGAGGTTTCCAAACCTTAAGAAAGTGAAATCCAACTTTGATTGCTAACCTTAGGCTGACAAAAAATATCATTTTCTGAAATATTCAAAGATTTGTTCACTTTAGAGCTAAGATTTTCAGTCATTGGGCATTGACTGTAATTGCCAATTTCTGCAGGGCATTGGGGAATAGGGGAAGCAACTGGGCATCTTCACCAAACAAGTAACATAGAGTAACGCTGATTCTAAATTAGAAAGCATGAAGAAAAGTATATAACTTTAAAAACATATAGAAAACAAATTAAAGAAAGGAACCTTTGTATGGAATTAACAGAAAAAGATAAAAAAGTAAACATAAAAATTTTAAAAGGTTCTTTCCTGTGACAGTTTAAACTCTGACTTTCTTCAGGACAAGATAATTTTTTCAGCAGTATTATCAATAAATTTTAATGTGTTGAAATCTTTCTCACTTCCAAGTGCATCACGCTCTAAACTTTTCAATCATCTTTACTGCAGGGCCAGTGAATAATCACAGCAAATTCACACCATTGCTAACATTTCCATGGTAAGCCTATCAGTGATTAATGGAACAAAGCAGTCCATGAAATAATTATTGAATTACGGTAACGTACCAGCCTGAATCAACAAGGAAAAATTTTGTTTGAAAATAAATGGTCCTACTCCACTCCTACATGATGATTTACCAAGATGTTTCATGAAATTCCCAGGGAACGACTTTTGTTTCCAAGGAAAGGCATGAACAGAGGAATAAACCCCTCCAAATAGAGCCATAGAGTCAAACAGCACAGAAGCAGGCTCTTCACTCCCATTATGTCCATGCTGACTGTTGTATTTATCAACATTGATCCCCTTTATTGGCAATTGGTCTGTATCCTCCTATGTCTTTGTGAGTCAAGTCTTTCAAGTGCACTTCTCAATGCTTCCTAAATGTTGTAAGGCTCTCTGCCTCCACCACTTCCTCAAGTAGTGTGTTCCTGATGCCAACCACACTAAGTGCAAAAGTATTGCCCCCCCCCACCCCCCCAGATCCCCTATCTCTTACCTCTTAATGTTATGGTCGTGACTCAACAGCGGCAGGCATCCAAATTTCAGAGCTTTTATTCCCCAGCTGCCACTATTGCTTTAAGACTCAGAGTGCCACGCTCCGTTATGGAAAGTTGGTACTTTGAGACCTCATGCTGATCACTCGGTGCTCAATTGTAGGAATTCCATTTCTAGTACTTCCGTTTGTGATTTTGCCTTTGGATTTCATTTGTGCCAACTTGTTTATTTCAATTCTAGAACTTATTCTGCAGTTCCCTTCACCACCATCCATCGCTCTCTTGTTACATTTATGATTTTTTGGTTAAGACACCCCACCTAAGGTAAAAAAAAATCATACTACCTCCTCTATTCATCTATTTTATAATTTCATATACACAGAAACATCTTAGAATTTATTTCCCATTATTGCTGGGGAGCACGATGGTGCATACTTTACAGTACCTGTGATCCAAGTTCAATTCCCGCTGCTGCCTGTAAGGAGCCTATCTGTTCTTCCTTTGACCACATAGGTTTCCTCCCCAGTACAAAACCATACCGGTTGGTAAATTAATTGGTCATTGTAAGTTGTCCCATGATTAGACTGGAAGATTGCTGGGCAGCATAGATCAAGCAACTGGAAAGGCCTACTCTGTATAATAAATTTTGCATTGCAATACATAAATAAATTAATTAATATATCACCCAATGTCACTGAATTCAAAATGCTGCCACTTCATTATTTTCTTCCAACCTTGTTCTAGCTTCTTTAGACAGATGTACAATACAGTATTCATGTCAATTGACAACACCAGAAGTAACCTTATCCAAATCTTTGGCTAAGTCTACACAAGAAAGTTCCACAACACAGGTTGTAGTCAGAGACAGGAACTTAATTACTAAATGTTCACAGGGAATATTACTTTGATAATTTTGTGATTCCAGATTGCAACAGATTTCTCTCTTCGAATCCTCATTTGTTTAGTCACTTCTTTAATCTTTGTGTGTTAGGTGATGTGACCAGAGGAAGCAGTCAGTTCTTCATTACATGAATCAATCCATGTGATTTGAAGGAAGAGTCTTCATGAATTTCCTGCTCTGCTTACCCACAATGGCTTGTGCTTGTTGTAAAGGTAACAAATGCGGCTCTTGCTTCTGTGTCGGAATACTTTCAGTTCAATTCTCACTCCAGGAACTTGGACACATAAAACCGACACTGATGTGTTCCAGTCAGTACTGCGATGCTGGAGAAGTTTACTTTTGGCTGATTTTTGGTCAATATGTGAAGACGTTCTTCTAGTTACACTCTAAAGAGCAGAGAAGTTGCCCCCTGTACCCTGGTGAACTGTGACTCACACAGATTATCCCTGCATTTTAAAAATGCTGTTCATAGGATCTTGCTATGCACAAATTGGTGGGCATATTTCAGAATCAGGTTGCTTATCATGAACAAACATTGTAGTGGTGATTACTCTTCTAAAATTACCTCATCAGCAGTAAAGCATGTTGAGGCAATATTACAGTGACTGTGAAAAAGAGATGCTAGTGCCATCTTCTTTTCATATCTGCCTGATTTTATCCCTCAAGTGCAAGGCTGAATCCCTTTCAAAGCGGCAGCGGCTCTACTAACTGCACCAAGGTTCCATTTGGTCTTACTCACTACAGTGGAAAAAATATTGCAGAACAGAAAGCATCAGTTATCAGTGCATGCCCTCATGATTAAAACTGCTAACCTTAGACGAGCCTTCTCTGCAACAATAATATTTGTCAAACTATAATTCCCTTTGGGACTCTGACAATGATGGGAAATGGGGGAGGGAATCAGCTTTCAGTTACTATGGACCCAGTGATAGAGAGTAGCTCAAAATATCAAGCAGTGAGTTTTTAAAAGAAGTATTAAATAACCATTGTAAAATGCTTATGCACAAAAGCAGCAGATTCCTTTTCTTGACAAAACGTAACCCACTCTACATATTGTGCTCCTGTTCTGCCCACCAAGCAATCTGTCTTGCTCACCTGTCTATTCATTAGATGATCTTTCAGGCTGTTTTTTTAAAACAAAAAAACACACTGCAGACATCGCTGATCATACATTGCACACAATATAATGATTTTAGCCCTTTTGGGAACATGACAATGTCGTATTTAATGCACAGTGACATAAATTGCAACTTTCAGTTGACTATCAAAGGCTGGGGACATGTAACTTGATATTCTGTTTTGCTGGATACTGCAGTGATAGTAAATAATTTTCTCAATTAATTTAGAACAACGGCCTGATCTGCTGATGTAAGACTCACACACTTATGACTCTTTTATTCAGGTTCCTGTATGTCAAAGACAACAGCTGAAGGAAAAGAGAAGACTTGCTGATCACAGCCTGCAATAGGAATTAACACTGAATTATCACCTTGTATAGAGTGATTTGACCTGGCATCTTTTTATTTGGTTAGGTTTGCTCTTGGCTTAAAAGAATGATCACTCCAGAAATTGATCCTGTCCTTGAAATCGGCTGTGCCTTTGTGAATTAATCACCACAGGGAATCTTTGTTAATCATGTGCATTCATAGATCTTCACTCAGACTCCTGGAACTTTTTGTCAAATGCATGCAATGCACATTTTAAAACTGTTTGAATATTTCATTATCAACAGAGGGTTCATTAGGATTTATGTATAAATGAATGAGTCATAAGTTGAATGGTGTGCACTGCAAAGAGTTGATTTTACAGCTAACAACATAAATTTATAGTCATTTTAAGGAGTGGAGTAAACCAATTTAGATTGGGAGATCCCAATGTAGTTTCTTTCAGAAGTAATTTTTGTGAGCAGTGAATATTTAATATATGCCAGGCAAGCAGAGTTCTTTGGTCTAGATCAGGGGTCAGCAACCTTTACCACTGAAAGAGCCACTTGGACCCGTTTCCCACAGAAAAGAAAACACTGGGAGCCGCAAAACCCGTTTGACATTTAAAATGAAATAACACTGCATACAACGTTTTTTTTGCCTTTATGCTATGTATAAACAAACTATAATGTGTTGCATTTATGAAATTGATGAACTCCTGCAGAGAAAACGAAATTACATTTCTGCATGCAACAAAAACATTTTGAACTCCGAAAAAAAGACGTTGGGTTGAAAGTTACTTTAAAGTAAAATACTCAATGTCTATTTGAGTCCTTCTTGTATTTATGAAAAACGCCGAACTTAAATTTTCCACCAGCAGCAAACCAAAAATAACATCAGCCAGCTGTCAGCCTGAAAAATAAAAGGACTATTTCACTGAACAATGAAAAAATATGAATACACATAAAATAATAGGCAATTAAAATATTTATCATACTTGGTTAATGGGATTTCTGCTCCTGGACCTCAGCGCACAGCGTCTGCACATCAGGGCTGTATGACGTCACCTTCATCTTTACACAGGATCGCAAGCTGTCATCTGTGAGGCATGCGCGATGTTTGTTTTTAATAAAGTTCATGTTGGAGAACACCTGCTCACTTACATATGTGGATCCAAAGATCGACAGGACTCAAAGCGCATACTTTTTAATGTTTACATAAATGTTTCGAACACAAGTTTGTCCGGTTTTGGAAGGTTTTCAATATCACTCCATTTGTGTTTCTGAGCAAGAACGGGCAACATCTTCAAGGTCTGCTGTCAAGCGTCTAAACTTGGACACCCATATGTCTTTGTCGGCTATGTCGGCCAGTTCCATCTCAAGATCAGGTTGACTCACACCTGCCAATGCAGTCGTATTCAGTAGGGAAGGATCGATGCTTAAGGGAGTGACCGGGAAGGATAATGTGTTTTTTTCCTCTCTGAACTCACAGAAGCGTTTCCCAAACGATGTTTGCATTGCGATGATTGCAGAATGTAAATACTCCGAAATTATCATGTCGTGACCTTGTTTGAACTCTCTCAAATTGGGGAAGTGAGACAAAGTGCCTTTCTGTAAATCTCTGGCAAGCACTGTCAACTTGCGCTCGAATGCCAAAACATCCTCCAACATGTGCAGGGCTGTACGTCCTTTCCCCTGAAGAGCTGTGTTCAGCGTGTTCAGGTGCGCTGTCATGTCTACCATGAAGTGTAGCTTTTCCAGCCACTCTGGCTGTTCCAGCTCAGGAAAGGTGAGCCCTTTGCTGCCCAGGAAAGTTTTCACTTCTTCCAGACACGCGACAAAGCGTTTCAGCACCTTCCGTCTGGACAGCCAGCGATAAAAACACGTTGTAGCGGTGTCAGTAAACTGCAGTCAAAGATAGCTTTATTCGAACTAAACAGCCTTGCTTTTCAGCTTCCCTCAACCCAGCCCCCATGGACGCAGATGCTGCAAAAGACGCGTACTCACAAACCCCCGTAGGCTATCTCCCTTAGCCGGAATGCTGGCTAATTGTGAGCCGTTTTATGATGTGGCAGGAAATGTGTCGCTACACTTAGGTTGTACAAGATCACCATAATTACATTTCAAAAGCTAACAAACTAACATAAAATACATTTTAATTAAATACTGACCAATTATTTCCCAAAGCCACAGGGAGCCGCAGCACAGAGGTGAAAGAGCCACAAATGGCTCGGGAGCCGCAGGTTGCCGACCCCCGGTCTAGATGATATCGCGCTCCCTGAAATTGAAGATGTTCTATCCGTTCACTCCACTGGAGAATATAGTGTCACACACCTGACTCATACTTCACTGATGGTAGACAACCACTGGGAAGTGAGAGGGTGAGTCACCTACTACATAAAACTCCTGATGAACGATGTTGCTCCATTTAAGATGTGGGTTAAAATTGCAGTCCTCCAGATGTTCATTCTGATTGTCCTCTGATGCAACTGAGAGGCAAGCAATAAAGAAGTTATCATATAACTGGAAATTGCAGATTTTTCAATGCATTATTACTTTAATAATTTCACTCAAAATAATCTCTAAGATCAAATGTGAAAGGTGTATGTATTTAAGAAAATATGGAACATAGAACACTACAGCACAGTGAAAACTCTTTGGTCCACAATGTCAATTTAAACTACTCCTTGACCAATCTAACCCTTCCCTCCTACACGGCCCATAACCTTCCATTTTTCTTTCATTCATGTGCAATAGTGAAATATGATTTAACCATTGCCATTATGGTAACCAAATATTCTAATCTCAGTGGCAACTGTATTAGATTCACCTGTACACCTGCTCATTAATGCAAGTATCTAATCAGACAATCACATGGCAGCAGCTAAATGCATAAAAACATACATGCATGGTCAAGAGGTTCAGTTGTTGTTCAGACCAAAAAGCAGAATGGGAAAGAACTGTCTTCTAAGTGACTTTGATGGTGGAATTACTGTCGGTGTTAGACGGGGTGGCTTGTATATCTCAGAAACTGTCATATTCCTGGGATTTTCACACACACCAGTCTCTACAGTTTACAAACATGGTGAGAAAATTTAAAAAAAAAACAGACACTCAGTGAGTAGCAGTTCTGTGGGTGAAAACACTTTGATAATTTGAAAGGTCAGATTTGGGTAAGATTACAAGACAGCAACAGTAGCTCAAGTTACCACCTGTTACAACAGCGATGTGCAGAAGAACATCGTTGAATGCACAACTCATCAAACTAGGTGGACTAGAGCTGCAGAAGACCATGAACATACACTCAGTGTATATTAGAAAGTGATATTACTATCAAGAGATTTAAGTTACTGATTATTTGGTCTCCTTCAACCAAACAGATTTTGTCGTTAGTTTGACAGCTGCAATATTACCATGATAGTTGAATCAAATACCCACAATATGTGTGTGTACATCTGACACAGATCTCTGCCCTGCATTTTTCATTAATTCTTCTGATGTGATGTTTGAGATTATGACTGACAATCTAACAAATTAACCTATAGCCTAACTGTTCAATTGAATAGTTGGAATGACATTGAGACTTCAATCTAAAAGTGCTCCAAACCAGAAATTCACACTCTGTTCCCCGAACTGTGCAATTAATTCTCCTCTATCAGAGGGTGAAAAACACACTAGATTTGTTTATATGCATAAACATTATTTGCATTTAACTGTGAATAACTTATGTAATGTTTACCAGCATATGCAGTGAATTAAATATTCCTGCTCTGACTTTATTCCAAGTGTTGCCTTGTCACCTGTCTCAGTGGGTAATATTACTATTGCTGAGGTTGCAGGAGCAGGTCCCACTCCAGAAACCAGAACACATTACCTGTTTCTCACTCTACAAACGCTGATTGACCACTTGAATGTCTCTGACATTTCCTGTATTTATATCAGATTTTCAGCATTTACAGTTTAAAAAAAATTCACCTGAGCTCAAACAACCGGGTAAAGAGTGCAGCAGGAGTACTGACTTCAGAAGCATGGTTCAACATTTTATTCTCAGCAAGTTGTAAAATACTCTTTGCACTATTTTGAAGAAGAAAAAAAAGAATTATCGCTAGTTGTCTGACCAGTTTTTAACTCCGATTGATACTGCTGAAACTGATTATCTTATTACCATCCCATCACAGTTTATGAGAACGTGCTGTGTCAACATAGTCCAACGCTTCTTCACAAAGGGCTTTGGCATATTGTGAAAGGGGCCGGAAGGTGATATAGTAATTCAAATCCTTCTCCATTTGATGAACTTGAAGGAAGAAACATTTGGGGAAGCAACAAAACAGCACATGACATCCGGAAACATGGTCATGAAGAAGGCTTCAGTCATTTGTCATTTATATCAGTTATCTTTTTAATTGACCAACTTAAATGTAAACAGAGAATTTGAAATGAAATCAGAATCAGATATAAATGACATGCTGTATGTCATGAAATCTGTTGTCTACAGTCGTAGTACAGTTTAATATGTAAAATATTATAAGTTACAATAAGAAATATTTAAACAAAATAAGTAGTGCAAAAAAGAGAGCAAATAGTGAGGTAGTGTTCATGGGTTCATGGTCTATTCAGAAATCTGATGGTGGGGGGGAAGAAGTTGTTCCTAAAACACTGAGTGTTAAACAAAAAACTATTAGAAATGCACATCAAGCCATTCAGTGTTTTCAGAGAATAAAATAGAGTTAACTTTTCAGTTTCATGAATTTACAACAGAACCCAATAATTAGTTTGATTTTGCTTACAAAAACTTATATAATTTCATTGCCTGATAGTAGATCTATTACAAGTTTGCAAAATGAAAAGTATAGACACTTAATTGACATTGGTTTAGCTTAAATATATCATGTTTATAACTGAGGAAAGTTATTTAGATTAGTTTGTTAAATTCTGTTATAACTTGAGTTTCTAATTTTTCTCAATGCATTAATCACCACCAATCTCTCCATAAGAAAACAAAACGCTCCATCTCATGTAATCATGACACTTCATTTCTAAGTTGCTAACTTGCATTTGCCATGATGGGTCAAATTGCTTTTGTCGAGTTGGAGTCACCTGTACCACCAGGACATGGGGTTTTAACTCACCTACATCCAGAACTAGTTTATCTTGCTTGGGATATCTGTAGAAGATCATGATTTTCTTTGCCCATGAAGTGAAATTTGATGATTTTTTTCAGTTTCGGCATCCACCAAGTTTTGTTAAGAAGTACCCAAGAAATCTGGATCTTGACTGTAAAGACAAGTGGAGGGGCAGATAGTACTGTGGAGAAAGGGTGTCTGCAGGACTTGTACACATTGAGAGAGAGAGCAAAGAAGTGGCAGATAGAATGCAGTGTATGGAAGTGTATGGTCATGCACTTTGATTGAAGAATAAAGACATTGACTATTTTCCAAATGGGGAAAAAAATTCAAAAAATGAAAGTTCAAAGAAACTTGGGAATCCTTGTGCAGGGTTTTGGGAAGGTTAACTTGCAGACATAATTGCTAATAAGGAAGGCAAATGCAATGTTACCATTCATTATGAGGGAACTAGAATATTAAAGCAAAGCTATAATGCTTAAGGCTTTATAGAGCACAGACCACATTTAGAGTATTTTAAGGTGTTTTGGGTCCCATATCTCAGGAAGAATATGATTTTGTAGAGTGTCCTGGGAAGTTTACAAGAATGTTCCCAGGGATGAAAGAGTTAATGTATGTATGAAGAGTGTCTGATGGCTCAGTGTCTATACTTGCTGGAAGTCAAGGAGGGATCTCATTGAAACATTGCGAATAATGAAAAGCCTGTACCCAATGGATGTGAAGAGGGTGTTTCCTGTAACGGAAGACTCTAGCATCAGAGGGAACAGCCTCAGAATAAAAGAATGTCATTTTAGAATGGAGCGGAGGAGATATTTCTTTAGCTGGAAGGTGGTGGATCATGGAATTCATTTCCACAGATGGCTGTGGAGGCCATGTCATTGGGTGTATTGTAAGTGGAGTTTGATATGTGTTTGATTACTTACTTATTTAATTTTATTTAGAGATACAGCATGATTAGGCTCTTCTGGCCCTTCAGGAGCATCGCGCCAGCAACCCCCGATTCAACCCTACGCCAATCATGGGAAAATTTACTATGACCAAATTACATACCAACTCGCAGGTGTCTGGACTGTGGAAGGAAACTGGATCACCCAGAAAAAAAATGCATTCCACAGAAAGAATGTACAGACAATAGCAGAATTGTACCCCACATTCCAACACCCTGAGCTTTAATACTGTCACTCTAACCACTACGCTACTGTGGTGTAGTTTAGTAAGCATGTCAAAAGTTATGAGGAGAAAGGAGGAGAATGGCATTGAGAGGGAATAGTAAATCAGCTATAATTGAATGACAAAGTAGACTCAATGAGCTGACTGGCTCATTTCTACTCCCATATCTTATGGTCCTATGCATTTCACTTGCTGTTGTCCATGCTAAATAAAGAAGTCACACAAGGGACAGAAGAGATTCTGCAGTTGCTGTAAATCTTGAGCATATATAAACAAAATGCTGGAAGAACTCAACATTTCAGGAGGAAAATGAACTGCTGATGTTCTGGGTGAGGCCCCTCATCAGCATTGGAAAGGATGGGTCAGAAGCCAGATTAAAAAAGAATGGGGGCCATCTGCTTGAACAGGCCGCCTACTTGTGTTAACATCCTCCTCCTCCATGTCAAAACATCAGCATTTCCTTCTGTTCCTTTCTCAGCACATTCTCACTAAGGTTCCCTTTGAATATGTTGCTGCTATCTGTCTCAATCTGTCTTTGTGATAGTAAACACCACATCCTTTTGCACAAAAGTTTTGCCTGAGTTCCCAGTTTCATTTATAAGTGACTAACATGTTAATGCCCCCGAAATGTTGTTTGCCCCACAAGGGAGATTTTTTTTTTCTGGATATCTCTCCATCAATTCTTTTTGCTGATTTACCAGCCCCTCAACTTCCTTGCTTTTCAAGCAAAGAGTCTGTTCAATCTTTCCTAATAATTAGTGTCTTAGTTCTGGTATGATTCATGTTACTTATGTAGTAGGTCACAACTGTCAGGTTTCCAAGATGGGTGAATGGTGACTACTCTACTTCATCTGTGTTTAATAGATATTGTTTTCTCTTTCCCACCTCTGACTTCATAATTCCTCCTGTTTTCCACCTTTAACACTGACACACAAGGCTGATTTGCTTTGCTGAGTCCAGCTCATTTAGACTGCCACAGAACTACAGTTGCAACAGTGAGAATTGATTATTAAGGATCTAACTGGCAGGAGCTAGGTCTGGGAGTGAGGAATGACCTGCTGTTTGGCCAATTGAAGCATCGGGCCGATCGAAAAGGTCAGAGTGTTGGTGTCAAGGGCAAGGAATGAGCCCGTGTCAGCTCACTGCTAAGGAAGTTTGCTCATTTCTGCACTGAACTGAGGCTGTGGCCTGCATCTAATGGGTCTTGGATAGGCGCTGACTGGCTTTGTAGCTTTGAACTTCAGTTCTCAGTGATATTTGCTTATTTTTATTGTTTGCACGATTTGTTTTTTTAATGGTTTCTTTGTTTTGTGGCTGGCTGTAAGGAGACAAACCTCGACGTTGTATATAGTATACAAAACTTTGAGAAGAAATATACTTTGAACTTTGATATTTGAACCCTAAAATACAGAAAGGAGATGATATTGACCAATGGGCTCAGTGTTGTATTATTAGTGATGTATTTGGAAATGAGACAGTCTAAGCTGGAATGGTGAACTTTTTTGAAATGTGTGTCCAACCTGGTGATAATCTTCTAACAATTTCTCTCATATACCCTAGTAACTTTGAAAAGAGGTTATTATTGATTAATGAATTAGTAACAATAATGATGGTCCTTTTTAAGGAAAAAGGATGCATCCTGTTACATATGTACATGCATTCATTGTTTTACTATTAATAAAAGTATAACAAAGACACACTGAAATAATTGAAGCATTTTAGAAAACCTGTACAAAAATATTATTTTTTTAAAGGCAATTGGGAAAAAAACATTATAAGCAAAGCAAATATGATGCCAACTGGCTCAAGTATTTACTATCTAAATACTGATGTGTACACTAGATCTATGAGAATTTTAAAATGTATCATCCAACATCACGTTTTTGCAACTGTCTAACTGTCATGCCAAGCTGGCATGAAAGGTTTCTCATGAGAACATCTTACTGTTCTGGCATTGTATAAGTTCAGTCACTGCTTTATTTTGTGGTAAAGATAATCATTATGTATCATTTTATAATGGGTAGCATTTAAAGAATTTGAGGGGTGGCACTACTTGCCAAGTGCCAATAAAACTTTTGCATGTGCCTCGGGTTTTTCACCCCAGGGCTAAATTATCAGGCTTGTAGAGGGATAGGAAAGTTCTCAACCTAGGGTCTTTTTGTTATGTAACCCTTACCCAACAGGCTGGTATATGTCTAGGGGAAAAAGGGATCCAGCCACTCTCCAACCCACCTCCCGTACACGCAGGTGCTGTGAGAATCGAATTTACGCCTCGAGCCCGCCAACAGTATCAAATCCACAACAAATACCGTTATGAAATACACTTTAAAGAGTTTACTAAAATTAAAAAGAGTAGTAAGCAATACAATATATATACACAAGGAAAAAAACAAAAGGCGCCACTTATCAAAGTTCAGTCTGTTTAGTGCACTCGTTGGAGCTCAATCAACGAACCAATCGACCCATCCAGCCGTCGCACCTGGGACCACCCCGGTGGTCTTACGAGCAGTCCAGCACACGTCCACCTTCTTCAGTCTCTTCTTCGGCCTCTCCCCCCAAAAAACCCGCGAAAACCCCTCCCCCAAGTTCCCAGCATCACAAGACACAATGACATTCCCCATTGATTAACAAATGAATACAATTACCATATCAGCCATTCTAAAGTGAAACAACGGCTAGAGAAACACTTATCCGACAAAGAAACATTCCTACTTGTAACAAACCAAAGAGGCCATTTTGAGTAACATACCCAGGACATTGTACATTCTCTCCCCACCAGCAAATGTCATGCCCTCATGGCATTACTAGAGGTCCCCAAAGCTTCTTGCAACACACAAAACCCAACCCAGGTGCAGAAGGCAATGACATAACTACCCAGAGCAGTAGAAATCACACTCGGTTCTCCCGGTACCACATATGTCAACTGCTCCGGGGGGCGCCTAATCCTCTGAGATCTCCATACCCCTTCTGCCCCACTGGGCTCCCTCGTCACCTGCGAACCCACTGTCTCGGACACCCCAGGTCTACCTGACAGACCCGCACCCCCTTCCTCACAGGGGTCCTCCCTCACCCGAGATCTCTCCGGCTCACGCTCAGGTTCCACCCTATCTCCCACCAATGTAAGCTGCCTCTCCATCTGACCCTCAAGACCTTCCCTCCTCTCACCCAATTCAGTATGGGAAGGGCCAGGAGCCTCCTCTCCTGGTACTGGAGCACCAGCGAATAGGAATGGGACCCACTCATCTGAGTCATCCTCCTCTGAATCGGTAGCCATTCCCGAGTGAGGGACCTGTCCCCGCTCTTCAACAGCGGGCTCTTCCCGTTCTCCGCTCCCTCGCAGAGTCCTTGTACTGGGCGTAACCTCCCATTCAGGCTCCTTATCCACCTGCACCGCTTGACCCAGTGGCAGCAGGTGATTCCTATGGAGTACCTTGATAGGCCCTTTTCCATCCTCGGGTTTCACCCGGTAAACTGGCAGGTTCGGCATCTGGCTCTCTATTACATAGGGGCTGGCCGCCCATCGATCTGCCAACTTGTGCTTACCAGGGAGTCCCAAATTCCGTAAAAGGACCCGGTCGCCCGGTAATAATTGTACAAACTTCACCTTTCGATCATACCGCATCTTATTCCGCTGATTTTGTCTGGTAGCCGCCGCCTCGGCCAACTCGTACGCCCGCTGTAACTCCCTCTTCATGTCGGACACGTACTTTAGATGGGACTTCCCGGGAAATTCACCCACTCCACCTCCAAAACACACGTCAATGGGCAACCTCGCTTCCCGCCCAAACATCAGATAATAGGGTGAATACCCTGTAGCCTCATTGCGAGTACAATTGTAACAGTGAACCAATTGTCCAATATGACGACTCCACCTGCTTTTCTGCCCAATCTCCAGCGTCCCGAGCATATCCAACAGGGTCCTGTTGAATCTCTCTGGCTGAGGATCTCCCTGTGGGTGGTAAGGGGTAGTCCTGGATTTCTCAACCCCAAGCATAGTCAGTAATTCCTGGATAAGGCGGCTCTCAAAGTCCCGCCCCTGATCACTATGGATTCGCCTGGGAAGGCCGTAATGCACAAAGTACTTCTCCCATAACACCTTCGCCACTGTCGTCGCCTTCTGATCCTTGGTGGGAAATGCCTGAGCATAGCGAGTGTAATGATCGGTGATGACTAATACATTCGCGGTGTTGTTGGTGTCAGGCTCAATCGACAGGAAATCCATACATACCAGGTCCAGAGGTCCCGCACTTTGCAAGTGCGACAGTGGAGCTGCCAATGCTGGCAGGGTCTTCCTCTGGATGCAACGATGGCATCCCCTACAGTATTCTTCGACGTCCCCCCTCATCCGGGGCCAGTAGAACCGGTCTTTGAGTAATCCATATGTCTTTTCCACCCCCAAATGTCCAGAATTATCATGTAAGGCCTGGAGTACAGTCTGGCGATACTCCTCCGGCAGGACCAGTTGCCAACAGCGGGGTTGGTCCGGAGGCGTCGTTACCCGGTACAAGATTTTGTTCTTTAACTTCAACCGAGACCACTCCTTCAACAACAGAGGCACGTATGGGTGTTTCGCCTTCTCAGCCAACGCCCCATCCCCCTTCTCGACAGCTCTCCACACTGTGCCAATGCCCGGGTCATTTTGCTGAGCAGTTGCCACTTCCCCCGGACTCAGTTCCGGCAATTGTTTAGTCCCCAGAGCGGTCAGGTCACAGTAAACTAGGGGTATGGCGTCGTCAAAAACCCCCAAATGGTCCACGGCTCGTTCCAGCCTCCCTCTTCCCTCGGCCTTCACGGTGATAACAAACTGACACATCGCCTTCACTCCAGGGGCAGGGACACTCTCCCACTCCTCGTCCCTCTCCTCCTCCCCCGGCTCCCGACGAGACAATGCATCCGCATCGATATTCTTGCTTCTGGGGCGGTACCTCAGGCTGAAATCATATACCGACAATGCCGCCAGCCACCGATGTCCTGTGGCATCCAGCTTCGCCGAAGTCAAAATATAAGTGAGAGGATTGTTATCCGTTCTCACCTCAAACTTGGCTCCGTAAAGGTAATCGCTCAGCTTGTCCACCACCGCCCACTTCAGCGCCAGGAACTCCAACTTGTGAGTGGGATAGTTTCTCTCCGATGGCGACAAGCTTCGGCGGACAAAGGCTACCGGCCTCAATGCTTTGCCATGCTCCTGGTACAGAACAGCCCCGAGACCCTCTCGGCTGGCATCCGTGTGCAGCACATATGGCTTCTGGGGATCGGCAAAAGCCAACACCGGGGCCTGGGTCAGTGCCCTTTTCAAAGATCGGAACGCCTCTTCACATTGATCATCCCATCTCGAGCCAAAAGGTTCCGCCGGGTTCCAGTATCCTCCAGCATCCTGCCTCTGGTTCCCCGTCCTCTTCTTCCCCACCGGGGGATAGCCACACAACAGCTGAGTCAACAGGTGACACACTTTGGCGTATCCTTTCACAAATCGCCGGTAATACCCACAGAACCCAAAAAATGAGCGCAGAGCACCCACTTTCTGGGGTCTCGGCCAGGTGGTCACGGCCTCTATCTTGGTTGGATCAGTAGCCACTCCCTCTCGCGAAATGATATGGCCAATGTAGTTAACCGATGACTTGCAGAACTGGCATTTGTCCAGGGAAAGCTTCAACCCTTCTTCATTAAGCCGGCCCAACACCTTCAACAGTCTCTCCTCATGTTCCTCCAAAGTCGATCCAAACACTATCAAATCGTCCAGGTACACCAGCACCTCCAACAGATTCATATCCCCCACAGTTCTCTCCATGAGCCTCTGGAAGGTGGCTGGGGCTCTGGATATGCCTTGGGGCATTCGTTCGAACTGAAAGAACCCCAGCGGGCAGATAAAAGCGGTCTTCTCTTTATCGGCCGCACTCATCGGGATCTGGTAATACCCACTTCTTAAATCCAGCACACTGAACCACTTTGCACCGCTCAGGCAGGCCAAAGCATCCTCGACTCTTGGGACAGTATATTGATCAGGGACAGTTCGCCGATTCAACGTCCTGTAGTCAACACACATGCGCACTCGCCCATTCTTCTTCCGTGCCACCACTATTGGGGACGCATAAGGACTTCGAGACTCAGCTATGATTCCGGCCTCCTTCAACTTGCACAAGTGCTGTCGCACGTCCTCAACATCTGCCGGAGCCAGCCGCCGGGATCTCTCTCGGAACGGGGTGTCCTCCGTCACCCGGATGGTGTGGCGAGTGCTTTTGGAGCAGCCAACATCAAACTCGCCCCGAGAAAAAACAGCTTCCATCTTCAGCATCTTCTCCACTAGCCTGCGTTTCCACTACGGCGACACTGGGGAATCCCCGAAGTTAAAGGCTTCAGCGGTCAGCTCCCTTCGATGCTCCGATCCCTCCCCGTTAGGGGTCCGCACTGGTGCGCTGGACATTACCGTCACCGGGAACAGATGTGCCAGCGGCATTCCCCTCTTAAAGGTGATTTCTCTTGCCCTGGTGTTCCTGACACTTATAGCTATACGCCTCGCATGTACCACCCCTGGTCTCTGCACTTTGGGCCTCACCAGCGCCCCCGCCGGAAATCGTGTCTCCCCTTCAAGATCGTCTGGGGCGTCTACTAACAGAGCTTCTCCCGTCGGCACTCCTGGGAATCTGGGGGTCCCCATCACTAGGGCTACCTCCCCGGGTCGGATCACCTTGGGCCTCGCCTGCGTACACCACACCGTCCCTCGTTTACACTCCGGGTCCAGCCCTTGGGAGGCAACCCCTTCTGCGAACACTGCTCGAAACACTGGATGCACCGAGAGGGTCTCCAGAAAGTCTTCCCCCCTTTCTCCTTACAAGCTCCCAGGAGCCGTCGCACAACTGGGGAGTTAGTCCCCACCAGGAGGGCAGCACCACCGGTTTCCACCGGGTCAGGACACACCAACACCAACGTCTCAATAGCTTCCGACACTCCCACATCGCCCTCCGAGAACTCCAATCTCACCGATAGGTACCCATCGTACGGGTAGTCACCCTCGCTCACACCCCAAATCTGCAGGGCGTCAAATGGTGTTACGGGCAAATGCTTTAGATGTTGATTGTAGAAAGACCGGTACAATAAGGTCACCTGCGATCCAGTATCAAGAACGGCTTTTGCGTAAACTCCCTCTATCCGTAGACCCACACTGGCACGGGGTCCTACCAGCCCATCCGGAACAGAGGCGTGGGCACCCGGTGGTCTTCCGGCTGATCTCTGGGAACGTGTTCCTCCAGAGGCTCCAGTCCATTCCCTCACTGAGCCTCTCCTAAGTTTCCCCGACACCTCTCCCTTCTTAGTCGCAGGGGGGCTTGTCCTCCGCGGGACTCCTTGTCTCTCACAATCCCACCTAAAGTGACCCTCCTCTCCACAGCTATAGCACACCCTTGGCCTTCCACAGTCCCGCCTGAAATGCCCCTCTTTCCCACAGTTAAAGCACACACTGCCGGCCGCCCCTCCTCTCCCAGGACGGCTCCTGCTCCCAATCCACTGCACTGATCGCCCCTGAGAGTAGGTACCTCCCCTGTCCCTCCCCTCCAAAGGGGGTTCCCTACTCCCCGGGGGTTTGTCATTCCTCCACTCAGCCACCACTTCCTGTATCGCTGAGGATCGCTCCCGTAGGCCCGTGCCCCTTTTCCGCCCCAATGCTCTCTCTTCCTCTCGCACCTCTCTAATCAGTTGCCCGAAGGATGGAGGGGGACCTTTCCTATAAGCCTGCCGGATAGTCCATGCCACCTTGTCCTCCTCCAGAGAGCCACTGAATAGCTGACTCATCCTCACGCTAGCCACGTCAGTCGCCTTCACTACCCCTCGGCGCCGCAGCCCCGAGAGCATCCCCTCCATCCTAAATATGTACTCGGAGAGCTTTTCCCCTCTCCATTGTTCCAGGCGTTGAAACTCTGCTAAAAGCAGCCAGGGTGCCCCTGACAACCCAAACGCTCCCTCCAAAACTTCTAGGCAGTCCTCCACTGAGGCCCCAGGCTTCTCAGCTTTTAACTCCCGGATGGTTTTGGCTGCTAAACCCCTCAAACTTCCCAGCAATCGCTGCCTCTTCTCCTCCTCCGAGCCTGGCCACTCCTCTAACATCAAAGACTTATGCTCGATCCAGGTCTCATAGTCTACCTCCCCGTCCGGAGTAGGCTTGGCTCCGGAGAACACCCCCAGCTTCAGCCGTGGCCTCTCGGCCACTCCCACCAGGGAATTAAGTGCGGCTGCCAGCTCCGAGACTTCCACCCTACCTGGGGAGCGGGGCTTAGTCACGACTCCCTCCTCCCACCTCCCTTTACTAGTGCCGGGCACCTCTCTGGGGTCCACCTCTAGCTCTAACTCTTCCCCCGATGTCTCCTCAGCCTCATCCTTGTAGGTGTGGAGCCCCCACGGCCCCGCCTCCCCCGGTACACTGACCGTCGCCGGCAGTTCCACTGTCCTGATGTCAGCACTCGTACGAACCAACACCCAGCTAGACTCTACCTCTTTACCACACCGTCTAGCTACCAATTCTACCTGCCCAATACCCTTCACCGAACTTAAACCCTTCACTATCGCGTCTCCCGAAACTCGAACATCCACTCTGCTCACTACGCATGCGTACTGTACCGGTACACCTTCAAACTGGCACCAACAAACAAACTTGTCTCTGTCCATCTCCGCTCTGCTGCCTGCACGATTCCACAGCCCCTGACAATCCAATCCGGGACGAGCACCCCACAAATGTAACCCTTACCCAACAGGCTGGTATATGTCTAGGGGAAAAAGGGATCCAGCCACACTCCAACCCACCTCCCGTACACGCAGGTGCTGTGAGAATCGAGTTTACGCCTCGAGCCCGCCAACAGTATCAAATCCACAACAAATACCGTTATGAAATACACTTTAAAGAGTTTACTAAAATTAAAAAGAGTAGTAAGCAATACAATATATATACACTGATGCACCATCAATAACTCACACTGAGACGTAGGCGAGATATCGGCTTTTATTGACTGGAAGAAGGAACCAGGAGTGAGTGTCTATCATACAAGGTCTTGGAGACTGAGGCCGAGCGTCAGGCCGCAGGTCTCCTTTATACAGGGGCCTGTGGGAGGAGCCACAGGAGCAGTCAGCAGGGGCGTGTCCAGACAGGCACATAGTTCACCACATACACAAGGAAAAAAACAAAAGGCGCCACTTATCAAAGTTCAGTCTGTTTAGTGCACTCGTTGGAGCTCAATCAACGAACCAATCGACCCATCCGGCCGTCGCACCTGGGACCACCCCGGTGGTCTTACGAGCAGTCCAGCACACGTCCACCTTCTTCAGTCTCTTCTTCGGCCTCTCCCCCCAAAAAACCCGCGAAAACCCCTCCCCCAAGTTCCCAGCATCACAAGACACAATGACATTCCCCATTGATTAACAAATGAATACAATTACCATATCAGCCATTCTAAAGTGAAACAACGGCTAGAGAAACACTTATCCGACAAAGAAACATTCCTACTTGTAACAAACCAAAGAGGCCATTTTGAGTAACATACCCAGGACATTGTACAGTTATTTTACCAACCCCTCAGTTTTCTCACTTTTTTGAGCATAGAGTCTGTTCAATCTTTCTGAATAATTACAGTGCCTTTGATCTGGTATGATTGGTATCTGTAGCTTGTGACTTATATAATAAGTCACAGCTGTCAGGTTTCTAAGGTAGGTGGATGATGATCTGTGTTTAATACGCATTCTTTCTCCCCCTCCGTGGCATAAAAAAAAGTTTGGGAACCGCTGGTTTAGAGGGACTTGGTCCAAACACAGGCAGATTGGATCATGAACCAGATAGGCTGAAGATCCTGTTTCCATGCTGAACACCTCTATAAATCTATGGAAATGACTCTGTGACTTGTCCAAATGATTTCCATGATCACTCAGTAGATTTTTACTCCTTGCTTATGGCACTTCAGCAGTTGCATTGATTGTCAATGGAAAGGAAACATCACTGCCCAAAAACTGTGCTGAATTGAAAAGTCATCAATTTGGAAAAGGTGGATTTCAAAGCCAACATCAGCATATTAATGTTTTGTCTCATGTGGGATTTCTTGTTTGTTTGGTTGTAAAAGGAAAGGTTTAGATCAATCTCCGGTAATGCAATGAAGAATGAATGACAGGAATACTTTGGTTCACAGCTAACCAGACTGAATGTGTACACTGTACAAAGAGTTTTGGTGTTGTCTAAAACAACAAGGTGAAGGCTGCCAGCAAAATAGAGGTATTAAATTATAAATGGAATATAGAGTGTTTGAAGTATCATGGAATGTGGAACAAGCCCAAGATGTCTGGGTCAAACATGCTTAAGCGGAACATGAGAAGAAATTTCTTCACTCAGATGTCTGAGTGTGGAACTAGCTACCATCACAAGTGGTGCAGACGAGCTCAATTTCAACTTTCAAGAGAGGTTTGGATAGGTACATGGATTGGAGGAGTATGTAGATCTATGGTCCGGGTGTAGATCAATGGGACTAGGCAGTTAAATGGCTCTGTATGGACTAGATGGGCCTAAGGGCTTGTTTCTGTTCTATAGTGTTCTCTGACTCTATAATACTAAATTAAACTAAATCACTTCTGCTTTACATAATCCGCAACATTCTATTCCCTACATATGTATATATGTGTCTAAAAGCCTTTTAAGTGCCACTATCTATCATCTTCCACTATTCCTTTCTCCATTTGGCCATTGTGGGCACCTGCCACTCTCTGTATAAAAACATTTTCTATGAACATCTCCCTGCATCTCCTATAAACATTCTCCCTCTCGTACAAAATCCATGTCCTCCAGATGTTGACATTTCTCGCCCGGGTAAATCTTCTTTCAGTTCTCTCCTCTCCTCAATTAATGAACAGTTATCCAAACCTTTGTACCCATGTGCTTCTGTTTATTCTTCTGTCCTGTAATCACTGATGTATATTTGCTCCTAGGGATTAAATAATCCCTTAATTTAAGAATTATGATACCTGTTTTCAAGTCACACTTGGTGGCATAACTAAGAGAGTTGCTGCCTCATGGTTCTTTGACCCAGATTCAGTCTTGACCTCAGATACTGTCTCTGTGGCGTTTGCATGTTCTCTCTGCAGTCAGGTGGGTTTCTCTCAGATACAGCAGTTTCCTCCCATATCTCAAACACATGCAAGTTGAAGAGTTACTTGATTGCTGTAAAAGACTCTACCGATGTAGGGAGTGCAGGGAGAATAACATGGGGTTGTGAAGGGGTGGTTGATGGGTTGATTGAAAACCTATTTTTTACTTTATGGCAAAGGGGAAGATTTAGATGACACCCTGCTTCTCTTCGATCTCCTTAATGTTATAGACAGTAGACAATAGAAAATAAGTGCAGAAGTAGACCATTTGGCCCTTCAAGCCTGCACCACCATTTTGAGATCATGGCTGATCAACTACTATCAATACCCGGTTCCTGCCTTGTCCCCATATCCCTTGATACCCCTATCCATAAGATACCGATCTAGCTCCTTCTTGAAAGCATCCAGAGAATTGGCCTCCACTACCTTCCGAGGCAGTGCATTCCAGATCCCCACAACTCTCTGGGAGAAGAAGTTTTTCCTTAACTCTGGTTCTAAATGACCTACCCTTTATTCTCAAACCATGCCCGCTGGTACTGGACTCTCCCAGCATCTGGAACATATTTCCTGTCTCTATCTTCTCCAATCCCTTAATAATCTTATATGTTGCAATCAGATCCCCTCTCAATCTCCTTAATTCTAGCGTGTACAAGCCCAGTCTCTCTAACCTCTCTGCGTAAGACAGTCCAGACATCCCAGGAATTAACCTCGTGAATCTATGCTGCACCTCCTCTACAACCAAGATGTCCTTCCTTAACCCTGGAGACCAAAACTGTACACAATACTCCAGGTGTGGTCTCACCAGGGCCCTGTACAAATGCAAAAGGATTTCCTTGCTCTTGTACTCAATTCCCTTTGTAATCAAGGCCAACATTCCATTAGCCTTCTTCACTGCCTGCTGCACTTGCTCATTCACCTTCAGTGAATGATGAACAAGGACTCCTAGATCTCTTTGTATTTCTCCCTTACCTAGCTCTACACCGTTCAGATAATAATCTGCCTTCCTGTTCTTACTCCCAAAGTGGATAACCTCTCACTTATTCACATTAAACGTCATCTGCCAAGTATCTGTCCACTTACCCAGCCTATCCAAGTCACCCTGAATTCTCCTAACATCCTCATCACATGTCACACTGCCACCCAGCTTAGTATCGTCAGCAAATTTGCTGATGTTATTCCCAATGCCTTCATCTAAATTGTTGACGTAAATTGTAAACAGCTGTGGTCCCAATACCGAACTCTGTGGCACCCCACTAGTCACCACCTGCCATTCCGAGAAACACCCATTCACTGCTACCCTTTGCTTTCTATCTGCCAACCAGTTTTCTATCCATGTCAATGTCGATGCCCTGAGCTTGTCAATGTCAATGTCAATGTCGATGCCCTGAGCTTTGATTTTACCCACCAATCTCCTATGTGGGACTTTATCAAATGCCTTCTGTAAATCGAGGTACACTACATCCACTGGATCTCCTTTGTCTAACTTCCTGGTTACATCCTCGAAAAACTCCAATAGATTAGTCAAGCATGATTTACCCTTGGTAAATCCATGCTGGCTCAGCCCAATCCTATCACTGCTATCTAGATATGCCACTATTTCATTCTTAATAATAGACTCTAGCATCTTCCCCACCACTGATGTCAGGCTGACAGGTCGATAGTTCTCTGTTTTCTCCTTCCCTCCTTTCTCAAAAAATAGGATAACTTTAGACATTCTCCAATCCTCAGGAACTGGTCCTGAATCTAAGGAACATTGGAAAATGATTACTAATACATCCGCAATTTCCGGGGCCACCTCCTTTAGTACCCTAGGATGCAGACCATCTGGACCTGGGGATTTGTCAGCCTTCAGTCCCATCAGTCTACTCATCACCGTTTCCTTCTTAATGTCAATCTGTTTCATTTCCTCTGTTACCCTAGGTCCTTTGCCCATCCATACATCCGGGAGATTGCTTGTGGCTTCCCTAGTGAAAACAGATCTAAAGTACTCACTAAGGGTTCAACATTGTTTTTAATTATCTTCTTTCTCTTCACATACCTAAAAAAGCTTTTGCTATCTTCCTTTATATTCCTGGCTAGCTTGCGTTCGTACCTCATTTTTTCTCCCCGTATTGCCTTTTTAGTTAAGTTCTGTTGTTCCTTAAAAACTTCCCAATCATCTGTCCTCCCACTCACCTTAGCTCTGTCATACTTCCTTTTTTTTTAATGCTGACATCCTTTGTCAACCACTTTGTCAATCCTTTCCCCCCTTTGAATCCTTCCTTCTCTGGAGGATGAACTGATTTTGCACCTTGTGCATTATTCCCAAGAGTACCTGCCATTGCTGTTCCACTGTCTTTTCTGCTAGGCTATCCGTCCAGTCAACTTTGGCCAGCTCCTCCCTCATGGCTCCATAGTTTCCCCTGTTCAACTGCAACACTGACACCTCCGAGCTGCCCTTATCTTTCTCAAATTGCAGATAAAAACTTATCATGTTGTGATCACTACCTCCTAATGGCTCCTTTACTGCAAGATCGCTTATCAAATCCTGTTCATTACCTAACACTAAATCCAGAATAGTCTTGTCCCTGGTCGGCTCTCGTACAAGCTGTTCCAAGAATGCATCCCGTAGGCAGTCTATAAACTCCCTATCCTGTGGTCCAGCACCAACCTGATTCTCCCAGTTCACCTGCATGTTGAAATCCCCCATAACTACTGTGATATTACCTTTGCCACATGCCAATGTTAACTCCCTATTCAACTTGCACCCAATATCCATGCTACTGTTTGGTGGCCTGTAGACAACACCCATTTGGTTACTTTTGCCCTTACTGTTCCTCAGTTCTATCCACACAGCCTCTACTTCTCCTGATCCTATGTCCCCCCTTGCAAAGGATTGAATCTCATTCCTCACCAACAGGGCCACCCCACCCCCTCTGCCCACATTTCTGTCCCTACGACAACACGTATACCCTTGTACATTCATTTCCCAGGTCTGATCTCCCTGCAGCCATGTCTCCGTTATCCCAACAACATCATAGTTACCCATTTGCACCTGAGCTTCAAGCTCATCTGCCTTATTTCTGACACCGTGCATTCAGAACTAGAATTTTTAGCCCATTTCTCCTATCTCTGTTTGAATCGCTGCCTATTGTGCTTAACGCAGCTCCCTGAACTCCCATCGGGCTATATGCCCCTAGAATTTTGTTGTCCTTTCTAAGTTTTCTTATTCTTTCAACACATTTAACTTCATGTTCTGTCAGACCATCCTTCTGTACATGTGTCCTCCTTATCACTTGTCCCGCCTCACCTTTCTCTACTACACACTTGATATTCTGGAACCGTGTAGTCCCCCCTGTCCTTTATTCTTCCTCTCGCTATCCTCTCTCACATTCTGGATCCCCACCCCCTGCAAATTTAGTTTAAACCCCCCAAGAAGCACTAGCAAATTTCCCTGCAAGAATGTTAGTATCGCTCCAGTTCAGGTGTAAACCATCCCTTCGGAACAGATCCCACCTTCCCTGGAACAAAGCCCAATTATCTAAAAACCTGAAGCCCTCCCTCCTGCACCATCCTCTCAGCCACTTATTAATCTTTATAATCTTTCTGTTCCTTCCCTCACTCGCACATGGCACAGGTAGCAATCCTGAGATTGTTACCCTGGAGATCCTGCTCTTCAACTTCGCACCTAACTCCCTGAACTCCCTACGCAGGACCCCCTCACTCATCCTACCCATGTCGTTGGTCCCTACATGGACCACAACATTTGGATTCTTGCCCTCCCTCTCGAGAATAACCTGCAGCCAATCTGAGATGTCTCCGGCCCCGGCACCATTAAAGCAACATAGCATCCGAGACTCCCGATCTTCCCCACAAAATCTCCTATCTGTCCCCCCTTACTATAGAATCTCCTATCAATACCGCTCTCTTCTTTCCCTCCTCCCCTTCCTAGTTGAGGGTCCAACCTCAGTGCCAGAGACAGGACCACTGCAGCTTGTTCCTGGTAGGTCATCCCCACCAACAGTATCCAAAACGGTATACTTACTTTTGATGGGAACAGCCACAGGTGTACTCTTCTCTCTCTGTCTGCTCCCCCTGCCTCTCTTGACTGTCACCTCCTGCCTTTTCGGTGTGACTACCTCCCGATAACTCTTATCTATCTCCGTCTCTGCCTCCCGAATGATCCGAAGTTCATCCAGCTCCTGCTCCAATTCCCTAACTCGGACTGATAGGAGCTGCAGCTGGACGCACCTATTGCAGGTGTGGTCATCAGGGGCAACTGTGTTGACCCTGACCTCCCACTTACTGCATACGGAGCACACCACTGCTCTAACCGTCTCCTGCATTACCTGATCCCAGATTAGTCAGAATAAATGAAAAACAGGCTTCTTGCCGAAGTCCTCTTGCGCCGAAGCCTGCTGAGCCAAAGCCCAGCACTCTGCTCCCGTGCACTCTGCTGCCCGCTCCTGAAAGTGGGCCGCTTTTTAAAGCCCGTGCTCACCGCTGACATCACCCGCGCTTGCGCAGCTTTACCTTCCTCCTCAGGTACTCTCCAAGTAAGTCCAAGGGTCTCGGCCAACCTACAACGGCTGATCCTCTGATCTCCAGTCGTCTGTCGATCACAAACACTCCTTACTCCCGCTCTGCTGCCTGCACCGACGCTGTTCTGGAGCAGCTGACGGCCAACTTTGATTTTTTTTTTCAAATTCCTGGAATTAATTCCTCCATAGTTAGTGCTCGCTGTGTCAGTTATAGTAGACTCCTCTCCTTCTTCTTCAATCTTCAGTATGATACTCTGGGGAAAAAAAGCTCTGACCGATCTTGGGACTAGGATCATGAAGAGTTGTCTGGAAATGTAAAGGAGAATTGACCTAAATGCCGAGCTACGGAGATGATTTAATGGTAAATGATATTTCTCTAATAAACTACAAAATAAGCCACAGGGGTCATAAAAGAAAGAAGAAAAGATATTCAACGTGGCAAGGTAACAAGGTAACTGAAGACTAGGAGTACTGGTTGAGGCTGGCTGGTTCAAAAAGATCAAAGTAAATTTATTATCAAAGTGGATATATGTCACCATAAACAATCCTGAATTCATTTTCTTGCCAGCATATACACTTAAGTCCAAGAGAAAGTAGGGGTGCTGCCATCCTTTCTTCGTAATGACACTTATATGCTGGACCCAGGACAGATCCTCTGAAATGATAGCGGAAGAATTTAAAGTTGTTGACCCTCTCTACCTTTGATTCCCCAATGTGAACTGGTTTCATGGACATCAGGTTTCCTTCTCCTGAAGTCTATAACAGCACCTTGGTCTTGTTGACTTTGAGTGAGAGGTTTGATGGATAAATTGGGATGAGAGTTGGATTTAAATAGGTTGTAGATGATGTTAGAAATGAGTGACAGGTGAGCAGTAAGCTGGGTGAAGACTGGGAGACACCTGCCTGTGCAGGCCTGAAAGGATCCATCCTCCTCCTATGGCCAACACCTAACGGCCCAAATTGATTTAGGTGGATCTAGTGGAATTCCCTATGACCAATGGATCTAAAATGACACTAGATATCACCCAAAGCCTCTTCTCGCGGCTGAACCCTGCCCAGTCGACTAGGCACAGCACACCCCACCCGTGACAGCGTGAATCCATCAACTGGAGAAACGTGGACCCTGAACCACCTTCCTTGTTTCTGGAGGTGCAGGGCCAGGTGGGTTGAGTGTCCGTGGATAATGGGTTTGAGGCAAGACATATGGAAGGTAGATATCATCTTGAGGGATGGTGGCAGCTGGAGACAGTAAGAAATAGGACTAATGTTATGTGAAGTGACCAATAAAAGCTTGTGAGAGTCATTGCATAGGGGAAGATATCTGATGGACAACTATACATAATCCCCAGACCAGATTAATCTGGCTCATTGCTGGTGGGAGTTAGATAGACCTTGCGGCAGTGGTTGACAGTGAGGATGGTCCTCCATGTCGTCTTCCAAACATTCCAGCATTGGTGAACCAGGACTTTGGCAGGCAGGACTTCCACCATTGCCTTCTCCGTGGGGAATAATGAGGGTTGGTAGCAACAAAACACCTCAAAGGGTGATGCACTCAGGGCAGAGGAGGTGTGTAGATTGTGAGACAGTTTAACCCACAGCAGATACTTCTTCATGCGGAAGAGTTAGAGGTGGCAAAGCATTGTAGGAGCTTCTCCATTTGCTGATTAGCTCTTTTTGATTGAATGTTGATAGCCAGAGGATAAATTCACTGAGGTATGGAGGAGGGAGCAGAAGGCTTACTGGAAGTGGGACATGAATTGCAGGCCCTGGTCTGACCCTACATCCTGGAGGAAGCCATGAAGGGAAACAACAAGTTGGAGAACCAGGTTCACTGTATCAGCGGTTGAGGGAAGTTTGGGGAGAGCAATGTAGCGGACAACCTTGGAGAACCCAGATGCCATTGTCATAATCACTGTGGCCCCATTGGAAGGTGACAAACTCATGATGAAATCCATGGTGATGTGTGAACACAGGTGTTGAGGGGACCAGAATGCCAATGGTTAGAGGAATCGGATTGGGCATATTGAGGGGATGCAGTGACCAACTGACATACACCTATCAACAGACCCAGCGTGACAGCAAATTCAGAGTCTGTTGTGTGCCCGGATGGCTGGAAAAGGGTAAGGAGTGGGCCCACTGGAGTGAATCAGAGTCCACGACTGCTGGAACATACAAGCAGTTGCCAGGTGTGTCAGTTGGAGTAGGCGTGAGCTGCAAGGTTTGACCAGTCTGCTTCTCAAGATCCCAGATGGTTGGGGTGAGATCTGTGAGGTTGGAATGATGGGCTGACGGTTGATTTCCATTTCAGCCTGGTCAAACTATCATGATAAGGCAACCACCTGAATGTTCTTAGAGTCAGGTTGGTAGGAGATGGTGAAGTTGAATTGTTTTGAAGAAGATGGGCCAGCGAGCCCAACGTGGGTTGAGTTGGTGGGTCTGTTATAAGGATATAAGATTCTGGTGGTCAGTCCAGATTGGGAAGGGCTCGGAGTTTCCCATCAGCCAACGTCTCCATTCCTCCAAAGCCCGCTTAAAGGCGAACAGCCCCCTGTCTCCTACTCCATAACAGTGCTGTGTAGATTTGAACGAGCAAGAAGGCAGTACAAGGGCGTGTCTCCCCATCCGGTCCTCGCAGAGAAAGGGTGACCCCAGTGCCAATGTCAGATGCATCCGCCTCTACCACAAATGGCCTGCAAGGGTTCGGATGGTGGAGAATGAGTATGTTGGTGAAGTGGCTCAAGCTCCTCAAAAGTGTGGTCCACCGTAGTGCACTGGGTTATCCAGGACATAAGTTATGTGGCAAGGGAAGTGAGAGGAGAAGCTATTTGGCTGTATTTCCTGAAGAACTGGTGGCAGAAATTAGAAAAGACCTATAGCCATTTAAGAGTGTGCAGTCAGTGCCCTTCAATGATGGCATGCACTTTCTCCGGGTCCATCATAATGCCTGAGAAATGATGTAACCCAGGAAGGAAATGATGAGGGTGTGGAAAGAGCATTTCTTTAACTTGCTGTACTGTTAGTTTTTGAGGAGATGCTGAGAACTGAACAAATATGACAGATGTGGTGATGGTGGTCCTTGGAGAAAATGAAGCTTGAAAAATGGCTGGACTGTTAGAAAGTCCAAAATGCATCAACAAGTATTTGTGGTGGCCAGTGGGCATGATGAACACCGTCTTCCTCTTATCTCCATGGCAGATGCATATCAGGTCATATGTGCTTTGGAGACCCAGTGTTCCAGTTTGGTGAAGATCTGGCATACAGAGTATTTTGGGGAGAGGGTAATAGGTCTTACTGATGATCTTGTTGAGTCCAAAGTAGTCAATGCAGGGGTGAAGACAACTATCTTTCTTCTTGACAACAAAGAATCCTACTCCGGCTGGAGACTAAGATGGCCAAATGAAGCTGTGCTATAGCACTTCGGCGATGTAGTTATTCACGGCTTGGGTCTCAGGTGGGGAGAGGGAGAACAGGCGATCTTGGGGAGTGTTGGTTCCTGGGAGGGGGTCAATCGCACAGTTGTGTGGTTACGGAGGTAGCAGGGTGCTGGCATCCCTTTTACTCAAGACGATGGCCAAGTCATGGTGTTTCTGTGGGAATTTGGCGATGTTGAGAGTTTCCTCCATCTCCACGGATTTACAGGTTGAATTCAGTTGAAGTTTCTGGCAGGTGGTTCAGCGGGCAGGTCCCCAACTCAGCAGTGAACTGGGTGACCAGGTGAAGTAAGGTTTGTGAGTGGAGAGCCAGGAGTAACCCCAGATGAGCGAAGTGTTGGTTAAGTCAATAAGGAGAAATTGGATGGACAGATGGTGCTCCCTGATGCTTATGTGCACAGGCTGTGTGCACAGTCTGATCATCTCAGACCCCAAAGGATGTTTGTCAAAGGCTGTGATGTCGAAGGTGTAAGAGAGAGGCTTGGTAGGGAGCCCAGACACACGTAGTTTGGTCCAGAAAGTGGCTTGTTTCACCAGAATGCACTAGAGCCTCCTGTCTATGTAGAGTTGACGTGGTGTGGAGGAAAACAGAGAGAGTGAGTCGGGTACGGTGCTGGAATGAGATTCTGGGGGCCCCTCATCTCTACCTGATGGTGCTGTTTTTCCAGACGCAGTGGTCTTTTGATGCAAGGGTGACTGGCAGCCCTACAGTAAATGCACAAGTCTTTCCTCCACCAATGCTCACTCTCTCGGGGGGAGGGGAGGTTTTAGGAATTTCTACCTAGCCTCTTTGGTTCTGGAGGCATTGTTGATGAGGGCCCTGCAGCCTGAAATGGTTCTGGCATTCTGGTTGATGATTAGGGAGGGTCATTCAGTAAGATGCTTGTCAATTTGGATGATGATTTCAAGGTCAATGGGCATCTGCTGGGTACAGAGCTCATCTTTCAAGCACTCCAAGAGACCATGATGTTAACGGGCCAGCAGTACTTCAGTATTCCAGCCACACTCCATGGCAACGGTCCTGAACTCCATGGTGCAATGCAGATCCTTGACACTGGTGAAGTATCCAATCCGTTGGCCCCCTTCCATTTCCAGGATGGTCAAAAAGCCCAGCGTATCTCAGCGGAGAATACCTCATATATATTACAAATGGTGATTTTGTTGTCCCACAGTAACAGTTGAGGCTAGAGCTCACCAGTCAGGAGGGGAATAACAAGGGCCTTCTTGGTTCAGTCCGTAGAATACAGAACTTAAATTTTAAGACCTAATGGAACAGGAACTTGAAGCATCTGGGTGGGAATTTGTTGAAGCTCTTGGCCACTAAATCCAGGGCTCCTAAGAAATAAATTGCCTGGCACAGGGTTGCTGTATCAAGACAGACAGTAGATGGTCATGCTGCTTAGGAATCATGTACTGCTGTCAATGGACAGCTTCCTTTAGGCATGCATACTCTGTTGGTCAGTTATTGGTCATTCTCTCCTTTCAGGAAGGGCATCACAGACAATTTAGTAGTAAACAATACTTTACTAATAAACTGCAAAATAATAAGCCTTGTGGGGACACAAAACAAGAGAGAACAGGTACTTAGCATGACAAGGCATCAAGGTAGCTGAAGGCTAAGAGTAACTGGCTGAGGCTAGCTTGTTTGATGGGTGAACAAAGAGCTGCGGGTGAGAACTAGGTTTAATTAGGCTGCAGGTGGTGAGTTGGAAATGAGCAGCAGTTGTCCACTGATGAAGGTGTCTCCTATTGGAAATGAGTGGCAGATGTCTCTGGTGGAGACCAGGAGGTGCCTTCCTGTGCAGGCCCGACAAGATACACAAGTGGATATACTTCATTAGTAGTTAGAGAAGAGTTGGTAGGACACCAAAGATTCTCTCAAATTTCTACAGATATACCAAGGAAAGTTTTCTGACTGGTTGCAACATCAGCTGGCGTTGAGGCTCAAATGCACAAGATTGAAAAATGCTTGAGTCAGACAGCTTCATCACAGGCATCTTCAAATGGTGATGCCTCAAGAAAGCAGCATGCATCATAAGGGATCCTTGCCATGCAGGCAATGTCCTCTTCACATTACTACCATCATGGGGGAGGTATACGAGCCTAAAATCCCACACTCAATGATTTTGAAACAGCTTCTTCCCATTCACCATCATATTTCTGAAAGGTCAATGAAGCCAGCAGCAGACCTCACTATTTTGCTCTCTTTTAACACTATGTGTTTATTTATTCTATGTTTCTTACCATAAATTATCGGTACTGTTTATGTATTGCGCTGCACTGCTGCCGCAAAGCAACAAATTACATAGCATATGAGAGTGATAATACAGTAAACCTGATTCTGATTCTTTTTGTGCCCTAACATCTCAAACTATCCAAAGGTTTGTTCGATCAAACCTCTCTCAAGCAGTTTGTGGTGCTTCATGATGACACAGCCTTTGCGCAAATAGAAGTTGCTTGTGCTGTTGTAGTAGTTGTGGTTACTGGCATGCCAGTTATATGTTAAATCAATTTCATCACTGCCAATTCGCTGAGATGACCTGACTCTATTTGTGAACTTTGCTATTCAGAGACAATCAACAGACCTTGTCAGTTTAATGGATGATGTGTGCTTCCAGAATATATTAACTGCAAGGTCACTTGGCTATATAACCATTAAGTACAAAGGTTTGAGCAGCTGCAGAAGACGGAACATCTTTGACACGAGACTCAGGCTGAAAATAATATAGGCTGTGATCTTCTGGTGAAATTGAAGAATCTCTTGTGATGACAAAATGTCAAGGCATACAAGAAAGCCCTTCCAATTGTGGCCAATCTTTTTCAGGTCTTTGAAACAGTCCATTCAAAATGACTTGTGCAGAGTATCTTAACAATATACGGGAGAGCTATTCTGTAATGGTGTTACTTTATCAAACCTTTCCAGATTGCCTGAGACCTTAAAGTGGGCTGGGAAATGTCTAATGAGGTGAGGAAAAGTCATCAGCCTTAGAATAAGGTACAATTTGGATTTAAACTTACCTACTGGACAAAATGCAGTCTCTGTGATCAACTTGATTGCGCGCTTTGCTGCACCTATTAACTGACAGCCTGCAGGTAAGATGAAATGCAAGGGTTTAAAGTGACGGCAGAAAAAAAAGATCCTTGGAATAAGCTGAGTCTACAAGAATAAATGAGTTGAAATATCAAGTGGCTTTAACAACACAGGCAGTAAAATAAAAAGGCAATGTTATTTTTATGGAAGGGCGCCATCGCAAGATTTGATCAGGTAGAATTTTTTTTATCATTTTTATTTATTTATTCACAAAATGTAGGCATTACTGGCAAGGCCAGCCTTTACTGCCCATTGTCAAAATCCTCCCAGGTCATATTAGTGGGTTTGGAGGCATCAGAATAAAATTCATGAACCAGATAGGATTTTAAACCACAGTCTGTTGGTTTCATGATCACATAGATTTTCTTTTAAAGGTCTACATATTTAAAAAAAATCAGAATCTGCCAAATCTCTTGAATTTAGATTCCTCACCTGAGATTAAACTGAAATGTCTCTAAGTCAATAGTCTAGTTCTCTGGATCATAGCCCAGTGATTTTTCTTACTTCCTGGTAAAATAGCAGTGCGTTCAATTGAGCGGCTTCTAGGGGGTCCTTTTTAATCATACTTTTTTAAGATCGCACAACCCTGCTGAACATTACAAACTTAAAGTACTGTAGCTCTATCCCGTGAGCGAGTTGCCTGTTGGTGGAGAAACTGAAGGAATTGGACTTGATGCAGATTGTGCTGCTGCCTGTACTAGGGAGATGTCGGAGGAGTCAGTACATGAAGGTGCTGGTGAAGTCAAGTAGCAAGTAATCATCTTAGTAGCTTTTCCAGTGACTCCAAGACCCTGCTGGGCATTGGTAATGTGGAATGCTGCAAATCCGACTCGCTGATTTATTGGTGAACGGCAGGGGCTGTCGGGGCTGCAGCTATGAGGCCTCCATTGTAGCAAGAACTAGGCCTCAAGCAGAAGAGCCGCCTGTTTACAGTGGCCCTGGGGAAGGATGTCAGAGTTGATGTTCTCCATCGGATCGAGGTGGCATGGCGTCCAAGCCGCAGTTGGTGCTGCCCCCAGTGTTCCCTCAATAGGAGAACATTCATGGACTCAGGGACTTGGACTATATATTTTTGTGTGACTTTATTTTAGTGATATTTTATACATGCTCGGTGTTTTATATGTGCCTGCTATCTTATATTTGTTTGTTATCTTAGCTGTGCTATATGCTCCTTGTGCTGTGCGTGAGTGTCAGTACTGTGCTTTGCACCTTGGCACTGGTATAATGCTGTTTCGTTTGGCTGTATTCATGGGTATTCATGTATGCTTGAATGACAATTAAACATCAACTTAATTAAACCTAAATTATTCTATTATATTCATTGGCAATCAATGCTCTTGTTCCTCTTTGAAAATTCACTGTTATCAATTATCAATGGGACAACCTGAACAAGGTAAGTCTGGAGTTCCGAAGAGGTCATTATTTTATGACTATTCTGACCAGAAATTAATCAGTGCTTGAGAATTTTCATCAGTCCTTGGCAACTTTCGGGGTAAAATTACTTCTACATTTTGAAATTAAAGCATTCCCAAGAAGGAGCATTTGAACTCCTTTCCAACCTTCCTCTGGCCAATACAGGTGAAGTAATGTAACTCATTCCTGGTAAAGTTTGCCAATAAAGTTCCAGATACTAACACTGGTATCTCCTCAGGTTTTGTGTCTTTTTTGAACATAGATAGGAAAAGGGAGGAGGTCCTGAAAACAGACTGATTACAGGGAGTTAGGAGGGAAGCTGAGAAGCAGGACCTCAAAGGTAGTAACCGCGGGATTACTGCCTGTGCCACGTGACAGTTAGCATAGGAATAGAGTGATGTGGAGGACAAATGCGTGGCTGAGGGATTGGAGCAGAGGGCAGGGCTACGGATTTCTGGATCACTGGAACCTCTTTTGGGGCAGGCGTGACCTATACAAGAAGGACAGGTTGCACTTGAATCTGAGGTGGACCAATATCCTGGCAGGAAGGTTTGCTAAGGCTATTGGGGAGAGTTTAAACTAGAATTGCTGGGGGGTGGGAACCGAACTGAAGAGATGGAGGAAGAAGTGATTGGCTCACAAATAGAGAAAGCTTGTAGACAGTGTAAGAGAGGGGCTAGGCAGGTGATAGAGAAGGGATTTACTCAGAGGGTTGGTTTAAGATGTGTATATTTTTAATGCAAAGAGTATCAAGAACGAAGCAGATGAGCTTAGAGCTTGAATCAGTACTTGGAGCTATGATGTTGTGGCTATTATAGTCTTGGATGCTAGGGACAGGAATGACTACTTAGAGTGCCAGGCTTTAGATGTTTCAGTAGAAGTACAAAGAGAGAGGCAAAAGAGGTGGGGGCATGGCACTGTTAATCAGAGATAGCGTCGTGGCTGCAGAAAAGGAGGAAGTCATGGAGGGATTGTCTACTGAGTCTCTGCGGGTGGAAGTTAGAAACAGGAAGGGGTCAATAACTCTACTGAGTGTTTTTTATAGACCACCCAGTAGTAACAGGGACATTGAGGAGCTGATAGGGAGATTGATTCTGGAAAGGTGTAATAATAACAGGGTTGTCAAGGCGGGAGATTTTAATTTCCTAAATATTGATTGGCATCTCCCTGGAGCAAGGGGTTTAGGTGGGGTGGAGTTGGTTAGGTGTGTTCAGGAAGGTTTCCTGACACAGTGTGTAGATAAGCCTACAAGAGGAGAGGCTGTACTTGATCTGGCATTGGGAAATGAACCTGGTCAAGTGTCAGGTCTCTCAGTGGGAGGGCATTTTGGAGATAGTGATCACAATTCTATCTCCTTTACCTTAACATTGGAGAGGGATAGGAACAGACAAGTTAGGAAAGTGCTTAATTGTAGTAAGGGGAAATATGAAGCTATCAGGCAGGAACTTGGAAGCATAAATTGGGAACAAACATTCTCAGAAAAATGTAGGGCAGAAAACTGGTAAATATTCAGGGGATATTTGTGTGGTATTCTGCATAGGTGTATTCCAATGAGACAGGGAAAGGATAGTAGAGTACAGGAACCATATTATAAAAAGGCTGTTGAAAATCTAGTCAAGATGAAAAGAAAAGAGGACATGGCTTGAAGGTAAAGGGTGGGCAGTTCAAGGGGGATATTAGAAGAAGGTTTTTTACTCAGAGAGTGGTTGGTATGTGGAAGGCACTGCCTGAGTCTGTGGTGGAGGCAGATACATCAGTGAAATTTAAGAGACTACTAGACAGGTATATGGAGGAATTTAAGGTGGGGGGATATATGGGAGGCAGGGTTTAAGGGCTGGCACAACATTGTGGGCCAAAGGTCCTGTACTGTGCTGTACTATTCTACGTTCTATTAAAAGCTTATGTAAGTTTCAAAAAACTAGGTAATGATAGAGATCTAGAAGATTATAAGGCAAGCAGGAAGGAGTTTAAGAAAGAAATTAGGAGAGCCGGAAGGGCATGAGAAGGCCTTGGTGAGCAGGATTAAGGAAAACCCCAAGGCATTCTATAAGTACGTGAAGAGCAAGAGGTTAAGACATGAGAGAATAAGACCAATTAAGTGTGACAGTGGAAATGTGTCTTTGGAAATGGAAGTACTTAATGAATACTTTGCTTTAGTATTCATTGCAGAAAAAGATCTTGATGATTGTAGGGATGACTTACAGTAGACTGAAAAGCTTAAGCATCTAGACATTAAGAAAGACAATGTGCTGGAGTTTTTGGAAAGCATCAAGTTGGATAACTCACCAGGACTGGATGAGATGTATTCTCGTCTACTGTGTGAGGCGAGGAGGAGATTTCTGGACAATGCATCATCAATGGGGATGGGAGAGGTTCCGGAGAATTGGAGGGTTGTGGATATTGCTCCCTTATTCAAGGAAGGGAGTAGAAGTAGCCCAGGAAATTATAGACCATTGAGTCTTACTTCAGTGGTTGGTAAGTTGTTGGAGAAGATCCTGAGAGGCAGGATTTATGAACACTTGGAGAGGCATAACATGATTAGGAATAGTCAGCATGTTCTTGTCAAAGGCAAGCTGTGCCTTGCGAGCCTGATTGAATTTTTTGAGGATGTGACTAAACAGATTGAACAAGGTAGAGTAGTACATGATGTAGGATGGTGTATGGATTTCAGCAAGGCATTTGATAAGGTACCCAAAGCAAGGCTTATTGAGAAAGTAAGGAGGCATGGCATCTAGTGGGGACTTTGCTTTATGGATCCAGAATTGGCTTGCCCACAGAAGGCAAAGAGTGGATGTAGACAGATCATATTCTGCATGGAGTTCAGTGAAAAATGGTGTGCCTCAGTGATCTGTTCTGGGACCCCTTCTGTTCGTGATTTTTATAAATGACTTGGATGAGAAAGTGGAGAGATGGGTTAGTAAATATGCCGATGACACAAAGGTTGGTGGTGTTGTGGATAGTGTGGAGGGCTGTCAGAGGTTACAGTGGGACATTGATAGGATGCAAAACTGGGCTGAGAAGTGGCAGATGGAGTTCAACCTAGGTGAGGTGGTTCATTTTGGTAGGTCAAATATGATGGCAGAATATAGTATTAATGGTAAGGCTCTTGGCATTGTGGAGGATCAGAGGGATCTTGATGTCTAAGTCCATAGGACACTCAAAGCTGCTAAGCAGGTTGACTGTGTAGTTAAGAAGGTACATATATGGTGCATTGGCTTTCATCAACTGTAGGATTGAGTTTAAGAGCCAAGAGGTAATATTACAACTATATAGGACCCTGGTCAGACCCCACTTGGAGAACTGTGCTCAGTTCCGGTCATCTCACTCCAGGAAGGATTAGGTAACCATACAAATGGCGCAGAGTTTAACAAGGATGTTGCCTGGATTGGGGAGCATGCCTTATGAGAATAGGTTGAGTGAACTCACCTTCTCGCCTTGGAGTGACAGAGGTTGAGAGATGACCTGATAGAGGTGTATAAGATGATGAGAGGCATTGATTGTGTGGATAGTCAGGCTTTTTCCGATGGCTGAAATGGCTAACATGAGAGGGTACAGTTTTAATGTGCTTGGAAGTAGATACAGAGGAGATGTCAGGGGCAAGATTTTTTACACAGAGAGCGGTGAGTGCGTGGAATGGGCTGCCAGCAATGGTAGTGGAGGTGGATACGATAGGGTCTTTTAAGAGACTCCTGGATAGGTACATGAAGCTTAGAAAAATAGAGGGCTATGGGTAACCCTAGGAAACTTCTAAAGTAAATTCCTTTTCAGCACAGCATTGTAGGCTAAAGGGCTTGTGTTGTGCTGTAAGTTTTCTATGTTTCTAGATGGAACCCCCAAACTTATCCCAAAATAGCAGCTGCAGGAAAAAAATTCCATATTTGTAATCAGTTATTGACTTATTATTGGCACATGTACTATGATACAGTGAAAAGCTTTCATTTGGCATGCCATCCAGACAGATCATTCAACATAAAAGTACATCAAGATGGGACAAAAGAAAAAAAATCATATTGCAGAATATAGTGTTACACTTACAGAGAAAGTGCAGTGCAAGTCGGCAACTAAAGTGCAAGGGCCATGATGAGGTAGAATGAGAGATCCTTATTGCACTCGAGATCCACTCAGTCTTATAATAGTCGGTTATTGACTGTCCTTGTGTCTGCTCTACGAGTTCTGAAACTTTTGTTTCTTCTTCAGTGGGAGGGGAAGGAAGAAAGGATGATCAGGATGGATGGGATCTTTAATTAGATTAGCTACTTTCCAGAGGCAGTGGGAAATTTAGATCGAGGCTATGGAGAGGAGGCTGGTTTCAGTGATGCGCTTCGCTGTGTCCAGAGCTCACTGGAATTTCTTACGGTCTTTGGCAGAGCAGCTGCAAATCCCGGCCGTAAAGCTGACTGAACTTCCAATCTGGAGGCAGCTTTTCTCCAGACTTGGAACTATTGTTTTCCAGGTACAATGGTATCATAAAGTTCACAGCTATTATAATACAATCTTTAGCCAGAGGTAGAGCAAGTTCTCGTCAGTTTTATAGAACTGGGAGTGCGTTGGCAGAAATTTAAATCCAGTTATAAAAAATTTGGTGCTTGGAATGAGTTACATTAATTTGCATTGACTCCCAGGAGATGTTATGAAGCTAACAGTATTACATTTTCATTTTGAAAACCCCCAGGTTAAAATTTATTGAGCATTTTGTAAATAATCCTTTATTGTTACGATTCTGCAACTGTCCCCAACCCTGATGAACTGAGTGAATTTAGAGGATAGACTGATATCGCCAGGGGCATGCCTGAGACTGATGACAGCCGTCAAGATGCAGAATAAATAGGAACTGTGGGGTGGTCTAATTACACTGAGATTGGATCAGGTACTTCAAATGCAATTTTCTTTAATTTCTTTGCTCTTGATTTGCTGTGTTCTGCTCCTGAGCACACTGGTATTGCTAGGCATGGCTCTACAGAATCTGGCAGCACCTGCTCCCAGGACCCTTTCCTCCTTTCATGCTTTTTACAGTCTTCTAATATTTTATCCAAACAATACCTCCCTTCACTAACAACTACTAAATCTGCAATGCTCCTCCTCCCTCCATGTCTCTGACATAGAATTTTATATCTCCCAGATGCTCTCTCCAGGCAACCTAAGTACTAATTCAGTGCAGCATTAAAAGGCTGCTGAGGTGGTATTTATTGGTTGGAGTGTTTAATCATTGCTCAGGTGACAGGTTCTGTTGATTCATAAATTCATAGAGCCATACAGCACAGTAGTAGGCATTTCTGCCAGTGAAATCCAAACCAGCATCAAGTACCCATCCAAACTCAATGACTTGCGTAATTTGCCAACAAACAATCAGCTGGAGGAACTCATTGGGCCAAAAAGCATCTACGAGGGGTGATTGATAAGTTTGTGGCCTAAGGTAGAACGAGTCAAATTTAGAAAACCTAGCACATTTATTTTTCAATATAGTCCCCTCCTACATTTACACACTTAGTCCAGCAGTCGTGGAGTATACGGATCCCTTCTTTGTAGAAGTTGGCATCTTGGACCTCCAGAAGTGATCCACAGCAGGGGTGATTGATAAATTCATGGCCTAAGGAAGAAAGAGACGAGTTATTAACATCAAACTTTCTGCATAATCACTCTGAGAGTTGAACTGCAGGTGCATGTAACAAGAGCTGTATAACTCATCTCCTCCTACCTTAGGCCACGAACTTATCAATCACCCCTATTGTGGACCATTTCTGAAGGTCCAAGACGCCAACTTCTACAAAAAAGGGATCCGTATGCTCCACAACCGCTGGACTAAGTGTGTAAATGTAGGACGGTATTATGTTGAAAAATAAATGTGCTAGGTTTTCTAAACTTGACTCCATCTACCTTAGGCCCCAAACTTATCTATCACACCTCGTATGTCGGGAAAGAAATTAGAGCAGGAGAGTTACAGACCCTAATGTTAACACCTTACTAGGTGGATGGAGTTTGGTTCATTTCAAAGAAGAATTATTCTAAACGGATGATGAGGTAATATGACTGATGAGGCAAGTCAAAGACAGGGTAACAGCAGAAAAGTGGGCATGTGATATAGCAAATTTCAGTGGGAAGCTAGAGGATTTGGGAGTCTTTAAAAACCGAGAGAAGACAACTAAAAATAAAACAATAAGGAGAGAAAAGATGAAATATGAAGGTCAGCTTGCCAAAAACATAAATGAGAATACCATTTTTTTCAGATATATTAAGAGTAAAAGAGTGGTGAGAGTGGATATTGGACAACTGGAAAGTAATGTTGGATGGGATGAAGAAATAGCGAATAAACTTAATTAAGTTTTTGTTGTCAGTCTGCACAGTATGCCAGCAATTTGAGAATGTCATGGGGCAGGAGTGAGTGTAGTCATTATTACTAAGGAGAAGGTGCTTGGGAAGCTGAAAGGTCTGAAGTTAAATAACTCACCCAGACCAGCTGGATTACAGTTCTAAAGAGATTGCTGAGACATTAGTTGTAATCTTTCAAGAATCACTAAATGCTGCAGAGATTCTGGTGGACTGGAAAATTCCAGCAGAGGAAAGTTAGCCTGACTTCAGTGGTTGGCAAGATGTTAGAGTGCATTATTCACAGTGAGGTTTAGGGCTCTTTGAAAGTTCATGATACGAGGGGTGATTGATAAGTTCGTGACCTAAGGTAGAAGGAGTCAATTTTAGAAAACCTAGCACATTTATTTTTCCTATATTTACACACTTACTCCAGTGGTTGTGGAGCATGCAGATCCCTTCTTTGTAGAAGTTGGAGTCTTGGACCTCCAGAGGTACTCCACAGCATGGGATGATTGATAAGTTAGTGGTCTAAGGTACGAACGTTTGTAGAAGGAGATGAGTTATTAACTTCAAACTTTCTGCATTTTCAAAGAATTGAACTGCATGTGCATGTAACGAGAGCTGTATGACTCATCTCCTTCTATTTTAGGCCACAAACTTATCAATCACCCGTGCTGTGGACCACCTGGAGGCTCTCATCCCATGCACGTGCATGACAGTTCCAGAAATCAATAGTGAGTGAAAGTGAGGAGATGACGCAGAAGGAGCACAGACAATTGAGAACATGCTAGGAGTCAGCCACTAGCACTGAGCTCTGGGACAGGCACACCCTTGCATGCTCTCATCGGGTTAGTGAGGGAGAACCGGAACATGTTGCAAGGGATTGCATCCTATTGGTTAGATAAGGACAAGTCCTGTGTAATTTGATACTGGAAGTGTCGTTGACTTCCCACAAAACTCAGGAAAAGAGTAATATACCATGGCCCAACTCATCCAATGCCTGACAAGTAGTCCATCTAAGATAATCCCATTTACCTACTTGTCCCATATCTCTCTAAATCTTTCCTGTCCTTGTACCTGTCCAAGGCCTTTTACATGTCATTGTTATACCTGCCTTCACCACTTACTCTGGCAGCCTGTTCTATGTATTCTCCACCCTCTGCACAAAGAATACTCTTCAGATCTTTTTAAATGTTTTCCCTCTCATTTAAACCTATGTCCTCTAGTTTTTGCTTTTCTTTCCCCAGAAAAAAACTGAGCGCATCCACTCTGCCTATGTCGCTTATGATTTTATACACCTCTATAAGGTCACCCCCCAATCTCGTACACTCCAACAAATAAAATACTAGCCTTCCCATACTCTCACCAGAATTCAGGCCTCAGGTCCTGGCAATATCTTTGTAAAACTTCTTTGCATTTTTTCCAGCTTAATGACAATTTTCCTATCACAGCAACATGCTATGGTGACAAACTCTCCTGTCATGAATCACCTTGGATTAAGCTTCCTTAAATTTGACTACTAATTACACCAGAGATCTCAAAGGTACTTCTACCACCTTTTAATTACTGTAATTTGCTAAAGTAAAAGCAATGTGGTGTTTGGAGTTGAATAAGGTCCTTATTGTAACTAATATGCTTGTTTAGTGTAGCAGGGAGGGATTTACATTTTCTGGCACATTGGAACAGGTTCTGGGTTGGTGGATCATGTGCAGATAGGGTAAGATCGGAGGGTAAGGCATTTGTTCATTCTGTTTGGGGAATTCTGTCTGGAATTTCAGGGTATGGCAAGCTGAGCAGACAGACTGAGAAGACGTAAGTCAAAGCTTAAAGCTTGGAATTAACAATGATAAACAAGGAGGCCTAGCATGCAAATAATGTTAAGATGGTGAAGAAAATTAGAAAGACAAGTCAGAAGGCACTGTGTCTTAATAAGTTAAGTGAATTAACTGCACATGTAAATATGAATAGATCATTAATTCTGTTATGGTTATTATTCTATAGATTTATTGAGTATGCCCACAACAAAATGAATCTCGGGGATGTTTATGATGACATACTTTGATAGTAAGTTTACTTTGAACTTTGAACTTATATGGAAGTAACAGAGTCTTGGCTTTGGTATAACTGAGAAATGGAACATTCAGGGAAACTCAGTATTCTAGAAAAGGCCAAAAAAAATGGCTATGGAATGACATTGTTGGGAATAGAGACAACCAGTGCAACAATGCTGATGAATGTTCGTTCAGAGATACTCAGTACGGGTTTTCTAAGACAGTGTAGGGGGCAGAAAACTTTGCTGGGTTTGTTTATAGGCCGCCAAGTAATGATGATGTAAGAAGCATTAAAAAGGCAATGTTGGTGCACATGATAAGAGTTGAACTCTGATGGTTATAGGTGGCTTTAATCTACATGAATTTTAGGCAAACCAAGTTAGCAATAATGCTGTTAGTGAAAATTCCTGGAATACATTCATGAATGTTTTTTGGACTAACACACTGAAGAACCAACAGGGGAGCAGGTTATCTGAGACTTGATATTATGTAATGAGAGAGGAATACTAATGGTCTTTAGTGAAGTGCTCAAAGCATGAGAGGATTCTTCATTAAGATGGACATTTGAAAAGTTAATCTGAGTCAAAGTAAAGGAAGTTACAGAAGTATAAGGTACAAATGAGCTTTGTTCAAATTCAAGTCCAAGTTTAATGTTGTCTTAGGCATACCTGCAGAGGGTATAAATGCCATGGAAATTAGCATTTGCAGTAGGAGAACAAGCTGAGGAAATACATGAGTGACCATACATTTAAATTAACATGAATTTCACGTGCAAAATAAGCAAGAAGATAAACATAATATCATTAGAACAAGATGCAGAGAGAGAGAACAAAATATAATCAGATGTACCCTCTTCACATGTGTCAGTCACCTCTCCCTGGATCCCACCTCATTCCTTTTACTCTGTGGATCACTGTCATCTCATATTCGATTCCTTCTTCTACAAACCTTTACCCATCCCGCCCCCCAGCTTCTTACATCATCCACCCCCCTCTCCCACCAACCCACCTTCCCCTGCACATGGTCCCACCTATCACCTGACAGCTTGTACTCCTCCGCCTCCCTCCTCCTTCATATTCTGGCTTCAGTCCTCCTTCCTTGTCAATCCTGATGAAGGGTCTTGACCTGAAGTATCAACTGTTTATTCCCCTCCATACATGCTGATTGGCCAGCACTTTGTGTCTGTTGCTCAGGTTTTCCAGCATTTGCTGAATCTTTTGTGCTTATAGTCAGATACAGTGTTAAGGTCTTCAGGTATTATACGATAGACTGAATGTTATTATGTAGAGCTTTAATAAGAATGGTGGAGGGTGAGTTATAATTGAAAAGAAAGAAATGTCAGACTGATTAAATACATACATTGTTTTTTTCTTCATAGATAAACTCCTGCAAATGTTGAGAAATCTAGGGAGACCAGACAACTACTGTAAATGAAATCTGTATTAGTAGGAGATGCGGATGCTGCTTAGCCAGCCGTTTATATCTTGCTCCAGATTCCAGCATTACTCCCTGGTGTCTCCTCAGTAAGGAAATGTTGTTAAGGAAATGGAAGGGATTAAAGACAAGTAACTCCCCAGGGTATGAGGCTTTGCATCACAAAAGACTTAAGGAAGAGGCCTTAAAATAATGAATGCATTGGTGGATTTCTTCCAATGTGCTTTAGACTCTGGAACAGTTCCAGCTGATTGGTAGGTTGCTAATGTAACCGCAATACTTAAAAATGGAGATAGAGAGAAAATAAGAACCCATTGACTAATTAGCCCACACCTTGTGCAGTGTATGCAACTTTCCTCTTCTTACCCAAGGAAGGTTATTCTTGCTCTGGTGGGAGTTCAATGTACATTCATCAGACTGATTCCCGGAATGGCAAAGCAGATATATAAAAAGAAATGGAGTTACATTTGTCAGAATGAGAAGCATAAGAGAGACCTCATTAAAACTTACCGATATGTAACAGAACTGCACAAAATAGGGGCAGGATGTTTCCAGTGGCCAGACAGTTCATGAGCAGTGGTTACAATGTAAGGATAAGGGTTAAGCCATTAAGAATGAGTTGAGGAAAGACTTTCTCTCCCAGACAGTGTTGAACATCTAGAATTGTCTACTGCAGAAATCATCTGAAGTCAATTCTTTACATTTAAGATAATTTTGTGCTTGGTAATTCATAACCCAGAAATTTGATTATTTTAAAGAGGACTGATGAGGGTAGGTTGATAGATGTTGTTCACATGGACTTGAGAAAAGTTTGTCACAATAAACTGGTTTCGTTCACATTTGATCTATTGGTGAGCTAGCCAAATAGAGATAAAATTAGATTAGTGGTGGGGTTCAAATGGTGGAAGGGGATGGTTGTTATTCCATATATGATGGCTGTGACAAGCAGTGTGCCACAAAGATTCTTGCTGGGACCCCTGATCTATATTATTAATTTCAACATAATATAGGCAGCTTGCTTAGTACAGACAGACAGACATACTTTATTGATCCCAAGGGAAACTGGGTTTCATTACAGCCGCACCAACCAAGAATAGTGAAGAAATATAGCAATATAAAACCATAAATAATTAAATAATAAGTTAACCATGCCAAGTAGAAATAAGTCCAGGACCAGCCTATTGAAATAGGGTGTTTGACACTCCGAGGGAGGAGTTGTAAAGTTTGATGGCCACAAGTAGGAATGACTTCTTATAATGTTCTGTGTTACATCTCGGTGGAATGAGTCTCTGGCTGAATGTACTCCTGTGCCTAACCAGTACATTATGGAGTGGATGGGAGTCATTGTCCAAGATGGCATGCAACTTGGACAGCATCGTCTTTTCAGACACCACCGTCAGAGAGTCCAGTTCCACCCCCACAACATCACTGGCCTTATGAATAAGTTTGTTGATTCTGTTGGTGTCTGCTACCCTCAGCCTGCTGCCCGAGCACACAACAGCAAACATGATAGCACTGGCCACCACAGACTCGTAGAACATCCTCAGCATCGTCCGGCAGATGTTAAAGGACCTCAGTCTCCTCAAGAAATAGAGACGACTCTGACCTTTCTTGTAGACAGCCTCAGTGTTCTTTGACCAGTCCAGTTTATTGTCCATTTGTATCCCCAGGTATCTGTAATCCTCCACCATGTCCACACTGACCCCTTGGATGGAAACAGGGGTCACCTGTGCCTTAGCCCTCCTCAAGTCCACCACCAGCTCCTTAGTCTTTTTCACATTAAGCTGCAGATGATTCTGCTCGCACCATGTGACAAAGTTTCCCACCATTGCCCTGTACTCAGCCTCATCTCCATTGCTGATGCATCCAAGTATGGCAGAGTCATCAGAAAACCTCTGAAAAGAAAAGAAAACCTCTGAAGATGGCAAGAATCTCTGTTGCAGCTGAAGTCCGAGGTGTAGATGGTGAAGAGAAAGGGAGACAGGACAGTCCCCTGTGGAGCCCCAATGCTGCTGACCACTCTGTCTGACACACAGTGTTGCAAGCTTGTGCCCCCCAGCTATGTGGAGTACTTCACCATGTCTTCGACCTAAGCCTGAGTCTCCAGAGGGTTCCTGTGCTGTGGAAGACGTCCTGCCTCGTTCCTGTACTAAAGACGCCGTGCCCCAGTTGCTCCAATGACTGCAGACCAGTGGCATTGAACTCCCACATCATGAAGACCCTAGAGAGACTTGTTCCAGAGCAGCTCCGGCCTATGGTTAGGCCACACTTAGACCCCCTCCAGTTCACCTATCAGCCCCGACTAGGAGTTGAGGGTGCCATCATCTACCTGCTGAACCCTGCCTACGCCCACCTGGACAAGCCAGCGAGCACTGTGAGGGTCATGTTTTTTGACTTCTCCAGTGCGTTCAACACCATCCGCCCTGCTCTGCTGGGTAAGAAGCTGACAGTGATGCAGGTGGATGCTTCCCTGGTGTCATGGATTATTGATTACCTGAGGTCTGAGGATAATGTCAAAATTAGTGGTATGGTTGACAGTGAAGAAAGTTGCTTAAGAATTCAAAAGGATCTAGTTCAAATTGCAAGGTAGATCAAAAATGGCAGATAGAATTGAACTCAGACATGTGTGAAGTAGGGAGTTAAACAAGGCCCTGACATACAAAGCAAATGCACAGACCTAAAGACTGTTGTATGAGAGTCCTTGGGGTACCAGTGCATTTTTCCCTAAAAGTGGTGAAGAAGACATTTAGCACATTTGCTTTCATTGGTCAGAGCATCATGTAACAGCTGAACAAGATGCTAGTAAGACTGCACTTGGAGCATGATATACAGTTTTTGCTTGTCCAGCTATAGAAAGGATGTCATTAAGCTGGTAAAGCTGCAGAAATGGTTCACAAAAAAGTTGCCAGAACTGGAAAGCTTGAGCCATAAGGGAATAGGTTGAGGTTATTTTCCTTTGAATGTACTGTAGGAGGCTGATATCTATAAAACCATGAGGTGCACAGATGAGGTGAATAGCCAGTCTCTTTTTAAGAGGGCGATGGAATCTATAATTAGATTATATGAAATTAAGCTGTGGAAAAAAATTGAGGCATATTGTTCACACAGAGGTGGTGGGTATCAAGTTACTAGAAAAACCAGCATAGGTGGCTACAATTAAAGTGTTTGGTAGAAAGGTACTGTACATGATTGCAGCTTCTTTACCGGATCCCCGGATTCTTTAACAGGAGCATATTTTTGAAAATGGACATCAGGTGAGGTTACTGCCATGCTCTTTTAGCACTGACAGTGGTGTCAAAGTACATCAATGTCACCATATACTACCCTGAGAGTAATTTTCTTGTGGGAATTGCAATAAGTACAAAGAAGCATACTTTAGAATCAATGAAAAACAACCAAAGATGGACCAAAAACCAATGTGCAAAAGACAACAAACTATGTAAATACAAAAAAAAAACACATACATAAATAATTAATAAATACTGAGAATACTGAGTTATGGAGTCAATGGAAGTGAGTCTATGGGTTGTGGAATCAGTTCAGTTCAAGAGCATTGGTGCTTCATACCAGATTGTAATGCAACCAGTCAGTATACTCTCCACCATGCATCTATAGAAGTTTGTCAAAGTTTTAGATGACATGCCAATCCTTTGCCAACTTCTAAGAAAGTAGAGGTGCTGCTATGCATTCTTTGTAATTGTACTTCTGTGATGAAATCAGGACAGATCCACTGAAATGATAACAGCAATGTATTTAAAGTTGCTCTCTCTACCTTGATCCCCCAATGAGGACCAGCTCATGGACCTTCATTTCCTCATCTTGAAGTCAATAATCAGCTCTTTAGTTTTGCTGATGTTGAGTAAGAGGTTGTTGTTGTGGCACCATTCAGCCAGATTTTCAATCTCCCTCCTATATGCTGATCCATCTCTTCCTTTGATTCAGACAACAATAGCGGTGTCTTCATCTAAATCAAATACAGCATTGGAGCGTAGAGCCTCACAGTCATGAGTATAAAGTGAGCAGAGCATGGGACTAAGCACACAGCCTTATTGTGCGTCTGTGCCGATGGAGATTGTGGAGGAGATGTTGTTACCAATCCAAAACGACTGGGATCTGCAAGTGAGGAAATTGAGGATCCATTTGACAGGAAGTATTGGTTAGCCTCGGAAGGATGATGGTGTTGAATGCAGAGCTGTAGTCAATAAAAAAAACACCCTGTTGTATGCATCTTTGCTGTCCAGGTGTCCCAGGGTTGAATAAAGAGCCAAAGAAATGGTATCTACCATCGACCAGTTGTGACTGTGCACACATTAGAGTGGATCCATAAGCAGGAGTTGATATGTTTCTTCTCCAACCTCTCAAGGCACTTCATTACAGTGAATGTAACTGCTATTGCATGATAGTCATTGAAGCAGGTTACCATGTTCTTTTTAGACAATGGTATAATTGAAATCTGCTTGAAGCACGTGGGTACCTCAGACTGCTGAAGTGAGAGGTTGAAGATCTCAGTAAGCACTCCAGCCAGGTGATTATCACAGGTTTTCAGTACTCAGCCAGGTATATCATCAGAGCCAGATGTTTACTGTGGGTTCATTCTCCACAAGGGAGCTCTTACATCAGCCTCAGAGACTGAAATCATAGGGTTGTCAGGGAGTTTGGGAGTTTGTGAAGGTGCCTCCATGTTCTTTCAGTCAAAGTGAGCATAAAAGGCATTGAGCTCATCTGGGAGTGAAAACTTGTCAGTACATATGTCACTTGATTTCACATTGAAGGGGGTGCCATAGCTCTTGAGCATCCTTCCGTGACTCAAGTTTTTGTCTGGACATTTTTCAAGTGAGAGGGCTCTCTGGAGGTCATTCCTGGACCTCTTGCAATTTCCTTGGTTGTCAGACCTGGACACCACTGTTCTAGCCCTCAGCTGTTTGAGGATCTCATCCAAGGTTTCTGGTTGGGGAAGACTCTGAATGATCTTGTGGGGGCACAAGCATCCACAAGTGTCTTTACAAAGTCCGTATTAACCATGGTGTATTCTCTCCGATCCCCTGATAAGTCCTTGAACATGACTTAGTCCATGGGCTCAGAACAATCCCATTGCTGCTCCTCTGCTTCCCGTGACCATCTCATTGTTGATCTTACTTCTGGGGCCTTGTTCCTCCATCTTTGCCTGTATGCACATAGCAGGAGGAAAACCGGATGGTCATACTTCCTGAAATTCAGACTAGGAATAGAATGGTAGACATTCCTGATTTTAGTGTAACAGTCGTTGAATGTGTTGGGCCACCTGGTGCTACAGGTAAACACATTGATAATAATTGGGCAGAGATTTCTTCAACCAAGTTTGATTGAAATCCCTGGCAATGAATTGAGAGGCATCAGGGTAAGCTGTTTCTTGTTTGCTAAACACTGCACTTAATATATCGAGTGCTTGCTTAACACCTGTCTTTGGCGCTATGTAAACTTTGGTCAGGATCGTACAGAAGAACTCCATTAGTGAGTCAAGTTTTATCATTAGATAGACTAGAAAAAGAGTCCAACAAGACCACTACCATGCACCATGAAGGGTGTATCATGAAATACAGAGTCCCACCTCTTGTCTTCTCTGAATTGGGAATTCTGTCCAGAGAATTGATAAGCTGTCAGGCTTCAGCATCAGGTCCGGCAAGTCCAAAGTGAGCCATTTCTTCACGAAATAGAAAATGCAGCAACCCGTCCTATACAGTGATCCTGCCCTTAGCTCCTCTGCCTTGTTCTCCAGCGAATGTAAACTTGCTAACAAGATGCTAGGTAGCAGAAGATATACACTTTGATGCTTTAGTCTTGCTTGAAGTCCTCCCCACCGTCCTTTTTTCTGGTGATAGCAATGGCCAACCTTTGACTGCTTAGAGATGCCATACCTCAGCATCTCTCTTTCCAATCCATACAAAACCTTGGAGGAACTCAGCAAGCTAGCAGCATCCTAATGAAGGGTCACTGCCTGAAACGTCGACTGAATACCCCCTCCATAGACACTACCTTACTTGCCGATTTCTTCCAGCATTCAGTGCATGTTGCTGAAGATTTCCAGTATCTGCAGAATCTCTGTTGTTTATTCCTTTCCAGCACATTCATAAATTTTGGTCTCATTAAAGTAATTTCTGAAGATAAAGAGCACAACTTGTCGAAAATATATTGGTAAATCAGTCATGTGTACTAAGATACAATGAAAGACTTTGTGTTGTATGCTATCCATACTGATAATTTTGTCACATTAGTCTGCTGAGGTGTTATAAAAGAAAACAATGACAGAATGCAGAGAAATAGCATTGCAACCAGATATTAGGTGCAAGACCATAATGTGAGTGATTTTTGATGAGGTGAGTCCATCTTTTTGTACTGGGGACTGTTCGGTCATCTTATAGCAGTGGGATAGAAACTACCCTTGAGCCTGGTGGTGTCTGCTTTCAGGCTTTGTACTGGGAGGGAGGAGAAAATACAATATCTGGGATGGGTGTGTACTTTGATTAATTTGACCACAATCATTCAGTTCGGGTCCTCTTTTTCTAAAGCAATTCATGTGAAGTGATTCAGAATTTCTTATGTGTCAGAAAGCTGTGGAACTGCAAGAATCCCTCCCCCCTCCCCACACTTTGTTAATAGTTCGTGACCCAGTACTGTGAGTGTCAGGCTGACTTTTAACCAAGGCAACACTGCAGTCAAATCCAATGCATTTCTGATCTGGCACAAATACTTACTCTCAATTGTTGGCATGAGTCATAGAAAAGCAATTAGGAGCAGACAACTAAGCTGATCTTTATCTCCCTTTACACAGGATTTCTTTGGTAGACAGCACACCACTTTAACTGCAGTGATGTCAGTGCAGGCCAAGTTGGACCTGATGCTAGATGTTCAAAAATTCCAACCTGTTGTGGTGAGGATTTTACAAGATGCATTGGAATTGCATAAAGGATTTGAATTCCTATGGAACTTTTTGCAACATCTCAAAGTGCTTTGTAGCAATGAATATTCTTGGAGCACTTTTACAGTTATGCAATTGGACTAGGAATTCACAAAGCTGGTGTTGAACTTTTGCCAGCAGAGCTGGGTGCTTTAATTTCAGTTAATTAAATCCATCTAATATTAAATTAAACCTAACATCAGTAATGGTGACCAAGTTTTATTAAACATGCCACATTATTAGATACACCTGTAAACCAGCTCATTGGTGCAAACATCTAATCAGCCAATCATATGTCTGCCACTCAATGCATAAAAGCATGTTGACGTGGCCAACAGATTCAATTGCTTTTCAGATCAAATGTCAGAATGGAAAAGGATTGATATCTCTGTGACTTTAAACATGGAATGATTGTTGGTGCCAGACAGGATGGTTTGAGTATCTCAGAAACTGCTCATCTCCTGGGATTTTTATGCAGAACATCCCTAGAATTTACAGAAACTGATGTAAAAATAACAAAAAAAAATCCAGTGAGTGACAGTTTTGTAGGCAAAAACACCTTGATAATAAGAGTGGTCAGAAGTGAATGGCCAGACTGGTTCAAGCTGACAGGTAGGCATTACTGACACATTACAACAGAGGCGTGCAGAAGAGCATCTCTGAATGTACAACAAGTTGAACCTTGAAGTGGATGGGCTACAGCAACAGAATACCATACCAGCCCAGTTCTGTGGCCACTTTATTAGGTATACTTAACTGTACCTATTAAATTGAATTGAATTAACTTTATTACTTACTCCTCCTGTAGTCCACAGCCAGCACCTTTGTTTTAGTGACATTGAGGGAGAAGTTGTTCTCTTAACACCATCGTGTCACAGTGATGACTTCCTCTCTGAAGGCTGTTGAGTGTATTTTGCTGACTGATAATAGTGATCAGATAGTAGAATGTGACAACATGTACTGGCAACATTGGAACCCAAGTGCAGAGGAATGACACACTCTGATGTAGAGACGATGATGAAAGTTTATTCATAATAGCTCCAACGCAAAATCAATGGCTTGGTAGAGTAACGCCGTGAGAAGTAACTTTCTGAAAACTGTGATGGCATCCATTAGTCTTGCGAGATCATGGATCTGCGCATGGAAAGTCTTGCCGTCGTGCTGAGGTGATGCTGGAGTGTCCTCTCCAGGACGCAGGCATAGACAAGGTTGTATGGAAGATCAGCAGTTGCCCAAGCAGCAAGTCTCTCCTCTCCACACCACCGATGTTGTCCAAGGGAAGGCCAAGGGCTGATACAGCTTGGCACCAGTGACATCACAGGAGTTGCCAGAGTGAAGCTGAAGACAAAGTTGGACTGCCTTAGGGACTCCAGCTCCGGATTTGTCCTCAGGGTTTACTCCCGAAGCCTTTCCCATAAGTAGGTATGATCTCAAGGCAGCAGAGGTTTCAAATCAGAGTTTTTCCTCTCTTAGATGGACTGCCTTCCCAGGCTGACGAGCTCCATCTATCTGAAGCACTGGTTTTAAGGCACCTGGACCCGCCTTCGCCCCTTCTCCTGTCAGTAGAAACAGTTCCGCTGGGCTGAGAGGCTAAGCCACACGAGAAGGCCAGAAGTTGGACTTGGTTGTCAGAGGCTATTTGAGGCGTATGCCGTGAGGAGCACTTTTAGGTAGTGGGAGCTTGTCCTCACTGCCACTCCTCGGCTTAACAATCTTGGAACTCAAAACTAGGACCCAGCAATTAGCTCTAACCAGGCAACTGTTTAAATAATACAACAGACATGGAATTCTTGAGCCTATCAAGATAAACTTAACAAGTTTAAACAGAAGGCACCAGGAGGCCACATTACAAAGAACAAGTAATTTGAGAAAAACACGATGAACTCTGAATAATTAACATCTGTCGATAAATGATGATAAACCAATTCAGGAGCTCTAAAAATCTCAGAGCCCAACATCCTCTCATGCCCTGCATAGGCCCAAAGAAGACATTACAGTGGAACAAGGATTGTATGGCATAGGAGCAGTCCATAGAGGTTCACAAAACTGTGTCTGACATGATGCCCATGGGCATGTGCATAGTCTGTAAGGTGGTGCTGAGGTAAAAAATCTGCTGTGATCTAACCGAATAGTGAAATAAATGCACAAGTGGCAGTACCTCCAGTTGAACTTTGCCTTTTTGTGTGTTTTCCCCCTAACCATCACGTATAGCCATGTGGTTCTGTCCCCACTTCTACTCTACTCTGTATTACTCTGCCTCTCACCTGTTTCTCATTTTTACCTATTTTGCTGCCACTTCTGTCTCATTGTGCTCCACCTATCATCTGCCTCTGTGTTTTTTGCTCAGTGTATTTTAGTCCTGCGTTTTCACCTGTTTGTTGCCAGATTGTACCAGTGAGTTTTCCTGAGCTAATCCAGTATTCGTATCTGTACTCTGTCTGTCTGAATATTGACTCTGCCTCTTTCCCGATTCTGGTTTTTGGATTTCTCTGGATTTCTCTGGATGTTTTGATCCAGACTTTGTTTGCACCTCAGGATTTGTTACTCAATTAATATCACTGTGTGCACAGTACTGGGTCTGTGAATGATCCCTGCTCCAGTGTCCTGACAACAAGGAAAATCACTTACTCTTTCCTCTAATTCTATATTTCCTTATGACATAGAAGAGGATTATTTGGACCTTCAAATGTCTTCTAGCTCAAGGAACTATCATTAATTGAATATTTTGTGTTTGGGTGATGTAATTTTTATTATTTTATATATTTATAGGCATTAAAACATTCATTGTGTTTTAACAGCTTTGAAAGTTGGTTTTGCAGTTTAGTCAGCTGTCAAAGCATTTTAGTGATCAGAGATGTGGCTTGTTTTGACCATGCCCCCTATCATGTGTCAGAGGCCTTGTTGCTGAGCAACGTGCACCTGTGTAAGCTGAGGAGTGTTTTGTTCTCGAAGATCTTACTTAGAACCCCACACATACTATGTCTGAAGGACTTTCATAAGCAATGAACTGCAGAGAGTTGTGAAAATCACCAAAATCAGCTTTCCCACCATGGACTCCGCCCACACTTCTCGTTGTCTCATGTTATGAATGTGCCACAACTCTGAGGGGCTGAAGGGTACAAAGTAGCCCCCTCCTTTTTGAGAATCACAAGATTGCTATTAATTCGGGTCTGGGACCCAGGAAATGAGAGAGAATCCTCATTTTGGAATGTGTCCTGGCCTCAGCAAGACAAAGCTACGGATAATGGCCATTGTCTCTTGGAGACAGAATTGTGTATTGAGTACTGTGCTATTCATTGAAGCCCTCAGGGGATGACCAAAGTGGACTGGTTGAGGGATTGCATCGTCCCAACCTGATTGACATCTGAGACCCCGTGAGTAAGGATAAAAGAGGGTCTGGGGAACAACCCCTTTCGATGCACCAGGAGAGACGCTAGAAATCCCGTGACAGCGTTTAATAGCGACAGTCGGTGGACGGCTCGAGTGCGTCCTTTCCCTTTGCCTGGGATTGGGGCCTTACCACAGAAGAATGGCTTTAGCTAAAGGAGAGGCCACAAGTGACCGGCCACACCAACGGAACTCTTGAAGGATCGAAATCATAAAAGGAATTGGCAAGTTTCTAAAAATCTCTCTCTTGACTCCAACCAAAGGCTGTAGCCTGAATGAACTGAGTGACTTTTATATTTCCAGTGGACAATACATTATCCCCTAGACAACGATAGAGCTATTTCTTATTGATTCTTATTATACCCGCACTTTTAGATTTAGTATTGACAACGTATATTTTCTGCATGTTTGCATTGATATTATTTTTGTGTATTTTTACTAATAAATACTGTTAAAAATAGTACCATCAGACTTCAACGGACCTCTCTATCTTTGCTGGTAAATGACCCAGTTATGGGGTTCGTAACACTCAGTAAAGATGTCTTCTACCCCAAGCATTCTATCTCTTCTCCCCTCCCCCATGAGTCAGAAGATATGAAAGCCTGCAAGCGCAACTTCTATCCACTATAAATCTACCTCATCATGGCCTTACACCTTAATGTTTTCTGTAATTGTATACATTCTATCATTCTTTCCCTTGTACTCAATGCACCACTGTAATGAAATGATCTGTATCATTGACATGTGAAACAAGGTATTTCAGTGTACCTCAGTAAACTTGATGATAATAAACCAATTTACCAAGCATGGGTACGTGCAGAATTTAGAAAACATATTCTGCACACTTAAAAAAAAAATTCCTCTTTAACAGCTTATATGATCAGGATAAAAATATAATAGTAAATCATAGCTGCTTTACCCGAACAAGTTATTAAGAAACACAGCAAATGTATCTCCTGGGCATTTGCTATACTGGAGATTGTGACTTTGTGGACATCTTGAACACTTAGACAAGCTCCATGCACCAAAAGAGCAAAAGGTCACATCTGATGGTTCCTTCAGACATGGCCGACTGCTTTCAATGTATTCTTATTCCAAAAGGTTTGAAACAGAGAGATTTCATACATCTCAATTCGTGAAATGATAAAATGTTTCATACCACAGATCTATTTTCATCCACTTTATGCAAAATAGACACTGAGAACATTGGAGGCTCCCAAGCACATCCAGCAATCCAACTTTCACATCCCTAGTGCCCAGGGCAACCTTTTAGACATAAGCCAAAGAAAGAGAAAATACATAGTCACGATCACACTCCTGTTTTTGGAATCTTACTGTGGACAAAATGGCTGCCACAATAGAGACTATAAACCATTAAATGATGCTATAAAGTTACTGTGTAAATTAATATCTTCCCCCCCCCCCCGATTAATAAGTGTACAAAGATGAATGAAAGATTATTAATTCATCACAAACTATTGCCACTGTTGTTTGAGTTGCAGTAGCATCTGCTTTTCAACCTGCTGGGCCAAGAGTGATGGAATTATAGTGTCAGTTGTACTTGCCTTGAGTTCAAATCCAGCTATAGACAGGAAAAAAAGCTGTCAAAGCAAAATTGCAGTGCATTGCTGAGGGATTGTGGGAAGTATCTTCTTTCAGGTTCAAACGTTCATTTTATTGTCAAAGTATGCAAATACAATGCAACTCCAAAATTCATCTTCTCCAGATAGCCATGGATTACAGCAAAACTGTGGGATTTTGTTGAAAGAAAAACCCTCGGCACAAAAAACAAAAAAGAAACAAAGCTCACAAAACCCCAAAGCCCCATCCCTCCCCTGCACAAAAAACTAACAGATCACTACACAGAAAATCACCAACAAGAACATCAGAACCCAGATCCTCAACTCCTCCCTCTCAGAAAAATATTGAATCAAATATGATTGCATCCCCATGTACACAACACCAGATCAAACCATCAAGCCCTGACTCCTCATAACAACTCTTACCCTAGTTTAAAGATTCTTTCAGACTATCTCAAGGAACAAGGGAGTTCTCTAAAATGTTCATCCCTGTTTATATTCCTCATCCCCATTTCTAAAAAGATTATTACAGCATTGTGGGATCTTGCTGCACACAAATGAACGGCTGCACTTCCTACTACTTCAAAGTACTGCAGGATAAGAAAGATACCATAATCGAAAGTCATCCAATCTTAGATATTATCCTATTGTGTATTCTCATCAAAGAAAGCAGTTATGTATGTATAAATTACCATTCGTAAAGGAAATTTCTGCTGCCTTAGACTCAAATTTTCAGAAATTGATGGAGAAATTAATGTCCATCTGCTGAGTATGTGGTTACTAAATTCAATCAACTCAGGAATTGTTAATCAGTTCCTAATTGGCTTAGAACTCAAAGCCACTCTCAATTTGCCACTAAATTGGTCATCTCACATACATTACGAGAAGGATGAAATTTATCACCAGAAAGAGAGGAGTTATTTTCAGAGATAGAGGTAGCAAAATGAGAACTTTGCGTAGAATCTAAATGTACTCTAAGGAAAATTCCTAGTCTTTCTAGCCTCTCCATATAACTCAGTCCCTCAAGTCCTGGCAACATCCTTATAAATCTATTTTGCACCTATTCTCATCTGTATCTACTACATATCCTTCTACATTTAACTTCCCTTTAAATTTTATATTCTTGAATACCTCTCAGGCATGGAGGACCACATTTTAACTTCTCTGGAAACAGAAATTTCTTCTGAATTCTTTACTTCCAACTAAACCTCTCTTACAGGTTTGCCCTGCTGAGCCCTCCCTTAATTAGAATAGATTATTTTGCAATGCGACTGACATGAAATACAAGTTTACAAAATGCAAAACAAAAATTGAGGAAATATTTACAGGCTTAAGTTATGTTACCTTTCATCTGGTACATTAACATTTTAATGCCATATGCTGTCTACTTATTGTGATGGATAGCCTCTGCTATGTGAGCACTTTAATTACTAATATGAAAATGTGTTGAAATTGAAATGCTGTAACTGGTAAGGAGCATCAGTGCAGGGATGACCATCCAGTTCCCATTTGTTGCAATATTGACCTGTGGGACTAATGTATAGATTTAAATTGTAATTAATATTGGCCTGTTCCTTAAAGTGCTAGCACAAGGGCTCAATAAAAATGCTAACAAGGCTTAAAATATCACACAAGCAATTTATTGACATTTTAATACTCTTGACTTCAGCCAGGTCTGTATTTAACCATGCTCCATGAAATATGGATGAATGATGTATTAATGATGTCTATATTTCACCTGAAGATTACACCCAGAGCAGTGATGTAAGCTTCCACACTTTTACTTGGTTTTAGTCATTTATTGCATTTGGTCAAGTGTCCACAATTCCTTCTCCTCTATTTTCTTTCAAGGATAAGCTATACCTGTTATTTATCCGTGCTACCCTAGCTTAGGAATTTTCTGCTCTTTGCTTATCAATCAGCCGGAGGGATAAAGTCAGCTATTTGGTTAGATAGAACAAGCATGTGTATACACGCAAACAAACACACACATACACACACATCCTGATAGAAACACAAACTTACACACAGAAATATGAGTACTCATACATTCATGCAGATTCATACCCACTAGCTGTTTCTGCATGAATTCAGACACAAGATCGGTCACAGGTAGTTACTCTATTTCTTCTAATCACAGGGTCACCGAATGATAAGCCTTTTTCATTCTCTCCACAATCTAAGGCACAAAGCAATTGGTGTGATTAATCACTGCCTTGTATTTGAGGTTTTATTTCTGCCATTGACTGCGTATTTCTCTTATCAATGTAACATTATGTTGGTGGTGATAATTTAAAAAAGCTTTGTATTGGTCAGAGCCAGGTCTCACAAAAACTTTGGTGTGTTGGTTAGTTTTAAAAGATTCTGGAGAAATTTTTAGTTTCCTTTTGCATTTAAAGGGATAGAAGATGGAGAATTCTGGAGACTTGAAGATTTCTTTTGCATGGTTGTTTTGTTATTAGGGCATCATAATGTGTGGTGTCTGTAAGCTTAGGAGTACCAGTGGAATCTAGGACTGCTACATGATCAGAAGTCACATCCGTAGTAACAATGTTATGCAGCTATTAGAAATATTAAATGATTCCAGATGTCACAAATAAAACAATTAAATAACTGAAAGCCTCTTTTTATGATTCCTGCATACATTTGGTGAATCACCTGGGTTTAAACAAGATAAGGCAACTTCTTCAATAGCTATCATTTTGTTTACAGAGGCTTCATGAATATTTTCAACAATACAAACTAATCACTCTAATTTGGATTTTTATAGTGCCCATCCACATTTTGGAATGCCTCAAAGCATGTAGCCAGTCAAATTTTATAAGTCTTTGTGGTAGGGTATCACATACCTGAAAACAACATTTTCTACTGATATATTGCTGAAAGTATCCTGATTGGTTACATTATGGTCTGGTACTGCAATTCAAATTCAAAGGAATGTGAGAAACTGCAGAGAGTAGTGGGCTCAATCTAACACATCATGGGCACGTCTCAACCCACCATTGATAGTTAAACTTTGCTGTTCAACTCTATAATGCTATGACTAACTTTACTTCAAATCAATGTGAACTAACCTGTTTGATTTTAATGTAGTGAAATATTAACTAAATTAAGTACTTGGCGATAATGAAAAGAAATGCAATTATGTGACTGGAACACATGACCTACCTCACAATCTACCTCAGATGACTGTGTTTTGTCTAGAGGATAAAAATCATCATATACCTCAGGTAGAAGTTTACAATCAGTCAACGTGCATTGAGCACCCAGAATTGGAGCAGCTGCATGTTGGACTCTGCCTCTGGAATTCCTGGAAGGTCAATTTGGGAAGCATGGAACAAAGTGTTAATCTGGCATTACTGCACATTTAGTGCATGGGAATAAGCACATTTCTCCCCTCTCTCCTAAGGCCAAAAGTGCAAAGAAGTTCATTTTGCAATCTAGCCTCTCCTCCACAGACTGCATCTTCACCTTCTGCTGCTTCAGGGAAAACAGCTGACATAATAATGGACCACTTTCACCCCGGTCATTCACAATTCTCCCCCTTTCTTTCAGGTGCAGGGTTCAAGTGAGTACACATTACCAGACGCAAGGAAAGCTTCTTTCCTGCTGTTACTGCCTTTCATATCCTTAAAGATCATCAAATCCATCTTGTTGTGGCCATTGCACTTGATTCATCTGCCTGCACTGCACTTTCTCTGTAACCCAAACAATTTATTCTGCATTCTGTTTTTCTTTTCACTTCCTCAAGGTGCTTGTGTATAGAATGGTCTGTCTGGGTGGTACATAAACAAAGTATTTTGGATTATACTCTGTGACTCTAAAAAGGTTAAGAGTATATTTTTTTCATGCTAATGTGCATTTCAGATCAATTATTAAACAAAATGGTGGTCTGAGTCACAGACAAGAACATTAGGTTAGCATAATTCTTATTAGAGAATGCCCAAAAGGAGGTGTTAGATCCTGCTATTTTTGTGATCCAAAGGCTCTTCAGAAGTCAAAATGAGGCATAAAACTTGTTGCTTACTATAGTTTTATAAAGTGTTACAAGGGTAAGGAAGATGAGGATGAAGAAGGGTCAGGAGAATCAAAGGAAAGAAACTAATGAAGTAGTTGTGATCTTCTCATAGCAGACTAGAAGTAAACAGAAATTCCATTGATAAAAGTTAACCAATATGATCACAAACACGAGAACATCTGCAGAAGCTGGAAATCCATTTCTGCCTGGCCTGCTGAGTTTCTCCAGCATTTTGTGTGTAATAATGACCAATAAGATAGACTAATTCAAGCAATATGACACCAGCCACTGAAAGTTCCAGAAAAAAAATACAGAGGCAACTGTAAGCCGTGGAAAACTCACAGAATAATAAATATATGTATATAGCCAATTACATGAAAATGCAAACAAGCATAAGAAATTAATCTACAGGAAAAATAATAATTCTACAGCCCAATACAAAAGAAAAAATGCAATACAGAAATATCCATAAAAGTACATGTATGGTATAATCTTGGTTGTTCAGTGTATTAAATGAGTATTCAATCTAAAGTTAATGATGGATTGGGATTGCAGATAATATTGCCTAGAAATTCACCCCAACCTGTATCACTATAACTTCGGGTCTGTCCATTGTTCTCTGACCCTGAAATTTATTCCATTGGAGTCAATGGGTTGAGCTTTGGATCACAATACAGCATGCTGATGCAGCAGTATAGTCATACAAATAGTAACTGAGGCCTGAATTTCTAGGCTCATCCTACAGTAACCACCAACCTTCCTACATCCCGAGCTCGTACAAGCAATGCTACATGATAATCTGTTTATTTATCATAGTCCCTCCTGTTTCATTACCCTGTGTAGCTGGAAACCAGAAAGAAAAACACAGTATCTTTTGATAGATTTCACCAGTACTGGTTGACTGCATAATTTACAGTCGCACCTGTCTCTACAGTCTCAACTGTCCCTGATGAATACTTAAATGAAAATTAGCAAAACATAAGGCGCAGCAATGCCGTGTTCTTTTTCCATACTGCTGCTACAGATTTTTTGTTAAATTAACTGTCTGGTTAATTTATTGAGCATCCAGTTGAGTGATAAATTTAGTGAAGAATAGATGGTGCTGCATAGAAAACTGGGAAATTCAGCATGAAAGGGAATCTGACCTGGTATATTGCTATTGTGGTGTATTCAGAATACAGTAAACAGTTTTGTTTTACCTTCAGGACATTGTGTGTAAGAAATATGATTGCTTTGGCTTTTTCATCTGTCCAAAACTCCACCTGGAGGTCTAGCGGTGTTAATACATCAAGGTACAGAATGGGTTTTAATCATTTGGAAAGAACATGCTGAAATCCATAAAGAACCAACCCTGGATTAAGGGCTGTGCCTGAAATGATTCTGCACTAGATTTATTATCGAACTTGGTCGAGAGTGAATGAAAAAATGACAAGATTGTGCAAAAATGATTATTGTAACAACTCTACACACGCACGCACGCACACACACACACACACACACACACAATAATTCATAACTGGATGGAACATCGAGAAAAAACGACTTGTAGTAAAACCATGGTTTTGGTCATCTCACAGTTTCTCAAAGTGCTTTACAACCAATTCAGTACTTTTGATAAGTAGGCTTGGTAGTAATGTATGGAAAAAGGAAAATAATTTACATGCGACAAGCTCCCATAATGACAATGGCATACTGATCAGACATGGCCATGTTTAGCTAACTCTGAAGCATATAAATAGTTTCCTCCCTCTTGATGTTATTTCCTTCTTGATTATGAGGCGTATTTGGGCTATTCTGCAATATGAAAGGAAACATATAATATTCCTGTTTTTGCTGTACTCTAGGTGAAGAAGATTTAAATATTAGTTGACAGCAAGCAAAAGGAGAATTTTACATTTATCTTACAATCTTTTGCATTTATCTGCACCACATTCTGAAAGTATTTTATAGCCAATGAATTCCTTTTGAAACACAGGCACTGTTTTAATGTTGGAAGTTAGAAGCACGTTTTCTTATTTCAGCTATTCGGTTTCCATTTATTGTATTCTTGCTCTGAGTCAAAACATTGAAGGCTCAAGGTCCATACCAAGGCCAGTCCGAATATTTCAGACTGCCAACGCTGTCAGATCATCAGTGGTATTGTCTTACTAACAAACTTAAATTAGTTCCATTCTCCCAAGAAATTCAGGCAGTTGCTGATGACCCTCTGCACTTGTCCAGCAAATTAGCAGGTTATTTATCTGTTGTTATTCAAATGACACTGCTGTTCATCTCATTCCAATAGTAGTCAAAATATCTCCCTGTTAAGGAAAGACTTTGAAACTTGAATGGCACTGTGGAGCAGCCGGTCTAACTACCCCCTCACAGCTCTGGGATCCTGTGTTCAGTCTGATCAATGAGATTCTGGCTATATGGAGGTTGATCTTTGTAATCAACTGTGTGTCTCCTCTGGATACTCTGTTTTCCTCCCACAGCGTAAAGGATATGTGTGTTCTACACTGTAAATTTTCCTTTGTGTATGTGGTAGAATTTGGGGGAACTGACGGGAATCTGGGGAGGGAATAAACTGAACATTAGTATTGGGTAGGTACAGGTGGGTGCTTGATGCCCATCATGGATTGGTTGGGTCAAAGAGGCTGTTTCAGTGCTGGGTGATTTTGCAAGAATGTCAATGAAAGCACAATTATAATGACCTAGGGACAGTCAGAACCTAAAGGAACTCTCAAGGAATTTATTAATCTCAATAGGCATTATAACTAATGAATATTGTGGAAACAGTCACCAAATAACAATTTTGATTATGTCATGCAGTAAAAACAACGTTGAACAATAGGATTTGGAAAGAAAACCTGAGTATGCTAAGCAGCGTTTCCATTGAGGTTAGAATTCACTGGAGGTGGAATTCCATTTAAGTCATACTCCACTTCTGGCAAGTAGTGAGAATGAACGAGTTAATGGGTGGATAATATTTCATAGAACCATAGAACATTACAGCACAGAAACAGGCCTTTTGGCCCTTCTGAACCAGTTTTCTGCCTAGTCCCACTGACCTGCACCTGGCCCATATCCCTCCATACACCTCTCATCCAAGTTTTTCTTAAATTTTAAAAGTGAGCATTTACCACTTCATCTGGCAGCTCATTCCACACTCCCACCACTCTCTGTGTGAAGAAGCCCCACCCTAATGTTCCCTTTAAACTTTTTGCTCTTCACCCTTAACCCATGTCCTCTGTTTTTTTTTTCTCCCTTTGCCTCAGTGGAAAAAGCTTGCTTGCGTTCACTCTATCTAAACCCATCATAATTTTATATACCTCTATCACGTCTCCCCTCATTCTTCTACGCTCCAGGGAATAAAGTCCTAACCTCTTTAACTTGTCTTCTAAAGGTATGACAATCAGTAAATGTGAGGATGGTTAAGAGGCCAAAACTTGAAGAGCACAAATGTCTTCTAAAGATTTGTTATTTTGGGGGAAAATCTTAATAGGAACGTGTAATTACTCAAAGTTAACACAGGCTGAATGAAAGAGGTGTGAAGGGTTCATCGAGGCTTCTGTATGTTGTTTATTAAACAAACATCTTATATACAGTTAAGATTGTACAAGTGATTCATCCTGCATACTTATATTCAAAACAGTTCCGATTTACTTGGCAAGCTCAGTGCAGTAAATATTTTATATTTTATGCAAATCTAAGTTTTATATTGCTGTACAGAACGTTGAGAAAAGAAATGAGAGATGTTCCTCTAACTAAAATACTTGTCCACTGAATTCAAAGAGAGCTTTATTTTGTAAGTAGTAAAGCCACTTATAATGTACTCCCACATTGTGAAGCCAGCCTTGCCTCTCCGTATCTCTATATAATCTCCCTTAACCTTCCAAGATCTCTAAATTCCTCCTTAATCTTGCCTTTGCTCTCTCACAAATCTCTTCCAGCCCCATTTGTACTCTTCAAGTTTTGGCCTCTTAATCTTCCTCACATCTACTGGTTGTCATACCTTTAGAAGACAAGTCTTTGAGCTCTGGAACTCCTGTCTTAATCCCCTTCAGCTCTTGCTCTTACTTCTTTGACCAAAGTTCCCCATGCTAAGTTAGATTTGTATTTGTATAACAATCCAGAAAGTTTGGATAAACTCTTCATGCCTTTTGGATTTTCTTTGCAGATTTCTGGAGTTCACCATATGTAAAAATGGATTCAGCAGTTGTCCACAGTGCGTTAGAGTGTCTTCATTTCATCTCTGCATGTCACCCCTTCTGATCACTCTCTCAGAACTGAATCAGAATCAGCTTTAATATACCTGGTAGATGTCATGAAATTTGTTTAGATATTTAGGTCTACTATAAGCTATTCTAAAATAATTGATTGTAACCCAGTCTTTCTGAAGTTGTAATGAATTAATTGTCCTGAACGACTGCCTGAATCGATGGCCAAATTCATTAGAGAAAATACTCTCATTCTTTTCCTCAGCTGCTTTAATTTCTCCTTTTGTGGCTTAGTGGCAATTTGAAAATGCTCCTTCCAAGCACCTTGGGATATTTTACTCATTTAAAGGCACTCCAAGCAGTATTTGTAAGTGCACCTGTGTCTCGCTGAAACTAATTGATGTTATATTCAGCTAAATGCTGTGTGTTGGCAGGTAGGGACGTATACCTTTATATCGTTGTTCCACTGAATCAGGCTGCCTTTGTCTAAGGAAACTCTGATCTGTTAAAAATAGTAACTTGGATGGGAATCCACTGTAATATTTAACCTGATATGCTTGAACTAGGAGTATGAGATAAATAATTCAAATGCACCTGTATCTGAAAAATCCTGGAGAAAATTTTGATAGAATAAGAGAGTGTAACTGATACCAGGGAATGAGTTACAAGGCTGTAAAATAATTGTCAATTTCAGAGATTGGCACTAAATAGTCCAGGATATTGTAAATTATCTCCAACCACAGTGTGTAACATCTACTAAATGCACCTCAGTTACTTGCCAAGGTTAGTATGACTGCACCTCTCAAACACACAACCTCCAGCGCCAAGGAGACAAATGAGGCACCACCACCTATAGGTTCTAGTCCTCGTCATACACAATCCAGCTTTGGAAATATATCATTGGTACTTCATCATTACTGGATCCTTACTATATGTTGTAGCCTGGGGGAAAAGTACACACTCAGGACAACAAATACTTTTTCGGGTTTTAATTCCTTTATCTGTTTTAGATGTTTAAGTACCAGAAGAGAGTCTTAAAACAAAACAAACAACTTTACAAACAGGTCTTGCCATTACAATCTCCATTTAACCTTCGATCCACACACTTGTGTTTTGACCAATTGCATATGCAGTATAGAAATACAAAGAAAATCGCACAAAACTAATACGGTACTAATACAGTAGTGGCAATTCTACTTGGCCGGTGAGGAACTTTGCAAGCCACAGTATCCAGCGTGGAGTTCTTTACTTGTTAAAATCTTTTCCACACCAAGCCCAATACCTCTGGGGGAACTTGATTCTAAAGCCCTACCAGCTTCGACAGTAGAAAGCAAAATGGTCTCCCTGCTATTCCATGCGTGTGTAATGACGTCACCATCTCTAATTAAAGGCACAGACAACTATTCTAGCATTACCCGGATGAATGCCTAAGTACACTTTTAACGATACTGAATAAGATTCGATGGTCACCCGGTTACATTCTCCCCTGCATTCAAGTAATCGTCCTCGATTACTCACTCAGTACAAGGGTACTCTTAACTTCCTTAACTGCTTCTCTAAAGAGAACTGAACTAAGACTAGCCAGTATCTCAGACACTGCTGCCGGACTTATGGAGGCCAAAGCAAGGACTGACCTTGGTTCGTGATGTGGGTTAGGGTGCTGTTCAGCATTTACTCGTTTACTCCTGCGGGATGCTGTCCCAGGAGGGCTACCGATCTCCACCCCTGCATTAGCAATCGTTGGCTCCCCAGTCTCAGTCCCAGAAGGTGTCATGCTTTCGGAACTAGGCTAGACTAGGGTCAAGGCTCTGTACACCCTGTTCTGACATATCTTCTACCACTATCACACCAGTTTCTGAATCTTCAGAATCTGATTCCACCCCCAGGAGTGAGCTGGCCTGAGTTACTGGAGTTTGCAGTCTCCTTTGGGGAGCTGGAGTGGGTTGGTTCTCACAGGGCCTGATGTCTAGGCCCACCCTCCCAAGCTTCCACTGTGTATGTGTTGCCCAGTACCTCTACCGCCCTGTAGAAGGTTGGGTTCCAAACATTCTGGATCTTATTACGGCCTAATGGTCTGTTCCTCCAGTAAACCAGCACATTCACATCAACTTTGGGACAGTAACTTTGTCCTCCTGCCAGGCAATGCGTTCTGCCACCGTCTGTTCAGAGTATTCTTTTGCTCTGGCATGCACATCCCTCAGTCAGCTCTGGGGTACAGCTAGCGTTGGAGTGTTCCCTTGCATCGGACCACTTGCATCACTAGTACCAGCTTCCCAAGCTCGAATCTGCTTAACACTACAGCTGTTAAGACCAGCGGTAACCAGTGTCGGGTCAAGAGAAGTGCTGCGATTGATCAAACTACAGATCGGCACAGACCCATCAAACGCTGCATCTTCTGAGACAGGCTCAAGCTCCCCTGCAAATGGCTGCCTAGGGAGAGCATCAGTCACGGTATTGCTCCGACCCAGACGATACAGGATATTGAAGTCAAACCCTGACAGCTGAGAGATCCATCTCTGATCCACTGCGCCCAACTTGGCAGATTTCAAGTGGGATAGGGGGTTATCGTCAGTGATTACAGACCCAGCAGGTATGTGCTCAGCATCTTTTCCCAATACTCGGACTACTGTTCTTTTTCCAGTAATGAGCATTTGCACTTTCTGGAAAACATCTCTCCGATCAGAACCCAGCTTCCCTTTTAGGGTGGTGTCAAACTCTGCATAGGCAAGTTGCCTACACTGGCTGATAATGTTCATGCCTACAACACAGGGGGTAGGTGGTTCATTGCCACCAGGATCCCTGACTACTAGAAAGCCACAATTTGGTATTGTCATGCCCATTGCTCGAACCTCTAGCTCTAGATACCCGAGGTAAAGAACATCAAGACCGTTTGCAGCTGTTAGCCTAAGCCAGCCAGCAGTGGACCACATATCCTCATCCTCTCCATTCGTTCTCGACAGAACTGCTCGGTCTGGGTGCTTACTTGACTACATGTGTCCAACAGACAGCGGACAGGGACACCTGATATTTCAAGCTCAGCAACTGGACATGTTCCTATGGCGCGCTGCAGCAATTGGTCATGGGATAGCGGTACATCCTCTGTATCTATGAGGTGCTGCTGAATTGTCCGACTCCCAACCTCTTGAGGGCAGGGGGATGCAGACTCCACTTCCCTTGCACCCCTCATCTATGGGCAATTCTTGGCCAAAATGCCCTCCCACCTGACATTTGAAACATATCGGTTGCCCACCTTCTGTGAATTTAGGCTGTAAATTACGTCTGCTGCTAGTAGCACGTGTAAAATCCCCCTGTACAGTGAGATCCTTCACTGCTTGAGTCAATTCACAAAGGGCTTTACCCTGCTCTGCGACTACTTTAAGGATGTCATCTAGTGTGACAGACTCAGATTCCCGAGCTGTAACAATCGAGCATTGTGCCTGGCTACTGCCACACTTTGTATTCCAGACTTTGTATTTCCCAGGGCCACAGACGAGCCTCCTCTCGCACTTCTATCATTGAGGACTCAGGGTTGTTTCGCACAAATCTGTGGAGCTCCCTTCTGAGGGAAGGATCCCTGATCCCCTCTATAAATTGATCTCTTAGTACCACCCTCTTATTGGCCACGGCATCTGGGAGTGCTTCAGTATCAAGTTAAGAGCTTGGGCTGGGGCACGTGAAAACTCTCTTACGTCTTAACCTTCAAGCTGTTTGCGACTGTAGAAGCCATGCGACAGCTGGGGTGTGCTACACCTGTTTCTAAACGCTTCCCTGAGATAGGTGAACAAGTCATCAGCCTGGTCTTCCCCAGCTTCACTGCACATATGTGTTTCCTCTAAGGCTGCACCCCTGAGCAGGGACATGACAATGTCATACTGATCCTGGTCAGATTAATTTCTACTATGAAGGGCACGTTGTACTTCTTCAATGAAGTCATCAACAAACCTTCCATCTTTTTCAACATCCCCCGTGAATGGAACAATGTGTCTTTCCCTTGGGACATATACATAGGGCCTTTTGCTTAATGTATCTATGGTTACCATGGCTTCATCATACCTACTATGCAATTCCCTAATTTGTTCATTCAAATCAAGTTCAACTGGTGTGTCCTCTAAGCGTGACATAGTGAAAGCTCAAGTCTAAAGTTTTCACAAGCCTGCAAAAGGAGTTGTTGCCGTCCTTTGCTGCAAACGCGATCGCTTCACGGCCAGCCATTCCCTGGATCCACGTCACCACGCTGCGTCCTGATGTCAGTGGCTGATGCCTCTGCCCAGTCCCGAGGCTCCACCGCACTCTCCACGAGGCAACAGGCGCTCTCTCCAACCGCCTGATGGGAACACGGTCCTGTCTTCTCCACTACTGTATTAGGTAGTGTAGATTATACTGCATACAACAGTCAGAGACCCTCTAAACTGGTTTGGAATTAGCCCCACTCCTGGTACCAAATGTTGTAGCCCGGGGGAAAAATACACACTCTGGACAACAAATACTTTTTCAGGTTTTAATTCCTTTATCTGTTTTAGATGTTTAAGTGCCAGAAGAGAGTCTTAAAACAAAACAAATGACTTTACAATCAGATCCTGCTGTTACAATCTCCATTTAACCTTCAATCCACACACTTGTGTCTCGACCAATTGCATATGCAGTATAGAAATACAAAGAAAACCGCACAAAACTAATACAGTAATGGCAAATCTACTTGGCTGGTGAGAAACTTTGCAAGCCACGCCTTCCAGCGTCGTGTTCTTTACTGATGAAAATCTTTCCTCACCAAGCCCAGTACTTCCGGAGGAACTTAATCCAACGCCCTACCAGCTTCGTCAGCAGAAAGCAAAACAGTCTCACCGCTATCCCGCACATGCGTAATGATGTCACCATCTCCACTTAAAGGCACAGACAACTATTCTAGCATTATCCAGATGGATGCTTAAGTACACTTTTAACAATGCTGCATAAGTTTTGACGGTCACCCGGTTACATTTAAATCCTTACTAAAGACTACTGTGAGAGAACTTCACCACAGGGACTAATGTTTCAGTAAGGAAGGTCACCTTCTGCAAAGCAAAAAATTGCTGGCTAGCGACTGATCGGAGCTTAATTGGTTGATTATGCTCAATAGAGTCTTCAATTGTAAAACATCAAGACAAGGATGTTTTCAGCCTCTTGCCTGATAAACCAAAAAGGTGAAATTAATGAGGCTATTAAGGTGACCAGAAAGGTAATGGACCAGTTTGTTGTCACTGTGATTGAAGTCATTGGAGAGACACTGAAGCTGGTGATACAGAAAACTTTATTCATCATAACAAGAAGCATCATTCTGGAGACACTCTTAATAGAGGCTCACAAACCCAAAGGTACATCACATCATTGTACTCTTAAGTCCAAAGGTAACAGTAGATGATTCAATACAATTTGAATAGTTACAATGACATTGTTTACTTTAATACTTGTGGTTGACAAATGGTTTCTCTGAGATAGATAGTGGAAGCACGTTGTAGTTGGTAAGACTCCTCTGAAGGTCCAAACACCTTTGGGAGAAACTAATTAACACAGATACCCTAAAAACTTTTACTGACAGAGAGCCAGACATCCAAATTTAATGTTGTCAGGGTTGTCTCTGGGTACACAAATATTGTAAATACACAACTATTGATTGCCTATACCTGTGACCATGTTTGATATGCTATATGACAACTTCTGTCTGGTCTACCAGCTTGCACTCAAGTCACAATGGTGCAATTAACTTAGCCATTTTGCCTGGTATTAACACAAACCCATTGTTCTAACATTTGACTCTTGCATATGCAATCTCTCAGTCTGTGGAGAAGCCTGGGCTTTTAACTTCAATTTACAAAAAAAAAACAAAGGCTAATTGCAAGGTTTGGAATTTACTTACATTTCCAATAAAAACTGAAGTCAGGTTCTTGTTTGAATTAATATCTACCATAATTCACATAACTCTAGAATTCTTCCCAACACACCATCCTCTTGGCCCCTGGACCGAAATCTATCCTAGAAAGGTCAAACTTTAAGTAGGAACTGATTAAGCAGTGCAGCAAAATGCCTTTCACTTTGGCTCACTTCCCTAATTACCCACATCTACAGTAACTAATACCCCTAATTGGCTATCAACAAGACTGCACAGAAGTAGCAAAAATAAACTGAAAATTGATGACGTTCTCTTCACCCCTTCAATCTCTGATAGTTAAAATTATCCGTAGTGATTGTTAGTAGTTACTCTGTAGGCAGGGTCACAGCAAGTTTTCTTTGTTTCAGATTTACAGGACACAGCTCATATTCCATGCCATGACAGAGAGTTATCAGATTGATCTTGACAGCCAGTATTTTTGATTGATCTACAGGAGGGTCTGGGCTTGTATCTCTTGAAATAGCTGCAAGGACCTTACTCCAGTGGCACACTCTCCCAGACCATTAATGGGTGGTCTTGATCTCTTCTGTCTGTGAAGGCGACAAATAGTTAAGTCATATAGTTTAACCTGAGTCCAGTGTTTCCTCTGCCTGTCTCACTGGGTCTGTACACAAACACAAATGTCGTTTGTCAGAAACGCCAACTGTGATCCTACCCACCTGGGGATTAGTTGGTTAAAGTCTGTCCCAAGCCTTATTGGCTCATCAGGCCAGTGCTTCTGCCGATTTCTGTGGCGTGAAGTGACTGAAAGTACGAGACAACCCCACCCGGATAGGATGCTAGTCTATCGCGAGGTTAACCCCCCAGCATTTTGCTGGTACCCATTCTCAGCTGGCTGGACTGGAGCAATGTGTGGTTAAGTGCCTTGCTCAAGTACACAACACGCTGCCTCACCTGGGGCAGCTCCCTTATCATGACTTAGTATCCTGGCTTTGGGAAGATTATCTTCTCTCCCTCTGGCTCTCTCCAATCACAAATCTGTTGCTTTTTTTTTGCACAGTCCCTCAATACTTCAGGCTGGTTCAGAGGTTCTTTCCATACTGGATAATCTTATCCCTACAAGTTCCAGGATCACTGCAGCCCGTAATCACTCCATTGCTAACAACTGACAACTGACGTTTATTTGTTATCATTATTATTATTTTTATTTTATTTTATTTTTCTTCTTCTTTCTGCTACTGCTAAGTTAACAAACTTCATGACACAGCCGATGATAATAAACCTGCTTCTGAATCTGATTCTGCTCCTTTTCATCATTCCTGCACTAAGGTATAAGGTATGTGGAATCATTGACGAATCCCTAACAGCTTGTACATCTCCTTTAACACTGTTCCTGTGAACTGTGCTCCCTGATCCAAGTTCACTTGGGCTGGGATTTCCTGAGCTAAAGTCCATGCCGCTGCGCTGGTGGTACAGCCTTTTGTTGGGAAAGCACCTACCCAACCAGGTGATGTGATCCACAGTCACTGGACAGCAGCTTTTGCATCTGTTTTTTGGCAGAGGCCCCGCGGCCATGACTGATTTGCCATCTGCACCTTAATGCCTTTACCTTTAGGCACCTTAATCTGCACCTTAATGCCTTTAGGGTTATGCTGGGCGCAAATGATGAAATGGCAACAGAATTTCTCAATATCTCTGCCCATCCCTGGTCATCACAAGTCCTGCCAGAGGGTCATCATTACCCTGAGCTTTCCCTGTTGGATTACCCCATGAAATAACCTCAGTAGTATCTGCGGAATCCATGGACAAGCCATCGCATCTCCTGCCTCCCCATGAATCGAGCTCCCATCCAGTCCTTCTTTGCTCCCTCTCTCCTTCACTTTGCTTTCTGTGCCTCCACTTCTTCATAAACTGGCTCCAGTAGTTTCTTCCTTCACACTTGCAATTTCAGTGGCCTCTTACAAAAATTGAAAACCTACAGAACAATACAGGCCCTTTGGCCCACAAAGTTGTGCTGAACAATGCCCTACCTTAGAAATTACTAAGCTTACCTATAGCTCTCTATTTCTCTAAGCTCCATGTACCTATCCAAAAGTCTCTTAAAAGACCCTATTGTATCCGCCTCCACCACCATCGCTGGCAGCCCATTCCACGCACTGACCTTTCTCTGCGTAAAAAACTTACCCCTGTCATTTCCTCTGTACCTATTCCCCAGCACCTTAAAACGGTGCCCCCTCATGTTAGCCATTTCCGCCCTGGGAAAAGCCTCTGACTATCCACACGATTGATGCCTTTCATCATCTTATACACCTCTATCAGGTCACCCCTCATCCCCCGTCGCTCCAAGGAGAAAAGGCTGAGTTCACTCAACCTATTCTCATAAGGCATACTCCCCAATCCAGGCAACATCCTTGTAAATCTCCTCTGCACCCTTGCTATGGCTTCCACATCCTTCCTATAGTGAGGTGACCAGAACTGAGCACAGTACTCCAAGCGGGGTCTGACCAGGGTCCTATATATCTGCAACATTAGCTCTCTGCTCCTAAATTCAATTCCAAGATTGATGAAGGTCAACACACCGTGTGCCTTCTTAACCACAGAGTCAACCTGCTCAGCTGCTTTGAGCATCCTATGGACTCTTGTTCTCCTGCGGCCCCTTTTGCCTTGATGCCTAACCACTCATTCCCTTTCTGCTCCTTACCATCCCCGTTCTGGTGAGTCTTTACTTTCGTCACTGCAACCTCTGCTGCCAACCTCACTGCTTCCAACGGAACTTGTATTAGCTGCTCATGGTGATCCCTGCCCCTGCTGAGGTTATAAATCCTCGTCGTGCCCATCAGATAATCATGCACCACTCCAAAAGCATACCTGCTGTCTGTATATATATTTACTCATCTGCCTCTACTGTAGCATAGTGATTCTACCAGAGACACCAGTTCTACCACCCAAGTTCAGCAACTGCCTGGCAGTGCTGCATCTAATTCATCGCCTTTTTCCTTCACCACAGCCCAGTCAGTCTGTGGCTTCCCATTTATGTACCTCTGACAACCATCTATAAATATTTCCTCCTCTTCATCTTCCAGAAGCCCTCCCCTCACACTAGTATCTTCCTCCTGCTCTATTTCCACTTGGCACACACGGACCTCCTCCTCTGTTAGGATGGTGCTTGCAGAATTCATTCCAGTGTCCCTTACTTTTGTCACTGACTTGTCTTTGGGAGTGAGAACTGCCTCCCAAGCTGCCCTTCTGCTGTAGGTAGCCTCCCTCACCCTCCTCCCCCACCCCCCATGTTCTACGATGGTATGGGGAGTGTGTAGAGTGTATTATTCCATCGTCATTAACAGTTTGCTTACGCACACAGCCCACGCTGCAAAGGTTAATGTTGCTACCCCTCATGGAAGCCCTGACACAACAGGTCCTGCTTTTTTGAATAATGTGTCTCTGGTCTTCTTGTGCCTCCATAGGCCTGTGCATTACTGCTTTGTAATCACTATTTTCTGCAGTAGAGCCAAAAGGATCGTCTGGTAACCCTACTGCAGGTTCAGAGACAAGGGCTTTCTTGATATCTGTAGAAGGCTTTTCCTCATCTGTCCTGCATTTTACCTCCTCCAGAGAGGTTTCCCTCCTTTGATTAAGACCTATATTGGAACCACTAGTGCTGAGAACCCTTTTATGGAACTATGGCAGAAATTGAATGGACCCATTACCTTCCTCACTCCTCTCACTAGATGGGGCATGGTGCTAACTGCAGAACGTCTGTCATCTGACATGTCCTTCAGTCCTGCAGTGTTGTGTATCCTCGGTACTGTGCAGTTTGTTTCCCCATCAGAGCCCTGTATGGGCTGATTTTAAACTACTTGTCCGGCAGTATTTCTAAACCGTTGGCTATTACCCCTAAGTGACCTGTTTCATCCTCCAAGGCAATTGGTAGAACATCTACATATTATAAGACAGTTGAGTGGTAGGTTGTTACATTGAGCTTTCCCAGAGTCCGTGCCATGACCTTTTGAAAAATGGCTGTGATAATGTGGAATCTCTGGTGGAGCCTGGTGCATGTACAATGTTGCCTACCCAGGGTGAAGGCAAAACGGTCTTGGGACTCAGTTCCTTATGGGAGTACCAAAAATCCATTAGGAATGTCCAGGACTGAGAAAATTTTATGTTCTGGAGACAGGTCATTCAGGATTGTGACTGGGCTGGCCACAATGGGATGCCCTCTCGGTGTGGTGTTTTTGTTAATCCATAGGATCCATCTGGTTTATTTACTGAACATATAGGTGAGTTAGTGATTGACGAGGTCTCTCTTAGTGTCCTCCGGTCTGTTAGTTCCTTCACTATGCTCTGGGCAGCTGTCAGTGCATCAACTTTTATGGGATACTGTCTACGGGCTTTATGCAGATCCCTCTCTATTTTAGCTAGGTTTGTCTTCATCTGACTGCAATCTTGCTTTTGCCTAGCCCACACCCCTGGGAACTGCAGACACTATCCTGGCTCCAGTCCCTGATGACTGGAGTGGCTGCAGTTATGTTGGCTAGGTTGTGTACTCTATTGGTTATAGGTGTTCACTGCCCTGATTTGTCCATGTTATTTCTCCCTTTCCATAGTCTATAGCAGTCCCTGCATCCCTCAGTATAACTATTCCTATGATAATACACTCATTCTTTGGACAGACCCAGAAATAGACTGGAAGCTGCATTCCACTGATTCTGATCTGTGACTCACTTCTTTCTGACTTCACTATTCTTTGCACTACACGCATAATAGAAATAGCCTCTCTAGTCATTGGCAAGAATAGGTCCGTAATCGATATTGATGCCACCGTGTCCACTAACAAATCGCGTTTACAGTGCTGTTATGTACATCTGTTGGTCATCAGGGCTGACAATGGGGGCCTCTACCATCTATTTGTCTGACCTCATCACTGTCTTTACTAGCTCAATAAGTAGATCAGCGATCAGACTAAAGAGAGGGCACTGTTGGAGTTGGGTACTGAGGTTCTGTTTGGCCTCCACCTGTCTTGATGGGTGACTCTTGTCTCCTTCTCCTGTTAGGACACTGTCTCCAGCCTGGGAGACCACAGCTGTCACATGTTGTCTCCTCTGCCCTTCTGTGTCTCGCAAGGCAGTCCCTTACTCAGTTCCCTAGTCTGTGCAAACAAAGCAAGATCCCTGCACCTTCACAGCAACTATGTCTGCTACGGCCTCTGTATCACCTCTCTTCCCTCACTTTCGATCAATTTCCCCAGTCCAAGAAACTATTATGAAGTAGGTGAATCCCAGTTATCCCCAAGTCTAAAACCTCCTGGTAGGCTGAGCTCAGCCCTTCCTTGAGCATTTTCAGGAAAACTGGATCATCCCTCTCTGAATTGCCCAGTCCTGAATATTCCTCATTCATTCTGCATGGTCAATGGCAAATCCATCAGCCTTCTGAACAACTGACATTATCATTCCCATTAATTCTCCTCCTCCGTTGCTGACTCACCTCTTCCTTAAAGTTCTGATATCTTTCCTCATTGCTGGCATTCCCGCTAGATACCCATGTTCCATCCAGCACCCCTGGAGTCATACCATCCCATGTATTTCTTTAACCCACATGAGTATGTCTTTGGGGTGCATTTGGTGGATTGTGATCATTTCTTCTAACTTACAGCAAAATTCTGCATTGCCAGCTCTAAATGAAGGCAGTTTTCGATAGAATACTCTGCTTTCCCCCTGGGGTGAGCAGCTTGTGGATGGTGGTGATGAGTGTAAGTGGCAGGTTGTGTCATCGGGGTTCTAAGCCTATTGTTGACTGGTCTCTATTCCAACAGACAGTACTGGGTATGAGCTCTCCTTTATGTCTCCCACTCGACCACTCCCCTGTCCAGCGCTTCCTAATTTACCACATTGCCTTCCTCAGTTGTTATTACCATGGCCTGCTGCCCAGCAAGTACCCATCTGCTGGGCCTTTGCCCATTTATGTCTCAGTCTGACCACATCCCTGATTAATTCATTCTTGTATTGTTCTAATTGTCCTGCATATTTTTCACCCATGTCTCTCTCTCCATAAGTGTTCCAACTGTTCCTTCAATCTGTCCAGCTTACTCTTACTCTTGCTGTTCCCTGTATTTGTCATTTTACTTTTATAGCTCTACTATGTGTACACTATGTGATTCTGAGCACTTTGTTCTCTTTCACAAATATGCATGGTGTATCCAGAGATACCGGCCACGTGACAGACGCACTGCCACCTGGCTGGTCGGAGGACACACCACATGCCAATCAACATTTGGTCCTTCCCAACTAATCAATACACACCTAAATTATTGGTCAACTTAATTTGATTATCGCACCCAGCCCCATGCTATAAAAGGTGAGACATGTGCCTGGCTCGCTTTCTCTTACAGACCACCTCATTGAAGGTAAGTGCATTGATTTATGTTTGGGAAGGTCTATCGGTTGTCCTGGTAAGGGAGCTGCAGCTATCCAAGGTCAAGGGGGATAACTGTCGGAGTGCTTTTCCCTTGTTCTTTGTATGTGTAACTGTACCCTGTCCACACACCGCTTTCTGTGTATTGTACAGCCAACCCGACCTTTCCCACACGTGTTAACCCTAAGCGTATTTTGTTAGAATATTGTAGTTGCTTGTGTTGACCCAACTTCCCCTTGTAAATCAATTCCTTATTATTAAAACTGTGTGTGTCCAGGCCTCTACTGTTGAAACTCAAAGAACCAGTTATTTTCCATCACAACACATGGCATAGAATGACTGCTACTTTATCTCCTTTCCTCTTTGACTTCCCCACCACTGTCGATGTTTCTCTGGGCTCCAGGTCTTAACCAACCCAGTTTTGTCCATTGTCTGTTCAACTTCCTCAAGTTTATGGAGTATATGGTCTGTGAGTTCTCCCCTCTTCATAACTGAGCCCATGGTGTTCCTGTATCCCTTCTATGTAGAAGGTTAAATATTTCTGCACTATTGCCTGTTGGGGGGGGGGGGCAGGGGGTGACAGGTTTACACACACACACACACACACACTCTCTTTTATATCTGTTCAGTCTCTGCTGTGTTCTTTGATATTCTGTGATCTCATGATCCCATGGTTATTGACCTAAACAGATCTAAGTAGGGGTGCTGCTCTTTAAAAAAAAATCAACCCCTTAGACTGCTGAGGTCACAGGCTACACTGTGGGTCATGAACAATCCCAGACGAGCCCCTAAATGTTGTGACTGTTAACAAAGACGCTGAAGTTGGTGATATAGAAGTCTTTATTCAGCACAACAAGCAGGCATCATTCTGAAGCCACTCTCAGTAGAGGCTTACGAACCCAAAGTTACATCACATTTTATACCCTTAAGATCAAAGGTAACAGAGGTGATTCAATATAATTTCAATAGTTACAATTACATTGTTTACTTCAATACTTCACAAATTTTTCCTTTGGGATATATAGTGGAAGTGCATTGTAATTGATAAAACTCCTCTGAAGGTCCAATCACTTTTGGGAGAAACTAATCACACTAAGAATTACTTTATGTCAGAATATGAAACATACCAGAATTGATTGTGGTTTGGTGCCAAGCATAAAACACAGGACAATGCAACAGAAACCAATAATTTCCAAGTCAATGGTGTGAACGGCCATGAACAATTAGCGCAAATGTCAATAATCAAACCTTAATGATTGTCAATATATAAATCGACTACATAATTATCAACAGAACAAAGAGATCATAAAGACCGGTTAATGGATGTTGTGCAGGGACACAAATGTCCTGAAGCCTTTTGATAACAGGGAGGCAGACAAACAAAATTAATGTTGTCAGATGATGGTTCTGAATACACAAATATGATAAGTACACAAAAACTATTGATTGCCTATACCTGTGACCATTTTTTGATAAGCTAAATAACAATATTCGTTTGGTCTGTCAGCTTGTACTCAAATCACAATGGCGCAAATAACTTTATCATGTTGCCCGTTTTGATGCAAGTCAATGAATACAAACCTATTGTCTTAACATTTGGCTCTTGCATATGATTGCTAACCCTGTGTTTTAACTTCAATTTACTGCTTGCAATTTACAAAAAACACTGAAGGTAATTGCTAGCTTCTTGAACTTATTTACTTACTTACATTTACAATAAGAACTGAAGCCTGGTTCTTGTTTGAATGAATATCTGCTATATTCACATAACTCCAGAATACTCCCAAACACAGACCATCTTGGCTTGCCAGGTGTGAAGATTCTCCATCTACTCAGCCAGCCACTTGTCATTCGCTTCCTGATGCAGAGGACAGAATGAGATCGTAGTCCTCCGCACCCGAGAGATTTCCCGTAGGGCTGGAATAAGTTCAGACTTGGCCTCAGGCAGTGGACACTTACACTGTCTCTGAAAATGCCCCATGCTTTGTACATTTCTCAGAAAGAAATATTTCTGAGCGGCATTTCTGACAGAAAGCAGGTGAGTCATTTCTGTGTCCTGCCCCAACATTTAATCAACATCATGAGAACAGGTTCTCTGATCAACATCATATTGCTATTTGTGGGAGCGTCCTTGGTGTAAAGTAGGTACTGTGTTACCACTCTTGAAAGAATGACTACACTACTGAAGTATTTCACTGAATGTAAAAAAAACTTGAGGATGTCCTGAGGTCACAAAGGGTTTTATTCAAATAGAGATCTTGCATCATTTGCCTAAACTTGGTTCCTTTGTTTACCAATTAATGTGCAATTAATAACCAAGTTACTAAAACAGAGTATATTTCTTTCTGTCCAACTTACTCTAATATCTTTGTTTCCTTTAGTTTATTTTGTCACATAATTTATGTTAATTTAAATCTATATTAACATGTTTGTCTTCATCTTATAATGTAATGAGCTTCTGATGCAAAAAGCTAACTTTCATGGCATTTATACCTATAATGAAAATTTTAAAATGTAATATTATATGTGGTTTTGAATAAAAGTTTATTTCCATTAGGAGTTGGGTCATAAGGACTTCAGATCCTCTTAATATATACATTTATGCACAGACCATATGCCTTGGATATATATGACACAGAAACAAGCATTTCAGCCTATTGAGCCCATGATTCATCCTTTATGCTGATCCTAGATTAATCCAATTTCTTGTTCTTCTCACCTCCCCATCAATGACAGCCAGATTCTGCTCCTCATCGAAACACTGGGGGGAAATTAACCTACCAACCAGTACATATTTGAGATGTGGGAGGAAGCTGGAGTTTCCGGAGGAAAACCACACATGCATATTCCACACCAACAGCACCCAAAGTCAGGATTGAACCTATGCCCCAGCTCCTGTGAGGCAACGTCTCCACTAGCTGCACCATTGTGCCATCATATGTTGCTAAGTTTAGAAGTGCCTTCCAGTTTAAAGTAAGTATTAATTAAGAGTTTGCTAATACCTGTCTAAAAAGCTGATGTAGATTGTTACTTATAATAAATAAATAAACTATTTACAAGAAACAATGATGAAAGGTGACAGAAATAATCAGCAGAGCTAGTAGCACCTGTGGAAGGAGAAACAAAGGCAAGATTTCAGGTCTATAACCTTTCGTCCTCAGAGGGACACTTAGTAGATCTCCTCCCCTTTCTCCCACGATTTACTCTCCTATCCTATCCAATCCCTTCATCTCCAGACCTTTGCCTTTCCCATCTATCACCTTCCAGACTTTCACTTTCAACCCGCCCCCCCCCCCGCCCCACCCACTTCACTTCACCTCACCTGACTTATCCACCTTCCCAACCCACACCTTTTCATTCTGGAATCTTCCCAGTCCTGATAAAGGGTCTCGGCCCAAAATGCTGACTGCTTATTCACTTCCATAGATACTGCCTAGTCTGCCAGGTTCCTTCAGCATTTTGCTTATGGTGTCCACAGATAATGCCTGATTTGACTCTTATTTTTATTGAAGATAGATAGCAACTGCAGCTTCATTTGAAATTTGATACAGAATGATTACAAAAGAGGTTATAAAGACAAGGAAACTTCTCTCCAGTACATATAACATTGAAGATTAACTTGATGGGGAGCTTAAAAGTGAAATAAACTGAAAAAAAACCTGACAGTTGGAATGAAAACATTTACGTTGGTGTAGGTTCCAAAAGCAGAGGCCAAACAAAAAAAGATTGACACTCAATTCAAGTTGGAGACTAGGAAGTAATTCTGAATCACTGTATCATTTATTATATGTTGAATGAAAGAACAACTTTAAAGATATGCAGTATTGCAGTGAAATTACATCAGGCTTATGAGTGGCAGATGCCTCTAAATCTGTCTTGCACTCTTGCTGCTCTCAATAATTCAGTTAAGTTTTACTCCCTTGAGAGTTAAATAGTCTTATTTTGAATTATTTTACTTCAGCTTGAGGATTGTGGTATTGATTTATTTTGATGGTTTAAATAATACTTTTTAAAATGTTAAATGAGCCAGAGGAATGATTACAGGATTGCTTTGAGCCAGTGGACTGGACCGTGTTCAAGCAGTCATCTAGACATCTGAATGAACACACCATAGTTGCAATAGTCTTTATTAAAACAGCTGTAGATGAGCTTGTCCCCACTAAATCATTCAGAATCTTATGCAATCACAAGCCTTGGATGAATCATAAGGTCTGAATTTGCAGAGGGCCAGGTCAGAGGTATTCAAGTGGGGAGACCAAGAATACTACAAGAAGTGCGGGTAAAATCTCTGGAAAGACATCTCATGGGTGAAATGCTGATTCTGGACCAAACTGGAATCAACGATGGATGCTTGACAGCTGAGGCAGGGTTTAAATGCTGTATCCTCCTACAAAGTTCAATCAAGCACCATGGGTACAGCAGAGCTTCACTTCTAGATGAGCTCAATGCCTTCGCTGCTCACTTACTCCATTAGAACACGGAGGAACCATTGTGAACCCCCACATCTTGGTGATCCTTGGATCTCAGTATCAGAAGCTGACGTGCGGGCTGTCTTCAGGAAGGTCAATCCAGGGAAAGCATCCAGACTCAGTGGGGCACCTGGTCATGTACTAAGGACCTGTGCTGACCAGTGGGCTAATGTGTTGACTGTTATATTTTGCCTCTCACCTCAGCTGCTTGTGATCACCACCTGATTCAAGCAGGTTTCAATGATACCGGTGCCCAAGAAGTTCATGCTGACCTGCCTCAGTGACTATTGCCAGTTGCACTTTTGTCTACAGTGCTGGAGTGCTTTTTGAGGCTGGTACTGAAACATATCAACTGCTGTCTGAGAGGTGACGGATCCACTCTAATCTGCATACAGGAGCAACAGTCCACAGCAGATGCCATCTCATTGGCACTTCACACCTGGACAGCAAAGATGCATACATCAGGATGCTCCTTATCGACTACAGCTCAGCATTTAATACCAATGTCCCCTAATAACTAATCCATAATCTTCAAGACCTTGGCTTCAATATCTCCTTGTGCAATTGGATCCTGACCTTCCTTACTTGTAAACACCAGACAGTTAGGATTGACAAAATCATCTCCTCCACAATCACCATCAGCACAGGCACACATCAAGTTTGGATGCTTAACCCCTGCTCTATTGGCTTTATGCCTATGATTCTGTGGCTAAGCACAACACAGCGTTCAGGTTTGCTGCTGAGACCACTGGAAAGGTGGTGACAAATCAGCACACAGGAGGGAGTATGCTTTCCTGAGGCAGTGAGAAATACAGACAGAGTCCACGGATGGAAGGCTGGTTTCTGTAACGTGCAGTGCTGTTCACAACCCTCTGTAGTTTCTTGCGGGCACATGCAGAGCAGTTGCCATTTCAAGCCCTAATGGATCCAGGTAGGATGCTTTCTTTGGGTATTGATAAAACTTGGTAACCTTTGATAGGAGGATGCCAAATTACTTTAACCTCTTGAGGAAGTAGAGATGCTGGTGAGTTTTCTTAAGCTCCTTACGGCTGGACCAGGACAGGTTATCGGTGATGTTTGCTCTCAAGAACTTGAAGCTCTCAATCTTCTCAATTTCAACATCAGTGATATAGACAGGAGCATATGCACTGACCCCTCTCTGAAGTCAATGACAAGCTCTTTTGTTTTGCTGACATTGAGAGAAAGATGTTAACTTGACACCTTGTCACTAAGCTTTCTTTGTCCTTCCCATGCTTTGGGACTCTTCATTTCATTACGTAAATGTACATCACCAGCTGCCTCGGTGGGATCTACCTCAACATCAGTGGTCCAGACCACTGGCTTTCTAATGTACTCATTGCATTGCAGGATCAGAACCAGTGACTGAGGTAAGCCTCTTAATCTGGTGAAATTTAGGCTTCAGTTATGAGTAATTAAATCATCTCACCATTGTGGAATGAAGCATTCTTAATTTTAACAGAGCAATCTCCATTAACGACAGCAGTTAGCTATCCTAACTGTTATACTGAAATAACATTCTACAACAGCCATGATTTATATTTACTGTATTTACAGCCTTTAATAATCTAATACACCCAAAACCCTTCACAGGAATGTTAACAAACAAAATATGACATTAAAGCATTGAAGAAGGTATCAGGGTGCATCTATTTATCCTGCCCTTATAGTGTAGCTTAGTCTTTGGCTCATGAACTAACCCATTCAACCAAGCACCTATTCCAGTGGTAACATTACCTTTCTGTAATACAGCATCCTAAACTAAAATAATTCCAATAATTAAGATTTTTGTGAGTGTAATGTAACTCCTGTTTTTGTGTGTGGAACTATTGCTTCAGACCTTAGGAAAGATCACACGAAGGGTTGGTCAACCCTAGGAGTCTCCTTCACTTTGCAGGGCAGTTCCAAGATAGGGAGGGACAGTTCAATGAGCCCTCTGGAACAGGTAAATGAAGTTGGGCAGAATGTACAGAACAAACACTGGTTTCACAAACTTGTGAATGACTCCACCATTGTTGGTAAAATCCCAGATGTGCAGGAGCAAGATAGATTGGCTGGTTGAATGCTGTTGTCATAACAACAACCTTGCACTCAAGGAAGTGATAGTGGACTTCAGGAAGGGGAAGTTGGGAGAACACACACCAGTCCTCACTGTCAGTGGTGGAAAGGGTGAACAGCTTTAAGTTCCTGGGTGTCAGCATCTACAAGGATCTGTCTTGGGCCTAACACATTGATAAAATCATGAAGAAGGCACACAAGTAGTTCTAACTTGTTAGGAGTTTAAAGTGATTACAATGTCACCAAAGACTCTGTAGTATTGTAGGAAAGACAGGTGAGCTTTGAGTATAGACCAACCAGTGAAATTATTACATTTTAGCCATTGGTGAGGCTTGATTGAAAGACGGGCAGGACTGACAGCTCTCATTTCCAGGGTTCCATTGTTTTAGACATGATAGAGTGGGAGGGATTAAAGGCAGCAGGATGGCATTACAAGTCAGGGAAAACATCACGCAGTGCTCAGACAGGACAGGCTAGAGAGCGTGTCTACTGAGGCTATATAGAAAGAAATGAGAAATAAGAAAGGGATGACCACGTTAATGGGATTTTATTATAGACTACCCAACATCCGTGGGATTTAGAGGACCAAATTTGTAGAGAGGTTGCAGACTGTTGCAAAAATATTAAGGTACTGATATGTGATTTCCACAGAGTGACAATGTCTCGCATACTGTAAAAAAGCTGGATGGGATAGAGTTTGTCAAAGGTGTTCAGGAAAGTTTCCTTAATCATAAAGATCCCAACAGGAAAGAATGTAATACTAGATTTCCTATTAGAGAATGGGACAGGGCTGGTGACAGAAGTTTGAGCAAGGGAACACTTTACATCTAATGATTACAGTGCCGGTAGTTTCAAGGTAATTATGGCGAATTATAGGTCTGGTCCTTGGGTTGAGATTCTAAATTGAAGAAAGGCTAATATTAATGGTATCAGAAATGATCTAGTGAGGATAGATTGGGACAAATTGTACTTGGTGGCAAAGCTGTTATTGGTAAGTGGGAGGCCTTATAAGTGAAATTTTGAGAGCACAAAGCTTGCATGTGCCAGTCAGAATAAAAGGCAAGGATGACAGGTTTATGAAACCTTGGTTTTAGAGAAATATTGAGGCCCTCATTAAGAAGAAAAAGGGGTGCATGGGAGGTATAAGCAGGAAGAAACATATGAGTTAGTTGAGGAGTATAAGAAATGCAAGAGAATACTTAAGAAAGTAATCAGGAGCGCTAAAAAAGGGGATGAGGTTGTTCTAGCAGACAAGCTGAAGGAGAATCCCAAGACCTTCTACAGATAGCAAGGGATAAAATTGGTCCTCTGGAATATCACAGAGCTGCAAGAGATGGGGGAGACTTTAAATGGCAGTTTTGGATCTGTATTTACCCAAGAACCTATAGAAGCAAGGCAAAGGAGTACATTCAGCTAGAGACTCATTCCACCGAGATGCAACACTGAGCATCATAGGAAGTCATTCCTGCCTGTGGCCATCAAACTTTACAACTCCTCCCTTGGAGTGTCAGATACCCTGAGCCAATAGGCTGTTCCTGGACTAATTTCCACTTGACATAACTTACTTATTATTATTTAATTATTTATGATTTTATATTGCTATATTTCTACTTATTCTTGGTTGGTGCGACTGTAACAAAACCCAATTTCCCTTGGGATCAATAAAGTATGTCTGTCTGTCTCTCAAAGCAGCAGTGAGGTTATGAACCATATACAGTTACAGAGGAGGAGGTGTTTGCTGTCTTGAGGCAAATTAAAGTGGATAAATCCCCAAGGCCTGACAAGTTGTTCCATTACCTCCGACCCTGTGGGAGGCCAGTGCTGAAATTGCAGGGGTCCTAGCAGAGATTAAAAAAAAATTCCTAAGCAACAACTGAAGTTCTATAGGATTGGAGGATAGTTAAATTTGTACCATTTTTTAAGAAATGCTCTAAGAATAAGTGAGTAGAATCATTTCAAATGTGTATAAGGGCTTGTCAAATCGTAAAACACATTCAATTTCATACATTAAAACAAAATTGGAGCAGGAAGGAGGGATAATTATATCTGAGGAAGAATGGACAATGGAAGTGTACCAGTTCACAGAAATGGAGGGAGTTTGGATGGAAAATTTGTTAAGATATTTTATTACAGCCTCTCAGAAATCCCATTATGATAGTAACATCCCTGTTTGCTGGAGAAATTGTGGAAATCAAAATGCAAACCATTGCCATATTTTCTGGGAATGCCCCATTATCAAAGACTATTGGAGGGGGATACACAATGCTCTACAAGACATCTTCAAATGTGAAGTACCCTTAGAGAGTAAGACCATATATTTTGGGTATATACCTCAAGAATGGTTGAAAAGAGATAAATAGTTAATGAATATACCACTGGTGGCTGGTAAAAAGACTCTTACCAGGAAATGGTTATCACAGGAGAGCCCAACTTTAAATGCATGGATGGAAATTACAATGGACATTTACAAAATCGAGAAGATAAGAGCATCTGTTAACTATAAGTTGGAACAATTTGATTCATATTGGGAAAAATAGTTTAACTACTTAACACCACATAGTCCTGATTTTATTCTCACAAATCAATGAACATGTTGTAAAAAAAAGATCACTCCCTACTTGTACATAGTTTTCTCCTTTTGCTTGTTCTCTCTTTCCTCTCTTTTCTATGTATATACCTCAGATAAACATTATGTGGAGATTTGTGGCAAATATGACTATATGATATATATGTACAATATAAGACAATGAAGTTCTTTTTCCCATTCCTTCTTAAAGTGGGAGAAAAATTTACAATTAATCAATTCTTCTTCTATTTGTGCTAAACATGCCCTGATACAATTTCAGGTTGTACATAGGGCTCACGTGTCCAAGGATAAACTTGCTCGATTTTATTCTCATGTTAATCCAACCTGTGACAGATGTCATTCTGAAGTCGCTTCATTGATTCGCATGTTTTGGTCCTACCCTTGTTTGTAAAATTATTGGAAAGATATTTTTGGTACTATTTCAACAGTTCTGAATATCAAATTGCAACCGCATCCTATTACTGCAATTTTCGGTTTACCAATGGTGGATAATAGTTGTTTATCTCCCTCAGCCCGGCAGATGATTGCATTTGTTACATTAATGGCTAGAAGATCTATCCTATTGAACTGGAAAGAAATTAATCCTCCAACTATATTTCAGTGGCTTTCTCAAACTATCTCTTGTTTGAGCTTAGAAAAAATTAGAAGTGTTGTCTTTGATCCTTCAGTTAAATTTGAAGAAACTTGGAGACCATTTATTCAACATCTTCATAGGAGCTAAACTGACTTTTCCTAAACCTTACTTTTATTACCCTTAATTATTTGGTTGGAGGTACGGAGTTATTGATGCTACTATGTATATTTGACATAATACAATGGCCCATGCTGGTTAGTTTTATTTTTTTTTTAAATTTTCTCCTTTTTTTGTAATTACTATGAATTTGAGAGGTTATTATATGTATATGGATTATCATCTATTAATTATGTACTCAAACTCTCTGTATTCATGTTTCATTTATGTTTGTTTAAAATTAATAAAAATATTTTAAAAAGAAGATATATATGTACAATATCTGAAATACATCTTATAGAACTGTTTGTTTGATGATGAACTTCAATAAAAAATAAATTGCAAAAAAAAGATGAGCCTGTCATTAGCGGTAGATAAGTTATTGGAAGGTGTTCGAAGGGAACAGATATATAAGTATTACAAATTACACAGACTGATTAGGGATAATCAGCACAGCTTTGTGCATGGTAGATTGTGCCTAAGTATTCTTATAGGATTTTTTCAAGGAAATAAATAGGAATATTGATGAAGGCAAGGCAGTGGATGTTCTCCACATGGATTCTAGCAAGGCCTTTGATCGGGTCCTGCATGAGAGTTTGGTCAAGGAAGTTCAGTCACTTGGCATTCAAGATATGAGGTAGTAAATTGGATTAGACTTTGTTTTTTTGCGAGAAGTCAGAGAGAGGTCGCAGACGGTTGCCTCCCTGATTGAAGGCTTGAGTCAACTAGTGTGCCATAGGGATCAGTGCTGGATCTGTTGTTGATTGTCATCAATATTAGTGATATGGATGATAATATTGTAAACTGGATCCGTACATGACACCAAGAATGGAAGAACAATGGAGACAAGGAAGACTATTAAAGCTTGCAGCAGGATTTGGACCATCTGGAAAAATGGCAGATGGAATCAAGTAAAGTCAAGTCACTTTTTATTGTGATTTTGACCATAGCTGCTGGTACAGTACACAGTAAAAATGAGACACCATTTTTCAGGACCATGGTGCTACATGTTTTTGTGTACAAAAACTACATTGAAACTGTGTAAAACAACGCAAAAATTACACTAGACTACAGGCCTGCACAAGACTGCATAATGTGCACAAAACAGTACAGGCAGTACAATAAATAATAGGCAGTACCATAAAGACAATAGGCACAGTGGAGGGCAGTAGGTTGGTATCAGTCTAGGCACTGGGTATTGAGAAGACTGATGGCTTGGGGGAAGAAACTGTTACACAGTCTGGTCGTGAGAGCCGGAATGCTTCGGTGCCTTTTGCCAGATGGCAGGAGGAAGAAGAGTTTGTATGAGGGGTGCTTGGGGTCTTTCATAATGCTGTTTGCTCTGTGGATGCAACGTATGATGTAAATGTCTGTAATGGTGGGAAGAGAGACCCTGATGATCTTCACAGCAGACTTCACTATCCGCTGCAGGATCTTGCGATCCGAGATGGTGCAATTTCCAAACCTGGCAGTGATGCAGCTGCTCAGGATGCTCTCGATATTTCCTCTGTAGAATGTGGTAAGGAGGGGGGTGGGAGATGGACTTTTCTCAGCCTTCACAGTAAGTAGAGACGCTGCTGGGCTTTCTTTGCTATGGAGCTGGTGTTGAGGGACCAGGAGAGATTCTCTGCCAGGTGAACACCAAGAGACTTGGTGCTCTTCATGATCTCTACTGAAGAGCCATCAATGTTCAGTGGAGAGTGGTCACTCTGTGCCCTCCTGAAGTCAACAACCATCTCTTTTGTTCACATTCAGATACAGTTGTTGGCTCTGCACCATTCTGTTAGCCACTGCACCTCCTCTCTGTATGCTGACTTGTCATTCTTGCTAATGTAGATAAGTGTTAGGTATTGCACTTTGGGTGGACAAACAGGCTAGGACATACACAGTGAGTGGTAGGGCACTGATGAGTGTGGTAGATCAAAGAGATGTGGGAATACAGATCCATAATTTTTTGTAAGTACTGTCACAGGTAGACAGGGCTGTAAAGAAAGCTTTTGGGATTTTGGCTTTCATAAATCAAAGAACTGAATACAGATGTTGAGATGTCATGTTGAAGTCGTATAAGACATGGTGAGGCCTCATTTGGTGTATTGTGTGCAGTTTTTGCCACCTACAGTACCTACAAGAAAGATGTCAATAATATTAAGAGGGTAGAGAAAATTTAACAGTGTTGCCAGGTCTTGAGGACATGAGTAATAGGGATAGGTTGAATAGGTTACAACTTTATTCCCTAGATTGGAGAAGATTACTGGAAGTTTTGACAGAGCTATATGGAATTATACTGGGTATAGATTGTGTGAATACAAGCAGGGTTAAGGGTGAAAGGTGAAATGTTTAAGGTGAACTTAGAGTGTGATGAGAATGTGGTATGAGCTGCAAATAGAAGTGTGGGTTTGGGTTCGATTTCTACATTGAAAAGAGAAATTTGGAAAGGTAATTGATGGGAGGGGTATAGAGGGCAAAGGTCTGGCTGTAGGTTGATGAGACTAAGCACCTTAATAGTTTGGCATGGACTAGGTGGGCCAAAGGGCCTGTTTCGGTGCTGTAGTGTTTTATGACTCTGTGACTCTGGCAAATTTGTACAGTGCAGTGCATTGTATTCCATCACAACATGGTATGGAGGTTTAAAAGCACAGGATTGAAAGTGACTGCAGAATGTTATAGACTCAGCAATCTACATCACAGGCACAACCCTTCCCAACAGCATGGTCATCTTCAAGAGACTGTGCCTCAGACAGCAGCCTTCATCATTAAAAATACTCACCAGCTGAGATATGCCCCCTTTTCATACTACCATCAGGGTGGATGCACAGGAGGAGCCTGAGTACCCACACTCAATGATTCAGGAACAGCTTCTGAAATACAGTGTTGGAAAGTGTATGGTTATGTACTTTGGTGGAAGAAATAAATGGGTAGACTATTATTTAGCTGGGCAAAGAATTCAAAATGCAGAGATGCAAAGGGACTTAGCAGTCCTTGTGCAGTAAACTCTAAATGTTAACCTCCAGTTTGAGTTGGTTGTGAAGAAGGTGAATGCAATGTTGGCATTCATTTCTAGAGATATAGAATATAAGAACAGGGTGGTGATGCTGAGGCTCTATAAGGCACTCGTGAGACCACACTTGGAGTATTGTGTGCAATTCTGGACTCCTTATTTTAGAGGGGATATACTGACATTGGAGAAGGTTCAGAGGAGATTCACGAGAATGATTCCAGGAATGAAAGGGTTACTGTATGAGGAACGTCTGGCATCTCTTGGGCTGTATTCCCTGGAGTTCAGGAGAATGACGGGGGATCTCATAGAAACATTCTGAATATTATAAGGCCTGAACAGATTAGATATGGCAAAGTTATTTCCCATAGTAGGGGATTCTAGGACAAGAGGGCACAACTTCAGGATTGAAAGATGTCCTTTTAGAACAGAGATGCAGAGAAATTACTTTAGTCAGAGGGTGATAAATCATGGAATTTGTTGCCACAAGCAGCTGTGGAGGCCATGCCATTGGGTGTATTTAAGGCAGAGATTGATAGGTTTTTGATTATCCAGGGCATCAAAGGGTATGGGGTGAAAGCAGGGGAGTGAGGATGATTAGAAGAATTAGATCAGCCCATGACTGAATAGCAGAACAGACTCCATGGGCTGATTGGCCTACTTCTTATAATCTTATGGTCTCAGGGTCTTCCTCTCCATCATCAGATTTCTGAATAGATGTATGAACAATATCTCATTATGTTATAAACAAGGGTTTCGGCCCCAAACATCAACTGTGCTTTTTTTCAATAGATGCTGCCTGGCCTGCAGAGTTCCTCCACAATTTTGTGTACATTGCTCATTTTTCTTTATAGTAATTTAATGACTTTGCACAGTACTTCCACTGCAAATCAACAAAATTCATATGACTTAGACTGATAATAAACTGATTCTGAGTCTGAAAACAGGACAATGTGGAACACTAGGAGTATGAAGGCAATAATTTTTTTTACACAAAAATGATATTTTTCATTTCATAATGACCTCTTATATCTACTAATGCTGGAGAAACTCAGCAGGTCAAGCAGCATGAACCGAGAGCAATAAACAGTCAAGTTCTTAGGCTGAGAACCTTCATCAGGATTGGAAAGGAAGAGGAAAGAAGCCATAAGATCATAAGACAAAGGAACAGAAGTAGGCCACTCGACCCTTCTAATGAGCTCTGCAATTCATTCATGGCTGTTTTATTACTCCTTCTCAACCCCATTCTCCTGCCTTCTGCTGCCCACAACCTTTGACACCCTGACTAATCAAGAAAATATTGAACTCTGATTTAAATATACTGAATGATTTGGCCTTCACAGCCATCTGTGGTAATGAATTCCACTATTTCACCACCCTCTTGCTAAAGAAATTCTTCATCATCTCTGTTTCAAGTGGACGTCCCTCAATTGGCTGTGTCCTTTGGTCCTAAACTCACCCACTATATACAACATCCTCTCTACATCAACTGTATTTAGATATTTCAATATTTTATAGGTTTAATTGAGATTTCCCCCCTCATTCATCTACATTCCAGTGAGTACAGGCCCGGAGGCATTAAATGCTCCTCGTACATTAACCTTTCATTCCCAGAATCATTATCATGAAACTCCTCTAGACCCTTATTCAATGACAACTCATCTTTTATTAGATAAAGGGCTAAAAACTGTTCAAAATGCTCCAAGTTATGTTTGACCAAAGCCTTATAATATAACCTTAGCATTACATCCTTTCTGTTATATTCTAGTCCTCTCAAAATGAATGCTAACATTGCACTTGTCTTCTTTACCACTGTCTCAACTTGCAAGTTAACTTTTAGTGCATCCAACTTGTTATTTCCTCAAATAATTCCAACAGACTTTTCAGGCAAGATTTCCCCTGAAGGAAACCACGTTGACTTTGGTGTACTTTATGACGTGCTTCCAAGTATCCCAAAACTTCATGCTTAATAAATGAATTTAAAATCTTCCCATCCACTGAAGTCATGCTAACTGGCTACAGATTCCTTCTGCTAACTCCCTCTCTTCTTAAAGAGTGGAGTGGCATTTGTAATTTTCCACTCCGCTGGAACAATTCCAGAATCTACAGATTCTTGAAAAATCATTACTAATGCACCCACAATCTCTTCTGCTACATCTTTCAGAAATCAGGGGTGTAGTCAATCTGGTCCATGTGACATATCTACCTTCAGGTCTTTCAGCTTCCCAAGCACTTTCCCCTTAGCAATAAAAACTACATTCTCTTCTGCCCCTTGATATTCTTGAATTTCTAGCATAATACTAATGCCTTCCACAGTGAAGACTGATGCGAACTATTTATTAGATTAATCTGCCTTTACTTTATCCTCCATTACTACCTCTCCACCATAATTTTCCACTCTCATCTCTCCTTTACTGTTTATATATCTGAAGAATACTCTTGGTATCTTATTTTATGTTATTGGTTAGCTTACATTCAGATTTCATTTTTTCTGTCCTTCTGTGTTTTCAGTTGCCCTCTGTTTGGTTTTAAAAGCTTTGCAATTTTCTAACTTCCCAGTAATTCTTTCCACACTATATGCCCTTTCTTTTGCTTTTTTGCTTTTTTTCATTTCCTTTAGAATACTTGTTCTTTGAAACGTGTCTATCCTGTGCCATTCGAATTGCCTCAGAATCTCCAGCTATTGCTGTTCTGCCATCATAGTTGCTGAGTCTTCTCTTCCAATCAACTTTGGTCAGCTCCTCTCTCATGCCGCAATTCCCTTTATCCCACTATGATACTGATACATCTGACTTTAGCTTCTCCCTCTCAAATGCAGGGTTAATTCTATCATACTATCATAACATTATCATATTATGATAACTGCCTCCTAATGATTCCTTTATTTTAAGCTCCAAAGCAATCTGGAAACCCAGAATATAAAGATGGGGGGGGGGGAGGGGAAAGGTAGATGATAATAGACCCATCTCTGGTCATTATTAACCATCAATGTTGCCTCCTTGCTGTCGTATGCAAACCATGTGGGGAGAAGTCTCTCCCTCTCCACACAGCTGATCAATCTGAAGGAATGGCAGAGACACATTTGGTTTGGCATCAGTGGCATTGCAGGAATTTCCACTCAGCATTGAACTCCATGTAGAACAGCCTCTTGGACTCCTGCTTGGGATGTCTCCTCCGGGTTTACTCCTAAAGCTTTCCCCATGTGTGGGTAGAGTGCAAGGCAGCAGAGTCTTGAGATCAGAGTTTTCCTTCCCCTAGATGAGCTGTCAACCATGGCTGATGAGACCCTTCTTCCTAATTGACTGGATTTAAGTGCCTGTAACCCACCTTTGCTCCTCTCCTATCAGTAGAAATGCAGAGCTTGGTAGCTAAGCCACATGTGAAGTCCCGGAGCTGGACTTGGTTGTCAGAAGTTATTTGAGATGAATGTCAATGGGAACATTTAGTAACTAGTGGGAATGCATCCCCATTAATCCCCATGCCCCCCACCCCTGGCTAGGACAGCCTTAAAGACCAGGAAGGTCATATGTGTGGAAGGTAAAGGTCACATTGATGTAATGGATAATTATATGTCCCAGTGAAGAATGTCCAGCTTGCCTCTGACCTTCACCTCTTGCTGCAGCAAAGCCAATTATCATTAGTTCTGAAAAAAGCTATTAGCAAACTCAATCAGCCCTTTTGTTCATGTACTTAAACAAGTACACATTCAGTGGCCACTTTATTATGTTCACCTGCTCGTTAATGCAAATATCTAATCAGCCAATCATGTGGTAGCATCGCAATTCATAAGAGCATGCCGACATAGTCAATCAGTTCAGTTGTTGTTCAGCCCAAACATCAGAATGGGGGAAGGAATGTGACCTAAGTGACTTTGACCACGGAATGATTGTTGGTGCCAGACAGGGTGGTTTAATGATCGCAGAATCTGCTGATCTCCTGGGGTTTTAATGGACAGTCTCCAGAGTTTACAGAGAATCTTCAAAAACACAAAAGACAAAACAATGTGAGCAGCAGCAGTTCTGTAGGTGAAAAAACCCTGTTAATGAAGGAAATCAGAGAAGAATGGCCAGACTGGTTCAAGCTGACAGGAAGGCAACAATAACTTAAATAACCATGTGTTACAACAGTGGTGTGCAGAAGAGCATCTTTGAACACTCAACTCATCATACCTTAATAGTTTGTAGCCTTCTACATTAGCGGAAGACCACAAACATACTCTCAGTGGCCATCTTATTAGTTAAAAATGGTACCTGATGTTGAGTGGATGTTGTGGAGAACCACTCAATCAGCTGATCCTGTATGCCTCCTCATCACCATCTGAGATTCTGCCAATGACAGTGGTGTCATTGATGCATTTGCTCTAAACCACTCAAGCATTTTTGGTCAATTAGACTCATCCCTACATATAATAATTAATCAAAACTGCAATGAGGATGTATTTCATCAGCCAGTGTTTCTGTGAACTTATTGCTATGGAGGAATGTGGAGGCCAAATGATTGGGACTACTTAAGTCAGGTTGTTGATTGATAAGAGGGTTAAGGGTTACAAGGTGAAGCTGAGAGAATAGGTATGAAAATAAAATCAGCCAGGATTGACTGGCAGTTTGGACTTGATGGGCTGAATCCCTAATTTTTTTTCCTATATCATCTGGCCTCTGGTCTAAATGTATTCCAATCTCAAACAATGACTTCTTTTCCTGCATCTAAATTTTCAATTTGCACAGATGGTGGATCAGGGCCAATGACACCAATTGGCAGATAACGTATGAATGTTGTATCTGAGTTCATACTGGAGCCAAGAAGTGAGGACAGAGAGGTGATTAATAATGACCCTTATTATTCTGCACTTTATGCAGGTTATATTAAAGTAAAATTTATTCAAATTAAAATCTCATTACCAGAAATGAAGGATCTCCACATCTAGGCAATAAGTAGTTCTCTACTGATGTTTCTAGCAGGAGAAGTCCACGTCTATTAAAATATTTCAATTTATTCCTCCTGCTCACTAACTTCACTGAATGACTGGATGTGTCAATTTTCTTAACCATTTTCTTATTTGAGTCACCATTTTCTTCTTTGTGATGAACAATATTATTAAAAAATGCCAAGATGCCTCATAACTTCATTAGATAAAATGAGACAGAGAGAAAAAATAAGAACGGATGAATTAAAGCTTGGCTAAATAGGACATACGAGGATCAGTTTAATGGAGGAGATGTTGAAAAGCATAAAGGTTTTGGGTGGAGTTTCAAGGATTTATGATGCCTGAAGGTATGGATATCAATGGTGAGGGAATTGAAAACTGGGAAGAGCAAGTAAGAAGTACTGAAGGAGAACAGAGATTTTTGTGAGTTGCAATGATAGTAGAAAGTTCAAAGATAGGGAAGAAAGAGATCACATTCAAACCATGCAAATGAGAAGCAATAGTAAAACAACAGCCCATTCATCCTGTTCTACCATTCAACAAGATCATTGATAGCACCATCACTTCTCTTTTCCACACTTCTGTTAACTTTTTGCCTCTTCTGTACCCTTCTAATCTGTTTTCAAATTATTCAAAAACTCTGCTTCCATCACTCTTTGAGAAATAACTTCCAAAACTCCATGCATCCCTGAGAGAAAATATCATTTTTGTCTTCAGTGGGTGACTCCTTATTATCAAGTTGAGATTCCTAATTCCCTTACAAGAGCAACTATTCACACCATCCAAGTCTGATGCATTATGCAACCAAGATACAGAGAAGCAACTTCCTTTCAACCATACGGTACCTGCACAACGTTGATCACTACCTCAGCATAGCAACACCATGAACACTTTAATCAATTTGCAATACAATGAACATTTATTTGTTCGTTTTGTATTCTTTACTGCAAAAAGAGTGTATAATTTATGCTAAATGTGCTTATCTGGTGTTTTGTGAGGTGACTGTAAGTCATTTTGCACCAGTACATAAATGTATTGCAACAAATGGCAATAAACTTGACTTCAACTTTAGACTGTGGTCAATAACTTTTGGAATCATAAGTTTCAATCAACATCCCTCTCACTCTTCTAAATTTGTGGCTATGAACCATGTCTTATCTTATTTGATAACGTGCTTCTTGTTTGTCCTTCCTGGCAAAATAGTCAGTTTCACAATTTCTCAACCTCTTTTTCATTTACTAGATCTTTACACATTTACGTAACTTACCTATAAGCACAGTCCCTATATCCTCTCCAAAATTTACATTCTGAATGTCTTCATAGAAATTTTCTTTGTGTCTTCAGCCAATTTAGCAACTGCACATTTAGCAATTTCAACCAACTGGAGATATTTGATAGATCAATGAATTGAGGATTAACGGGAAGAAGAGTTAAGTACCAGACCTACCAGAAGAAGAGTTAAGAGCAGGATAGATCAGCTATAATCATATTGAATAGTGGGACAGGCATAAGGGCTGAATGGCCTACTCCTGTTCCTATATTGACTTCTTGTCAGAGCGGGCAGCGTCGAGCGGGCAGCGGAGTCCGTGGAAGCAGAGTCCTGGGCTTTGGCTAAGTGGGCTTCGGCGTAAGGGGAATTCGGTAAGGCTGTGTGATTGCTCGCTGAGGGGAAGAAGGTAAGGTCGCTAGGTGCTTTTTAGACTTATTCTATTAATTCAGTTCAGGTATGGGGGAGACAGTCAGAGCAGTGGTGTGCTCCGTATGCAGTATGTGGGAAGTCAGGGTCAACACAGTTGTCCCTGATGACCACACCTGCAAGAGGTGCATCCAGCTGCAGCTCCTATCAGCCCGAGTTAGGGAGTTGGAGCTGGAGCTGGATGAACTACGGATCATTCCGGAGGCAGAGGCAGAGATAGATAGGAGTTATCAGGAGGTAGTCACACCAAAAAAACAAGAAGTAGGCAGATGGGTGACAGTCCAGAGAGGCAGGGGGAGCAGGCAGAGAGAGCAGAGCACCTCTGCGGCCATTCCCATTAACAATAAGTATACCGTACTGGATACTGTTGATGGGGATGACCTACCAGGAATGAGTTGTAGTGGTCCTGCCTCTGGCACAGATGTTGAACCCTCAACTAGAAAGGGGAGGAGGGAAGAGAAGAGAGTGATAGTTTTAGGGGATTCTATAGTTAGGGGGGCAGATAGGAGATTTTGTGGGGCAGATCGGGAGTCTCGCATGGTATGTTGCCTCCCTGGTGGCAGGGTCCGGGACATCTCAGATCGGGTGCAGGCTATTCTTGAGAACGAGGGCATGAACCCAGATGTAGTGGTCCATGTAGGGACCAACGATGTAGGTAAGGTGAGTGAGAGGGTCCTGCTTAGAGAGTTCAGGGAGTTAGGAGTGAAGCTGAAAGGCAGGACCTCCAGGGTGACAATCTTGGGATTGCTACCTGTGCCACGTGCGAGTGAGGCGAAGAATAGAATGATTATGCACATTAATATGAGGCTGAGAGCATGGTGCAGGAAGGAAGGGTTCAGGTTTTTGGATAATTGGTCTTTGTTCCAGGGACATTGGGATCTGTTTCGAAGGGATGGTCTACATCTGAACCGGAGGGGTACTAACATTCTTGCAGGAGTGTTTGCCAGTGCTGCTCGGGGGGGGTTTAAACTAGATGTGCAGGGGGCAGGGATCCAGATCCAGAGGGTTGGTCAGAAGGAGCATGGGTTAAATGTGTAGAAGGTTTGGGTGATCTTGAGAAGGTCATCAAAATTCAGGGTGCAATTAGCCTGATAGAAGTTCAAGGAGCTGGGTTAGGTACAGTAGACAGTGTTTTAAGCAAAGAGAGGAGGAATGGGCTAAGAATTCTATACTTGAATGCGCGTAGTGTCAGAAATAAGACAGATGAGCTTGAAGCTCAGATGAAAATGGGGAACTACGATATTGTTGGGATAACGGAGACATGGCTGCAAGGGGATCAGGCCTGGGAATTGAGTGTACCAGGGTATACGTGCTATCGTAGAGACAGAAATATGGGAAGAGGGGGTGGGGTGGCCCTGTTGGTGAGGAATGAGATTCAGTCCTTAGCAAGAGGTGACTTGGGAACAGGGGAAGTAGAGTCTGTGTGGATTGAGCTGAGGAACAGTAAGGGTAAAAAGATCCTAATGGGTGTTGTGTACAGGCCCCCAAACAGTAGCGTGGATATTGGGTACAAGTTGACATTGGCATGTGCTAAAGGTAATGTAGTCGTTATGGGAGATTTCAACATGCAGGTGAACTGGGAGAATCAGGTAGGTGCTGGACCCCAGGATAGGGAGTTTGTGGAGTGTCTAAGGGATGTATTTTTGGAACAGCTTGTGCTTGAGCCAACCAGGAACGAGGCTATTTTGGACTTGGTGATGTGTAATGAACAGGAATTGATAAGTGATCTTGAAGTAAAGGAGCCATTAGGAAGTAGTGATCATGACATGATAAGTTTTTATCTACAATTTGAGAGGGATAAGGGCAGATCAGAGGTGTCAGTGTTGCAATTAAATAAAGGAGACTACGGAGCCATGAGGGAAGAGCTGGCCAAAGTTAAATGGGCGGATGCCCTGGCAGGAAAGACAGTGGATCAGCAGTGGCAGATATTCTTGGGCATAATACAAAAGATGCAAATGCAGTTCATTCCAATGAGAAGGAAGGATTCAAAGAGGGGGAAGGGGCCACAGTGGTTGACAAAGGAAGTCAGAGATTGTATAGCATTAAAGAAAAAGAAGTATGACAGGGCTAAGATGAGTGGGAATACAGATGATTGGGAAAGTTTTAAGGAACAGCAGATCTTAACTAAAAAAGCAACACGAAGAGAAAAAATCAGGTATGAGCTCAGTCTAGCCAGGAATATAAAAGGGGATAGCTAAAGCTTTTTTCGCTATGTGAAGAGAAAGAAGATAGTTAAGAACAATGTTGGCCCCTTGAAGAATGAATTGGGAGAAATTGTTATGGGAACTAGGGAAATGGCAACAGAATTTAATGCGTACTTTAGATCTGTCTTCACCAGGGAGGACACAAGCAATCTCCCAGATGTATGGATGGACCAGGGTCATAAGATATCAGAGGAATTGAGACAGATTGACATTAGGAAAGAAACTGTGATGAGTAGACTGGTAGGACTGAAGGCTAATAAATCCCCGGGTCCAGATGGTCTGCATCCGAGGGTTCTAAAAGAGGTGCCTCAGGAAATTGCGGATGCATTGGTAATCATTTTCCAATGTTCCTTAGATTCAGGATCAGTTCCTGAAGGTTGGAGAGTGGCTAATGTTATCCCACTTTTCAAGAAGGGAGGGAAGGAGAAAACGGAGAACTATCGCCCTGTTAGCCTAACGTCAGTCGTGGGGAAGATGCTTGAGTCCATTATTAAGGACGGATTAGTGGCACATCTAGATGGCAGAAATAGGATTAGGCCGAGCCAGCATGGATTTACCAAGGGCAAATCATGCTTGACTAATCTGTTGGAGTTTTTTGAGGGTGTAACAAGGATGTTAGATGAGGGTAAGCCAGTGGATGTTGTATACCTAGATTTTCAGAAGGCATTCGATAAGGTGCCACATAAGAGATTGGTGAGTAAAATCAGAGCTCATGGCATTGCAGGCAGGGTTTCAACATGGATAAAAAACTGGTTGGCAGATAGAAAGCAAAGGGTAGCAGTGAATGGGTGTTTCTCGGACTGGCTGGAGGTGACTAGTGGGGTACCACAGGGCTCTGTATTGGGACCACAGCTCTTTATGATTTATGTCAATGATTTAGATGAGGGCATTGAAAACTATATCAGCAAGTTTGCTGACGATACTAAACTGGGTGGCAGTGTGACATGCGAAGAGGACGTTAGGAGAATACAGGGAGACTTGGATAGGCTGGGTGAGTGGGCAGATACTTGGCAGATGTCATTCAATGTGAATAAATGTGAAGTTATCCACTTTGGAAGCAGGAACAAGAGGGCAGAGTATTGTCTGAACGGTGTAGAGTTAGGTAAGGGAGAAATGCAAAGAGACCTAGGAGTCCTAGTTCACCAGTCAATGAAGGTGAATGAGCAAGTGCAACAGGCAGTGAAGAGGGCAAATGGAATGTTGGCCTTTGTTACAAGGGGAATTGAATACAAGAGCAAGGATGTCCTTTTGCATTTGTACAGGGCCCTGGTGAGACCACACCTGGAATATTGTGTACAGTTTTGGTCTCCGGGTTTAAGGAAGGACATTCTGGCAATTGAGGAAGTGCAGCGTAGATTCACTAGGTTGATTCCTGGGATGGCAGGGCTGTCTTACGCAGAGAGATTGGAGAGATTGGGCTTGTACACGCTGGAATTGAGGAGATTGAGAGGGGATCTGATTGAAACGTTTAAGATAATTAAAGGATTTGATAGGATTGAGGCAGGAAATATGTTCCAAATGTTGGGAGAGTCCAGTACCAGAGGGCATGGATTGAGAATAAGAGGTCAGTTATTTAAAACAGAGTTGAGGAAGAGCTTCTTCTCCCAGAGAGTTGTGGAGGTGTGGAATGCACTGCCTTGGAAGATGGTGGAGGCCAGTTCTCTGGATGCTTTCAAGAAGGAGCTAGGTAGATATCTGATGGATAGGGGAATCAAGGGATATGGGGACAAGGCAGGGACTGGGTATTGATAGTGAATGATCAGCCATGATCTCAGAATGGCGGTGCAGACTCGAGGGGCCGAATGGTCTACTTCTGCACCTATTGTCTATTTTCTTATGTATTTTGTTAAAGTCTGATGTTAAAATTTGCTGAAAAGCAACACCCATCAGCATGCATTTGGTTCGATGACCCTCGTCCTTACTGATAATAGTCACCATTGAAATGGAAGGTTAATTGGAATTTAATAGATATTGTTCCTTTTATTCATTACAGAAGACCTCTGTGGTGTTACTTAATTGAATCCTCTTGAAGGCCATTGTGTATATTTCCATTTAAATAACACAGGCTGGACATTTTATCAGGTTAGGTCACTGCTCTGCCTCGTTTTGGTGAGAAGGTGCTTCTATCCAGGTGGAGGGGATTTACATGAATGGTTCCAGGAATGAGAGATTTCACCCACAATGGGTCAACTATCTCTGATGAGGGGTCTCAAACTGAAACATACACTATCCAGTTCAAGATTCAATATTCACGATTCAATTATTATCAAATAATAAATAAATTATACAATCTTGCTCACATATAGTCACAATACAAGAAACCAGAAACAACCAAATTAAAGAAAAAAAAGAATAAAAATGAAAATAAAAGAACAACACGATGCACAAGAGAAAGAAAAACGCACAGATAATGGAACAATTGAGGCGAACAATATTCTGAACTAAAATTGAGTTCTCAGATCTAAACCCTAGAGTAGTACCAAATCTTCACTTATCTGTTCATCATATTAGCATGGACAGAGCCGGGGCAGCCTTCATTGCATCAGCAACATAGAAATGACCATTGCAGAGAACGAGTGAAATCAGCTCTTGTTCTGAACGACACCGTCTCCACATTTTCCTCCACAATTGCTGACTGGCCCACTGCACTGCTTCACCTTTTCCTATGTGGCTCCAAATTCCAGCATCTGCTATCCCTTGTATCTCCATAGACCATCTGATCTTGTTCTCCGTCAAGGAAAGAAGCTTGGGGCAACAATTGAAAGAAGTGCTGAAGATTTGAATAACGTTAGTTCAGTTAGACAAAGAACATCTGTTTTCTTGGGAGGGCAGTACTTATAGTAGGAGATACATAAGTATCTGGATTTGAGATGTGAGGATCATTTTTTTTAGTGAGGAACAACCTGGAAATTTCTGTTTTCAAGGCTGGTGGGGGCAATTATAAACAATGATTATGAAAGGAATTGAGATAACTATTTGAGGAAAATAAACATTTTACACCATGGAGATGGATTAGGGTATTAGAAATTATCGGGTCAGTCGATAGAAAGTCAGTGTGAAATTAATGGACATCTTGCACCCTAATAACTCTATAAGACCGCTTACAACTATGAGAATTTGCAGTAGACTGCAACGCAATAAAACCGCTTGATGGACTTCATTTTATTGAGCGGCAATGTAGTACTGCGACTAACATTGTGGGAGCTTATAAACACCAGTTTGGATCACCATCATCCAAGTAAATTCAAAATCAGAACGCTGCTTCAGTTAGGATTCCAGAATGAGAATTAAATCCCAAAATGGATCTTGACTTTCAAGAGCTTTTCACTCAGTTTTGTAAAAAGTAATTGGTTTACTATTGTCATGTGTACCAGCAGACAGTGAAAAATTTTCTTTTGCATTCATCCATGAAGGTTATTTCAAAACATAAGCACATTGAGGTAATAAAAAAAGTTAACACAGTAACAGGATGCTAAGTATCGTATTACAATTATAATTCCAGTGAAGGTACTGTGCAGGTAAACAATGAAGTGCAAGGACTGTGACAGTATCGATCAAGTGTTCATCTTTTTCATACATGAGGTCCATTCAAGGTTCTTGTAGCAGTGGGATAGAAGCATTTTTTTTTCAAGTTTTTGTATCTTCTTCCTGATGAAACTGGTTAGAGGGATAAGAGAGACCAAGTCTTTGATTAGGTTACCTGCTTTCCTACTGCAGTGGGCAACTACAAAGTCTATGCAGAGAAGGCTGTTCTTCTGAAGGACTGAGCTGTGCCCACAACTATCTCCAATCCTTGTGGTCTTGGGCAGAGCAGTTGCCATGCCAATCAGTGGAACATATAGATAGGATATTTTTTTTGTTGCACTTGTAAAAATCAATGAGACCCATTGTAGATGTCCCAAATTCCCTTAGCCTTCTGAGGATCGAGTTTTCCATCAGATCCTATATTAAAAATAAATAACTATTTCAAAATGCATACGTTTAAGTAATGCAGAGTACTATGTACAAACAGCAAGTAAAGCTTGCAGCAGAAACACAAAAACACCACCATTAAAGGCAATCAAGGATCATTATCAAAGTATACCTATACTTTAAATGCTGCATGGTCCCAATGGATTTAGATGGGGGGCAAGGGGTTTGATGGTATTTTTCTGTCACTTGTTACAGGTGTAGTTTATGTAATATTTGGTTGGTACTAATTTAAGAATTATATCATGTGATTAACTGTACTATGCTTGTACATTGCAGCAATATTTATCACAAAATGTTCTGGACAATCTCTGTAGAGAACTTGCCTTCCTGTGTGGTAATGGAGAAGAGATCTAAGTTCTTTAGCTTAACGAAAGTTCAAAGATCAAAGTGCTTTTATTATCAAAGTATGTGTACATTACACAACCTTGAGATTCATCTCCTTACAGGCAGTCCCAAAATGAAGAAATCCAAAAGAAATCATTTTAAAAAAAAGAAGACTGTCGAACACCCAATGTTACAGAGAAAAGAAAAATCATCCAAACAATAAACTCAAATAACTAGTGTTCTGAACTGAAGTCCACAAAGATAATTCATCCACAGGCCCTTAGCTCAGCGCAGAGCATAGTAAACACTGCAGAGCAGTAAGCCGAACCAATCAATCCCTCAGCTCAGGCACGAACACCCTGAACTTTTCAATCTGGCCCAGCGCCTAAATCATCATCCAAACATTGGGTTCAGTCACTTCCGTACCCTATACCTTGATTTAGCCTGTACATCACCTTTCCAATTTGGCCAGGTGCTTAAATCGCAGTTCAATCATCATGTTCGGTTGCTTCAGTATGATCTGGGGTCTGGACCCCACCGCCTCGATTTGGCCTGTACCTGACCTGTCCAATTCGACCCAGCGCTCAAATTGATCCAGCCTCGGAACCTCCCAGCTCTTGCTGCCTCGCCTCAGTTCTGCCACATTGGTTTGCCTCCAAGTCCAAAGGAGAGTTACAGGCTATTGTTTGTGATGATTGTTTACTAGAAAATGAGTGATTAACAATGTATTTAGTTGTTTTCTTTGTTTCATTGGCCACCAGCCAGAAGTCGCTGAGATTAATCAGCAGCACCTTAAACTGGAAGTTTAGGTCTAAATAGAGTTTTCTTCATTGCCTCCACTGTTTCCCTGTGTCATCAACCTCTGATGTATGGACACCACTGCGTACAAAAAGCTCCTGTAACAATTACAAATCCGACAGGTATGGCAGAATTAGTTCTGTAATTCATTCAGTAATTGTCCTTTCTTACAAGTTACATTTGATTTCAATGCCATTCATTACAATGGATATGGCTACAGTATCAAGAGATTTTTGTATATTTTCTGATTTATGGATAAAATCAACTTAAGAGTGTCTATAAGAACAGAACCTGTCATTTAATGGGGTTACTGTTTGATGAGGAGAAAGTGCGACTGATATAATGATAGCACTACAAAATATAAAATGACTCTCAATTAAAATAGACTGTCATGGAACACAATGGACTGCTAAGGAACAATTGTGAGAATGTGGTGGAGGCAGGAAAGGAGATATTGAAATGTTATTTGTGATAGGTGCCCTCAAGAATGTCAAATTGCGCCCTGGCCCATCAGTGAGTGAATTTTTTTTACTTGATCCTAAAAACTACTTAGTAAACATACTTGGGAAGGCATTTCTTCAAAGCCTGAAAGAGATTGCAAAATTCAGCAAAAGTGCAATATCTTTCCTGATTCTTGGCTCAGAAGTCAGAGGGTAGCAAATGAGGCAGTCAGCTTCCCTAAGAAAGGTATCAGTAACCCTCAGAAGTACAGAGCTGATTGATTGAAGACATGATGGCCATCTACTGGTGTCTAAAAACACCAATGACAATGAGAACTGCAGTCACCTTCACTGGCAGGGGAAGGACATCACACAGCATCTGCTTGTTAAATAAAATCCTACACCATCAGTCAGTGGTTGTCAGACCAGCCTGTGAAAATAATCTCTATGTTCTCAAAACAGTCCTCAAATGCTGAATCTCCTGTGTCTTTTGCAAAGGAATTCTTCTGCAAACTTTGGGATCAGCACCTCTGACAATTGAAGACATTGTTTTTTTTTAATAATTTCCTCCAACAATATGAAAATACGATCCCAATTACAGTGCAGAAAAAAAGCAAAGTTGGACATTTTAAAGCCCACAGTCCACATTATATAATGCAAATTGCATCAATGTATCTTGAAAAATGCAAACAGAAATAAAAATTTTACATACTTCGTAAATAATGAAAGGGAACAAGGCTGCATCACACTATGGTTATGTGAAGCATTAGCACCATCATAGAAGAGAGCACAGTCACAACCTCAGAGGAAAGCAAAAGAAACACAAGTAATTTTATGAACAGTGATGTAATAAACATTATTTCAATCAAAACCACCAGCCAAAATATATTGAAGATAATCTGGAGCCTCCTCAGTTTGATAAAATATATTGAATTTCTGCTTCACTGCCCTATAGCTGCTGTTGTTGTTTACTTTGTCGAGCGATGTAGACAGCCTTTCTTAATGCAGAATGGAATGGATTATTTAATTACAAATATGAATTTATTTAAAATATAATGATGCCAAGCTATTCTACAGCTTTGACTGTGGTAACTGCAAATGTCATACCAAAAGATAATGTTGGTATGCCACTTAAAAGGAACATGCTTAAATAATAATGTAAATGAAGTCTATTAGCTTTGAATTTGTGCTCTTAAGATGCAAGGTCATGTTTGACACTGTAGGCTGCATAGCAGGAATCTAACTGGCTTGCTTGAGAAAAATAACAAGAAGTTAGGAGCTTGCTGAAAGATTACATTTAACTTGGCAAATAATATTGAGGTGTTTTACAGGGATAAACACAAAGTGGAAGTCAAACCAAAGCTTAGGATTTTAATAGAGATGCTTGGTGCAGATTTTAATGAGGGTTTTAGAGAAAAAGCAGTAGGTGGAGACTAGTTTCAGAATATTAAATTTGCAATGGGGATGCTTTGCATAGCTGTATAGACAATAATAATTTGTAGATTAAAAAGACCAGGTAATTTGAGGAGGAGGCAGTTTTGTACACCTTTTGTAGTTTAGGGAGAGGAAGGAATCAAGGAATCAAAACTCTGAGGATAATTTAAAAAGGAAGAGAACTTGAATTTGTAGAACAACACACACAAAATGCTGGTGGAACACAGCAGGCCAGGCAGCATCTATAGGGAGAAGCGCTGTTGACGTTTCGGGCCGAGACCTTTCGTCAGGAATTTGTAGACTCAGGTTTTCCAAGGCTCTCATTGCTGAGATGTATAAAATGATGCGGGAATATTGGTGATGATTCTGCACCTAAATTGCTCTCCATAGTCTAGATCAAGGTAATCCTCACTCTCAGCCTCCTGACAAATGGACCTTTTCAAGCAGTCGCCATGGATCTCTGTAGTTTAACGTTCTCTGATCACTGCTGCCTCAAATACACCACTGATTTTACATAGAAAAAGAATTATAGAATTGTACAGGACAGAAATGGGCCATCCCACCACATTCATCCCAACCCCTTTACTTATTCACAGTAATCCCAGGATGATTTCACCTATTTTTTCAGTGAGGAACATGTAATGTTCCAGATCACGCGTTCATAAGATCTCCCATTAATAATCTGAATCTTTCCATTATCGAAAATGCTTTGCTCTTCTTCCTTGTAAACTTCTATTTCCAAATCTTTTTGGCCAATTTCATGAATTTTATCCCGTTTAGATGGCAGCAATTTGAATTTAAGAATCAGAATCAGGTTCACATGCTGTGAAAAGTTTTTTTGTTTACAACAGCATTAAAATTACAATACACAAAATTACAAGATCACAAAAAGAAAAATTACAATAACTTATAAAAAAATAACTAGTTCTAATAGATGAATAACATGGGACCATTAATAAATCTGATGGTAGGAGAAGAAGTTATTATTAAAACACTGAGTGTCAGTGTTCAGGCTACTGTACATTCTACATGATGGCAGTAATGAGAAGAGGTTTTATCTCAGATGGTAAGCATCCTTAGAGATGGATGCCACCTTCCCGAGGTAGCAGCTTTGAAGATGTCAGTAATAGTAGAAGGGTTGAACCAATGATAGAAGTGGTTGAGTCTGTAACTCTCTGCAATGTCTTGCAATCTTATGCATTGCAGGCTCCATACCAGCTGGGGATGCAACCAGTCAGAATTCTCTAGCATACATCTACAGAAATATGCAAGAGTTTTTGGTGACATGCCAAATCTATTCAAACTCCAAATAAAGCAGAAGCTGCTGGCATACCTTTATTCTGATTGGATTAATGTGTTGGGCCGTGGATATTATGAAAATTACAGTTGAGGTCACAGTACAGTACCGAGGATCACATTTCTTCTAAATGGCATTCATATTTCCTCCACACTGCCTGTTGTTGCGTGCCTATAGTAAAAAAGAATCTGCTGGGGAGAATCAACAGGTCAGGCAGGATCTGTGGGAGGGGAGGACTTGTGAAGCTCTAGATCAAGAAAACAACACACACAAAATGCTGGAGGAACTCAGCAGGTCACGCAGCATCTATGGAATGGAATAAACAGTCAACGTTTCTGGCCAAGATCCTTCATCAGCAAGGTAAAGAGGAAGGAGTACAAGCTGAAGGTGATAAATAAAACCAGATGAGGGGTCGGTGGGTGGGTCGGGGAGGGGGGGTATGGAATGAAAAGCTGAGAGGTGATTAGTGGAAGAAGTAGAGGGATGAAGAAGAAGGCATCTGCTAGGAGAAGATAGTGGACAATGGGAGAAAGAGGAGGAAAGGCATCAGAGGGAGCTGATAGGCACATGAGGAGAAAGGAAGGGGTAAGATGGTAATCAAAAAAGAGAAGGGAGAAATCAGCGTAAGTCTGAGAAACAGATATTCATGCCATAATGTTGGAGGCTTCCAGACGGAATATGAGATGTTGTTCCTCCACCCGTGAATGGTCTCATCATGGCAGTAGAGGAGGCCATGGACAGATTTGTCAGAATGTGAATGGGGAGTGGAATTAAAATGGTTGGTCACTGAGAACACTCACCTTATGAAGGTGCTACATCAAGAAATCCTGCAGGGTTTCAACCTAAAATGTTAACAAATCATTTCCTTTCCAAAGATCAAGTTCAAGTTCATATTCAAGTTAATTTGTCATGCAACAAAATGCCATAGACAAGTATACTGCCAAAATAAACAATGTTCCTCCAGACCAAGATGCACAACATTATACATTATTACATTATATCTCACACACACACACACACACACACACACACACACACACACACACACACACAACATATAAAGTAATATTACTGCATATAAATTAACAAATAAAAAGGCGCATTAACACAGTAAACAGTATAGCACAACTGGCACTTCATACATGATGAGACCCTGGTAGGGTGTTTAGCAGTCTCATGGCCTGGGTGAAGAAGTTATTTCCAACCTTGTTCTAATGCAATGGTAACTCCTGACAGATGGGAAGAGATCAAGGAGATTGTTGGATGGATGGGAGGGGTCATTGACAATGCTAAGTGCCCTGTCAATGTAGTGCTACCAATAAGTATCTCAAATGTATAGAAGAGACACCCCAATAATCCCTTCACCAGTCCTCACAATCCTTTGTAAGGGTCTTGTGGTCAGATGCATTGCATTTCCTTTACTAGACAGTAATGCATTTTGCCAAGACACTCTCAGTGTTGCTCCTGTCAAAATTGGTTAGAATGGGAATGGAGGGGGTGGAGTTGAAGTCTCATTCACCTCAATCAGGAAGCAGAGTTGCTACTCTGTGGTGTTGAGGGGCCAGGTGAAATTATCCATTCTGTGCACTCCCAGATATCTGATGCTCCTAACTCTCTCTATAGAAGATCTTTCATATATAGTGAAAAGTGGTCAGCCTGCACCTTTCTAAAGACCTCAGTCATCCTTTTTGTCTCGTCTACATTTGGACTCAAGTTATTGTTCTCGCACCATTCTATCAGCCTTCGACTTCCTCTCTGCATGTCATCTCATTGTCATTGTTAATGAGGCTGGCCACTGTTGTGTCATCAGTGAACTTGATTCGGTTTGAACTGGATTTATCTAGCAGTGCAGTCATGCATCATCAGTGTGAATGGTCGTGCCCTTAGTACACAACCCTGGGGGTGCTCAATGTGGTGAAAGTAGAAATATTGCTGCCAACGTGGATCGACTATGGATTCTGTCAAGAAGTCCAAGATCCAGTTGCACAGAGAGGAGTTGAGATGCAGTGAGGACAGTTTAACCACCATCTTCTGAGAGATGTTTGTATTAAACAGCAAGATGAAGTCGATAAACAACATCCAGGCATATGAGGCATTATTTTACAGGTAGGATAGGGCAGAGTGGAGTGCAGGGCCTAGGGCATCATCAGTGGAATGATTTGAGCAATATGTGAACTAGAAAGGGTCCAATGTAGCTGGAAGATGGGATTTGATGTGATCCATTACCAGTTGCTCAAAGCACATCATCATTGTTGAGATGCTGCTCAATCCACTGTAATCCTCCAGCAGATTTGTTTGCTCCTCCAGATTCAAGCATCTCAAAGTTGAATTTATTGTCAAATATACATAGATATGCAGTTACAATGAATATCTTACTTGCAGCAGCATCAAAAGCACATGACATTATGAAAACAGCATTCTCATGAAAAAAAATAAATTAAGCACAATTTCCATGATTTTCTGCAGTCCCTTGCCTCCACTGTCAACCTAAACAGGTATTTGTGTTATAGTCTGTTACAAGGATAACCCCTTGGTAATAATCATCAGAGAGGCACACAGAGAATCTGTAATTACTGACAAGTACCTTTATTATCTACACTAACAAGCACGTAAATTCATATACTCAGTACCTCAGTGCACATCAGCTACATTTCCCTGACTCTCCTGAATAATCAAACAACATAAAAGTTAATACCTGGGCAAAGGAGTCCACGGTGGCCAATTGTTCTTCGTAAGTCCAGATCCACTCTCCATGTGTTCCATATAGGGTCGCTCACACATGATCTGCAATGGTTAATCGTCCAATTATTCAAGACAGACACAGACCCCACCATTCACAAACCTGTATGTTATATCTAACCAAAGAACACCTCAGAATTAACTTCTTATTTGTAAATGAGTTCTAGTCCAGCAGATTACCTGGAGCCTCATTGTGTCCACTTTAAAACACTAATCCAGCCAAGCAACTCCAGTTCATAAAATGGAGTATGCAGAGCAGCTTCACAAAATGACAGCCTTTATTCATTCAAAGACAATTAGTCTGTCTGATTCCACTGTCCTTGATTCATTCAAATTCACTGATTTGTAGACTGTAGTTCTTTCTGGCCAACATGTTGAAGAACATACATTAATAAAGAAAAAGTTGATTGTAGATCTAACAGAAACATGGTAGCTTCCACAAAGAACCGTTTCCTTTCCTTCTGCATCTCCACTGAACAAAGGTTGCTGACACAGAAAGCAGCATCAGTGCTGACTCTCACTTTGATTATTGTGGTATTGTTCATTTGCGCCATGTTATCACAGGTAAAGCTGCTGCCTCAGAGCTTCAGCAATCTGGCTTCAGTCATGACGCTCTTCCCTGTGACTGTGTGGGTTTAGCCAGAATGCCATAGAGTCATAGAGTAATACAGCACAGAAACAGTGCTTCTAACCAACTCATCTAGGATACCTACTTAATCCAGTCCCATTTGCTTTTGTTAGCCTATATCCACCTAAGTGTTCCTATCCATATGCTTATCCAATTTTCTTTTAAATGTTATTATTCTACTTGTCTTAATCACTTCCCCTGGTAGTTCAGCCCATATGCTCACCAGCCCTCTGTTTGAAGGACTCATCCCTCACTTTCCTTATAAATCTTTTCCTCTTGTCTTAGTAGGAGTGTTACAATTTTCTCTGATATCCCAACAATGTGCATGTAAGTAGGTTAATTGACCACTGTTCATTGGTGTGCAGGTGAGTGACAAAATGTGGAAAGGTTGATGAGAATGTGGGAGAAATGTTGGAATTTATATAACTGACTACTTGATAGTCATAAGGAAGGTATGTCAACATGTCTACTTAATTAGGAGTTTGAGGAGAATTGGTATTTCTTCAAACACTCTCCCAAGTTTCTATAGATTATGGTGCAGAGCATCCTGATGGTTGTATCACAGCCTGGTATGGATGCTCCATAGCATTGGATTGCAAGAGTCTGCAGAAGGTTGCAGACTCAACTAGCTCTATCTTTGGCACTATCCTAACCCTACCTTTGCAGACATCTTCAAGTGGTGGTGTTTCATGAATGTAGCCTCTGTCATTATTGGCCCTCACTATCAGGGACATTGCCTCCTCTCACTACTGCCATCAGAAAGAAGGTAAAGGAACCCAAGGATGCAGATTTAACACTTTAGAAACTACTTCTTCCCCTCTGCCATCAGATTTTTAAATCATCCATGAAATCCACTTCATTGTTCCTTTCTGTTTTGCTTTATTATTTAATTTGTAATGTGTCACAATTTTACGGCTTCTTACGGCTCTACGACTGGCATTGCAAATCAGCACATTTCAAACCAACAAGACGGTGATAATAAACCTGATTCTGATTTTAGTGAGGACTTGGTGGGCTGAAAGGCTTTCTGTGCTCTGTCTCTGCAGTTCTCTAATTGGCATCAAATTCCAACATCTCTGCTTACAGCATGAGTAGTTATCTAATCAGTAACACTGAGTGTATGCTTGTGTGTTGTGCATTCAATGGTTCAATGGCTCCATTTAATATTCAGAAAATGTATACAATATATAGCCCAAAATTCTTACTCTCTACAGACATTCTCGAAACGAAAGAAAAACCCCAAAGGATAAATGACAGAAAAAACATAAGAACCTCAAAGCATCCTGCACCACTACCATGCAGAGGCAGCAGCAAACAGCATCAACCCTCCCCTTCCTCCTCCCCCTACTTATTCTAGCATAAAGCATCAGCACTCCCTCCACCCACCATGCAAGCAAAAGCAAAGCCCACAAGAGAGACCATGGTTTACACTACATCAAAAACTAACTGTTCACTGCAACATTTCAACAACCCACAGACCCTTTCTCTCACTGACAAGGGAGAGACATATATTATTCCTTCTACAGCAAGATGGAGACAGCAGTCGCTATTTTGATGTTACAGTCATTCTGAGGCATTGTTTTTTATTTCAAGTTCCCCAACTCAATAATTGGCAGCCAACACTCCCTCAACATAAAGAGAGAGTGATCGATCAACGAGTACAGAGCCCTGTGACAGCCAATCTTGCTGTCTTCTTTGTTCTGACTCCCACTACGCTTCAGTTAATGACACCAGCAAGAATTCTTGTACACAGGGCCATGCCAGGCCATACCCTGAAGGTGCCCGACTTCTGGCTGAACTTGGGCCATATCGAAACATGGCCGATCAGCAAACTCCAAGAACAGGAGCACACTGCCGTGCAGATCAGCAGTTAGAGTGTTGCTGTAGTTCAAAGAACGTGACAGAACCCCAGCTACTCTGAAAAGGAAAAAAGAGACATTACACCAGGAAGAATTTAACTGCTTCACTGATGAGCTGGGAGAAGTTGCCCTCTTGTGCCTTATTTGGAACTGCCTCCTTTCAGAAATGCTTTTCTGCACACCACTGTGAGTTATTGTGAACCCTACCATCAGCTTGGAACAGTCTGACCACTCTTCATTGACCTCTTTCATTAACTACACAGAACTTCTGCTCACTGGATTTTTTTTTCATACTATTCTCTGTAAACTCTATAGACTGTAGAGTGTGAAGATCCCAGGAGATCAGCAGTTTCTAAATACTCAAACCACCCTGTCTGACACCAACAATCATTCTATAGTCAAAGTCATTTCAATCATGTTTTTTCTTTCTGATGTTTGGTCGAAACAACAACTGAACCTCCTGAACATGTTTGTATGCTTTTATGCATTGAGTTTCTGTCATACGATTGGCTGATAAGATATTGATGTAAATGAGCAAATGTACAGTTTTACCTAATAAAGTAGTCACTGAATATGTATTTTAATAAGTTTCATTGACTTAAAATTTGTGTGCAGAAGGAGACATACATAGCCAGTGTACTTCTGTACACCAAAGTGTATAAAGCATCCTATCCACCCAACTTCCAGAGTGGGACAGTTAATGAGGGGTTAAGCTATAAGGACAGATAACCTCATCTATTTTATACCACACTTTGAGTATAAATGGCTAAGGTGAGGTCAAGGATTTCAGAAACAGAATCAAAATCAAAATGAGAATCAGGATTAATGCGTTGTTTTACAGCAGTACAGTTCAAGACATGAAAATTACTATTTTCTAATTGAAATAATTTAATTTAAAATAGAAATTGTTTCCTAAAAGAAGGAGCTCCAAAGTGAGTTGACTGATGTGCAAGAATGAGAACTTCTAACCATTCGAAGAACCACTCACTCTGAACCTGGGCTGGGAAATTACTGTTTGTAGATGGAGATCCACAGCTCATTTCAATGTTGGCTACGGAGAAACATTCACACATTACATGCAACAAAGGATGATCAGCTTGGGACTGCATCTGATCCACTGAGTTTGCTCCACTACTATCTACCTCTGCGTCTGAGATTGTTACCTATCAGCCAGCTCCAATCAGGTCACCTCTCTTTTGGCCTTTTGATCACAGCATGCATTTGACAAACTCAGAAGATTTGTTAAGTAAGGTAGAAAATTTAAAGATACTGGAATCCAGAACAACAAACAGAATGCGCAAAGAACTCAATGGGTCAGGTAGGATCTGAGGAGGGAAATGGATAGTCGACATTTCAGGCTGAAACCCTTAGACTGAAAGGTTCTGGGGAAAGAACGGGTATAAAAAGGTGAGGGGAAAGGGTGGAATAGGCGGATCCACATGAAGAGGGTGATAGGAAAATGGAGTAGAGGAGAGAGGGATAAGTCACAGAGGCTGGGAGGTCATAGATAGGGGCAACAGATGGCTGCAGATGATGACATCTGACAGGAAAGAAGATGGGATATTAATGTGGAGAGAGGAGAGGTGAAGATGAAAACGGTAGGGAGAGGGACCCCAATGGGGATAGTGTGTGGGTGATAGGCAGATGGAATAGGTGGAGGGAGGAGAGTTTGGGAATGAACAGGTTGAGGGAGGCCAGGAGTGGTGAGTTGTGGTTGTAGGAGGGAAGGGGATGATTATGACAAAAGGGGCAGAGGGAGAGTTTATCTGAAGTTGGAGAATTTGATGTTCATGAAATTGGGTTGTAGACTACTCAGGTGGAATACACACAAGACACTGGAGGAACTCAGCAGGTCAAGGAAACACCTACAGAAAACAGTACACAGCTGACTTTTCAGGCTGAGATCCTATTTCAGGGTCTTGGACCAAAATATCAACTGTTAGCACATTTCTCTAGATGCTGCCTGACCTGCAGAGTTCCTCCAGATCTTGTGTGTTCTTCTTCAGATCTCCAGCATCTGCAGACTTTCTCTTCCAGGTGGAATACAATGTGTTGTTCCTCTAGTCTGCATTTAGCCTTACCCTGGCACAATGGAGGAGGCTGAGGTTTAGACTTTCTAAATAGCTTTTTTTTCATTGAGGATTTGCTGTAGTTATTGAATTATCGAGATTCAGAGTGCAGAAAGAAACCATTTGGTTCACTGACTCTGTGCCAGCTGAATATATGTGCTTCATTCCATTTCCAACCCCACCCTATCTTAGCATTAAGGCACATCAAATACCCCTCTTCTTATCTTCAGACAGTACAATTCTCCACCTTTATATTGGAACTAAGATCACTTGCTCATGACTATTGGTGAAAACATTTTGTCTTTCCTTTTAAATCTTCTTCCAATTACTTTAAATCAATACCTTCTGGCTACTGACTTATATTTTCTGGAAAATAGTTCCTTCACACTCCAACTCTTCCAACTTCCAGTGTATTAAATACAATCTACAATATATATTGTTAGTAATCAGCAGAAAGAACAGAAAATTATTGGGCATGAACATTCTTTTACTTTTTCAAGGGCTTTTCTGGTAGATCAAGTAGATGTGCTTGATCAATACACTGGGAGCTTGCATTTCACTTCATGGAGTCTAGAGTGAACAGTGCTTGAAAACTGAGACTTAATTTAAAATAGAATAAAACAGAACCAACCAGAATAAATTCAGACCTGTCAAAGAGAAGGTGCCTTGCAAGGTAAAGACAATGTGTTGATTTATAGACTTTATTGAACAACCTACAAATGTCAAAGGAATAACAAAGCAAACAAAATAAGGTGATCAATGACAACAAAAACATCAGTGTGCTGAATGGGCAACTCCGTTGCTTGGATCACTTATGGACCAGCTTTCACAAGATGTTTAAAATGTCCCTATTCCTTATGATATGCAATTTAATGTATTGTTCCTCAGCCAGGCATCATACTGAAATGTTCTGAGGCAAAAACTAATGGAGCGACAGAAAGAGCCTAGAAAAAAAAAGAATCAGAGTTGAGAGGAATGTCTGGAAGAGGAATTTGTAATTTGAGTGCATTATTCTGCAGAGCTTTTGCCTCTGATCACACTGAAGTAGATGTGGCTCACTTACACGCCCCTGCTCACAGATTTGGAGGGCCAAACAAGCAGGCTCCTTATCACCAAATTCCCCGGACAATTAAGCAGGTGTCTGCTCAGATCCCAACTCTGGAGTGATTTGACAGCCTTTGATGGGAACAAGTCCGGGAATGGGGGGAGGGGGGAGAGCGACAACTCCCATTATCAAGGCTTTACAGTAGCGTATCTCTTTTACAACTGATGTTGTTTTAAATAAGGGAAAAATAAAACTCTTCGATAAACGTAATGACTTTACACACTAAGAATTTTAAAAATGGGAAATAATAAAAACATTAAAATAGATCAAATCATTAAACATGTTATTTTAAATAATTTTCTTTCAATCTCTAAAATCCTAATTTATTAACAATGGAAATCCGATTCAAATACAGATATGACTGGCAGACTGGCAAATTGAGAGAAGTGGATTCCTCCACCTGGCCTCCTCTCCTTGGTTCCACAGGGAGTTGAGGTATGGACTGGAGTGATACGTGGAAGTCGAGGATTTATTTATCTATGAGTCATGGAGTATCAATGCTTACCTTTGGAACTGCCTGTCACAGTCCATTAATATACCCATGAGATGCATAGTTAAAGTGCTGAGGTAAACAGGTGAAAATGTAACAGGTTTTACATAACAAAGATTTTGGGAAGTTCCACATTTGAAGAGCTACCTGCAACTATCCTGAACAACTCACCGACCAACCCAATGATGCAGGAACTTCACACAGTAAATGAGTTTAAATCTCACATAAACACAAGAGATGCTGGAAATCTAGGGTAACACACACAAAATGACCCCTCGTTAGGAAAATTATTCACTGGGAAGGGACTTGGCCCAAACTGTCGACCGTACTTTTTCCATAGATGCTGCCTGGCCTGCTGATTTACACCAGAATTTTTTGTGCGTTGCTTGGATTCCCAGCATCTACAGATATTCTCTTGTTTGTGACTATCTTCCTTTGCCTCAGATGCTGTTTGACCTGCAGTGTTCCTCCAGCATTTCGTGTATCCTACTTTAAATGTTGCATCGCTGCTCAAAAATTTATATTCTAATAACTGCACATACATGGTGTTTAACAAAAGAGACAACTACTGGGATGTTGTTAAAAATTCTTTGGCTGCTCTTAGAAAGAAATCTATTATCATTTGCTGGTCCAGCACTCTGCGCTTCAAGATCCACTAATATAGTTGCTTGTCAACTGTTCCCTTAATTCATGGATTGTAGAATTATCTGTGATCTTCATAACTTGAGAATAAATACAGAAAGAATAAGTTGCATCAATACTTGACGTGAGTGGAGGGAACTCACAGCTGAGTGTCTGGATATCGCATGTGTTACCCATCATAGAGTAATAGAGCATGGAGATAAGCCCTTCTGCCCAACTTGTCCATTATGACCATGGCCCCATTTGCCTGCATCTGGCCAGTAACCTTCAAAACCTTTCCTATCCAAGTACTTATCCAAATTTGTTTTTTAATGTTGCTGTTGTACCAGCCTTAACCACTTCCTCTGGCAGTTCATTCCAAATGCACACCACTCTTTGAATGAAGAAGTTACCTCTTAAGTCCTTTTAAATCTTCCACATCTCATCCTAAAACGATGCTCTCCAGTTTTCAGTTCCCCTTTCCTGTGAAAAAAAAATCTACCACCACTCACCTTATCTATACCCCTCTTGATTTTATACACCTCTATAAGGTCATCCTTCAATCTCATAAATTGCGAAGAATAAATTACCTGCTGAAACTCTTCCAGTAATGTAGGCCCTCTAGTCCAGGTAGCATCATTGTAAATTTTCCCTGCACTCTTTGTGGTTTAATGATGTTTTTCTTATAACAGAGCAACCAAAACTGTACACAGTACTCCAGATTATCCTCACAGGAGGATATAACACCCACATGGAGATGTGAAACGTGCCATTTCACTGTTACTACTTTTTAATGTCAGTACAAGTAGTCACCTAGGATTTTATTCTCTGATTCCTCAGATCATTAAGAAAGCTTCAATCTCACTTCAAATAATTTCTTTCCTTTTCAACTCTATCTCTCTCTATACACACACACATATATATATATATTTTTTAAATGCTGTGTTGAAGTGTCAGTTTTGGTTCAGAGTGCAACTCTAAAATATCTGATGAGGAAGGTCATAACTGATCATTTCAAACGAGAGAGAGGAGGAGGAATTTCTTTAGCCAGAGGGTGGTGAATCTCAGAAATTCATTGTCAAAGATATCTTTGAAGGCAAGACATTAGGTATATTTTAAAACCAGATGATATTGTTCAAAGTTCAAAGTAAATTTATTACCACAAGACATAATATCACCATATACAACCCTGAGATTGTAGAATTGTGCAATGGAATCAATAAAAGACCATACCCAACAGGACAGACAAACAATCAATCTACAAAAAAAAAGAAAAAGGAAATAATAATAATAATAATGCGGTGGCTGTCCATCATGTCTAATGATGACTGGAAACCTATGTGGGAGAGCTTTTAAAGGGGATGAGCCATTGCATTGGGTCAGTTCCACTTTCTCAACCTCAGAAGTCCCATTCCATTGGTAATGAATGAGCATCACAAATTGAGGTCTTCCTTGGTTGCAGTGGATTACCATGATTCTTCTGTGGCATTTTACTGCCCTTCATTTTCCACGTAGCTTTGCAGTACCACCTTCCTGGCCGTTGGACTTCATTTTAGATCTCATCCACCCAATCTGTTGGAGCTGACTTAGCATGCTAGGATAGGCATGCCCCTAACTCACCGGGATACACTCACTTGGTTTTGCCCACCTGTCATACAGTGTACCAGGGTGTGGCCGCTGTCATTTGCATACAGCTACCTGAAGCCACAGATGAGAGCTGAGTGAGTGAGCTGTCCCAGAATAGGCATGACGAGCCCCTTCACCAGAGGTGCTATCCCTTCCTGGACTCCCCGTACACCCCCTACAATAATAACAATAAATATTAAATTATATTATGACCAATCAGTTTTACAGATAGAACAATCTGCTCAGATATAATAATACAGGATAAGCAAGCAGGAACAACTTATTTAATGGATGTAGCCATTCCAAGCAACATAACTTACAGAAATCCATAAGTGAAAAGCACCAGAAAAATGCTGAATTAAAAGAGGAAATTGAAAGACTTTGAAACATAAACAAGGTGTATATTGTCCTGATAGTAATATCTACAACTGGTATCATCTCAAAGGCACTACACAATAGCATTAAAATTAAATAATTAGGGCTACATAGTAATATCTATGTACCTCTTCAGGAAGCCACAATACCAAACACCACTTGGATAATCTGAAAGCTCCTGAAAATTAACAAATAAGCATGCTTGGCTATGCCCATACCTTAGGTTTCACCAGTGCGAGCTGAGAAAAAAAAATAATAATAAATGCTTAAGCAATAAATATCGTGAACATAAGATGAAGAGACATGAAAGTGAGTGAAATTATCCATTCTTGTTCAAGAGCCTAATGGTTGATGGGTAATAACTGTTCCTAAACCTGGTTGCATGGGTCCTGAGGCTCCTGTACCTCCTTCCTGATGGCAGCAGTGAGTAGAGAGCTTAGCCAGGATGGCGACTGTTCTTTATAATGGGTGCTGCTTTCCTGCAACACCTCCAGTTTCCTCCTCCTGAAGTCAATAATCAGCTCTTCGGTCTAGCTGACATCGAGTGAGAGAACTCAGCCAGGTTTACAATCTACCTCTTATATGCTGATTCATCACCACCTTTGATTTGGCCTATCATCAGCCAACTTAAATAAGCTGTGCTTAGCTTCACATTCCTAAGTGTAAAGGGAGTAGAGGACTGGGCTAAGTTCACAGCCTGATTAAAGAGGAGATGCTGTTGCCAATCTGAATTGACTGGGGTCTGAAAGTGAGGTAATTAAAGATCCATTTTCACATTGTGGTATTGAGGCCTGGGCCTTGAAGATATTTGATTAGTTTTGAGGGGATTGAGAGTATTGAATGTCGGGCTGTAGTTGATGAAGAGCATCCTGATATATGTGTAATGGCTTTTTTGTAATGTTCACTGCTGAGGTAATGGTTTCTTTGTAGCAGCCATGTTTGGGTTAATGCTGGAGATAACAGGACTGTTAGCCAATCGGGGATAGTTGTTTTGTCTTGCTTTCATGGTCTTTTGTTGAGGAAAGATGAAGAGGGAAGGAGTGAGTGGAGGGAGCTGGTAGAACACTCGACAGAGTGGACTGGGATCTGAGGGTCCAAAAGTTGGCAACATTCAAGGGAGATCGGTGGTGGAAGGATGACGATTGAGTGAGCTCGAACTGGAACTTTGACTTTGACTTGGGCCCTTTTTTTGTTTTGTTTATTTTCACTACTAACCCTATCTTTAGACTAAGATTCATAGAGTCTATCATTTAATTGTATATGGTGTACTGTCTGATATTTTGCATTGTGAATTTGTAATTGGGGATACATTACACAGCATCGACACAAACATGTTTTCCTGGTTTGGAAGTGCTGAAGGCCGATTCCCCTAGATGAACGCGAGCTGGGTGACCATGAGCGCTGCATATGTATCTTCACTGTTCAGACGCTCCATGATTCAGTGAAGAGCCAATGAAGTGGCATCTGCTGTTGATTTGTTGTGACAGTAGGCAAATTGGAATGGATCCAAGTCTCTTCTCAGTCAGGAGTTGATATGTCTTATCACCAACTTTTCAAAGCACTTCATCACAGTGAATGAAAGTGCTACTAGATGATAGTCATTGAGGCAAGTTTCCAAGTTTTTCTTAGGCACTGGTATAATTGAAGCCTGCTTGAAGCAGGTGTATACCTCACACTGCTGAAGTGAGAAGTTAAAGGTATCAGTGAATAATCCAGTCAGTTGATCAGCGCTGGTCTTTAATGTTCAACCAAATATCCCATTTGATCCTATGGGTTCAACCTCCTGAAGGATGCTCTCATGTCGGCCTCAGAGGCTGAAATCACAGAGTCATTGGGGACTGTAGTGTTTGTGAAGATGTCTCCTTGTTTTGACAGTCAAGTGAGTATAAAAGGCATTGAGCTCATCTGGGACCAAACTTATGTCGCTTGGTTTCACTTTGTAGGAGGTGATAGTATTCAAGCCCTGCCATAGCTGCTGGCCTTCCTTCAGTGATTCAAGTTTGGTCCAGAATTGACGCATCCCATGTGAGATCGTACTTGGTCCTCTTGTATTTTACTTGGCCTCTATTCCTACACACCACTGATCTGGCCCTCAGACGACTATGGATCTCATAGTTCATCCAGAGCTACTGGTCGGAGAAGACTAACTAATTTTGTTGGGACTCACTAGTCTATGACTGTTTTTATAAAGTCCGTGACAACCGTGGTGTATTCAATCAGATTTTCTGATTAGTCCTTAAACATGGCCCAGTCCACTGACTCAAAGTAATGCCATAGCCACTTCTCTGCCTTCTGTGACCACCTCTTAATTGTCTTTACTTCTGGAGCCTTGCTTTTTATCAGATTATTATCAGTATTATTATCAGTAATTATTATTAGTATTATCAGATTTCTCTAAGTGCAGACTAGGGATCGAATAGTAGACTTTTCTGATGAGAGAATAACAGTGGTCCAGTGTGTTGAGACCCCTGGTGCTGCAGAAGATGTGTGGATAATAATTGGACAGAAATGTCTTCAAACAAGCCCGAATGAAGTCCCCAACAATGATTTAAAATGTATCAGGAAGGGCTGTTTCTTATTTGCTGACAGCAGCATTCAGTACCTGGAGAGCCTGCTTAACCTTGCCTTTGACAGTACGGAAAGTACAGTTAGGGTCATGGAGGAGAACTCTCTTGGCACACGGAATGAGTGGCACATAAGCATTACATGCTTCATGTCAGGGGATCAAGTCTTTAACAAGATTGCTGCATTCAAGCCCCACAAAGAGTTTATCATGAAGCACAGACTTCCACCTTTTGCCATGTCCAAATCAGCAGGCTGGTGTATCAAAAAGCCCTCGGGTCTGATCACTGAATCCCACATGCCTTCATTGAGCATGTTTCCATGAGACACAGAATACAGCAATTCCTTATTTTCCTCCAGCAATCTTGCCCTTAGGTACTCAATCTAATTCTGCAGTGACTGTATGCAGCAGAGGAATTTTCACTGCCTGGCATTTAATCGGGCTTGCAGACTTCCCCTCCTCCATCACTTCCGGCCAGGGCGATGTACCTTGAAGGTCACTTGAAGGTGCCATAGTTGCATTCTTGAGAGTCAAATCTGTCATGCCCTTCAGAAGATGGAGAAATTACTAGTTTGTTAAGGTAGTTCTAAAGTAAACTACTTTATTGGAAATGCAAGGCTGGAGACTACAGTGTGAGTAACTCAGAGGAAGTATATTTAGAAGTTTTGTTAACTGCCCACAAATTGTTACAGTTTTCACCAGTGCCTTGTAGACATAGGAGCAAAAATAGGCCCTTCAGCTCTGCCAATCCATCATGACATCAACCCCATTCTGCTGCCTTCTTCCTATAGTCCTTGATGTTCTTACTAATCAAAAACCTATTAACCTGAACTTTAAATATATCCAATGACTTGGCCTCCACAGCTGTCTGAGACAATGAATTCTATAGATACACCACCTTCTGGCTAAAGAAATTCCACCTCTTCTCCATTCTAAAGGGACATCCTTCTATTCTGAGTCTCCGTCCTCAACTCCTCCACTATACGAAACATCCTCTCCACATCCATTCACTCTAGACCTTTCAATATAAAATGGGTTTCAATGAGATTCCTGTTCAATCTCCTAAATTCCAGTGTGCACAATCCCAGAGACAAAATCAAACACTGCTCACCTGGATTTATTGCTCAGTGTGATATTAGTCATCACAAGACCCAAACCTAAACCTCAACCACTATAAACACCATTCATCCTGAGCTCTTGAACTCTGAATTCTTTCCATTCCAAGCATCTCAAGACTCAAAATCCCAGAATCCAAGCCTCACTAATCTCAGAACCCTACACATCACATACTTGCTCAAAATGCATCCATTCTTCACGCCCCAATCTCTGCAAACCCATCTTTCCCAAAACCTCCTTATTCATAGCCTGAGTCAATGCAACCCCTACCCATCTTGAGCCAACCTAACTCAAAACAACACCCAACAAACCCTATCCACAATGAATAATATATGTGTTAATGAGTTTATGCCACAAAATAAGATTCATCAAGTACTGGGAATGACATTGTCCTTATGAATGACACAACTACTGTTCCCTACTAAATATATTAATTAATAATTAGACAGTATTGTATAACATTTTAATGCCAAGACTTCACAGATGTCTGGAGGGCCTAGAAGAGGACTATCCTTAAGCTTCTTCTGGAGTCTGGCCCATGATCAGGATACCAAAAGAATGATCAGAAGAAAGGCTCACTCTTCTGAATCCATCTGCAGTCACAATCTACCAATAAATATGATGGAAATTTGCAGCAAACCTGGGGATGTTCAGGAATTCACCCAATCCATTGGAGACCTATGAACTTTAAAAGTTTGGAATAGACCCCAAGTCACTGCAGACTGAAGTGATAGCCTCTCTACACCCACCTGGAGGCTGCATCTGGAGATTGGTATTCATTTCAAGACATCCCATTATGGAAAGGATGTAGAGGCTTTGGAGAGGGTGCAGAAGATGTTTATAAAGTTGCATTCTGGAATGGAGGGCATATGTTTATAAGGAGAGGTTGAAAAGATGTGGGTTGTTTTCATTGGAACACCAGAGGCTAAGTGAGAAGAGACTTGATAGAAGTCTATAAAATAATGAGAAGCATAGATAGAGTAGACAGCTAGTATCTTTTTTCCCCAGGATTTAAATGTTCAATGCCAGAGGGCGCATAGTTAAAGTAAGAGAGGTTAAGTTCAAAGAAAATGTGTGGGACAAGAATTTTTTTTACACAGACTTGTTGGGTTCCTGTAATCTGTTGCCAGGGGTGGTGGTGGAGCAAAATATAATCGAGGCAGAAGGAGGTTTTTTTATAGGCAGATGAATATGTAAAGATTGGAGGGACAAGGACCATGTGCAGACAGAAAGGATTAGTTTGATTAGGCATCATTAGCTTAATTAGCTTGGCACAACAAAGCACTCTCCTGTGCTGTATATTTCTACGTTCTCCTGAGTGTGAGACAGGTTAATTAAAACCAAAATCAGATCCCAGACGTCTTTTTTATATAATAGCAAGCTGTGCTGACAAACTAGACATCCCCAGCAGGACACACCCTTATGCAAAAACCTTGTAATAACATGCAGGTACAATCTAGGTAGTGTGGTGATAGAGAAGTGAGCAGAAACCTCTTCAGTAATCCACATTACCACCATTCTTAAGGAAAGAAGCTTCTGAATTGTCTACTTGCTTTCCTGTTGACAGTCTTATGCAGACCTCTTTAGTTTGTCCATTTCATAGCTGTTGCTATTAAAGCCACGTACTAGAAAAGCCAACATTTTTGAAAAGCATTTTTGCTTCTACATCATTCTGAATTTTGATCATTTATTCTTGAAAGCTCTTTTTCTGTTCTTCCACCTTGCAAATTCATGAGTTAATTTTCCGGCTGGAGTTTCCAGATCGTTCAAATCCTTGAATTGATTCTGAAAATCCCTCTTCAGTGACTGCAGGTGTAAACAGTACTCTTGCAAATCACTGTATGTGAAAGAAAGTGCCATACTTTCCATGCAGCGAAACTGTGAGAACATTCTTCTTCTTGTGTCAGTGCACAACTACATTTCAATTAAATTGAAGCACGCACATGGGAGATGGCTTTAACTGTTGTATACACGTTGCAATGAGAGAGAGTAAACAATGTGCATGCACAAGCAACAGATCAATATGCGGTGCTAAGGGAGGGGGTCTTGCTCTAAAGAAATAGATCCATAGATTACACTTACTCCCTCTTTAGATTAATGCAGCTGTATATATACAAAACATTCAATTTCTCTTTCATAAACCTGTTTTCCAAATAAACATGCTTTCACAATAACAGTCCATAATTAACTTCACAGTTCTAAACATTCAGACTTCTGGATAGCGCATCAGGAGTGGCATCGGGTTTGGCAGGTGTCTTGTCAATGATAATGTTCTCGGCGCATCTCTGGACTTTGGAGTGGCATCAGGTTTGGTAGGTGTTTTGCCTAAGACAGTATTCTCAGTTTCCGGTGTCACTTTGCTGTCATTGACATGATCATCACTGAGATGTAAGTCTGGTGACTGTAATATGTCCACCTCGTTGGATGCAATCGACTCAGGTGTGTCTTCTGGTTGAGCATTCAGCATCTGGTCCATATGACATTTCCTTGTCTGATCTCCTACATCCACTGTGTACATCAGTGGTCCGGTTCTTGTAGATATCCTACCAGGTGTCCAGTTGATTTCTTGGTAATCACATGCTAGGACTTCCTGTCCAATCTCAAAGCTCCTTGCTGCTTCACTTGGCACCTAGCTGAACTGTTTATTCTGCACTTCCCTCCATAGATCTGTTTTCAGGAGGTCTATGTTTGATCTCAGATTCATGCTCATGAACCGCATTGTGGGTGTTCGGTTGTCACATGAACAAAGTTCTGATACACAAAAAGTAAGTTGTCTACCTTGTGCTATAGAGAGATGTCCTCCTTGTCCATTGCTTTAGTGAACTTCCTGAAGATTTGGATAAACTTTTCAGCTAACCCATTCACTGCTGGATGAAATGTCTGATGCCATTTTTCTTCATCAAGAGTAGGAATTCTTCTGACGTGTATTGCAGTACATGTCACTCACAATTTGTTCTGGCTATGCCATTTCTGGCAAAGGTAGTCTTCAGAGCGGAGACACTCTTTGCTGAGGAGGTTGGTATAACCTCTGACTACTTTGGATGATCATCCACAGCAATCAGGAACGTGGAGTCCATGAATTGCCCAAAAAAAGGTCAATATGTACTTGGCAATGATGGCCACATCCATGGGTGTAATGGTGCCTGTTGGAGTACATTTTGAACTTTTTGGCATGTGGAGCAGCTCTTGGCTAAGTTTTCAATCTGTTTATCTGTTCCCGATCACCACATGTAGCTCCGGTTGAGATTCTTCAGCTTGGCTGTACCTAGGAGTCCTTCATGCAGATTTTCTAACTCTCTGATATGTAGTTTAGAGGGAACCACAACACAAGATGCACACAGCAAGGTCTCTTTGACATACTGACCATTGGTCTTGTCTCACGGAGACCTCTGGAAACTTACCGTGAGTTGGCCATCCTTGCAGTATGATTTCATAGACTTTTGACAAGGTCGGGTCATTCCTTGTTTCCCTTTGTATTTCAGAATTTATTACCGGCAACTGACCCACCAGTGCTGTGTGGGACACTTCTGCTGGGTCACAGCATGAAGAACTCTCTTCTTCAATTGCCAATAGGGGATAATGTGACAAACCATCAGCATTGTTGTGTTGTTAGGTACCCTTGAATGCCATGTCATTAGAGTGGGCTCCTAGGAATAGTGATCAAGTTCATAACCAGGCAGTAGTCATCACTGGAATTCCTTCCAGTGGTTGGTGATCTGTCACTGGTATAAACTTTTCTTCTGAGTTTTTAGTGGAACTTCTTTATTCCCTATCCTAGACTAAGGACCTTCCGCTCAATGTCTGTGTAGTCGCCTTCTATGCTTGTCAACGAACTTGAAGTAAGCCCAATCAGGCGTTCAGCTCAATCACTCATAATATGTGACAAAATGGCTCCCATGCCATTAGGGGATGCATTGTATGCAGGGATGGGTCATAATGAGTGAGCAGTTCATATCATGTCTCTTTGTTTCCTTGAATGTGCTTTCACATCTTTTTGACCATTCACACTTTGCTCCCATCTGTTACAGTACATTCAATGGATGCAGCGCTGCAAAGTGTTTGGGATAAGCAGGTGGTAGTAGCTTACAAGGCCCAAGCATGACCCGAGTTGTGACACATTTTCTAGTTTGGGTGCCTGTAGCAATGCTTCAGTCTTCAACAAGGTAACATGGTATTCCTGGGATATCTTGGAGCACTTGATCCATTGCTCTTTACCAAATTTCTTGGACTGATGCAATGCCAAAAATGAGATGATTATACTGGAACAGTCCCTTGTGGGTGTTGACTTTGAGGAACTTCCTGCTTGTCTCCTCAATCTCCATTTGCAGATAGGCTTACAGGAAGTCAGTTTTTGAAAACCTCTCCTCACCTGTCAAAGGCGCAAACATATCTTTTATTCATGGCAGGGGGTACTGCACAATATGCAACACAAGGTTAATGCTCACCTTGAAATCCCCACGTATGCGAACAGCTCTGGTTTTCCCTTTCTTGATCACTGGTTCAATGGGCCTGGCCCAATTGCTCCACTTAACCTTGGAGATGCCTCCAAGATGCCTCCAGATGCCTCCAAGCTCTGAAGTTCAGCATCCACTTTAGGACATATCATGTAAGGCACTGAACATGCTTTATGGTATCTTGGTATTGCTGTTTCATCCAGTTCAGTTCTAGTCCTCATGCCTTTGAGTATACCAATCTGTGAAGGACAAGGGTAAGCATAATACTAGGAGAGCAGGTAAAGGTGAAACAAATAGGGGTTTTATTTACCCAAAATGTTTACAAACTCAACAGAACTGTTCTAGAATCCAAACTTGAATCAGCTAAAATAAACAGAACTTGGTTACAACAACATTGTAAATACTCCTCAAACCAAGAGACACCACTCAGCTCCTGACTGCGGGTTTATATTCAATGCTGGCCAGTCCATAGTAAATTGCAGGGGAGAGAAAATATTCCTCTCCTTAAAAAGATATGGCATAAATGAAGCAGCTCCAGAGAATACTCCTCTGGCTGTAGCAGAATGGCACAATCCAACTATCCGGTCCCATCTACTTAGCCTGGTGTAATGGAACAGCTCAGTCGTTTGCCTGATTGTCAGGAGGGTGGTCGGCTGCAGGACATTTTAATGTGCCTGGTTGATGGTGCAGCTGCCACACAATCCCTTTCTCAGACACTTCCTTATTAGTATTAAGCAGTGGTGCCAGTGCTACTGTTTGGGCTGCCATTGCCTGCTGATGCCACACTGAGAGTTTTGAATGAGTGCCAGTCTAGTTGGATTTTTTGCAATCATTCACATCTGAAAAGTGCTGGTCCTCTACTTTTCAAAACTTATAGCTCTAACTGTTGTGCTTGGCCACCATATGTCATATTTACTGTACTTTCAGTTTGCCTTTGGGAGATACTTTTTCACCAGTGTTAAGTCTTTACCTTCACTGAGATCTCTGTAATGGTATCTTTGAAAACAGTCTGCTGTAGTTAGTCCCTCAAATTATGGAGAAAGCTGACTCTGTAGCTAGCTGAATTTTCAGTTTTACACCAGACACATCTATTGTGATCTGCTTCATTATACTATGCAGTTCTAGCATGACTCTATCTTATTATTGTAATGTGAGTATTATTAACAGTAAGTTAATACCATTCGGGAAGCTGTTGGTAACAGGAGGCTGGATCAGGGGTTGCCGGGGTTTTACACCCGGTGTGCTTTGTATGTAGTTCCACCACCCATGCCGCACGAGGTACCTGAAAGCCTCTGTATTGTAAATATCATTTGCCATCCCAGTTAAAGATGCTCTTTTGGCCATATAATTGTCGAGTGGTCCTTCAGTAAAGTACAAGTTACACCAGTTATCTGATTCTGTTTTACATTTAGTAACTTCATGCATTTGCTTAGTTTCGTGCTTCAGACCTCTCACTCAGTTGTGCTGTTTGTCTGCCTTGCATATTGTCTCTATGAAACCTTGTCTGTGACACTCTCTGCAGTCTTTTTTTCTTTGAACCCACAGTCATTTAAATCATGGGAGGATTTAACACATCAATAACATCTTTGGCTTTTTGTACCATTCAGGGACATTTTGTGCATTTCACACTCTAGCTTCTTTTTCTGTAGTTCTGCTGCATCCTTTGCAGCAGACCAATATTATCTCTAGCAATTTTGCAATTGTTGGGCCTCTTTTGAGTGCTTTGACTGTCCATGCCACATACAAGTCTGCCACTTAATGCATCAGAAAGTTCATCTCTAAAGTCACAGTACTGGAAAATTTTGCATAGTTCTGCAATGTATTCAGAAATTCGTTCACTTTTGACTGGTTCCTTTTGTAAAATCTAAATCTCTCATCTATTGCCAGCAGTTTAGGGCTCAAGTAATTTTGTGAAATTGTAACAATTTCATTGAAAATCTTGCTTGTTGGCTTTGCAAGCGTTACTAAGTTACATAGGAACTTCTTGTGCCCATATGTAGGGGCTTCCTTTTGCTCCTCCATATTGTTTGCACTACAATACAGTACAATCCTCTTGATATACAACTCTCAGCCATCATTAGCGCTATCAAATTCATCAGCTTTCCCCAATAAAGCCAACGCCATGTTATTTTCACTTTAAATTCAGCACATCTTTCACTGTTACTATGTACTGTACTCAAGCACTTGTTGGCATCTGTGATGGCCTTCTCATACTGTTTAACTCTTGCTGTTTCGTCCCTCATAACTGTCAGTGCAGTGTGTGATATTTTCTGACATTTCGTACACGTCGTCAATGTGTTGTGTCTGTGCACAACTACATATCAGTTAAGTAAAAGCACGTAGTCCAGGAGATGGCTTGAAATGGTGTATTCACATTGCAGAGAGAGAAAGAGAGAGAGGGAGAAAACAATGTGCATGCATAGACAACAGCACATGGGCAGACAACAGATCAATACATAGTGCTAAGAGCAGGTGGGTGGTCATTGCTCGAAACAAAATTGATCCATACATTACACTTCTCACAATGATTTGCTTATATATTTCCAATTTTGTAATAAAAGTGGACACAGCACTTTTTACCTGGGTTAAGTTGAAACTCTCACCCAAGAGTTTCACATTTAGAATGTTCATTTTGTCATACAGATCGCTCAGGTATGCCACATCTCCACGAAGAAGTTCAATCTTGTTTCCCAAGTTGTTTTCAACTTTGAGCAAAAATTCAACTACAGTATCAGGAAGATCAAAGAAATGTTTTAAGCAGCAGCCTTTTGACAGCCAACACACTTCAATGTGAAGTAGCAAGCATTCAAGCTCTTCCTCATTATTTTGGCATAATCGGTGAAATATTCTGCTATTTAACTTTGCTGATAGCAGATATTACAAGAGTCATGCTTGAAAAAAGTTGCTTGTTGAGGCTTTTCGCTCCAAATTGTTGACCATGAATTACACAAAGGATTGCAAACAGATTTAGAAACATAGAAAACCTACAGCACAATACAGGCCCTTCGGCCCACAAAATTGTGCTGAACATGTCCCTGCCATAGAAATCACTAAGCTTACCTGTAGCTCTCTACTTTTCTAAGTTCCATGCGCCTATCCAAAAGTCTCTTAAAAGACCCTACCGTATTGGCCTCCACCACCATTGCAGACAGCCTTTTTCACGCACTCACGACTCTGAGTAAAAACCTTACCCCTGACATCTCCTCTGTACCTACTCCCCAGCACCTTAAACCTGTGTCCTCTTGAGGCAACCATTTCATCCCTGGGAAAGAGCCTCTAACTATTCACATGATTAATGCCTCTCATCATCTTATACATCTCTATCAGGTCACCTCTCATCCTCTGTCATTCCAAGGAGAAAAGGCCGAGTTCACTCAACCTGTTTTCATAAGGCATACTCCCCAAGCCAGGCAACATCCTTGTAATCTCATCTGCACCCTTTCTATGGCTTCCACATCCTTCCTGTAGTGAGGCAACCAGAACTGAGCACAGTACTCCAAGTGGGATCTGACCAGAGTCCTATATGGCTGCAACATTACTTCTCTGCTCCTAAATTCACTTCCATGATTGATGAAGGCCAATATGCCGTACACCTTCTTAACCATAGAATCAACCTGCAGAGCTGCTTTGAGCTTCCTATGGACTCAGACCCCAAGATCCCTCTGATCCTCCACACTGCCAAGAGTCTACCATTAAAACTATATTCAGCCATCATATTTGACCTACCAAAATGAACCTCTTCACACTTATCTGGGTTGAACCTTTTCTCATCCAAGTCATTTTTCAAAATCATGAAGAGTAAGGGTCCCAGAACAGATTCCTGAGTCACTCCACTGGTGACTGACCTCTATGCAGAATATAACCCGTCTACAACCAAACTTGGAATTTCTTTTTTATCATAAGTGCCTTTAAACCAGCATAGCAACCTATCATATATGGTGCTCCATCTGATCAGAATAATTTTATCCTCAATGTACATTTTAAGCTTGTCATAGCAATTCTCCATTGTTATTTTTTTAAACTTTTACAAAAGAAAATCTCTTCAGAAAGTTTTCAATTTTTGGTAAACTGTACATGCGCCATCACCAATGCCTCATTTTTTTTCATGGTTGACTCATCAAGTTGTATCACGAATCCTGGTTTTTTTGTAGCTCTGCGCATAGTTGATACTCCATGACTTCACTCATTTCATCAGTACAAATGAGCTGTTTGAGAACAGTGGTGAGCACTTCTGATATAGCAGGCCTTATTATTTTTTCACCAATTGTATGAGATTTTCCACACTTGGTTATCATTTTGGATATGTTATAAGAAGCAATGAGACCACTATCAAGATCATTTCATGGCAAATGACTCGAGTGTGCAACACTTTTCAAATGCTTCTTTCATCTTCTGGAACTGAGTAATACCATAAGTAGTCTGTTCAGTGTGTCTTTTACGGAAGTGTTCCTGCAATCTTTATGGTTTCATGGCTTCATTAGACAGTACAGTATTACAAATAAGACACATGTGGCTTTGCTGATCTTATGGGAACAAAATACAACCATACTCCAGGTACTTAACATTGTATTGATGGACTTTCTGTATTTTCTGTTTCTTAGCACAATTAGAATTCAAGACTTCACTGCCCTCAGATCTGGGTATTGCGCCATACGTATTTATCCATCATTAATAGGGTTAAACCTTAGTCAGGATAGAGCTGTTGTTCAGCAAACTACTTTTATACTATTCCAGTTAGCAAGATTGATCAATCATCAAAGGTCTCATAATCCCCAAAGATGGTTCTTATCCGCACATATGAAGCCGAAGTCACTTTGAGCCCCTCAAGAGTAATCCTTGGGGTTGGCAGATTCACTGATTGGCTCTATTTCACCATTTGGTTCTGGCCAAGTGCTGTATCATTGTACGCCCTGTTTTCCATAGATCTGTAGAGAAAGTTGAGAAGGTGTACTTGTCTTACCAATTGTTAAATTGCATGAACTGGTTCCATGCCGTGAGTCAAGTCAACTCTTGGGTACCTGGCTGCTAATTTATCCATCACCAATAATGTCTGTTTGTTTGATAAGGTTGGACGAGATTGCTGAGTTTCAGATGTGTTGTGACGACGAGTGCTCACTGCCTGCAGAGCTATGATTCTTCCTGTGTTCCAGTGCCTCATCTTTTTTTTTGTAAGTGCCTGTTCTGTTAAGGGTCAGTCAGGTCTCATGCCTCAAGTTAGGGTACTGCTTGCCACCTCGCCCCCAAGAAACTTGAATGCCCCTGATGACTTCTCTTTCCCCTAACAGCGTCCCCCTTAGGAAATGTAACCACCCCCTTGGGCAGCAGTACCAGTCCCATTGGGAATCACTGTTCTATAGACCGTTGTGTGCGGAAGTCCCAGGAGATCAGCAGATTGTGAAATAATCAAACCACCCCATCTGGCACCAACAATCATTCCGCTGTTAAATTCACTTAGATCACATTTCTTCCCCATCTGATATTTGGTCATAGTCATGGAGTCATATGGAGACTACAGCACAGAAACAGGCCCATCTAGTTTGTGCCAAACCATTCATCTGCCTAATTCCATTGACCTGCACCTGGCCCATAGCCCTTCATGCCCCTTTCATCCATGTACCTATGCAAATTTCTCTTACATGTTGAAATCAACTGCACATCTATCACTTGATCTAACAGCTTGTTTCTCATTCTTACCACCTTCTGAATGAAGATCCCCCTCATGTTCTCCTTAATCATTTCACCTTTCACCCTTAATCCATGACCTCAAGTTGTAGTCTTAACCAATCTCAGTGAAAGAAGCCTGCTTGCTTTTATCCTATCTATATCCTTCATAATTGTGTGTACCTTTATCAAATCTTCGCTCGATCTTTTACGTTCCAGGGAATAAAGTCCTACCATATTCAAACTTAAACTATAACTCAGGTCCTCAAGTCTTGGCAACAAGATCCTTGTAAATTTTAGCTGCACTCTTTCAATCTTATTTACATCTTTCCTTCAGATAGGTGACCAAAACTGCACACAATCCACCAAATTAGTCCTCACTAATGTCTTATATAATTTCAACGTAACATCCCAACTCCTGTATTCAATATGCTGATTTAAGAAGTCCATTGTGCCAAGAGATGTCTCTATAACCTTATATAACTGTGACACCACTTCGAAGGAATTATGGATCTGTGTTCCCAGATCCCCCTTTTCTACCACACTTCTCAGTGCCCCAACTCTCATCATATAAAATCTACCCTGGTTGGTCCTCCCAAAGTGCAACACTTTAAACTTGTCTACATTAAATTTCATCTGCTATTCTCAGCTCATTTTCCAGCAGGCCCACATCCCACTGCAAGATGTGATAATCTTCCACAGTTTCCTACACCCTCAATCTTGGTGTCATCTGAAAAGGTGCTGATCCAGTTAACCAAAGTATCATCCAGATTATTGATGTAGACAACAAACTACAGTGGTATCAGCACAGATCCCTGTGGCACACCAACAGTCACAGGCCTCCAGTCAGAGAGACAACAACTACAACCACTATCTGGTTTCTCCCATGAAGCTAATGTCTAATCCAATTTACTATCTTGAATGCCAAGCGACTGAACATTCTTGACCAACCTCCCATGCAAGAGCTTGTCAAAGGCTTTGCTAAAGTCCATGTAGACAACATCCACTACCTTATCTTCATCAAATTTCCTGGTAACTTCCTCTAAAAATTCTTGGATTGGTTGGACATGAGTTACCAATGCAAAAGCCATGTTGACTATTCATAATCAGTCCCCATCTATCCAAATACTTACATATCCAATCCCTTAGAATACCTTCTAATAACATCCCCACAGCTGACATCAGGCTCACTGTCCAATAGTTTTTTGCTTTACTAGTAGAGCCTTTCTTAAACAACAGAGCAGAATTAGCTATCCACAATCCTCCAGCACCTCACCTGTGGCTCAGGATATTTTAAATATCCCTGCTGGGGCCCCTATAATTTCTTCTCTAGCCCCCCCCACAGGGTCTGAGGGATCACATTGTCAGGCCCTGCAGATTATTCCACGCTGATTTCCTCAATGTGGCAAACACCTCCTCCTCTGTAATCTGTATAGGGTCCATGACCTCACTGCTGCCTTTCCTCACAACTGTAGACTCTATCGATCTCTTGAGTGAATACAGATGCAAAAAAATATATTTGTAGAAGTCCTTAGGCTTCTCCTTCACCGCGTCTGCTAGAGCAATCTCTTTTAGTCCTCCTAGTTTCCTTAAGTGTTTTCTTGCATCTCTTATACTCCTCAAGTACCTCATTTGTCCCTGCCTGATTATATCTGCTATGATCCTCCTTCTGTTTCTTAACCAGGCCTCAATATCTTTCGATATTCTTCTGTATCAGCCAGAGGTCATCGAGCTGCACCTCCAGTTCCCTAACATGGTCTCGAAGGAACTACAGCTTTGTACACTTCATGCAGCTGTAGTTGTCAGGGAAACGGGAGGTCTCTCAATGTTCCCTCACATCACACAAGGTACATACCAGTAACTCTGGGCACATTCTCACTGCACTAGCAATGTGGGGACAGAAAAAAAATAACTAACTGAAAACTAACTTAAAGCCTGTGTCTTTTCTTGTCCAAGCCTGTTGAGCCAATGCTGGACCACTCTATCACTGCCCCACTCAAGCAATGCTACTACATTTACACCTTCTTTCTTTTTATTGACTCAAACAATGACACACTCCCAACAAGACTTGCATTTTTCAAAGGCTGCCACCCTGCAAGAAGTCTCTCTCTCATTTGCTACATCAAGCAGTGACTCACTCCCGTCGAGACAAGACTTATAGTTTTCAACTGGCTCCCAGCCTGCAAGATGTCACTCTCTCACTTGCTACTTCAAACAACTGAACTCCGAACAACTGATCTCTTAGCCATACCTGCATGCTTTTATACATTAAGTTGCCACCCCATGATTGGCTGATTAGATATTAGCATTAATGAGCACGTGTACAGCTGTACCTAAAAAAGTGGCCACTGAATGTACATTTTAATAAGAAGAGAACAAAGAGCCATAAACACATTTTAATTCTGGTCATAAATTTCAGGGAACTCATCCCCATAATGTGTGATGCACACACATAACAAGTCATGATCTGCAGATGGGAATGTGTACTTTTGTTGTTATTATAAATTGGTTTTCGGAAAAGCAGGCAGTGGCACAGCAAAAGAACATCAGCAGCTCATCTTGGCTGTTAATTTATATAATGTAAGAGATCCCTTTCCCATCCATTTCTGCTCATGCAACATGACCACGTTGTGCTTGTGTTGACTATACAGTGAGCAGACCAGCCTAATGATGAAAAATGAATGTGTAATGTCACAGCACTCAACAGCATAATTGATGTCAAGGATACCATAATGCAGAGAAATAAGTTGCACACACTGACATAAAAATGGGCAGGAATCAAAACATCACATTTCCAAATATAAAACAAAGGAATAAAATCTAAGACTGTCAATCAACAAGGTAAAACAAACACAATATCATTACAAACCAGAGGGAAGAATGGAAATGATGAAGTTTCTGAGTTACTATGCAACAGGAGTTATCTTCCCTTTCTTATAAACATGAACCCCATTTGCATTCTTACATCTTTTTCAAGACATGTTCATCTCCAAGCTGTATCGACTTTTAAGGACGGCCGCAAACATGTGGGTGTTGATTAGGACAGAACAGTGGAAGCGAACTGTGACAGAGGAAAGGAGGAGGCACAGATGGCAGATGGTGAGCTGAAGAGATGACCTCAATCAATGCACCCTTTTTGGTAACGCGCTGGCAATGTCGCTATTGGTCTTAAATTGAACAAGAAATACCTGTTCATGCTGATCCGTGAGAGCAGGTGCAGACTGACATGCCAAGACCAATTAACTTAATTGAAAGGCAAAGAAATGCAGATGTTGAAAATGTGGAATAAAAATGGAAAAATGCTGCTAATGTTGAGTAACTTACTTACAGCCCATTATGCCACTGCAGCATGGGGAAGCAATGAAGGTCCTCCATCCCTGGAGGTGCTCAGGGCTTCCTTCATTATGTCAGTAGCTTCTTCGCGGTTTTCACTACTGTCAGTCATGCAAATCACAGCTGGAGACTCAGGAAAACTGTTCCACTCAGATATAGAAGGATTCTTCTCCAACAGAGTTGTTAGCCCTGAGCTGAACCCCAGAAACTGGAGGACCAATAGTCCACTCTTAACCTAGCCCCTCCCATCTGACTAGTTGTCATGGGTGACCCTACCAAAAGCTGAAGCATAAAGCCCTGACTCCAGCCAACATAACTCTCTGGGTCATTTGAGGCACCTAAACCTCCAAACCCAATGACAAGTTTGTGCTCCTCTTGGAGGAATGTTGAGCATGTCAGGGAGTATTTTACAGAGGCAAACAGAGCTAATGGTTTAGCTTGATGACTGTTGACCCATATCCTTTCATCAGATCATTTCTGTTTCTCTTTCCAAACTTGCTACCTTACCTGTGGACAATTTTTAGCAACTTCTCCATTTATTTTAGATTCCTTGCATCTGCAAGATTTTGCATTGAGATTCCTGCTGAGTTCATTGAGGTCCAGTATATTAATAACAAACAACAAAGAAATGCAGAAACTACAAGGGTCAGATAATCAACAAAAAAATAACAAGCTGAAAATCCAGGAGATGCTGCTTCCCCTGAGAGAGGTACAAATGTGGAATGCAGTATTGCAGTATATCATCTGACCATTTCTCCATCTATCATCTTGGAAGATTGATCAACCTATACTTAATGCCTATGCTCATTTTGAAGCAGTGTTCCTCTCTCCAGTGTGATTTCCATTTATTTCTTTTACCTAGTTCAAAGTTTATCAACTTCAAACGTTCACTCTGTTTCTTTCCCCATCATTGTTATCTGATCTGCATTCAACTTTTTTAATGCCATTTTCCAACAGCTGGAGATTATCTGGGAGCTAGTTGATCTTTGGTAAACAGAGAGCTAAACAAAATGGATTGTGATGCAATGGGTTCATCAAACCCAATGAAAGTTTGCAAAATATTTTGTGATGTCCACAGTTAAGTATGTCCTTGTATAAAGAAGAGGGCACTTTATTTTGAATGAAAACAGAAAGTGTTGCTAATACTCAGCAGGTCAGACAGCATCTACATAGAGGGAAAATGAGTTAACATTTCACTTTTTATCAGTGCTGACACTGGAATCAGTGCAGCTGTGATTCAGTGGTTTGTTTGATCTCTGCAATGAGGTGGTTGTCTTATGAAGAAACTGGTTAAGATGAATCAGTAGAGTTTCAAAGAATAAGCTGTGATCCCATTGAGCATCTTTTGCTGTTCAGCCAATACTCAGTCTTGACAGGTGGAAATGCAAGATCAGAACAGGTTGCTTGTATTCTTATGGACATAAATTAGAGGTAGAATGTGAGAAACAGTGGACTCGATGAGTGGAGGAGAAGAACTGAGGGCTGAATGGCCTTTACATGTTTCTTTGGCTTAATTCCTTCGACTTGCTTCCCAGGTTATAAATTAAAACTATCCCTGTGCAACTGCCATTATTAAAAGCAAAACAAAACACAAAATCATAAGATAATGTTACATAAAAAACAAAGAAACAATCCGTTTATTATTAGAAGAAACAAAATGCATTCAGCCTTTCCAATGGCACAGCAGTGGGTGTGTAGAGCTTCCAGCTTTCAGCTTCTTAAGGAATACTAAAAGGCCTTGATTAGTTAATAAAGTCAGGTTGTATTAAATGGGAATAAACTAAAAATAATTTACAATGACAGCAACAAAAGCTTCTATTTACATGGCACTTCAATGCAACTGTAGTTCAGAGGAACACTAACAATGTACAGCTAAGGAAATTCATATTGACTAGGTCATACATTAAATTTCAAGGTAAATCTTTCTACTGCCAAATGGCTACCCTGGCATAACCACTGCAGTGAATCAGAAGGCTGGGTGACTTATCTTGCAGTAGGTTATGTCTGTTTGTCAGTGTGGCTTTGAAACTTCATCAAAATACATCACTTGTTCTTGTGAACAGCTTTTTCTTGTGACCTATCCCACTCACTGTCTGGGTGATCCTTGAGTTAGATTGTCTCAGCGTTTACAGACTTGTGAGTTTAACACCTTCGCACGATATAGCCGCGTAGATTTGGTTCCCCAATGCAGGAATATTAACATCTAAGTTTCCCAAGAGATGGGATTAAGTACTGTTACAAATTGTCTTCCGCTCTACTGTTGTTTGCAATGGAGTTAGTTAATAACGTTTGGGATTTAGAGTTCTGTATAGAAATAGATCACAATGTTCCCTGTACTCTGTACTAGATAATGGTATACCGGTCAGAGACAATCACTGATTCACAAGATGTTAGATATGCATAGCTCTGGGTCTAATATAGCATTCATACTCCTGAATTTGAAGCTGGTTAATTCAAGCCACGCTCCAGATACATGAGCATGAACGGTACATGACTACGTAGAAGAGCCAAATCATTTTTTTTCATGGGGAGAGAGTATTGGAGTGAGACCAACTGGTCTTGCATCAATCTAGTAAGAACTAAAATAATCCGAATCAGGTTTACTATCACGGGCGAATGTCAGGAAATGTGTTGCTTTGTGACAGCTGTATAGAGCAACACATAATATATATTACAAATTACAATAAGAAATACATAACTTCTGTACCAAGTAGAGTGGTCACTGAGTGTATGTTTGTGATCTTCTGCTGCTGTAGCCCATCCACTTCATATGGGATGTGTTGTGCATTCAGAGATGCTCTTCTGCATACCATTGTTGTAAAGTGTTGCTATTTGAGTCAATGTTGCCTTCCTGTCAGCTTGAAACAGTCTGGCAATCCTCATCTGACCTCTCTCATCAGCAAGGCGTTTGTGCTCCCAGAACTGCTGCTCACTGGAGGTTTTTTTTTGTTTTTCACACCATTCTCTATAAAATGTAGAGATCGTTATGCATGAAAATTGGCTGATAAGTGAAGTCAGTGCCAAAGTAAGAGCAAAAAAGAGGCCATACAAGGAAGCCAGATCTAATGGGAAGATAGACGATTGGGAAGCTTTTAAAAACGTGCAGAAGGAAGCTAAGAAGGTCATTAGGAAGGAAAGGATGAATTATGAAAGGAAGCTGGCAACTAATATCAAAGAAGATACTAGAAGTTTTTTTTTAAATATATAAAGGGTAAAAGAGAGTCGAGGGTAGATATAGGACCAATACAAAATGAAGCTGGAAGTATTGTAATGAGAGATGCAGAGATGGCAGAGGATGAATGCATATTTTGCATCAGTCTTCACAGCAGAAAGATTGATGTATATATCTGCTGTATACCAGACATTCAAGACTGTCAGGGAAGTGAAGTTTGTGCAGTGAAAATTACAACTGAGAAGGTGCTCAGGAAGCTTAATGGTCTGAGGGTGGATAAATCTCCTGGACCTGATGGAATGCATCCTCAGGTTCTGAAGGAATTAGCTGGAGAGATTGTGGAGGAATTAATGATGATGTTTCAATAATCAATAGATTCCGGCATTGTACCGGATGACTGGAAAATTGCAGATGTTTTTCTGCTATTTAAGAAGGGTGGGAGGCAGCAGAAATAACGCAGATCTGTTAGTCTGACATTAGTGGTTGGGAAGATGTTGGAATCGATTGTTAGGGATGAGATTACGGAGTACCTGGAGGCACATGACAAGATAGGCCTAAGCCAGCATGGTGTCCTGAAAGGAAAATCCTGCCTGACAAACCCACTGCAATTCTTTGAGGAAATTACAAACAGGGTAGACAAAGGAGATGCAGTATTCATGGTGTACCTGGATTTTCAGAAGGCCTCTGAAAGGTGCTGCATTTGAGGCTGCTTAGCAAGATAAGAGCCCATTGAATTATGTGGGAGTTACTAGCATGGGTGGAGCATTGGTTGGTTGGCAGAAAACACAGAGTGGGAATAAAGAGATCTTATTCTGGCTGGCTGCCAGTTATCAGTGGAGTTCCACAGGGGTTGGTGTTGGGACCGTTAATTTTTACAATGCATGTCAATGATTTGGACTATGGCATTGATGGATTTGTGGCTAATTTGCCGATGATACAAAGATAGGTGAAGGAGCAGGTAGTTTTCTGGGAACAGACGGCCTGCAGAGAGATGTAGATAGTTTAGGGGAATGGGCAAAGATGTGGCAAATGAAATACAATATTGGAAAATGTACGGTCATGCACTTTGGTGGAAGAAATAAACGGGCTGACTATTATTTAGATGGAGAGAGAATTCAAAATGCAGAGATGCAAAGGGACTTGGGAGTCCTTGTGCAAAATACCCTAAAGGTTATCCTCTAGGCTGAGTCGGTTGTGAAGAAGGTGAATGCAATGCTAGCATTCATTTCTAGAGGTGTAGAATATAAGATCAGGAATGTGATGTTAAGGCTCTATAAAGCTTTCATGAGACCACACTTGGAGTATTGTGTGCAGTTTTGGGCTCCTTATTTTGGAAAGGATATAGTGACATTGGAGAGGGTTCAAAGAAGATTCACGAGATTGATTCCAGGAGTGAAAGGGTTACTCTATGAGGAACGTCTGGCAGCTCTTGGGCTGTATTACCTGGAGATCAGCAGAATGATGGGGGAATCTCATAGAAACATTCCAAAATGTTAAAAGACCTGAACAGATCAGATATGGCAAAGTTATTTCCCATGGTAGGGGATTCTAGGTCAAGAGGGCACAACTTCAGGATTGAAGGACATTCAATTGGAACTGAGATGTGGAGAAATTACTTTAGTCAGAGGGTGGTAAATCTGTGGAACTTGTTGCCATCAGCAGCTGTGGAGGCCAAATCATTGGGTGTATTTAAGGCAGAGGTAGATAGGTTCTTGATTAGCCAGGGCATCAAAGGGTATGAGGAGAAGGCAGGGGAGTGGGATGACTGGAAGAATTGAATCAGCCCATGAGTAAATGGTGGAGCAGACTCGATGGGCTGAATGGCCTACTTCTGCTCCTATATCTCATGGTCTTATGGTCTTAAAATCTCAGGGGATCTACAGTTACTGAGACACTCAAACTACCCCTTTTGGCACCAGCAATCATTCTGTGGTGAAAGTCAGAATACACTTCTATCCGCATTCTGAATAACTATCGAGCCTTTTGACTATGTCTGCATGATTTTACGCATTGAGTTGCTGCCACATGATTGGCTGATCAGATATTTGCCATAACGTGCAAGTGCACTGATGTACCTAATAAAACTGGCACAGAGTGTGTATACATAATATATAAGTAGTGAAAAAGAGAGCAAAAATATTGAGGTAGTACACATAGGTTCATGGACTATTCAGAAATCTGATGGTGGAGAGGAAGAAGGGATTCCTAAAACAATGAGCGTGTGTAATCAGGATCCTCTACTTCCTCCTTAATGGTGGAAATGAGAAGAGAGCATCTCCAGCATGGTGGGGGGCCCTTAATAATGGAAGCCAAATTTTTGAGACATTGCCTCTTGAAGATGTCCTTAATGCTCTGTGGAGCAATGGCTTCCTTCCACGTGGTAACCACTCTGCGATTTTTGCAACACTTAAACTTACATGATCAATACATGATCAGAGCTGTTACTGCACTGTTGCAGGTGAACATCTGCTGAAGTAGTATTGATATGTATCAGACATTCCTTTGTTCACATGGGAAGATGCAAAGGATCCCAAGATATTTCTCCAAAAACAAGAAGTGGCAATAACCCCAATTTATTCTTCAATTAACACCAGTGAGATAATATTAATTTGGTCATTATCGCAATGAAGTTCACAGGTACTTATTATATCAGCTGGCTGTGGCATTTCCGACAATGCAGCAGAAACAAAAACACTTAAAGTACACCAGAGTGCTTTGGGATTGGAACTGGGATTAGGTTCTTCATGTCACATGTATCAACATACAGTGAAAAACATTGTTTTACATGCCATTCATATAACTTATTTCAGAACACTTGCATTGTACATTCAAGTTCAAATTTAATTATCATTCAACCAGACATGAACACCCATGAATATAGCCAAATGAAACAGCATTAGTCCAGTGTTGCTAGCAATTGCTAATTGAGGAGAGGGCTCTTAAATCATCACCCTTAAGCACCAAATGCCTTTTCAGATAGACTGATGGCATGTTCGTAGTGTGATCTCATGGACTCCAGGCACTCCAACAGTTCCATGACCATCTGAACAGAATACATCCAAACATTCAATTTATGATGGAGATGGAAAAGAATGGATACTACTCATTCCTAGATTTTCTAATATCATGCAAACCAGACAGTAGCATCAAACAAGATGTCTATCAGAAACCCAATCATACAGACTTATTACTTATCACTAACAGCCAGTATCACATCTCCCAATGTAGAGTGGTTCTATCTATTTGATTAACCTTACGCAACCTATTTTGGACATGGTCTTCCCAAGGAAATAAGACAACTATGTATGTTGTTCCTACAGAATGACTACAAGGTGAAGGAAACCAATCGGGTCTTTAAAAGGGCAGGCAAAAAAAAAAATCAAGAAACCTAACAATGAGGAGGAACCTGTCATTACTGCCTGTCTTCCCTACATTTCCATGGTTCCTGGAAGATCACCAGAATCCTGAAGAGCCATGATCTCAGAATGGTGGTGCAGGCTCGAAGGGCCGAATGGTCTACTTCTGCACCTATTGTCTATTGAAATGCTGGATTAATACCATCCACAAACTCATAAAGAAGTCACAGCTTAAGTGGGTCAAAGATGACCTGAGACTCAAATGGGCTGGCGCTTATAAGATTCGCTGTGAATGCAGAGCAGCATATATTGGCACAGTGGAAACATGCATCAAGGAGCACCTGGAAAAGTCAGCAGTAGCAGAACATTGCATTCACAATTGCCATAGGGTTGTCTTCAAAGGCACAAAACTACTGTGTTGTGCCAATGGCTTTTGGAACTGCATGGTAAAGGAAGCCATTGAAATAAAACTAGAGGAAAAGAATTTTAATAAAGATGAGGGTCTCACTCTAAGTAAGAATTGGAATCTGACTGTAAACTCAGTGGGTGAGTGGAAACCTGACTGGATGAGGACTAACCAATAAGGAAGGAAGAACTATGGGGTATAAATACTGCTGGATAGACTTACTCAGACATCATCCCAGAAGAAGATGGTAGAGTTTGTCATTGAAAAGTTGTTTATAATTGATCCCTGTACCCGGCTTGAAGCCTGAGAAGAGTTTAGTCCTCATATCTGCCGAGAAAGCACTAGATCCTTTTTTTAACAATGGGAGTGTTAATTTACATTGACAAACACAAAAAAAAAAATACTGCAGATGCTGGAGAACAGAATTGAAGACAGAAAGTACCAGAGATATTCACCAAGTTTGTCAGAATTAGTCAAGCAAGGAAATTCTTTAAAGTTATAGGCTAATAACTGGTTGAGAAGAAATGTTAACTGTCTCTCTCTCCACTAACACTGTGTGACCAGCTGAGGGTTTCTGCCATTTTATGTTTTAACGTCACTTCTACCGAAGACTTCTCAAATCGTCTTTGGCCTTTGCAAACATCTCATAATCACCTGGAGAGTATTATAAAATTAAGACATAATTTATCAAACTTAAAATCATTATATATTTAACTATAAGATGTACCACAAACAAACATTTGGAAAAATTAAATAGATTTAAGTTAGAAATGCTGATAGTTTCTTTTCCCAGAGATGCTACCTGAGCTGTTGAGCTTTTCCAGGAGTTTCTGATTTTTTTTTCATATTTTCAGCATCTGCAATTTTGTTTTTGCTTTTCATCTATCTCATGCCACCTCATTCTATTGATTTTAGTGTGGTCACTAGACCAAGATGGTTGAGATAGATCCAGTGTACTTTCCATCCTGAGGTGAGGCTATCAGTATCATGTTCAACATCATGAGAAACCTACTGATGCACTAAGCATCTGTGGGCTGCATGCATTGCAGTGGGGAAGATGCTGCTACTGGGATAAGCATCTTGGGCTTCAGCCCAGTACATTATTGACATCTCTCACCACTTAAGGAAGTACCTACATGAAGCACTGCTTTGAAAAGACAGCATCTGCATTCAAATACCCACACAATTTGGGATGTGCCACCTCCTCACAGCTCCCATCAAGCATGAGGTACAGAAGCCGCAAGTCACGCACGTCCTGGTTCAAGAACAGCTGTCTCCCCTTCAACTGTTTGGTTCTTGAACCAACCTACACAACCCTAATCACTACCTCAGGATAGCAGGGCAATGAGAACGTCCCCAATTTTCACCACAATGGAATTTTTTTTTTTGTTGTTTTACTTTTACTGAGTCTGAAAGTGTCAGGGCAGAGGCTGAACTTGAGTCTGGTGGTATATGAATTTAAGCTTTTGTGATGTCAGTGAGTGGCAGCAAAAAGAAAAAAAATCAGGGTTCAGTAAAAATAGAATATCTTGCAGACAAGTAAGTCTGTGAGTGGGATCGCTCTGAGACTTGATGGGCTGATTGGCCACCTTCTAAATTATAAGGAAATATAAATATGAAATGGAAACAAACCAATTAAATCAGAGCTTACTTTGGTAATAGGTGAGTGTTGAACTTTACTTGATGAGATTCATTTCCTATTTCCAGAAGCAGATTTCAAAATGTATAACACAAAGGAGAAAGCAACCTCTTCACAAATATATGATATATTTACTCTCTCTCTTTCTGCCTTGGTCTCTCACTCAACATCTGTCATCATTTATCATGATCAGTTGTACGTTGCCTTCTGTTGACCTGTTCGTCTGCAATCCACAAAGTGACTGCTGCATCGCTCCTTCCATTTTGCAGCCCATTAATTTTACAAATTTTAATTGTGTCTATTTTTGACAGCTTTAATTTTCTAGACGTTCGCACACGATCTTTGTTTTTCAAAAATGTGACTTAAATATAAAGTTTCACAATTGACACAGCAATTGCCGTATTAAAAAAAAGTGGAAAAAATGAGTCATTTGTTGGCTTAAAATATTACCTTTCCAATATGTTCTTTTAAAACATATAGTTTAAATCTTGATTAACATTCCTTACTTTCTTAACCATCCCTGTTTATCAGAAGTTGTAGTGTTGCATTCTAACTTGACTGCAGGATACCAAAAATTTAATACTTCAGGGTTTGTGACAATTACAGAAGGCAAGCTTAAATCATAAATGGGTGGTTTGGCACTATTAAGGAGATCAGCCTAGCAGTGAAAAATGATTTTGGCTTAATAGGTCATGATGTAGAATTAGAATCAATTTGTGTTGAGCAAAGAAAATAATTGAGAACCTGCAAAAGAACAGAGAACATCATCTGGCTTTGTTTATAGACCATTAAATGGCAGGCATAATGGAATAACTCAGGAAATGGAAGTTCTTTATGGCAGTCTAATGTGGTAATTAAGGGAAAAATGACCGTATCTATTGGTTAAACCAGTCTTTTTTGTAATATCATTAAATTTATGGAAAGTTTTCGAGATCAGTTTGTTGAGGGTCCAATTAGGGGAAATTATTTTGCATCTTATTTTCTACAAGGGGGTAAAGTTAGTTGATAATTTTGTTCGTAAGATGAACTCTTGAAGTGAGGTGCTACGGTAGCGTAGCAGTTAGCGCAACACGATTATTACTTGAGTCAACAGAAGTCAGAGTTCAATTCTGACCCAGACTTTAAAGGGTTTGTCATTCTTCCCGTGACCACATGGGTTTCGTCCAGGTGCTCTGGTTCTAAAGAAGGTCACAGGCCAAAGACAGGCAAGTCCAAGTAACTTAGATGTATGTCTTGGTCAGCATAGGCTAGCTGAGATGAAGGGCCATTTCCTGAGCTGGATGACTCTGTGCTCACACCAACCAATCAGTACCCATACATACTATTCCAATTTACCAGGATTTGGTTTGTAGCTCTGTTATTGTATTATGTATTAGTTCTTGGGCATTGGATTCCGAGTTCACTTCTGTCACAGTCTGTAAAGTGTTTGTCATTCTCTTTGTAAACACATGGGTTTCTCCATGTGATCCAGTTTCCTCACACAGTCTAAAGACATACTGCTTAATAGCATAATTGATCATTATAAATTGTCCTGTGATTAGGTTAGGGCTAAATAGGTGAGTTGCTGAGGACATGGCTCCTTGAGTCAGAAAGGCCTGTTCTGTGCTGTATCTCCAAATAAATAAATACAATAGTCTACCTCATCCTGGCCTTTACAGTTTATTTGACTATCTGCACTTCACTTTCTGTAACACTATATTCTGTTTTCCTTTCCACCACCAAAATGTACCTACGTTTGCCATAATCTAACTGCAGGCACTGTATCTGCACAAATGATAATAGCAAATCAGTTCCATTTCCAATTCTACAAGACCTTTGGGGAAGAACAACCACAATATTGGAAGAATTTGATATTAAATTTGAAAGCGATATCATTCAATGATAAACAAGGCTCTTGAATCTAAGCAAAGAAATATGTGAAGGGGTTGCCTGTGATTAATTGGAGGTAGACATTGAATGGTCTGACAGTGGACAATGATCAGTATTTAAAGAAATATTGTGTAGGTAGGAAAAGTTCTAAGATTCAACAGAAGAAGTTATTCATCCATGGCTGACAAAAGAAATTAAAGACTGTGTTACTTCAAAGGAACAGGTGTATTGAGTTGCCATCAATGTTAACAGACCTGAAGATCAGGAGCATTTTGGAACTTAGCAAAGGAAAATCAAGAATTACTAAAGGAAAGCAATTTGACTGAAAAGAAATATAAAGCATATTTTTAATTGATAGGGCACAGTAACAAGCACTTCTGGTCCATTGAACATGTTGCCCAGTTACATCCATCTGACCAATTAACCTACTAATCCGCAAATAAACTTACTAAAACCATAAAATCACAAGGTATCAGAGCAGAATTAGGGCACTTAGCCCATCAAATCTTCTGCATAGATCAATTTTGCTGACTGGCTATTAATCCCATTCTCTTGCCTTCTTGTTGTAATCCTTAAACATAACTCCCCTGCACCTTCCCCCCACCAATTAAGTATCTATCAATCTCTGTTTAAAACATACCAAATGACTTGGCTTCTACCACTCTCTGTGGCAATAATTTCGACAGATTTACCCTCCCATTGCTGAAGAAATCGCCCTCATCTTAGCTTTTAGGACTCGTCCTTTTTTTTCTGTAGCTGTGGTCTAGACTCTCCTACTAAATAAAACATCCTCTCTATGTCCACTCCATCCAGGCCTTTCAATGTCCAATAGGTTTCCATGCAATTCCCCCACATCCATCCTCATCCTAATGAACTCCAGAGAGTACAGGCCCAGAGACATTAACTACTCTGGAGACCTAGAGGTTGACTTGGACCTGGATACTGCAGAAAGCACTTCTATTGATGTAGGGTTATCTTTGAAACAATGCTGTCACCAACGCTCAAGCTGGTCTCACTCCCATCTTTGAATTGCATGTTTAAGTCCTACTCCAAACTCAAACCCTTGGCTGGCTCTCTTGTGTCAAGCTGAGGCAGTGGTACACCCCACAGGAGATTCCAAGAAAGACAGTAAAGCAAATTGGCCCAATCAGTGGCTGAAGCAGCGCACAGCAAGCAGGCGATTCGCGGGTCAGCAGCACTCATTTAAATGGAGAACATTGTGGGTGTTTAGTGTCATTCCAGTGGACCGATAAGTGATGGGATTAGCACAGAGAGGAGTAAATAAAAGTACAGAAAGGACAAGCAGATTGTCCATTATTGGAGCAGCCATTGCTGAGATTGGATCAGTGGTGAGAATGGGACTGGTAGGCTTTGGCTCAGAATAGGTGTTGGCTCTGAGTAAGTTGTTTGGGTAAGTTTCTGTTAAATCTCTCTTTTTTCTTATTGTGTTAAAGGTATTTAGTGTAGTTCAAATTGCCATTGTGTGTTCTTCATGATGGATGTTGAAGTCCTGGCAGACCCAGAGTCTCCCTGGCAACTACATCTGTGTGAAGTCCATCCAGCTGCAGGTCCTGTGTTAGGGATCCTCAACAGCTGCTGGATGACCTTTAGCTTGTTTGGGAGAGTGAGGAGATCATTGATCAGAGTTACAGGAAAATAGTCACCCCTATGATGAAGGAGGCTGGTATCTGGGTGACTGTCAGGAGAAGGAATGGTGAAGGTGAATTGGCAGTTGGCACAGAGCAAACCTGTGGGCATTCTCCTCAATAATAATTATACTGTTTTGGATACTGTTGTGGGGGATGACCTCCCAGGAGAATGCCTTGGAACCAGCTTACTGGATCCGAGCATGAAGCAGAAAGGAAATGGGGGAAGAGGGAAGCAGTAGTGATAGGGGACTCAATAGTCAGAGAAACAGACAGCAGATTCAATGGGCGTGAATGGGACACTCAGATGGTGTCTTGCTTCCTTGGTGCCACAGTCAGGCACATCTTGATTCATGCCCACAGCTTTTTAGAGGGATAGGGAGAGCAGCCAGATGTCTTGATACAAATGACATAGGAAGAAAAACCAAAGAGGTCCTGAAGAGAGAATTTAGAGAGCTAGGCAGAAAATTGAGAAGCATGATCTCCGGGTAGTAATTTCTGCATTGCTACCTGTACTACATGCCAATGAAGGTAGAAACATGATAACTTAACAGATAAATGTGTGGTGGAGAAGCTGGTGCATGGGGGCTTCAGGTTCTTGGATCACTGGGGGAGATATGACCTGTACAAAAGGGACAGGTTGCACCAGAATCTGAGGGGGACAAAATATTCTCGTAGCTAGGTTTGGTATAGCTTTAGGGGAGGGTTTAAAGTAGTTTGACAGAGGGATGGGAACTGGAGTGAAGGGTCTCGGGATAGGACGGATGGTAAATCACAATGATAGTGTGCAGTTAGATTGTCAGGAAGTGCGGGGAGATGATACAACAAATTGCAGCCAGCAGGGTGAGTATCAGTGCATTAGAGATGCAGAATCAAAAAGGGTAGCAAATACAGTTCTCAAAGTGTTAAATCTCAATGAATGAAGTATAAGAAATAAGGTGCTTAATCTTGTTTCACTTTTACAGATTGTTGGGTATGATGTGGTGGCCACCAGTGAGTCGTGGCTGAAGGGTGGCTGTAGTTGGGAGCTAAATGTCCAAGGTTACACATTAAATATTTTTAAGACAAGGTTGGATAGATTTTGGCATAGGAGGGGGATTAAGGGTTATGGGGAAAAGACAGGTAGATGGAGATGAGTCCATGGCCAGATCAGCCATGATCTCATTGAATGGCGGAGCAGGCTCAATGGGCCTGATGGCCTACTTTTGCTCCTATTTCTTATGTTCTTATTGTATCAGGGGGAATAAGAAGGTAGGCAGAGGGGTTGTTGTGACTCTGCTGGTAAAGAAAGGCATCAAGATCATTAGAAAGACGTGACATGGAATTGGAAGTTGCTGAATCCTTGTGGGTTGAATCAAGAAACTCCAAGGGTAAAACAACCCTGATGGCAGATATTTACAGGCCTCCAAACAGTAGCTAGGATGTGGACTATAGTTTACAATGGGAAATAGAAAAGGCATGTCAAAAGGTCAATGTTTTGATAGTCTTGTGAGATTTTAACATGCAGGTAGATTGGGAAAATCAGGTTGGTAATGGATCTCCAGAGAGTGAACCTGTTGAATGCCTACAGGATGGCTTTTTAGAGCAGTTTGTCATTGAGCCTACTAGGTGATCAGCTGTTCTGGATTGGGTGCTATGTAATGCAGCAGGAGCGATTAGGGAGCTTAAGGTAAAGGAACCCTTAGGAGACAGTAATCACAGTATGATTGACTTCAAGTTGAAATTTGGTAGGAAGAAAATAAAGTCTGATGTAGCAGTATTTCAGTGAGTAAAGGAAATTACAGTGGTATGAGAGAGCTGGCCAAGGTAAATTGGAAGGAGATACTGGCAGGGACGACAGCAGAACAGTAATGGCACAAGTTTCTGGGGAAATGAGAAAGGTGTAGGATAGATGTATTCCAAAAACAAGGAGTTCCTCAAATAGCAAAATAGTACTGTAGTGGCTGACAAGTGAACTCAAGCTAATGTAAAAGCAAAACTGGGGCATGCAACAAAGCAAAAATTAATGGGAAGTTAGAGGATTGGAACAGTTCTGGAGGACTGGAATATTGCAAATAAAACTCCAAGAAAGGAGGGAGGCAGCAGAAAAAAAATTGTTAACCAGTTAGCCTGACCTCAGTGCTTGGGAAGATGGTAATTGTTCATTTTTAATGATGAAGTTATGGAGTAGTTGGTGACATAGGGCAAGAGAGGACAAAGACAGCATGGTTGCCTTAAGGGAAAATCTTGTTTGACAAACCTGTTGGAATTTCTTGAGGAGCTAACATGTAGGATGGATAAAGCAGATACATGGATGTTGAACTTTCAGAAGGCCTTTGACAAGGTGCTGCACATGAGGCTGCTTACCAAGTGAAGAGCCTATGGTTTAACTGGGAAGTTACTGCAATAGTTAGAGCATTGGCTGGTTGGCAGGAGGCAATGAGTGGGGACAAAATGTTTCTTTTCTGGTTGTCTGTCAGTGGCTAGTGGTGTTCCACAGGGGTGGTGTTGGGACCACATCTTTGTATGCAGTATATCAGTGATTTTGATAATGGAATTTGGCTTTGTTAATTTGGCTTTGATAATTGGCTTTGTTGCCAAGTTTGCAGATGATACGAAGATTGCTGGAGGGTCAGTAGTGTTGAGGAAACAGGAAGGCTGCAGAAGGAATTAGACAGATTAGGAGATTGGGCAAGAAAGTGGCAAATTAAATACAATGTTGGAAAATACATGGTCATGCACTTTGGTAGAAGAAATAAATGTGCAGACAATTTTCTAAACAGGGAGAAATTACAAAAATCTGAGATGCATAGGGTCTTGGGAGTCCTTGTGAAGAACACTCTAATGGTTAACTTACAGGTTGAGTTGGTGGTGAGGAAGGCAAATGCAATGTTAGCATTCCTTTCAAGAGGTCTCGAATATAAGAGCAGGATGTGATGCTTAGGCTTTATAAGGCACTGGCGAGGCTACACCTTGAGTATTGTGAATGATTTTTGGCTCCTTAACTAAGAAAAGATGTGAGGCGTTGGAAAAAATTCGGAGGAGTTTCACAAGGATGATTCCAGGAAGGAAGGGGTTGTCATATGAGGACTGTTTGGTGGTGCTGGGGATGTACTCTCTGGAATTTAGAAGCATGAAAGGGGATCTCATTGAAACCTTTCAATTGGTGAAAGGCCTAAACAGAGTCAGCAGGGAAAGAATGTTTCCCATGGTGGGGGAGTCAGGACAACTGACCAGAGCCTCAAGATAAGTGGGCATCCATTTAAAACAGAGATGCAGAGAAATTTATTTCACCAGAGTGTGGTGAATTTGTGGAATTTGTTAGCCCGGGCAGCTGTAGAGGCCAGGTCATTCCGTGTACATAAGGTGGAGATTGATATGTTCTTGATTGGCCATGGCATCGAAGGTTAGAGGGAGAAGGCCAGGGAGTGGGGCTAAGGAGAGGAAAAATAAGGATCAACCATGCTTGAAAGGCAGAGCAAATTCAATGGGTTAACTGGCCCAATTCTGTTCCTACGTTTTATGGTCTAAAATTTTGCCCACTGTCCATATAAGTAATTGCATTGCATTTCCAGATAGCAGACAAGCCAGACAAATAATTACTCTCACAATAGAGAAGACTGAGGTTACATCTCTGTTCATCATCACATGGGAGCTATGTATAGGAGCTTGCTCTGCATCAGCTGTTTGCTCCCTTACCTTACAACTGCACTTGAAAAGCACATCTGTGATAGATGTAGGGTGGGTTCATTATCTGTTTGGAAATCAAGCTCCTGAAACTCCTCCCTGATGGTAACAATTGGAAGAGGGCATGTCCTTGGTGATGGGATCCTTGAATGATGGATGCTACCTTTTGACGATGTCCTTAATGCTGGGGAGGCTAGTGCCCATGATGGAACTGACACAAAAAATTCTGCAGATGCTGGAGATCATAATGAAGGGCATTGGTCTGAAACATCGACTGTCCAGATGAAGGGTCACGGCCTGCAAAGTTGGCTGTTTATTTCCCTTCACAGATGATCTTTGAGCAGCCAAGTTCATCCAGCATTTCGTGTGTGCTGCTTTTGCATTTGGCTAATTGTGAACCAGAAGGATTATCAGCCATTAATTAAAGCTTAGAGAACACCTTATTAAAACAGTAAATCTGTAAGTCTTGCTAATGTTCTGAACTTGCAACTTTATGTACCTGAGATTATACTTTTGCAAACATGCTGAGGAAACAGATGGGAACAGTGCATCACATAACCTGGCACTCAGCCGAATGCCTAGTTTAAAATGCTCACTCTTCTCCTTTTTTCTTAATATGGGAAGTACCTTACAGAGTCCAATTTCTTTTCCCTCTTTTTCTCTCCCTCTTCTCTGTCGCTCTTCCAATTCCCCTGACAGCGGTGACATAAGAAAGATAAGCATTTGTTAACTGGTGCCTCAGCCTTTAACAACAAGCCAGCTCTTGTTTGATTTTGGAAATGGGAAAGTTCTGTATTTGCAAACCAGGGAGAGGAATTGTTAACAGAATGCATGATAAATTAGTTTGCTCGTAACATCAATTTATCTTTCTTGACTGGGGAGAAATTCAAACACGTTTGCTCCACAAGAGATTGCTGAGATAGATAAGATCTGTACCTGCAAATTGGCAATGCCCAGGAGTGCAGCAGTTATTTCTGTGGATATTAGCATAAGTCAGCAGACTATATGAACTATGAAAAAATAAGCCCCATGTCGGAACTTAAATTGATACCATATTAGACAGGAACAATGTTGTCAGCCACTTTATATCAACATGCAATACTATAAAGCTATGATATTAAAGTTGAGTTTTGTTTGTTTTTTTTTCTAGATTCATGTATAATTAATATTTCAGCTTCAAAATATGGAGTAGGAGGCATGTCAAGGGAGCATTGGAGTGTTGTATGTCAGAGGAATTCAGATTGTGTGTGAAGAAGAGATTTGCATTGAAAGACAACTGTTCTCGTTTCCAGTATGTGCATGTTGCGACAGTATAAGAGAGATGGCAGCCAATTTGCACACAGCAAGATCCTGTTAATAGTGTGGTGATAATGACCAGATAGGAAATTTCAGTGACTTTAATTGAGAGATAAATATTGGCCATGAAACAAAAAAAATAACACATTTGTTCTTCTTCAAAATAGTATCAATACGATTACCTGCAACTGCCCGAGGCATGAAGCAGCCTAAGCCAGCATGAAACAAGATGCAGACAACATTCAGGCATGGGCTAATTAGTGGCTAGTAACTTCTACATTATGCAACTGCCTAGTAATGATCATCTCCAGCAAGAGAGAATTCAACCAGCTATCCTTGACAGTCAATGGTCTTACTCGCTCTGGTCACAGTTATCAACATCCTGAGGACCACCATTGATGAAAACCTCAGCTAGAGCAGTCACATAATACCATTGTTACAACAGCAGGTCGCAAGCTTGGTATCCTGCTAAGAGACACTGCTTTCTTCCATCTACAATATCATACTGTACAGAAACAGGTCATTCAGCCCAACTAATCCATGTCAGCCATGCTAGTCCCAGTTGACCACATTCAGCCCATAACCCTCCAAGCCATTCCCCTCCACATATCTAGCCAAGGGCCTCTGAAGTGTTGCAGTTATACCTGCATCAACCAGTTTCTCTAGCACCTCATTCAAGATACTCACTACCCTCTGCATAAAGATATTGCTTCTTAGGTGTTTTTAAAATCTCTTCCCTCTTACCTTTTTTTTAAAACTGTCACCTCTAGCTTTGGGCTCCACAGACGTGGATAAAATGCTATAACCATCGAGCTTAACCATTCCCCTCATAATTATATCTATTTCTATAAGGCCATCTCTCATTCTCCTATGCTTCAGGGAATACAGATCAAGTGTGGGCCAGTCTCCCTCTATAAATCAGGACTTCTTCTCAAGGCAGCATCCCTGTGAATCTCCACAGGACTTATTGTTCCCGACTGCAAACACATGATTAATTGAATTGCAAGTTACTGTACAGACATGTGGGCTAATAATTCTTGGGTTCAAATCCCGCTGCAGTCTGTAAGGAGTTTGTATATTCTCTCCACGACTGCATGGGTTTCCTTCCATATTTCAAAGACTAATGGGTTAGGGTTAGTAAATTGTGGACATGCTACATTGACACTGGCAGACTGCCCAGCACAATCCCCACTGATTTTATTTGACATAAATGGTGCATTTTTTGTATGCTTTGATTTACAAGTGACAAACAATTCTAACCTTGTAAGATTTTTACCTCATAACCAACAAAAACATTGCATATTTTGTGGTGACACCTGTACATCAACTTGAGGTTGAGAAACTAAGAGTAATCTTAATGTAAAAGCCTTCCCTTGGAAGGATACCCTTCCATTTTGTCTACTGTTTCCCTTTGTATAATGTGTGAAGTTACAGTAAGTTCATGGCAAGCCCAGGGTCAATCAAATGATGAATGAGACACAACTTCCAGTGACTGAGTGTATATCAGCGTACACTCAGCGACCACATTATTAGATACCTAAAAAAGTGGCCACTCAGTGCATGCTTGTGGTCTTCTACTCCTTAAACCCATCTAGTTCAAGGATCTATGTGTTGTGCATTTAGTGATGCTCTCCTGAACACTACTGTCGTAACACGTTCTTATTTAAATTACTGTCACCTTCCGGCCAGCTTGAACCAATCTGGCCATTCTTCTCTGGTCTTTTTTTTATTAACAAGGCATTTTCACCCACAGAGCTGCCACTCACTGGATTTTTTTTTATGTGTACCATTGTCTGTAAATTGTTGTGCATGACAATCCCAGGAGATCAGCAGTTTTTGAGATACTCAAACCACCCCACTTGGCACTTGGTCAGAATCACTTAATCGTATTTCTTCCCCACTCTGATGTTTGGTCTGAACAAAACCTGAACCTTTGGACCATGCCTGCATGCTTTTATGCATTGAGTTGTTGCCACATGATTGGCTGATTAGATATTTGCAGTAATGAGCAGGAATACAGATATGCCTAATAGAATGGCCAGTGAGAGTATATCATTAGAGTATACTTATAGCTTTACAATATCTTTTTGCCCGAGCAGTCACATTTTAAGGTAAACTCCTAAGTTAAAGCTCATCTGCAGTAAACATTGGATACTGCAGTTTCCCCTTTGATCTAATGTTCACAATGCTTCCCTAGCCTTTCCTGACCAAACAGAACTCAGCTCTCTTTCCCACTTCTGTCTGGCACCTTTGCCCATTGTTTAGTGCAATTCTGAAATGCTACAGTCAGGATTTTGCATTACATTCCTGGTGCATACAGACCTTTTCTGTAGTTACAATGAGATACTAATATTTCAGGTGAGGATCAGGTTCAATGAATTACATGTTTACAAATGCATACATATTAGGTGGGAAAGCAAAATCATTTTAGAACTTTAAGACTTCTGTTTCTGCACAAAGCAAACCGCATAATGACACTGTAAATAGACAACTCCTACACATTACAATTTCTAAAGCTTTCCAGGTAATAAGCAGGCACTGACAAGCACTATACAAAAATAATGTGATTCATTTAGAAATAAGAGAAAATCTGCAGATGCTGAAAATCCAAACAACATACTCAAAATGCTGGAGGAACTCAGCAGAGCAAGCAACAGCTACGGAAAATAGTACAGTCGACATTTTGGGCCGAAACACTTCAGTAGGACCAGAGAAAAAAAAGATGAGGAGTATAGTTAAAATGTGGGGGGAGGAATGCGAGAGCACAAGGTGATAGGTGAAACTGGGAGGGGGAGGGGTGAATATAAGAGCTGGGAAGTTGATTGGTGAAGAGATACAGGACTGGAGAAGGAGGAATCTAATAGGAGAGAATAGAAGGCTACTGAAGAAAGAAATGGGGGAAAGATCATCAGAGGGTTAAGTCTGCTCTTCCCTCTGCATTAATCTGAAACTCACTATCAAACCTGTAGATCGGGAGTTGGGTGGGTGGTGCTATGGTAGTCTGGGGTTGTGGTGAACTATGTGCCTGTCGGGACACGCCCCTGCTGACTGCTCCTGTGGCTCCTCCCACAGGCCCCTGTATAAAGGAGACCTGCGGCCTGAAGATCGGCCTCAGTCTCCAGGACCTTGTATGATAGACACTCACTCCTGGTTCCTTCTTCCAGTCAATAAAAGCCGATATCTCGCCTACGTCTCAGTGTGAGTTATTGATGGTGCATCAATTTTATTGACTGGAAGTTTTAAAACATGGAACCCGTTTTGCGTCCGGACCGGTTGGATTTGGACCCTCAAGACCCTGACGCAGCTCTCGCTTTTGAACACTGGCTTGCATGCTTCCAATCGTACTTGGCAGAGCTTCGTGCGACTGAACCCGCCGTTATGCACAGAATCCTACTCTCGAGGGTCTCCTCCAAAGTTTACTCCTTTATCCGGGACCTGCCGACCTACGAAGGGGCACTGGACGCCCTCAAACGACAGTACCTGCGGCCGGTGAACACCGTCTACGCAAGACATCGCTTAGCTACCCGGCAACAGCGGCCTGGCGAATCGTGCGCTGAGTTTCTCCGAGCACTACAGACACTCGTCCGAGCTTGTGACTGCAAGACGCTCACGGCAGAACAGCATGCGGAGCTGCTGGTGCGAGACGCCTTTGTGACGGGACTGAGGTCAGTGTACATGCGCCAGCGGCTGCTGGAGAACTCGGATCTTACCTTAAGCTCGGCGATAGAGAAGGCCAACGCTCTAGAAGCTGCGTGGCATAACGCCGACGCTGTCCAGTCGCGCGATTCCCCGCCGGTTTCGTGGACGCCTCAGACCCCGCCACCGCCGGCTCCCGGGAGCGAATTCGCCAACGCCGCCGCCAGTCGCCATTCCACGAGCTCCCCGACCCAGACCACGGCTGTGGCCCGTAAGAAACTCGTGCTTTGTTATTTCTGTGGCCAAAAGAAACATCCTCGACAACGCTGTCCAGCGCGAGAAGCGACCTGCTCCAGCTGCGGAAAGCGGGGCCACTTCGCCAAGGTCTGTAAGTCTCAACCTCGAGCGGAGTGCAGCGCTGCGGGTGAAACGTGGGGGCCGCCATCTTGCATGCTGGGATGTGGGCGGCCATCTTTGTCGACGTCAGCACGCCCCGCCCCCGATCCTCGGATGCTGACCGGGTACCCCGGATGTGAGCGGCCATCTTTGTCGGCGTCAGCACGCCCCGCCCCCGACCCTCCGATGCTGACCGGGTACCCCGACGGCGATCCAACTCTGGCCACTGTGACTCTCGACCAAAGCGCCCCACACCAGCTTGCAAGATCCATGATGGACATCCAGGTGGAGGGGCATTGGACTGGATGCCTGTTTGACACGGGCAGCACTGGGAGTTTTATTCACCCGGACACAGTGCAACGCTGCGGACTTGCAACGCGGCCGGTCAGTCGGAGGTTCCATTTGGCCTCTGGGTCGCAGTCCGCAGACATCCGGGCGGGTTGTGTAGCGACTTTGGTGGTGCAAGGCACAGTATATCGGGACTTTGAACTGCATTAAAGCGGACATTGCCAAAGCTACGATGCATGCAGTGGACGAGACCGCTCCCTTCCAAGTGGAGTGTGATGCCTCCGATTTCGCTCTGGCTGCTACCCTTAATCAGGAAGGCAGACCAGTAGCATTCTTTTCTCGCACCCTCCAAGGCTCTGAAATTCGGCACTCCGCGGTGGAGAAAGAAGCCCAGGCCATAGTGGAGGCTGTTAGGCACTGGAGGCACTATCTTGCTGGCAAAAGATTCACTGTGCTGACCGACCAGCGCTCGGTTGCGTTCCTGTTCAGCAACCAACAGCGGGGCAAGATCAAAAATGATAAGATTTTGCGGTGGAGGATAGAACTCTCCACCTACACCTATGATATCCTGTACCGGCCTGGCAGACTCAATGAGCCCCCTGATGCCCTATCCCGGGGAACATGTGCTAGCACACAGCTCGACCAGCTGTACGCCCTTCATGCACAACTTTGCCATCCGGGGGTCACCCGATTTTACCATTTTGTGAAAGCTCGGAACCTGCCGTACTCCCTGGAGGACATCAGGACGATGACCAGGGACTGCCAAATTTGTGCCGAGTGCAAACCGCACTTCTACTGTCCTGACACGGCACAACTTGTCAAGGCCACCCGCCCTTTTGAACGCCTGAGTGTTGACTTTAAGGGCCCCCTTCCCTCCACTGACCGCAATGTCTATTTTCTCAGTGTTATTGACGAGTTCTCACGGTTCCCCTTTGCCATCCCCTGCCCCGACACCACTGCCACGTCCGTCATAAAAGCCCTGCGCCAGCTCTTCACTCTGTTCGGGATCCCTGCTATATCCACAGTGATAGAGGGTCCTCCTTTATGAGTGAGGAGCTGCGCCAGTACTTGCTAGCTAGGGGCATTGCTACCAGTCGGACCACGAGTTATAATCCCCGGGGTAATGGCCAGGTGGAGCGGGAGAATGCCACAGTGTGGAAGGCCACACTTTTAGCCCTTAAGTCCAAAGGGTTGCCGGTCTCTCGATGGCAGGAGGTCCTCCCTGAGGCACTGCACTCTATCCGCTCTCTGTTATGTACGTCCACCAATGCCACCCCTCACGAACGCCTATTCTCTTTTCCCAGGAAGTCTGTCACTGGGACCACCCTACCAGTTTGGCTGACGTCCCCGGGGCCAGTGCTGCTCCGGAAACATGTGAGGAGCAATAAATACTCCCCGCTGGTGGAGAGGGTTCACCTTCTCCATGCGAACCCCCAGTATGCTTACGTGGTCTTACCTGATGGGCGGGAGGACACGGTCTCCATCCGCGACCTGGCACCCGCAGGTGCAGCAGACCACTACCCTGAAGGCTCTCCGGTAACTGTGAACCCTGCACCAGAGGTGACACCGTACTCACCAGGCCCTACACAGACTCCTCACGACACTTGTATACCGGGCGTTTCATACGCATTTATACCAGGCGCCTCGCACATGCATGAGGGATCACCGGCGCCTAGTGGGCAAGAACACGCGCAACCCCCGTCCCCTGTGCAATCGCCAATGTTGCCGGCACCTATGCGGTCACAGCCGGTGCTACGTAGATCGCAGCGACAGATTCGACCGCCTGATCGGCTTGACTTGTAAGAACCTTCGCTACATGAGGACTTTTTCAAACGAAGGGGGGGTGAATGTGGTGAACTATGTGCCTGTCGGGACACGCCCCTGCTGACTGCTCCTGTGGCTCCTCCCACAGGCCCCTGTATAAAGGAGACCTGCGGCCTGAAGATCGGCCTCAGTCTCCAGGACCTTGTATGATAGACACTCACTCCTGGTTCCTTCTTCCAGTCAATAAAAGCCAATATCTCGCCTACGTCTCAGTGTGAGTTATTGATGGTGCATCAGGGGTACTGATCTCTACCTTGCTGAGGTATACCTCCTCTTACCCCTTGTACAGGACCCCACTAAGGAGCACCAGGCCATTGTCTTCCACACCATCACTGACGTTATTAACTCTGGAGAACTCCCTTCCACTGCCACCAACCTCACAGTTCCCACACCCCACACCTCCTGTTTCCACCTCCTACTCAAGATCCACAAACTTGCTTGTACAGGTGAACCCATTGTTTCAGCTTGTTCCTGCCCCACTGAACACATATCTGTATACCTCGACTCTGTTTTAACTCTCTTAGTTCAGTCCCTTCCTACCTGCATCCGTGTCACTTCACATGCTCTGGTTTTTTCAATGATTTCAAGTTCCATGGCCCTCATCATCTTATTTTTACTATGGATGCCCAGTTCCTATACACCTTGTCCTCCACCAGAAAGGTCTCAAAGCTCCCTGTTTATTTCTGTACACCAGACCCAACCAGTTCTCCTTCACCACCACTCTAGTGGAACTTATCCTCACTCTCAATAACTTCTCCTTTGGCTCCTCCCACTTCCTTCAAACAAAAGGTGTACCCATGGGGACTCGTAAGTGTCCCAGCTACACCTGCCCTTTTGTCGGCTATATGGAAAAATGTATGCTCTAAACCTATACTGATAGCCATCCTCCACTTTTCCTACACTACTTCGATGACTGCAAAAGTGCTATTTCCTGCACCGATGCGGAACTCATTTCATTTATTATCATTGAAAGCACACAGCATACAACATGAACTACTTGGTTTCACGACATCTACGAAATGAAACACAACCCCAAAGAATCTCTCAACATTAGATGATAAACCTACTTCCTCCTATAGGAGAGAGATTGAAAATCTGGCTTGGTGGTGCCCCAGCAACGTCCTCTTACTCAATGTCGACTAGACCAGGGAGCTAATTGTTGACTTCAGGAGGAGACCTTGAGCTAGTCCTTGTCACGGGATCAGAGCTGGTGATGGTCAACAACTTTAAATTCCTCAGTGACCTGTCCTGGGCCCAGCACATAAAAGTGCAATTATAAAGAAAGCAGAGTAGCACCTCTACTTCCTGAGGAGTTAACGAAGATTTGGCGTGACATCTAAAACTTTGATAAGCTTCTGTACAAGTGTGTTGCAGAGTATATTGATTGGCTACATCACAGCCTCATATGGATACACCAAATACACTGAATGGGAAAATCCTACAAAAAGCAGGGGATATGGCCCAGTCAATCACAGGTAAAGCCCCACCTCTCACCCCGCCTCTGAGCACATCTACATGGAGTGCAGTTGTGGGAAAGCAGCATCCATCACCAGGCATCAACTCCCAGGTCATGCTCTTTTCTCACTGCTTCCATCAGGAAGGTGGTACAGCAGCCTTAGGACTCACACCCATCAGGTTCAGGAACAGTTACAACCCCTCAATCATCAGGCTCTTGAAACAAAGAGGTAAACCATTCAATTTCACTTACCCCATCACCGAAGTGTTCCCACAAACTTGGGGATTACGTTCATGAACACTTCATCTCATGTTCTCAATATTTATTGCTTATTTATTTATTATTAATATTTTCTTTTTATATTTACACAGTTTATTCCCTTTTTCACATTGGTCGTACATTTACGTAGTGCTGACTTTTACTGATTCTATTATGGTTGTTGGAATTATTGTGTATGGCCACCAGAAAGTTAATCTCAAAGCTAAACTGGTGACATTTATGTACTTTGATAATAAATTTACTTTGAACTTTAAATTTATACTTTTCAACCCTAAATGGACAATTTCACATTTATGCTATTAACCATCTGTCAGATCTTTACCCTGTCAATTAACCAGTCCATATTAATTTTTAGCCTCCTTATGTCTTGTCCCCTGGACTATTCCTCTTCCCACCCTGTCTCTTGTAAAAATGTCATCCCCTTCTTGTAATTCCTCCATCTCTGCCACACCTGCTTGCAGGATGAGGCTTTTCATTCCAGGACGAAGGAGATTTCTTCCTTTTTTAAAGAAAGGGGCTTCCCTTCCTCCATCATCAACTCTGCTCTCAAACACATCTCTTCCGTTTCACACACATCTGCTCTAATCCCATCTGTCTGCCACCCCACTTGGGATAGGTTCCCCTTGTCCTTACCTACCTCCCCACCAGCCTTCGGGTCCAACATATAATTCTCCGTAACTTCCGCCACCTCCGACGGGATCCCACTACCAAGCACATCTTTCCCTCCCCCCTTCTTTCTGCTTTTCGCAGGGATCGCTCCCTCTGCAACTCCCTTGTCCATTCGTTCCCCACCCCCCATCCCTTCCCACTGATCTCCCTTCTGGCACTTATTCTTGTAAGCAGAACAAGTGCCTCACCTGCCCTTACACTTCCTTCCTCACCACCATTCAGGGCCCCAGACAGTCCTTCCAGGTGAGGCGACACTTCACCTGTGAGTCGGCTGGTGTGGTATATTGCGACCGGTGCTCCCGGTGTGGCCTTTTATATATTGGTGAGACCTGATGCAGACTGGGAGACCATTTTGCTGAACACCTATGCTCTGTCTGCCAGAGAAAGCAGGATCTCCCAGTGGCCACACATTTTAATTCAACGTCCCATTCTCATTCACATATGTCTATCCATGTCCTCCTCTATTGTTGAGATGAAGCCACACTAAGGTTGGAGGAACAACACATTATATTCCATCTGGGTAGCCTCCAACCTGATGGCATGAACATTGATTTCTCTAACTTCCATTAATGCCCCTCCTACTCTTCTTACCCCATCCTTTATTTATTTATTCACCCCTCCCTTTTTTTTCTCTCTCTGCCCCTCTCACAATCACTTTTTGCCGGTTCTCCATTTCCCTCTGGTGATCCCCTCCCCCTTTCTTTCTCCCTAGGCCTCCCATCCCACGATCATTTCCCTTCCCCCTCCCCCTCCTACTTTCAACTCTCTTACTATCTTTTCTTTCAGTTAGTCCTGACGAAGGGTCTCGGCCCAAAATGTCAACTGTTCTTCTTCCTATAGATGACGCCTGGCCTGCTGCGTTTCACCAGCATTTTGTGTGTGTTGATCAAACTAAAAGAGTAGTGGAAAACTGGAAGACTGGGAAAACTTTATAAAGCAACAAAGAACCACTAAGTGAGTAATAAAGAAACAGAAGATGGATTATGAAAAAAAACTAGCACAAAGTATAAAAATGGATAGTAAAAGCTTATATAATTATAAAAGCAGAAAAGGGTGGTTAAAGTGAATGTGGGTCTCTTGAGGGACAAGAAGGGGAATTGATACTGGGTAATGAGGAAATGGCAGGGGCTTTGAAAGATAGTTTTGTGTCAGTCTTCATGGTGGGTGACATGTTTAACATGTCATAGAGAGATATTATGGATGTGATGGGAGGTGAGAATCTCAATACAAAAGCTATCACTAAAGAGGTAGTGCTGAACAGTCTTGTGGGCCTAGAGATAGATAAGTCCCCTGGTTCCGATGGAATGCATCCCAGGGTACTGAAATAAATGGCAGAAGTTATAGTAGACCTTTGGTGATTACTTACCAAATCCTTTGCACTCTGTGCAGGTCCCGGTGGATTGGACGATGATGAATATCACAGCAAAGCACAAGTAACTATAGGCCAGTTAATTTAACATTTGTAGTTGGGAAAATACTTTGTTATCATTAAATAAGAAATAGTGAGGCATCTCAAAAGAAATGGATTCATCAGGCAGACACAGCATGGATTCAGCAGAGGCAGGTCCTGTTTGACAATCTTACTAGAGTTCTTTGAAGATGTAATGAGCGCAGTGGATAGAGGGGAACAGATGGATGTTACTTACTTGGATTTCCAGAAGGTGTTCAAAAAGATGCCACGTAAAAGACTTATCTATAAGGTAAGAGGGCACAGATTTGGAGCGATGTATTAGCATTGATAAAAGATTGGTTAACTAATAGAAAGCATACAGTTGGTACACCTGGGTGTTACTCTGGTTGGCAATCAGTGGTGGGCGGTGTGCCATATGGTTTGGTGCTGGGCTGGCAACAGTTCATAATATCCATTAATGATCTGGAAGAGGGGACTGAGTATAGTGTATCTAAGTTTGCTGATGATACTAAATTGAGTGGAAATGCAAATTGTGCAGAAGAAATGGAGTGTCTGCAGAGAGATATAGGTAGGCTAAGTAAGTGGGCAAGGGTCTGGCAGATGGAGTATAACATCGGTAAATACGAAGTCATCTACTTTGAAAGGAGAAATGGAAGAGCAGATTATTATTTAAATGGTAAAAAAAATTACAACATGCTGCTGTGCAGAGGGTCTTGGGAAAGCTTGTGCATGAATCACAAATGGTTGGTTTGCAAGTGCTGCAGGTTATCAAGAAGGTAAATGGAATGCTGGCCTTTATTGCCAGAAGGATTGAATTTAAGAGCTAGGAGGCTATGCTGCAACTGTACAGGGTACTGGTAAGGTCATACCTGGAGTACTATGTTCAGTTCTGGTCTCCTTAGTTGAAAAAAGGATATGTGGCTTTGGAGGTGGTGCAGAAGAGATTCACCAGGTTGATTCCAGAGATGAGGGGATTAGACTATGAGGTGAGATTGTGTCACCTGGGACTGTATTCACTGGAATTCAGAAGAATGAGAGGAAATCTTATAGAAACATATGAAACTATGAAAAAGATAGATAAGATAGAGGTTGAAAACTTGTTTCCAGTGATGGTGACCTAGAATTAGGGGACATAACTTCAAATTCGGAGGAGTAGATTTAGGACAGAGATAAGGAGAAATGGTTGTTCCCATACAGTAATGAATCTGGGCTATTCTCTGCCCAATGAAGTAGTGAAAGCTACCTCAGTAAATATGTTTAAGACAAGGTTGGATAGATTTTTGCATAGTAGGAGGAAGTAAGTGTTATGAGGAAAAGACATATAGGTGGTGCTGAGTCCATGGCCAGAACAGCCATGATCTTATTGAATGGCAGAACAGGTTCGATGGGCCAGATGGCCTTCTCCTGCTCCTGTTTCTTATGTTCTTATATTCAGATGACGGTGGGGAAGAAACTGTTTTATGAGTCATTGAGTGTGGGTCTTCAGGCTCCTGTACCCTCCTCCCTAATAGTAGTAACTCAAGATGGGCATGTCCCACCTGGTGAGTGTCCTCGGTCATAAATGCTTCCTTTTTGTGGTATTACCTCTTGAAGAGGTCCTTGATGTTGGGGAGGGTTGTGCACATGATTGAGCTGAGTCTCTCTGCAGCTGCTTGTGATCCTGTGCATCAAAGCCTCCATAGTAGACTATGATGCAGCCAATCAGAAAGCTCACCAGCTTTACCTCATTACCTCATTTTTTTCTAAGTGCCAGTTTATGACATCTATAGCAATAACCCCTAAAGTTTCCTGCATGACAGATGTTGAACTAACCAGCCTTAGTTTCCTGCTTTCTGTTTTTCTCTCTTTCGGAATGAAGACCTTACTTTTGCTATTTTTCAGCCTAAAGGAACGTTCCCTAAACCTGGCAAATGTTGGAAAATTAAAAGCAATGCAATATCTAGCTCATTAGCTAATCTCTTTTAAGACACCAAGATGAAATCCATCAGGATGCTAAGACTTTACAGAGTAGCTTGAACAAATTTCTTGGTTCCCCCCTCCCCACCCCCCCCCCCCCCCCCATCCAGGTAATTGTAATTTCCTTGCGTTAAGCCTTACCTTTCTGATTTACAGCTATTTCTGTGGTATTATTTGCATCTAATGTAGCAAAGACTAATATAAAATACTCAGTTAATTCATCTGCCATCTTCTTATTTCCCATTATTAATTCACCCAAAGTATTTTCTGTAAGACTGCTTCTCACTTTGTTAACTTATAAGGACATATGCAGTCATTTTTTTTCTACTTCTGTCTAACTTTATCCCATAATCTAATGTTTGCCTTCTTATTAATCTTCTCGCCAATTTCTTATATTTTTTTCCTATCTGGCTAATCTTCCAAAATATAATCTATCTTGAGTCAATTACATGTTTTATTTTAACTGAAGTTTGCTCCTAAAGTTAACTTTGTTAATTAAGCATGGAAATTAGGTCCTTCCATTAGAACTTGGATTTGTTTCACAACAGATTTTGCAGCTGCTGGAAACCCAGAGCAACACACACAAAATGTTGGAAAAATATGGCTGGTCATGCAACATACATAGAGATTAATAAACAGTTGACATTTCAGGCCAAGGCTCTTCATCATGACTGAAATTTCTGCCATTGTGTTCTAACGGACTGATTCCTTCACTTGATTATCCAGTTCTCTTCTGTCAGATCTGCTTCCACGCCCTCATATGTGTTTTTATTTCCATTTAAAGTACTAATATTGGACTTATCCATCTCTCCTTCAAGCTGAAAGTAAAACTTAATAATGTTATGATTACTGTAACCAAGATGTGCTTTCACAATAGGGTCATCTCCTTGCATTACACCAGGTCTAGTGGGCTCTCTCATTCCCAAATAGTGAAACCGTTACAAAAATAACCTATGAACATTTCATCTTGGCTCCTCTTTCTCAACTATGTGTAGACTAAAACTCCCCACGTTCAAGAAGCACTTTTGATAATGCATTATCTCCATCCGCAACTGGAGGATTAGAAACTATGTCCTTCTCTGACAAAAGAAAGATAAAACTACAAGAAAAAGCTCAATAGAAACAACAATCTGGATCCTAATCCTAATCCAAGATTAGTAGGCAATCTCAGAAGGAAGAAAAGAGACAGAAGTTATGCTAACTCAATAGCTTGGAATAAAACTGAAGAAATGACAATAAAGGTACCCTTCTGAAAATCTGAGGTATGAGATAATTATTATAGAAATAGACAGATCAAATTGGTGACAGTGCAGCTAAGTAGTACATTTGGAAAGAGTTACACCGTTTCAGTGATACTTTAATTTATAGATGTTAAATTTATAAAATTTTACAACAATGTGTTTGAAACTTTCTGTAATGTCATTGATTTACAAAGATCATTCTCAGTGTGATGAACAGCGTGTAGTTTACCACAAGTATATTTGGCACATTTTTAAGGCTTGAATAAGACACTTTACAGTAATACAACTCTTCCATAAATCAAGGAATGGCTGAAGATTTGGCCACTAGACGTAGACTGGAACTAAATGAATCAAGATAAACAGTGGAAGGATATTTAGAGTTGACAACAGTAAAGAATGGGGGTGGGGGAGGGGTGGTTTCGGGTGGTTGGAGTGGTTCCAAGTAGCAATCTAATCGTTCCATCTCAAAGTGCTATCTCATTCTCTGTAGAAAACCCTCATTTCACTGCCTCAATCGGCTGTAACTTTCAGGTCATATTGCCCTCAGTGTGGAAAGTTTCCCCTCACATCTTCACTAGCCCAAGAATTAAAATTCCACATTATTCTTCCAAAATACGAAGACCACTTAATTGTAAAGATATTGGGGTGCCACGGTACCTTTGTGGTTAGTGTGGCACTGTTACAGTTTGGAGCATTCCAGAATTGAAGTTCAGTTTCAGTGACATCTGTACAAGAGGTTTCTACAGTCTCCCCATGACTATGTGGGTTTTCTTCGTGTGCTCTGGTTTCCTCTCACAATCCAAAGATGTATTGTTTAGTAGGTTCATCGGGCACTCTAAATTGTCCTGCGATTACATTAGCGTTAAATAGGTGGTTTACTGGGCAGTGCGGCTTGTTGGGCCGGAAGGTCTTATTCTGCTCTCTATGTCTAAATAAAAATATAAGTAGATTGATATGTCTGTCAAAGCAATGAAAATCATAATTTCATAATGTTTCATAATTCATGTTAAGTTTCATCCATGGGGCCATAAGGTCATATAGCATAGAAGCAGGACCACCATTTCTTCTAAGAGACATTTGGACAGGTATACGTATGGGAAAGATTTGGAATGGAGTGGACCAATCACAGGCAAGTGGGATGAGTTTGGACATATATCCTGGTTGGCATGGGCTAGCTAAGCTGAAGGGCTTTTTCCCAAACTGTATGACTCTATATGACTTTGATGTCATTCCCCACCAAAGATTACTTAGGAGGCTCGATTTCTACGGTGTTTGCTTTAATACTAAAAAATGGATTTCTAGTTTCTTGACAAAATGTCTTCAGTGTGTGTGCATGAATGGAAAAAGCTCTGAATGGTGTCCAGTATTAAGTGGTACACCCCAGGGAACAATACTGGGCCCACATTTGTTTTTACTTTACATTAATGACATCCACGAAAAAGTCTCAAGTACCCACTAGACTTTTTGCTGTTGACTGTTTGATATTAAGTCAGCTGATGATGAAGATGCTCTCCAACAAGATCTTGATAGTATGGTTGAGTGGTCACAACAATGGGGCATGCAGTTTATTCCTTCCAAGTGTGAAACGTGCGTCACCAGGAGGAGAAAACCAGGTAAAATATCATAAGATTTTGTGCGTCACCCTTGAAGAAACCAAACAGATCAAGTACCTCGGTCTCAAAATCCAGAATGATCTGCATTGGAATGGTCAGACGCGTTATAGGCAATAGACAATAGACAATAGGTGCAGAAGTAGACCATTCAGCCCCTCGAGTCTGCACCGCCATTCTGAGATCATGGCTGATCATTCACTATCAATACCCAGTCCCTGCCTTGTCCCCATATCCCTTGATTCCCCTATCCATCAGATATCTATCTAGCTCCTTCTTGAAAGCATCCAGAGAATTGGCCTCCACCGTCTTCCGAGGCAGTGCACTCCACACCTCCACAACTCTCTGGGAGAAGAAGCTCTTCCTCAACTCTGTTTTAAATAACTGACCTCTTATTCTCAATCCATGCCCTCTGGTACTGGACTCTCCCAACATCTGGAACATATTTCCTGCCTCAATCCTATCAAATCCTTTAATTATTTTAAACGTTTCAATCAGATCCCCTCTCAATCTCCTCAATTCCAGAATGTACAAGCCCAATCTCTCCAATCTCTCTGCGTAAGACAGCCCTGTCATCCCAGGAATCAACCTAGTGAATCTACGCTGCACTTCCTCAATTGCCAGAATGTCCTTCCTTAAACCTGGAGACCAAAACTGTACACAATATTCCAGGTGTGGTCTCACCAGGGCCCTGTACAAATGCAAAAGGACATCCTTGCTCTTGTACTCAATTCCCCTTGTAATAAAGGCCAACATTCCATTTGCCCTCTTCACTGCCTGTTGCACTTGCTCATTCACCTTCATTGACTGATGAACTAGGACTCCTAGGTCTCTTTGCATTTCTCCCTTACCTAACTCTACACCGTTCAGACAATACTCTGCCCTCTTGTTCCTGCTTCCAAAGTGGATAACTTCACATTTATTCACATTGAATGACATCTGCCAAGTATCTGCCCACTCACCCAGCCTATCCAAGTCTCCCTGTATTCTCCTAACATCCTCTTCGCATGTCACACTGCCACCCAGTTTAGTATCATCAGCAAACTTGTTGATATAGTTTTCAATGCCCTCATCTAAATCGTTGACATAAATCGTAAAGAGCTGTGGTCCCAATACAGAGCCCTGTGGTACCCCACTAGTCACCTCCAGCCAGTCCGAGAAACACCCATTCACTGCTACCCTTTGCTTTCTATCTGCCAACCAGTTTTCTATCCATGTTGAAACCCTGCCCCCAATGCCATGAGCTCTGATTTTACTCACCAATCTCCTATGTGGCACCTTATCGAATGACTTCTGAAAATCTAGGTACACAACATCCACTGGCTTACCCTCGTCTAACATCCTTGTTACACCCTCAAAAAACTCCAACAGATTAGTCAAGCATGATTTGCCCTTGGTAAATCCATGCTAGCTCAGCCTAATCCTATTACTGCCATCAAGATGTGCCACTATTTCGTCTTTAATAATGGACTCAAGCATCTTCCCCACGACTGACGTTAGGCTAACAGGGCGATAGTTCTCCGTTTTCTCCTTCCCTCCCTTCTTGAAAAGTGGGATAACATTAGCCACTCTCCAATCTTCAGGAACTGATCCTGAATCTAAGGAACATTGGAAAATGATTACCAATGCATCCGCAATTTCCTGAGCTACCTCTTTTAGAACCCTCGGATGCAGACCATCTGGACCCAGGGATTTATTAGCCTTCAGTCCTACCAGCCTACTCAACACAGTTTCTTTCCTAATGTCAGTCTGTCTCAATTCCTCTGATACCTTATGACCCTGGCCCATCCATACATCTGGGAGATTGCTTGTGTCCTCCCTGGTGAAGACAGGTCTAAAGTACGCATTAAATTCTGTTGCCATTTCCCTGTTTCCCATAACAATTTCTCCCAATTCATTCTTCAAGGGGCCAACATTATTCTTAACTATCTTCTTTCTCTTCACATAGCTAAAAAAGCTTTAGCTATCCCCTTTTATATTCCTGGCTAGACTGAGCTCATACCTGATTTTTTCTCTCCGTATTGCTTTTTTAGTTAAGATCTGCTGTTCCTTAAAACTTTCCCAATCATCTGTATTCCCACTCATCTTAGCCCTGTTATGCAACAGTGAATGCAACAGCAGCCCTAAATTTTCTGAGACGCAATTTTTGTCATTGTTCAACTTCTGTCAAGGAGAAGTTGTACCTCACCCTTGTTAGGCCACACCTGGAATATGCAGCTGCTGCATAGGACCCATACACAAACAAAAACACTATTTCCATCGAGCGAATCCAAAGACAGGCAGCCCGATTTGTCACAAATACCTATGAGAGAGAAGCGAGTGTTACCCAACTTCTGAATTCATTAAAGTGGAACTCTCTCCAAGATAGACATGAAGCACACCATCTGACCTGTTCTTACAAAATGTTAAATGGTCAGCTTGACATAGACTACCAATCCTACTTCAAACTCAAACCTATTAGGAGCAAACGTGGGCACTTATTTCAATTTGAAATACTAACTACCAAGTCAGATGTGTACAACAATTCATTCTTCCCCCACTCAATTAAAGCATGGAATAATCTTCATTCTACAATAGTCACACAATCAAACCCAATTAAATTTAAGACAGGTCTTCTTCAAAAATATCCTTCTTAAGTCCATCCTCTGCCACCTCCAGTTTAAATTCCATGCGGAATATTTTGGAGGACCAAAAACCAAGACTAATGACTCTGTGTCCACACCAACCAATCAGAAGTCATCTGTACTATTCCCATTTGCCAGCACTGAGTTTGTAGCTTTCTATGCCTTGGAAATATAAATGTTCATCTTGGTATGCCTTACAATTCATGACAGTTCTCTCTTCCATTACCTGCTCAAGCAGTGTGTTCATTCATTATCTCTGGCTTGCTGACCCATATTGTTTCTTGATTGACTAACACTTATATCTTAAAAGACTCACTTTTTACATCAAACCCACTTCAGTCTTTCACCCTCCCTATCTTCTCCATCTCTATAGTTTTGCATTCGATGAATCTTAACTTACTGATCATCTCCAAAGTTAATCATTCCATCATCAGCACTTATCCCTTCAGTTCCTAAACTCAGGAATTCTCTTCTGAAGCAGCTACTTCTCCAACACAATCAACAACTGCTGGAAACTGTCAAGTCTGGCAGCATCTGTGGAAAAGGAAGCAGTCATTGTGTCAGACTGCAAACCTTTCACCAAGTGCTCCCAAATCTCTTCTTATAGAGTGTAGAACAGCACAACAGAGGAGAGACCCTTTGGCGCAAAATATCTGCACCAACATAATGCCAAACTAAATTAAACATCTTCTGCCTGTACATAATGAATATTACCCCCAACTCTATGCATATATAAAGTACATTTATTATCAAAATATGTATGCAGCATACAACCCTGAAACTTATTTTCCTCACAGACAGTCATGATACAAAGAACTATGGAACAAACCAATTCAAAGAAAAGCATCAACCCTCACCCACTTGGAAAAAATCATGTGAACAGCAACAGAAAAAAAAGAATGGAAACACAGAATATGAAACACAAAATCAAAAGGCACATGTCAGTTCAGTTCAACCTTCATTATCTGCAGGCTGCTTTGATTCAAACATTGCCCGGAAGTAGCAACCACTTAAATGCTACTATTGCATCTCCTCTCACCACTGTGCTGGCAGCCCATTCCAATCACTTACTGTGTATATAAAAACTTCCTCTTTACATCTCCTTGAAACCTTCTTTCTCTCACCTTAAATGCATGTCTTCTATGGTTTGACATTTCTACCTTGGCAAAGCAAAATGATTCTGATTGTTTCTCCTTTCCCTGCCTCTCACAATTTTATAGGCTTCTATTAAGTCTCCCCTTAGCCTCCAATGTTCCAGAGAAAACTATCTTTAGCCTGCCAGCTTCCTTTTTTTTCGAAATGTAACAATGTTTTGATCACGTCTCTTATTTCTTTGTTTGACTCTTATTTCCACTTTTTAAAATCTCTGCAAAGTATTATGATATGTTTAAATACATTTGTTAAGAGGCTGGAGAAGATGTAACTAAGTGAGAAAGACATAAATGGTACATTGTGAAAAGAATCAACCAGTCTTGAATGGGTTAGGTTAGCTGAGGAGACAAATAAAGAAGGGGCTTGATGTACATCTTTAAATATTTCAGTGTTTCCTCCTAAAAATAATGTCAATCTGGTTTATGATAAAGCTAAATGCACAAAATGCTGGAGGAACTCAGCAGGTCAGATTACTTCTATGGAAATGAATGAACAGTTGAAATTTCAGACTGAGATCCTTCTACAGGTGATGCACCATCAATAACTCTCGGAGACGGGAGGTGAATTATAGGCTTTTATTAGCAGCAAAAGGGAGCACGGCATCTCGGAGACTGAGGGAGGAGCAGTGCCTCCAATCGCCTTTATACAGGGGTCTGTGGGAGGAACCACAGGAGCAATCAGCAGAGGGGCGTGTCCAGACAGGTATACATAGTTTACCACAACAGGATTGAGAAGAAAGGGAGAAGACACCAGAGTAAGAAAGGTGGGAGGAGGGGAAAGAGGCTTGCTAGAAGGTGATAGGTGAAGCCAGGTGAGAAGGAAAGGTGTAGGACTGGAGAAGAATGATTCTGAAAGGAGAGGAGAGAGGGCCATAGGAGAAAGGGAAGGAGAAGAGGAACTAGGGGAAGTAATACATAGGTGAGAAGAGGTAACAATTCAGTGGGGGATAGAGAAAGGGGATAGGAAATTTGATAAAGTTGTATTTTGAGCACAAATAAATAAATTCCTACAATTAACTTTATGAAATAGAAAGTGGATCAGAAAAGGGAGTAAGAGATATGATAAAATAAAAGACAATCCGTGCCTCAAAGAGGATCTGCAATATGAAGAAAAATAGTAAAAATCTTCTGCAGACACCAGAATAATAAAAGGAAACTCAGAATGGCGGTGGTTTGCAGAAGGTGACCAGAAGGATCTGAATGCAAATGTCTTGAAAAACTTATTTGTTTTTGTCTGGAAATGTCTGGAAAAAATGCATTAGTATTTATCAGTGAGATTAATAAAGTGTAATGCATCAGCAACACAGAATTTGCATTACGACTTTTATGCATAGGAGGGGTGAGACAAGTGTTACGTGAAGTGATAATCCAGTCACACCAGAGTGAGCATAGATATTGCAGCACACAGTACAGGGCCTTTGGCCTACGAAATTGTGCCATTGTGCCAAGAGGATAACATTCTTAATCCAAGTGGACTGCATTTTCATATTTTAAAGAATCCCAGATTGAGATAGTGAGGGCACTATGGAAGACTGATGTGATGCCTTTATTTAACTAGAGACAAAGAACAAACCAGTAAGTCACAGCAAAAGCTTGTTCTATAATGGTTCCTTTAACATTGTACAACAATACATCAGAAGAATTACTGAGCACAAGCTGACACAGATTACATTTGACATTGGAAAATGAAAGGCTGGCATGAGGAAACATCCTGTAGGAGGGAAAGAAGGTAGAGCGGTATCAAGATTTTGAGAGGAAGGTCTAGAATTGGTGCTGTACACTTCTATGTAACTTTGGATGAAGGCAACTATCTGTGAAGGATGAAGGGAGTCAGAAAGAACAGCAGACCTTAACTGGAGGAATGCGGCAATCTTGGGTGGTCATAGAAATGAATAAAAATACAACGGGAAAGGTTATGATCTATTTCAGATCATAGCATGAGAAGAATTTTAAGCTGATGTGTATCAGGACTGGGAGCCAAATTAGACCAACAATGGAAAGGTACCCAGTATGATTTAGAATACTTACAAGAGATCTGTATCATTATTGTCATATGTAATAATGTCTCTGCCATTTCATTTTTGGAAGTATGGTCGCAATTCGCAATGCACTGAAAGAATCAGGACAGCCACTTTGTGCACAGAAAGCTCCCAGACACAGAAATGCAATGAAATTCAAATGGTTGATTCTAACCAGGTAATCTAATTGACACAGAAAGAGAAGCAAAACAGAAAAGTTCTGATTCATTTTGGAAATGACTCATTTTTGCACTGGCTTGTTCATTTTAACTTTGAAAAGGCCTTAGGAATGAGGGAAACTGTCTCCTGTACTCTGAGGGAAGACGGAACATATCTGGTGCTAACTGTGACTGTAAACAACACAACAGTTAAAATTGGATTGCTTCACTGATCTGACATCGCTTAACGCTTCAGAGCACAGTGGATGGTTTGGTTTATCCTGTAACCTGCTGCCTATTAATGTGTTTTCCAATGAGGCCAATAATCGTTCTGGAACTGGGAGGCAGTGATTTTCCTTCTTAATATTTAAAAGACTTTTACATTTGAATCGCAATGGGGTTATCTTGTAAGCAGCTGTCATCAGAAGCTTTTGTATAAAGATTAGCAATTTTCTAATCCTGATCTGCCTGTAGTGGATGTGATTTCTACTACTGATTTCCAACATAGTAAATATTGCTGTTGAATATTATACAGTGATATACAGTACTGGAGATTCATCTTTTTTTTTAACCTCAACTAATGTACTCCAGCAAATTAAAGTCATAGAGACATAGAACATTACAGCATATAAACAGGTTCTCTGGCCCATCTAGTCTGTGCCGAACTGTTATATTGCCTAGAACTATCGACCTGCAGCCGAAGCATACCCTCTATGCCCTCTATGCCCTTTCCATCCAAGTACCTATCCAACTTTTTATTTGAAATCGAACATGCATGCACCACTTCTGCTGGCAATTCGTTCCACACTCTCACCACACTCTAAGTGAAGAACTTCCCCTTCATATTCCACTTAAACATTTCACCTTTCTCCCTTAACCCATGACCTCTATTTCTATTCTCACACAACCCCATGGAAAAAAAAACCTGCTTGCGTTTACCTTATCTTTCCCCCTCATAATCTTTACCAAATCTCCTTTATTCTCCTATGAGCCATAGAATAAACCCTTAACCTATTAAATCTTTCCCATTAAGATATCTATTTCTGTCTCTCTGTCTCTCTCTCTCTCCTCCTGCTCTCTCTCTCTGACTTTTTTCCTCTCTCTCTCTCCTTCTCTCTCCCCTTCTCTCTCTCATTTACATTGTGTAATGTACTGTCACAAATGTAAAAGTTTTATATTTACTTTCTATTTCTCAGTCACTCTCTCTCTTTCTCTTTCTATATATATGTATATATCTTTCTCTCTTTCTCTTTCTTTCTCTCTCTGTTTCTCTTTTTTCTCTCTCTTTTGTTCTCTATTTCTTCCCCTCTCCTCCCACTTTCTCTCTCATTTACACTGCGTAATGTACTGTCACAAATGTAAACGTTTGCTTCACTGTTTCTACATTCTGCCTATATTTATGTTATCATGAATAAAATCCATTTTTAAAAAATAAAACAAGGATATGTGACCTGGAAAGCCTCAGCAGGATATGGGCCAAATACAGGTGAATGAGATTAGCTTAGGTAAGCTCCATGGTTGGGATAGACAAGGTGGGCCAAATGGCTTGTTTCCATGCCAATTATCTTTATGACTTTAGGTCTAATTGTGTGATGTTTGGGCACAGATTATCAAATGAACTAATTTTGCTTCCAGGGCTATACAAGTAAGTCATTAGTTGAGTTGTTCAGAACCACCATGTGTCTAGCTACAGTAAGTCATAGAACCACACCTTCAGATGGTAACCTACTCCATCTTTCTCACATTAGAACATAGAAGAGTTCAACCCGGGACGGGCCATTCAGCCCACAATGTTGTGCCAATCTTGAAGCAGATTTATGCTACAGTCCTCCTCCTTTTCAGCACCATATCCCTCCATTCTCTTCACATTCACAGGTCTTCTCAAAATCTTCTTAAACTCCACCTGACTGTCTGCTTCCACCAGTACCATTGGCAATGCATTCCAGTCACCTATCACTCTCTGCATCAGAAAACACAATTTCCCCTCTCGTCATCTTTAAACCTTCCCTCACCCCAACCTTAAAAAGCATGTCCTCTGGTGTTTGGCAATACTATAAGGGGGAAAATATCCTGACTGTCTATTCCTTCCATAACTGAAAAAAAAATCTCAATTACATTCCCCCATCAGCCTCCATCACTCTGGGGCAAACAATCTAAATCTGTCCAAACGTTTCTTATAACTCATAACCTCTAATTCAGGCAGCATCCTGGTAAACCTCTTCTGCACCTCTTCACATCCTTCACACAACGGAGTGACCAGAACTGAACGCAATGTTCCAAGTGCAGTCTGACTGAGGGTCAATATAGCTACAGAATGGCCTCCTTACTCTTATACCCAACAGCCCTACCACTTAAACAAAGCATATTCTATGCCTTCTTTACCAGCTTATTGGTCAGCATAGCTACTTTAGGTAAAGTATGGACTGCCCCAAAACCCGTAACCATCCCCACCCCCACTCACTAATCACATACTGCAAACAATTCAATATTGAAGTTTATTTATCAAGTGTACAGTATATCGAAACACACAGTGAATGCATTGTTTGCATTAGCAACCAACACACCCAAGTGTCTGCACAGAGCAGCCATTCTTGTGTCAACCTAGCATGCCCACAATGCTTGGGAGAATAGCATATTTTACAACAAAAACAGAACCAGCAACAAGCTCTATTCCTCCCTCCTGTCCATGCACATACTCCCAGACAGGCCACCTTCTTCAACCTCCAGCCTCTAGCAGACTTGGATTTGAACTTGGACTCACAGACATTGGGACTTCACCTACCACTGTGGACTCGAAGAGATTTGCAGACACAGAGCTGTGGCCAAAGAGACTCAACTTCCAGACCCTCTGTTCAGTCCCTGGGTCTCAATCCTTGGCAGCAATCCCAGGATCACTGATCACTGAATGTAAGGCTTCAAGCTCTGGACTCACCGATAACAGGACCATGAACACAAGGCCTCGAACTTCAGTCTCACCAATTTGCAAACCCATCAAGACAGCTGCTCGCATGATATGCCAAATCCAACCTGCCGACAATTTACCAACATTGGGGGAGAGTGCCAACCAGCCTCTGTTCATGCCGGTCTGCTGGATCAACATCTAGCTTGGTATCCTGTCCAGTCCCACATATGGACCATGTCCAAGTCATTGGCTTTTGAACATGGAATGTGGAGACTTAAGACTCTAACCTGCCTTCTAATTCCCCGACAAAGCTGTCCTAAACCCTAACCCGAACCTTAACTCCATTTCTGTCCTCAAAGCCATCTCCACAAACCCAAAAAAATAGACACAATTCCAAGAGAATTTATCAGAAATTCTTGGTCAAAAGGGAAGTCACCATCGGCTCTTCCCTCCAAATCAGGAGTTGATGGGTTCAAGACTCACTGTGGTCAGTATTGAACGCACCACTACATGACATGGAATTAAGAGTATTAAAGACCAGAAGGTGGTAAATCTGTGGAATTCGTTGCCACAGCCTGCTGTGAAGGGAAGTCATTGTGTATATTTAAAGAGTTTGATAGGTTCCTGATTAGAAAGGGGGAAACATCAGGAGGATGGGGTTAAGAGGGAAGAACAAATCAGCTATGGATGAATGGCACAGCAGACTCAATAGGCTGAATGCCCTAAATCTACCAAATTCTGCTCCTGTGTCTTATGGTGTTATTGACATTTGAGCTCAACAATCCAGCCTAAGCTCCCTGCAGTGCTGAGGGTTGCAGTTCTGTGTTAGAAGAATTCCCACTAGAATGTGCTGATAAATTATGTTTAAGGTGTGAAAAAGCAATTTTAATAAAGAAGCAACCTTTCAAGCCAACTGTTATCACCTTTGCATTTGCATGATGAAAGAGTTCTTTGAATACGCAAGTGCTTAATCTGTCATATATCGATCTGTCCTGTTGCAATTATGCAGTGTTGCACAACATGCAACACACGAGCCACACCTGAACCTTGCAGTGTTTCCATCCAATCTGCCTCAGTGGCCCGAGCTGGTCCTAGAAACCATCTGTTCATAACTGATTGGCCTGAAATGCATTTTGTTTGTTGGAATGACTCAATCAGAAGCAGGCTCAAGTGTTGCAAAGCAATAGTAGACATTTAAAGACTTGCTCCACAAGGTTTTAGTCCCTGTTCATTGATCTTTAATTAGGTCATTTAAAGATTAGCAGAAACCAAAAGCCATGGATGAACTAGGAGGTACATCATCTGCTGAAGCCTAGATCTGTGGCATTCAAATCTAGTGACCTAGGTCTGTACCAGAAAACCAGGTGTGATTTGTGGAGGGCTATTTCAAGGGTGAAGAGACAATTTCAAACGAGGTTGGAGGCAACATCGGATGTACGACAACTCTGGCAGGGCTTGCAAGACATTACTTCCTACAAAGTGAAACACAATAGCATGAATGGAGCTTCACTACTAGATGAACTCAATGCCTTCTATGCCCACTTTGAAAGGGAGAACACAACTAGAGCTGTGAAGATCACTGCTACCCCTGATGATCCTGTGATTTCTGTCTCAGAGGCCAATGTTAGGCTCTCTTTAAAGAGAGTGAACTCTCATAAAGCACAAGGTCAAGATGGAGTACCTGGTAAAGTGCTGAAAACCTTTGCCAATCAACTAGCAGGAGTTTTCAAGGACATTTTCAACCTCTCACAGCTATGGGCGGAAGTTCCCACTTGCTTCAAAAAAGGCAACAATTATACCAATGCCTAAGAAGTATAATGTGAGGTCCTTAGTGACTATCACCCGGTATCACTCACATCAACAGTGATGAAATGCTTTGAACTCCTATGAACTCCTGCCTCAGCAAGGACCTGGACCAATTGAACTTTGACTATCGCCACAATAGGTCAATGGCAGATGCAATTTCAATGACTTTCCACACGGCTTTAGACCACCTGTACAACAACACAAACACCTACGTCAGGATGCTGTTCATCGACTATAACTGAACATTTAATACCAGTATTCCCATGATCTTCATCGAGAAATTGCGGAACCTTGGTCTCTATACCTCCTTCTGCAATTAGATCTTCGAATTCCTAACTAGAAGACCACAATCTGTGCGGATTGGTGATAACATATTCTCCTCGCTGATGGTCAACACCAGCGCACCTCAGGGGTGTGTGCTTAGCCCACTGCTCTACTCTCTGTATACACATGACTGTGTGGCTAGGCATAGCTGAAATACGACCTATAAATTTTGTAATGATAACAATCATTGTTGGTAGAATCTCAGGTGGTGATGAGAGGGCGTACTGGAGAAAGTTGTGCCAACCAGTGGAGTGGTGTCGCAGCAACAACCTGGCACTGAACGCCAGTAAGATGAAAGAGCTGATTGTGGACTTCAGGAAGGGTAAAATGAAGGAACACATACCAATCCTCATAGAGGGTTCAGAAGTGGAGAGAGTGCGCAGTTTCAAGTTCCTGGATGTCAAGATCTCTGAGGATCTAACCTGGTCTCAACATATTGATGTAGTTATAAAGAAGGCAAGACTGCGGCTCTACATTATTAGGAGTTTGAAGATATCTGGCATGTCAACAAATACACTCAAAAACTTCTATAGATGTACCGTGGAGAGCATTTGGACAGGTTTCATCTCTATCTGGTATGCCACCACTACTACACAGGACTGAAAGAAGCAGCAAAGGGTTGTAAATCGAGTCAGCTGCATCTTGGATACTAGCCTACAAAGTATCCAGTGCATCTTTGGGCAGCGTCCATTATTAAAGACCTCCAGCACCTGAGGCATGCCCTTTTCTCACTGTTACCATCAGGTCGGAGGGACAGAAGCCTGAAGGCACACACTCAGTGATTCAGGAACAGCTTCTTCCCTTCTGTCATCTGATTCCTAAATGGACATTGAACCATTGGATGCTACCACACTTATTTTAATATAACATATTTCTGTGTTTTGCACTTTTTAACATTTATTCAGCATACGTATACAGTTATTTATTACTATTATTTTTATTTTATTTTATTTATTTTTCTCTTCTATATAATGTATTGCATTGAACTTCTGCTGTTAAGTTAACAAATTTCACGTCACATGCTGGTTATAATAACCCTGATTCTGATGCTGCTGACCAATCAGAGTGAGTCCATAGGAGTCACTGCAGATATCATAGAGTGGGAAGAAGTTCTGTAGGCAGAGTGGAGTCTTGATTTATGAAAGAGTAAGGAAGAACTAAGGATGGTATGAAGGACAATGAAAGCAAGGGTGTTGGTTATATCAGGGTAAAATAATTGATAATAAAGTTTGAAGGTACTGAGAGTCATGAATGGAAAAATGCTGCTTTATTACATTAAATAAAGAGATTCCACTGAACGTTTATCATAAATGGCCTTAAAAGTATTGGATTGTTTCATAGATTCATACAACTTAAAAGGAGGCCATTCCACCCTTAGGCTCACTTATTGGTCACCTTCCCCACTCACTTCCTTGTAAGCTGTTCTCTCCCACATGCACATCATAGAACACAGAGTGCACCACAGAAACAGAGCGTTCAGCCTACCTTGTGCCAAACAAGTTAAAACCCTTTCTCAAATAATCCATTCTGCCTACATTATGCTTGTATCGCTTGAAACTCTGCAAATTTATGTGCCTATCAAAGAGCCAAATAAATACGTATACATGTCTCAGTAACAAGTACACCATTTTGGATACTGCTGGTGGAGGGATGACTCTGTAGCCGGCTCTGAGGCTCAGCAGGGAAGGGTAAAGTCAGGCAGAGTGGTTGTGATAGGAGACTCAATAGCTAGGGGGACAGACAGTAGATTCTGTGGCTGCAAAAGAGAATTCAGGATGGTGTTTTACCTCTCAGGTACTAGTGTCAAGGAGAACACAGAGCAGATGCAGAAGATTCTCAAGAGGGAGCCTTGCAGCCACACATCGTGGTCCACATTGGCACAAATGACATAGGTAGAAAAGGGAAGAGGTCCTGTGCAGTGAGTATAGGACATTAGGGAAGAGGCTGCAGAGCAGGATCCCCAAGGCTACAATCTCTGGATTGCTCCCGTTAACATGTACTAGTCAGGGCTGGAATAGGATGGTAGTACAGATGACTGAATTGCTGAGCAGGTGGTGTAAGGGGCAGGGTTTCAGTTTTCTTGTTCAGTGGAATTTCTTCCAGGGAAGGTGTGACCTGTACAAAAAGGGCAATTGTACCTGAACCTGAGGTGGACCGATAGCCTAATGGGTCGATTTGCTAGCTCTGTTCGGAAGAGTTTATACTGTTGGCAGTGGGATAGGAATCAGAGTGATGGAGCTGAGAATGGGACAATTGGTTTACAAGTCAATGCAATGTGTAGTGAGACTGTGAGGATGGCCGATGATAGGGAAAAAATTCAGTCAGTGGGATGAGTTGAATTGTAACATGGGGGAAAATGGGTTGATGAATACAGGACTGAAGTTGAATGCACTCAGTTTATGGAATAAGGGAGATGATCTTAAAGATTGGCATGGATGATGTGTGGGCGAAAGTCGTGGCTGAAAGAAGATCATAGTTTGGAGCTTAACATCCAATGATGCACATTGTATCAAAAGGACAGCCAGGAAAGTGGGGTGGCTCTGTTGGTAAAGTACATGATCAAATCCTTAGGAAGAAGAAACATAGTATCTGAAGTTGTAGGATCATTGAGAGTACAGTGAAGGAACTGCAAGGGTAAAAAGACCCTGATAAAAATTGTATACAGGGCTCCAAAGAGTAGCCAGGATATGGGGTATAAATTTAACAGGAAATAGATAAGACATGTATTAAGGGCAATGTTACAATATTCATGGGGGATTTCAATATGCAGGTAGATTTGGAAAATCAGGTTAGTGCTAGATCAGAAGATAGGAGTTTGTAGAATACTATAAGATAGCTTTTTACAACAGCCTGTGATCGAGCCCATCAGTGGCAAGGTAATTCTGGATTGGGTGTTGTGTCATGAACCAGATTTGATTAGAGATCTTAAGGTAAAGGAACCCTTAGGAGGCAGTGATCATAATGTGATAGAATTCACCCTAGAGGTTGTGAGGTAGAAGATAAAGTCAGATATATCAGCCTTAAGTGGAGTAAAGGGAATTACAGAGGCATGACAGAGGAGCTGGATGAGGTTGTTTGGAAGGGGTTGGAAGCAGAGATTGCAGTAGAACAGCAATGGCTAGAGTTTCTGGCAGCAATTCGGAAGGTGCAGGATAGGTACATCCCAAAGATGAAAAAGTATTCTAAAGGGAGGATGAGACAACGGGAGCTGACAAGAGAAGTCAAAGACAGCATTAAAACAAAAGAGAGGGCATATAATACTGCAAAAACTAGTGGAAAGTTGAACAATTAGGAAGCCTTCAAAAACTAACAAACGTCAACAAAAAAAATATGGAGAGAAAAGATGAAATTTGAAGGTTAGCAAGCCAATAATATTAAAGAGGATACCAAAAGTTTTATTCAGACATATAGAGAGTAAAAGAGAGGTGAGAGTCAATATAGGACTGTTGGAAAAAGGTGCTCGAGTGGTAGTAATGGGGACAAAGAAAATGCGGAAGAACTTGATAAGTATTTTATGTCGATCTTAACTGTAGAAGACAATAGCAGTGTGCCAGAAGTCCGAGAGTGTCACTGGGCAGAAGTTGGTATTAGTAAGGAGAAGGTGCTTGGAAAGCTGAAAGGTCTGAAGATAAGTAAGTCACCTGGACCCTAGGGTTCTGAAAGAGATAGCTGTGGAGATTGTGTAGGCATTAACAATGATCTTTCAAGAATCAATTGATTCAAGAATGATTCCAGATGATTGGAAAATTAAAAAGGTTACTCCACTCCTTAAAAAGTGAGGGATGCAGAAGAAAGGAAATTATCGGCCTCTTAGCCTGGTTTCAGTGGTTGGGAAGATGTTGGAGTCCACTATTAAGGATTAATTTTCAGGATACTTGGAGGTGCATGATAAAGTAGGCCAAAGTTAGTATGATTTTCTTAAGGGGAACTCATTTCTGACAAATCTGTCGGAATTCTTTGAATTAATAACAGACAAAGGAGAATCAGTGGAAGATGTTTATTTGTATTTTCAGAAGGCTGTTAACAAGGTGCTGCACATAAGGCTGCTTAACAACATAAGAGCCCCTGGTATTACAGGAGAGATACTGGCTTGGATTTTACTTGCTTGGATAGAAGAATGGCTGACTGGCAGGAGGCAAGAAGTCATAATAAATGGGGCCTATTATTTTTGGCTGCTAGTGACTAGTGGCTTTCCGCAAGCATCGCTATTGGGACCGCTTCTTTTCACATTTTATGTCAACAATTTGGATGATGGAATTGATAGTTTCCTGGCCAAGTTTGGAAAGGATGTAGGTAGTGTTGAGGAAGCAAGTAATCTGCAGAAGGACTTGGATAGATTGGGAGAATGGGCAAAATTGTCCTGGTTGGAATATAGTGTAGGAAATTGTATGGTCATGAAGGTAGAAAGAATAAAGAAGTAGACTATTTTCTAAACAGAGATAAAATTCAAGACTCAGAGGTGTAAGGAGATCTGGGAGTCCTTTTGTAGGATTCCTGAAAGGATTACTTGCAGGTTGAGTTGGAGGTAGGGAAGGCAAATGCAATGTTAGTTTTCATTTTGAAAGGACAAAAATATAGGAGCAAGGATGTACTGGGGAGGATTTATAAAGCATTGGTTAGATTGCACTTGGACTATTGTGAACAGTTTTGGGACCACTATCTAAGAAATGGTGTGCTCACATCAGAGAGAGTCTAGAAAAGGTTCACAAGAAGGATTGTGGGAATTAAAAGTTCAACATATGAGCAGCAGTTGATGGCTCCTGGAGTTTAGAAGAATGGCAGAGGATCTCATTGAAACTTGGATAGAAAGACCTGGATAGAATGGATGTGGAGAAAATGTTTCCTATATTGGGTGAGTCTGGTACCAGAGTGTACAGCCTTAGGATAGAGTGACATCCATTTAGAACAATGATGAGAAGGAATTTCTTTTGCAGGGGGTATATTTCAAGAGGAGGTTCATAGGTTCTTGGCTAGTCAGGCTGTCAAAGGCTATAGGGAGAAAGCAGGAGAATGGGAATGAGACGGATAATAAATCAGCCATGATGGAATGGCGGAGCAGACTCAGTGAGGCGAGTGCCTAATTCTGCTCCCATGTCTTCTGGTCTTATGCTTTAAATGCCATTCGACCCGTCTTACCTGCCTCTACCTAAACCCCTGGCAGTGCATTGCAGGCACCCATAACTCTGTCAAAACTTGCCCTGCATATTTCTTTTGAAATTGTTCTTTCTCATAATAAATGCCAAAATCCTTAACTCTCTCTCAATGCTCTTAATGTCACATGAAACAGACATAAGTACTGTAGCCAATTATTCTATCAATCAGAATGTTTTTAGAAGTGGGAAGGAACAGGAACAAGAACATTTGCAGTCATAGGGAGGACGTAAGAAACAGAGGTCAGAATTGAAACTGGGTTACAAGGTATCTGAGATACAACCATAACTTGCTACACAACTATGCCACGTGTTGTAACTGTAACACCATAAAGCTATAAGACATAGGAACAGAATTAAGCCATTCAGCCCATTGAGCTTGTTTCACCATTTGATTATGGCTGATTCTTAACCTTCTCAATGTCAATCTTGTTTGACACTCCATAACCTTTGATACCCATACTAATCAAAAACCTATTAACATCTAGTTTAAGTATACCCAATGACTTGGTCTCCACTGCTTTCTGTGGCGATTAATTCCACACATTCACCATCCTTTGGCTAAAGAAATTCCTCTTCATCTCTGTTTTAAGGGACATCCTTGTATTTTAATACTGCCCTTTGTTTTTCTCAAGCTTGAGGAGTCTCTTCCCCTCCACCAGCAGTGCTGAAAGATCCATGATCCATTGACCATCTCATCACTCCCAGATTTTTGCACTAGTTATTTATCTTATAAATGATAGTAATTGTATGTCCTACACTCTACTTCTGCAGCAAAGCAACAGATTTCATTCCATATATGGTAGTGTTTGATAACAAACTCGATTCTGATTTTGATCATAAAATGGAGGAATACTTTTCATGAATAAGAAGGATATCTGTTGAACAGCAGTAGTGGGTGTAGGGTATGCTACCTATCAACTACAGCACAAAATAATCTTGCCAAGATTTTTATAAGTACCTCCTACACTTGTAAGCTCTACCATCTAGAAGAATAATCACAATAGATGCCAAAATACCGCTGCTAGCAAATTTCCTCCAGACTTGTGAATATGTTGTTGATCATTCAAATCATGGAGTTACCCATCTCATGGTACTGTGGAGGGGGAGGTTCATCTGAAAAATTACCACTGCTCAACAAAAAAAGTTCAACATCACCTTCTCTTGGGCAGTTAGGATTGGGCAAAATGTACTGGCTCCCCAATAATGCTTACATCCTATAAATTAATAAAAAAAAATTTGTTCCTCATCAGATTGTTCTGGAAGACTGATCTGATGGACCCTTGACATCATAATCTAACTCATTATGATCTTGTACCTATTGTCTGCCGGTACTGCATTTTCTCAAGGTTCAAAATTTAAACTACATTTATATTCAAATCATGTATACATTATAGAACTTTGAGACTCTTCTCCTTACATGCAGCCACAAGACAAAGAAGCCACAAAGAACCCATTAAAAAAGACAGCCAAATACCCATTGTACAGAGAATAAAGCACAAATCATGCAAACAATAAATGCAAGCAAGTAGGTATAAGACTTTATTCTGCATTCTGTTATTGTTTCCCCTTGTAAAACCTCAATGCACAGTTCTAATGAATGTATATAAACAGTATGTGAGATAGGTTTTTCATTATACTTCAGTACATGTGACAATTATTAATCAATTTACCCATTTACCTACTGAGAAGTTGTAGGTTCAAGTTCAGTTTATTGCCATTCAACTGTACACATGTATACCACCAAACTAGTCAATGTTCCTCTGGAACAAGGTGCCCAACACAGTGCATATCACTTCCACATATAAAGTATTATAACCACCAGTAAGCTAGCAAATAATAAGGTGCATTTGTAACACAAGTTAAAACGTAAACAGTATAACAGTACTGGTGCTTCATGTGTGATTTAACCAGCGTGGTGGTTGGGTGTTCAGTAGTCCTACGGCCTGGAGGAAAAAGCTGATTCCTATCCTAACAATTCTTGTCCTAAACAAGAAAAGAAAGAGAAATCCTGCAGATGCTGGAAATGCGGACAACACACGCACAAAATGCTGGAGGGACTCTGCAGGCCAGGCAGCATCTATGGAGAAGGGTACAGTCAGTCTTTCAGGACGAAACCCTTCGGCAGGACTGGATGGAAAAAAAAGCAGAGGAGTAGATTTAAAAGTTGGGGGTAGAGGAGAGGGTACCACCAGGTGACAGGTGAAACCTGGAGGGGGAGCTATGAAGAAAATTGCTCAGAAGTTGATCAGTGAAAGAGACGGAAGGCCATGGAAGAAAAAAAATGGGGGAAGGGACACTAGAGGGAAGCGGGCAAGGAGATGAAGTGAGAGAGGGAAAGGTGGATGGGAAATGGAGAAGGAGGCAGGTGGGGTTGGGGGCCAATACCATGAGTTTGAGAAGTTGATGTTCATGTCATCAGGTTGGAGGTCACCCTAAAGGAATATAAGGTGTTGTTCCTCCAGTCTAAGTGTGGCCTTATCATGAAAGTGGAGGAGGGCATGGATGAACATATCGGAGTGAGAATAGGAAGTGGAATTAAAAAGGGTGACCACTGGGAGATCCCACTTGTTTAACAGATGAAGTGTAGATACTTGGCAAAGCGGTATCCTAATCTACGTTGGGTCTCACCAATGTACAGGAGGCCACACCAATCACAATAAATGACCCCAACAGACTCACCAGTTAAATGTTGCCTCACCTGGAAGGACTGTTTAGTGCCCTGGACGGTAGTGAAGGAGGAGGTGTAGGTGCAGGTGGAGCACTTGTTCTGCTTGCAAGGATAAGTGCCAGGAGGAAGATCAATGGGGAGGGACAAATAGACTATGGAGACATGTAGGGAGCAATCCTTGTGGAAAGCAGAAAATGGGTGCAGGGAAAGATCTGCTTGGTGGTGGGATCCAGTTGGAAGTGGCGGAAGTTATGGAGAATTATGTGCTGGACGTGAAGGCTGGTGGGGTGGTAGGTAAGGACAAGAGGAACCCTATCCCTGGTAGGGTGGTGGGAGGATGAGATGTGTGAAATGGCAGAGATGCAGTTGAGGGCAGTGTTGATGGTAGAGGAAGGGAAGTCCCTTTATTTGAAAACTGAGGATGTCTCCTTCATTCTAGAATGAAAAGCCTCACCCTGAGAGCAGGTGCGGTGGAGATGGAGAAATCGAGAAAAGAGGATGGTGTTTATACAAATAGTAGGGTGGGATGAGTTGTAATCCAGGTAGCTGTGAGAGTCCGTGGGTTTGTGATAGACATATATGGATAAACTGTCTTTGAAGATAGAGACAGTAAAATCAAGAAAGAGAAGAGGTCTTGGAAATGGGCCATGTGAGGCAGGGTGGAAGTTGGAAGCAAAGTGGATGAAGTCGGTAAGTTCAGGAGGCAGCACCAATGCAGTCGTCGATGTAGCATAGGAGAAGTGCTGAACGGTCACCAGTATAGACTTGGAACATAGACTGCTCCATAGAGCCGACAAACAGGCAGACGTCGCTGGGATTCCTGTGAGTGCCCATGGTTACCCTTTTTGTTTGAAGGAGGTAAGAGGAGCCAAAAGAGGTAGAGGAGAGTGGTGGTGGAGGAGAACTGGTTAGGTCTGGAGTCCAGAAAAAAAGCTGAGAGCTTTGAAACCTTCCTGGTGGAGAATGGAGATATATAGGGACTGCACATCCATAGTAAAAATGAGATAATGGGGTCCAGGGAACTTGAAACCCTTGAAAAGATCAAGAGCGTTATGGATGTAGAAAGGAAGGGATTGAAATAGGGGGGATAAAACGGAGTTGAGGTAAGCCAATTTGAGTTCAGTGAGGCAGTTACAAGCTGAAACAATGGGTCTACCTGGACAAGTGGATGTTGGGTAGGAAACGGGAGGTGCAGGGTAAGGGAACTATGAAATTGATGGCAGTGGAAAAGAGATCCCTAGAGTCAGTAAGGTTGCTGATGGTGTGGGAGACAATGGTCTTGTTTTCCTGGACTTTCGGAAGGCCTTTGCCAAGGTGCTAGACGTGAGGCTGCTTAGCAAGATAAGAGCCCATGGAATTACAGGGGAGTTACTAGCATGGGTGGAGCATTGGTTGATTGGCAGAAAGCAGAGAGTGGGAATAAAAGGATCCTATTCTGGCTGGATGCTGGTTACCAGTGGAGATCTACAGGGGTTGGTGTAGGGACCGCTGCTTTTTATGATGTATGTCAATGATTTGGACAATGGGATTAGTGGATTTGTGGCTAAATTTGCCGATGATACATAGATAGGTGGAGGAGTGGGTAGTGTTGTGGAAACAGAGAGCCTGCAGAGAGACTTAGATAGTTTAGGGGAATTGGCAAAGAATCAGGAAAATGAAATACATTTCATTTGGAAATGAAATGGAAAGTGTATGGTCATGCACTTTGGTGGAAGGAAACGGGAAGACTATTATTTAGATGGAGAGAGAATTCAAAATGCAGAGATGCAAAGGAACTTGTGAGATCTTGTGCAGGATACCCTGATGGTTAACCTCCAGGAGGAATCATTGGTAAAGAAGGTGAATACAATGTAAGGATTCATTTCTAGAGGTATAGAATGTAAGAGCAGGGAATGATGTTGAGGCTCTATAAGGCACTCGTGAGACCACACTTGGAGTAGTGTGCACTTTTGGGCACCTTATTTTAGAAAGGATATACTGACATCGGAGAGGGTTCAAAGAAGGTTCACAAGAATGATTCCAGGAAGGAAAGGGTTACCGTATGAGGAATGTCTGGTAGCTCTTGGGCTGTATTCCCTGGAGTTCAGGAGAATGACAGGGGATCTCATAGAAACATTCCAAATGTTAAGAAGCCTGAACAGATTAGATATGGCAAAGTTTTTCCCTATAGTAGGGGAGTCTAGGAGAAGAGGGCACAACTTCAGGATTGATGGACATCTGATTAAAACATATGCGGAGAACGTGCTACAGACAGAGGGTGGTAAATCTGTGGAATTTGTTGCCATGAGTAGCTGCAGAGGTCAAGTCATTGGGTGCATTTAAGGCAGAAATAGATAGGATCTTGATTAGCCAGGACTTCAAAGGGTGTGGGGAGAAGGCAGGGGAGTTAGGATGACAGGAAGAATTGGATCAGCCATGGTTGAATGGTAGAGCATACTCGCTGGGCCAAATGGCCTACTTCTGCTCCTATGTCTTAGGGACTTAGTGGGGTCCTGTTCAAGGGGTAAGTAAGAGGAAGTGTCTGAGAGTTTGCGCTAGGCCTCAGATAGGTAGAGGTCAGTATGCTAGACTACTACTGCACCTCCCTTGTCTGCAGGTTTGAAGGTGAGGTTAAGATTAGTGTGGAAGAAGTGGAGAGCAGAGTCTACCCTAATGCTAAGGTAATGGTTGGGAGTCAAAGAGATTGTGGATGGATGGAAGGGATGTTAACAGCCTTGTGCCTGCGGCATTCCTGATAAATATCTCTATTAAGTAGAAGAGGGACCTTGATGATCCTTTCAGCAGTCCTTGCAATCCTTTGTGGACCCTTGAGGTGACAGATGCCTTACGATCCTCATATCAAATGTATTGATGCAGCTGGTCACTAAAAATTAGTTAGAATGGTGGAGGTCAGGGGTGGACCTCATTCACCTTAATCTCATCAGGAAGCAAAGATGTTTCTGTGCTTTCTTGACCAAAAAAGTGGTGTTTTTGCACTAGGTGATATCGTCTGTTATTTGCACTCCCAGAAACCTAGTGACCCTAACTCTCTCCACGGAGGAGCCATGTATGTGCAGTGAGGAGTGGTCAGCCTGCACCTTCCTAAAGTCCACAATCATCTCTTTGGTCTTGTTTACCTTGATACTCAAGTTGTCACCTGCACCTATTAATGGAAACAATATTAGCCCACTGCCCTACTCTCTCTATGCTCAGGACTGTAGTTCAGCACAGCTCAAATGCCATTTATAAATTTTAAATAACACCACTAAAACCTCAGATGGCAACGAGGAGGTGGACAAGAGTGAGATACTGTAGTCTGTCTAGTTGATTGTGTCACATTCAATGTCAGCAAGATCAAGGAATTGAAGTCTACACTCAACAACTCAGGAATAAATTCTTCCCCTCTGCCATCAGATTTCTGAAGAGTCCACAAACCCGTGAATACTACCTTATTATTCCTTTTGTTTCATAGTAATTTTATATCTTTCCACAGACTGCTGCTGCAAAAGAACAAACTTTGTGTCATAAATTGGGTGCTAATAACCTGATTCTGATTCTTGTTCTGTCATCATATCTGACCTTTCTTAGCTGAGGGACAACATTATCGAAATTCATCTTATGCTTATTGGGTTTTAGGAGCAATGATGGAAAATAAATCAATGATTATCCTCCAGTATAAAGTAAATCAATTTAATCATGTTTTAACAGTCCTTAAATTGTCAAAGAAACAGTTTAAAAGTAAAACTATTGATTCATTTCTAGTATGAAATTCAACCCTGTTTGCTCTTTCTGAAATTGGAATATTAAAAACTGAGTGCCAGAATTACTTTTACTCTATGACTCTGAGGTTGCCTGCCGATATTATATTTTATGCTGATCATATATGGATGATTATAGCGATGGATAAGCTTTATTTGTTACATACACATCAAAACATTCAGTGAAATGCTTTGTTTGTGTCAAATCAAATCAGCAAGGATTGGCCTGGGTCAGCCATAAACATTGCCACACTTCTGGTGCCAACATAGCTTGCCCACAACTTGCTAGCCATGTTCTTTGAGGGAGGAAACTGAAGCACCTGGAGGCAGCCCACTTGTCAATGGGAGTACTTAAAGCTCCTTGAAGGCAGCAGCAGGTATTGAATCTGGATCACTGGTCCTGTAATAGTGTTACGCTAATTGCTTCCCTACCGTGCAACTCCCTCACCATCAATATTTTGTGCGTCAACACTGACTAAAAGCGAGTCACGTAAATAACATAGGACATGAACAAGGTAGAGACTAGATTCCTTGCAGTAAGTGACACCAAAATGTTTTTCTGACATCTATAAGCAAAATTCAGTAGTACAATGGAGTGTAGTCTGCTTGCCTGAATGATTGAGGCTCCAACAAATCGTTGTAATCTGAATACCATCCCAGCTTATATCCTATAAAATACCCTAACAGTGAATACAGACCCAGAGCCATGAAACACTCCTTATATGATAAGCCTTTGATTCCCAGAATCATTTTTAAGAACCTGCTTTGAACCATTGATTCTGTCATTAAAATCTTTGCCATATAACGTGAAAAGAAGTAGTCCTAAAACCAACTCCTTGTCACCAGCATCCAACCAGTGAAGTCTCAGCCAATGCTCTATCCATGCTAGTGTCTTTCATGTAAAACCATGGGCTCTTAACTTTTTAAGTAGTCTCATGTGTGGAACCTTGTCAATGTCCTTTTGAAAATTCAAGTATGCAACATCCACTGATTCTCCTTTGTTTCTTCTACTTGTTATTTTTCTTAAAGAATTCCAACAGATTTGTCAGGGAAGATTTCCCCTCTAGGTAACCATGTTGACTTTGGTTCATTTATCATGCGCCTCCAAGTACCTTGAAACCATAAACTTAACAATCAGCTCCAACATATTCCCAATCACTGGGGTCAGGCTAACTGATCTATAACTTCCTTTCTTTCTCCTCCCTCCTTTCTTGAAGAGTGATGTGATGTATGCAATTTTCCAGTCCTCTAGAATCATGCCAGAAATATCAGTGGGTCTAAATCCTGAAGCAGCCCTCCCCAAGAGCATCTTCACATCAAGGACTGCAATGATTCAAGAAGGTGAACTATGACCTCAAAGCAATTCTAATGGCCTAAATGCAACCACTCCTGGGGTTGGAGTGACTCTCCTGGGGTCTGTGTGTGCGAGTGGGAGGGTTGGAGAAGGGGCTGTTCTGCTAATAGTATCTTGAACATGTGAAAATCTGCAGGTGCAGAAAATCTAAAGCAACACAAAATGTTGGAGGATCTCAGCAGATGAGGCATTCCTTTCCTGGAACGGAAAGCCACATCTCTGGAACCGAGTAAACAATTGATGCTTCAGGCTAAGATCTTGCTTTGGGATGGAGAGGGAAGGGAGGAGATGTCTGAATGAAAAGGTGGGGGGAGGGGGAGAAAGAGGCTGGCTGGAAGATGATAGGTGAAGTCAGATGGGTGGGAAAGGTCAGGGCCTGGAGCAGAAAGAATCCGATAGGAGAGGACAGAAGGCCTTGGAAGAAAGGGAAGTGGGGGGGAGCACCAGAAGGAGGGGGTGGGCAGCTAAGGAGATTTTCTGAGAGAGGGAAAACGGAATGGGGAATAGTGAAAGAGAGTCGTGACAATTACCAGAAGTTAAGAGGAGTTCTGTATTTCTGTGTATTGCTTTCATTTCCAGCATCTGCAGATCTTCTCTTTTTGGTGAGTGTAATCAGGTGATTTTCTTTGGTGAAATCTTTCCTTTGACTTGCTAACTTAGGTTCACTTTCAGATTCAAAATTTGGAAAATTGCAACTAATACTATTTCCGATGTAATAGCTCCCAATATTTCCAGTTAACATCCTGGAATTAGATAAGGGTATTAGTGAAGCACACCACGGAGATGCGGCAGTTAGTTCGACGCTATCGATGCTTGAGAGATTCTGGAGTTCCGGGTTCAATTCTGGTGCGGTTCTGTAAGGAGTCCCTGTACATCCTTCCTGGGGAATGTGTGGGTTTCCCCCAGGTTGTCCTGTTTCCTCCCATAATCTAATAATAGGTTAATAATCTTTGTATGTTGTCCTGTGGTTAGGTTAGAGTTAATTAGGGTTGTGGGGTTGCTGGGACAAATTGGCTCTAAGTGCCGGAAGGACCGTCTCTGCAGTGTCACTAAAATGAAAAAAAAACAAAATAAATTGTAGTAACTGTGGTATAGCATGTTAAAGACTATGTTAATGTTTGTATTCTTTCAATTTAATCAACAAAGTGCCAGGTCAACAAGCAACAGGAAATTAAATCTAATTTGGAGTCACCTTCTTTAATCTTCATGAAAGGCAATATATATAGCAAAAACAGTTTTGGTTGAAAAGAGGTTACCATTTTAATGTAAGGGATTTGTTGAAGCCATTCATCAGGAGACTTCAAGCTGATGAGCAAGGGTATCAAAAGGACTTCATCTTCCCAATCTAACAACGTTACCGATCTAACTAAGTAGAACCGTCAGATTATCTACAATTCTTTGTCTGGATTATCAAAGATTTGATTGGGACACAGAGAAGAAGATTGATTGACAAGCACATAATTGACTGCATCAGCTCATCCATACATAACTGGTTGTTCCACCGGACTTCAATGGAAATCACTAAGCCAATGTTTCTTTGTTGTCTGCAAGCACTTATTTTTGAAAAATATCAGGTAAAACAAAGCTGGTTGGTGAGTAAATCTAAGTCTGAAATAATTACATTTAGATTGACAAAGATAGGAATAATTATGCTGTCCTAATTCCCTTCTAGAGATCAGAGTTCCAGAGATCAAAACCTATGTCCAAAAAGTGTGATACCTTTTTTTTGGTTGTTGCTATAGAATGCCTCTAAATATGAAAACAAATCCCATGATATAAACCACATTGGTAAGATTAATTTCTGCAGATAATTAATACACCATAATTTACATTACAGATAAACAATCCTCCATCATATCATTAATTCTACTTTGTAAGAAATATGTTCATAATTGTACATTAATCTCTTGATTCTGAGTGTTTTCAAAAATATATCCAATTCAATTCTTGCTGCTTAATTTTAATGTTAATAGTTTATAAGTAAACTCCATTGGGTAGATTTAGCTTAATACATTAATTGATTGGTGTATTTTCCATCCTTTGGAATTGGCAGTAGAATTTGTTGGGGATTTATTCACAACCAGGGACCAATTGTTATATCTGAGAAAATTAATCCATAAACAGAATACATCAGCAAAACAGATGTTGGTTGAGATGAAACATAGTCTAACCATTGTAGCCACTTGTGTACAAAAAGAATGCTGAAAGAAAAAAAAAAGACTAATCAACCTTATAATCCATGTACTGGAAGGATAGTCCATCCGAATTTGGAGGCAAAACAGTGATCTCTTATATTTCTTGCCAGGGTTAACCAAACTAAGTTTTATAAAGTAACTTCATAGTGTTGCAGACAGCAGATGCTTGTTTGCAATTTGCCAACATGATAATGCAGCTAGCAGTATGTAAAACATGGCACAATATGCATGTCTTTGTGCCACCTTTTAATGAGACAATCTGGCCTGTATTAGTGAACACCTGGGCATATTTATGACAAAATCTTATAAGCCATTATTTGGGGTACTTTACATTTTAACAGCACTTGTGCTATTGGTTCCTCAGTTTGCTCAATTAATAGGTAATTCAATTTGGAATTCTGTTCTTGGTTGGAACTTCAATGCTCGCTTTGAATGAACAGCGCATGCATGAATTATTAAAAGGTGGAGAAGGTATTTTCAAGGAATGCACTCAAACTTATTCTCCTGGTTGGCAAATCCAGACCAGAGGTCATAGTATTAACATGAGAGGGGAACATTTAATAAGAACCTGAGAGCAATATTTTTTTACACAAATGATATCTATGTTGAATGAGCTCTCAGAGAAACAGTCATGTACATGGATTGGAAAGGTTTAGAAGGCTATGGATCAAAAATGGGTAATTAGTTTGTGTGGCACATCTTAGTCAGCAAGGACAGTTTGGTTGAAAGACTATGATAGGAAAACTAAATATCAGTGCATTTCACTTCACTTGACCACAGCGAACTTCCAGGATTTATAACTGAAGGATTAAATGAAAGCAAATTTTTTATCTTTGTGATTAAGAGATTATTATAGACAATATGAGTATAATTTTTATTAATGCATTCACCTGTTCAGTTAGCTAAGCATTGCGGTGAAAGCACATAAGACATAAAGAAATACTGCTGACCAGCAAAAGTGGTACAAGTTGGAAACTCTATATGATAATGTTTCCTCTGTGGAGCACCAGCACATAAAATACAGCTTCCCCGTTTGAAATTCACTGGTTTCGAAATAATCTTGAACAATGCTGTACTGGTCACTGTTATAAACAGTCTCAAGGATAAAAAAAATCATCCATAGTCATACAGCCTGGGGCACAAAAGAATTTGATTCTGAAATTCTGTTTTATCAAGTCAATGGAATTGAATTGCAAAGTAGAGTGCAACACACAAATGCAGTGATATTCCATGATTGGTTCATGTGACCAAAGACAAATTTGTATTCTAAATGCACAATGCGCTGACACCATTGGATACCAATGAGGCAGAGATCAGGCTGGTCTCCAAAGAGAATAATATGGAAAAAATGAAAAGATGATCAAAGCATACACAAAGTCAACGCAAGGGAATTCCCAAAATAAATTTGAGTAATTATTGTTCTACTTGCGAAATATGAATTGCTGTTGGATATACATTTTCCGTTCCTCATTGCCTTAAGGTGATGGTTAGCTGTCTTTTCGAGCTATGGAAGTTGTCCTGCTGAAGGCCATTTAATAGTTCTGTTGAATGAACCTCAGTGAGTTGCTGCAGAAGCTGTTCGAGACAGCTGCAGCTGTATTCAACTTGGGGGATGGAGGGAATGTTCAGACTATACACATATAATTAAGACAACTCTTGACTGTATATTTGAAGGTTAATACAACTCATCCAAAAAGTTCAGATATACAAAAAAGCAACAGTTGCTGACCAAAATATGAATTTGAACCTGAAGCATTGCCAATGGTTTGACCATATATAGCCCCTTAACTATACTTCATGGAGGGTGCCAGGGGAAATGTGATGATGAATCAGAGAACTATGTTACTCTGGATAGACTGCATTGTAAGCTAGAGAAAGAGACAGATGGCAGAAGGTTGGTTTGAAGAGCCACTTGATATTCTTATGCAATTGAACAGATTTGAATTGAGAATCAGGATGATTCATAGAATGTATATTCAATTACTTTTGTCAACCTCCATCATTTGCAATTATAAATTTGTGCAATTTGAACACATCACACTGAAAATTAATTATGGTTCCATTGGTATAAGAGAGGTTCCTATTAAACTCAATCTTCTTGATCATGAAGCCTAATACTCCCTAATATTAGATTATCAGACCACACCCTAGATTAAGGCTCAATCTTTAAGTATTATGTCAATAGTTAAGTGTAAGTTGAGCACTGATTAACGGAAAGAAAACTGACATTGTATCAGCTTCATAGAACAGCGTAAGGATTTGGTTCATTTGACCTCCACTTCCCAATACCTCCTTTCAACTCTTTTCATCTCTCCTTTCTATTCCTTCCTCTCTCATGTAACCTTCTCACACCTCACCACATGCATTGCCTTTACTCTCAGTAGGAGCAGGTTTAACATACTTTCGCTCTCTGGGCAGAAGAATTTCTCTCAATCTCCCCATTGGTGTCTGTCCTTTAGATATGAACAATAAGCGATGGAGTCTATTTGGAATCATCACTTACTGCAACAATATTTTAGAATCTCAAAAAAGCAAGTTCCTCCAAAACAAAATTTGCAAAACTGAATAAAACAGGAAAAATAACTGTCAAAGATGCCACATTCAACCAAGAACACTTCTGAGTAAAATAACATTGTATTGCTATCAATGAACTTATATAATATCCTCTGACAAAGGCTAATCATAGCAAAATTGTAAATATGAAAAGACCACATGATCTGTCAACCCCAGCATACAACAATTAACCATTTAATTGGTCGCATTCATAGACACTTTCCAATTAATTCGACCCTTGAAAGAGTTGAATAGCCTCAGATAGTAATGTCTAAGATAAAATAAAGCAAGGTTTCTCCTTCAAGCCTTAAGTGAAGTTTTAGAATATCAACCGAAAAACTGTGATGTATAAAATTTAATCTTTGATGAGTGCAAGTTAGAGAAAGCAGTATCAATTAAATAAAGTGAACTTGAAAATATAGAAATTATCCACAATAACTACTGTCGTTTGAACTTTATCAGACCCGATTCGCTAGCTTTTTTGAAATAAAACCAGGACCTATTAAAATAGTAGATAGCCGGATCTGATAAAGAAAAGAATAACTGGTAGGTACACAAATTTATTGTACACCAGATATGTCCTTTTTGTTAGTTTTATCACATTATCACATATCTGTAATTCTATTAATAGCAGTCTTTCCTTTAATGAAGGGAAATCAAACTGGTGAACCACTACTGACTTTCCTTAATAACACACTACATGCCCCAATGGCTTTAATGAAATTTCTTTAGATCAAACCTTCTTCTATAAAGAAAGGGTCAATGGATACTTTTTCCCATCTCCTTTGGTAATGTTTGTGCAAATCGGGCACACGTTGTTATATCTCACAAGATTAAATTTTATTGAAATTAAGAACAAACTCATATAGACTAAATCTATTTGATATAATGTGGCTGAAAATATTTCATCACACACTAGAAGAAGGATACACTTTTACAAACACTTGATAAAATCAACCTTTGCAAAAAAATGTAATTCTATGAGCTATTATTTATAGTGTGATGGAAGTGGAAATTGATTTCCATTCCAGGATGAAATTATCATTTCCTGGTTAGGCTGAGTTGTTCACCAATCTTGGCAATTTACTTGCAAACGTTTCGTCACCATGCAAGGAGACATCATCCGAGCGCAGTTAATGGTGGGGTGTGCTCCAAATGTTTGAGCTTTATATACTTATCAATCAGCTGATTGGTTGTCATTTCAGAAACTCACTTGTGATGAAGGGAAGAAATTTTGTTGCTGATTGGTTGTGCATTATGATTTGGAATTTTGCCTGCATTAGCTCATAAATAGGATTGAGGACTACATGCCTGTTTACAGAATTGTTCAAGGTAAACCATGCTTCTAGGAATTCTCTTGTATGCCCCAGGACTACTTGCAGCATGGTACTCATAGATGCCCAGTCCAATTTGTGTCCCTCTTGATCTTCATGGGTACAGATGAGAGAGAGTTGGTCATGCCGCTCTACAGCTAGTTGATGTTCATGAATCCTTGTGGACGGTTTTCTCCCAGTCTGGCTGATGTAATATTTGCTGCAGTCCCCACAATGGATTTTGTAGACTCATGAAGAATGAGAGGGGCACAAATCTGACTGCATATTAGTGAATGTCGTGGCGGAAGCAAACACATAGTATGCAAAAGAATTCCCGAAAGCATGGTTTACCACGAAGAATTCTGTAAAGAGACATGCAGACTTCAAAATTCCCCCATTCCTCCTTTTTCCCCTCAACTTCAGTAGCTAGAAGCAACTATAGCACTTTAGGATTATAAAGAAGCCAGAAAAGAACTCAAGAAGGGAACAAGGAAAGCCAGGAGGGGCCATGAAAATTCTTTGGCTAGCAGGATTAAAGAGAATCTAAAGGCATTTTCTACATCTATCAAGAGCGAAAGGATAACTCCAGAAAAGGTAGGCCCACCCAAGGGTAAAGGGGAGAAATATCTGCTTGGATGCAAAGGATATAGAAGATGTCCTTAATGATTATTTTACATCAGTATTTACCAAGGAGAAGGACATGCAGGATAGGTAGATTAATGCCCAGCATATTGTTATGCTAGGGTAATTTGAGATAAGGGAGTAGCTTGTGTTTGGTCTCTTAAAGAGCATTAAGTTAGATTGGTCTCCAGGCTATTGAGAGGGGAAAGAGGAAAGATTGCTGGGGTGTTGACCAAAATCTTTGTGTACTCTCTAGCATAGGTGAGGTCCCAGAGGACTGATGAGTAGCTAATGTTTTTCCATTATTCAAGAACGGAACCAAGGAGGGAAGTTACTGGAGAGAATTCTTAGGAAAAGGATTTATGAGCATTTGGAAAACCATGGCCTAATTAGGAAGAGCCAACATAGCTTTGTGCAGGGCAAGTTGTATCTTACTAACTTGATCCTAACAAGATAACTAGGGAGATTGATTAAGGTAGAACTATGGTTGTTTTTCTACATGGATTTTAGTAAGGTATTTGATAGGTCCCTTATAGGAGGCTCATCCAGAAGATTAAGATGCATGGGATCAATTGTGAATTGGCTGTTTAGATTCAGAACTGACTTGGTCATGGAAGACAGAAGGTAGTAGTCAATGAGACTAATTCTGGCTGGAGGTCTATGATTAATGACATTCCACATACATGTGTATTAGGGCCTTTGCTGTTTGTGATGTGCATAAATGTCCTGGATTAAAATGCAGATGGGTGGTTTGGTAAATTTGCAGGCAGTATGAAGATTGGTGGTGTCATGGATAGTGTAGGAGATTAGCAAAGAATGCAGTAGGATAGAGACCAGTTCAAGATATGAGAGGAGAAATGGCATATGGAGGTTAACCCAGCTAAGTGTGAAGTGTATATTGGTAGGTCAAATGTAAAGAAATATTGTTAACAGTACTGGTGAGCAGAGGGTTCTTCGGCTTCAAGTTCACAGCTCCATGAAGCTGCACAGGCTGATAGGGTGGTTGGGAAGGTATATGTAAAGCTTGCCTTTAGTAATCCAGACATAGAGTTCAAAAGTCAGGATTTATGGTACAGCTTTATAAAACCCTAGCTAGGCTGTATCCTGTGCATTTCATACAGCTCTAGCCACTCCATTATAGGAAGGATGTTGAGGTTTTGGAGAGGGTGCAGAGGAGTTTTACCAGGGTGTTGCCTGGATTAGAGAGGTTGGATAAACTTGGGTTGTTTTCTCTGGAGCACCAAAGGCAGGGGGAAAGTCTTATAGAGGCCTGCAAGTTTATGAGGAACATAGGTAGAGTAGACAGATAGAACTGTTCTTCAGAGTTGAAAAGTCTAGTACCAGAGGTCACACATTTAAGGTGAGAGGGATTAATTTCAAAGGAGATAAGTGGGGCAAGAATTTTTATGCAGACAGTGGTGGGTACCTGGTATGCGCTTTCCGGGTTTGTGGTAGAAGCAGATACATTAAGGAATTTTAAGGGACATTTAGAAAGACACATGAATGTTAGAAAAATGAAAGGATATGGATGTTATGCAGGTAGAATATATTACCTTAATTCACTATTTGATTGCTAATTGAATTATTTCATCACAACATTCTCGGCCAAAGTGTCTGTTCCAATGCTGTACTGTTCTATATTCTATGTTCGAAGGGTAATGTTCCAAAAGCTCACTTTATGACTCTACCTACTGTGTCACAGCTTTTACAGAATTATGGACCAGTACTACTAGATTTCCGTATTCTACCACACTCCACAGTGCCCTACCGTTCACTGTGTAAGTCCATTTGCCATTTTACAGACCATTTCTTTTCCAGCGGGTCCAAAATCTGCCGCAAGCTTTCTTGCTGCCCTCTGCACCCCCTATCTTGGTATTATCTGTAAATTTTGGGATCCATTATCATTCAGGTTGTTGATAAAGATGACAACCAACAACGGACCCAGCACTGATTCCTACAGCAAACTGCAAGTCACAAGCCTCCAGTCAGAGAGGCAACTAACTACTATCACTCTCTGATTAGTCATCCCACTGAGCAACGTTGAACTCGTTTTACTACTTCATCCTGAATGCCAAGCAACTGAACTTTCTGGACCAGCCTCTCATGCAGGACTTTGTTGAAGGTCTTGCTCAATTTACCTTCCTCATTGAGATGCTGGCGTACAACATAATGCAAGCATTATCACATTGCATCCACCCACTGGTTAACGTAATTTGCTATCTACTGTGTTTTGAAAGACCACAGAATAGTTTGGCTTACCTATGAAGGACAGGTCTGCCTAAAATAATAGATAAATGAGACTTGTGAATGATGTCGACGAAGTGACACCAGCAGGATTTGATCAACAGCTGATGCTGTATTTATTTCGACGTTGGTGTGAATGGTTTGGAATTCCAGTATCTTCAGACTTCCTCGTGTTTAAGAATATATTATGTATAATATAAACTAAAATCAGAAATACACCTGAGGCCAGACAGCAACAATTCATGTCAATGGTTCTTCATAAGAAGTGAGAATTGGTGATGGATCGCTGACCCTAGTCATAACTCTGCTTTCTTTTCCACAGATGTTGTCTGACTTGCTGAGGGGTATCTAGCTATTCCTTTTTTAAAAATCCTATTTTTTAACCATTGGCAAAGTTTTACTTCGGATTTATGTACAACTGGGCACACATAAAGCCCAATGGAACTAAACTGCTTAGAATTTCAAGGCGCTGAGTAAGAGGTAACATAACTAAGATAAACTTGCTTTAACAGACAAGAAGACATTATTAGAACTATAAACACAACTGAGAATTGGTTTGTATGGATGTGACAAAATGAGATAAAGCACAAGGGTTTTAAATGCATGTGGGCAACATTGACAGGAAAAGCAAAGTAAATGCTGATATTAAAATATTAATTATTTATAGAGCCATAGCATTTGGCCCATAGAATCAATTATATATTTATTTAACCATAGAATGCACCAAGAATCTGTCCTAGTTTCATGTCTGGGAAGGAGAGAACCCATTTTCACTGTCTGAACCAAAAATTACTTCATCTCCTCTAACTCTTCTTTACCATCTTGTGTTCACATACACAACCTGCTCAACATGGTAGAAAGACAATTACTTTCCACTTAATTGGAGTTATTTAAAATGCAATTAATATTTCTTATTTCTACTTCCCAAAAAAAATTCAAATCTCAGATCTCTGAACAACTATTGACCCTTACAATAGTTGAATCTCTGAGTCAGGATATCAATCTATCTAATTATACGTCTAGTGCTTATCAGTTTGAAGTTATCACATTTTAATAATTGACTAAGTATCATATAGAAATCTGCTGTCATGTATATTTGACTCTCCTGCTGTAAATCTCCCTTTAGCAGATCAGTTTAAATAGTGAAAGTGGCAGATCTTCCACTGTCTGAGGACACGGCCTGCTGTGGGCCATGTCGTTACAGTTTCTGACTGACTTAGAGCACATTCTGTCGGCACTTGGCCGCAGACCACCTCTACACAAGCAGGCTGCTGCTCTCACAGAATAGCTTTGAAAGCCAGTAAGGCCCCAACCCATTGGCTCTGCCAATGCTTAATATCCTTAATATACAACGGGATTCAAAATACCCCAGGATCTTTAAAACAAAACATTGTTTCACTTTAACCTTTAAATCACCAGATAAACAGACAAACAGACATTAGACACAGACATACATACACACACACACACACACACACACACACACACGCCTAATGACAGTTAAAGACATTCAAATTAGCTTAATTACAACAAACACATTACCTACCATATTTTGATATGTAAAATCATTGAACCAACCATATGTGATGTCTGATGTTTCCTTTCCTTCTAAACTTCATTCAGACCAAATGTGCTGGCAATTGAAGATATTTGTTATAAAATAATGTAGAACATGTGGGTCTCTGAGAGATCTTTGGGTTTGTGTCCAGAGGACACTTAAAGCTGCTGTGCAGGTTGACAATGTTGTTAAGAAGGTGTGTGGTGTGTTGGCATTCATCATCTGTGGGATTGAGATCAAAAGCCATGAGGTAATTTAACAGCTATATAAGACCTTGGTCAGACCCCACTTCAAGTACTGTGTTCAGTTCTGGTCATCTCACTACAGGAAGGCTGTGGAACCTATAGTAAGGGTGCAGAGGACCTTTACAAGGATGTTGCCTGGATTGGGGAGCATGCCTTATGAGAAATGGTTGAGCGAACTCAACCTTTTCTCCTTGGAGTGATGGAAGATGAGAGATGACCGGATAGGGGTGTATAAGATGATGAGAGGTATTGATCGTGTGGATAGTCGGAAGCATTTCCCTAGGGCTGAAATGGCTAACGTGAGAGAGCATTGTTTTAAGGTGCTTGAAAATAGATACCAAGGGGATGTCAAGGATTAGTTTTTCACAGAGAGTGCTGTTTGCATGGAATGCACTGCTGGCAGTGGTGGTGGAAGTGGATACAATAGGATCTTTTAAGAGCCTCTTAGATCGGTGCATGGAGCTTAGAAAAATAGAGGGTCATGCGCTAGGGAAATTCTAGGCAGTTTCTAGAGTAGGTTACATGGTCGGTACAACATTGTAGGCCAAAGGGACTGTAATGTGCTGTAGGTTTCTATGTTCTATGTACACACATTGCATCAATTAATCCACTTAATTTTACAGTGTTTGTGAAGAGAACCCATCACATAGCATGACTCTCGGCTTTAAAAGTTTAGTTCTCATTTCACTGCTATAAAGTGGGTAACAACAAAATCTTGTACAGATGTGAGAGGCATTTAACACATAGGGAATGGAGTGCAGTGTTAAATAGGCCTTGATACAATGACGCAAGACTGCACTTGGAGTATTGTGAGTAGTTTTGGTCTCTGTAGCTGAGGATGGATAAGCAGACAGTACCTTGAAGCCAGTGCAAAGTAGCGTAACTAGACTCCTTGAATGAGGAGCTTGCTTTGTGAGGAAATGTTGGGTAGGTTTAGCCCTCATGCAAAGATGTTGGGTAGAAAGAGGAACAACCTGAAAGGCATACAGTGGCTAGATGTTAAGCGTGGGCTTTTTCACAGGCAAGGGAGTAATCCATGTAGGAATGAGTTGAGGAATAATTTATTGGATTGTAATTCAATGGAATTCTCATCTCCAGATGGCTGTGGATGCTCCGGTCAGTCTCACCATGGCTGATACTGACTGATTTAAAGAACGTGGAAAATAAGACAAAACACGGAAAACCAGACTTGAGCTAAATAATCCTACCAAAGCACATTTAAAATGCAAAAAATGAATTAAAATTAAACAAACATACTTAGACACAGTTTGAATAAAATTTAAAGTGAAATAATTTTTAAAAATATATATTTTATTTTCCCTTCTTAATTTTCAAGAATAAAATGCACACTGAAGTGATGAGGTCACACAGCCTGCTCCCAGATCTGATCTACCATGGGATCTTAGAGGCCATTCATCAGTGCTGTGACAATCCCAACCAGACTGTTCTCAGCTATTGGAGACTACGTGGAGTCCAGTGGTTGGGTATAGTGGTGGAAGTGACAGTAGTGAAAAGGTAATACAATCGCTTTACAGTGCCAGTGATGACTGATTAGGGTTGGATTCCCACAACTGCCTGTAAGGAGTTTGTACATTCTCCCCATCATGGTGTGGGTTTCTTCTGCATTATCCGGTTTCTCCCAAATTCCAAAGGCATACAGCTAGGGTTGGTGAGTAGCGAGCATGCCACGTTGGCACCAGAGGTATGGCAACACTTGTGGGCTGCCACCAGCATATCCACAGACTGTATTCATCGATGACACAAAATACACGTTTCACTGTGTATCGATGTTTCACTGCACATGTGACAAATAAAGCTATCCTTTAGATCTCTGTTCTTCAGCATCCATGCAGAATACTGCATTTGCTCCTGAACAGTTTAGTTAATTCAAGATTCAAAATTGTTTAATTTTATTTCCAGTGCACAGGTGTAAAGGAAAATACACGATAAGATGAAGGATACAACAATTAAAAAAACACAATAAATATAAATGAATAAGATAGCTTATTGATTGCATGTATATAAAGTGACATTAGGAACAGAAGTGTCTGTACATAAGTTGACTCTGACAGGAAGTAATTAAGTACTGGTGGTGGAGTGGGTTAGTGGATATAAGTGGTAATCAGCCTTATTGCCAAGGGAAAGTAATTATTTTTCAGTCTGGTGCTCCCACTATGTTGGGAGCCTCCTCCCTGATGGGAGTGGGACAGACAGTGTCCCACACATGGTAGTGGGAATCACATGTTAAAAAAAATCTCAAAATTTCAATGGCTTCAAGTCAGCAATTGCAATCTGCATCTCTAATCCTATGCCAGTGAAGTTCACTCTTAAATGAAATAGAAAAAAAAATCAAAAATGTGAAATTGTATTGCAAGATTATAATTCATCATAATGTTTAAACCAATTGAAAACACAATTAACTGACTGAATCTAGTTGAAAATTGAACTGCAGAAACCTGAAATCCCACACCACCAGATTCAAGAATAACTATTTCTTTTCAACCATTCAGTTTTTGAACCAACCTGCACAATGCTAATCACCTCAAGCTACCAACACCATGACCACAGTGACTATGCCTCTTTCACTACGAATGAGTTTTGTTTCTTATTCTATTCTAATTGTGTTCCTTCCTGTATAACTTTGGATAATTTATGTTTAATATTTGTTTTCCTTGTAAATGTTGTTTCTCTACTGCTATGTACCTGTGAAGCTGCAAGTAAGATTTGTCATTGCACTCGAGCATACATACTGTTCTACATGTGACAATAAGCTTGATGTTAGTTTTAACTTTGGGGTGTAATGTATGTGTACTACCTTGGTTAATGCCTGTTGTGAGAATAATCGATAGGATTTGTATATTCAGATGTGCAATGATTCTGTATTGAATTTAATATACTTAGCCCTTTGCAGTTTCAGAAACATAAAAAGAAATTTCATTAAAAATCCTGGAAGAATGCTTCCATTGCAGGTGATTTTTGAGAAGTTGTTTAGCTCGCTGCATAGTTGTGACTACATGTACTGTGAGGGCAGTAGATTTCTCTTGTGTTTTCCAAGGGTAATAGAAAACTGTAGGAGATGGACACCCAGGGGAAGGAATTCCATTCATGCCAAAGAATGAAACAGGAATCAAAGAGACTGGGGCAATCAGAGAGAATCCTAAATTCATTTTTGTGAAAGTAGCAACAGGTTCTCTAACAAGTTTTAAGCTCGTTTTTGAGGCCTGCCTTTATATATGATCACACAGTTCTGAATTACCAGTATGTTTGAATGATGCAGTGGCATTATCAAATCTGCACTTTAACTGAATTTACTGCAATGCACCCAAAGTCTTCTCTACATCTAGATGACCACTCTGAAATTCACTAATCCCACACAGTGAAAAGCGGGTTTTTTTTTTGTTGGGTAACCTATTTTCCATTCCTAAACTAAAATTTAAAAGATACTCAACAATTCAGGAATAGCTTCTGCTCTGCAATTAGAACCCATGAACATGACGTCATTATTCCTTTTCCTTCCTTTACTTTCACTCTGTCTAGGTATCTGTATGTCTGTCTATCAATGTATCTACTTCTCTGTTTATCTATTTGTGTAATTTTTAGTAATTTTATGTACTTGGACGGCATGCTGCCACAAAGCAGTAAACTTCATGTTTTAAAAGTCTGTCATAGTAAATTTGATTCCGTTTGTTTGACACATAAGGTAATTGCAACTTGCCACAAAATTTATATGTTTTTAATGTACAGTCCGGTCTTCGCTGAAGAAATGAGAAAATCGTAGGAAAATGTGAAATGACCAGATCACATTGCAAGAGAATAAGGATGAGTTCTTTGTCAGAGCACCAACGTGACAACTCATCTACTTTACAGGACAATAGTAATTTTGACACAACCATTCATTCCATTTTATCTACTGTATCTAGTCCAAACAGATTAGACACTGAGGAGCTGGTGACAGAAGGGTGGACCAATGTGTCAAAGAAAAAAATGGAAACTGGTGGATTAGTTTTCTGCTGAATAGTTTAGGTAATCACATATTTACCACACAAATACAAAGCAAGAAGGTTTTACGTAAATTGAAGGAGGATAAATTAACTTAGGCTTCACATAGGAACAGGTATCAGGATTTTAATTTTCAATGGAAACAGTTGAGTAATGGAATGAGCTGTGCTATAACAAAAAAGATGATGATATGCTTCCATGAGTGACAGAATCTCAAACATTGTTAGAGACTGATTATTTACTACTGAGGTCCGTTGAAATTTCTTCTGGCAGAGGGTGGAGAGTCTCCGGAATTACCTACCATGAGGCTAGATCACTGGGACTATTGAAGGGAAAAAGAGATACATTATTGAAAGATTGAAGATTTTGAGGGAAATCTTCCAGGAACTGTGGAGAACAAGCATCAGACTCTGGAGCAGATCCACCATAAGTATATTGAGAGCTGGACTTGGCCTGAGCAGCTGAATGGACGATGTCTGCTCCTAATTCCTTGGGCTTTGATGAAATCTGTGATGTCAGAAACTTAGACTCCTGACTGAGTCAATTTCTTCTAGTTGTAATTTAGGTACACACACCTGCTCTCATATTCACTATGCCCACAATCTGCTAATATACACTCCAAGTTAAATTAAGGCCACTAGAAAGTTGCAGGTCACCAGCCACTTTCTGTCCTCATAAATTCCAGATTTATTCATCAAGCTAAACTTAAAATGACACTTGTTGTGAGATTTAAACACCTGACTCTTGATTATTAGTCCAGTAAGATAACTACTACATCACAATGTGTTATTTTAAATTTTCATAAAACATCAACATTGAGTGAATGTCTGAACAATTCAAAATGACAATTTAACTCTTTAGAATTTAGAAGATAGGACATAGAAATCTACAGCACATTACAGGTCCTTTGACCCACAATGTTGTGCCGACAATGTAAACTACTCTAAAATCTGCCTAGAGTTACCCTACCACATAGCCCTTTATTTTTTTAAGATCCAGGTATCTAAGAGTTTCTTAAAAGACCCTACTGTATCCACCTCTACCACCGTCGTTGGCAGTGCATCCTACGCATCCACCACTGTGTGAATATCTTACCCCTGACATCCCCCTTGTACCTACTTCCAAACACCTTAAAACTATCCCCCCTTATGACACCTTCATATTCCATCTTCTCCTTCTTTATGACTGTTTTAGCTGCCTTCTGTTATTTGCATGAGAACAAAAGATCAAACAGTTTGTCCGTTTTGTGTGCTTCTCTGTACTTGTGAAACCTGTATTTATTGGGGTGTGTTTGCTGCTTTTGTTCAACTTCAATTGAAAACCAGAAATTGTGTTCTATGACCCTTATTACCACATCTGAACACACGAATAGTTTGGGTCTGATCAACATAGCCCATTACACAGAGCATTTGAGAGGAGTGAAGAAAATCAGATCGTTTCTTTCCCGCAAAATGTTGGAGATCTGTGATTGGAGCTGCTGCAAATTGGATGACATTTAGAAAGTATCCTGGGAAATCAGATAGCAAGCTAAACAGGGAAGGTGCCATAAATTACAGCATATTGCACAGTTTCCAATGGGTTGGGAAAAGCAAAAGTGGTGCTCTTTTTGGAGAGAGCAAAGGGGCAACTAGAGGGTGAAAATATCACACTATTATTCTTCTGAGTATAGCTTGCAAAAGTATTTATGAGCATCTTACAAATTAACTTACTAACAAGTTTTTTCTGTGCTTGATCATCAACAGAATTAATCCAAGAAAGTAATGGCCCAGGTGGACCATATGTTTACCCTAAGGCAATTGTTTGAAAGAACAGAATTTTGTCGCACAACATTGTGTTTTGTTTCTGTGTTTTTCTGAAAGATACACAACCAAAAATTTTATTTATATATACAAACACACACACATAGCAAAATACAGATGTCTTAGGCATACAGTATATAGATAAATAGCTAGAGAGCGTAAGACTGCACAGTACTATATTTGTCAATGTGAAGCAGAGAACATGTTTGTAAATATGATGGAAGCAAAGGATTTGTGGAATGGTTAGGGTGGAGCACCAAAGTAGGGGAGTGGGACAGGTGGCAGAGAAGGAGTGCCAGGCTCAATGGATGACGTGGGCTGAGGCTCACTCAGCCCTCAGGCTCCAGGCAAGGAAAGTTGATTCCAATCAATTGGTTTATTGATCACTACAGAATGTTTCGCTGGTGCTTCCAGCTCCCCCCCACCCCCCACTCTCTCTGCCCCTTCCCATTCTCAGTCCACAATAGAGACCGTATCAGAATCCGGTTTATCATCACTTACGTATGTCATGAAATTTGTTTCTTTTCAGCAGTAGGACATACTATTACTGTATAAACATAAAAACTTATAATGTCATAGGCTGGAGAGAGGTAGAGCACCAAACAGGCCATTCAGCTCAATGAGTTTGTGGAAGCCATCAACCATCTATTTACACTTCTTGCACCAGATCCCATTTCATTCAATGAGACCATTAGTTACAGCAGCAAAATTAGACCCATCACACCATCAGCTTTGCCCGCCATTCAGTCAGGCTTCTGAACACTCTAGCAAACTTCAGCAGACACTCTGTAGGATATCACCTCACAGGCTGCATCATGCTCTAGTACAGAAACCTGAATGCGCAGGAGTGTAAGAAGCTGCAGAGATTAGAGGACTCAGTCGGACATCCCTCCCCACCATCAGTAGTATCTACAGGAGGGACAGCCTCAAAAGAGCAGCATCTGCCATTAAAGAGCTCAACCATCTGGGTCATACCATATTCTCACAGCTGCCATCCCATCACACCTCCAGGTTCCTGAACAGCTATTCCCCTTCAAACATTTTTTTCTTAAACTAACCTAAATCCTGATCACTACCTTAGTATGATAATATTATGATTGATCAATGTTGTCATTTTGCAGTAAAATGGATTTTTCTTTATTTCTAATTGTGTTCTATCTTGTAATAATTTTGATTAATTTATGTTAATATGTTTATTGTGAATGCTGCTTATATATGCTATGTGCCCATGATGTTGCTGCAAATAAGATTTTCATTGCACTAGAGGGTCGGCTGGTGGCGCAGTGACATCAGTGGCGGACTCGGGAATGGAGGTTCCTGAGCCGCGCCTTGTAAGGCATGAAAATGCCCGACACTGGCCTCTTAGGCCTGTGTTGATGTCAGCATCATGTGCTATACATGCACACGTACATATAAATGCAAATGTGACTTCAACTTTCTTTTTCAACCCCGTGCTCCAATCTGCTCTCCATTATCCATAACTATCATATTAATTCAGAAATTATCGATCTCTGCCTTAAAAACATCCAAAGACTTTGTCTTCAAAGCCCACTGTGGCAATGAATTCCACAGATTCATCAACCTCTGGCTGAAGAAGTTCCTTCTTATTTCTAAGGGGATGCTCCTAAATTTTGAGGGAGTGCCCTCAAATACTAGACTCTCCTACTAATGACTACAACCACAACCTGTCATAGGGTTTGGAGACGTACATGTCTCAATGACCTAGAGGATAGGTTGGCTGGAGTCAGGGCCTTGTGCTTTGGCTCTTGGTAAGATCACCCAAGCCAATCAGGTCAAAAGGTAGGGGCCTGACTAAGAGTGGTTCACTGGTCCTGCAGGTTCAGGGGTTAAGCTCAAGGATAACAACCCTGACTGGACAAAACAATTGCTACAGAAACAATAGTGAAAGTCCTTCTTTTCAGACAGAGATGGAGGAACTTCATTGCTGCCTTAAACTCCAAGTTGCTGCCCGAAACTCTTGTGGTGTAACAAGCAGTAAGTGTACTAGTAATGAAAACATGCTTTCCATATCCACTCTCTCCTGGTCATCTAATTTTCGATAAATATCATTAAGTTAACACCTCATACTTCTGAACTCCGAGTACCTGATGAGGGCTAACAAATGCTCCTTAGAGCATTTCTACCACTAGACAAGGGTGAATATACAGCCACTAGCTAACAAATTAACCAATAATTCAGATTTAGTGATGTAGGCTCAACAAGTTTCCTACAGCTGTTAACATTGGTGAACACATTGTTATGTGTACTCCTCCCTGTCCAATTTGGATTGAATGGTTTTCCTTTTGAGAAATAGTGATTCTTGAAGAAATGCTACGAAATACCATATTCCAATTGATATATCATTACATGCTTCTCTGCTCAGATTAAATTAATATCTGTTAAATTGCAGCTAAGCAGCCCATTTTACCATTTTTAAGTTATAACAATCAGGCTTATTTGAAGAAAACTCTGCCATTTATCATCAACATATCACCTGCAACACCAGGGGTCCCAAGACACTCAACCACTGCTATGCTATGATTAGGGATGCACTACCATTGTATGCCTATACTGCAATTTGGTAAATCTCATCACTTGCCTATCTTCTTCCTACCTGTGCCAGTCAGAAGCTAGAAAGCAAGGTTCCAGAGATAAGGAAAACAAAAAGGTTGTCACAGGAGGCTGATTAGCAGCAATGGTATTGCTTTGAGTCAGTGGTCTGGGCTATGTTCAAAGACCCTTTCTATTTTAAAGATCGTAACCAATAAACAGTTGTCACAGACTTTACAAAAACAGTCATAGATGAGTGTGTCCCCGTAAAATTATTCAATATCTTCTGCAATCAGAAACCCTGGATGAAACATGAGACTTGCAATCTAATGAGGTCCAGATCAGTGGCATTCAGGTCAGACAACCAAATAAAACAGAAGAGGACCTGGTGTCATTTCCAGAAAGTTACCTCACATGCAGGTTGGTAATCCTGGACTAAGCTAGAATCACTGAAGGATGTTCAATAACTGTGTCAGGGCTTGAATGCTATCATCTCTCACAAAGTGAAACCAAGTGACATACGTAGGTGATAATCAGATTTCGCTCTCAGATGAACTCAATGCCTTTTATGCTCATTTTGACCATTAAAACATGGAAGCACTTTCACAACCTCCCACGACTGTCATTTCAGTCTCTGAGGCTGATGCTAGAGCATCCTTCATGAGGGTGAATCTACAAAAAGTATCAGGCCCAGACAGGGTACGTATGAGTACTAAACACCTGTCCAGATCAACTGGCTGGAGTGTGCACTAGTATTTTTAACTTCTCACTTTGGCAGTCTGAGGTACTCACCTACTTCAAGCAGGAATCAATTATATAGGTGCCTGAGCAGAACATGGTAACCTGCCAAATAACTATTGTCAAGTAGCACTGTATAGGCATCCATTAGTCTCGAGAGACCATGGATTTACACTTTGGAAAGTTTCCAGCACACAGGCCTGGGCAGGGTTGTATGGGAGTCCAGTAGTTGCCCCTCTCCACGCCACCGATGTTGTCCAAGGGAAGGGCACTAGGCCGATACAGCTTGGCACCGGTGTCATCGCAGAGCAATGTGTGGTTAAGTGCCTTGCTGAGGACACAACACACTGCCTCAGTTGAAGCTCGAACTAGCGATCTTCAGATCACTAGACCAATGCCTTAACAACTTCACCACGCACCAACATACATTCACTGTAACACACACAAAATGCTGGAGGAACTCAATAGGCCAGGCAGCATATATGGAAAAGTGTAAACAGTCAATGTTTGGGCCCAGACCCTTCATCAGAACTAGAGAAAAAAGGTGAGAAGCCAGAATAAGAAGGTGGGGGGAAGGTGGGAGGAAGAAATACAAAGAAGTAGGTGATGGATGACCCTGGAAGAGGGGGAGGGGTGAAGTAAAGAGCTGGAAAGTCGATTGGTGAAAGAGCTAACGACTGGAGAAGGGGAAGTCTGACATCAACCTAAGTGTCACCTCATTGTGGCAATAGAGGAGGCCATGGACTGTCATGTCGAAAAGGGAATGGGAAGTGGAATTAAAATGGGTGGCCAGTGGGAGATCCTGCTTTTTCTGGCGGATTGTCTAGGTCTTGTCTCACTGATATACAGAGGACACACCGGGTGCCCCCGATACAGTAGACGATTCCAACAGACTCAAAGGTGAAATGTTGCCTCACCTAGAAGGTAGGGCGGCAGGAGGATGGGGTTGAGGGCACCAGGGGTAGGGTTGCTCGTGTCCTCATCTACTATCCAATTAGCTTCTGCATCCAGCACTTAACTCTCTGTATCTTCCGCCATCTCCAACAGGATCCCACCACCAAGCACATTTTCCCTCCCCTCAACTTTCTGCTTTCCACAGGGATTGCTCCATACCTGAATCTCCTGTCTATTTGTCCCTACCCACTGATCTCCCTCCTGGCACTAATCCTTGAAAGCGGAGCAAGTGCCACACCTCCTTGCTCACCACCATTCAGGGCCCCAAACAGCCCCCATCCAGAAGAGGTAACTCTTCACCTGTGAGTCTGTTAGGGATGTCTGCTGTATCTGGTGCTCCCAGTATGGCCGCCTGTATATCAATGAGACCCAACGTAGAATGGGAGACTGCTTCGTTGAGCACCTATGCTTCGATTGCCAGAAAAAGCAGGAACTCCCAGTGACTACCTATTTAACCTTCTTCTCATTCCCATTCTACATGCCAGTCCATGGCTTCCTCTACTGTCATGATGAGACCACACACAGGCTGGAGGAGCAACAGCCTGTATTCTGTCTGGGTAGCCTCCAACCTGATGGCATGAACATGGATTTCTCAAACTTCTGGTAATTGCCCCTCCCCCTTCACCATTCCCCATTTCCATTTCCCTCTCTCAACTTATCTCCTTTCCTGCCCATCACCTCCCACTGATGCTCCTTCCCCTTCCCTTTCTTCCATGGTCTTCTGTCCTCTCCTATCAGATTTCCCCTTCTCCAGCTCTTTATCTCTTTCAGCAATCAAATTCCCATCTTTTTTCTTCGCCACTTCCCTTCTCTCAGTTTCAGCTGTCACCTACTACCTTATATTTCTTCCTCCCCTCCCCCACCTTCTTATTCAGACTTGTCATCTTTTTTCTCCAGTGCCGGCGAAGGATCTCGGCCTGAAACATCAACTGTTTAATCTTTTCCATAGATGCTGCCTGACCTGCTGAGTCCCTCCTGCATATTGTGCGTGTCGCTTTGGATCTTCAGTCTTTGCAGACTTTTTTGTGCTTCTGCCTGAGAATTGACTTGGATCCACTTTGGTTTGCCTAGCATCACAACAGGTCAACAGCAGAAACCATTTCATTGTCTTTCCACTCAACCCTAGAACAGCGGAAAGTGAAAACACATACATCAGGGTTCCCTTCATTAACTTCAGCTTGGTATTCACTATGATCATCTCCTCAAAACTAATCAATAAGCTTCAAGACGTCGGCCTCAATACCTCACTGTGAAACTATATCATCAATATCCTCACTTGAGGACCCCATTCAATTCAAGTTTGTAACAGAATCTCCTCCATCAGCACCATAAAGTTGTGTGCTTAGCCCCTCCTCTACTCACTTTATTCTTATGACTGTAAGGCTCCAAAGCCATATTTAAATTTGCTGACAGCACCACTGTCATTGGCTGAATCAAAAGTAGTGACAAATCAGTATGCAGGAAAGAGGTTGGAAATCTGGCTGAGTCATGTCATAACAAGAATCTTTTATTCCATATCAGCAAGACCATGGAGCTGATAATTGACTCGAGGAGGAGGAAACCAGTGGGTCATAACCAGCTCTCATAAGGGGAACAGAGTGGAAGTGGTCATTAACTTTAAATTCCTCAGTGTTTTCATTCAGGATCTGTTCTGTGTCCAGCACCCAAGTGCCATTATGATGAAAACCAAGCAGTATCTCTGCTTTCTTAGAAATTCCACATATCATCTAAAATATTGACAAACTTCTATAGATGTGTGGTGGAGAGCATCATGACCTGTATGGAAACACCAATGCCCTTGAAAGGAAAAGCATACAAACAGTAATGGATAGGACCCATCCATCATGGGTAAAGCCTTCCCCACCATTGAGCACGTCACAGAGCACTGCCGCAGGGAAGCAGCATTCATCACCATGGACCCCCACCATCCAGGCCAAACTTTTTTTCTTATTGTTGCCAAGAACAAGAAGATACAGAAGCCTTAGGAGTCACACCACCAGTTTCAGTTACCAATCAACTATCAGGCTCTTGAACCAGAGTGGATAATTTCACTCTACTTCACTTGTCCCATCACTGAACGGCTTCCACAACCTGTGGACTCATTATCTCAAGTTCTTGACACTTATTTCTTATTTATTTTATTATTATTATTTTTTAATTTTTACTCAGCTCAAGCTGTTAAAACCAGAGGTACAGGCATAGACAAGCACAATCATTTCTCAACTGAGAGGAACTTTCCCACTATTTTAGCCGCGTCGATTTCAGATTTACATAAATACTGTTGTGTACGCCTAATTGCTTAATGCTACTGTGTCGTAACTTTGGGATGATACCAGTTGTAGATGTTACCATAGGGACAGAATATATCTTGTTCATGTTCCATCATCACTCTTTCTTTTGGTTTAATTCAGCATATTTCCTGTGTTTTTCACATTGATTCTGTGTGCTATGTGTGTTTGTAACGGCTATACCTATTAAGTAAGTTGTTCTTGCTTGTTTATCCTGTATTATTATATCCGGGCAGCTATTCTGGATTGCCTTATCTGCAATAATGGATCATTTGTAATATAATTTGTAGGACTCTGACTTTAAAATTGGACCGGGCTTGTACTTATAGTAAGGCATGGTGTCCTTCATAAGTTTGTATTTTAAAGCAAGATTTTGGTGAATGATATTTGCCACTTGATTGTGCTTGTGTAAATTATAAGATTGAGTTAAAATGCTGCAGGACCCATTAATGCGTTGGATTATTTCTGGTTATTCTTGGCACTTTCTGCAGTTATCATCCTGAACTCGTTGGTCTTTATTATATATTTTTGATTATTTTTGTGTTAACTTCTTGATCCTGTATTACCACTGTTTCTGCTTCAGTGACGAGTTCTCCAACTCTGAGCCAGGTATTTATTATTAATATAATATTATTACTTTTTACTTTTTTTATTTGCACAGTTCATTGCCTTTTGAATACTGATTGTTTGCCCTACTGTCGAGGAGTGGTCTTTTAATGATTCTCTTGGGTTTCTGGTATTTACTGTGAACACCTGCAAAAAAATTAATCTCAGGGTTATATATGGTGTTACGAACCCCGTAACTGGGTCACTTACCAGCAAAGATAGAGAGGTCCATTGAATTCTGATGGTACTATTTTTAACAGTATTTATTAGTAAAAATACACAAAAATAATATCAATGCAAACATACAGATAATATACGTCGTCAATACTAAATCTAAAAGTCCGGGTATAATAATAATCAATAAGAAATAAGCTCTATCGTTGTCTAGGGGATAAATGTATTGTCCGATGGAAATATAAAAGTCACTCAGTTCATTCAGGTTTCAGCATTTGGGGACTGCTGGGTTTGCAATTGTTGGAGAGAGAGAGATTCTGAGAAAAGAAACTTGCCGGCTTTCCTTGATCTGATCTTGATCCGTATTCGTCCTTTAGTGAGGCCGTTCCGTGGAGGACTTGTCATCCAGGCAAGGATGGACACACACACAAGTCCCCATTGGTCTCATACATTTCTCCTGGTGTGTCTGAAGGGATTGTTCCCCAGACCCTCTTTTATCCTTACTCACAGGGCCTCAGATGTCAATCAGGTTGAGATGATGCAATCCCTCAACCAGCCCACTCTGGTCATCCCCTGAGGGCTTCAATGAATAGTACCGTACTCAATATACAATTCCGTCTCCAAGAGACAATGGCTGTTATCCGTGGCTTTGTCTTGCTGAGGCCAGGACACATTCCAAAAACCTTGAGGATTCTCTCTCATTTCCTGGGTCCCAGACCCGAATTAATAGCGATCTTGCGATTTTCAAAAAGGAGGGGGCTACTTTGTACCCTCAGAGTTGTGGCACAATCGTAACAATGGTGACATGTATGTACATCAATAAATTTACCTTGAACTTTTAACGTTAATCATAACTTAAATGTAATCTTTTTATTGGACTGAATTGAATTAGAGTTCTTTTTTACTTACCTGAAACCAAAATTCCTTCATGTATTAAGTATCTAGACACTTTAGATTTTGGCAGCATTCTGTACATCATCCTGGATTTTTAATCTAATAATTTTACTTTTGGAATTTCATGTCATGTTGAGTATACAAGAACACAAAAAAATAGTTCAACGTATATTTATTACCTAAATGCCTATATGTCACCAAATAGTACCCAAATTCATTTTCTTGCAGGCAGTCACATTAGAACAAAGAAATGCAATAGAATCAATGAAAACTATGCATGAATGCTGACAAGGAACCAATGTGCAAATGTAGACAAACTGTGCAAATAAAAATAAATAAATACGGAGAACATGAGTTGTATAATCTTTGAATGGGAGTCCATAGGTTTTATTCAGTGATCAGTTCAGTGTTGTGATGAGTGAAATTTTTCATACTGGTTCAGGAGTGTGGTAATTGAAGGGTAATAACAGTTCCTGAAGCTGGTGGTGTGGGACCTAAGGTTCCTGTATCTCCTTCTCCATTGATTGAAGCAGGAGTATGACACCAATCCCTTCAATCTTGACCTGCCGTTCAATATGATGATGTCTGCTCTATATTGGCTTCAGCCGCACTTTCATGCCAAATCCCTATAACCTTTAGATCTTCTATTTTTCTAATAGTTATCTAAATCCACCTTAACTGCATTCAAAGATTTTGCCACTCTCAGGGGCAGTGAATTCCAGACGTTCACTATGTGCTGAGAGAGGAAATTCCTGTCTACCTCATTTTTAATGAATCTGCCCTTCATCTTTTAACTATAATCTCCTGTTCCTGACTCTCAACATCTACCCCATCAAGCCCCCTTTGGATCTTATAATTCTAAGCAGAAAGGAATACAAATCCCCACTGTCTAGCCTCTCCACATCGGACAACCCTCTTGTCTCAGGTATTAGCCTGATGAATCTACTTTGGACTATTTCCAATATCCATACATCCTTTTAATTAATCAAATGCTAGAAAGGGATGTTCTGATTCCCTTTCAGATATTCTTGGTAAATGACACAACGGTTTCTTTCTCATTTTATTCTTTGAGTTTCCAAAAAAGTATTTCTGAACAAGTTATCTGAAATTACCTTTGGATATTTGTGACCCTTTCTCATATCAGTCCCTGCCAGTGTCCTTTGATATTATGAGACTTCAAGGAGGCACAGTACTATTTAATGAAGGAGTTGCGGGAAAGTCCTGGCTTGCCATATTTAGAACATACAACAGTTCAGTACAATACAGGCCTTTTAGCCCATGATGTTGTTCTAACCTTTTAATCTACTCTAAGTTTAGTCTAACTCTTCCATCTCACTAGACCTCCATTTTCCTTTCATCCATATGCCCAAGAGTCTCTAATGCATCTGCTTCTACCCACATCCCTGGCAGAGCATTCCACAACCCCATCACACAGTGTAAAAAAATTATCTTTAACACCCTGCCTATATCTTCCTCCAGTCACCTTAAAATGATGCCCTCTCACGTTAGCCATTTCTGCCATGGCAAAAAGTTGCTGGCTGTCCAGTCTATCTATGCCTCTTATCATCTTATACAACTCTACCAAGTCACCTAAAATCTTTCTTCACACCAAAGAGAAAAGGTCTAGCTTTCCTAACCTCTCCTCTTAATGCATGCTCTCTAATCCAGGCAGCATCTTGACAAGTCTCTTTTATACCTTCTCGAAAGCTTCCTTTCTAAAATGAAACAAACACAATTGAGAAAATTCTGGGAAAATATCATGTGGTATAAAGCTGAACTATGAATTGACAACATTGATTAGGTCTCAGCTGGAGTTTTACGTACAATTCTCGTCATGGCAAAGTAGAAAGGATATATATTAGAGAGGGTGCAGAAGAGAACATCCAACATTACCTGGATTGGAACATTTTTTAAAAAAATTAGTAATGGCTAGCTGGGCTGGATTTATCTTTGTTGCAGGAAGAAGCTGAAGGCTGACATGATAAACAAATACAAAATACAGCATATCATAGAAAAGGTAGAGAGAAGGGGGAGAAATGAATGTCAGTTTCAACGGAACAAATTTCTTCAGCTATGTCATTTTCCTTTCATTATTTAACCATTTTAATGTGTTAAATAGTGCATATCATTCTTCTTAGAACTTCTAAGGGACATTTATGTTTCTTTGGCAGATATATTTGATACAAAGGTGTGTATCCAAATTGTATCCACATCAAGGAAACGCTTCAAAGTGAGTATCAAAATCAGCCTGAAGAAATTCAATATTACGTATAAGAAGTGAGAAGACATTGTATTTAGCAGATACACCTGGAGGAAATATGTTCATGAAGGAGCTGCACTTCATGAGAGCGACCTCCGCTGTGCCACAGGGAACAAGTGGCTGCTGTGATGGGAGACACTGAACAGCTACTGACCACCAGCATCACTTACTCTTGCCCACACTGCACCAGGATATGTGGATCCCAGACCAGCCTGTACAGCCACGTGATGACCCAACAACAGACAACCCTTTGGGAGAATGTCATACTCGAGTTGAGTTATTTTCTTTAGGAAGGGTAACACAGACTTAGTGCATTTCAAATGGCTGATTGTTTTATTGGTGGATGCTGCTGGTTTCTGGTATGTGAACATTATCTGCCTTTCCTACTTTCTGGCTGAAGGAACACACACGAAATGCTGGTGGAGCTCAGCAGGCCAGGCATCATCTATAAGGAGAAGCACTGTCAATGTTTTGGGCCGACACCCTTCATCAGGAAAACTGAAAGGAAATGTAGTAAGAGGGGGAGGGGAAAATGCAAAATGATAGGAAAAGACCGGAGGGAGTGGGGTGAAGTTGAGAGCTGGAAAGGTGATTGGCAAAAGGGAGACAGAGCTGGAGAAGGGAAAGGATCATGGGATGGGAGGCCTAGGGAGAAGGAAAGGGCAAAGGAAAGGGGAGGGGGGAGCACAAGAGGGAGATGGAGAACAGGCAGCGTGATGGACAGAGAGAGAGAATAAAAAGGGGGGGAACTAAATATATCAGGGATGGGGTAAGAAGGGGAGGAGAGACATTAACGGAAGTTAGAGAAGTGAATGTTCATGCCATCAGGTTGGAGGCTACCCAGACCGTATATAAGGTGTTGTTCCTCCAAACTGTGTGTGGCCACACATTTTAATTCCTTGTCCCATTCCCATTCTGATATGTCAAGCAGGATCTTCCAGTGGCCACACATTTTAATTCCATATCCCATTCCCATTCTGATATGTCTATCCAGATAGGTCTGGGTAGCCTCCAACCTGATGGCATGAACATCGATTTCTCTAACTTCTGTTAATGCCCCCCTCCCCTTCTTACCCCTTTCCTGATATATTTAGTTCCCCCCCCCCTTTTTTTCTCTCTTTCTGCCCATCACTCTGCCTGTTCTCCATCTCCTTCTGGTGCTTCCCTCCCACCTTTTCTTTTCCCTAGGCTTCCCGTCCCATGATCCTTTCCCTTCTCCAGCTCTGAATCCCTTTTGCCAATCACCTTTCCAGCTCTCAGCTTCACCCCACCCCCTCCGGTCTTCTCCTATCATTTTGCATTTCCCCTCCCCCTCCTAATTTCAAATCTCTTACTATCTTTCCTTTCAGTTGGTCCTAACGAAAAGTCTCGGCCTGAAATGTCGACAGTGCTTCTCCCTATAGATGCTGCCTGGCCTGCTGCGTTCCACCAGCATTTTGTGTGTGTTGCTTAAATTTCCAGCATCTGCAGATTTCCTCGTGTTCTGATTGAAGGAGATGTGATTTATCTGAAACTTTGACTGTACTTTTTTTCCATAGAACCTGCCTGGCCTGCTGAATTCCTCCAGCGTTTTGTGTGTATTGCTTGGATTTGCAGCATCTGCAGATTTTCTCGTGTTTGTGATTTATTAGAGTTTTATAAACATGAAATTTACACTACTGAAGCAAAAATAAGTCCAATGCTCCCATGAGCTTCAGTGTAGCTTTTAAGAATTAAATGCATGCAGTTACAATGTTTAACAATATTAATGGCTGGAGATATAGATAGATTTAGATTGAAAATTGCTGAAGCATTACTTAAATAGTTAAAGAAACCTGGACTATTTAAAACTCTCTTTATCTATAATATTCTAATAAATCAGTAGAATATAATCACATATGGATAAGAATAGGACATTCAGTTCATCACACTAATCCTTCTATAACCATAACTCTCCCACATTGGCATCCAACTGCAGCTCTTAAAGCTTCAGTACTTCTGTCTCTATTAACTTGTCTTACACTTTGCTCCAAATGTTATTTGGTTTTTCATCAATGAAGTTCCAAGGAATAAATGAACAAAATTTCCTTCCTTGCTAATTTAAAAATTGTATCCTGGTCTTTCAAACATGACTTACTTTGAGGCATATTCACAATTTCTTTGATCTATGACATTTAATATTTTATATTCCTCAGTGATATTAACCATTAACTTTTTTTTGCTCCACTCAAAGAAAGCTTTGATTATAGTGTGTCCAGTCACATTTTGTGTCGAATCTTCTATATTTACTAACTGCTTTCTTTTCTCTTCCTGGCCATAATTTTCTATAATAAAAGCTGAAAATGTTCGAAACCTCAGCAGCATTTTATGACTGCACCAATTTGTGATTATTTTTGTCCGTTATTCATCGTTTTCATCTCTTTTGTAAATGCAGAGACATAGTTACAGAAGCCTCCTTGTCCAAGTGGTCTGTTTTTTTGTGAGGATGGATAGAGAGTATAGGTTATTTCACCCGTCTGTGAGCCTCTCGTCCCAGAGGAAATTTGGTTCATCACCTGGAACCCTGCTGTTATCAGTATTCACTACATAATCCCAGACAATTTTTGCAGCCTTCTTTTGAAATGTTGTGGTTGTTTATAGCTTCAATTTACCTCTATTAAACAGCCACATTGCACTATATTAACTTTGAAAGGACACCTCAGAAAAATAGTTCAAAATTACTTGTGCTCATTGCACCTTAAAAAGAGCACTATGATGGTGCAGAGGAGATTTTCTAAAATAGTTCCAGTCATGTAAGATTTCAGTGCCAATATCAGACTTGAAAAATTGGAGCCATTTGTCTTGAAGCAAAATGGTTTGAGAGATTTGATGGAGATTAAATGATCATGATGGATTAAGATGGAAGAAGTAGACAGAAATAGTTTCTGTTGTCGATGGTTTGAAGACCAGGGATCACAAATTTAAACTTTTCTCTGAAAGATATTGGGGCTGGATATCAGAGAAGACCTTTATGTTTACAGAGACTGATGGAGATCCACAGGGAAGAAGACAAGTCTGCTAGAGCTTTTAGTAAGGAATTGAATGGCCTATTAAAAGAAAATTATTTTTAAGATTGCACAAAAGAGTAGAACAATGAGATTGAAATGATGATTCTACTTGAACCATAATACGATAAGAGCAGAATTAAGCCATTCAGTTTTTTAAAGTATGTTCTTCCATTCAATCATGGCTAATTTATTTTCCCTCTCAACCTCATTCTCCAGCCTTCTCCTCATAACCATTGATGCCTTTACAAATCAAGAACCTATCAATCTCCCCTTTAAATATACCCAATTACTTGACCTTCACAGCTGTCCGTGGCAATGAGTTCCACAGTTTCACCAGCCCCTGGCTAAAGAAGTCCTTCCACATCACTCTTCTAAACAAGTATTCTTCCATCCTGAGGCTGTGCCCTCTATTGGAGATGTCCTCTCCACATGCAATCTATCTTTCTAGATCTGCCAGTATCCTATAGGTTTCAATGAGATTCCCCTTCATTGTTCTAAATTCCAATGTGTACATATTCAAAGGCATCAAATGCGGCTCATTTATTAACCCTTTCATTACTGGGATCATTCTTGTAAACCTCTTTTGAACCATCTCTCATACCAATGGTAGGATATGGTACGGGCATGGAAGACTGAATGGCCTCCTTCGATACTATATTAATTCTATAATGACTTTGTGACTCTGCTGCTCTGTGACACAATGAACATTTTAATTGGTCTGTATTGATGTACCATGAATTTTCATATTCTAAGACAACATGAACACATGTTTGTAGTTGGATTTCAGAATTAATATTTTCTCCTCTCTTTGGAACTCTGAATGTCAGGATGGTTTAAACTCCAAACTTTCTTGTTCATGCTGTTAAGACATCAGTTGGTAAATTGGTTTATTATTGTCAATGTAATACTTTGTATTACATGCAATCCATACAGATCATTTCATTACAACAGTGTACTGCGGTAGCAAAAGGGAAAACAACAACAGAATGCAGAGCAGAATGTTGCATTTACAGAGAAAGTGTAATACAGGCTCAGAATAAAGTGCAACATCATATTGCGGTAGATTGTGAGGTTAAGAGTCTATCTTATTGTACAAAAAAATATATTCAGTAGTCTTGTAACAGCAGGATAGAGTTGGTCCTTAAGCCTGGAGTTACGTGTTTTCAGGCTCTTGTATCTTCTACCAGATCAGAAAGAATGTCAGGGTGGGTGGGAACTTTGATTATGTTGGCTGTGAGACATTGTTACTAAAGCAACGACAAGTACAGACAGCATCTATGGAGAGGATGCAGGTTGCTGTGATTTGCTGAGCTGTTCCACAATTCTACGGTTCTGTGCAGAGCATTTGTCAAATCATGCAATAGTACATCTAGACAGGATACTTTCTATGGTGCATTGAAAAATTCTGGTGATGGTCAATGGGAACATGCCAAATTTCTTTATTCTTCTGAGAAAGCAGAGGTGCTGATGAGCATTTTGGTGTGGCACCTAGATGCTAGGGTAGTAGGGTGGAGGTACGTCTCTACCTTCCCTCCTTTAGCCTGCAGGTCACCTTTGGACATATTGTAGCTTAGCCACCTAATCAGGGTCATGTGAAACTATAGGTGAAGATGGTGGATGGTCATATGAGTAGCTGATGTATACTGTAAGTCCTGTTTATGCGGCCACTGACACTAGGCTGACAATCTCTGAAGAGTATTGATAATGGCTGTGTTCACCCATCTTGTAAAGACACTGCCCAGAAGAAGGCAATGGCAAACCACTTCTAAAGAAAAATATGCCAAGAGCCATCATGGTCATGGAACGATTACTTTTGCTGACGTCATACACATAACAAATGAATTTAGCTGTTAGGCCAGAGCAAGCAACTGGAGTGTTCAAGCTTAGAAACCTCAAACTCTCAACTCTCTTATATCAGCACATTTATGTAAACAGAAACAAGTGCACCAACCCCTGTCCTGACTTTTTGTTATGACACCCTGTCACTAGGCTCTCTACCTCCTTCCTTTACTCCATCACATCAGTATTTGAGATTCAGCCCATTGCATTGGTGTCATCAACAAACTTGTGGATGGAATTAGAGCAGAATGTGATCAGAATATATAGGGAGTACATTTAACATAGGATACAGAACATAGAACATTTATCATTACAGCATATTACAGGCCTTTTGATCCACAATGTTATGCCTACCTTTGAAACTACTTGAAATCAACCTAACCCTGTCTCCTACATAGCCTTCCATTTTTCTTTCACCATTTGTCCATCTAAGAGTTTCTTTAATGCCCCCTAATATATAGAAACATAGAAAACCTACAGCACATGTTTTTACCTTAGAAATTACCTAGGGTTACCCATAGCCCTTCACTTTTCTGAGCTCTATGTATCTATCCAGGGGTCTCTTAAAAGATCCTATCAAATCCGCCTCCACCAACATCGCAGACAGCCCATCCCATGCACTCACTACTCTCTGCATAAAAAATTTACCCGTCATCTCTTCCGTACCTACTTCCAAACACCTTAAAACTGAGTCCTCTCATGCTAGCCATTTCAGCCCTGAGAAAAAGCCTCTGACTATCCACATGATCAATGCCTCTCATCATCTTACACATCTCTATCAGATCACTTCTCATACTCCATCACTCCAAGGCAAAAAGGCCAAGTTCACTCAACTTATTCTCATAAGGCATGCTCCCCAATCCAAGCAACATCCTTGTAAATCTCCTCTGCACCCTTTCTATGGCTTCCATGACTTCCACATCCTTTCTGTAGAGAGGTGACCAGAACTGAGCACAGTACTCCAAGTGGGATCTGACCAGAGTCCTATAGGGATAAAGGGATCAGGGGGTATGGAGAGAAAGTAGGTACAGGGTTCTGAGTTGGATGATCAGCCATGATCGTACTGAATGGTGGTGCAGGCTCGAAGGGCTGAATGACCTACTCCTGCACGTATTTTCTATGTTTCTATATAGCTGCAACATTACCTCTCTGCTCCTAAACTCAATCCCATGATTGATGAAGGACAATGCACCATATAACTTCTTAACCCCAGACAACCTGTGCAACTTTGAGTGTCCTATAGACTCAGACCACAAAATCCCTCTGATCCTCCACACTGCCAAGAGTCTAACCACTAATACCATATACTGCCATCATATTTGACCTACCAGAATGAACCACCTCACACTTATCTGGGTTGAATTCCATCTGCCACTTCTCAGCCCAGTATTGCATCCTATCGAAGTCCCGCTGTATACTCTGACAGCACTCCACACAATTTAGAACACCCACAACCTTTGTGTCATCAGCAAATTTACTAACCCATTCCTCCACTTCCTCATCCAGGTCATTTATAAAAATCACACAGTGTAAGTGTCCCAGTACAGATCCCTGAGGCACACCACTGGTCATCGACCTCCATGCAGAATATGACCCATCTACAACCACTCTTTGCTTTCTGTGGGCAAGCCATTTCTGGATCCACAACACAATGCCACCTTGATCCCATGCCTCCTTACTTTCTCAATAAGCCTAGCATGGGATACCTTATCAAATACCTTGCTGAAATCCACATTCACATCTACTGCTCTACATCCATCAATGTGTTTAGTTACATCCTCAAAAAATTCAATCAAGCTTGTAAGGTACAATCTGCCTTTGACAAAGCCACACTGTCTATTCTTAATCATATTATGCCTCTCCATATGTTCATAAATCCTGCCTCTCAGGATCTTCTCTATCAACTTACTGAAGTAAGACTCACTGGTCCATAATTTCCTGGGCTATCTCTACACCCTTTCTTGAATAAGGGAACAACATCTGCAACCCTCCAATCCTTCGGAACTTCTCCTGTCCCTCTCCTGCAAAGGTCATCACCAGAGACTCAGCAATTTCCTCCCTCGCCTCCCACAGTAGCCTGGAGTATGTCTCATCCGGTCCCGGCGGCTTATCCAACTTAATGCCTTCCAAAAGTTCCAGTACATCCTCTTCCTTAATATTCACCTGCTCAAGCTTTTCTGTCTGTTGGAAGTCATATCTACAAACGCCACAATCCTTTTCCGTAGTGAATACTGAAGCAAAGTACTCATTAAGTACCTCTGCTATCTCCTCCGGTTCCATACACACCTTTCCACTGTCACACTTGATTGGTCCTATTCTCTCACATTGTATCCTCTTGCTCTTCACATACTTGGACAATGCTTTGGGGTTTTCCTTAATCTTGTCAGTTAAGGCCTTCTCATAGCCCCTTCTGGCTCTCCTAATTTCATTCCTAAGCTCTTCCTGCTAGCCTTATAATCTCCTAGCTCTCTATCATTATCTAGCTTTTTGAACCTTTTGTAAGCTTTTCTTTTCTTCTCGGCTAAATTTACAACAGCCTTTGTACACCACAGTTCCTGTACCCTACCATCCTTTCCCTGTCTCATTGGAACATACCAATGCAGAACTCCATGTAAATATCCCTTGAACATTTGCCACATTTCTTCCTTACATTTCCCTGAGAACATCTGTTTCCAATTTGTGGTTCCAAGTTCCTGCCTGATAGCCTCATATTTCCCCTTACTCCAATTAAATACTTTCCTAACTTGTCTGTTACATTGGCCTCCACCACCACCCTGATAAAATGATCCATGCACTCACCCCTCTTTCTGTACAAAACCTACTTCTGAAATCCTCCTTTTATTTCTCTCCAGTCACCTTAAAATACCCTCGCTCATAGAGTAGGGGGCTGAGGATGCAGTCTTGAGTGCTACCACTGTTGACAATAATCATTGTCAATGATTATTTCAAATACTTTCCAATTTTGACAGATCTACTTTAACCTCAGCATCACCCCTAGAATGTTTCTCCTTTGTGATTAGTCTTATTTTAGCCTTCAGCAGTTATTACACAAGGTGTTTGGATAAAGACAAAGGGTGAAAAAGTGTCATTATGTTTGAAATAACTTCAGGGAATTGTCTTCTTTTTCCTCTTGGGGAGACCCTCAAGATCAAGGATATCCCTGGGTTTGCAGGCTTTCAGATAAGTTCTCAAGGTTACTTGAAAACTTGTCCACAGAAGTGGGAACTTAACAGTCAACCCAATATATGCATTGTGAGTTGGAGGGATCCTACTGTCATTTACAATGCTCATTCTTCATAGTCTAATGTTCTCAAGACTTTTAGTGGTCATTTGTTACAGAATTGAGAGATGGCTCCCTGAATAAACAAATAGCCAGAGAAGGAAGTGACAAGACAGACCTATCTTGAACTATGCATTAAGAGGCAGGGATAATTTTTTAACAATGTACTAATTTAGGAGAAAAGTAGTTAATACTCTTCACTGATCTCTCCCTGCAGTTTTCAATGGTGACCAGTTAAGGTGCACATTCATTTGCTGACTTGTCCTGTGTAGTGAGATTTGGACAGGATCAGAATGTCCCAAATCCAATGATTGATTTTGATGGTCTGATAATTGAATTGTGAACAGGTTTTATTTCCTGAAAACTAGTTCTTATTTTAATTAGTATCTGCTATCCATGGTTCCCAGACTCTAGAAAAATCACTAACAACCTACCCTATTATCATTCTGTTTGTGAATCCCCTCATAATCTTATATACACCTCAATTAAGTCTCACCTTAGCTTCTCTGCACCAAGCAAAACAAACCTAAGCTATCCTCACAGCAAAAAAAAGTTCAATTTCTAACAGAATCAACATAAATCTCTGGACCATTGCCAATGCAATCCAATATATTCTGCAACACAGTTAGCAGAACGTCGGCAGCACACAGCATGCTGTGTGCTGCAAGTTGAATTCCATCACTTGATTCTCATGGGAACTTCCTAAGGAGTAAATAAAGATAAAAATGCAACTAAAAATATACAACTGAAGTATCATTCCTACAATGTGAATATTTAGAATGTATTTTCAAATTGGATAATGGCTTGGAGGTAATATAAATGTTACAATGTATAGAAAGGAAAGCAGTAACTAGCATAATGTAATTAACATGTAAAGTATCTGCAGGAAGCACTGACTCAAGAAGGCAAATCCATTATCAAAGATACCCACTATCTCAAAATCAGAATCAGAATCAGACTTTAATCACCAAGTACCTGTGCACATACGAGGAATTTACTTCCGGCAGATGTTGTCTCTCTGCTCATAACAATAATAATGATAAATATAACATCTTCTTGTGGTTACCATTGTGCAGGAGGCACAGTAACTTTAAGTCTCACTCTATCAGTTACAGGTTCAAGAAGAACTACTGCACTTCCATTCAGCCGATAGGTTCTTGAACACTTTAGCAACACAATGACCACTTTGCACTATCATGATGCTGTTGCAAGTAAGTTTTATCATTACGCCCTGGCATACATGGACTTGCGCAAATGACAATTTGCGTGAACGAATTTGACTATGACTTTAACAGTTTGATTATTAATCATAAGTTATTGTATTATGTGATTCAAAAATAGATATTGAAAATAAATATTCTTAGCTTCCTGAATCATAGTAATTACTGTTATTAGAAAGTAGACAGGGAAATTATTGATTTACTGCAGGATTGGATTGTGTGCATTATTTTCCAAAAGTTATTGAGCCAATAGAACATTAATTGTTTCCCCATTTGCCATTCAACTACATGGCAGACTGGATCTATTCATTGGGTAGTTTAAAATCAATGAGGGTCTTAGCAACAGTTACAGATTGGTGTCAAATCTGGTGTAATCTGGTGTAAACAGAGATTAATGAATAAAATAGATTTTTACAGAATCACTTCATTGCTGAGCTTGTCAATTTCATTAACTTTGCCTCCACCTTCAAATTTACTTGGTCGATCTCAGTTACCTCTCTCTCATTTTTGTCCTCTCTGTCTCCATTTCATTGCAGCTATCCTGACTGTCTCTTGCCATCATTTTGTTTTCAAAAAATTATTTTCCATTTTCTCATTTCTTCTGTCTCTGCCACATCTATCATCAGGATGAGGCTCTCCATTCCAGAATATCTGAGATGTCCTCCTTCTTCAAAAAATGGGGTTTCACTTCTTCTGTTATCAATACTGCCTTCACCCACGTTTCCTCCATTTATCAGGCATCTGCTCTTGCCCCCTCTTCCCACGCAATAACAAGGATAGATCTTCCCATGTTCATACAGTTATGAATGTACCACAGCTCTGAGGGGCCGAAGGGTGCGGGGTAGCCCCCTCCTTTGTGAGAATCACAAAATCACTATTGATTTGGGTCAGGAGACCCAGGAAATGAGAGAGAGACATGCAGAATGTCTCGTTCCCCGGCGATATAAAGCTACGGGACACGGCCATTGTCTCTTGAAGACGAACTTGTGTATTACAATACTGTGCTACATGGAAGCCCTCAGACAAAGTGGGCTGGTTGAGGGAGGGATTGCATCACTCCCAACCTGATTGACATCTGAGACCGTATGAGTCAGGAACAACCCCTCAGATGCACCAGAAGAAACTCTAGCGATCCCGTAATAGCGGAAGCCGGTGGGGAGGCCACGTGCATTTGGTTCCATTTGCCCTGGAACTGGTGCCCTTACCACGGAAAAACAGCTTTTAGCTAACAACGGGGAAATCAACTCCCAACATCTCGAAGGAGTGACATTATAAAAGGAATGGGCAAGTTAAAACTCCGTCTTTCTCTCCAAACAAAAGGGTTGCATCCTACAGCTTGAACGAACTAAAGTGACTTTTATATTTCCATCAGACAATACATTAACCCCTAGACAACTATAGAGCTATTTCTTCTTGATTCTTATTATACCCGCGCTTTTAGATTTAGTATTGATGACGTATATTATCAGTATGTTTGCATTGATATTATTTTTGTGTCTTTTTATCAATAAATACTGTTAAAATAGTACCATCAGACTTCAACGGACCTCTCTATCTTTGCTGGTAAGTGACCCAGTTACGGGGTACGTAATAAAATCGGGGGCTCGTCCGGTTTGACACCAATTTGGGAGGCCAGTGAATCGGGCTTGTAAGTCCAAAACTTGGATCTGGTTACACAGGTAGCCAGACAGGAAACCAGCAAAGATGGACGTAGGTGAATTTATAGAAAACCCGACTCTGGAGGTGCTAGAGGCGGCCACCAAATCAGACTTGATAAATTTGGCGAAGGGGTTAAATCTCGCAGAGGTGAGGTTGTCAATGAAAAAGCGGGAGGTGCGAAGGGCCATAACTCAGTATTATATTGGGAAGAATGTGTTTGCAGCTGAGGTATTGGAAAATATCCCTGAAAAGGTACCAGCTAGTGGGACGGCTCAGTTAGAGTTGGAGAAATTAAAGTTGGAACATACAATTAAGTTAAAACAGCTACAGGCTGCTGAGAAGGAGAATGAAAGAGCTGAGAGAGAGAGAGAGAGAGAGAGAGAGAGAGAAGGAGAAAGAAAGGGCTGAGAGAGAAAGGGAGCATGCACTTCAGCTAAAGAAGTTAGAGGTGAAACGGGAGCAGGAAAGAGCTGAGAAACAAAAAGAGAATGAAATTCAGTTAAAACAGCTGGAAGCAGCTGAGAGAGCCGAGAAAGAAAGAGAGTGAGCCAAGAAGGAGAGAGAGTATGGGGAGGCAGAGAAACAAAGTAAATATGACTTGGAGATGGAGAAGTTAAGGCATGGGCGAAGAGATCAAGGGTCAGACCGAGAGGAACGGTTTAATGTTAGTCAGGAGTTGAGGTTAGTCCCTCCATTTGAGGAGACGAATGTTGACAGTTATTTTTTGCTTTTTGAAAAGGTGGCATTGAATCAGAAGTGGCCCAGAGATCAGTGGGTGGCGTTGTTACAAAGTGTGTTAAAAGGGAAGGCACAATGGACATATGCAGCATTGTCCAAGGAGGAGGAGGAGTCTGAGAATTATGAAAATGTAAAGGAGGCCATTCTTTGGACTTACGATTTGGTACCTGAAGCGTATAGACAAAAGTTCAGAAATTTTAAAAAAGGGTGGAATCAGATGTATACCGAGTTTGCCTATGAGAAGGGTGTGCTCTTGGATAGTTGGTGTGCAGCAGAAATAGTGGAAGAGGATTTTTGGTGTCTCAGGGAGTTAATTCTGATTGAGGAATTTAAAGGTTGTGTTTTGGAGGATATCCAGATGTATTTGAATGAGAAGCTGAATAAGTCCATCTCAGAATTTGCTAGGTTTGCAGATTAATATGCCCTAACCCACAAGACAAATTTTTCCTTGAATAAAAGTTCCAGAGAGACTGTGGGAACGATTGAGAAAGCCCACCAGCTGAGGCCGAGGTCCTGCCAAGAGCTAGTGGTAAGGTTGAGGGCGAAAGGCCAGACGACCAGAGATTTCCAGGCTTGACCTGTTTTAATTGTGGAAAGGGGGGGCATACTGCATCTAGGTGCTTTGCTCCGAGGAAAGAGACAGGAAAAGGGAAAGCAGCAGTCCCTATTGGATGTGCCGTGGTAATCAGTAAATCAACAAGAGAGCCCTGGGTAGACAGAGTATGAGAAGGGTCTGAGACTTGTATGTCAAATGGAACTGTGTCTGTGAGGGAGGGAGACACACCAGTTCCAGTACGTATCTGGAGAGATATGGGGGCTGAGCTATCGTTGATCAGCAGTAAGGTACTAGATTTTGGTCACAAGACGAGGATGGTAGCCATGAAAGGAATAAGTGAAGGGACAGAAATGGTGCCCTTACATAAGGTCATTATGGATGTGAGCTGGTGTCTGGACCAGTTGAAATAGGGGTGCGATCAGACTTCCCGAGAACTGATGCGGACGTCCTTCTCAGTAACAATTTAGCAGGTGGTAAGGTTTAGGCAGCCATGAAGGGGACCGGCCGGCTGGTGAGTGTTGTGGCCCCGCCCCTAGACTCCAAGATCTATCCGGCATGCGCGATCACTCGCAGCATGTCAGGAGAGGCAGCTGAGAAAGGGAGCAGTTTAAATCCGGCCAGTTCCGATTTGGCCGAGACGTTTTTACCGACCCCGTACCTCGAGGGTTTAGAGGGTGGTAAAACGAAGAGCAGTAAAGTGACCGAGGGTAAGGGAAAGGAGGTAGATCTGCCCTTAGCGAGGAGAAAAGTTTTAGAGGCAGAAGATAAAGATGAGAAACTGCTAGAGCTGTTAAAAGGTCCAGGGTTGGACCTGGATGATCTGTCTGGGTTGGCAGAACTGTTTGAAGAAGTTGAAAATGCTAGAGGTGTTCCCAATAATGAAATGAGGGCAGGCCTAGATGAAAAGGGTGCCCTTACCTTGAAGAGGTCTGCTGGGTTGGCAAATGAGGTTGTTTCAGCCCACAGGGTTGAATTTACTCCAGAAGGGAGTAGCCCAGAGAGTAGCTGGGAGAATCAGAGGAAATTAGAATTTGGACCGGGTACGGGTATTGAAAGCCTGAAAGAGGCAAATGTCCCGTTTGAGTGTGTCCAAGATGTGGATGCACATGGTACTGAACCTAGTACTGGAGCTCAGAAAAATTCTGAGGTATTTGATTCCGTTGAACGGGGAGGCCGTCCTTGTGGGTCAGATAGACGTGGTTCAGTGAAGAAAGGGTTAACCTAGGTAATAGTGGGAAGTGAGAGTTCCCAGGTGTTTGTGCTCGATGGTGGATTAAAAGTTAATGTGGAGACCAAAAGTGGGGAGATAAATATTATTATTGAAGGGAACGGGAAATATGCAGTTCCCAAATCGAATGAAGAAAACTTAAAGCCTGCGGATCGCTTACAGATTAAGTTGGAAGATGACGGGGGGGGGGGGGGTGGGGGGCCCATGCTATTGTTATTCCAGAGTGTGGTGTGAAAAGGCAGAATTTGAAATGCTGCTTTAACAAAGAGTTCGAACGGAAATCTAATAGCCTGAAGGGCCCTGAAGAGAGGGCTAGCAACCTGTGTAAAATTAAAGAATTGGGTGGAAATTCAGAAGATGGTCTGAGTTTGGGACACAGTGTTGATAAAATAACTCCTATGAAAGAAGCGGGCTAGCTTATTTCACCAGGGAACCAAGCTCCCACCATGGGAACTAATCGGAAAAGAGGCGACGGTTAATGGGGACGTCATTTATAAATAGCAGAAGCCGGTTTTATGGGATTTCGACAAAGCCTGTGAATAATAAAGACAACCCCATGGAAGCCTGCCTGTTAAGTTTGAAAGCAACAGAAAAATTAGTACTTGCATGAACTTTTGTAGATACACGTAAGCTAAGATCACAACTCCTTAGTTTTTGTTTGCTGAAGGAAAGAAATAAAAGTAGGTGGTTATTCAATTGAAGTCTGATGCTACAAGACTTTAGTAAGGTACAAGATGTTAAGATATTAAAGGAAGTGACACTGTAATCGTTTACTGTTTAGATGCTGAATTGAATGTATAACTGTATTACTCTGTAGTGAGAAGGAAAAGCTTTTGTATTGTGTTAGGTTCTAAAATCCTGTAAGACTCTGTACTACTTCATTTCACCGCTGGTGAAAACGCGTTGAAAAAAGGGGGTGTTATGAATGTACCACAGCTCTGAGGGGCCGAAGGGTGCGGGGTAGCCCCCTCCTTTGTGAGAATTGCAAGATCACTATTGATTTGGGTCAGGAGACCCAGGAGATGAGAGAGAGACGTGCGGAATGTCTCGTTCCCCGGTAATATAAAGCTACGGGACACGGCCATTGTCTCTTGAAGACGAACTTGTGTATTACAATACTGTGCTACGTGGAAGCCCTCAGGCAAAGTGAGCTGGTTGAGGGAGGGATTGCATCACTCCCAACCTGATTGACATCTGAGACCGTGTGAGTCAGGATAAATGAGGGTCTGTGGGAACAGCCCCTCAGATGCACCAGAAGAAACTCTAGCGATCCCGTAATAGCGGAAACCGGTGGGGAGGCCACGTGCGTTCGGTTCCATTTGCCCCAGAACTGGTGCCCTTACCACAGAAAAACAGCTTTTAGCTAACAACGGGGAAACCAACGCCCAACGTCTCGAAGGAGTGACATCATAAAAGGAATGGGCAAGATAAACCTTCGTCTTTCTCTCCAACCAAAAGGGCTGCATCCTACAGCTTGAACGAACTAAAGCGACTTTTATATTTCGTTCGGACAATACATTAACCCCTAGACAACTATAAAGCTATTTCTTCTTGATTCTTATTATACCCTTGCTTTTAGATTTAGTATTGACAACGTATATTATCTGTATGTTTGCATTGATATTATTTTTGTGTATTTTTATCAATAAATACTGTTAAAAATAGTACCATCAGACTTCAACAGACCTCCCTATCTTTGCTGGTAAGTGACCCAGTTACGGGGTACGTAACAATTCCATTTCATGAGCCTCCAAATCCAGCACTTCCACCATCGTCATTGAGATGCTACCACTAAACAGATCTTTCCCTCACATCCACTCTCCATTTTCAGCAGGAATTGTTTCTATGTGACTCCTTTGTCCCTCATCACTCCCCACTGATCTCTCTCCTGGCACCCTGCAAGCAAGACTAGGGCTATAACTTCCACTACCTTTCCTCACTCAGCACCATTCAGGGCCACAAACAATTCTTCCAGGTGAAGCAATACTTCATCTGCAAGTCTGTTTTTGGTGATCTACTGTATCCAGGTGTGGTCTACTCTACATCGGAAACACTCAATGTTGTTTGGGAGACCACTTCGGCAAGCGCCTTAGCTCATTTCACCACTGAAAGCAGGAGTTCCTGATGGCTGCTCATTTTAATTCTACTTTCCTTTCTCATTCTGCCATGTCAGTGCTCTGCCTCTTTTACTGCCACTATGAGGCTGCATTTGGGTTGGAGGAGGAGCATCTCATATTCTTTCTGTGTAGACTCCAACCTGATGGCATGAACATTGATTTTTTTTCTATCTTCTATCTTCAATAGCTCCCCTCCTCCCTTTTCTCTCTTTTCCATCCTGAATTCTGCCTCCTCTTCTCATTTGCCAATCACCTCCCTCTGGTAATCTTCCTTCTTTCCCTTCTCTCATTCTTGTCTTCCATTAGAATCCATTATCTTCCACTTGTCACCTGCCAACTTCTCACTGCATCCTCATTCCCCCACCCACTGACCTTCCCTCTCAGTTGGTTTCATGTACTACTTGCCAGCTTGTACTCCTTCCCCTCCACAACTTTTTATTCTGTTTTCTTCCTCATTTCTTTCCAATCCTGATGAAAGGTCTCAGCCCAAAACATCAACTATTTATTCCTCTCTATTGATGTTTTCTGACCCACTGAGTTCCTCCAGCACTTGGTGTTTTACATCCATTTTTGCTTCAGAGTTTTACACAATTAATTTAAACCTAAATTCTCAGCCAGTAGGGAAGAATTGCCAAGGCTCCAGATTTTGAGTGTTGGAACATTAATGCTGAACTACCATATTCTGTCTTATGTGAAAGCCTTGTGGATCACAATCTTTAATTAAAATGCTGGTCACAGATCACTCCCATTTCAGGAAAGCATAATCCAACCTGTATGCTTGAACCAATTAGAAAATAATTGTATACCCCCAAACTTCATTTTTCAACATGCTCCAACGATATGAGCATCAGAAGAAAAAATGGAAAATATTGCAGATACTGGCCATGAGATAAAATCAGAAAATTACTAGAAGCTCAACAGAGCAGGTCATAACAATTAAGAATAGTGGAAAGGTAACATGGGGTTCTGTCAAAAAATTATTGATTTGTAATGATACATTCAATAGTTCAATAGTTGCATTTAATATCAGACAATGTATACAGTATACAACCTGAAACTCGTACGCTTTGCAGACATCCTTGAAACAGAAGCAAAGCTCCAAAGAAAGAATGACAGAAAAAATGTAAGAACTCCAAAGTCTCCTGCCCCCATGCAAAAGCAGCAGAAAGCAGTATCATCACTCCCCTCACCCCCCACATATTCCAGCAGAAAGCTTCAGCACTCCCACCACTCACCATGCAAGTAGCAGCAAGGCCCCAAAGAGTGGCCATGGTTTACAGTCTATCAAAATGAATGTTCATCCCAGTAGTTCAACATCCCACAGGCTCTCTCTCTCTCACTAACAATGGAGAGAAAGATATCAGTTCTTCCACTGCGAGATGGGAGATAAATAGTTCACTGTTTAGATGTTACAATCTGCAGCTCTGCTTTTATTTTGAGTTTCCCCTGGCTTGAAAATCAGCAGCAAACTCTCACCCACCATCAAGAGAGAGGGGACCTTCACCCAAGTACAGAGGCTTCTGACAGACTCATTGTTTCAATGTTCCGGTTCCCTGTGAAGCTTCAGTTCACGACAGCAGCAAGAAATCACGTTAAAAGGGCTGTGTAACTTCCACCTACCGCTTTCCATTTATCTTTGCTTGTTGACTGCATTCAGTGTGGTGTATTTTGACTTCATTTTTGTAATTAAATCTATGCTTGAACATACGCAATTTATACTGAGGAAATAAAAATGTTTTGTATCAACGCATTATCCCTACAGAAATCACAAACTATAACACCGGCACTGCATATTTGAACATGAGTAAGTTTGTCTTTGTTGTGTGGTGCCAATCTGTTGGAAGCAGATCTCAAAACAAGTGATTGTCTATACAACAAACAAAATAATTTTCCTCTGAAGCAGCATCTGGGTATAAAACAGAAGGATCAGAAGTGACTCTCAATCCCCCAATAAAGCCGTGTTTGTTCTCCAGAAGGAAAAAAGAGTGAGTGAAGGAACTAACTTTCTTTAACTGAACTTTCAGACTGATCAATGTATCAGAATTGATTGACGGAAAAATATCCGATAACCTCTAAACTGTCTTCAATTAACTTTATTACAATATGCCACCATTGAATAAAATTATTAATTTAGGTTTCCTTTATCATTGTCTTTGATATCATTAAACGATACAGATTCATGAGCCAGATAAACTCAGCTAATCAGGTAATAATGGTAGAGTTGCTACTGGTTCCACCAATCACAAAGTAGAACCCAAAAAGTGGGCGGAGCTAAGGAAATTTTTGATAAACATTTAATTGGGTTCACTTGTGATAAACTCATGGTCAAATAGTGTAATGATCACAATCTAATATCACACAAGCACAGGCAATTTGAACAAGGACATATGAGCTGAAATTTAGAACACCTATAGGCATTGGAAGCACAGTTTTATAAACTGTATGGTGAAGAGTTTAGCTAAGATGGCAACATTCTTGATCCTCATTGACCCTTTTAATCCTGTTGATGTTAATAAAGAACTATTGCAAGACACATGCTTGCAGATTGTGCAAAATTATTGAAGATAGCAAGGCATCTCTTTAGAGAACTTCATCAGCAGTTGCCTTGATGACTACAACGATGTAGGGACATTACATTAAAAAGGGTTCAGTAGCATTGATACTAAATTCAATCTTTTCTAAATTTTTTATCAAAAATAACTTATGGAGAACAGGCATTTATCTCATATTTGGCCAGTTCTATCAAATGCAATAAAGCACAATTTGAAGAAGATTTCTTCTTTCTCTGCAACTTTTATGTTTCTCCAGAAGAGGAGGCAAGCATCATTGTAAGAATTCTCCTTTCCTACCATTAATACTGTACATAATTTAAACTGTGCAGAGGAATGATGGAGAAAAGTCTCCTTTGAAATTAACCAATCTTCAGTGCACACAAAATGACTCATGCCCTCTTGATGTAAGAATAGAAAACATTTATAAGTCTTAACCATCTGCTGCAGATGATCCTCCCTGTGATGCACATGAATTTTAAATCAGATTTTGCAATTGTACTTCAGAAATTTAACAGTACGATCAAAACACCTTAGAAACCATGCAGCATATTGTTGCTTAATAAATGTCAAAACATTATATCACTCACTGTACTTTGGATAAATCTTCCTTGTGGAACAGAAATTAATTGATAAATGAAAATGTTAAAAATAGGTAAATGCAGTGCAAGTATCTCAAAACACTTAATGCATATAATTGATTGTATTATTAGGCATTTCTTTAATCATAAAGAACTATTAAGGAAACAAGTTTGCAGTCTACAATTATCAAAGGACTTATCTAATAAGCAGATTACTTTTATATATGTGGAACCACTCTGTTCAGAAGGATTTAGCTCTAAAATGATGCCCTAGAGCAATGCTGCTGTGTTTGGCTGCATTCATGGGTGTTCATCTATAGTTGAATGACAATTGAACTTGAACTGGAATTTAACTCGAACTTCAATTTCACTGACTGAGCAATAAAGAGAAATTTAGTATGATTAAGAAAAAAAAACAACAATACCTTGCCAAATATTAAACTTGATTTACTACTTTCCAGCTATTAGTGTACTTTGGCACAGCCTTGTCATGTTGAAGCCAAGTTTCTGCTGTGATGCAAAATTGCAAAATTCCCTTTGGGTTGGCGTTAGGTTGTCTTGCTGGTGTTCTATGCAAGTCAATCAGGAAAATCATGTAAACAAATAGATACCACATTGAAAACAGATACAAGTGGTGCTGACAGTGGGATAAAGCTAAAGGCTCCAGAGAAAAATACTTGGTATGGCACAGACACCAGAGAGTGGGTTTTGTTGTTTGATTCTGGGGAGCTCTGAAGCAAAAGAATGGCATTCAGCCAGATCTGAAAAAAAGGTTTATATTGAAGAATTGCAGAAATTTGCCTGTTCAGGACATTCTGATGTAGCAGCATAGTGGTTTTGTTATTGGAGTACTGTACCCTACGCAGTTGACCTACAGCTATGAGTTTGATTTCCACAGTGACAATAGGGAAACTTAAACTCAAAAAACTTGGAATGGAAAGTTCATCAGTGATAGAAATTAAATTTCATGGAAATCTGCTAAAAACAATAAACATTCTAATAAACCTCAGGGAATGAATTCTCCCATCTATATTCAGTCTGACCTATCTGTGACTCCAGAACAACTCATGTGATTGATTAGAAACAAGAGTTTCTACATAAACTGGAAATATTGAGACACACACACACACACGCACAATGCTGGAGGAACTCAGTAAGTCAGACAGCATCAATGGAGGAGATGTTTTGGGCTAAGAAAGCCTTAATCACGACTGGAATATTTATAATGGGATAAATGGTATTTCGGTAGATGTCAGTAAACTAATCCAGAGATTTAGAGGAAAGAAGGTGGGAATCAAACGGGATGCAAAATCTGAAGGAGGAATCCTGCTGGGCTATAAGATACAGTTGGTATGGTGATCACCAAGCATTATGAAAGTTGTGCATACATGGAAGTTTCCCCCACCTACAGGTTCACCTCCAGATCATATACCATCCTCTGACATTTTTTTTCTCTATTGTTATGTATTGCAACATACAGCTGCCACAAAGATATCAAATTTCATGACATGTTCCTGTGATATTAAACCTGATTGTGAATCTGACACTGGGCTTGTCAATTGCATAACACTCCTGTAACGCTCAGTTTATTTTACTTGTTTATGAGAGGTGCCCAAATCAGGGGCTCACAGAACATTGTATGTCAGTGGGAAAAGCTTAGAGCCAAGAAAGAAAGGGGTTATTGGATGTGTAGAAGATGAACCCGAGGGATAATAAAAGCCAAACCACAATTGGAATACTTAATATTCAGATTTAGCCTCCTTACTAAAGGAAGGATATAAAGAAATTGGACAAAATGCAAAGGAGATTTACCTGGATGGTCCTTGGGATGGAATATTTCAGTTAGGAGGAGAGACTGGATAGATTAGGTTTGTTTTCCATCGAAGAGAAGATCCTGAGTGGGTTCCTGACAAAGGTGTACATAATAATGAGAGGCATTGAGAGGGTGGACAGTAAGTAAATATTCTCCATGAAAATAGATAGGGTTGTAAAGAGGAGTTGTGGCATCATTTCCTTCATTGGAGAATTGAGTATGCATATTAAGAAGTCACATTCCACCTACATTGAACTTCGGTTCAGCTACATTTGGTGTATTGTGTAGAGCTCTCGTCACCCCATTACAAGAAGGAGGTGAAGGCTTTGAAGTGGAGCAGGGATGGTTTATCTGGACACTGCTAGCATTATAGAGTATTAAACACAGGAATAGAGTGGGACATGCCTTCTGAGAAGTAGAATCATTGCTGAGTTCTCTTGGCCATAACATCAGTGTGTTGAGAGAAGGACACACTTAGCAGCTGTACCTCTTAACCCTGTCAATCTTCATTGATGTAGAAAGGACCATGTACAGCACCCACTTTTTGAAGTCTCTTTTGTTGACAATGAGGGAACGGTTGTCATGATGCCATGCACTTAAATTATGTCTCCGTCTGTTACCCGAACTCATCATTATTTGAAATGTACCCATTACAATTTGACTTAACTTATAGATGGATTGGAGCAGAATCTGGGCACATATTCATGAGTGTACAGGGAATAGTTTAGGGAGGGCTGAAAACACAGCCTTGTGGAGCACAGGAGCTTGGAATAATCGTGGTGGAAATCTTGTCACTTATCCTCAATGATTACAATTTGTTGGTTAGGAAGGCAAGGATCGAGTTGGAGAATCATAGTCTCACAGAAAAGTACACTGCATAAACAGGCCTTTCGGCCTATCTAGTCCATGTCAAACAATTTAAACTGCCTATTCCCTCGAGGGTGGCATTTAGTGATGAATTTTCTTGGAATAATAGAATTGAAGGCAGAACTGTCGTCAACAAACAATGAACTAATGATGTAGGTAATATCACAACGTAAGAAAATTATGTGGAAAATTGACTGGAATCACCAGGACATAGATGGATATGACAAAGGAGAGTTGGAATTAGTTTCAATAGGTACTTGTTGGTGGATATGCATATGAGGGGCTAAATAACTGTTTTCTATGCTGTATGATTCTACGATGGATCAAGAGATATGTTGCCCTTTGGGTTTGGGTACTTGATCCTCCACAACATTCTGCGTGGAAATTTAAACTGGGGGTGGTAATATTTATTTTTTTTACGAGGTCGAGTTAAGAGCTCGACATCAACCCAGCATGGATGGAGAGTGTGCTCGGGTGCGGTCTGTCACTGGATCGAACTCGGGAACCACCATCCTAGAGCCCGGAACTGAGCCCTTGTACTCTGAAAACAGAAGTACTAGATGGTATGTTGGTTGAGATGGACTTCTGACCAGGATAAAAGTAGTAATAAAAAGATTGAACATCTCAGGTCCAAGACCCTTCTTTAAAGTATTAAGACTGAGAGACTGGACTATGAGGCTAGGCAGGCAAAAGCTGTGGAATGTAAATATACCTTTTACTAAAAAATGGGCTGAAACAAAAAAAGAGAGGGTAAGAATCTCATCCAAATGATTCTCTTAATTGAAGCATGGCACACTCTGAAAAAGAAACAAAAGAAATTCTCTGGGAAGGAGTCACTTCAATGCCTTCTATTTGGTTAGTGCTCTACAGCCAATGTAAAGATATCTTATTCAATGCGTGTGAATGTACACAAAAGATGAAAGCCGTAAGGGTTGCTGGTTATTGTAACTGTGTTAATGTTTGCACTGCTGCTCAGTAAGTGAAATGTTAAATCTATTGCCTGAAATCACTGTGTTCTTTGAATCTTCAAGTGGTACATGTGAGCAACCCTCTCATATTCTATAATATTCCAGAAAGACATTAGTTATATTTAGAACTAATTTCCATGTCCTTTGCAAAATGCAGAACATATTTTGTTCCTTTTGTGAAAGGACTGGATTATAAAAATCTCTGAACTGGGATTAATTTTATAACATTTTAATTCACTCCAGTTTAATTTTAGATAACGTTAAGGGTGAATTATCTTCTCAAAAAGACTTCTAGTAATTCTGTATAAGTATATAGCTTATGAAACAATCAGAGATATTTTGTTCTGATTCATTCACAATCATTTCCCTTTAAAAAATTCTTACAATGATGTCGGACCATATTTACCTCAAAGGATTAAGAAAGCATGCAAATCTTTTCAGTATACGTCAAGCATAATTTTTAATTTTCTTTAGAAGAGCCAGCTAATTGCTAAAGCATTGATTTTACATGGTTTCCTCTTTTGGTTACAAAGCACTTCAATAAAGTTTGTGATTTCCTCTTAAGTCAATGGCTTCTGATTGGCCAAACAAACATGAATGAATATTTTACTTATTTCAGTACATGATGGTCAGTGTAAGGATCCCATAAATCAATAAGTAAGGTGAGCATGTATCTATCTGTTGGTGCCAACATTAAACTGGTTCCTGCTCTATCTGATATATGACTTTTGATCCAGACCAATGTGTCTGAACTCTTCTCAAATGTCCTTAGGACACAGAGGAGAATGTTCAGCCATTTGACATTTGCAAGCTTTCAACCAATTCCATTAATCCAATTCTGACTTGTTTCACTGTAAACTGTCCTCTCTCATATGCTCACCATCTCCAGTCTGATTCTCCCAGCACCCATCCATAGTGGGTTAATTTATAGTGATTCAATTGTTTAATTTAATATCAAGGAACATATACAGTATACAACCTGAAATTCTTAAGGTGGCTGAGCAGCATACCTTTGGCACGTTGGAGGAAACAGGAGATTTATTCAAACCCATCCAGTTTCTGCAAACTCTATAGAGACAGCATTGGGGGTCATGATCGAAGCTGAATCATTGGGGCTGCAAAGCAGCAGCAGCAGCAGCAGCACCTACCCCCTGAAATGGCCCCAGTGAGCCACTCAATTAATCAGGCAATCATAATTGGTAACTAATCAGGTCTATTTTTTCACATATTGAGAATAAGGTAAATTAGTGTGAAGAAATGCTCGTTAGCAGTTTTACTAATCGTTCATAACATGGGCATTAGCCGTTGCCTTTGCCATTGATATCCAAATCCTATGAATGATTAACAAAAGAATATCCTTGAGTTAAGCTCTTAATAAATAGCTTTTCACATTAATCTGCCATAATCTCAATGTTTGTAATAAAAACTGATTAACTTTACCACATGTTGTTGACTATTTTAATACAAATACATTTCGGCCTTTGGCTTCAGACTTTATGACATAGGAGCAGAATTAGGCCATCTAGTCCATCGAGTCTGCTCCACCAATCAATCATGGCTGATTGTTTTCTCCCCCTCCTCAACCCCACTCTTCGATCCTCTCCCTATAACCTTTAATGTAGTGTTGCAATCAAGAACCTATTGATCCCTCCCTTAAATATATCCCAACAACCTGGCCTCCACAGCTGCCTGTGGTAACAAATTCCATAAATTCACCACCCTCTGGCTAAAGAAATTTCTCTGCATCTGTTTCAAATGGATGCTACTCTATCTGAGGCTGTGCCCTCTTGTCCTAAACTCCCCCACCATTGGAAACATCCTTTCCACATCCACACTGGCTAGACCTTTCAATATTCAAAAGGTTTCAATGAAATCCCCGCTCAACCTTCTAAATTCCAGCAGGTACAGACCCAGAGCCATCAGATATTCCTTGTATAATAAACTGCTCATTCCTGGGATCATCCTTTTGAACCTGCTCTGAACCCTTTCCAATGCCAGCACATCTTTTCTTGATGAGGAGCCCAAAACTATTCACAATACTCAAGGTGAGGCCTCACCAGTAACTTATAAAGCCTCAGCATTGAATACCTGCTCTTGTATTCTAGGCATCTTGAACTGAATGCTAACATTGCATCTCCTTTCCTCATCACTGATTCAACCTGCAAGTTAACCTTTAGGGTGATCTGCATGAGGACTCCCAAGTTCCATTGCATCCCAGATTTTTGGATGTTCTTGCTACAGAAAATAGTCTGCAAATTTATTTCTTCTACCAAAACGCATGATCATGTATTTTCCAACATTGTATTTCATTTGCCACTTTATTGCCCCTTTTCCTACTTTCTCTAAGTCCTTCTGCACCCTACCTCTTTCCTCAACACTACCTGCACCTCCACCAGTCTCTGTATCATTCACAGACTTGGCAAAAAAGCCATCTATTCCATCATCTACATCATTGATATACAGCATTAAAAAGAAGTGGTCCCTACACTAACCCCCATGGAACACCACTAATCACTGGCAGCCAACCAGTAAAAGATCCTTTTATTCCAACTCACTGCCTCCTACCATCAGCCAATGCTCTAACCATGCCAGCAACTGCCCTGTATTACCTTGGGTTCTCAACTTAGTAAGCAGTTTTATGTGTGACACCTTGACAAAGGCCTTCTGAAATTCCAGAAATAGAACATCCTCTGTATCGCCTTTATCTATGCAACAGGTTTGACAGGCAGCATTTTCCCTGAAGGAAACCATGCTGACTTTGTCCTATCTTGTCCTGTGTCACCAAATACACCATAACCTCATCCTTAAAAATTCACTCCAACATCTTCCCAACCACTGAGGTCAGGCTAACTGGTCTATAATTTTCGCCTAATAGTGACATTTACTATTTTACAGTCCTCTGGCACCATGCCAGAGTCCAACGATTTTTAGACGATCATTACTGGTGCCTCCAGAATCTCTATCTCTACCTCTTTCAGAACCCTAAGTTACAGTTCATCTGGTCTGGGTGACTTATGAACCCTTACGTTTTTCAGTTTTTTAAGCACCTTCTTCCTTGTAATAGTAACAGTACACACTTCTCCCTTACACCCTTCAACATCTGGCACACTCCTAATGTCCTCCACAGTGAAGACTGGTGCTATATATGGATTAATTTCATCTGCCATCTCCCTGTCCCCCATTATTAATTCTCCAGCCTCATTTTCTAGAAGTCCTATATCCACTTTTTTTACATATGTACTTGAAAAGCTTTTACTATCCACTTTGATATGGTTTGCTAGCTTGTTTTCTTATTTCACCTTTTCCCTCCTAATGATTCTTTCTTGTTTTCTGTAGGTTTTTAAAAGTTTCATAATCCTCTATCTCCCCTCTAATTTTTGCTTTGTTCTATGCTCTCTCTTTTGCTTTACATTAGCTTTGACTTTCCTTGTCAGCCATGGTTGAACTATTTTGCCATTTGAGTATTTCTTTGTTTTTGGAATACATCTATCCTGCACCTTCCTCATTTTTTTCATCCAGAAACTCATGCCATTGCTGCTTTGCCATCATCCCTGCCAGCAGCTCCTTCCAATTTACTTTGGCCAACTCCTCTCTCATACCACTGTAATTTCCTTACTCCACTGAAATACTCCTCACCAGACTTTACTTTCTCCATATCAAATTTCAAGTTGAATTCAATCATATTGTCATCACTGCCTTCAAGGGTCCTTTTACCTTAAGCTCCCTAATCACCTTTGGGTCACTAGATATCACCCAATCAAGTATAGCTGATTCCCTAGTAGGATCAATGACAAACTGCTGCAAAAGGCTATTTCATAGTTATTCAATAAACTCATTCTCTTGAGATCCATTACCAACCTAATTTTCCAAATCAACTTGCATGTTAAAATCTCTCATGGCTAATATAACATTACCCTTTTGACATCCATTTTCTATTTCCCATTGTAATCTGTGGTCCACATCCCAGCTACTGTTGGGTGGCCTGTACATCAACGTCCTTTTACCCTTGCAGTTTCTTAACTCAACCCACAAGGATTCAACATTTTCCGATTCTTTGTCACATCTTTCTACCAACATTAATCTTAATAATCTGATATTAAGCTTTCCATTTGCAAGTGTACAACAATACAGGGGGTGCTTGAATCCTTAAACTCTTCTGTATAAAGAGATTGGGTGCAAATTCATTTTCTGTTGTATGCATCACTGTTGCCAAACTCTGCTTCTGAAACATGGTTTCATTGATCTGAATAGAACCAATTTCAGAAGCAGTATTCCAAAAACTTACAGTAAGAGTTTACAACAAAGTCTAGATTACTATCCTGATATGTACGTTTGATTTCTAAAACATTAGCTGTGGTTGTTAGTCATAGACTTAGACTCATACAGAATGGAAAGAGGCCCAATAACTCCTTGCCAAACATCAAATAAACGTCTATACTCTACCTTTTTTCTATTTCTTTGACATTAGTCTTCTCTCCCTTGGCAATTTAAGTATTTGTCTTGGTGCTTCAAATTTAAGTTTATTGCACAGGTAAAATGAAAAACTTACTTGAAATAGCTCTACAGGCACATAGCATTACAGCTACACAACTCAAGAAGAAAAAAACATTAAACTAATTACACAAAAAGTATACAATAAGAACAATAACAAAGTCCATTGTAGTGCAGTGAAGGCAAAGTAGTCATTGTCTTTATCCTGAGGTGCTGATTAGTGTAGTGCAGCCTGGTTTAAGATCCAAATGGGTGAAGGGAAGTATCTGATTTTGAACCTGGTGATGTGTGACTTCAGTCTTGTGTCTCTCCTGCCCAGTGATAGCTGCAAGATTGTGGCATGGTCTTGATTGTGGAGTCTTTAATGATCAATGTTGACTTTTTGAACAGTGCCTCATGTAGATGTTTTCTTTGGTTGTAAGTGGGATGTCAGTGATGTATTAGACTGTGTTCAGTACTCTCTGCAGCTTCTTATGTTCCTGCACATTTGAATCACCATGAAGCAGTCAGTTCTTCTTGAACCAAAAAAGATAAGAGAAGATTTGATATAACTGCAAAAGGTATTATGGTATGAGTTTGAACCCCACAGGCTTTGATCAGAGAATTAAACAGACCCTCTTCCATCAGGAAGAACTGGGCTTCACTTTTACAGTACCAGATAAGCAATATAAGAGGGATGTGAGGAAAGGTTTAGAGGGATATTGGCCAAAAACTAGCAAATGAGACCAGTAGAAGGGCATCTAGGTTGACATGGACTACTTGAGCTGAAGAGACTGTTTCTGTGCTGCATCTTCCCCTCAAACCTAATCAATAACCTTGTGTGATTGGATGCTGGATTTCCTCACTCACGGACCCCAGTCAGTTCAGGTTGGCAATAACATCTTCTCCACGATCTCCATCAGTATAGGTGCACCACAAGGCTGTGTGCTTAGGCCTCAGCTCTACTTGCTTTACAATTGTGACTGTGAGAATAAGCCAACCTCCAAAGCCGTATTCAGGTTCGCTGATGATACCACTATTGTAGGATGAATCAAATGTAGTATTGAATCACATATAGGTGGTCTATTGAAAGTCTGGCTGAGTGCTATCACGACAACAACCTATTATTATTATTATTGTTATTGTTCTATAGATTTATTGTGCGTGCCTACAAAAATTTAATCTCTGGTTTGTATATAGTGACATTTTTTCTTTGATAACAAATTTACTTTGAAATTTGATTCAATAAAGTGTATCTTGATTTAAGTACATTCTACTTTTGAACTTTTGCCATTATTCCATTAAATCTTCAGGCTATGTATTCCTAATTCACCATAGATTAGTAAATTCTATTTTCTTGCTATGATGGATAGTGAACCACTCTCCACTCATGGGAATACACTGAACAAGCATTCTGACAATAAATATTTATCCCACCTTTACAATTTACACAATTTTGCTAAATGACTATTGACTGGGAAGACAACTCATTCACAAATTCAGGAAAGTCAGTATATTGACTCACATACTCAACACATGTGATTCAAGTACCTTATGTATAACAGAAGGCTATATGTTTTGGTTCCAGAGATCAAACAGATAGGGATGTTCAAACAAAGACCTTTTAAAACCCAAAGTGAATGAGCTAACAAGGAAGCGATCTTACACAATCATCCTTCATTAAATTTCATTTGGTGTTTTCTTCAGTCTCAGTAATTTCCAATCACCGAATGCTTGAGTGACTTATCACTTTAACTAAAAACTTCAAGCTGATTTCAATCAGTTAGACATTGAAAGACAAGAATGTTAAACCTCTGTTGCTGCAGAATACATTTACAGTCAATTGTTTTCCATTTACTTATTAACATTGATAACATAGGGACTACTCTACAATGAAATCATTGTCTTTCCCATCCTTGGTCTCAGATTGTTATTTAGCTTTTTTTTTGCATATATTCTTGTCGCATAGGAGACCATTATGCCAGTTAAGCATATGCTAGCATTTAGGGCAATCACATTCCCCAGATTACATGCCTAAAAGGTAGTTTCTTTCATACCCAGTCATTTCCAAGCTGATTCATCAACCACTTCACTTACATCTACTCATATTTGGGAAGTGGGAGGAAACCAGAACACCCAGAGGAAACACGCATAGTCACAGGGAGAACATGCAAACTCCACACTGGAGGTCAGGAATGAACATGACTCTCTAGGAAGCAGCAATGCCTGATGTGTCACATGCATTTCTGATGACATCCCCTGTGCCTGCAATTTGGAACTCCTTTTTCTTCAAGTTAACTTGAATGTCTAGTACATTTTGATAAGAGGTGAATTTTTGCATTTGGCAGATAACTTACATCTTCACATCTTTGATTGTGGTCACAGAAACATAGAATAGTGAGCCTAGTCCCGTTTTCAGTGATCCCAATTCCTATTTCATGGTCCTGCTGTGTTGTAGTGAAGCACATTAAGTTTAAGTTAATAAAAATGGACAACCAAATGCAGTGGATTGGACCATCAATAAGTTGTGGCAGCTGCTTATTTATCCACCCATTTATCCACCTATCCAACCATCTCTCTTTGTCTGGGACAACTCTTAAAGAACAAAAACAAATTGAGAAATAGCTAGGAATCCCTTTGTTTATTTGGGACACTATGCTGCTTAATTGGGATAGGACACTGTTGCCAAGCAGCTTTTAAATAATGTCAGTAATGTGTGTTTGTGCTTAAAGAACAGTGATTGTTGTCCCTGTAAGTTGGTGAGAAATAATCAGAAAGACAATTCAGAACTGTTTTGCTGAGTCTGGTTTCAAGCATTCTAGTTAGTGATGCCAGAAATTGGTGGGAGTGAAAATGAAACAATTTACTTCCACAAGTTGGGAACTATGAAGAATTTGAAAGTATCAACAATCATCTTTAAGTTTACAAAAATTTGGAGGATGCAATCATGGAAAGCATTGAATGAAGGCAATCAATCATCTGCACTTATTGTTTGCACTGCTTTTGTTTACTTACAGTCAAAAGAACACGGCAGTGTACACTGGATGAATTCCTTATCAATAATTGTTAGGAGCTGATACATAGTTTTATAGTATTGTATTAGTATTGAATGTGTTCTGATCTGTTTGGTATTTCATTTAAATACATAATTTTTTACTCAGTTAAATGACACTTCATTTTTTTAATATACTTCTTAAACTATTTCCATGAAACATCTGACTAAGATGGCGCCCAGTAGTAAAAAAAGACTAAAAATACCTTTCCAGTGATAATTTGTGTTAAATAATTGCTGCAAAGAGTGAAGGGGTAAGCGATGGCAGGACAAGTTCGAGGGATGAGCTGAGATGGTGTGTTACAGAACCTTTGCAGTTGGAATTCAGATGCCAGTATAGCTGGCCAGATGTGAGGTTGGATCACTTTGGGCACGGAAAGGAGAAGTTGGGCCCCAGAGAAGTTCCAATGCTCGTTAAACAGGCTTGGGTGTGAGGTTTGATCGCTCTGTGCACTGAGCTGATCTGAAAAGCTTGAGAGCAGCTCTGGGCTGGGTGACAAAATCTGGGTCCAAGGCAAGTTGCTGGGCAGGGTGGTCTAGGCCCGGAAGCTGTGGTGCCCAGGATCTAGTGCATGGTACAGAATGCTGTTTAGACAATTTAAATGCCTGCCCAGATAGGAAATGAGAGCTAATTTTGTTTGGTCTCTGAGATCTTCACTCCTCTCTGTTTGGTGCCAGAGCCTTTTGTTGATCCATTGTTGTGACAATTTAAAAGCCCGCCTAGATACATTGAAAAGACAAGATGTTGGTTGCGGTGAGAGCTGATTTCACTCGTTCTCTGTGATGGTCATCTCCATGGTGCTGAGGGTATGAAGACTGCTCCGGTTGTTGTGCTCCGTGCCTGATAATTTGACAAACAGATGTGAGGCTTTGGCCCTGCTCTGGGCTGCACCGGGGTTCAGATCTGAGGACTCAATTTTGTTTTGGAATGCTGTCGTTCACTTCAATTGTTTGCATGAGCTGTGTTTCTTTTTTCCATTCTCTTGTGTATCGAGTGTTGGTCTTTTACTTTTTTTCTTTAATTGGGTTCTTGTGGATTTCTTGCTTTGTGACTGCCTGTGAGTTAGCAAATCTCAAGGTTGTACAATTTATACATTCTTTAATAATAAAGGAATCTTGAATTGGGGCAGCTGCTTAATTGGGCCAAAATATTCTGATTCTGATATGCCCCAATTAAATGTAATCTACCGTACTTTTAAGATATATCCATTATGAAAGACCTTTGCCATCTTCTAGTTACAACCATCAGGGAAGAGGTACAGAAGCCTGAAGAGCCATACTTAACATCTCTGGAGCAGCTTTCTTCTCTTCTGCCATCAAATTTCTCAACAGGCTAATGAATCAATGAATTCTAACTCACTCTTCCTCTGTTGCACTAGTTATTTATATTTTAATGTAACTTATAGTAATTTATTATGCCTGCACTATTCTGCTGCTACAAACCACAAACTTTATCAACTAATGTCAGTGATAATGAATCAAATTCTGATCTTGATTCCAATATTGGTGGTTTTGCCTCATTAATGGAATTAAATATCTTTACCGACTTAAAGTATTGAATCAAAGACAAAGACAGTGTATACCATCTCTAAAGTACAGAATTTAATTTGTTTATTTTTTGACACTGATCAACAGAAAATACTCTTTTGTGTAAAATGAAAACAAATTTCTGTAAATTGGTTTAAATTTGTTACAGTTATTAAACACAAAGTAATTGACTCATAATTACTCACCCCCTTCAAATCAGTATTTAGTAGATGCACATTTGGCAGCAATTACAGCCTTGAGTATGTGTGGATAAGTCTCTATCAGCTTTATCCATCTGAACACTACAAATTTTTCCCATTCTTCTTTACAAAACTGCTCAAGCTCTGTCAGATTGCTTGGGGATTATGACTGAACAACCCTTTTCAAATACAACCACATGTTCTTATTTGGATTGAGGTCTGGACTCTGACTCTGTTGTCTTCAAGCCATTCCTGCATAGTTTTGGTTCTATTGTCTTGTTGGTCAACAAATCTTCCCTCAGGTCACAGTCGCCTTGCAGATTGCATAAGGTTTTTCTCCAGGATTTCCCTGTATTTTGCTGCATTCATTGTCCCCTCTACCTTCATAAGACTTCCAGTGCCTGATGCAGCCACCACCATGCTTCACAATAGAGATGATGTATTATTGATGATGTGTGGTGTTTGGCTCAAGCCAAACATAATGTTTAGTCTGATGGCTAAAAAGCTCAATTTTGGTTTCATCAGACCATAGCACCTTCATCCAGCTGACTTCAGAGTCTCCCATGTGCCTTCTGGCAAAATCTAGCCAAGATTTCATGTGAATTTTTTTCAACAGTGGCTTTCTCTTTGCCATTTTCCCATACACCTGCAACTGGTGAAGCACTAGGGCAACAGTTATTGTATGTGCGGTCTTTCCCATCTCAGCCACTGAAGCTCAGGCACCTTAGTTACATATAGCAAAGGTGAGTGAAACAAAAAACACTGACTGCAGTAAGTATATTAATTATTTTCAAACAGTAAAAATTCAACCAAACATTCATGTTCCCAAGTTACAGAAACTACAAAGCTGAATATTCCACAAACATAGTTAAAAGCATGTGCATATGACTTCCCAATGGTCATATGCACCACTTCCTTCTAAACAAAAGACAAGGGAGAAAGCTTCTTTCAGGAGCTGTTTTGTACTCGGGCAACCTGATGGTTAACCAATGTGAAAAGCAGCTAAAGTTGCTAAACTAACCAACCACAACAGAAGCAGCTTTCGATGAACACAGTAAGACATGATCCCCACAGGACAGTATGGTATCGTACATTAGAACAAATCACTAAAAGTACACAGAAAGGAACTCTGAAATTTGTGACCTCTGCCACTGAAATGGGAGGATGTGCATGGGAACAACCAACAGTGGATTTCCCTTCAAGATGCGCAACATCCTGAACTTGGGTCTAAATCTCGAAATTCCTTGCGTAACATATCATAAAGCAGCTGCACAGAAAGTATTTCATTGATTCAAAAACGTGGTTCAACTCCACTTCATCAGATATAGCAAGGAATGGGGAAAGACTTTTTTTCCAGTGGTGAGATGTGTGCAAACAAATAATCAAAATGGTTGATACTGCTCTAATGATGAAGATGTTACAAGAGTTACCATTTCATGAATTATATGGATTTTAAGGAAGGGCTTGAAGGAAGGATGAGATGAGCAAGTGTTGGAGGGAATTCTTGAGCAGGGATCAGCAAGGATAGGACCAATGGACAGACAGAACATTGTGTAGATGTAGACGGTAAGGACTCAACAGTAGGCCAAATTTTATTTATGGTTGAAGAAGGATAACTAGTTGGGGATAAATCTGGTCCAACATAGGAATAAAAAATTCTGGAAATATTCAGCAGAGCATACAACATCTGTGGGATTAAACAGAGAAACACTTCAGGCTGAACTTCAGATGGAAGCTTACAAACCTGAAACAATAATGATTTCCTTTCCCAACAATGCCGAATGTTTCTAGCATTTCTGCTATTGTTTCAGGTTTCCAGCATTCCTATTTCCTTGTTTTTTGGTTTCCATCTGGGATAACTGATCACTTTTCCTTCCTTTTAATATTCCTTCTGTATATTTGATAGAATATTCCAATTCTCTCTTCTCCCCCCTCTGATTAGATGAAGACGCAAACATAGTTTCTATCTTGTTATTATAAATCTGAAGCTGGTCTCTGGTGCAATAAAGAGGAGTTCTTTGTAGACGACATGATTGTAATATAGGCCATTTGGCCTATCGAGTCCACCCTCAAATTCGCCTTCTCTGCAACCTTTGTCAGCCTTATTAATCAAGTTCCTTTTAGACTCTGCTTTAAATATACCACTGACATGGCCTTCAGAGGCATCTATGGTAATGAATTCCATAGATTCACAACCCTCTGGCAAAATAAATTTTTCCTCATCTCTGCTCTAAAGGGACATCTTTGTATTCTGAGGCTGTGTCAAATGTTCATAGTCTTCTCCACTATTGGAAACATTCTATCCCTGGCCACTCTATCTAGGCCTTTCAATATTTGATAGGTTTTAATGATATCCTCCATTCTTCTGAACTCTAGTGAGAACAAGCCAAAAGCCATAAAATGCTTTTCATGCATTAAACCTTTCATTCCCGGTATAATTTTCATGAACTTCCTCTGGACCTTCTCCAATGCCAGTACATCCTGCCATCAGAAAGAAGGTATAGGAGCCAGATTCAGGAACATTTACTACCCCTGAACCAAAGGAGATAACTTCACTAAACTTCACTAAAATGTTCCCACAATGTATTGTCTCACTTTCAAGGACTTGTCATTTAATATCCTCAGTAGTTATTGCTTATTTATTTATTATTATTATTTCATTCACTTAGGATTTGCATAGTTTGTTGTCTTTTGCACACTGCTTGTGTGCCCAGTCAGTGCAGTCTGTTTTGATTCTATTATAGTTGTTAATCTATTATGATTTTATTGAGTATGCTGGCAAGAAAATGCATCAGAGTTGTATATGGTGATATATGTGTAGTTCGATAGCAGTTTTACTTTGATTTGACTTTGATTTTATCATTTCTTAGATAAGGGGTCTGAAACTACTCACAATACTCTAAATGAAGTCTGACCAATGCCTTGTAAGGTTCATTGTTATATCCATGATTTTCTATTTCTCTCAAAATGATGGTAACATTACACTTGCCTTCCTTACTACTATCTCAACCTACAACTTAACCTTTAGGGGGTCGTGAACTAGGCCTCTCAAGTTCCTTTGCAACTCCAAGTTCTAAATTTTATCCCCATTTAGAAATTATGCTATGCCTTTATTCCTACCACCAAAGTGCATGACTGTACATTAAACTGCACTGTATTCCATCAGCACTTCTTTGCCCATTCCCCTAATCTGTATTTCCAGGAAGACTGGGTCATTCCTTCCTAGATTATCCAACCCTGAATAATCGTTAAATACTCAATATTTATGTTCTGAACAATCCATAGCAGGCTCACCATCTCTGAACTACTGACATTATTGATCCCCAGTTACTCTCACTTCCACCTTCACTGCCTCACTTCCCCCTTAAAGAAGTGATAACCTTTTTCATTGCTGGCATTCCTAGTAGTTGCCAATGTATCACTGCACCTGATGGGCCTTACTGTCCCACATATTCCTCCAGTACTTCACTTTTACTAACACAGGGATATCTTTAGGGTGCTTTTGGTGAATTTATATGATTTCCTCAAGCTTGCACTAGAACTCTGCATTCTTGCAGGGGACTCTAAGGGAGGACAACTGTGAAAAAATGATGTGCTTCACCCCAGGTGTGAAAGGCTCATGGATGGCTGTAATCAAAGTCAAGGGCTCGTTCAGGTCATCAGGGTTCTTGAAATGATATTGCCTGACCTCAGTCAGTGGCATTCAGATAGATACATTTGGGGATAAACTCTCCTTCAAATATCTCCGCACCAATTCCCACATTACGCAAAATATAAGTGACGGATAAAAATTAAACAGTACCCACTTAAAACCGTAGAGTATGTACTCTGCAATCTGCCATTTACGTGCATCTGAATTCATAATGCTTGTAGTATTCCATTGCATCTAACTACTATGCAAAAGGTTACAGACCTATTGTTAAAACAAACACACACACACACACACACACACACACACACACAACGGTTATATCTACTGGCTCAGCTCTCCGCTGTGTTCGTGTTACTTTGTGATCCCATAGTGTCAAGTCAAACTTCAGTTTCTAGAAAGTATTGGGACCTAGAGGCAAAATAAAATAAAATTTAAAGGTAATAGCAAGAATTCACTGACAGACCAGATGGACCCCACTATTACCCGGAACATTGGGGGGAACCCCGCAGCATCACAGCAGCAGTCCGGGAGCAGCGTTGGAATCTGTGGTAAGATGCCGAACTTTAAATAACTTGAGAGACTGTTTCATGGAAAAGAGCACTGCTGTCACTGTGTTTGGGTTAGCGCTGGCTTCGTCACAGGGATCACCGCGCACAGGTGCCTCTCGGAAATGGCGCATGGTTTAGGAAGAGCTCGCAAACCTTCAGGAGGGTTCGCCCAGTTTGAAAACATTAACGGTCAGAGTCCATAATGGTCCATTAGAGAAACGGAGACTGTGCAGGTTGGAATTCGTCTACAAGGTCCGAGAGGCAGCCAGTTTTTTCACCTTATGACTTATGAATTACGTCTTGTTACTGATCACTTATGCCTGGACTTATGACTTATGACTAGTTACATGACGAATGACTAATTAATAATGACTAATGACTGATAGAACTAACGGAACTATCAAATTGCCACACTTGCGTCAAATAAGAGGAGAGGAAAAGGATAAGTTGTTTGGTCATTGAGTAGAATCTGGTTAAAAAAACCTTCGGGTAGTCGTATTCAATGCCTTTCAAGTGGGGAAGCAGCACATGTTCAAAGAAGAACAAGAACTCCAACTCGACACATAGTCAGCAACTCAAACAGGCTGAATGCTAATGTTAAAAATACTCACCCAATTAGACTGCTGAGATTGCTGGCCATAAGATGGGTCATAAAGGTATCCTGGAAAAGCCCCTAAATGTTGCAATGTGAATAAAGGAACTAGAGAGATACTGAAGCTAAATACAAGAATAGTTTTTTATTTGACAAAGTGAGACCATCTTTAGAGGAAGAGGCCTATATGCTAAAGATCAAAGGAAAATTCTATCTTTACAATGTATCTACAATGCTTCCCTTGAATTATATATAATTTTCACACCTCCTTCTTTGTAAACACACTCCACACACCCAAAATAAATGTTAATTAACATTGTTTGGTTTTTCAATTCACTACTGTCCACAGCACTAGGAGCCTATTATCCAGGCTGCATTTTAAAATTATTCTACGATTCACAGTCAGGTCTAAAAACTGGTTGGTGAAGTTAATATTTTGATATACCTACGGAACCCATGGAAGGCTGCTGGACCAGACAACATCCCTGGTAGAGTGCTCAGAGGATGTGCAGACCACCTAGCAGATGTTCTCACTGACGTGTACCTTTTGATATGCCCCAACAGTCACCAGCAGAAAGGGCCCCCATTATTCATCCTTTTGCCTCCTGCCAGTCAGCCAATCCTGAGTCCATGGTAATATCTTTTGTGTAATACTATGGGAAACACACATGCAGCACCTTGTTAAAGACCTTCATAAAATTCAAGTAACCAATATCCACTGATTCTTCTTTGACTCCCCTGTCTGCTTTTACCTCGAACAAGCCAACAGATTTATTTCTTAAACTAGCACATTGTCTACCTGTGTTCCATATTCTCTGTAACACTACATTTTTCATTCATTAATGCAAGAGATTCTATGGATGCTGGAAATCCAAAGCAACACATACAGAATGCTGGAGGAATTCAACAGGTGAGGCAGCATCCATGGAACCGAATCAGAATCAGGTTTATTATCACCAGCATGTGTTTTGAAATTTGTTAACTTAGCAACAATTCAATGCAATACATAATATGAAGAATGTCACTCAATAAATAAATTACAGTATATGTACATTGAATAGATTAAAATCATGTAAAAACAGAAATAATATATATTAAAAAAGTGAGGTAGTGTTCATGGGTTCTATGTCCATTTAGGAATCTGATGGGAGAGAACTAGAAGCTGTTCCTGAATCGCTGAGTGTGTGCCTTCAGACTTCTGTATCTCCTACCTGATGGTAACAGTAAGAAAAGGCATGCCGTGGGGGTGCTGGAGGTCCTTAATAATGGACACTGCCTTTCTGAGACACCGCTCCCTGAAGATGTCCTGGGTACTTTGTAGGCGAGTACCCAATATGGAGCTGACTAGATCTACGATCCTCTGCAGTTTCTATTTGTCCTTCACAGTAGCCCACTCCAACACACCAGAGAGTGATGCAGCCTGTCAGAATGCTCTCCACGGTACATCTATAGAAGTTTTTGAGTGCATTTGTTGACTTGCCAAATCTCTTAAAACTCCTAATGAATTATGGCCGCTATCTTGCCTTCTTTATAACTGCATCAATATATTGGGACCAGGTTTGGTCTTCAGAGATCTTGACACCCAGGAACTTGAAACTGCTCACTCTCTCCACTTCTGAATGAATAAACAGTTAGCATTTCAGACGGAGATGCTTCATCGGGACTGGAAAGGAAGGGCAAGAAACCAGAACATTCTCACTCATTTATTGTTTTACATTCGCACTACCTCACTATAAGCTATGATCTGTCTGGATATTATACAAACAAAAGATTTTCTCTGTATATCAGTACATGTTACCATCTCAGGACATCACCAATTACAGGACAACATCACCTGACTGTGCAGGTGATGCCTCCCTCCCAGATGTGCTGGATAACTTCTATGCCCAGTTTGAGGTGGAAAATGATGTAGTGGTGAGGAAATCCACCTCTCCTACAAATGACCAGATGCTGTGTCTCACCAGGGCCTGTGTAGGATCAACCCATGGAAGGCTGCTGGACCAGACAACGTACCTGGTAGAGTGCTCAGAGCATGTGCAGACCAGCTAGAAGATGTTCTCACTGACATCTTCAACATCTCCCTGAGCAACGCCACCGTTCCACTGTGCTTCAAGGCCACCACCATCGTCCCCGTGCTGAAGAAGTCCTCAGTGGACTGCCTAAATGACTACCATCCCGTTGCACTTATATCCATCATCATGAACTGTTTCGAGAGGCTTGTCATGAGGCCTATCAAGATCCTGCAGACCCCCTCACTGGATCCCCTGCAGTTTGCATACCGTCCCAAACGCTCAACAGATGACGCCATTGCCACCACCCTCCACCTGGCCCTAACCCACCTGGACAAAAAAGACTCATTAGTTCGGATGCTGTTCATAGACTTCAGTTCAGCATTCAACACAATCATCTCTCAGAAGCTGGAAAGCTGAGCCTACTGGGCCTGAACACCTCCCTCTACAAATGGATCCTAGAATTCCTGATTGGGAGACCTCAGTCAGTTCAGATCGGAAGCAGGATCTCCAACACCATTACACTGAGCACGGAGGCCCCCCAGGGCTATGTGCTCAGTCCACTGCTGTTCACTCTGCTGACCCATCACTGTGCTGCAACACACAGCTTGAACCACATCATCAAGTTCGTCGATGACACCACCGTGGTGGGTCTCATCAGCAAGAATGATGAGTCAGCTTACAGAGAAGAAGTGCAGCAGCTAATGGACTGGTGCAGAGCCAACAACCTGTCTCTTAATGTGAACAAAACAAAAGAGATGATTGTTTTCAGGAGGACACATAGCGACCACTCTCCATTGAACATCAATGGCTCCTTGGTGGAGATCGTTAAGAGCACTAAATTTCTTGGTCTTCACCTGGTGAAGAATCTCACCCGGTCCCTCAACACCAGCTCCATAGCAAAAATAGCCCAGCAGCGTCTCTACCTTCTGCTAAGGCTAAGGAAAGTCCATCTCCCACCCCCCATCCTCATCACATTCTACAGGGGTTGTATTGAGAGCATCCTGAGCAGCTACATCACTGCCTGGTTTGGAAATTGAATCATCTCGGATCGCAAGACCCTGCAGTGGATAGTGAGGTCCCCTGAGAAGATCATCGAGGTCTTTCTTCCTGCCATCATGGACATTTACACTACACGCTGCATCCGCAATGGCAACAGCATTATGAAGGACCCCATGAACCCCTCATAACGTCTTTTCTTCCTCCTGCCATCTGGGAAAAAGCTCTGAAGCATTCAGGCTCTCATGACCAGACTATGTAACAGTTTCTTCCCCCAAGCTATCAGACTTCTCAATACTCAGAGCCTGGACTGACACTTTGCCCGATTGTCCTGTTTATTATTTATTGTAATGCCTGCACTGTTTTTGTGCACTTTACACAGTCCTGTGTAGGTCTGTAGTCTAGTGTAGCTTTCTCTATGTTGCTTTTTTATGTAGTTCGGTCTAGTTTTTGTACTGTGTCATGTAACACCATGTTTCTGAAAAATGTTGTCTCATTTTTACTATGTACTGTACCAGCAGTTATGGACAAAATGACTTGACTTGACTTGACTTGATAACAGCCCAATTACCAATTACCACACACAAAAGGCTGGTGGAAATAAGCAGGTCAGCCTACTTCTATGGGAATGAATAAACAGTCTGCATTTCAGATCAAGGTCCTTCAATAAGATTAGAAAGGAAGATGCCAGAAGAACTTGGGAGATGGGGAAGGAGTACAAGCTAGAAGGTGAATGGTGAAGTCAAGTGGGTGGGGGAGCGTGATGAAGCAAGAAGCTGGGATGTGATAGGTCGAAAAGCTAAAGAGTTGGAGAAGATAGGATCTGATAGGCAATGAGTGTGGACCAGTGGAGCAATGGATGAATGAGGAGCACAAGGAAGGAGAGCTGATAGGCAGGTGAGGAGAAGAGAAGAGGTAAGATGGGAGTCAGAGTAGGGAATTGAAGAAGAGGGAAAGGGAGGGGAAAAATTAAGAAGAAACTGCAAAAAGGGAACGGCATTTTAATTCCTCCACCACTGCTGCAGCTGTTCCCAGGAATGGAGATTCCTCTCCAGGACATCAGAGGTGTTTCCTTTAAAGAATGGGGTCTCTTTTAGTCCATACCTGATGCTGCCTCATCTGCATCTCCACCATTTCCTGGACAACTGTGCTCATCCCACCTTAACAAGGATAGATTTCCCCTTGTCCTCACCTACCACCCCATGAGACTCAGTAGCCAGCACGTTATTCTGCACAACATCCACCACCAAGAACTGAACCCTACCACCAAACACATCTTTACCTCTGTCCCACACTCTCTTCTTTAAACAGGGATCACCCCTCCATGATTTTCTGCCCCTTTGTTCCCCTCCTCTAATTTCCCTGCTGGTATTTATCCCTGCAAATGGAAGAAGTTCTACACTGCCGCATTCTTCTCCTACCTCATCTCCATTCAGAGCCCCAAACAGTCCTTCCAGCTGAGGGAACACTTCACCTTTGAATCTGTTAGGGTCGCTTATTGCATGTCAATGTGGCCTCCTCTATATTGGTGAAACCTAACATAGATTGGGGGACCACTTTGTCAAGCAACTTCACTACATGCACAAAAAGCAGAATTTCCTGTTGGCTAACCATTTAATTCCTATCCCTAATTCCATTCTGACATGTTGGTCCATGAGCCCCTCTATTGCCAGAGTGAGGCCACTCTCAGGATAGATAAGCAACACCTCATATTCTGTTTGAGTAGCCTCCAACTAGATGGCATGAACATCAATTTCTCTAACCTCTGATAAATTTCCCCATCCCCCTTCCCTCTTTTTTAAATCCCCACTCTGGCCCTCCTCTTACCTTTGCTCTTCTCCTCACCTCCCAGATTCTTACTTCATGACCTCTCCCCACCCACTTGGCTTCAACTATCAGCTTGTGCTGCTCCCCACTTCCATTTCAGCCTTAATGAATGGTCTCGGCCTGAAATTTCATATGGTTATTCACTTTCAGAGATGCTACCTGACCGGCTGAGTGCCAGCATCTCTAGAATCTCTTCCATTTCCAAATTGCCACAACTGAGGAGCTGAGCAGTTGTCTAGGCTACATAGAGGGCTTTGGGCATTGCATGTACATTCATTTTCTGCTGAATTATCCAAATCTCACTTTGGTAGAGGATCCAAATTTGATAGAATGGAGATCATTCCAATTGATTTTAGCTGTCTGAATTTATAATTAATCACTAAGTGTCAATTACATATAAAAGTGCTAGGACATCCATTTACTCTGCTTTTAAATAATCTATCCCACCGCCCAGCCAAAAATAGCAGGTGAATTAAATTCACTGGGTTTTTTTTTTGTTCATCAGTCAAAAATCATGAACATCGTTATTTTTATTGCTCCAATTAAGTATTGTTTGGAAAAGAACAAGCAGAAGGAGCATAATTTGTAGAAATAATATAATCATGAGTAGCTGGATATTTGCTTTTAAACACTTGACATTTATTATACCCAGTAGAGATCAACTGGTGGAATAAACTTCAAATAGACAACTTCTGTTGACATCTCACTTGTTAATCATCTCCCAGCAGGAGAATGCCAGGGGAAGGCTCAGGATAATAACTTATAAACATTTGCACTCAGAGGCCACTTCATTAGGTACATCTGTCCACTGCTTGTTAAAGCAAATATCTAATGAACTGACTATGTGGCAGTAGGTCTCTGCATAAAAGCATGTAGACAAGGTCAAGAGGTTCAGTTGTTATTCAAACCAAATATCAGAAAGGGGAAGAAATGTGATCTAAGTGACACTGACTGTGGAATGGTTGTTGGTGCCAGATGGGGTGGTTCAAGTGCCTCAGAAACTGCTGACTTATTACGAGTTTCAAGTAAAAAGTCTCTAGAGTTGATAGGGAATGGTGTGGAAAAACAAATAACATCATGTGAGTAGCAGTTCTAGGGGGAAAAAATGCCTAGTTAATGAGAGAGGTCATAGGAAGATGGCCAGACTGGTTCAACCTGACAGAAAGGCGGTAGTAACTCAAATAACCACACGTTACAATAGTGGTGTGCAAAAGAATATCTCTGAATACAAGCACATCGACCACTGAAATGGTGGGCTACAGCAGCAGACCACAAACATAAACTCGGTGGCTACTTTATCAGCTACAGGAGGCATAGATTTTTCAGAAATATGTTTGGAGGCTGCAAGAATTATGGGCATGCAATGAAAATTAAGTGAATAAAACTTTGTCGCAGTAAGTAATCACTATGTCTGATAAACAGCCAGCTATTATGGGTATAGCACCACTACTCACAGTCAACACCAGTCTTTCCCCAACCAATCTCACCTGACACTGATGTGGAGAGTTTGTCTCACTGGGCAGAAGTGCCCCAAAATTCAGCAGGGGGACCTTGGTGGTACAAAGTCCTCACATAAAGCAAAATTTTCCCCTAAAATATTCTCAAAAATTTTAGCCTGGAGGAAGTACCCTGCATCCAACTTTATCAAAGTAATCTGCTTGTCCCTGATACCAAAAATCTATCAAACTGTACATATATTTTTTTCAATGGTTAAGTTATCTATTAGAGCAACAAACTAGAATGCTCCCCTTGTTATAGCGTGGCTCTGTTCCAAGAAAACTGCCTCATGATTTCCTGTAACATTTTTCCCATTGAATCCATTTTTGGAAATGGAGCTGTATTCCTGATCATTGCTGCCATCACAATCACATTGATCCAAGAAACTCTTGTGCCAAGTATCTTGCATTACTTCTTCAATTGGAACTTGGCTTCAACACTCAACTATACAAAGTGTTGCTAATGTCTATTCATGAATAACATTTTGTGTTTTGATCTCAGTTAGTTCTTTTTTAAAAGTTTAACAGCAGAGGCTTGCACCCGTGTGGCACTATAACAATTCTCTCAATGATTCTGTTTTAATGAGTTAACTTTGAAGCGCAGAGTCTATTACATTGCCAAAATTGTTCACCACAAATGCTCAAAAGATACATAGAGATTCTTTGACATCACAAACAACTGACATTCATTACCTTTAAGGTAAATAAATCCTGGATGTGTATGGAATTGCAATAAATCTTGGATTAGTTTAATAATGGACACTGGAATAAATTGAGAAAGCCATTGCCTGGAATTTAACACCATCACCCTGACAATTCATTTCTCTGCCAACACACCAGCCAAACTTATAACTTAAGGCAAGTTCTGGGCATCAGAGTTTGGAGTTCAATTCCGGTGCTATCTGTAAGAAGTTTAGGTCCTTCCTGTGTGTGCATGGGTTGCTTTTAGATGTTCTTGTTTCTTTCCTCAGTCTAAAGACATGTAGATTAGTAGGTTAATTGGTCATTGTAAGTTGTCCTGTGATGAGGCTAGGTGTAAATAGGTGGATTTTGGCCAGTGTAGCTCATTGGGTTGGAAAAGTTCAGTCTGCACTGTATATCTAAAGTAAAATAAAATATTCCACATTTCAGCTTTTCAGCGGTGACTTGTAAATTCCATAGGGTAGGTATACTCAAACTGCCATAAGAGAGGGTACACTGAAATGAATATTGTATCCTTAGAAAATGAATAAAGCTAACAGAGCAACACAGACAACACAGTCTAAATAGTTCTGTGAAACAGCACACCCTCCACATTACTTTGCACAAAATATATAGGAAACATCAGAAAAAAAGGATTCCACAGCAACATATGATATTGTATGTGCTCAACTGCCTAGGCAATATGCTTAACAATTTTCTTTTTAAAGGACCCAACATCTCAACACTTCCCATTTCTTGAAGGCAACCTTGAAAATTAATTCTTAACCAATACTCTGGTCACCTATCCAATACCTCTACCTTTTGTTAATTTCAGATCTGTTCTGATTATGTTGCTTTGAATTATCTTCCTTTTATGACATAAACATATTAAAGTTGTTATAAACATAAGCAACACACTCAAAATGGTGGAGAACTCAGCAGGTCAGACAACATCTATGGAAAGCAATAAACAATCAATATTTTGGGCTGAGACCCTTGGTCAGGATAGGAAAGGAAGGGAGAAGCCAGAATAATGATGTGGGGGGAAGGAAAGGAGTACAAGCTTGAAGGTAACAGGTGAAGCCAGATGCGTGGGGGAGGTAAGCATGAATTAAGAAGTCGGGAGGTGATAGTAGGAACGATGATGGGCTGAAAAGGAAGAAATCTGATAGGCAAGGAGGGTGGACCATGGGAGAAAGGGAAGGAGAAGGAGCACTGGGGAGGTGATAGTTAGGTGAGGAGAAAAGAGGTAAGAGGGGAACTAGAGTGGGAAATGCAAGAAGAGAGAATTGAGAGGTGGAAAAAGTACTAGAAATTAGATGTTCATGCCATCAAATTGGAGTCTACTCATATGGAATATGAGATGTTTCTCCTCCAACCTGAAAGTCACCTCATCATGGCAGTAGAGAGGCCATGAACTGGTATGTTGGAATGGGAGTAGGAACTGGATTTTAAATGGCTGGCCACTTGCTGTGGGTGGAGCAAAGATGCTTGACAAAGCGATTCCTAATCTATGTCAGTTCTCATCAGTGTAGAGGAAGCTCCATTAGGGTGCTGAATACAATAGACAATCCCAACAGACCTGCACCAGACAGGTGAATGGAGAGTTGTGGCACTTCTTCTGCTTGCAGGGATAAGTGCCATGACAGTGATCAGTGGGGCAGTTTGAAAGGCCAGGGGAACCACAGAAAAGCAATCCCTGCAGAAAGTGGGGTAAGGGAGGCACAGATATATTTAGTGATATGGTCACATTGAAGATGGCGGAAGATCTGGAGAATGATGTGTTGGATGAGGAGTCTCATGGGGTGGTAGTTAAGGAGAAGAGGGACTTTTGGTTGGTAGGAAAATGGGGTGATGGTGGATGTCCAGGAAATGGAGGAAGTGTGGGTGACGACAGCATCAATGGTGGGGGAAGAGAAACCTTATCCTTCGAAGAAGGAAGACATCACTAATAATCCAGAAAGGAAAGCCTCATCCTGAGAACAGATGTGGTGGAGTCAAAGGAACACAGAAAGAGAAATGGCATTTTTACAGGTGACAGGGTGGGAAGAGTCGGTATATTTATGAAAGATGGAGGTGGACAGTTTTACCCAGTGATGAAGTCAGATCGATTAAGAAAAGAAAGAGTGGTGTCAGAAGCGGACCAGGTGAATGTAAGGGCAAAGTGGATGCAGTTGATAAAAATTGATGAGCTCAGCATAGGTGCATGAAGCAGCATCTATGTAGCTCTGAAAGAGTTAGGGAGTGTTACCATAGAAGGTTTCAAACATGGACGTTTAATGTAGTCAATGAAAAGGCAGACAGAGCTGGAGCCCATGCAGGTGCTCATGGATACATCTTGAGTTTGGAGAAAGTGGTAGCAGCCAAGGTTTATTATTTACTATCTATGACTACACGTGATTTCTCCTTCTGTGACAACAGTCTCAAGGACAGCTTCTATCCTGTTGTTATAAAGCTATTGAACAGTCCCTTATTATGATAAGATGGTCTCTTGACCTCACAGTCTATCTTGCACCATTTTGTCCACCATGCTGCTGCACTTACTCTGTAACTATAACATTATATCTTCTATTCTGTTCTTCCTTGTCCTTGTCTTATTCCAAAGTACTGGCGTGATAAAATGATCTGTATGAACAGCATGTCAAGCAAGCTATATCTCAGTACACATGATAAATAATAAACTCATTTAGTTATTTACTAATAATACCTTTTAGATATACAGAACCAAAGGGTGGAGACACAGAGTTAATCTTGACTTTCGGTCCTGTTGGAGTGGTATCTCAGAGACTGGTCTCCCAAAGGGCCACTTTAAACTACAAATTGCTCCTTGCATCATGTGGGAAGTGTATGTGTGTGTGTGTGTGTGTGTGTGTGTGTGTGTGTGTGTGTGTGTGTGTGTGTGTGTGTGTGTGTGTGTGTGTGTGTGTGTGTGTGTGTGTGTGTGTTTGTGTGTAGGGGGGATGGATTTAATGAGAAGGTGGGTAGAATGGGATTTTGTAAAACTAGTGTAAAATGGATGCTTGAGAGCCAGTGTGGCTCGATATTCCAAAGGGCCAGCCCCCATGCTCCCTGCATCTATGAACTGATGATGATATTCGACAGTGTAACATTCATACAAACCAATCTCCTAAAGGTTGACAACAGAATCAGACTGTGTCATAAATTCAGTTGAAGATTATTGTAGAAAATTGCAAATTCCTTTCTATACAGTACTACCATTGCAAGAGATGCAGATAAAAGAGGGCTTTCTGCCATATTATACACATTATGAAGAGAAGGACGGACTATGACTGTGGTTGTATAGAAGATTTGGAATATGACAGCGATACCAAATAATGCTTGAGTACTTAGCTTAAGTAGTTCACATTTACTGGATTCTGTGTAATACAAACAACTTCCAAGATGTAGTTAACATGTGATTTATAGTTTAGTCATTATGACTCCTTAGTAGGTTTAATGCTTTGTTGGTTTTATTGCAAGAGAGCTTCTCACAAAGAGCAGGCAAATGTATGGAACATGATTCTATTGCTTTGTGAGCTATTGATACAGAACAATCTTCAGTCTACCACCTGTATGCCTTACTTAGGCATGAAAAGCAAAGGACGGATTCAACTCATCTGCATAGCCTTGGCTGGGAACTTCTAAAGAACATCCAGTAACCTACACTGGAAGGACTGTGATAACCAGGCATGGATGAGCTCCAGTAATAACCATTCATACTTAAACTGGTTCATGAATGAGGTGAAGAAAATGAAGAGAGAAAGCTTGGATGGACTATACAATTTATAAGGAAACATTAAACTGAAGCTCAAGTAAAATGCCAATGCTTAAGACCATTTACCTGTACATAAGACATTGAAGCAGAATTAGGCCATTCAGCCCACCAAACCTGCTCTGGCATTCACTCATGGCTAATTTATTTTCCCACTCTACTCCATTCTTCTTTTTCCTGATAATCTTTCATGCCCTTACTAATCAAGAACCTATCAACTTCTGCTTTAAATATACCCAAATGACTTGGCCTCCACAAAAAAATTTTATAACAAATTCCTGCTCTCTCTCATGGATTCAGTGTCCTCTGGCTAAAGAAATTCTTCCTCATCTGTTCTAAAAGAATATCCTTGTATTCTGTGGCTGTGTCTTCTGGTCCTAGTCTCCTCCACTACTGGAAACATCTTCTCCAGTATCCATTCTTTCTCGGCCCTTCAATACTCAGTAAGTTTCAATGAGATACAACTTCCCACACATTCTTCTAAATTCCAGCAAGTATAGGCCTGGAACCATTAGAGGCTTCTTATACATTAACCCTTTCATTCCTAAGATCATTCATGTAAAACGCCTCTGGGCTCTCTCCAATGCCAGCACATCCTTTCTTAGATAAGAGGAACAAAACAGTTCACAATACATCATGAGGCCTGACTGATGTGCTATTGACAGGAAACGTAGAGGAGGATTGACCCAAACACAGAGCAGCAGAGACAGCTTAGTAGTGAGCAATAAATTGAATAACAACCTGCAACATAACAAGCCACAGGGAGCCATGAAACAAGGGAGAACAGATATTTAACATTACAAGGCAACCGAAGGCTAAGAGCAGCTGGTTAGGGCTGGCGGGTTTGAAGGGCTGTGGCTGAGAGATGGGCTTAAACAAGCCACAGGTGAGGAGTTGGAAATGAGTGGCAGGTGATGCCTGTTAGCTGAGTGGAGACTGGCAGGTGCCTGCCTGTGCACACCTGACTGGACCGCTCCCTCATCCCCACACGTACAGCCAGCACCCTACAGCCCAGTATGATCCGAGTGAGGCTAGTGGAGCAAGTTACTTAATAAGCGATGGATCAAAATGAAACTTGATGGCACCCGAGACCTCTGCTTTGGGCTGTACCCTTCTCAGTCAGCTATCCAAGGCCACGTGACTCCATTAACTGGTGAACTGTGTACGCTGGACCACCTTCCACCTCCTTAGTTCTCTGTCAGTTGAATGGTCCGTAGACCGTGGACGTGAGGCAGGATATGTGAAAGGTAGGTGCGATCCTGAGGGATAGTGGCAATTGGAGACAGTATGTGACTGGCTGAGGTGACCAGTGAACTTGGTTTAGAACTTGTGGGAGTAGGTGTGCAGGGACAGCTCGCGGGCAACAGCCAGATACACTATCCAGGACAGAATTATCACTAAATGATGGTTGGCTTGATGGCAGTAAGCCCTCCATTCTCTTTTCCAAGCATTCTGACTTTGGGGAACCAGGGTCCCTAGGGCACGGGACTAAAATGCGAACAATCTGAACAAAGACAACGAGTGTGATCATCGAGGCGAGGAGGTTGCGGGATGGGGACCAAGTCGATGTTCAACTTCATTTCACTGATTAAAGCTTCTATTTTTGCCAATTTAAGTGACAGGGGAGATTGAAACACCAAGGTGAATGAGAAGGATGAGCACTGACTGCCTGTCTTCTGATTGCTGGTGGGATCGCTCTGCTGCTAGAGAGGGGAGAAAGTGAGGCCTATCACTGTGCCCTCTGGGTATTTCTCTTTCAACAATCTTGCAGGATGTTCCCGAAGACCATGGACATTTTTTCCAGTCTTATTGTTTTATATTCTGTATTTTTGCCTGTTCTTTCCTGTTTTTCTTGTAAAGGGAGGAGGATTTGGGAGTTGATGTTCGGGGCATTATGTGCAGGGGGCATGGTCTGGGGGTCAATGTTGTTGCACTTTGTGCAGAGGCAGGGGTTTGGACTTTGATGTTTATGTTAGTTTTTTATGTGGGGAGAGGGGGAATTTTGGGGCTGCTGTTCTTGTTGTGTTTTGTATGGGTGGAGGAGCGTTAGAGGTGTTGTTGATCATGTTGCCATTCTCTTTTCTGTGGGGGTGTTGGGTTCACTCTTTCACTGTGAATTGAGTTTTATGTTTTTTTTTGTTTCATGGCTATCTGGAGAAAAAGAATCTGAGTTGTATACTGCATACATATTTTGATAATAAATGAACTTTTGAACCTTTGAACATCTGCTACACAATCTCCATCGGCACAGGCTGTGTGCTTAGCCTCCTGCTCTTCTTGCTTTACATTTATGACTGTGAGGCACAGCACAGTTCCAATACTAAGTCTGCTGATGACAGCACGATCATTGGCCAAATCAAAGGTGGTGAAAAATCAGCATATAGGAGGGAAATGGAAAATCTGGCTGAGTAGTGCCACAGCAATAGCACTATGTTCAATATCAGCTAGATCAAGGAGATTATTACAGACTGCAGGAGGAGGAAACCAGGGGTGTCATTGGGGGATCAGAGGTGGAGAGGGTCAGCAACTTTAAATTCCTCAGTTATCATTTCAGAGGATCTGTCATGGGTCTAGCACATGGGTGCTGTTACGAGAAAAGCATTACAGCGCTTTTACTTTCTTAGAAGTTGGTGGTGGTGGCCAGGAGGTGGTTAATCGTGCAGCTGTGTGGTCTGTGAGGTGACAGGGTGTTGGCTTCCCTTTTACTGAAGACAATGGCTGAATCATAGTTTTTCTGTGGGAGTTTGATGAACCTGAGAGCTGGATGACCAAGTGAAGTGAGGATCATGAGTGGAGAGTCAAAGATGAGAAGTGTGCATTGAGCTTTAGGAGTGTGGAGAAGGACAGAGAGAGAGAGTGGGTTGGGCCATGGTGCTGGAACAGAAGTCTGAGGGGACCTTATCAGACGGAAGGCACCTGATCTCTACCTGGTGGTGCCACTTCCCTGGACGCAGTGGACATTTGATGTCTGGGTGATCGGCTGCTCTGCAATAAGTGCGCAAGTTGTTTCTCTGCAGGTGTTCATGCACCTGGGGGGGATGGGGGATATGGGGGGATGGAGAACGGAGCTCTTCTTAAATGTATGGGTTCAGGAGGCATTGCTGATGAGGGTTTTTCAACCGAAATTGGCTCTGGAAATGCAAATGGCATTCTGGCTGATGATTTAGAGAGTTGTTCCATAAGATAATTGTCAATTTGGAGGGCCAGACGGATGAAGCTGTCAAGGTTGTGAACATCTCCTATCTAGAGAGCTATATTTCAAGTGCTCCAGGGGACAATAATAGTAATGGGCCAGCAGCACTTCCACATTCCAGCTGCACTCTGCCTTGAAAGACCAGAATTCCATGGTGCCACGCAGCACCGAGTGTGAGCTAGTGCAGGATTTCTGAAAAGCTAACTAGCAGGTTAAGTCCTCCTTCTCTTTCTGGAAGACAACCCCTGCAAATTATTGTAATTACTATAACTCTCCACCAAGGGTGATTTAGGGTGAATATTTGGTAAGCAGACAGAAATTTTCCAGCCTTCGGGAGTATTTGAAATTGAATCAATATCTGATTTTATTTTTTTGTTCAGATATTCTTTTAAGGTACAAAGATTCGAAGGCTCACTTATTTTCAAAATATATAACTGATATTCTTCAATTTTTTTTTGCGTAGCAATGAAACCAAGAGAGAAAAGGAAAGAAAGGCAGCACAATCAACACCCCCAAAACCCCACCTCCTTGCAAAAGGAATGAGCAAACACAGAACAGGCACATCTATGCACAAATACCCCTTCGCACACAAAAAATTAACAAAAACGGAACAGGCACATCAACCCCCACAAAATAAAAAAAACAAAATGGATCAGGCATGTCGACCAACCCCACCCAAAATCCCCCTCCCTGTATAAAAAAAACTCGAAGATCAGGTGAGAAAAACTCAGAATATAAAACCTATAAGACTGAAAAATGGTGTCAACAGTCTAAAGTCCATGTCCAAAGAGCAGAAAAGTCCTGGGCAACACTCTTTGTGTGCAGCAGCAGGTTCTTCCCTCTCCGGTACAGAGCAACCGATCAAAAGGCAAACAGTTGGTGCTCACACTCTGCACTCACTTTGATGCTTCAATCTCCCTCGACGCTTTAATCGGCAAACAATGGAAGCTGTAATGGTCGAACATCGGCTGCATGCCATCCTGCAGTTTTCTCACCACAAGGTTTGCTCACGCTGCCTGTGCCACCTTGAATCCTCTCGAAGACTGCAGTGCGCTGAAGTACCCAAATGATCTCCAAACCAGCAAAACACAGGGTCCTACCAATGTAAAAGGAATGATGGGAAATATGGTTTCTTGATCAATCCAGAAGATGTTGACTGGATGAGCAAGATTCATCTGAATCTCCTTTGCTTAGTGATATATAGCAGTTGAAAGATAGCCTTGTCTGAAACCTTCCAAGCATATCAAAGTGTTATGATTTTTCAGCCTATCCCTGATATTTCCCGGTAATCAAAGCAAGTGGTTTCCCTTGTAAATCAACCCTAGAACAATTATGATTACAAGTTTACATTTATCATTCAATAGTTAGACTTTAGAGAGTGCATCTCAATACTGGCAGAAAATAAATCTTCTTTAATATGAACCAGATGCCAAAATCTTACACTTGGGTTCCCAAGAAGTTTGAAAGATCCTTGGAGGAAGTGGTGAGTGCTGCATTAAAATAAGAGCAGTAGAAACAATAACAGATGATGGAATTGAAACTACTCTGACAGTTCCTTCAACAATAAAACAGAAAGACACGTACACATACACAAACCAAATACTGTGCATGGAAAAAAACATGAGCACGCAAATGCACACATAGCTTTTAAGGAGGCTAAACCAATGGTGCAGAATATGAATGAGGTATTTGCACATTTGTACCAAATTTTATCAAATCCAAAGCAACTTGAAATATTTATTGCAGACAGTGATACAATGTAAATTTTACAACATCAATATGTATAGAACAAGCCCCAAAGCCAACAAAGTAATAATGGGCAGAAAAGAGAAAATCTGCAGATGCTGGAAATCCAAGCAACTCACACAAAATGCTGGAGGGACTCAACAGGCCAGGCAGCATCTGTGGAAAAGAGTGCAGTGAACATTTTGGGCTGAGATGCTTCATTAGATCTGGAGAGAAAAAGATGTCAGCTATTTGGAACAGACTATGTTTCAACCCTACACCACTATTACACCCCAATTGTTCCTATGCTATGAATGACTGCATTGGTGCTGCTTCCTGCACCCATGTGGAGCTCATCGATTTCACCAACTTTGCCTTCAATTTCCACCCTGCCTTCAAATTTACCTGGCTCCTTTCCAACACCCCTTTCTCCTTTCTTGACATTTCTATCTCTGACTCTGGAGTCAGCATATCCACTGATGTCTACTATAAATACATTGACTTTGCCTGGTAAATCCAGGTAAATCAACCTGGACAATATCTCTTCACACCCTGTTACTTGTAAAAATGTCTTTCCCTTCTTTTAGTTCCTCAGTTGCCGTTGCATCTGTTCTCAGGATGAGACTTTTCATTCCAGAACTAAGGAGATGTCCTCCTTCTTCAAAGAAACAGGCTTCCCTTCCTCCACGATCAATGCTGCCCTCAACCACATCTCTTTCATTTGGTGCATCTGCCCCTTACTCCATCCTTCCTCCACTCTACCAGGGATAGAGTTCCTCTTGTCCTCACCTACCACCCCACCAGCCTCCACATCCAGTACATAATTCTCAGTAACTTCTGCCATCTCCAACAGGATCCCACCACCAAACACATTTTTCTCTCCGCCCTCACTTCCTGCTTTCTCATTACTCTGATAAAAGTATTAGGGTATACGGAATAGGCCACAGCTGATGTGAAATTGAATGATGGAGAAAGTGGCAGCCTTCATGCTTGTTATGCTATGAAAAGTCACTGCAAGTTCTGGCACTTGCTCATTTGCAATGAAACATAGTCAATGATCCCCTGTTTTACTTCAGGGCACACTCTCAGAGCCCTCTGTGAGGTAACCTTCATTCATCTGATTACAACTTAAAAAAATTTACAAACATTTTCATGGAAAAAGAAAACCCCTGAAGATGCTATGCCTTATTGAACAAGTTTTAAATGAATCTTTAAACTTTCATAACCACAGATGCTGAAAATTTATTTTATATGTGGAAATGTGTCATCAGAATAATTTTATCAAAATTTCATATCACCACAGTATTTGTTAGTGTTATTTTAGTCTCCACCTTGAAATATTTGTTTCACCTGCTGAAAAAAATATTTTTTTTTAAAGTCAATTGATTTCTTTGTAACTTTCTGGTTTGTTCTTTGGGTATGTTTCAATCTGACAAACTTGCTTAACGTAGTCGCAGTCATTTGTTCCCAAACTCTCCATTGTCACTTATTTCTTTGCAGATGGGGTCAATGAAATCAATGGAAAACTGTCTTCCTGCTGTCTCTCCTCCCCTGACAAGTCACAGATTCATACAGCATAGACACAGGCCCTTTGGCCCATCTGATCCTGACCAAGGTTCTCAAAGTAAGTTAGTCCCATCAGTTGTACTGAGCCTTCCCTCCCTTAGCCTTTCCTATCCATGTGCCTGTCCAAATACCTTTTCAATGTTGTTAATGTATCTGTCTCAACCACTTCCTCTGGCAGGTCATTCCATATATCCACCATCCCCTGAGTGAAAACGTTACTCCTCATGTTCTTGTAAAATCTTCCCCTTTTTACTTTAAATCTTTGCCCACTAATTCTTGATTCTTCATTCCTGGAGAAAAATGTGTGTGTTCACTCTATCTACAATCCTCATGATTTTATACACCTCATATTCTTACACTCCAACATGAATAGTCCCAACCTGCTCAACATTACTCCATAGCTCAGTCCTTGAGTCCCAACAATATTGTCATAAATCTCATCGGCTCTCTTTCCTGTTCATTTGAGGTGATTGATTCCTCTATTCTTCCTCACCAGCCTATCATAGCAAGTATTAGATTAGTGCATAAAAATTCATTGTAGGTTGCCATTATGAACACTAAAATTTATTTCCTTCGTCTTTAATGGATTGGATTTCAAGGTGAAGAAAGACATATGCTGTGATTATATAATGTGTTTAGTGTTATTCAAAGATATACATCTTTAGAGGCATAAGTCTCCTAAGTTTCCTATCCTATTTAGAGAGGAACTTGTTACAATTGACCTCAATGGATGCAGTCGTTGGGTGAATTTGGAAAGCATTCAGCAAATCAAACACAATCTATACAAAGAGAGAGAGACTGAGTTTATTTTTTATTTGAAGATCCTGTATTGGAACTGAGAATGAGAGAACATGTTATTTTATGTCGCAGAGAGGGTGGGAGTGGATATGAAAAAGAAAATATCTCTAATAAGTTCAGGGTTGCTTTGAGGATAAACTGCTAATGAAGCTGTATATTTGAAAGATTAATGAGGGTGGTTAGAGACAGAAAAAGAGAGATCACAAATGAACATGTATTAGCAGTGATTTGCAGAATAGAGTTATAGATTAGGCAGTACTAATGGAAGAAAATATTCTTTCACTAGCAGTGTAGGAGTCCAGGGTGAGTATGATTTATGTTTTAGTTTAATATTAATAACTTTGGTCTTGATTTCCTCAACAAAATATGCATGTTTTGAACAAATATATCACAGTATTGCTACAGAGGATGCCACTGAGTGTGTGTTAGCTCATTTTAAGAGCTATTCTCTTCTTCCCACTAGTTTGACATCTAGTTTAGGATTAGATATAGTCCTATATCTTGCACTGGGATCTGAAGATTATGATCAAATTTGCCACTACATCCTCAAAATGCTGGAAGTCTGGCAGCATCTATGGAAAAAGTCGACATTTCATGCTGGGACCCTTCTTTTTGTGTGTGCTTCTTTGGATTTCCAGCATCTGCAGTTTTTTAGTGTTTGTGCCCCTACATCCCACCCAAACAGAATAGACCCCAACAACACTGTACATAAGTGGTTTTGTTTACAGCTGGAGGGTTATGGAATTGTTTAGCTTAGAAGTAGGTTCTTTTGGAGTAACTTGTCCAACCAATCAAAATACCTACCTACGCTAATGCCTACATTAGGCTCCTATTTCACTATGACTTCTCTATGCTTGTACCTGTCCAAGTGGAGGCATGGAAGACTGCAGATGCTAGAATCCAATGGAGGAACTCAGCTGGGGGGAAAGGAATTGTAAACATTTCAGGTTAAACCCTTGAATCAGGACATTGACAATTCCTTTCCTTCCATTGATTGTTTGTTGTTGGTCCAAATGTCTATTAAGCATTGTTAGTATGTATGTCTCTACCAACTGCTCTGGCAACTCTTAGTTACGCATTGTTCAGAGCTGCATCCTTTTCAGAAAGGTGTAGTAGCAAATGTTTACAACATAATTATGAAAATACATTCAGAGGTTTCTTATAAAATTAAGAATGATTGGGAAAGGGAACGTAAGTTTACTATTCCTATTGAGAAATGGGAAAAAAATTCTTCAATTAGTTAATTCATCTTCTATATATTCCAAACATTCATTGATACAGTTTAAAATTGTGCACAGGGCTCATAAGTCCAAGGATAAATTAGCTTGTTATTATTCCCATATGAATCCTATATGTGACATATGTCATTCTGAGGCAGCCTCTCTAACTCATATGTTTTGGTCATGTCCGTCTTTGAAAAAATATTGGAAAGATATCTTTGATATTATTTCTATGGTATTGAGTATTGATCTATAACCTCACCCTACCACCACAATTTTTGGTTTACCAGAGGAGATTTACCAGGATGTTGCCTGGTTTAGAGAGTATGGATTATGATCAGAGATTAAGGGAGCTAGGGCTTTACTCTTTGGAGAGAAGGAGGATGAGAGGAGACATGATAGAGGTGTACAAGATATTAAGGGGAATAGATAGAGTGGACAGCCAGTGCCTCTTACCCAGGGCATCACTGCTCAGGACAAGAGGATATGGCTTTAAGGTAAGGGGAGAGAAGTTCAAGCGGGATATTGGAGGAAGATTTTTCACTCAAGGAGTGGTTGGTGTGTGGAATGCACTACCTGAGTCAATGGTGGAGGCAGCTGCACTAGTGAAGTTTAAGAGACTACTAGACAGGTATATGGAGGAATTTAAGGTGGGGGGTTCATATGGGAGGCAGGGTTTGAGAGTTGGCACAACATTGTGGGCCGAAGAGCCTGTAATGTGCTGTACTATTCAATGTTCTATGTTTACCAATGATAGAGCCAATTCATTTTTCTCCTTCAGCTTGTCGGATGATTGCATTTCTTACATTAATGACTAAAAGATCTATTTTGTTGAACTGGAAAGAGATTAATCTCCCTACCACATTTAATTGGTTTTCTCAAACTATGTCACGTTTAAATTTGGAAAAAATGAAAAGCGTCGTATATGATCCTTCTATTAAATTTGAAAAGATTTGGAGGCCATTTATTCAATATTTTCATATGATGTAATTTGACCTTTTTCCAGACCTATTTCTTTCTGTTTCTGATTATATACATGTGTAACTCCCTGGGTCACCTCAGGCTCGCTCAGCTCGTTCTTGTCTAGGGGGAGCAGCCTTCGGCCCCGCCAAACTGGGTAATCAGCTGGTGTGGATGCTGTGTGATGTCCCTGCCTCGCCCAAAAACAGACAGTACACCATATGTGATTAGATGAGTACAATTTATAAAGGTTACTATAACTAAGTGATTAATAACGATACAGTATATATGAAGAGAAAATTAAAGAAAAGGTGCCAAACTTATCAAAGTCCAAACCATTTCGTGCACAACCGTTGGAGCTCAATTACTGAAGTCTTCTGGCCACCATTCGATCCCCTCCGAACTCCTCGACTCGCAGCTCAGGACCCTCCGAACTCCTCGACTCTCCAAACAGCTCAGGACCCTCCGAGTGGTCAACCAAGCACATCTAGCTTCATCCCCCCCCCTCCTCGGAGAATCTCCCGGCCTCGGACCCCCCTTTGGGGTCCGATCCTCACCCAGCTTAGAGCATTGCGTCCTCTCTCTCGACCCCCTCGCGCCGATCTGCCCAAAAGCCCGTCAACAAAAGCTAACAGACTCAGAAGAAAGAACATTAATCCCCATTTGGTTTACAAAGGAATACCATTCTCGTTATCAGTAAATTAGCATTCCTGCTAGTTAACAAAAGGAAACCCTTTCCCAACAGTAACAAAGAAAAAAAAAGAAACCCCCTTTGCACATGTAGAGAGGATTGGAGTTGATACACATAAGATTCTTTTTCTTTTCTCAGATATTATAAATAGCCCATGTTTCTTTTTCTTGCTCCTTTTTTTAGTTAGTCGTTAGCTTGTTAGAGTAGTTTTTGTTTTGTTTTGTTTGGGGTATATAATTTTTTTCTTTTTCTGTTTTTTTCATATTATAACACCTAGTTTTCTTGTACACATTATATTTGTATTATGTATGATTTTGGGAGACTTAATTCTTTTGTACCTATTGTTTATGTATCCATCTATGTTAACTTTTAATTTTGTAATCCAACAATTATGTATCAATTTTTGTTATCTTAATATGTTGATATTAAAAATATTGGAAAAGTAAAGAAAGAATTTTTGTTGCTTTATAATTGCTGCGTGTAATGATTTTTGAATGACAGCAAGGCAAAATATTATAACGAATTGTTTTACAAATGGTGGGGAATTATCTGAATTACACAATGTTGTTGAGGTTGAATCTGTTGTGTTCACGTTCACTCAGTATATGCATTCATACACTGATTTATCATGTACCATTGCAGTTTCTGTTTAATGAAAGGAGCATGCATTATACCTGCATATAGTATGGTACAGAGACAGATTTTATTTTCTATGTCACACACTCAAAATGCTGGAGAAATTCAGCATGCCAAGCAGCATCCATGGAAAAGAGCAAACAGTTGACGTTTCCATAAGACCATAGGAGACCATAAGACAAAGGGATAGAAGTCGGCCATTGGGCTCATCAAGTCTGCTCCGCCATTTCATCATGAGCTGATCCAATCTCCCCTTTAGTCCCACTCACCCGCCTTCTCACCATAACCTTTGATGCCCTGACTACTCAGATACCTATCAATCTTTGCCTTAAATACACCCAATGACTTGACCTCCACTGCCACCCGTGGCAACAAATTCCATAAATTCACCACCCTCTGGCTAAAGTTTTTTTTCGCATTTCTGTTCTGAATGGGTGCCCTGCAATCCTCAAGTCATGTCCTCTTGTACTGGACTTCCCCACCATGGGAAACAACTTTGACCCATCCACTCTGTCCATGCCTTTCAACATTCGAAATGTTCTATGAGGTACCCCCCTCATTCTTCTAAACTCCAAGGAGTACAGTTCAAGAGTGGTCAAACTTTCCTCATTTGTTAACCCTCTCATTCCCGGAATCATTCTAGTGAATCTTCTCTGAACCCTCTCTAATGCCAGCACATCCTTTCTTAAATAAGGAGCCCAAAACTACACACAGTATTCCAAGTGAGGTCTTACCTGTGCCTTATAGAGCATCAACATCACATCCCTGCTCCTATACTCTATTCCTCTAGAAATGAATGCCAACTTTGTATTCGTCTTCTTCACCACCGACTCAACCTGGAGGTTAACCTTAAGGGAATCCTGCACAAGGACTCCCAAATCCCGTTGCATCTCAGAACTTTGAATTCTCTCCCCATTTAAATAATAGTCTGCCCATTTATTTCTTCTACCAAAATGCATGACCATACACTTTCTGACATTGTAATTCATTTGCCACTTCTTTGCCCATTCCCCCAATCTATTCAAGTCTCTCTGCAGACTCTATGTTTCCTCAGCACTACCAGCCCCTCCATCTATCTTTGTATCATCAGCAAACTTAGCCACAAAGCCATTTATTTCATAATCCAAATCGCTGATATACAACGGAAAAAGAAGCAGCCCCAAAACGGAGCCCTGTGGAACACCACTGGTAACTGGCAGCCAACCAGAATGGGATCCCTTTATTCCCACTTTGTTTCCTGCCAATGCTCTATCCACGTATGTAACTTCCCCATAATTCCATGGGCTCTTATCTTGTTTAGCAGCCTCATGTGCCGCACCTTGTCAAAGGCCTTCTGAAAATCCAAATACACAACATCCACTGCATCTCCCTTGTCTAGCCTACTTGTAATTTCCTCAAAAAATTGCACTAGGTTTATCAGGCAGGACTTTCCTTTAAGGAAACCATGCTAACTCCTGCCTATCTTGTCATATGACTCCAGGTACCGTAAACTCATCCTTGACAATCGACTCCAACAACTTTCCAACCACCGATGTCAAGCTAACAGGTCTATAATTTCCTTTTTGCTTCCTTGCCCCCTTCTTAAATAGCGGAGTGACATTTGCAATCTTCCAGTCCTCCAGAACCAGGCCAGAATCTATCGACTTTTGAAAGATCATTGCTGATGCTTCCATAATCTCCACTGCTACTTCCTTCAGAACACGACAGTGCATTCCACCTGGTCCAGGACATTTATCTCCCTTTAGACTATTCAGCTTCCTGAGTGTTTTCTGTGTTGTAATTGTGACAGCACATATTTCTCTTCCCTGACACCATTGAATGTCTGGTATATTGCTGATGTCTTCCTCAGTGAAGACTGATGCAAAATACTCGTTCAGTTCCTCCACCATCTCCTTATCTCCCATTACAATTTCTCCAGTATCATTTTCTAATTTGTCCTATAACTACTCTCACCTGTCTTTTACTCTTTATATACTTGAAAAAGCTTTTAGTATCCTCTTTGATATTATTTACTAGCTTGCTTTCATAGCTCATCTTTTCCCTCTTAATGACCTTCTTAGTTTCCTTTTGTAAGCTTTTAAAAACTTCCCAATCCTCTGTCTTCCCACTAATTTTTGCTTCCTTGTATGCCCTCTGCTTTGCTTTTACTTTTTGCTTTGACTTTTCTTTTCAGCCATGGTTGCATCCGTTTTCCAATCAAAAATTTCTTCTTCTTTGGAATATATCTGTCTTGGACCTTCCTCACTTCTCACATAAACTCAACCACTGCTGCCCTGCCGTCCTTCCCGCTAGTGTCCCTTTCCAGTCAAACTTGGCCAGTTCCTCTCTTGTGTCACTGTAATTTCCTTTACTCCACTGAAATACCGACACATCGGATTTCGGCTTCACTTTCTCAAATTTCACAGTAAACTCAATCATGTATGATAACTGTCTCCTCGGGGTTCCTTCACTTCCATTTCTCTAATCACCTCTGGTTCATTACACAATACCCAATCCAGTACAGCCGATCCCCTAGTGGGCTCAACAACAAGCAGTTCTAAAAAGCCATGTAGACATTCTACAAATTCTCTGTCTTAAGATCCAGTGCCGACCTGATTTTCCCAATCCAATCGCTTGTTAAAATCCCCTACAATTATCATAATTGGCAAGCCGTTTCTATTTCCTGTTGTAATTTGTGGTCCACATCACTGCAGCTGTTTGGAGACCTGAACTGCCATCAGGGTCCTTTTATCCCCGCGATTTCTTAGATCAACCCATAAAGATTCTGTACCTTCCGAACCTATGTAAACTCATTCTAATGATTTAATATAATTTTTTACCATTAAAGCCATGCCACCCCCTCTAGCTACCTGCCTATCCTTCCGATACACTGTGTATCCTTGGACGTTCAGCTCCCAGAGACGTGCATCCTTTAGCCACGTCTCAGTGATGGCCACAATATCATACCTGCCAATCTGTAACTGTACAACAAGATCATCCACCTTATTCCTTATGCTGTGTGCATTTAAGTATAACACCTTATGTCCAGTATTTGGTACTTATTGCATTGATTGCACTGCAACTCATCCCAATGGCTGCAAATTTGCTCCATCACCTGCCTGTCCTTCCTGACATCCTTACTGCTCACTACCTTAGATCTATTTCTGTTTTCCCTCTCCTCCGTTCCATCATTCTGGTTCCCAACCCACTGCTAAATTAGTTTAAACCCTCCCTAACAGCTCTATTAAACCTTTCCACCAGGATATTGGACCCCCTAGGATTCAAGTGTAACCCATCCTTTTTGTACAGGTCACACCTGCCCTAAAAGAGGTCCCAGTGATCCATAAACTTGAATCCCTGCCCCCTGCTCCAATCCCTTAGCCACGCATTTATCCTCCACCTCATTTCATTCCTACTCTCACTGTCGCATGGCATAGGCAGTAATCCCGAGATTACTACCTTTGTGGTCCTTCTTCTCAAATGCCTTCCTAACTCCCTATATTCTCCTTTCAGGACCTCTTCCCTTTTCCTACCTATGTCAGTTGTACCTATATGTACCACGACCTCTGGCTCCTCATCCTCCCACTTCAGGATATCATGGATGCAATCAGAAACTCAGGGAGGCAAACTACAATCCGGGTCTCCTGATCACATCCACAGAATCGCCTCTCTGACCCCCTAACTATCGAGTTCCCTATTACTACTGCCTTCCTCTTCCTTTCCCTACCCTTCTGAGTTACAGGGCTGGACTCTGTGCCGGAGGCGCGGCCACTGCTTCTTCCCCGAGGTAGGCTGTTCCCCTGTTTCCCCCCCCCCCCAACAGTACTCAAACAGGAGTACTTATTGTCAAGGGGTACTCTCTAGCACCTGACTCTTCCCCTTCCCCCTCCTAACCGTGACCCACCTGTCTGCCCCCCGTGGTCCCAGTGTGACCATCTGCCTGTAACTCCCCTCTATCAACTCCTCACTCTCCCTGACCAGACAAAGGTCATCGAGCTTCAGCTCCAGTTCCCTATCACAGTCCCTTAGGAGCTGCAGCTCGGCACACCTGGCGCAGATGTGGACGTCTGGGAGGCTAGGAGACTCCAGGACCTCCCACATCCGACACTGAGAACAACAAGCTACTCATACTTCCCCTTTCCTCAAATAACAGGAAAAACTGAAATCTAAGCCTACCTTGCCTCGCCCGTTTCTACCTAAGCCCGTTGAGCCAAAGTCCTTAAGCCTTCACTCTGCTCCCAGCTCACTCCACTGCCCGCAAATGATGCTGTCCGCTGTATAAGGCTGTGTCCTTTTTAAATCTTCCCCGCTTCACTGTCCGACATCACACGCCTGTGCAGTCTCGCCTCTCTTAATGAGAAGAAGAAATCAAACTGGCTCCTGCTGCACTCCCATTCTGATCTTCTGACTTCCTTCTCCAAATGAAACCCAATTCAGAATTTCTGTGCTTTTTAAATCTTCCCTGCTTCATTGCCTGACATCACGCGCCTGTGCTGTCCCAACTCTCTTAACTCCAATGAGAAGAAGAAAAAAAATTAAAATGGCTCCCGCCGCTCTCCCGTTCTGATCCTCCGACTTCTTTCTCCAAAGGAAAGACTCTTTCAGGCCGAGACCCTTCATCAGAAACTAAAATTCAAATTTCAACTGTTTGCTCTTTGCCATAGATGCTGCCTGGTCTACTGAGTTGCTCCAGCATTTTGTGCATGTTGCTTTGGATTCCCAGCATCTGCAGATTTTCTTGTGTTTGTCTTACTATATTAGGCCACAATGTTAAACAATGCTACTGTAATTTTTCAATGCTAAGTTCCACTTCTTAGTAATGTTCAGCTGTTGCGCATCTGAATAATGCCACGCCCCAGCTTGCCAATAGCCATTACATGTTGTTGACAATCAAAAGTCACTTGCTGCATGTAACCATGGTATTTTTTTTCCAACTTATCCACAACCACATGCATTGTAAATATATCTTTTGCACAGACTGGAGTAGCACCACAATCTCATTGTCTTGAGCAATGAAAATAAAGTTCTATTCTATTCTATTTGCAATATCGTAAGCCTTTTTTAGTTGCTTAAAACATCCATCAGTGTATTCAAGTTGCCAAGGTAGATAATAACTCAATTCTACAAACTTTAAGGCCTTTTGCTGGTATTATTACACAAATTTAACAAATAAAATCGAAGCACACAGATTACTTTTTATATTGTTGATATGCCAAGGTACATTGTGTAGTGTTAAAAACCTGTTTACTGAATTTAGGTTGAATGATTTCAAATCAAGTCTTGAGGTTCCGTTGATCTGTCACTGATGATATCAACTTGTAATTCTGTCACGCAGCACCAGGCTGCACTAAAGGGTATTTGATTGTGGAATCAGGTTTGACAATGGGACAAAGTCACCTTGTGAGTTTTCTATTGTCTGCTCACATCATTGCCCTAAATTCTGTGATTTGAAAAGTATCTGGGCCCTGGAGGATGTTCCTTCATCAACAATAGTGACTATCAAAGTACATTAAAGTTGGAGATTATTCAAAGTACATATTATAATCTTGCTAACAATGAGTAATATATTCAGATGGTATCAGATGGTCCCTCAGTCTTTCAGAAATTTCCCTGCATGAGTTATATTCAGCATAGAAATAGATAATATTTAAGGAAAGCCCTAAAAAATGCTTCTTTCCTGTCTGCTTTTATAGATTGCTTAATAGCTTTGATCTCTGAGATCCATAAGCCTTATATTTTAATTACACAACTTGAAGTGATTAAAGTTGGCAATGCTTGCCTGAAAATCTTGTTCATGTGTTGAAGCCTAGTGTGAAGAACTAATGCGATTATCAGCTTGGAATATATCAACATTTTGGAGCTGGGTGTCACTCCAAGGAAAATGAATAAAGACTCACCAAAATTTGGTGAAGGAACCACGGACAGGGTAAAGAGAATAACATTGTGTCATGACAGTGTGCAAGAGTATTCACAATTGACCAGACTTGCCTTAAGAATATTTGATTACAGTGAAGAAAATTATGCTGAGTTATCTATAATTAACTACTGGCGGATAATCTTGCACATATTAAGTGATGCAAGATAAATCACTGGCATATGTTGTGAAATATGTTGTTTTGCAGCAGCAGTATTGAAACACAATTAATAAAAACTATAAATTGCAAATATGTATATGTTTTTTAAATAAATAAGTAGCAAGGGAAAAAAAAATCGAAAGTCACGGTTATGGGTTTGTTGCTCATTCATAAATCCGATGGTAGAAGGAAAGAAACTTTTCTTGAAACATTGGGTATGTGTCTTCAGGCTCCAGCACCTCTTTCTTGATGGTTGAAATGAGAAGAAGGCATGTCCTGGGGTCCTAAATGAAAGATGCTCTGTTTTTGAGGCATCGCCTATTGAAGGAGTCCTAGATGCTGATGAAGCTGGTGCCCGTGATGGAGCTGGCTGAGTTTATAATTTTCTGCATTTTTTTCCAGTCCTATGCAGTGGCCCTCTATACTAGATGATGATGCATCCAGTTAGAATGATCCTCATGGTGCATCTGTAGAAATTTGTGAGTGCCTTTGGTAAAAACTAATTCTCCTAAAACTCTTAATGAAATGTAACTGCTGTTGTGCCTTCTTTGTAATCTTTTCCACCTCTGATCCCTCAAAGAGAAATGGTGTGTGTTCCCTCAACTTTTTCTTCCTGAAGTCTATCATCAATCCATAGGTCTTACTGACATTGAACACAAGGATTTGCTGCAACACCATTCAGCCAGTTGATCTGCTTCATTCTTGTACACCTCCTCGTCATTAGCTGAAACTCAGACAACAATAGTTATGTCATTGGCAGATCTATAGTTGTTGTTTCAACTGTGCCTAGTCACACAGTTGTGAGCGTAGAGATGGTAGAGCAGTGGACTAAGCATGCATCCTTGAAGTGTGCAGTGTTGGTTGTCAATGAGGAGGAGATGTTATTTCCAATCAACACAGTCTGAAGCCTCCCAATGAGTAGCTCAAAGATCCAGTAGCAGAGGGAGGTACAGAGGCCCAAATTTTGGAGGATGTTAATTAAAACTGAGAGTCAGATTGTGTTGAACGCTGAGCTAATATATTGACGTAGGTATTACTATTGTCCAGCTGATCCAAGGCTGAGTGCAGAGCCTGTAAGATTGCATCTGCTGTGGATCTACTGTGGCAATAAATAAATTACAGTGGGTATAGGTCCTCACTTAAGCAGGAGTTGATTCTAGCCATGTCCAAACTCTCAAAACAACTGATTCACAAGTAGATATGAGTGCCACTGGACGATATTGTTGAGGCAGCTGACCTTGCTATTCTTTGGCACTGGTATGATTGGTGCTCTTTTGAAGCAGGTGGGGACCTCCTCCTGCAGCAGTGAGAGATTGAACAAGTCCTTGAACACTCCCTCAGGCTGGTTGACACAAGTTCTCAGAACCTTCTTAAAAGGACCTGACTCCTTGCGAGTGTTCACCCTCTTGAAAGATGTTCAAACGTTGCCTTCAAAACAGAGATCACAGGGTCGGTAGATACAGCAGCGATTCATACGGGTGTAGTTTAATTCTCCCTTTTAAAGCCTGCATATAAAGCTTTGAGTTCATAGGGATTGAAGCATCATGGCCATTCATGATGCTAGGTTTCGCTTGGTAGAGAAACTTGGTAGAGGTTTCCCTTGGTACAGAACCCTGTCAGAGAAGACGTGCATCTGATTTTGTCACTAAACTCAATCTGAATTGTTTTCTCACCCTTAAAATAGCCTTCCATAGGTCATATCCGGGCTTCTTGTATAGTGCTGGATTGCTGGAATTGAACACCACAGATCTAGCCCTCAGCAGACTATGAATCTCCAGGTTCATCTATAGCTTTTGGTTTTGGAGTGTCAGTATGTTCTCATAGGCACACATTCACCCACACAGGTCTTGATGAAGTCGGCGTTAACTGTGGCATATTCATCCAGACCCGGTAGGTGAATCCTAAATCTCACCTGCCTAATATGAACACTTGACAATGATTTGTTTTTGTGTGCTGTTTTTGTTGAGCATTTAAATTTTTTTTTACCATTTGTTAAAAAGACAAATTAAGAATAACGTTGTCACAGAACCCGTTGTATTTTCTGTTCTAAAATTGATTTCTTTCATTAATCTTTTATAGGAAAGTGAAGCTCTGTTGCCAGTGTGATACCTAGTTTGATGCAATTATGGGTTACAGAGCTGACCTTCATGGTGTTGCATTAAGAGCTCTTATTCACACAGCCACCATTCAGTGAAACTGCAGAACAGAAGTGGAAACAGTTAACACTGGATATTTTACTGGGTTTGAAGGATCTCAAGTAACAAAAGTAAAGTGCACCAGTATGCAAAATGAGATTGATGAATGCTTCAGGAGATTTGAAAGGCTGCTTAACCCATTGCCATGATTTTAGAACATGATGGATCTTAAAAAAGATTCGCAATTATGTAGATGCTTTCATGTTACTAGAATGTCCCAAAATACTTCAAAGGAAATTAAAAAAGACTTTCAGTGCCTGTGTACTTCCTTTGAGCTGTCATAGCTTAATATAGCACCGTAAGTGGGCTTTCCACCTAGCTCATTCATTCTGGCCAAGATGCCAATCTAAACTGGTCCACTTAGCCTTTTGTTAGGAACAATTCCCTTGATAAAAGAGAGATACAGCAGGATAGTCATTGAGGGAAGGCACAATGAAAACCTTTCTGCGAAAGAGCTGGCTATTGTTTTCAGGAAGGGGGAGGAGAGTGAAGTACACCAGTCTCCACTAGTAGATGGGCAGTGGGGAGGCCCAGCATCTATAAATTCCTGGACATTATCACATTGGACAACCAGTCCTGGGCCCCACCACATTCAATTAACCACAAGGAAGGCTTGCCTACATCTTTACTTTCATATTCAGTTAAGGAGATTCATCGCATCACTGAGTATTCTAGCAAACTTCTACAGATGTACTGTTGAAAGGATCCTGGCAAGTTGTGTCATGGCAATGCGAAAACACAGGGAGATAAGAAGCTGCAGAGAGCAGTGAGTTTAACCCAACCCACCTTGTACATCCCTCCCACTATCTGAAGTATCTACACAAGGTACAACAAATACCTTCAAGTCTCCACTATCTGGACCATGTCATCTTCTCACAGCTACCGTCAGGTAGGCGGTACTTCAGCAGCTTCAAAAAAAGTAACTTCCCTTCAACCATTTGAGTTTTGAACCAACTGACACAGCTCTGATCAGTAAAGTACAGTAACACCAGGTGAGGGAAGACTACAGGGAATATAGGACAGGGAGAATGTCACTAATGTGATTACCTTTTCTGGAGTCACCATGGAATTGATATGCTGAATGGGCTTTTGTATTATAATCAATCAAAAAGCACTTGTTTTTGTGTCTGGTTATTCTGTGTTAACACATTCTTTTTATCCAGGTCAAGATGATTGTTTTAAGTTAACAAGCATGTGAAAAACTGGCTTAAGTTTGTTGTATTTATGGTAATAATCAGGTCACATCAGGAATATTTTTAATAAAGTCCAAAACTTTCTGACTCCTGCTGGTCACGAATGGTTGAGTTTTAATTTTGATTCTGAAGAGACCTCTGGTATAGAGGGAGAGATTATCTCAGTAAACTTGTTATGTTTTACTAAAGTTCAAGTCCAAGTTTACCTGTCATTCAGCCATGCACAAGCATACAGCTAAATGAATCTAAGGCCAAGGTGCAAAACACACAGAACACACAGTCACACATAGCTACAATAGGAAACACTATCCCAAAAAAATAATGTTAGCTCAGATCCCTGGGTGGCATGGCCTGAAGGTTGATGGTGCATGGCATGTTGTCCTGGAGCCACATTTTTGCGAGAACAAGTACACGGCAGATCCTCATTTCATGCTGGACAGCTGCAGAGGAACGCAATCCAGCTTGTCTTCTACCGAGCAAACACCGGACAGCAGTTCCGAAGGAAGCCCACCTTACAGTGGCCAGCCCCCTACCCAGCATGGAACCCACTACACCTGCCACACCTCTGTCATCTCCCACATTACCTCTGGTCCCTCCTCCACAGATGACAATAATAGGTGATACACAGCATCAGGGCCTGGCCTGCGTAACAACTGAGACAACACAGCTCCCCTGCCATTGGTCTTGACAATGAACCAAGGAACTGAACTTGGAGTATTTTATATTACCATTATCAAACAGGACCTTGTGATTACAAGAAAAGTGTTTAACACAGGCATCTGCACCATTTGTTGGACTCTTGCTAGGTCTCACAACTACAACAATTTGAGTACACACAGGAATGTGGGAAGCTGAAGAAAATAATGGACGCAGCCCAGTACACCATGGCCACATCCCTCCCCGCATTGAAAGCATCTACATGATGCACTGCCTCAAGAAGGGAATACCTGTCATTAAAATCCCCACCATCTAAGCCATGCCATCTTCTCACAGACATGAGTTGCAAAAGCCTGAAATCATACACTTCCAAGTTCAAGGACAATCACTTTCCTTCAAGCATTCAGTTCTTGAATTATCTTGCACAACCCTAATCACTACTGATTCTTCCTGGAATATATTTGCAGAAGGGTGATATTCAATTTCTTCTGGGAGTCTGTCCTCCATGAAGTATCTGCAAGTGCTTGTGCCATTTTTCCTCAGCAGAAACCCCTAACTCCCCAATAAAAATGCAGAGGACTGTTCTGAAAGACAAGCAATGACAGAATCATCCTGGCCAGATGGCAATGCATTTGAAGATGGGTCAGGTAATACGTTTTCTTCTGCCATGAGCGCTGTCATCAATAATTCTGTCAATAATCGTTGCTTTGTTGCCATCCATTTACTCTCTGTCCTATTATGATGTCAGCTTGTTTCTATGAAACACAAAAAGATTGCTGGCTTGGTAAGTGAATATAAATTATAGCAAAGATTATTGAAGGTTGCTGGAAAAGGAACGCTGAAGAGAACTAAGTTTGAGAAAAATAAAATAAACTTGCACTGTGCTTTTGGAGAAACATTGCCACCCAATATTCAACATTGAAAACTGGACAGCTGCTCTAAAAAAATGGCTTTACCTTTCAGTATAGCTAAAAGTCATGAGGACTTGATCTTTTCAAAGGTCAGCAATGAGGGAAAAATATATCTATTTTCACTACCTCTCTCCTAACGACATGTGGATCATTATTCTTTAGGGTTATCGAAGGCTGAGATTCCTGGATTATGAATATCAGAGAATATAGGGATCAGGTGGACCAGAGGGAAAGGAACATCTGTGATCTGACTGAACAGATTGTGGGCCATATTGTCTACTTCTGCTAATATAACTTATGTATCAGTGTATCCTCCACAGTCAGTTCTCCTTGGCAATATCAGAGAGGTCTGAGTGGGAAGTCTCAATCATTTTGAATGGGGACACCATCACACATATTGTAAAGTCCAGTGGAACTTCCAGCAAGCTGGAAGTGAAGCAATTACTGACAAAAGTCCTGTATTAAATTGAAATACCTGAGTAGCACACCAATTGGAAAGTTCTTCAAAAACTATTTTTTCCTGTCAATGGAACATGTCAAACAATATTTGCCTTCAGATAGCTCTGCTTTTAGATTTGAGATTCAATTCAATTCAGTATATTTATTATCAAAGAATATATAATTTATACAACAAATTATATAATTATATAATTTGATTGCTCACAGGTAGCATCAAAGCAAGAAGCCCAGAAGAACACAAAGGAAAAAATTAAAAGTAAAATACCAACACACAATGTGTAAGAGAAACAGAAAAGAATTACAAATTATGCATGCAATTGAAGCAAACAATCCAAACCAAATCCATTCCAAACTAAAACCGAGCCCTCATATCCAGACCCGGAGTAGCTCATCAGTATTAGTGGGCATGGTGCACAGCAGCTGGAGCATTCTTCAAAGACTCAGCACTATGAAGATGACTATTGCGGACCATGTTTGTAATTGGTTCTTGTCCTGACTGACACCATATCTTTCCATTCTATCTGACCAAACGATGGAACAGTGAAAAGATTATTTATTGTCATTCTTCAGTACATGAATGTAAAAGAGAACAAAATGATTATTACTCTGGATTCAATGCAGCCTATAAAATACAGAGTAAGCATAAAGAACACAATAAAAACTAACCAAATACAATACATATGAATATTATATAAATATAAAATTAGTCAGCGCCATCATGGGTACCAGCTTCTGTAGTATCAAAGCCATCTTCAAGGAGTGGTGCCTTAGGAAGTCAGTGTCCTTCATTAAGGATCCCCACCACTCAGGACATGCCCTATCAACACTGTTACCATCAGGAAGGAAGAAGGGTGAAGGCACACACCCAGCGATTCATGAATAGCTTCTTTCTCTCTGTCATACAATTTCTAAACGGATATTGAACACTACTCACTTGTTTTTTATTTCTGTTTTTTGCACTACTTATTTTAACTTAACTATTATATATAAATATACTCAATGTAACTCAGTTTTTTTCTCTAAAATTTATCATGTGTTTCATTGTACATATTTCATGTGTTGCTGTAAAGTTAAGAAATTTCACAACATATACTGGTGATATTAAATCTGATTCTGATAAAATAATATTATAAAACATAATGCACAAGTAACTATTTGAGTGTGTACATAAGATTACCTCATATTCATGCACCGATTGTATGTATATAAAGTGAAACTAGGTTCAGGACCCACAAACAACTATAGGCTTTAGAAAAGGGAAAGTCTTCTGTGTGCACAGTTGTTAAGCCACATAGTTAGGCAAACCTCTTTATTAATGCTGCATAAAATAAGGTCAAACTTTACAAACACTCTGGCTGTGGTCCAGTTTGCTATGAAATATAGATGTGGAATGAAACAGTGCTTACTTCAGTTCTGAAATTCATTTTACATTCTGGGTATTTGAAAATAGGAACAATGTGAATTTGAAACCACTGCATTTCATGTATAGGTTTGAGTTCCAAGTCAGATTTCTAAATTCCTTCCGGTGCTTTAAATATTCCTTGGCATTCCTGATGGTATTGATACGCAAGTTGACCTTGATTAAGTGGAACTTCATGCTCAGAAAAAAATTAAGAGTTACATTGGTGAGCAGATGGTTTCTTATAGAGCAGAATAAATTGCTTTCTCATCTGATGGAATAGGTTTAATGCTTTTTGGACTTCTTTTACATAATTCTTTTAGAGCGACCATAGTAGAATCAACACTTTATGTATCCTTGGCGCATAATGCAAGCAAAGGTCCTTTTTGGCATTGTATGAGTTCTCATTACCATCAGCAAAAGCATTTCTAAAGTACTTCCTTTATTGGATGTGAAGCAATTTGGAATGTTGAGGTCAGGAAAGGTTAAAAATAAATGCAAATTCTTTATTTCACACAAGGATTTAAACTACAAGTCTTATGTTCATTATCTGGATGAACAATGTCTGCTCGAAGCAAAGCAAATTTATTTATTGCTTCAGTCAATTGGAACTTAATTGAACAGTTTATAACCTGAAATATAATTTACAAAGTCATGCTTGACCTAAAATGCTGTATGGTCAATATTATGACCTCTCTAATGTCCCTAGCAAATCTTAGTGTAGATAATGACTGAATAACCATCGTCTCTACACACAATGAAATGAAAAGAAAGAGAATAGAGATCAGAGTTAAACTGAAGCAACAACAAACTGTGTGAGGTATCCTGTGAAATATCTAGTTCTGTTACATGTCCTGCACTTCTATAATAGCATGATTATCCCTGGGGTTAGTGCCAATATAGTTTATCACATTTAACTAAGTCAGAAAATCTGTACAGGGAGAGTATGTGCCTATGTGCATGTATGTGGATCTGTGTGTATTTGTGATTTTGTAAGTGTGCTTGTTGTATGCTTCTGCAGGTATATCTTTGAATGTCCATGCTTGTGTGCATTTTTCTGTGAGGTTTTGTGTGACTATAAGCAGGAGTGTTTATGTGTGTCCATCTGTGTGCACATACATTTGCATTCAAGAGGCTGTAGATCTATTACAGTACAGCATTTTTGCCATTTAACCATTCATGTCTGGTTGGACAACATCAAGACTGTATCTTAAAGCAATCAATGTCTCTTCCGGCTGAGGGTTGGAGAAAATTTACACCAAGGAAATAGGCTCCTTGGCCCATTGTGCTTCTGCTGGGTAATGAAGAGCTACCCAGTCTAGTCCCACCTTCCAGCACCAGGTCTATTACCATGTAAATCACAATCATTCAAGCACCCATTCATGCCTTTTGTAAATGTAATGAGCAATGCTGCCTCCAGGCAGTGAGTTCAGGAGACCTCTTAGATCCTTGGGATGAAAAATATCTTCTTCTCTAATTCCTGAATTAAATCAAATCCATGCCACATCTTTTTTTAAAAAATCATTCTGTGAAAGGAAATAGTCTCTCCTAATTCATTTTTACTATTTTACTATTTTTACCACTCAATAAAATCTTCCCTTTACCCGTCATCCAAAAAAACTAACAATCTGTGTGCATTACAAAAGAAACTAACCTCAGCTTATATAATATTTATTAATATCCAATAATTTCCAGTATTAGATTCATAGATATAGAACATAACACAGGAACAAGGCCTTTGGCTCTTCAAGTCTGTGCTGAACTATAATCTTGCCTAGTCCCATCAACCTGAACATAGACAACAGTCCTCCATACCCCTCCCGTTCACGTACCCAAATTTCTCTTGAATGCCATAATCAAACCCACATCCACCACTTCCACTGGCAGCTTGCTCCACAGACTTATTACCCTCTGAATGAAGAAGTTACCCCTCATGTTCACCTTTCACCCTTCACCCATGACCTCTAGTTCTAGTCTCACTCAACATCAGTGGACATAGCCTACTTGCATTCACACTATTTATACACACCATATTTCTGTATACCACAGTCAAGTCTTCCTACAATCTTCTACACTCCAGGGTATGAAGTTCTAACCCAGGCATGGGCAAACTACGGCCCGTGGGCCATATGCGTCCCGTTAAGCTTTTTAATCCGGCCCGCAGAACTTGATGAAATTATATTAATAAACCTTGTTAACATTTTTCCCCGCAATTCTGGCGTTTTCCCAATAGATGACGCACTCTATATACATTTGTGGTGACCCATTTCCTGGCACATCCGAAACGGCTCACAATTAGCCAGCATTCCGGCTAAGGGAGATAGCCTGCGGGGATTTGCGAGCACAGAGCTTTGGAGCCTCTGTGCCACGGGGGGCAGGTTGAGGGAGGCTTAAATGTGAGGCTGGGGATTTCGAATAAAGTTTTTTTCTTCGACTGCAGTTACCGACTCCGTGTCGTAATTTTAGCGCAGCATGTAGCACACCGCTACACATTGACCTTTGTTGAGGTGCAGCGTATTACTCCACATTTGCGCTTTACTCTTTGTTCGGCTTGACCTATTTGTGTGAACAGGCGTTCAGCGTCATGAACATCAACAAAGCCAGCCACAGATCCAAGTTAACTGACCAACACCTCAGATGCATCCTGAGAATCACCACAACAAAACTAAATCCAGACTTTGATGCGCTGGCTAAAAAGGGAGACCAACAACACTGTTCCCACTGAAATTAAAAATAAGTTTCTTCGTTGTGTTATGTAAAAAATGCATTTGAAAATATTTTTTTCAATAAGCCTTACATGTTACATGTCATTTCTGTTAAGTGATGGACATGAGTAGTGCACAGGTGCATGTGCGTTCTCAAAATAAAAAATGCGCTCCAGATCAAATAACGCACTCCGCATGCTGGCGCGCTGTCACTGTTCTGTTCTTGTGCTGGTCGTTGTTGGGTTTTGGCACAGGGGACAATTGAATAAGAAGGAGCAGGACAAGTAGACCTGCATCTCCTACCGTTTTTGAAATAAAGACAGACAGGAGGAGAGTGATGATGATAATATCTTGAAGGATAACAGAATTTTCAGTGCTTTAAAATAATAAGTTACTATTAAAAAAGCTGTATTTTATTCATTTAATTTTCAGTGTTTTAAAAGCCATTTCAATAAATAGCTAAATACCATGGGACTTCAAAGACAGATATTTTGTTGTAATGCATTTGTTCATTTTCAATTGAAATTAAAGCACATGTTTTCTACATATCCCATGATATTTTATTTTCTCTTATGAGGTGTATTACCAAAACACTCCGTCCATCTGCTCCTGGTCCGGCCCCCCTGTCAAATTTTAGAACCCTTTGTGGCCCACAAGTCAAAAAGTTTGCCCACCCCTGTTCTAACCTATTCATCCCTTCCCTAGAGCTCAGGTCCTCAAGTCTTGGCACATCCTGATAAGTATTGTTTGTGCTCTCTCAGTTTTATTGACAGCTGTCCTGTCGGTAGGTCATCAGAACTGCACACAATACTCCAAATTAGACCTCACCAACACCTTGTACAACTTCAAAATAACATTCCAATCCTGTACTTAACACATTGATTTATGAAGGCCAATGTGCCAAAAGCTCTCTTTATGACCCTATCTGCCCGTGTCACCCGTTTCAAAGAATTATTGGTCTATATTTCTTTATTCCTCTATTCTCCTGTACTCCTCAGTGCCTTACTGCTCAGAGTATAAGTTCTACCCTGGTTTGCCTTCCCAAATGCAACACCTTACACTTGTCTGCGTTAAATTCCATCTGCCATTTTCAGCCCGTTTATCCAGCTGGTCAAGATCCTGCTGCGTGCTTGATAGCCTTTCTCGTTGTCCATTATGCCCCCAAATTTGGTATCATTTGCAAATTTGCTGACTCAGTTAACCACATTATTATCCAGATCATTGCTAGAGATGATACACAATAATAGACCCAGCACTGATCCCAGTGGCATACTATTAGTCACAGGCTACAGTCGGAGAGGCAACTAACTACTACCACTCTCTCTCTTCTCTCACAAAGCCAGGGTCTAATCCAATTTACACCCTCAATTGGAATGCCAAATTGGCTGAACCTTCTTGAGCAACCTCTGATGTGGGACCTTTCTAAGGTCCATGTAGACAGTATTTACTGCTTTTCCTTCATCTGTATTCCTGGAAACTTCAAAAAAAATCTATAAGTTTGTTTAGTCATGACCTACCACTCGCAGAGCCATGTTAGCTATCCCTAATCAGTCCCTGCCTATCCAAATACTTATATATCCAATTCCTTGAATACCTTCCAATACCCACTAGTGATGTCAGGTTCACCTGCCTATAATTTCCTGGCTTATTCTTAGAGCTGTTCTGCAGCAATGGACCAACGTTAGCATCCTCCAATTCTCCATCACTTCACCTGTGGCTCAGGACATTTTAAATACCTCTGCTAAGATCCATGCATTTTCTGCAGTAGCCTCCCGCAAGGTCTGAGAGAACACCTTGTCAGGCCTTGGGGATTTATCCATCCTAGTTTGTTTCAAGCAAATCTTCCTCTGTAATCCGTATACAGTCTTAGACCCTCTCTTGCTGCTCCCCCCCATGATCTCTGCTGCCCTCCAACTCTTCAATCATGTGCTCACGCAGATTCATGTACTCCTTCCCCTACCCTCAGCTTTTTATTCTGGTGTCTTTTTCATTTCCAGTGGTAATGAAGGGTCCCGGCCGGAAACATCGACTGTTAATTTATTTCCACAGATGCTGCCTGACCTGTTGAGTTCATTCAACATATTGTGTGCGTTGCTCTGCATTTCCAGCAACTGCAGAATTTCTTGTGTCCAAACCTCACTGCTGTTTTGCCTCACTTCTATAAACTCCCTGTCTGTCTTCCAAATAAATACAGATGTAAAAATATCCATTTAAGTTCTCCTCAATGCCTTTCAACTCCATGCATAGAAGACTACTCTGATCATCAAGACAATGAATTTTGCCCTTTGCTATCCTTTTGCTCTTAATATTTCTGTAGAAGCCCTTGGTCCACCATCTGGTCTGCTAGTGCAGCTTCATACCTTTGTTTAGCCTTTCTGATTTTTCTCTTAAGAGTTTTCTTGCATTTCTACATTCTGCAAGTAACTCACTTGTTCCTTGTACCTGCTATGCACCTCCTTCTTCTTCTTTACCAGGGCCACAATATCTGTCCCTAAACCTACTATCCTATACTTTATTCTGACAGGAAAAGTACCAACCGTGTACTCCTTTACCAGAGAAAAAAAAACTCGTCCAAATCCACATTTGACAGATTGCTTCTGATACCATCGAAGCAGGCCTACCTCAAATATGGAGTCTCCACCCGAGGACCAGATCCATCTTTCTTCATAATTATCTCAAAACTAATGGCAGTATCATCACTAAATCCACAGTGTTCCCTGATACACAATTCTGTCACCTCTCCATCTTGTTCTTAAAAGGAGGTTCGGTATTGCACTCTCTTGTTAAGACCTCTGTATATTGATGACATGCATATTGAGACTTTCCTGAACACATTTGTCAAACTTCATACCATCCGGCCCTTTTTACAAGGGGTGATTGATAAGTTTGTGGCCTATGGTAGAAGGAGTTAATTTCAGAAAACCTAGCACATATATTTTCATCATAGTCCCCTCCTACATTTATCCACTTAATTCAGCGGTCATGGAGCATATAGATCTTGGACCTCCAGAAAGTGTCCACAGCAGGGGTGATTGATAAGTTTGTGGCCTAAGGTAGAAGGCGAGGAGTTACTAACTTCAAACTTTCTGCATAATCACTCAAAGAGCTGAACTGCATGTGCAAGTAACTATATAATCATCTCCTTCTACCTTAGGCCATGAACTTATCAATCACATCTCTTACAAAATGTAGTTAATATGTGGAAAGTTAAAATCACCTATTATCACAGCCTGAATCATCACAAGCAAAATTGGCATGCCAGGCAGCATCTATGGATAAAAAATAATTTATATTTTGGGCTGAGATCCATCATCAGGACTGGAAAGGAAGGGAAAAAAGTCAGAATAAGAAGGTGGGGAGGGGGAGGAATAAGTGAAAGGTGATAACTGAAACTGGGAGAGGGGAAGTTGATTGATGGAAGAGATAAGGGTTGAGGAAGAGGGAATCTGATAGTTGAGGACAAAAGACATTGGAAGAAAGGGATGGGAGAGGAGAACCAAAGGGGGATGCTGGGCAGGTAAGAAGAGAAAGTGCAAGAGGGAAACATAGATGGGAAATGGTGGAGGAGGTTGGGTAATTACTAGAAGTTTGAGAAACTGATGTTCATGTCATCAGGTTGGAGGCTACTCTGATGGAATATAAAGTGTTGCATCTCCAACCTGAGTGTAGCCTCTTCGTGATAGTAGAGGAGGCCATGGACTGACAGGTTGGAATGGGAATGGAAATTGAAATTGATGACCACTGGGAAATCTTGCTCTTGGAGTGAAGGTGCTCAATGAAGCGGTGACCCAATCTACGTCTGGTCTCACCAAAATACAGGAAACCATACCGGGAGCACCAGATACAGAAGATAATCCCAGCAGACTTGCAGATGAAGCTTTGTCTCACGTGGAAGGTATGGTTGGTGGCCTGAATGACAGTGATGGAGGAGGTGTAGGGTCAGGTGTGGCACTTTCAATGACAAGGGCTGAGAGAGGGATCAGTGGGGAGGCACGAGTGGACAAGGGAGTCACCTAGGGAGTGATCCTTGTGGAAAGCAGACATTAGGAGAGAGGGAAAGATGTGTTTGCTGATGGGATGCCCTTGGTGATGGGAGTAGTTACAGAGAGTTATGTACTGGAATTGGAAGCTTGTGGAATGTAGGTGAGGACAAGAGAAACCTTATTGCTGGTGTGGTGGTGGGAGGATGGGGTGAGGACATGGAAGAAATGAGAGTGAGGACAGTATTGATGGTGGAGGAAGGGAAAGTTGGTGAATTGACAAGCTCAGCATGGGTGCAGGAAGCAGCACTACTGCAGTCACTAATGTAGTGTAGGTAGAGTTGGGGAGTGATGCCCGAGTAGGCTTGGAGCATGGGCTGTTCCTTAAGCAGTTTGTTCGTGTTGCTTTGGATTTCCAGCATCTGCAGATTTTCTCATGTTTATTTTCACAATTCTATGTTTCTTGCAACAGTCTGCCTACAAATTTGCTCTCCTACATCCCGTGACTACTGCGTGGTCTCTAATATTATCCTATTAATATGGTCATCCCTTTCTTATTCCTCAGTTCCACCTATATATCCTCAGAGGATGAGCTCTCCCATCTGTTCTGTCTGAGCTCTACTGTGTCATTTTCCCTGACTAGTAAGTCACCCCTCCTCCTTTATCACTTCTAAAACATCGGAACACTGAGCTGCCAGTTCTGTCCCACCTGAAACCAAGTCTCACTAGTGGCTACAATGTCATTATTCCTGTCCTGTAAATCTCCTCTGCTCGCTCTCTAATACATATCAACTTCCCATAATAAAGTGACCATAACTGAATGTGAACTCACTGATATTTTATTCATAACACAACCATCTTGCTGCTATATTCTCCACTCCATCCCTTCTGTTTTGTTTTAACTTATGGACATTACCTGCCACCTTTAAGGATTTGTGAATGTGCAGTTGAAGGGCTCTCTGTTCTTTCTATTTGTTAAGTATTCATGCACTTTATGTACTTCCATAAATGTATTATCTCATGCTTCAGTGAATTAGATTTCATTTGTCACTTTGCTGCCCAATTGATCAGACCATCTATATTTTTACAGCTTTACTCCTCTCTGCCAATCACACAGCTTATTGTTGTATCATCTATAAACTTCTTTATTACCTCTGTTATATTTAGTTCTAAATTGCTAATAGAGCAAAGGCTGAGTACTGAGCCCCAAGGAACCTACTGGTAACAGCTTTCCAATCACAAAAAAATCAAATGTCAATGATTTTTCTTTACTTTCCAAAACTAAGACAATTATGGATCCAGTTTGCCCTTTCCCTTCGATCCCATAGTTTCTTGATGTCTGGCCAATCTCCCACTGTGTGATTTTTGTCAGGAGCTTTGCTAAAATCCATGTAGACTATATCAAATGCCCTGTCAGCTTGTTAATTCTGTGCAAAAAAATAGTCAAGTTTGAAAGAAAGGCCTTTTCAATCAGATGATAGAATTGTATCATTTGATTACACTTAGCTTTCTTGATTAAAGTTAATGTTACCCTTTAGGAAGAGATCCAATTACATGTCTAATGACAAAGCTAAACTAATTAGTCGGTAATAATTATTTATCTCTCCTGCTTGTTACAGACAATGGCAACAACTTCCGCAGCTTCTACTCTTCTGGAACAACTCTGAAATCAGAGAAGATTGAAAATTGATTGTTGAAGCCTCTACAATGTCTTTTCTTGATTCTTTTAACTGCCTGTGATCCATTATGATCTGGATCCATTATGAATACCAATCCATTATGATGTGGTGATTGATTCCAACCAAAACCTCACACTCATCAACTCTGCCCAGGGTGATTGATGAATGTAGAGCTGTAGATGTTGTCTACATGTATTTTAGTAAGGCACTTGACAAGGTCCCTCATGAGAGGCACATCCAGAAGATTAAGATGCATGGGATCCATGGTGAATTGGCTGTTAGGATTCAGAACTGGCTTGCCCATAGAAAACAGAGGTAGTGTTCAATGGGAGTTATTCTAGCATAGGAGGTCACAACCTGGAGTCCATGGACCCTTTGTTTAATATTATTGGTCCATTGTATAAAAAAAGGTTGATATCATGTAAAAGACTTGGATGAAGAAGTAGACGGGAGGGTTTAGTAAGTCTGCAGATAATATGAAGATAGATGGTGTTGTGGTCAGCTTAGAAGACTGGACAAGAGTACACAGGGATATAGATCAACTGAAGATGTGGTCAAATGTGAAATGTTGCACTTTGGAGGGTCAAATGCAAAAATTAACTGTGTTCATGTGCAGAGGGATCTTCAATTCTAACTTAATTGCTCCCTGAAAGTAGCTACACAGGTTGATTCAATGGTTAAGAAGGCATATGGCTTTATTAGTCGAGACATTGAGTTTAAAATGAAGTTATGTTGCAGCTTTATAATACTCAAGTTCAGGTGTATCTGGAGTATTGTATACAGACCTGGTCGCCCCACTATAGGAAGGGTACTGAGGCTTTAGAGAAAGGACAGAAGATGTTTACCAAGATGATGCCTGGATTAGAGAGCATGTGCTATAACAAGAAGATGGAAAAACCTGTGTTGTTCGGAGGCATAGATAGAGTAAACAGACAGTATTTTTCCCAGGGTTGACATGTCTAATACAAAAGGGCATGTATTTAAGGTGAGAAGGGGTAAATTCAAAGGAAATGTGATGGCCAAGTTCTATACACTGGGAGTTGTGGATGCCTGGGTTGTGGTAGAGGCCGATACATTAGGATCTTTTATGAGATGTTTAGAATGTGAGAAAAATAGAAGGATATGGGCATTCTGTATACAGAAGAAATTAGTTTAGTTGGCCATTTGATTACAGATTTACAGTAATTGTTTCAGAACAACATTTTGAGCTGAAGGCCTGTTCCTATGCTATGTTGGTCTATGTTCTATGTTCATTACAATGGCAGCCTAATTTTTATGATGAGGGAAACAAAGCTTTCATTAAAACATCAGCCACACCCGCTGCCTCCATACACAGTTTATTTTTTAGTTCCTGTTACTCTCATCTCTTTTCTTAATTATAACTTTGCTACTCATGTACAAAACATTTTTGACTTGTCTTTGCTTTCACTTTCAACAGCTTTTAGCTGAGACGATAACAATGCGGATTGCTGCTGAGACTAGAACAATGGTCAGGACTGAAGAAAAATCACCCTCTTGGGGAATCTCTGGAATATTCTGCAGCAGGGATGGGTAGGGACTAGACCACTGGAGATATTTAAGGTGGAGGTGCAGTAGATATTTTTGAAGGATTGTGGACCTGGTAGCATGGGGAGTTGGTATAGCAGAGGGATTGAAGTCTAAACATATTGAATGATGGGATAGGCTTGAGGCTCCTACTTTATTGTAGGAGCAAGTTTCCAACAGGAGAGCTCATGGGAGTACCTGGAGAAAAAGAAGATCACACATGGTACATAGGGTCTATCCAATGCATTGGAAAGTTTAAAAGGCACATTATCATCTTCATCAAACTCACCAACAAGGGTATAGATATGATTAATCCCCTTAAAGGAAACTCAGTGAGTCTACTTCCTTCTTGGTCAAGGTTTATTCTATTGCTTCAAGTATTAACACTCCAGTGTTTCTTGAACACTGTCAAACACACACTGCCTGTTGATTGACACTACTGTAACTGCTTGCTGTAAAATTATACCTTAAATGTCAATTAAAAGATCATTAAATCACAGCATATACACAAATCAGCTCATTTCTAGGCTATTGTATCTCTCATATGAAACATTCCTAGAATTTAGGAACAATCTGTTGCACTTTCCATCAAAGCAAATGCAGAGTTGTTAATATTTTGCAGACAGAAAAATTAATAGTTGCAAATTTTAACGTGAAACTATGCTGAGTTCATTACCCAAGGCTGATATGTGACTTACCCTTGAAAGAAAATCAAAACACTAAAGGAACTCATTAGGTCAAGTGGCATCTCTGGAGGCTATGAAATAGACAGCTTTTTGGGTCAAGTTTCTGCATCAGGACTGAAACAGAAGAGGAGTTCAGTCCTCAGTTGGATCAAACAGGATCATATTAAATGGCAGGTCAGACTTGAAGGGCCTGGTGACCTACTCCTACACTTATTTTCATATATTCGTAAGCAAGCATCCAACTGTGAACTATACAAGGAAGAGGAAGACATCAAAAGAGAGGATTGGAAAGCTCATGCTACAACCCAGAGGAGTACAACTGATGCAGGGTATATCATCCTGGCTGGTCCACCTCAAGACTGATCTCTTCTTCTATTCCAGTACTGATGCAGAACCTTGACCCAAAATATTGACCACCCTTTTGCCTCCACAGATGCTGCCTCACCCCATGATTGCTTGAGATAATGGATACATTGGAAGATCTTTCAAGAATCACTTGATTCTAGCATGGTCCCAGAGGACTGAAAGATTGTCAATGTCATTCCACTCTTTAAGAGGGCGGGAAGGCAAAAGAAAGGAAATTATAGCCCTGTAACGTTCTCCTTCGGGTGTACAAATAACGCCGAATTCAACATCCGGATAAACCACAGTCAATGAAACCAGATCGCAGTAAGATTAACCATTTACTGTTCACTCTTCACATTAACATATGGTGAAAACTGTTGATAAAACAATACAAGATTGATACAGTATTTGTTCCTTCCTTAATATCACATTTCAAGTGTAAATACTTGCAAAGGTGACTATAACTACATTACACTAAGGTGCAGTATACAGGGAGAGTTTACCTGCTCCATTGACTACTTTAAATACACTTCCATGCAAACTATCCGTGACTCTTTAACTAACGAAAGCATAAACATTATCTACCGTTGTTACTTCTAACAGGATCGGCATTAACATCTTAGTTCAATATATCGATTATCTATTAACTTACAGCGTTGCTCTCACTGTGATTTCTCATGCCTGCAAAACTACTTGTGCTCAGGTGAGCCTCATGGAAAGCCCCCACCCTCGCGCTAATTTCAAACCGGTATTTTCCCACAAGACGCGGCGAAACCGGATGTGACGTCATCACATGCCGATATATTTTACATGCAATGAATATACTATAAACACTCCTAATTCTGACTAGAAAATACTATTGAATGAATTACTAAGCGAAAATATTATAAACTAAATAACTGTCGTAAAGACAGCACACTCCCCGCTTGACCTTCGTAAGGTCACAATGAGCAGAGTACAAAACTTAGTCTCTTAATCAGTCATTGGGTAGAAGTAGAATAACTTCTGTAACTGGCCCTTGGTAAATTTTCACATCGCCTTGGTCGGTAGTCTTCAATTCGATCTTCCTGACATGTCCATCCCTGCTAGGGAATGTAGCAGTGATTCTGGCCGTTGGCCAGCTGTTGCGGGTGGCTTGCTTGTCCCTGAGCAGGACTAAGTCTCCAACTTGAAGATTCCTGCGGGGTTCTGTCCACTTTCGTCTCTGTTGCAACGAGGGTAGATATTTCTGTCTCCAGCGGGACCAGAACTGATTTGCCAGAGCCTGGACTTGTCTCCATTGCTTTGTGTACAAATTCTTGTCTGAGAAGTCTCCTGGTGGAGGAGGTGCTCCTGCCTTCTGCGTAAGGAGCGTTGATGGCGAAAGTATAAAGCGGTTTTCTGGGTCAGAAGACACAGGTAGGAATGATTGTGCGTTTATAATGGCTGTGACCTCTGCCATTAGGGTGCACAGTACCTCGTGGGCCAATCGGGTGTGTTGCTGCATCTCAGGTTCCCTTTTCCGGGTTTTCCGTAAGGACGTGAACCGTTTGACTGCCTGCTCTTTGTTATCTGGTGAGCGCTGGCATGGTTCTCTGATAGGCAATGGGGCAACCCCATTATTTGCTTCATCTCTGAAGACCTTGGTGTCTTTGGTTTTTAAAGAAATGGTATCTTGAGCTGATTGTGCAAGTTTGTTGTCATACTTCGTTAGAGCGAAGACTGACTGGCCCAGCGACTCGTCGCTTGCCTCGCGCTTGTTAATGCCTTGTTGTGCTTCCTTGATGCACGGGACACTCGGGCAGGGTTGAAAGATTGAATGGTGGCCACTCTCTAGCACATTGGTCTTGAGTGTGTTAACCATCGGTTTGTGTACGTCACCGAGACACACCTCTCCTATCACCACCCAGCCCAGATCCAGACGTTGCGCGAATGGGGCGTCGAGTGGTCCATTGATCTGCTGCCTAACCTTGTGTACCTGGATAACATCTCTTCCTAATAGCAGGAGTATTTCCGCTTTCGGATCCAGTTCTGGGATGTGTTTGGCGATGTGGTGGAGATGCGGCTGGTGTAGCACCGCACTTGGTGTCGGGATCTCAGCGCGGTTATTCATGATTTCATTGCACTCTAAGAGCGGAGGGAGACACTTGACGACTTTACCATCCAGGGACTCGATCTGGATGCCTTCTGCCTTCCTTCCTTGGGTTTCCATGTTGCCTGAGCAAGTTTTGAGGTAGTATGGGAACCGCTCACTCTCAATGTTGAACAATTTAAAGAACTCCGGACTGACTAGTGAACGATTGCTCTGATCGTCCAGAATCACATAGGCTTTGATGGCCTTGTCTTTGGCTCCTTTAGGGTACACCTTAGTGAGGCAGATCTTGGAACAAGAACGACTTGACTGAGCTTGATCGCAGACTTCTGTACAGTTCGAGCTGACAACTGTTGTCCTGGGGTGAGCCTCTCTCTCCCCGCCGTCCTGTTGTGGGGGTGAAGGAGCGCTCTCGGTTTGCGGTGACAGGTCGGGATGCATGGCCTCGACGTGATCTGGGCTATCGCATTCCGGACACTTCACGGCGATCGTACACTCTCTGGCGAGGTGAGAGGTTGAGGAACAGCATCTAAAACATATTCTTTTCTCCTTGAGAAGAGCCGTCCTCTCTTCAAGGGGTTTTTCCCTAAACATTCTGCATGCTTTCAGGGGGTGAGGTTTGTTATGCAATGGACAATACTTGCCAGGATCGTTGTTAGTTGTAAGGGCTTCGGTCTTGAGCACTGACACGGGTTTATCAATGTTGAAAACATTCGAAGAGGATCTACCTGGACCCACGAGGCTAGGGTCGTTTCGCCTCTTCGCCTCCTTGCACACAAACTCAGTGAGGTGCTCAAAGGGAGGAAATCGACCACCGTGTTCTTCCTTGTACTCTGAGGCAACAGTCAGCCACTTGTCCTGCAGCCCAAATGGAAGTTTGTCCACAATTGGTCTAATCCCGGATGGAGTATCTAGGTATACTAGACCAGCTGAATAGCCATCTTCTTTGGCGCCTTGGATCTCCATGAGTAAATCTCCGAATTCTCTTAACTTAAAGTGGTCTTTGGCTGACACCTTAGGAAAGTTTTCCAGACGTCCATATAGCGCCGCTTCAATAATGTCGGGGGCCCCATATCTCTCCCAAAGTCTCTCCCACGCTTCGCTTAAGGCTAGCTCAGGTTTGTTGATGTACACTGAACGCATGCGTCTCACCTGGTCGCGTGATTCTTTCCCCAGCCATTTCGCCATAAGGTCCAACCTTTGGGTTGCACTGAGCTGGACCCCGTCGATCACGTTGGTGAATGTGGAGTGCCAAGCACGGTAATTTTCGGGTTTATCGTCAAACTGGTACAGTCCCAAAGTGACGAGATCCCGTCGTGCTAAATACTGCAGCGTGGGATCGGCTGCAAGCGGCATGCGGGCTGGAGAAGTACGTTGGCGCCTATATGACTGAGAACGCGCGTTTCTCATGGAATTTGCCATCCTGGATTCAACCTCCGCGTCTCTTCGCATCGAACTTCGTAACTTTGGTGTCAAAGAATATCGGTTGTCAGCTCTTTCATTCTTGACTTCATCGCGGAGCCGCGAGGGTAAATTCTCTTCCTCGTAGCTGGGGAAGTTATCGAATAGGTATGGAGAGGGGCGACGAGCCTGCCTGTCTGCTTGATATTGTACATAGTCGCTCGTGCGTTCCAGTCTGGTCCTTTCTAAAGCAGAACTTGTTTCGGTCAGATCACGCGACCCTTCAGCTTCTTCTATGTACTCTGCTTCCACCATGGCAGCTTCTCCTTCTCCTTTTAGCTGCAGCACTTGCAACTCTGTCGATATTTTTGTCATTTCCAACTGGGTTTCGGCTTCTCTGGCGGCCCCTTCTCTTTGTCTGGCGGCCCTTTCGGCTTCTTTGGTGGCCAGTTTCATTTTCAAAACTGCTTCTTGTTTGGCGTAATGCAGTCGCACCTTGGCGACTTCTGCCTTGGCTCTTGCCTGTGTGGACTTACTTGATGTCGTTCTACTGCCCTTGTCGCTGGGCGCCATCGACTTGATCCCGGATCGAGCTGACATTGCAGCATTTGGAACACCTGATAACGCCCGGGTGGGCTTACTTGATGTCGGTTTACCGCCCTTGTCGCTGGGCGGCGTCGACTTGATGCTGGATCGAGCTGACATTGCAGCACTTGAAACACCTGATAATGCCGCTTTTTCACTGTAACGTTCTCCTTCGCGTGTACTAATAACGCCGAATTCAACGTCCGGATAAACCACAGTCAATGAAACCAGATCGCAGTAAGATTAACCATTTACTGTTCACTCTTCACATTAACATATGGTGAAAACTGTTGATAAAACAATACAAGATTGATACAGTATTTGTTCCTTCCTTAATATCACATTTCAAGTGTAAATACTTGCAAAGGTGACTATAACTACATTACACTAAGGTGCAGTATACAGGGAGAGTTTACCTGCTCCATTGACTACTTTAAATACACTTCCATGCAAACTATCCGCGACTCTTTAACTAACGAAAGCATAAACATTATCTACCGTCGTTACTTCTAACAGGATCGGCATTAACATCTTAGTTCAATATATCGATTATCTATTAACTTACAGCGTTGCTCTCACTGTGATTTCTCATGCCTGCAAAACTACTTGTGCTCAGGTGAGCCTCGTGGAAAGCCCCCACCCTCGCGCTAATTTCAAACCGGTATTTTCCCACAAGACGCGGCGAAACCGGATGTGACGTCATCACATGCCGATATATTTTACATGCAATGAATATACTTTAAACACTCCTAATTCTAACTAGAAAATACTATTGAATGAATTACTAAGCGAAAATATTATAAACTAAATAACTGTCGTAAAGACAGCACAAGCCCAGTAATCCTAAATTCAGTGGTTGAGGAAGTATTGGAGTCTATTATTAAGGATGAGGTTTTGGGGTACTTGGAGATGAATGATAAAATAATTCAAAGTCAGCATGGTTTCTGTAAAGGAGAATCTTGCCTGACAAATCTGTTGGAGTTCTTCGAGGAAGTAATGAGCAGATTGGACAAAGAAGAGGCATTGGATGTCATTTAATTTTAATGTCATTGGATTTTCAGAAGGTATTTGAAAAGGTGACACACATGAAGCTGCTTAACAAGATAAAATCCTATGACATTACAGGAAATATACTGGCATGGCTAGAGGAATGGTTTTCAGGTGGAAAACAGCGAGTGGGAAGAAAGAGGGCCTTTTCTGGTTGGCTGCCGATGACTAGTAGTGCTCCTCGGGGGTCAGTATCAGGATTGCTACCTTTGACTTTTTTTGTCAATGATTTCGATAATGGAATTGATGGCTTTGTGGCCAAGTTTGTGGATGATACAAAGATAGCTGGAGGGATAGGTAGTGTTGAGGAAGCAATGTGATTGCAGCAGGAATTAGACAAAGTGGAAGAATGGGCAAAAAACTGGCAGATAGAATACCGTGTTCGGAAATGTAAGATAATGCATTTTGGCAAAAGGAACAATAGTGTGAACTATTATCTAAATGGGGAAAAGGTTCAAACATCAGAGGTGCAGAGGGACTTAGGAAACCTCATGCAAGACTCCCTGAAGGTTAATTTTACAGGTTATGTCTGTGGTAAAGAAGGCAAATGTAATGTTGCCATTTATTTCAACTGGAATAGAATATAAAAGCAAGCAGATAACGTTGAGCTTTTATAAGACTCTAGTCAGGCCGCACTTGGAGTATTGTCAACAGTTTTAGGCCCCATATTTCAGAATGGATGTGTAGACATTGGAGACAGTCCAGAGGAGGTTCACGAGGATGATTGTGAGAGTGAAGGGGTTAACATATGAGTCCCATTTGGCTGCTTTGGGCCTGTACTCACTGGAATTTATAAGAATGTGTGGAGATCTCACTGAAACATATCAAATGTTGAAAGGACTAGATAGGGTAGATGTGGAGAGGATGTTTCCTGTGGTAGAGGTATCCAGAACTAGAGGGCACAGCCTCAACATTGAGAGGTGACTCTTTAGAACAGAGTTAAACATTTTACCAGAGAGTGATAAATATGTGGAATGCCCTGTCACAGACTGCAGTGAAGACCAGGTCTGTGCATATATTTAAGGCGAATGTTGATCGTTTCCTGATTCGTCAGGGCATCAATGGATATAGTGAGAAGTCAGGGGTACAGGGTTGAGTGGGATCCGTGATTTGCCCTGATGGAATGGTGGAGCAGACTTGATGGGCTGAATGGCCTAATTCTGCTCCTATGTCTTATGGTCTTATAGCTTGCTTGTGAGTCTTTTATTTATTTACTGTGATTCAATGCAGAATAGGCCCTTCTGGCCCTTTAAGTCACACTGTCCAGCAAACCCCAATATAATGCTAGCCTAATCATGGGACAACTTACAATGACAAATTAACCTACCACTCTGCAGAATTTGGACTGTGAGAGGAAACCAGAGCTACCAGAGTAAACTCACATAGTCACAGGGAGAACATACTAACTCCTTACAGGTAGTGGTGGGAATTGAATCCAGGTCACCTGTGCTGTAAAGAGATGTGCTAACCATAATGCTACCAAGCTGCCCAAAGTTACATAAAGTGCCGTCCTGGAGTTCCCTAAATGTCCACAAAGAGGATAGATGGCAGACTTCTCCCCCTGTGAAACTAAGTGTTTTCTGTAAGATATTGACATGGTTGTGATTATTACTATTGATTTTTATTTAATTAGTGGAATTTAAATTCACCTGCTGGAGGAGATCTGAATGAGTGTCTGTATCATTAATCTAAGCCTCCAAGTTATACTTCCAGCCATTAACAACTACACTGCCACAATAGTCACATGAGTCAAACATGCTTAGATTCCATCACCTGATGTGCCCAATAAAAATCATAGCAACAGTGATATCACTTCCATGGTATTTTTTCAGTCTAAGTCTCCTTCCAATTACACTTAGCATCCAAAAACAAGAGGTTAAATATGCATTTGAGGACCAAATTGCACACCGGAATTTTTGTAATACATTATGTGAATTCCTGAGCAAGGTTTAATTAATTTTCAAAAAACATAGTGAAGATATGTTTTAATATTTTAAACAAGGTAGGACGAGTGTCTGTGGAAAGAGAAGCAGGATCTTTCATTAGTACTGCAAAAGTAAAAATAAAGTAAGGATGTTTTAGGTTACCAGAGGTTGAAGCAGGTAGAAATTACAAAAGGAATATATATGATAGGGGACAGAATGATGATGCTAAGGTAACCTTTGCTCTGAATTTCTTTTAGCTTATTCTTTCATTAGGAAGATACCAAGATCATCGGTTCTGAACTCCAACTTATTTTCCCGAAATTCACCTACTTGGCTGAATCTTCGGGATGTTGTCTTTTTATCTTACTTATACAGAGATCTCGAAGTTAATGCTTAAGGGAGAATGCATATGGGTATTCTTTAGGATGATGCAAAGTGTAATCCGTATGCAATCTAGTTGATCTTTCATTGATCCCATTATAGTTACTATTCTATAGATTTGCTGAGTATGCCTGCAGGAAAATGAATCTCAGAGTTGTATTTGGGGATATATATATGCACTTCGATAACAAAGTTTACTTTGAATAATACTACAATCCCTGACCTATTTCAAATCAAAGTAAATAAAACAAATCAAACACAATCTCAACATCACATGATGGTTATGTTCCAGGGAGTCAGGTGGTCACCTACAAACTGCAAAGTGCCCACTTTTGTGTACTTCAAATATGGCATTCATGGAGCTTCACCTTTGAATGCTAATGGTCAACACTCTGAAGGTGAAGTGCATATGCTTCAGCTCTTAGGTGTTAAAGTTAATTATTGCCTTCAATAGCATGAACACTGGAATCAAAGAACATGGTTTATTATTCACACATGCATGAATAACATACTGCTAGCAAATATTCAGATTCAGGACAGACCTGGGTTATGAACACTGGACTTCACATACTCTCCTATATATGAACAAAGTCCCATAATATTATAAAATTCAGAATTCTGATCAACATATATATATTTGTCCTTATGAATAACAGTACTAGATTTCTCACTCTCTCCTTCCACTTGTCATAATTGTACTTTTCTATTCGTTCGATGCTCTTTCTGCACCATTCATTGCTGTACTGTGAAGATATGGTGACCAAATGGAGTGATTTTGAAAATAATCTGATGTAAGGACAAAATCGACTAACATTCATTTTAAAGCAGAACTTATGCATTGCCTAAGGATAGCATGTATCAGAAATTGAATGGGTCCAGCTGAAGAGGAAAGACAAAATAAATGAAGAATAAAAAATGCACAGTCGTCACTAGTGCTGGCCAACTATTTGATCTAAGTCAATTCCTGCAGCGAGTGAATACAGTATGTTCAGCTGAGAATACAACTCAAAGTAATTCCTGCAGTGATGTCATGGGACTAAGTTAAATTAACCATTTTGCATTGCTTTTGGATGTATGGCTCCTTATTCCACAGTTGGCTTTAAAATCAAACTTGTTCAAATTAGCCTTCTGAACTGCTGAAATTTTACTCTGAGAAGCTCTTGCAATTTTCTCAGACAATTAGAGTCAATCATTTGGATTTATTCTTGACCCTGTCATTGGCTAACGAGATGGAGGAAGCAGCTGAAATTGGCTATCTTCTCAGCAGCATCCAATGTGTTAAAATGAAATGAAGTTTAAGGCAGTATGCACTGCCAAAACTGACAGCTGTGGGACTACTGCAAACACAGACATTTTACAAAGGGATGTTCAACCTTTTTTTTTCCTCCAGGAACCTAGTAAGCTTCTTATTTCACAATGGAGATTCCAAATGACAAAGATTAGCCGCTTAATCAGAACTATGAGTCTCCAGTATTTCTAAAAGAGCAGTGTTTTAAACAAATTTTCAATCAAACAATATTTCTTATACTAAAGACTGAACACCTGGTAAAGATATCTATTCTACAACCAGACTAAATTATATATATATTTTTGTTTTTCTCCTGAACTGGATGTATTCAAGGTTCCAAAAGTTTGACTATTTTTTCCCTGTGTATTTTTCTTGAGTATCAGTCGGAATAATATATGTTAGTGTTCTGTTTAAGTGAGGTTATTACCATTTCCCAAAAGAATACCCCCAAAGGTTGACAGGTAGTGGCAATTTCAGATATCTCATTCTTCCATTCACTCCACTGTGTAATAACCAACACCCCCACTTCATATCAATTTGCTTGTCAAATGAGATGAAGACCAGTGGATCTTGGAAGGAATCTGTGTAATCTGTATCATATCTTTGAAATGTACACAGACGTTTCCTCTGGGGAAAACTGAGAACTCTCCCAAAACCACTGCATGCAAAGCAGTGTGGAACTGCTGGGCTCAAGGAAGGCAAAATATGGGTGTACAACTTAGAAATTTTATAATACAATTCCCTTTATTTTGAAGTTTGAATTTGAACTAAGGATTTCTTCTCAGAATTTTTCTTAAAAAGTGGCCATTTAATTTAAAAGGTGGTGTGGTTTGATTCCACTTACAACACATCAGCAAATTAAAGCAGCTTGGAGCAAGAGTTAGACAACATTTAGGCATAGGCTGACAAGTGACAAGTATTGTTTAGGCTGCAATGTTGCAGGGCAATAATTTATCTCTCAGAAGAAAAAGTGAGAAAGTTTGTAAATATACAGTAACTTTACCCTTCTTCAATTCCCCATCAGTAATATTTTGAGGTGGTTATTATTGACCAGAAATTGAAAAAGACCAGCTTTATAAGTTCTGTTTCAAATGCAGGAATGAGTTCCCAATAACTTTCCACCATTGGCAAGGCACAAATCAGGAGTATGATGACATATTCTCAAAATGTACAGATGAATGTAGCTCTAACAAGACTTCTCCGGTCATACAGCATCAGGTCAATGCAGCCAGCTTGTTTGGCAGCCATCCACCTCCTTATAGATCAACTCTTTTTATTACTGGTACACAGTGACAACGTGTAGCATCTACAATATGCTTTGTATTTACTCATATGGACCTCCCCAACTACACCTCACTAGGAGAGCCAAGGCAGGGGGCATAAGGAAGCAGATTTGTCTCTTGGACAGCTACATGGATAGGAAAGGTTTAGAGAAAGGCAAATAGGACTAGTTTAGATGGGAATCTTAATCAGCATGCTGTTCTGTTCTATTACTCTATGATGCATACAATCCTGACTTGAAAATATATTGCCATTTCTTCATTCCCTTGACTCCCAACCTAACAACATTGGGGAGGCCATGTGGATTCCAGTGAGCTGACTGCTTTAGCCATCTATTCTACTGTATTCCACAGAACATGAGCGGTAGTTGGGTCTAGCTTCAGATTCAGCAATTGAACAGCAGCTTTTCCAAAAGGAACCAGGAACCTGAATCAATAAGACTTGACCCAAAATATCTTGCAGGACCAATCATTTGGCATTTTCTCAGATTTAGTGAGTAGCCCTAAATCAAATTTCAATGTAAATTTTATTATGAAAGTACATACATGTCACCATATACAACCCTGGTATTTATTTTCTTGTGGGCATACTCAATAAATCTATAGAATAATAACCATGCCAGATTCACCAACTTGGGCAACCAGTGTGCAAAAGACACAAACTGTGCCAGTACAAAATAAAGAAATAATAATTGCATTAATAAACAAATAAGAACTAAGCATTGAGAACAAGAGATGAAGAGTCCATGAAAGTGAGTTCAATGATGGGGCAAGTGAAGCTGAAAGAACCTTTGGTTCAAGAGCCTGATGGTAGAGGGGTAATAACTGCTTTTGAACCTGTTGGTGTGAGTCCTGATGCTCCTGTAACATTTTCCTGAGGGTAGCAGTGAGAAGAGAGCACATCCTGGGTGGTGGGGTCCTTGATTATTGATGCTGCTTACCTGCAAAGTTGTTTCATGTAGATGTGCTCAATGGTGGGGAGGGATTTATTTATGATGGACTAGGTTATAGCCATTACTTCTTGTAGGGTTTTCCATTCAAGGGCATTGGTGTTTCGATACAAGGCATGATGCAGCCAGTCAATATAGTCTCTGCTACATATCTAGAGAGGTTTGTTAAAGTTTTAGATGTCATGCTAAATCTCTGCTTTGGGCATGTGATGGTAGGCATTGCTTATCTTAGTATAAGAGAGGTTTAGTTTGTTGAGACCTTGGTGCTACACAGGTTATATGCTGATAGTAATTGGACAGGGTTTACTTCAAACAGGCTTAGTTAAAGTCCCGGACTATGGCTTGAAATACGTCAAGATGGACAGTTTCTTGTTTGGGAATGGGATCATGCAGGATCTCAAGCCATTTGATTATAGTCAGCCACTGGTGGGATGTAAACAGCAGTCAGAATTATGGAGGAGAACTTCTGAGTTAGATAGAACAAATGGGTTTTGACCATTAGGTATTCAAGGTCAGGGGAACACGAGTTCAACAAAACCGTTGCGTCAGAGCACCACGAAGAGTCTATCATCAAACTCACACCTCTATCTTTTGCCTTTTCCAAATCAGCAGCTCAGTCCATATGGAAAATAGAGAATTTTCCAGTTTGACTGCTGGGAGATAGCCAAGTCTTGCTCAAACATAGACTCAAACATTGCTCAAACTCCCTCATTTCCTTCTGTTACAGCAACCTTGGCCTCAGGTCCTCAATTTTGTTCTCCAGTGACTACAAGTTTGTTAACAAAATGCTGGGTAGAAGGGGCCTTATCACCCTGTATTTCAGCCTGGCTTGGAGTCCCCCCCAACACCCTCCACCTCACTTCTAGCCATGGTGATAAATCTTCATTCACTTAAAGATGCTGTACCTGTCTGGTTTGCTGAAACCTTCAGAAGACTGTGAAATCTGTAGATTATTAAGTTGATTTAAAAGTATATTGCTTTGAGAGAAATTACACACTGCAGATTGCAGTGAGAGTAATTCAAAAGCGGTACTGGTATATTTAAAAATTACATTTAGAAGTATTGTCCACACCCCACAGAATGTTGCAATGGTTTACAGGCATCATCACCTCCTTTCAGCAGCTAGAATTTCTTAACCCAGTCGAGGATGTGTGCTGATTACCCAAGCTAACACTATAGTGGTGCACATAGAAGTTGATCTATAAGTGAGACATTAATCTGTGACCTTCTCAACTTTCTTAAGCTGATGCTATCAATCCTATCACAGTGTTTAAAAAAAGGAGTAATACTTAAATGCAGCCCAAGAACCTGAGTCAGTGAATTTGTTTCCTACTCCACGAGTGCTACCTAACTGCTTAAGACAATTTACTTCTGTTTTTTTTTACATCTGCGATGTTTCACCCTGGTGTTCTGACCAATATTCTTCACTTATAAACATCAGTAAATGCAGCAAACCGGAAGCTGAAGGAACTCAGCTGGTCAGGCAGCACCTGCGGAGGAGAATAGACAATTGACATTTCAGGTCGAGATCATTCATCTACATCCAGATTAAAGTTCTTGACCTGACATACCAACTGTACATTTGACTGCAAAAACTGCCTGACCTGCTGAGTTCCATCAGCTTCTTGTCTGTTGGTCCAGATTTTGGCATCTGTAATCTCTTGTGCCTGCATCAGTAAGTGCAGATTTTCCAGTTGTTATCATGTAGCCTTAGCAAGATCTTTGAGCACAAGTTGTAGCTTTTTTTATTACAACAGTAACAATAGTTCAGTAAAATTAATTTTCTGTGAAAGGGATGTGAAAGGTGCCATAAAAGAAATCATGCCTCTCTTTTTAAAGTCAAGAACATTTTCATGCAAGAATATAATGTACACATTGGATAGTGGTGATAGATGAACAACTAGAATTTAACCAATATTTTGTGTTTACTCAAAGATATACTTTTCTAGATTTTCAAAGTGCTCCAGATTTTGGAGGAAATCAGTCACTCAGGTAGCATCTATGAAGGGAAATGAATAGTAGATATTTTGGGTTAATACCCTTCATGAGGGCATGAAAAAAAATGGAGAGATAGTCTATATAAAAAGGTGGAGAAAAGGGGTGGAGCAAGAGCTGGCAAGTGATTAGGAGTCTCCAGGTGAGGTGGTGATGGGCAGAAGTGATGTCCAAAGCTAGGCTAGGAGTTGATAGGTGGCAGTGACAATGGTATAAGGATGATAGAATATGATGGGAGAGGATGGGGGAACATGGAATAAAGGGAAGGGGGCTTTTCCAACAATGTTCCTTCAAAATAATATTCTGTTGATTTAGTACAATTTTAAACATAATTGTTAAATACAAAATCAATCAAAATAAAAATAAAGGATAATTTATCATGTATAACATGTACATTTGAGGACTTGTTGCTCATATATATATATAGATATATACATATATAGATAGATAGATATAAGGAATCTTAAGAAATTACTGGACAAATAATAGATTGGCTCTTCCAGTCTAGTGGGATACAGTTACTTCTCAACCAACATTACTAATATATGTTGGCCTCTATGTGTTTAATGCAAGGGCCTGTTACTGCAAACTTCTACTTGTCTGACTTCTATTTATATTGTTACGAATGTGCCACACCTCTGAGGGGCCGAAGGGTACAAAGTAGCCCCCCTCCTAGTAATTCGGGTCTGGGACCCAGGAAATGAGAGAGAATCCTTAAGGTTTTTGGAATGTGTCCTGGCCCTTCAGCAAGACAAAGCCACGAATAATGGCCATTGTCTCTTGGAGACGGAATTGTGTATTGAGTACTGTACTATTCATTGAAGCCCTAAGGGGATTGACCAGAGTGGGCTGGTTGAGGGATTGCATCATCCCAACCTGATTGACATCTGAGACCCCATGAGTAAGGATAAAAGAGGGTCTGGGGAACAACCCCTTTAGACGCACCAGGAGAAACGCTAGAAATCCCGTGACAGCGTTTAATAGCGACAGCCGGTGGAGGGCGTCCTTTCCCTTTGCCTGGGATTGGGGCCTTACCATGGAAGAACGGGGTAGCTAAAGAAGAGGCCACCAACGAAATTTCGAGGGATCGACATCATAGGAAGGAAAAGCTGGCAAGTTTCTAAAAAGAAAACTCTCTCTTGACTCCAACCAAAGGCTGAAGCCTGCATGAACTGAGTGACTTTTATATTTCCATTGGACAATACATTATCCCCTAAAGAACAATAGAGCTATTTCTTATTGATTATTATTATACCCACACTTTTAGATTTAGTATTGACAACGCATATTATCTGTATGTTTGCATTGATATTATTTTTGTGTATTTTTACCAATAAATACTGTTAAAGATAGTACCATCAGACTTCAACGGACCTCTCTATCTTTGCTGGTAAGTGACCCAGTTATGGGGTTCGTAACAACTTGGGGTTCTCGTCTCGAGATTTGATACCAAATTGGGGGGCCAGTGAATCGGGCTTGTAAGTCCAAACTTGGATCTGGTTGTGCAGGTAGCCAGACGGGAAACCAGCAAAGATGGACGTGGATGAATTTATAGAAAACCCAACTCTGGAGGCACTAGAGGCGGCCACAAAGTCGGACTTGATAAATATGACGAAGGGACTAAACCTCGCAGAGGTGAGGTTGTCAATGAAAAAGTGAGAGATGCGGAGGGCCATAACTCAGTATTATATTGTGAAGAATGTGTGTTCGGCTGAGGTATTGGAAAATATCCCTGAAAAGGTACCAGCGAGTGGGACAGCTCAGTTAGAGTTGGAGAAATTGAGGCTGGACGCAGAACAGAGGAAGAGGCAGCTGGAAAGGAAAAAGAGCAGCAAAGAACCGAAAAGCAATGGGAGCATGAGCTCCAGCTAAAGGAGTTAGAGCAGGACAGAGCTGAGAAACAAAGGGAGCATGAAATTCAGTTAAAATAGCTGGAAGCAGCTGAAAAAGAGAGGGAGAGAGCTGAGAAAGAAAAGGAAAGAGCCGAGAAGGAGAAGGAAGCAGAGAAACAGAAGCAACATAACTTGGATATGGAGAAGTTAAGGCAGGAGCAAAGAGCTCAAGGGTCAGACCAAGAGGAGCGGTTTGATGTTAGTCAGGAGTTGAGGGTAGTACCTCCATTCAAGGAGATGGATGTTGATAGTTATTTCTTGCTTTTTGGAAAGGTGGCAGTGAATCAAAAGTGGCCCAAAGAGCAGTGGGTGGCGTTGTTACAAAGTGTGTTAAAAGGGAAGGCACAACGGACATATGCAGCATTGTCCAAGGAGGAGGAGGAGTCTGAGAATTATGAAAAAGTAAAGGAGGCCATTCTTTGGACTTACGATTTGGTACCTGAAGCGTATAGACAAAAGTTCAGAAATTTTAAAAAAGGGTGGAATCAGATGTATACCGAGTTTGCCTATGAGAAGGGTGTGCTCTTGGATCATTGGTGTGCAGCAGAAATAGTGGAAGAGGATTTTTGGCGTCTCAGGGAGTTAATTCTGATTGAGGAATTTAAAGGTTGTGTTTTGGAGGATATCTGGATGTATTTGAATGAGAAGCCGAATAAGTCCATCTCCGAATTTGCTAGGTTCGCAGATGAATATGCCCTAACCCACAAGACAAAGTTTTCCTTGAATAAAAGTTCCCAGAGAGACTGTGGGAACGGTAGAGAAAGCCCGCCGGCTGAGGCAGAGGTCCCACCGGGAGCTAGTGGTAAGGTTGAGGGGGAGAGGCAAGACGGCCAGAGATTTCCGGGCTTGACCTGTTTTAATTGTGGAAAGGGGGAACATATTGCATCTAGGTGCCTTGCTCCGAGGAAGGAGACAGGAAAATGGAAAGCAGCAGTCCCTATAGGATGTGCTGTGGTAATCAGTAAATTGACGAGAGAGCCCAAGGTAGACAGAATATGAGAAGGGTCTGAGCAATGTATTTCAAAAGGAACCGTGTCTGTGAGAGAGGGAGACACACCAGTTCCAGTGCGGATCTGGAGAGACACGGGAGCTGAACTGTCATTGATTAGCAGTAAGGTACTGGATTTTGGTCGCAAGATGGGAATGGTAGCTTTGAGAGGAATAGGAAAAGGGACAGAAGCGGTGCCCTTGCATAGGATCACTATAAATTGTGATCTGGTATCTGGACTAGTTGAAATAGGGGTGTGATCAGAATTCCCGAGAACTGACGTGGACGTCCTTCTTGGTAACGATTTAGCCAGTGGTAAGGTTTTGTCAGCAATGAAGCTGATGAGCCAGCCTGTGAGTGTTGAGGTCCCGCCGCTAGATTCCAAGATCTATCCGGCATGCGCGATCACTCGCAGCATGTCAAGAAAGGCAGCTGAGAATGAGAGCAGTTTAAATCCGGCCAGTATCGATTTGGCCGAGACGTTTTTACCGACCCTGTACCATGAGGGTTTAGAGGGTGGTAAAACGGAGAGTAGTAAAGTGAAAGAGAGTAGGGGCGAGGAGGTAGTCCTGCCCTTAGCCAGGAGAAAATTTATACAGGCATGAAGTAAAGATGAGAAACAGATAAAGCTGTTAAAAGGTCCAGGGTTGGACATGGATGATCTGTCTGGTTTGGCAGAACTGTTTGAAGAAGTTGAAAATTCCAAAGGTGTTCCCGATAATGAAATGAGGGCAGTCCTAGATGAAAAGGATGCCATTACCTTGAAGAAGTTGGCAGATGAGGTTGTTTCAGCCCACGGGGTTGAGTTGACTCCGGAAGGGAGTTGCCTAGAGAGTAGCTGGGAGGATCAGGGGAATTTAGAATTTGAAAAGGGTATGGGTATTGAAAGCCTGGAAGAGGCAAATGTCCCATTTGAGTGTGTCCAAGATGTGGATGCACGTGGTACTGAGACTAGTAATGGAGCTCAGAAAAAGTCTGAGGTATTTGATTCAGTTGAAAAGGAATGCAGTCCTTGTGGGTCAGATGGACTTGGTTCAGTGAAGAAAGGGTTAACCTTGGTAATAGTGGGAAGTGAGAATTCCCCGTTGTTGGTGTTGGAAGGTGTGTTAAAAATTAGTGGGGAGATAAAAGGTGGTGATGTGAATCTAATTATTGAAGGAAAAGGGAAAAGTTTAGTTCCTAAGTTGAATGAAGAAATTTTAAAGTCTGGATTGATGTCAGAAGCAGCAACCAGGCTACAGAGACAATAGCTTGGTAACGCGGTGCCTGCGTATCAATTACAGGTTGAGTTGGAATGTAAAGGTGCCCCACACGCTATTGTTATTCAAGGGTGTGGTGTGAAAAGGCAGAATTCGAAATGCTGTTTGAACAAAGGGGGATCGCTTTCAGATCTTAAATTGAGAACTAATAGCGTGAAGGGACCTGAAGAAAAAACTAGCAACTTGCTTAAACTTAAAGAATTGTGTGGAAATTGGGAAGATGGTCTAAGTTTGGAACACATCGTTGATAAAATAACTCCTATGAAAGGAGCGGGCAAAAGCCTATTTCACCATGGTGCACAAGCTCACCATGTGGGAGTTAACTGGAAAAGGGGCGAGGGTTGATGGGATGCCATTTTTCATAGCAGGATCTGGTTTTAAGGGATTTCGACAAAGCATTTGAATAATAAAGACAACCCCCATGGAAGGCTGACTGCTGAGTTTGAAAATAACAATAAAGATTAGTATTTGCATGAACTTTTGTAGTATACACGTAAGCTAAGATCACAACTCTTTAGTTTTTGTTTGCTGAAGGAAAGGAATAAAAATAGGTGGTTATTAAATTGAAGTATGATGCTACAAGACTTTAGTAAGGTACAAGATGTTAAGATATTAAAGGAAGTGACAATGTAATCGTTAACTGAATAGATGCTGAATTGAATGTATAACTGTATTACTCTGTAGTGGAAAAAAAAACTTCTGTATTGTGTTAGATTCTAAAATCCTGTAAGACTCTGTATTACTTCGTTTTTACTGATGGTAAAAACGCTTTGAAGGAAGGGGGTGTTACAAATGTGCCACAACTCTGAGGGGCGGAAGGGTACAAAGTAGCCCTCCCACCTTCTTGAGAATCGCAAGATCGCTAGTAATTCGGGTCTGGAACCCAGGAAATGAGAGAGAATCCTTAAGGTTTTTGGAATGTGTCCTGGCCCCTCAGCAAGACAAAGCCACAGATAATGGCCATTGTCTCTTGGAAACGGAATTGTGTATTGAGTACTGTACTATTCATTGAAACCCTCAGGGAATGACCAGAGTGGACTGGTTGAGGGATTGCATCATCCCAACCTGATTGACATCTGAGATCACGTGAGTAAGGATAAAAGAGGGTCTGGGGAACAACCCCTTTAGACGCACCAGGAGAAACGCTAGAAATCCCGTGACAACGTTTAATAGCGACAGCCGGTGGAGGGCTCGTGTGCATCCTTTCCCATTGCCTGGGATTGGGGCCTTACCATGGAAGAACGGGTTAGCTAAAGAAGAGGCCACCAACGAAATTTCGAAGGATCGACATCATAGAAAGGAAAAGCTGGCAAGTTTCTAAAAAAAAAACTCTCTCTTGACTCCAACCAAAGGCTGCAGCCTGAATGAACTGAGTGACTTTTATATTTCCATCGGACAATACATTAACCCTTAGACAATGATAGAGCTATTTCTTATTGATTATTATTATACCTGCACTTGTAGAATTAGTATTGACAACATATATTATCTGTATGTTTGCATTGATATTATTTTTATGTATTTTTACCAATAAATACTGTTAAAGATAGTACCATCAGACTTCAACGGACCTCTCTATCTTTGCTGGTAAATGACCCAGTTACGGGGTTCGTAACAATATGTACAACAGAATAAGCCTTGTGTTCTTATCATGCACTATGACTGTCCTCTGTTGTGAGATGAGGGGAGGGACATTGCAGCCAGTGGAAGCAGAGGAGAAAAATGCTGCTGGGGAAATTGGGAGGGATGCTAAAAATCCAAAGCAACCCATACAAAATGCTGGAGGAACTTAGCAGGTCAGGCAGCATCCATGGAAATGAATAAACAGTCGATGTTTCAGGACAAGAGCCTTCATCAGGACTGAAAAGGAAGGGGGAAGACACCAGAATTTAAAATAAAAGATGCAGGTAGGGGAAGGAGGCAAGCTAGAAGGTGATAGGTAAAACCAGATGGGTGGGAAAGGTAAAGAGTTAGAGAAGAAGGAATTTGATAGGAGAAGAGAGTGGACCAAAAGATGAAGGGAAGGAGGAGGGAACCCAGGGGGAAATGACAGGCGGGTCAGAAGATGTGAATGGGGAATAGAAGAGCGAAGGGGAGCCATTCTTTTTTATTGAAAGGAGAAATCAATAGTCGTGCCATCATGAGGGCGGCCCAATCTTGGCAAATGAAGAGGCCATGGACCAACATGTCAGAGCAGGAATGGGAATCGGAATTAAAACGCTTGGCCACCGGAAAGTTCTGCTTTTGGCAGATGGAGCAGAGGTGCGTAACAAAGTGGTCTCCCAATTTACAACGGGTCTCACCAGTGTAGAGGAGGCTGCATTGGGAGTTCCAGACACAATAGGTGACTCCAGCAGGTTTGCAGGTGAAGTTTGCTGCCTGACCTGCTGTGTTCCACCAGCATTTTGTGTGTTGTTTGAATTTCCAGCATCTGCTGATTTCCTCGAGTTTGCAGGTGAAGTGTTGCCTCAACTGCAAGGATTGTCTGGGGCCTCATCAATGCTGAAGAGGCTGCATCAGGAGCACCTGGAGAAATCTGGTAGATTGGTTGTAGTTGAGCTGATGAGGATCAGGGACGTAAGACAGATGGGATGAGTGATGCATAATGATGAAAGGAAAGAGCAGATGAACATTTTGCTGGTACAGTGGCTCATCACATTTCCAGGATACAAGCATTAACTAACTGCTGATAGGTTATTGGAGTATTTGAAATAGAAAAGGATATTTTATAAGCTGGAGTAGTACAGACAGATTTCACATGACACAAGTAAATCAAAGGATGTGGAGAAATCCCATGGGCATTGTTGAGTGTCTCAATCTGCAGTTAAGAAAGGACAAGAGAGCAGATTGAAATGCATGTAATCATGCAAGCCTCTGTTTAACTGAAGAAATGATATTATGTAGTCACAATATTTTGATCAATAATTTGAAAGTATTTCAATTTTCAGTGTTTATGACATCAAATCCCCATATTAATATGTACATATTAGAACATTAAACCCTTGCTCTGCACATTACACAAAACCAGACCTATAAAGACATATGTCAGAAACAAAACTGTAGAATTTAATAACACCACACTTCACAAGATATTTACGCATGAGACACTAAAATATATCTGAGTAACCTAATGTAAGGGAAAATTAACTTTCATCCTGTTCCACTGATGAAATCTCTTCAATAAAATAATAATACTTCTCGAGACATTCTCTAGACATTCAAGTGGTAGCTTTTTATTTCAATGCAAGAAAATGATTAAATATTAGCTTACCTATTATGGCCTTGCAAACACATTTTTTATGAGATAAATAAACGACGATACATTAAAGACATAACTGCTCCTCCAGTGACTTCCAAAGCAATTCAGATCGTGGCTTATTTTCCAGTTCGGCTCCAGATTCAGACATAATCCTCACAACAGTTTTCTTCAGTCCTCTGTCACTTCCATTTCTCAGATCCCAGCTTCTTACATCATTCCCACTCACCCCTCCTTCACTTTACTAGCAGCCTCCTCAAGTAAATCCACCTCTCAACTGTCAGATCCTTCTTTGCATCTCCCTCACACCTTTGCATACCTGATTTCTTCCCTCTTTCTTTCCAGTCCTGTTGAAAGGACTCAACCTGAAATGTTCCTTCTCCTCCGTAGATGCAGTTTGACCCGTTGAGTTCTTCTCATGTTCATGAGTTGTGCCAGAGAAATGATGTGAGGAACGGTCACTATGGTTAAAACAGTGGCCTACATCTTGCCGTTCAATGTCAGTGGAACATTTATGAACACCATAGCCTTCAGTCTATATAACTGCGGACATCCTAAACCTGCTGACAAAATAGACAAAGGCAAATCTGTCAATTCTCTGCCCTCCACAACTCTACATCAGATCCCCCAAATTCTATGCCATGGAAAAGCTTCCCAGACCCCGTGCTGGGTTAGAATGGTGTGGGATACACAATGGCTTTTATTTGAATTATGCTTGCTGGCCTGCGGACATAAGGCAAAAAAAAATCCTAAAATTAATTATTTTAGTGTAACTTATTGTTTCTCAAGTACTTATAAATATTTTAGGTGCTCTCAGCTAATACATTAAGTAGTGCATTCCTACAATTGACTTTAATGGGCTTTGCATCCCTGAATAGGCAGAATGGAGACAAAGGGTGAAGGTTGTTCTTCTATGCTGTCTGATCCTTTGATTCTGACTATCAGGTGGATTAAGTTATTCCTGGCAAAGGTAGTGAAGCTACTTTGAAAGTTGTCATAGCATTCAAGGACATCCTGAAATAGTAAATTTGAAAGGAATAGCAGTAAATTGTTGAATTTGTTTATTGTTGCCACATGTTGTGAGGTAGAGTGAAAAGCTTTGTTTTATATGCCAGTCATACAGATCACTTCATCACAACACTGCGCTAAGGTAAAATATTGGAATGTAACAATAGGGTTCAGAATTTGTTACAGTCACAGAGAAGGTGCACTTCAGGTAGACAATAAGCTATAAGTCCATAACAAGGTAGATTGTGAAGTCAAGAGTCCATCTCATCAAACTAGGGAACTATTCAACAGTCTTATCAACAGTGGGTTAGAATTGTCCTTGAGCTTGGTGAGACATGTTTTCAGACTTTTTTAACCTTCACAGCAATAGGAGCAGGAAAAGAGAAAATGTCCCAGGTGCGTGGGTTCTTTGGTTCTGTTGGATGCTTTACTGAGGCAGCAATAAGTATAGACTAGTCCATAAATGGGAGACTGGAGGACTAATTGAATTTAATATTGAAACTGAGTCCACAGAGTTAAGGTTGGATTCTGTGATGTGCTGAGCTGTGCCTGTGACTCTCTGCAGTTTTTAGGATATTTAAAGACTCTCAAACAACCCCTAGCAAAGGCAGTAAAGCCACAGTGCCAGACAGCTGTTGGAGCTTTCAATGATGTTCTGAATGTGGATGGAATCGTCATAATGAAAGTGAAAGCTCAACAACACACAGGATGCTGGAGTAACTCAAAGTCAGGCAGCATGCATGGAGGGAAATCGACAGTCGACATTCTGGGTTGAAAGCCTTCATCTGGACTGGTTGCAAACATGGAGTTTCATTTAAAGAGCCTTGTAAAAGTATTCATCCCTCAATCTTTTCTTAACTTCAGTGTGTATTACAACTCAGGAAGCTGGGGATGTTTCTGTTTGAATCAAATGCTCCTTTTTTCACAGTAGAGCCCATAAAAGAGGGAAAATTGTAAAGGATAAAAAAAACTAAGAATTTCAGTTTTTGATTTGTCAGCAGTTCAAAAGCATTCATTATCCTTTGCTCAGTACTTAGTTGAACCAGCTCTTGCAGATATTGCAACGTGTAGTCTTTTTGGGTAAGTCTCTGTTAGCTTCACACAATGTGATGGAGCAAGATTTGTCCATTACTCCTTACAAAATTTCTCAAGTGATACCATGTTAGTTGTAGTGTGGTCGTGGGCACCAATCCAGGTCTTGCCAGAAATGTCTAATCGGGTAAGATCGGGACTCTGACGAGGACACTCAGGAACATCAGGTTTCTTCATTTGAAGGCACCCTATGGCTGCTCTAGCAGTCTGTCTTGGGTTTTTGTCAAGCTAATAGGTAAACTTCTTCCCCAGTTTAATCTTTCCAATGGAGCTAACATGATTTTATCCAGGATCTTTCTGTATTTAGCTGCATTCACCTTCCCATCAACACTGATCAGATTTCCAGATCCTGCTGCTGAAAAGCATCCCCAAAGCATGATGCTACCTCCACTATACTTTACAGTTGGGTGGTGTTACCTGTGCAACATACAGTATTCGAATTACACCACATGTACCACCTAGTGTTCAGGGCAAAATGTTCCACTTCAGCCTCATCCAACCACAAGATCATCTCCCACATCTTTACAGTGTCTTCTAAGTGACACTTTGCAACATCTTTATAGGCAAGGATATGCTTTTTTTTAGCATTGCATGTGTCCACTACAGCTCCCCAACTAACCTAGTCCTGAAATAGTAAATAATGCTTGAAAATGTAAAATATAAAAACTACAAATTCATCCTTTGCAACATTAACACATACAGATGCACATTTCCACATATGCATGTGCACACACAGGCATACATGCACATATACACATTTACCAGACACACATGTACGCACACGCGCGTGCACACACATACACACAAGCATGCATGCTTAGAAACAGTTAAGATATTTAAGCTCACTTAATGAACAATTAAAAGCTTATACTCATCTATCCCCAAGAATTGTGTTTTTGCCATTGGTTCATTGGTTTCATTGCGCATGCACCCAGTTAGCTTGGCACAGTTGGATTTTCAGTTTGAAACCTGGGATACCTGCAGAATTTCACAACATCCATTGTACCAAAGAGTCTAACAGCACTCCAGGGGATGGTATTTGTTGTGTAAATGCTGGCCCCAGACTTAATGAGTCATATAGTATGGAAAATGGATTTTTCAAGCCATCAAATCAATGCTAACCAGAATCACCCATTAACATTATTCCCTCACTAATCCCAATTATTTTCTCCCCCCATTTCCATCAACTCATCTCATATTCTATCATTCATAATGGTTAATAGAACGTGGTTGTAATTTATTACTGGCAATTTACAGTGGTCAATTGACCTACAAACCCACATGTCTTTGGGTGACAGAGGTAACTGAGAACCAAATAAAAATCCAGATGACCACAGGGAAAACATGCAAACTCCACATAGCTGACACCAAAGGTCAGGAACAAACCCAAGTCTCCAGTGCAGTGGAACCAACACTAACAATTATGTCACCGTGTTCAGAGATGTTTGGGATTCAAAGAATTTGCAATAGACTATTGAGGATCTTGGCAGATGATTTGCCCATTACTTCAGCTAAGTAAGAAGATTGTACTTGGCAGCCCATTTTCTAGCATGTGTTTTAGATTTTGCACTCTGAGTGCAATTTCTTCACTCACAATTTCTTAACATTATATTGGAATTGTGTCTTAATGCAAGGATTGACACTGTATCCACTGTATCTGTCAAGAATGGGCAGAGCCTTTATAGGTCAAAGAATCTGATCTTATCCAGATAGTAAAGGAGGACAATATTGAACCCAAACTCAATACCACTGTCTGAAACTGATAAACACATAAAATATTTTTACATCTTACAAAATAATATCCTGTTTTGTGGCTTCTGTCACCTAGAAAGGGAGATGAATTGCAAATAAAAATATGCTGTGCAACAAAGCTACTTTTAAACAATGTCCTTTGCAATAGTGAGTGACCATTGTGGATGATGGATAATATTTGGATGACCCATAGAAAATGACTCTCATTTTTTTAATGGAATCAACCTGCCTCTGTAGAATTACATAGGACTTACACGGCAGAAGAAGTGATTCATCCCAGTTTGTGTCGATGTTTATGTTTCACACAGGCCTCTATCTAGCTTTATCCATACTGGTTAGCATTGACATTTTATTCCTTATTGAGCTTCCCTGCAAATATCCATAATGTTTGCTTCAGGTGGTTCAGCTTGCACCTTTTGAATGTCACACACAACTGCTTGAGTTAACTATAAAGAGCATCAAGGACATTGAGGAGGCAGTTTTTAAAACCTTCTTTTCAATATCATGAGCCCTAGAATCCAACACAAATATTACTTACTTTACAGTCAGAATTATGGATAGCAAGAAAACTAAGTGAATAGAGCTGTTAATTCTATTTATGGTCTATTATTCAATAGGAATGGCTATGCTGTATAAAATATCATAAATATAAAGAGTTTCTACAGATGCTGGAAATCCAGAGTAGCATGCACAAAATACTGGAGAAACAACTCAAATATGAAAAGGAATAAAGAGTTGATGTTTTATGCCCAGATATTTCATCAGGACTGGAAAGGAAGGGGGATGAAGCCAGAATAAGAAGGTGGTTGAGGACAAAGAGTAAAAGTTAGAAGGTGAAGAGTGAAGCCATGTGATTGTGGATGGGGATGAAGTGAGAAGCTTGGAGACGATAGGTGGAAAATATAAAGGGCTGAAGAAGGAATCTGATTAGAGGAGGAAAACGGATCATGGGAGAAAGGAAGGAGGAGCGACACCAGAGGGAGGTGATAAGCAGGTGAGGGGAAGAGAGAGTATGAGAACATCTAGAATTGGTAAAGGAGAAAGAGAGAAAGTGGAGGAAGCAGAAATTACCAGACATTAGAGAAATTGATTTTCGTGGCTTTGAGTTGAAGGCTAACCGGATGGATTGAGGTGTTGCTCCTCCAACCTGACAAAAGAGAGCATTGAGCACAATATCAGAGTGGGAATGAAAAATGGAATTAAAATGGCTGGCCGCTGGGAAATTCTGCTTTTTGCAGCTTCACCTGTCACCATTTAGCTTGTATTCGCTCCTTTCCATCCACTCCACCCCAATCTTCTTATTCTGGCTTCCCCACCCACTTCATTTCTACACTGATGAAGAGCCTTGGCCTGTAAAGTCAACTGTTCATTTCTTTCCATAGATGCTGCCTGCCATACTGAGTTCCATAGTGTCATAGTGACGTGGTTTTTAGTGATTGACAAATGCGGAGGGAAAGACACAGTGGCAGAATGAAGAGTTCACTAAATTTCAATAAGTACAGTACAGAACCAAAGGGAAAATAATAAACAATAGACCAACAGAGCCAACAGCCAAAGCTCTCAAACCAAACTTACTTACTAAACTCAAACTTACTAAGGGAATAAAGGTATCAGTGGCTGGTAATACTTATGTTACAGACTGAACCAAAAGGTGGGTGGTTGACTACAAGCACAATGAAACACTAATTGGCTTGAACGTGCATGCTCACGAGTGTGATTGCTAACCCCATTCAGCTGTCTACCTGTGAGGGTGCCGAACTCTGTGGTAGAGTCTGTGGCTGTGACAGGGCTCCCCTCCCTAGGCACAGCTCCCGAGGTGCCAAAGATATGTGCCTGTAGACTTCCTCGATGACAGACCTATCCAGGGTGTCATGAGCTGGAACCCAAAAATGTTCCTTCGGGGCATACCCCACCCAGTTTACGAGATACTGGACCCTGCCCCACACCTGGCAGCATGCCAGGATGCACCACACAGAATACACCTGGGAGGCATCTACCAAGAACGGAGGGGCAGAGATGAGTGGCCGGTGCACGACAGAGAAAATCACCAGCTTGAGTCGGAAAACATAGAACACTGGGTGGATGTTCATGGATGATGGTCAGTGTCAGCTACAGTAGGCTCTGTTGATAGCTTTTTCTACTCTGAAGAGTCCTGCATAGTGTGGAAACAACTTGCAGTTCTCAACTTTCAAAGGAAGATTTCTAGATGCCAGCCAGAATTTCTCCCCGGCTTGACAGGCCTCACCTGAGAACCATGAGGGTGGTAGCTTCGTGAGTCAATGAGTGGCTGGGGGAAACATTGAACTGGGCAACTTTGGAAAGCTGTTCCACAATTACCGGAATGGTAGTGTTTCCATCTGCTGGAGGCAGACTAGTGATGAAGTTCACTGAGAGCTGAAGGTAGGAGCGGTGAGGTACAGATGGTAGGCACAGCAGACCTGTAGGGCACTGACAAGTTCTGGGCATGTGGGACAGACAGTGACAAAGTTGTGAACATCCTGAGACATAATCAGACACCAAAATAAATTCCAGTGCCTTTATAAATTCCAAGGTCTGTTGAATTCCTGGATAGCCAACCAGTTGGGGAGAGAGACCCAGCTGCAACACTGGGGCACACGGTGAGAGGGACAAATGGCCAGTTGGGAGGTTCTCCACCTGGGCCCGGATATGACTGCTGTATGGCCCTCACCTCTGCTCCTATTCCCAAATTCACTCTGGGCAGCTATACATGAGCAAGGAAGGATGGGCTCTGGAGCAGTGTTGCCCTCAGTGACGTCAAACTGGCAGGAGAGAGCATCAGCCTTAGTATTCCTACCATGACGATGGTAGGTGAGGATGAAATTGAATTGGGTAAAGAAGAGAGCACAATGGGCTTGAAGGAATTGAGTCTCTCGGGATCATGGATGTAGGAGATGTTCTCGTGATCTGTGCAAAAAGGGATCCTCTGACCTCTCTAATTAGTGTCACCATTCCTCCAGGGCCTCTGACAACTAGATGTTCTTGGTTCCTGATATCATAGTTACACTCTGACAGTGACAAGCAATTGGAAAGAAAAGTAGAGGGGTGCAGCTGATTCTCTACAGATTGACCAATATCTCGGCAAGAGGTATGTCAAGGTGTTGAATGCTGTCTTCCACTTGTCTCTTCTTTTGGATGTGAACCAAGTTGCATTGTAAGCATTGCACAAATCAATCTTGGAGAATATGGTTACTGTCTGGAGATGTTCAAACACAAAGTCAAGCAGGGGCAGAGGGTAGGGGTTCTTCACCTGATATGATTGAGACACTGATAGTTAATGCAGGAATGGAACATCCCTGCTCATGAAAGAGAAACACGTTCCTGCTGGTAAGGCTGACGGCTGGGTAAATCCTGAACATGCATCCTTAATGTATTCTTCCAGGTCCACCATTTTAGGATAAAAGATGGAAAAGAGCTGGCCCCAGGGAGGACGAGTACTGGGTACAAAGTTAATGGCACAGTTTTATGGCCTGTGTGGAGGTCAGGAGCTGGCCACCTTTTAACTGAAGTTCGCAAGAAGGTCAGAATATGCAGCTGGAACACCTAATCAGTCCGCACTAGCAGTTGACACAGGAGGGGATACACTGACGCGGGCATGAGCTGGACCTAGTCAGGTAGAAATGTCTGCTGGTCCCCACTCTTGGAGTGCCTTTAGCGACCAATTGATCCATGGATTGTATCCAGATAGCCAAGGAAGCAGCAGTTCAGGCAAATTGACAAGATAGGAGGAAAGCTGTACCCTATATTTGCCTTCTAGCACAAATTGGAGGACTTCAGTGGAAAGTTGAATCTTGCCAATAACCAGAGGCCAACCATCCCAATCCTGACATCAATATTCTCTTTTAACTGTTGACTCAGTTAACTTTCCATATTTGAGTCAGTATCCATGAGATTCTGAGTTGCATCAGAGTGAGCAAATGCCTGAATCTCGTTGATCTGAGATCCCCACAACAAGGAAGCTAGGAGCTTTGCATGATCAGGAGGAGAAGTTTGCAGAGAGAATCAACCCTTCAGAATTCCCCTTCTTGCTGGTTGGTATCCTTTTCATACTGGACATTTGGGACATAATGCCTGAAAGTGTCCTTGATTGTCACAGTAGAGGCAGAAACCTGTTTTCCTGTGCTGACCGCATTCCTCCTGAGATAGGTACACATGTCCCATCTGCCTCGGCTCCTCTGCAGACTGGGTGATGAGGGAGAGGGTGAAGACAGATGATGATTGGCACAGTAGGACTCTCGGAGCTTACTCTCATTGCTCCACTTAGTTTCCCAGTTGTTGATTTGAATGATCAGATTTATCAGGTCATTCAGGCTGTCCTGAACTGCAATCTCATTCTGAATCCCTGCACTCAGCCCACGATGGAAAGTAGTGATGATGGATCTCTCGTTCTGCCCTGTCTCAACTTTAGGCTTACATAACTTTACTGTCTACTCCTTCACTGTCCGTCTCCCATGGCGCGAATCCAGAAATCAGAGAGCTGCCTTCTGACTATATACTGAAAGACTGAGCCTCCTTTTGAACTCAACCACAAGGATGGAGCTGCAGGGGAACCTTATTCTCATGGAGCATTGAATAGGCTGAGTGAGGATCTGTCAAAGATAGGTTTCCAAAACTGGGATCCATGGACCCTTTGCTTAAGGGTAGAGGTCCATGGCACAGAAATATTTGGGAACCTCTGGTCAAAGTGTTTCACCATGTAAGTCAGTTTCTGCGCACCATCACTGATCTGACCTGGCTGGGCTTGAAAAGTCAGCTCACACAGATTAATAGAGTTCTTGCAGCCATCAGGATCACTGGAGTTTCTGCCTTGTAGAGGAAAACTTGATTCTGATCCAGAACTTACTAAGGGAATAAAGGTATCAGTGGCTGGTAATACTTGTGTTACAGAGGGAGATGTGGGAGTGGGACCGCTCAAAACTGCTGCTGCTGAATAGCAGCAGTGAGAGCATTAATGGCTGCCAGCTGATTCTGGCTGTCTGTGGAGAGCAGTTGAACCGCCATTGCTGACACCTGCTCTTCCTGTTCAGACTAGGCTTGCCACTCTGAAAGCAACTCTTGAACCATTTCTGCCATCCCAGACTCCATTGACTTCAACTTCTTCATCTGACCAACAAACTTTGCTTTGGACTGGGCTTGCCTCCCTAAATGTCACACTGCAGAAGCCAATTCTGCCAACACAGCCTCTATTGACTCTCCTAACTGTCCAAGGAAATTCAGGGCAGAGATCAGCTGTCCTTACTCCACTGAGTTCATTTTAGTGATTGATTTTCACTGACAGGGTGTTCAGTGATGGTCTAAATGCAGAGGGAGAAAGACGATGGCGGAATAAACAGTTCACTAAGTTTTAACACAGAATGAAAGAAAATACAATAAATACTAAACACAGGAGATTCTGCAGATGCTGGGATTCTAAAGCAACAGGCACAAAATGCTCTAGGAACTTAGCAGGTCAGGCCACATTTGAGACCCTTCAAGACTGGAAAGGAAGTGGAAAGATGCCAGAATAAATAGGTGTGAAGAGGGTAAGGAGGATAGCTAGAAGGTGATAGATGAAGCCAGGTGAGTGAGAAAGGTAAAGGGCTGGAGGAGAAAGAATGTGATGGGAAGGAGAATGGACCATGGTAGAAAGGGAAGAACGAGGAACACCAGGGGAAGGAGATATGCAAAGAAGAAGAGGTAAGAGGCTGAAGTGGGGACTAGAGGATGAGTGAAGGGGCAGTAATTTTTTTTTTCTACTGTAAGGAGAAATCTATGTTCATGCAATCAGGTTGGAGGCTATCCAGGTATAATATTAGGTGTTACTTATCCAACCTGACAGTGGCCTCATTCTGGCAATAGAGGAGGTCATGGACCAGCATTTCAAAATAAGACTGAGAATAGGAATTTAAATCTTTGGCCCCTGGGAAGTTCCATTTTGGCAGATGGAGCAGTGGTGCTCAACAAAGCGGTCTTCAATTTATGTCAGGTCTCATTCCAGTAGAGGAGGCCACATCTGGGGTACTGAACATACTAGACAGTGCCAACAGATTCACAGATGAAGTGTTGCATCATCTGGAAGGACTGTTTGGGGCCCTGAATAGAAGTAATGGAGGAGATAAATGGGCAAGTATAGCACATCTGTTGCTTGCAATGATATGTGCAAGGAGGGAGATGGATGAACGGACAAGAAAATCACGGAGGGAGCGATCCCAGTGGAAGACAGAGGAGGGTGAGGTAAAGATGTGTTTGCTGCTAGGATCCTATTGAAGATAGTAAAAATTGTAGAGAATGATGGGTTGGATGCAGAGGCTCATGGGGTGTTAGGTGAAGACAAGAGGAACGGTATTCCTGTTAAGGCAGGGGTAAGATGGGGTGAGTGTAGATGTCCAGGTTTGAGGAGATGTGTTTGGAGGCAGCATCAGTGATTAATAACTGCTACACCAACAGGGCTGTTCACTAAAACTCTCAAACTAAAATCTACTGTCGCTATTGCAACTCAGAAGCAATAAATTAATACAAAACTAATACCATAAGACTGTAAGACATAAGGGTAGAATTAGCCATACAGCCTAGTGTGTCTGCTCTGTGTATCATCATGGCTGATCCATTTTCCATCTCAACCCCATTCTCCTGCATCTCCCTGTATTCTTCCATGCCCTGACTAATCATGACCTTATCAACCTCTGCGTTAAATACACACAGGTTTCAATCAGATTCCTCCTCATTCTTCTAAGTTCCAGCAAGCACAGGTCCAGAGCCATCAAACACTCTTCATACAATAACCCTTTCATTCCCAGAATCAATCTTGTGAATTTCCTTTGAACTTTGAACTTTCTTTGAAAAGGTGTCCAAAACTGCTCACAATACTCCAAGTCAGACCTCACCAGTGACTTATAAATCCTCAGCATTACATTTACACTCTAGTCCTTTCAACATGAATGATAACATTGCATTTGCCTTCTCCAACACCAATTCAACCTGCAAGTTAAACTTTAGGAAATCCTGCATGAGGACTCCCAAGTCCCTTTGCACCTCAGATTTTTGAATTTTTCTCACTGTTTAGAAAATAAATTATGCTTCTATTTCTTCTACCAAAGTGCATAAACATACATTTCCCAACACTGTATTCCATCTGTCATTACCTTGCTCCTTCTAATCTGTCTAACTCCTTCTGCAGCCTTCTTGCTACTACTTCTCCACCTATCGTCATATCGTCCACAAACTTGACCACAAAGCCATCAACTCTGTCATCAAAATCATTGACATATAACTTAAAAAGAAGTGATCCGAGCATCAACCACTGCAAAGCACAACTCATCACTAGCAGCCAACCAAAACTCACCCTTCGTTTGCACTCTTTGTCTCTTGCCAATTAGTCAATCCTTTACCCATGCTAGTTTCTTTCTTGTAATACTGTGGGCTCTAATCTTGTTAAGCAGACTTATGTGAGGCATCTTATCAGAGGCCTTCTGAAAATCTACGTAGATAACATCCAGCAACTCTCCTTTATCTATCCTGCTTGTTATTTGCTCAAATAATTCCAACAGATTTGTTTGGCTACATTTTCCCTTAAGATAACCATGCTGATTTTGGGCTTTTTAGCATGTGTCTCCAAATACTCTGAAACCTCATCCTTCACAAATGACTCCAACATCTTCTGAACTACTGAGGTCAGGCTAACTGGCTTATAATTTCCTTTCTTCTGTCTTTTCAATTTTCAGTTTTTCAGTCCTCCAGAACCATGTGAATCCAGAATCAAATGATTCTTGAAAGATCATTACTAATGTCTCCCCCATTGTTTTATGGGATTTTAACCAGGCCAGTCTGAAAAAAATCACTAATGAATTATCAACAACAGATCACTTGCAATACTAGAGGAAACAACACATTGTTGCATCAATGTTGCAACACATGTTTACTAGAGGAAACAACACATGAATTACATTGTTACACCACCATCAAGAATACCTACCATGCTATTTCACACTACCTCACATTTTTAAAGATATATTATTTTTGTTTTTTGCCTTATTTCTAATCTATTCAATATATGTATACTATAATTGATTTACTTGTTTATTTATTTTTCTTTCTTCTGTATTATGTATTGCATTGAACTGCTGCTGCTAAGTTAACAAATTTCACGACACATGCTGGTGATAATAAAACGGATTCTAGTTCTGACAATCTCATCAACTACCCATTTCAGTACCCTGAAGTCCATCTGGTCCAAGTGACACAACTATCTTCAGACCTTTCAGCTTCTCAAGCATCTTCTCTCTAACAATAGCAATGGCACTCACTTCTGCCCTCTGACACTCTCAACCTTCCAGCATACCGCTTGTGCTTTCCACAGTGAAGACTGTTGCAAAATATTATAAAAACCATATGGAGGGAAAAGATTAAATATGAAATTAATCCACAAATAACATCAAAGAGGATATCAAAAGTCTTTTTTTGGATACAGTACTGTGCAAATGTTTTAGCCTGATGAGCCAAAGCCTCCCCATTCTAACACTGTTTCACACAATGGCCATTCCCTTTATCCCTGCCTTATTTTTTTTGCCCTTGCTAATGAATCATGATACACTTGAGCTGCTGGAAGAAGCTGAAGATCTGCAAATGCTGCTTTTTAAAATGCTTGCCCTTAACTGTGTGCAGCCTCTTCTGTCAATTCGATTGGGCTTTTGCAGCATCAATCAGAATTGTAATCTTCTTTCCAGGATTGTGAAATACAGAAATATTGCCTCTATGCTTCAGTCAAGGCTCCACAAGACTGAAATGAAAGGAAGGGGGTTAAATACAAGCACAAGGAAACAGTAATTGGCTGGAATTTGTATACTCATGAACATGATTTGCAACTCCATTCTGCTTTCTGCCTACGAGAGCACCCAGTGGCTGCAGCAGAGTTTATGGTTGTGAGACATATGATCGCATGGTTACCAGGATAAACTGATGAAATTTGACTTAACAATCATTCAAGTGGAATGGGATTTCCTAAACAGTGCCCTTGTGTTCATCTGTGGCCTTTTTGATTGATGCTTTACAAAGTCTTCTGTGTTTTCACCATAGATAACCATGCCTTAATTTGACTTTAGTTGTCCATTTCTTCCCCATTTTAAATACAATTGGAGATGTTATGAATTACATTACAGGGATGTTAAAGATAACCAAAGTTAAATGTATTTGGAGAGTAGAGTCAGGGGAAAAAATATTTAATTTCAACTAAGTGACAGCAAGGTTATAAATGGGAAAACATTTCTTGAGTCGTTTGATTAATATTCATAGGATGCCTGCTTATACGTGGCAGTAAATTACAGAATTATCACAATAGGCCTTAAGTGAAAGAGACAACCTAGGAAACTTCAGTTATTGAACTACGGTGCTTTAATGTTCCAGAAACAGTTTTAAGAGAAGCAATTTATAATTCCTTGCTGTTTCAGCAATTATGTAGACTTCAGGAACCTTATTTCAATGGCTTTACAAGTTGTATGATTGGCAGTGCAAGACCTTTAAACAAATTGATCTAATAGTCAAAGAATATCATCTGGGTAAAAATTTGTCCTCTGTGGTATCGGCTAAATGCCCCGTGTCATAATGAATGTGCATTGATCTCTGTTTTTGAATTTCATTCCCACAGAAATCAAATGGAGTGAATTTTGGGACATGGTATTTCTCACATATATGTGTGTTTAGTTTGTACAACAAAGGTCAAATACCACTTCCTGCAGAACTCATATCGTGCTATCATACACCAACCTCTGAATTAAAATGTAGTTTATTTTTATACTTTGTTATGTGGAATGGCCAGTTCTATTCACAACAACACACTTAGAAACAGAAGGTGAATTAACTGTTCAAGGGTGCACTGTTGGTAAGAAGAGCAATGAGCAGTTCTTCCCTCTCGTCCTTTCTTTTCTAATTGATCCTTGGACCCAAGATCAAATCCACCTTTTTGAATAGGTGTACAGTTACTCACCTTTGGTGCCTCTGTAGTTTAAACTTCCAGGATTTAGCTCCTGTTACAATGATTAAGCATGCAAGTTGCTGAGTAAGGTGGAAAACATTATGTTCTACTAAATACTACACATGCTCACAATTTATAGCGAGTATTTTTATTCATTTCAGTATAACATAATGCTAACATAGTAGTACATTTTGTTAAGACTATGATGACACAATTTTCAATGAATTATGGACCTGTATTCTCAGATCCCTTTGTTCTACCAGACTCCTCAGTGCCCTACCGTTCACTGTGTAAGAATTACCCTAGATGGTCCTATCAAAGTGCAAAACCTTGCACTTGTCATGTTAAATTCTATCTGCCATTTTCTGCCCATTATTCCAGCTGATGCAGATCTCTCTGCATTCCATGTTAGCCTTCCTTACTGCCCACTATACCCCTAAACTTGGTGTCATCCACAAATTTGCTGATCCGGTTAACCACATTATCATCCAGTTCATTGATATAGATGACAAACAACAGAAGATCCAGCACCAATCCCGATGGCACACTATGAGTGATAGGCCTCTAATCAGAGATGAAACCCTCTAGTCTCTGACTTGCCCCACAAAGCCAATGCCTAATCCAATTTACTACTTCATCCTAAATGCGAGTGACTGAACCGTCATACAAGTCCTTGTCAAGTGCCTTGTCAAGTCCATGTAGACCACATCCACTGCCTTTCCTTCATACACTTTCCTGGTAACTTCCTTGAAAAACTAAGATTAATTAGACACGAACTGCCATGCATGAAGTCATACTAACTATCCTTAATCAGTTCAGGTCTATCCAAATACCTGTATATCTGCTCCTTTAGAATATCTTCCAATAACTTTCCCAGAAATGCTGTTAGACTCAACGGCCTATAAATTCTTGGATTATGTTTAGAGCCTTATTTTAAATAGTGGAACAACATTGGCTATCCTTCAATCCTCTGGTTCTTCCTCTGTCACTAAGGATGATTCAAATTTCTCCGCTAGGGCCACAGCAATTTTTGACTGAGCACCGTCATGACATTTTCCCTGACTAGTAACACCATTCCTCCTCCTCCTTTAAACCCTCCCTCTCTGTCACATCTAAAACAAAAGAATCCCAGAATATTGAGCAGCCAATCCTGCCCATCCTGCCCCTCCTGCAACCATCTCACTAAAAGCTATAATGTCATAATACCAGGTGTTGATCCATGCCCTGAGCTCATCTGCCTTTCCTAGGATACTTCTTGCATTGAAATATATGCAGCTCAGGACACTAGTCTCACCCATTGTCAACTTTTCATTCCTGAGTTTGTCTGGGGTATTACCGACATCTGTCTCCACAGCTTCTCCACTGACTGTTCTGGTACTCTGGCTTTCATCTCCCTGCAACTCTTGTTTAAACCCCACTGTACAGTATTGACAAACCTTCCCACCAACATATTGGTCCCCCTCCAATTCAAGTGCAAACATCCCTCCTGTACAGGTCTCACTTTCCCTAGTAGAAAGCCCAATGATCTTAGTCTTATGCCCTCCCTCCTTAGCTATGTCTAAACAATACAATCTTCCTGGTTCTGGCCTCACTCACACGTGGACAGATAGCAATCCAGAGATCACAACCCTGGAGGTCCTGTCCTTTAACTTAGCACCTAACTCCCTATGCAGAACCTCCTCACTCATCCTGCCCCTGTCATTGGTACCTACATGGACCACGAGCTCTGGTTGTTCATCCTCCCACTTAAGAATGATGAGGACTTGGTCCGAGATTTCCTGGACCTTGGACCCTGGGAGACCACATACTATCCAGGAATCTTGTTCTTGTCCACAGAACTACCTGTATTTTCTCCTAACTAACAAATCCCCAATCACCACAGTGCACCTTTTCTCTCCACTTCCCATTGGAGTCACAGAGGTAGACTCAGTCCCAGAGATCCAACTGCTGTGAATACACGGTGTTGTTGTAATATGTTTAAAAACATGAGAAAAATGCAAGTCAAATATATATATATTTTTTAAAGTACCATCTTGGTTGTCCTTGATTACCTTTCATTGCTCATGTCTATAGTTTTTCAATAGATCCTGGAAAGAAACAATTTTGTGTGTACCTTCTCCATTGCTATCTTATCCTTCCTAGAGCATGGTCACAAGAATTGTTTACAATACTCCAGCTGAGGTCTGACTAACATGATATAAATAACCTCCCAACTTCTATATTCATTGTCTGATTATTCACATTTGCCTTCCTAACCAATTATCTACCTATGTTGCTGCCTTCACAGCTCTATCGACTTGAACTCCAAAATCCCTATTTCTCACTATTCCGTTAGACCCTACCATTCATGGTGCATATCAGAGTGTCTTTAAAGATGCATCATCTCACTTTGTGATGGTATTGGGTTTCCTGTCCAGCACATAATTCTGCGGAACTTCCACCATCTCCTATGGTATCCCAACACCAAGCACATTTTCCTGCCCCCACCCCCCCCCCACCAATCTCTGCTTTCCACTGGGATCACTGCCTATGCGACTCCCTTGTCCATTCATCCTTCCCCACTGATCTCCTTCCTGGCACTTTCCTTGCAAGCAGAACAAGTGCTACAACTGCCTCTACACCTTCTCCCTCACTACCATTCAAGGCCCCAAATTGTCCTTACAGGTGAGGCAACACTTCACCTGTGAGTCTGTTGAGGTTATATACTATGTTCAGTGCTCCCAGTGTGGCCTCTCGTATATCAGTGAGACCTGACGTAGATTGGGAGATGGCTTCGCTGAATACCTATGTTATGTTTGCCAGAAGAAATGGGATCTCCCAGTGGTCACCCATTTTAATTCCACTTCCCATTCCCATTCTGATATGTCAATCCATGGCCTCCTCTACTGTTGAGATGAAGCCACACTCAGGTTGGAGGAACAACACCTTATATACCATCCAACCAGATGATATGAACATCAATTTCTTGAACTTCTGGTAATGCCTTCCCCCCGCCCCCACCCACCCACCTTCACCATTCCCAATCCCTTTTTCCCTCTGTCAACTTACCTCCTGGTCAGTCATGGCCTCCCTCTGGTGTATACAGCTGGCATTTGATGGCCTAGAATGATCCAGGTGTTGACAGTAGAAGTCTCTGATCTGCAATGTCATTGGAGGCAATCCACGACCTCTGTCCTGGGCCATAACCCTTCCAGTCCACCATGTATTGAACTAGACTGGAGTCCAGAAGTCAATGGATGGTGTATACTGGCCGACTGTCGATCATGCCAAAGGTCAGGAGGAATCTTGGGGTTGGTGTGAGTGGACTACATGGAAGAGGTTTTAGGTGTGAGGCAGGGAAGGTGGAGTTGATATATATTGTGTATGGCAACTGAAGAAAATAAGTGACTAGGGTGATCTGGTGGAGAACCTCGAATGGCCCAATGTAGTGTGGTGCCAATTTGTGAGGGTCAACCCGCAGAGGAATGTCATTGCTGGATAGCCAGATCCTTTGACCAGGATGAAATGAAGACCCTAGCTGCCTTTGCAGGTTAGACATGCTGCTGTGTTTATTTTTTTTAAAGGAAAGTACAAAACTTCATTGAAATACAAAAGACACACAAAAGATAGATGTTACAATACAGTTACTGAATTCAAATTAAAAGACAGGAATTAGCATCTATAATGCACTCAATTCCCTCGGGGTGGGGGGGCACTGTGCCTGGAAATCTGTCACTGAACCCATAATGATAGCACGCTCCCTCTCTAAGATCACCCTGGCATGGATGTAGCCCCAGAAGAGGGACAGGCCGTCATCCGTGAATGGCCAGCTTGACCAGCATAGCACTGTTGCTGCAGAGAGGCCGTCAGCAGGGCTGTCCAAGCTTTCTTTCACTTCTGCCAGCAAGGACGGTACAGCTGTTCAGCAGATAAGACTCCCACCTCGTACTCTTGCTCAGGAAAGAGGGGATGGATAACCAAAGTGACACTCAAAGGGAGACATACACATAGAGTGAAATGAGCAAGCTCTGCCCAGTGCAGATGATCACTCCAAGTGGATGGGTTGCTCGACACAAGGTACCTCAGGTTCTTCTCCTGGTCCTTCTTGGTCCTCAACATCTACCCAATGGACTAGGGGTGAAATCCCAAAGAGAGGCTGATTGTAGCTCCAATGAGCCAACAGAAGGCCATCCCAAAATGGGAAGTAAACGGAGGGCCTTGGACAGAAATAATATCCAGGGGAAAGTTGCAAAGTTAATGTCAATGTAAAATTTATAATCATACCAGCTACACCACATACAACCATGAGATTCTTTTTTTGCAGGCATAATTAGCAAATCTATAGAACAGACCATGCACCCCTCATACAAACTCTTCTCCCTCCTGCCATCTGGGAAAAGGCACCAAAGCATTCAGGCTCTCATGACCAGACTATGTAACAGTTTCTTCCCCCAAGCTATCAGACTCATCAATACCCAGAGTCTGGACTGACACCTTACTGCCCTCTACTGTGCCTATTGTCTTGTCTATTATTTATTGTAATACCTGCACTGTTTTACGCACTTTATGCAGTCCTGGGTAGGTCCGTAGTCTAGTGTAGTTTTTTTTCTGTGTTGTTTTTACATAGTTCAGTGTAGTTTTTGTACTGTTTCATGTAGCACCATGTCTTGTTTTTACTGCGTACTGTACCAGCAGTTATGGTCAAAATGGCAATAAAAAATATGACTTGAGTAACTATAAACTGTAAACATCTAGAACTGTTAACTGTAAAAAAAAACTAAGCAAATGCAGTTATAAATAAAACACAATAAATAATGAGCATAAGATAACAATATAACATATTTCTTAAATGAGTGTAGCTATCCCTGTTTCTTCTAGAGCCTGATGGCTGAGGGTTAGTAACTGCTCTTGAATCTGGTGGTGTGAGTCTTGTGGCACCTATACCTTCTACCTGGTGGCAGCAATAAGAAAAGCCTGTGGCCTGGGTGGTGAGGATCTTTGATGACTGATGCTGCTTTTTTACAGCAAAATTTCATCTACGAGGGGTGATTGATAAGTTTGTGGCCTAAGGTAGAAGGAGTCAATTTTAGAAAACCTAGCACATTTATTTTTAACCTAGTCCCCTCCTACATTTATACACTTAGTCCAGCATTAATGGAGCATACCGATCTTGGACTTCCAGAAAGTGTCCACAGCTGGGGTGATTGATACGTTTGTGCTTTAAGGTCGAAGGAGATGAGTTATACAGCTCTTGTTACATGCACGTGCAGTTCAACTCTTTGAATGATTATGCGGAATGTTTGAAGTTAATAACTCATCAGGGTGATTGATAGGTCTGTGGCCTAAGGTAGAAGGAGATGAGTTGGGATTTGGGGTCCAGCAAAATGGGCTGGAGGTCCCCTCAGACAGAGCAGCAAGAGGTACTGTGATAGAACTGAAGTTGCAGGTAAACCTCTGGTAAAAATTAACAAACCCCAGAATGGGCTGGACCTGCTTCATCATAATGGGCTATAGTCTATCCCTGAAGTCCTGGGTCTTACTATGGTCCATCTGCAGATCCCTTTAGAGACAGTGAACCCCAAGGAAGGAGACAGAAGGTGGAACTCACTCTTTTCCAGTTGGTTCTCGAGTAATATTAAAGGACCCATCAAACATGTTGGTGTGTTCATGATAGCTCTTGTAAGAGTTTAGTATATTATCCAGATAAATGAAGTCAAAGTGATTTAGCATCTCTCAGAGAATGTCATTGATAAGGGCCTGGAAGAGCATTGGGGTTGTTGAGTAAACCGAACAGCATTACAAGATATTCATAGTGGGCAGTGGGCACGTTAAAAGCAGTATTCTGTTCAGCACCCTCCTGAATGCAGACCAGGTTTTATGCACTTCAGAGATCCAGTTTAATAAAAATGGTTGCCCAATGCAGGAACTCGAAAGCTATGGTCATCAGTGGCAAGGGGGTACCGGTTCTTCACTGTGATCTTATTAAAGCCTTGATAATCTATAGATGGTTGAAGTCCACCATCCTTTTTCACCATGACCAACAGGGGATGTGGAGGGGCAAATGGAACTGGATGTCAAGGCATCACAGATATACTCCTCTATGGCTTTCCTTTCTGGAGCTGACACGAGGTATAGTCTTCCTCAGGGCAGACAGGTTCCAGACAGCAATTCAATTGTGCGGTCATAGGTACAATGAGGTGGAAGTGTTGTGAATTACCTCTTACTAAAAAACCTCCAGCAGGTTTATAAATTGGAGGAAGTTGGAATAGTTTGGAAGAGGTAGGTAGGCAGGAAACCTAAGAATGAGAAGACCATCTGTGGAGTGCACTGGTGGACCAGTTTGTGGGTCGTGGAGGCTAATCAGGGTGTCCTAGTATCATATAGAACTCAAGAGGATGAATAATGTGAAACTGGATAGTCTTAGTACACGCTTCTGCTGTTCAGAGGGGATCACTGAGGTGGAAGATCATTTCAAAACCCACAGGTCTTCCATCCAGAGCCATGGCAATGACCAGTTGCATGATATGGTTCAGGGGCACTCGAAGATTGTTGTTAACCTGAGGTCCATGAAATTGCCTGTTGCACCAGAATCCTCACAGACTCCAAGGGTATGTTGATGCTTGCCCCTTGAGGTGGAGGTTGTCAGCATGAACCCAGATGTAACAGACCTCAAAGGAATTGTAGAACTCATCACAGACCTCCTTTCCCTGGATTGGCCTCGATATTTTCTAATCAGCTCAGGAAAGGCAAAAAAAAAGGCTCAGCTCACAACAATGGAGAAAGCAATTTCCCTTTATTCTCTGCCCCATTTCAGGGGATTCATCGGAGTTGGGTTTGGTGTGGATGACTGCACTGAGCATGATGAGGTCAGAGGGGCTTGGAGACTGGCAACCCTAATGGACTCACTGTAGCACTCTCTTCTCTTTTCTGGAGATGATTGTCAATGCGGGTGGACATGTCAATGCGAGTCTTGAGATCTTTAACGGTGTTTCTGGTCACCAATTCATCTATAATGTCATCTGATGGTCTACAGTGAAACATAGCTATAAGAGCTTCAGTATTTCAAACATTCTCTTTTGCCAGGGTGCAGAACTCAATTGCTATGTGTACCCTGACAAAGTTGGAAGAATCTGTTGGCTGCCTTTCTTCCACTAACTGGATGATCAAAATCCCTCCTCTTCTCCCTGGCAAGGAGGGATATGTCCAGGTAGTTATTTTGCTAGAACATAGCCCAGGTGAGAGCTGTGCAGGAGCAGAGAAGTAGTACTGATCATTTTGTAGCAGTTGGAAGGGACCTCGGTGGGATGCAGCTCCAAAGCTAGAGAATGCCGAATAAGAAACCCACCACAAGTCTCTGGGTTGCCTTTAAATTGCTCAGTTGCCAGCAGGTCCAGAAACTCAGGAGACTCAGCATGGCAAAAAGGGGTTGCTGATCTCAGTGAGCACCTGCAGGGCAGTCAAGATCTGTTGGAGTCCATGCTCGTGACCACTTATCATGACTAGCCAGCACTGATGAGAGATGCTCATGCTCTGCTGGATCCATGCTGTCACTCAGTCATGCTGTAACAATGATGGTTGCCAGGCTGGGTTGAACCAGGGATGCTATGGTGAAGTTCCATATCTTTGACGCATGGACTACAAGGAGAAATATAGAACAGGTGTAACCAAATGCAGAGGAGACCAGAGATGAGAATGGAGTTGAATGAGGAATTTTACTGGAGGGTTGATTTGTAGGATTGACACAGTACTGCTCAAAGGGTACATGAACTCAAGACTAAGGAAAGACAAAAAAAAAGAGGGAACTTAAATAGGAAAGCAAAGCAAGGCACTGGTGCACTGATAACTAAAACAGGACACAGGTGAAAGTAACCAACTAATAATCAGGGGAAGAGGATCAGTGATGCCTGGAGGACACTGGTACACCCCCCAGTGATTTGAACCAAATCTGTTATGTCTATGTAATGAGATTTAGTTGCCAATACTCACTATTTCAGTCATGAATATTTTCTTCCCTACCAAATAGGAGATTCTTCCAATTAACAAAGTAGTTGTTACAATATTCTTTAAATTCTTAATGCACATCTAACACTCTCAGAGGATTTCTAATTTATGAAAGATTACCAAATTATAAAAGGTTTACAAACTACACAGGTACAATTGTTATGAACTAGAAGAACATGCCAATGAGTTGCAGACAAACGACTTGTCTGTCATAGAAATCGCAGGTTGAGGAATGAATTCTAGTTCTTTCTGTAACCCCATCTTCCTGTCACTTTTTTAATCTTGACATTCCTAACAATCCCCAAATTTTGTTCTTATTTATACTATTGTCTATTTGATGACATCATCCACATATGAAGTTTTCCAGATACCTTTGCTAGGACAAAGTAGTTCATACCAATGATCTTAAAAGCTTCTGGTGACAGAGATCAGAAACATCCACAGTTACTGTTGTGAGGGCTGAATACATAAACATCCCAACTGGATGCCACCTTTGATGTGCTAAGTGACGTAATCCCATTGTCTTGCATTTGACTAATGCAGATCTGCATCTTTGTCACCTTGCTGTGCACAGTTGACCCTCCAACTACAAACTGATTGCTCCTTACAATTTATATTAAGAACTGGGGACTGGTTCTTATTTACAACAAACAGCTGAGCAAAGAATATTTGTTTTTAAAAAATGACATTATTAGCAACAACTCTGGCCATTTGAAAAGGTCTCATAGCTGTGTTAGAAAACTGAGTTTAGCAGTAAGCCTCTCAGGCCCTGGAAAGTGCATATTCATCACAACAGTTGTCTAGATTAAATTCCATCTGCAAGTTTTCAACTCATTTGACCGACACATCATGATCTCTCTGCAGTTTCAGACTGCCTTCCTCACTATGAACAGTCCTACAGTCCTCCAGTTTGATTGAAGATATTTTTCCTCAACTTCCCTCTAACCCTTTCACATTTTACCTTATTACAAAGCTCCCCAAATGTACCTGTGATATAGGAAATAAGCATAAAACATAGAACAAAGAACATAGGAGAACAGAGCACAATACAGGCCATTCCACTGATGGTGTTGTGTTGACATTTTAACCTTCGCCAAAATCAATCTAATCCTTCCATGCCGCAGAGTCCTCTATTTTTCTCTCATCCCTGATCCTATCTAAGAATCTGCCTCTACCACCACTGCTAACAGTATGTCCCATGCACCCAACGATCTTTGTGTAAAAACCTACTCTGGCATCCATCCTATACTTTTCTCCAATCACCTTTAAAATTATACCATTTTCCCCTGGGAAAAGTTGCTGGATGTGCACTCCAACTGTGTCTCTTATCTTATATACCTCTATCAAGTGATCTCACAGCCCCCTTTACTCCAAAGAGAAAAGCACCAGCTCACTCAATTAGTCATGCTCTCCAATCCATGCTATTTGTTTTCCAATTACTTTCAGAGATTTATAAAATTGCACATTCTGGAATAAACCCTTCAGACTACACTGGTTATTGAATGCCTATTAATGCTAGTCCTGCACTTGTCCCATTTTATTTTCCAATTAACCCCTTCCAGGTTTTGCCACTCAGCTACAGTGCTTTGAAAAAGTACTCAGCCCCGACAACCAATTTCACATTTTACTGTCTCATTTTCTAAATTTAAAATATATTGAAGTAGAATTTTTTGAGCTAATCTACAAAACATTGTGCATCATGTCAAATCAAAAGAAAAATCAAAATCTGAAAATTACTAAAAATTAAAAGCCAAATTACTTTCCTCAGGTACGATATTACTTTACCAAATTACCCAATTTGTTCATGTAGAAAACTGGACAATAACATGTTCTCAATGAACACATCAGAATAAATGCCCCCTTTCTCTGTAAGGCCCAGTGATAAGGTAGACCAAATCAAAATGAAGATTAAAGAACATTCAAGACAAGTCAGGGAAATGATAATCAGAAGCAGAATCAGGTTTAATATCACTGACATATGTTGTGAAATTTCTTAAATAAATAAGTAGTGCAAAATAAAAGAGCCGTCAGGTAGAATTTGTGGTTTCAATGACCATTCAGACAATCACACAGCAGAACAGAAGAAGCTGTTCCTGAATCGACGAGTGTGAGCCTTCAGGTTTCTGTACCTCTCTCCTGATGGTAACAATGAGAAGAGGGCATGTCCTGGATGGTGGGGGTCCTTAATGATGGACATCACCTTTTTGAGGCACCGTTCCTTGAAGATGTCTTGGATACTATGGAGGCTAGTACCCATCATGTGAAGCGGACTAATTTTGCCACTTAAGCTTACTTCAATCCTGTGCAGTAGCCCACTATCCCACCCTAATAGACTGTTGCTGCCAGTTAGAATGCTCTCCATGGTATATCTGTAGAAATTTTTGAGTCTTTTAAATGACATACCAAATCTCCCCAAACTCCTAATGAAATATAGCTGCTGTCTTGCCTTCTTTATAGCTGCATCAATAATTTGGGACCAGGTTAGGTCCTCAGAGATATTATAGAGAAATTAGAAATTGCTTACTCTCTCCACTTCTGATCCTTCTATAAGGACGGGTATGTGTTTCCTTGTCTTACCCTTTCTGAAGTTCACAATTAGTTATGCGGTCTTACTGACATTGAGTACAAGGTTGTGGCTGTGACACCACTCAACTAGCTGGTATATCTCACTCCTGTACACCCTCTCATAACCATCTGAGATTCTGCCAAGAATGGTTGTATCATCAGCAAATTTACAGATGGATTGGAGTTGTGCCTAGCCACACAGTCATGGATGTAGAGCGAGTGGAGCAGTGGGCTGAGCACACATCCCTGTGGAGAACCAGCGTTGATTGTTAGTGAGGTGGAGATGTTATTTCCAATCCATACACATTGTGGTCTTTCACTTAGGAAACTGAGGATCCAGTTGCAGAGGGAGGTATAAAACCACAGGTTCTGTAGCTTTTCAATCAGGACTGTAGGATTGCTGGCTGATCTGTAATCAATGAACAACATCCTGACATACAGTAGGTATTTGTATTGACCAGCAGCATCCTGACATATGTTTTTGTAATGGTTGCACACAACTGGGAAAGGGTACAGGACCATCTCAAAGGCATTGATTACACCTCAGAGCTCAGTGCTGTCCATGGTGAGAAGTGGGGAAAAAAAATAAACCAAAGCCTCACTGTCCACATCAAATCACCCCTCCAAATGTAGTTGCCAGAGAAGAATAACATTTGAAAGCAAGGCTACTGTGAGGCCAGTAGTCAGTCTGAGCAAGCTGCAGAAGTTAGTGGCAGCAACTGGAGTTGAAGTTCATGGCTTCACAATCTCTATACACTTGCACAACAAGAGTATTTATAGAAGAGTGGCGAGGAAGAAGAGCTGGCTAAAAAATATGTCTTTAAAGACTTTGCAAAGAATCACTAAGACGGTACTGTAAAGGTGTGGAAGGAGGTCTTATTAAGTGGTAGGTGTGGCTTAAATCTGATACTTGCCATCAGCCAGGTAACATCATTCATACTGTAAAGTATGGTGGAGGTAACCCTCATATTATGGGAATGCTTTTCAGCAGCAGGGACAGAAAATCTTATCAGGATTGATTGGAAGATGAATGCTGCTAAACACAGAGATCCTGGATTAAGAACCTGCTAGCTTCCAGAAGAAAGTTTAAACTGGGGAGGAAGTTTGCCTTGCAGCAGGACAACCACCCAAAGCACACTACCAGGGCAACCATGGAGGGGCTTCAAATGAAGAAAGTTGATGTCCTTGCGTGACCCAATCAGAGTCCTGTCCTTAACCAATTGGACATCTCTGGCAAGACATTTAGATTGTTGTATGTCACTGTCCCTCAACTCACCTTGGCATAGCTTCAGCAATTTTGCAAGGAGGAATGGAAACATCTTGCTGTATCATGTTCTGCAAAGCTAATAGGGATTTATCCAAAAGACCACTGTCTGTAATAGTTGCAAGAGGTCTTTCAATTAAGTACTGAGCAAAGGGGGATGAATACTTTTGAACTGCTGCCATTTCATTTTTTTTTCATGTTTTACAATTTTCCGTCTTTTGTTCCACTGTGAAAAAGGGAGCATGTGATTCACAAATAAGAACTCTCAGTTAAATTGATCAAAATCCCTGGTTGTATCCTCATTTATGTGAACAAATCGTTGGAGGCTGAATACTTTTTCAAGGTACTGTATACATTGATGAAATTTACATTGATCAATTAATCTATTAACCCTCATGTCTTTGGAAGAGAAAGGAAACCAGACGGTTTTGAGAAATAAAGGTGATTACAGGGAGAACATGTAGTTGGTAGTTTTAAGTCCAGGTCAAACCTGAGTCACTGTGGCTGAGAGACAGCAGCTCACTATACTTTGAATTTTTCAATTAAAGCTCCTTTCAAGCTCGATTTCATCGTCTTTCTTAACACTTTTACAGATAACATAATTCAGGTCTTGAATGCCAAAACATTCCCAAAAGCCACTTGTTTCATGTTTCCTTCCCTTCAGTATTATGTTTGAGCGCCAGAGCAATCTAATTCAAATCCAAATGCTGTTTTTTTTTTCCTAGTGTGGTTGTCCTTAATGTTTGGAATTCTCTATCGGACATTGATAGCTCAGTGATGCATTTCTTGAACTTCTAATTAATCTGCTTGCTTCCTTTGCTAAATCCTTGGATCCCAAAAAATATTGCTTCTATTTTCCATTTCACAAATCCATGCTCTTCCTTTTTCTGAAGCCAAACTTAATATGCTGAGAATAAAATTATAACTTTTTTTTCAAAGAATTGTATTTATTGCCTACTTTATTTCATAAAATCAAAATAATATTCACACAACTTAAAAGTCATGGTAACAAGTGTTGTGATGTAGGTCAACTAGATAGCCAGTGTTAAAGATGCAGTTTATCATTATTTTTCCATCTATGCTGCATGTTATGTAGCATTTCCATGTTTCAGCTGGCTGTTCGTTGATAAATTACATGCATATCTCTTGTGTATTATGTCATCACTTTATGCACATATAAATCAAGCCATCAGAGTGACAATTACCCCAAAATGCTTTCAGACCCATATCCTTCACGTAAATCGACACACATTTTATCTGACAAAGTATAATAGATCAGCACAAGTAATATGGTTCAAAGCTGACCTTAGAGTGTTAGGTGCTATTACCTACATAAAGCTCCAGTGAATTCCACACTACCTTGATTGCATTATTACATGGTTTGGAACTCCATCCAAATGCATTAATGTTTTAAAATGTGGGAATCGCTTTGGTTTCACAATAAATTCGAAACTCCTTAAAATTAGGATCAATTGCCAAACTCAACTAAATCATTCACTGCTGCAGAGTTTGAAATAGTATGACAGTGGTGTCGAGCCATTAATTTTTAATAGATCTCTTTGAGAAATGGAAAATTAGACTGAACTTAAGGAACAACAGTCAAGAACTATTTAGAAATGGATAAGGAATAGATGTTGAGTAACCCTGATATGAGTAATCTCTGTTTAGTTCTGTGAAAGACAATCAATAACCCCAAAACCACCATGGAATTTAGAACAAGTTTATTATCTGGCCAACTCATTCAAAATAAAAGCTGTAATTTGTGCCGGGTGTATCTTTTCTCTACATTTCTTGCCCTGCCTACGCTTTGTAAACCAAGAGTGAAAATCCATTCAGTGAAGTTAAATTCTTGCAAGGTCATCATCTGGGCTCCGTTTCTTGGCTGGAGCTAATGCATCTACCTCATTGTAGGCACAATGCATGAATGTCACAAGTTATATCTTTTTGTTTGATCAAGGCACTGAACGTAATTAAATTGCTTCCAGGAAACGGCTTTGTATTGATGGGATTTGATTGGGAAGGAGAGGCTGTGTCCTTCCCCTCACTTCCATTAATGCTGATTTGAGACAGAATGATCCAACATCCATTTGTTCTTCTCTCTAGAGGTTATTTTAGTCTGTTTGTTTAAGGAAGGATAGATGATACAAAACATAAACTGATTTCTCTTTCCACAAATGTTGCATGACTGGCTGGGTTATTCCGTTTTTGTTATCTTCAGCTAATCTAGATCAGGAACGAAGTAGAATTCTGCAACCCATCACCTTGTGATACCCCCATGTTTGGATTTATTTTCAGTCAACACTTACATTCTTCAAACTGTTCTAAGTGTTGGCTTCAATTTCACGTTCATCACCTGGCCTCTGGCCCCTTACGGAAGTGACCATTGATCTCCAGATGAGATCAGCCCACATGAACACATAGTGTGTTCCCTTTTATTCACCTTGTTATAGGAAAAACATCACTAAGCTGCAACGAGTGCCAAAACATATAAGGGTGTTGCTGGCACTCGAGGGTCTGAGTTCCAGCAGCACCCTTTATAAATCTTTGCACTCTTTGCAGTTTAGTGACATTTTTCATTGAAGTGTTGGTGAATGAAGGGCAACCTTATGTAGCTGTAGCAGATTATGAATGGCATTGATAGGGTAAATGTACATAATTACTTTTCCATGATTGACAATCAATAACTTGAGGGCATAGGCTTAAGGTGAGAGGGGAGAGACTTAATAGAAACGTAAGGAGCAACCTTTTGATCCAGAGGGTGGTTAGAATATGAAATGAACTACCCAAGGAAGTGGTTGTGGCAGATACATTAACAACTTATAAAAGGTATTTGGACAGGTAGATGGATAGGGAAGTTTTAGAGTGCTATGGGTCAAGTGGAGGAAATGGGAATAGCTGAGATAGTAATCTTTGTTGGCATGGATCAGTTGCACCAAGAGGCATGTTTCCATGACTCTGAAAAGGAAGGGGCTTCTCTGAGTCTGCAGGATGTAACTGCAGGACCTTAGAGGCAGCTTATTTGGCTGTGTTTCTTTGCCAGAGATGACAGCTTGTGAGACTAATTCTCTGCCATGTGGAGAAAATTTCAGTACCATATGCCAGCTGAGACGTAGAGAGTGAGTGGTGTGAATGTGCATTTGGCCATGAGAGTGGTTGCCTTCTTAGCCATGGTGTGTATCCTCTTCCAGTGCAGGAGTAGTCACCTGTCATAAGCTGATGCCTCACATATCTGATCAGGACCATCAAAGCCAATTAAATTAGATAATGGGAGCCTCCACCTATTGAGCTAACACTGGCCATCAATCAATTACTCACATCAACCTACACTAATTCTATTTTATTCTTGCCAGATTTCCATCAGCACCCTGCAGATTCTGCCACTATCACTAGACTCACCTCTACAATGTGGCCAATTGGCCAAGCAATTATGTATGCAAGTCTCCTTCCACTAGATAAGTGAGACTCACCTATTGCATTTACCCTGAGATCCTCTAATCTAACTAGTTTTTGCTATGAGCCAGAAAGTTTAAAGTTTCACAATACATCAAAGTAGCACTACCCAGAGGTGATTCTGCTTTTACGCGATGACTTTACGTCAGGTGGAATAGTGATGGGTGAGTGAAAAATGTGCCACTGAAGAACTGTGGGAACCAGTGACATACATTAAGCTGAGGATTTATAAAGGACCAATTGGTTCGAGAATTCACGCCTGGATATCATACTCTAAGGGACAGATAGACTCTGATCAAGGTTCAGCCATGGATATTAAAAAAAAATCAGAAGCAGTAGTTGAGCACACATCCTCTGCAGATCACATTAGTATGAACTTTTGCAACTTTCCCACTTGATTCTTCAATGTCCTGATTCCTTTGTTGTTGATCTTAATGAACAACAGTAATCTGAGGTAGGAATTGTAAAGATTTTCTAAACGAAGTAAAGCAATTTCCCTCATCTAAGTCCTCCATGGACAGCCCTTTATACTTAAAACTAAATAATATCCTCTTCATTTCAATGCAATAACTTGTCCACAACTTGTTTGGTAAACCTCTGTGAGAATGTTGCCTATCTTAAGATGAGATGAGCTCCCATTGTCCCAAGCTAATCCAAATCTCTTCCCTATGACAGAACAACTCCCTTATGGATCAGAAATAGCCAAAAGCATCACCAGAAGCAAATGCAAGAAATTGATGTCAGTCACTTGTTTAAATTGTCAAAGTGTAGCTAAGCAAAAGACTGAATATTATTATACATAGTTACTTGGTCAAGATAATAGTACATTAATTGCTGACCAATGTAATTTTAAGCAGCATTTAAGATCTTATTTCTTGCAAGGACAGTAGTTTTGGAATAAGTTTCCAGGAAAGTCAAATCAGTGATTGTATTTAAATAGGACAATAGACAATAGACAATAGGTGCAGAAGTAGACCATTCAGCCCTTCGAGCCTGCACCACCCTTCTGAGATCATGGCTGATCATCTACTATTAATTAGAGTTAATGATGAGCAGTTACACAGTCAAAATGGGTCAAATATTACTTCTCACTTATGACATATTGCTAGGTCATCAGGGTCCTAAAACAATGGGTCTTAGAATGTAGACTTCACTGCAAAGGCCAGCTTTTAATGCCATCACCAAATACCTAAGAGAATGTAATGATAAACTTCACTTTATGTCCCTAATGAAGATGCCAGAGGGTGTTCCAGGATTTAGGTCTAGTTGTAATAAAAAGAACAGCAATGCATCTCCAAGGCAGGGTGATGTGTGACTTGAGGTGAACCTACAATTGCGGTGACCCCAACGACCTGCTGTCCTTTTCATTCTTAATGGAAGAGTCTCAGGTTGAGGAGGTGTTGTCAGTATGGCCTAAGTGAATAATAGCAGTACATTCTGTAAGTAGTACACACCACTGCCTCTGTGGTACATGAGGTGTAAATTCAGAGCCCAGGTATGTTAAGCATGTTGAATATTGTCGGAGCTGCCTCAACAGAACATAGAACACAGAACAGTACAGCACAGGAATGGCCTTACAGCCATGCTGCCATGCTGAACTCATGAAACTAGTAATTAAATGCCTCAATTCACTAATCTTTTCTGCCTGTTCAATATCCAAATCCTTCCATTCTCTTTGTATTCATGTGCCTATCTCAGAGACTGTCAGAAGCATATGTTGTATTTACCTCCACCACTACCTCTGGCAGTGCATTCCAGATTAAATATACACACTTCAGTATTAAAGATTTCAACCCTGAGAAAAAAGCTGCCAACAATGATGAAATATTTTGTTTAATGGAACAATTCATCCTGATAACAAACTCACATCCACAAAGATCATAACCCAGGTTTGCTGCATCAGTACTGTTATCACTTGATCACTGTACACACAGTTATACTGTAGTATAACCTGAGAGTAAATTGCTTGCTGTGTTATCATTGAGTGTCAGTTCTTAAGTGTCTGCTGAACATGGTGAGAGTGTTTCAGCTTTGCCTTTAGTATTCACGTATTGGGCACATACAATCATTGAGGATGGTCCTGGAGGTTCCTTCTCCTGCTAACTATTTTAGTATCCACCATTAACCTTCTTAGTCAAAACAGGTCTATAGAGCTATTTCCATAGCTACTCACCTCCTTCTCCATTCCTTGTTGAATTACAGTCGATCTCCAGAAGAAGGTGCTGGGCATAGAATATAGAACATAAGCAGAACAGACCTTTTGGCCCATGATATTGTGCCAAACTATAAGGAACTCCAAGGTAAGTCTAACCCTTCTCTCCTACACAGCCCATTACCTTCCATTTTTTTTCATACATGTGCTAATCAAAGAGTTTTATTTAAATACCCCTAATGAATCAAACACTGCCATTCCTGGCAGTGCTTTCCAGGCACTTGTCACTCCATGTGAAAAAAAAACACATCTGACATTTCCCCTAAACATTCCTCCACTCACATTAAAATGATATCTTCTGGTATTGGCCACTTCTGTCCTGGGAGCAGCTGCTGGTTATCCACTCAATCAATACCTCTCATATTATGGAGATAGTGCTGCGCCTTTGTAGAAACTAGTCAGGCTGCACTTGAAGTACTGTCAACAATTATGGGCCCCATATCTCAGAAAGAAGATGTTGTCATTGGAGAGAGACCAGAGGTGATTCACGAGGATGATTCTGGGAATGAAGGGGTTAACATATGAGGAGCATTGGGCCTGTACTCACTGGAATTTTGAAGAATGCAGGGGGATCTCATTGAAATCTACCGAATGTTGAAAGGACTAGGCAGGGTGGACGTGGAGAGGATGTTTCCTATGGTGGTGTTAATCAGAACTAGAGGGGTTAGCACCAAAATTGAAGGGCAACCCTTTAGAACAGAGGTAAGGAGGACTTTCTTTAGCCATAGAGTGGTGAATCTGTGGAATACTCTGCCACAGACTGCGGTGAGGCCGGGTCTGTGGGTATATTTAAGGTGGAAGTTAATTATTTCCTGATTGGTCAGGGCATCAAAGGATATGGTGAGAAAGTAGGAGTATGGGATTGATTGGGATCCAGGGTTAGCCATGATGGAATGGCAGAGCAGGCTTGATGGGCTGAATGGCCTAATTCTGCTCCTATGTCTTATGGTGTATGTTTCTGATGTTGCGGATGGTCCAAAGCACATTGTGCCTGACTGAGCTGTCAGATATTCTCAGAGTTTGGCCTAGTTAACATGATGGAGGGTGTTTCAGTGTGAATGCAGAACTTTCCTCAAAAGTTGAGTGGTAGAAACACTTATCCTTTTTGTAACGGATAGATAGATATAAAGATTGATTGTTGAGATTGCATCGTGGTCTGGTATAGCAAATCAAGTGTGTTGGATTACAAGAAGCTGCAAAGAGGAGTGGAATCAGCCTAGTTCAGCAATAACACATTCCTCCGCTTACCTTTCTCACCTACTGGATCTACTGCCTCAAGAAAGCAGCAACCAATATGAAAGATCCCCACCACCTGGGCCATGCCATATCCTCAAACTACCATTAAGCATGAGGGACAGAAGCCTGAGTTGCCACACCATCAGGTTCAAAAACAGCTATGTCCCTTCAACCATTTTGGTTCTTAAACCAACCTGCACAATCCTAATCCCCTGAGTTTAGCAACACCATGGAGATTTTGATCATTTTGTACTAAAATAAAGGTTTTTTTTGTTCTAAATGTGTTCTTTCTGGTTAAAAAATAAAGTGGTAATATTTTTTAACTCGTGTTTTTCTTTTTGTGAATGCTTTGCGTCTGATATTATGTGTCTGTGTTGTTGCTGCAGATAAGATTTTCATTGTACTTGTGCAGATGATGATAAACTCATCGGTGCCTTTGGCTTTTACTTTGAGGAGAAAATAAAGTGGGGTGATCCCACAGGATGGTTCATTTGACATAGACCCAATCTGTCATTATATCCTTCAAGGATGTTGCCAAGACTTGAGAAACTGAGTTACAGAGAAAGGTTGAATAAATTAGTACGTATTCCCTGGAGCGTAAAAGAATGAGGGGAGACTTGATAGAGGTATATAATATTATGATGGGTATAGACAGAGTGAATGCAAGCAGGCTTTTTCCACTGAGGCTAGCGGAGAACAAAAACTAGAGGACATGGGTTAAGGGTGAAGGGGGAAAAGTTTAAAGGGAACATTCGGGGGGGCTTCTTCACACAGAGAGAGGTGGGAGTGTGGAATGAGCTGCCAGTTGAAGTGGTAAATGCGGGCTTACTTTTAACAATTATGAAAAGCTTGGATGAGAGGTGTATGGAGGGATATGGGCCAGTTGCAGGTCAGTGTGACTAGGCAGAAAAATGGTTCGGCACAGCCAAGACGGGTCAAAAGGCCTGTTTCTGTGCTGTAATGTTCTATGGTTCTATGGTTCTAGGTGTTAGCCAAAGATAGATCTATGAAGAATATTCTTTTACTACCATTCATCTTCCAAATTTAGTTTAAGAAGGAGGAAAACAGTACTGGTAACCAAAACCTGTTAACTTGTCCATGTTTGTCCTGATGCCGGGAGTCTAGAATTAATGTTAAGGCCAGCTACAGCTATTTCTTTCCCCTGCTATTGCAAAGGGCTATCTATTATGTCTGCTTTGCAAGTGGGATAGGAGATGTTATGGAAGAGTGTGACACATTAGCTAGATGGCTTCATTCTATGAGTACAACTATGACAAATTGCATCTTGACTACTATTCAGAACAGCCCTCACCATTTATTCATTGTAAGGCTGGCTCTGTGGAAATAGAGATTTTATCATCTATTAGTGTTTTCCATAAGTTTAATTACTTTCCTCTAGTCCAGTTATGGTATAAATTAGTGTCTTGTTAAACTTAAGATCATTAGTGGAGCTGGAGTCATGTGTAGCCTGTCTCTGTATAGATGGTAGTCTAAAGGGCAGTTGCAAACCATTTAAGTTCTTAATGGCCACCCTGTAGTTTTGTAGCCTTCCTTACTGAGTATTGTTGTCCTGGTAGGTTTGAACCATGCTCTGGTAATTAACTATCACCTCACCCTGACACTACGTTTAATTATCTCTTAAAATGGCTTTTGGGGCCTTCAAAATTCCTTGGTTGCTAGGCTCAGACTCCTGTTCTAAAAATTAGGTTGCAAATGTCATTGCAAATGTCACAAATATGGAAGTAATAGGCTAGGAACTCTTTAAACACTATTCATTGCAAAAATTAGCTTCTTATCTCTCACACCTGATGGCACATACAATTTTATACTCTTTAATCAATCCTTTTAGTTTTCATCAGATCATCAGCTGATATATATACACACACACATACACGCTACTTTTTTGAAAAATATATAGAAGTGTATCTTCTTAATCAACTTCTACATTTGTAATAGGTTAAAATCCAAATATTCAGGCCCTTGAGGGGAGGTCTACTACACCTTCAGAAGTGACTCCATAGATTGTTCTGCCACCAAGTTCTCTTCAAGCTGCTGCTATTGTGAAGAATATCCAGAAGCCGTAGGTCCCAAATCACCAGATTCAGGAACAGATAATACTCTTCAAACGTCAGCCTCCTGCTCCTGCATGAATAGCTTTAACGCGGAACTGATTCCACAACATATGGACTCACTCATAGCTCATGTCCTCAGCATTATCCATCTATTTATTTATTTATTTATTTATTTATTTATTTATTTATTTATTTATTTATCTATTTATCTATTTATTTATTTATTTATTTATTTATTTATTTATCTATTTATCTATTTATTTATCTATCTATCTATCTATCTATCTATCTATCTATCTATCTATCTATCTATCTATCTATTTATTTATTTATTTATTGCACCGTTTGTCCTTTGTTTTTGCGCATTGGATGTTTATCAGTGCTTGCTTGTGTGTAGATTTTCGTTGATTCTATTTGATTTCTTTATTCCACTGTGAAAGCCTCTAAGATTGTATATGCATTGATAATAAATTTACTGTGAATTTTGGAGGTAACTCTTCTATTTTTCCTTTCAGCCCACCTTTCCTCTTGCTCTGCACCTCCATCCTCTTACCATTTTTGTTTCCATTGTCTCCATAAATGATGTCACCAGCAATTGGCACCATTTTGCAGGCAGCTCTCAACAGAACAAAAAAATATTCCTGCTCCTGCCTTGTAAAGCTGAAATTTGTAGCCACGGTGACTGCAGTAATAAACAATGTTTCAAGACTTTTTTTCCCCCTTTCAATTTGCACTAACTTCATTGTGTTTACTTTGTTTATTTTGTTGTGCACATTATGTATAATTTATGATGCTTTAAATTCATGTTAGCTTACGTTTGTTATGTGCCATTCTGCTGCTACGAAAAGCTAATTTTCATTGTGTTTATCCCCCGAGTATGTTCGCTTATGTCAATAAACTTGAACATTTGGCCCATTCTCATTCCTAATGCATAACACCTCTTCATGATGAGGTCACATTTGGGTTGGAGGAACCATACCTTATATTCCATTTGGTTGCCTTCCATCCTGATGGCATGAACATCGAATTCTGGAACTTCCAGTAATGCCCCCACTCCCCCAGTCTTTCACCATATCTCATCCCCTCCTCCCTCTCTCACCTTATCTCCTTGCCTGTTGATCACCTAATTCTGGTGCTCCTCTCCCCTTTTCTTTCTTCCATGTCGTTCTCTCTCTTTCACCATTCAACGTCCCAGCTCTTTACTACTTCTCTCCCCCTTCAGGTTTCTCTTATCACCTTGTGTTTCCCCCTCCCCTCCTCCCGTCTTTTAAATCTACTCTTCAGCTTTTTTTTTCTCCAGTCCTGCCGAAGGGTTTCAGCCTGAAAAATTGACTGTACTCTTTTTCTATAGATGCTGCCTGGCCTGCTGAGTTCCTCCAGCATTTTGTTTGTGTTTCTTGGATTTCCAGTGTCTGCAGATTTTCTCTTGTTTGCATTTGGATCACCTCTTCTCTCTCCATTTTCTCCTTCTCTACTCCACTTCTACAACCTATCTTTTTTTCACCCTCAGCTTCATTCCCTCAATTCCACTTTCAAATCCTTGTTGACCACCTTCATCCTTTCTCTTTTACTTGGATCAGGCAGAGATTTGCCTCATTCAGTTTGATTCATCAAACTTACCCTTTGTTGAAAGCCCTGACATATTGACCGCAATATCCTCATATACTCATCTGTCTTGTGTGCTGGAACCAAAAGATGATAGCAAGATACTTCTTGGAAGACCAGCTCACAACCCGATCATGCCAACTTTGTTTTAATTATATCTCTGCATTGTAAGAAATAAATATTTCCTCTGAAATGCTGACAGGGTATTTTTTTTCATAATGCTGCATGTTAGTTTATTAGGTTTTTCAAGTCAAGCTCTCAGAGTGAAACAGTTCTTTAAATAATTAATTTACCTTGCCGAATCAGGTGAGATTTAATTCATTGCCATCTATAAATTGCTGTACAGTGATTCACTAAGTGATCACTGTGGAGGATTTTGTACCAGCATCAAAATCACTGCTCATGGAAGAGATGCTGAAGGAACATCAGAGTTAAAAACAATTCCATCCAGACCGAAATCTTATAAAGCAGCAGGGAGAAAGATGCTGAGTCACTCAATGTGAACTCTCCCAAAAAAAGGAATAACCTGGCAAGGTATCAGAACACAGGTTCAATAATGTCAAGACTGCTGAGGAGAAGACAGTATTCTTGTTTCTTACTGAGGTATTTGAGAGAAATTCGTGACCTCTGACCTCAGCTGAAGAGAAACTATCAAAACTTCTTATGTGTACAATGCAAAGAGATGTTTTGTCTGTTGGTCTGGGTGTTAGTGATGGATCTATAATTAAATTGCTGCCTTAAAGCTTGTGAAGGTATCAGTTCTCCCTTTGGAAAAAGCTGAATACCTCAGACGGTCAGCTCAAGCAATAGAAAACAATCCACTGAAGGTCAGTCACCTATTAATTCTTCCCCGTCCCCCCCAACCCTAACACATCAGTGAATCTCTTCAGGTCAGGTTTATCGTCATGTGTTGGCGTGTGGCCAAGTGGCTAAGGCATTGGTCTAGTGATCTGAACGTCACTAGTTCGAGCGTCAGCTAAGACAGCGTGTTGTGTCCTTGACCAAGGCACTTAACCACACCACTTAACCAAGGCTCTGTGACGACACCGGTGCCAAGCTGTATCAGCCCTTGCCCTTCCCTTGGACAACAGTGGTGGCATGGAGAGGGGAGACTTGCAGTATGGCCAACTGCCGGTCTTCCATACAACCTTTCCCAGACCTCAGTCAACATCGAAATCAATGGACAGCTGAAGAACAGAAGAAAATATGTCATATGAACATGAGCGTGTATGCACAATGCAATGTAAAGCAAAACTGCAGCAGCTTAAGGGCATGTAGCATTAAAGGCTCAACATTCGGAAGCAAAATAAAACAAGAACCATTCAAGAAATAACACAATTAGAGCAAGAAGAATATTTTTTAAAAAAACAGTTCATTGTAGGTCAAAATGGTTATAATGTTACTATGCTGAGCTAGTGATTAGCATTGTGCAGGTTGGGTCAGGAACCGAATGGTTGAAGGGAAGAAGCTGTCCTCAGACCTGGTGGTTTGAGACTTTGGGCTCCTGTTCCTGCTGCTCAATGGTAATTGAATCATATTGACGACCCTGCTCTTATGCAACAGCTAAGAGATTTCACAGCAACATTGAGCTCAAAGGGCAGAATTGATGTGCATCCCTGCTGCACTGCCTACCTATCAATACTAAGCAACAGTATGTGGTAGGAGTCACCATTGTAAGTGCCAAAGTTCAAAATTCAAAGTAAATTTATTATCAAAGTATCTACTGTATATGCAATTAGATACCAGCTTGAGATTCATTTTCTTGTAAGCATTTACTGTCACGAGGTGGGGACAAGGGTGCTGGGAGAGGACCCACACAAGGGACACAAACACGTCTTTCTTAGATTCAATAAAATAGCGTTTATTTTTCGCTACACAGAAAATCGGGAAATCAAGGAGGACAAAGAGGAACATGAACCCCAGACTAGGGGACTAGGAACTTGGAGTGCCACGGACCTGGGACTTGGAAACTGGGAACTGGGATCGCCGCGGCCATGAGTTGGACAGCGGGATCATGGACAGCCGTGGACCCTGGACTTGGACGTTGGCAACATGGACAGCAGTGGACCTTGGACTTGGACAGTGGGAACATGGACAGCCGTGGACCCTGGACTTGGACGGTGGCAACATGGACAGCTGTGGACCTTGGACTTGGAGAGTGGGAACATGGATCTTCGCGGCCATGACTGGGACCCTGGGGACTGGGACCTCCATGGCCCTTGAACTTGGAGACTGGGATCCATGGATCGCCGCAGCCGGGAACGTGGAACCTGGATCGTTGTGGACCCTGGATTAGGAGACTAGGATCTTGTTTCACCGCAGCCAGAAATGTGGACACCATAGATCACCGCAGCCAGAAACCTGGACACCAAAACACAGGGCAGGAACATTGAGCCAGGGCTCCTCCTTCAGATCCGGCATCGAGCCGGGACTTTTCTTCAAGGGGTAGACACATACACTGGGCATGAACATCGAGCAGGAACTCCACCTTCCACTCAGTCACTGAGCCGGGACTCTTCTTTTTTCTTTTCTTTTTCAATCTTTTTATTAATATCAACATGGTAAGATAAATACAGATTTATTGGGATTACAAAATTACAACATTAAAATGAACATAAAAGGATACACAAGCAAAATGTACAATATAGTTAAGTCTTCCCAAATCATGAATGATACAACTATCATATAAACGAAACAACAACAAAAAAATTAGGTATATCATGTTGAGAAAAAAAGGAAAAGAGAAAAAGAGAAAAAAAAATATTGCCCTAAGAAAAACTAATCTAACAAACTAACCACTAACTAATAAAGAGAAAAAAAGAAAAAAAGAAAGAAAAAAAATGGGCTATTTATAGTATCTATAAAAAGACAAAGAATCATCAGTGTCCCCGACTCCGATCCTCTCAACATACATATAATCAAAACCGGAAAAACAAATAGGATTGGAACAGGGTCTAATTACATTGTAGTGTTCTCGCTCAGGTGCAAGAGAACGCTGAACTAAACATTGAGGTAAACCATAGTCAATGAAAACAGGATCGCAGTAAGATTAACCGTTTACTGTTCACTCTTCCTGATTAACGTATGGTGAAAACTGTTGATAAAACAATAAAAGATTTGTACAGCATTTGTTTCCTTTTTGATATCGCATTTACATTGTAAATACTTGCAAAAGTAAAACTACAAAAACTACATTACATTAAAGTGCAGCATACAGTCAGAATCTACCTACGCCATTGACTGCTTTAAATGCACTTCAACACAAACTATCCGCAACTCTTTAACTAACGAAAACATAAACCTATCAACCGTCATTACTTTTAACAGAATCAGCATTAACATTTTAATTCAACATATCGATTATCTCATGAACTTACAGCATTGCTTCACTATGTTTCTAGTGCGTAGAAAGAAAACTTTCTCGCACTGATCCTGCACATGTAAGCCCCCTCCTTCCCATTTCTCCAAACTGGTATTTTCCCACAAGAAGCGGCGAAACCGGATGTGATGTCATCACATGCCGCGATATATCACAGACAACGAATTTACTTTAATCAATCCTAACTTTAACTAGAAAAATGCTAACAAACAAATTACTGAAGCAAAAATATTATAAACTAAACAAATGCCATAAAGGCAACACATACATCATGTGAAAATATTGAATAAATGGCCTCCAAGTCTTTTCAAATTTAATAAAAAGGTCATATATGACACTTAATTTTTTTTCTAAATTTGAGAAAACCAATAAAATATGGTAGGGTGATTAATTTCTTTCCAATTCAACAAAATAGATCTTCTAGCCATTAATTTAAGGAATGCAATCATCCGACAAGCAGAAGATAAATGGATTGACCCCATCATTAGTAAATCAATGATTGCAGTGATAGGATGAGGTTGTAAATCAATGTTCAATACCGTGGAAATAATATCGAAAATGTCTTTCCAATATTTTTTCAAAAGCGGACATGACCAAAACATATGAGTTAAAGAAGCTGTCTCAGAATGACATCTGTCACATATAGGATTTATATGGGAATAAAAATGAGCCAATTTATCCTTGGACATATGAGCCCTGTGCACTACTTTAGACTGTATCAATGAATGTTTAGCACATATAGAGGATAAATTAATTAATTGAAGAATTATATCCCAATTCTCAATAGGGATAGTAAGGTTAAGTTCTCTTTCCCAATCATTTTTAATCTTATAAAAGACCTCTGAATGTATTTTCATAATTATATTGTAAATATTTGATATTACACCTTTCTGAAAAGGATTTAGTTCTAACAATTTCTCCAAAATACCCAAAGAAACAAGATTTGGTAAGGTAGGAAGCACAATGTTTAAAAAATTCCTAATCTGTAAATATCTAAAAAAAAGGTCTAGGCAAATTATATTTATTAGATAATTGTTCAAAAGACATAAAAGAATTACCCAAAAATAAATCAAAATCGTAGTATACCTTTAGTCTTCCAAGCTGAATAAGCTTGGTCCATAACAGAGGGATGAAAAAAGAAATTGGATACAATAAGAATTGCTAAAACAAACTGAAACAACCCAAAAAATTTCCAAAATTGAAACCATATATGTAAAGAGTACTTAACTATCGGATTGTCAATTCGTTTATCCAATTTAGAAAGAGCAAAGGGAAGAGAGGTCCCTAAAAAATAGAACCCAAAGAAAATCCTTGTACAGATTTAGTTTCCAGATTTACCCAATGAGGGCTAGGAGATAAATCCAGATCCCTTAACCAACATTTCAAATATTGAATATTAATTGCCCAATAATAAATCTAAAATTAGGCAATGCCATTCCACCTTCCTTCTTTGACTTCTGTAAATATCTTTTACCCAATCTAGGATTTTTATTCTGCCATATATATGAGGAAATGTTTGAATCAACATTGTCAAAAAAGGATTTTGGAATAAAAATTGGTACCACTTGAAATATATATAAGAACTTGGGTAAAATAATCATCTTAATAGCATTAATCTGACCTATCAGAGATAAAGACAATGGTGACCATTTAGTAAACAAACGTTTAATCTGATCAATTAAGGGTAAAAAATTAACCTTGAATAACTCCTTATGATTTTTTGTAATTTTAATCCCTAAGTATATAAAAAAAATCATTAACTAATTTAAAAGGTAAATTTCCATAAATTGATCCTGTTTATTTAAGGGGAACAATTCACTTTTATTAAGATTCAAGATATACCCAGAAAAATTACTAAACTGAGCCAATAATGATATAACTGCAGGAATGGATTTCTCAGGATCAGAAATGTATAATAACAGATCATCTGCGTACAATGATAACATGTATATCTATCCCTCGAGTAATGCCAAAAATGTTAGATGAATCTCTAATAGCAATTGCCAAAGGTTCCAGAGCAATATCAAATAATAATGGACTAAGAGGACAGCCTTGCCTAGTACCCCGAAATAAACGAAAAAAGGGAGATCTTCGATTATTAGTAAAAACTGAGGCTACTGGAGTATGATATATCAATTTAATCCAGGATATAAATGTCGGACTGAAATTAAACTTCTCAAGCACAGTAAATAAATATGGCCATTCAACTCTATCAAATGCTTTCTCTGCATCTAATGAAATGACACGTTCTGAGGTACTGTGTGAAGGAGTATACACAATATTCAATAATCTCCTAATATTGAAAAAGAATAACGATTTTTAATAAAACCAGTTTGAACCTCCGAGATAATCTGAGGTAATACCTTCTCCAGCCTGGTCGCCAATAACTTGGAAAAATCTTGGAAACTACATTCTATAGAGATATTGGTCTATAGGATGCACAGTCAGTAGGGTCCTTATCTTTTATCAATATTAAAGAAATGGAAGCTCTATAAAAAGATTGTGGTTGTTTACCTAGTCTAATTGCTTCTTCAAAAACATTGCATAACCAAGGAGAAAGAGTAAAGGAAAAAAACTAAAAATTCCACTGTATACCCATCTGGACCTGGTGCTTTCCCAGAATTCATAGAGGAAATAACACCTTTAATTTCTGCATCCATAATAAGAGTTTCTAATATTAAAACTTCTTCAGATGATAATTTTGGAAAATTCAATTTCCCTAAAAAATCATGCATGGTATTACGTTCATGGGGAAATTCAAAATGATACAGGGAGGTATAAAAGTCTTGAAAAGATTTGTTTATCTCATAATGGTTAACTGTCAGTTCACCATTCTGTTGGCAAATCTTAATAATTTGACGTTTAACTGAAGCATTCTTCAATTGGTTTGATTTATCACTAAGTATATAAAAATCACTTCTGGTTTTTATTAATTGATTTTCAATCGAAGATGTAAGTAACAAACTGTGTTCCATTTGAAGCTCAACCCTTTGTTTGTAAAGCTCCTTACTAGGAGCAATCAAATATTTCTTGTCAATTTCTTTAATCTTATCAACCAATAAAGGAGTTTTCTTCTTAATACGTTTTCTCAAACCAACAGAATAGGAGATAATCTGTCCACGTATATATGCTTTAAAAGTGTACCAAAGTGTTCCGCAGGAGATTTCATCCGTGGAATTAGTTGAAAAGAAGAAATCAATCTGTACCTTTATAAATTTAATGAAATCCAGATCTTGTAGTAAGGTAGAATCAAATCGCCATTGCTTAGTACTAGGAACTGTGTCCATTAATTTAATAGAAAGTTTCACTGGAGCATGATCAGAGATGGCTATAACATCATAATTACAACCAATTACAGATGGAATAAAATGAGAATCAATGAAAAAGTAGTCAATTCTCAAGTAAGAATGATAGACATGTGAGAAAAATGAAAACTCTTTGTCCTTAGGATGTAGAAATCTCCAAATATCAAAAATTCCATTATCAGTCAAAAAAGAATTGATGTAAGTGGCCGACTTATTTGGTAAAGTCTGAATGGGTATAGATCTATCCAGCAAAGGATTTAAGCAACAATTGAAGTCACCACCCATTATTAACATATATTCATTTAGATTAGGTAGAGAAGTAAATAAAGACTTAAAGAAATCAGGATAATCCACATTTGGAGCATAAATATTAACCATAGCAACCTTCTTATTAAAAAGTAACCCAGTAATTAACAAAAATCTACCATTCAGATACGAAATAATATTGTGTTGAACAAATGTAATAGAGGAGCCAATAAAAATTGAAACTCCTTTTACTTTGGCATTCAAATTGGAATGGTACTGTGACCCCTCCAAAACTTAAAAAAAACTTTGATTGTCCTCTTTCCTCACATGAGTTTCTTGTGCAAAAATAATATGCGCTTTCAGTCTTTGGAATACTTTAAAAATATTTTTCCGTTTAATTGGATGGTTTAAGCAATTAGTATTCCAAGAGACAAAATTAATGGTCTGAGCCATATTTCTAAAATCAACCCTTTGGTATATAAAGAGTTAACCAAAGTATGAACTCATGCACCCGGAAGAGGAACAAAAATAAGTGGAGGAACCAGAAATGATGACACATTGAACATTTTAGTAGTTTGAAATCAGCCCAAATGAAAAAACTAGAAAAACTAATAAAAAGTCCAATAGAATTAGAAAGAAACCCTCCACCCACCACCCACGAAAAAGAGACTCTCCTGAGCCTAAAGGAGGCTAGGAAAAAAAAGTGTAACACGAAATCTATCCCCACGTCTCCAGAAGGCGACTCCAAATATACAAAGGAGAAAAAAAAGTCCATCCAAAATCCGAAAAGGTAATTAACACTATACTAAAACAGACTTCTTAATATAATTGCTAGTAAAAAGAAAACAAAAAAGAATATGAACACTGGTAACTTATAAATCGGGTTAAAACCTGAACAAATAAAAGTTAGGATGTGATAAGAAAGGCATTATAGGAAGAAGACAAAAAAAATGGCAAAATCAAAAAAAAGCAAGAAGTATTTTAAAAAAAGAAACCACCATCTTAGTTACACAAAAAATGAAAAAAGATATATATCAAAACGTTAAAAAAAATTCACCCTCAGAGAATTAATAATAATGACCAAAAAATAAAATACAATGGTTAAAGTAAGTAAATTAAAAAGATTAGTACGTCGATAAAAAAAAGCTTTAATAGGAATATAAAATGTAAAATAAACCTATACCAATGACCAGAAACAGAATCTGGTTTTGGAAACAAAAATGATCTTGTAACGATCAAAACCAAATATTTATTAGAGATGAGAAACCGAAGCAGTAGGATAATTCTCATCCAGAAAGCTTCGAGCATCAGATGTGGAGAGAAAAACACGTCATGGTGCATTAGAAGGCAAAATTCTAAGTTTTGCAGGGTATAAAAGCGCTGGTTTTAGGTTTTTCTCGTAACATTCAGACATCAAAGGTTTAAAAGCTAGCCGCGCCTTCATCACTTCTGGGCTAAAATCCTCCACAAGCCGGGAGTTGGAATTCTTGCAGTTTAACCATCCCTAAATGATGAGCCAAACGAATAAGGTGCTCTTTAACATGCACATAGTGAAATCGAACAACTACAACAGGTGGTTTAGATGAAGAAGTTGGTGATCGGTGCATAATTCTATGGGCACGATCAAGTAATGGAGGACTATCTGGGTAAACAGAAGGGAACGCATCCTTTAAAAGTTGAGTGAAATACTTTGAGGGGTCTCCTTGTTCGATACCTTCCGGGAGACCAAGTATGCGTAAGTTCTGTCTTCTAGATTGGTTTTCAAAATCGACACTACTGGCTTTAAGTATTTCCAACTGTTTAATCGCCAAAGATAATTTCTGCTCCAGATTCTCGATTTTCAAGTCACGCTTCCGAGCGTCCTCTTGCAGAGTTACGATTAAAGTTTGTTGCTGTTTAACTTCATGACTAATCTTATCCAGAGAATCCTGGAAAGCCTTTAAATCTTCTTTAAAAGTTTGTCGTTGGTCTTCAAATTTTTCATTTAAGAGCTCCAATAACGTATCATAAGTCAATTCAGTACATTTAAGATCAGTCTTTTTTTTCTTTCCATTGCCATTAGAATCTTTTCCAGGGTCTCGCCCTTTCGATCTTAAAGCCATTTCTGTACTCATTTCTTCAAAATTCACAGTATACTCTTAAAGATAAGTCCAAGAAAGTAACAAGAACCTTCTGGTGTAGGTAAAAATAAGTTAAATAAGGGCGATCATAGGTTAAAAAAGTAAAGGTTATGGACTAAATCTCAAATAGTGCTCACTCCATGAAAGTCTCCTGGTGAGCTTGAGCTGGGACTCTTCGAGGGCTAGACACGGACAATGGGCATAAACGTCGAGTCAGGACTCTGCCTTCAACTCAACCCTGGAAGATTGACCTTGCCCAGACCCACTCTGGAGAAGGAAGGCAAATTGCTGGTACTTCGATGCGGGCTGGATAACTCTGGCTTGTCGTAGGAACGGCGACTTTCTAAGGCTTCTTAACACTCTCGTCCTGAACGGCTAAAGCCAGGGGTTTATAAGCTGCCGATTCAGGTCGAGAGTAGATCACCTTAACGGCCAAGCACAAGGGACACGTGAAATGGAATTAGAAGGGAACAAAGAGTCGATGGTCCGGATCATCACGCAACCGAACTAAATTTAAAGGGGAACCAATCCAGACCATGACATTTACAGGAAAAGATATACAATAGAATCTTAAGAAAAAACTATACATAAACAAATAAAGACTGACGGTGTACAGGAAGGTGATAGGGAACTTATTGATGGTGTCATGACAACAATCTTTCCCTCAATGTGAACAAAACAAAACAGCTGGTCACTGATTTCACAAAGGAGGGTTGGGGGTGGAATGATGCACATGTTCCAGGTGAGAAGGTTGAGAGATTCAAGTTGCTAGGTGAGGAAATCTTCTATGGCCTGTCCTGGTCCAAACATGCTGATACTACGGCCGAGAATGCTCACCAACACTTCTATTTCCACAGAACGCTAAATAAATTTGACATGTCTCCATCGACTCTTACCAATGTTTATTATTACACCATAGAAAGCATTCTAACTGGATGAATAATGGTTTGGTATGGCAACTGCTCTGCATGTGGACACAGTTCAGCACATCCTCTCTATGGACTGGCGATACTTACTGGATCAATAGAGCAGCCAGAATAATCCAATACCACACCCACCTTGCACATTCTTGCTTTTCTCTTCTCCCATCAGACAGAAGATACAAAAGTCAGAAAACACATGCTACCAAGCTCAAGGATATTCCTATCCCACTATTAGATAGGCAGGTAGGCCTTTGTTAGTCTCGATAAACCATGGATTTGCACCTTGGGAAGTTTCCAGGGCGCAAGGTTTTTTTTATGGAAGACCGCAGTTGCCCAAACTGCAAGTCTCCCCTCTCCACGCCACCAATGTTGTCCAAGCGAAGGGCATTAGGACCCATGCAGCTTGGCACCGGTGTCGTTGCAGAGCAATGTGTGGTTAAGTGCCTTGCTCAAGGACACACACGCAGCCTCAGCCAAGGCTTGAACTAGCGACCTCCAGATAACTAGCCGAACACCTTAACCACTTGGCCACGCGCCAACACATCCCACTGTTATCAGACTCTTCAATGGACCTCTTATATAAGCTGGACTCTTAGCCTCAAAATCTACCTTGTTACGGTTTAGCACTTGATCCTTTATCTGCACTGCATCCTTTTGGTAGTTCTTCCACTTTATTCAGCATTATTATTTATTTTATCCTAGCTCAATACACTATATAATTATTTGATCTGTATAGCAGTATGTGTAAGAGCTTTTGGATATGGCCCAAGGAAGGGGGGGGGGAGAGAGAGAGAGAGAGAGAGACTGAAACAGGTCAACAGTTCACTGACTTTAATGAGAACTGATGTAGAATTTAAAGGAAAAGAGAAACAATAAATGTTAGGCCAACAGGGCCATTAACTGAAACTCTCAGACAGAAAGTTAAATGCCAACACTGCAGCTAAAAGCTATACCTAAATACAAAAAGATTATCACTCCTTTCCAGTGTCAGTTGAAGTGGTAGTCTTCTTTCCTGGATAACGGTGTGGATAAGCAGGGAGTATAGGGTTGTTGTGCTTTTAGTCAAGTCTCAACAAGACCACAAAGAAAGGAAGGGAGTTAAATACTGCCATAACAAAACTGTCATCATCTGCAATGTGCATTTTCACAGGCATAATTGCCGAATCTGTGGCGCAGCTGCCCTGGGAGGTGCATAAACCCCACAGCAGAGTCTGTAGTTGTGACAGACCGCAACAGAAGCTTGCTACACTCTATCTTGCTTCACATGTCAAAAATAAACCAATATCAAGTGTTACGAATCCCGTAACTGGAGAACTTACCAGCAAAGATAGAGAGGTCCGTTGAAGTCTGATGTCACTATTTTCAAACGTTTTATTCGTAAAGGGACACAAAAGTAAGGTTAATACATACATTCAGATAGTGCACATTGTCAACATTCAATATAAAGCGCGGGTATAGTAATACTCATCATTAAGAAGTGAGCTCTGCTGGTGTCTAGGGGTTAATAGATTATCCGTTGGAAATATAAAAGTCACTCTGAAAGTCTGCGGGCCTCAGCCCTTTGAAAATCGCTGGGTTTTGCGTGGGGCGACCGAGAGAGAGAGATTGGTGGAGAAGAGAAAGAACTTCCCGAGTCTTGATGAATCTTCCGTGAAATCGGGGGAGCATTGGTTCCCTCTCCCCGATGTTAGTTAAAAAAGCGGTTTTCTGTGATTCCAGCCACAAATTCCAATCCTGGAATCTAACGCACGTGGCTTCCTTCAGAATGGCTTCCCGTGGCTGCGGGAACACTCTCTCGTGTCTTCTTGGTGCATCTGAGGGGCTGTCCCCCTGAGACTCTCCTTTATACTTCCTTACGGTGTCTCAGGTTGGGATGATGCAATCTCTCTCTCAACCAGCCCACCTTGCCCGAGGGCTTTTCACGTGGTCTCCATGAGACAATAGTTGCTGGCATCTTATTCTGTATCCCTGGTGGGACGTGCAATTTTTCACGTTTCTCTCTCTCTCACTTCCTGGGTCTACTGACCCCCCCCCCCCAAACGGGTGCTCTTGCGATTCTCACAAAGGAGGGGGCTGGGATTATAACACCTCCCCTCTTAAAAAGACGTTCTACCAGCGGTTAAAACGGAGTGGTCCACGGTCTTACAGGAGATTTGGATCTAACACAATACACAAGTTTTTCTTTTCACAAAATACTACCGTTATACATTCAAGTCAGTATCTAAATAGTTAATGATTACAGTGTCCCTTTCTTTCATATCTTAACATTGCGAACCGTACATCAGACTTCAATTCAATAACTACTTATTTAATTTTTTTTTCTAAGCAACAAAACTAAGGAGGTGTGACTTTAGCTTAGGTGCATTTACAAAAGTTTATGTGAATACTAATCGTTTCAGTCGTTTAACTTAACCAGCAGGTCTCCAAAGGGCTGACTTTATTATTCACAGGCTTTGGCGCAAACCCGTTCAACCTGCCTGGCTGTCTAACAATGGCATCTCCATTAAACGTCGCCTCTTATCCGGTGAGCCCCCCCGTGGGGAACTTGAGTAGTTTTGCGTGGTGAACTCCCGCCCGCCCCGCTCATTTGGGTTATTTTAGCAACACCATGCCCCAGACTTAGACCATTTCCACCCAACTCTTTGATTTTACCCAGGTGGCTGGCCCTTTTATCAGTCCCCTTCAGGCTGTTGGTGTTTGATTCGAACTCTTCGCTCAAGTAGCATGTTGAATGCAGCCTTTTCACACCCCATCCTGGCATAACAATAGAGTGGGGGGCCCCGCTATTCCCCTGCTCACTCTGTGAGTGATCTGCCAGGTTTAAGATTTCTTCCTTCGATTTGGAAACTACAGACTTTTCGTTTCCTTCGCTAACAATCCTCACCCCCCCATTCTTAAATTCTGCGTTAACTTTGAACACTCCTTCGAGTACAAACACCGGGGAACTCACACTTTCCCCAGTTACCAAGGTTAACCCTTTTCCCACTGAACCGAGTCTATCTGACCCACAAGGACGGCCGCCCCGTTCCACTGAATCAGATACCTCAGACTTCTTCTGAGCTCCGTTACTAGGTTCAGCACCTCGTGCATCCCCATCTTGGACACACTCAAACGGGACATTGGCCTCTTCCAGGCTTTCAACACCCGTATCTTTTTCAAATTCTAACTTCCCCCGATTCTCCCAGTTACTCTCTGGGCAGCTCCCACCCGGGGAAGGCGCAACCCTGCGAGCTGAAACAACCTCCTCGGCCCTTTCAGCAGACTCCTTCAAGGCAAGGGTATCCTTTCCATCTAGGATTGCCCTCACCTCATTATCGGGAACACCTTTAGAACTCTCAAGTTCTTCAAACAGTTCTGCCAAACCAGACAGATCATCCATGTCCAACTCTGGATCTTTCAACAGCTTTATCTGTTTCTCATCTTTATCTCCTACCTTTAGGACCTTTCTCTTCGCTAAAGGCAGATCTATCTCCTCTCCCTTACCCCCTTTCACTTTACTACTCTTCGTCTTACCACCCTCGAAACCCTCATGGCACAGGGTCGGCAAAGACGTCACGGCCAAATCAAAACTGGCCAGATTTAAACTGCTCTCATTCACAACTCTCTCTCTCGACAGGCTGCGAGTGACCGCGCCGGCTAGATGGTCCTTGGGCGCTAGGGATGGGGCCACCGTGCTCGCCGGTCGCCAGGTCGGCAGCATTGCTGACCAAACCTTACCCCCTGCTAAGTCGTTTCCCAGCAGGATGTCCACGTCAACTCTCGGGAATTCTGATGCCACCCCTATTTCAACTGATCCATACACCAGCTCACAATCCAGAATGACCTTATATAAGGGCACCATTTCTATCCGTTTATTTATTCCTTCCACCTTTACCATGCCCGTTTCCCGACCAAATTCTAGTACCTTATGGCTAACCAGGGATAATTCAGAGCCCGTATCCCTCCAGATTCGTACGGAAACTGGTGTGTCTCCCTCCATCACAGACACGGTTCCGTGTGATAGACAACTCCCAGAGCCTTCTCGTACTCTGTCTACCCTCGGCTCTCTGGTCGATTTGCTGATTACCACGGCACACCCAATAGGGACTGTGGTTTTCCCTCTTCCTATCTCCTTCCTCGAAGCAAAGCATCGAGATGCAATGTGCCCCTCCTTTCCACAATTAAAACAGGTCAAACCCGGAGCCCTCTGGCCGTCTTGCCTTTCCCCCTCAACATTACCGCTAGCTCCCGGTGGGACCTCTGCCTCACCCGTTGGACTTCCTCGATCGTTCCCACGGTCTCTCTGGGAACCTTTATTCGAGGGAGTCTTTGTCTTGTGGGTTAGGGCATATTCGTCCGCTAACCTGGCAAATTCTGAAATGGACTTATCCGGCTTCTCATTCAAATACACCCGGATCTCCTCCGGAACACAACTTTTAAATTCCTCAATCAAAAACAACTCCCTGAGACGCCCATAATCTTCGCCCACTCTTTCCGCGGTGCACCAACGATCCAAGAGCACCCCCTTCTCATGGGCTAGTTCGGTATACGTTTGATTCCACCCTTTCCTTAAATTTCTAAACTTTTGTCTATAGGCCTCAGGTACCAATTCGTAAGTCCGGAGAATGGCCTTTTTTACCTCATCATAATTCTCCGCTCCTCCCTCCTCCAGGGACAAGGCCGCATATGCTCGTTGGTCCTTCCCCTTTAACACACCTTGTAACAACGCCACCCACTGCTCTTTTGGCCACTTCTGATTTACTGCCACCTTTTCAAAAAGCAAGAAATAACTATCGACATCTGCCTCCTCGAACGGGGGCACCAATCTCAACTCCCTACTAGTGTTAAATAGCTCTGCTTGGTCTAACCCTTGATCTCTTCGCTCGTTCTTCATCTTCTCAATTTCCCAGTCATGTTGCCTCTGTTTCTCTTTCTCGGCCCATTCCTTCTCTTTCTCGGCCCTTTCCTTCTCTTTCTCGGCCCGTTCCTTCTCTTTCTCAGCCCATTCCTTCTCTTTCTTGGCCCTTTCCTTCTCTTTCTCAGCCCGTTCCTTCTCTTTCTCTTCTGCTTCTAGCTTCTTTAGGTGAATTTCATGCTGCCTTTGCCTTTCCCTCTCTCTCTCTGCCGCTTCCAGCTCTTTTAACTTAATTTCACGTTCCAACTTCAATTTCTCCACCTCTAACTGAACCGTCCCACTTGATGGTACCTCTTCAGGGATATCTCCCAATACCTCAGCTTCAAACACCTTCTTCCCAATGTAATACTGGGTTATGGCCCTTCGTACCTCCCGCTTTTTCATGGACGACCTCACTTCTGTGAGGTTCAACCCCTTCGCTAAATTGAACAAGTATGATTTTGTGGCCGCCTCTAGCGCCCCCACCGTCGGGTTTTCCATAAATTCCCCCACGTCCATCTTTGCTGGTTTCCCGTCTGGCTACCCGCGTAACCAGATTCAAGTTTTTGATTTACAAGCCCGATTCACTGGCCTCCCAATTTGGTGTCAAATCCCGAGACGAGAACCCCAACTGTTATGAATCCCGTAACTGGAGAACTTACCAGCAAAGATAGAGAGGTCCGTTGAAGTCTGATGTCACTATTTTCAAACGTTTTATTCGTAAAGGGGCACAAAAGTAGGGTTAATACACATTCAGATAGTGCACATTGTCAACATTCAATCTAAAGCGCGGGTATAGTAATAATCATCATTAAGAAGTGAGCTCTGCTGGTGTCTAGGGGTTAATAAATTGTCCGTTGGAAATATAAAAGTCACTCTGAAAGTCTGCGGTCCTCAGCCCTTTGAAAATCGCTGGGTTTTGCGTGGGGCGACCGAGAGAGAGAGATTGGGGGAGAAGAGAAAGAACTTGCCGAGTCTTGATAAATCTTCCGTGAAATTGGGGGAGCGTTGGTTCCCTCTCCCCGATGTTAGTTAAAAAAGCGGTTTTCTGTGATTCCAGCCACAAATTCCAATCCAGGAATCTAACGCACGTGGCTTCCTTCAGAATGGCTTCCCGCGGCTGCGGGAACACTCTTTCGTGTCTTCTTGGTGCGTCTGAGGGGCTGTCCCCCTGAGACTCTCCTTTATACTTCCTCACGGGGTCGCAGGTGTCAATCAGGTTGGGATGATGCAATCTCTCTCTCAACCAGCCCACCTTGCCCGAGGGCTTTTCACGTGGTCTCCATGAGACAATAGTTGCTGGCATCTTATTCTGTATCCCTGGTGGGACGTGCAATTTTTCACGTTTCTCACTCTCTCACTTCCTGGGTCTACTAACCCACCCCCCCCCCCCCTCAACGGGTGCTCTTGCGATTCTCACAAAAGAGGAGGCTGGGATCATAACACAATAAATTAAGATCGAGATAGGACAGCCCTGCTCCTTAAATCCAGATCTTCATGTGCAGAACGTGATTAAATTCTAGCAATACAAGCAGAGGATATATGCAATAATTCCACCACAGCTGGCATAATATAGATGTAAGTATATTTTCAAGAGAGCTATCAGGACTGAAACACTTTAAACCATGGCTGGACCATGTTGTTTAATTTGTACTGGAGAAGGCTGAGTTGAGATTTAATTGAGATGTATGAAATTATGAAGCTTTTAGTAAGAATAAAAGGAATTGCTTCTCTTCCTTTGGTAGTGAAGTCAAATATAGCATGGAGGATCAAAGACTCAAAGTAATTTGGACCAGGATTGGAAAGGATAGAAGGGATATTTCTCACCCAGGGATTCAGGCTGTGAATTCTTTTTCAACTAACCCAAGTGCAATGTGCTGAGTAACCTTCATATTCGCTATAAATTTTCTGTAGTCCTCAACCTGAAAGAGAAGTGTGATTACTCCAAGTAGATGCAGGAAATGTGTGCAGTGAGACACAGTGTATTTGCAAGTGCTGCCCCTTGCAATTACCACACTCTTTTTCACAGTATGTCTACATATCTTTACAGGTGAGCACCCACCATAAAAATAAATCAGTGCACATCCTGATAATACATAAAATGATGCTCTGTAACTATTTATTCCATTTTGGTTTCATGGGGATGGATGAATGAGAATGCTTTCATTAACTGTCTTCTGAATGCAACTAGACTTCATGAAATACGTCATGCCAGCCTAATGTCTCCCTCAGGCCTGGAAGGAGCCTGTGAGCATATAAATTCCTTGTGTACGGCTGCAGATTATGCACTATGAATCAAAAGGAAAGTGATATTACTGCCCAGTCAGCAGACATCTGATCTCGTATTTCACTGAGCACATCTTTGCTGAGGCATTATTGACACGGATGCTTTGGTTCTGTCAGTGCTGAATAGTGGTCTGTAAATCCTCTGAATGGAAAGATCCTTTAGTCTTTTCTGTGGACTTTACACTACGAAGTCTCTGTGACAGAAACAAAAGGATTAAATAACATTGCTGATCAGTGGTGTGCTCATAGTGCTCTTGTGCTTAGGAGGTGGGACTGATTAACATGGAAATTAATCTTCAAAAAATTCATTTTCAGCTTATTTGAGTAAGTTGGTCCTCTAGTAACTAGAGTAACTAGTTCCTTTAGAATCTCCTAAGATTCAGGAATTTCTGAAAACCTTGGACCAAGACACTGTACAATTTTAGAAATAGCATTATGTTAAAAAAATGTTTAATTTTATTAATACTTCCACTTTTCTGTCAGAAGTAACACTAATACTGGAAGATTAATTGCATGCTGTTAAATTATACTACATTCAGCAATTTTCAAATAAAATGATTTAAAAGTGGTATTTTAGTCATACTTCTTTTCTCCAATATTTAGATCTCACTCTATTTTTTCAAATCCTACTTAAATACTGTTAACTCTCTATTGCGATCTTACTGCAAGCTCTGACTAATTTCATTTCACAGAATTAGAGAACGGTTACAGCAAAAGAAGAAATACCATTCATCCTATTAAATTATACCTGCTCTGTGTCAGGGCATCCAGCGGGTCTTATACTGCATCATCTGGCAATAGCATTGGAAGTTATATCCCTGCAGAGACTTCTAGGTAAGTTTTTGTCATTTTGGAAGATGACAGAAATGGGGTAATCTCTTCTTCCGTTATTAGGGAGAGAGAGAAAGCCTATGGTACATCGAACTACTGGGTGAACGAGTAGTCTTTGGGGTACTGCAAGTTTGTGTCCTTATTGCTTTGCTGCGCGCTAGAGTGCTCGGTGGGGGGGGTGCCAATTCTTTTTGCTGGTGGGGGAGGTGGGGTTGTTACTTTGTTGCTGCTTATGAGTGGGAGAAGGGAGTCGGAGTTGGTGGGGGGTGCTTTGTGGTTCCTACATTTAATTGTCATTCCTGCTTCAGGGTACTCCTGTTTTCGCAGAAAAGGAATTTCAGTATGTATATTGTAAACATTTCTCTGACATTAAATGTACCTATTGAAACCTAATGATATTGAAACCTGTTCAATCTACTCCCACTCTGCCCCAACAGAACACTAACAGTATGTAAAATATTATTTTTCCTTATGTTATTTTGTGACAGCTAGTTATGCTATGCGTAAGCATCACCATAGATTGTCATAATCCAACCACAAAGTTTTTAATGCCAAGAAAGCACATCAAAACATCTATTTCCTCAGAAGGCTGATGAAATGGTACATGCTCCCATTGACTCGCATCAGTTTTAATTAATGTACCAAAGAAAAAACCCTAACTAGATACATCAAAGTTTGGTATGTCAACTGATCTGCCCAAGACTGCAGAAATTGCACAGACTATCATCCAAGTGTAGGTCGACAGGACAAGGCAGAATAACAGTTTGGCACAGACTGGGCTGAAAGGCCTCCTTCTGTGCTGTGAAGCTCTATGACTCTTAAGACTTGCAAATACATTTTAGATCATCATAAAAGTCAGAATCATAATCAGGTTTATTATAAATGATATATGTTGTGAAATTTGCTTTTTAGTGGCAGCAGTACAGTGCAATACATTGAAAATACCATTTGTATGTTGCAATAAAAATATATAAAAATAAATGGCGCAAAAAGAGTGAGGTAATGTACTTGGGTTCATGGGCCATTCAGAAATCTGATGCCATCAATATGTTGAGCCATCAATAGATTCTCTGAGAAGTTGTCAACCAGGAACTTGAATCTGCCCACTTTTTCCACTGCAGACCCCTCAATAAGGACTGGTGTGTGTTTTCCCAACTTTCTCTTCATGAAATCCACAACCAATTCCTTGTTTTACTGATTTTGAGTGTAACGTCGTTGTGACACCACTCAACCAGCTGATCTAACTCCTTCTTGTTCACCTTCTCATTACCATTTGAGATTGTGTCATCAGTGAATTTGCAGATACCATTTGATCTGTGCAAGCCATATTGTCATGAATGCAACAGAGTAGAGCAGTGGGCTAATCAGACATATCTAACATGTGCTTGTGGTGAGTGTCAGGGAGCAGGAGGTGTTATTTCTAAACTGCATTGACTGAGGTCTCCCACTGTGGAAGTCAAATATCTAGATGTAGAGGAAGGAATAGAGTCCCAGGTTTTGAGGTTTTTCGCTTAGTACTGAGGGGTTGTAGGTGTTGAACGCTGAGCTGTAATCAATGAAGTGCAGCCTGGTGTAAGTATTGCTCTGTTCCATGGACTCTGTCTATACCTTCCGGTACCCTGGGAAAGCAGCCAACATAGTCACATATCACTCCAAACCCAGACACTTTTCCTTCTCTCATCTTTCTTTGGGTAGAAAATACAAAAGATTGAAAGTACACACAGCAGGTTTTAGACCATCATTGCAAGACACTTGAACAGACCCTTCGTATGGTAAAGATGATCTCCTGACCTTACAATTTACCTCATCATGGCCTTTCATCTCATTGTCTACCTGCACTGCACTTTCTCTGTAACTGTAACATTGTGTACTTTTATTACTTTTTCCATTAAATTATCTTGATGTTCTTATGCCATAGGAGCAGAATTAGGCCATTCAGCCCATTGTGTCTGCTCCACCATTCCATCGTGGAATTCCACCAATTCCACTCAGCCCCATTCAACTGCCTTCTCGCCATGTCCTTTCATGCACTGACTATTCAGGAAACTATCAACATCTGCTTTAAATATATCCACAGGCTTGGCCTCCACCATAGTCTGTGGCAGAGCTTTCCACAGATTCACTATTAATTGGTTGAGAAAATTCCTCTGTACTTCTGTTCTAAAAGGACACCCCTCAATTTTGAGGCTGTCCTCTCTAGTTCTGGATACACCCAACATAGGAATCATCCTCTCCACATCCACCTTATCCAGTCCTTTCAACATTTGGTAGGTTTCAATGTGATTGCCCTGCATTCTTCTAAATTCCAGTCAGTATAAGCTCAAAGCTGCCAAGCACTCCTCATATGTTAACCCCTCATTCCCAGAATCATCCTCATGAACTTCCTCTGGACTCTGTTCATTGAGAACACACCCCTTCTGAGATAAGGGGCCCAAAACTGTTAACAATACTCTAAGCATGGCCTGACTAGTGTCTTATAAAGCCTCAGCATGATCTCCCTGCTTTTATGTTCCATTTCCCCTGAAATAAATGCCAACATTGCATATGCCTTCTATACCACAGACTCAACCTGTAAATTAAACTTCTGGGGTCTTGCATAAAGACTCTTAAGTCTCTCTGCACCTCTGATGTTTGAATTTTCTCCCAATTTACATAATAATCTGCACTATTGTTCATTTTTGCCAAAATGAATTATCATACATTTCCCAAAACTACACTCCATTTGCCACTTTTTTTGCCCATTCTTCCAATTTGTCTAAGTTCCTGCTGCAATCGCTTCCTTAGCACTACCTACACCATACAACAGATTTTGTTACAGCTTCCTTCATTAAAAATGAAGCACCAACTTCTCCGATCTTTTCCTCATTCTTGGAATGTTCCCTCTTCTGCACTTTCTTTCAAGTATCCATATCATTATAAAATTGGGATGTTCAGAGCTGGACGTCATACAACAGTGGAAGAATTACTGACTTACAAAGGTTTATCTTGACTTTCTTGCTCTTGTGCCTACTTATGAAGTCCAGTATGCCTTTTATAACTACTTCCTCAACGTGCTCTCTACTTTCAGTAAACTACACATATCAGAATCAGAATCAGAATTTTGATACGCAGAATCAGGTTTACTATTGCTGGCATGTGTCTTGAAATTTGTTAATTTAGCAGTAGCAGTTCAATGAAATACATAATGCGGAAGAGGAAAAAGTAATAATAAATTACAGTATATGTATACTGAATAGATTAAAAATCATGGAAAAGAAACAGAAATAATATATATTCAAAAAGTGAGTTAGTGTTTACGGGTTCAATGTCCATTTAGAAATTGGGTGGCAGAGGGAAAGAAGCTGTTCCTGAATCACTGAGTGTGTGCCTTCAGGCTTCTGTGCCTCCTACCTGATGGTAACAGTGAGAAAAGGGCATGCCCTGGGTGCTGGAGTTCCTTAATAATCACTTAATCACTGCCTTTCTGGAGCACTACACCTTGAAGATGTCCTGAGTTCTGTGTAGGCTCATACCCAAGATGGAGCCAACTAAATTTAGAATCTTTGCAGCCTCTTTCAGTCCTTTTCAGTAGCCCCTCCATACCAGACTGTGAAACAACCTGTCAGAATGCTCTCCCTAGTACATCTATAAAAAGTTTCTGGGTGTATTTGTTGGCATCCCAATTCTCTTCAAACTCCTAATGAAATATAGTGGCTGTCTTGCCTTCTTTATAACTGGATTGATATGTTGGGACCAGGTTAGATCCTCAGAGATCTTGACACCCAAGAACTTGAAACTGTTCATTCTCTCCACTTCTGATCCTACTATGAGGATTGGTATGTGTTCCTTCATCTTACCCTTCCTGAAGTCTACAATCAGTTCTTTTGTCTTACTGACATGGAGTGCCAGGTTGTTGCTGTGGCACCACTCCACTAGCTGGCATACCTCACTCCTGTATGCCCTCTCGTCACCACCTGAGATTCTAACAACAATGGTTGTATCGTCAGCAGATTTGGTAGATGGTATTTGAGCTTTACCTAGCCACATAGTCATGGGTATAGAGAGAGTACAGCAGTGCATTAAGTACACACCCCTGAGGTGCACCAATGTTGATCGTCAGGAAGAGATATTATCACCAATCTGAACAGATTGTGGTATTTTGGTTAGGAAATTGAGGATCCAATTGCAGAAGTAGGTACAGAGGCCCAGGTTCTATAACTTCTCAATCAGGATTATGCATCTGCTAGAGGAGGTCGATAGGTCAAGCTGCATCTGTGGGAGAAGGGAATGTGTTTGTATCAAGACTGAAAGGGGAGAGGCAAGATGGCCAGTATAAATAGCATAAGGGAAGTGGTAAGACAAGAGCCTGAGATGATTTGGCTTCCTGAAGTGGGGTGGAAGATGACAGGAAGATTGCAACAGGCGGGGTGGGGGGTGTAGTTGGAGCTAGGAGATGTTGATGAGTGAATGATGGATGGAGGCAGACAAAGAGAAAAAGGCAAGAAGTAGATGGCACATCTTTTCTCTTGTTTTTCTTCCTTTTACTCTTCGTCTGCACTTTCTGCTGTCAGTCCTGATGCACGGTTTCAACCTGAATCAGCAACAAACCCATTCCCCCTACAGATATGCTCAACATGCTGAGCTTCTCCAGCATATTGCTTGTTGTTTTAAGATTCTAGCATCTGCAGTTTCTCATGTCTCCTAAGCAAATGTATCCCCAAGTCTCTCTGGTGTTATACTCCTAGTGAACTCTAGCTTCTGGTTTGTGTTGCTGCCTATCAAAGCATTGAGACACTCCATTAGAGTGGGTTCAAAATATCAAATACCATCACTTCTCTCAACATCAGATTTTGCTTACATTTAAATGGATCATTCAAATGACTAGTTGGATCACAGCTTGGTAAAATGTTCCCTGTGCACAGGATTGCAAAAGGCTACTGAGGGTTGAAGTCCCAGCCAGCTCAATCTTGGGCAGGATCATCCTCACCATCAAAAACATCCTCAAGAGGTGGTGCCTCAAGAATGCAGTGTCCATCATTAAAGACCCTCACCATCTGGGATGTTTATCATTGCTACCATTGAAGAGGTACAGGGGCCTGAAGACCTATATTAAACAATTCAGAAACAGCTTTTTCCTCTCTGCCATCAGATTTCAGAATGATCCATGAAACATTACCTCACCATTGAACTGAGATGAGCGGAACTGAATATGTCTGGACTCTTTCAATTTTGTGTTTTGCATTCTGTTTTTTCTGCTTGTTTTTTTTTCATTTGCATGATTTTTTTGTGTGTGGGTGTGGTGGGGGGAGGGTGTAGATGATGTTTTTCTATGGATGGGATCCAAGCTTCTTTGTTTCATGGCTGTCTGTGGGAAGATGAATTTCAGGGTTATATATTGTACACATACTTCAATAATAAATGTACTTTAAATCTTTGAATGTTTTATTTGCACTATTTATATATTTTAGTAACTTACAGTTGCCTTATACCCTTGCATGGTACTGCTGCCATAAAACAACAAATAATTATGACATGAATTGGTGATGATAAATCTGATTCTGAATCCCTAAACAAGGAAAGAAAACAGGATAGAAATTTGACTTTAGTCAGAGAGTAATACAGTACCAGACATATTTTATACTCTATGAATGATTGGTGTTGGTTTATTATTGTCACATTGTTCTGCATACTGTTCAACAACTGTTCAAGTCATTACTCAGTGCATTGAGCTAGAATAAGGTAAAGCAATAACATAGCAGAATAAAGTGAAAAAGCTACCAAAAGAGTGCAGTGTAGGTAAACGATATTGGACTCAGTTTTGGAAGGGAGGGTTTGGGTTGAAGATTTGTTCTGTTTCCACTTTTCAGTTCCAGGCTGCAGTAAACCAGCTGAGATTCAAAAAGAAACATTAAAAGCAAAGTACTGTGAATGCTGGAAATCTAATATAAAACATATAACTTTGGAAATCCACAGTTGTTCAGGTAGCATGTGTGCCGAAAGAAACAAAGTTCACATTAGTGACCTTTTCCCAAGTATAAACCATGCAGTTTTTGTGCGATCACTGTTCGATTAAGTCATTTCATTATCAGATGCAGACAGCTGAATGCAGACAAAATAAGTTATCACATGGGGAGCAGCTGGAAGATTAGTGTTAGCAATTCTGTATCAATCCATAGTGGCTTTGTCTAATTTAGCGCAATAATTGCAGTCTTATGATAAATATATCAGGTCATCCACAAAATAAACACTCTGCTGCAAGCCGTAACTGCGGCAACACCAGTAAACGGAGCAGAGAGGATTCCTGCTCATTCAGAACTGAATTATCTCACAAGGTAAGGCCCCTTATGTGTCACTCTCTGTGGTTGAATTGTTGAAGACAGAATGTGCTCCTTGGAGAACACACTGGTGTTATAGGGTTATAGGGGTTAAATAGAGGGAAGCTGTTGCCATTAGTGAATGATTCAAAAAAACAAGGGACACAGCTGTGAGTTTTCAGTGAAAGGGTACGATGAGATGCAGAGAAAAGGCTGTAAAAGCAGCAGATAGTTGAGGCTTAGAACTTGATGCACCATCAATAACTCACTCTGAGACGTAAGGCGAGATATCGGCTTTTATTGACTGAAGAAGGAGCCGGAAGTGAGTGACCATCATACTACATCCTGGAGAATGAGGCAGAGGATCAGACCTCGATCACCTTTATACAGGGGCCAGTGGGAGGAGCCACAGGAGCAGTCAGAAGGGGGCGTGTCCAGACAGGCACATAGTTCACCACATTCACCCCCCCTTTGTTTAAAAGAGTCCCCATGTGGCGAAGTTTCTTACAGGTCAAGTCTATCAGGTGGTCGAATCTGTCGCTGCGATCTACGTAGCACCGGCTGTGATTGCACCAATGCCGGCGACATTGGTAATTGCACAGGGGACGGAGGTTGTGCTGGTTCCAGCTCATGCATGTGCGAGGCACCTGGTATATAAGTGTCATGAGGAGTCTATATGGGGCCTGGTGAGTGCGGTGTCACCTCGGGTACAGGGTTCATAGTTACCGGAGAGTGTTCAGGGTAGTGGTCTGCTGCACCTGCGGGCGCCAGGTCGCGGATGGAGACCGTCCCATCAGGTAAGACCACGTAAGCATACTGGGGGTTCGCATGCAGAAGGTGAACCCTCTCGACCAGCGGGGAGTATTTATTGCTCCTCACATGTTTCCGGAGCAGCACTGGCCCCGGGGACGTCAGCCAAACTGGTAGAGCGGTCCCAGTGACAGACTTCCTGGGAAAAGAGAATAGGAGTTTGTGAGGGGGGGTGGGGCCGCCATCCGACCACCTGGGCCCTCCAAGGGCTCATGCTTGGCTCAATGATCCCCTCCCTGAGCAGCCATTGCACCTCTGACTGAATGACGGCCCTGTCCCCCGCACTGTACCACCTGATTTTAGTCGCCACAGGTTTACAGTCGGGGTCAGGTTGGCGAACAGCGGTAGGGGAGGGACCTTGAGAGTGGAGAGACTGCAAGTGGTGTCGGTAGCGCAGCTGTCGTGCTGGATGGGATGTGTGTGCCGCTGTGTGTGTGTGGTCAGTAGTGATGAAGTCCCACAGAACTGAGGATTCCAGACAGTGAGTGGCGGGAGGGGCCCGTCATATACCATAGTCACACTTTCGAGATGGCTCTGGAAGTCCAGCCCCAGTAGCACAGGTGCGCACAGATTAGGCATGACCAGCAGCTCAAAGTCCCGATATTCTGTGCCTTGCACCACCAATGTCGCTACACAACCCGCCCGGATGTCTGTGGACTGCGACCCAGAAGCCAAATGGATCTTCTGACTTACTGACCGTGTTGCGAGTCCGCAGCGTTGCACTGTGTCCGAGGGAATAAAACTCTTAGTGCTGTTCGTGTCAAACACGCATTTAGTCCTGTGCCCCTCCACCCGGATGTCCATCATGGACCTTGCAAGCTGGTGTGGGGCGCTTTGGTCGAGGGTTACGGTGGCCAGAGTTGAATCGCTGTCGGGGTACCCGGTAAGCATCGGAGGGTCGGGGGCGGGGCATGCTGACGCTGACAAAGATGGCCGCCCACATCCAGGGTACCCGGTAAGCATCGGAGGGTCGGCGGCGGGGCATGCTGACATCGACAAAGATGGCCGCCCACATCCGGGGTACCCGGTAAGCATCGGAGGGTCGGCGGCGGGGCGTGCTGACGTCGACAAAGATGGCTGCCCACATCTGGGCATGCAAGATGGCGGCCCCCATATCTCACTTGCAGCGCTGCACTCCACTCGCAGTTTAGACTTACAGACCTTGGCGAAATGGCCCCACTTTCCGCAGCTGGAGCATGTCGCTTCTCGCGCTGGACAGCGTTTTCGGGGGTGCTTTTTGAGGCCGCAGAAATAACAAAGCACAGGCTTCTGATGGGCCACCACCGTGGTCGGGTTCGGAGAGCTTGTGGAATCGCGACTGGCAGCGGCGATTTCGCTCACGGGAGCTGGTGGTGGTGGGGTCTGAGGCGTCCACGGAACCGGCAGGGAATCACGTGACTGGACAGCGTCGGCGTAGTGCAGCGCAGCTTCCAGAGCATTGGCCATCTCGATCGCCGAGCGTAAGGTAAGATCGGAGTGTTCCAGCAGTCGCTGGCGCATGTACACTGACCTCAGTCCCGTCACAAAGGTGTCTCGTACTAGCAGCTCCGCATGTTGTTCTGCCGTGAGCATCTTGCAGTCACAAGCTTGGACGAGTGTCTGTAGTGCTCGGAGAAACTCGGCGCTTGATTCTCCAGGCTGCTGTCACCGGGTAGCTAAACGATGTTTTGCGTAGACAGTGTTCACCGGCCGCAGGTACTGTCTTTTGAGGGCGTCCAGTGCCCCTTCGTAGGTCGGCAGGTCCCGGATAATGGTATAAACTTTTGGGGCGACCCTCGAGAGGAGAATTCTGTACATAACAGCAGGGTCAGTCGCACGAAGCTCCGCCAAGTATGATTGGAAGCATGCAAGCCAGTGTTCAAAAGCGAAAGCTGCTTCAGGGTCTTGAGGGTCCAAATCCAACCTTTCCAGACGTAAAACGGTTTCCATGTTTTAAAACTTTCAGTCAATAAAATTGATGCGCCACCAATAACTCACTCTGAGACATAAGGCGAGATATCGGCTTTTATTGACTGAAGAAGGAACCAGCAGTGAGTGACCATCATACTACATCCTGGAGAATGAGGCAGAGGATCAGACCTCGATCGCCTTTATACAGGGGCCTGTGGGAGGAGCCACAGGAGCAGTCAGAAGGGGGCGTGTCCAGACAGGCACATAGTTCACCACAGAACTCACAACCTGAAGCTGTAAGGCAGCCAGAAACAATCAAAGCTTTCAAAGTCGAAGTCAAAGTTCAGAAGATTATCGTGTGCACAGGTGCAATGCAAAAGCTTACCTGCAGCAGCTTCGCATCATCAGATACACAGCATTCACAAGTAAAGCTTAAATTATACATAAATTATGTGCAAAACCTACAAGAGAAACAAAATTAGAGCAGCAAAAAATGAAGTCCATTGTAATGCAAAGTGTTCAAAGTGGTCATCATGTTGCTATACTGAAGTAGTCATTAAGGTTGACCTGGTTTGTTCGAACAAAATGTTTGGAGGGAAGACACTGTTTTCTAGGCTAGTGACTCTGGGTTTCGGTACCTCCTGATTGATGGTAGAGTCGAGAAGATGGCATGGCCTAGTTGGTAGGGTTTTTTTCAAAAGGGAATTGGATGAGCATGAGTTCTAGGTGTGGTATGTTTGTGGTACATTGTGGTGCTCCATTCATCATGACCTCTCAGATCTTCAGTCAGAACACTCACAGGTACATATCCTTGTTCTATAAGGAAATCTGCTTGGATAGGAAACGTGGTGTTAACTTTTTCTCTTTGTCAGTGCTCCCCCAGCAGTGTATCGCCCACCCTTCAATGTGAGGAGTCTGCCCACGAGCATTGGAGTTGTGCAGGCTGGTGTTTCACTCAATGCTGAAACGTGGGAAACAAGGTCAACTGGTAGGTCTGCCTGTCGATGAGGACTAACAGCATCTGCTCCCTGTGTAGAGACTACGCCAGATCCATGGTCTCCCTCTTCATCTCCAATTAGATGTGATGGAGTTTGTTGTCTCACATTTCCTTGGCTCCACCCAAGCCAGAGACTTTCCTGGTGACATGCTTGATAGTGCTCACTGGTCTTTGAGTTTGTTAACATTGAAACATAAAAACATTACCCTTTGAGCAATCTCCAGATGTTCTCCACATGGTTTCTCTGCTGAAACATAACTAGAGGAAATGGAATTGGATGTGGAATTAGTTTTATTGTCAATGTATAGTGAAAGCCTGTCTTACATACTGCTCATAGAGATTAAACGATTACACAGTATTTTGAGAAAGTACAAGGTAAAACAATACCAGACGAAAATCCCTTCTCATGGAGTTGTAGAATACATCATGGAAACAGTGCCTTTGGTTCAACTCATCCATGCCAACCAAGGTGCTCGTCTCTTTTGCCTGCCTTTGGTCTGTAATCTAGAGTTACTGGATTCCATGGCTTCCTGTAGAGTGTGGTGGAATCTACTGTCTCCCTACTCTTTGTCCAGCTGAGCACTTGTGCTCATCCTGGAGATCTCTCTCCAGCAATTGGCCAGCAGGGGGCAATAAGAGAAACAGTATGAGCTGGGTTTTCTGTCAAAACATGGTGACACAACAATGCCCCATTCTCACCATCCTGTCCAATTGACAGACATGAGCACACATCTCAATGCAGAATAGCTGTAATCCTCACCCAAATACGAACAGTGCAACATAAGATGTCCCCTGAACTCCTGGCAGTGACATCGAGGAGCAACTGAGAAGGTTCATGTTTGTGCCAGGTTCATAGCACAGTGACATGCAGGACAGCTGTTTCTCAACAAATTCCCTGTCACAAAATCACTGTCAATACATGGTTAATTCCCAGAATGGCGGGACTGTCATATGTTGAAAGATTGGAGTGACTGGGCTTGTATACACTGGAATTTAGGATAAGAGGGGATTTGATTGAAACATATAAGATTATTAAGGGATTGGACACGCCAGAGGCAGGAAGCATGTTCCCGCTAATGGGTGAGTCCAGAACTAGAGGCCACAGTTTAAAAATAAGGGGTAGGCCATTTAGAACAGAGATTCGGAAAAACTTTTTCACCCAGGGAGTGGTGGATATGTGGAATGCTCTGCCCCAGAAGGCAGTGGAGGCCAAGTCTCTGGATGCATTCAAGAGAGAGTTAGATAGAGCTCTTATAGATAGCGTGGTCAAGGGATATGTGGAGAGGGCAGGAACAGGGTACTGATTGTGTATGATCAGCCATGATCACAGTGAATGGTGGTGCTGGCTAGAAGGGCCAAATGGCCTACTCCTGCACCTACTGTCTATTGTCTATAATACACACATTTGTATGATGTTCATTATAACCTCTTTCTGCTTGATTCTCTTGGTGTTCTCTCTTTGGGGAATGCATACAAACAGCAAAGTAAAGTACTAAAGTAATTAATGGTTTACAGAGAAATGGGCCTTATACATAAGGCTGTTTTTCTAGGAATTGAATGCCTCGTCCAACATTATCAGAATTTGTAGTGTTACATGATGGGAAGACTGGAATTGTGAATGATTCCTGATTATAATTGACCTTGTTCGTTTCCATAACTGGCTGCAGTCACCAGCTGTGATGAGGTGAGTAGGTATGCTAACACAGGTGAATGTTCCTACAGTGGTCGGAACTGTGGTGCCTCACAGACCAGTGATCCAGGTTCAAATCTGATCTCCAGTTCTGTCTATGGAGACATAAGACACTTCAGACGCTAGAAATCTGGAGCAATAGACAAAGTGCTAGAAAGGAACTCATCGGGTCAGACAATATCTGTGGAGAGGTTTCAGGTCAAAGCATCGTTTTGTGGCAATAATACTGTGGAAGGCAAAAAAAAAATCATTGAAACTTACAAACTAAATAAATAGTGCAAAAAGTGGAAAACCGAGGTAGTGGTCATGGGTTCCAGGACCATTTAAAAATCCGATGGCAGAGGGGAAGGAGCTGCTTCTCAATCATTGACTGTAGCTCGCAGGCTCCTGTATCTCCTGCTCACTGGTAGTAATGAGAAGAGGTGATATCCCAGACGATGAGGCTCGTTAGTGATGGATGCTGCTGTCTTGAGTCATCGCCTCTTAAAGCTTTCCTTAAGTGGTGGGGAGGGTTATGTCAGTGATGGAGCTGGTTGAGTCTATAACCCTCTGCATCCTCTCCTGATGAGGAGATGATGGTGTTGTATGGACCGATTATAGACCTATTCAGGGTGTCTTCTCCATGGATTGTCACCTCGTTGTGGTGGAGAAATTTGTATGGTCCTGAGATCCTGAGAACGAGGCTGTCTGAAGCTATACTCCTGGTAGGATCACCCATGGCGGTAAGGTCGAGGGTGAGGTCCTGACAAAGAACAATCCAACCAAGACCTCAACGGTGGAACCGGTGGACACAGATACTTCAAACTCAATGGTTGTGAAGGCGAATGAAAGCTGCAACAAATCCATCAGCTTCAATCGTCATGGTTTCCATGCCATTGGAATCAGTTGGCTGATTTGTGAGGTACCATGTACCATGTACTTCTTGGAGTGCAACATCAAGTACACCTTAAACAAATACATGCACAAGCGTCTTCGCTCTGTGATACATCAACGGAATGAAAACCATCACCCCTGACCTTGAGGGATAGCCATGACGACGATGATTCCAGGTGTGGGCAAATTACAGCAAGTCCAGGTCTTTCTGAAGTAGGAGGTTAATTTTAACTGAGGAGCAATTTCCAGCATAGTTAATTGGACGTAGGCTCTGGAGTAATCTTCCTTCCTACTCTCAACTTCTCCTTCTCTCACTCCCACTTCTATGTTTTCTCTTTCATAATCTTCTCCCATCCAATCTCCTTCTTTTTCTCATTCCCAACTTCTCTTACTTCCTCCCATCCTTCATTCCATTTCCTATTGCTTAAAATGTCAATGCTATTTTACTTTAGCAAGATCATCCTATCATAGGATGTCTATCATAGACTCAGAGAGTAAAAAAGTATGGAAACAGAACATTTAATCAATCTTCTCATACTAGCTAATATGTCCACCCAGGCTAATGTCATTTGCCGGCATTTGGACTACATCCCTCTAAACCAGTGGTTCCTAACCTTTTTATGCCATGGATCCCTACCGTTAACTGAGGGGTTGGAACACCTGATCTATAACTTTACTATATATTTACCTGTCCTAAACTGAATTAAATGCTATTGTTATACCTGCTTCAAATATTTCTTTTAGCATATTGTTCCATATACTTATGACTTTCTGCATGAAAATGTTGGTCATCAGTATTTTTTAAAATAGTTTCCCTTGCATGTCTGAACGAGGGGAATGGACACCCAGCCACTGAAAGAAGCAGAGGAGAAAGAAGTGGGACTCTTGTTTAAATCCAAGTTGAAGTTACTTAACCCTAATGAAATGAGGATGTTTAGAAAACAAAGGCAGAAAACCTCCTTGTGATTAGCATTCCCATTGGCCCAAGCTACTTACTGTAGCAACCATGATGCAGAACCTATTTCCACCGGCAAAGGCAATTTTCTATTTGTTGAGTCTTGGAGAAAAGTGACCATTCAGTTCAATAGGTAAATAGGAATGCTTTTCTTCACTTGAGAGACTTTGCAAATCTTACTCCAGTTCTCTCTCCCCTTCAATATCCAGCTTCTTCAGCTAACTCTCTAATTACCTTCTGAAGCATTCAGGGACAGTGCTTCAACAATAGCTTTTGGCAGTGAATTTGACATTCTAACCTCCCTCTGAGCAAATGCATTTTTATAACTTCCTGACTCCTATTGTGATTATTTTACATCTGCGCCTGCTGACGACCATCTCGTCAACAAATGAAAACATTCTGATCTCTGGTAGGTCACCCTGAGCCATTGCAGCTGTAAAATAAAATGCTTGGATTTCTCAAGAATCCCTTTTTTCCTTTTAGTCTGTGACATCTCAGTGAATCTTTAGCACACTTGGCTGAACAATTTCATATCTTTGTTGGAGTGAAAGGCCAAATGTGTACATAATACTAAAATATATGTATATGTAGGGATTATCCCAATGGGTAGTTAGATTGGATGCTTGCATAATGATACAGAAACCCGCATTTATAAAAAATGCAAAGAGAAGCCATTTAAGATCATATCTAGCCCTTTAAGTTTGCTTATTTATTTAAAATAATTGTAGTGGATACCTTGACCTTAATCTTGATGTCTTTATGAGTCCAAAATTGAAAAAGCTGGAAGGACTCACCAGGTCAGGCAGCATCTATGGAGGAAAATAGACAGTTGATGTTTTCATTGAAGATTCTTCATTTCAGTCCAGGTAAGGCTTTTTCCCAGGGCTGAAATGGCTGCCACAAGTGGGCACAGGTTTAAGGTGCTGGGGAGCAGGTAAAGAGGAGATGTCGGGGGTTAAGTTTTTTTATGCAGAGAGTAGTGAATGCGTGGAATGGGCTGTCAGCAAAGGCGGAAGAGGCAGATAAAATAGAATCTTTTAAGAGACTTTTGGATAGGTACATGGAGTTTAGAAAAATAGAGGGCCATAGGTAACTGATGCACCATCAATAACTCACGGAGACGTGAGTTAAGGTAGGCTTTTATTGGCTGGGAGAAAGCACAAGCAGCAAGCGACCACCACACAACATCCTGGAGACTGAGGAAGGAGCAGTGCCTCCAATCGCCTTTATATCTGGGTCTGTGGGAGGAGCCACAGGAGCAGTCAGCGGGGGGAGGGGGGGGGGTGTCCAGACAGGTATATGTAGTTCACCACAGTAACCCTAGTAATTTCTAAGTAAAGGACATGTTTGGCACAACTTTGTGGGCTGAAGGGCTTGTATTGTGCTGTAGGTTTTCTATGTTTTCTATGTTTCTTTGAATGGTTTCAACCCAACATATAACTGTCCATTTCCCTCCATAGATGCTGCTTGACCAGATGAGTTCCTTCAGCAATTCTGTGTTGCTCCAAGGTCCAGCATCTACAGTATCTTGTCCCTCAATTAATCTTAGAGATGTTTACTAAATAGTTCTTCTTTGTCTTGTCTGCAGAGAGTTCAAGTTCATTGTCAAGTGCACATATAAGGTAAGGTACAGCTGCAATGAAAACTTTACTTACAGCAGCATCACAACTTGTAGGTTCAGACAACACACAAAATATAAATTATACATAAAATTAGACCAGTGAAAATAATTGTCTAAAATCAGACTTTACAGAAAAAGAGCATAATCAGAAACAGGTCAATGCTTTGAAGAGGTGTTAATCATGTTCCCTTACTTTTTTAAAATTTATTTATTAAATTTTAGAAAATTACAAAGAATAAATGTGATGACAAAATAGTGAGAAAAATAATATTAACCCTCCCCCCCCCTTAACCCTTATCTAAAGAAAGAAAAAAAAGAAGAGAAAGATTGCCTGGATATCGGAGGATCCCCACATGCTCCATGGAGTTCAAAATAATTTTAATATTTATTTTTACTTTCCCCAATTACTTCATAATTTTATCTTCAAAGGACCTATGTATTTAATCCTATCTTTTGTAAGTATGGGAGCCAAATTTTCAGAAATATATCATAATCATTTCTTAGATTATGTGTAATTTTTTCAAGTGGAATACAACTATGTATTTCATTATTCCAACAATCCATAGTTAAATATAAATCAGATTTCCAAGTAACTGCGATAACTTTTTTGGCTACTGCCAATGCAATTTTTATAAATTTTTTCTGATACTTATTCAATTTAAGTTTCGGTATTGTCCCTTCAATGTCTCCTAATAAAAGTAATACTGGACTATGTGGGAGTTGTACTCCAGTAATATGTTCCAATAAAAGTCTTAGATTTATCCAAAATGGTTGAATTTTAAAACAAGACCAAGTAGAATGTAAAGAAGTACCAATTTTTTGGTCACATCAAAAACATTAGTCAGACATATTTGAATTTACTTATTTATTTTCTGTGGTGTTATATATAATTGATGTAAAAAATTATATTGTATTAATCTAAGTCAAACATTTATTGTATTTCTCATACTATCAGAATATAATCTTGACCAGTTTTTTCCATCAATTTTAACATTCAAATCAGATTCCCATTTTTGTCTTGATTTATGAATTCCTGGTTTAATTGTCTGTTTTTGAGTCAAATTATACATACAAGATGTAATTTTTTTAATTTTTCCTTTTTGAATTAATATTTCTATTTCACTAGGTTTTGGCATCAACATTGTTTGTCCCAGCTTTTCTCGTAAATATGCCTTTAATTGAAAATAACAGAAAAGAGTGTTATTTGATATTTTATATTTATTTTTAAATTGATCAAATGACATCATTATACCTCCTTCAAAACAATCACCTATATATTTAATCCCCTTTTGGAGCCAATTATGTGTAAGTTTATTATCCATTGTAAAAGAAATAAGAGTATTTTGAATTAAAGTTCTTTGTGCTGATAAAGATTTCTTTATCTCATCGTCCATATTCACTTTATTCCATAAATCAATCAACTGTCTTAATATAGGAGATTTTTTTTTCCTGTCTCCATTTGGATTCCCATTTATATATATAAAATCTTCTGGTATGTTTTCTCCTATCTTATCTAATTCTATTCTAATCCATGCCGATTTCTCTTCATCAAAAAAAGATGCAATAAATCTAAGTTGATTTGCTTTATAATAATTCTTAAAATTTGGAAGTTGTAACCCTCCTGAATCAAATTTACATGTCAATTTTTCCAATGATGTTCTTGACATCTTTCCTTTCCAAAGAAATTTCCTTACATATTTATTCAGTTCTTGAAAAAACTTCTGAGGTAATTGTATTGGTAAAGTTTGGAATAAATATTGCAATCTAGGAATTATATTCATTTTTACAGCATTAACTTTACCTATTAATGTTATTGGTAACATCATCCATTTATCAACATCCTCTTTTATTTTTTTAATAATGGCAAATAATTTTGTTTATATAATTTTTTATATAATTATCAACTTTAATACGTAAATATTTTACCCATTTATTGACCATCGAAATTGAGTTACTAATCAACATTGATTATACTTTCCTTTGGTAAGGGGTAAAATTTCACTTTTATCCCAATTTTATTTTATACCCTGATACTTTCCCATATTCTTCCAATCTAAAACATAATCTTTGCAAAGATTGCAATGGGTTTGCTAAATAAATTAAAACATCATCAGCAAATAAATTAATCTTATATTCTTCTTGATTAACTCTAAAGCCCCCAATGTCTGAATCTGTTCTAATTAACTCAGCTAATGGTTCCATTGCCAATACAAATAAAACAGGTGATAATGGGTTGCCTTGTCTAGTTGACCTCATTAAGCAAAATGGTGTTGAAATCTGACCATTTGTAACTACTTTAGCTTGAGGATTAGTATTTATGTTTTTAATCCATTGTATAAAAGATTTTCCTAACTCATATTTTTCCAATACCTTAAATAAAAAATCCCATTCCAATCTATCAAATGTTTTTTCTGCATCCAAAGCAACTGCCACACTCATTTCCTCTCTTTTTTGTGCCAAATGTATTATACTAAGTAACCGGGTTATATTATCCATTGATTGTCTGGTTTTAATAAAACCTGGTTGATCCATATGTATTAATTTTGGTAAATATTTAGATATTCTATTTGATAAAATTTTTGCTATTATTTTATAATCTGTATTCAACAAAGAAATAGGCCTATATGATGTTGGTTTTAAAGGATCTCTATCATTTTTTGGCAATACAGTTATGATCGCTGTTAAAAAAGATTGTGGGAGTTTATGCGTTCTTTCCACTTGGTATATTAATTCCATAAAAGGAGGAATTAATAAATCTTTAAATTTTTTTATAAAATTCAGGAGGAAAACCATCTTCTCCTGGGGATTTATTACTCTGAAGTGATCCTAAAGCTTCTTCAACCTCTTTTAATGTAAAGGGCATATCTAATCCTTTCTGTTCTTCCAAATTTAATTTTGGAAGGGTTATTTGTGCTAAAAATTTATCTATCTCCGCAATCTTATTTTGTGATTCTGATTGATATAGTTCAGAATAATTTTTTTTCAAAGATTCATTAATTTCTAAAGGTTTATATGTAACCTTATTTACACTTGTTCTAAAATTGCATTTATTGTTTTAGAAGCCTGTTCTGTTTTCAACTGCACATCAAGAATATTATGTGATCTTTCACCTAATTCGTAATATTTCTGTTTAGTTCTCATAATTACTTTTTCTGTACGATATGTCTGGAGTGGATTATATTGTAGTTTTTTATTAACAAGTTGTCTTCATTTTTCTTCTGTCATATATCTTTGAGATTCTTTTTCTAACTTTATGATATCTTTTTCCAATTGATCTATTTCTGCCATGTATTCCTTTTTAATTTTAGATGTATAACTTATAATCTGACCCCTTAAATATGCTTTCATTGCTTCCCATAATATAATTTTATCCTCAACTGAATGTAAATTTGTATCCAAAAAAAATTGAATCTGGTTTTTCATAACATCACAAAAATCTTGATGTTTTAATAAAATTGAATTAAATCTCCACCTATAAATCAATTCCTCCTTATCCATCATTATCATTGTCATTATCAAGGGGGAATGATCTGACAGTATTCTTGTTTTATATTCCACACTTTTCACTCTATCTTGAAAATTTTTGATAATTAAAAAAAATTAATCCTTGAGTAAGTTTTATGTCTATTTGAATAAAATGAATAATCTCTTTCTCTTGGATTAATTTTTCTCCATATATCAATCAAGTTTAAGTCTTTCATTAATGATAAAGTTAGTTTTAATACTTTTGATTTTGTAGCAACTTTAGTTGACCTATCCAAAACTGGATCTAAACAAAAATTAAAATCTCCACCTATTAATATTTTATCATGTGCATCAGCCAAGTTCAAAAAAACTTCTTGTATGAATTTTGCATCATTTTCATTTGGTGCATAAATGTTCATAAAAGTCCATAGTTCTGAAAAAAATTTGACAATGTATAATCACATATCTCCCCACAGAATCAATTATTACATTTTGTATTTTAATTGGTAAAGATTTATTAACCAAAATTGCAACTCCTCTCGATTTTGAATTAAATGCTGCAATGACATTTCCAACCCAATCCCTCTTTAATTTCTTATGTTCTGTTTCTGTTAAATGTGTTTCTTGTAAAAAAGCTATATCTCCTTTAATTTTCTTAATATATGTTAAAACTCTTTTTCTTTTCACAGGTCCATTAATTCCATTAACATTAAGTAAATTAATCATTCATAATACCTTGGGAACTCTATAAAATTCTCCATGTTGCTATGAGTTTCTCCCCAACCATCCAGGCAAAAACAAAGAAAAATAGAAGAAAGATAACTAATATATAAGAAAAAAAAACAAAGTACCCCCCCACTAATGTTGCGAATAAAAAGAACACAACATTACCCCTCCATTTTACGGGTCATGGCAATTGCCATGATTGTACACTTGAAACTCGCAGCCATCGATCAGGAGCTCCTCCAGCTCCCCCGCAAAAAAAAAGGAAAAAGAAAATATATTAGTGAAGAAAAAAAAGAAAATAATTAATGTCTCTACTCCCAATTAACACTCCTCAACTATTTTTTTTTATAAATGTCCATCAAGTCCAACCTTGTTTCACTCTTCATCATTAGTCTATTTCATTTCTATAATTCTTTACTCCTCTTCATGGACATCAGGTAATTCTTGTACAAAATTCTCCGCTTTCCGGTAGTCAACGAAAAATCTTCTTTCTTCGTTATCCAGGAAAATTATCAATTTTGCTGAGTAGCTCAATAAAAATTTATAGCCCTTTTCCCATAAAGATTTTTCACTGGATTAAATTCCTTCACGTGACCCCCTCCCCCCCCCCCCCATGTTCCCTTACTGAGGTAGGATTCAAGTTGTGCAGTTCAAGAAACTGACTGTTGTAGGAAAATATCTATTCCTGAACCTTGTGCTGTGGGTCTTGGGGCTTCTGTTCCTCCTCAGTAGTAGCTGCAAGAAGATGGCATGGCCCAGATAATGGGATCTTTAATGAGAGACGCTGCCTTTCTGAGGCAGTGGTTTCTGCAGATCTCTCAAGTTGATAGACCAGGTTGCTGATCGCATCGTGTTGCAATCCTGCCCACTGGAGTTGCCATACTCAGACACCATCTTTGAGTGAAGATACTGGCCCTTCCCTCCCTCTGAGACTGTGAACCCTCCTTCTAGACCTTCCTCTGCTTCTAGGTGAAAAATTCATCCCAGGAGTAATCCCAGAGCTTATGAAGCTCTGCCAGAGTTTGTATATATCCTGCTCCTGAGATTTGTGTTATACTTTGAAACTCAAGTGAATACTGAGACTCTTCTCAGATGACAATTCTGTTATCCAAGGAATCAGCCTCGTCAACCTTCGGTACATTCCAACAATAAGTTCTTTGATGCAAAGTTTTATAGATGTGTGGTAGAGACAATACTCACTAGGAAGAATAATGTGAGCTGCCTTAATGACTATGGCCCATTGGCATTCATATCTACAGTGATGAAATGCTTTGAGAGGTTGATCATGACTAGACTGAACTCCCGCCTCAGCAAGGACCTGGACCCACTGCAATTTGCCTATTGCCACAGTAAAACAATGGCAAGTGCAATCTCAATGGCTCGTCACACGGCCTTAGACCTCCTGGACAACACAAACACCTACACCTAAATGTTGCTCAACATTTAACAGTATCATTGTCACAATCCTGATGGATAAGTTCCAGAACCTGGGCCTCTGTACCTCCCTCTGCAAGTGGATCCTTGACTTCCTAACTGGAAGATCACAATCTGAGCAGATTGGTGATAACATATTGTCCTTGCCAATGATCAGCATTAATTCACCTCAGGGGTGTGTGCTTAGCCCACTGCTCTACTCTCTCTATACCCATGACTGTGTGGCTAAGCATAGCTCAAATATCAACTAGAAATTTGCGGATGATACAACCATTGTTGGTAGAATCTCAGATGGAGATGGCATGGCGTACAGGAGCAAGATATATCAACTAGTGGAGTGGTGTTGCAGGAACAACCTTACACTCAACGTCAGTAAGACAAAAGAGCTGATTGTGGACGTCAGGAAGGGTAAGATGAAGAAACACATACAAGTCCTTATAGAGGGATCAGAAGTGGAGAGAGTGAGTAGATTCAAGTTACTGGTGTCAAGATCTCTGACAACCTAACCTAGTCCCAACATATTGATTCAGCTATAAAGAAGGCAAGACAGTGACTATATTTCATTACGAGTTTGAAGAGATTTGGTATGTCAACAAAAACTTCTATAGTTGTACTGTGAAGAGAATTCTGACAGCCTGCATCACTGTCTGGCATTGGGGGAGGGGTGGGGGTGCTGCTGTACAGGACTGAAAGTAGCTGCAGAGGGTTGTAAATTTAGTCAGCTCCAACTTAAGTACTAGCCGACAAAGTATCTAGGACACCTTCAAAGAGCGGTGTCTCAGAAAGGCAACGTCCATTATAAAGCCAGCACCCCCAGCACCCAGGGCATGCCCTTTTCTCACTGTTGCATCAGGCAGGAGGTACAGAAGCCTGAAGGCACACACTGAGTGATTTAAAAACAGCTTCTTCCAATTCCTAAATAGACATTGAACCCTCAAACACTAGCTCATTTTTAAAATATGTTTTATTTCTGTTTTAGCATGATTTTAACCTATTCAATATACAAATACCATAATTGATTTACTTATTTATTTATTTTTACTTTTAAAAAATTCTATATTATGTATCACGACACATGCCAGTGATAATAAACCTGATTCTGATTCTGGTGGCATCACTGTCTGGTATGGAGGCTCCAATGCACAGGACAGAAGGAGGCTACAAAGTGTTGTAGACTCATCCAGGTCCATTACAGGCACAATCCTCCTCATCTCAAGGGCATGTTTAAAAGACAGTACCTCAAGAAGGCAGGATTAGGGACCCTCAATATCCTGGACATGCCCATATCTCATTGCTGCCAATAGGGAGAAGATACTGGAGTCTGAAGATCCACACTCAATAATTCAGAAATAACTTCTCTTATTTGTCATCAGATTTTTGAACAATCTATGAACTCAAGAACTGTACCTCATTTCTTTTCCTCTTTACGCTATTTATTTAAGACCATATGATATAGGAACAGAGTTAGGCAAATTAGGTATGCTGATATGAGTTCAGTGGCGCAGGAACAAGCAGAAGAAATGGGTCTAAATAGACAAGCATGTTTGTGGATCTTGGGTGGGAAGTAGAAATGGAAGGTGTGGGGTGTGCGAACTATGAGTTTGGTCGCAGTGGACGGGTGATCCCCAGACCTAATAAGGTCAGTGATGGTGTGGAAAACAATGGCCTGGTGTTCCTTAGTGGGATTCTGTTTGAGGGATAAGTAAGAGGAAGTGTCTGAAAGATGTTTCTGGGCCTTGGCAAGGTAGAGGTCAGTCTGCTAGACTATTACAGCACACCCTTTATCTGTGGGCTTGATGGTGAAGTTAGGATTAGTGTGGAGGGAGTGGAGAGCAGAGCATTCGGGAGGGGTGGAGGTTAGTATTGGAGAGAGGAGTGCTGAAGTCAGCAGTTGGCAATGAAAAGATCCGGAGCAGGCAGAAGACCAGAGCGGGGTGTCGAGGAAGAGGAGTGCTGAAGATCTATTCTTCTGACTATGGAATCTCCTATCAACATTGCAGTCTCCTTCACCACTATTCTCTTCTGTACTACACTACCAGACTCAGTCATTGTCCCCCCCCCCCCCCCCCGGTAGGTCTCGTCCCACTCAACAGTATCCTAATACATTATTGAGGGAAACAGCCATAGGGGTACTCTGCACTGGCTGCCCATTACTGTTCCTTCTCTTGACAGTCACTCAGTTATCTGCCTCCTGCAACCTAGGGGTGATTATGTCTCTGTAGCTTTGATTTATCATTTTCTCAATCTCCCGTATGGGCTGAAGGTCATCAAGCTTCAGCAACAGTTCATAAGCACGTTCTGTTTAGCGTTGCAGCTCGGCAGACCTGGTGCCGAAATGGTTATCTGGGAGTCTAGCACTTCTACATCACACAGACAGAGCAAAACCTGCTCCTGGAGTAATTCTTACTGCACTATGTCCAAACAGACAAAGAAGGAAGAATAAAGAAGAAAAAGAAAGTTACAAGATATCAACCTTATCCAAGCCTGATCTTGCTGAAGCCTGATGAACCAAAGCCTGGCCACTCTAACACAGGTCCACGCTCAACCATGGCCACTGTGTTTGATGCTCTCTTACTTTTATTCACCTTTTCTAATGAATCCTGCTCACTGATTGGGCTCAGTCATGTTAAAAAAAACTGCCGCCAAGTCTGTCATTTCAATCTTCAGTGAAAACCCAAGTGAAAATGGAATTCCCTTCTCTTGCTCCTGCTCACTGTTCGGGCTCAGTAATGTATAGTAATTTTATACCTACACTATACCAGTGCTAAAGAACAGCAAATTTCGCATCATACATGACTGAGGTAATAAAACTGATTCCGGTTCTGAAATATATTGTTTGCTTCCTTCATAACAAAGAACAAACCTACACACAATATCCCAGATACGGTCTTCCCAATATCCTTTGTAAGATTTCCTTTCTTCTTTGTTTCAGACTTCTTGCAAAGAACACCAATCTACTTTTACCCTCCAAGTGCTTGTGGTACCCGGAGTGCACTTTGTCACTTCAAATCACAACTACAGCAGTGCTGAAATTCAGCTAATTAAATCAGCCTTTACCATTAGCAATGCTGAATAATCTGCTAGGTTACTGATAACAAAATACCAACTGCTATCCTTATTTCCTTTTCGGAAGGAAATGTGTCATTGTTACCTGTTGTGGCCGACACATGTTTCCTGGATCAAACTGATGGCTTTAAAAAAAACACTCAATTCAAGTATCATCAAGATAGAGAGTGATTGTAAGCTCTGCCAACAACACCTGTGAATGATGTATTTTATTTAGTATTCTTAATTGCATTATCACCATCATCTTTCTTATTTATTTAAATTGGTTTCAATGGATTTGCTTTTAATGTGAATGTGTTTTTAGTCACTTAAGTGAAAAATAATACCTCTTAACATTAGTAATTTTAATTTTCTCATGTAACACAAATTTGTGGATGCGGATTCATCCAATGACCTTGATCACACCAACAGCTCTACTGCTTCATCTCTTGCCAAAGCTATTATATTAAGGCCACATATTTGCTTCCCTAAAGGAAATTGGTGAAGCAGTTGGAATTTAAAAAAAAAATAACTTGGCAGATTCTTAATCATCAGTCTGAGGACTGATTTAATCAACTGAATTTCATGTTCTTGTGGTTGAATCTGACCCAAAAAGCAAGCATGCAGGTGCAGTAAGTACTTAGAAAGGCAAATGGTGTGTTGTTCTTTATTACAAGAAGTTTTAGCAGCACAGGTGTCTTGCTGCCATTACACTGTGGTTGGTGTGATCAAATATGGAGAATGATACCCACTTCTGGTCTTCCAATCAAAGAATGGGTATACTTGACATAGATGGAGTGTGACAAGTTTTCACCGGACTGATTCCTGCAATCACAGTGATGTTCCTGAGGAGAGATTGGGCCAATAAGGTTGTGTTCACAAGATTTTGGAAGAATGCAAGTGTATTTCACTCCGGCTGCTTCTGCAGAGATGGCCTTTACTGTGGCATGAGCTATGCCAATGTATTTTTTGAGTTAAGCTTCACATGGTGAACTGTCACAAATTCCACTCTGGTAGACATATTGTGGCACAGGGATGGGTATCCAGAGAACTCAACACAACAGAAGGTTATTTCTGTTTCTCAAATGCATTATTTAATAATTCTCCAATATGCATTTCTCTGTACTCAAGATAGTGGATTTACACTCCCCTACAACCTTTAAGGTTCCTTGTTTACTTCTCAATGTAGCATTGTCAGCATATAAACTCAGCAGGACATTACTTCCTTCTTGTCTCAATTCAAGAGACTCCCTCACACTCTTTGGTTTCTCAATTCTCAAACATTCCCATTATATATTTTCTGTTATATTTCTTAAATTCTTGGTGATATAATATTTTTATCTTATCTATGTAACCAGGTGACCATCAAATGCTATGCACTTTCGTTAAATAGTGTACTCAGGCATCTATCTGTGTAGTGCTAGAATAGTTGTCTGTGCCTTTAAGTGGAGGTGGTGACATTATTCTGCACACGGGGGATAGTGAGGAGACCATTTTGTTTTCTGCGGCAGAAGCTGTTGGGGAGTTGGAATCAAGTTCCCCAGAGGTATTGTGCTTGGTGAGGAAAGGTGAGCATTAATTTACAGTATCCATGTGAATTTGTTTATGCTTTTTGGCAAATCAAGAATATCAGTAATTTGACATGTTTTATATGTGGCTGCTTTAGATATTCATGAGTAAAGAACTCGACGCTGGATAGCGTGGCTTGCAAAGTTCCTCACCAACCAAGTAGGTCAGTCTTCCTGTAAATTAACTAACAGGCAATATCATGTAAAAGTTGTGCCAAAGTGTACCTTTGACTAACTTTATTGTATTGTGACTGATTGTGCATGTAACAGCGTAACATGAATGTTTAGTCTGTGTTCGGGGGTTCAGCACGTGTGTACTAAAAGGTAGTAGACTTCTTAGATGAGGTGTATTTGCTTACATTTTTCGCTGCTTTGTATAAGATACAGGGTTGGGGGGATTCTAATGTTGTTTGTATTGTGTTTGTTCAGAATTGCCATGACTGTATTAGTACTGTATTAGGTCTGTTCGATTTTCTTTGTATTTTTATACTGTGTACACAATTGGTTGAGACACAAGTGTGTGGATCAAAGGTTAAATGGAGATTGTAATGGCAGGACTTGATTGTAAAGTCATTTGTTTTGCTTTAAGACCCTCTTCTGGCACTGAAACATCTAAAACAGATAAAGGAATTAAATCCTGAACAATTAGTTGTTGTCCTGAGGGTGTACTTTTCCTCCAGGCTACAACACTTATATTTTATTCAGGCAATGACTTGCTTAAAAGCCATTTACACTAAATGTGTTGGTGTCTAATCAAGAATATCTGAGTTTGTGAGATCTGTCTAATCCAATTAACTCTATGCTTCATCAGGGATGTTGTGATCAAACCTCATAGTACAATACCTAGCAATAATATAGCAAGACCATTTGGTGTGAATGAACATACACATTTGGACAGGGGCAGGATGATCAGTTTCTGAAGCCTGCTACACCATTCAATGACATCATAGCTGATCTCTCTGTAATTTCAACATCTGCAGTCACCTATTTGCTGACCAGCGATTTATCTAACTCTGACTTAACAAAATTCAGTGTCTTTGCTTCCAATGTTCATTGAGGAAAAGAATTCCAAAATCTGTGAGAGAAAGAAAAATGCCTTATCTTTGTCTTGAATAAAATATTATTTATTTTCAAACAAAGACTCCCAAACCAATTCCAATTCCAACTCTCTCACAAGAGGCAATATATCACCTGTTTTGACTGTGTTCACAGTCACCAGAGAAACACTGAAGCTGGTGATCTTGAAGTCTTTATTCAGCACAAAAGGCAGGCATCATTGTAGAGACACACTTGGTAGAGGCTCCCAAACCCAAAGGTACATCACATTTTTATACTCTTAGGACCAAAATGTAGCAGTTGGTGATTCAATACAATTTCAATAGTCACAATCATATTATTTGCTTCAATTCTTTTGGTTAACAAATGGTTCCTTTGAGATGCATAGTGGAAGCAAATTGTAATTGATACGACACTTGCGAGAGTCCAAACATCTGTGGGAGAAACTACTTAACATAAATATCTTAAAACATTTTAACACCTGAGAGCCAGACACCTAAAATTTATGTTGTCGGGGCTGTCCCTGAGTACACAAAAAATATTGATTCTCCATACCTGTGACCATGTTTGATATGCTGAATGACAACATCCATCTGGTTTACCAGCTTGCACTCAAGGTATAATGGTGCAAATAACTTAGCCATGTTGCCTGGTTTGATGCAAGTCAATTAACACAGACCCATTGTTTTCATTTTTGGCTCTTGCATATGCAATTTTTTAGTCTGTGAAGCAGCTTGAGCTTTTAACTTCAATTTACTACTTGCAATTTACAAAAACAAACTGAAGGCTAATTGTACGCTTTCTGAACTTGCTGACATTTAAATTAAAAACAGAATCCTGGCTCTTGTTTAAATTAATATCTGCTGCATTCACATAAATTTAGAATACCCCCTAACATCAACTTCTCATAGTTTCTTATTCTTAGTTTTCAGGGAGGAATTAGCTGTTATGACTGTGAACAAAATCACCAGAGAAACACTGAAACTGGTGGATATAGAAGTCTTTAATCATCCAAACAAACAGAAATGATACAAGGAGCAGTTTTGGAAGAAGAGACCTGCCTGACTTAGTCTTGCATGATATTTTTATATGTCAACAATCAAAGGTAACAGCAAGACAATTCTATAGTTACAATGTAGCTACAATGCTTCCTTTGAATTACATATAGGTTTCAAACACATCCATCTTCACACCCACACTCTAGACACCCAAAATTAATGTTAATCCCCACTAACTGGGTGGGCATCTCAGGACAAATGGAGTGTTGGTTCATAATCAACCCCAATTTGCAGCTCCAAGAACACCATTGTTCTGCATTTTAAACTTAATCCACATTCAGGTCTGAAGATTAGTTGCTGTTGAAATTAATATTTGCTAGATATAATAACTCCAGAATACACCCTAATATTATCCACATATTATCACATGTTTCTTCATACTTTCACAAATAGGAGAAATTCTGAAGATGCTGGAATTACAAAGCAACACACAGAAAAATGTTGGAAGAACTCTGCAGGTCAGGCAGCATCAATGGAAATGAATTAACAGAAAGTGTTTCAGGTTGAGACACTTCCTTGGGTCTGAAATGGAAGGGAAAGGATGTCAGTATAAAAAAAAGTGGGGGCGGGGAAAGGAAGGAAGATAGCTAAAAGGTAATAAGTGATGCCAGACCGGGTGGGGGAGTGGGGCTGTGGAGGGGGAATGCAAGGGTTGTGGAGGAAGGAATTTAATAGAAGAAAAGACTGGACCAGAGGGAAGAGGAGGGGACTCAGATGGAGAAGATAGGCAGGAGAGAAAAGGTAAGAGGCCAGAGTAGGGAACAGAAGAAGAGGGGAGAGGGAGAGAAACTTCTTTACCAGAAGGGGAAATCAATATTTATGTCATCAGGTTGCAGGCTACCCAGATGGAATATAAACCATTGCTCCTCCACCCAGAGTACCTACTATCACACTATTTCTTCAGCTGCTTCCTTCAGATTTTCTAATTGAAGTCTTCACTTCATCTTCTACTTTCTTTACCTGGACACAGTGCAGTACATCACAGCCATACTCAAACCCGCCATCGGTAGTATTTGCAGGATGCACTGTCTCAGAAAGGCAATGTTATTATCAAAGATTCTCTCCATCCTACCATCAGACAGGAGGTGCAGCAGCCTGTAGTCTCACACCACTAACTTCAAGAGCAACTACTCCCTTTATCCATTTGGTTCTTGAACTAACTGGTATGACACTAATTAGTATCATTAAGCAATGTATGATCACTTTGATCACTTTTCACTAGAATTAGTCCTCTTTTTGTTCTGATTGTATTTATTCTTGTAAATAGTTTTCATTAATTCTTCATCAACTTCTTTCATGACTAATCTTCTGAATAAGATATTTACTTCATCTTCCACTTTAAAAGACGATGCACAATCAGAGGAGTATCTGGATTACAAGCTAATTGTTGTCTTACATAAGAATTTACAGACGAGCTCAGAGAGAGGATATGATTTTATGAATAATTATATTACACCTTGTTAACAAAATAAGGGCCTTTGACAAAATAAACATGACACCTGCAACTGGATCTGACGATTTCATACACCCAACAAAATCCAAGCCATAAGGTGGAACTCGAAGCTATAACTGCTCGTAGTTCCCCATGATGTCCTTCCAGTAAGCATTGCTGAAAATGCGAAATCTTCCCTTTATACTGCTATCTGAAATGCATCTGTGTTGCTGCGAATGCAATTATTTTAAAAAAGAATGAAAATTAGCCTTGTGAACAGATTTTTTTTTTACAAATTGTAATGCAGAAGTGTTATAATGTACTAAAGTCTCACGGCTTACTGCAGTATACAATGAATAATTCATGTATTTAATAAATTTCACTATGTTAATTTTAATTGGTATGGTGGTCTTCTGTTTTGTTGATGAATCCTTTTGTGTCTTATGACTTGAACAAAGAATGTTTTACTTGACCTGAATTTGTAACTACATTCGGCCCTCCTTATCCACGGGGGATTGGTTCCAGAACCCCCGGCGGATACCAAAATTTGCAGATGCTCAAGACCCTTATTTAACATGTATCAGCGCGGTGGTCTTTAGATCCCAGCGGAACCCCGGACTTTATTTAACATGTCTCCGTGCCATGCAGCTCTGAATCCGCAGTGTTTCTGTTCATGAAAATAATCACGATCGCGATTGAAAATAAGGTGGAAGTAATAAAGCGATTGGAAAGAGGTGAAACGCCATTGGTCATTGGGAAAGCGTTAGGCTACAGTCGGTCAACAATCGGAACAATTTTAATGGGGAATGTGAAAGGCCCTGCCCTGATGAAAGCTACAATTATTACTAAGCAGCACAGTGGTTAATTTATTGAAATACGTATGTTTCTTAAGTGTTTCATATGCATAGAAAGGTAAAATATGTACTATATACTAAGAAGAACATTTGACTAACTAATGCTAAATAATACTGGATGTACCTGTTCCAACTTCAAATCCGACGTAAAGACGGACTGAGGAATGGAACTCATTCATAACCCAGAGATTGCCTGTTCTTATAAGTCATTTCTAGATAATTATAATACCTAATACAATGTAAATGCTATGTAAATGGTTGTTATACTGTATTGTTTAGGGAATAATGACAAGAAAATATAGTCTATATATGCTCAAGCAATGAGTGCTGGACAGACAACTTCCAGGTTTTCCCGATCTGCGGTTGGTTAAATCCGTGCATACAGAATCTGTGGATAAGGAGGGCCAACTGTACAAAGACACCCACTGAACAGGCAATTGCAGCTATATTGGAGGGGTATGTCTGTTCACACTGTAAACAGATTCCTCTGCATTATAATGGGAATTGTTAAAATAGTGTAAGCTGATAGGGGAAATTATGAATGATGAACACGGAGTTCCATTCCTTGAAAATTTTGAATTGTTAAAATATTATTTTTGTCAGGGCAGAGAATGTCAAGGAGGGATATAAGAGTCAATGTACTTTGTGCTTAAGGAAATGACAAGAAGTCAACAGTTTCCAGTGGCAAAATCTTCATGGATATGATGACACACATTAGAATTGTTAGTAATCAAATCAGAGGAACAAGGTTCGTGGAAGGAAGCTATTGGTACACATGTCAAATGCTGTAGGACCCAGTAAGTCAGGCAGCATCTACAGAGGGATATATACCGTAGATGTTTTGTGCTGAGATTCTTCATCTCGACAGCCATTGGGGACATTTTGTTCACAATAGCCAAAAACTGTTTCAGTTACTTTCTCTTCCCAGTTTTCTGCACTTTCTGCATTGACCTCATCCATCAACTTGGAACCCCCAAGTCCATTGTGGCAACAATGTATCCTCAGCCTCAAAGGATGGAAAGAATTATGACCTGATTAGATGACCAACATAGGACGCAATGGTTGCATTATTTTGTGCTTTGTGCTACTAACTTATAACATAAATGATTGCATCAGATTTGTTTAGATACCTTCAAACTGGTACAAGATTCAATAGCTCATATCTGGTGCCTTCAAAATTGGCCTTGTGCCCAGCTCCACATTACAATATAGAGCTGATGTTGCCAGTATGGGGAGACTTTTTAATGCATGTATTTTCTCAGACAGCATGTTTAACATTTGTTCCATCAGACTGCTGCTTTCAATTACTGAAAAATTGATTGGACTGAACCAAGGAAATAACTAACAGTTCAACACAGACATTTAAAATCATTCTCAGTTAATTAAAGTCGGTTTACTCAAAGATTGTTCGATCAGATAGCAAGACCAGAAAGAACTATTTTTAGTGATAATCCCATTATCAAATTTATTAATCCAGATGCACCAGGAAAGCTTATTTAAATATATAAGAGCATACCTTTTATGTGCAGTTAAAATAATCTTTCCCAATTTTTGACCAATTGCAAGAAATCATGAAAAAAAAACTGCATCCAGAGAAAATCAAATATGCTCCAGTTGAAACCTGGAAAAATTCAAATACTGGCAAAACTTTGAGTGCATTTTGCTTTGGCCTTTTATCCTTGGAGTGGCAGACGATGAGAGGTGACCCGATAGAGGTGTATAAGATGATGGGAGGCATTGATTGTGTGAATAGTCAGAGGCTTTTTCCCAGGGCTGAAAAGGCTAACATGAGAGGGTACAACTTTAAGTTAGTACAGAGGAGATGTCAGGGGTAGGTTTTTTATGCAGAGAATGGTGAGTGAATGGAATGGGCTGCCGGCAACAGTGGTGGAGGCAGATACGAAAGAGGTTCCTGGATAGGTACATGGAACTTAGAAAATAGAGGGCTATGGTGATTCCCTAGGTGATTTCTAAATTAAGTACATGTTCAGTACAGCATTGCGGGCTGAAGGACTTGCATTGTGCTGTAGGTTTTCTATATTTCTACAAAGTAGGAACTTTAGGTCATTATGCACCATGTTTTAATGTTTGAAATTTTTAATTGCAACAAGATATACACTTGAAAAATCTGAGGCTTTGATGAACAAGCATGGAGCTTCATTTCCTTTCAAAATTATACTTCCTTCATAGCTAATATCAATAAGAAATATACGAGGGGTGATTGATAAGTTTGTGGCCTAAGGTAGAGGGAGTCAATTTTAGAAAACCTAGCAAATTTATTTTTCAACATAGCTCCTTCCTACATTTACAGACTTAGTCCAGCAGTCGTGGAGCATACGGATCTTACTGATAAGTTTGTGGCCTACAGTAGAAGGAGATAAGTTTTTATGATGCATACATATATATTTTGGCAAACTTGCTTACAGTAACATCAGAGACACAGAAGTTCAGGTAACATACAGCAGATAAATTACATAATTTTATACCATACAATGTAAATAGTAGACTGTGCACAAACAAGAGACCAGTGCAAAACAAAACAGAATCAGAAGTAAGTCTATTTTCATGCAAGAGGTTGCCTGTGATTTTCCTTAGATGAGGTTGAGTTAGGTTTGTGCAGGCTGGCTTAAGAAGCTGATAGCTGCAGGAAAGTAATTGTGCCTCAACCTTGTGGTGTGAGACTTCAGGCTTCTGTACCTCCTGCCAGATGGTAGCAGTGAGAAAAGGGCATGGATAATGGGGATCCTTGAAGATTGAAGTCACTCTTACTAATGGTGCCAATGATGGAATGGGCTTTGTCCAGCATTTTACATTCCCATACATTGGAGTAGTTGTAACAAGCCTGACCAAGTCAGGATACTATGAGCAGTACACTGTTACAAGTTTTTTTTTAACAGTATTTGATGAAAGACTGTATCCCCTTAGTCTTCTAGATTGCTGTACTTCCCCACAAAATGCATATGTTGGCCACACCACAGAAGTGTATTCCTCAACATGTTCTCCTGCAATCTGGAATAGGCCATACATCAGGTGGCACCATTTCTTTATTTGCACTGGAAGGTCAGTAAGTTTCAAATAGATCATAGTCCATTTTTCACTGAGTTGATGAACTTTCAGCAGCACTTGAAATCTGTATCAAAATGCGTCCCTTGGAACAGCCCATATACCAGAGAATTATTCATTATGCAGCACTCAGTACAAACCTCAGTAAGGAGCCATGCATCCTTTTCCAGATGACACTACCATTTTGATACAATACTACATTCTGATATTTTTCAATGTGATAAACTAGGGGAGCTGATAGGGAAAATTAAAATTGTAGACATATATGGAAACAATGTAGAGTGCCCAACTTATAAAGTTCTCATGAGGATATATGGAATTAAATAAACAATAGAAGAAGTTGTAAAGTTTTTATACTCGCTTGCCCCAGAGTGTATTAAACTAGTGGTTCTAATAGGAATGCTGAAATCCTCCTTTTGGTTTCATACTATAATCAAAGCAACATCCAATGCAATGTCACTAGATGAATGAGACATAGATATTCAGAAACTGCTAGACTATCTGCAGGATAAAATTGAAGCATATTTTTTACAAACATTATGACTACCTACAAGATCCTGGCTAACCACTGTGGGATGGTTGGCATGGAACCAACTAAATTAGGATGCAGACTGCTCCCATGCCAGAAATAGTGGCATATTCCCAATCATAGTGGAAAGAAATCCTTATAGGAAACTGTAGATTTCCTCTTTAAGCAATGTGTTTTGATAAAAAAAAAACATTCTTGATTAAACTCGCCCATGTTAGGCATAGCAAAACCTGATGGATGATGGCAATTGGTCATAGACTACATCAACCTAAATAAACACACAAAACCTAATTTGCTCCAGCACCAGTCATTACAACAAATGCTACAAGAATTGACGCATAAAAAGTATAATTCTTGTATAAACCTGGCCAATGGCTTCCGATTACTCCCAATTCTTGAAAATGACAGACTCAATAGCTCTCAACATAAGTGAACCAAATTTCCACAAGGTTTTCAGGATAGCCCACAAATACTTCCTGCAGGAGTCATGCAGACTCTACAGGAATACCAGGCCCTTGTGCATTTAACACAGATTGAGATTATCATTAAAACGGTAACTGGCAGAGGCGATATAATCAATTTAAAAAAAATACCCTCTGCTGTATAGAAGTCAATTTTCTCGGCATGACAATTACCCATCAGGGACATGGTTTAATCCCTGAAATTAAGCAAAAATTGGCTTGAATTAGATATCCAAAGATCCTAAAAATCCTAAAATCAACCTGTGGCCTACTGAATTATGCCAGAGCTTGCCTGCTTATTTATATATTTGTTGACTGATTGATTGATTGCAATACTATTCAGAATAGTCTCTTCCATCCCTTTGAGCCATGCCACCCAGCAACCCCCAATTTAACCCTTGTCTACTCACAGGAAAATTTTCATTGACCAGTTAACCTACTAACTAGCATCGGTCCATGACCGGGGGCCTGTCAGGATTTGTATGGGAGACCTAGTCTTGTTGACTTTACTGCCAGGTTTAAAATGAGTTTGGGGCCTTTTGGAAATTTTCAGCAGGCTGCAACCATAACAATCTTTTAAGCACTCGGCAAGGGTCAATAAAAAGTGGGGTGTAAACAGGTCGGGCATTGTTGGAGTTGACAGTGTTAAAGTGGTCAGAAAATGGATGAACAGGCCCAGGTGCAAACAGGCAGAGGCTAGAAATTAAGCTTGAGAAGTTCGACGTATACGAAATGTAGGCATTTCATACAGTGGAATTCTCCTCCTGTGAGATGTGGGATATTAGAGTACTTGATGGTATCTCTGATTACTAAACCTTGTTACGTACCCTTGTCACGTGACTGGGGTTGAAGCTATACTGGACTTGAGGTAATGGTCTTGTGATGGTGCAGTGACGTCATTTTCCCGCCAGTAGAGGTCATGTGACAGGTTTTTTTTACAGGGTATAAAAGGAGGACCCCTCCCTGTAAGGAGGGACAGTTCATGGCTGGATTTGCCATGTTGACTTCATGCCACTGCGTGATTTAATGTTATGACGCAGTTTAGTTGGAAGGTGAAGTTTTATTTAATGCCTAAAGTTTAAAAGGTCATTGCGAGTAGTTTCTTTATAACACTGCTAGTTGAGAATCAGTGGAGAGTGAAGATCGGAGTTCGGGAGATAGAAGATCAAGGAGAATCCATTTCGACGGTGAAACAGGTTCGACCTTGTTTGATCCTTATTTGGAAGGAATTCGTTGACTGTTCTCGTGTTAATCCCTGCGAAATAGCGGAAAGGATTGAGTTCAGTGTTGTAAAGGAAAGGTCAGTGCCTTTAAGCTGTTTCGTTACGTAAATTCTTCATTGGAAAAGTTTGATTTGGGAACTGAAGCAACACAACGTGAAAGAGAATTTAAATCATCTTTAAAAGTTTCTCCCTTAAATGGACCATGAGCATTTTGAACTTTTGGCAATACTACTTTGAAGAACTGTTTTTTTTTGCAACATCACTTAAGAACTGTTTAAGCTTCATTGCTTTAAGAGCTGTTTAAGCTGCTGCACAGCAGCTGATTTCCGGTTACGTTAGCGATTTGTTTACTTCTGGGGGATTTGTTTTCAGTGTTTAATAAATGTGTTGTTTGTTATAAAAACCCTTGCCTAACTCATATATTTATTGTTGCTTGAATCCGTACCAACCTGCAGGAAGTGCATCCAACTGTAGCCCCTGAGTAACAACTTAAGGAACTAGAGCTGGAGTTAGATGCACAGAACCATCCAAGAGGCAGACAACTCAAAGTGGAGACTTTTACAGAGGTGGTCACACCCAGAGGGCAGGCTTCAGATGCACTTTAGGTGTTACCATCAGGATGAGGTAAAGGGGTAGGCAGTCAGTGCAGGGTTGCCCTGTGACCATTGCCCTCAGCAGTCTTTTTGGATACTGCAGGGGAGGATGACCTATCAGAGCAGTGGCCAGGAGTGTCACTGTGACCAACTCTGAGGCCCAGAAGGGAAAGGTGATATCAGGCAGAGAGATAGTGGTAGGAGACTCGATAACTGGGGGATGCTCAGGCAATTTTGCAGCCATGAGAAAGATGCAAGGAAGGTGTGTTACCTCCCAGGTACTAGGATCAGCATGTTTCAGAACAGCTGCAGAAGGTTCTCAAAGAGAACTAGTCAGCCAGAGGCTGCAGTGAACATTGGCACTAATGAAATTGGTAGGAAGGAGGATGGGGTCCTGCATTGTGAGTATAGGGAGGTAAGAAAGAGGCGTAAGAGCAGGACCCCCATGCTTGTAATCTCTGGACTACTCCCAGTACCATGTGCTACTTAGAGCAGGAATAGATGATATGACAAATGAATGAGTGGCTGAGGAAATGGTGCAGTTTCAAATTTCTGGGTCATTGCGATTTCTTCTAGGGAAGGTATTGACTTTATAAAAAGGATGGATTACAACTGAGCCCAAAGGGGACTAATATCCTTGGGGGCAGGATTTTTAGAGATGTTGGGGAGGGTTTAAATTCTATTTGCAGGGTGTTAGGAACCAGAGTGATGGGGTTGAGGATGGGGCAGTTGATATGCAAATCAATGCATTGTGTGGTGAAACTGTGTTGAAGGACAGGCAGATGATTGGTCAAAATGTCAGATGGTAGGATGAGTTGAAGTGTAACATGGGAGCAAAATTGGAAATGGTTTAAATATAGGACTGAAGGTTTTACATTTAAATGCATGCAGTTCAGAGAATAAGGTTGATGATCTTGTAGCACAGTTAAAAATTGCCAGTTTTGACGTGTTGGCATCACTGAGTTGTGGCTGAAGGAAGATCATAGTTGGAATCTTAACATCCAAGGATACATATTGTATTTAAAGGACAGACAGGTAGGCAGAAGGGAGGGGGTGGCTGTGTTGGCAGAACCTGAAATTAACTCCTTAGGAAGAGGTGACATAGGATCAGAAGATGTAGAATCTTTGTGGGTAGTGTTAAACTGTAAGAGTAAAAAGTTCCTGATAGGAGTTAATATTGGCCTCTGAATAGTAGTCAGGAAGTAGGATTAAAATTACAATGGGAGATAAAAAAAACATATGTAATAAGGGTAATGTTACAATAATCATTGCAGATTTCAACATGCAGGTAGATTGGGAAAAATGGGTTGGTGCTGGATATGAAGAGAGGGAATTTATAAAATGCCTGATGAGATGGCTTATTCAGAGCAGCTTGTGGTTGAGCCCACTAAGAGAAAGGCAATTCTAGATTAGATTAGATGTGTAGTGAAACAGATTTGATCAGTTTCCAGTGGAGTCAAAGGGAATTACAGAGGTATGAGATAGAAGCTGGCCAAAGTTGATTGAAAGGGGCCACCAGTAGAGATGCCGAATGAACAGGCAATGGCTAGAGTTTCCGGAAGCCATTTGGAAGATGCTGAATGGATACATCCCAAAGAAGAAATATTTTAAAGGCAACATGACACCACACTGGTTGACAAGGGAAGTTAAAGCCAACACAAAAACTAAAAAGAGGACATATCATAGAGGAAAAATTAGTGGGAAGTTAGAGAAGAGTGAAACATTTAAAAACCAACAGAAAGCAAATAAAAAAGGCATAATGAGGGAAAGATGAAATATGAAGGTATCTAGCCAACAATATCAAAGAAGACACCAAAATTTTTTCAGATATATTAAGAGTAAAAGAGAGGAAAGAGTAGATATTCAACTGCAAGAAAGTGACAGTAGAGGGGTAGTAACAGGGTCAAGGAAGTGCTAGATGAACTGAATAAGTATCTTGCATCATTCTTCACAGTGGAAGATATTAACAGTATGTCAAATGTTCAAGAGTGTCAGGGCAGAAGTGAGTGTAGTTACAATTACTAGGGAAAACTGAAAGCTCAGAAGGCAGCTAAGTTACCTGGACCAGATTGTGTACACTCCAGAATTCTGAAAGAGGTGGTTGAAAAGATTGTGGAGGTAATAGTAATAGTCTTTCAAGAATCACGAGATTCTGGAATGTTTCTGGAAGTCTGGAAAATTGCAAATGTTATGCTACTCTTCAAGAAGGTAGGGAGGCAGAGGAAAGACAATTATAAGTCAGTTAGCGTGGCCTCAGAGGTTGGGAAGATGTTGGAGTTGATTGTTAAGGATGTGGTTCCAGTGTACCTGGAGAAACATGATAAAATAGGGCAAAGTCAGCATGGTTTCCTTAAGGGAAAATCATGCTTTAGAAATCCCGTAGAGTATTCTCTAAACTAGAAAAAGTTCACCAAATTCAGAGGTGCAAAGGGACTTGTTACCTTTTGTAAAATTCCCTAAAGGTTAACTTTCAGATTGAGTCAGTGATAGGGAAGGCAAATAAGGAGTGAAGGTATGACCAATTAGAGATAAAGGTGGGAAGATGTACCTGGAGGCTGTGGAAGTGAGCGAGGTCCTCAATGAATACTTCTTTTCGGTATTCACCAATGAGAGGGAACTTGATGACGGTGAGGACAATATGAGTGAGGTTGATGTTCTGGAGCATGCTGATATTAAGGGAGAGGTGGTGTTGGAGTTGTTAAAATACATTAGGATGGATAAGTCTCCAGGGCCTGTTGGAGTATTTCCCAGGCTGCTCCACGAGGTGAGGGAAGAGATTGCTGAGCCTCTGGCTAGGATCTTTATGTCCTCATTGTCCATGGGAATGGTATCGGAGGATTGGACGGAGGCGAATGTTGTCCCCTTGTTCAAAAAAGGTAGTAGAGATAGTATGGGTAATTATAGACGAGTGAGCCTTATGACTGTAGTGGGAAAGCTGTTAGAAAAGATTCTTAGAAATAGGATCTATAGGCATTTAGAGAATCATGGTCAGATCAGGGACAGTCACTATGACTTTGTGAAGGGCCAATTGTGCCTAACAAGCCTGATAGAGTTCTTTGAGGAGGTGACCAGGCATATAGATGAGGGTAGTGCAGTGGATGTGACCTACATGGATTTTAGTAAGGCATTTGACAAGATTCCACACAGTAGGCTTATTCAGAAAGTCAGAAGGCATGGGATCCAAGCAAGTTTGGCCAGGTGGATTCGGAATTGGATTGCCTGCAGAAGGCATAGGGTCATGGTGGGGGGAATACATTCAGATTGGAGGGTTGTGACTAGTGGTGTCTGACAAGGATCTGATCTGAGACCTCTACATTTTGTGATTTTTATTAACAACCTGGATGTGGGGGTAGAAGGGTGGGTTGGCAAGTTTGCAGATGACACAAAGGTTGGTGGTATTGTAGATGGTGTAGAGGATTGTCGAAGGTTGCAGAGAGACATTGACAGGATGCAGAAGTGGGCTAAGAACTGGCAGATGGAGTTCAACCCGGAGAAGTGTGAGGTGGTACACTTTGGAAGGACAAACTCCAAGGCAGAGTACAAAGTAAATGGCAGGATAGTTGGTAGTGTGGAGGAGCAGAGGGATCTGGGGGTCCAAGTCCACAGATCCCTGAAAGTTGCCTCACTGGTAGATAGGGTAGTTAAGAAAGCTTATGGGGTGTTAGCTTTCATAAGTCGAGGGTTAGAGTTTAAGACTTGTGATGTAATGATGCAACTCTATAAAACTCTAGATAGGCCACACTTGGAGTACCGTGTCCAGTTCTGGTTGCCTCACTATGTGGATGTGGAAGCATTGGAAAGGGTACAGAGGAGATTTACCAGGATACTGCCTAGTTTAGAGAGTATGGATTATGATCAGAGATTAAGGGAGCTAGGGCTTTACTCTTTGGAGAGAAGGAGGATGAGAGGAGACATGATAGAGGTGTACAAGATATTAAGAGGAATAGATAGAGTGAATAGCCAGCGCCTCTTCCCCAGGGCACCACTGCTCAGTACAAGAGGTCATGGCTTTAAGATAAGGGGAGGAAAGTTCAAGGGGGATATTAGAGGAAGGTTTTTCACTCAGAGAGTGGTTGGTGCATGGAATGCACTGCTTGAGTCAGTGGTGGAGGCAGATACACTAGTGAAGTTTAAGAGACTGTTAGACAGGTATATGGAGGAATTTAAGGTCGGGGGTTATATGGGAGGCAGTGTTTGATGGTCAGCACAACATTGTGGGCCGAATGGCCTGTAATATGCTGTACTATTCTATGTTCTATGTTCTAATATTAACATTTACAACACGTTGGAGGAACTCAGCAGGTCGGGCAGCATCCGTGGAAATGAGCAATCAACTAACAAGAGTTGACTGCTCGTTTCCACGGATGCTGCCCGACCTGCTGAATTCCTCCAGCATGTTGTACGTGTTGATTTGACCACAGCATCTGCAGTGTACTTCGTGTTTGCAATATTAACATTCATTTCAGGAAACAAGAATAGAGGAGCAAGGATGTAATGCTGACATTTTATTAGGCATTAGGCATCAGACCACACTTGGAATATTGTAAGCAGTTCTGCGCCCCTTATTTAAGAAAAGATGTGCTGACATTAGAGAGAATCCAGAGGAGGTGCATGAGAATGATTCCAGGAATGAAGGGTTAATATATGAGAAGAGTTTGATGGCCCTGAGTCTGCATTCACTGTAGTTCAGTAGAATGGAGGGGAATCTCATTGAAAACTTTTGAAAGGCACAGATGTAGTGGATGTGGAGGCAATGTTTCCTATTGTGGATGAATCAAGGACCAGAGGCGAAAGCTTCAGAATAGAAAAATGTCCATTTTCAATGGAAATAAGGAACAGATAAAGAAAAGGATCAGCCATGATTGAATGGTGGAGCAGACTCGATGGGCCAGCTGGCCTAATTCTGCTCCAATGTCTTATGGTCTAACTTCTTTACCAGAGGATGGTGAATCTGTGGAATTCATGGCCATGGATGGCTTTGGTGGCCAAGGCATCGTGTGTATTTAAAGTGGAAGTTGATAGTTTTTTGATTAAGCGTGACATCAAAATTTACAGGGAAAAGGAAGTAGAATGGAGTTGAGACTGATAATAAATCAGCCATAATAGAAAGGTGGAACAGATTCAAAGGGTTGCATAGCCTAGTTCTGCTCCTGTCTTATATCTTATGGTCTTATAGTCATTGGACTGTGAGAAGAAACTGGAACAGCCTGAGAAAACATTTCACCCTAACAAAACAGAAATTTACTACCTTGGTACAATGACTTACTCTGGTATTCTATGCACTTATTGCATTCAGACCTCTACAAAGATCAAGTCAATTATTATACAAACAGAGTTTGTGACTTTGAAAAATGGGATCAAATTAACAGCAAATGAACAAAGAGCTACCATAACTAGGTTTAGAAATGTCAAACACTTTTACAAGATGACACTTTAAAATGGGAATACATTCCTGAGAGCTATGACTTACAATCATTACCTGTCAGGGAAGATGCAGAACCATCTTCTCCACGGCCCAATGTATCATGTCATCCTTTCGAGCACTATTCTCAATTATGGTACAGTGATGGATCAGTATAGAAAATCCAGAAAGATGGATACACACAATTATAATCCCTTCTCTTGATTATAAAAGGAAAATATTTCTTGGAAACTGAATTTGAGTCTCATGAGATGTAAGTGTATCTTTTAGGGAATCATGCAACACAATTTGCAGAGGCTACAGCCCTAGTATTATGTATAGAACAAATAAACAGAGCAGAACCGGTCTTGATATGTACTGACTCTAATCATGTTAGGAATGTTGTAGAAAGAAATCTTCCCAACTGGTAACTGCCAGATAGAAAACACAGAGAAATAAATTACTTCCACATTTGTCCATGTGGAAGAATATTTATGAATTATTATTGGCTCATTCATTAGAACAGGCATTTCACATCCCCAGACATACAACAGGCCTCTTACACAGCGATGGTAATAAACTGGGTAAGAGACAAGTAGAAGAAACTGCTGAGATGGACCTTCCTAATGTAAGGGAGGCCAAGGTTTTGGTAGTACATAAACAACAAATAAGAAATATCTAGGATGATGTTTTAAAAATTCTCCTAGGTACTACTAAACACAATATCAAACAATTTCCAACATGGTACAAATATGGAGTTGATGATGGAGGGAAGGTTTGGGCTTGCTGGAGTTAAAAAAAAGATGAGAAGCAAATACCTTTTGCCCAAAGTCAGGAAGCACTGATTCAAGAAAACTACCAAGGATTGGGACACAATCCTGTTAGCAAACAAGCCACTTATGTGAAATTAACCATGTTATACTACTAGCCTTATATGTTGAGTGATTGTAATCAATTCTTGTAAATTAAAATGAATAAAGGATGACCACATCCAATAAGACAAACAAAACCAACTGCACCAATGCCAGTGTAGAAACAGAGTATATCAGCCTATTTCTGGCATCCCAAGCTATCCACCTTTGATATGAGATGCATCCAACTATGACAGCTTTTGAAGTTTGACACTCTAACTCTCTGGAGTATGGATAGTTGATACACCCCTTTAAGGGATCAGGACTGTTCCACTAATTGGCAATCGTATTTTGGGTACCAAGAATTGAGTATTTAAAGGGCACCTGAATGGAGCCTCAGTGCTCAGTCATAAGCTTAACTAGGGATATCACTTAGCATTTTGTTTTTGCTCGGTCTTCGTTCCAGCTTTATACCCTGTCTCGATCCTTGCTTTGGACACTCCAGCATTTGGGCCCTAGGGTTAATGTCAGAACTTTATTGGAAACCTAATAAGTACTGTATATTCAAAGGCAACACAAGTGAATCTGCAGATGCTGGAAATAAATAAAAAACACAAAATGCTGGCAGAACTCAGCAGGCCAGACAGCATCTATGGGAGAAAGTAGTGACAACGTTTCGGGCCGAAACGTCATCACTACCTCCTCCCATAGATGCTGTCTGGCCTGCTGAGTTCTGCCAGCATTTTGTGCTTTTAAGTACTGTATCCTGCTGTGATAATTGTTCCTTGCACTGGATATATATGGCTAGTGTCCATGACTTGTAGTGAAGTGAGACCGCAACCATAATAGCACTCTAAAACTCCATATTCCCATATGCTGGGTCCCTCACCTCCATATATACTGAATGAGGGCCTTCCTTCAGTGCTGAGGGCTTACAAACCATGTCTGAACAAACAAGTACATGTGGAGTTCAGCACTCCATTCCACCTACAACCATGTGGCATGGTGGAGCAAAGGAATCAAAAGATAAAGGTGATCTAGCAAAAACTTATCTACTCTAAACACAAAATAGGCTATGCTTGTACGTAAACAATATGCCAATTATGAAAATAGGAGTACACGAATGTTTCTCCTTATTTTTTAATGCACAACGTTCATCTAAATACATCGCTGATCCTAACTCAGCCCAACCATTGCTCACACGTGAGACAACTTTCCCTAAGGAATTGAGAGAATTATTGGTAATTTAAGAGAAAGCAAAAGAACCTGACAAGAAGGGGACTAGAAAAATAATTACTAATAAGGTGGAAGATTTATGAACTCTAGGTGTCAGATTCACAGCATTAATTGTGGGTACCTGGGATCTCTGTCTCCAGAAGTTTTTAGATAACTTGTGTTCAAAAAATATCATATGTATGAGAAGTCAGCTAAGTGGCAGAGAAATAGAATATATTTGGAGAGCCGTCTAGGTACTTTAGGAATGGCTAAAGAACATCAAAAAGCATGGAGTGACCTAGAATCTGTTTGTCTGCCCTCGATTTCTGCGATCAATGAATGATTTATCTGCTGCTCATGGATATGCCTTTTTGCCTTATAGAAACTGTACCTGTGTTTTGAAAATCCTTTGTGCTTTAGAAATGTTTTTTAATTTGGAAATATTTTATGAGAAATAAATCCACTGAGTGCTAAACTGTTGTTTAAGAATGATGAATGGATTTAAATATGTGTCACTGATGTGGAAGAATCTCGATGCCCATCCACCGAAATTGGGTGCGAGATTGGATCACTCCAAGTGTCGAGCCAGTCTGGTGAGATCAAGAACGGCTTTGGGCTGGGTGGCCCAAGTGTATTATGGTGCCAGGGTCTGGGTCCTAGAGCGAGGCACTACTCGATGTTTGGACAATTAAACACCGGCATAGATAATCTGGAAACCCAAGTGTCAGGAATGGAGGCAAGGGTTAGGCTGGTTTCACTCTTTCTCCCTTCCTCTTTTAACTCATTCTTTCCTCTCACTACGCCACAAAGGATGTGAACTGGTCTGACTGCTCTGTGATTTTGCCTGCTTGTGCGATGATCTGGGACCGTCTTGGGCCTGCTTTCACTGCTCTAGGAATGGATCTGGGACTCTGTCTGGTTTTGAATGTTGTTGGGTTTCTTATATTTGGTTTTCTATTGGGTTTTATTCTCTCTTTCTCTGCACAGTGGTTTTTGGTCTTTTTTTAAATTGGGTTATTTGGGTTTCTTGCTTTCTGGCTGCTCGTAAGCAATCAAATTTCAGGATGTATAATTTATACTTTTTTGATAATAAATGTGCTTTGAATCTTCGGATAAATGAACTGTGTTTGAACTACTTTATATACTGTATACTACTTAATATACTGTAAGTATATTCTCCTTGTAGTAAGAGAGAGTCCACCACTCAAATAATGAGTATTGGCAGCTAAACTCACTGTGAAGGATAAACAGGGAAGTGAATTAGTCTTTGAAGATTGAGTAATTACAGTATAGCATTCCCTTTAGTGAGATACTCACGGCTATCTATATTGGATAGGGCTTCAGGTTTTTCAATTTAGAAATTTGGGTCAGGACACCAGAACCATCACTGTGTGTTTTGGGAATAAGACTCTGCACACATAGAACGGGTCTAAAAGTGACAGACCACACTATCAGCTAACCAAGCAAGTAATATTTTTAACAGTCAGTATAAAACCATTCCATCGCATGAAAATTTACTGCCACTTCCACTGAGATTGAAACTGCATTGTCTGTAGATTGCCTTTAGAGATTATAAGACTGAGAAAAATAACTTTTGAGACATGGAACTCATGCGTTTCAGGTTTGAAGAAGAGCTGATTCTCTAATAAACATTAGAGAGCCCTTGTATGTGAAGGACATGTTCTTGAAGGGTCTGAGTATGTCATCCAAATAAACAAAAACAAAATGATTGAGCATTCATGGAGTTTGTTGTAAATAAAAATCTGAAATACCACCGGAACATTCCCCAAGTTGAAGGATAACAGCTGGTATTCATAATGCCTGGTGAGAGCGTTAAAGTCTGACTTTCACTCAACCCCCTCTTGAATGTGAATAAGATTGTAAGCATCCTGAACGTCAAGATCAAAAGCAGTTTTTAAGGGTGGAAAGGGTTCTTGATGGTGAATTTATTTAGATCTCTATAATTTATGCATGGTGTTAAACCACCGTCATTCTCAGATACAAAAAAGAAACTAGCACCGGTGGATGAAGTGGATGGTCAAAAAAAATCTGGATGCCAGTGCCTCCAGACTGTACCCCTCCATAGTTATTCCCTCAGGGTCAGAAAACAAATAAAGTCTTCCCCAAGGAGGACGAGAGCGAGGTGGCAAATCGATAGCACAATCGTAATCCCGATAAGGTGGAAGCATGGTGCTCTCCTTCTTCCTAAATACTCTCCATCCAGTAAGTTAGGCCATTCGAGACCACTGACATGCAATAAAATCTAGCCTAGTCCTCCCCTTCCTGGAAGGTTGTGGGAGTTTCCCGATAATTCACAGCAAGTAGAGTGATAGTGGCCAGCCTCCCTGCAATAAACACAGCACATCTCTCTTCATTGTCTCTCCCAAACAGTTGGAGAGAGTCTGGTTCTATCTATTTTCATTAGCTGCTCAGGAGGAGGAATCATTGCAAGTCTGGGTGGATTTCTTGAACGTTCTTGGGGAAAATTCATTATGACTTTCTCACCTTCTCTCAGATTAACAAACTGGGTTGCCAGGTCTATGAGACTCTCCTGTTATTCATTTGGGTCTCTGGCTGATAACATATCCTTAGGGTCCGAAAAGAGTCGAATGCTGTATGCCTCCTTACATTGATCTGGGAAGAACTTGGAAGGCTGTAACTTAAATGCTAAGGAGTATTGTATCGAAAATATCAGGTAGGACTCAGGGTGTCCATTGAACCACAGTTGCCAATATGTTTAGGGATCCTTCACAAGAGTTAAGGAAATCTATGTTAGTATGCATAGGCGAGTGCTCAGAACTAGTAGCTATCTCAGAAAAACGTAAATCTCACCTTTAAGACTCAGAGAACTTCTTCAGTGAGGTTAATATCTCCTGGAGCATATGTTCATGTATTCCAACATCTTCTCCTTGACAGCCCAATGCGGTACACAGCTGTTCACATTCCACTGGGTCCTTGAAGGCTCATTCTTACTGTGAAAATGAACTCCAGCTAGTGAACCTACACACGGTGTAACTGGAGACTCAAGTATAAAACACCGATGACAGTTTATTCACAGGAAAATTAATGAAGGTGACTCAGAATGAACGTCACTTTAGAAAAGTTACTTCCAAGCTGAGCTTGTGTAACTTAAATAGTGCAAGGGTGCACAAGACAGCCACAGTTACAAATAAACAGCTCAAAAAATATTCAGCAAGCAATTAACAGGTAAAACAATTCACAATTAGGTAAATCAGTGATATTCTGGTGAAGAAGAGCACTGAGATTTGGGGCCATTGGCATTCTCGCACTAATCTAAAGGGTTCATGACATGGGGGCTGATGAACTTCTGGACTTTCTTGCCACAGAGGGTTGCAGAAAATAAGTCATTGGATCTATGTAAAGTAGAAGATGACAGTTTCTGGATTGATAAGGATATTAAGGGTTACTGGGAGAAGACAAAAAAAAAATGGAGTTAATAAAAGATCATCCATGATTTTAATGAACACACTGAAGCTAATGTTTTAGTTCTGCTCCTATGGTTTATGATCTTATAGTCTTTAAGATAGTGTTTAAGACATCCACCATTGTTCTGGTACCTAAAAAGGATGAAGGTGACAAGTCTGAATGACCTGCATCCTGTCACACTCACCTCAATAATAAGCAAATGGTTTGAGAGGCTGGTCAAAAACTACATCTGCAGCATCCTACCATGCACACTGGACCCCCTACAACTTACATACCAACACAACCGGTCGACAGATGTTGCAATAGCCACAGCCCTACACACTCTTTAGACATCTGGAGAAGGAGGATGCTTATGTGAGAATGCTGCTCTTGGACTACAATTCAGTAGTCAACACCATAATTCCCTCCAGGCACGACACAAAGCTCAAAGACCTCAGCCTTCACACTACCTTGTGTAGCTGGATCCTGGACTTCCTGTCAGATCACCAACAGATGGTAAGAGTGGGCTCCCTCAACTCTGTCCCCCTGACCCTCAACAAAGGTGCCCCTCAGGGTTGTGTACTAAGCCCCCTCCTTTACTCTCTGTATACCTATGACTGTGTTGCCACCACAGCTCCAACCTGTTAAATAAATTTACTGATGACACTACATGGATTGGCCTAATCTCAAGTAATAATGAGGTAGCCTACAGAGAACAAGTAATCACCCTCACACAGTGGTGTCAAGAAAACAACTTCTACTTCAATGTCGCAAAAACAAAGGAACTGGTTGTGGACCACGGAAGGAATGGAGACAGGCTAGCACCTATCGACGTCAATGGATCTGGAGTTGAGTGGGTGAACAGCTTTAAGTTCTTCGGCATTAACATTACTGAGGATCTCACGTGATCTGTACATACCGGCTGTGTAGCGAAAAAGGCGCAACAGCACTTCTGTCACCACAGATGATTCAAGAGTTTGCTATGAGCCCCCAAAGCCTAAGAACTTTCTATAGAGGCACAACTGAGAGCATGCTGACTGGCTGCATCACTGCCTGGTATGGGAACTGTACCTCCCTTAATCGCAGGATTTTGCAGCAAGTATTTTACAGATAGCCCAGCATGTCTGTAGCATTGAACTTCCCACTATTCAGGACATTTACAAAGACAGGTGTGTAAAAAGAGTCTGAAGGCTCATTGGGGACCTGAGTCACCCCAAGCACAAACTGTTCCAGCTGCTACCATCCAGGAAACAGCAGCATAGCATAAAAACCAGGACCTACAGGCTCTGGGACAGCTTCTCCCACAACCATCAAACTGATTAATTCATGCTGACACAACTGTATTTCTAGGTTCTATTGACTGTCCTGTTGTACATACTATTTATTGTAAGTAACTATAAATTGCACGTTGCACATTTAGACAGAGACATACGTAACATAATAATTTCGGATATGCAGATGACACCGTGTTAATTGCAAGTACGGAGGAAGGACTACAAAACTTAATCGATACAGTTGTTGAAGAAAGTGCAAAAATGGGTCTATCTATCAATTGCAAAAAAGACAGAATGTATAGTGATATCCAAAAAGAAGGAGAACCATATCTGCAGGCTGAAAATAAATGGGGGAGACATAAAACAAGTACAGAACTTTTGCTGCTTAGGAAGCTGGGTGATATCAGATGGCAGGTGAGACATGGACATCAAAAGAAGAATAGAGATGGCAAAAGACATCTTCACCAGAATGAAGAGTATACTGAAAAACACTAAGCTACGCATGACAACCCACCTCAGAGTACTGAAATGTTACATTTATCCAGTTATGTTATATAGCTCAGAATGTTGGACAATATCCAGTAACATGAGGAAACAAATGAAGCAGCAGAGATGTGGTTTTTGAGGAAGATGTAAAGAATATCATGAACAAAACGAATATCTAACGAGGGTGTCATTGACAGAGCAAGCACAAAAAGAGAAATAATGTATGAGATCATGAAAAGGCAACGTGACTTCATTGGACATGTGATTAGGAAAGAGGAGTGAGAATCATGGTAATTATGGGAAAGATTGAAGGGAAGAAAGCAAGAGGAAGGCAAAGACAGATGATAATGGAGACAGCAGCCAGAGAACTGGAAATGAATACCAATGAATTGATCCACTTGACCCGAAACAGGAGCATGTGGGCCACGGCAATCAAAGCTCAAACTGGGCATGGCACCTGATGATGATGCTGATGTAACATAAAGATTTTTATTCCTTATGTATATGAAGGATGTAAGTAATAAAATCAATTCAATTTAATACAATTCAATGTTGCATGGTTGAGAAGAAGGCATCCAGTATGAATCTCCTATCCAATTAGAATGTAGCCTGCTCATGTACTGCGGACAGAGAGAAACTTGCACTCTGCATGTTTTGAAAATGCTCTATTATGTGCAAAAGGATAACAGGGTCCACCATAACAGAGTAGATTGTTTTAATTATACTTGTGAGGTTGAATAACATATTGTGACCCTCTGAGGGGGTGTGGTTGTCGACAGCCTGCCCCTGTATTTCTAATGTCTAGCACTGTTTATTGTTCTTGCGTTAAAATGCTTTTTGTGGGATTATGATGCAAAGTTCCAGTTATTGTTATATTAGCTTGAGTTATACAATTATGTGCTTGTGTATTTATGGGTCACCCTAACTGTAGCTGAGGTGTGTGATTGTCATCCTCCTCCTATTGAATGAGAGTGGTTAGGTTCATTCTTTGAGTCATGGTGCCTGCTCTGTTTTGTGTTTATCGCAATAAAATGGTTGTTGAGTTTAAGGAGTTTCCTCGTCATTATGGACCAAATGCTTGCCACATTGGTGTCACAAGTGGGATGAGAGATTGATGACAAGATTGAAGAGCTATGACGTATGATAGAGTGCCTTAAGAACCGGGGAATAAGACACAGGCTCAGTCATGAAACAAGACCTGGAGGGAGGGCTGGGAACTGAGCATTGTGCCTTCCAAGGGAACCCCGACAGAGCGAGCGTAGCGAGGTTCTCCTACCCGGGAGACATGGCAGAGGACATCACTTGGCTCCATCGCGACCCACACTGGGGAACCCAAGACACTGTAGCCATGGGAGGACGGGCACCATGGCAGACGCCCTTGGAGCAACAGGAAGTTCAAAGGACCTTGATGATCTGTGCCTCAATGTCTACCCTGAAGCTCCCTAGATACAATGGTACCAGCTGCCTGGAGCCTTAGCTGGCACAAGACAAACTTGCCACAGAACACAATGGGTGGAGCCCCACTGAGATGGTGGTGCACCTTGCCCTGACACTGGAGAGAGACGTCCTGTGGGCCCTCTTCAACCTAGTGCCGGCGGAGCAGTGTGACTCCAGGCTTCTCGTAGTGGTGCTGGAGTGGCGTTTTGAGCAGAGTCAATTTGCAGAAGCAATGAAAAAAGCACTGTGCAGTAGACAGTGCCATATGGGAGAAATATTGGGGGTGCCTACAGCAAATCTCCACCATTGTGCTTGGTATGGCTATCCCCAGTTCACTCCCGCAGCCCAGAAAGAGCTTCGCCTCGATGCCTTTGTAAAGGTGCTGACGCTAGAGCATCTTCAGCAGCATGTTCGCCTGATTTCACTTCTGGCTCTGTCACGGCCTCCTGTGGTGAAAAACAGGCTGGTTAACTTCTTTACTTTGACACATTAGAGAAACTTATCCACAATCCAGTTCGATTGGATGGTGCTTAGGACCAAACTGAAGCAACGAGAGGGACCAATTAGTGAGCTGTTCTTTTCCACTCCATTTGCTCCTAACACATTGACAGGCAATTCCAATTGAACCAAAGTCATCGGTCATACTGAATGGAAACAGGCACTTTGGCCCATCTGGTTGATGCCAACCAAAGGCTCAAATTTCAGCTAGTCCCACTTGGCCATCTTTGGCCCATATCCCACTGAACCTGTCTTATCCATGTTCCCATCCAAGCATTTTTAAATACTAATGAACTTGCCTCAACCACTTCCTCTGGCAGCTCATTACATATACAGATCAGTCTCTGGGTAAGAATGTTGACCCTCGTTTCTATTAAATCTTCCTCTGCCCCTCCCCCCTTATTCCTGTGTTCTCTAGATCTTGACTACCCAAACTGGGGAAAATAAGACTGCACTTATTTTAACAGCAGAGTTGTAAAATTAGTCATCTCTATCATGGACACTAGCCTCCATAATATTCAAGACATCTTCAAGGAGTGGTTCCTCAGAAAGGCTTCATGTATCATTAAGAACCCTCACCACCCAGGACATGCCCTCTTCTCATTGCTACCATCAGGAAGGAGGTACAGAAGCCTGAAGGCTCATATTCAATGATTCAGACACAGCTTCTTCCTCTCTGCCATCCAATTTTTGATAAGCCATTAAACCCATGAACACTGCCTCACTACTATTTTATCTTTTTTGCACTATTTATATGATTTAACTTTCCTCTTATACACAGTTTTTTTCTATTATTACATTTGCATTGTACTGCTGCTGCAAAGACAACAGATTTCACAACATATGCTGATGATATTAAACCTGATTCTGATTCTGATTCATGCTATCTTTGACCCTCATAATTTTACACACAGAGTTGACAGACTGTGTGCGTCCATATCTCTGCCACAAGGTTACAACAAGCAAATAGAATTCCTTCCATCTTTATATGCAGCATTGAGATTACTATGCTATCTAACTCTCTCCACAGAGAAAGCTGTGGATCCAGCAACTTTCAAAATTCGATTTTGCTTCTCTTTATCTCCTCTGCTGCTGTGGACTAAATTCTTGAGTTCACGACTTCAACGCAACATAAAATACAAAATATGTGCTTTGCTTCCTTTGAAATGATGAGCATGTATGTTGTTACCTGGTGCAGATAAAGAGTTAATAACCAACTGGTTATTTAATGATGCACTGATGCTAATTACTTCCCCTGACGGAAAGGCGTTGGAATTCAGAAACACTTATCTAAGTTATACAGCTTTATTACTTCATTAGCATGTTTATGGAAGGAGTTCAGTTATGCTGAGAGAGCCATAAATGAGTGAAGTTTAAAAGACAGAATTCCTTTTTGCTTATCTCAGCTTACTTAAAAGGCTTCAAGGTTACTTTTCAATAAATTAAATCAAAAGCTAATAGTGTGAAAGATGGAGGACTTTTAGCCAGCATGTGGAAGCGACTATAGCTAGTGAACATCATTAGGGGAATGATGCAATAGCATAATCCAGCTTTTAGAAGATGAGAATTGCTTATTTGAAACACGACACCAAGCACAAATTCCTGGTGTCATCCTGTGTGATGGGGTTGGGGGTGGGGGGGGGGCAGTCACAGTAACATTCAGAATTGTTCGATTTGCACATTCCTAAAAGTCAGGGTCTTAAGAGAAAAAAATTACATCAGCAAATTACTTGTCAACCAATCCTTTTCGCGATTGACTACCTACTCAGTAGTGCAGCTGAGCATTAAGAAGTTTCAAATGGATCTTCCAGCTATAAAAAATATTCAAGCATTAATAAAGTGTAAATATGCTCTATTCCCATTGAAAACCATTAAACGTAAATATTGATTATATTTATTATTGGATTGTTCCAAAAGTCACAAATTTCAAGCCATGGAGTCTGAGCAAGCAAAACCAAACTGCAGATCTTTGGAGAATTTAAATAAAATGCTGATATTTTCAGGTCAAGGCAAGTCCAACTGATAGTCATTTGCCCAAGGTCATGTGTGCACAGAAGCAATGGAAAACATACTTACAACAGCATCATAGACACATAGCATTAGAGACAAATTTACAAAAAATCATAAAATAAACAAATTATTCGTAAATTATGCAGAGATTTTAAGTAAGTGTCGTCCAGGGACCCCTGCTTCAAGTGCAGTTGTCACTGGAAGCCTATTACATCGTGTTGGCTACAGCTTGTAGGCTTAGGTGCAGGACATCATTTAATTGGACATCTGTGAATAGATTAGTGTAGGTATCCATTAGGACAATACAACTCTGGATCATATTTAGGAACATTTAAACTAATGTGAATTTTCCTGAACTTTACTTTCAAAGTCTTTGATGGCGCACCACAGAGATGTGTGCTTAGCCCGCTGCTCTACCTGCTTCACTCCTACAACTGTGTGGCTAAGTACAGCTCCAAAACCATATGCAAGTTTACTGATGACACCACTGTTGTGGGATATATACAGGGTGGTGACAAATCAGCATACATGAGGGAGATTGAACATTTGGCTGAGTGGTGTAGTAACAACAACCTCTCACTCAATGTCGACAAGAGAAAGGAACTGATTGTAGACATCACGGGAAGGAAACCAGAGATTCATGAGCCAGCAATCATTGGAAGATCAGAGGAGGAGAGGGTCAGTAACTTGAAAATTCTGGGTGTCACTATTTCAGAAGACTTTACCTGGACACATCATATAAATATAATTACAAAGAAAGCACGTCAGCACCTCTACTTCATCAGGAGTTTGCAGAAATTCGGCATGTAATCAAAAGCCTTGACAAATTTCTATACACCCGTGGTGGAAAGTGTACTGACTGGCTGCATTATGGCCTGGTACGGGAACATCAATGTCTCTGAGCGGAAAATCTTACAAAAGGTAGTGAATTCAGCCCAGTACATCACGGGTAAAGCCCTCCCAACCATTGAGCACATCTATAAGAAATATCGCTGGAGGACAGCAGCATCAATTATCAAAGATCCTCATCCAGGCCATGCTCTAACCATGCACTTTTCTCACTACTGGATTATCAGGTAGAAGCCACAAGTGCTCTAGGACTTACACCTCCAGCTCCAAAAACAATTACTACCCTTCAACCATCAGTCTCTTGAACAAAAGGGGATAACTACTTTTATTCTCATACTGGCATTGCCACAGCCAGTCGGCTCACTCTAAGGGTTCCTTATCTTGTTACTTCATGCTCCTGTTATTTATTGCTATTTATTTATACTTGCATTTGCACAGTTTGATGTTCATTGATCCTACTTACAGTTCCTGTTCTATAGATTTGCTATGTATGCTCACAGGAAAAAGAATCTCAGAGTTGTATCTGGTGACATGTATGTACTATGATAATAAATTTTACTTTGAACCTTGATGTCGTTATAGGTGTTAAAATCTGACCAAGCACAACTTGGGTATGGGCAATCACAACTCAGACTAAGCCGGAAGACTTAAGTCATTTGGATAGCTGGGCAATCTAATGGTCCCTGCTCATGTAGTCAATTATACCCCACACCCCAACACTTATATATTGACAAATGACAATAAACAATCTTGAAGTAGTGAAAAGTCAAGTGAATGCTCAGAGTTGTTGGAGGGTTTTGTGTGTTTAACCTACAACCCAAATTGAGCTCTGTTGCCCTCTTAATAGTGGCTTAGATCAGGACTATGCTCAAGAAAATGTCCTGCTCTTGCACAGCAGCTGTGAGTTTCCCAAGCAAGTCGGTTTATTTAGGCCTGTTACAGTGTCAGTTCAAGTGAGAGCTCAGAGATCCTCCACTGATCAAAGGGTTTGTAATAATTCAGAGTACCAGTGTTGCAATAGTCACATGCAGAGTTGACAAGTTAATCAAAAACTCACTTTTCTTAGCAGTATTTAATCTTTATTTTATTTCTGCAGGGATTGCCTCAAACTGTCAAATGGAACTTTGCTTCCTTTGCTAGGCAGCAGTTTCTCCCATTCTTCCTGCAACTAAGTGCTCTGATTTATGGCCTTGTTCTTCATGGTGACTCAGCTTATCATACCATCAGTTGTCCTGCACTCAAGATGTATTCTAATCTCTACTTGTTTATCTCTGTTTTAGTCACCAGTGTCCTGTTATCTAAATACTTCCCTGCTCTTCTTAGCAGAGGCCTGTTTCTTCTAAGTGACATTTAAGCTATTTCCAATATTGGCCTCTTTTCCATCAACTAAATTTATTTGATGCTTAAGTCAACTATATTACAAATATTCCCAATTTTCTTATAATTCCTTAGATTCCTTCCTCAAGACTCTGCAGTGTAGACACACATTTATAAACAAATGTTCTGATGAAGGATTACAAACCTGAAATATTGGCTGCTTGATGCTGCTGACCAGCAGTGATTTTTTTTCCAGTATTTTAGGATCTAATTTTAACAAACAGAAAGTGTCTTCTGTGCTCCCTGAACCCTCTTGGATATCTACAGGCAGTCAACCCAGTCTCATGCCTCTGTCTTCAGTGATCTATCCTGGAGCCAAATTATTGATGCAATTAAGAAGAAAGTGCAACATCTGCTACGTTTCCTTAGGAGTTTGAGGTGATTTGGTATGTCACCAAGGACTCTTGCTAGATTCTCCAGAAATAATATGGTGAGCATTCTGAATGGTTGCATCATCATCATCTGGTATAAGGTGCCAGTACCCAGGATAGAAAGGAACTGCCAGAGTGTTATAGACACAGACGGCTTCATCATGGACACAGGCCTCCACATGATTGAGAGTATCTTCAAAATGCAATGTTTCAAGAAGCTTGTGTCCATTATGATGCACCCTCAACATCCAAGACATGCCCTCTTCTCATTAATGCCATCAAATATATTTGTGGTAATCTTTTCTTTGGGCTGGCTAGTGGTGTAATGTCAGCTGCACTGGACTTCAAGGTGGATCTTCCTGAGTTTGAATACGGTTGAGTCCCTACCTGAGCAGCAGCAGTACCCGTGCTGAAGAAAGTCTGGGCAATTTTCTTCAGTATCTTCCAGGAAAACCCTTTGGACATCTACACTATCCATAGGGTCACCATGACTCAATGATGACTCAATGGCACTCAACAACAACATAGTAATTGCAAAAATAAAACAACAGATTTCATGACATAGATCAGTGATGATAAACCTGCTTCTACTTCTGATTCTGTATAGAGCCTTGGTGAATTTATTTATAGAGATCTGATCTAAGCTGGTACTAATCCAACCCTATGGACTTATTCTCTTATGTGATATATAACCTGAACCTGATACTTAAAGTTGGGTTCCACCAGATTAAAAAGTTGAGTGGCTGTCTGGTGTATCAGAGTATTCTATGCTCTGTTAATTTTAGAGAATCCGGAGAATAGAATATAGAATGTAGAACAGTACAGCTCAGTACAGGCCCTTCAGCCCAGATGTTGTGCTAACATATAAACCTATTCCAAGGTCAATCTAACCCTTACGTTCCATAAAGTTGTTTCTCTTAATTCATTTAAATTTCCATAATATACCTGCCTCAACCACCCTAAGATGGTACATCTGTTGAAATTAGCTAGTCTTTTGTGACATACCAAATCTCTATGTGCTTACCACTCTCTATGTATTAAACAAAGCAACCTCTGAAATTCCCCCCTCTATACTTCCCTCAAATCACCTTAAAGTGATGGCCTCCTGCATGAGCCATTTCCACCATCGGAATAAAGTCCGACCGGTCTCCCTATCTATGCCTCATGTTATCTTACATACCTCTATCAAGAGATCTCTTATCCTCCTTCACTGCAAAGGGTAAATCCCTGGCTCATCCAAGCTATCCTCATAAGAAAATACTCTCTAATCCTAGCAGCATCATGGTAAATCTCCTCTGCTAAATGGAAAACAATTCTCCAAATGTGGCTTAACCAGAGCTTTGTAAAGCTGCAACATTACCTCATCGCGCTTAAACTCAATTCCCAACTAATGAAGACCAACACTCCATATACCTTCTTAATCATCCTATCAACTTGTACAGTGACTTTATGGGATCTGCTGACATGGACATCAAGATCCCGCTGTTCCTCCGCACTACTAAGAAGCTGCCATTAGTCTTGTACTCAGCCTTCAAGTTCAATTTTTCAATCACACACTTACAGATTGAATTTCATCAGCCATTTCTCAGCCCAGCTCTCCATTCTATCAATGTGTTATTTTAACCTATGCTAACTTTCTACTCTATTCTCTCTATTCACAACATCACCTGCATGCAGTAATTGAGATGTAATTGTACACAGCAGAGATATGATCTCAGACTGTGTACAGAATATGATTAGGTTTATATGATTACATGAAAGGTATGCTGCCCATCATTGGTACACCTTCCAGTCTTTGCTGAAATCTACCCTATAACTCACCGGCAAATTTGCTTGGAGCTGAGTAGGTAGATTTCCAGTCACCAGAACCAGGTTTCCCCTCCAGTTTGGCTAGATATCAGTCTGGTTAATTATCTCTGATTTGGACATGGTTTGTTTGAAAGTTTGAGAAATAATGGAAAATAGACTGTGTCAGGAGGGTTGAAGCCAACACAGGTGACATTAGCTTATTACTCCCTAAGTTGGTGAGATTGAGTCTAAGAAGGAAGATTCTAATGGAAGTTTCTTACGAGTACAGAATTGGCATATTGCTCCTGACCTCAGCAGTTTATATAAACAAGGTTAAAATGGAGGACAAACAGCAGATTTAAATAAAAGATTGAAAATTGTTGAGGCTTATCAACTAATAAAAAAAAAGTTAAGATATGATGAAACAATCATTTTAGTGTGGTCATTGTGAGAGTGGCCACTGTGAGTGGAAGAAATGACACTTTGGCTTGTTATTCTTCAGTGAGAGGAGGTTGAACTGAGGTATAGGTGAGAGCAGTCGATTTTCTTTTATTTTTTTCCACACTAATACTGTTGAGATGGCATTTACAGTAGTAGTATGCTCCTCCTGCATAATCTGAAAGATGAGGGCAATATTCAGGCCAATTCTACGACTCTTTGAATGAGACCTGGCCATGACCCAGCAATATACCTATAGTCCAGTTATTAAAGCCACTGCTTCATATTTCCAATACCATGGGTTCAAGACTTTGCTGCTGTTTGTGCTGAGTTTGCACGTTCTCCCTGTGATTGCGCGGTTTCTCCCGAGTGGTTTCTTCCCACATCCCACAGATACAGGTTGCTAGATTAATTGGTAAATCGTACCTCACAAGTTGGCAGGTGGTAGAATCTGGATGGAATTGACGGGGGCATGGGGAGAACAGGTTTTAGAAAAAATAGCTGGAAAAGCATAGCCATGATGGATTGAAATGACCTCACCATTTATTGTAAGGAAATATGGAAATGCTACTAACACTACCTTAGCTGATGAAGTATTTTTATGCACAAGCAAACAGTAATGTAGGTTAAGTTCCATGTTTGACAAACTGATGCAATTAGTATGAAACCTTCCAAAGGGCATTGAATAGTTATAGTGAGACCTCGTAACAAATCTGATTTTATGAAATATCATCAGATCTAAGTCTCTCCTGGAGTTTCCTTTCTGATTCCAGTTGCAAACTTTCTCTGTACAATTGCCTCCTGTTCTGAAGATTTAGTTTCCAAGAATGAATCTCCTTCATCACAAGAGACATTATTCAACTTTAAAAAAAATGAAAATCGAACTGCTGAGTGTGAATAAGAGAGGACTGGAAATAGTTTGTTCTATACAAAAAAAGGAAATTATGTACAAAGTAGCATCTCTCTGCGCTCTAGGATTCTGTGGTTCATTCATAATATACTCAGTGGTCAGGCATGATTATATCCCTCAAATCCACAACTTGAATCTTTCTTCATTCAGCTTGATATTGGCTCCAATCTTCAACCCATGGTCATTTGAGATCCAATATCCATGCTTGAGTCTGGTTCTGAATCTGGTACATGTTTGAGAAAAGGTGCCACTAGAAGTAACTACAACCTACAGATCAGTCACCAGGAATGAGGCAAGAACAGCATAAACAGGCAAAACCAGAGTCTTTGTTCTTGTTATGTGGGAACGGATATGATCATTTTGTGAAGCTGTCCTACAGGAAATGTCTGGTATATTGGTTCTTGCTAAGGATACATTAATAAAAAGATTTGAACATGGCTGCAATGTGGTTCTGCTGATGATCTGCCAAACATAAGACCATTTTCTGATAAAAAGCTGCTTATTTTGTAAAATGGCAGGCTTGTAGGAAGAACAGCTGGTGATCTGATCGTCTGGGCTCAGGATTTGGCTGACCTAGTTAGACTGAGCTTCAATGAATGGAAGAAATTAGCTAGGGAACCAGCTTGGAGGCAAGATCCAGAAAGCAAAACTGCTCGTAGCCTTGGGCCACATCCAATGAGAAGCTAACACCAGTCAATCAGATGAGCTAACAAACTTGGAACATCATTGACTGATCTAATAAGAAAAGAATAAGAACAAATGATTTTGGTTGCATAGGCAGTGACAACTCCATAGACCAAACATTTTAGATGTGGATAAACCCACATCGGAAAAGTGGATATTACATTGGGCTCATGAGGAATGCCTGGCCCACGAAGGAATTTCCCGGGTATTAATTTTTCTATTCTTTGAGTGCATTATGGGTATGACAAACGTAAGTTACTTACTTACTGCCTGTTACACTTCTGGTGCTCAGGGCAGCGATGAAGTCCTCCATCTCTGGCGGTATTCAGGGATTCTTCTTCGTGCCGATAGCTTTCGCTCAGTTTTCACTCCTTTCCATCATGCAAGTCCCAGGTGAAATTTCAGGAACAGCATCAACTTAGCCCTAGAAAGATTCCTCATTGCTGTTCCCATAACAGTTTTTTCCTGATCCATCAAAGTTATTAGAGCTGAGCCCCAAACCTAGAGACCTAGAGACCACACCTAGTCTGCCCTATACCCTTTGACCTATCTGACATAGGAGCCAATGCATATAGCGCTGATTCCAGCCAACATAGCTCTCCAGGTCAATGAGGCACTCAAATCTCCAAACAATGAGAAATTTGTGGTCCTCTTGGAGTAAACATAAGTTAACATCAACTTAATTAATGTAAATTATACACAACTCAACAAAATAAACATAATGACATTAGCACAAGTTGAGAGAGTGAGAACCAAGTCTAGTCTAAGGTAATGTTAGGATTTTTCCTGTCAGTTCAAGAATCCGACTTCAGTGGGAGGAAGCTGCTGTTGAACCTCCAGGTGTGGGTCTTCAGGCTCCTGTACCTCCTGCTTTATGGCAGCATTGGGAAGAGGGCATGGTATGGATGTTGTGACTCAATTGATGGATGCCATCTTCTTGAGATATCTTGTACTACCTGAGTGGTAGATCTCCCATATTAATGTATATTATTTCTATTGATACTTCTACACACTTTAAGCTCCATTAATTCCTTAGTTTGTATCTGGTACATAGTATTAACTGAAAATTTCCAATGGAAAAGCAATGCTTGGTAAGCCTGAGATCAGCTATTGGAATTTTGAATAAACGGACTGCAGATTATTGAAGTTTTATGGTACACAGTGCAAAAATAGACCTTCAAAGATTGCTTCTAATGGCTATTAATTAATGTACTGATAACATTGTCAAAGCATTAAAATTAATAAAGTACTGGCCATAATTTCATTATCATTTGCAGAATAGTTGTCAAAATTTTCTTAATGCATAGGTCTTGGGAGCAGAATCTGTCTTCATACCTTTACATCTCTGGTCATTAACACATATAATTATCCTATATGATTGGTTGATGAGGAGAGATTGAACTCTGTTGACATTTTGAATAATATTATCCTTGCCATTTTTAGCTTAAAACTATATCATATAACCTAATGCTTTCACGAGATCTACCATATAATTTTGTCTGAAAATCATTTGCAAAGTGAAATCTATATTTGCAAAGTTAGGGATATCTCTCAAATTCTGTGAAGTCCATGATTCACATTCCATAGCTTAGCTGTGTTAGAAAAGAACCTCAAGCTAGTTTATGCATATAGGGCACAGATAAGATAAGCTGAGGATAACATTGAATCAGATTCAGAATCTGAATCAGGTTTATTCTCATTGACATACAGTATGTTTTTTTTGTTTCGTAGCAGCAGTACAGTGGTATTAAAAATTACAATAGGTTGCAATAAGAATATATTAAAAATAAATAAATAGTGCAAAAAGGGAGCAAAACAGTGGGGTAATATTCATGGATTCATGGACTGTTCAGAAATCTAATGGCAGAGGGGAAGAAGCTGTTCATAAAATGTTGAAAGTGCAGTTTCAGACTCCTGAACTTCCTCCCGATTGGAAGTAATGAGACAAGGGCACGAGGGCATATCCTGGATGATGAGGATCCTTTATGATGAATGCCACTTTCTTGAGGCAACTCCTCTTGACTATGTCCTTGATGCCGAGGAGGCTTGTGTCCATGATGGAGCTGGCTGAGTCTACAACCAGATGCAGTTCTTTCTGATCCTCTACATTGGCACTTCTATACCAGATGATGATGAGGATAATGATGCAACCATTCATAATGCTCTACACAATAGATTAGTAGAAATTAGCTAGGGTCTTCAGCGGCGTGCTAAATCTCTTCAAAGTCCTAATGAAATCTAACTGCTGGCATGCATTCTTTATAATTACATCAACTTGTTGAGCCAAGGATAGATCATCTGAGATGTTGATACCTAGGAACTGAGGCTGCTCAGCCTTGTCATTGCTGACCCCTTGATGAAGACTGCCGTGTGTCCCCCGGAAAAGAAGAAAACTAGAATCAGAATTTTCTAGCAGGATTTCTACATTGGTTCAGCAGTGGTGTAGCATTGAGACATATATTTACATTCTTCTCCGTCCAACAATGACCTCAAAACTTCATTAAAACCTATCATCAACTCAGATCTGGCTTTCAGTATTATTCAAGCCCAATTATCCAGTAAAACCTTCTGTATGATTTCAGCTCTTTCTTGTAAAGAAGCCCTTCATCTTCACTCAGATTTGATCAGTGTAGACATCTGATGGCTCGTTGCCAACAACCTGCCAGCTTCTGATTCTACCTGAACAATTTAAAGAGAAAATGCTTGAAATTTATAGTAACAGATGCAAGAAGGGTAGAAATAGCTTTGGGTAAAATTAAGACAATAGACCGTAGACCAACATTCATAGGAGCAGAATTAGGCCATCTAATCCATTGAGTCTACTCCACTGGTTAAGAATTTAATTGGACAATATAACTTGTCCCAAGTACTTGGGTGAATGGGAGAAATTAGAAAAGTTAATGGGAATGTGAGATGAATAAAAAACAGGATTAGTGCAAGCGTGGTTGATAGTCAGTGAGATCTCATTAGACCAATACTTGTTAAAATTCTGTTTCACTGGACGACTCTGACTACTGATACCTCATTGATGAACTATTGTTAACCTTGTTTGTTTTCAGGTCTTTACAATGGAAATTGAAAGCACAATTTATGACACACATAATCTATACTTTTGTTCTCATATCTTTGTTCTCATTTATCCAATACTCCATTTAATCATCAAAAAACAACCACCTTTTTAAAAATAGTCCTGATAAACCTGTCTGTAAGGACAACCTGAATGAGAAGGTTTGTTACCTAAATGTGCACGTGGACACACTTAAAATGATAAAAAGAGCTAGCAATGCTGCCAGTTTCTGATGACCAGACACAATGAAGGTACTGAATCCTAAGTGATTTAATGTCATATATAATCTTTTTGTAAAGTTCACTCTTGTTAATAAGGATAACCTGAGCAAAGAGGAGCATTGCATAGAAATGGGATTATTAAAAAAGTGAAGGCTTTGAACAGTATTCTCTGCATTTCCACATCCTTTGTGTTAGAAGCAGATTAAGGAACAGCAAGTGGCTTCATTGTTTAGAATTGGAATTTATTTATTATTGTCAAATATACCAAGGTGCAGTGACAAGATTATTATGAATACTGTTTATACAGATCATATCATTACACAGTGCATTAAGGTAGTAACAAACTGCAGAATGAAGGTCAACACCTACAGCAAAAGTGTAGTCCAGGTAGACAATAAGGTGCAAGAACATAAACAGATACACTCTGAGGGCCCGAATCCATCTTATAATAATAAGGAACATTCAAATGTTTTATAACAGTAGGATAAAAGCTGTACTTGAGCCTGGTAGTATGTGCCTTCAGACTTTGTATCTTATGCTCAAGGGAACTTCATGGAAGTATAGATATCTCAGGTCAAGTTGAGTTATTGGCATAAGTGCAAGAATGGTGCAATGAAAATTTGCACTGACATGCTATACAATGTCTAGGAGTGCATGTACATAAATTGTAAGTAAGTCCCATTTGAAATTTAGCTTCAATCAGGATTCCTCCAAAGAGAATCATGCATACAGCAATATCACAGTCGCAAACTAACATCTAAACACAGACAACATTTAAAACCCATGTAATAAAAACTGTTCTTTTCTAATGTTTGTATCTCGTTGTAGCCAGTCACATAAACACTGGGTCTGTCTAAAAGACAAATGGTCAACACATTTCAGTCCCTCCTCACAGCTTCTTAATTAATCATTTATTGGTACATGGACTTTGCAGGAAAGGTAAACGTTTATTGCTCTTGAGAAGTGGTGACGAGCTGCTGCCTTGAACTACCCGAGTCCTTTTGGTGAAGGTATTATTTGGTGGTGCACCAAGGAATAGACTTGGTGACAAAAAAGCTACAAGAACATACTTCCAGTCACAGAGATGATTAATCTGGAGAGGCTGATATCTTCCTTACATTATTCCCTTCACCCTTTTTGGTAGTAGAACTTGCTCATTTGAGAAGTATAGGTGGAGAAGCCTTGAAAGGTTACTGCAGTCCACAGTATTATTTTTCTCATAAGAAAAGAAAGGAAGTTCTCATTGAGAACAGGGTACTCTTTGGGTCTTAAAACAAAGTAGAGTAAATAGCAGTACAAATCCTGACTAAAGTTTTCCACAGCCGAAGAGACATTACTGTGCTTATCAGTTTCAATGCAATGCCCAATGTTTGGCACCCTTGCATATTTTCTCCAGATCTAGTATACTCCACCCTTGTGTTTTGCTTAGGGAGCTTCTGTCACAGTATCGGTCCTGGGCTCACGACAGGTACAATGTCTTGAGGGCATATGTATAAAGTGAATATTTAGAAAGAAGTTTCAGTTGGAATTTTGCTTCTGTCAGGATTTCTGCAAACTACAGATGGAAATTAGATGTTTTTATGCTGTGCTTCATTTAATTATTCATTCAACAAATTATTGCAAACAAAAATGTGAAGAAGAAACAATTAACAAAACCTATTTTATGCGAAAAACAATTAGTCTTCCGAAATGTACTGTTGCCTCCAGGTGATTTTTTACTGCTGACTGACTATGTTTATTGTGCTGAACATCCAAATATAGATAATTGGGGGAATATTTTATTCCTTCACAAGTGCTTCACAGTTTGGGATCCTACCTTGACCAGACTGACGCGGAGTGGAATTGATTATATGGAATTGACACCTTGCAGGAGGGAGGGCTTATTTTGAATATACATAATACATCTCTCATTACTTTAGTAAAGCAGTCAGCATCATCAAAGAACCCTCCTACCCCAAATATTCTCTTTTCCCCCATCATCCAGCAGAAGGTACAAAAGCTAGAACGCACACACCAACAAGCTCAATGACAGTTTCCGTTCTAAGACTGCTGAACAGGCCTCTAGTATAAGACAGACTCTTAACTTCACACCTCATTATGGCCTTGTTCCTTATTGTCTACCTGCACTGCACTTTCTCTGTAATTATAACACTTTATTTTGCCCTCTGTTGTTGTTTTCCCCTTATGCTACCTCAATGTACTAAGCAGTTAGAATGATCTGTATTTTTGCCTCACAAAAAAAATCTTCACTGTACCTTGGTCCATATGACATTAATAAATCAACTTACCAATTTTAATTTATTGTGAAGGTCATGCAGAATATTTCTCATCAGTGGTATCCCAGAACGTAAAACAGCTCCAAACATGTCGCACAGCCTAGCTAGACCCCTGCATATGTGTTCAACTGGAACATCCTTCCATCTTTCTTCATTTAGTCCATCACAGATGCCTTTAACCCCTTTCTCACTTAAATATATTATATTAAATGCTGCTACTTAGCTTGATGTAGCAAGTTCCATAGTATTATAGAACTTATAATAAGTTCGTTCTGAAATAATTTCTGCCTATGGAAGCATCTGTGCTTGCCACATGGCTCCATTTCCTCGAGGCCCAATCTCTCTGACCCTCCACACACTGTGGTCAGTGAGATCTGGATGATGAATGGGCAGTGGTGCAGACCCTCTTCACTGACCCAGCAAATGGCAAAGCAAAAAGGCACAGGTTGTATGGAGCAGTAGATAGATTTATTGGCAAATATATATTCCTGAATCTTGATGAAAATAATTACTTAAAAATTACTATCAAAATATAAAGATAACAGAAAGTTCATTAAAATACATAATGTCTTTTGTAAATAATTTTAATATTACATATAAGTAAATTAACTACATAAAAACTAATCAAATAATCCAAGAGATAATTCCATAGTTACTGTTGGGGAACCAGCAAGATTGAACTCCATCCTTGATTAGCAAATAAACATTCTTCTTAGTGCTGCATTCTCTGGAGATCCATAGGATAGGCTAGAAGTCAACCATCAATGATGCCTAGTGAGATTTGCTTATCCAAAGTTCAAGGCTCAAAGTAAAATTTATCATTGGAGCACATACATGTCACCACGTACAACCATGAAACTCCTTCAAGTCAAGTCAAGTCACTTTTATTGTCATTTCGACCAGTACAGTGCATACTAAAAATGAGATGTTTTTCAGGACCACGGTGTTACATGACACAGTACAAAAACTAGATTGAACTATGTAAATAACAACATAGAGAAAAAAAAGCGCACAACAACTAAACTAGAATACAGACCTACTCAGGACTGCATAAAGTGCACAAAACAGTGCAGGGATTACAATAAATAATAAACAGGACAATAGGGCAGTAAGGTGTCTGTCCAGGCTCTGGGTATTGAGGAGTCTGATAGCTTGGGGGAAGAAACTGTTACATAATCTGATCGTGAGAGCCCGAATGCTTCAGTGCTTTTTTCCAGAGGGCAGGAGGGAGAAGAGATGGTATGAAGGGTACATGGGGTCCTTCATAATGCTGTTTGCTTTGCGGATGCAGCATGTAGTGTAAATGTCTGTGATGGCAGGAAGAGAGACCACGATGATCTTCTTAGTTGGCCTCATTATCCACTGCAGGATCTTGCGATCCGAGATGGTGCAATTTCTGAACCAGGCAGTGATGCAGCTGCTCAGGATGCTCTCAATACAACCCCTGTGGAATGTGATGAGGTTTGGGGGGGGGGGGGGGGTTGTTGGAGATGGACTTACATCAGCCTTTGCAGAAAGTAGAGGCACTGCTGGGCTTTCTTTGAATGGAGTTGGTGTTGAGGGACCAGGTGAGATTCTCCACCAGGTGAACACCTGGGACCAAACTTAGCAGATCTACAGAACAATAACCGTAAACTCTAAACATCAGGAACTGATAACTGTGAACAAGCTGTGCAAATTCAGATATTAATAAACAGCAATAAATATCAAGCATTAAGTAACAAAATTTATAACAGAGTCTTTAAATGACTTAAATAGATGCAGTTATCCCCTTTTATTCAAGACCCTGATGGTTGAAGGGTAGTAACTGTTCTTGAACCTGGTGGTGCAAGTCCTGAGGCTGTTGTACCTTCTACCAGGTACCATGGCAGCAGTGAGAAAAGTGCATGACCTGGGTGATGAGGATATTTGACGATTAAAACTTTTTTTTATGGCAACATTTCATGTAGATGAGCTCAATGGCTGGGATGGTTTTACCTATGATGTTCTGAGCCAAATCCATGATATTTTGTAGGGTTTTCCATTTGATTTCTTAATCAGTTTCCTCATCACTGACAACACCCTTTAACGATATTGACTCAGTAACTCTTTGTTCTTCCCTGTGAATTCCCTCCTGATGGTTCAGCTATTACTCCCTCACCCTATAAAATCACCAAAGCTCAAAATCCAGAAGGACGTCACTTCACCAATGTGTCAATGCTGAGATACCTGGAAGGCTTCAGAGATATTTTCGCTAAACCTATGTATTTGCACTCTATCCTTACTTTGAATGTCACAACACAGTTCTCATATGTACACTTACATTTTAAATATGAGATTTTCTGCCTTCAAGCCAATGAGCTCCAGACCTCCACAACAGCCTGGGTGATTTTCTTTCCTCTCACCCTTCCAACAGTTGTCAGAAATCCATGTCACTTTACAATCAGATTTCCAGTAAGGGAAATAGATCCACTGATTCTACTTTGATAAATGTCCTTTGCTCATTCCTGGTGAATCAACATCTTCAAAATGTGATCTAAGCTACAAGTTCAATTTCAAATTATTGTCATTCGACCATACATATGCATACAGCTAAACAAATGTATTTCTCTGGGGCCATGGTGCAAAATAGAGTACATGTAGTCACACACAATATATATAGTTATGATCAAGCACATACAGTCACAGCGTAGTATTAGCAGAAGTCCCAAAGTGTCATGGCATGAAGATTGGCAGTTTGACATAAAGTGCAAGGCCCATGCTTATGTAAGACAGTATGATGTTACTGACACTATTATATAAAAAAACAAGTTGTGGGGTATGAATATGTGAAACAGCAGCAATAAAAGATGAAAAATTACCTGTGGAGGACGGGAGTGTGTTTGCGACAGCGAGGTACTCTGACAGGTTGTACATGTGCGCTGGGTGGCTGCAGGGCTTTGAGAAGTCTAACATCCTGGGGCATGATGCTGTTACTCAACCTGACAGTTCTGCTTTTTATAATGCCAAAGTTCTGCATTACTTCTCTGCTTCTTAAATATACTTAAAAATATCTCATGTGTGTTTGCTATTGTTATGGGTAGAACATTCAGACATGTGTATGCTCAGTCCCAGATTATCATGCTCCCCAATAAGTAACCATCCCACCTTTGCTACCTAATGTTATTCACTTGTCAACAATGAAAACCTCTTTTCATTCTGTGAACTTTGTGTCATTCTGTAAGTGTATGCATATTTTCTGTTTAATTTGATGCAGACTTTGATAAGTCTTCAATAGATAATTGAAGACATTCAATAATAAATCTTTGATAAATCTTCATCTGTATAAAGCAAAGTACTGCAGATGCTGCAGAAATGTGAAATTAAAATAAAACACAGTCCCTAGAAAGTTAGCCCAATGAACTCAGTCAGAGTGCCCCATGGTAAGCAGCAGCATTTGGCAGGGAGAATTCATGTCTGTTTTATTTTTACTTGGAGTAATCTATCATCATTAGATTCTTATTTTAGGAGGAACAGGTATATAATATTCAAAACTTTCTGAATTAATTACTGGAATGTCCTACAAGGATCACGTACTAAGAAATTATTGTACAGGCTGCAAATGAGTTCTTTGAGATCTCTAAGATTCTGAATGGTAGATTCTGGCGGGGGAGTGGCACAGCTTCAGGATAGGGGAGTGACTCCTTGAGGGAGAGAAAAGGAGTAATTTCTGCTGATAGAGGACCGAGTTTTTGGAGTTTTCAGTCACAGGATAGACATCATTTAGTATGTTCAAAGCTAAGGTAGAATTTTGAACTTTATAAGAATCAGGTGCTATGGGGATCGAGGGGAAATTTTGAGGCCATATATTAGATCAGTATATTCTCGTTGCGACTCCACCAAGCTGTAGGAATTTGAGAATTAATATTTATTTGTATTGGTGGAAATAAAGAGGCTGCAGAGAATTGGAAAATCAGCCAGTTCCATGCCAGCACAACACTCTCCACCATTGAGAATATCTTCAACGGCAGCTGGTCAAGAAGGCAGCATCCATCATGAAGGTCCCCCACCATCTGGGACATGCCCTCTTTTCATTAATACAATTGGGGAGGAAGTATAAAAACCTGAAGACCCACACTTAATGTTTTAGGAACAGCTTCTTACCTTTTTACAGCTGGTGGTGCAGCGATATCAGCGCCAGACTCTGGAACGGAGGTTCCCAGGTTCGAATCCAGTCAGGCCATTCTTGAGTACGCTTTCCCTTCGTGCCAGGTTGAGTGTTGAGCTCATTACTCAACCTCTTAAAATAATGAAAAATACTGTGAAAATGTCTGTGTGAGGAGTGGCGCGCAACTCAGTCTTTCGTTCCGTGCCTTGACTCTCAGGCCTGAGTCGATGTCATCACCATCATCATCTTATCTTCTGCCTTCATATTTATGAATAGTCCATGAAACCATAAACACTACTTTGCTATTCTTCTTTTGCACATTTACTTATTTATTGCAACTTACAGTAATTGGTATGTCTTGCACGGTATTGCTATGACAAAACAAAAAAAAAAAATCATGACACGTCAGTGATTATAAAACTAATTCTGATTCTGATTCTGAGCAGTCTTTGGGGGTCCATTGTGGTCACTCCTGTTCCTTGTCTTTATCTTCTTTTGTTACCTCCAGCTCAACATGGGATCATGTGCCAAAGTACCAACTGTTCTGAGTGTATTGAAGTTAATTGTGGTACAAACATTATGCAGAATAATTTATCTCTTCAAAATGATACTGTATCTCATTGGCAATGCTCCACAAGAAGATGTAAGATGTTCATTTCATCCCTCCTGGACACCACTAGCTGGAAATACAATGATCAGCCTTCAGACCCAGTACAGATCCTGTCAGGGCAATTGTCCCAGACTTTACTGAGTTTCAGTAGATGCATATTTGAAATGGCATTCATTATTCCCACCTCCACCCTATACCTTGTGAAGCTTACATCAATCCAGCCTATGGCAAAGTAATGATAGGAATACTGTTCCATCAATTACTGCAAAATTTTGAAACAGATTCATGCACTGACTCTTGGGTAATTTATTGAACCCTTCTGACCCTGGCCCTACAACATGAGAGCCATTTAAAGTCTTGTGAACTTAAAAAAAAACACTTGTTTTAATGTCCCATTATATCATTTAGAAGAGTTGGTCACCGTCTCATCCAGTTTAGCAGAGGGAAAATAACAGAGGTGAAACATTGATTCAACTCCAAAGAATTGTCTTTCTGTTGAATGAAGATGGGTCAGGTTCAATATTGGGCAGATATTCCACTCAACCATCTTAGCATCTGTGAAAAAGGGATACCAACCTCATCATACCATCTGCTTTGTTAATACAATGCCATAGAAGAACAACTGTCAGTCCATAAGAATCCTTATATCTCTGACTCTTTCCTAGTTTTAAGAATTATCTGGAATATACTCTATAATGAATGATGAAGCATATCCATTTAAATTTCTGTCACATATTTAAAAATATGTAAAGATACAAATAGCAAATATTTATAATGGACTATAAAGCTCTCTCGGCATTCAATGTGCCATACAGTTGTTGGCTCTTAATTGACCTTCCTACAAACATAGCCAGGGGTTTTGTTCTGCAGCCTGAGTAGCAATTAACCTTTCACTGAACTCATCCAATGTTAGCTTCAACTCTTTATAGCCTTAAAGAGTCTGTTACACTGCAGGAGAAGACCAATGCATTGGAATGGATTTCACTTCTAACGTATGGGATTAGGACCATAATTTAAATGGGTTTGATGAAGCCTGACACACCTGAAATTTATGGGGCTTGAACAGGTAAGTTGTTTTCTAGTGGATGAAATTAGTGTGGTTGAATATAAATGATTTGATGGATTTTGAAATTGAGTGAGCCACTGCGTTTGTGGTAGGGAGCCAGCAAAGCAATTCATGATTGACATACAGGGTCAAAGGGTTGAATTTTTAACTCCTACTGTACCCATTCTTTGATACATACAGACATTTAACGTAGCACCTTCCATAACTTCAATCTATGTATAATCAGTTCATAACCAATGGAAAAGCTTTTGCGATCTCGTCGCTGTTCAACTTTAAAATACATGAGCCCATTAACATTCAAAGTTCAATATTCAAAGTAAATTTTATTGTCAACATACATACATGTCACCATGTATAGTCATGAGGTTTATCTTCTTGTCAGCATAATTAATAAATCTATAAATAATAACCATAAAATAATCAATGAAACCCCGCCCAAATAGGGCAATCAACCAGTGTGCAAAAGACAAGAAACTGCGCAGATACAAAATGAAGAAATAATAATAATAATAATAATAATAATAATAATAATAATAATAATAATAATAATAATAATAATAATAATAATAATAATAATAATAATAATAATAATAAATAAGCAATAAATATTGAGAACATGAGCTAAAGCGTCCTTGAAAGTGAGTCCATTTGTTGTGGGAACATTTCAATGATGTGGCAAGTGAAGATGAGTAAAGTTGTCCCCTGAGGTTCAAGAGCCTGGTGGTTGAGCGGTAGTAACTGTTCTTGAATCTGGTGGGAAGATTCACGAGGTTCTTATACCTTTTTATCATGATTATCATGAAAGCCCATCAGGTTTACCAAAATTCATCAGGAAGGAAATCTGAACTCACTACAGGTCAAACGAAAACAAGGATCCAGACAAATTTTGCTGAGTTCACTTGCTGTATTCCTTCAGCAGTTTGTGTGTGTTACTTAACTCTGAACTGTCCTCTGAAAATTACTTATAGAAAGTTGTTCTTGCTGGTGATATCCACATTTTGTGAATGAATAAAAAGAAATCAAAGTGTTCAAAAGCATAATACAAAGTAAAAGTCATTTACTTTTCTTATTTCTTTATGATAGATTAGAAGGCATTTCAGCCTATTAAATCCATGCCAGCTCATAATGCAATCCCCATTTCTCCATAATTTTCTTCCCACATTCCCATCAAATCATGCTGAATAATTTAGCCCACCAGCCTTCATGTTTTAGGATATGAAAGGAAACGACAGCACACAGAGGAAACCCACCAGTTCACAGGATGAACAAGCAAACTCCGTATAGTCAGTATTCAGGAGCCCTGACCACCATCTCTACTAGTTGCATCACTATGATGTCTGCCACATCATTATTACTTCTATTATAAACACAAATTATTGGAGATAATTGGCAAGTTAGTGGAGAGGTAGTAACAATTTTTTTATTGTTGGTATTTCTGAGAAAAAGAACAATAATGAGTAAGTTTGTGTGAGTGAAAGTGTAGGAGGTGTGATGACCCACCAACAGGGCCAGGCCCTCTTCTCAGTGCTACCATCGGGCAGAAAGTACAGAAAATTAAGTTCCACATTGCCAGGGTAGGAAGCAACTACTTTTGTACAGCCATCAGGTTTTTTAACTGATCTAAAGGAAGGCAAAAGCAATGTTAGCATTCATTTTGAGAAGTCTAGAATATAAAAGCAAGGATATAATGTAATATTGGAATATTCCATTTGGAATATTGTGAGCAGTTTTGGGCCCTTTATCTAAGAAAGAACGTGCTGACACTGGAGAGAGTTTAAAGGAGGTTCATGAAAATGATTCCTGGATTCAAAAGTTTATCAAGATGGTGGTGCGACACAGCTTGCAGCGGACACTCCGGAGTTGATTATCTGTTATTTGTGAAGGGGGGAGCCATGCGCAATCATAATTGATTGAAAACAGACGTGGGAGCATGGAAGAACATCGGGAAATCTCCAGGAAGACCTTCTTTGTTGCTGCTGCTGCTGCTGTGAGGTCCGGGACTCAGCTGGGAAAGAACAAGTCCTCAGTCTTCGGGGTTGCGTTGCTGATGGCCATTGGCGGGGCCGTCTTAATATGCTTGGCAGAGGATGGTGCTTGGAGAAGCTGTGCCGGAGGGGATGGTCGTCGGCTCGGAGGTTCGACGGACTCAGAGTCCGCTGCAGTCAGGTCGCTTTTGGTGTGTGCTGCATCTGCGAGGCTGAGTCTGGCAGCACCGTGGAAGTCCATAGTGGGGGTATTCCCTTCGGCCGCTGGCGTGGGATGGCGAATGTGTCGGGACCCTGGGGACTTGTAGAAACTATGTGGTGATTTCTTTTGAACTTGTACTCCTTTAACATCTTTGGACTATTTTTACTGTGCCCATAGTCTGTTTTTTAATCAATTATGCTATTGTTTGCACTGTTGTAACTATGTGATTTTGTGCAGGTCTGGTAGCTTTAGTTCTTGGTCTTGTTTGTCTGGTGGATTTGGAGCTCCTTTCTGGAGAACACACTAAGACGGTAGCACGATATTAACACGCATCAGCCTCTCCAGACTCTGGATTGGGGATTGCCAAACGTTATGTGGATTTTCTATTGTATGTCTGTTTTGTCATATGCTTTTCTGATTTCACTCTGGAGGAACGTTGACTCATTTTTTAACTGCATTGCATTTGTGGTTTCTAAATGACAATAACCTGAATCTGAATATGGGGAGCATTTAAAAGTTCTGGGCCTGTACTCACCAGAATTCAGAACATCGAGGGGAATCTCACTGAAACCTTTTGAAAGTTGAAAGGCTTCAATAGATAGTGGATGTTACCTACAGTGGGGAGTCCAGCACTAGACGACACAGCCTCAACCGCAGAGAGGGACATCCATTTAGAATGGAAAAGAGGAGGCATGTTGTTAGCCAGCGGCTGATGAATCTGTGGAATTCATTTCTACAGGTGGCAGTGGATATCAAGTTACTGGGTATATTTAAGGCAGAGCCTGATAGATTCATGATTTGTCAGAGCATATAGGGCAGGACAGTGGGGCTCAGATGAAAATAGATCAGCCATGATGAAATGGCAGCGAAGGCTCAATGGGCCAAATAGCCTAATTCTGCTCCTATATATTATGGTCTTATGGTCTTATCTGCAAAATTCTGTTCTTAACTCAGCAGCAAAATAACTGTCTCTGATCATGTGTTTTGCACAAAGTTCTTGTGTTGAACATTCCTTTATTCTCTCTACTCTTTTGCATAATGTATGTATAACTTATGTTCACTTTTGCTTGAATCAACAAATCTCTAATGCAGCTGTGGCAAGTTTTTAGTTTTATGTGCACCCCATCATTCTTGTGCATATGACAGTAAACTTACATTGATTTGCTGCTCATTTTCTGAGCTAGTATGGATAAACATTCATTAATTCAAAGTTAGATGTACATTTATTATCAAAGTATGTATACATTATACAACCCTGAGATTTTCTCTCTCGCAGACAGCCACAAAACAAAGAAACACCACGGAAACACTTTAGAGAAAACATCTAACGCACAACATACCAAAAAAAGAACAAATCACACGGACAGCAAAAAACAAGCAAGTAAACACGGAACATTAAACCTCGAACTGCCGAGAGCATGAAGTGGTGGCGGAGTGACAGCCATCGAGTTAGTTCAGTTCAGTACCATGTTGATAGCTGCAGGCCTCGACCACTGAGCCAGTTTCGTGCTGAAGTGCCCAGATCAAATTGTGCAATTACAAAGAATGGTAACCAGAAACACATGGATCACGAGCCACAGAGTCCTACAGCACGAGTCCATAACCACGTAACATGTTCAGTGCTGAGGACATTAAACATCAAACGGCAGAGTCCACTGTAAAACAGTCCCTCAAGCATAAGCCACGCCGAGGTGATTGCCTGTTTCTCTGGCAACAATAAGACGGAGACTGATCAAACACAGCCAGTCAGCACTGAAGTCCTGCTCATCTTCCACTCTCATCTTCACTGATTTCAATCTTGCTCAAGGCTTTAACCTGAGAAGAGTGGGTTTGTGTTCCACCATTAGGAAACAATGACTAATGAGAAGTCAATAAATTTCACTTCAGCTTGCCATTAAAGTTCTGAGAGTTTTATATTCCCATAGGAAGGTAGGACACCAGACATGATGATCTATAAAAGAAGCTGATCAATTATGTAGTCGGATACTTTCTTGGAAACTTTTTTGATCTCTGTTTTCCATTCTGTACTGTTTTCCTGAATGGAAACATGGTAAGTGATCAAGAGCTATCGTAAACAAATGATTATTACTGCAGACATTTAAATTAGTGTTTCATTTTTCAGGATGTGCATGAATATTGCAGAACTTTAAAACTGAAATATTAACGTGAATTATTCAGTATTAACATTAAATGTATGTTTTTGGTTGCGCTTTTTTCACTTGACTGAGAATTTTCTCTTCCATTATTCACAAACTATAAATTTTATGCTGATTTCTAATGCATTTCACTTGCAATGATTGGTCTGAGGATGATCTTCTTTGATAGCCAGTTTTGCAAGCTCAAATGCAGGATTTCGGATTCATACTAGTCTATTGCAATATGCAAATATACACCAGGATGCAGTGAAATTCGTTTCTTTCTTACAAATTCCTTGCTCACTGAGAAAACAGTATACATGCATCAATAAACACAGCGATGAGCACAGGACAGAATGCTGCAAAGCCAGTCGTGTTATCTGAAGCAGGGCAAAAAGAACTGCTAAGTTAACAATAATGGAATAACGGTGTGAGGTGGAGTTAAGAGTCTGAAAATGCTGCAGCAACATCTGGAAGCCGATGTGAAAAGAGGTTATTACTTTTGAAGTCTATCAGCATTGGGGTGGAAGCCCGTCTTAAATCTGTTCTTCCGTGCTTTTGAATCTTCTTGCAGAAGTTAGAAGAGAGAAAAGGGAATGTCTGGGATGGAATTCATTTAAATGTTGTCTTTCAAATACATGCTTCCTCTGACCCACATTTTCACTTGAAATGAACTTCTCTGCCACTAATTCACCTGTTTTATTCAACTATCTCATGCCTGAATCAGTCAGGTTTGATGCCTGCAGTAAAACAGTCATCAATAAAATCAGCATATCCTGGAGTTTTGAACCACTCTTGTTCTCTTGCTTTCAGATAATTTTTTAGTATCTGCATTTGTAATTTTCCTCTCTTTGGGCAAAAAAAAAATCTCAAATATCACAAAGGGACATAAGTTCTTGCATGATCTTAAACAGTGGAAACTAGCTTTTATTTCACCATATACTGTGAATGTTTTAATTATACATGATTATTCTGCTCATACCCAAGATTACTCTTCCTTTTCCCTCATATGAGATAGCTTTTACTTGTGATGTAAGCAACCAGGAAAGGTCCTGAAAGGTCTTTTTACATCGATACAGTTTGTGACTTTCTGCTTGTCTTTTGACCCCAGCAAGTAGATTTCCATCTCCCTTCTGCCACGGACAAAAAAAATTAGTTCTTCACATGGAAGACAAATTAACACTAGTCATGTTTGTTACATGCACATATAGTAGTAGCTATGTTATTAGTCTATTTTCCAAATTCTATTCCATTGGTTGTACTGCAATTTTGGCATCAAAATAACAACCTGAGCTACTAACTTATTTTGTATTTTGCATTACTCTTGAAATATGAATTTCCAGATAAGGCTTATCAATTATTTAGGAAAACTAATTCAATATAAATCTACCACGAGTTCACAGGCTCTCATTTTGTCTGATGTTACACACTTGAAGGTTCTTCCAATTTTTCTCTGCAACGTTGCAAGAGGATTAGTGAGAACCACAAGTAACACTGAGAGAATTGATTTAAATAGGGCTGAGATTATCACTGAGAGGGAGGGAATGTCAGAATCTGGAGTAATTCTACCAAAAACTTAATAAAAATTTTGTTACTCTCATCCAAAGATTTGGCAAGACCTGCTGAGTATTTCTACCATTCTCTGCTAATTCTACATTTTCCAAGATGAATCTAAGATGGCGGCACAACGCAGCTTGCAGCGGCCACTCCGGAGCTGATTATCTGTTATTTGTGAAGCAGGGTGCCATGTGCAATCATAATCGATTGAAAACAGACATGGGAGCATGGAGGAACATCTGGAAATCTCCAGGAAGACCTTCTTTATTGCTGCTACTGCTGTGAGGTCCGGGACTCTGCTGGGAAGAACAGGCCCCCAGACCTTGGGGTTGTGTTGTCAATGGCCGTTGGCAGGGCCATCTTAATACGCTCAGCAGAGGATAGTGCTCTGAGAAGCTGTGGCAGAGAGGATGATCATCGGCTTGGAGGTTCGACGGACTCAGAGTCCGCTGTGGTCAGGTCGCTTTCGGTGTGTGCTGCGTCTGCGAGGCTGGTTTCGACAGAGCTTTCATTGTCTGCTGTGTCTGCAAGGCTGAGTCGGGTGGCGCCATGGAAGTCCATAGCAGGGGTATTCCCTTCTGCCGCCGGCATAGGATGGCGAGTCTGTCGGGACCCTGGGGACTTGTGGGAACTGTGTGGTGATTTCTTTTGAACTTATAGTTCTTTAACACCTTTGGACTGTTTTTACTGTGCCCATGGTCTGTTTTTTTTATCAATTATGCTATTGTTTGCACTGTTGTAACTATATGTTGTAACTATGTGGTTTTGTGCAGGTCTTGTAGCTTTAGTTTTTGGTCTTGTTTGTCTGGTGGGATTGGAGCTCCTTTCCGGGGAATGCGCTAAGACCATAGCATGATATTAATACGCAGCAGCCTCTCCGGACTCTGGATTGGGGATTGCCAAACGTTATGTGGATTTTCTAGTGTACTCTGTTTTGTCATATGCTTTTGTGATATTGTAGCGGTGTGCTACATGCAGCGCTAAAATTACGACACGGAGTCGGTAACTGCAGTCGAAGGAAAAACTTTATTCGAAATCTTCAGCCTCACTTTTAAGCCTCCCTCAACCTGCCCCCCGTGGTGCAGGGGCTCCAAAGCTCTGTGCTCGCAAACCCCCATAGGCTATCTAATTGTGAGCCGGTTCGGATGTGCCAGGAAATGGGTCGCCACATAACCCCCCCCCCCCCCAGAACCGGCGATACACCCCCCAATGTCCACAGTCTGGGCCGGAACCTGCTTGGGAGGTCGGCCTCTGCGCCGAGGTGCCGGAAACTCGACTGGTTGCGCCAGGTCCACATGGGCTGGTTTGAGGCGGTCCACCGTGAAAACCTCCTCTTTCCCCCCAACGTCCAGCACGAACATGGACCCATTGTTCCAGAGCACCATAAACAGCACCATAAACAGCCCCTCGTATGGCCGCTGCAGCGGTGGCCGATGCCCGCCCCTTCGTACAAACACAAACTTACAGTTCTGCAGGTCTTTGGGTACGCAGGTCGGGTTCCGCCCGTGCTGTGAAGTGGGTATGGGGGCCAGGTTACCAAGCTTCTCGCGTAGTCTGCCCAGGACTGCTGCGGGATCTTCCTTTTGCCCCCGTGGGACTGGTAACAACTCCCCGGGGACGACCAGGGCCACGCCGTATACCAACTCTGCCAACGAGGCATGCAGGTCGTCCTTGGGTGCTGTGCGGATGCCGAGTAGGACCCAGGGAAGCTCGTCCGCCCAGTTGGCTCCTCGCAGGCGGGCCATGAGGGCCGACTTCAGGTGACGGTGAAAACGCTCCACTAGCCCGTTCGACTGTGTGTGGTAGGCAATTGTGTGGTGCAGCTGAGTCCCCAAAAGGCTGGCCATAGCTGACCACAGGCTGGAGGTGAACTGGGCGCCTCTGTCGGAGGTAATGTGGGCCGGTACACCAAAGCGAGATATCTAGGTGGTGATCAGGGCTTGGGCGCAAGATTCGGAGGTGGTGTCGGTGAGCGGGACCGCCTCTGGCCATCTTGTGAACCGGTCCACGATAGTCAGGAGGTGCCGCGCTCCTCGCGACACTGGCAGGGGGCCCACGATATCCACATGAATGTGGTCAAAACGCCAGTGGGCGGGATGGAACTGCTGCGGTGGGGCTTTGGTGTGCCGCTGTACCTTGGCCGTCTGGCAGTGCATGCACGTTTTGGCCCATTCACTGACCTGTTTGCAGAGTCCGTGCCAAACAAAACTGCTGGAAACCATCTGGACAGTCGTCCGGATGGAGGGATGTGCCAAGTTATGAATGGAGTCGAAAACGCGGCGCCGCCAGGCTGTCGGGACGACGGGATGGGGCTGGCCGGTGGCGACATCACAGAGTAGGGTCCTCTCACCTGGGCCCATGGGGAGGTCCTGGAGCTGCAAACCGGAGACTGCGGTTCTGTATCTCAGAATCTCCTCATCCGCCTGCTGTGCCTCTGCCAGTGCCTCAAAGTCTATCCCTTGGGAAAGGGCATGATCGGTAGGGCGAGAGAGCGCATCAGCCATGACATTGTCCTTACCCGAGACATGCCGGACATCCGTCGTGTATTCAGAGATGTAGGGCCGGTGGCGTTGCTGGTGGGACGACCAGGGGTCGCTTTCGTAAATGCAAAGGTAAGCGGTTTGTGGTCCGTGAACGCGGTGAAGTGCCGACCTTCTAGGAAGTACCTGAAATGCCGGATTGCCAGGTAGAGCGCCAACAGTTCCCGGTCGAAAGCACTGTACTTGAGCTCGGGTGGCCGCAGGTGTTTGCTGAAAAACGCCAGGGGTTGCCAGCGACCTGCGATGAGTTGCTCCAGCACCCCATCGACTGCCGTGTTAGATGCGTCCACTGTGAGGGCGGTAGGGGCGTCCATTCTGGGATGTACTAGCATTGTGACATTCGCCAAAGCTTCCTTTGTTTGAACGAAAGCGGCGGCGGACTCCTCGTCCCAGGTAATGTCCTTGCTCGGACCCGACATCAGGGCGAACAGGGGGCGCATAATCCGGGCAGCTGAAGGGAGGAAGCGGTGGTAGAAATTGACCGTACCTACGAATTCCTGAAGGCCTTTGATCTTGGTGGGTCGGGGGAAGTGACGGACCGCATCTACCCTAGCGGGCAGAGGGGTTGCTCCGTCTTTAGTAATCCTGTGGCCCAGGAAGTCAATGGTATCGAGTCCGACCTGGCATTTGGCGGGGTTGATTGTAAGACCGTACTCACTCATTCAGGCGCAGAGTTGACGGAGGTGGGACAGATGATCCTGACGACTGCTGCTGGCTATGAGGATGTCATCCAAATAGATGAACGCGAAGTCCAGGTCCCGTCTCACCACGTCCATTAGCCGCTGGAATGTCTGTGCGGCATTCTTCAGGCCAAACGGCATGCGGAGGAACTCGAAAAGGCCAAACGGGGTGATGAGAGCCGTTTTGGGGACGTCGTCAGGATGCATCGGGATTTGATGGTATCCTCGGACGAGGTCTACCTTGGAGAAGATCCGTGCGCCGTGCAGGTTTGCTGCAAAGTCCGGAATGTGCGGCACAGGGTAGCGGTCTGGTGTGGTAGCCTCGTTCAGCCTGCGGTAGACGCCGCACGGTCTCCAGCCTCCCGTCGCTTTGGGCACCATGTGCAGGGGGGAGGCCCATGGGCTGTCGGACCGCCAGATAATCCCCAATTCCCCCATCCTCTGGAACTCCTCCTTCGCCAGTCGGAGCTTGTCCGGGGGAAGCCGTCGAGCGCGGGCGTGGAGGGGTGGTCCCTGGGTCGGGATGTGGTGCTGTACGCCGTGTCGGGGCATGGCCGCTGTGAACTGCGGTACCAGAACCGATGGGAAATCCGCCAGGACCCTGGTGAAGTCGTTGTCAGACAGCGTGATGGAGCCGAGGTGAGGGGCTGGCAACTGGGCTGCACCCAGGGAGAACATCTGAAAGGTCTCGGCGTGTACCAGTCTCTTCCTGGGCAGGTCGACCAGTAGGCTGTGAGCCCGCAAAAAATCCGCACCCAGAAGCGGTTGGGCTACGGCGGCCAGTGTAAAGTCCCACGTGAACTGGCTGGAGCCGAACTGTAGCTGCACCTGATGGGTGCCATAGGTCCTTACTGTGCTGCCATTCACGGCCCTCAGGGGGGGCCCCGGTGCCCTGCTGCGGGTGTCATAACTCGTCGGAGGTAAAACGCTGATCTCGGCACCAGTATCGACCAAAACCTGGCGTCCTGACCTTCTATCCCACACATACAGGAGGCTAGCCCGATGGCCAGCCGCCGTAGCCATCAGCGGCGGCTGGCCCTGGCGTTTCCTGGGAACTTGCAGGGCGGGCTTCTGCACCCCACCGCTGGTGGAAGAAGCACCAGTGTTCATTGGGCCGGGGGTTGGCGGGCTCTGCGGCTGGGCCTGGACTGGTTTGCTGCTGGGAGCGTGGCTGGGAGATCCGTGCGATGGATGCCCCGCTCACCTTTTTGGCATTCCACAGCAAGTCTGCCCGGGCTGCCACCTTCCGGGGGTCACTGAAATCCGGGTCGGATTCTCATTATTAAGGTTTGAGCACAAATAAGCTACTTCAGGATAGTCTGCTGCTTGCTTTATGACTGAGTTTGTTACTGTTGGCTATTGCTAGAACTTTGACTTGAGTCAGAAGTCTCAAGACTCATTCCAAAATTCAAACTCATATTCCATCAAACATTCAGAGAGAACTCCATTATTGGAGATGTCATGAAATCAAGGCCTCTGGGGCACCCTCAGGACTCTCTGGTGCTATTTTGAGATGAAAACAAGGAAGTTCTTCATGTTGGCTTACTTGATGCTTATTCTTCAAAAAAAAAATCACTGAAAAACAAAACTCACTCAGAGTAGATGCCAGCAATTGAAAAAAAATAGTAATATTCACATCTACTGTGATGAAGTGCTTTGAGAGGTTTACCCAAGGCTAGTGTAACAGCTATTCTAACAAACCGATGCCACTGCTGATGACCTAACACAGGTTGTTATCCTTGTATGATGTGCCCTCCAATTGATCCAATAATAATGTTTCAAAAGTCGAAGACATTCTTTATTCTCAGCTAGCAAAACATAAAATCTTAAAACGAATTAACCAAAGTTCAGCATAATTAAGCGAAGTTAAGAGGTCAACAGAAGATATGACACCTGGCAGTCCCCAGAATCAATCTGTCCTGAACAAAGCACATATACATAACTTATTCCGTTTGCTTTACCATGCCTCTACCCATGTGATTAGTTACCATAATAAACGTGCAACAGAGAATACAATGCAGATAGGAAACCAATGGATGTCTCCATGCACGGGTAGAATTAACTACTACATGAGCTGCAGTTAGCCTACTGCCATTACGGGTCTAGAGCTGATGCAATATCATTGGTTCACCACTTGGCCCTTGGCCTTGGACCTCCTGAATGACAGCAATATCTACTTCAGCCTTCTGTTTATTGATTACAGCCTGGCATTCAACACCATTGTACCCTCAATACCAATCACCAAGCTTAACAACCTGGGTCTGTATCTCCTTCTTCAACTGGAACAACGATTTTCCTTTCTGGGATACCACAGTCTGTGAAAGTTGGAAATTACATCTATTCCTCACTGACAATCAACACTGGTGCACCTCAAGGATGTGTGCTTAGCCCACTGCTCTACTCTCTCTACACTCATGATAAGTAGCTTGGTGCAGCTTAAGCACCATCTTTATTTATCTGGAATTTGGAATTGAGGGGGGATCTTATAAAATTCTAAAGGGATTGGACAGGCTAGATGCAGGAAGATTGTTTCTGATGTTGGGGAAGTCCAGAACGAGAGGTCACAGTTTAAGGATAAAGGAGAAGCTTTTTAGGACCAAGATGAGGAAAACCTTCTACACATTGAGATGGTGAATCTGTGGAATTCTCTGCCACAGGAAACAGTTGAGGCCAGTTCATTGGCTATATTTAAGAGGAAGTTAGATATGGCCCTTGTGGCTAAAGGGATCGGGGGGTATGGAGCGAAAGCAGGTACAGGGTTCTGAGTTGGATGATCAGCCATGATCATACTGAATGGTGGTGCAGGCTTGAAGGGCCGAATGGCCTACTCCTGCACCTATTTTGTATGTTTCTATGTTTACTTCACCTTTGACACATCTGTTCTAAGAACATCTCGGATGGTGACAAAGTAACATACAGGAGTGAGATATTCAGCGTTTTGTGTGGTGCCACAACAGCAAATTTACACTCAACATCAGTAAGGTCAATGAATTTCTTGTACACTTCCGGAAGGAGAAGTTTGGAGAACACACAGCAGTCGTTATTGAGGGTCATTAGTTGAAAAAGTGATCCCTTCAAGTTCCAAGGTGTCAGTATTTCAGAGAATCTATCCTGGACCTAACTTAGTTATACAACTATGAAGAAGGCATACGATGAGGAGATTTAATATGTTACCAAAGACTCATATGTACCATGGAGAGAATTCTGACTGGTGGCATTACAGCCTGGTGTAGAACCTTCAATGCACAGGATTGAGAAATGCTGTAGAAGGTTTTAAACTCAGCCAGCTCCACCATGGGCTATAACCTGCCCATCATTGAAGACATCTTAGACAGACAGTCCTTAAAAAAGTGGCATTCATCATGATGGACCCTCAATATCTAGGTCATGGCCACTTTTCTTTGCTACCATCAGGGAAGAAGCACAGGAGCCTGAAGACCCACACACAAGTGTTTTAGGAACAGTTTCTCCCCCTCCACTATCAGATTGATGAACCCATGAGAAACACCTCACTATTTTGATCTGTGTTTTCACACTATTTATTTATTTATTTATTTATCTATCTATCTATCTATCTATCTATCTATCTATCTATCTATCTATCTATCTATCTATCTATCTATCTATCTATTTATTTATTTATCTATCTATTTATTTATTTGTTTATTTATTTCTAATAGTAACCTACAGTAACTGTGGATTACACTTCATTGCTGTTGCAAAACAGCAAATTTCATAGCATATGTAGATGATAATGAACCTGATTCTGATTCTGATAGTTGGGTCATATCATAATACGAATTGTATTAAGAAGCATCAATGAAAAAAATAATAAGTTGTCTCAGGCCTCAATCTGAAAAACTCAGAGTGCTTCTCTTAGCTCATTTGCATCAGCACAACAAACAAACAGCTAACTGGTCATTGTTTCTTTGTTGTTTGAAGCATGATGCTTCTTCCAGTAACTGCATCAGAAACTGTGTCACTGGAAGTAAAGTGATTTAAGCTGTCCTGAGATTGTGAAGACTATTAGAAATCCAAAAATTCTGTCTCCTTTCCTTCCTTACTTCCTTCCCTCCTCCCTTCTCTCCTTCACTCTTTACTTCCTTCCTGATGAATAGAAGATAATCTTGGGGCATTTGTAGGAAGCTACATGCAGGACTGCTGTCCTTAACACATGGGGACATATTCCTGTGTGTGTGTGCTGAGGTGAACTGTATTTGAGTTTTAAGGAGTAAGTAAAAGGAATTATGACCAGCGGTGGGGGCTAGAGTTTGTGGATAGAGCTTGTTGAATGTTTGCAGGAGTGAGCAGTATTTAAGTTAGAATTAGAGGTTCATAGATATTCAATTGGTCATGGCCGTCTGAGTGCAGGAATATCTAGATGTTATCTTGCAGATTGAGATGCAAGAAAGGCAAATAAGAAAGGCAAAATGTGATGCTAGCATTCATTTCCAGAGGTCCAGAATATAAAAGCAAGAATGTATTGCTGAGCTATTATAAAGCATTGGTTAGATCACATTTGAAGCATTGTGAGCAATTTTTTGCCTCATATGTAACTTTCTACAAATAACTCAAGTTTATTATCAATGCTTAGGAAGGAGGGTAGAAAAGGATGTACTGGAGTTGGAGAGAGTCCAGAGGTGGTTTATGAGAATGATACTGGGAAAGAAGGGATTAATGTGTGAAGAGTGCTTTATGGCTCTGGGCCTGTACTCGCTGGAAGAGTGGGGATTTCATTGAAACCTAGCAAATATTAAAAGGCCTCGATAGAGCAAACTCTATAAGTTGGATGACCGAATTGCCTAATTTTAACAGATGCCACAGTCAGTGCTTAATTGTACAGATACAATTTAATTACTCAAATTTTACTGGGTGATACCTCACTTCTGTTTTTATTTGGTTATTTGCAATCATTGCATTAATAGTTTGTGTTTGTCCAGTCTTAATTTTAAAAGTAAATGTATTGCTTTGTGTTCCATATAAACTGGATAGGTTTAAGAAATATTTACCTACACTTCCTTTCTCAGCATTTCTCATTCATCCATCTTACTAATAACTTACTTCCTTCATTAAGATGCTGATTTAGCACAGTCAGCCTAAAGCCCAGGATGATTCTGCTTCTGAAAGTAAAAAGAGAAACCACAAATTTTGGAGGCCTGAATTTAAAACAGAACATTCTAGAAATGCTCGGTAGGTCAGGCAGCATCTATGGAATGATAAAGGGACTTCAAAGACTGAGCTGGAACATTAACTTTGCTTCTCTTTCTGTTTTTATTTTACAATTTTCTTCCTACTCTGGTACCTTAATTGAATGGTGATTTGTTAAGTAAATTGTGGAATTCCACTTTATCAAAGAGAACAAATGTTGCCAATCTGTCTAAACCAGTAAAAATATTTTGACTTTTTTATGTGATCAGCTTGTAAACTGTGATGGTTTTCCTTTGAAAATAATTATTTCAGCCCACTGAACACGGATGTGTTGAGTTCACATTGATCATTGATCACAATTAAAATCTCCTCTGTCAGCTCATGACTCTTCTCATTATTTTTATGGTATAGAAGAGTGGCATCCTGTGCTTCCTTCAACCTCATTACTTGATGTAAACAATCCTTAGAGGAAATGTCCAGAGGCAAATCAAAACTCCCCGGTCCTTAGGAAATGAAGCATTATACACAAGTGTAACACAATAAGATCCCAAATTAATCCAGCTGGACCAATTAAACTGAAGAAGGCATATAGGTTCAACCATCCTAAACTATCTATGAGATTATCAAAAATCATTTTTTCTTCAAGTAGATGCATGTAAAACCCATCCTTTCAGTCGAAAAGAAAAAAAAATTGAGAACTGCTGGAATTGCTCACTATTTCAGGCAGCATCAGTAGAGAGTAAAAAAGGGTTAGTGGTCATTGGTTAATTATTGTCACATGCACCAAGGTAAAGTAAATAACTTTGTTTTACATGACATCCATTCAAATCATTCATCACAACTGAGGTCATACAATTGGAGAAGGATTAGAGGGGGTTTTCAAGAATGATCATGCAATGAAAGTGCCAATCTCTGAGGAGCAACTGATGGTTCTGGGGCTGCACAATGTACATCCTAGAAGAATGAGGAGGGGTATCTTTTTGTAACATTCTGAATATTGAAAGGCCTAGAGTGGACATTGAGGGAATATTTCCAACAGTGGCGGAGTCTAGGACCAGAAATAGATAGCCTCAGAAATAGAATAGTACAGCACAGTGCAGGCCCTTTGGCCCACAGTGTTGTGCTGAACCTTAAACCCTGCCTCCCATATATCCCTGCACCTTAAATTCCTCCATATACCTGTCTAGTAGTCTCTTAAATTTCACTAGTGTATCTGCCTCCACCACAGATTCAGACAGTGTATTCCACTCACCAGTCACTCTCTGAGTAAAAAACCTTCCTCTAATATCCCCTTTGACCTTCCCACCCCTTACCTTAAAGCTATGTCCTCTTGTAATGAATTGTGTCCCCTTAAAACAGAGATGCGGAGTAATTTGTTTAGCTATTGGGGGGTGGAATTATGGAATTCACTGCCATGTGGCTGTGGGGTGAAGTCATTGGGTATATTTAAAGAAGAGTTTGATAGGTTCTTGAAGAGAACCTATCAAACTGCAACCAATGTGCTTTTCTAACTTGTTTTTCAGTGGCTGGTTTTTGTGGTCCTGCTGGGATCTTGAGTGATGAAAAGATCTCTTGTGGTGGAAAGTGGAAAAAAGTCAAGAACACAAAGTAAGTAGAACAGTAACCCATTAGAGGATTCAAAGTAAATGTCCACAGTACCTTTGATAATACTTGAAAGTGCTTCTTCAAATGTAATAAAGTTAAACCTTCAATCAGACAAAGAGTGAAGATGGTTTTTCAGCTAAACTACAGCATGGAACACTTGAGATTAAACTGTCAGGAATTAAAAGTGACACATTGACTTTGTTAGCGTTTACTGGATGATGACAAAATTATCTGTAATCTCTTTTAGCCATTAATTTCTGATATCCCCGTCTCTTCATTTGCTGTAACAGATGGATGCAGGAATTTTAGTATAATTGATTAGAGAAGCACGTTAAGCACATGGACATGGATGCAAATAATATAGAGCAGTACAGCACAGGAACAGGCCCCTTGGCACACAGTATCTGTGCTGAACATGATGGCAAATTAAACTAAATCTCCTCTGCCTGCACATGCTCCATATCCCTCTGTTCTATGCATATTCATGAGCATTTCTAAAAGCCTCTTAAACACCACTGTCATATCTGCTTCCATCACTACTACTTGCAAGCTATTCAGGGCAACTACAACTCTTTGTATAAAAACTTGCTCTGCACATCTCACTTAACCTTCCCTCACTCTCACCTTAAATACATATTGTTTAGCATTTGAGATTTCTACCCAGACATAAAAAGCTATTGACTGTCTGTTCTATCTATGCCTCTGATAATTGTATAAACTTCTACCAGCTCTCCCCTTCAGACTCCGAAGCCTCAGAGAAAAGTAAAGAACTTTTTTTCTGTATAGCTCTATGAAGTAGAACAATATATCACAGGCCTGTATCCAGCTTGTGCATTCTCCTGTTTACTGCACCAATTGTTCAAAATGGGCATGTCACGGGCCATCATCAGAGATGTCCATTCAGCAAATATATAGGTACCCAGCAGGAAGCCCGAGTAAAGTTTATTTGGCACATGTGCTGGGAAAACACTAGGTACTTTTTTACGTACACATTTGTGAGAAGGATTTTCATCCTTGCATTCAAATCCCACCAGGATCAGATTCCGTCCTTCCCCATTTCTTCCCTTCCAGCCTTACAATCTAACATAATCTCTTTACTGGCTTCTTAGAGCCATAGTCATAGAAAAGTACAGCACAGAGACAAGCCCTTTGGACCATCTAGTCCATGCTGAACCATTTAAGATGCCTATTCGTATTGACTTGCATTGGGACCATAGTTCTCCATACCCCTAATATCCATAAACAAATCCAAACCTTTCTTAAAGTTGAACTTGAGCTGGCATACACCACTTGCACTAGCAGCTTGTGAAGTGAGTGAAGAAGTTGCCCCTCATATTCCCCTTAAACTTTTCACCTTTCACCTCAACCCATGACTTCTTGTTGTAACACCACTTAAATTCAGTGGAAAAACCCTGCTTCCATTTACCCTATCTATACTGCTCACAATTTTGCATAATTCTGTCAAGTCTCCCTTCATTCTCAAACTTGCCTTAAAAACAGGTCTTCCAATATTGACAACATCCTTGTAAAGTCTTTTTGTACTCTTTCAAATTCATTTATATCTTTCCTGTAGGCAGGTGACCAAAAGTGCACACAATGCACCAAACTAGGCCTCGCCAATGTCTTGTAGAACTTCAACATAACATCTTGTCTCCTGTACTCAATACTTTGATTTATGAAGGGCAATGTACCAAAAGCTTTCTTTATGATTCTATATACTTGTGACACCACTTTCAATGAATAATGGACCTGTATTCCCAGATCCCTTTGTTCTACAACAATCCTCAGTGCCCTACCATTCATTGTATAAGACACACCTTGGTACATCCTACCGAAGTGCAGCACTTTGCATTAAAATCCATCTGCCACTTTCCAGCCCATTTCTTCCTGCTGGTCCAGATCCCACTACAATCCATGATAGTCTTCCTCGCTGCCATGAATAATTTTGTTGTTGTATTTCTAGAGATCATGTCTGGAATACACTGCAACTGGGATATCCTCCCAAACTGCTCTGCTTTTCTCTTTTGTTGTTACAAGTAGATGTAGGAATTTAAATATGATTGATTACAAAACCATGAAAATGTGTGCAAAGGGCCATAATTCCCATATTGAATATGATGGCAATTTAAACTATAACTCATCTTCCTGTCCAACTATATCCTGCATATACATGTGCATATGTAAAAGTCTCTTAAACTGCTATATCTGCTTTCATCACTATCCTTTGCAACCACTTTACTGCTTTTCATCAAGTCAATCCTTAAAACTATCACCTGGCCTCATACTATATTTTGTATCTTGACATATAATTTTGTTTGTCATATCTATTGTATAGGAAGGACATACAAGAGCCAGGTTCAGGAACAGTTATTACTCTTCACCCATCCGGCTGCTGAATGAGCGTGGATAACTTCACTCAGCTCAACACTGAACTGATCCCACAATCAATCAACTCTCTTTCAAAGACTCTACAACTCATGTTCTCAATATTATTATTGTTTTATTTTGTATTTGCACAGTATTTCTTCATTTGCATATTGCGTGTTTATCTGTCTTTGTGTGCAGTTTTTCATTGGTTCTTTTGTGTTTCTTTGTACCTATTGTGAATGTCTGCAAGAAAATGAATCTTGAAAAAGAAAATACGGTGACATGTACATATTTTGATAATAAATTTAGTTTGAACTTTGAACTTTAGAGCACATTGGAAGGTTTTATCAGCATGAAAACATTTAAAAAATCAGGGTGCATCACTTAGCCCTCTGAACCTGCCATACAAAATGTTCACAGTTGATTATTCAAATTTGGTACTCTTCTTGCTTATCCTGAGCTATCTTGATTATTTTGTCCTTTACAACTGTGTTGGTTGTCCGTCATTTCTGAAGATGACATAAACCTGTGTGAGAAGGGTTTTCTAATTTAAAAAAAACAGTTGCGCTAGGGCAGTTCCACTGTCAGCCTCAAAAATCTTGGTTTATTGGTATAAAGAATCGTCATGACTGGAGACTTCTTTGGCTGCATTGGATAGCCATGACACCTTCTGTGCCTTGCCATGCCCTTTGCCCTCCTCAAAGTGTTGCACCACTACCTTCTTGGTCATTGGATCTTGTAGTTGATCTCATCTGACCAGTCCGCTGGAACTAGCTTCGCCTGCATGGGTAGGCATATCCCTATCTCACTGGGGTGAAAGGTTCCCAGCTCCCCTCATCTGGTTTAGCCCACCGGTCGAAGTGGTGTACCAAGGTGAGCTCACCACTGCATGCAAACAGTTACTTGAAGCCACAGGTGAGAGCTGGGTGGCAGATGGAAACCACGGGTGGAAGAGCTACTCCTGGGTGGAGCACGATAAGTCTGCAGCTAGAGCTGCTACCGGTCCCTGATCACCCCATACACCTGAACTAGATGCGTATCAAGAGCCAGCTCCTTCATGAGAGTAATTAATCATTTAGGCTTTACTGCCTTCTGTGGTTAATCACTCTCAATGATGAAATTTCTCCTTATCTCAGTCCTAAATAGCTTACTCAGAACTTATTCAGTTCTGAATTACCCCACTATCAAGATTATTGCTTCAGCCTCAATAATTTCAACTCCTTTCTTGATACTCATCCTACTTACTATTTCCTCTATATAAGATCAATAATCTATTCCTACATCAGTATAAGTACATCAACATTGTTTTTATTGTCGCTGCCTTTGGGTAAGATCAATTCATTACTATGAAATGCCTTCCTAAATTTGCCTTAAACAATACAAACACATTAGTTTTGAACACCAGTTTAAATATTATTTCAATTGGAATTGAATAAAAGATCCCTCAAAAGCAGAGCCTAGGATGACAAAGTCAAACAGTTTAATTTTTAATATTCATAATTACATCCTATTTAAAATATTGAATTACACATAAACAGTTATCATAACTTATTATGCAATGCTTGGATGATTAATGCATAACTTGTTCTGTAATCATTAACACAATCAACTGTTTGTTTTCTGTTTATTTCTGATCTTGAAATTCAGATAACATTTCTGTTTAATGTTTTGGTAACCACAACTCCAATCACATAGAGAAATGATGAAATTTCATACTCAGAAATTGAGGTGATGCATTTTGAAAAGAAGAGTGGCAAGAAAGCATATGCTATCAGCAAAAACATTAGAAGACAGCTAACTGGCAGCCAAGCACAAATATAAAGAGAAAAGAGAAGTCACTCCAGATACCCTCTATGGTAGCAGATTCAATACTCTCAGGACTCTTGAGATAAGGTCAAGCTTTCTTCAATTTCCTGTTGGCAACTTTATGAGCCCATGCTTAATACTTACCTCACTGATGGAATAGTTATTCTCCTTCAAACTTTTCAAAATCCTTGATAATTTTGATGAGTTCATTGAAAAGCTCATGATGTTAAGGAGATAAATAGATAATATCTGGATGCATTTTAAGATAGGTGTTTATCCACTTTTTAACTCAAGTAATTAGCACATAAAATTGTTAATACATACTGGATAGGTAAGCTTAAAGTACGCGTATCAAAAGACACTTCACTTTCTGTTTGCTCCAGTCAAAGTTGTGGAACACAATCTAATGAAACAAGAAAAGCTTACCTCTGGAAAGCAACAATCTTCAGGCTAGGCTTTCTGCCAAGCTTTGTCAAGATTGACATATTGAAGAAAACTGGGGCCAAAAAGAAGTAAAATCAAAGTAGTATGCACCATCTGTGGAAAAAATTGTTTTTGGAATGGAAATGTATTAGAGAAACTTCCTTTCTAATGACAATACCAATATTTCAGCCTGCAAGTGTGATCCTGAGGCTCTACCTGCCTGTCACTTTAATTTTCAATCCTAGTTCCACTCTGAATCTCTACTTTTGCCCTTTAACAATCAAGCCCAATATAAGATTGAAGGACAGCATTTCACATTCTGTCTGGGCTTGTTATAAACTGTAGAACCTCAGCTTACCTAGTTTGTGTCAGAACTGGATAGATCTGATATAAGGTTATCAAACAGTAATGTTAAGTTGGTTCTCCTCTCTCCCAACTGTTGAAAGTTTCATATTACTGTAATATTGTGAACATGTTGTTTGGGTAAGAATGCTTGTTCATTTAAATAATTTCCTATGAGTTATATGTAAAATAAGTGAATTGCATACGCCATGTCCCTACCACATGATATGTGCACGACTTGTACAAGGTAATAACAGAGCACATGACTTATCTCCCAGTTCTCTTGTTTCCCTTTACATTATTTTATAATTTGCAGTAACACCAACTTGCTGAGTTTTTTCATTATTCTTTTTATTTCAAATTTTCAGCAGTTGTTAAGTTCTAAATCTTTTTTTTCTATCACTTTAATTTTCAAAGATTCAAAATTCAAAGTACATTTATTATCAAAGAATGTATAAATAATACAACCCTGAGATTTGCTTGCTCCCAGTTAGCCACAAAGCAAGAAACCTGAAATAATCCAAATAAAGGAAAAAAAAATGAATTAAAAAAATAGAAGACCAATTCTTGATGCACAAGAGAAAGGAAAGAACACAAATCATGCAAAACATTGAAGTGAACAACAGCATTCCAAACTGAAATTAAGTTCTTGTATCTGAACCCTGGAGCAGCCTGGAGTAGGACCAATGCCTCAAATCAGTTCATTATTTTACCAGGCACAGATCACAACAGACGGGGCAGTCTTCACAACCTAAGCGCCATGGAGATAACCATCGCAGAGAATGAGCAAAATCAGCTCTTGCCCCAGAACCTGACACTCTGTTCTTTCAGCCTATCTGGGCTGATGTTTAAATTGACTAAACAACAGAACAGCACAAGGCTCCAGTGCCCTGGAGAGAGGAGTGAGGATCATGGAGAGTGAGCAAAATCCACTCTCTCCTCAGATCTGGCCAGATTTAAATTGTCTAAGCAGCAAATACCTCTCACTTTGACCCAGCTACTGCAAAAGGCTCCAGTCTAGACCATGTCATCCAGTGACTCACTCCAGGCTCAGATTTCATCATCTAGCCCGAACCTGCTCACGACCTCTTCAAATCAACTCGACACCCAGAGCAATCCAACCTCAGGCCAGTTGAACAAGCATGGGAACTTCTCTGCAATGACCCTGGCTGCTCATGTCAGTGCCCAGAATAATCCAACTTCGCTCCCATGCCAGCTGTACTGAACTCTGTCAGCAATGATTTGGTAACACATCATCTCGGCTCATCCCCCTGAACTCTCCACACCATCACTGTTTGTAGCAGTAATCTAACACAATTTACCTCAGAATAGGTATTTTTAATGATATTTTTAGTTGGATTTATTATCTTTTTGACTACCAGACTTGGGTAGTGGCATCTTATATCTCCTCCAAATAGAGCCAGCGTAATTAATTCTTAATTGACACCAACATCGTCTTTTTTTATCCAATTTTCCTTGGTTTCCACCCTACCACATGCATCCATTCTGTTTTCTGTGTTACTCTTCATTTCCTATCACTTAAAATATGCTTCTTTTTTAATCTTTACTGATCAAAGAGCATCATAGAGAAATGACTTTTCTTTTTTCAACAATACAGTATGATGAGCTGAATAATTTCAGATTTTTTGTTATGAATAATCCAGTCTTCATTCCATTTTACAGTAGTCAAGGTGATAATAAAAAGATAGAAGTTTGAGCAGATTATCTATATTCTGTGGCCACTTTATTAGCTAATACCCTACACCTGCTAGGTACTGAAAGTATCTAATCAGCCAATCATGTGGCAGCAACTCAATGTAGAAAAGCATGCAGACATTCACAAGAGGTTCAGTTCTTGTTCAGAACAAACATCAGAATGGTAAAGAAATGTGATCTAAATGATTTTGACCGTGGAATGATTACTTGTGTCACAATTATTGTTTGATGGTTGAGTATGCCAGAAACTGCTGATCTCCTGGGATTTTCATGTGTAACAGACTCTAGAAATGACAGAGAATGGTATAAAAAGCCTAAGAAATTATCCAGCAAGTGGCAGTTCAGTGGGAAATAATGCCTTGTTGATGAGAGAGGTCAGAGGAAAATGGCGAGACTGGTTCTAACTGACAGGATGGTGACCGTAACTCAGGTGAGCAAGTATTACAACAATGGTGTGTTTAAGAACATAAACTGTTGAATACTAAAGTGGATGTGCTGCAGCAGGAGGTGTTGAAAGCTCAAAGTAAAATTTATTATGCTGAGATTATTTTCCTGCGAGCATACTTAGCAAATCTATAGAACAGTAACTGTAGACAGGATCAAAGAACAACCAACTGTGCAAATGCAGATTTAGATAAATAACAATGAATAAAGCATGAAATAACAAAATAATGCCTAAAACCAGACTTTCAGTTCAATTAGAGTGAGTGTAGTTATCTCTTTTTGTTCAAGAGCCTGATGGTTGAGGTGTAGTAACTGTTGTGAATATGGTGGTGTGAGTCCTGAGGCACTAGTACCTTTTACCTGATGGCAGCAATGAGAAAAGAGCATGGTCTGGGTGGTAAGAGACTTTGATAATGGATGCTGCTTTTCTATAGCAACATCTCATGTAGATGTGCTTAATACTTGGGAAGGTCTTACATATGATGTACTGGTTCAAGTCCACTACTTTTTGTAGGATTCCACATTAGGATTGTGTGTACCCTTTGTTTCACGAAATCCCGGTTAACCCTTTCTATACCAGATGCAGTGATTCAGATTGACGGGTTAACTATACACAATAAATCTATAGAGACTCTCAAAAGCAGAGGTGGAGGAGTATGCCTCATGATCATCTCTTCTTGGTGCACAAATATACCAGTGTTGGAATATCCAGCAGTTAAGGGCCATCCTTTTTACCTACCCCGAGTGTTATCCAGGGTCATTTTGGTAGCAGTGCACATTCCACCTCAGTCCAATGTCAAGCAGGGTGTTGATGATCTGAGCAATAGAATCAACATGCTGGTAAGGCGCACCCTAGCACCTTCATCATCGTTTCGGGAGATTTTAACCAGGCCAGACTGAAAAATATCCCTAAGCAATTACCATCAACAAATCACTTGCAATGCCAGAGGAAACAATAAACTGGACCATTGCTACACCACCATCAAGAATGCATACCGTGCTATTCCACGCCCTCATTTCGGGAAGTCTGATCACCTGGCTGTATTTCTACACCCTGGTATCGGCAGAGACTGAGGACTGCAGCACCAGTAATGAGGACCAAGAAGATATGGACAAGGGAAGCACAGGAGTGCCTACAGGACTGCTTTGAATCGGTGGACTGGACTGTATTCAGGGATTCATCTGCGAACCTGGATGAGTATGCTGCAGTTGTTACTGAGTTCATTAAAACCTGTGTGGATAAGTGTGTACTGTACCTACAGAGATTTACTGTACATTCCTAAACCAAATGCCATGGATGAACCAGGAGGTATGTCATCTGCTGGAGGCTAGATCTGTGGAATTCAAGTCTGGTGACCCAGGCCTGTACCAGAAAACCAGATTATGATTTGCAGGGGGCCATTCTAAAGGCGAAGAGACAATTTTCAATAAGGTTGGAGGTGACATCGGATGCACGACAGCTCTGGCAGGGTTTCCAAGACATTACTTCTTACAAAGCGAAACCCAATAGCATGAATGGTAGTGATATTTCACTACCAGATGAACTCAATGCCTTCGATGCCTGCTTTGAAAGAAAGAACACAACTACAGCTGTGAAGATCCCTACTGCACCTGATGACCCTGTGATCTCTGTCTCAAAGGCCGATGTTAGGCTGCCTTTAAAGAGATTGAACCCTCACAAGGTGGAAGGTCCCGATGGAGTACCTAGTAAGGTTTTGAAAACCTGTGCCAACCAACTAGTGGGAGTAATCAAGGAAATTTTCAACCTCTCACTGCTACAGGCAGAAGTTCCCACTTGCTTCAACAAGGCTACAACTATACCACTGCCTAAGATGAATAATGTGGGCTGCCTTTATGAGTATCACCTGGTAGCACTCACATCTATGTGATAAAATGCTTTGAGAGGTTTGTCATGACTAGAATGAACTCCTGTCTCAGCAAGGACCTGGACCTATTGCAATTTGCCTTTTGCCACAATAGGTCAATGGCACTTGCAATCTCAATAGCTCTTCACATGGCTGTAGACCACCTGGACAACACAAACACCTATGTCAGGATGCTGTTCATCGACTATAGCTCAGCATTTAATACCATCATTCCCACAATCCTGAATGAGATGTTGCAGAAGCTGGGGCTCTGAACCTCCCTCTGCAATTGGCTCCTCAACTTCCTAACTGAAAGAGCACAATCTAGCTGTATCATAGCCTGGTATGGAAGCATCAATGTCCTTGAACAGAAAATCCTCCAAAAAGTAATGGATATGGTCCAGTCCATCACAGGTAAAGCCCTCCCCACCACTGAGCACATCTACACAGAGCATTGTTGCAGGAAAGCAGCATCCATCATCAGGGACCCCCAACATCCAGAACATTCTCTCTTCTCACTGGTGCCATCAGGAAGAAGGTGCAGAAACGTCAGGGCTCACACCAACATGTTCAGGAACTGAACATGCATCAAGCATCAGGTTTTTGAACCAATGGGGATAACTTAACTCAACTTCACTTGACCCACCCTTGAAATGTTCCCACAACCAATGGACGCACTTTCAATAATTCTTCATCTCATGTTCTCAATACTTATTGTTTATTTATTTATTATTCTTATTTCTTTCTTATGTATTTGCACAGATTGTTGTCTTTTGCTCTCTGGTTGAATGCCCAAGATGGTGAGTTGTTTCCTTGATTCTATTATGGTAATTAATCTATTATGGATTTTATAAGTATTCCTGCAAGGAAATGAATCTCAGGATTTTATATGGTGACACTTATGTTCTTAGACAATCAATTTACTTTGAACTTTGAACTTTAAACCTTTGAACAAATTATGCAAGAATATCTTCTTTGGACAGAATAAGAGTGATTTAAGCATGTACAGTTCACAAGAAAAGTAACAACAAAGTGATTCTTTTTTCAGTTAAATAGAGCTAACTTCTTATAATAGAGATTTTCAGTGAGTAGTAATGAAAACCGATTGGAAATTAATATAAAGTGTGCCTGTAAGAGATAGGCATTAATGATATACAACAAAAGAAGACATTACTGCTACAATATTCGTTTAAATACATATCTAATTTAGCTGAGAAAGGACAGACCTTACCACAATCACTTTATTATATTAGTTATTGAACCACACACATCTCCTGATATAATCATAAAAATGTTAAATTATGCATGAGTTTAATCTCTAAGGGAATAACACTAGTCTGTTATTGATAAGGGATGCATCGTAATGCGCTGGAGACAGTTTTCATAAACAACTGATGCTCTTATATTTTTATATATATTTACACAAAGATGCTTTCAGAAACAAACTCTGCATCATAATATTTGCAAGAAAATTAAGAAAAAAGATATATAAGCTGCAGGGGAATCTCAGCAGATCGGACAGCAGCTGTGGATGAGAAGGAATAATCAATGTTTTGGTTTGAGACACAGCATCAGGACCTGCATCTTGAGGCTCAATGACTTGACCTCCACAGATGTCTGTGACAATGAATTCCACAGATTCACCACCAACTAGCTAAAGAAATTGCACCTCATCTCTGTTTTAATGTGATATCCTATTCTGAGGCTGTGTCCCCTGCTCTTAGGTTCTCCCACTAATGGAAATAACCTCTCCATGTCCACTCTATTTAGACATTTCAAGATTTGTTATGTTTCAATGAGATGCCACATCATTCTTCAAAACTCCAATGACTACAGGTCCAGAACATGAAATGCTTCTTATAACAGCCCTTCAATTGAAACCAAGTATGATTTTGAGCTCCCAGTTACATGCCATTTTAATGCCACATCCATTCCCAAAGCAATTTGCTTTCAATATCAATGTTCTTTATCATCATATGCACATGTACGGGTATGTGTGGGTGTAATGAAAAGTCACTTGCAGCAGCATCACAGGTACATAACATCAACATTCACAAGGGAAATCTTTTAAACACATCTTACAATAAGGGGCACAATGAGAACAAAAGATTTCTCCTTCTGGTAACTAACTTGCCCCCTCCCTTCCTCTGTTCCTCACTCTGACATTTTACTTCTCACTACCCTAATAATTCCCTCCGGGTCCCTTCCTCTTTCCCTTTCTCCTGTTGTCCACTCTCCTGTCCTGTCAGATTCTTTCTTCTCTAGCTGTTGACCTTTCCACACATCTGCTAACCTCTTTCCCCTTCCCTCATGTTATTTTTAATTCTGGCATCATCCCCTCTTCCTTCTTAGTCCCAAAGAAGGGTCTCGGTCTGAAACATCAACTGTTTCTTCATTTTTATAGATGTTGTCTGACCTGCTGAGTTCCTCCAGCATTTTGTGTGTGTAGCTTTGGATTTCCAGCATCTGCAGGCATTCTCGTATTTATAAAAGATATCCATTTCTCAGATCATCCTTGATTGTATTAAATCATAGATCAGGTTCCAGTGGACTTATTTCCAATTCCTGTTTCTATTTCTTTTGTTTTAATTGAATTGAGCCCTCCTTCATCTTTCTGTAATAAACAAAATAGCTTTTGGCCATTTAGACTCTACTCAGGGTAAATTTCTGGAGCCACCTTCATAATTATTCCCTTTACCTACTTATCCACAGATACAATTTTAATATTCTCATGTGAAGTTGATGAAAAATTAATTAAAAGTTAGATAATCCTGCATTAATATAACAATGCATAATTAGAGGAAAGGAAAATAAATAAACAGAAAGGACTGAATTTTGCACATCTAGCTGAATATTTATGACTTGCTGGGAATTACACTGAAACTGCTTGTCTATCACTGAAATACTTGTTTTTAAATTCCTGGTGGAATACATTTTTGTATGTCAGTGGGAGTCTGCATTATTGAGATGGAGTAGAAACATCTCTGAAGGATTTGCCACAGTGTTTTGAAAGATATGTTGATCTGTGATGAACACAAAGAACTGCATTATTTACACTAGTAAGCCAATCTTCCAAAGAGACATCACAATAGACCAAGTGGTTTCTACCTCTACTGCACTATTCCACATATAAAGCTTTGACACTGAATACAGTAATGACTTTGGATACACTTTTGGGACATAATGCAGCTGAAATCCAGACTTACCAGCCTAGAGATGAAATATGTAGGCGTTTGAAAAACTTGTGCACTGCAAGGGAAAGATCAATCCTGCTAATTCCAGAATACAGCAAATAAATGTGGAATGGGTGGATAATGTTTCTGTTATTGGGTTACAATCTAGTCACGGACTCATCATCTGGGGGCATAAGTTCAGGGAAATAAAGCAGAATACAGATCATAGCATAGAACTTAGAACTGTAACATGTCTTTGGGCCTCCGTGGTGAACTGGAGAGCATTGAGCTCTGAGGATTTTAGATCACCAGAATTAGTTAATTGTTGTTTAAGGAGAATTATTGATTGTTTAGAGTTCCTTGTGTTCTTTTTTCTTGAATGACTCACTCTTTGTAAAGCGGTCTCCTGGTGCTTTCTGTTTAAACTTGTCAAGTTTATTTTGATAGGCTTGGGGATTCTATGTTCCTTGCCTTATTTAAGCAGACGCCCGATTAGGGCTAATCGCGAGTTCCTAGTTTTGAGAATGTTACGCCTCATGATGTCACTCATTTGGAATTCCTATGAATAAACTCTGGTCACCACCTTTACATGGGAGTCTGTCTTTCCTCCACATTTGGATTCTGACATTACCAATCCATGTTGTGTCAAGAACGGTAGAACATTACGGTGCAGGAAGATTGGACTGAACCAATTAAATTAATTATTGGTTCGCTATCTAAATTAACCTCATCTGTAAACATGATGTTCATATTTTTCCATTTTCTATGCAATCATGTGTCTATCGAACAGCTCTTCAAATTCCATAATGCATCTGCCTCCACCCCAAGCACCAAATATTCTTTGTGTAAAGAGCTTTCACCTTAAATACATGCCCTTTGGTATTAGACATTTCAACGTTGGGAGAAAAGATACTGTCTGTCTGCTCTGTCTATGCCTCTCACAATCTTATAAACATCAATCAGATCCCCTCAGCCTCCACCACTCCAGAGAAAAGCAACCTGAGTTTGTCCAACTTCTTGTTATAGCACATGCCCTCTAATCCAATCAGCATCATCGAATTAACTGTGGTGACACCCAATCTATTGGATATTCCAGCTGCTGAGTTCCTCTTGTCTTGTCCTGTCTTATCCATACTGCACCTACTGCCGCAACTGGGCTGTAAACTTGCAGGAGCAGTGCTCAAGGATGCTCACACTGCCTCATCTGAGGCTTGAACTAACAACCTTCAGATTGCTAGCCCAAAGCCTTAACCACTTGGCCACTCCTCCAGCAGATTGTTTTTTTTGCTCTGGCTTCCAGGCTCTGCAGTCTCGCATGTCTCCTGTGACACCCGATCTACTGGACTGTTGTAATATCTGATTTCTAAAATCCTTCAAGAAAGAATATCTATCAACTTAGATTTATTGCTTTTTTTGATGAAGAAAAACCGGCATGGATTAGAATAGAATTAGATAAGATAGGAGAAAATATACCTGAAGATTTTATATATAAATGGGAATCCAAATGGATACAGGAAAAAAAAAAGAATCTCCTATATTAAGACACTTGATTGATTTATAGAATAAGGTAAATATGGACGATGAGATAAAGAAATCTTTATTAGCAAAAAGAACTTTAATTCAAAATAGGCTTATTCCTTTTACAATGGATAATAAACTTTTACATAATTGGTTCCAAAAGGGGATTAAATATATAGGTGATTGTTTTGAAGGAGGTATATTGATGTCATTTGATCAATTAAAAAAAATATAAGATATCAAATAACACTCTTCTCTGTTATTTTCAATTTAAAGCCTATTTACGAGAAAAGCTGGGACAAACAATGTTGATGCCAAAACCTAGTGAAATAGAAATATTAATTCAGAAAGGAAAAATTTAAAAAATTACATCTTGTATGTATAATTTGATTCAAAAGGAGACAATTAAATTAGGAATTCATAAATCAAGACAAAAATGGGAATCTGATCTGAATGTTAAAATTGATGGAAAAAACTGGTCAAGATTATATTCTGATAGTATGAGAAATACAATAAATGTTTGACTTAGATTAATACAATAGAATTTTTTACATCAATTATATATAACACCACAGAAAATAAATAGATTCAATTCAAATATGTCTGACCAATGTTTTCGATGTAATCAAGAAATTGCTACTTGGCCTTGTTTTAAAATTTTGGATAAATTTAAGACTTTTATTGGAACAAATTATTGGAGTACAACTCCCATAAAGTCCACAATTATTTTCATTAGGAGACATTGAAGGGACAATACCGAAACTTAAATAGAGTAAGTATCAGAAAAAATTTATAAAAATTGCATTGGCAGTTACTTGGAAATCTGATTTATGTTTAACTATGGATCGTTGGAATAATGAAATACATAGTTGTATTCCACTTGAAAAAATTATGTATAATCTAAGAAATGAATATGATATATTTTTGAAAATTTGGTTCCCATACTTACAAAAGATAGGATTAAATACATAAGACCTTTGAAGATAAAATTATAGTAATTGGGGAAAGTAAAAATAAATATCAAAATTATTTTGAACTCCATGGAGCATGTGGGGATCCTTCGATATCCAGGCAATCTTTCTCTTCTTTTTTTTTTCCTTTCTTTAGATAAGGGTTAAGGGGGGGAGGGTTAATATTATTTTTCTTACTATTTTATCACCACATTTATTCTTTGTAATTTCTAAAGTTTAATAAATAAATAATATTTTTGAAAAAAGAAAGAATATCTGCCTATTTTATCCTTTCTGGTTCAAACACACAGCAAGGTGCTTGAGTCTTAACTGCCTTCGGAAATTGTTGGTGGTCAGGTCAAGAAAATCAAAGATTGGCAGTAAATATTTACCTTGGCAATGAATAGTATATGGAAAAAATAGAGAAATTAAATCAATGGGTTCTGTTGTATATTTAATGTTGCAGTAATATTTAAGTAATCGTGTGTGTGTGTGTATGTGTGTGTGTGTGTGTGTGTGTGTGCGCATATATATAGATTAAGCCTATATTAGTTTAAATAATTAGAGGTTAAATGTAACAGTATGTTAATTGTATACATTATCTCACTACCACGTGATACACATACATCTGACTTAAAGTAAACCCAAAGTTAGACCTGCATTTCAGACTCCCATGTCTTCTTCAGAATTAGTTTAATGTTTTGAAATAACGAAACATAGCACTGACGACATGGATTTTTTAAAAAAATAAACCCAGGATGGCTACTGACCTATTAACTGCAGTGAGATGTTCAAACTATAAAAAATGCAGCGAGAAATGTCAAGTAGAATACGCAGCCCAGCACGTGCAGACTATTGAGTTTAAAAATAAAAGCAGCAGAGCAGACATTCTTTGGAAGGGAAGACATGTTCGAGTTTTTAAAAAATAGACATAAATTGAAGAATTCAAGGTTTATAAAGAGTGAGTACCAGGTGATCATTAAAAGAATTAGGAATGGCTAGCTATATCGGAAAGTCTGATGAGTCTGATTACACAACAGGTAATTGGCTTGTGTAAGTGGAACTGTTAGAATATTACTTTGAAGCAAATAAAATAGCCAGTGAGAAGTGATTCCCTATTTTGTAGAGTTTATTGGATTTATACAGTTTTCTTTGGAGTTTGACTGCTCCAATCAAACCATCAGAAGTGAGTTTTGCTGCTATTGCAAAAGTAAATCAGGAACATTATGAACCAAAGCCATTGTTGATTGCAACATGCTTTAGGTTACATAAGCAGAATCAAAGGGAAGTGGAGTCCATTTCAGTGTGCGTGGCTGAATTGAAGAGATTGTCTAAGCATTCTCACTTCAGTGATGGGTTTAAAGGTGCTTAGTTTGTGGAATCTTATGAGAAAGCATTCAAAAATGGCTTGTCACTGAAACACAATTTATACAGTACAGTATTTAAAAGAGCAGTTGAAATCCCTGTTGCAATCAAAACTGCAGACAGATACGTAATGAGGTGCAGTTGGGAATAGAAGTGAGCTGAAAACATTGCAGCGTCTAGACGGACTCCGGCCTGGCAGAAAAAGTTGTGTTACTGTTGCGGCAGGGGCTCACATACTCCAAACAATTGCAGATTTAAAGGCGAAACTCGCAGAAAATTCCACAAAGTAGGAAACATGCAGAAATGTTGGGCAGATGAAAATAAATGGACTACTCAGAGAAGAAGAAAAGCTGATAAGTCAATTTACATTTTCAAAAAGAGCACTACTCTGCATGCTGTTGATTAAAAAAAATCTGATTATGATGAAATTACACAGGACTGACTAGCCTTGAGATTTTTAACCTGAGAACTAACAATGGACATGCAATAGGGCTTACACCAAAAGTGAATAGCAAATCAATTAAAATGGAATTGGACACTGATTGGCTGTTTTAGTCATTCCACAAAATGAGTTTGAATATTATTTCAAAGATACTAAACTGAAGCCTGCAGATATCCAACTAAGAACTTACGCTGGAGAAAAAATTAACTCGTGGAAATGACAAATGAAACAGTGAAATGCATCAATCAACAACCCAAACTGAGCTTATGGTGGCCAGCATTTTGGGGGCATGATTGGCTGAGACAACTACAACTTGACGAGAGAACTATCCATCACATTCTCTGCAGTGCAGCCAACTGAAAGTGAATTTTAAAAATGTACTGGATCATGCCACATTTGTCTCCATGCAGAACACTGTGAACCAGTGTCCAACAGAGGGCAAACAGGTATTAGTGCCAAACTCTGTGTCCCTGGATGGAAAGCATATTGGACCAAGGAAGGTCCAAGTTGCTCTGAGGAAGCATGGAAGTGACAAAAGTACTGGTCCAACTACAACAGTTTTTGTAGGCAATATATATGAGAAAATGTGGCTTGGTTTTAAGCAGGAAAAGAGTTCAAGGAGCTTCAGGAAGGTTGCACACATTTGGCTTTTGTGAGTATAAAGAACCAGAATCTTTTCTGTGTGCATTAAGGTTATTGTATGAATTTTAAGTGGGAAACATAAAAGCTGCTTGTAAAAGTGAATGCAAAGACCAAGGCCTAGCAGGATGAATGGAAGGTTAAAAAGAAAGGAGTCCATGCAAATATGAAAACAGAGCATATGCCTGAAGAGGTTGTGGATGCAGAAATCAAGAGGAGAGATCTGATCATATAGGGAGCAATAGAAAGAATAGTAAGAGAATACTCCAGTGAACTAATGGACCTTCCCAAGACCAAGATGCATAAATCAGAAGAAGTAAATGAAGAAAGAGATGGTGAGAAAAAAAAAGAGATCAAAGTAGATTCAGAGAGGGGAAAGGAGAAGAAAGGTGTCCAGATCTGTCAGAACCACTTCCTGCAAGTTCAAAATCAACTCCCACAACCACGACAGAGGAGGCCCTGAAACGTGAGATTATTTTCACTGCCTCAAGTCTCAGCTGCCAAGCTGATTAATCCCCATTGTGAGGAAGGACATTATCCCACAGGAGTAAGAAATCCTCTACAGTGATTGAAATTTTAGGCCTGAATGGGACAATTTAAGAATTTATAACACTGTAGATGACTGTATGGCAGTTATGTTACAGAATATATTGTGTATGTAGTTGATATGCATTCTCAGTCGAGTCGGAGTTTATAGTGAAGCAGGGAGGAGTGCTGCGTATTTAATGTTTCAGTAATGTTTGAGTAATCTTGTATGTATATTGGTTGATCAAACATTCTTGATTGTTTAATTAATTACAGGATATATGTAAAAACGTGTTAACTGCATACATCATCACGTGACCATGTGATATGTCCGCAGCTCACATAAAGTAAACTTGAAGTTAGACCTGCATTTCAGACTCCACGTCTTCCTCCGAATTAGTTTAGTGTTTTGAAGATACAAACAGGTTCTACAGATATGATTTTGTGCAAGCCTCTCATAAAATATGCTCCAATTGAATTCAATACTCCTCAATATTGCAAGAAGAAATAATATGTAACTAATGCACCTGATTAGCATGAGAAAGCAGGAACTAACTTCTATTCACAGCTGTGCTGTAATTGGATTACTTCCCCTTATACTTTGGTTTGACGCTTGTCCATGTGGAAAGTAGACTGCTCTTGTATCATTGCTTCATCAAAATTTTAGTATTTCCAAAACATCAGTACTTTGCCAACCTCAAGACCTGAAGCCGTTAAAAACAGCTGCTCAAAAGGTAACGCATAACGTAGCAGCTTCTCAAAGAAATCTAGCGATTGACCTTGTCAATGACCTCCACGTTCCCAAAATGGACAAATGATTGCACAAACTTTTCTTTGCAAACTCTGGGGAAAACTTGTGATGGTGTCTGATATATTGAATATACTATTCACAGTGCAAAGAAGAAAATTAAAAATATCAATTGCTCAGGAATTTTCCACTAATCTTGCATTTCAGTTAATCTTCAGGCTGAATAGTCTGTGACACAGCAAATTGAGTTGATAAAACTCACAGTGAATGTAATGATTTATCCCTCAATAAGTAGCAAAGTTTCTTTCTTGACATTTTATATTTCTTGTCATTTTTTTTTTTTTGCTTTTTTTTGGTGGTTAAGGCCTAAATAATTGATTCTTAAATCTACTTAATAAGACCTATTCTCTTCCAAAATTATAAAAGTATTAAAATATAATGACTAACTTATCCCATTTTGGTGTGCAATGGGGAATTTGTATTATAGAAATCAGTTTTCTTTCAATGTTCTGTCTTCCTAGGTCACAAATCATTCTGATTTGGAGATATGTCATAATTCCTGTATTTTTGCTGGGTCTAATTAACAGAAGTTTTCACTGACCAGCATTTTTTCAAGTAACATTGGTAGTTAAATTGGCTAAGCCACTAGCTTTGATAAAAACTATTATAGAAAGGCAATAAATTGTACCCTTTCAATTTTGTCACTCTTGATAAATGGGTAAGTGATATAATGGTATGAATGCAGCATTGAAAGAGGCCATTTAGTCCATCAGAACTGTTCATGATCTTTAATCTTACAGCTCTGTTTATCTCCACAATAAATGTTGCTGTTTTTCATGGAAATGCTGGTTTAAATGTTTTTATGTGCCCTGGATCCCATTGGCAACACTTTTTAAAAACTGTTGTATATGTTCATTCTTGTCTTTTTCTCATTGTTATTATCTGGAAGGAGGTAAAGCAGACTGAAGCCATGCACTCAGTGATTCAGGAACAGCATTGTCCCCTCTGACATCTGATTTCTGAATGGACATTGAACCCATGAATACTATCTCCCTATTTCCTTTTTTAATTTCTGTTTTTGCATGACTTATTTAATTTAACTATTTATTATACATTAATACTTATTGTAATTGTTATGTTCTATATTTGTCAAGTAGTGCATTGTATTGCTGCCACAAAGTTAACAAATTTCACGACACATGTCGGTGATAGTGAGCCTGATTCTGATTCATACACCGTGTCAAAGTGATTGTTGTGACACATCCAGTGTGATAGTGTAATAGGTAGTGCTTGTTTCTCTTACTTTCAGTTTCCACTGCTGGCTAGCTATCTTATGAAAAGCAGAGGTGAATGTGTAAGTCTCTCCCTGCCAGTACATAGCCTCTCCAACAGCAGGCCTCCTTGCTGGTGACGCATAGAAATAGAACTTCTTTTGGACTCAGGCTGAACTACAAGGGATGGGGAGGAGGTGTGGCCCCTGCTCACATAGCACCCAGGCCCTTTGGCATGTGGATACACCCTGACGCTTGTGAAACAGATCCTCCCCAGCTATGAGTAAATAGCACCACTGCCTTGTGGGCAGTTTCGGGTGAGACTAAGTCAACAGGAGTAAACCAAGACAGTAAACCCAGAGTAGAGCCCCTAAAGTGGCTGGATATCATTGAACATCTGTCTGACAACTCCTGTGACCAAGCTGCTGCTAAACGTATTAATAATAATAATATGTACTTTATTGAGCCCAAGCAGGAAATTTGTTCATTACAGGAGCAACATTTAAAAAAATTGCTTCATAAGTTTTCCTTTGGACTACACTGGTGAGGCTGAGAGGAGGATATTGATGACTGGGCATCTCAGGAACTCCATACCTTCTGCCCAGGCTTGGGATGATGATCACCGATTGTCCTCTGAGACAGGCAGATGCCAATCACCAACCACCACTCGTCCATACGGCATTCAATTTGACTTTGATTTTTCTCGAATCCCATTCACCAATACTTTCCATTATCTTATTCCCCAATGAATTTGTCTAGCTCTTCTTTTTCTGTTGGTTTCTCTGTTCCTCATATTTTTGTTTGCTCTTACTCCTTTCTGTAGAGAGAGGGTATATGTAAGCGACTTGAATCTAGTGGCAATATTTCCAGTCTAAGTTGAAATCAATTCATAGTGGCGTGTCCTCTTGCATTAGCAATGATCATCGTTGTTGGCCTCTAACTCAAAAATCTAGTTTAATTCTATTCTTCTGGGTTTCAATATGGCATGAATGATTGAATCTGAAATCAAAACACACTTGTGGAAAGAACAATTGTTGCTAATTCACTTTCTGCCATACTGTTCATTGTACAAAACAATGCTAACAAATTGAAGTAATCAATCTCTATTAATTAGCTAACAATAGACCCATATATTTGAAGCTACAATAAATGATAAACCACTTCCGGAAGTGCATTTTTTTTCAACAATCAGAGTATTCCTAATTCAGAGCACAATTGCATGAAGTCTTCAAGAGTATTTTTGGAAATAATGGATAGTTGCAAAGATTCACTTTAATTCAGGAAATTAAATGATTTATTCATGAGAACAAATGTTGATAACTCTTGAAAATAAATGAATCTGAAGATGTGCTTTCAAAAGTAAGGCAAGGTATGCTCTCCTGCCTGCACACGTTTATTACATTGTGTAGTAGATCAGTGGTCAGTGGATTACTGGATTAGTAGGCACAGATAAATGGACTGTACACCATAGACCTGGACTAAAGGTGCAGGATCATGAGATTAAATGGCCACCATAATGTGCACCATTTTCGTAAACCGGTTGTATAAACTAAGGGGAGGGGAGATAATGGGAATGCAGGGAGGAGAGCACAGTGAATAAACAGTGAGGGAAATAGAATGCTCCATTAACCAGCATTGACTTGAAAGGCTGAAATTACTTCCTTCTGTATCATAGGAAAAGAATAAGAAACTAACCAGGGAAACTAATTCAGTTAATTAAATTAATCAAGATTTATTTTACTATGAACTACTTGAAGTGTGACCATGATTGTAGTGGAATTCAGATAAGTAACTGGGTTTGTTGGTGATATTTTGTGAAGGAAATCAATTGATCTGGTCTGATTCCAGATCCACAGCCATAGACAGATTCTGCTGTTTGCTAACCTCCAGTTCTGTGAAGAATGTGCTCTGGTCTCCATTATCCTCCACTCTTCACCTGCCCACAATAGAAAAGGGAACCAGGCATGTATTGAAGATCAGATGCTGTCATTTCTGGTCTCCTGTTTCACTACAGAGCATTAATTTTTCAAACTGCTGGACCAGAATCAGATAATATCTGTTCTTTTTCAGCTTTATGCCAATCATGACCAGTATATTTACCACTGCTCTATTCATTTGAATAGAATTGCCGGCCTCAGTTATCAGGGGAAGTACAGATAACTTGTTTCCTTTCTTCTTTATCTTAATTAAATTGGCAAATTGTTTTATTATCATCATATATATGGAGATACATTAAAATTGTTTTGCTTGCCATCCGTATAGATATATCAGTACATTGAACCAGTAAAGAGAAACAACAACAGAAGACAGAATAAAAAATCACATTTACAGAGAAAATGCAGTGCAGGCAGACAATAAGGTACAAAGTCTAACAATAACTGATGATAGGTGCGGTGAAGTACTGTATGTGAAATCTTTTGTAAGATGAATGTGAACTGTTTTTCCCCCAGGAAAAGAGGATCAAAAGCTATAAGTCATTAGTTTATTATAAGATTAGAAAGACATAAGGGACCTGAATGGTAACGCGTGAGAGAACGTGACTGAGGCAGGTGCACTCATTCTTACAAAGACATTTGGACAGGTGCACGGAGAGCAAAAATTTAGAGGGATATGGGCCAAATGTGGGCATATAGGACTGTCTTACATGGGCATCTTTGTTGGCATGGACCAGTTGGCCCAAAGGACAAATTTCTGTGCTATATTTATAACTTACAACAGTGACTGTAACTAACAGTGCTAACACATCTTTAAAGTAAAATTATTGTGAAGATCTATCAGGAAAAATAGATAAGAAGACATAGTCAGCTTCACCATGGGCACTGACCTCTGTAGTATCTAGGACATCTTCAAGGAGCGATGCCTCAAAAAGATGGCATCCATCATTAAGGACCCCCATCAGCCAGGTCAAAGCTTGTTCTTTTTACTACCATTAGGAAGGAGCTGCAGAAGCCTTAAGTCACACACTCCATGATTCGGGAACAGCTTCTTCCCCTCTGGCATTGATTTCTGAATGGGCATTGAACCCATGAATTCTAGCTCACTACTTTGTTTTTTCATTTCTATTTTTGCACTACTTATTTCATTTAACTAGTTAATATTTATTTATAATTTTTTGAGATATGGCACAGAGCAGCCCCTTCCAGCCCGTTGAGTTGAGTGACGATGGCGCTAAATAGCGACTACTTTGCTTGCATCTGTGTAAACTGCTTTATTTCTATGGGACCCGCTCTCAAGGCCTCACGACCAGCTGCTTTTCGATATACCATGGACACAGCCTAGAAGACTAGTGCGCCTTCAGAGTGCTGGATATTTGTGGCTCTGGAGGTGGGCAGATTCAACGCTGGTGCTGCCGCTGCCGTCTAATGCATCGCGAGAGAACAGGGAAGATCGGAAGCAACGGGCTTGCTGTTGGTTGTGTGCCCAGTGGCATGGAGCATGGAAAAAGCAACACAACAGACTTTTAATGCCATAAATCAGCGAGTTGTTTTGTTATGTCTCTCCGCTCACTGTTAAATAGGGACACCTCTTTTTCCCTTATTAGGGAGGGAGAGAGCCTGTGGTATGTTGAATACCGGCTGAACGAGTGGTCTTTGGGGTACTGCAAGACTGTGTCTTTATTGATGCTTTGCTGCACGTTTGAGTGCTCGGTGGGGTCGCCAATGCTTTTTTTTGCTGGTGTGGATATGGGGGGGGGGTCGTTGCCTTGCTGCTGCTTGTGCGTGGGTGGGGGGAGTTTGGGGGGTGCTTTGGGTTTCTAGCATTTAACTGTCAGTCATTCTTTGGGGCACTCCTCAGTTTTTTGTGGAGGTTTGTGAAGAAAAAAGAATTTCAGCATGCATATTGCATGCATTTCTCTGACATTAAACGGACCTATTGCAACCTATTGAGACACACCAGTCAGCAATCCCTGATTTAACCATACCCTGGTAACGGGACAATTTACAGTGAGCAATTAATCAGCCTACCTTGGAATGTGGGATGAAACTGGATCCATGACAAGTGTGCAAACCCATGGGCAGAATGTGCAAACTCCTTACAGGCTGTGGCAGGAAATGAACCCAGGTCATCTGTACTGTATTGCATTGTGCTAACTAGTGTAGGCACATGGCCAAGTGGTTAAGGTGTTGGACTAGTGATCTGAAGTTGCTAGTTCGTGCCTCAGCTAAGGCAGCATGTTGTGTCTTTGAGCAAGGCACTTAACCACACATTGCTCTGCGACGACACCGGTGCCAAGCTGTATCAGCCCTTGCCCTTCCCTTGGACAACGTTGGTGACATGGAGAGAGGAGACTTGCAGCATGGGCAACTGCCGGTCTCCCATACAACCCTGCCCAGGCCTGCATCTTGGAAACTTTCCAAAGTGCAAATCCATGGTCTCGCAAGTATCCTGATTCTGATACTGATTACTGAAATAAAGCAAAGGGTAGCGGGTGAGTGGAATGAGGTGCCAGAGGAAGGCATGAACAATAACTCTTTAAAAGACATTTAAAGGAAACGTTAAGAGGAATGCAAGCGAAATGTGCTGTATAACTCTGTAACTCGATTTTATAATGAGACCTGTAATAGTGACTGTAAGCTGTAACAGGAGTAACACATTTTTAAAGTGAATTTATTGTAACGAGATATCAGATAGCAAAACAGAGTTAAGAGTGTTGAAAATTCTCAGGGCTTTCTTAAACTGCATTTTGCTCATGATTATCAGTTGATGAACAACATTCCACGTTTACAGAGAGTTCAAGAGAGAACAGATGTCTCATAAATTTGCACCTTATGGTTACTGGGAACCCCGTGGCACTTTGGAAGTTACAGATTTCCAAAAAAGATGATTCCAATTCCCTGTGGAAGTCAACATCCACAGATCAAAGCCAATCTGGCATCTCTACATTAGAGCATTTCCATTGCAACTCCCACTCTACTGACATGGGAATCTGAGAAATCTGGGTGCAAGAAATTGTTACCGGTAACATATTTTACAGAAAACATCAGTACATTTCAAGCCACCATGAAATAAATCTGAGATAAGATTCTTATCACATGGAAGATACAATAATGTCAGTGTTCTTCTTTTATTTTAAGGATCATTATATTATCTGGATTTCTGAGAACACCAAAAGAATGGTAAATACAAAGTGCACTGCAGATGCTGTGGTCAAATCAACACGTACAAACAAGCTGGATGAACTCAGCAAGTCGGGCAGCATCCATGACTACTCATTTCAGTGGATGCTGCCCGACCTGCTGAGTTCATCCAGCTTGTTTGTACAAAAATAATGGTATTTTCAGGTTTGTTACTGGCATTGGAAGCTAAGTACAAGACAGGAATTCCTCAGCACAGCTCTCAACTCTGTCTAGAAATTAGAATTTCCAGTTCATCTACCACTCAAACTGGTCCACTAATGACGCCATAGCCTCTGCCCTCCACTCCATCCTGTATCCCACCTAGAAAATGATGCCTCATACACCAGGATGTGGTACATTAACTTCAACTGAATGTTTAACACCATAATACCTCAGAGGCTGGTGGGTAAACTATCCTTGTTGGGAATCAACACCCCTCCCTGGAACTTGGAAAACTTGATGGACAAAAACCCAGTCAGTCAGAGTTGGCAGAAACATCTCAAGATCTACCATGCTCTTCCATAGTGCCTAACAGGCCTATACACTCAGCCTGCAACTCGTGGCAGCACTGCCAGATCCAGCTCAAACCATATCATCAAGTTCACTAAGGATATAAGTGTGGCTGGACTCATACGGAGGGCGGAGCTTAGTAGAAAAGGTGCTAAGTGGTGACTCTTTTACTAGCGTCTTCAGAAACAGCTCTATTTCCATCTTTAATATCCCTATTTTTCCCTTTCAGGGTTCTTTTGAAGACCCTGACCTGGAGTTACACACTGACTTCGGTTCTCTGCGGGAATGGGACCTGCTCACGAGGTTTCACGACTGGCCATTATTCGCCATGCCAAGGGCACGGCCTAAAAACTCTGTTCGCCTTTGGAGGCCTAGGATCTCAGGGCTCTGGAATTGGACAGATCGAAGGTCAGTGCCCTGACAGACTGGCGCGTTGCGGGAGCCAGAAGATCTTTGGCTGTGTGCCCAGACACCTGAGATCTTTGGGCACAGAGCTCAGAAAAAGCAATGCAACAGAGTTTTGATGTCATAAACTTGCAAACTGTTTGTTTTGCCTCCCCTCTCACTGTGAAACAGAGACAGCTCTTTCTTCCTTATTATGAAGAGAGAGAAACTATGGTGTGTTGAATACCAGGTGAATGCATAGTCTTTGGGGTAATTGCAAGTCTTTGTCTTTGCTGTTGCTTCTGCAGCATGCATGGGTGCTCGGTGGCGGGTGTCAAATTTTTTGTTTGCCGGTGGTGGGAGGGGTGATTGTTGTTTGCTGTTGCTTACAAGGGAGGGGAGCTGGAGGGGGGTGACTTTGGGTTTCTAATATTTGACAGGGCATTCCTCAGTTTTCATGGGTGGTTGTGAAGAAAGAACATTTCAGGATGTATTTTGTATACATTTCTCTGACATTAAATGTACCTTTGAAACCTTTGAAACAATAATGAGTTGGCACACAGAGAGGTTTGTCAAATGGTGCAAGAACAACAACCTGAGTGTCAATGTGGATGAGACAAAAATGAATGCTCCAACTTGAACTCACAACAACTCCTCAGTAGTCAGGAAGGCATAGCATCATCACACTTGAGGTGTGAAAGCCTCCCCACACTCAGTCTAATTACTTTTTACAAGAGCACCATCAAGAGTGTCCTGTCTCATTGCATCATTGAGTGACATGGAATCTGCAAGGAATCAGACCACAACACCCTAAAGAGGACAGTAAAGACTGCCAAGAGGATTGCCAGGGTCTCCCTCCCCCAACACACACAAAATGCTGGTGGAACACAGCAGGCCAGGCAGCACCTATAAGGAGAAGCACTGTCAACGTTTCGGGCCTAGATCCGAGGAGTGTTGAAGACAAAGGGCCTGAAACGTTTTTGAGGATTTCTATCCACTCTTCTCACAATCCCTTTGACCCACTATCATCAAGAAAAAGGTACAGAGGCATCGAGATTAGGACTGCCAACAGGGTAACAGCTTCTTCCTTCAAACTTGAGACTAATGAATACCCTGTCACGACTGAAGTCTCATTACTAGGACAGTGAGCTATTTACAGTTTACTGTAAAATTTACTCTTCACCTGCATTGTGCTCTACATGCATTTTGAATTATATTTTATTAACTTACTTATGGTAATAATTTTCTTTATGTGTTGTGTGTGATTTACTATACACTTTGTGGCTGCACCGTGGTCCAGCGGAAAGTTGTTTCATTTTGTGGTATATATGTATATTGATTGTATATTTATATATACATATATACTCAGATAACAATAAACTTGAACTTGAAATTTATTTGTTTATTTATTTATTGAAATATAGCCTGGAGTAGACCACATCTGGCTCCTTAGGCCCAGCCTCACAGTAATCCCGTAAGCTAATCAAAGCCTATACAAGGGTCAATTTACAATGACCAAGTGACACACCAGCCAGTTTGACTTTGGACTGTGAGGGGAAAACTGGAGTACCCAGAGGTCATGGGGAGAACGTACAAACTCCTTACAGGCAATGGGAGGAATTGTGCCCGTGTTACCTACATTGTAAAGCATTGTGCTAACCACTGCGTTACCATGCCACCAAGAAGAGCGCCCTTGGGTGGGCTAGACAATCAATTGAATTACTTAAAGCAGGGATGGCCAACCTGTGGCGTGTTGGATGATTAGAGGTGGTGCAATGATCAGTGGGAAAATGAGTTCTTATTTATAGCGGGTCCATCAGGAAAACCGTTGTGTATTGTTTGTGAAAACACTTTCTCACATAATAGAAGACATGATCTTAATAGACACTATAAAACACAACATCAGACTGAAATAGAAGGAAATCTGAAACTAGTGCTTGGGTCTGAATTACGGAAAGTATATGTAATTAAGAAAAAGGAAGAAATCAAAAGAAGACAAAACATGTCCCATTAAGGTAAGTAATGTTTATTTTGTTTTCATATTAAATCAATATATCATATAAAACTGCTAAATATGTCTATATTAACATATTTTTACAAGAATTGAATGGGGGTACAAGAGTTGTATAGTGCATCTGGACTTGTGCGTGAAAAAATTGATGCATGGAATATAAAAGGTTGGCCACCCCTGATTTAAAGCCTTATTCATCTGAACTGAGGGTTCCATACCTGCCATCTGCAGTCATAAAGTGACTGCAAGTGAGAAACAATTCTCCTCTTGGGAGTACCTAGCTCACTTACTTCTTACTTGAAAAGCAAGGAACTTTGATTTTTCATGATAAAGTTATATCAGTGAACTTGTGTCATGAATGGGAAATGCCTGTGCTTATTCAAGGGATCTGATAATTCCAAATGTCCTTTACTGTAGAGTGACATGTCAGTCCAATATTGTTATCTCATTTCAAACTTACCTTAATTTGGTTCAAATTTAAATCTACCATGTTGTATTTGCAAGGGAAATTGTAATGAAGTTATTTATCTCTTATAATATTCTTGATTAAATTCCCTATATGTTTGTTCAATTTTCACTGGGCTGGTTGGAAAACTATTTAGTATATTTGCTGAATATAAACTCATTGTTATAGTCTTATTCAATCTCTAAGCCCTTGGCACAAGGGAATTTAATAATAAAATGAAATTACCAACATGTACTTGCTACCCTTTATAGAAAGTGATTGAGGTATCAATGCTAACATTCTAAAACACTCGCCAGGAGCACTGACCCAACTCATGCAATATTTATCAACTGTGAAGGAAATTTATCCTTACAATATCTTCTGCTTTGGATTTTAACATATCACAGCCTGATTAATATACCCAATGCGGTTCCTGACCTTCAGATTCAGCTGTTTCTATTCAAGATTTCATGTCACCTTTTGTCTCTGAGTCAGTTTCAAGCTATTGAAAGCAACTTGTGTTGATAGTGATATTCAGTAGCCTGGGACAGGTTCAAATCCACTGACCTGTTGTAATCTGTTCTGTTCAACTTCCCAGGCAAAGAATTTGCTGTGTGTCAATTCTCTCATTAAAGTTATTCGCATCATGAAATGTGGTCAGGTAAGAATAGGAGTGAGTGAACATTGAAGAAAGGCTGGAAAAATGGTACAGTGGGAAACCAGTACATGCTTAGATGTCTCCTTCATCTTGTGACATTGAGAAAGGCCCGATATCAAACCCCGGAGAATAGTCCTGGAGTAATCCCATTTCTTTGTGCCTTGTATGCATCACTTGATATCAAGTGAGGCTCTTTTGAACTTGAATGAGAGAGATAATTGGGGATTTATTTGAAAGTTTTTGGTCTTTATTACAAAAGGCTGGAGCCAACCCTGGAACGTCTGGATAGCAAAGACGCATATATCAGAATGCTCTTAATCAACTACAGCTCAGCATTCAGTACTATCATCCTCTCAAAATTAATCAAAAAGCTTTAAGACCTAGGCCTCAATACCTACTCATGGAATTGGATCCTCGATTTCTTCACTTGCAGACCAAATGGGTTCAGATTGGCAACAACATCTTCTGCACAATCTTTATTAGCACAGGCACACCACAAGTCTGTGTGCTTAGCCCCCTGTGCTACTCACCTTATACTTAGGTCTGTGAATCTAAGCACAGCCTCAATATCATACTTAGGTTTGCTAACAACAGCATTGTCATTGGCCAAATAAAAGTTAGTGATAATTCAGCATGTAGGACAGAGATTGAAAATTTGGTTGTGTGGTGCTCCAACAACAACCACTCACTCAATGTCAGCAAGATAAAGGAGCTGATTACTGTATTGACTTCAGGAGGAGAAAACATGAGAGAGTCAGCATCTTTAAATACCTCACTACTATCATGTCAGAGGATGTGTATTGGGCTCTGCACGTAAGTGCAATTATGAAGAGAGCACGGCAACACATCTACTTTGTGAGGATTTGGCATGGCATCTAAAACCTTGATAAATTTCTATAGATGTGCAGTGGAGAGTATATTGATGGGTTGGTGTGAAAACACCAATGCCCCTGAATAGAAAATCCTACAAGAAGTAGCAGATACAGCTGAGTCCATTATGGGTAAAGCCCTCCCTACCATTGAGCACATCTATACGAAATGTGATCACAGGAAAGCAGCATCCATCATCAGGGTCTACCACCATCCAGGTCATGCTTTCTTCATCCTGTTGCCATCAGGAAAAGAGTACAGGAACATTAGGATCCACACCAACAGGATTCAAGAACAATTATTACCACTCAACTATCAGGCTCTTGAACTAGTGAGGATAACTTCACTCAAATTTATTTGCCTCTTCACTCAACTGTTCACACAACCAACAGACTCACTTTTGAGGACTCTTCATCTCATGTTCTCAATATTTATTACTTATTAATTTATTATTTGTTTTATTTCTTTTATATTTGCACAGTTGTTAACTTTTTCATATAGGTTGTTTTTCCATCCAGTTGGGTGCAGTCTGTATGTACTTTGATAATAAATTTACTTTCAACTTTGAACATTATAAAAAAAGGCCCGTGAAGCCAGATATGGAATATTTTATCAGGTTTTCATATTTTTACTTTGTAGGTGGTAGACTTGTTTTGGAGGCAAGTTAGTATATGTTCACAAGGTGGATTGCTAGTGTGAAGGATTTTCTTATGAAGAAACATTGAGAAGCCTGAAAGACATTTCCTTTTCTGAACCCTCTTGTCAGGCAGAAGATTAAAAAATGCCTGAAAGAATGTACTTCTGGAATCAAATCAAAGACAGCTTCTGTACTGTTGTCATAAGACTATAAGTTCCCTTAGAAGGTAGACTCCTGACCTCATAATCTACATTGTTGTGAACTTGGATTGTATTGTCTGCCTGCACTGCATTTTCTTTGTGACTGCAAACATATTCAAGATTTTGTTCCTGTTTTTCCCTTGTACTGGTTTCTTAAGGTTGTAATAGCCAGAGGTGGTAATGGGGACAAGCTCCCATTACCTATTAAATGCTCCCAATGGCATGCGCCTCAAATAGCCTCTGACAACCAAGCCAGTTCCTGACCTTCACATGTGGCTGAGCTATGAAGCCCAGCAGAACCATTTTTACTTACAGGAGGACAAAGGCAGGTTACTAGTGCCCTAAATCCAATTGTTTTGGGCAAACAGGGCTCATCATAACATCTGGCAGCTCATCTAGGAGAAGGAAAACTCTGACCTCGAAGCACCACAGTCTTGCAGCAATACACACGCATGGGAAAGCTTCAGGAGTAAGCACAGAGGAAGAATTCCGGAGCTGGTGCCCCTAAGGTAGTCCTACATTGAGTTCATTGTTGACTGGGTACTCCTGCAACGCTATTGGTACCAAACTGTATCAGTCTCTCCCAACTGGGTTCATCAGATGAGTGGAGTGAGGGAGCTTGCTACATGCACAACAGTTTGCTCTCCATACTGTACTGCCCTGTCTTGTGTATCTAGACAACAAAATCCATAGTTGACCCTGACTGATGGAAGCCTCACTCACCTTTGCTTGTACAACCTCAATGCACTGCTGTAAAGATGTGAACGGATGGTATGCAAAAAAAGGGTTTCACTTTACATCAGTACACTTAATAATAGTAAATCAAGTTGCTAATGTACTAGGCTGGGCTATACTCATTGGAATTTAGGAGAAGAAGAACATTTCAAAATAAAACAAGTAAAATTCTTAGGGAAATTTGAGAAGATAGATATTGAGAAGTCTTCCCATATGATGTCCTCTAAGGTTATTGTATGGAATAAAATTGCATTCAGATGTCATGGTCAACTTTGAACCACAAAGACTCATTTAGGTTTCGACCCGCAGCATAGGTCATATTTCTTACTTGTAGTCGGGAGTGAGGAATGTGAATATATTTACAGTGGAACCAAAGCCCAGAGTACTCATTTATTTCCTGTTCCCTTTAAACTCATCAGCTTCACTGGAAGTCTTTGTTTCGTACCGCTATATAACAAGCAGATATTGTGAAAAACAAGCATTTGTAAATTTATGTATGGGCATTAATAGGAGTGACATACAACAGACTAGAAAATGTACTAGTCCTACACTACCAAGGTGCCACAAGTGCTGGGATATATGATTTTTATTGTTAAATGATTCTTGTACAATTATTGGAGATAGACACAGTCACACCAACAAATGTTTGCTTCCTAATTATTAGAAATTCTGAGAACATGTACATGGTTTGCAAGACATTATTTCATACAAAGTGAAGCCGCATAGCATGAATGACAGCGATGCTTCATTACCAGACAACCTCAATGCCTTCTATGCCCACTTTGAGAGAGAGAATATAACTGCAGCTGTGGAGATCCCTGTTGCACCTGGTGACCTTGTGATCTCTGTCTCGGAGGCTGATGTCAGGCTGCTGTTTCTGGAGCATGAACCCTTGTAAGTCAACGGGCCCCAGTAAAGCTCTGAAAATGAGTGCCAAATAACTGGCAGGTGTAGTCAAGGATATTTTCAACCTCTCATTGCTATGGTCAGAAGTTTCCACTTGCTTCAAAAGGTAACAGTTATACCAGTACCCAAGAAGAGTAATATGAGCTGCCTTAGTGACTATCGTCCAGTAGTACTCATCTCTACAGTGATGAAATGTTTTGAGAGGACGGCCATGGCCGGAATTAAGGCTATTTGTCTATCGCCACAAAAGGTCAATGGCAGACACAATCTCAATGGCTCTTCACACACCCTCAGATCACCTGGGCCATACACTTATGTCAGGCTGCTGTTCATTGACCATAGCTTAGAAATCAACACTATCATTCCCACAATCCTGATCGATAAGCTACAAAATCTTGGCCTCTGTAGCTCCTTCTGCCATTGGATCCTCAACTTAATTGGATAACCACAATATGTGCGGATTAATAGTAACATCTCCTCCTCAGTAACGATCAAACCTGATGCACCTCAGGGGTGTGTGCTCAGCCCACTGCTCTACTCTCTCTATACCCATGACTGTGTGGCTAGGCATAGCTCAAATACCATGTACAAATTTGCTAATGATACAAACATTGCTGGCAGAATCTCAGATGGAGACGAGGGGGTGTACAGAAGCAAAATATATCAGCTAGTTGAGTGGTGTTTCAGCAACAATCTTGCACTCAACATCAGATAGACCGAAGTGCTGATTGTAAACTTCAGAGAAAATAGGATGAGGGAACACAAACCAATCCTCATAAAGGGATCAGAAGTGGAAAGAATGAGCAGTTTCAAGTTCCCGGGTGTCAAGATCTCTGAAGATCTAACCTAGTCCCAGTATATTGATGTAGCTATAAAAAAGGCAAGACCATGGCTATATTACATTAGGAGTTTGAGAAGCTTACGTTTGTCACATAAGACACTCAGGCCATGCCCTCTTCTCATTGCTACTGTCAGGAAGGAGCTACAGAAGCCAGAAGGCACCAACTCAGTGATTCAGGAATAGCTTCTTTCCCTTTGTGATCCAATTCCTAAATGGACATTGAACCCATGAATACTACCTCACTTTTATTTTTTCTGTTTTTGCACTATTTTTAATTTAACTATTTAATATGCACACACAGACACACACACACATACACATACTTACTATAATTGATTTACTTATTTATAGTTTCTCATATGCATTATTTCACATTGCATTGTACTGCTGCCACTAAGCTAACAAATTTCATGTTTCTTGACTTATACCAGTGATATTAAACCTGATTCTGATTCTGATGCCAAACACACAGCAAAGAGCACAGAAATGTATAAAAACCTACAAACCACAAGATTAATTTCAAATCATTTAACTGTGTTTGTCTACAAGTGTACTCCAATAGTCTGTGAAGTATGAAACTTATTAACAGCTACAATGGTGAAGATACTGGTCAAAGTGACTACTGATCTGAGTAACACTTCAAAACAAACTGCTCAGCAGTAAAGAAATTGTTCTTTGCTCCTCTAAAAGTAGGACCCAACTGGTTGCCTCTTGATCATTAACATCACCAACAAATAAACAAGTCGGCAAATGAAATAAGTCACGCAAATATGTTGGGCACTATGGCAGCATAGTGGTTAGTGCAACGCTAGTTCTGCTCAGGGCATTCCAGAGTTTGAAGTTCAATTTTGGTACCATCTGTAAGGAGTTTATATGTTCTCCCCATTAACCACGTTGATTTCCCTCCAGGTGCTGCAGTTTCCTTCCACAATCCGACGACATACAGGTTAGTAGGCTAATTGGTCATTGTAAATTGTCCTGTGATGGAGCTACTGTTAAATAGGTAGATTATGGGTGGTGGGGCTCATTGAGTTGAAAGGGTCTGTTCTCTGTTGTATCTTTAAATAAAGAAAAATCTCAAAGTACAATTTGTGGGAGCCTGCTCTGCACAAACTGATTGACTGACATGCTAAGTACATTAGAAGAAATATTGCATTGTCTACAAAATACTTAGATAAACTCTGAGACTGAGCAAAATTCCATGTGATTATTTTGATCTCTGAATGACTCAGGCTGAAATGTCATCTGAGCATTTCACTCTGTAGGGGCTGTGTCTGACCTGTTGACTTCCTTCAGCATTTTGTGTGTTGCTCAGATGTCCAGTATTTGCAGATTCTCTTCAGTATTGTTTAAGGAAAGTACATGCTTCCTAAATAAGACCAAAACTGTATGTGGTCTTCCAGTGACCCCTCCGTTCAGTTGTGGTTGGAATTCCTTCTTGCTCAGGAAAGTCAAGAATCCAGAGGCTCTAATGCAATTAATATTTCAAGTGCTTTGTCTTCATTGATTAATCTGCAAAGATTAGCATCTTGGAGTATAAAATTCTCATCACACTTCCTCTGCCATTTATAGAAAACTGACATCTCAAAGCTAAGAATAAGCTGTAGACAAGGGGAAAAGAAAATCCTGACCCTGGATGGTCAGGTGAGTTGAGTACCTGCGATGGCTAGTCAAATCTTCAGTACGTATTGATTTACAGTGTTAATTACTTCATACTTTTGATGCATGTCAGATGCTTCAAAGGAAATGAGTCTCTGGGGGGCATTTTTGTAAGTTTGTTATTATTTTCTTGATTGTTTTCCCCTAGCCAGATGCATTATCCAGACGTTAATGACACAGCTTCTGGCATACTGGAAGGGATGAATATTTAGGAAATAACCAGTCATTTAGCAACATTTTACAGCAGGTACAGTGCTTCATAGTCTAAGAAAATTATGGTATCATAAAGTAAGGAAATGAGCTCTTTGTCCCAAACTGTCCATGGCAACCAATATGCTTGTCTCAGTTGTCCACATTTGACCCATATCCCATCAAGCATTTCCTATCCTTGCACCTGTCTGAGTGTCATTAAAACCCTGACATTATACTTGCCTCAGCTACTTCTTTGGGCAACTTGTTCCATATATTCACCACCCTCTGTGTGAAGCAGTTGCCCCTCAGGTCCATTTTAAACTTTCCCCTCTCACCTGAAACTCATTCTTTCTAGATTTCAATTCCCTTTCCTCAGGAAAAAGACTGAGTGCATTCCCCCTGTTATGCTATGTCCCTCGTTGTTCTTTCACCTCTATGAGGTCATCCCTCATCCCATCCTCCAGAAGCACACCTAACTACTCCCTACATATTTTCAATATGTACATCCAAAGAGCTGGCCACTTGAGCTAATTATCATTATTCATCAATGCTAATTGTATAATTCCTTTTTTATAAGAGGTTCTTTTTAAAAAGCAGACAAAAGCATGAATACATAGAGTCATAGGGATGGCACAGTAACAGTAACGTAGGGGTTAGCACAACGCTTTACAACACTGGCGACATGGGTTCCCGCTGCTGCCTGTAAGGAGTTTGTACGTTCTCCCCGTGACTACGTGAATTTTCTCTGGGAGCTATGGTGTCCTCCTTTAGTTTAAAGATGTACCAACCGGTAGGTTAATTGGTCATTATAAATGGTCCCATGATGAGGCGAGAATTAAATCAGCGGTCAGTTGCTAGGTGGCATTGCTCGAAGGGTCTTAAAAGCCTACTCTACACTGCATCTCAACAAAACAAAAACAATAAAACTACAGCACAGAAAGTACAACATATAGTAATAAATCTTAAATATAAGATATAGACTAAATGATCAATTGTTAAGCACCATTGTGAGTTGTAAGCTGCTCTGATTAAAATTATTTTCAGCTACCAAAAGTCTGCTGGTGTGCGTTATGAATCAGAATCAGAATCGGGTTTATTATCACTGCCATTTGTCATGAAATTCTGTGTTTTGTGGCAGCAGTACAGTGCATGGCATTAAAAAGTTACAATAAAAATAGGCAAAAGAGGCTTACAAATATAGCACTCATGGGTCCTGAGACCTTTCAGAAATCTGATGGTGGAGGAGAAGAAGCTATTCGTGAAATGTTGAGTTTGGGTTAAAAAGATCCAGTGCTTTCCTGATGTATATGAATAATAAATGCTTCTTGGGCTTCCAGCTGGGTAGAGGTATCAATTATAACTGATGTTTTTATGACAAACTCTGCCATCTTCTTCATCATCATCCCTGAAGAAAATGGCAGTTATGAGTGATACCTGTACCAGGCTGGAAACCCGAGAAGAGTTTATTGAGTGTGGGTCTTCAGACTGTTGTACTACCTCCCTGATAGTGGTTAAAGAGAAGAGAGACTGTTGCTGATTTTTAAATATGCACCATATCCCAACGTATCTTAGCTTGGTATGGCAACTGCTCTGCCCAAGACCACAAGAGATTGCAGACTGTAATGAACAATGCTTAGCCTTTCACCGAAACCAGCCTCCACTACGTTGACTCTTTCTACAAATCGTTCTTATTTGGTAAAGCAGCAACAAAGCCAATGCTTCCTTCACCTTTGTCATTCTCTCATTTCCCCCTTTCATTAGACAGAACATACATGGGTGAGAACAGACATACCAGGTACAATGAAATACTCTTTCTCTCTATTATAAACCTCTCAAAGGAAACGTTGTATGATAAACACAAACTCTTAATCTCTCCATCCACCTCATCAATTCCTGAACACCATATCCATCTACCTACACTGTGCTTTCTCTGTAACTATAATACTATATTCTGTTTTCTGTTATTGTTTCAAACTGCATCAAACTATGCCTGCAACTATTTCTGGCTCAGGTTGCACCAATCAAGAATTAGGACAGGGTGCTTCATAGGATTTGATTTCTGTGTCAGTAGTCAGAATGACAATTTTTGATGTGAAGAGTGCAGAGGTATTTGGACCATGTTATCCTGTGGATGACTCTTTTTGAGTGTCCCCAGAAGAGCAAGATGAAGTTCCTACCTGGAGATCAGCCGAGCAAATAAAACACTTTGTAAAATGATCTTATTCTATACAACGATAGTTACTCCAACAACTCCAATCTTCACCCATCAGCAGACAATCGGTATAACCCTATCTGATCACTCCTACCACTGTTCCTTACAGTCATTCGAATGGCAGTTCTCCTTTCCCCAATATCCCACCTTTGAAGGATCCCTCAAAGGATTACATTGGATCAAAGTTAGGTACTGCCTAGTTGGAATTTGAAATTGACCGATTAGATTTTTCCTATATCCCAAAGACATGTAGATCAGCAGATTAAATAGCTCCTGTAAATGACTCTCATGTGTGAGTGGTACACTCCGTGGGAGCTGATAGAGATGCTGGGAGAATTCAAAACATAAATGGGTGCTAACTGGTGCCACTAGCATGCAAGGTGGGTTTCTGTGCTAAATGTTATGTTTGCATTCTGTACAACTCTATGACGTATTGATTCCCTGCTCCCAAGATGCCTTCATATGCCATAACTCCAAACAGCCAACAGTCATGTTTTGTAATTTTAAAATATTAAACTAATCCGAAGGAAACACAGGAGTCCAAAAAATACGAGTGTAACTTTGTCTTCTACTTTAAGTGAGTAATGCATGTATCATGTGGTAGCATGAGGATGTATGCTATTAATGAATTTTGATATATAACCCATAATTAATAATTTAAATGAACAACAATGCTTAATGAAATTATATAAATACTATTGTCCAAGAGGTTTGTGGAACTCAGGTTGGGGAACCCCTGTTGGGAACACACAATGGTTCAAGATCAGCCTGTTCCTCTCTGACATCCGATTTCTGAATGGGCGTGGAAACCATGAACACTACCTCACTACTTTTTTTATATTTGTTTTTGCACTACTTATTTAATTTAACAATTTAATATACTTAATGTAATTCACATATTTTTTATTATGTATTGTATTGCACTGCTGTAGAAAAGACAACAAAATTCATGACATATTCCAGGGATATAAACCTGATTCTGTTTCGAGATTCTCTGGTTTAATGACCAAATTCCAATTCGGATTATTGTTATAAACACTATGGTAAAATGAAATTCCTTGCTCACATGAGGGTCACAGTTGACACGGTAACAGTAAATACGACAATAATTACAGTGATGTGCACAGAACAGCAGAATGATGCAAAGATTGTAGAGCAGTCTAAAGTAGGGTGAAAAGAAATAGTGACGCATTAATAACAAAATAATATAGAGAGGAAAAGCTAAGGGTTGAGAACGTGGCAGCACTACCGGAAAGGGAATGCAAAAAAGATGATTGAATCAGAAATCTGGTAGTATTCAGAGGAAGCTTATAATTCTTAAGTTAGTTACTTTTAAAAAGGATCAGAAACAGTGAGAGGTAAAGAGTGAGGCTGACACTGATTAGAGAGCAGAGATATTTCAGGACATGCTGCAGTGCCGTGAACTATTCAGCAAGCAGAGCTGGAGACCTCTTCATCATAACTGATGTGATTTCATTGTGCAGAAAGCAAACAGGACTGCAATGTTCCTGTGGGAATCATGAAGAACCTCAAGTAAATCTTCATGCCAATGGAAACTCTTGCTGCTGCCAGTAAATTTTCATGGTTCCATTATAGGACAAGTAGCCCAGAGATTTGAGCTTAATAGTTAGCAACATGAATTCTGATGTTATGATAACTGCTGAGGAATTAAAAATCATTAGTTGACCAATCTGAAAACTTGCTATCAGTAATGCAACTATGAAGTTATTGGATTTTTGTAGAAACTTATCTAGTTCTTTAATATTCTCTGAAAATGAAATTAGCCATTCTTATAATGACTCTATGTGAATCCAAGCTCTCATCTTTGCCATTGACTTAATTGCCCTCTGAAATGGCCTAAGCCAACTACTCAGATCAAGAAAATTAATAATGGGACTTATAAAACTTGGTATCTCATTAATGAATGATGAACAGCATGTTGCCTTTTAAAAAGTGTTGATCTTGTGAAGGCTGTTTCTAAGATCTGCATGGTTTTTGTCTGCTTTTGCCAACCTTTGTGTAGCAGTGTCAAAACCAGTAGTATTATCATTGACACATGTTGTGAAGTTTGTTGTTATGTGACACCTCCGGCCCGAAGGCAGTAATGAGCAGAGGGCACGTCCCAGATAATTTGGGCCTTTAATCATGATTTGTGCACTTGTGCTGTAATTATTATTATCATATGTTTCTTATTTGTTGGAGTATCTTAGCCTGCCCGACTGGAGTCCATTACCGCCATGTCACTATATGAAATAATGGCAAACTAATGGCAATGGTGATGTGTTATATTTGTCAGAAAGCGCAGTGTAAGACAATCTTGATAAAAGGCACATTTCTAAACTATCTTTAGGAACAGGGGGACCTATGTATCTAAGAATCTATGAGAGTGCTAGGTCAGGTTGATATAGTAGTCAGTGCAGCCTGCAAGTTACTGAGCTTCATGTATAGAGACAGAGAGAACTAAATGTGCCGGCTATGTTGAATCTTCACCGTAATGCTTCTTCACAGATTCAGCGGGAAGGACGATGAAGAGGGAGGGCCTTGTTGCCATTTAAGGGCCTCAAATATTACTGAAGATGAGTCATCATGGAGTGAGAGTGAAGAAAATGAGATTGTTTACCTTGAAACAGAGAGGAGTGAGAGAAGGTTTGATAGAGCTGGACAAACCCATGGTGGGGTTAGGGAGGGTAAGTGTTCCCATAAATGGGACGCGGAATTTATGTGACGGGCAAGAGGTACTCTGGATGGTGAAAGGAAAGCAATTTATATTTATATTGACAATATTTGTTGATGCAATATAGAAATCATTCTTTTTTGATGCAAAATTTCTTGGTACGTCAACCACTGTGTATGTGATCGCAGAAACTTCAGAGATTTATGGTGGCAGTTCAGCACATCAAGAAAGATAGCCTCCCCTCCATAGACTATGTCTATACTTCTTGCTGCCACAGTGAAGTTGCCAGCATAATCAAAGACCCCACCCACATTGAAAATTCTCTCTTTCCTTTCCTCCATCAGGCTGAAAGCATAAAAGCCTAAAAGCATGTACCACCATGCTCAAGGATGTCTTCTACCTGGCTGATATAAGACTATTAAACAAATTCCCTCGTACAGTAAATTGAACATTCAGCTTCAAAATCTACCTCATTATGATCCTACACCTTTCTGTTTATCTGCACTGCACTTTCCCCGTAGCTACTGAACTATATTCTGCATTGTTATCGTTTTACCTCATTCTACCTCAATGCCCTGTGTAAAAGCCTGATCCGCAAGACAAGATTTTCATTGTATCTTGAACCATGGGACAATAATAAATCAGTTTCAATTCCAATTGCTGGCCAGTGGTGTAGTGGCATTCGCACTGGACTCTGAGGTGAGTGGTCCTGGCTCCTTACATGCTTTCAAACTGTGCTCAGTTAAGCATCAAGTTAGCCACTTGGCCTCATAAAAAATAGACAAATGCTAAAGAAATGCCAGTGTTGCAATCTGATGTACCAGAAGGCACAACAAGAGGAACAACAACAAATTCCAGTTGCAGTACTGGTCCAAAATGTACAGTACAGTAGAGAGCCTAAGACTTTAGCACAGTACTGCCTCTGAAAAAAAAGAAACAAATTTCATGACATATGTGAGTGATGATAAACTGGATTCTGATATGGGTCTCTATTATTGACTGAGAGTGGGAAGGGGACAGGGAGAGGGGAATCATGGTTGGGGAAAGGGGAAAGGAGAGGGAAGCACCAAAGGGATATTCTGTAATGATCAATAAACCAATTGTTTAGAATCAAATGACCTTGCCTGTTGTCTCAGGACTGGTGTGTCTGCACCCACACCCCACCGACCCATGCACTGCTTCTCTGCCACCTGTCCCTTACCTCTCCTGCACTGCTTCACGCTCATTATTCATAATATCCTTTGTTCCCCTCAGATTTACAAACTCGCTCCCTTCTCCACGTTGGCCAATACAGTATCATGCAAAAGTCTTAGGCACCCTGGCTATACATATGCAACTAAGACTTATGCCCTTGAATTCACTGTCTTTGGGGATAGAGGAAACAAATGGAATGTATTTCAGAGAGGATAAATACTGCAAATCCAAGGGGAAAGAATGAAGAATAGACTAGGTGGCTTGATCTGTAAAGAGTTACCAAGAATTTGTTGAACAGTGCCTCCCGTTGGTTTATTACAGGTTCTTTGCCTCCATAATTCTGCAGTTAGGTGCATGGAGGAAAGTTCATAGACTACAGCAAAATAGCAATTCACTGGTCAAGAGTGGAGAAAAATATAAAGTGGAATTAAAATGGGAAGGTGATAGTCAATGCTTTTGAAAAAGTACTGCATAAGAACCTGAACTACAAGGCCCAGACCACTGCTTGCAGTTCAGATTGTCATAACTGTAGGAAAGATTAAGTACAAAATTAGTTAACTTTATTTGCCACAGATATATCAAAACAGACAGTAAAGTCCATTGTTAGTGCCAAATCAAATTAGTGAAGTTTGTGCTAGGCAGCGCTCAAGTGCCACCACACATTCAGCGTCAATGTAGCATTCCCACAGCTCACTCACCCTAATTTACACATCTTTGGATTATGAGAGGAATCTGAAGCACCCAGAGGAAACCCATCCAGTCACCGGGAGAATGAACAAATGCCTTACAACAGCGAAAATAGAGTCAGCAATTCAACTCAATGGCACTTCAAAAATTTCATTATTATTTGAATATTGAATTTTGAGTATCAACATGGTTTTGCATTTATTATTAGAGCTTGGGTGTACTCTTTCTGTTAAGATCCCCACACATCTTTAATGGGGTAACATTTAAGTCCATCTCTAAAATCTTTGGTGTGATCTTTTTTTAATAATGGCTAATGACACATATCACTCACCCTATGTGCAAGTGTTGCAGACACCCAAGCTCCCAGAGAGTGAGGAATTGTGTTTAAGGAGTGCTACAGAAAGAAGAAGTAACATAAAATAGACAGTAAGTAAAATTTCAAGAGATCTGACACATAAGGGTGTTAAGAATTCTTAAACTCTTCAAAGAGGCTCAAGGGACATTTAAATCCATTAGCAGGATTTTCACAGCTATGGGAACAAGGGAGCAGCATGTGACAAGGATGAAGGGGATCCAATCTAATGATGGCAAAGAAAACACAAGGGGCAGTCAAAAATTACCAAGTAGTTTTGAATGTATGAAGGGTTTTGATGAGAGGAAGTTCTAAGTCTTGCAGTCTGTTTATGATAAAGACACAAAGTCATTGAAAAGCACCAGAGAGCAAAATGAAGGTCTTTGTGGCGAGAATTGTTAACTACAATTAGATGGATAACTACACAGGACTGTTTAAGTCAAGTGCAATATGACAGGGTTTTCCTCTGTGAAAAGAAATAATGACCATTTCTGGGATATTTAGAAAATTTAACAAAATTTAATTGTACAATGTCCTGAAAAAAAATACCAAAGAAAACCTTATTGAAACAAAGACAAATAAAAAAATAAAGGTACATTTAAAGATAAGTCTGTGATAATGCCAAAGGTTGTCCATGGTTTTACATTGCTCAGGTAGGATTAGGACTGTGCAGGTCCATTCAAGAACCTGATGGTTGCAGGAAATTAGCTGTCCTTGAACCTTGTGATGTGGGATTTCAGGCTTCTATATCTCCTCCCTGATGGTAGCAGCGAGAAGAGGGTGTGGTCTAGGTGGTGGGAATCATTGATAATAGATATCGTCTTCTTGAGGCTGTACCACCTATTGATTCTATCAACAGTGGCAAAATCTGTGTGCAAAATGGGCTAAGCTGTGTCCGCAGCCGTCTGGAGAGATGGTAACTGATAAATCATTTTGTTTTGTTTGAGAGGTGGTACTTAAAAGAACTCCACGAGCTGAGGGGGCTAACCTGCAAACATCTTCCCTTATGCTAGTAAGTACAGAGCTTTTCCCTTGATTTTCACTGTCATTCAGTTTTATTAAGGCTTCTTGGTCAAACGCTGACTTGTCAAGGGCAGTCACTCTCATTTTTCTTTTAATAAATACACATAGGTCTCTGTAGTTCTGTACATGACTCTTGGAGGACAATTGGCAGTGTGTGATTAATCCTGGAGCATAATTTACCATTGCTCCAAACTGGGAAGATCAAAGAGCAATGAAATCTCTTCTGTCCCACAGAAAGGCGGTTTCAGTACAAGGCTACCAAGGTTCTTTAATCCTGAAAAAGCAATGCATCTGAGCTCCTTTCAGTGTCGTACTAGAGTAAAATATAATTACTTAAAGCTGGAACGTCTTAGCAATTGTACTACATAATGCAGTGATCAAAATTTAATTTATATCTTATTTAAACTAGATAATTATTATACTTGAAATATAGTTCATTCTGCTTGCTTCCCCTTTGGTTCAGTGTAACCCAAATTCATCCTCTTTCTAATTCCCTTTTTATCTAAAGAAACTTTCCGCAACCAATCCTGGCAAAGTCAATGTTCTCAATGAAATGGAGCAAAAGAACATATAACGTATCATGTCTACCATCAGTTCTTCTTCAGATGAACTTCCTTCAGTTAAGTCACCAGTAGTGAGATATTGCATTTAGAAGCAGTTTTGGGCAAGCAAGAGACAAGGAGCCATACAGCAGTGGAATAGACTTTTCGTTCATCATGCCCATGCTGACCTTTGTGCTTATATAGACAAATCTAATTTACCTACATTGGGTCTATAGTAGTTAACAAGAGATGTGCTGTCAATTGGTAAAATGTGTAAATACTTAGAACAATAGAATCCAGTTTCTTGGTTCAACTTTTAAACACAACAATGTCTGCAGATAAGATCATAAGATATAGGAGCAGATTTAGGCCATCTGGCCTATTGACTCTGCTCCGCCACTGAACCATGGCTGATCCATTTTTCTTCTCCTTGTCAACCCCAGTTCCTGGCCTTCTCCCCTTTGCCTTTGCTGCCATGTCCAATAAAGAACCTAATAATCTCTGCCTTAAGTACACTCAAAGACATGGCCTCCAGAGCTGTGTGTGGCAACAAATTCCACAAATTTGCCACCATTTGGCTAAAGAAACTTCTCTGCAACTCTGTTTTGAATGGGTGCCCCTCTATCCTGAGGCTGTGTCCTCTTGTCCTAGACTCTCCCACCATGGGAACCACCCTTTCCACATTTAATCAGTCTAAACCTTTCAACATTTGAAAGGTTTCAATGAGATCCCCCCTCATCCTTCTGAATTCCAGTGAGTGCAGACCCAGAGCCATCAAATATTCCTCGTAAAACAACCCTTTCATTCCTGGAATCATCCTTATTTACCTCCTCTGGATCCTTTCCAATGCCAGCACATCTTTTCTAAGATGAGGGGCCAAAAATTGTTCACAATACTCAAGGTGAGGCCTCACCAGTGTCTTATAAAGCCTTAGCATCATATCCTTGCTCTTGTTATTCCAAACCTCTTGAAATGAATGCTAACACAGCATTTGCCTTCTTGCCACCAACTCAGCCTGCAAGGTAACCTTTAGGGTGTTTTGCACAAGGACTCCCAAGTCCGTTTGCATCTCAGATGTTTGGATTTTAGAAAATAGTTCACACATTTATTTCTCCTACCATAGTGCATGACCATGCATTTTCCAACTTTGTATTTAATTTGCGACTTTCTTGCCCATACTCTGAATCTGTCTATGTCCTTCTGCATCCTCCCAATTTCCTCAACACTACCTGCCCCTCCACCAATCTTCGTATCATCTGCAAACTTGGCAACAAAGCATTTATTCCATCATTTAAGTCATTTCTATACAGCATAAAAAGAAGTGGTCCCAATTTCGACCGTTGCGGAACACCACTAGTCACTGGCAGCCAACCAGAAAAGGATGCTTTTATTCCCACTTGCTGCCTCCTACCTCAACCAATGCTTATGTCCTATAATACCATGAACTCTTAACTTGGTAAGCACCCTCATATATGCACCCTTTATCTATCCTACTTGTAAACTCCTCAAAGAATTCCAACAGGTTTATCAGGCAGGATTTCCCTGAAAGAAACCATGCTGACTCTGTACTATCTTGTCCTTTGTCACCAAGTACTCCATCACCTCATCCTTAACAATTGACTCTAACGTCTTCCCAACCACTGTCAGGCTAACTGGTCTATAATTTCCTTTCTGCTACCTTCCTCCTTTCTTAAAGAATGGAGTAATACTTCCAATTTTCCAGTCCTCTGGCACCATGCCAGGGTCCAATGATTTTTTGAAAAATAATTTCTAATGCCATCACAATCTCTAATATAACCTCTTTCAGAACCCTAGGGTGTAGTTCATCTGGTTTGAATGACCTAAGTACCTTTAGGTCTTTCAGATTTTTGAGCACCTTCTCTTTTGTAATAGTAACTGCACCCACTTCTCTTTCTTCACTCAGCACAACATCAGGCATACTGCTAGTGTCTTCCACAGTGAAGAGTGATGCAAATACTCATTTTTTTCATCAGCCATTTCCTTGTTTCCCGTTATTATTTCTCCTGCCTCATTTTCTGGTGGTCCTATATCTACTCTCATTTCTCTTTTATTTTTAACATACTTGAAAAAACTTTTACTATCTACTTTGATATTATTTGCTAGTTAAAGTTAGTTAAAGTCTGTCCCGAGCCTTATAGGCTCATCAGGCCAGTGCTTACACTGGTTTCTGTGGTGTGAAGTGACTGAGAGTACAAGACTCCCTCCTGGACATAATGTCAGTCTATCACGAGGTTAACCCCCAGCATTTTGCCAGTACCCATTTTCAGCTGGGTGGACTGGAGCAATGTGTAGTTAAGTGCTTTGCTCAAGGACACAACACGCTATTTGCTAGCTTGCTTTCATATTTCATCTTTTCCCTTCTGATGATTTTTTAGTTGCTCTCTGTAGGTTTTAAAAAACTTCCCAGTCCTCAATCTTCCCACTATTTTTTGCTTTATTGTATGCACTTTCTTTTGCTTTGACAATAGCTTTGATTTCCCTTGTCAGCCATGGTTTACTATTTTACCATTTAAGTATTTCTTCATTTTTGGAATACATATGTCCTGCACCTTCCTCATTTTTCCCAGAAACACACACCATTGCTGCTCCACTGACATCCCTGCCAGCAGCTCCTTCCAGTTTACTTTGGCCAACTCCTTTCTCATACAACTGTAATTTCCCTTACTCCACTGAAATACTGCTACATCAGACTTTACTTTCAATTGCCCCGGTTCATTACGTTCCACCAAATCTAGTATAGCTGATCCCCTAGAAGGCTCAATGAGAAACTGTTCTAACGAGCCATCACTCAGGCATTCAACAAACTCTCTCTCTTGAGATCTATTATCAACCTGATTTTCCCTATTAACCTGCATGTTAAAATCTCCTGTAACTATCATAACATTGTCTTTTGATACGCCTTTTCTATTTCCTGTTGTAGTCTGAAGTCCACCTCCCAGCCACTGTTGGGTGACCAATATATAACTAACATCAATGTCTTTTTACCTTTGCAGCTTCTTAAATCAACCCACAAGGATTCAAAATCTTCCAATCCTATGCCACATTTTACTACTGATTTGATGTCATTCTTTATCACTGGAGTCACATCATCCCCTCTGCCTACCTTCCTATCCCTCCAATATAACGTGTAACTTTGGACATTCAGCTTCCACTACAACCATTCTTCAGCCATGATTCATTGATGGCCACAACATCATACCTGGCAATCTGTAATATTGCAACAAGTTCATCCACCTTATTTCTTACACTATACACATTTATATGCAACACCTTGAGTACCGTATTTGCCATCCTTTCTGAGTCTGCATTTCTAATATTTTGATACTCAGCCTGTTGACTGCAACTAAGTCCCATCATCTGCCTGCCCTCCCCGACAGTATGACTACATGCTATCTTTACTTTTTTACCACCCATCCTATCCTGAGACCCTTCCCTTCACTCCAGTTTCCAACCCCCTGCCAAATTAGTTTAACCCCCCCCCACACAACAGCTCTAACAAACCTGGCTGTAACAATATTGGTCCCCCTTGGGTGCAGCTGCAACCTGTCACTTTTTAACAAGTCATACCTCCCATAGAAGAAAACCTAATGATTCAACAACCAGAAGCCCTGCCCACTACCAGCTGCTAGAAATCCAAGGCAACACACACAAAATGCTGGAGGAACTCAGCAGATCAGGCAGCAGCCAAGGAAATAAATAGACAGTCAACACTTCAGGCCGAACTCCTTCTTCAGAACTGGACCTAAGCCCGAAATGTTGACTGTCTATTCATTTCCCTTGATGCTGCTTAACCTGGGGAATTCCTCCAGCTTCTTGTGTGTGTTGTCTTGGTGCAATTGCTTCAAGAGACCTGAGTGGTGAATTGTTGAAAGGACTTTTCCCATACTTTTCCCATAGCTGCTATTGCATTTTACCACTGACTAGAGTAGCTTTCGCTCATTTCATGCCCTAGTCTTTGAGATAGGAGAGTCATCACTGTCTGAAAGGTCTTCTTCTGTTCCATAAGGTTTTAGAATTCTAGAACAAGGAGGTGGAGTGAGGCAAGGTTAAATGGGTGAAAACTTTTAGGGCTAAAGCAACAAACCACTCAGGATGAAAGTCAATGTCAAAGTACAGTGTATTCTCATATACAAAAGTACATCTATACATGGGTGCAATAAGAAAACCTACCTGCAGCAGCATGAAAGCAACAGTGAATCAGATAAACAACGTTTACAAGAAAAAAACATATTAAGCAGCGAATCAGATACACAAGATTTACAAGAAAAAAACATATTAAGCAGCGAATCAGATACACAAGATTTACAAGAAAAAAACATATATTAAGCATAACTACTGCTAAATTATACAAGAAAGAAGCAGAATTGGAGCAACAAAAAGGTCATTGTAATTCAAAGTAGTTAATGTTGCTATAGTGAAGTAGAGATTAGATTCTGAAGGTTGGTTCAAGACCAAATGGCACCAAGGAAGTAACTGTACTGGAAACTGATGTGTGGAACATATGACTATTGTTCCATCTGTCCAATGGTAGCTGCATTAAGATGGCATGACCCAGATGCTGGAGATCTTTGATCACAGATGTTGTCCTCTTAAGGAAGCACCTCATGTATCAGGCTAAATTCACTACTTCCCTCAGTTTCTCATATTCCTGTGGATTTGAATTGCTGTTACAGACAATGATGCAACCCATCACAATATTGACCACTGATAACTCAGGGGGTGGAGCAAGTAATATTTTGGGTCAAAAACCTTGCATGAAGATTCAGTGTGGACAATTCCTTCCCCGTCTCTACACCCCCCCCCCCCACCCCACTGCCACACAGATGCTGCTTAACCCATTGAATTCCTTCACAGATTCTTTGCTGCTGCAGAATATTAGATGTTTATTTGATACAGAGGTAATAAATTGGCCATAACTTCTAGGTTTTGTGTTAAATTTCTTCTGTTTTTGGACTCTAACCATCATTATAACGATTTATGCCCCTTAACAAGGAAATAGTTAAATGTGCATTGTGTGTCCAGATCTGCAGATGAATTCCTCAGCAGGTATTTCTTTTGGCAGAGATGAATATCAGGAAGAGAGTACAGCAGGCCACTTATACATGGATGCTTTTCACTGTTAGTGGCCAAGTTCTCTGTTTAAATGCAATGTCTAGAGGAAGAATATAGAAATTGAGATGCTATGTTGAAATTGCACAAGACAATGGAGAGGCTGAATTTAGTGCATTGTGTGCTACTCTGGTCACCTACCTACAAAAAGATATCAATAGGTTAGCAAAAAAGAGCTGAAAAAAAATACAAGGATATTGCTAGGACCTTGAGAACATGAGCTATAAGGAAAACTTGAATTAATTAGGGCATTTATCTCGGGAATACAGGAGAATGAAGGGAAATCTTTAAGAGGTATACTGTACAGAATTAAGAGAGGTATAGATACAGTGAATGTATTCATCTTTTTCCCTTAAGTTGGTCATGATTAGAACTAGTGGTCATATGTTTAGGATGAACTGTAAACTACTCAAGAAAGATCTGTGGGGGAGCTTTTTCACTCAGAGTGTGGAATAAGCTGCCAGCAGAAGTGGTCATAGAGACATAGCGTCAGAGAACACTACACCACAGCAAGAGGCTCTTGGTCTAATTTTGTTCATGCTAAAATATCATTCTATCTAGTCCAATTGAACTGCACCTGGATCATAACCCTCAATAATACTACCATCAATGTACTTATCCAATCTTCTTGTAAAAGTAGAAATCAAACCTAAATCCACCACTTTTGCTAGCAGCTCATTCCACACTCTCATCACGCTTTGAGCAAAGAAGTTCCCACTCATGATTCCCTTAAGCATTTCACTTTTCACTCTTAACCCTTGGCCTCTAGCTTGAGTCTCACTCAAACTCAATGGAAGGAGCTGGTTTTCATTTCAACCCATTCAAGCCCCTTATAATTTTGTATATCACTGTCAAATCTCCCCTCATTCCCCAACTCTCTTTAGAATAACCTGCCCCTGACCTATTCAACCTTTCCCTGTAGCTCAGGTTCTCAAGTCCTGGCAGCATCTTTTAAATGTTCCCTCCAAATTAGGCCTCATCAACTAGACACAGGTAGATGCAGGTTCAATTGTAAAATTAGGTGTAGGGTTTGGATAGAAGCTTGGATAGATGGCTGAAAAGATTGTGGAGGCATTAGTAAAACTCTTTCAAGAATCACTAGGTTCTAGAATGGTTCTGGAAAACACTCTTCAAGAAGGGAGAAAGGCAGAAGAAAGGAAACTATAGACCAGTTAGTCTGAACTCAGTGGTTGGAAAGATGTTAGAGTTGATTCTTAAACATGAGGTCTCAGGGTACTTAGAGACACATGATAAAATAAGCCATAGTCAGTATGGTTTCCTCAAAGGAAAATCTTACCTAACAAATCTATTAGAATTCTTTGAAGAAAACACAAGTAGGATAGATAAAGCAGAATTGGTTGATGTTCTGTACTTGGATTTTCAGAATACTTTTGACAAGGTGTCACACATGAGGCTGCTTGACAAGGTACGAGCCCATGGTATTACAGGAAAGATTTTAACATGGATAAAGCAGTGGCTGATTGGCAGGAGGCAAAGAGTAGGAATAAAGCAAGCCTTTTCTGACGGGGTGCCAGTGGATAGTGGTGTTATATATTATGATTTAGATGATGGAATTAATGCTTTTGTTGCAAAATTTGCCAATGATATGCAGATAGCTGGAGGGACAGGTGGTTTTGAAGCAATAGAGAGACTACAGAAAGACTTAGAAAGATTAGGAGAATGGACAAAGATATGACAGTTGAAATATAGTGTTGAAGTGTATGGTCATGCACTTCAGTAGAAGAAATAAAAGGTTTGATTATTTTCTAAATGGAAAGAAAATATAAAATCTGAGATGCAAAGGGACTTGTGGAATCTTGTGCAGGATTGCCTAAAGGTTAATTTGTCATTTGAGTCTGTGGTGAGGAAGCAAATTCAACGTTAGCATTCATTTCAAGAGGACTACAATATAAAAGCAAGGATGTAATATTGAAACTTTATAAAACACTAGTGAGGCCTCACTTGGAATATTGTGAGCAGGTTTGGGCCACTTTCTTAGAAAGGATGTGCTGAAGCTGGAGAGTGTTCAAAGGAAGTTTGTGAAGATGTTTCCAGGATTGAATGGCTTGTTATATGAAAAGTGTCTGGTGGCTCTGAAGCTGTGTTCACTGGAATTCAGTACAATAAAGGGTGACTTCATTGAAACCCATCAGAAGGTGAAAAGCTGTTATAAAGTGGATATTGAGAGGATGTTTCCTATGGTGGGAGGGTCTAAGACCAGAGGACACAGCCTCAGAATAGAGGGGGATCCTTTTTGAACGGAGATGAGAAGGGATTTCTTCATCTAGTGGGTAGTGAATTTGGGGAATGTTTTGCCACAAGCAGCAACAGAGGCCAAGTCTTTATGTATATTTAAAGCATAGGTTAATAGATATTTGGTTGATCGGGGCATGAAGGAATCTGGGGAGAAGGCAGGAGAATGGGGCTGAGAGGAAAATTGGATCAGCCATGATGAAATGGTGGAGCAGACTTGATGGACCAAGTAGCCTAATTCTGCTCCGTATCTTATGGTCTGATGGTACGTGGATGAGAGGATCGGCTTGGACTAGATGAGCTGAAGGCCCTGTTTCTGTGCTGTTAGTACTCAATAACTCTATGAGACATTGGGCTGGAATTCACTGATTGTTACTACTGGTTCCTGATTTGGAATACTATGAACAATTTTGTGTCCTGTAGCTAAGGTAAAAAAGTGTTGTCCCTGGAGGTGCTCCAGAGGAGATTCACAAGAAGAATACCAGGAATGAAAGGAGTACAGAGCATTTGATGTCTCTGGGCCAGTACTCAATGTAGTTCAGAAGATCTCATTGAAACCTGCCTGATACTGAAAGGTCTGAATGGAGTGGACATGGAGAGGATGTTTCCATCAGTAAGAACGCTGAAGATCTGAGGCATGGCCTCAGAATAAAGGTATGCCCCTTTAAAATTGAGATGAACAGGAATTTCTTCAGCCAGAGGGTGATAAATCTGTAGAATCCATTGCCACAGTAGACTATAGAAGCCAAGATGCTGGAGTATTTAAGGCAGAGATTGATAGGCTCTTGATTGTTAAGGGGATTACAGGGAGAAGATGGCAAAAATTGTGTTGAGAAATAATCAGCCATGATTGAATGGTGTAGCAGACTCAATGGCCAAACTGCTTCTTTCTCTTAATGGTTGTATTGTTATAAGCATAGATTGAACAGAGTCAAGTAAACCCAGGACATTGTGTGAGATTCAGAAGGCTTAAGCTGTAAATTTGCCAACCACTGGATCTATATGGATCACCATCCGTCAATCATACACGTTCCTGGCTAGCTCTGGTCACGCTGTCACCCTTCCTTCATCCCTTTAGACTAAGAGCTCTGGAAGTTCTTTCCTACGCCCCTCTACTTCTGTACTCTCTATCATTAAAGTAGTTCTTTAGAACCTGCCATGTTGATATAGGTCACTAATACTAATGTTACTAAGTAGTTAAAATCATACAACATCCTTGATAACTCCTAGGACTTTTTTGCCATTTAAGTTGTTATAGACATTACTCTCCAAGGATGTAATCTGACAATTCAAATGACAGTTATATACAGTAGTAAAGCAAGTATCAAAATAAAATACTTAAAAGCAAAAAAAAAAATATTGGGGTTTAAAAAAAATTGCTTGTGGGATGTTAAATCATAAGGAAATGGAATATATATTCTGACCTTAACATGATCAATTCAGCTGTGTTTAGAACACAGATTTTGCATTATAAACATCCCTTGATTTAATTAAAAGTGGTAATGTGCTGTTGTTTAATTAACACAGATGAAAATAGGCTCATTCTGAAAAGAGATGTTCAATCATTCACTTTAATCATATTCCACTGATTATGATTTAAATACCTAAAAATGTCTTTCAAAATCATCGTGAGACAATTGTGAGTAGCCTGTTTCTTCATAAACTGAAAAAAGGATATTTTTTAAAAGGGTTTAATTGGTGTCATTGTACCACTGAGCAAAGTGTTAGAGTCAACTTTGACACCTGCAAACCTAAGCAATTAGACAAACCTTGCAATGGTGATTAATTTAACCCAGAGCGTAATCTCATTGTTGACAGTGACAAGGGCTTCCCAACCATTTTTATGCTATGGACCTATACCATTAACTGACAGGTCTGGGGACCCCAAGTCCCTTGGTTTATGGGGATACTTAAGTTCATAGAAATGGAACAGATTACAGATACCAGAATTTGGAACAACACCCTATATGCTGGAGGAACTCAATGGGTCAGGCAGCCTCTGGAGGAAGATGGACAGTCATGTTTTGAGTCAAGTACTTTCACCACGACTAGATGATAAAGCAGTCCAGATTAAGTGTCTTGACCCAAAATATTGACTGTCAATTTCTCTCCATGTATGATGCCTAACTTATTGAGATCCTACAGCATCTTGTGTCTCGCTCACAATCTTATTGAAATCAATGCAAAATTTATTGACCTTAATATATACTTGAACATCATCTTTTCCTCATGTTTGCTCAGGAAGATAATATTTCCTCAATCTGGTGCAAATTACTTTGAAATACCAAGTACTTACCTGAAGAATCTTTATTTAAATTAAGTCAACCTGTCCATTTCCCTCCATCGATATTGCCTGACCCATTGAGTTCCTCCAGCTGCACCAGATTTTCAGCACCTACAGATTCTTGTATCCACATTACTTAAATTAACCACAATTGTCTCAATGACTTCAGGTCTAGATTTTCCCTGTTAGACTAAGAGGAAATTTAGAAGAAAGTACAGTTGATGTTTTAGGCCAAGAGACCGATGGGGGCCCTTAATGATGGATGTCATCTTTTTAAGGCATTGCACCTTGAAGCTGGACTGGATACTGCAGAGGCTAGTGCCCATGATGGAGCTGACTATGCTTACAACTCACTGCAGTTTACTTCGATCCTGTGCAGTACCCACACCACCCCCCCCATATCAGACAGAGATGCGGATTTATACTTGCTTGAAAAGTAATTCTTCCTTAAATGAATATCAGAACAAAAACTGCAGATAAGTAATAAACTAGAAATACTGAAAACACTCAGCAAGACAGGCAGTATCGGATGAAAAAAGAAGACCTGATATTAACTCTATTTCATTTTCCACAGATGCATCTGACGTGTTGTGTGCTTTCAGCATTTTCTGCTTTTATTATTGAATTTCTTCCCTGCAAGCTTATAATTCCAGACAATTCATAAGCATCTGGAATGTATGAATGCTTACTGACAGCGAGCCATGGTGACTAGGCAAGAGATTAGGTTCTGACTTTTGGTTTAGTCTAGCTTGTCAAGGATGGGAGTCATGTGGATCATTGGATAACTGAGTTAGTCCAGCCACATCTTCAACATGTATCATAACAAGAGCTGTGTCTCCTGCTCCTGAGTTAAAAATGGGAAATATTTTTATAAGATACAGCTCAAATATTGTGGCTTGTCACACAATGTGCCTTTCCTTTGTCTGTCAATTTTATGGAGCTCTTATGAAGAATATCAATCATGGAGTTGTAAAGGAAACTGTGCGGTTTTCATTCTAATTAAGTTAATAACATGCACCCATTTCCAAAATGAACACCAGCAAGTGACAGCACTTTGTCAAAGAGGGTATCATGTTCTCAAATGAAAGGTTCTGCTTCAAGCAAAGCCAAAATGAAGTGGTACTTTAAATTTTGCTGCGTTATCATTATTTGTTGTCCTTCAATTATTCAGCCCAGTGCACTGCTCAGATTTTGGTTGTAAATGACAACAGTTCCATAGTTTCAGACTGAAAAAATTCAGGAGATGTACCCCAAAGCTCTAAAGACTCTCACTGCCTCATTAAAGAGCCAATATATTCCAAGACTCCTCCGACCTGGATAATATCTCTTCCACTCCCCCATTCGACCCTTTGGACAGAAGGTACAAAAGCCTGAAATCGCATACCAGCAGGCTCAAGGACAGCATCTCTCCTGCTGTTAATAAGTCTACTGAACAGACTTTTTAAGATGGACTCTTAACCTCACATTTTATCATCTACCTGCATTGCACTTTCTCTGTTACTGTCACATTATATTCTGTTTTACCCTTTGTACTACCTTGATGTACTGATGTTGCAAAATGATCTGCTTGGATGGCATGCAAAGAAAGATTTTCACCGTACATCAGTACATGTGACAATAATAAACCAATTAACAATTATCAGCTATCAAAGTCACCAATATATTGCCCAGGCACTAATGATAATGCCAATTGGGAGGCACAGTTATCTCAGTCGCTTTACAGCACCCGCGATCACCGATTGGGTTTTGATTCCCGTTGCTGTCTGTAAGGAGTTTGCATGTTCTTCTTGTGGCCATGTGGGAATCCCCTGGATGCCCAAGTTGCTTCCCACACTCCAAAACCATAGAATTAGTGTTGGGAAGTTGTGGGCATGGTATGCTGTTGCTGACATCGTGGTGACACTTGCAATCCTCCAACTGGTGGTTGTCGATGAAATGATACATTTCACCATATATTTTGATGTTTTGATGTACAGGTGACAAATAAAGCTAATATTTAATCTTTATCTTTACTCTTTTCTGCACTTGGACCGGTCAGCTGTAACAGTAGGTATTACTGAGTTACTGACATTACCCTACACCTCCACAAAGGAACCTGCTCTCAGCTTCCACACAAGATTAGATCTGGCATGGATATGGAAACCCATTGAATTCAATGAGAGTGAATTGTAGGGTTGCAATAAATAACAAGGGATTTTTAAATACATATATTCATGTTCACAAACCATAAATATATATATATATTTGTGGTTTGTGTATGTTTTTATTTAAATTTGTTTCATGTTGATATAAAATTGTTTGTAATGAACTTTTAAGTGAGGCTGATCAATTTCTGGTCCACATTTCATACAGCATATTGTCAGTTGTTCATGGGTCAGCTACTTCCCATGGCCTTGTCTCTCAGAAGTGGGCTTATATGGCCCAGTAAAATCAGCCTTCCAGATTTCTGACCATTAATAAATACTCTGATTCACATATTCAACTTGTTCCTGTCCTTCTTCAGTTGTGTTATGACAATGCAAACCTGAGCTTAAAAGAAGTCCTTATGCCTCAAAGTGCATCCTCTGATATGTCAGAGGTTACAGGAGAAACAGAGATGCCGCTCCAAACCTAAGGAGAAACACCTGGACCTCCATTGTCCCAGAATAAAAAGGTGTTCAATGATTGTGATGCACCATCAATAACTCACACTGAGACGTAGGCGAGATATCGGCTTTTATTGACTGGAAGAAGGAACCAGGAGTGAGTGTCTATCATACAAGGTCCTGGAGACTGAGGCCGATCTTCAGGCCGCAGGTCTCCTTTATACAGGGGCCTGTGGGAGGAGCCACAGGAGCAGTCAGCAGGGGCGTGTCCCGACAGGCACATAGTTCACCACATTCACCCCCCCTTCGTTTGAAAAAGTCCTCATGTAGCGAAGGTTCTTACAAGTCAAGCCGATCAGGCGGTCGAATCTGTCGCTGCGATCTACGTAGCACCGGCTGTGACCGCATAGGTGCCGGCAACATTGGCGATTGCACAGGGGACGGGGGTTGCGCGTGTTCTTGCCCACTAGGCGCCGGTGATCCCTCATGCATGTGCGAGGCGCCTGGTATAAATGCGTACGAAACGCCCGGTATACAAGTGTCGTGAGGAGTCTGTGTAGGGCCTGGTGAGTACGGTGTCACCTCTGGTGCAGGGTTCACAGTTACCGGAGAGCCTTCAGGGTAGTGGTCTGCTGCACCTGCGGGTGCCAGGTCGCGGATGGAGACCGTGTCCTCCCGCCCATCAGGTAAGACCACGTAAGCATACTGGGGGTTCGCATGGAGAAGGTGAACCCTCTCCACCAGCGGGGAGTATTTATTGCTCCTCACATGTTTCCGGAGCAGCACTGGCCCCGGGGACGTCAGCCAAACTGGTAGGGTGGTCCCAGTGACAGACTTCCTGGGAAAAGGGAATAGGCGTTCGTGAGGGGTGGCATTGGTGGACGTACATAACAGAGAGCGGATAGAGTGCAGTGCCTCAGGGAGGACCTCCTGCCATCGAGAGACCGGCAACCCTTTGGACTTAAGGGCTAAAAGTGTGGCCTTCCACACTGTGGCATTCTCCCGCTCTACCTGGCCATTACCCCGGGGATTATAACTCGTGGTCCGACTGGTAGCAATGCCCCTAGCTAGCAAGTACTGGCGCAGCTCCTCACTCATAAAGGAGGACCCTCTATCACTGTGGATATAGCAGGGATACCCGAACAGAGTGAAGAGCTGGCGCAGGGCTTTTATGACGGACGTGGCAGTGGTGTCGGGGCAGGGGATGGCAAAGGGGAACCGTGAGAACTCGTCAATAACACTGAGAAAATAGACATTGCGGTCAGTGGAGGGAAGGGGGCCCTTAAAGTCAACACTCAGGCGTTCAAAAGGGCGGGTGGCCTTGACAAGTTGTGCCGTGTCAGGACAGTAGAAGTGCGGTTTGCACTCGGCACAAATTTGGCAGTCCCTGGTCATCGTCCTGATGTCCTCCAGGGAGTACGGCAGGTTCCGAGCTTTCACAAAATGGTAAAATCGGGTGACCCCCGGATGGCAAAGTTGTGCATGAAGGGCGTACAGCTGGTCGAGCTGTGTGCTAGCACATGTTCCCCGGGATAGGGCATCAGGGGGCTCATTGAGTCTGCCAGGCCGGTACAGGATATCATAGGTGTAGGTGGAGAGTTCTATCCTCCACCGCAAAATCTTATCATTTTTGATCTTGCCCCGCTGTTGGTTGCTGAACAGGAACGCAACCGAGCGCTGGTCGGTCAGCACAGTGAATCTTTTGCCAGCAAGATAGTGCCTCCAGTGCCTAACAGCCTCCACTATGGCCTGGGCTTCTTTCTCCACCGCGGAGTGCCGAATTTCAGAGCCTTGGAGGGTGCGAGAAAAGAATGCTACTGGTCTGCCTTCCTGATTAAGGGTAGCAGCCAGAGCGAAATCGGAGGCATCACACTCCACTTGGAAGGGAGCGGTCTCGTCCACTGCATGCATCGTAGCTTTGGCAATGTCCGCTTTAATGCAGTTGAAGGCCGCGCAGGCCTCAGCAGAGAGGGGAAACGAGGTAGACTTGACCAGGGGGCGAGCCTTGTCTGCGTAATGGGGGACCCATTGGGCGTAATAGGAAAAAAACCCCAGGCACCGTCTGAGGGCCTTGAGAGTGGTGGGAAGAGGGAGCTCTAACAGGGGGCGCATACGTTCGGGATCAGGCCCAATAACCCCGTTTTCCACGACATACCCAAGTATAGCAAGGCGGGTGGTACCAAAAACACACTTGTCCCTGTTATAAGTAAGGTTCAGAGCTGCGGCCACTTGGAGAAACCGTTGGAGGTTGGCGTCGTGATCTGGCCTGTCATGACCACAGATGGTGATGTTATCCAGATAGGGAAATGTGGCCTGCAGTTGGTACTGGTCCACCATCCGGTCCATTTCCCTCTGGAAGACAGAGACACCATTCGTGACACCGAAAGGGACGCGCAGGAAGTGATAGAGCCGGCCGCCCGCCTCGAAGGCGGTGTAGGGGCGGTCCTCTGGGCAGATGGGGAGCTGGTGATAAGCGGATTTCAGATCTATTGTCGAGTACACCTTATACTGAGCAATCTGGTTGACCATATCCGCGATGCAGGGTAGGGGGTATGCGTCAAGCTGCGTAAACCTATTGATGGTTTGACTATAGTCCACCACCATCCTATTTTTCTGCCCAGTCCGAACAACAACCACCTGGGCCCTCCAAGGGCTTGTGCTCGGCTCAATGATCCCCTCCCTGAGCAGCCGCTGCACCTCCGACTGAATGAAGGCCCGGTCCCCCGCGCTGTACCTCCTGCTTTTGGTTGCCACAGGTTTACAGTCGGGGGTCAGGTTGGCGAACAGCGGTGGGGGAGGGATCTTGAGAGTGGAGAGGCTGCAAGTGTCGGTAGCGCAGCTGTTGGCCTGGTTCTGGATGGGATGTGTGTGTCCGTGTGTGTGTGTGGTCAGTAGCGGGGCATGTGAAGAAGTCCCACAAAACTGAGGATTCTTGACAGTGAGTGGTGGGAGGGGCCCGTCGTATGCCATAGTCACACTTTCGAGATGGCTCTGGAAGTCCAGCCCCAATAGCACAGGTGCACACAGATTAGGCATGACCAGCAGTTCAAAGTCCCGATATTCTGTGCCTTGCACCACCAAAGTCGCTACACAACCCGCCCGGATGTCTGCGGACTGCGACCCAGAGGCCAAATGGAACCTCCGACTGACCGGCTGCGTTGCAAGTCCGCAGCGTCGCACTGTGTCCGGGTGAATAAAACTCCCAGTGCTGCCCGTGTCAAACAGGCATCCAGTCCAATGCCCCTCCACCTGGATGTCCATCATGGATCTTGCAAGCTGGTGTGGGGCGCTTTGGTCGAGAGTCACAGTGGCCAGAGTTGGATCGCCGTCGGGGTACCCGGTCAGCATCGGAGGGTCGGGGGCGGGGCATGCTGACGCCGACAAAGATGGCCGCTCACATCCGGGGTACCCGGTCAGCATCCGAGGATCGGGGGCGGGGCGTGCTGACGTCGACAAAGATGGCCGCCCACATCCCGGCATGCAAGATGGCGGCCCCCACGTTTCACCCGCAGCGCTGCACTCCGCTCGAGGTTGAGACTTACAGACCTTGGCGAAGTGGCCCCGCTTTCTGCAGCTGGAGCAGGTCGCTTCTCGCGCTGGACAGCGTTGTCGAGGATGTTTCTTTTGGCCACAGAAATAACAAAGCACGAGTTTCTTACGGGCCACAGCCGTGGTCTGGGTCGGGGAGCTCGTGGAATGGCGACTGGCGGCGGCGTTGGCGAATTCGCTCCCGGGAGCCGGCGGTGGCGGGGTCTGAGGCGTCCACGAAACCGGCGGGGAATCGCGCGACTGGACAGCGTCGGCGTTATGCCGCGCAGCTTCTAGAGCGTTGGCCTTCTCTATCGCCGAGCTTAAGGTAAGATCCGAGTTCTCCAGCAGCCGCTGGCGCATGTACACTGACCTCAGTCCCGTCACAAAGGCGTCTCGCACCAGCAGCTCCGCATGCTGTTCTGCCGTGAGCGTCTTGCAGTCGCAAGGTCGGACGAGTGTCTGTAGTGCTCGGAGAAACTCAGCGCACGATTCGCCAGGCCGCTGTTGCCGGGTAGCTAAGCGATGTCTTGCGTAGACGGTGTTCACCGGCCGCAGGTACTGTCGTTTGAGGGCGTCCAGTGCCCCTTCGTAGGTCGGCAGGTCCCGGATAAAGGAGTAAACTTTGGAGGAGACCCTCGAGAGTAGGATTCTGTGCATAACGGCGGGTTCAGTCGCACGAAGCTCCGCCAAGTACGATTGGAAGCATGCAAGCCAGTGTTCAAAAGCGAGAGCCGCGTCAGGGTCTTGAGGGTCCAAATCCAACCGGTCCGGACGCAAAACGGGTTCCATGTTTTAAAACTTCCAGTCAATAAAATTGATGCACCATCAATAACTCACACTGAGACGTAGGCGAGATATCGGCTTTTATTGACTGGAAGAAGGAACCAGGAGTGAGTGTCTATCATACAAGGTCCTGGAGACTGAGGCCGATCTTCAGGCCGCAGGTCTCCTTTATACAGGGGCCTGTGGGAGGAGCCACAGGAGCAGTCAGCAGGGGCGTGTCCCGACAGGCACATAGTTCACCACAGATTGTCTCCTTCAAAGTCTACCAGGAACCACCTTACCTTCAACTGGAAGGAAAACTATGCTTCTGTGATTTGTTTTTGACTTATACTGCAAAGTGACAATAGTTCTTAAACATGTAGCAACACACTAAAAGTTGGGGTAGGTCAATGTATTGGGCAGCATTTCAGGGGGGAAATGAAATCCTTCACATACAGTGGACTGAAAATTAGATAGAATATTGCCAGTGTAAAAATAATTCAATTAACTTTATTACTTACGAGTGCTGATTGATAAGTTTGGGGCCTAAGGTAAAAGGAGTCAATTTTAGGAAACCTAGCACATTTATTTTTCAACATAGTCCCCTCTTACATTTAAACATTTAGTCCAGCGGTCGTGGAGCATACGGATCTTGGACCTCCAGAAAGTGTCCACAGCATGGATGATTGATAAGTTCATGGCCTAAGGTAGAAGGAGACAAGTTATACAGCTTTCTTTATGTGCACATGCAGTTCAACTCTTTGAGTGATTATGTTGAAAATTTGAAGTTAATAACTTATCTCCTTCTACCTTAGGCCAGGAACTTATCAATCACCCCTGCTATAAACACTTTCTGGAGGTGCAAGATCCATATGCTTCCCAACCGCTTGACTAAGTGTGTAAATGTAGGAGGGGACTATGTTGAAAAATAAATGTGCTAGGTTCTCAAAAATCGACTCTTTCTACCTTAGAGCACGAACTTATCAATCACCCCTCGTATATCTTTCATATATGAGGACTAAAAATCTTTATGTTACGTCTCTATTTAAATGTGCAATGTGCAATTTATAGTAATCTATAATAAATAGTCTGTACAACAGGAGAGTCTGATAGTCCGGTGGAAGAAGCCATCCTGGAGCCTGTTGGTCCTGACTTTTAAGCTGCGGTACCGTTTCCCAGATGGTAGCAGCTAGAACAGTTTGTGGTTGGGGTGACTCGGTCTCCAGTGATGGCCCTTTTTGCACACCTGTCTTTGTAAATGTCCTGAATAGTGGGAAGTTCATATCTACAGATGCACTGGCCTGTCTACACCACTCTCTGCAGAGTCCTGCAACTGAAGGAAGTACAGTTCCCATACCAGGCAGTGATACAGACAGTCAGGATGCTCTCAGTTATGCTAAGTGAGAGCTAGTGGGGTGAAATGTGTGCCCAGCTGATAAAGGGTGATAGGAAGATGGAGGAGGAGAAAGTGGGAATGGATCTAGAAGCTGATAGAATAGCCAAAAGGTCAAAGATGAAAGAATCTAAAAGAAGTGAAAGGTGGAGCATAGGATCAACCAAGGGAGATGTGGAGGGCAGTTGTGAGTAGTGGGGAAGGGGTACTAGTGGGAGGAGTCTGTGAGTGATAGGGAGCTGGAGGCTGTAGAAGAGGGGAAGCATACAGGTAGTTTCTTAAATACAGTATGCAGCTTTGTGATGATGCTATTGCCTGAGGGACTTTTTAATAAATTTTAAGCAAAACAGAAATGTATGAATAGCTAATTATAAATGGGAAATTAATTGTTCAGAATGGTTACCCCTTGGTGTAGGAGCATGCCAAAAAAGATCAAAAAGGATTTAAAAGGTGTGAGACAAAGAAGAAGCTGCAGGGTTCAGGGAAATGAGGAAACAGGAATGAGACAAAGAAAACTACTCCACAGAGAGATAGCATGGACACAATAGGTGAAAAGGCCTGCTTCACTCTCTTTGTAAGTATAAGATAATAAAATAGACACTTGACATAAGAAAAAAAAGCATTAGGGTTCAGGAAAATAGCAATTTTCAGAACCTTGTTGATAAGAACAAATCTTAAAATAAAGCTCAATTTCAAAATGCGAGCACAAGTTTACTCCTTAAAAATGGAACACCTCAATGGAAAATTTTTCTAATATATTCAGCAGTTGTAAGGTTATTTCTCAAGCTTTACTGGATTTCTTAAAGAGCAGTAAGTTCTACAACTTGTACTAGTCTGCATAACTCCCAGGTAAAAAAAATGTCTGTGCCATCACAGACTTTCAACTGTAAGTAGAGTAAAGATTAACTCTGTATCAGGAGACATTAATGGCAGTAGGATATTGAGAGGGAATCATGACTGTGCCTTCTCAGAGATATGTGAGAATTATAGGAGTGAGAAGGAGGTATATAGGGATGCTCCTTCTTTGAAAAAGGGTGTTATCAAGGGTTACATTTTCTGGAATCCGTTTCCGGTAACAAAGCGGGTAGAAATTTGCATTTCATCAAGTTAGTCTTTGGTTTTGAAGGACTATCAATTTTAAGTGGAAGATTCATACATTGACACTTGAGGATGTAAATTTGCATCAAATATCATTCAAGTCCTTACTGCATATTTATCCAGTTCTTTATGAGAGTTAATCATCCCTGAAGTGAATGAAAACTGATTACCACATCCTGAGCAACAATCGTAAGAAAATTGTTGGGACATTTTTCTCCCATTTCAACATTATATTTTGCATTAAGTGTAATAAAGGGGGTAATTTTCACCCTGCTTGAGTTGTCAACTATAACCAAGGGGCCAAGATGCTAAAATTAGCCTGTGATATTCCCAATGAAGCCCTATATAGATTAAAATATTTCAATCTGAAAGCGAAGGTGACTGGGCAGAATGTATCAGTTCAAGAATGCCTTGAACCTAACAGATGATACTGTATTATTTGAGTCTAAGTGCTTTTGAAACAGGTTGCTTGAATCTGCTTTCTCCTGATCTATTTGAATCAATAAGTACACATAAGTGAGACTTCAAAGCTCACCATTTGCCTTCTCTTGGGTGATGCTATCTAGGGCTGGAGATCAGCTCCCATATTTATATTAATTTTAATATGCAGATTTATTTGTCACATGTTCTTCTAAGCATGCAGTGAAGTACGTTGTTTGCCTTTAACAACCATCACACCATGGGGGCAGACTGCAAATGTCGCCATGCATTCCAGTGCCAGCATCGCATGAGCACAATGTCCAGCAGAACAACACAAGCAGCAGAGGCCACAACGGCAAACCAGAGTAAAACAACTACAGCAAAAGAAGTGCCTTTCCCTACTCACGCAGAGAGGCCTCCAAACCCAGGACTGGCTGCCTCCGGGCCTCCAATCCATCTCAGACTCTCAGAATGCAGACCTCGGCCTTCCAACCTTTAGTCTCAGGTCTGTACTTGCAGACATGAGGACATTGGGCTTCTGGACAACCCAACCCAGGGGCTTCAACCGTCAAGCCTCTACCTCTGAATGTGCTGACTTTTGTCTTTGTCCTCCAGACTTTGCTAACCTCTGGGTGTTAATCCTAGGGCATGACAATCATGTGAATTAACTCATCTACAAGACCAAGGACGCATTGATACTTAACCAATGTAAAAGGCCAGCTGTAGTAATGACTGGCAAAGGCCCACTCCAGGCTCACTGACTGTCAGAGCTGTCACTGATATCCTTCTTCGCAGTGGCATCCATCTTGAAGGACTTTCACCATCCAGGACATGTCCCATCATTACCATAATGGAGGGAGCACAGGAGCTGAAGATGCACACTTAACATTTTAGGTACAGCTTCTTTCTCTCTGCTGTCAGATTTCTGAATGATCCATGAACCCATGGACATTACCTCACCTTTTTGCTCTCTTTGTGCACGATTTATTGATTTGTTAACATTTTTATTTCAACTTAGTAATTTTTAGCTGTTCTGCTGCCACAAAATGACATATGTCAAAGATAATAAACCCGATTCTGATTCTGAAATGCTCTCATATATTCAATAAGAAGTCACTATTGGAAAATTGTCAAAGCAATTCAAAATGACCAATAAATCAGAAAATTTATATTCACTTCAAAAGAATAAATTACAAAAAATATCTACTTATTGCTCTGTAGGTGCATTTATTTCAGTTATGACAGGCCATGTCAGGTCTAACCTGGGGTAAGTTCCACTCTGGCATTTCCAAGCTAAAAGCTGGGAATAAGAGGAAGACTGCATTCTCCTGTCAGATTCAATGAGGAGTCTCCTGACTTGCCACAGATGTCCTAGTTCTGATCATTACCCAGAGCAGAAGGATTCATCTTTTTTTTTATGTGGATGACCTACCTTCTCTCAATAAATTCAATTATTACAAGTACCTGCTCTGGTTCAGTGGTTGCAGTTTGGCCTTTGGGTAGGTTACAGAATCATGTCCCACTGCACAGACCTAAGTACAAAAATCAAGACTGCTTCACAAGCATGTTATAGAGGAGTTGTTGACCACTGTTACACCACCATCAAGACATCTCATACTGCACTTTGGCAAGTCCAATTACTTGGCTGCAGGACTGCTGGTGTACAGGCAGAGACCGAAGACCGCAGTACCAGTGGTGAAGATTACAAAGGTATAGGCAAGAGAATAAGAGCATTGCTTACAGGACTGCTTTCAGTGGACTGGACAATATTCAGGCTCCCTCTTCTGGGTATAAACGTATTCTCAGAAGATGGTGCATTAGGAGTTTGAGGAGATTTGGTAAGTCACCAAAATGTCAACAAATGTACCATGGAGAGCACTCTAAATGGTTGCATCTCCGTTTGGTATGGAGGGGTCACTGCATAAGATTGGAAAAAGCTGTATGAAGTTGTGAACTCTACCAGCATCATCATGGGGACGAGCCTCCCCCAGCATCTAAAACAACTGCAGAAGGTGATGTTTCAAAGTGGCAATGTACATGATTAAAGATCCCCACCACAGAGGAAGTGCCTTCTTCTTATTACAACCATCAGTGAGGAGGTACAGGAGCTTGAATGTTTTAGGGAGAGCTTCTTCTGCTCTGCCATCAAACTTCTGAAAGGACAATGAACCTATAAACTTTACCACACTATTTTTGCAGTACTTAGTTTAAAATTTTCTTACTTTAATTCATAGTATATTTCATGTAAACTCAGTAGTGCTGCCGCAAAATAGCAACTTCCATGACATTTTATTTATTGAGATAGACAATAGGCAATAGGTGCAGGAGTAGGCCATTTGGCCCTTCTAGCCAGTGCCACCATTCACTGCGATCATGGCTGATCATACACAATCAGTACCCCGTTCCTGCCCTCTCCCCATATCCCTTGACCCTGCTATCTATAAGAGCTCTATCTAACTCTCTCTTGAATGCATCCAGAGACTTGGCCTCCACTGCCTTCTGGGGCAGAGCATTCCACATATCCACCACTCTCTGGGTGAAAAGGTTTTTCCGCATCTCAGTTCTAAATGGTCTACCCCTTATTCTTAATCTGTGGCCTCTAGTTCTGGACTCACCCATCAGTGAGAACATGCTTCCTGCCTCCGGAGTATCCATCCTTTAATAATCTTATGTGTTTCAATCAGATCCCCTCTCATCCTTCTCAATTCCAGTGTATACAAGCCCAGTCGCTCCAATCTTTCAACATATGACAGTCCCGCCATTCCGGGAATTAACCTTGTGAATCTACGCTACACTCCCTCAATAGCAAGAATGTCCTTCCTCAAATTTGAAGACCCTAACTGCACACAATACTCCAGGTGGGGTCTCACCAGGGCCCTGTACAGCTGCAGAAGGACCTCTTTACTCCTATATTCAATTCCTCTTGTTATAAAGGCCAGCATGCCATTAGCTTTCTTTAGTGTGAAATTGACCCTTCCAGCCCCTTGAACACCTAGCAGCTAGTAATTTTACCTAAGCCTAATCATGGAACAATCTACAATGACCAATTACCCTACCAACTGGTATGTCTTTGGACTGCGGGAGGATACCCGAGTGCCCGGAGGAAACCCACTCGGTCTAAGGTTCAAAGTTCATTTTATTATCAAAGTATGTACGCAGAAAAACAGAATACAGAAAAATACAGAAAACCCATGGAAGTCATTGAGCCCACCCTTCTGCATGAAAAGGCAAAAGAGACAAAACTCACCAATCCCAAATCCCCGAACGTCACCCTTGCCCCCCTGGATAAGGCAGCTGAATCATCAAACCATTAACCCCTAAACTCCCAACACACAAAAAAACAGTGACAATAACATCAAACACCCAACCCCTCCCTCACCCAGAAAAGTAACATGTCACCCACTCACCAATTGGCAACGAGAAAGAAAACGCACAAAAATAGGAGAACAATATAAACTACAGTCCACACAGATAATCACATATGTCTCTGAATTTCAAAAAAAAATTCATGGGGAGAATGTATAAGCTCCTTAGAGGCAGCGGTTGGAATTGAACCCCAGTCACTGGTACTGTAAAGAGCTGTGCTACCCCCCAACACTACCATGTTGGTGATAATAAACCTGATTCTGATTCAGATGGGCTTGGTTATGGGCTCTGACAGGAGTGCCACCTGATTGCCTAATCTCTCTCTAAGGTTCTCACCTGCTTATTGATATATGAAACAAATCTGAACTCCCACTACAATTTTGGATTCACTAATGGTGCACTGACCTAAGGGGTTGGATGCACTTCACACCTGACCCCTCATTTTTATTCAAAGGCTTATTGGCATAAATGTGTTTTCACTTAAGTAGGGTTGCTGGCCTTCGTTAAATTGACAAGTACAACTTTGGAACCCAATTATTTTCTTTTATTAAAATGTTCATGTTCTCAATTAATATATAAGATTTAAATGTGTTTTAAAATCATTTTCTTATTTTTATTGCTTTAACTACAAATCAATTTGAACAACTTTAAGTGTGTCTGCAAAGCCTCAGTATGTGTGCCAAAAGGGTGGGTACTAGTCATAGTCCATACTGCATGATTGATGGGAAGTACAGCCTATCCAGCCTCCTGTATGCTTTAAAAGCAGGTAACTATTAAAGGCGGTGAGCTCAGACAGCAGTTCAGATACATGACTATCTAACCCATTAGATCAAGGCTTGCCTACTCTCTTAGTTGTACATGATAAAGGATTTCAGATTTGATCCAAGCATTGCAGGCAATAACTTAGTTTTGAATCAAATTCAAAAAAAAGAGTTCAAGTCAGCAATCTTTGTGAGATCTTGCTGTTTAAGTTAACTGCATTTCTTTTATTGCAACATTGCACTTCAGATGAACCTTCGTGGCTATAAAGCACTTCAAGACATTATGAAAGCAAAGTAGACACCAAATGTTGAGCAATACACACAAAAAAATGGAAGAGGAACTCAACAGGTCAGGAGGGAAATGAATGGTCAATGTTTAAAAATGAAACTTTTCATCAGGATTCAAAATATTCATGTGTTTTTGAACAAATGAGAAGTTGTTATGCTGTTGAAGTAAACAATGATTAGAATTTATTTCCCATTGAATGAAGAGAATTGTTCTATTATGAATGGACCTTCCAGTAAAAATGGTGTCAGTATACCATGCTCCTTTGATCAACATTTTCTGAATAGATTATGAAACCATCTTTTTCACTTATTTTATGTGTTTTACATTTGTTTCTCATCTTGTATATGACTCTGGAACTGTTGGAGCCTGTGTTTTGCTGTTTGGAGATCGTTTGGATACTTTAGTGCTCTGCAATCTTCGAAAAGCAGAGGCAGCATGAGCAAACCTTGTGGTGAGGACGCTGCAGGACAGCAAGTGTGCCAATGCTTGACCCTATTTTACTGATTACAGCTACCAGTGTTCGCTGATTAAAACAATGAGAGTGATTGAAACATCAAGGTGTATGCAGAAGTTTGGAGATCATTTGGGTGTTCCAGCACAGTCTCCGAGAGGATTCTAAGAGTCAGAGGCAGCATGCACTAACCTTGTAGTGCACAGGCTGCAGGACAGGGCATAAGCCAATGTTTGGCTCCATTTTGCTCGTTAAAGCTCCTATTGTTTGCTGATTAAAGTAAAGTTTTTTTTTGAGGAAGATTGAAGTGAGTGGAGGGAGTGAGCACCAACTGTTTGCCTTTTGATCCGCTGCTCTGTACTGGAGAGGGAAGAGACTGCCTCTGCACCCAGAGAGTGTTGCCCAGTTTTTCTCTGCGTGCTGAATATGGACTTGGATGATAGACTCTTTTTTCAGTCTTATAGTTTTTATATTTTGTGTTTTTTTTTACCCAATCTTCTCTGATTTGTTTGTGCTGGGCAGGAGATCTGTGTATTGATCCATCTTGTTTGCTTTCTTCTTTGTGTGAGGAGGGATTTGGGGGCTGATGTACCAGTTCCATTTTTATTCATTTTTTTTTGCTGGGAGGGGATTTGTTACCTTTCTTTTCTTTCTTGGTTTCATGGCTACCCAGATAATTGAAGAATTTCAGAGTTGTCTACTATGACAGTGAATGAACTTCTGAACCTTTGAACTTTTAAACTTTGAATGGAATTCCATATTATGGGAGGAATGAGAATGGTCATAATTCAGTGCTAATAGTAACTGGGAAGTATTCTAGCTAATGCAATTCCTCACTACTGATGAATGTGGAAAAAAATTATTAGAACTTATTTTTGGTTTAAGGAGTAGCGTTAACTGATTGACAATTATTGGACTGATGAGTGTGAAGATTAAAGATTACTACTCTGTGCTATTGATAAACCCATTGAATGATTGAGATTCTGTCATTTTTGGAAAGGGAAGTATTTTAATGATTGATATTTTGGCGAATGGATGACCTTATTGAATTTGAGGATGTTAATCACGTCATGGGAGTTTGTTGCATGTAGAACAATTAGGAAAATCACGTTGGAAATGTATCTGAAGACAGCGAGTCTATTGAATGCCATTGAGATGGCTTTTTAGGGCAGTTTATCATTGAGCCTACTAGGGGATCAGCTATCCTGGATTGGATGTTTTGTAATGAACTGGAGGTGATTAGGGAGCTTAAGGTAAAATAACCCTTAAGAGGCAGTGATTGCATTATGATTGAGTTTGGTTTGAAATTTGACAGGGAGAAAGTAAAATCTGATCTATTAGTATTTCAGTGGAGTAAAGGAAATTGCAGTGGTATGAGCAAGGAGTTGGCCAAAGTAGATTGGAAAGAGATGCTGGCAGGGATGACAACAATGCAACAATGTTATTGAGTTTCTAGTAAAAATGGGAAAGGTGCAGGATAGATGCATTCCAAAAAATAAAGAAATACTCAAATAGCAAAATAGTACAACTATGGCTGACAAAGGAAATCAACACTACTGTAAAAGCAAAAGCAATGTCATATAACAAAGCTAAAATTATTTGGAAGACAGAGGACTGGGAAAATTTAACACCCTACAAAGAACAACTAAAAGAATCATTAGGAGGGAAAAGATGAATTATGAAAGCAAGCTAACAATCAGTAGCAAAGTGGACAGTAAAAACTTTTTCAAGTATGTAAAAATTGAAAAAAGGAGATTAGAGTGGATATAGAAACACTAGAAAATGAGGCTGGATAAATAATGATGGGGGACAAGGTGATGGCAGATGAACTAAATGAGTATTTTGCATCATTCTTCACTATGGAAGACACTAGCAGTGTGCCAGGCGTTGAAGGGTGTGAGGGAAGAGAAGTGAGTTACTATTACAAGGGAGAAGGTGCTCAAAAAGCTGAAAGACCTAAATTTATGTATGCCACCTGGACCAGATGAACTGCACCCTAGGATTCTGAAAGAGATAGTGTAGAGATTCAAAATTCATTGAACTCTGGCACGGTGCCAGAAAATTGCAACTGTCACTCCACTTTATAAGAAAGATGCAAGGTGGCAGCAAGGAAATTATAGTCCAGTTAGCCTGACCTCAGTGTTTGGAAAGATGTTAGAGTCAATTGTTAAGGATGAGGTTATGGAGTACTTGGCAACATAGGATAAGATAGGACTAAGTCAGCATGGTTTCCTTGAAGGATCATTCCAGGAATGAAAGGGTTATCATACGATGAACGTTTGATTGTTCTGAGTCTGTACTGGCTGGAATTTAGAAGGATGAGGGGGGAATCTCACTGATTTTTTTTGAATATTGAAAGGCCTAGACAGAGTAGATGTAGAACGGATGGCACAGCCTCAGGATAGAGGGGCAGCTAATTAAAACAATGATTCAAAGACATTTCCTTAGCCAGATAGTGATGAATGGGTAGAATTTATTACCATAAGCGGCCGTGGAGGCCAGGTCATTGGGTGTATTTAAGGCAGAGCTTGATATGTTCTTGATTGGACATGGCATCAAAGGTTATGGGGAAACGACCGGACAGTAGGGCTGAGGAGGGGAAAAATGGATCAGCCATGATTGAATGGCTGAGCAGATTTGATGGGCCAAATGGCCTAATTCTGCTCCTATGTCTTACTGTCTTAAGGTTTTATGATCTATTCTGATACTGTGTCCTCTGGTCTTAGGCTCTCCCACCAAAGGCCTTTCACCATGTGATAGTTTTCAATGAGATCACCCCTCATTCTTCTAAATTCTGTTGAATACAGACCCAAAGCCACCAAACTCTCTTCATATAACAAGACATTCAATCCAGGAATCATTTTCATGAACCTTTGATCTGTCTTCAGTTTCAGCACATCCTTTCTGAGATGGGCCATTTATAAATCTGATGGGGATGAGGAAGAAGCTGCTACTAAAATGTAGAGAGTGGGTCTTTAGGCTCCTGTACCTTCTCCCTGATGGTAGTGATGAAAAGAGAATATGTTCTGAATATCAAATATCATTAATGATGAATGCTACCTTTTTGAGGTACTAATTCTTGATAATGTTTTTGATGGCAGGGAGAGCTGTGCTCATGTGGAGCTCACTAAATTTACAACCCTCCTGCAGCCTCTTTCACTTTTGTGCATTCGAGCCTCCAGAGCAGGCTATGGCACAACCAGTTAGCATGCACTCCATGAGCATCTGTAGAAAATCACTGGAGTCTTTGGTAACATAACAAATTTCCTCAAATTCCTAATGCAGTGTAGCTTCTGGTGTGCCTTCATTGTGATACACGTATATGTCCGGCCCAGAATAAATCTGCAGAGATGTTAGCACCCAGGAACTTTTAGCTGCTCTCTCTTTTCTCTTCTGACCCCTCAGTGAGAACTGGTGTGTGTTTTGCCAAATTCCCTTCCTAACATTCTAAATCAATTCCTTAATGAGGTGTATGGATAACAATCTGTGGATTATTACTTTATTTAAAACTCTCCTTGTTATGTATATACACCAACAAAATTGGTAATTTCTACACATTCAACCACTTTAATTTTCTACTACATTCTACGCTTTCTACCTCATTAATTTTCTCCCACATTCACTAACTATTGACCTTGTGCTTAATTAAGGTGCTGGGCACAGGTATGTTAACATGAGACACAGTGAGGAAACTCTCATTGAATTCTAAGCAGATAAATGGAAGCCTGAGATAGTGATGGATCAGTTCAGAAGCCACCATGCATCAAACCTGTTCTGAACTCCAAAATTGATTACAGCCAATCAAAACGTTAAACCCTAGCTGCAGAGCCGGAGCCCTGTTGACTTACTCTGTGTGTGCGTTTTGCCCTCGGGGTCACTGTCAAACCTTCAACAAATGCAGACAGAGGAAATTTCACGACTCACTGCACCCTGACAGGACCATCTGCTGAGGCTACGCATTTTCAAAATGGGTTCAATGTGTTCTGACATTCCACCTGGGAACCTTGGCTGAATGCTCAGTTTGCAGTGGTTAGGGGAGCACCATAATTGCTGCAGCATGAACTGTGATCGCAGAACATTTTCCCCCAGGTTGCCATGGCACAGAACAACCGGAACTGGGGAGGGAGGTGGCATTAAGGGCCAAGCCCCTAAGTACTGATTTACATTAGAATATGTGTGTCACAACAGAACATGGCCATAATATAATCATTAATAAAATATTATAATAGGGCAACATTTTCAATATGATTCTAATAGAAAGGAAGAACTTTTATTTCCGGAGCTTTTCTATGCGACATTTAGAATGGAGCTGCCAATAAAGTGTTGTCCCTATCACGGATTAGGTGATGCAAGGAAGAATCAATACACAGCAAGATCTCACAAATGGTAATCGGATGCAACACACAAAGCATCATAACCAGGTCAATCACAGCTTGGTATGGCAGCTGCTCTGCCCAAGACTACAAAAAAACAAGAGGACACAACTCAGCCCATCACAAAAAAACCTCCCCCCACCTCCACCCCCCCCCCCCCCCGGAGTCTGTCTACATTTCTCGCACCTTCACTGCAGCAGTCAGAATAACCAAATGTAACCTATCCCCACCCCCTCCACCACAACGAGAATTCTCTCTCTTCCCTCCTTCAACTGGGCAGAAACTGTGCACCACCTCCTAGGACCACTTCTAACCAGAGTTATACAGTAAGACTCTTGAGTGGACAACTTTGACATTAAAGTCAAACATTAAACCTCATGAGCAAACATGAGGAAATCTGCAGATGCTGGAAAGTCAAACAACACACACAAAATGCTGGTGGAACACAGCAGGCCAGGCAGCATCTATAAGAAGAAGCACTGTTGATGTTTCGGGCCAAACCCTTTGTCAGGACTAACTGAAAGGAAAGATAGTAAGAGATTTGAAAGTAGTGGGGGGAGGGGGAAATGCAGAATGATAGGAGAAGACTGGAGGGGGTGGGATGAAGCTAAGAGCTGGAAAGGTGATTGGCGAAAGTGATACAGAGCCAGAGAAGGGAAAGGATCATGGGATGGGAGGCCTCGGGAGAAAGAAATGCTGAGCTCGTTGACTTCATTAATTTTGCCTCCAACTTTCACCCTGCCCTCAAATTCACCTGGTTCATTTCCAACACCTGCCTCCCCTTCCTTGATCTTTCTGTCTTCATCTCTGGAGATGGCTCATCTACTGATATCTACTACAAGCTTACAGACTCGCACAGCTACCTGGACTATTCCTCTTCCCACCCTGTCTCTTGCAAAAATGCTATCCCCTTCTCAAAATTCCTCCATCTTGGCTGCATCTGCTCTCAGGATGAGGCTTTTCATTGCAGAACGAAGGAGATGTCTTCCTTTTTTAAACAAAGGGGCGTCCCTTCTTCTACAATCAACTCTGCTCTCAAACGCATCTCTCCCATTTCCCACACATCTGCCCTCACCCCATCCACCCGCCACCCCACTCAGGATAGGTTCCCCTTGTCCTCACCTACTACCCCACCAGCCTCCAGGTCCAATGTATAATTCTCCGTAACTTCCACCACCTCCAACAGGATCCCACTACCAAGCATATCTTTCCCTCCCCCACCTTCTGCTTTTCACAGTGATCGCTCCCTACACGACTCGCTTGTCCATTTGTCCCTCCCATCCCTTCCCACCAATCTCCCTCCTGGCACTTATCCCTGTAAACGGAACAAGAGCTACACCTGCTCTCACACTTCCTCCCTCAGCACCATTCAGGGCCCCAGACAGTCCTTCCAGATGAGGCAATACTTCATCTGTGAGTCAGCTGGTGTGGTATACTGCGTCCGGTGCTCCCGGTGTGGCCTTTTATATATTGGTGAGACCCGACGCAGACTGGGAGACTGTTTCACTGAATACCTATGCTCTGTCCGCCAGAGAAAGCAGGATCTTCCAGTGGCCACACATTTTAATTCCACGTCCCATTCCCATTCTGATATGTCTATCCATGGGGTCCTCTATTGTCAAAATGAATCCAAACTCAGGTTGGAGGAACAACACCTTATATACCGGCTGGGTAGACTCCAACCTGATGGCATGAACATTGACTTCTCTAACTTCTGTTAATGTCCCTCCTCCCCTTCTTACCCCATCCCTGACATACTTAGTTGTTTGCCTGTTCTCCATCTCCCTCTGGTGCTTCCCCACCTCCCCCTTTCTTTCTCCCGAGGCCTCCCGTCCCATGATCCTTTCCCTTCTCCAGCTCTGTATCACTTTCAACAATCACCTTTCCAGCTCTTAGCTTCATCCCACCCTCTCCGGTCTTCTCCTATCATTTCGCATTTCCCCCTCCTCCCACTGCTTTCAAATTTACTATCTTTCCTTTCAGTTAGTCCTGACGAAGGGTCTCGGCCTGACACGTTGACAGTGCTTCTCCTTATAGATGCTGCCTGGCCTGCTGTGTTCCACCAGCATTTTGTGTGTGTTGATTAAACTTCATGGTCTTGCTCTTATTGTCCACCTATATTGTACTTTCTCTGGAACAGTAACCATAACAATAGACTAGACCACAAGACCAAAAGACTTATGAGTAAGATTAAGCCATTCATCAAATCTAGTCTGCTACTTCTTTGTGGCTGATCCATTTCCCTCTCAACCCCATTCTCCTACCTTCTCCGCATATCTTTTCACACCCTGACTAATCAAGAACCTATCAACCTGTGCCTTAAATGCACCCACTGCCACCTGTGACAATGAATTCCACAGATTCAGCACCCTCTGACGAAAGAAATTCTTCCTTACCTCCTTTCTAAAAGGACATCCCTCTATTTTGAGGCTATACCCTCTGGTCCTAGATTCCCTCACCAAAGGAAACATTTTCTTCACACCTACTCTACCTTGGCCTTTCAACATTTGATATGTTTCAATGAGATCCCCCGTCCGCATTCTTCTAAATTCCAGCAAGTACAGAACTAGACTTTTCGATCGCTGCTCATTTAATACCCCTTTCATTCCTGGAATTATTCTCTCATTGTGTTATTGTTTTAACCTTGCACTACCTTGATGTACTTAGGTCTTTAAAAGCTCGGTATAGATGGTTTGCAGAACAAAGCTTTTCGTTTCGTGTCAGAACATGTAACAATTCATAAACCAATTTTAATTCCAGATAACATGCTTTAGAACATTATTGAGCAATTTTATTGATTTAATGTCATCTGAGCTCCTGCATCCACCAAAGAATATTGATAGGGCCTTTGTCTCCAGTAAAATGCGCACCTGACAGGGTAGTACTCCCTCAGCACAGAACTGGTTTGTCAATCTGCAACTTTGGGTCTCAAGCTATTAGGACAAACTTTAGAGCTGCATTTGGTGTCATTTATATCATAAGTGTCCTTCAATATGTTACATCTTTTCAATACATTGCAAATAATTTGCACATATTCCTCTGCCTGTTGATTCTCCCAACTCTGCACATAAGTTTGCTGGGCTCAGTCCTACACTGTCTCTGCTTAAGTTCTATCAAAATCAGAATTGGTTTCACTTATAGGTGCCATGAAATTTGTTGTTCTATGGCAGCAATGCAATACATCAATTACTAAAACAAATTTACAGTGCAAAAATAAGGAATAATGAGGTAGTGTTCAGAAATTGCTGGACTATTCACAAATCTGAGGTCAGAGGGAAAGAAGTTGTTTTGAAGTGGTGGAGCTGAAACTGCAAAATGTTTTAAGTATCTTGAAATAAGGGGGCAGAACCAATGTTTTAAGGATTTATCTTAAGGGAGGCAAGGACATATATTTTTGGTTATCAAAGACTAATGGGCAGGAGATATGTAGATGAATAGGTTAGGACTTCATTCCTTGTAGCACAGGAGAATCGGGGAGATCTTATAGAGGTATACAAAGTTATGAAGGGTGTAAATAGTGCAAATATATGCAGGCTTTTGCCCTTCAGGTTGTATGAGGCTACATCTAGAGTCATAGGCTTAGGGTCATAGTGTGTTTAATATTTCAGTATTATTTGAGTAATGAGTAAATGATATTGTTTGATTAAGCATTTTTTATTTGTTTATATAATTCATTATGGGTTATACGTAAAAGTAAGCAAATTGCTTAAGTCATCACACAACTGAGTCATATGTGACAAATCAATAAATAAAAGAAACTTAAGTAGACACATTTAGCTGGTTTCTGTGTTTCTCAATTATTTTCTTGAGTTACAAAACATGACAGTGGTGCTAAGATAGTTTTTAAACAACCCCAAGATGACTAGATACTTGTTCAAATGCAGCAAGTTTTTTTCTCTGAAGAGGGAGAGTGATGCTTGAGTTACAAAAATGTGCTGCACGTGTATCATTAAAAGGAGACAGAGACAGTCAAGTTAAAAAAAAGACACAAAAACGATGTAAGTTCACAGGGTCATAAACAGTGAGTACTGGGTAATAATAACAATAAATAACAAAACAGCAGAAATACACACAAAACACTGGAGAAAATTTGAGTTCCTCCAGCATTTTGTGTGTGTTGCTTGGATTTCCAGCATCTGTGATTTTCTCTTGTTTGCGAAAAAGCAGAAATACCTGGCTATATCAGAAAGATAGATCTGTTAGATTGAACTATAAGTAACTGGAGAATGTATACTAAATGAATTGAGCAGCATTTTGAAGCAAATGAAATAGCCAATGAAAAATGAGTGCCAGTATTACTGGCATACAATTTGCTTTGAAGTTTAAATGCTCCAATCAAACCAGCTAAAATTAGCTTTTGCTACTTTGATGAACATATTGTAGGAATATTTGGAACCAAAACCATTGCTGATTGCAGAAAACTTCAGAATCATAATCAGAATAAGAAGCAGGTTTATTATCACTGGCATGTATTGTGAAATTTCATAAGCAGAATCAAAAGGAAGGGGAGTCCATTTCAGCGTACATGGCAGAATTGACTGAATTGTTGCGCATTGTCAGCTCAGTGTTAAGCCTAATGATGCAATGAGAGGTTATTTGGTTTGTGTAATGTTATAAGAAAGCATTCAAAAATCACACCAAACTGAAACCGAACTCACATTTAAAAACACAGTTGGAATTGCTGTACCAATGGAAGCAGTAGTGAGAGGTGCAATTAAGTTGCAGTCAAGAATGAATGGGAGCATGAATAAATGTCTGAACACAAATCTGCCTAACAAAACAAATTGTGTTCCCATTGTGGCAGAGGCTCACATACATCAGACCAATGTAGGTTTGAAAGATGAAATGTGAAGAAAATACCACAAAGTAGGATACTTACTAAGAGCATGTTGGGCAGACAAAAATAAATGGATTGGACAGGGAAGAGAAAAAAGGTGAAAATTCAAGTTCCATTTCCAAAAAGAGCACTAATCTGCTTGATATTTTAAAAAAAATCTAACAATGACAAGAGTGACACAGGAATGTGTAATCTTGAGATATGCAGGGTGAAAACTAACAAGTGAAAAAGAATACACCAGAAGTGAATACCAAATTAATTAAAATGGAATTAAACACTGCACAATGGTTTCAGTCATTCCACAAAATGAGTTTGAACGGCATTTTGAAGATACTGAACTGAAACCTGCAGGAATTGAATTAAGAAATTACACTGAAGAAAAGATAACTCCTGCAGGATTGACATTTGTAACAGAAATATAACAACCAACACTATGGTAAAATAGGTGGGCCAGCATTGTGGAGCCATGATTGGCTGAGACAGCTACAACTCGATTGGAGGTCCATCCACCATTTGCAAGCCATATGCCTGTACAGAGTCAACTGAAAGTGAATTATAAAAGTTACTGGATTATGCCACAGTAGTATTCAATGATGGCATTGAAAAACTCAAACATATAAAGGCTAAAACAGTATTAAATGAAAATGCTGCACCCAAGTTTTAAAAATTTCAAATTCCTTATACTATCCATGATAAAGTATGCAGTGAGCGAAATTGTAGTTGGCTGAAGGAATTCCTTACAAGGTTGAGTGGAGCCCTTGGGCAATGCTAGAGGGCACAGTAGCCAAGAATGTTGGGTCTGTCAGGGTATGTGGTAATTTTAAGGTCACCATCAACCCAATTCTGAAAGTAGATCAACATTTTCTGCCCAGGATATAGAATATCTTTGCAAGTCTTTCTGGAAGGATTCACTTCAGCAAAGTGAAATTAACCAGGGCCTACCTACAGGTGGAGATGGAAGAGGGGTCCAAAGTGTTTTTCACCATAACTCTCACAAAAAGGTTTATCAGTATAATAGGCTCATTTTAAGAGTAGCAGCTGCATGTACACTCTGGCAAAAGCTATGGACCAGGTACTGAAAGGTTATCCAGACACTCAGTGTTACCTGGGTGACATCATTGTTACCAGTATGCATGACAAGGAACATCTCCAAAATCTCAAGACAGTGTTAAAAGGATTTGAAGCTCAGAGCCCAAAGAGATAAATGTGCATTTTTTAAACCAAGCATTATTTACTGTGGTCACACCTTTGACACACAAGTATTACACAAGCGTATGCTGAGAAAATTCAAGCAGTGGTGGATGCCCCAAGGCCAAAAGATATCTCGCAGTTGTGGTCCTTTTTAGGATTTATCAATTACTTTAACAGCCAAACCTGGTTACTCAGCTCTACCCTTTAAACTCGTTACTCCAGATAGGGAAGAAATGGCAATGGTCAAAGCACTGAACTCACACATTGCAATCCACGTTGTCCCGTGAAGCTTCCCTGTGTTCCCTGTGATGCCTCACCTTATGGTTTAGGTGCAGTCATGTCCTTATGATGGAAGTGATGGAAGTGAATGCCGCATATCCTTTGCATCACATTCCCTTACTGCTGCAGAGAAGAATTATGCCCAGATTGATAGAGAGGACGTGAGTCTGTTTGGGGTGTAAAACGTTTCATCCAGTAGCTGTAGGGCCAAAACACTGATGAGATTGTCCACAAGCAGGTACTAGGACTGCCAAAATATGCAACAGCTTCTTCTCTCAGGCTGTGAGACTAATGAATACTCTGCCACCACTGAAGTCTTGTCACAAGTCCAGCGTGCTGTTTATTGTTTATCTGTGCTGATTGGACAATTTAAAAAGGGGGGGGGGGTAAATGCTTGCATCTTAATTCCACAGGGAAATGAGGAGTATGGTAATTATTTCCACAGGGAAATGAGGAAATGGTATTTTTTTTCAGGACTTATTGTTCTGACTGGCCTCCTTTGGTGTCTGAATAAATATTTCTGTCTGTGGGATATATTTTTATCCAAAATTTTATGCGTTAATTCATCAATGTTTCTTTATTTACAGAAATGCTAAGGCAGATGAAAGGCTCTCCAATTTGATTTTAGATTTCATAGCTGTTCATCACATAACTGCTGGAAGGCAAATCAAGGAGGTGGATGAAATATTTGTCTTTCATAGCATTTAGTTTGGGGTAGCCAGCTGAGGAAACATTGAAAACTATGGGGAATCCTGCAAAGTCATTCTGAACCCATCACTGCACTAGTGGAACTATGGCCAGGATCTAAACACTATCAAATTCTGCAGCCATATTCCTTCTTTTTCCACGGAAACTTAGGAGAAATTTTGGGTCAATGAAATGAAGTCCTGTCATACATGTCATCACTGTGCCTCAATATAGGTAAGACAAGTATTAGTCCATGAGCCAGTTGAGTTGTCGGTACCATCTGAGGGGGGTAATGCTCATAGTGATTTTTGGCAAGGTGTACATCTCTAGAGTTAGAAAGTATGTGATAGCTTTGCATAAGTGGTAGCTTTATGTGTGCTTTCATGAATTTTATAACATTACCCTAAAATAAGCATTTCTGAAAAGTGGCCAATCTAAAGTACAACATATATATATATATTCAACCTAGTGGTATTCTGTCATCAGTGATCCCTCAACATTGAAATATTGTCACAATGATGGCTGAGTTCAATCACTTTTCGTCAAATGTTGTTATAAAATTCTACATTGAAAACTATGTCATTGGTGGCACTCGCAGTACAATGCCCAATTTCAGTAGAGAGAATCATTTCATTTTTAGAAAAAATAATTGTCTTTTGTTTATTTTGGAAAAGACAATAAAAACCCTAGGACACATATAATCACATGGATCTGTAGAGAATTTATTCAGGAATTCAAATAAGTCAACACATTTAGTATATATTCCATATTAGCATCAGTACAGCAGAAAATGTTACACCATCCCCCAAAAGGTAAAAAGCCTCATTTGGAAAGATTTCTGGAGTTTCATTAATGTCATGATATTTTCCATATTGTTGTATCAAATCAAAACAATTTTAAGCTTTTGTCATAGCATATAGAATTACAGTACAATAATTCAAATGTGGGGTTCCACATGGCCATAACCTAGGCCCCATTTGGTTGTAAAATGAATATATTTAATCAAAGGCTGTTTTCCATACTTTGTTTTCCAGACTTTCATAACCTATCATAATATTTCTCCATGTCTTCCACATCTTCCACATCTTCGTCTGAACTTTCGACACTCTCTGAGGTGGATGCCTGGTTCTTACAGTCTGCTAGTCTACACACGTCAGTACACCTGAGGCCATTTGCAACACACATTCATCTTGGGAGTGAACATTTTTTTGGACAGTTACAGGCCAGTAGATCCAGGATGGCATCAGGTGCTGGCTGACCTTACATCCAGTGCACCACCAACTGTTCAGCTTCTTCTTCTCTCTCCATCTTCCATCCTCTGCCATCAGGGATTGGCACTTGTGGGTCCTTCTCCAAACATCTTCTCCATATACCAGCCTGCTTGATGGCTCACTGTGCATGTTTTGTTAAGCAGTCCTTGCATGGTGGGAGTTGATGACTTCCAATTTCACCTATTTTTGGCACAGAAAAAGTGATACCAGAGCTCATTGAACTTGGTGGTCGATGTTTTTGGGGCATACAGGAGGCACGCAAATGCCTCCAATTCAGTTCTGGGGAGAGGTCCCATTCCTGACCTAACCCTAAGAATGTGTCCTGAGTTTCCCTGTTGCTGGTCAGAAGTTTTAGGGCACTTGTCTTCTCTTTGCCTGCAAAAGCACTTAGTCACATCCTGTATATGCGTGGAACCCGATGACAGCCCTACAAACCTCTATGCCAACAGTGGCAGCAACATTCCTGATGTCTACAAGCCTTGTATGGGATCTAGTGCCACACCTCTGGAACAATGGGGCTTCAATCTTGTCACAAAATGATAAAGACATTTGTATCTTCTGAGGAGATCACTACAGATTACTATCCCTCTCTTGTGGCATGGGCAGCATGGAGAAGTAGGTAGCCATCTGCTTCTTGTTGCCACTGAAGAGCTGACACCTCCTCACTGTCTTGAGATGTGATTCTGTAACATTTGTCATTCACAGTTGCAAACAGAATCTTCTCCTGTAGCTTTGCCCTGTACTCTGCCTTCCTCCATTCATAGACTATGAAGCTAATGAGACTATTTTTGTTACTGACTTTGGTCAGGAAGCCCCTGCCCTGCCTCACCATCTGTGTGCCTGTGATACCTTGCAACACATGACCAGTCTCTTCACCCCATAGAGATCTTTCACTTTTCTTGACAGAGTTCTCCTTGTGTGTGTCAAATGCAACAACTATTCTGCTACTCTGACTGCCTTCCCTCAGAGCCATACCCAGAATTTTTGTGGCAACATCTCTGAAAGTAACGATCACTTTTCACTCTTTGGACCAAGTTCATTCCATCAACCACTGGAGCAGAGTTTCCTGGGAGTTGCTCTTCTACTGCTACATCTTTCAGCAATGTTGTGGTTAAAGTAGCTTTATTTGTCTTTCTCAGAAATCCTTCTAGTGTGAATGGGACCCAGAGTAATGGTCCAAGGGCATGAGAAAGGATATCCTCCATACGTAGACTGCACTTTGTACCTTCACTATAATGCATCCAAACAAAGACCTGTCTGCTTTCAAAAAGATCGCCCTCCCATTTGATTTCACCTCTCTTTTCTTACACATATCACTGAATGTTTTCAGCTTGTTGGTTTTCATTGGGTCATGGAATTTCTTTACTCTAGTCTCTCATCCTTGAAGGTTGTATAGCATTTCTCACCAATCTCATGCCTTCATCAGGTCAGAGGGAAAGTCCTTTGGGCTACCTTTTCTGAAGAGATGTTAATGAGGTCCCGTTTCTCTGCAAATGGGTTGACCCATTCATGTATGAGGCTAACCACTGCTGAAACTGCTTCCTCGTCTTTCCGGATTCTTGGCCGCTGTAGCTCTGCCTGACAAAGCTCTGATTTGCTGCCTTGCACCATCTCCCTTAACTGTCCCAGGAATGCACTGCAGTGATCAGCTGTTATGTAGTAACGCTCGGTAGCTCCAGCATTCAGGCTGAACCGTGATGTGCCTCCAGGAGTCTGTGTGTCTTTGTTCACTGTGGCTTCAATAGTCTGGTCCACAGGAATCTGCCCAAAGGGGAAAGCTCCCACCGCTGCAATGCTATCACATATTTTCTAGCGCTAGGGGTATGTACCTTGCCAAAAATCACTATAAGAATTATTTCCCCCAGAGGGTAGCAGTGGCCCAAATTTGGGGTCCTGGCTCACGGACTATATGGACCTATCTCTGTGCACTATCTCTGTAGGTGTAATACTTATTCTACATTCTGTTAATGTTTTGTCTTATACTACTTTAGTAAACTATTGCAATGAACTGATCTGTATTAACAGCATGCAAAACAGGTTTTTCACTATACCATGGTACATGTGACAATAATAAACCAACTTACAAAAAAAAGTCTGGAGGAACTTAGCTTCTTGTGTGTTGCTCCAGATGCCAGTATGTGAAGTCTCTTGTGGCTCCACAGATTTAATGCCATTGCTCCTGTGCTAGAGATATCATCTTACAGCTGAAACATTATGTTGCTGTTCAGTGGATGGAAGCATTACCATGACACAGTTTAAACAAAGCTCAGGTGAGCCTTCTCCATTTTCTTGAGCAAAATTTATCCTTTGATGAGCAGCACCAAATGCGGTTCATTATTATGTTGCAGTTTATTTGTAAACTTTCTCTTTTTCCTACACCACAACATTGGCAATAACAATGATTACTAAATACACACGTTGGCCACTTTATTAGCTACCACCTACACCTAATAAGCTGGTCACTGAGTGTGTGTTTATTAGGTCCCTTCTGACCTAATAAAGTGACTATTGAATGTATGTTAGTGGTCTTCTGCTGCTGTAGCCCATTCATCTCAAGGTTTAATGTGTTGTGCATTCAGAGATGCTCTTCTGTACACCACGGTGTTGATGTGTGGTTATTTGCTTATTTTTTGAGACACGGCACTGGGGAGGCACTTTAAACCACTCCACCCAGCAAATCCACAATTTAATCCTAGCTTAATTACAGGACAATTTACAATGACCAATAAACCTACCAACCGGTATGACTTTGGACTGTGAGAAGATAGCAGAGTAACTTGAGTATTTGAGTTACTGTTGCCTTCCTGTCAGTCCAGCCATTCTCCTCTGACCTCTTCATTAACAAGGCATTTTTGCCAACAAAATTGCCACTCGCTGATTTTTAAAAATGTTTCGTACCATTTTCTGAACAGTCTGATGAAGATCCCAGGAGGTCAGCAGTTTCTGAGATACTTCTGAGCCACACACTGCACCAACAATTATTCCATTAGATCATATTTCTTCCCCATTCTGAAGTTTGGTCTGAACAACAACTGAATTGCTTGACCATATCTGCATGCCTTTATGCATTGAGGTGTTGCTGCATGATTGGCTGATTAGATGTTTGCATTAACCAGCAGGTGTACAGTTGTATCTAATAAGGTGGCTAATGGGTGTACATAAATGCAGGTGTCACTTTAAAACAGTTGACCACAGATTAGTTTCACTGAAAATCAAACTGAAATAAGATACTGACACAAAACTTCTAGTGTTTCATAATATGTTCATATTGTGCTGCAATTACAAAGTTTCAAATTTCTTTTAGAACAATTCATTATAGAAATTAAAACCTAATTGCATCTTAATCTACATAATCATGCATAATTATACATGTTTATTACTTCTCAAATGAGTCATCTTTTTGCTTTGGCACTGAGATAAAATTATTGCAAAGCATGTAAACAGCATTAGGATATGTGATTCAATGCAGTTGAGTGAATTTACCCCATTAAATTTTGGTGTTTTAAAACTTAATTAAAAATAATGCATTTTGAGTTGTGGGCCAGTGCTTTTGTCAGTTCTTGCAGAAACAAAGGTTTGTCACAACTAACTCCTCCTTCCCGAGATATTTTAATCTTGATTTCTGTTCAAAAGGAGCACTTTCACTGGGAGCTTACACCTTCCTTATGAGTGTGGGAAGAGACAAGATTTTCAACCACAATATAAGTTACTGTTGAGCATCTGCCTAGGCAAAATATTTTTCAAACATACCTCTAAATTAGTCCACAATAAAATAAGGACCTAACAACAAGGACTGCCATTTATATAGCATCTTTAACCAGCAACAAGCCCCATTGTATTTATAGGAATGTTACCAAAGCAAAACAAAACTGATGCCAAGTTACACACACAAAATGCTGGAGGAACTCTGTAGATCAGGCAGCATCCATAGAAAGGAATAAACAGTTGACATTTCAGGCCAAAGCCCTTCAGCAGGACACAGATAGTCAGACCAGTCCTAATGAAGGGTCTTGGCCTGAAACAGTGACTTTCTTAGAACCATAGAACATTACAGCACAGAAACAGGCCTTTTTGCCCTTCTTGGTTGTGCCAAACCATTTTTCTGCCTTGTCCCACTGACCTGCACCTGGGCGATATCCCTGCAAACCCCTCTCATCCATATACCTGTCCAAGTTTTTCCTAAATGTCAAAAGTGAGCCCGCATTCACCACTTTAGCTGGCAGCTCATTCCACACTCCCACCACTCTCTGCATGAACAAGCAACCCCCCCAACATTCCCTTTAAACTTTTCCCCTTCACCCTTAACCCATGATCTCTGTTTTTTTTTTCTCTCCTGGCCTCAGTGGAAAAAGCCTGCTTGCATTCACTCTATCTATACCCATCATAATTTTATACACCTCTATCAAATCACCCCTCATTCTCCTACGCTCCAGGGAATAAAGTCCTAACCTATTCAACCTTTCTCTGTAACTCAGTTTCTCAAGATCCAGCAACATCCTTGTAAACCTTCTCTGCACTCTTTCAACCTTATTAATATCCTTCCTGTAATTAGGTGACCAAAACTGCACACTATACTCCAAATTTGGTCTCACCAATGTCTTCTACAACCTCATCATTACATTCCAACTGATAGACTCAATACTTTGATTTGTAAAGGCCAATGTATCAGAAGCTTTCTTTACGACCTGATCTACTTGTGAAGCCACTTTTAGGGAATTATGTATTTGTACTCCCAGATCCTTCTGTTCTACTGCAGTCCTCAGTGTCCTACCATTTACCTTGTATGTTCTACCTTGGTCTGACCTTCTGAAGTGCAATATCTCACACTTGTCCGCATTAAACTCCATTTGCCATTTTTCAGCCCATTCCTCCAACTGGTCCAGATCCCTCTGCAAGCTTTGAAAATCTTCCTCACTATCCACTACACCTCCAATCTTTGTATCATCAGCAAATTTGCTGATCCAATTTGCCACATTATCATCCAAATCATTGATATAGATGACAAATAATAATGGACCCAGCACTGATCCCTGTGGCACACCACTAGTCACAGGTCTCCATCAGAGTAGCAATCCTCCACTACCACTCTCCGGCTTCTTCCATTGAGCCAATGTCTAATCCAGTTTACTATCTCTCCATGTATACCTAGTGATTGAATCTTCCTAACTGACCTCCCATGCAGGACCTTGTCAAAGGTCTTACTGAAGTCCACGTATACAACATCCACTGCCTTGCCTTCATCCACTTTCCTGGTAGCTACCTCGAAAAACTCTAATAGATTGGTTAAACATGACCTACCATGCACAAAGCCATGCTGACTTTTTCTAATAAGTCCCTGTCTATCCAAGTACTTGTAGATCCTATCTTTTAGTATTCCTTCCAATAATTTACCTACTACTGATGTCAAGCTTACCGGCCTATAACCTCCCGACTTACTTTTTGAGCCTTTTTTAAACAACTGAACTACATGAGCTATCCTCCAATCCTCCGGCACCTGACCCGTGGATATCAATATTTTAAATATTTCTGCTAGGGCCCCCGCAATTTCAACACTAGTCTCTTTCAAGGTCCGAGTGAATACCATATCAGGTCCTGGGGATTTATCTACTCTGATTTGCCTCAAGACATCAAGCACCTCCTCCTCTTTAACTTGAATAAGTTCCATGACCTCCCTACTTGTTTGCCTTGTTTTCATAGACTCCATTCCAGTTTCCTTAGTAAATACAGATGCAAAAAACCCATTTAACATCTGTCCCATTTCTTTTGGTTCCATACATAGCCGACCACTCTGATCTTCAAGAGGACCAATTTTATCCCTTACTGTCTTTTTGCTCTTAACATACCTGTAGAAGCTCACCTTTCACCCTGACTGCCAAAGCAACCTCATGCCATCTTTTAGCCCTCCTGATTTCTTTCTTAAGTATTTTCTTACTCTTTTTATATTCCTCAAACATCTTATTTCCTCCCTGTTGCCTATACATGTTATACATCTCTCTCTTCTTCTTTTATCAGAGTTCCAATTTCCCTCATGAACCAAAGTTCCTTATTCTTATTCATTTTGCCATTAACCATGACTGGAACATACAAACTCTTCACTCTCAAAATTTCTCCTTTGAAGGCTTCCTGCTTACCACTCACATCCTTGCCAGAGAACAACATGTCCCAATCTACACTTTTTAGATCCTTTCTCATTTCTTCAAATTTGGCATTTTTCCAGTTTAGAACCTCAACCCGAGGACCAGATCTATCTTTAACCATGATCAAGTTGAAACTAATGATGTTATGATCACTGGAATCAAAGTATTCCCCTACACACACTTTCTTCACTTGTTCTAACTCATTTTCTAATAGGAGATCTAATATTGCATCCTCCCTAGTTGGTACATCTGTATATTGATTTAGAAAACTTTCCTGAACACATTTCACAAACTCTAACCCATCTAGACCTTTAACAGTATGGGAGTCCCAATCAATGTGTGGAAAATTAAAATCCCCTACAATCACAACTTTCTTCTGTCTCCTGCAGTTCTCTTTCCGAAGGTGCTGCCTGACCTACTGAATTTCTCCAGAATTTTGTGTGTATTACTCTGGATTTCCAGGGTTTGCAGAATCTCTTGTGTTGATGATGCCAAGTCTTTGTTGAGGTGGCCAACAGCTTGCTCAAAGAGGTCAGAGATTTGAAGGCAAAAGCAGAAACAAGCAGGCCGGGAGGGAAGATGGCACAATAAACATTTCAGGACGTGGCTTAAGTTACAAACCACTGAACCAATTGATTAATCAGCAAATGTGAACCGAATAAATGATTTAGTGACTCGAATCCATCTACAGAAAGCAGTAGTTGCCTATTCTTCAATAAGTGCCAGATCAAGCTGGATAGGGAAAAGTGGGGTAATTTTTCATCTTCTCCACTGATTGTAAATTGACAACATAGGTCCTCTGTTATTGAGCTCAGCCAATTGTAATGAAATATTTTGTGCTACCTCTGTAATTACGACACAATACAACATCCACTGGCTACAGAGCAAAGATAAAAAGCTACCCCAAATATCCTATCATATTAGACTTTGGTTTGTGATATATTGCTGACCATTTGTTAAGTCTCCAGGGTCTGTGTTTTGCAGTTGAATGACTTCATGCTGACCACTTATTTTTAAGCAAGACAGGGAAGAACTCACAAGTAAGTGACTGCAGGAACAGAATGCAATTCAGTTATCTGGGGAACTTAGCAGTAACTAACAAAAAAGCACAGGCATTAGCAAAACGTGGAATTTAACTTTCTTTTCTAGTCCCTTCAATGAAAATGAGATCAGTGATACCACCCTAGAAAAAATAAGCCTTGAACTTATCTGACACTTTACAAGATCCTCAGTTGATTCAAGACCAATCAAGTACTTTTGAAATGAGGCAACTATTTTCATTTTGGAATATGCCAGCTGGTCAATGTGCATCACAGCGAGCTTGTAATCATAGCAATGTGGTAACAATCAGACAATCAGTTTGAAAAGATTAGAGTGTCAGAGCCGAAGGCAAGTGTCGGGATAGTTCAGCTCATTTCTCCATGAGGTTTACTGGTCTCTGCGTTGAACTGAGGCTGTGGCCTGCAGCCAACTGGCTTCTGAGTCGGTTGTAGTGATGTGGAGCTCTTTTGTCTGAGCTCTGGATTCCTAATGCCAGACACCTTGAAGGATCTCCAATCTGTTGCCACAACTTCCTGTACCAATGTGTCTTATACTTGAAGGTCCAAAATTCCCAGTATTCTATGGACTATGTCAATATCGCCTGCCTCTCTTAACTGGGCATACCCTGACCTGGGCCACTGATAACTGGGACAATAAGACCACCATTTGCAACAAATATAAGGATTTCACTGCTGAGATGTGCCAGGTTTTCAACCATCCAAGAAGTGGGAGGAGGGCATTGGATCTGATACTTCATCTGCAAAAAGGCTTATGCTCTGTGCTGGATTACACTGTAGAATTCATGATATTAGTGGAGTGCAGCAGCAAAGAGAAATCATTGCTGGCCCATTAACATCACACCCTCTTGGACAACTGAAAGATGAATTGCCAACCCAGGAGAAGCCCATCAATCTCAAAAATGACATCTATTGAATATGAAAGGCTTGGACAGAGTGGCAGAAAGGATATCTCCTATAGTGGGGGAGCCTAGGACCGGAAGGCACAGCTTCAGAATAGAGGGATGTCCATTTAGAATGAAGATGAGGAGCTAGACAGTGGTGAACCTATGGAATTCATTGATAGAGTTTTTTGTGGAGGACAAATCATTGCGTATATTTAAGGCAGAAGTTAATAGGCTCTTGATTAGTCAGACTGTGAATAGTTACAAGGAGATGAGAATGGTGTCTGGGAGCAGACCCAAATGCAAGACACAGACACTGAATTACTAGGAACTAGACTGGACTTGAGTTAGGGACAGGACATGTCACAGACTAGGAGCCTGGACAGGAACACAGACTTAGACTAGGACCTTGGCTAGGAAAGCGGGTCCAGGACAAGGAACTGGGAACTGGGAACCTGGGCTTGGACTCCGAGCCAGAGACTGAACAAGGACTCAGAACCTGGGTCTTGACTTGGGTGAGGACATGATGTGGCTACTGGCCTGGACTTGGCTTGGATTCTTCAAGGCTTGGCTGCAGGACTAGACATGGAACTCCTGCACAGGATGAGGCATGTGGTTAGGGCAAGAACCCAAAGCTTTGACTCAATCTTGGGACACCTGAACACAGAGCCTTGGCCTTGAGCAAAAGGGAACATCAGGACATGGAACACAGAGCCAGAACCCCTCCTTAGGAACAGGACATGGGGCCTTGGGAGCAGGACATAGGGCCAGAACTTGTACACAGAACACAGAGAGACATTTCCCAACACAAGGTAGTGGCAAACAGCCAGAACTACCGAGTAAAAGCATGGACACAGAGACAGCTCCAAATAACATCTAGACACAGCAAGGTTCCAGTCTTGCTCCAGCAGTAGAACTTGCCAGCAATGCAGGCAAAGGGAAGGGAACAGTCCAGCAAATGAAGCTGAACTCAGAAGCTATTTATGTAGCCAGTCCCAAATGAGCATCAGGTGCCTCAATTAGAGCACCCAACAGAACAAGGGAAAACTGGAAAACCTGGAATAAAGAACGATGGACCAGATTGTGAACTGGTATGTGGAGCTCATGGATTGGACTGTGGCAAATGTGCTGAAAGGGAAATGGATCAGACATGATGAAATTGTGGGGTGAGTTTGATGGGCCAAATTGCCTAATACGACTCCTATATCTTATGGTCCTCTGCTCTTATGGAATGCCCATTCAAATCATCAGTAGACCCCAGTTCCATTTCAGGCTGCAGAAGCCCTCAACAATGCCTCCAGAACCCATGACATTAGGAAGAGCTTCCTTAGTGACAACCCAAACACACACCCCCACCAAGTGTGGGAACATTGGGGAAGAGACAACTTGTGCACTTACTGCACTACTAAATGTTGAAAGGGCTTAATAGAGTGGATACAGAGAGGATGTCTCCTTTACTGGGAGACTATAGGAGAAACCAGCACCCAATGCAACAAATGGCCATGGTGTCTGGGAAAACAGCGTAACCAGGTAGAGACAAGGGTTCTTCTACCTGGCAAGCTCTCCTCATTCCAATGGCCATCTCACTCTGTCTGTCCTCTCCTCACTCCTTCTGCTCTGTATGCACAAGAGGCTCTGGTGGATTCCAGTGCGGGAGGAAACTTTCTGGATTGGACTCTGTGTGTGCAGCTTGGACACCCTACTGAACCTATCTCTCACCCCTTCAACATCACAGCTATTGTCAGACATCCCTTGGGGTCTGGGTTAGTCACAGCACACTCAAGCCCATGCACGAGAACTCCGAGTCCATCCAATTCCTCCTTATCTGCTCACCCAAAACTGCTTTGGCTTCATCTTTGGTTATCTCTGGCACTCCATTCACATTCTCACTTCACTTAATCACCGAGTTCACTGTTGAATTGGTGACCCATCTGCCTGTAACTTCAGTTGACTTCACCCTATAAATCTGTGGAAACAGAGGAAACACTCAACCTCACCGTACTCCCATAGGAATTTCACAATTGAGTCATCACACTCAGTAAAAGGGAAGCCAATGTCCCTGCATTGATTAATGTGGACTCAACTGAATCACCACTAAGAGCCTTCTACAGATGCTCCATCAAGAGGGTCCCACCGGGCTGTATCATTGTGTGGTATGGAAGTTGCAATGCATCGGACTGTATGATTCTATAGACAATAATGTAAATCACTAAAACTATTAGAGTCTCCCTCTCCCACCATTTGTGACATTCACCAAGAGCAATGCAGCTGAAGGGCTTGAAGTATTGTTGAGGACCCTAACTACAATCTTATTGACCCACTACCATCAGGAAGAGGGTACTAGAGCATCAGGTCTAAGTCTGTCGGACTGTGTGACATGTTTGTTCCTCAGGCTGTGAGACTAATGAATACCCTGCCACCACTAGGACCACAAGCTGGTTACTGTTTACCTATGCGGCACACTACTGCATTTTGAATTATATTTTATTAACTTATTTGTGATAATACTTTCTTTTATGTGCTGTGTGTAATATAATTTTTGTGAGCGCACCGTGGTCTGGAGGAACATTGCATCATTTGGTTGCACATATGTAGAGTTGGATAACAATAAACTTGAATGTGAACAGGATTATTGCCACTTCCAGGAAACTATGGACTTGAACCCCAAGGTATTCTGTTTGATATTCTTCAGCACTTCCCATTTACTATTTACATCATACCCCCTTTTCGACTTCCCAAATATATATTGCCATGCAGCTGGTGGGATTAAATTTCATCTGTCAATGCTCTGCCCGAATTTCAACTTATCAATATCCTAGCATTCTGTTGACAACTTACTTACTATCAATTTTAATGTCATCAATACACTTACAAATAATTGTACCTATATTTACACTGAAATTGTTAATATATATCACAGACAGGAAAGCTTTGCTAATAACTGTTGTACATCACTGGTCACAGACTTCCAATCAGAGAAAGCTGCTTCCACAACCATCCACTGCCTCCTATCTCCAAGCCACACTGGGCTCCAATTTGCATCCTACTTTCTGGAACAGTGTACCATTGTGGGATCTTGTCAAATGCCAAACAAAGCTCCATATAGTTAATGATCATCACCCTACTTTCATCAATATTCTTCATCACCTTTTCTAGAAGCTCACTAAAATGAGCAGGCATTTCACCACACAAAACTGTGCTATTTTTCCTCGCCTTTCCAAATCTATGTAAAAGGTATTCCTTAGCATCTCCTCCAATAATAGCATAAATGGATTCCTTACCACTGATGTAAGATAGTCTATATTCCCTGAAGTTATTATCATCCTTTTGATTGCTGGATACAGATAAAAAGTAATCCTTTCAGACCCCCCTCTACATAAGACCATAGGACTACGGGCCAGAGGAACAGACATTTGATCAGTCAAATTTCAGATAGCTGTGATCTCAGAGCATAGAAGACCAGGGTTCAATCCTGAGCTCTAGCAATGTCTGTGTGGACACAGCTTGTTCTAACTGTGGTCATGAAGGGTTCCCCCGGGTGCTCCAGTTGGCCCCTCAAAGACTTGCAATTTGGTCGGATAATTGACCACTGCAAATTGTTCGTAGTGTGTAACTGTACGGTAAAATCTAGAGGAAGGTAATGCAAGAAGAACACAAAGGGGAAACTACAGGTTAAGTAAGAATAGGTTGTTGATATGGTCGGCACAGACTCAGTGAGTCAAAGAGTCTGTTTTTGTGCTATATCTCTCTGTAACTGTGACTTAAAATCTTCTCTGCCATTTGATCATGGTTGATTGATTCTCCTACTTAACCCCATTCCTCTGCCTTCTTTCTGTAACTTTTACTATTCAAGAACCTATCAACTTCCACTTTAAATATATACTACCCAATGAATTCCATAGATTCACCACCCTCTGGCTAAAATATTCTTTATAATATCTGTTCTAAAAGATGTGCTTCTATTCTGAGACTATACCCTCTGATCCTGGACTCTATTGCAAACAACCTTTCTACATCTACTCTACCCAGCTCTTTCAATATTTGGTAGGGTTCAGTGGGAATTTCCCCTCATTCTAATAGATTTTCCCAGAGCCAGAGCCATCAAACACTTCTCACGCGTTAACTTATTCATTCTAAATATCATTCTTGGAAATGCCTTCTCAACCGTCTCCAATTCATAGAAACATAGAAAACCTACAGCACAATACAAAGCTGTGCCAAACATGCCCTTACCGTAGACTTATCCATAGCCCTCTATTTTTCTAAGCTCCATGTACCTATCCAGGAATCTCTTAAAAGCCCCTATCATTTCTGCCTCCACCAATGCCGCTGGTAGTCCATTCCTCTGTACCTACTTCCAAGCACCTTACAACTATGCCATTTCGTGCTAGCCATTTCAGCCCTGGGGAAAAGCCTCTGACCATCCACATGATCAATGCCCCTCATTATTGTGAAGCTTCAGGTCTCTTCCCATCCTCCGTCACTTCAAGGAGAAAGGGCCAAGTTCACTCAACCTATTCTCATGATGCATGCTCCCCAATCCAGGCCATACCTTTGTAAATCTCTTCGGCACTCTTTCTATAGTTTCCACGTCCTTCCTGTAATGAGGTAAACAGAATTGAGCACAGTACTCCAAGTGGGGTCTGACCAGGGTCCTATATAGCTGCAACATTACCTCTTGGCTCTTAAACTCAATCCCACAGTTGATGAAGGCTAATGCACCATATAACTTCTTCACCACAGAGTCAACCTGCGTAGCAGTTTCGAGTGTCCTATGGACTTGGACCCCAAGATCCCTCTGATCCTCCACACTGCCAAGAGTCTTACCATTAATGCTGTATTCTGCCATCATATTTGACCTACCAAAATGAACCACCTCATACTTATCTGGGTTGAACTCTATCTGCCACTTCTCAGCCCAGTTTTGCATTCTATCAATGTCTCATTGTAAACTCTGACAGCTCTCCACACTATCCACAACACATCCAACCTTTGTGTCATCAGCAAATTTACTAACTCATCCCTCCACTTCCTCATCCAGGTCGGTTATAAAAATCACAAAGAGTAGGGGTCCCAGAACTGATCCCTGAGACACACTACTGGTCACCGACCTCCATGTAGAATATGACTCATCTACAATTGCTCTTTGTCTTCTGTAGGCAAGCTAGTTCTAGATCCACAAAGCAATGTGCCCTTGGATCCCATGCCTCCTGATTTTCTCAATAAGCCTTGCATGGGGTACATTATCAAATGGCCTACTGAAATCCATATACTACATCTATTGCTCTTCCTTCATCAATGTGTTTAGTCACATCCTCAAAAAATTTGATCAGGCTTGTAAGGCACAGCCTGACTTTGACAAAGCCATGTTGACTATTCTTAATTATATTATGTCTCTACAAATGTTCATAAATCTTGCCTCTCAGGATCTTCTCCATCAACTTACTAACCAGTGAAGTAAGACTCACTGGCCTATGATTTCCTGGGCTGTCTCTACTCCAGCTCACCTTTCTTAGATATATTGCCCAACACTGCTCTCAATATTCCAAATGTGATCCAACCAATGCATTATAAAGCCTTAGCATTATATCTTGATTTTATATACTAGCCCTCTCAAGATGGATGCAAACATTCCATTTGCCTTCCTTACCACCCAACTCACCCTACAAGTCAAACGTTAGGGAATTATGCACTAGGACTCCCAAGTCCATTTTAACTTTAATTTCTGAATTTGCTCCCCATTTAGTAAACAACGTATACTTTAATTCCTTCTACCAAAGTGCATGAACATGCAGTTCCTTACACTGTATTCCATCTGCCACTTAGTTTTCCTTTCTACTAATCTGCCCATGTCTTCAGCATTACCAGCTCCTTCACCTATCTTTGTATCATTTGCAAACCTCACCATAAAGTCATCAATCTTGTCATCCAGATCATTAATATATAACATGAAAAGTAGCAGCCTCAAGGCATCACCTTGTTCAATACATAAATTTGTGCATTGGCCATTGAGTGGACTCACACTGCTCTGGCTACCCTCCTGCTCAGGGTATATTTATGGAATGTCTTGGGATTCTCCTTTATCTTACCAACTAGATATTTTATGGCACCTTTTCAGCCTCCTAATTTCTTTCTTCTCTCCTTGACACTCTGTATTCCACAAGAGACACCACTGATTCCATTTGTCTGCACTTGCCATATGTTTCCTTTAGTATCCTGTTGAAACCTGCAATGTACTTTGTCACCAAAAGTTCCCTAATCTTGCCATCTTTGTCTTTAATCCTTGTCAGCACATGTTGGTCCTGAACTCATATTAATTCTCTTTAAAAAAAATCCCATTTGTCATCTGTCATTTTAGTACAAGCATTTACTCCTAATCTACTTTCACCATGTCCTCTCCTATGCAAATGCAATCAGCCTTCCCACAATTCAAGACTTTAACTTGAGGACTAGTTTATCCCATTACATAACAACTATCAAACAGACAGATTTATGGTCATTGCTCCTAAATGTTTCCACAACTTGCACAATTCCATTTTCTATGACTTTGTATAGCACCATTTCTAGCAGGAATTAATTGAATAATATTTAATGTGAACCTACTCAGAGTCATTTTAAGTACCTCTTCGGATGCTTGTCAGCTTGATATGGCAAGCACTCTAGCCAAATCTGCACAAAATTGGAGAGAGTTTTGGACACAGCACAGTCCATTAGCAAAGCTAGCCGCCTCTCCCTGGATTCTGTCTCCACATTTTGCTACTTCAGAAAAGTAACTGCAAAAATCAAATACCCTGTCATTCTGGTCATTCTCTCTTCCCTCACTTCTAGAAGCAGAACATGCAAAAGCTTGAAAATATACACAACCAGTTTTTTTTCTGTTCTTGTAAGACTCTTGGTATGAAAAATGAACTTTTCATCTGGTTGTGACCCATGCCTGGCTGCATTGTACTTTAGATCATAAAAACAATAGACATTGGAGTATCTATCCTGCACCTTCGATTCAGAAACACCCAGAAACTCCAGTCATTACTGTGCTGCTGTCATCCTTGTTAGTGTGCCCTTCCAATCAACTTTGGCCAGATCCTTTCTCATGTCCTTTCTCTGTAACTGTACACCACATTCTGAATTCTGTTATTAGCTTTTATTTTGTTCTACCTGATACACTTAGGCATGGAATGATCTGGAAGATGTCTTGCAGAACAAAAGTTTTCATTGCTTCTTGGTGCATATGACAAAAATAAACTACTTACCAGTTTTGGATCAATGTCATGGTTGCTGTCCATTTGCAATCTTTCCTCTGAAATAAGTAGCCCTTCAAATTACTTCATAAAAATGAGAGTGCTTCCATTCATAGTAACTTTGCCACAAGATTGAGGTGGGAAAGTATTCTGCACTAATTTATATTCTTTAATTATCATTGTGGTCCATAAAGCAATTGTTAATGAGGAAAATTATTTTTGTTTACAGCAAAAGTATTTATTACATATTGGCAAAATGATTTATTTTGTTCAAAGTAATGACTAAAGTAAACAACATCAGTGTTTATCCCTTGTATGCAATGTTCTCATGGATCGTAAGTCATTAAGGAGCTAACTGAATGTGTCATGGCATAATTGTTTTAGCTAACTGTCATTAAAGTTTAGGCAACATTACAACAGTAATCGTATAGGCATCAGCGTCTTTCATCCATCCTACTCAGGATATGCCTTATCGCAAAGCAAAATCAACCTTTTCACTATGTCCTCTTTGAAGATCTGTAATCAATTCTTATTACATCACTTTTGAATACTTTTCTATGTATCACCATTGAAAGAACCTTGGGTGATACCAGGGTTATAATGCCAAGAGTTTTAATTATGGCTTTCTTCACAGTGTTCTCTGAGCCTTTGGAGGCTGTTTTCAAATCAATCTCATACCTATTGCTTTTAAGACAATTGCTGTCACTTAAAATGTCATTTCAGTGTCGAATGTAGATCTGAATCCGGCATTTACAGATTAAGTTTTAAATGCTACAGCAATATTAGTTCCATCAGTGACATTCAGTTTGATTGTTTTAATTCAGAGCATCTTGTCCCAGCCACGTAGTAATCATATTGTTCTCATGTCCCTTATCAGTCCGCTGAAAATGTGATTTCAAAATCAATCCAATTACTTTGCCTATTCAGTATCAGTTTCACTGGTTTGAGTTGAAAGTAGTTCACTACAGGAATGTACCTTCTCAATGAGAACATGAAGAATGGAAGCAAGAAGGAAACATAAAACATCCTGAGGGCATCCCTGTTATATATTAATATCACTTACTCCAGGAGACATATCCCATCTGAACCCCAAATCCCTTGATTCCTTCTGTGTATCAAAAATGTGTTTTTTTACTAAACTAAATTACCAAACATCCTTGTGGCACGTTGTTTTGTGACAGCAGCACTCTGCAATACATAAAAAAAACTATATATTACAAACTAAATTAATTAAGTAGTGCAAAAAAAGAAGGGTCATGGCCTGAAACATTGACTATTTATTCCTCTCCATGAATGCTGCATGACCTACTGAGTTCCTCCAGCAATTTGTGAGTGCTTCTCTGATTTTCCAGCATCTGCAGAATCTCTCATGTTTATAATCTGTATTTCCCCATTCAGTTAATTGCATAACAGTGCTGACACTTTACAATAGTTCAACTAAGCTAAAAATGTTTTGTTGCTGATTTTGTTTATACTCAGTATCTCAGGCTTCTTGCTTATGTGTCTAACAATAATCAGCCGGCACTGAAAAATTCCAATTGCCCTGATGCCATTTCTCCATGACTGGTGAAACTTTTCACCGTGTTCATCACTGACAGCACCAAGATTTGCAGGGAAGAAATACAAATGGGAATGCAGAAAATGAATCTTAATCATATGCTATACTTCACGGTTTTGTATGTTTGAAGCATGTTGTTAACCAGCTGCAGGTAGTTTGGTGCTCTGCAGTTACAAAGAACTTTTTCTACAACTTGCCTGAATGTCTTCCATGTGATTTTCTTTGGTTTCACTGAAAGCTGTTTGAATTGCCTATCACTGATGACCTGTTGGATTTGTGGACCAACAAAAATGCCTTCCTTAATCTTGGTATCAGTTATTTTGACTTGAATTATGAATTGAAATATAACTAAAGTAATATTTTTAAATGGTGCATGACATGGAAATTTAATGGTTATTTTCATAACTAGCAGCCCAAAATCCATAAGGTACACTCAAAAGTATTCAAGTTGTCCAGTGTTATCAAAGATCCTCACCATCCTGGCTATGCCTGTCACATGGGGACAAGAGGCTGGACCCAAGTGCAGGACGCAGGCACTGAAGTACTAGGGGCAGGACAGGAATAACTAAAGGATAGAACCAGATGGGGAGACCAGGGTGTGCAAAAGAGACAGGGTGTGCTAGGTAATCCTGGGGTTCAGAGTGAGTTCATGGCTTAGGCTGGGTCTTGGAGTCCATGGCTTAGACTGGGTCTGAATAATAAGTTTACCATCCTGGATGCTGTTTGTGAGGATGACCGACCAGGTGTGAGCCACAGTGGCAGGGCCTCTGGCACTGAGTCTGACCCTGTGATGCAGAAGGATGGGACGGAGAAGAGGAGAGTTGTCGTCATTGGGGACTCTATAGTCAGGGGAGCAGACAGGAGATTTTGTGGACGTGAGAAGGAAGCCCGCATGGTTTGTTGCCTCCCGGGTACCAGGGTTCGGGATGTCTCTGACAGGGTGCATGACATCCTGGTATGAGAGGGAAAGCAACCAGAAGTCATGATACATGTTTGGACCAACGACATAGGTAGGAAGAGGGATGAGGTCCTGAAGTGTGAGTTTCGGGAACTAGGCAGAAGGCTGAAGAACAGGACCTCAAGGGTAGCGTTCTCAGGATTGCTGCCAGTGCTACGTGATAGTGATGGTAAGAATTGGAGAAGATGGCAGTTGAATGCGTGACTGAGGAGTTGGTGTAGGGGGCAGGGTTTTAGATTTTTGGACCAATGGGATCTCTTCTGGGGAAGGTGGGACCTGTACAGATTGGATGGGTTGCACCTGAACTCGAGGGGGAGCAATATCCTTGCTGGTAGGTTTGCTAGCATGGTTCGGGAGGGTTTAAACTAATTTGCAAGGGGGATGGGACCCAGAGTGGTAGAGCAGTGGAAGAAGTGCATGGAGTAAAGCCAGATCTAACAAGTAGCAAGGCTTTGAGGAAAGAGAAGCAGAATAAAGGGTGTAAAGGTAGTAAGATCGAAGGGCTAAAGTGCATGTACTTCAATGCAAGAAGCATCAGGAACAAAGGTGATGAACTGAGAGCTTGGATATATATATGGAATTATGATGTAGTGGCCATTACAGAAACTTGGCTGGCACCAGGGCAGGAATGGATTCTCAATATTCCTGGATTTCAGTGCTTTAAAAGTGATAGAGAGGGGGGAAAGAGGAGGAGGGGCGGCATTACTGGTCAGGGATACTATTACAGCTGCAGAAAGGGTGCGTAATGTAGCAGGATCCTCTTTTGAGTCAGTATGGGTGGAATTCAGGAACAGGAAGGGAGCAGTTACTCTACTGGGGGTATTCTATAGGCCCCCTGGTAGCAGCAGAGATACCGAGGAGCAGATTGGGAGGCAGATTTTGGAAAGGTGCAAAAATAACAGGGTTGTTACATGGATGACTTTAACTTCCCTAATATTGATTGGCTCTTGATTAGTTCCAAGGGTTTAGATGGGGCAGAATTTGTTAAGTGTGTCCAGGATGGATTCCTGTCACAGTATGTTGACAGGCCGACTAGGGGGAATGCCATAATAGATCTAGTATTAGGTAACAAACTGGGTCAGGTCACAGGTCTGTCAGTGGGTGAACATCTAGGGGACAGTAACCACCACTCCCTGGCCTTTAGCATTATTATGGAAAAGGATAGAATCAGAGAGTACAGGAACAGTTTTAATTGGGTAAGGGCAAATTATGAGGCTATAAGGCTAGAACTTGCAGGTGTGAATTGGGATGATGTTTTTGCAGGGAAATGTACTGTGGACATGAGGTCGATGTTTAAGGATCTCTTGCAGGATGTTAGGGATAAATTTGTCCCGGAGAGGAAGATAAAGAATGGTAGGGTGAAGGAGCCATGGGTTACAAGTGAAGTAGAAAATCTAGTCAGGTGGAAGAAGGCAGCATACATGAGGTTTAGGAAGCAAGGATCAGATGTGTCTATTGAGGAATATAGGGTAGCAAGAAAGGAGCTTAAGAAGGGGCTGAGAAGAGCAAGAAGGGGGCATGAGAAGGCCTTGGTGAGTAGCATAAAGGAAAACCCCAAGGCATTCTTCAATTATGTGAAGAGCAAAAGGATGACAGGAGTGAAGATAGGACCGATTAGAGATAAAAGTGGGAAGATGTGCCTGGAGGCTGTCGAAGTGAGCGAGGTCCTCAATGAATACTTTTCTTTGGTATTCACCACTGAGAGGGAACTTGATGACGGTGAGGACAATATGAGTAAGATTGATGTTCTGGAGCATGTTGATATTAAGGGAGAGGAGGTGTTGGAGTTGTTAAAATACATTAGGACGGATAGGTGCCCGGGGCCTGACGGAATATTCCCCGGCTGCTCCACGAGGCAAGCGAAGAGATTGCTGACCCTCTGGCTAGGATTTATATGTCCTCGTTGTCCATGGGAATGGTACCAGAGGATTGGAGGGAGCCGAATGTTCGAATGTTGTCCCCTTGTTCAAAAAAGGAAGTAGGGATAGTTTGGGTAATTATAGACCAGTGAGCCTTATGTCTGTGGTGGGAAAGCTGTTGGAAAAGATTCTTAGAGATAGAATCTATGGGCATTTAGAGAATCATGGTCTGATCAGGGACAGTCAGCATGGCTTTGTGAAGGGCAGATCATGCCTAACAAGCCTGATAGAGTTCTTTGAGGAGGTAACCAGGCATATAGATGAAGTTAGTGCAGTGGATGTGATCTACATGGATTTTAGTAAGGCATTTGACGAGGTTCCACATGGTAGGCTTATTCAGAAAGTCAGAAGGCATGGGATCCAGGGAAGTTTGGCCAGGTGGATTCAGAATTGGTTTGCCTGCAGAAGGCAGAGGGTCGTGGTGGAGGTAGTACATTCAGATTGGAGGGTTGTGACTAGTGGTGTCCCACAAGGATCGTTTCTGGGACCTCTACTTTTTGTGATTTTTATTAACGACCTGGATGTGGGGGTAGAAGGGTGGGTTGGCAAGTTTGCAGATGACACAAAGGTTGGTGATGTTGTAGATAATGTAGAGGATTGTGTAGAGGATTGCAGAGAGACATTGATAGGATGCAGAAGTGGGCTGAGAAGTGGCAGATGGAGTTCAACCCAAAGAAATGTGAGGTGGAACACTTTGGAAGGACAAGCTCCAAGGCAGAGTACAAAGTAAATGGCAGGATATTTGGTAGTGTGGAGGAGCAGAGAGATCTGGGGGTACATGTCCACAGATCCCTGAATGTTGCCGCACAGGTAGATAGAGTAGTTAAGAAAGCTTATGGGGTGTTAGCTTTCACAAGTCGAGGGATAGAGTTTAAGAAATGCAGCTCTATAAAACTCTAGTTAGGCCACACTTGGAGCACTGTTTCCAGTTCTGGTCTCCTCAGTATAGGAAGGATGTGGAAGCATTGGAAAGGGTACAGTGGAGATTTACCAGGATGCTGCCTGGTTTAGAGAGTATGGATTATGATCAGAGATTAAGGGAGCTAGGGCTTTACTCTTTAGAGAGAAGGAGGATGATAGAGGTGTACAAGATATTATGAGGAATAGACAGAGTGGACAGCCAGCACCTCTTCCCCAGGGCACCACTGCTCAGTACAAGAGGACATGGCTTTAAGGTAAGGGGAGGGAAGTTCAAGGGGGATATTAGAGGAAGGTTTTTCACTCAGAGAGTGGCTGGTGTGTGGAATGCACTGCCCGAGTCAGTGGTGGAGGCAGATACACCAGTGAAGTTTAAGAGACTACTAGACAGGTATATGGAGGAATTTAAGGTGGGAGTTTATATGGGAGGCAGGTTTTGAGGGTCAGCACAACATTGTGGGCCAAAGGGCCTGCATTGTGCTGTACTATTCTGTGGTCCGTGGCTAGGCAGGGTCTTGGTGTCCATGGCTGCATACCCCTGGTCAGGGCCACCTCCCAGGCAGGAACACAGAGTCCCAGGCAAGACACAGGATACCTGGACAGGTACCAGGCACAACCCATCAGAAGTGAGGGGTAGGATGGGGACAGAGTCCCCCCACCAGGCAACGGCAGTCCAGCCTGCTACCCAACAGAGGCAAGAGATTAGAAGGGAACTTGGTCCGGGGTAAATCCAAGGCTTACTCATAGAACTTGAAGATGAAGCCATGGGCCCTCCAAGCCCAGACGACCAGAACAAACAGAGCCGATCAAACAAAACACCTTGGAACATGGCAAACCAACTCATACAAGACAAACAGTACAAAACATATTCCGAGCAGGACAACTCCCTCAACTGGGCTCAGTCCCAGAGTCCCTTATATCCACCTGCCAGCTGATAGACAACAGGTGCACCTTCTCAAGCCAAGATGATCCTATTTGGCTTAAGGATGACAGGAGGGACGGCTGCAATACCTGGAGTCTGGAGTCCGCAGACCGGATCAAGACCTAGAATGCGGGCTCCAGACGGGACTGTAACAATGCCATTTTCTTGATGCAGGAGGTCTAGAATTATGAATTAAACTCCAGAAGATTCAACAACAACTACTTCCTTTCAACCATTCGATTCTTGAATCAACCTGCAAAACCTTAAGCTCTACAGGGGGGTAACACAGAGTCTACTTCAATTACTTCTGAAAATGATGCTGCTACAAGTAGGATTTTCATATCACTTGAGCATACAATGCACTTGTGCAGATGATAATAAAATCAGCATTGATTTTAATGGATAACCTGGAGTGGAATCCCCAGAGATCTGCAGCATCAGTGCTCATATAACATCTGAGAATTCTTGGGATCTGGTATCAACATCATGGACTCCTAGAAGCTGTCGTTTATGAAGGTGCATCTCTGTTTTCCTGCAGCCTCAGCGATGGTAATGGAAAAACCTCAGATTCATTCATCAGATGTACATCAAAACAAAGTGAAATGCATCAGTTGTGATAACAACCAACACAACCTAAGAATGTGCAAAGGACAGTCCACAAATGTCACCACACCAATGTATCATGTCCAATATGCTCAACAGAATGACACAGAACAGAGCAAAATGAAAATCAACAAAGCAACAACAGGAAAACAAGGCCCTTTCCTCCCTCTTTCCCACCTACATACACGGACAGCCTCCAGCCTCAAACTCCGGAACAGGGCTCTGGACTTCCAGTCTCCAGTCATTAGGCTCTGGACATCAGAGTTTGACATCCAGACTTCCAATCACTTTCGAGCTTTGATCTTCACTATCGACTGCCCAGACTAACCAATGGTGGAACCTTATACTTCAGGGTTCGAACTGCAGGCTTGCTGATTTGCCAGACTTTGTGCCTCTTGCTCAAACAGACATCCATCCTCAGTTTCACTGACCTGGGAAAGTCCGATATCTACGGATGTCTTTTGTCACACATCCATGTCGCTGGCCTACAAGTGTGGAGGAGAGGCCTAGACCTTTGTCACTTGACCACATCATTGGCTTTTGAACATGAAGCACAGGGCAGAGGCCTAGACCCTGGCCTATCTGCTAACTCCTCCACATTCTAATTCATAAACTTAATCTCACTCTAGCTCCCCACTAGGTCCCAGAACCATCTCTATGAACTTAAAAAAACAACTCAGTCTGAGCCACGACTTTGATAAAGAAGCCAGCCTGATGCCATCTTGACAAGAGCTGTTGATATTTATTGTCATCCACACAAAGCTTTGGCTAATGTTGTGTGTGGTTGACAATGAAAAGACCTCTGCTTGTTTGTGGGACAACTTAAGGACATCTTGTGATGTTCACCCATAGAAATTTATACAATGATTGTTTCATGCCTTAATCCACTGTCCAGGTTGTTAATTGGTGATGCACTCCAATTTCTCATAGCATTACAGGCCAATAGCTAGCTACTCAAACTGAGCTAAGGACCAACCATATTTCTGTGGTTATGGAGTCATTCCTATGGAGGTTCACAATGTAATATGCATTTGTCCAACAATCCAGTAGTTTTATGGTTGTCATTACTAAGGCTAGCTTTCCTTAATAAATGTTATGTGAATTAGATAACTGAAATTAAATACCTTAGCTGCTGTAATGGGATTTGAACTTGTGTATCTGAAATGCTAGCTCACATCTCTAGACTTAACCAGATTGTTATTGTTCTTCCATCCAGTATACTTGTAGTATTACTTTGATTTTGTTTCCAGAAAACCCTTTAGCTCATTTTCATTTCTTGATGCATTTGGTAAAACTTACCTTTCACTGAAAACTGCATGCATTTCCCAAAGTGCTATATCTGAAATACTCTTAGAGCGGGCTACTTGATCTATAGAAGCAGGTAGATTAGGTGCCAGATTATTGTTTCATAACTGTCAGAACAAATATGTTTCTTTGGTGAAGAAACCTCAACCCATTCACTCCAAGCCAGTTCCAAATATACCATTCATTGTCATTTTATTCCTTAGCAATTTATTCTCTCTCACATGTCTAGTCCTTTTAGTTTATTTGATTCACACCTACACTAAGTAGCTTTGAATTGTGATGGTATTTGGTTTGTTGAACACAAAGTTCAAAAGTTAAATGAAGACTTTAAGCCCTATCAGATACAGCCACAAGTACTCTCATTAAAGTGAGATTATACTGTAACTACCCAAACTTCTAAGACTAGTTCACTTCCTTGTTTATTCTCTGCCAATAATCACTTTTTGAGTGGTGGTCCCATCTCCATACCAAGGAAAAGATACTCCCAGCGAACAAAATAATTTAAATCACATTCATTTATCTACAGTTATATATATTTAAATCCAAGCAATATTCTTAAAACATACTTAAACTCATAGAGAATTTCTATCTTAAATATTTTGCATTCTCACAGACAAATTACATCTTGTCATGAATCATTGAATCATTACCTTGAATCCTGAAACATTACAAAACATTTCAAAATGTCTAATCATTTCTAAAACAATTTAGAAATCACAAAACATCAATCACAAAGCATGAAGCATTAAGGACTTCTTAAACTCAAAGGATTCCTGAAACAAAACATTTCTTAAACATGAAGGACTAAGCATTCAGCATTTCCAAAGCACTGGTACAATTCCTATCAAGTAGAAAAACATATAAAGATGCAGAGAAATGAATTGTCTGACACAGACACCAAAGCCGGAGGAATGGGTTGTTCACCCCTTGTTTCGTTCATGGCTTCTTGATGTTCTTTACCCCATTTCTACTAAGCCTCTCTACATTTATACCCTTTTTCAGCTTCTTGGATGATTTCACATTCTAATGATATTTCCTCAGATATCCTTTTAACTCAAACAGTCTAAAAGCATTTTCAGCGACATACAGTAGATTTCAGCTTAATGTAGACAGTTCAAAATTAATCAGAATCAGAATTCAGTAAAAACGAACTTCTTTGATCACATAAACATTTCAACTCTAAACACACTAGTTATTGATGTGCTAATCCATCTGTTTTGCAAGCTCTCTTGAACTAAGCATCTTACGAGTCAGCATGTCTGTTTGAAACAACCCAAATAAAACAACTCATTGTCCTATACTACATCTTGACATGAAAAAAAGAAGGTGCAGGAACTCTTTACTGGCACAGTCTTCAAAGTGCAGAGCTTGTTTGTACAGCTGTCTTTTCAAATTCAAGCTGATTGCTACTTTCTATTTACATTAAAAGAACTGAAGGCAGCTTCCATTTAAGACCAGAAATTAAACAAACTGTAAGTTGTAAGTTTAGTTACATCCGGTTTTGATTTTACAAATGGCATCTGTGTTTAGAAAGCAAGGTCAGTAAAAAAAAATCCCAAGAAGTGAATATCTATCACATACTATCACTGACATATGTTGTGAAATTTGTTGTTTCATCAAGTTGGATAAATCACCAGGACCGGATGAGATGTATCTCAGGCTACTGTGGGAGGCAAGAGAGGAGATTGCTGAGCCTCTGGCGATAATCTTTGAATCATCAATGGGAACGGAAGAGGTTCCAGAGGATTAGAGGGTTGTGGATGTTGTTCCTTTGTTCAAGAAAAGGAGTAGAGATAGCCCAGGAAATTATAGATCAGTGAGTGTTATTTGAGTGGTTGGTAAGTTGATGGAGAAGATCCTGACAGGCAGGATTTATGAACATTTAGAGACGTATAATAAGATTAAAAATAGTCAGCATGGCTCTTTGTCAAAGGCAGGTCATGCCTTATGAGCCTGATGGAATTTCTTGAGGATGTGACTAAACACATTGATGAAGGAAGAGCAGTAGATGTAGTGTATATGGATTTCAGCAAGGCATTTGATAGGGTACCCCATGCAAGGCTTATTGAGAAAGTAATGAGCCATGTGATTCAAGGGGCCATTGCTTTGTGGATCCAGAATTGCCTTGCCCATAGAAGGCAAGGAGTGGTTGTAGACGGGTCATATACTGCATGGAGGTTGGTGACCAATGCTGTGCCTCAGGGATCTGTTCTGGGAACCTTACTCCTCATGATTTTTATAAATGACTCAGATTAGTAAGTGGAGGGATAGGTTAGTAAGTTTGCTGATGACACAAACTTTGAGGTGTTGTGGATAGTGTGGAGGGCTGTCAGAGGCTACAGGTGGACATTGATAGGATGCAAAACTGGGCTGAGAAGTGGCAGATGGAGTTCAACCCAGATAAGTGTGAAGTGGTTCATTTTGGTAGGTCAAATATGCTGGAAGAATATAGTATCAATGGTAAGACTCTTAGCAGTGTGGAAGATCAGAGGGATCCTGGGGTCCGTGTCCATAGGACGCTCAAAGCAGCTGCACAGGTTGATGCTGTGGCTAAGCCAGCATACAGTGTATTGGCCTTCATTAATCGTGGAATAGAATTTAGGAGCTGAGAGGTAATGTTGCAGCTATACAGGACCCTGGTCAGACCTCACTGGGAGTACTGTGCTCAGTTCTGGTCACCTCACTATAGGAAGGATGTGGAAGCTATAGAAAGGGTGCAGAGGAGATTTACAAGGATGTTGCCTATATTGGGGAGCATGCCTTATGAAAACAGGTTGAGTGAACTTGGTATTTTCTCCTTGGAGCGACAGGGGATGAGAGGTGACCCAATAGAGGTGTATAAGATGATGAGAGGCATTGATTGTGTAGATAGTCAGAGGCTTTTTCCCAGGGCTGAAATAGCTGCCCCAAGAGGGCACAGGTTTAATGTGCTTGGAAGTAGGTACAGAGGAGATGTCAGGAGTAAGTTCTTTTCTCAGACTGTGGTGAGTGCATGGAGTGGGCTGCCAGCAACGGTGGTGGAGGCGGATACAATAGGGTCTTTTAAGAGACTTCTGGATAGGTACATGGAGCTTAGAAGAATAGAGGGCTATGGGGAAGTCTAGTAATTTCTAAGGTAGGGACATGTTCGGCACAACATTGTGGACAGAAGGGCCTGTATTATGCTGTAAGTTTTCTATGTTTTCTATGTTTTGCAACATTAGTACACTGGAATACATAAACTGTATAAATTAATTAAATGAGTACTGCAAAAGCAGAGCAAAAATATAGTCAGATGGTGTTCAGTGACAATTCAGAAATCTGATTGTGGAGGGGCAGAAGCTGTTCCTAAAACATTGAGCATGTGTCTTCAGGCTCCTGTACATCCTCCCTGATGGTATCAATGAGAAGAGGGCATGTCCTGGGTGATGGGGAGTCCTTAATGATGGATACACCCTCTATGAGGCATTCCCTTTTGCAGATGTCTTTGATTCTGGGGAGGCTGGTGCCCACTGAAGGAGCTGGCTGAGTTTGCAACTTTCGGCATCATTTTCCATACTTGTGTATTCATCCCTCCATATCAGATAATAATGCATCCAGTTAGAATATTCTCCATGGTACATCTGTAGAAATTTTCTAGTCTTTGGTGACATTCCAAATCTCAGTTTGTTTATGTACCATCATCCGGGAATAGTATAACTTGTACTGAAACCAGTTAGAATGCTCTCCATGGTACATCTTTAGAAATTTTCAAGAGTCTTTTGTGTTATACCAAGTCTCCTCAAACTCCTGACAAAATATAGCTGCTTCATGCCTTTGGGATTGCATCAATATTTTGGGCCTAGGATAGTTCCTCAGAGACGTTGACACCCAGGAACTTAAAACTGCTCTCTCTTTCCACTTCTGATCGCTTGATGAGGACCGGCATGTGTTTCCTTGTCTACCCTTTCCAGAAATCCACAGCCAACTCTTTTGTTTTACTGATGTTGATTGCAAGGTTGTTACGACACCAATCAACTAACTGACCTATCTCATTCCTGTACATCTCCTCTTTAGCATCAGAAATTCTGCCAACAATAGTTGTATCATCAGCAAATTTATTAATGGTGTTTGATCTGTGCCCAGAGATGTGTGTAGACAGAGGAGTGCAGAGGGCTAATCACACATTCTTGAGGTGCATCAGTTTTGCTTTTGAGGAGGGAGTGTTATTTCCAATTGCACTGAGTGTGGTCTCTCGATAAAGAAGTCAAGAACTCATTTGTAGAATTAGGTACAGAGGTCCAGGTTCTTGATTAGGCAGGAGTTGATTCTGGCTATGACCAGCCTCTTCATCACAGTAGATGTGAGTGCAACTGGGCAATAGTTATTGCAACAATTCACCTTGCTCTTCTCGGGTACTAGTATGATTGTGGCCTTTTGAAGCAGGTGGGAATCTTCAAATATAGCAGTGAGAGATTACAGATATCCTTAAACACTCCCATCATTGGATTGGCACAGGTTTTCAATTAACAGGTATACCATCAGGGCCTGACACCCTGTGAGGTTTCACCCTCTAGAATGATGTTCTGACATTGGCCTCCAAGACAAATCACAAGGTTACTAGATGCTGCAGGGATTCACACAGGCCTAGTTTTATTCTCCATTTCAAAGTGTGCTTTCTGTCTCTCCCTCACTATCTTTCTCGCTCTCCCTCAAACACACAACATATACACATCAACTTCATCTAATTCTCCTACCATTTTCTCACATTTTGGTAAATCTCGCAGAATTCTTTTATGAAGCAGCTAGTTGGATAGAGATACTGTGAAAATCATAAGGGTATTGGTAGGGTGGATTCTCTGGTAAAATCCTAGTAAATCAGGAAATTGGTAAAAGAAATTGGTGTAAAACAAGAAAACATTATTTGTTGTTACTCAGTTTAAACAAGTAGTTTACCTTAGGGTGCTATGCATGCTGCATTTTATATTCTCAAACCTGACCACTGACTAGCAGAAACTAGTTCAATCCAGCAAATGACATGATATATATTAAAAGAGAAAGTCAGGACACATGACATAGGTAATTCAATTTAAATACTTGAAATAAAAATAGCTTTAAAAAAAGGAAATTAAAAAAATAATGTTTACATATCCTCATCAGACAGAAACAGATGGACTTAGAGCAAAAGAAAAAAATCAATGTACAGTTTTGATAAGCATAAGTCAGAAGTGCCAAAAGCAACAAAACATTATTGGCATTGGGTAAGAGAATGAAATAGGTGTAACAAGTTCATACAAATCACTTGTTGACTGATATTCAAGAGCATTTTGGTTGCAACACTTTTGCTACAAACCTCAACAGTAGTAATCGATGAATGAGTACTTCAAGGCATTGGATAAGCAATGTCTAATCTACAGAGAGCTAAACTAAACATAGGGGTAATCTGGCACAAATGGGAATCAAATACAGAGATTATTTTGATCCAGGTCTGGGTCAGGAGTGTTGCAGGAACGCAAGCTCAGCCTTGAAACTGAAACTTTGTGGTTGAAATATTTGTTACGTGAAGTGTCTCTGAAAGCAGAAAGACTTGCAACAGAGATTCATCAGCATAATGAAACAATACTTCTTCAATACATTATAGGGTATAGAATAAAATTAATTTACAAATTTGTTCTTTTAATATAATAAGGGCTTCTAACTTTGCCGTCTCACAAGTTGTGAGATTAAACCCCTCATTGCTTGTTGAACAAAAGAAAGATATTTGATTGTACTTTGCATTTCTTATGCATTTTATGAAACAAACTTTTGTTACCTCCAGCTTTATCATAGTTCTGGTAAAAGGCCATTTCCCTGACCCATTTCCCTGTCTGTTTCTATCTCCACTGGCACAGCTTTACAATTCCAGAACTTTTTTTTTGTTTTATTTCAGTTCCCACCATCTGTGGTGTTTTGTCTTTGGATGAAAAATAGTTATTTGGAGAGGCTTAGCTGTTCTAACTCTTCCCACTGGAACAGAGATTTATCAGCAACTTAATAGAAGACTTTGAAGATGATAGATCTGGGCAGAATGGAAAGGGAGAGGCGATATCTTCTGTTAGAGATTAGTGATAAGGGGGTAATAAATTTTCAACTATCCGCTTCCTGGGAGAAAGAGAGCCTGGTTAGAAGAAATTTCTCTACACAGATGGGTTTTACAGGTTTGCTGAATATCGTTGTCAAAGCTCACACTATTGTATCTTTTAAAAGAAATATGATCAGCCCTTGAAACTCAGAGTTTAGGAAGACCACAAGGGTGTATTGCTCTGGTAAAGAAATAACACAAATGCTATGAGCCAGATTGCCTTTTTCTGTGTAGCAAGCTTTAATGGTTCTAAGAACATATTGAAAATGTTCAGAACTTTGACTCTGATTTTCAAATCCAATGATAAAAGTGCAATCCAGTAATGTCAAAGCTCTTACAACTTTGGAAGGGTTCAGTAAGTGGATAGAGGTATGAGTATCTATATCCACCTGCAAAATAATAGATGACTACACACAGAGCACAAACTCACTTTACTCCCAAACAATTGGGCCCTTAAGGTGACCTGGCACATCCTGTTGGTGTTTACAGCTTCTGTCTGTCCTAATTTAATATCTACAGTTTTATTATACTCAAAGGATTATGGATTGAATGGCTTTTTGAAAGGAAGTCTGGTATAAATAGCAGAAGAGTTGATTATTATTTCCAGCAAACCTCGAGGCCATAAGATTTAAACTTCTTTGGAGTGTCTTAAATAATAAGATCTTTTGTACTGGGATTTTAACTATTGAATCCATTCTATCACTGATAGAAAATGATCATTTTGTATTGTGTGGCTCTTCTCATTTTCTGTTTGTTTTTTATCAGTTCTCTTACTACATTTCCAAGTATGAAAATTGGCCATAAAATAAACAAAATAATTCTTCTCATTGAACAAACATTACCTTATAAAGGACTTAGGCTGAGAAAACTACATCCAAGTTATCAGGTTAATAACTATTACAGGAAAGAAATGTTATGTTTGCTGAGATCCAATCACCTTTTCAGAATTTTGCCAATATATGAAATACATGCATTAGAATCAATAAGGTTTTGAAATGCATTCAGTGTTGTGGGAATGGTAGGATGATGCCAAAGTATTATTTTCAAGAATAAATCATGTGCATTGAATCTGGATCAATTAATGTGCTGGGTGAAAAAGAGTTTCAATAATTCCAAGGTCTGTTGCAGCAGTATATCTAGAAAAAGATACACTCAGTGGCCAATTTATTAGGTACAGAAGTGGAACCTGTTGTTATCTTCTGCTGCTTTAGGCCCCGTCCACTTCAAGATTTGAAATGTTGTGCATTCGGAGATGCTCTTCTGCACACCACTGTTGTAATGTGTGGTTATTTGAGTTAGTGTCATCTTACTGTCAGCTTGAAACAGTCTGGCCATTCTCCACGGACCTCTCTCATCAACAAAATGCTTTCACCAACAGAACTGCTGCTCACCAGATGATTTTTTTTTTTGTTTTTCACACCATTATCTGTAAAGTCTGGAGACTGTTGTGGTTGAAAATCGCAGGAGATCAGCAGATTCTGAGATACGCAAACCACTCCATCTGGCGTCAAAAATCAGTCCACGGTCGCAAGTCACTTAGATCGCATTCCTATTCCATTCTGATGTTTGATCTGAACAACTGAAACTCTTGACCATGTCTGCATACATTTATGCATTGTGTTGCTGCCACATGAGCAGCTGATTAAATATTTGTGGTACAAGCAGGTGTACAGGTGTATCACGTAAAAAGGCCACTGAGTGTATATAATTAATAAATTGCAAATAAAAATACTGCATATAGAGTCATAAAGTAATATGGCATGGAACCAAGCCCTTCAGATCTAAGCTGGCCAAGATACCCAAACCAATTTGGTGCATTTGCCTATATTTAACCCATAATCTAAAACTTACCTATCCTTATAACTGTACAAGTGGGTTTTAAATATAGTTTTTATATCTGCCTCAAACACCTCCTCTCTGGCAGTTCATTCCATTTATGTCCTACAATTGTGTTAAAAATATAGTTGTCCTTGAACTTCCTATTAAATCTTTTCCCTTTCACCTTAAATCCATGTCCTCTAGTTCTTGAACAGACTGAGTGCATTCACCCTCTCCATGCCCCTCATAATTTTATACACTTCAGTAAGATCACTTCTCAGTCAGCTATGCTCCAAGAAAAGAAGTTCTAGCCTGTCAAACCTTACCCTTTAACTCAGTATTTCTTATCCTGGCAACATCCTTTCTACATTCTTTCTAATTTGGAAAAATCTTTCCTGTAATGGGCTGACAATAAATGAAGAAATGCTCCAAGAATGACCTTACTAACGTCTTGTACACGGTACCACGACCTCCTGACTAATGAAGGACATTTTGTCAAAAGCCTTCCAAACTGTAGAAGCTGGAAATCTAAGCTAAAAACAGTGCATTCTGCAAATCGCTCCACATATCAAGCAGCATCTGTGTGAAGCTAACACATTAGGTTAAGTAGACATCTTCCATGAGAACTGGGAGGAATAATGATCAAAAGAAGTCATTTTAACTTGTTTAAAATTTCACCAAAATTTGGTGGGATGTGTTATGTTTTGCAATTCCAGAATCTAATTGGAAGAAAAACACAAGAGCCTGGAATGCATGTCTACTTATTTTCTCTTTTAATGAAGTGTTCACATACAGCGCGGTGGCATAGTGAGGTATGCCATTCACCTACTTCTTACGTATAACTCATTATGAATTATGTAAACAAACAAAAACTTCAGCTCTCAGCTTCGATGGCACAACTCTCTATCCCCACATAAGGCACCCCCGTCAAGGGCGAGTTTATCCTGGTGCTGCCAAAAATGGGGGAGCCAGAATTTCTGCCACATATTCTAATCATTTTGGGTTGCCATGTAGGCTTAAGGCACTGTGGATTTTTTCTGGTTTCCCTTTGGATCATCTGTGTCATTATAGGGAGACTATTGATTTGTATGGGGGAATATGCCAAGAGGACTGTACTCTTTTCAGGTATTTTCCTTTCTAAGGATAAATGGGACAATCCAACAGCATTTCTATGATGAGTTGTCCTCTTGAATTTGATCTAGTACTTTTGTCCTCCAAGATTCATAGCCAATCTCTGCAATCGTGCTTATGCTGTTCATGAAGCACCCTTCTGAAAATGGACACTAACGGCTGATTATCAGTAATGAGGGTAAACACTCACCGATAAAAGTACTGATTAAAATGTTTTACATTCCAAACTAAAATCAATGCCTCTGTTAATCTGTGCATAAACTTTCTCTGCAGCAGTAAGGGAATGTGTTGCATAGGCATTCGCTTCCGTCACTGCTAGCATGAGGCACTGCTGCACCTACGCCATCAGGCGAGGAATTACAGGCAAGCTTCTTTGAATGATATGGGATTAAGGTGTCTGCCCTCACCATTTTCTGTGTCTTTTGGAAAGTCACCTTCCACATCATTGTCCATTACCATTTCTTCCCATTCTGCAGAAATGAGTTCAAGGGGTGGAGCACAGTATCCAGGTTTGGTAGAAACCTGCTACTGTATAGTAATTGACAAATTCTAAAAAAGGACCACAATTGTGATACAAAGTCTTCCTATAGATGCTGCCTTGCCTGCTGCATTTCACCAGCATTTTGTGTGTGTTGCTTGAATTTCCAGTATCTGCAGATTTCCTCGTGTTTGTGATATGTCCTTTGGTTTTAGAGCATTCAAAGCTGCTTGAATTTTCTCGGTACACTTGTGTAATCTATGTGCATCAATGGTATTACTACAGTAAGTAATGCTTGGTTTATAGAATTTATACTTGTTCCATTAGGCTCTGAGCCCATAACCTTCTAATCTTTTTAACACTGTCTTGAGATTTTGGAATCCAATCACAAACAAGAGAAAATCTGCATATGCTGGAAATCCAAATCAACACACACGAGATGCTGGAGGAACTCAGTAGGCCAGGCTACATCTGTGGAAAAGAGTACAATTGATTTTTCAGGCCATGACCCTTCGGCAGGAATGGCAAACCCTCCTGCCGAAGGGTTTTGGCCTGAAATGTCAACTGTACTCTTTTCCATAGATGCTACCTGGCTTGCTGAGTTCCTCCAGCATTTTGTGTGCTTTGTTAAGGTTTTGGAGATGTTCCTTGTCATCCTCACTGATAACAATGATGTCATCTAGATAACACTGAGTGCCTGGTCACCATGCAGCACTTGGTCAAGAGCTTTCTGCCAGAATGCAGGTGCAAATGCTACTACAAAAATATGCCTGCTATAGCAACAAAGCTCAATGTGAGTGTTTATGGTGAGAAACATTTTGAACACTTCTTCCATCTTCATTCTCAGCTAAATCCACTTTGCTGAAATGTTTCACTCCAGAAAGGATTGCAAAGATATCTTCTATCCTGGGCAGAAGGTATTGATCCATTTTTATTGGTGGGTTGATGGTGACCTTAAGGTGATCACAGATCCCTACAGACCCATTCTTCTTGGCTACTGTAACCACTGGCATTGCTCATTGTCTCCACTCAATCTGTGAAAGAATTTCTTCAGTCTTCAAGTGATCTAGCTTAATGGCTACTTCATGGACAGCATAAGGAGCTGGGTGGGCTTTGTAAAACATGGGTGTGGCATTTTAATTTAACAATATTTCACCCTTGATATGTATGAATTTTCCAAATCCATCCTTGAACACTGCTGTGGCCTCATCCAGTACCTTTCCTAATGCACGCTCAGGTGATCCTATTGTAAGGGATTGATTTCCAATTCAGTTGGAGTTGTCTCAGCCCATCACAGCCCCACAATGCTGGCCCTCCTGTATTATCATGTACAAGCCCAATATGGCTTGTTGGTTGTTGCATTTCACTGTTACATACGTTATTCCTACAAGAATTATCTTTTCTCCAGTACAAGTTCTCAGTTGGATATCTGCATTTTTCCACTGCATCTTTGAAATGTCAGATTCATTTTGTAGAATGATTGAACAGCTGAGCCAGTGTATAATTCTATTTTAATTAATTTGCCATTCACTTCTGGAGTAAGCTATATTGCCTTTTACTAATTTTCACGTTATAAATCTCAAGACTTCCCTGTCCTTTGTCATTCTCATCATGATCCAATTTTTCATCAACAGAATGCAGATTAGTGATATTTTTTTGGAATGGCAACTTGACTTTTAATCGTTTTACCTTCCTTCTGCAGTCAATTTATTTTTGTCTGCCCAACCTGCTCTTTGAATACGTCCTGCTTTGTTGCATTTTCTGCCACCACAGTTATACAATTTGTTTGGCCAGACCTGTTTCTACTTAGATGTTGCAATTTTTTTTGCGCTCACTTTCAATCCTGACTGCAACTATCTCTGTCTGTTGTTTCTATTGATACAGCAATTTCAATTGCTGTTTTAAATGTAAGTTGTTCTTCATTTAGGTGCTGTTTTTGAATGCTAACTTGTAAAATTCCACAAACTGAACAATCTCTCATCACTGAACTGAAAATGCTGAGAAAATTTCTGCAATTCAGCCACATAAGCTGAAATAGGCTCCCCTATCTTTTGATTCAACTTATAAAAACTAAGCATTCTGCAACCAACACTGCTTTTTTTTGTTCTATATGTTCATGATAGCAACAAAGCTCATTTAAGCTGGTTTGGTTGGAGTCATTGTATTTCTAAACAAACTGTATGTTTTCCATATACTGCACTCAGTAACATTGACACTCACTTTTAATTCGCAATTTCATTTGTTTCAAAATACTGCTCAATTCATTCAGTATAGATTTATCTATTATTATCATCCTGTACTCAATTTTCCTGAACCCGTGAATTTGTCTGTTTACTGCTTTTTTTTTAACTTGACCATCTCTTTCTCCCTTTCAAAGGAACACTCCGCCATATATTTTTTTTCGGTTTAAATGTCACTCTCCACTTCTGAAGAAAACGTGTTGTGCTTCAACAGGTATGTTGATATTCTGGATTTATTTTTAAAACTGCCTCATTGTCACTATTATTTTTTTGTAACTCCAGAACTAATTGAAAGAGAAGAACGGGAGCCCAGAATGAATGTCTACTTGGTTTCTCTTTTAGTGAGGCACACAATTATGACATCATAGCAAAATGATATATGCCATTCACGTACTTCTTACATATAACCTATGATAAATTTTGTAAACAAAGAATGCTTAATCACTATATATTTACAATGTTACTCAATTATAACTGAAATATTAAATGCACTACAGGATGGTAGTAAATGACAATGTTTGTGATAGAGTGAGTCAAACAGATTTAGGGAGATTTTGGTTAATATGTCTGTGTGATAAGTTGCAAATAACAAGGCTGCAAATTGTATAAAAAGAAGAAAGTAAACTTGAGCCACAATCAGACATGGTTGACTTCAAAGTCAAAGTCAAATGTATTGCTAGATGCAGAGGAATGTGAATGGACAGGTGCAATGAAAACCTGCAGTAGAATCACAGTCAAATAGCATCAGAGGCACAACTTTCATAAGGAAAACATAACTTGAGCATCTATTGTGCAATATTATACATGGAAGCATACAATTAGAACAAATGATAGAAATCCTTAGTGCAAATTTCTCAATGTGCTCATAGTGGTGTTGTACTGAGGTAGTGATTCGGGATGTGCAGGATGGTTCATGAGTTGAATGATTTGAAGGGTAATAATTGTTCCTGAACTGCTGGTGTTGGACTTTAGTCTTCTGTTCCAACTGCCTGATGGTAGCTGTGAGAAAATAGACAGTCTGGACAGTTGGGAATCTTTGATGATGGATGTTGCCTTCTTCAGGCTGTGTCTCCTGGAGATGTTACTGATGGGCAGGGGATGTGCTGGTGACATATTGTGCTGAGTCCTCTGCTCTCTGCAGCTTCCAGCAGAAATGGCCAGTTTTGATATGTATCGGCAATTCTAATACACACCATTTTGGATATACAGTACTGTGCAAATATCTTAGGCACATATACACTGCTAGGGTGTCGAGGACTTTGGCACAGTGCTGTAGTTTTTTTATGTATTTCACTGTACTGCTGCTACAACAAAAAAGCCAATGTGACTGATGGTAAGCCTGATTCTTATATGGGTCTCTGTTGTGCACAGAGAATAAGAAGGGGTCAGAGAAAGGGAAATCATAGTTAGGAAAATGGGAATGGAGAGAGTAGGGAGCGGGAGGCACGAGAGAAACATTCTGTAATGATCAATTAACTTAGTGTTGGAAGTCAAATTACCTTGCCTGGTATTTCAGGGCTGAGCATGCCTGGAATCGATCCTGGATCTCATTCTCTGTCACCTGTCCCACACTCCTCCATGACAAGCTTTCCTCACCATTTCCAACATCCTTTGAGTTTAGTAGTCTACACTGAATCCTGATGGAAGGTGAGGTGCTGATCTTTAAACTTAAACGTTTGATATAGCAGGAGTCTGCAAAGAGGTAGGTCAGGATAGGGGTAGGATGGAGAGTAAAGGGAAAGGAAATAGAAGCTCAGTGTTACTTCTGCAGACTGGACGCAAGTTCCTCTGCAAAAATGATCATCCAATCTGTGTTTGGTTTCTCCAAAGCCATAACACAAACAAAGAAGTTTAATCACCTCTACCCCATTAACCCACTGAACCCAGCCGCTTACTCTCAAAGATATTCCTTATCCATTTCTCCCACAACCTTCTCTACAGATTAAAACCATATTCTTTCCTACCTTGGATGAAGGACATTTATAATACATGATAATGTTAACTCTGGAGTGTTCACAGCATTTTTTTGAACACTGTGACATATGTAATTAATTGCTGATTTAAAAAAAAATCCCAAATATCATGTTTCATAGAGTAGAAGGGAGCTCTTAAAAGATGTGGAGAAATATCTGGAGTACAATGAAGGACATTTTACTTGAATACATGTATGTTACAGATCATTATTTGGCCAGAACTGACAATGGTGAGATACTGGTATAACGTGATTCTTCAAACCTCTGCTGGAATGATCCAAACAATCAGAAGATCTGGTCAAAATTTGGCTGCACCATTCATGGTGAAGCCTCTTACAGTCATAGATCTTCTCATGCCATAATACTATAGCAGTAGAGAAGAGTATGGATCAGAACATGGTCCATATATAAACATGCTCAATACACTTCAACAGCTGATTAAGCATTTTTCTTGATGGAGTCAACTGTGAAGCTTCTGAATCCTCCTCTTTTTCAGGATTATTAAACAATCATTGATAAGCGAAACCAATATAAACATTTTTAAAAAACTCAAGTTTAAAAGCAGAAACAAAATTTATAGATACCACCTCTGTTGTTAGAGGAATCACAGTTGGTGATGAGTCAGCTCACTGGAGCAAGATGCTAAAGAGCATGTTGCTGACTTCAGGAAGGGTAACATAGAAACATAGAAACATAGAAAATAGGTGCAGGAGTAAGCCATTCGGCCCTTTGAGCCTGCACCGCCATTCAGTATGATCATGGTTGATCATCCAACTCAGAACCCTGTACCTGCTTTCTCTCCATACCCCCTGATCCCTTTAGCCACAAGGGCCATATCTAACTTCCTCTTAAATATAGCCAATGAACTGGCCTCAACTGTTTCCTGTGCAGAGAATTCCACAGATTCACCACTCTCTGTGTGAAGAAGTTTTTCCTCATCTCGGTCCTAAAAGGCTTCCCCTTTATCCTTAAACTGTGACCCTTCATTCTGGACTTCCCCAACATTGGAAACAATCTTTCTGCATCTAGCCTGTCCAATCCCTTTTATAATTTTATACTTTTCAATAAGATTCCCCCTCAATCTTCTAAATTCCAGTGAGTATAAGCCTAGTCAATCCAATCTTTCTTCATATGAAAGTCCTGCCATCCCAGGAGTCAATCTGGTGAACCTTCTCTGCACTCCCTCTATGGCAAGAATGTCTTTCCTCAGATTAGGGGACCAAAACTGCACACAATATTCTAGGTGCGGTCTCACCAAGGCCTTGTACAACTGCAGTAGAACCTCCCTGCTCCTGTACTCAAATCCTTTTGCTATGAATGCCAACATACCATTTGCCTTTTTCACATTTATCCACATTAAATTGCATCTGCCATGAATTTGCCCACTCACCTAACCTATCCAAGTCACCCTGCATCCTCTTAGCATCCTCCTCACAGCTAACACTGCTGCCCAGCTTTGTGTCATCCGCAAACTTGGAGCTGCTGCATTTAATTCCCTCGTCTAAATCATTAATATATATTGTAAACGACTGGGGTCCTGGCACTGAGCCTTGCAGTACCCCACTAGTCACTGCCTGCCATTCTGAAAAGGTCCCGTTTACTCCCACTCTTTGCTTCCTGTCTGCCAACCAATTCTCTCTCCATATCAATACCATACCCGCAATACCATGTGCTTTAAGTTTGCACACTAATCTCCTGTGTGGGACCTTGTCAAAAGCCTTATGAAAATCTAAAAATACCACATCCACTGGCTCTCTACTCTCCACTCTACTAGTTACATCTTCAAAAAATTCTATAAGATTCATCAGACATGATTTTCCTTTCACAAATCCATGCTGACTTTGTCCAATGATTTCACCTCTTTCCAAATGTGCTGTTATCACATCTTTGATAACTGACTCTAGCATTTTCCCCACCACCGAAGTCAGACTAACGTTCTATAGTTCCCCAGTTTCTCTCTCCCTCCTTTTTTTACATTAGCCACCCTCCAATCCTCAGGAACTAATCCAGAGTCTAAGGAGTTTTGAAAAACTATCTCTAATGTATCCATTATTTCTTGGGCTACTTCCTTAAGCACTCTGGGATGCAGACCATCTAGCTCTGGTGATTTATCTGCCTTTAATCCCTTCAATTTACCTAACACCACTTCCCTACTAACAAGTATTTCCCTCAGTTTCTCCATCTCACTAGACCCTCAGTCCCATACTATTTCCGGAAGATTATTTATGTCCTCCTTAGTGAAGACAGAACCAAAGTAGTTATTCAATTGGTCTGCCATGTCTTTGTTCCCTATGATCAATTCATCTGTTTCTGACTGTAAAGGACCTACATTTGTCTTGACCAATCTTTTTCTTTTCACGTATCTATAAAAGCTTTTAGAGACAGTTTTTATGTTCCCTGCCAGCTTTCTCTCATAATCTTTTTTCCCTTTCCTAATTAAGCCCTTTGTCCCCCTCTGCTGGTCTCTGAATTTCTCCCAGTCCTCAGGTGTGCCACTTCTTTTTGCTAATTTATATATTTCTTCTTTGGACTTGATACTATCCCTAATTTCCCTTGTCAGCCACAGGTGCACTACCTTCCCTGGTTTATTCTTTTGCCAAACTGGGATGAACAATTGTTGTAGTTCATCCATGTGATCTTTAATTGCTTGCCGTCAACCCTTTAAGTATCATTTGCCAGTCTATCTTAGCTAATTCACGTCTCATACCTTCAAAGTTACCCTTCTTTAAGTTCAGAACCTTTGTTTCTGAATTAACTATGTCACTCTCCATCTTAATGAAGAATTCCACCATATTATGGTCACTCTTACCCATAGCACGACAAGATTGCTAACTAACCCTTCCTCATTGCTCAATACCCAATCTAGAATGGCCTGCTCTCTAGTTGGTTCCTCGACATGTTGGTTCAGAAAACCATCCCACATACATTCCAAGAAATCCTCTTCCTCAGCACCCTTACCAATTTGGTTCACCCAATCTATATGCAGATTGAAGTCACCCATTTAACTACTTTTAACTACATTATAACTATAATTAATACTATAGGGTAGACAGGGTGTGAAAGGGGAAGGGAATCCAGGAAAATACAAAAGGTTCAGGAATGGAAAGACATCACACACGCCAAAAGGCAATTCCAGACCAGACGTGAATCACAGAAGGATGCTCGACAACTGTGGCAGGACTTGAATGCCATCGTCTTCTACACAGTAAAACCAAGCAACATAAATGACAACAATGTTTAGCCGCCTGATGAGCTCCATGTCTTTCATGCTCAATTTGACCAACAGAACATGGAAGCATCTTCATGAACCTCCGTAGTCCTCGACAACCCTATGATTTCAGTCTTTGAGGCAAGCAAGAGAGCATCCTTTAGCAGGATGAACTCACAGAAAGCATCTGGGCCAGATATTATGTCCTGACTGAGTACTGAATACCTGTGCCAATCAACTGACTGGAGTGTTTACTGATATCTCCAATTGCTCATTTTGGCAGTACTGACCAGCATCAAGCTTGGTTAACGCTTGTCTACCATCACAAAAGGTCAACAGCAAATGCCATTTCATTGGCTCTTCACTAAACTATGGATGATCTGGACAATGAGATGTATACATTCAACATAATCATCCTATCGAAACTAATCACTAAGCTCCAAGACCTTGGCCTCGATACCTGCAAGTGCAACTGGATCCTCGATTTCCTCAAATGCAGAACACAGTCAGTATGGACTGGCAACATCTCCTCCACAATTACCATCTGCTCAAGTCTACCACAAAGCTACATGCTTAGCTCCCTACTTGATTTATACATATGACTGGGTGACTAACTCCAATGTTAAATTTAAGTTTGCTGTTACACCACTGTTGTTGGCCATATCAAAGGTGGTGATGAATCAGTATACAGAAGAGAGATTATAAAACTGTTTGAATGACGCCACATCATTCAACCAGAGTGTCAGTAATTCTAAATTGATTGACATTACCATATCAGAGCATTTGTCCTGGGCCTTGTATGTAAGTGCATTCACAAAATAAGTTATGATATTGCCTCTACCTTCTTAGAAGTGTGCATACATTTCACTTATTATCTAAAATTCTGACAATGTTTGATATATGTACTGTGGAGAGTATCCTGACTGGTTGCATCACGGCCTGGTATGAAACCCAGAATACTCAGAAATGGAAAGGTCTACAGAAAATGATGAATACAGCCCAGTCCCTTACAGGCAAAGCTTGCTCCATCATTGATCACATCTTCAAGGAGTACTGCACAAGAAAACAGCATCCATAATCTTGGACCCCTATCACCCTGGCAATGCTCTATTCTCACTCCTGCCATCAGCAGGAGGTAAACGAGCCTTAGGTCTCATACCACTTAGCTTATGAACTTTTATTGGTCTACAGCTATTAGACCATTGAACCAGCATGGATAACCTTACTTATTTTATTTAATTTATTGAGATACAACAGCCCAGGAATCCTCTGATTTAATGCTAGCCTAATTATGGGATAATTTACAATATCCAATTAAACTAGCAACTGGCACATCCTTGGACTGTGGGAGGTAAACAGAGTACCTGGAGGAAAACCATGGGGAGAACCTAACAACGCTTTACAGGCCATGGTGAGAATTGCACTGTTGAAAGAATCCTGACTGGTAGCATTATGGTCTGGCATGGCAATTTGAACGTGTAGGAGTGTAAGAAGCTGCAGAGAGAAACACACTCAATACAATGCATCACCGGCATGTTCCTCTCACCAGTGGTTGTATCTACAGAACTGGAAAAGAAGGTGTGGTGAACTACATATACCTGTCTGGACACGTCCCCCCCTGCTGACTGCTCTTGTGGCTCCTCCCACAGACCCCGGTATAAAGGCGATTGAGGCCTGAGCCCTGCCCTCAGTCTCCAGGATGTAGCATGGTGGTCAATTTCTGCTTGTTCTTTCTTCCAGTCAATAAAAGCCGATATCTCGCCTCACGTCTTGGAGAATTATTGATGGTGCATCAGAAGGGGAAAGAAGCCAGAATAAGAAAGTGCGGGAGAGGGGAAGGAGTACGAGCTAGATGGTGATAGGTGAAACAAAGCAAGGGGGAAGTGGGTGGGTGGGTGATGAAGGATATAATGAGAAGCTGGGAAGTTGTAGATTGAAGTGGCTAAGGGCTGAAGAAGGAGAAATCTGACTGAAGAGGACAGCAGACCATAGGAGAAAGGAAAGGTGGAAGGTGACCCGAGGTATGTGTTGACAGGTGACGAAAAAAGGCAAGAGGTGAGTTAGAATGGGAATGGAAAATGAAAGAGTTTTACAGTTAGCATGTGGACTGAAAAGATCATTGTGCTTCCTGTTACTAGATTGAGCCATGTAATAACAAAACACTGATAAGTGGTGGGTTTGCAAATTATCACATGATCAATGCTGAGGAGTTAACATCTTCTGCCTAGAATGCAAGCTGTTCCTAATTATTGAATAGATGACCTGTTGAGATTAAGGATCTCATGTAGAATGAGTTGGGCTACTATAGTGGTTACATATCACTGGCATTGTTATTCCACTGCGATATCAGTCAGCTACTTCTTTGGCTGACTTGGAGGTTATGCACAATTCTAGCAATAGCTAGCACTTAATCCCTGTCCCGAATTAGCTCCTGACTAAATGAATTGCTTGGCTATGCCGCAGTGCAGTCTACCACAGCGCTGGGCATCTGTCATCACAAGCAGACCAGACCAGGTATGGTTGGCAGATTTCCTTCCCTGAAGGATATTAGTGGACCATATAGATGCTTAGGATGCCCTGATAGCTTCATTAGCAACACAGTTCCTTAATTCCAAATTTTATTAATTACTCTAATTTCAATTCACCAGCTGCCATGACAGCATTTGAACTCCTGTTTCTGGATCACTGGTCAAGAATTCTGTCGTACAGATCGAGTAACATAAAGGCTATGCTGGTATACACTGACACCATTGACAGGGAAAGGAGAAATGTTGGGTACGGAATAAGAATATGCTGAATAATTTCAATTCAAGAACATTATTAAGTTCCTACTCATAATCTTTAGCTTCCAAAGTGTTGATAATATCACCATATCCCTTTCATTAAAAAACATATATACTTTGAAAAATGTATTTATCATTGAATACATTTGAAACTCTAAAACTCAAGCTTTTTTTTCCCCAGGACGGCAAAGGATAATAGCAGAGGACAACTGTTTAAGAGTGGAAGGATGATTAGTGGATATGTCAGATGTAGTTTTGTATTTTTTTTGAAACACAGAGTGTATCTGGTAGAGGCAGATAAAATTAGGACTTTTAAGACTCTCTTACATAGGCACAGAGATGTAAGAAAAAATTGAATATAATGGACTGTGTAGGAGGGAATGATTAGGTTCATCGTAAAGTAGGCTTATACAGGTTGGCACATCATTGTGGGTGGAAGGCCTGCACTGTGCTGTACTGCTCTATCTTTCTAGGTTCTATGAAAAGGTGATCCCGGGGTAAATTGGTTTATTGTTGTCACATGTACCAAAGTCCAGTGAAAAACATGTCTTTCATACCATCCACATAGATCAATTAATTACAATAGTTCACTAAGTTCACAATAGCAGACCACAGAATAAAGTCATACTGTAGAGAGAAAGTGCAGTGCATGTAGAAAGTAAGGTATGAGGTCACAATGAAGTAGATTGTGAGTCAAGACCATCTTATCATACGAGGAACAATTCAATAGTGTTATAACAACTGTCCTGTAACCTGGTGCGAGGTGCTGTCAGGCTTTTATATTGTATTCCCAGTGGGGTGGGGTGGGAGGAAAGACAGAATATGCAGGGTGAGTACAATCTTTGATTATGTTGGTTGCCTTACCAAGGCAATTATAAGCATAGTCAGAATCCATGGCAGGGAGGATAGTTTCTGTGATCTGCTGAGCTGTGTCCACGATTCTCCGCAGTTTCTTGCACAGGTGCAGGAGAGTTACCCTACCATAAGACTATAAGGCAAAGGAGAAAAATTAAGCCATTCTGCCTATCAACTCTGTTATGCCATTCAATCATGGCTGATTTACTTTTCTTCTCAAACCCATTCTTATGCTTTCTTCCCTTTATCTACTGATCAAGAACTTATCAAACTCCGTATTAACTAATATCTTGGCCTCCAATGCCACCTGTAGCACTGAATTCAACAGGTTCACCACATTCTGGTGAAAGAAATTCCTCTAGATCTCTTTTATCCTTCTATAGTCCTTCTATCCTGAGTCTGTGCCCTCTGGTTTTACACCCTCCCACTCTCCACATCCAGTCTATCTCAGCCTTTCCCAGCTACAATACATCTTAATACAATGGCTTCTATGTTGCATCGATAAAAACTGGTGAGTGCCAATGGTGATTTGTCAAATTTCTTTACCTGTCTACTTCTGTTTCCACTGGAGTGTACGGAGATCAAATGTATTTTACAGGGGGATGTGGATTCATTTACGATGATGGGTAAATTGACCTTAGATTCTTTCTAATATCAAAGCCCAAGAACGCTTATCCTTGTCCACATTTGAAGCCATCTCAAACTTCCACTTCAATTAACCATGTTCTCCTTAGTTTCCTGTGTAAGGGGATCTATTTGTCATCATCTTGAATGCTGCACTTGGTAATTGATAACCGGTTTATTGTTGTCACATGTAATGGGTTGATTTTTTTTATTTGCATGCCATCCAAATGGATCATTCCTTACATGAGTTCATTGAGGTTGTATGAAAGGGGAAAACACAAAGTAAGCAGAATAGAGTGTTACAGTTACAGAGAAGGTGCAGTACAGGTAGACAAGTGAAGTATGAGGGCCTAAGTGTAAAGTGTAGATGATGTAGATAAAGAAAATAAGCGTTCATCTTTTTTTCATATCAGATGTCCATTTAGGTGCGTATAAATAGTGGGGAAGTAGCCCTCCTTGAGCCTAGTGGTGTGTGTTCTTAAACTTTTATACCTTTTTACTTAATGGGAATGGGCAGTAGAGAGACTGAGCAGGCAGGAGGCATCCATGAATATGTTGGTTGCTTTCCTAAGGCAGCTGGACACGTAGGCAGAGCAGATGTGGTTTCTGGGATGGACTGGGTTGTGTGCACAACTCTGTGCAATTTCTTGCTGTCTTGGGCAGGTGATCACATTAAACGCTCTCTACCTCTCTCCTTCATCAGACTGTTGATGTTTCAAGTCAAATAAAATTTCCAAAACATATATCAGCTAGTCTTCTAGTTTCATAAAGCTATTATGGAGTATGATACAAAGGAAACTTGATATATGTTGGCTATGATTTAAAGGAAACAAGTTTGAGGGATTTGAGTTTGCACTCTAGATTGCCATGAGAGTGCAAACTACCTCATAGACAGACCTGGTAGATATGTCCAACAATAATCAGAACAGAGGCAGTTTGTGCAATTCACTTACAAAACAAATAACAATTTACATTTATATTTAACATGTTAAATGCAAAAATTATGATTTACATTTTAAATGTTAAAATGCTGTGCAGGAATATCTATGCCCGAACTTGCACTAACATCAGGACTGTTATCTTGGGAAGGCAGTATTCTTAAGGACCATCTTCAAGGAACAGAAAGAAGTGAAGTGGAAATACTTAGGTATACAATTCCAGAAATTGGCGTTTGAAGTCTAAGTACCAAAAACAGGGCAATTAAATTCACATGTAACAGGAAATGGAAAACCATTGGGATTCAGAACCTTGTATAGCTGGATAACATGCGGCAAGACTACATGGAAGGAAAAGAATGAGAATTTTAAATTCCGTCATCAGTTCCCAACAGAGGCCAGTGATTAAGGGTGGAGTCATGGAGTACTGAAAGAGCATAGGACCAGGCCTTTGGCCTTCCTCATGCACACCATTCCAAAAATTCCATATCTGTACTAATCCACTTTACCAGTACTTGGGTTGTAGTCATTTATGCCTTGGTAATTAAAGTGCCTCAATGCTTCTTTTATGTTGTAAGAGCTTCTGGCTTTACCCACTCAGGCAGTGTATCCAGCTTATAACTAATCTCTGGAGCTTGAGGATATTTGGTTTATCACCGAGACTCTAGGAAAATTCTCCATTATATAGTGCAGAGAGTTCTGACAGGTTCCTCCAATGTATAGATTCACAAGGCTGCAAGGGTTATAGTTTCAGCCAGTTCCATCACAAGGACAGCCTTTCCTACTATCAAAGACATTTTCCAGACAGTGTATGTTAAGAAGTTGGCATCCATTGCTAAGGACCCTCACCTTGAGGAACATCCCTCTGCACATCCGGGAGTGGTTACCGGAACCTGAAGACCCACACTCAAAGTTTTAAGAACAGCCTCTTCCTTACTGGCATCAGATTTCTGAATGGTCCACGAACACTACCTTGTTACTTATTTTATGCACTTTTTTATTTATAGTAATTTTTATGTTAATACTGTATTGCTTTAAGAAAACAACAAAATTCATGAAATATGTCAGTGATAATAAATCTGACTGATGGAAAGGTTTTTTTCTCAATCTGCTATCCACATTTTAGTTATTAGAACATAGAACATAGAAATTTACAATGCATTACAGGCCTTTCGGCCCACAATGTTGTGCCAACCATGTAACCTAGTCTAGAAACTGCCTAGAATTACTCTACTCTGTAGCCTTCTATTTTTCTAAGCTCAGTGTATCTATCTAAGAGTCTCTAAAAATACCCTATTATATCCATCTTCAACATCGTTGATGGCAATACATTCCACGCACCCACCACTCACTGTGTAACAAACTTGCCCCTGACACCCTTTTGGTACCTACTCCCAAGCTCTTATAACTATGCTATCTTGTGTTAACCATTTCAGCCTGCATAAAAGCCTCTGGATATCCACATGATCAAAGCCTCTCATCATCTTACACACCTCTATCAAGTCACCTCTCATCCTTGGCCTTTCCAAGGAGAAAAGATCAAGTGCACTCAACCTATTCTCAGAAAGCACACTCTCCAATCCAGGAACCATCCTTGTAAATCTCCTCTGCACTCTTCCTATAGTATCCACATTCTTCCTGTAGTGAGGTGACCAGAAATGAACACAGTACTCCATTCTTTTAAACCTATTCGCTTTAGTTTTAAATTCCTCTTCCACGGGGAAGCATTTGTTACTATCTACTCTCTGCGTACTCTTTATAATTTTCTATGTTTCCATCAGGTCTCCCCTGAGCCTCTACTGCTCCAGAAAAGACAAATACAGCTATTGCAGTTTTTCCTCATAATTGAAAAGAACATTCCCACATAACATCCTGGTGAATCTCTTCTGCACATTGTCCAATGCCATCATTTGCTTTCAATAGTATAGTAATAAATGTAGGGTGCACCTTTAAATATCACAGACAAGAGGTCACTATTGTGTGAAATGTCTTCAATCTGCACAAGTTTGAGAAAGCATTAGCTGAAATGTGGAGCTCTGAAAATGATATCACTGGCATTAAATCAGTGTTGCTGAGCAACACCACAATCTTATTATGCTAAGTGAACCTAATTTTGTCATTGGCTTTTAGATAACCAAGTAACTTTATAACTCATGTATTCAGTAAGTATTATTTTTATGTGCACGGTTTGACTTCTTTTGCACAATGGTGTTTGTCAGACTTCATCAGTTCTTGCAACATTTTTTCATAAAATTCTATTATATCTCTTTTTTTTTCCTGTAACCCCTGCAAGAAAATGATTCTCAAAGTGGAATGTGATGCATAGACAGACTTTGATAATAAATTTTCTTTGAACTTTGAAGCAGTCGGATGGGGACAAAAAAATCATGGACACAGTTTACATTTATTGTCCCTTTCCTATTTTAAAGGATGTACTTTGATGCTGTAATATTGCACATTCTGCTGCAAAGTTTTGGATGTATTAGGGAAGACTTAAATACACAGTAGTTTCCTTGATCCTGTTAAAGAAATATTATTGTTGATTATCTGAATTGTAGTGTTTACTAAGACAAAACAAACAGCACATTCTCCTTTACATCAAGTTTCTTTGCAGTTACCAAGACAACAAACTCCAGTTTCAATAAAGAGAAAATTTCACATATACTACTACAATCTTATAATTTAAGGTTGTTATTTATAGATCTTAACACCACACAATGTGTTTGAAAGAAAGCAGGGATGCTTCAATGTCTCAGTGCATAGCTATCCATCAACCAAAAGCTGGTCTAACTAGCTGTGGGGCTTATATTCTTATGCAAACCAGCTGCATTATTTATTAGCAGGTCAACAATTTTCATACTTATGAGTGGATAATTGTGTGTGAAAATGGATGTTTTTGTAGGCCACTAACAGAGGTCTAAATCTCTGTTTATTTGTTTCACTTTCCATTTTTCATATAAATATTCCTTTTCCTCTCCCTCTGTTTAACACTACACAACAAAAGAGATTGGGTCGAGGAGTGGTCCCATGTGGGATTTCTGTAAACATACTGAATACCAGAGGTCATTTTGAACTGAAGGAACCCAAACGATTAATTTATTGATCTCCAATGCTTCTAATCAATAACAATTTGAATAGTAAAACTCAACAGAATAGAAAGATTAAGCTGATGCAATTTTTTTTCTCTAATGTAATGCAGTCAAATTGTTAGCAAATGTAGCAGCTATTCACTCAATGGAATTGATTTAAGAACATAAACTATAAGAGAGAGAAGATCTGTTGGTCTTTTGGCCCCTTGTGTCTACTCTAGTTTTCAATAAAATTATGTCTAATTCCTTCCTCAGTACTACTTTCCTGCACAGACTTTGTGGCCTTTCATTCCCTTAATATCTAAAAATCTATCAAATGTACTCCTCACTCTCCATTTTCTTCCAGGATTGCTCCACCATGATTTCTTTGCCCAGTCGTTCCTCCCCGCTATTCTCCCTCCTCGCATTTATCCCTGAAAGTGGCAGACATGCTACTCCTGTCCATTTACATCTTCCCCCAACTCTATTCAGGGCCACAAACAGTCCTTCCCGGTTAGGGAACAATTTACCTGCAAATCTGTTGGGGTCGTCTACTGTGTCCGGTGCTCCCTATGTGGCCTCCTCTACATTAGTCAGACCCAGCATAGATTAGGGGAAATGCTTTGCCGAGCAACTTCGCTCCATCTACAAAAAGCAGGTTTTCCTGGCAGCAAACATTTCAATTACAATCTCCATTCCCATTCCAACATGTCAGTTCATTTTCTCCTCTGCTACGATGAGGGCACTCTCAGGTTGAAGGAGCAATATCTAGGTATATTCCATCTAGGTAGCCTTCAACCTGACGGTATGAACATTGATTTCTCCAACTTCCAGAAATATTTCCCCCCGGTCACTTCCCACTTCTTCATTTCCCCACTCTGTCCCCACTCAACATCTTCTCCCCATCTGCTTGTCAACTCTCCCTGGTACCAGTCCATCTTCCCTTTCTTTCATGTTTCACTCTCAGTTCCTATCAGATTCCTTCTTCTCCAGCCCTTTGCCACCTATCACACCTCCAGCTTCTTACTGCATTCATCTTCCCTCACCCACCTATCTTCATCTATCACCTTCTAGCCTGTATACTTTCCCCTCCCCTATCCTCTTATTCAGGCATCTTTTATTTCCATTCTTGATGAAGTGTCTCAGCCTGAAATGCCGACTGTTTATTCATTTCCATAGATGCTACCTGTTCTGCTCAGTTCCTCCAATATTTTGTCTGAGTTACTAAACTTCTAGCCTCCAAAGTTATATTGAGTAGAAATTTCTGAAGATCCATTGCTCTTTGGATGAAGAATGTTCTTCTCATCTTGGTCCTGAATAGCTAGCAGCTTGCCATATGTTCTAAACCATCAGAAACTGTATCTTTGCATCATTTCTTTGAAGCCTCCAAAGAACTTTATCTGCTTCAAAATGATCTTCGCACTCTTAATTCAAGAGGGTGTAATGTCCTGTTTAAGATATCTACTGCTAATGTTGTGGGGTATTTCATTTAGTAGCTTTCTGTAAACGCAGTGAGTCCTGGTGGTAGAATGTTTTAGCAAAAGATAAGGGGCTATAATGTTCATCTTAGGAATGTCGTGTCAGCCAATCATGATGGTGGAATTAGGAGAAGGTGCTAAAGAAAGCTGGGTGGACAGTGATTTCTGATGAACTCTAATGGGACTCATGGTCTTTTGGCAGGAGATGCAGAGAAGAGAAGATTGGGAGAGAGGGCCATAGGATTTGATCGGACAGGAAGATGCAATTGCTTCATGAGTCAAAGGAGTTCAAGATTTGAAGCTTTACAAGTGATTGGTGATGAGAATTCAGCACTGTGTGTAATGGTTATACCAGCTTTTGGAACATACAAGTTCCAACGTCATGTGCATAGTTAGTCTGGTTTAACTGTAATGGGCCTTTTTTTATATTTGTCTTTTCTTTCTCTTAATACTATTTATATTAAAGCTGAAATTTTCATTATAATTTTATGCAATGTATGATTTGTTATTTCTTGCTGACTGGTAATTGTTTATGGATAGTATTTACTCAGCATTTGCTCAAATCAGGGTTCTGTTCATTGGAACATTCAAACTTACCTATTTGGGTGAACCCCAAATCATACTAGGTGTATATTGCTTATGAAAAGGATACTTCTCACCTCTGTGTCACGTGGGAGTTAGCTGAGTCCACTATCGAGCCAGGTTTGTATATGTGCCCAGCGAGAGGGTTACAAGAGTATATGGAGATTTATCTAATCTCTCCTCACAGGTAAAACTAACTATTCTAGTAATCAACCTGACAGACCTTTCTTGCATTCCCTCTATCGCAGCTATATCCTTCCCTCTGAAAGCAGGGCAAAGCTGCATACAACATTCCTTATGTAGTCTCCTCGCAGAACACGATATTTGGAGGAAGAAATATTTACACTTGCACTCAATTCTCTAACCATGAATGAAAAAAAAGATGGAAATCTATATTAAAATCCAAAATTAAAGGTAAGGTAACACTCAGCAGGTTAGGCAATGTCTGCAAGACAGAACTACTAGATATTTTGGATCAAAGTCCCTGGCCTTCCCCAAAAAATGTACAACAGTAATATTTGCCTTACTAATTATTTGGAATGCCTGCAAGTTAAAAGAAAAAGAAGAGAAATTGGCTTTCAACTCACAAGAGAGCACAAGAGAGAAAAAGAGAACTTTTTTTTGCGAGGTTGAGTTGCTAGCTCGACACTCAACCCAGCACAGATGGGAAGTGTGCACAGGAGCCAGTTCGATTTGAACTTGGGACCTTCCACCCCAAAGTCCAGCACTGATTCCACTATGCCACCAGCTGGCTGCAAGTTAACTTTCAGTAAATTATCTTCAAGGTCTGAATGTCAACGCCTTTCAATTTCTCACCATCAAAAGGTCTATTTTTCTATATTTTATACCAAAATGGATGATCCCACACTTCTATGTTACTCTGCCATATCCTCAACTATGCACCTAGATTATCTGTATTTCCCTGAAGTACCTCTGCATGCATCTCACTCTGGACATTACTGTCTTACTTAGTATCATCAGCCAACTTGGAAGTCATATACTTAAAATCTTTATTTAAATTATTGATATCAATTGCCAACAGCTGTGGTCCCATTGCTGTTCTCTGAAGAACCCCACTTGTTACAGATTCTGAACCCGAAAAGAAATAGCTGTCTTTTGTTACTCTTGAGTTTTCTAACAATTGAACAATTGTCATTCCATGCCAGTACGTTATTTCTGATTCCAGGTTTCCTAATTTTATCTCATCATCATCATGGACTGTGTCGTTTGACGTGGATGAACATGCTGTTTGACCAAGATTGTTCTTGATAAAGAATTCCACAGAACTGGTTTGCAATGCATTCTTCTGGGCAGTGTCTTCACAACATGTTTGACCACAACCATTATCAATACTCTTCAGAGATTGACTGCCTGATCAGAGTGGTCACATGACCAAGACAAGTTCCGATCAAGATGGTGCTGGTGCACAATGCTTCCTCGGTTGACATCTTCCAGATAGCAATCAAACATCTTTTATGTCTATGTTTCACCTTAAATTTGTTTAAGGACAGTTACAGCCTGAGATTTACAGTTTGGAGATCGTTTGAGTTATCCAGTACTTTACTGGCTCTGAGAACATTCCAGGAAGCGAGCATGTAGTCGGATGGCCTCGAAGCCAAGGAACTTTGCGATAAGACATGAGCCAATGCACAATTACATTTCACTATTTAAAGTGTCCATTAATCACTGATTAAAACATCAAGGAACACTGAGTCATTGAAGTGAATACAGAAGCTGAGCAAGAGTTTCATTGTGGACTGCCTGCCTTTTGATCACTGCCAGAGAAGGAGTGGCCTATCACTGTGTGTCTCACTGTGGCAGGCAGGTGGGTCTCTCTACCTCTTGTGGTGTCCCTGTCTTTTGATGAGCATCAGTGATATCGTAGGATGCTAGCGTGCTTCTGACTGTATGGTTTGCACTATTGTGTTTATGAACTGTAGTTTTTTTCAAACTCCTAATAAAGTATAGCCGCTGCCTTGCCTTCTCAATGTGTTGGGACCAGGTTAGATCCTCAGAGGTATTGACAGCCAGGAACTTGAAGCTGCTCACTCTCTCCACTTTTGATCGCTCTCTGAGGATTGGTATGTGTTCCTTTGTCTTACGCTTCCTGTAGTCCACAATCAGCTCTTTCGTCTTACTAACGTTGAGTGCCAGGTTGTTGTTGTGGCACCATTCCACTAGTTGGCATATCTCACTCCTGTACACCCTCTCGACACCACCTGAGATTCTACCAACAATGGTTGAATGGTCAGCAGATTTGTTGATGGTATTTGAGCTATGCCTAGCCACACAGATATGTGTATATATAGAGTAGAGCAGTGGGTTAAGCATACACCCTTGAGGTGCCCCAGTGTTGATCGTCAGTGAAGAGGATATGTTATCACCAATCCACACAAATTGTGGTCTTCCGGTTAGAAAATCAAGGATCCAATTACAGAGGGAGGTACAGAAGCCTAGGTTCTTCAACTTCTCAATCAGGATTGTGGGAATGATGGTATTAAATGCCGAACTATAGTTGCTGAACACCAGCCTGACGTAGGTGTTTATGTTGTCTAGGTGGTCTAAAGCTGTGTGAAGAGCCACGTATCTGCCGTTGACCTATTGTGGTGATAGGTAAATTGCAATGGGTCCAGGTCCTTGCTGAGGCAGGAGTTCAGTCTAGTCATAACCAAAATCTCAAAGCATTTCATCACTGTCCATGTAAGTGCTACTGGGTGATAGTCATTAAGGCAGTCCACATTATTCTTCTTTGACACTGGTATAATTTTTATCTTTTTGAAGCACCTCACACCTCCTTTGGTAGAGATGCATCACCATCCCGACACCCAAATTTTATATAGTAGGAACTTATGAATGGACTTTTAAAAATCCTAATGCATCTCCACATATTTGCCTTTATCTATTCTTCTGGTTACACTCTCAAAAACCCTTAACATATTTGTCAAATCTGCCTCGTTCTTAAATCAATGTTGACTTCCATTATTTCTGAAGCTGCTATCTTTTCCTTAATAATAGATAATGAAGTTAATCATCGACAAGCCTTCAAACGAGCAAATAGAGAGTGAAGTGATTTGTTGAATTCTGTTAACTGTCCCACAAACAAAGGTTTTCATGAGCAAAACTAAAGGTGCCTGCTAAAAGGAATGCACAATTTTATCAGTTTCATGTAAATAAAAGCAGTTACTTTGGAAACAACAGTACAAAAGTGCGTGCTTTGTTGAGGAACAGTGCATTGTGCTGACTAAGAACACCCACTGTGCCAAATGGTTCTATTCATAAGCATTACTGTCAGATTCTCTAATTACGTAGAAGCCAAAGATTCAGCAGTTATTCAGTTTTATGTTTTCCACATGGAAGGACACGGCTCCTTCCTGCAACCCACAGTTGCCTGATTCCAGCTGTATTTACTCAAGTCACCATCTGTTGAACATTGTAATGCAGCTGGCAAAGCTGCATTCTTGATGCATTGGGACATTTTGCCAAAAGGCCAATTCAACCACCCTCCAGTTGCGGGGATGGATGTCCAGGTCAGTGATTCCACAAGGTTACAAGTCTTGACTGAATGGCATTTACAAATTTATTGCTTCAATTGATAAAAGCAGCATAAAATGAGTTAAGATTTGCTGAACATCCAACAACCGAGACCCTTCACAGCTGCATGTAATGTCATTTTGTTGATGCCAATGTGAATTAGCACCTTATCCATTATCTGAGAACAACAAGATAAACCAACAAGGAAGGCTTGATGAAAGAAACACGTTCCGTGTTTAGTTCTGATTACAGCAAAACAATACTTTCCCAAGTCGCACACTGAAAGGTTAACTTTCTCATTCCAGAAGATGAATGGTCCTGGCTTCAAACTGAGAAATTATTCCCAGATCGCAAATAATTGGCTTGTTTCTTTCAAAATAATATGTCCTGCATATTAATGAACTTTAGAATTACACAAGCCTGTAGACTTACAACTAAAAGCAATGACAAATCTCCCATAACAATTGTTAATTTCCTGAAGTTCTGCATTTTGAGTTCAGCAGAACTACTTAACCATTTGCAAAATCCCTAACTTCAATTCCTTTGTGGTTCTTTGATGGGTCACTTTCAGTCTGTGACCTTTTTTTAGGTTATTCCTGACATCTACCTCTGCAAGCAAAAGCTACCGTAATCTGAAAAAAAGCACCTTATTAAAACTATTCTCCACTTAAATAAGATTATGAAACTGGATGCACCTTTTGGTCTTGCAAAAGATTCATCCAGATTCATAATTAGTTAAGAAGGGTATTCATTAAAATATGGCTATCACAGGCAATAATGTAGAAATGAAACCGAGGAAAGAAGCATTTTTTTTTCTGGATGTATCTTTCTTTTCATACTCGTGCATAATTGAATGACATAAAATAGTTGCATGGTAATCTATGCTGCTGTAAGGAGATTGTACATTCTCTCTGTGACTGTGTGGGTTTCCTCCCACATTCCAAAGATGTATGGATCTGTAGATTAAGTGGGCACATATGTATAATTGGGCAGTGTGGGCTCGCTGGGCCATGTTACCATGCTGTATCTCTAAAAAGAGGGTCTCAGAAGTTTGCTATAATTTAAGTACTCCTTTGCTTGAGAGGTTTATCTCCTTGATAGATGAAATATGTTCTTTCAAAATGCATGTATCTGGTAAAGTATGACATTGTCAGAATTACAGGGAATGGATTCCGTTTTTCAATAAATGAAATAAGATGTTTTCACATTGATTATTTTGAAAATGGTTTTTAACCTCTTATTGAGAAATAATGGAAGTTTGAATCTAAAATAGAGATGCTTTTTCCAAATTGCCCTTCCATCAACATGCTGAGGTTTGAAATAGTTTATTGAAAACAAATAAATCATGTCTTAATGTGGAACAATTTTGCTAGTTTTATTTGCACTGTAAGTTTCATGGTAGCTTTTGTTTATTGGCACTATTGTTCTGACGTTGAACATATGGGATAAAAAATTCCGTGAGGACACCAAATTAAAACAAATAAAAGCATGCTGACCTTCAAGACACTGCACCATTTTTATTGTGATCTTTTGATCCCTGGAGAGCAATAATGACATTTTTATGTGCATAACATTATTAAATGAAAGGCCTTGAACTTTCTGATAACTTCCTCAAAATAATGGAACTGCATGAGAAATAGCAAAAAAAAAAACCATGTTTATTAACTATTGAGGTTTATTAGGCTTAATTAACAATGTTTTCTATATTTTAAGAACATTGATGAAGCTAAGCGATTTCCTTTAACTTAGGATCTACATTTTATGTGCAGTTTGCACAGGAATCAAAAAATTTTTGTTTCTTGTCTCATTCAGTGTTCTGTTATTGGTTCAACAGTCTTAACAGAACTTGATGGAGATTCTCAAAAGTTCAAAATATGTATACATGATAGAACTCGAGTTTTGTCTCCTTACAAGCAGTCACAAAATAAAGAAACCCAAAAGAACCAAACACACAGTGTGCAGAGATAGTGAAAAAAAGTCTAATTGCGCAAGCTAGCAAATAGCATTCAGAACTGAGGTTTTGGATGCCGAAATGAGGACTGAGATGAAGAGAAGCTTCTTCACACAGAGAGTGGTGAATCTGCGGAATTCTCTGCAACAGAAAACAGTTGAGGCCAGTTCATTGGCTATATTTAAGAGGAAGTTAGATATGGCCCTTGTGGCTAAAGGGATCAGGGGGTATGGAGAGAAAGCAGGTGCAGGGTTCTGAGTTGGATGATAAGCCATGATCATACTGAATGGTGGTGCAGGCTCGAAGGGCCAAATGGCCTACTCCTGCACCTATTTTCTATGTTTCTATGTTTACTAAAGACATGAAGCCAGACATCACTGCAGCTGGTGCTGGCCACATGGAGTAGTGAGCAAAACTGAGCAGAACCTGCCATCCCTTTGCCTCAAACCCTGAAACCCTGGCCTTGTTTATCTGGCTTGGCACTTAAATCATCCAAACACTGATACATTCCTCGCTCTCGGATCACTCAGGGCTTGGGTCCCTTTGCCCCGATTTGGTCCATACCCGACCTTTCTCATTCAGCCTGACACTTAAATCCATCAAACATCGGGTTTTTCCTTGCTCTCAGGGTTGCCTCAAATCTGCCTCGCACCAGCTTGCCTTGAGCCTTGAATCAGCTCTATTCGCCTCTCCATTGTTAGTGATCATTATTAAAGTATTTAGTAGCTTTCTTTGTTTTGTTTGTCTCTAATAAGTAGGTGTTGGACTTCACCAGTACCATCTTAAACCAGAAGCCTGATACCTTGACCATCCCCCTCCATAGATACTAGCTCAATCCTAAGTTTCTCCAGCAATTTGTGCAGCTAACTAAACATACTGTTTCCTTTCTTATCAATCTCAATCATTTCAGGCAAACTACAAAACTAACCATGGTCTTATAATATCAATAAGACTTATGCCTCTGATAGGATATTCCAAGATGTGCTGTGATGTTTTATTTCTAGTAGGTTATGTTATGTCATGTGGTCTCTTCTTTTCTTGACGCTTTAAAAAGCACTTTTGAATATCCTTGGCAACAGTTTGCCGAGAGCATAATAACTGTTCCACTGTTGCATTTTCTCTTTGTCATCCTTGGTAAATAGAAAAATAGTATTATCAGTATTAGCATTTTCTTAGAATTACCTATATCGTAATGAAGGAAAATGATAACAATTTTGTCAAGAGTAAAGAAGAATCAAGTTTGTTTAATGTCATTTCCAGTACACAAGTGTAAAGGAGAATGAAATAATTGTTACTACAGATCAGATGCAGCACAAAATAACAAAAAAAAGATAAAGAACACAATAATAAAAACACAGTAAGATTACATTTTACACTATTCTATATTTGCCCTGCCCCTTCCCTCTCTCAGTCCATCAAAGTAAATCAGCTTTATCATCGCTCATATATATATATATATATCATGAAATCTGTTTTGTGTACAGTGCGATCATAAAATTACGACAGTACTATGCAAAATTCTTAGGAATCCTAGCTATATGCATGTGCCTAAGACTTTTTCATGGTACAGTAAATGCATAAGATAGTTTATATACATGGATTAGTTTATGTACATCCATAAGGTGACTCTATGGACAAGGAGTGTCTGTACATAAAGTGACTCTGACAGGAAATGATAGTGAGGGGGTGTGAAGGGGTGCAGAAGTGGGTGGAGGTGTTGATCAGTCTTAATGCTTGGAGAAAGTAACTGCTTTGATCTTGGTGGTCCTCGTGTAGAAGTCACATAGCCTCTTCCCTGATGGGACTAGTACAAACAGTCCATGAACAGGGTTGGGGTGATATTTCAAGATGTTACTGGGCTTTTTATGTACTTGATGGTGGGTAGGCTGGTGTCAGTGAAGCACTGGGCAGTTTTGACTACACGTTGTGGAGTCTTCCTGCCTGTGCAGCACAGTTTTGGTGCTATGCGGTGATGCAACATGTTAGGATGTTCTCTACTGCACATCTGTAGAATGAAGTGAGTATTGACATGTACAATTGAGCTCCTTTTGGCCTTCTTAGAAGGTAGAGGCATTACAGAGTCTTCCTGATTATGTACAATGTGTTCTGGAACCATGAAAGTTTGAGTGAGATGTGCACTGTACAGGAGTTTGAAACTGTTTGCACCTCCCACTGCTGTGCTACTGATGAGAAGTGGGACGAGTTCTCCCGAAGCCAATAATCATCGTATTTGTCTTGTGATGTGATTTGGCAATGTGATTACTCAGTTGTTTGGCCATGCACTCATGTGTGAGCAGTGTCCAGCAACAGGCTCAGCACACAGCCTTGGGGTAGCGGGCATCTGTGTTGAGGATGATGCAAAGGTAAGAGCAATTAAGCATCCTAACTATCAGAGGCCTGTTGGTTACTCAGTCCAACACCCAACTGCACAAAGTGTACTTAGGCTGAAGAATAGGAGTTTATTCACCAAGGTCTGTGAGACAATAGTGTTGAATGCTGAAATGAAATCCAGAGACTGCATTCTAACATTAGTAACAAAAGTTCATTGGAAAGATTTACTGTTATTAGGTTTGCAGGTACAATGTCTTATTGCCTCATTATTGATACATTACTTCACAACATTTAAGTAAGTAGATTTCTAATAGGAATGGAGAGCAGCTTACACAAGGAAACAATTTGATCTGCAACAACTCATTGCAGAATAATGGCAGCTTCTTGTAAAGATGTGACTTACTTTCTGATAAGTTTTTGGTGACAAAAATGCATTTCAACTCTAGGAACAGAAATCACATAAACCTTACACTTGATTTCAATAAAGCAAATGATCACCAAATAAATAAGAAATGGGCTTGATGAGGAATGCTATCTTCAGCTACCATTTGTTTTCACAAACTTTAACCCAGACATTTAGTGCTAATATATAATGACATCTTTCCCTGTCTATTATTCCTACACTAGACTTTCAATATTGCAATACTACAAAAATACTCTTTAAGTTAGACAGCAATGATTTTATAATTAATCTGAACTCAGGAAAGCTGACAAACTTTTTTTTATCAGAATCAGAATCAGAATCAGAATCAGACTTTAATCGCCAAGTACCTGTGCACATACAAGGAATTTACTTCCGGCAGGTGTTGTCTCTCTGCTTATAACAGATGATAAATATAAATGAAAATATAGATTATACATACAAGTAGTGCAATCCAAGTAATAGTTAGCCGACAGTTAACCGGCAGTTAAGTGTTCAGCAAAGTGACCGCAGTAGGGAAAAAACTTCTCCAGTGCCTATTAGTCTTAGTCTGGAGGGATCTGAAGACGTTTTTTTTATGCATTTTCTACAACACTACAAAGAAAACTCCAAGAACGAAATAGGTAATTAATACAGTGCAAGATAAACATACAATGGTAATATAATACAGAATATAATAATTAAAAAAGCACCCAAATTGAAGTCATGTAAAGTTAGTATCCACCCCCACCCCCGCAAAAAAAAACTCCAGACCAACCAGAGCAAAATGTAGGAAATATAAATCAGAACATTCAAACCCGCAAAACTGTAAATACAATTAAAAACAGAAGATAATAATGCCTACTACCCAAAAAAAAAGCTGAAAGCAAGGGACTGAAAAAGAAACTTAGTCAAAAGGAAAGTTATGAAAATACTTAATAAAAGGTCCCCAGACCTTACGAAACTTTATGTCCGAATTAAGAATTGAGCAATGATTTTTTTCAAGATCTAAACAGGACATAATATTCTTAAGCCATTGAGCGTGCGTGGGTGGGGCAACATCTCTCCATCTAAGAAGAATTAGATGTCTAGCCAGGAGAGAAGCAAAAGATAACATTTGACGTTTAGTCAAACTCAAATGTATATCTGTCTCAGCCAAGAAACCAAAAAGAGCAATTAAAGGGTTAGGTTCTAAGTGGCGATTCAGATTACAGGATAAAGTTAAGAAAACATCCCTCCAAAATTTCTCTAGACTAGGACAGATCCAGTACATATGAATGCGAGAAGCCTTGCCATTTCAAACTTTTACATGGTTTTCCAATTCTGTTATTTAAGTATGCATACATCTCTGTCCTTGAAGAAACAATTATATTATGCTGGTAATCAATTATTGTCTGTGTTTGCCATTGTAGCATAGAAGTCAGCACATTGATATTACAGTTCAGGCGTCAGAGTTCAGAGCTGACTTCCAACGCCAACTGTAAGGAGTTTGTACGTTGCCCCCTCCCTACCCTGTGACAGTGTGTGTTTCCACTGGGTGCTCTGGTTTGCTCCCACAGACTAAAGATGTACTTTCAAGATGTATATAACTCAATTCATCATTGCAAATTGTCCTGAGTTTAGCTTAGTGTTAAGTAAAATGTGTTTCCTAGTTGGGTGGGAGTTGTGTGGCTAGTTGGGCCAGAAGGTACTCTTCTGCGCATTGCATTAAATAAATATGTGCAAGTTACAAAGCTTGGTGTTGCAATGGCAAGGTTACTAGACTAACAATACAGAATTACTAGTTCACAGCTCATCATTCTGGGATTTAAATTCCTTTAGTCATCTAGGATTCAAGAAAATTGGCCATAAATAGTGAAACAAAAAGGTATTGGATTCAAAGGTATTGAAGCAGCAACTCATCTAGTTTACTCCTCAACTGCAGGGAAGGAAATCTACTACCTAACATAGTCTGGCTAATGTCTGATTCAGCACTGTCCAGTATGGTTGACTCTCCAATATTCTCTGAAATGGTATTCTACATCCCTGCTACCAAAGGCAATAAGAGATGGAAAAAAAGTATGCTGTTCTCAACAGCAAAGTCCGAACCCAGTATAGTTTTACAATTCTCAAAAAGGTTATTCCTCTTTACAAAAGGAAACTTAAGTTATAAAGATTTTCAGGTCACAGGTATTTTGAAATCTCAGTCGGCACCTATATCAGTAGGTGTCCCTCAATCCATGGAACAAGTGGCAGAAGACCAGAGATAATACTGGTGGTGGATCATTTAATTCATCTCAGTGCAGCTCCCAACAATTTATGTCAAATACATATTATAGAATGACAGTATTCTCTGTCATCTCATCGTGGAGAGATCTGCACTCCCTTTATTTATGCAGATAATATAAATGAACCACATTTCACTCAAATCATGCCATGTAACTACAAGAGAACTGACTTTTTATTTGTTACTGTTTTGTTTGTCCCAAAGCACTTCACAGCCAAAGAAATAGTGTTAAAGGAAATGCAGCAGATAATTTGCATAAGATCCCACAGTCAGACACATGATAACAACTGGTTTATTTGTCTTAGAAATATTGATTCATAGAGAATTATACAATATACATTCAATATACATAAGGCATCTCCAAATAAAGTGGCCACTGAGTGTATGTTTGTGTTCCTCTGCTGCTGTAGCCCATCTGCTTCAAGGCTCAATGAATTGTGCTCTTCCTCATTTTACTTATTTTGTGATACAGCATAGAGTAGGCCTTTGAACCACGTCACCCCGGCAACACCATACAAAATCTGATTAACCCTAACCTAATCGTGGGGCAATCTACAATAACCAATTAACATACCCACTGCATTTTGGACTGCGGGAGATAACTGAAGGACCTGGAGAAAACACACACATTCATGGGGAGGATGTACAGAGACTCGTAACAGAACAACACCAGAATTGAACCCGAATTCCGGAATGGCATGAACTATAAATGCGTTGTGCTAACCACCATGTTACTGTGGTGCTCACCAATGTGGTGACAGTTACTGTTGCCTTCCTGTCAGCTTGAACCAATCTGGCCATTCTCCACTGACCTCCCTTATTAACAAGTTGTTCTACCTACTGAACTGTTGCTCACTAGATGTTGTTATTTTGTTGATTTTGCACCATTCTCCCTAACCTCTAGAGATAGCTGTGCGTGAAAATCCCAGGCGATCAGCAGTTTCTGAGACACTCAAACCACCCCGTCTAGTGTCAACAATTATTCCACGGTCAAAGTCACTTAGATCACATTTCTTCCCCATTCTGATGTTTGGTCTGAATGGCAGCTGAACCTCTTGACCATGTCTGCATTTTTTATGCACTATATTGCTTGCTGCCACATGACTGACAGATTAGATATTTGCTTTAAATGCAGGTGTACAGGCGTACCTAATAAGTGACCACAGAATGTAGATCATAGCACTACAGGGACTTCATCGCTATATGTTCATTTCAAAGGACATTAAGGGGCTCAGATGCCCGCTCATCACTCAGTACTATCCTGAGCGTGCTAGTCTGAAATACCAAAGGCCATCAAAAATACATGCACAATATATGCTTCTTACTACAAAATAAAAAAAATTTAAAATGCTCTACAGCTATAGAACATTGATAAATGATTAAATGTAGTCTTGTCATTACAAAGATTTTAGAGTAATTTTGCAAAAAAAAACATATACAGTATATTGAATTATAGGAACAATTCACGGCTGGAACATGATCCCATTTATAAGTGCTGATTTTCTTGACAAGGTTATTGAGCAGTCCCTGTTTTCAGAACATTACCTGTTTTAATTTGCTAGTGTCCCCTGAGTATTCCTGCTGATAATTAGCGATAGACTCTGTGACAGAATGAATCAGTTATTTTTGGAATCACTTCTTCATTTTGTATTGGTGGCTCATCATTTGGATTGTTCGAGCCAGCTTTTTACATTTGTGGCTATGTAGGGAATGCTTTTTACAAATAGCTTCTTGTAATGTGCTGGCAGAAAGATAAATGTTATTTTGAAATATGTTCCCTGGTGAGTATGATGACTGGAATTAAGTAACAACTTTGGGTCAAAACTGAAGGCTTAGATGATCTCACACTGTTTGAGGGGAAAATTGAGAAACCAGTGATTATGTCAGTCTATTTGACCCAGAAAAAGCATAAAAAGAACAAGAAAGTGATACCAGAATGTAGTAATGAAGGGAACTGACTATGCTTTAAAACTCAACAAACTGTACAAGATATAGGAAAGTTAGCATACAAGTGCAGCAAGCAGTTTGGAAGTCAAATGGAATATGTGCGAAGGAAGTGGAGGATAAGAGCAAAGAAGGCTTATTCTGATAGTACAAGGCTTTGGTAACACCATAAAATCTCCAAAACTGGCCCTGAGGCTCATCAAAGACAACACCAACTACCACCACTCATTTACCTCAAAAAGGTGATTAACTTTACTCAGAAATTTCATTTCAGAGACCAGTGACAAGCAATAAATTAAGGACTAGACATGAATGTTAAATTATCAGAGTTTATTTTGCAGAGCAAGGTGTATACCCCACAGGTGACTCAATGAGGTCAGATTTCTATTTTCTATGCTAACTTACCCCTTAACCCTTCATTAAGCCATTTTAGTCTCAACCTGGGCAACTAACCCAATATTAATTCCATTTTTTAAAATTCTCTGCACATTCTCATTCTAGGTTCAGAATGTGGGATGTATACTGATAAGAATGTGGGGAGAAGAGAATTGTTATTTTTTGTTCAGGATAGATAATCCTGGGTTGAAGGCAGTTGCGGAGAAAATTTATCAAATTGAGATATGAGCAACAACTGATCAGGTTTGGTACACAATTAGCAGAACTTGTGGTTTTATTGAAATGTGAGAGATTTGGTTTGCAATATCTGAGAAGGGGCTTGGAAGGGCTGATGTCAAGTCAATGTTTCCCAGTTGAAGAAACTTCAAACCATGTGGCATTGTTTCAGATTCAATAGCAATGAGAAGGGATTTCTTCTCACAGAGGATACTGAGTCTTCAGTAAAATCTGTTCCAGAGAACTGTGGAGGTTAGGTCAATGAATATATTCAAATATGAAATAGACAGTTTTGTGCTATAAAAACAACAAATTGGCAGATTTGCATAAGGAGTACAGGGAGTTAGGTGCTAGGTTAAAAGGCAGGACCTCCATGGCTGTGATCTCAAGATTGCTACCCATGCCACATGCAAGTGAAGCTAGAACTAGGAAGAATATACAGTTTAATACGTGGCTAAGAGGTTGGTGTAGAAGGGAGGGCATAAGATTTTTGGATCATGGAGCTCTCCTCCAGGGAAGGAGGGACCTGTACAGAAGGGACGGCTTGCACCTGAACTGGTGGGGGTGGGGGTACTAATATCCCAGTAGGAAGGTTTGTTAATGCTGCACTGTGGGATTTAAACTAGAGTTGCGGGGTGGGGGGGGGGGGGTTTGGAACCAGAGGGGCAGAATAGTTAGTGGAAGAGTTGTGGAGATAATTGTTTGTAAGACCTCAGACAAAGATAGGAATCAAAAGCTTTAGCATGTTTCAAGAAAAATCAAAAAGGATGAATACAGAACTGAGGTGTTATATCAGAATGCACACAGCATACGGAATATGGTACATGAACTTACAGCACAGTTGCTGATTGACAAGTATGATGTTGTAGGCATCACAGGATTATGGCTGAAAAATTATACCTGGAGCTCACATTATATTGAAAGGACAAGCAGGAAGGCAGAGGGATCAGCATTGCTCTGTTGGTAAAAAAGAAATCAAATCATTAGAAAGAAGTGACACAGGGTCGGAAGATGTTGAATAATTGTGGATAGAGCTAAAGAACTGCAGGGTAAAAAAAAACCCTGATGGAAGTTTAATACCGACCCCCAAAGAGTAATGAAGATGGAGTCTACAAATTAAAACAGAAGATAGAAAATGCATGACAAAAGAGCAATGTTACAATAGTCATGGGGGACTTGAATATGCAGGTAGATTGGGAAAATTGGGTTGGCACTAGATTACAGGAGGGGCAATTTCTAGAGTGCCTACAAGATGGCTTTTTAGAACAGCTCATGGTTGAGCCCACTAGAGGATTAGTTATTCTTGATTGAGTGTTGTACAATGAATCAGATTTGATTAGACAGTTTAAGGTAGAAGAACCCTTTGGGGATAGTGATGTCACAGTCCCGACCGTTAATTCCCCATTTTCTCCTAATTCCCTTTGATTGTGCCATGGTTCCGACTGTTGATTCCCCATTTTTTCCTAATTTTGCTTGATGACGGTACACCTGGTTTTCATCAAGACCTGCAGCATAACAACCCCGGCTTTGCACCCACTAGTTCCCAGATCACTGGTTTTGCCAGTGTGGTAATTAACACTTCCCGGCCGCTTAAGATTATGTGTCCTACATTTTGCTTCAGTACTGAGATTAATCAGTTAAACAGTCTCTCTGTGTCAAGATCAGATTTCTAAGTTCTACTCCAGTTCCAAGGTTTACCTGTAAAACCCAGTCTCTCCGTGTCAAGATAAATTCTGCCTGTCTCCTGCCTTCCTGCTCTCCCTCCTGTTTGCCATACAACGCTCACGTCCGCATCTGCACCCTAACTCAATCTCTGTGCTGGTGTCCTGCGCTTCGGTTTGCCTCATTCATTGCAACAGAACGATCTGGCCACCATGGACCCAGCAGACACAAATATCCTTCAACAAGCCCTCACCAGCCAGGGTTTCCTACTGGACCTGCATGATCAACTCCTCCGGGAGGCCATGGAGAACCTCTGTTCCCTGTCTGCTGATCTAACAAAGATCGGTGACCAGGTGGACCATGTATCCACTCATTTTACTCCATCCACTCCTGGAACCCTGTCTAACCAGTCCAGGCAGTCTGTAGCGGCAACCCCCTAGGTGTCAGCAACACCCCCACCAAGACAACCTCACATAGCTGAACCAGAGCATTACACTGGGGATTGGGGAAGTGCCGGGCCTTCCTTCTTCAGTGCTCCTTGGTGTTCAAACAGCAGTCATCCACGCACTGCATGGATAAGTCAAAGATTGTTTACATAGTGGGGTTGTTGCGAGTAAGTGCGTTAGTGTGGGCCATAGCTGTTCGAGATAACCAACTGGATATCTTCTCTTCATTCGCCACCATTATCACGGAAATGTGAAAGGTCTTTGACCACCCTGTCCATGGTAAAGATGCCACCAAGAGTCTACTCACTCTCAGTCAGGGCTCACACAGCGTGGCTGAATATTCTGTGGAGTTCCAGAAATTACCGGCCAACACGGGGTGGGACAATGGGGCACTCCAAAAGGTATTTCAGAATGGTCTCGGCGACATGGTAAAAGACAAGTTGGCAGCAAGAGACGACACTGACAGCCTGGATTCCTTGATCTCCCTAGCCACCAGTTTAGACAATCGTCTCCAAGAACGCCATAGAGAAAGAAATGGTCGTCCACCACCTTTGGCCACTGCACGGCACTCATTACCGTCTCCCACCAGTACAGGCCTTTCTTCTCCTCCTGCTCTTAAAGAAGCTCACAGCCCGGCCGGTTCTACCACCCTGGGAGAGGAACCCATGCAGTTGGGATGGAATTGCCTTTTCCCCACAGAACAACTACGGAGATTGAGAGCAGGTGAGGGTCTATATTGCAGTCAGTCCAGCCACTTCCATCCTACCTGTCCCCTTCGGCCAAAAAGGGAAGGCTCACCAGTAGAAAGGGGGACCCTGGAGAGCCAGACAACATTCCCTTCCATTCCCCGAACCCGGACGCGCCTTCCAGCTACTTTATATTATAATCAACAGTCCTTGCCTGTGTCAGCACTTTTGAAATCCAGCATTGAGGGAAACCTTTTGGATGACGACTTAACTTTCCGGGCCAGAATTCCTCGTGAGCCATTGAGTACCCCCCGGAAACCCAGGCACTTGATGGTAGGCTACTGGCCCGAGTCACACACTGCAGACCACCCTTCTCTCTTCTCTCCAGGAACCATCAGGAACAGATACAATTCAATTTAGTTTGCTCTCCTCAAGCTGCTATAGTTCTTGGTTACCCCTGGTTAAGCCATCATAACTCCCACATTGACTGGTCCACTGGGAGGCTAGTCGGCTGAAGTTCGTTCTGTCAGTCCACTTGTCTACGATCAGCCCTTTCCCCAGTGGAAGTCACCGTGACCTTGTCTGCCTCTGAAACCCCCCCAACTTATCCAAGGTTCCAGCGGAATATCATGATCAGGGAGAAGTGTTTAGCAAACAAACAGACTCTTACCCTGCCTCAACATTGCCCTTACGATTGTGCAATTGACCTTCTCCCCAGAGCCTCTCTACCCACCAGTTGGCTGTTTAGCCTGTCCTGACCAGAAAGGGAAGCAATTGGGGCGTACCTAAATGACTCTCTCGTGGCTGGCATTATCCGACGCTCATCTTGCCCTGTAGGTGCAGGTTTCTTCTTTGTGAGGAAGAGAGATGGCTCGCTGTGTCCCTACATTGACTACTGTGGCCTGAACCGCATCACCATAAAGAATAAGTATCCACTGCCCCTTATCAACCCTGCTTTCGAGCTCCTTCACGGAGCTTCTGGAATGCCTCCCTTTGAATGCTCCCTCGGTTACCAACCCCCTCTGTTTCCTGCACATGAAGACGACGTTGCTGTGCTTTCAGTTCAGGCCCATTTCTGCCAGTACCACAAGGTCTGGAAGGATGCACGCACGACCCTGCTCCACTCAGCTGAGTGCAACCGGAGGATTGCCAATTGCCATCGAATTCCTGCACCTAATTATCGGCCTGGTCAGAAGGTTTGGCTCTCTTCAAAAGACATCCTCCTCAAGAATGAATCTAAGAAACTCACCCCTCGGTACCTCGGGCCATTCAAGATTGAGAGCATTATCAACTCCTTGGTGGTCAGACTCAAACTGCCCAGATCCATGCACATTCATCCCATGTTCCACATCTCCCAACTGAAACCTGTATCTGTCAGCTCTTTGTGCCCATCTGCTGAACCTCCTACACTCACCTGGATCATTGACAACTACCCAACGTACACCATCTGGTGAATGCTGGATGTGCGCCGCCGAGGCAGAGGCCTCCAGTACCTGGTCGATTGGGAGGGATACAGGCCAGAGGAGTGCACCTTGATTCCCCGCTCCTTCCTCTTGGACCCTTCCCTCATCCGAGATTTCCATCAAGATAATCTGGACAAGCCTGGTGGTTTGCCTGGAGGCTCCCGTTGAGGGGCGGAGGGGGTTACTGTCACAGTCACAACCGTTAATTCCCCATTTTCTCCTAATTCCCCTTGATGACGGCACACCTGGTTTTCATCAGGACCTGCAACATAAGAACCCTATCTTTGCACCCACTAGTTATCAGATCGTTGGTTTTGCCAGTGTGGTAATTAATGCTTCCTGGCCGCTTAGGATTGTGTATCCTCAGTTTTGCTTCAATACCAAGATTTACCCGTAAAACTCAGTCTCTCCATGTCAATATCAGTTTTCTAAGTTCCACTCCAGTTCCGAGGTTTACCTGTAAAACCCAGTCTCCCCATGTCAAGATAAATTCTGCCTGTCTCCTGCCTTCCTGCTCTCCCTCCCTCCTGTTTGCTTTCACCCACGTCTGCATCCTAACTAAATTTCTATGCCTGTGTCCTGAGCTTGCGTTCGCATCATTTGTTGCAACAACTGGTCATGATGTGATTGAATTCATCCTGAAATTTGGGAAGGAGAAGCTAATGTCTTTCTTTCTTTCTTTCTAAATCTTTTTATTAATATTAGTAATATGGACAGAATACAGATGATATATTGATAAAGAAATTATCAACATACACATTCCATTACATATGAAAAAAACATACATAATAGTTACAATATAAATGAGTTTACCAAGACATAAGCCATAAGATATATGTATGGACATAGTAAATCAAAATATTTCATAATGTATAATATAAAAAAAACAGAACAAAGAAAGAAAAAAAAACAAAAAAAAAATTATATAATGCAAAACTAACTAATCTAATCTAATAACTATAACTAATAAGTAATATAAAAGAAAGAAAAACAAACAAAAGAGAAGGAGAAAAAAAAAAGTGGGCTGTTTATAATATCTCACAAAAATAAGTATTCATCAATGCCGTCACTTCCGGTCCTCTCAAAATACATAAGCTAAAAGCTAGGAAATCAAATGTACTTGGCACAGGGTCATATTACATCATATGAAAATGTTGAATAAATGGTCTCCATAACTTTTCAAATTTAATAGAAGTCTCAAAAGTACCACTTCTAATTTTTTCTAAATTTAAACATAACATAGTTTGAGAGAACCAATTAAATACAGTGGGAGGATCAATTTCTTTCCAATTCAACAATATAGATCTTCTAGCCATCAGAGTTAGAAATGCAATCATTCGACGGGAAAGCTAATGTCAGATGTATCAGTGGAGTAAAGGGAATTAGAGAGGCATGAGAGAGGAGTTGGCCAGAATTGATTAGAAAAGAACACTGGCAGGGATGACTACACTGAAGCAATGAATAGAATTTCTTGAAACAATTCAGATGGCACAGGGTATACATTACCCAACAAGGAAGAAGTATTTGAAAGGAAAGATGACACAACCATGGCTAGCAAGAGAAGCCAAAGCCAACATAAAAGGCAAAGAGAGGGCATATAATAGAGCAAAATTAGTGGGATGTTAGACGTCAACAAAAGGTAACTAAAAATTCATTAAGAAGGTAAAGATGGAATATGAAAGTAAGCTAGTCAGAAATATTAAAGAAGATGACAAAATTTTCTTCAGATACTGGACTGCTGGAAAATTATGCTGGACAGTTAGCAATTTGGGGCAATGAAATAGTGCTGAAATTAATATGTATTTTGCATCAGTCCAGTTTTCACTGTGGAAGACACTATCAGTATGGTGGAAGTTCCAGGTGTCAGAAGGGCCTGAAGTGTGTGAAATTACCATTACTAGATTACTAGGTTTTTAGGAATCTGGAAGAACTGATGGTCAATAATTCACCTGGACCAGATGGTGTACACCACAGAGTTCTGAAAGTGATGGCTGAAGAGATTGTGGAAGCATTAGTAATTATCCTTCAAGAATCACTTGATTTTGCTATGTTTCCAGAAGACTGGAGAACTGCAAATATCACTGAACTCTTCATGAAGGGAGAGAGGCAGAAGAAAGGAAACTATAGGCTTGTTAGTCTGACTTCAGATTTTGGAGTAGATTGTTAAAGATGAGATCTCAGGATACTCGGAGGCACATGATAAAATAGGCCATAGTCAGCATTGTTTCCTCAAGAGAAAATCTTGCCTGACAAATCTGTTGGAATTCTTTGAAGAAAAATAAGTAGGATAGACAAAGGAGAATTGGTTGATGTCGTATCCTTTGATTTTCAGAAGGCCTTTGACAAGGTGCCACACATGAGGCTGCTTAACAAACTACAAGTCCATGATAACACAGGAAAAATTCTACCCATTGATAAAGCAGTGGCTGATTGGTAGGAGGTAGATTGTGAGATAAAAAGGAGCCACTTCTGAAAGTCTGCTGGTGATTAGTGATGTTCCGCAGACGACCGTGTTGGGACAGATTCTTTTTATGGCATATGTCAATGATTTGGATGATGGAATTGATGACTTTGTGGCAGATGATATGAAGATATGAGGATGGGCAGGTAGTTCTGAGGAAGTAGAGAGGCTACAGAAGAACTTAGACAGATTAGGAGAATAGGCAAAGAAATAGCAGATGGAATACAATGTTGGGAAAAGTATAGTCATGCAGTTTGGTTAAAGAAATGGAGAGAAAATACAAAAAAAACTGAGATGCAATGAGACTTGGGAGTACTTATGCAGGATTTCTGAAAGGTTAATTTGCAGATTGAATCTGTGCTGAAGAAGGCAAATGCAATGTTAGCATTCATTTCAAGAGGATAAAAGCGAGGATGCCATGTTCAAATTTAATAAAGTGCTGATGAAACCTCACTTGGTGTATTGTGAGCAGTTTTGGTCTCCTTATCTTAGAAGGCATGTGCTGAAAGTGGAGAAGGTTAAAAGGTGGTTCACAAAAATGATTGCAGGATTGAAGAGCATATGAAGAGCATTTGATGGCTCTGGGCCTGTATTCACTGGAATTCAAAAGTATGAGGGGAGACCTCATTGAAACCTATTGAATGGTGAAAGGCTTTGATGGAGTGGATATGGAGACGATGTTTACAATGGTGGTAGATTTCAAGACCAGAGGGCACATTGTCAGGATAGAGGGGCATCCTTTTAGAATGAAGATAAGGATGAACTTCTTTAGCCAGAGGATGGTGAATCTGTGGAATTCTTTGCCACAGGCAACTGTGGAGGCCAGGTCTTTATGTATGTTTAAGGCAGGGGTTGATAGATTCTTGATTGATCAGTGTATGAAGAGATATGGAGAGAAGGCAGGAGATTGGGGCTGAGAGAAAAAATGGATCAGCCATGCTAAAATAGCAGAGCAGACTCAATGGGCCAACTGGCCTAATTCTGCTCCTATATCTTTTGGTCTTAATGTTGTAAGAGTTGAGTAGGATAGTGTTGTTGGGGTTAAATTAAAATATCATCAAAATTAACAGAGTCGCAGGCTTGATGGCTGGACTGGCTATTCTTACTCATCCTGCTTAGTTCCATGGAGGCAGCAGGCATTTCCACTGGATGGATTCCTAGGAAGTGCTAAAGTGGCATTGACTGTGATCTCGGAATATTGAGGTGGAGTGAGAAGGTTTTTAAGGAATTTTATATTCTCATTATATATGATGCCAAGCTGCAGGAAGGCAGCCCTCACAATCACGTTTCAGAGCTCCATTAAATATAATTAAAATATCAAGGTTAAGAACTTCTGCTGAGAAGGAGAACAGAAATCAAGCCATCAATGGTACAACGCTACTTGCCAGGGTCTGAACAAAACAGTTTCAGAAAGGATGAAGGAACTGGAAGCATGACAACATTGTGTCAGATGTCAAATCTGCACGTCAGTCTGGTGCTGTAATGCAAAATAAGCCCTGGTAAATCAGCATCTATGCCTAGACTTGAATTTATTCCTTGGCACTGGCCCCTGAAATGAGATTTCTGAGTAGAGTTAGCTGCATTCTTGAAGGTATGAAGTTAAGTATAGGCCCCTTTAGGGTGGTGCAAGAGGAACCATATTTCAGCAGCAGAAAACGCTAGTTAGGTTACATTAGGATTTGTGCATGCAGTTATGGATACCACAGCTGTGTTGGGATCAGACCTCACGTCCCACTACATTTGTTCTGTTCACTGGTTACTTATTACGGAACAGAAGTTCCATTCAGTTCATTTTGAAGCTTCCTATCAGTTCAGCTTCCCTCTCCTCTTTCCTGAACCACTGCCCAATCTGCACTGTTTAAATTGGATGCAGTTTTTCATTTATATTTTGAAGCAAATTTGACAAATAAAATTAATTTTTAAAGCTAATTAACCAACCGGTACATCTTAGCGATCCCATCATAATCCAAAGTGGAGTCATGTGGATCTAATTGAGTCAATTCCCCACCAGGCAGGTTAAGGCATCTCACTAAAGTACAGGCAATGTAAGTGTTGAGATATAAACATTATAACAGTAGCAGGAATAGAGGATGTGTATTGTGGCCAAGAGTACAAAGTAGCTTAATTCCTTTGCAATGCAGAAACAATTTGAATGACTAGCAGAGCGAGTTATTTCAATGAACATAGAAAGTGTTTCAGAAGTTGGTCCTCAAAGGATTTACTAGAACGTTTATTTTATGCCTGTGCAATTGTATGCATGAAAGGCAGAACATCTTGAAAGGAACACAAAGGAGGAGTATAGAGAAAACGGTGGCCGTTTTCAATACGTATTGTAACCAAGGCTTAAAGTTCTCAGGATAATATTTCGCTTCTAGGTTTTCTTAGGCTCAAAGTTCAAAGTATATTTTTATCAAAATATGTATATATTGTACAACTTTGATATGTGTCTCCTTACAGACAGCACAAAACAAGAAACCGAAGACAGCCATAAGATATTCAACTGGGGGAGAGAGAGGGAAACAAAATAAACTGTGCAAACAATAAAAGCAAGCAAATGGTATTCAGAACAAAAATGAGTCAATAGACACAAAGCCTGAAGCAGCCAGAGCAGCCCACAGCCTCAGCCACAGTTTATCGCACAGCTGGGCAAAACATCACAGGCCTTGCAGACGTGAAGACTGGAGCAACCAGAGCAGGCCCACAGCCTCAACCTTAGGGTAGTGAAGAGCAGTGCAAGTGTCATGGAGCTGTGAGCAGAACTGACGGGAGCTTTGCCTCCAGTTCCAACATCCTGCCTTTCCAATACATCCATTTAAATTGTTTAAGCATCGGGTCATTCCTTGCAATAAAACCAGGCCGTGTCACAGTGATACGCTCTGGTCTAGGACCCTGCTGCCATGTTCCAGCCCATACCCAACCTTTCCAAATTGGCCTGGTACCTTGATTGATCAAATTACACTCTCGGTTTAGGTTGACAGGCTCCAAAACTCCTCCACCCCGACATTCCTCTGCTCCGCTCACTCTAACTCTATTTCAAACATGTCTCAACCTCGCTCCAACCATTTCTCCATTAACATGCCTCGACCTCACTCACACCTCGACCCTTGAGTCAGTCTTGCTTTTGCTTGACTCTTCATTGTTTGCTGATTGTTTACCATGTTTTTTAAAACTGAAAAGGTGTTATTAATAAGTATTTAGCCATAATTCTTGCTTTGCAAACCATCAGTAAGTTGTCACACATCTTCAGCAGCATCATCTTAAACCAGGTTTTTTCTTAAACCTGATAATTACTTGGTTATAATTCATGTAAGTAATGGAAGCTAAAGGAATTTTTACATTGTCTAGAGAAATACAACTCAATTAGTTATGGGAATGAAAATTCCAACTCAAGATGCCTGAATTGAATTTCCTTCAGTTTAATACTGACAGCTGACATAAAATTGCAACACTGCTCAATGTGTGTGGTAATTATAGGAAATGAATCCTAGAACACACATTGCAAACAAATTGCTGGAATATATAAATATACTGCATGTTCATGTATATAATTATTCAGATATGTAATTATTCATATATGTATACACACATACAGGCAGATATCAGAATCAGGTTTATTATCACCAGCATGTGATGGGAAATTTGTTAAATTAGCAACAGCAGCTCAATGCAATACATAGAGAGAGAGAGAGAGAGAGAGAGAGAGAGAGAGAGAGAGATAATAAATAAAATAAAAAAAACAAGTCAATTACGTATATTGAATATATTTTTAAAAAATGTAAAAACAGAGATACTATGAGTTAGTTAGTGTCCATTTAGAAATGGGATGACAGAAGGGTAGAAGCTGTTCCTGAATCACTGAGTGTGTGCCTTCAGGCTTCTATCTCTCCTACCTGATGGTAACAGTGAGAAAAGGGCATGCCCTGGGTGCTGTAGGTCCTTAATAATGGATGCTGCCTTTCTGAGACACTGCTCCTTGAAAATGTCCTGCATGCTTTGTAGGCGAGTACCCAAGATGCAGCTGACGAGATTTACAACTTTCTGCAGTTTTTTCAGTCCTGTAGCCCCTCCATACCAGACAGTGATGCAGCCTGTCAGAATTCTCTCTACAGTACGACTATAGAAGTTTTTGAGTATATTTGTTGACATGCCAAATCTCTTCAAGCTCCTAATATAGTCACTGTCTTGCCTTCCTTATAAATACAATGATATGTTGGGCAAACATGAGGAAATCTGCAGATGCTGGAAATTCAAACAACACACACAAAATGACCCTTTGATGAAGGGTCTCGGCCCGAAACGTTGATAGTGCTTCTCCTCTAGTTGCTACCTGGCCTGTTGTGTTCCACCAGCATTTTCTGTGTGTTGTTGATGATATGTTGGGACCAGGTTTGTATCATGCACACACAAAGGTAGACATAGGCATTAACACATGTATACACATATATACTGTACATATCACAACATCACACTCAATATCAACAAAACCAAGGAATTGATTCTAGACCTCAGGAAAGAGAGGTTGAAAGAACGAGTATCAGTCCTCATTGAGGGGTCAGCAGTGGAAAGGATGAACAGCTGCAGTTTCAAGTTCCTGGGCATGACAATCTCAGAGGATGTACCCTGAGCTGAAGGCATAGGTGCTGTAATGAAAAACACACCAGCAAAGCACCATCATCATCTGGAACATGCCCACTCTCATTGGGAGGGGGTTGGGTAGTAGGGACCTGAAGACCCATACTCATTGATTCACAAACAGCTTCTTTCCCTCTGCCAATAGACTGTGAAAGAAGGAAAACTACTTCAATATTCCTCATTTTTGTACTATTGATTTATTTTTGTAATTTATAGCAATTTTATGCCTTTGCACAGTACTGCTGCAATATATGTCAAATCTCATGTGATCCGAGTCAGTGATAATAAACTTGATTCTGATTTTCATCAATGTACTAACACACAAGCACAAAACAGGTGTGTGCACACACACATCAACATCTGACTACTTTTTGCATAGCAATGTGTCAAGTAAAACAATGTTACTTTTAGATGAAAATAGCTGGGAGACAAAGTGTACTTCTTCCTCACTTTGAGAATTAAAACATAAACACTTTGAACTTCATTCCCAGTTTATATCACCAAACTCATCACAAAACTCCTTCAATACATTTCAGCAGGGGTGTGCAAAGAGGAATAAAATATCGGGAAAGAGCACAAAACTAACAGGCAGGAAGTACTAGGTAAATTTACACTGTTATTGTCATACCGAAGGCAAACAGAAGAACATTTGAACTGAATATCAGTCATTGAATAAAAGAATCTGCTATTCCTACCTGCAATATAGGAAGTCAAACTTTTCCCTCTTTTGCAACATACTCAAATGCTGGAGGAACTCAGCAAGTCAGGTAGGTAGCATCAATGGAGGGGAATAAACAGTTGACATTTTGGGCTGATGTCCTCCATCAGGACCGGAAAAGAAGGGGCAGTAGCCAGAATGAAAAAGTGGGGGCGAGAAGGAGTAGGATTTGGCAGTTTATTTGTGAGATCAGGTGAGGGGGAAAAGTGGCTGCACAGGATGGGGGTAAGAAGTAAGAAGCTGGGGGTGGAGAGGTAGAAGAGGTAAAGGGCTGAAGAAGAAGGAATCTAAAAGGAGATGATAGCAGACCATTGAAGAAAGGGAAAGAACCAGAGAGAGGTAATAGGTAGGTGAGAAGAGAACATAGATCACAGAAATCTATGGCGAATTACAGGCCCTTCGGCCCAACATGTTGAGCTGACCATGTAACCTACTCTAGAAAAGATAATGAGAGGGTATCCAGATTAATGATTGAAAAAAGCAAGGAGAAAGGGAGCTGAAACTGCTGAGTTCTTCCAGCATTTTACGTGTGTTGCTTAAGATTTATACCACATGGATAATCTGTTTATGCTTTCCCCCACTTAACATTTGGCTTCCAAGCCTGATGATGCCCGTGTGAAGATTGACGAGGTTGTGGGTACTTAGAAAGTAAAGAAATCTTGAAAAATATCAATATTGTTCAATGCTGTCTCATCTGGATTCTTCAGTGAGAAGGGTTCATTCAATATAAAATAATGTGCTTAAAGGTGCGGAATGACAGCTGAGTTTTGTATTAAACTTGATTTTTGAGCTAGAATCCAAAGAACAATGTTCTAATGAAAGAGGACATGCTACTATGAATTGATTTCAAGTGAGACTGGAAGCATTACTACCACTGTCGAGTAGCTCACATATCCTCCCTCTCCACACAACGAGGCAAGAGCGAATAAAAATATTCCGTACAAAGAAACCAGCAGAAAGTGAGGAGCTTGACAAATTCACTGGGAAATAAGATATTGGAAAGTATTGGGGAATAGCATTTGAGAAAAGTCAAGTTTAATGCCGTACGCACACGTGGTGATTGGCATTCGTCTATCTCAGAGGACAACGGTTGATCATCATCTCAAGCCGGGGCGGAAAGTATGGGGAATCTGAGATGCCCAGTCATCAAGGCTCTCCCTTCAGCCTCACCTGTGAAATTCGTAGGCTGCTACTGACCTGGCTCTCAAGGAACTGTATAAGACCATCTGGAGACTGCATACCCAAAGGCTGCCTTCATTGTCGCCAGTGACTTTAATCAAGAGTCGCTGACGAAAGTCTCTCCGAAATTTTGTCAGTACATCCAGGTGAGCACTCGTGGAGATAAAGACACTTGACAACTGTTACACTCCCTTCTGAAATGCTTACAAAACTGACCTTCGCCCAGCTTTTTGAAAATCAGATCATTCTTTGATCCTGCTTTTGCTGACGTACAGGCAGAAGTTGAAACAAGAGGCAGCCATAGTTATAACCATCCACTGTTGGTCCGACCAATCAGCCTCCATGCTGCAGGACTGCGTCGATTAATGTCTTCCATGATGAGGATGTCTCCGAGTTTACAGATGGAGTCAGGTTCTTCATCCGGAAGTGCATGGACGATGTTGTCCCCCAGTTGGTCAGGGTCTTCCCAAAGCAGAAACCCAGTATCAATAGTTCCATGTGAGCAGCACTTACTGTGCAGCATAGAACTTGCATTGCTGGCAATCAGCAATAAGCTCAAGAAAACCAGCTATGATCTGTGCAAAGCTATCAAGGCTGCAAAACAACAATACAGGGACAAGATTGAGTCAAGATTCACAATGAATAGCACACAGGACTTGTGGTGAGTGTTGCATACCATCACAGACTTCAAAGCCAAACGTAGTGGTGCTGCCAATATCGCGGCCTCCCTCCCAGATGAGCTCAATCGCTTTTATAACCGTATGATAATTACAGCATGGAAACAGGCCATCTCAGCCCTTCTAGTCCATGCCGAATGCTTACTCTTACCTAACCCCACTGACCTGCACTCAGCCCATAACCCTCCATTCCTTTCCTGTCCATATACCTATCCAATTTTGCTTTAAGTGACAATACCAAATCTGCCTCTACCACTTCTACTGGAAGCTCATTCCACACAGCTACCACTCTCTGAGTAAATAAATTCCCCCTTATGTTACCCTTAAACTTTTGGCCCCTAAGCCTCAACTCATGTCCTTTTGTTTGAATCTCCCCTACTCTCAATGGAAAATGCCTATCCATGTTAACTCCATCTATTCCCCTCATAATTTTAATACCTCTATCAAGTCCCCCCTCAGCCTTCTACGCTCCAAAGAATAAAGATCTAACTTGTTCAATCTTTCCAGGTAACTTAGGTGCTGAAACCCAGGTAACATTCTAGTAAATCTTCTCTGTACTCTCTCTACTTTGTTGACATTTTTCTTATAATTCGGTGACCAGAACTGTACACAATACTCCAAATTCGGCCTTACCAATGCCTTGTACAATTTTAGCATTACATCCTAACTCCTATACTCAATGCTCTGATTTATAAAGGCCAGCATACCAAAAGCTTTCTTCACCACCCTATCCACATGAGATTCCGCCTTCAGGGAACTATGCACCATTATTCCTAAATCACTCTGTTCTACTGCATTCTTCAATGCCCTACCATTTACTGTGTATGTCCTATTTGGATTATTCCTACCAAAATGTAGCACCTCACACTTATCAGCATTAAACTCCATCTGCCATTACTCAGCCCACTATTCTAACTGGCCTAAATCTCTCTGCAAACTTTGAAAACCTGCTTCATTTTCCACAATGCCACCTACCTTAGTATTATCTGCATACCTACTAATCCAATTTACCACCCCATCATCCAGATCATTAATATATATGCTGGACCCAGTACAGATCCCTGAGGAACACCACTAGTCACCGGCCTGCAATCTGACAAACAGTTATCCACCACTACTCTCTGGCATCTCCCATCCAGCCACCGTTGAATCCATTTTACTACTTCAATATTAATACCTAACCATTGAACCTTCTTAACAACCCTTCCATGCGGAACCTTGTCAAAGGCCCTACTGAAGTCCATATAGACAACATCCACTGCTTTACCCTCATCAACTTTCCTCATAACCTCTTCAAAAAATTCAAAAAGATTTGTCAAACATGACCTACCATGCACAAATCCATGTTGACTGTTCCTAGTCAGACCCAGTCTCTCAAGATAATTATATATATCATCTTTGAGAATACTTTTGATTAATTTACCCACTACTGACATCAAACTGACAGGCCTATAATTGCTAGGTTTACTCTTAGAACCCTTTTTAAACAATGGAACCGCATGAGCAATACGCCAATCCTCCGGCACCATCCCCATTTCTAATGACATTTGAAATATTTCTGTCAGAGCCCCTGCTATTTCTACACTAACTTCCCTCAAGGTCCTAGGGAATATCCTGTCAGGATCCAGAGATTTATCCACTTTTATATTCCTTAAAAGCTCCAGTACTTCCTCCTCTTTAATCGTTATAGTTCCTATAACATCCTTACTTGTTTCCCTTACCTTACACAATTCAATATCCTTCTCCTTAGTGAATACCGAAGAAAATAAATTGTTCAAAATCTCCTCCATCTCTTTGGGCTCCAGGCATAGCTGTCCACTCTGATTCTCTAAGGGACCAATTTTATCCCTCACTATCCTTTTGCTACTAATATAACTGTAGAAACACTTTGGATATATTTTCACCTGACTTGCCAAAGCAACCTCATATCTTCTTTTAGCTTTTCTAATTTTATGCTGGTTTGATGTCACTAACTCTGAGCCTCCGAGGAAAAACACCGCTTCAACCTGCAACCTGGTCATCTCTGAGGCTGAGGTAACAGATGTTTCCAACAAGTGGACAGTTGCAAGGCTGCGGGACTGGATGGCATCCCAGGGCGAGTACTCAGGATGTGCACAACACAACTGGCAAGTATGTTTACTGACAGGTATGTTAATCTTTCCCTCTCCCAGTGTAGAGTACCTTCCTGCTTCAAATTATCCACTATTGTCCCTGTACCAAAAAAGACCAAGGTAACATACCTGAACAACTGGTGTTCTGTCACACTCACCTCAATAATAAGCAAATGCTTTGAGAAGCTGGTCAAGGATTACATCTACAGCTTGCTACCACCCAAACTGGATCCCCAATAATTCGCTACTGGCACAACCAATCAACGATGATGCAATTGCCACTGCTGTACATACCGTCCTTACACATCTAGAAAAGGAGGATGCTTATGTAAGAATGCTGCTCTTCAACTACAGTTCAGCATTCAACACCATAATTCCATCCAGGCTTGACAAGAAACTCAGAGACCTCGGCCTTGACCTTACCTTGTGCAGCTAGATCCTGGACTTCCTGTCCAATCGCCAGCCGTGATTGTCCAATGTCCAATCGCCTCCCTCACCTCCACCCCTCTGACTCTCAATACAGGCACCCCTCAGGGCTGTGTACTATGTTCCCTCCTTTACTCCCTGTATACCCATGACTGTGTCACTACCTACGGCTCTAATCTGCTAATTAAATTTGCCGATGACATTACATCGATTGGCCTAATCTCAAACAATAACAAGGTAGCCTACAGAGAAGAAGTCATCTCTCTGACACAGTGGTGTCAAGAAAACAGCCTTTCCCTCAATGTCACAAAAACAGAGGAGCTGGTTGTTGATTACAGGAGGAATGGAGACGGGCTAACCCCTATTGACATCAATGGATCTGGGGTTGAGAGGGTGAACATCTTTAAGTTCCTCGGCATCCACATCACCTAAGACCTCACGTGGTCTGTGCACACCAGTTGTGTGGTGAAAAAGGTGCCTCTTTCACCTCAGACAGTTGAGCAGGTTTGGTATGGGCCTCCAAATCCTAACAACTTTCTACAGGGACATAATTGAGATCATCCTGACTGGCTGCACCACTGCCTGGTATGGGAACTGTACCTCCCTTAATCTCAGGATTCTGCAGAGAGTGGTGCTGACAGCCCAGTGCATCTGTAGTTGTGAACTTCCCATGATTCAGGACATTTACAAAGACAGGTGTGTAAAAAGGGCCCGAAGGATCATTGGGGACCCAAGTCAGCACAATCACAATCTATTCCAGCTGCTACCATCTGTGAAGTGGTACGGCAGCATAAAAGCAGGGACCAACAGGCTCCCGGACAGCTTCTTCCAGCAGGCCATCAGACTGATAAACTCACACTGGATTGAGTGGATTCTATGTTACATTGACTGTTCTATTTATTATAGATTATTATAAATTACTATGATTGCTCATTGCATGCTTAGATGGAGACGTAACATAAAGATTATTACTCATCAAGTATGTGAAGGATGTAAGAAATAAAGTCAATTCAATCTATTTCTATCTTCAATGTCTCTTTTTCTCCCTATCAAGGTTCTTTTGAAGACCCTGACCTGGAGTTACATGCTGGCTTTCGTTCTTTGCAGAAATGGGACCCACTCTCAGGGACTCACAACCGACCGATATGCCAAGGACACGGCCTGGAAGTCTAGTGCACCTTCAGAGTGCTGGATTCAAGGCCGGAGTTCGCCACCTGATGTGTCATGGGAGCACACGGACGATTGAAAGCAGCGAACTGGCTGCTGGCTGTGCACAGAGCTCAGAAAAAAGTGACATAACAGACTTTTAACACCATAAAACAGCGAGTCGTTTTGCTATGTCTCCCCTCTCACTGAGAAATGGAGACATCTTATTAGGGAAAGAGAAAGCCTGTGGTATGTTGAATACAGGGTGAACGAGTAGTCTTTGGGATACTGCAAGACTGTGTCTTTATTGATGCTTTGCTGCATGCTTGAGTGCTCGGTGGGGGTTTCTGATGCTTTTTGCTGGTGAGGGAGGGGGGGATATTGTTTTGCTGTAGCTTTTGCATGGGAGGGGGGAGTTGGGGAGGGCTTTGGGGTTTTAACATTTAACTGTCATTCATTCTGCGGGGCACTTCTCTGTTTCCGTGGACGTTTACGAAGGAGAACAATTACAGGACGTATATTGTACACATTTCTCTGACATTAAATGTACCTACCTATTGTTGTCCTTGTCTCTCTGAGACTGCCCCATAGCTAGGGATCTGTTCCATGAGCACCAAGCTGTGTTATAGGGCCAGTGGGCCTGCATGCTATGTGTGCAGGGGCCAGATCTCATCCCCATCCTCTGCCTGATTCCAAAAGGAGTTCAGTTTTTGAGGAGGCACTGGCTGAGTCTTGCTGTTGGAGAGGCTATGTGCTGGCAGGGAGAGACTTGCACATTCAATTCTCCTTTTTGCTAGACTGCTCACCAGTGGTGGAAACTGAAAGTAAGAGCAACAAGCACTACCTACTACACTAACATACAAGATGCATCACAACAACCATTTTGACACCAGAGCATAACCATATGATACTTTATGTATTGTTTAACAAAATGGTCTGTAAAATATTTAAAATGGTGGGACAGTCACTGAGCATATTCCAGCTGAAAGTAAGTTTATTATCCAAGTACATACATGTCTCCATATTCAACCCTGAAATTCATTTTCTTGCTGCCAATCACAGTAAATAAAATAAACACAATTGAATCATTGAAAGACTGTACTCAGCAGAACAATGTTCAAAACAAAACAAACTTTAAACACAAAAGAGAAATAAAGTTCACAATAACAATAATAATAATCATCAATGAATATTAAGAACACTAGACGAAGTATCCTTGAAAACAAGTCTATAGGTTGTGGGAACAGTTCAGTGATGGGGCAAGTGAAGTTGAGTGAAGTCCTCTGGTTTGAAAGCTTGATGGTTGAGGGGTAATAACTCTTCCTGAACCTGGTGGTGAAAGTCCTGAGGATTCTGTACCTTCTGCCTGATGGTAGCAGTGAGAAGAGACTATGGCCTGGGTGGTGGGGGTCTTGATGATGGATTTTTCTACTCTTATTCCACTCCACACAGAAAACGTGAACAGAAGGCCTGTCTGGGACAGTGTGAGGCCCAGGACCCTCCTGCTCAAACTGCTGTAGGAAACAGCTTCAAAATCCAGATCCTACTTTTTCTATTGCTTATTATTGGCGGTTGACAGACCTACTAAAAAGGTGCATTACTGCCCCCTGCTAAAGTGTAGTGTGAGGAGGATTCAGGAGGGTAATCCTAACACCAACCACCACCACCCCCAAGAAGAATTAATACTAATAAAGATCATAATAATAATAACAACAATTCAATAAACAAATATATAAACACATAAGACTATTGACTTAAATTGTGTTAAACAACCCAGACAAGTTTCAAGCATTAAAATACTTGCATATGCTTCTCTCATGCTTATTGATCAGACCCCACCAAACTATCCGCAGTAACAATATTGCTTCCCAGGGTCCTTCCTTCTGAGCCCTCTTCTCTTCCAAAGTGAAGTACAGTCGGCCCTCCTTATCCGTGGATTCTGCATGCGCGAATTCAACCAACTGCGAATCGCGAAAATCCTGAAGTGCTCTTCAAGCACTTGTTGTTCGAGCATGTACAGACTTCTTTTTCTTGTCATTATTCCCTAAACAATGCAGTATAACAACCATTTTACATAGCATTTACATTGTATTATGAGTAATCTAGAGATGAGTTAAAGTATACAGGAGGATGTGCAAGCATTAACCTGGATCGGAATCGAAAAAAATCGGAAGTTCTCTTACAAAGTAAGTCAGAACAGGTACATCCGGTATTATTTAGCGTCAGTTAGTCAAACGTTTGTCTTAGTATATAGTATATATTTTACCTTCCTATGCATATAGAACACTTAAGAACGTATGTTTCAGAGCCGGGCTTCGGAACAGAAGTTCTCGGGACTCGGGACAGATCGCTCCCGAGTGCGTTTTTCCATCGTGATGGGTTGATATGAGGATCAAAAACCCAAAACCCCAAAACCCAATAATTAAACCACTGCGTTGCTTAGTAATAATTGTAGTTTTCATCAGGGCAGGGCATTTCTCACTTTATCCTTTAAAATTGCTCTGATTGTTGACCGACATAGCCTAACGCTTTTCCAATGACTGATGGCGTTTCACCTTTTTCCGATTGCTTTATTTCCACTTTATTTTCAATCGTGATTGTGGTTATTTTCGTGAAAAGAAACACTGCGCATTCACAGCTCTGGTGCCGGGTCCTAATGTCCACCGCTCTGAGACAGGTTAAATAAGGTCTGGGGTTCTGCTGGATTGAGACAGTTTGCATAAGGGACTTGAGCATCCATGAATTTTGGTATCCGCGAGGGGTCCCAGAACCAGTCCCCCGTGGATAAGGAGGGCCGACTGTAACTTTTTCTGAATTCCATACAAATATCTCCATTTCAATTGTGTATCCCACAGTCCATACCAGATTGAGAGAACATCCATTCACAAACGAGGAAGCTAATCACTGACACCCGTTCCAATTTCTGTCCATATAGTCCATGGTCAACAATGGGCCTAATAAAACAAATAACCTAAGTTTTAATCACTGAAAACTTAATCCCCTCCCCCACTGCTCACCCTATTTCTCCACTTCCTGTACTGCAGCCTGAAACTTATTAACTACAAAATTTAGATTCATGCCCCTTTTCTATACAGCCTCATCCTCATGATAAAAGGACATAGAAATGACAGACTCAAATTTAGGAAAAAATATCATTTTGCATATTATTGAACAGGACAGGACTACAAATACTCCCTAGAATTCTCCTTAAACACCTTGACCTGTATTGACCTCTGAAGCAAAAAAAAATCTTTAAACCAATTATACATTTGTCCACTAATCCTAAGACTTTCAAGTTTTATAAATGTTTCCTCCTTCCAAAGCACATCATAATTCTTCTCATTATCAAGAAATATTGGCACTGAAGCTTCCTTATTAACCTGTGCCTTTCCAATATCATATTCCAGACACAACAGATTCTAGAGACATCCTACATTTGCAATAGCCACACTGATGAGGCATCAGTACTTCCCAAATGAAGTACTAATCTATCAGTTATCATCCTCTCCAAAAGTTTACATATACTGTGCATGAAGTCAATGAAATTAGCCTGTAACTAGCAGAATCTGACTATTCTTTGCCTGGTTTCAGTCCAGGTCTTACCCTAGATTTATTGATCTTAACTTGCATTGATCTGTTACATGTCTCATTAGTAGAGAGGAGAAGCCAATGAGAACTTTGCTTGAAAATTAGTTCAGAGGTAGATCAAAGTTTAATTAAAAACACATTTAAGCAGAATGGGAAAAGGGTTTTCTACAGCCAATGGGCCATGCAGAAATTCCAGAATGTAGTTATCATTCAGTGGAATCGAGTTATGGTGGCATTAGCTGGAATCAAACTACTTTGGTAACCAATGCGTGTCTTATGCTTTTGATCTTCTTTGTAAGTTAGCTGCAGTAAAAGAGGCCTCAATAATCAATGTTTACTTGTCTAAGACTAAGACACAGTGCACACATTGAAGTTTTTCAACTATATTAATTGATTTTGATAAACTTGCGCATAGATATGTTTGAAAACTTACAGCAGTGTAAGCAACACAATTTTGGCATATTTCAGTCACTTGTAACCTAGTTAATGAGATCTGCAGTGTGAAAAAAAACCTTCCTGAGATCTGGCTCAGATTCAATGTGCTTTTCCCAATCTTGGACAGAAATGCTTAACACAGTTGATAGAAATGCTGTCACACGTGAGAAAATTATTTCTACTAATGGCGCTAATTAACATGATTAGGCACAAGTCTTTGGTCACAGGGACTGTTTAGAAGTTAAACACATTGGGTGTCAGTAGGATGTTCAAGCTAATGAAAACTTTGATTCTAAGATCATTTATTAAATATTAATAAAAGATTAAAGAAATGCTTGAGCACAGCCAGCAAAGGCTTCTCGCCACATTGGCATTCTTTGCTGAAGAGGGTAAAGATGCTGGTTAATAGCTATCATTTGGGAGATGGAAAGATGAGCTTGATTCAGCATCAATTGATTGGGTAACCAGTTGTAGAACATTTTTTTTGTTTTTTCCTTCAATGCCACTTAACGCAAGACCAATACAAATCTAGACCAGCTGCAGTCTATTCAGAACAATTCTTTCATGAGTCACAACTCTAACACTGGTCTCAGCCATGAAATTAAGGAAAAGGCAGCTAACAATGTTCACTGCTTTCCTCAAGGTAAGATATGGATAAAATGTCCTTTCATGGACTAAGAGATAAATACAGACTCCCACTTACAAGAACTATATGTTTAGAGAGAATGTGAAGGTTGGGTTACAGATGTGAATCCCAACAATATTGGTCCTTAACTATAAAGCACCTTTTAAGTTCTCATGATTCCTGCTTGATGGAGAACTTATTTGACTACTTGAGAGCACTTATTGAGTGGAGTTCCAGTAGGGGATATGAGAATTCATGGGTGTAACATGCATTTAAATATGGGTCCTGCTGGTCTCCCTGTCATCATGTACATTTATATTTGTGATCCCATTTGGCACGAGAATCAGGTGGTATACCTGTTTTACAGAAAAGTAACATTGTCACTGACATTCAGCATGTGCTAACAAAGATACAGTCTGTAAACATGGAAATACAGAAGTCTACAGCACATTACAGGCCCTCTGGCCCACAATACTCTGCTGACCATGTAACCTACTCTAGAAACTGCCTAGAATTTCCCTACTGCATAACCCTCTATTTTACTAAGCTCCATGTACCTATCTAAAATTCTTTTAAAAGACCTTACTGTATCCACCTCTACCACCTTCACCAGCAGTTCATTCATGCACCATCCACACTCTGACATCTCCCTTGTACCCACTCCCAAGCACCTTAAAACTATGTCCCCTCATGTTAGCCATTTTAGCCCTGGGAAAAAGCCTCTGGCTATCCACATGGTCAGGTAAACCTCTTCATCTCTGACTTTGACTTCATGCATTTGTGAAGATGTTATTATTGAGAGTGGGATGTAGACATTGTGGCTGGGAGAAGAGGAGAATGTTGGTGTGGTAAACACATCAAGGGGAGCGCGGAAGGAGATTACAGGAAAGCGGAAATGATGATGTATAATGCATCTGACAATGGTACAGAAAACAATGGGGAAGGGCGTTTATGGAGTCAAAATTGCTTTAATTGTTTTTTTATGTAGCTCTCTATTTGTTTTTAATTTACAATGTACAGGTTTTTAATTTTTCCAATCAAAACTGTCCTGAATTGTCAGAGACTTTTATGAGTTTTTAACATTATAGACAGCATCTCCAGCTGGTGAAGTCACAGCCTTGGTTTTCCTCTCTAAGAATATTGGAATGGGGGTGTATAGGGTTTGGGGCAGGACCACGCACTCTGTATCACTCAAGCTTCTATTGGCCATTGGACTCAAGGTTATGAGAGGTGTGTGAATGAGGACCTTTGAAGCAGGGTTTTGGAGGAGGAATATGGAGGCAATTCAGATGGTAAGCATTTCTGGGGATGTAATTATTAGCATTGTCACTTTGTATTTCCCATTCGTGAATATCATTGTGCTGTGCTACATTCTTGAAACAGAATCATCCTTTTAATTAAGGTGTTCCCAGGGCGTGGTTGAGCAGAAGGTTAGGATTTCAGGATTTAGACGCAAGAACAATGAAGAAAGAGTGATATTTCCAAATCGGGGTGGTGAACTAGCTTGAGTGGAACTTGTAGATGGTGGTATTCCCATGTGCTTGCTGCCCTTGTTCACTTTGATGGTAGAGACCATAGCTTTTAGAGATGAAGTTAAAGCAGACCAGTGGAGTAAAAACAACATATTGACGCAATCATGAAAGCATACTGGTAGCTCTACTTCATTAGGAGTATGGATAGATGTGTTATGTCAACAAAGATCTACAAATTTCTTCAGATGTACTACAGAGAGTGATCTGACCAGTAGGTGCCAATGCACAGGATCACAAGAGATTGGAGACAGATATAGATTCAGCTATTGTCATCACAAACACTGCCTCCCCTACCATGGATGATATCATAAAGTGGTTGTGCCTCTAGAAGTTGGCATTTATCATTGTACCATCCAGGGTATCCCATCTTCTTATTACGACCATCAGAGAGGAGGTACAGGATTCTCAACAGTCCATGAGCTCTACTTCATTATTTCTCTTTTGCACTTCTCAGTCATTTCAAAGATTCAAACTACGTTTATTGTCAAAGTACTGTATATTAGCAGTGTACAATCCTGAATTTCGTCTTCCCCCACAGACAGCCATAAAAAACATGAAACCTGTTGAAGGAAAAACATCAAACACCATGCCCACACCCGAAGGAAAACAAAAAAAAGTGATAAACAGAATATAAAACAGAAAATCAAAAGAGTCCAGGTGTATTCTGCTTAGCTCAGTGTTTGTTATGTGCAGGCACTCTGATTCAAAACTGCCCAAAATAGGATTAAAAATAAAGAACAACCAGAAACACTTCCTAATGTGAGCTACAGAGTCCAATCTACAATCTGCATTAATTAAATCTTGCCCAAGATCTAAAACTCTGGCACTATCCTCTGACAGCATTGAGGGAGAGGAAGAGAGAGACCATTCAAATGAAGCCACCCTTCTCCACGAGCAGCATGCAAGATAGTGCTGACCACCTGCACACCTTCTGCACTCTCAATCACAATGATTTCCATCTACCATGGCCATTAATTGCTGAGATCTGTGAGAAATGGAGCTGGTCATGGATTTCACCCCGTCCCCAGGCTTCTTGGCCTTGAATCCTCAAGGTTCGCCCGAATCCTCACGGGACCCTCTCGGAGACATCAAAGCATCAGATAGCTGAATCGGCCTGGAAACACACTTCCAGTGTGTAGATCATGACCTTCAACAGTGGCAGCACCACATTTGAAAGAAAGAGAAGACATAAAAGAAGTAAAATTATTTTTGTGAACCATCCAGAGGATGTCGTCCTTGGTTGAGTGGTTTGCTAATGCCATCTCCTTCCAGATTTGGCAAGTTGTAGTAATTTTTACTTTGCATTTACCTTGGTTCCAAATGGTTGTCATAGCCAGGGTAGTAGTGGGGATACATTCCCACTACCTAAGAAGTGCTCCCAATGGCATATGTCTCAAATTAACCTCTGATAACCAACTCCTGGCCTTCACGTGGCAGAACTGTTCACACTGACAGGAGAAGGGTGAAGATGAGTCACCAGCACCTTAAAACCAGTTGCTTCGGGCAGGTGGGGCTCATTAGCCTGGGAAGGCAGCACACCTAGGAGAATGAAAACTCTGATTTCAAACCTCCGCTGCCTTGCAGCTATACTGTGGGAAAGGCTTCGGGAGTAATCCCCGAGGAAGAAATCCAGAGTCGGAGCCTTTAAGCAGTCTGATGTTGATTCATTGTCATTCTGGCAACTCCTGAATTTCAGCTGTCGTCAAAGCGTCATGCCTAGTATCCCTTTTGACATCAGCATCTGGACCGAGAGGGTGATTGTGACACTTGGGCAATTCATGGTCCTTATGCAGCTCCTGCCCAGGATTTGGTGACACCAAGCTCCACAACCAACTCACGTCCTGGGGTGATGGTGGCCGGCATAAGATGGTGCTGGGACCCACAGACTTGCACTCAAGTGGACAAGGCAGGTTGGTCGCTCTCTTCTCCTGAGGCAAGAGCAGTGTTCAGCAGCCACCTTGATGATGAAGCAGCACTCTCCGGGGGGGCTGCACTGCTCAGCCCTCATGGGAAGGGGTCTGGAAGTGATGATTTGAAGAAAGCTTGCCTCACCCTATCCTGTCAGCATACCACAGCTGACTGGACATCTATTTTGTGGTCAAACTACCTCAAAAACCACAAAAGAAAGTAGAACCACCAGAAAGCTGAGCAAACTCTGTGTTGGAGCCTGGAACGTCAGGATGCTCCTGGACAGACCAGAGAAGTGAACTGCACTTGTAGAAGTGTTTCAGAAGTACAATGTTGACACTGCAGCGTTCAGTAAGACACGCCTGGCCAAGGCTGGTGAAATCACAGAAGTGGGTGCTGGCTGCATGTTTTTCTGGAGTAGCAGGGGAAAGGATGAGGCTAGCAAAGCTGGTGAAGGCTCTGCCATCCAGACCACGATTTTCAGGAACCTGGAGTTCCTTCCTAGAGGCATCAATGATCAGCTGATGGTAATGAGGCTGTCTCTGGAAACCAGGTCTCACCTGATTCTGATCAGTGCCTTAGACACCCACCATGACCCACACCTCTAAACAGAAGGAGCAGTTCTACCAGGATTTTAGCTAGCTACTACACTTTGTTGCCAAAGATGACAAGATCCTGCTACTTGGCGACTTTACTGCCTGTGTAGGAGCTCCTGAGGCAGTCTGATGTCGATTCAATGCCTTTCTGGCAGTCCTGCAGATTGACCATCAGTCTTGGCCAAAAGTCATTGGCAAGCATGGCCTTGGAAAAGAGAATTCAAATGGGCACCTACTACTTACCTCCTATGCAGAAAATGGGCTGACAATCCTGCTGAGAAGCTCAGATCACAAGGGTGCACAGGCGCTAGCAGGCAGCCAATAAGCAGAAGCTCAACCTTCAATGGTCATTGACCCCAGCATCAAAGAAGATCCATCCATTCAGCAAACTGGAGGAACAACTTGAGCACCTGCCTGATGAAGCAAACCCAGAAACAGCATGGGCCATCGTCAGAGACTCCTGCACAGCGTTGCAAGTGCCATTCTCGGGCACCCCAAGAGAAGCATCAGGATTGATTTGATGAGAACAACTCTGATATGTTCACCCTTCTCCAGCAGAAGCAGGAAGCCTTTGCAAGTTGGCTCAGTGACAAGCAGTCAACCTCCAAACATGACCGCTTGAAGCACCTCCACAGTAAGATCCAGGCTGAGCAACATAAGATGGAGAATCATTGGTGGGAGGCCAAAGCGGACAGGCTTCAGCACTACACTGACCAGAACAACACAGAGAAGTTTTTTGAAAGTTTAAAGGCAGTGTTCAGACCTTCCTCCAGCATCATGGCACCACTCCGTTCCTTGGATGGAGTGCTCCTCACTGACAAAGGTGACATTGTCCAATGCTAGGCAAGCCATTTCAACAAACTGCTGAACAGGCCATCCCAGATAGATGGACAAACCATAGAAGACATGCCCCAGCACCCAGTCTTGGAGGCCCTTGTTCCCACCACATTGGTGGAAGCTTGGAAGGTAGTCAACCAGCCAAAGCCCCTGGCCCAGTTGGAATCCCACCAGAAGTCTTCAAGGAGGATGGCAAAACCATTCTTCAGAGGCTGACAATGTTCATGCAACAGTTCTGGGAAAAAGCCTGTGTACCACAGGACTTGACTTCAGGGATGCAAACATCGTCCATCTGTACAAGAACAAGGGGGACAGGGCATCCTGTGACAGCCACAGAGACATATCTCTCCTGGGCGTAGCTGGGACGATCATGGCCTGTATCATTCTGAATAGGATTGCCTCTCACCTCCTTGACAACATTGTCTCAGAGAGCCAATGTGGTTTCAGATCTAACACAGGGACAGTCGACATGACCTTTGCTGTCAAGACAGATCCAGGAGAAGTGCCAGGAACAGAACCAGAATCTCTACATCCTCTTTGTGGACCTGATGAAGGTATTTGATACCATCAAACACATACGCAATTGGCACATCCTTTCTCAGTTAGGCTGCCCCCCCCCCCCGCCCCCAAGGCCATTCCACAATGGCATGATGGCCAGGGTAATCAAAAGCAGCTGCCCCCCTGACCCCCTTCCTAGTAACTAACGGTGTCAAGCAGGGCTGTGTCCTTGTGCTTACTCTGTTCAGCCTACTGTTTGCCACAATGCTGTTCTCTGCTCTCTCGCAATTCACTTACAGGACTGATGGATGCTTCTTTGGTCTGTGATGCCTCAAGGCCAAGATCAAAGTGCTGAAAGCTGCAGTACAAGACTTCCTCTTTGCAGATGACAGCACTCTTGCAGTACACAGTGAAAGGGACCTCCAGGAGCTCACTGACCGCCTTGCTGGGACAATAAGAAAATTTGGCCAAAACATCAGCCTGCAGAAGAAAACAGTTCTTCTACAGTCTGCACCCCAAACCAACTCTGCGGAACGAAGAATTGAGATTAAATGCACACGGCTGAATATTGTTGAAGTCTTTACCTACCTTGGAAGCCGTCTCACCTCCTCCTGCAGGGTACATCAAGTGATTTCAAAGAGACTTGTAAAAGCTGGGACATGCTTTGACAGGCTATGGACATGTGTGTGGAGAGAATGTGGCATCTGGCTGAAGACCAGGATGGCAGTCTACAGAGCAGTCTTTCTGACTTCTCTGCTGTATAGCTATGAAACATGGACCCCATACCACAGACATATCAAGATGCTTGACTTGATCCACACGCGATACCTTTGCCAGATCAAGGGCATCTCATGGCAAGACAGAGTCCCCGACGGAGAAGTGCTATGAAGGACTGAGAGCTCTGGCACAGGGACACTGATCATGAAGGCTCAACTTCGATGGGTTGGACCTGTGGTCTGGATGGAAGACAACCACCTTCCAAAGATGGTATTCTTTCTTGAGCTGGCGCATGGCACCAGAAAGCAGGGAGGCCCCACAATGAACTATAAAGACTGTGTGAAGGCATGCAATATTCCTATGGCTGGTTGGGAAGCCTTAGCCAAAGATCACAATGCCTGGCGCCTGGCAGTCTACAAAGGCACCAGCACTTCCAAAGAGCAGCAGCTGAAGGACCTCAATCAAAAGCACCGGGACAGCAAGAAGAGGCATTCCCATCCTTCATTGGTTGTAACATGCCCAACGTGCTGCCACATCTGTGCTTCCCAGTTTGGGCTTCACTCAGAGGCATCACTGACATCACCGTCTCTCCCAACAGACTTCCTAGAAGGCCTTGCACAGCACTACTGCTGCAAAACATTAAATTTTACATTATATGTCAATATATGAAACAAACCTGGGTCTGACCCTAATTTATGGATGGTACACACAGCAGGCTGGTAGTACATGGAGGATGTAGGCTGGCAATGTGGGGTACCAATAAAGTGAGCTGCTCCTGGTTGGCGTTAGCTCTAAGTGAGCTACTCTTATTCTGCAAGCAGAGACTGGATTCTGTCATATTTCTGATCTGTGTTTTGTAGCTGGTTGAAGGATACAACGCAGCATGATCTGGCCTAATGTAAACACGGCACTTCAATAGACATTAACCCTGTTCTGACTCTTATCAGGATTTGTGATCACAGACAAGGGATCAACAATGAAAATCTCCATATGCAGTGATATCAGAGAGGACTTGCTGAGAGTAAGGATAACAACTCTTCCAGTTTCTCCTCAGCTGGTGGTCAGAGATCTTGCTGAGGCTGTAGAAAGTGATAACTGAAAAGAAATTAATCAACCAGGGGCCACGCAAAGAGAGGGGCTGTGGGTTCCATGGATTGGACAGACATAATTTCAATCTCCACGGCTGTCAACTCCAGTTTGAAGAAGACAGCTATATAAGGAAAACAAAAGACTTTGAGCAATCCGTCCTCTAACCTGATGGCACAAACATCAATTTCTCTAACATCAGGTAATTTCTTCACCCCCACCCTCTTCCCTTTTTTTTCCATTGCTCATTCTGGTTACTCTCTAAACCTTTCCCTTCTATTCACCTCCCACTGGTTCCCTCTTCTTTCCCTTTCTTCTGTGTTCTATGTCCTCTCTTATTAGATTTCTTCCTCTTCAGCCCTTTGCATCTTCTACCTCTCCACTCCTGGCTTCTTACTTCATCCTCCTTCATCCATGCATCCACCTTCCTCTCATCTAGTCTCACTGCCAGCTTATACTCCTTCACTTCCCCCCACTGTATTCTGCTTTCTGCCGCTTTCCTTTCCAGTCCTGATAAAGGGACTCAGCCTCAAAAATCAAGAATTTATATCCACCATAGTTTCTCCAGCTTTTGCCTGTGATACAACTAACCCAAACATCTTTGTGATAGGATGTGTGGCTATCCAGAGGTATGTGTTGCCTAAAAAAGAGGATCTAACATGTCCCAACATATTGATCCAGCCTCAAATAAAGCAAGATAGCGGCTATATTTCATTGGGAGTTTGAGGAGATTTGGTTTACACTCAAAACTCTACAGATGTACCATGGCAAGATTTCTGACAGGCTGCATCACCATCTGCTAAGGGGGGTGGGGGGAAGCTACTACACAAGATCAAGGTAAACTGCAGAGATTAGTAAGATTAGTCAATTCCATCATGGGTGCTAGCTTCTGTAGTACCTAAGACATCTTCAAGGAGCGGCAAAAAGTATTCACTACAAAAAGTATTCACCACCTTGGAAGTTTTCATGTTTTATTGTTTTACAACATTGAATCACAGCGGATTTAATTTTTTGACACTGATGAACAGGAAAGACCCTTTTGTGCAAAGTGAAAACAGATCTAAATATAGTAAAATTGGTCTAAATCTATTACAATTATTAAACATAAAATAATTGAATGCATAATTGCTCATGCCTTCAAGTTGGTATTTAGTAGATGCACCTTTAGCAACAATATCAGCCTTGAGCCTGCTGTCTCTATCAGCTTTGCTCATCTGGACATTGCAGCAATTCCCCATTCTTCTGTTCAAGCTCTGTCAGATTTCACGGGGATCGTGAGTGAACAGGCCTTTACAAGTCCACCCACAAATTCTCAATTGGATTGAAGTTTGGGCCCTGACTTGGCCACTCCACGACATTACCTTTGTTTTTCAGCCATTCCTGTGTAGTTTTGGTTTTATGCTTTGGGTCATTGTCTTACTGGAAAACAATTCCTCTTCCAAGTCAGTTCTTTTGCAGAACACATCAGGTTTTCCTCCAGGATTTCTCTGTATTTTGTTGCATGCATTTTACCTTTTACCTTCACAAGCCTTCCAGGGCCTGCTGCAGTGAAACATCCCCTGAACATGATGCAGCCACCACCATGCTTCACTGTAGGATGCTGTGTTTAATTTTTGCAGTGTTTGGATAATGCCAAGCATAGCAATTAGTCTGACGGCCAAGAAGCTCAATTTTGGTTTTTATCAGACCATAGAACCTTCTTCCAGCTGACTTCAGAGTCTCTCACATGCCTTCTGGCAAACTCTAGCCAAGATTTCATGTGAGTGTTTTTTTCAATGGTGGCTTTCTCTTTGCCATTCTCCCATAAAGCTGCAACTGGTGAAGCACCTGGGTAACAGTTGTTGTATGCACAGTTTATCCCATTTCAGTTGCTGAAGCTTGTAACTCTTCCAGAGGTGTCATAGGTCTCTTGCTGGCTAGTCCCCTTCTTGCATGGTCTTTGAGGACAGCTTGCTTTTGACAGAATTACAGCTCTGTCATATTATTTCTATTTCTAGATGATATACTTAATTCTATTCCAAAGGATATTTAGTGATGCATTTTTTTTTTATCTATCTCCCGACTTGTGCTTTTCAACAACCTTTTCCTTTTGTCTTCATGCTGTAACTTTTGTCAGGATACTGACTTACCAGAAGTTCGACCTTCCAGATACAAGTGTATTTTACTACAATCAATTGATACACAGTTAATTTCTATTGAACTAATTATATTGAACTTCTAAAACCAATTGGCTGCACCAGTTATGATTTGGTGTGTCATATTGAAGGGGGTGAATACTCATACAATCAATTATTTTGTGTCTTATATTTGTAATTCATTTAGATCATTTTGTAGAGATCTGTTTTCACTTTGACGTGAAAGAGTCTCTTTCTGTTGATCAGTGTCAAAGAAAGCCAAATTAAATCAATTGTGATTCAATATCATAAAAAAACATGGAAACTTTCAAGGGTGTGAATATTTTTATAGGCATTGTATACACATACTATAATTCAGTTTTTTCTATATTTATCATGTATTGCATTGTCCTGCTGCTGCAAAGTTAATAAATTTTGCAACATACAAGAGGTGATTGATAAGTTCATGGCCTAAGGTAGAAGGAGTCAGTTTTAGAAAACATAGCACATTTATTTTTCAATATAGTCCCCTCCTATATTTATACACTTAATCCAGTGGTCGTGGAGCATGCGGATCTTGGACCTCCAGAAAGTGTCCACAGATAAGGAGATGAGTTATACAGCTCTCATTACAGGCACACACAGGTCAACTCTTTGAGTGATTATACAGAAAGTTTGAAGTTAATAACTCACTCCTTCTACCTTAGGCCACAAACTTATCAATCACCCCTCGTATTCCAGTAATATTAAACTTGATTCTGATTTTAATTCTGAATCCTGGAAGCTAAGTTAGAGAACACTGCCCAAGGGGTTTATTTACTGATTTTGGTACTTGAGTTATTATAAATGAAATTAAAATTGAGTTTATTGCCTTACACACAAGTGTAAGTACGCACAATGAAAAACTTACTTGCAGCAACATGACATAACATCATATCAGCAGCATTCTCAAGAAACCCATAAAATTAATCATAAAGTGTACCCAATTTTTTCAAGAACAGAAACCAATTAAAACAAAATAAACAAAGCCTGTTCTTGTGCAGAGTGATCAAAATGTTCATAAAGTGTCAAAAAAAGTGTCTTATGTGAATGAAATCAACTTTCCTCCATTCAAGGCCTTAACCTGAGGACCAACTTATGCCACTCCATTTATCCCATTCCATGATGATCTTGAAATCTGTGAAATGGGGACATCTCTTTTTCCCTTATTAGGGAGAGAGCCTATGATATGTCGAATTAGCAGCTGAGTGAGTACTCTTTGGGGAACTGTACGCTTGAGTGCTCGGTGGAAGGCGCTGATGCTTTTTTTGCTGGTGGGGAGGGGGTAATTGTTGCTTATGCATGGGTGGGGAGGTGTGGGGTTCTAACATTTAACTGTCATTCATTATTGGGGCACTCCTCTGTTTGCATGGATGGTTGCGAAGGAAAAGAATTTCAGGATGTATTTTGTATACATTTCTCGGACATTAAATGTACCTTTGAAACCTTTGAGACCTTTGAAACTCGGATTCATGGCCAGTGATTTTCAGAAAGGGCTCCCCACCAGCACCCTCACCACCTGCACAATATCATTTCCTATGGCAAGCTGATCAAAGTATTGATAAACTGGGTTTTGCAGGTCAGTTTATGAAGAGAATGGTTGAAGGGAAGTAACTGCTTTTGAACTTGGAGGTTAGGGTCTTCAAGCTTCTCTAGCTCCTTTCTGATAGTAATAGTAGATGTGAGACCATGGAAAGATCTGGATGGTGGAAGTTTTTGACAGACGGAGCTTTCCTGAGGCACTGCCACTTATAAAGATACCTGGGGGGGGGGGGAGGAGAGGAGATTTACTCATAGTGTACTCACGGTTACCATTAATACTACTATTAATGAGTAAATAGCTTGTGTCCTCACTCTTACCATGACAGAGTGGGACGCTATTCACCCCTCTGGTTTAGTAACAGTCCCTATAGAAGCAATCAAGTCTATCCCAAACCCTCATTTTTTCCTATACCTCTACTATTTATTCTGTCTTTCATAGCCATTGACTCCCTATAGATTTGATTTTCTTTGTAGTCTCTTCCCACCTTTCCAATAGAAGAATAATTGTGGCCAAGTAGCAATGGTGTACCAACACATCTTTGGGATGATGGAGAAACCGGAACACCTTGAGCAATCCCACGTGGTCACAGGAAGGTACAAAGGTTAGGATTGGACTCGAGTCACCGGAGATGTACCTGCAATGTACTGCCAGAAGTGGTGGTCAGAGCAGAGTGGTAAAGGTGTATAAAAGGCATTTACACACGCACATGACTGTGCAAGGAATGGAGACTTATGAATCATGTTCCGACAAAAACGTTTAGTTTAATTTGGCATTATGGTCAACGCAGACATTGAGGCTTGAATGGCTTGTTAGAACAGTATAGGAAACTGTTCTAATCACACTACCCCAATCAACCACTGTGCTAATCAGGTCCTGAATGAGGGGAGAGTGTATAAGCTAATCTTTCTCTTCTACTGTGGGAAATGCTTTGTGGCAATTTAGTCAGTGACATTACTGCACATTAATAAAGTATTTCACTAATTTATAACCCTCCAGTGTAGTCACTGTTGTAATGTGCAATACCATTTTTTCTTCACAGCATGATCTTTGAATAAGCAATATAATAACAAGGTTATATATTTCAATGATGACAAATCAAAGATAAATATTTGCCTTAAGTTTGCTCTGAACCAGATCCTTCCTCCAATATAATCCTTTTGTCAGATGTTCAATGTCCCCTCTGACTAAGATTGCCAGCTGTCTTCCATTGGAGTAGATAGAATTTTGGCTACTTTGTACACAATATCCTTTTTAACCCCATATAATTTTCTTGACATGACAGCTTATTTGTTTATGGGATGTTTTAATCTTAACCTCTCAGTTCTTATGGTAACAGTGGTTTCCAACTGAAAAATGATGAAATATTAGAGTGAACATCTAGTCCAGCCTTGAATCTGTCCACATGAGTTTTAAGAGAGTCCTATCATGTGCCGGACTCTGTTTTCAGACCCTATCACTGCTCAAAGAGAGGAATAGTTGTGATGTCATCACTTCTGGTTTTGAAAATGCAACCAAACAAATGCGATGTTGAGCATTGTATCTCGATGCATCACCGCTCAGTATCACAACTGTTTTGTTGAGACTGTAAGAAATTGAGAAGATTTTTGATCACAACCAAATCCATAATCAAACCAACCTCCCCTCCATTGACTCTGTCTATGGTTCTTACTGCCTTGGGAAAACAACCCAAAACCAAGGATCCCTTCCACCAGAGTCATTCTCTTCTCCCCTCTCCCTTCAGGTAGAAGATACATAAGCTAGAAAATCATGTATTTCCAGACTCAAGCAAAACTTTTACCAGCCGTTATCAGATTCCTGAATGGACCTCTTAGTTTACTAAAGATGAATTCTTGATCTAATCTATCCCATTGTGGCCCTTGCACTTTATTTGCCTACATGAGCTGCCCATTCTTTGCAGCAGCTGCAATATATTCCACATTCTCTTTTCTTTTACTACCTCAATATAATCTGACTGGATGGCCCACAAAGGATTTTCTCTATAACTTGGTGCACATGAACAATAATAAACACCAACCAAGGGGTATTGCATGTTTACAGTGAAAGAAATTGGAGGATCTTCAAAATATCTTTCTAACTATTTAAATCTTAACATGAGAAAAGCACAGAAAGGCCCAGTCAATATGTCTCCAGTGGATTTTGAAAGTATCTCACTACTGCCACAAATCTCGCTTGTTTGCTTCTTTCTAAGGCAAAACTGTAACCAAATAGTGTCAGAGAGATATATGGGATGGAAATACACTCTTCAGCCTAACTCAGAGTGTATTAGGCTGAAGTTAACACAGCCTAACTGAGCTAGTTCTATTTGCATATATTTGGCTCATATTCTGATCCTCTTCTATCTATGTATCTGTCCAAATGCTTTTTAAGTATCATAATTGCACCTGCCTCTATCACTTACTCTGGTAGATCATTCTGTCTACTCACCACCCTCTGTGTTCCTCATAATTTTGTAAACTAACAAAATTACCTTTCAGCCTCCTACCACCGGGGACAATATTCCCAGACTATCCAGTGCTTTCTTAGAACTCAAGCCCTCCTGACACATTAATATCTTGATTGGTGTTTTTTTTTTTTGCAGCCTAAGCAGGACTTTCTTCCTACATCAGTATGATCACTATTACACACAGTACTCCAAATGTAACCTTACCAACATCTTGTAGAGCTGCACTCTTAGGCCAGTCTTTACCATACCTAGCCAATGACTCAATTGAGAAATTCAAGTGTCAACTCATTCCAGGCTTCCACACCTGAACAATGTAAAGCACAGGGACAGGACATGACACTGGCCTGAAAACAACACACCTCATATCCTGCTTAAATCCCTGAACTCAACACCATGCAGAACGTCCCACCTTTGTACTGCACTGAGGGTCTAAATGTCCTTTGTACTTCACCTTCAGCTTTACACCAGCTGGTGTTTCTAATGTGCTTCCTTCCAGTTAAGTGGGTTTGTTGACCTTAATTAACAAAGTGGCCTGCTCCATTTCATTTTAATTAAAACAAATTTTTAAAAATTATTTTACATGTTGAATGTGTTTTAATCATTTTGCGTGTGTGTTTGAAATTACATGGTGCTTAAAACTTTTACCATTAATTAAATGTCTCTGATTATCATGGAAACAGTGTTGGGAATAGTCCTTGGCAACACAAGTGGGGCGGCCCTATGGCATAGCGGCTAGTATAATGCTTCACAGTGCCAGTGGTCGGGATTCAAATCCTGCCCTGTCTGAAAGGACTTTGTATGTTCTCCCTGGAAGTGTATGGGTTTCCTCCAGGTGCTCCAGCTTCCTCCCATATTCCTAAGATATATATGTGCTAGTAAAAGTAAGTAACTTGCAGACTGCCCCGGAACATCCTCAGACTGGTAGTCATTGAAGCAAATGATACATTTCAGTGTATGTTTTGATGTACATGCAATAATTGAGCAAATTTTTAACCTTAAGCCCTGGAGGGCAGGTTCTTGCCGTCATTCGCTTGTGAATTAGCTACTGCTTGCCAGCAGGTGGACTACAGAGATGTAGCGGTGGAATGGTTGCTTCATAGGTGGGGGGGGGGGGGAAATGTGCCCAAGTAGTTTAACTTGATAAAGTGGGAGAAGGAGCATGGCTTTGCAGAGTGTGTACATTCATCGGGGTGGGAAAACAAGACTCCAGCTGGTCTAGCTAACATCCGTACCTCATCCATTCATCATCCGTGGAGACCTTCAGACAGCCTGGGAGACCTGGTTACACCAGCAACAGTTGTTGCCAGGTAAAATCTATCACTTTCAAATTACCACTTTACAAGCACTCAAGTTTCCCAAAGACTCAATTTCTCAGTTACTCTTCTTTTGGAATATAACCTACTTAAAATAAGAATTCATGTCCCTGGTACAAATTTTCACAATTTGACTTTGCAGGAACTTGGAAGTCTAGTGTCATGCGTTGTGATTAATAAATATCCTTTATTTGAACTTCTGGGAGTGTATTTTGGGCATCACTTGCATGCATTTACTTCAATTATTTCTAGAGCAAGGCATGCCCTCTTTTTCCATTCTCCATCTATCTCAGCCTTGAGTGCTTTTATCCTTTTCTCCTCCTCCATCACACCTACTTGATGACTGTCATTGTCTCTTGAACCTGAAGCATGCATGCAGTTCTGCAGAGCAGAATCAGAATCTGGTTTAATAGCACTGACGTATGTCATGGAATCGGTTGCTTTCTGGCAGCACTACAGTGCAATACTTAAAAAAAACCTATAATTTGCAATAAGAAAAATGTAAATAAATATAAATATTTAAATTTAATATGTAGTGCAAATAATAAAAACAGAGGGGTAATGTTCAAAGTTTGGTGCAGTGTTTGGAAATCAGATGGTGGAGGGGAAGAAGCTGTTCTGAAAAAATAAACACAAATTAAAACACTTCAGCCTGTCATGTCTATGCTGACCACCAATTTCCTCCACCCTGAGGCCACCCTCATACTCATTCTATAAGCAACACCTTATATTCACTCTGGGCAGCCTCCAACTTGATGGCATGAATATCGATTTCTCCGTCCAGTAAAATATTTTTTCTCTCCCTCTCCCCCTCCTCTCTTCTTGTATTTCTCACTCTGGCTTCTTCCCTCGTCTCACCCACCTCCCACTGGTTCTCCTCCTCCATCCCTTTCTCCTGTGGTCCACACTCTTCTCCTATCAGCTTCCTCTCTCTCCAGCGCTTTATCTTTCCCACCCATCTGGCTTCACCTTCACCTATCACCTTCAAGCTATTCTCCTTCCCCTGCCCACCCACCCACACCTTTTTATTCGGGCACCATCCGTCTTCCTTGCCAGTCCTGAAGAAGTTCGTCAGGCCGAAGCATCAAATGTTTATTAATTTCCATAAGTGCTGAGTTCCTCCAGCATTTTGTGTATGTGTTGCTTTGGATTTCCTCATCTGCAGAATTTCTTGTGTTTTCAAATTCCTTTCTATTATCCTGTTACAGGCAATTGATCCATAGCATACCCTGTACTGGCAATTCAAATGCTCATTCATATGATGAACTCCCATCAGGGACCTCACCGGTTTTAATTACGTTGGGTTATGTGCTATTACAAGCATCCATGTGTTAAGAAGCTAAATTCTGTTCTTTCTCCCCATACTTTGTTTCACCTCTTGTCACCTCTGTCTTGGTTGCCTTGGTGTTATCTACTAACTGAGCCTTGTGCTGCTGAGGGACACCAGGGCAGGGCGTTGTACACCCTGCCTGGTCAGCTTAGAGCAGGAGAAAGCCTTTAACAGGATATTGCACAGGTATGTGATAGGCATGCTCTCCAAAATGGGCTTTGGGGAGGGTATCAAGAATTGGATTCAACTGCCCTACACACACGTTTGTAGCCCAAATCAAAGGATGGGAAGCAGATAGATTGCACATCGAGTCTGGAGTCAGGCAGAGTTGCCCACTCTCCCCTGTGTTCATGTGCTGTTCCCTTTGCTGAAGCTAGCAGGAAGGACAAGAGCCTAAGAGGGATGATGCTGCTGGGCAATTGGAGGGACCCAAGAGAAAACCTCCCTGTACCTGGACTATGTCATCATCCTCTGCTTGGATACAAGGTCAGTTCGCAGATTGATCAGCATTTGTGATCTGTTTGAGTTAGAATGCTCTCCATAGTACATCTGTAGAAATTTGCGAGCGTCTTTGGTGATATAACAAACCTCCACAAAATATAGGTGCTGTCATGCCTTCTTTGTAACTGAATTGATATGTTGGGCCCAGGATAGGTCCTCAGAGCTGTTGACACCCAGGAACTGAAATTGTTCACCATCTCCACTTCTGATTCCTCTATGAGAATTGGTTTGTGTGTTCCCTTGTCTCAGCCTTTCTGAAGTCCACAATCAATTGTTGCACATTGAGTGCAAGGTTGTTGCTGCAACACCACTCAACTAGCTGACATATCTCACTCCTGTACACTTTCTCGTCACCTCTGAAACTCTGCCAAGAATAGTTGTATTATTAGAAATTTTATTGATGGCGTTTGTGCTGTGCCTAGCCACACAGCCATGGGTGTAGACAGAGTAGAGCAGTGGGCAAAGCACAAAGCTGATTATCAATGAGGTGGAATGTTATTTCTGATTTGCACAGACTGTGGTCTTCTGGTGAGAAAGTCAAGATCAAGTTTTAGGTGGAAGTACAGAGGCCAGGTTTTGGAGCTTTTTGGTCAGACTTATCTGAATTATTCTGTTAAACACCGAGCTGTAGAAAATGAACAACAGCCTGATGTAAGAAGTAGTAATATCCAGGTGATCCAAAGCCATGTGAAGAGCCAATGAGAATGCTTTTGCTGTAGACCACTTGTAGCGATAGGCAAATTGCCGTGGGTTCAGAAGCTTGCTGAGGCAAGAGTTGAATCTAGCCACAACCAACCTCTCGAAGTATTTCAGCACTGTAGATGTGAATGTGACACAATGACTACTGATAAGACATCACACACTGCCCTTCTTGGTGTAATTTGTGTCCTTTTGTAGGAGGTGGGAACTCCTGACTGCAGCAATGAGAGATTGAAAATTACTTTGAACTTACCCGCCAAATGGTTGACATAGGTTTTCTGTGACCAACCAGGTACTCCCTCAAACTCTGTTGCCTTACGAGGGTTCACCCTAATGAAAGATGATCTGACATGGGCCTCTGAGACAGAGATCACAGGGTTACTGGATGCTGCAGTGATCCTCATTGCTGTAGTTTTATCCTCCCTTACAAAGCGTGCATAAAAGGCATTGAGCTTATCTAGGAGTAAATCATCACTGCCATTCATGATGATAAGTCTCACTTTGTAGGACATAATGCCCTGCAAACCATGTCAGAGTTGATGTGCATCTAATTCTCCCTCTAACCTCAACTGGAACTATTATTTTGGTCTTCAGATGTCCCTCCATAAGTTGTACCTGGCCTTCTTGTATAGTCCTGGGTCACCAGACTTGAATGCCACAGATATGGATTTTTGATGCCAGTGGCTATACTTCATTAGGACTTTGAGGAGATTTGGTACGTCACCAACGTCTCTAACAAATTTCTACAGAAATACAGTGGAGAGCATTCTTACTGATTGCATCACAGGCTGGCATTGAGTTCCAATGTACAGGATTGTGAAAGGCTGTGGAGGGCTGTAGATTCAGCCAGCTCTCGCAAGCCAATATCCAACTCTAATGATCCTCACATCAGTATGCTCTCTTCATTACTACCATCGAGGAAAAGATACAGGAGACTGAAGACCCTAACTCAATGTTTCAAGAACTGCTTCTTCCCCTCTGCTACCAAAGTACTAAATGGTCACTATCTCATTTGAGTTTCGTACTATTTATTTTGTAACTTGTAGTTATTATGCCTTGCATTGTACTGCTGCTGCAAAACAATACATTTCCTGATGTATCAGTGATAATAAACTGATTTGGATTCCTTCTGAGTAGTTATTAAGATATCTTAAACCTCGGAGACTAACTTTGTGCTGGAAAATAATCACTGAGTTTTTCGTGTTACTGAGCCTCTAAAAATCTCAAGTATGATAGCATCTTTGAAACAAATCACCCATTCAAGTATCTAATTATGAATAAATAAGATATAACAAAACAAACAACAAACTGTAATCAAAAATAGTTAGTTGGGAAAATAGCTTGTATTATTCCTATCTGGATGTTTTCAGATCTTTAGTAGCATCATTGAGCTTCTTCTCCCCCAGATTATCTCTACTTTTTTTTTTGCCACAATCAATCCTCTGGGTAGAGAAAGGTTAAAATTCAGTAGAAACTGAAGTTAAAAACCCTTTGACATATGACAGAGAAACTGTTAGTATTAATAAATAGAACATCTACCTACAACTATTTTGAAAGCGAGGCACTTGTAATGCTTAATGAAATTAATTTGCTCTACTGGACATCTATTGGTGGTATTTTCTTAGCTGAAGTTGGGGCTACACAGAAAACAATCCCAAATCTTAATGGTGAACTTACTTTCTAGGAAAGATGCTAGAAGATCATGCTGTGGGTTTTGACAATTAAGGCTCAGGTTAGGTGTGTTTACTGTCTCAGGTGCAGGAACAAGTTCCCTGAAAATAAATTTAAATTAGTATGTAGGTAATTTCCCCATGATCCTGGAGCCAATATTTATTCCCAGGTCAACATCACCAAACAGTTCATTGGATGCAATTACAGCTTTGTTCATGGGAGCTTGCTGTCTACAGAGTGATTTTAAGGCTTCTTACAATATTAATTGTAGCATTGCCTGTCCTGAAATCTGAAAGGCTTTAAATAAACACCATTAAGCATTTATGTGCAATACTTCATTCTCTGTTGCTAATCTAACCTTCACAGCATTTAAGAGGTATCTAGGTGAGCGTTATAGCTGTCAAAGCGCAAAGGGCTATGGAATAAACTTTGTGTAGTTGGGTTCTTGATGGTTAGCATGGACATGATGGGCCAATAGGCCTGCTTCTGTGGCTTAGGCCTCTGATTTTGCAACAGGTCTATACTTTGACAGGAAGTGAGACTATCATGCTCTGCTTTGTTTGGCTAAACCCTGTAAAATGTGTTTCTAACTTGCAATGGACACTCTAGAGTTCTGAATCAACTACTTGCTATGGAAACTGACCAATTTTCATTTGTAATTAAAATTCCTACAGTGTGAGTTAAATGAAACCTCATATTACCTGTATAAAATCATTCAGCCCCTGCAAGTAAACATTTTTCTGTCTAACTTTTTATTCTTTTGTAAGCTGATTTTCCTTTAGATCATAATCTTTTCTTTTCAATTGAAATTCTTGTTCTGGCAAAGGCAAACCACCTAATTTGATTTCCAGTTGACATTATTACATATCACTGTTGGGCACCATTCAATCAGTCACTCTGTTTGGCTTTATTGTTCTATTTCTCTTTTATTTGTATTTACTGCAACAGTAGCTAGTTTTTGAACAAGTTGCCAGCAACACTGGTTAAACATCTGCACAGTCTTGGTTGCCTCTGTTTCATGACAGATAATACATAAAAGATGACTGCTGTGAGCCTAAGCAATGTAATTCTGTGGTAACTGCACACACAGCAGGTGTACTTTTGCACTACTTTGTATACTGCTCTAGAGATAATGAGGTACACAAGCTTTTCAAGATAACCTGATTTCCTGTGCTGTGAGCAATTCTTATCTGGCATGAAAAACCTGTGGACCTTTGCAGGTATTCTGCTGACAGGAAGCTGAGGGGAATGCAATAGCTTACTCTGTTTGCAGCATATAAAACATCCCAAGCCATCTGACAATGTTGTCAAGCAAACTGTCAAGTTGATTGAGTTCAATGAGAAAGCTTAACAAAGGCTTGATCAAAAAAATAAGATTTAAGGTCAATTTAAGCAAGGGCAGTAAAATGGAGTTTGAAGTTAAAGGATCAAATTTTAAAATAGAAGTTTTGCCAGCTTCTGTAAGCAGGATTAGGGGAAAATGTTGCCTTCCTTCAGTTCTTGCTTAGCTTGCTCTGTTATCTAAATTTGGGCTCAATATATTTACACTTGATTCATTAGTATTAAGCAATTTGTGGGCGAATGAGATCTGACAAGGTCACCATTTATTGTCTGTACTGAATTGCTCTTGAGATGCTGGTGTGTGACTTTTACAGAGCTTCAGAGTGCATTGAAGATCCTCTCATGTTGTTGCTGGATTTAGATTTCCAGAGTTTAGATCTTGGATGAAAAAGCAGGGATATATTTCAATGTTAGGATAGCTTATGACTTGGAATATATTGGTAGCTGGTGAGATTTCCCAATTCACTATTGTTCATATCCTTCCAGTTAGCAAAGTTTAATGCTTTGGGGGCTGTAATGAAAAGACTTGGCATGTTGCCATCTTGTAGATGGTCATTTATTGGAACACAGAAGGAAGAAGACCATCTGACCCATTGAGTCTGTTACATTTCCCAATTAATCAATCTTACCTTTCCACTCACACTCCTTCCCATCCTCATCTTATCTTCCTGTAAAAAAACTTACAAAAGATCCCCTTTGACACATGGATATATGTAGTTTAGAGGTAATTTACAAGCCAATTAACCAACAGCATATTTTGGGAGACAAGAAGAGATAAGGCATCCCAGGAGAAAATCCATGTGGTCATAGAGATGACGCACAATCTAAAGACGCACAATCTGGCACTTCCAGTGCCAGAAGTCGAAATCAAAACCTGAATTGTTGGATCCCTGGGGCAGCAGTGATAACTGCGATGACATTGCATCATCCTTTAGATACTGTCAGCTGCCAGTCCACATTGTAGCAATTAGCACAAAATGACAATATCATTAACAAATAATAAAGCAAGCTAGAGCAAACAGTATATGGGAGAGAGAGAATGTAAAATACAGACAACTGGGGATAAATGTGGTATGCCTTATGATTTTCAGTATGAAACTAAATAATCATAACTGGCATGAAAGCTGAATTAAATGTGTATTTCTTTTCAGAATTTGTAGAAAAGTAGCACTAGATAGTCTTGTTTGTCAGTCTAATGTTCATACCCATCTATACCAGTAAGTGTTCTCCAAAGATGTGGGGCAATTCCAGTTAAATTTAAAGGTATTCACACTGGGCTTCTTAAAAAGATTGATAAATGTATATTTAGCAGTTAGAATTAGTTGCAGGAAATCAATAGCAACATGACAAGCCTACATGACTTGCTGATATCCTGCAGAGGCCACATTTATAAATAATTTAGAGATGTAATCTGAAATGTAAAAAATGATCAATCCATTAAATGAATTAAACTTTTTGAAATGGTCTCTAGCCCGTTCTCTTTTGGTAAGCACAGTGGGATTTGCACTGTGGGCATCATTCCTCAGTGATATGTTCCTGAAGCATTTGTTTAATGATCTGTTTAAGGGAAAGAATCAAACATGAGTATCCCTTAATCCTTTAAGTTTAAAGGGAAAGAATCAAAGAGGAGTATCCCTTAATCCTCTTGGTGTTTAGCCCAACTCTGAATTTACTTTTAGTTGTGCTTCATTCAAGTTATCTCCCAATGAGTGGCTACTTCCTCCAGACTTGAGCCACAATAATCATTCCAGCTGGAAGGGATCAACATGTACATCTATCAAATATATTTCAGTCTATCATGAAAAGCAACCTCTTCTCCTGGGACTCTGTCAACATTTTCAACTGTTTCAGTGAAGTCAAAGATGCCTACCATCCTAGTCATTCTCCCTACTCTCAGCATTTCCATCGAGTGAAATATATGAATGCTTGAGAACACACAATACCGGGTTCAGTTATAGCTACTTCCATACTTCCACTGTTAATAGACTCATAAATGGACCTCTAGCATGATAAAGATGAACTCACATTATATTAGTTTACCTCCTCATAAAATACCTGATTGGATGAGGACTAACCAAGCAGGAGGGATGGATAATGGGGGGAGGGGGGGTATAAATACCATGGGATTAGACATGCCCAGGCATCATCCCAGATGAAGATGGCAGAGTTTGTCATAGGAAGCCCAAGAAGAGTTTATCCATCGTATATGCTGGGAAAGCTCTAGATCCTTTTTCACTTATATATTATCGCCTACCCGCATTGCACTTTCTTGGTAATTGTGCCACTATATTACGTATTCTATTATTGCTTTACTTTTGTTCTACTTCTGTGTACTTATGTCTGAAATGGAATGATCTGTCTGGATGTATGCAAGGCTCTGCACTGTGTCTCAGTACATATGACAAAGCCAAAATCATTTATTCTCATATGCACACGTACGTGTATGCACAGCTGCAATGAAAGCTTACTTGCTGTAGTGTTACAGTCGCATAGTGTGACAAACAGCATTCACAAGAGACACATAAGCATGAATCATTACACCATTTTTTATCAGAAAGAACACAACTGGAGCAAAAAAAAAGCCTACTCCACTTAGCTGCAAAGTGATCAAACGGAATAATAAACTAATTAATTACACTTTGAACGGTAAAATATTGTTTACAAACCTGGTATCTATTTGGGTCTCCCAATATACGTTGAGCGATTGTATAAAAGAATGTTTGAAATAACCCTGAGGTGGTTTACAGCCAGCATGAAAAACTAACCGTACTGGGAGATCCACTCGCTCCTGAAGTTTAGGTCTGCAGAATCCAAACCAGGTGACCCTGACCTTTATAAAAAATCAAGATATGACCTCCGTAAATCAATCAGGGATGCTAAGAAAAAGTACCAGTACAAAATCAAGTCCCGATCCAGCCATCATCTGTGGTCAGGTTTACACGCTATAACAGGTTACCAAAGAAGGTCTAGCAGCATCGCCGAATACAGCACATTCCTTCTCAATGAGGTGAACATATTCTGTGCACGTTTTGAACAGAAGGGAAATGGTATGACACCAACCACCCCGACAGTGCAGCTGAATCTACAGTCACCGTTGTAGGCATGAGATCAGTCTTTCAGAAGGCGAACCTGCAGAAAGCATTGTGTTCTGATCGTGTCCCTGGCCATGTCTTAAATCCTGTGCAGATCAGCTGCCCAGGGGTATTTGCAGACATTTTTAACCTCTCCCTGCTTCAAGCTGTGGGTATCCTCATGCTATCAGAAGATGCTCTAAGAAAAGGAAGATAACGTGCCTTCATGACTACCTCCCAGTGGAACTAACATCTAAGATCATGAAATGCTTCTAGAAACTGATTATGGCATGTAGCAACTTCAGCCAGACAGAGCACTTTCATCCATTATAATTTGCCTACTCCTGAAGTAGATTACAGTGGAGGCCATGTCCCCAACTTTATGCTCCTGCCTGGAGCATCTAGACAGCAGAGACACTTATGTCAGGCTCTTGGTATTTATTACAGTTCTACCTCCAACTCTTATTCCATGCAAACTCACCACCAAATTCTGAATATGGGGAGTTAATTCCTTGTTCTGTATCTGAGTCTTGATGTTCTGAAGGAACTTAACAAGTTGGGCAACATCAATGGAGAGGAATAAATATTTGATGATTCAGGTTAAGGCCATTTATCTGGACTGGAAAAGGAGGAGACAGAAGCCAACATGGTGATGGGCAGGTGAGGAGAAGAATGTGGTATACAAGAAGAAAGGATGAGGGAGAAGTTACCAGAAGTTGGAGAAATCAGTCATCAGGTTAAAGGCTACCCAGATGGAATATGAGGCATTGTTACATGGTCCACAGTCTTCTTCTATGCTACTGAATCTCCTTGGAGTGCAGGAAGCAGTCAGACAGCTAATAATATGATTTTGTGACAACAAACTTTCCATCAATTTCAGCAAAACAAAAGAGATGGTCATTGACGTCAGGAGGGAAGTGGTGCCTATGTTTCTCTCAGCATCAGCATTGTTGAATTTGAGAGTGTTGAGAGTTCTAAGTTCCTTGCTGTAAATATTGTCAATAGTCTGTCCTGGTCCAACTACTTTATGTTGCTGCTAAGAAAACTCACCAACCCCTCTACTTCCTCAGAAGGCTAAGAAATTCAGCATGTCCTTGTTGACTCTTACCAATTTTTGTTGATGTATCATAGAAAACACTTTGTCTGTAGTTTCTTGTGATCACGTGCAGAGCAGTAGGTCTGCCACTCGGCATGTGACGGCAAGCAACTGAAGAGAGTAATGGATACAGCTCAACACATCACAGGAACCAGTCTCTTCTCTGTGAACTCTGTGTGCACTTCTTGCTGCCTCAGTAAAGCAACCTCCATAACCAAAGGCTCCACCCACATCAGATATTCTCTCTTCTCTTCCCATCCGGTAGAAGATACAGCAGCCAGAAAGTGTGTCTATGGACTCTTGAATGGACCTCTTGTAGGATACGATGGCCTCACAATCTACTTTGTTATAATCTTGCACTTTATCATTTGCCTGTACTGCACTCTCTTGGTAGCTTTTACATATCATTCTGCATTGTCTTGTTTTACATTATTCTCGCACAATGCACTGTGTACTGATTTGATCTGTATAAACAGCAAGCTTTTCACTGTATCTTGGTACATGTGACACTTAGAAACCAGGACCAACATTTGCTCAGTTTCACAAAGGACCAGGTTCAACTGCACTTTTTGCAACCAGACAGAAGAAACACTATTACATTTGCCACCAAATAGAGAAAGGAACCATCGAGGAAATGGGGAGGAAACCTTGAGGTATGCGAAGGGATTCAGAAGTTCTGATTCTTGATATAAATAGGAGAGGGGGATTGTGTGCTGAGTGTTAGGGAGTGACCTGCAAGGAGACCTGGGGAAGACCGCATAACAAGAGAGGACTGGATATGTCTTGGTGGTGAGAAACAACACACCATGAAAAAATGTCAAAATAAACTTCAACATCTCACCAAGATCTGCCACAGAACGCTGAACACCAGTAAAGATATATTCTTCACAACAGGGCCAGTTGCCTGGATACAAAGGCACATATGCTCTTGCAATAGTGCTAGCACACTGTCTGCTCAGAAAAAATACATTTCTGGCATCTCCTATAGCTAATAAAGTGGCCACTAAGTCTATGCTCAAGGTCTTCTGCTGCTGTAGCCCGTCCACTTCAAGGTTTGGCTTGCTACGCATTCAGAGATATTCTTCTGCATGCCACTGTTGTAATGTGTGTTTACTTGTGTTGTTGTCACTTTTCTGTCAGCATGAAGCAATCTAGCCACTCTTCTCTAAGCTCTCTCATTAACATGATGTTTTTAGCCACAGAATGGCTACTCACTGGATCTATTTTTGTTTTTGCACCGTTCTCTGTAAACCCTAGAGCAAAGGTTCCCAACCTAACATCCAGGGACCCCCTCAGTTAAGAGTGAGGATCCATGCCATAAAAAGGGTTGGGAAATTTTGCTCTTGAGATTGTTGTGCATGGAAATCTCAGGAGATCAGCAGTTTTTGAGCTTCTTGACCTACCCCATCCAGCATAATAATTCTACAGTCAAATTTACTTACTACACATTTCTTCATCACTCTGATGTTTGGTCTGAACTACAACTGATGCTCCTGACCGTGTCTGCATGCTTTTATGCATTGAGTTGCTGTCACATAATTGACTGATTAGATATTTGAGCAGCTGTACAACTAACTAATAAAATGGCCACTCAGTGGTAAAACTTGTGCAGACACTCTACACATACAATGAATGCAAACTTTCTAACACCTACACGCACCCGTCACACAAGCACCAATCCAGAGCAACACCCATACTCCTATGACATGCTCCACCTTGCACAAAGTTATTCTTGCTCTCTATACAAACATATTCACTCCCTCACATAAGATCATCTTCACACTGTTCATCTTAAGGGAAAATTTACATTGGCAATTGACACCTTACCAGCACTTCTTTTGGAAACTGGGAGGAGTGGAGAATTCACTGCTCAACCAACACCCGAGTCAGGGTTGTGCCCTAAGTCAGTGGAATGGTGAGCCAGCAGCACTATCTACTGTGTCCGTTTTGTTGGATTATATTGCATAATTTTACTCTCTTTGCAGCTTAAATTTTAACCCTGCTTGTATTTTATATAATTACCTATATATAATGAATTGCTCAGCATGTTTCCTGGTGGTCACAAAATGTATATTCAATTGCTCAGAGCAATCCCTAGTGGTTAAGTTCTCTGCACAATTCTGGAAAGCCTCTTAGTACTGCCCTGATAGACAGCAACTCTTCATAGCAGATATCCATCTGACTTTATGAAACAAAAGATAACTCTGAAGTGATATCAAAAGTAAAATGGAATATGAAGGCAATTAGTTATTAACAACCCTTCTATTACGCACATGTCCCATCACTCTGAGTCAGACTGCAAAAATCCCGGTTTGCCTATAATATCATGGAATTAACTAAATGATTGCAATGAGATGTTCCAAGCGATGAATGTTACAGTTCCTGTAAATGGCACAAAGCAACGTCAATGAACGGTTGTAAGAAATTCTGCCTGCTGTTTTGATTAGGAAAGGAATTTAATCCAAATCTGTTAAGTGATTCCACAGTAATTAAGGTTTGTCTATTATTGATAGATAGTGCTTCATTCTGGACTGCCTGAAGCTGTTAGCAGAGGTGCTCATCTCTGTCATCTATCATTTGTCCCCTCTAATTGAACCCATCGGAAACCCTGCTATCCATCTGCTCACCCACACCAGGGCTGATTTTCTCATCACCATTGACCTTGCTATCATGCATCAGTTTCTGGCCCAAGAACACCAGTATTTTTTATTAATTAATCAAGTTTACCTTTCAGAATTACTACCAATTTAAGTATCAGCTTCCTTTTAATGAGATCACTGCTGCATTGGGGCTCCAGGTGTGGTCTCAGTTACTCCAGGAATTCACTGCTTCTGTACTTTATTCCCTTGATTATAAATGGTACTGCAGTTATAGATACTTACAACACAGAAACAGGCCTTTCAGCCTACTATGTAATCCTAACCTTTTTCATCCATCTGCACTAATCCCATTTGCCCACACAAGGCACATATCCTTCTGTGCCTTGCTTAGTTAAGTGATGGTCTAAATGTTTCTTAAACATTGCAATTTTATATGACTCCACCACCTTGTCTGACAGTGAATTCCAGAGGTACTTACATCCACTGAGATAAAGTGCATTCAGAAGTTGTTCATGAAACATTATCAGCCCCTGCCTGAGAAGTGACTTTGATACACTCCAATTTGCCTACCGCCACATACACCATCAGTGGATGCTATTTCATTGGCTTTTCACTGAGCTCTGGAACACCTGGACAGTGCATATATCAGAATGTTCTTCATTGACAACAGCTTAGCATTCAAGTTTATCATTACTTAAAATTAATTAATAAGCCCCAACACCTTGGCCTCAATTCCTCCTTGTGCAAATGGATCCTCAATTTCCTTACCTGCAGACCCCAGGGAGTTTGGATTGGCAACAACATCTTCTCCACAACCTCGATCAGTACGGTGCACCACAAGGCTCTGTGCTTAGCCCCCTGCTCGACTGGCTTTATACCTATGTCTGAGGCTAAGCGCAGTGATGGATCAGCATTTAGGAGGGAGATTGAAAATCTTATTAAATAGTACCACAACACCAACCGCTCACTCAACATCAACAAAAAGAAAGTACAGATTGTTGATGACAGGAGGAGAATGCCAGAGGTCTATGAGTCAGACTTCATCAGGGGATAAGAGGTGGAGAGAATCAGGAACCTTAAATATTTTGGCGTTATCATTTGGCGATCTGTCCTGAGTCAAGTTTGCAAATGGTGTTACAAAGATAACCCACAGTGCTTCAATTTTCTTAAAAGTTTGTACAGATTTGGCAAATCATCTAAAACTTTGATAAACTTCTATTGATGCACAGTGGAGAGTATCCTTTCTGATGGCATCGTGGTCTGGCACAAAAACGCAAATGTCCTTGAATGGAAAAGGCTACAAAAAGTAATGAATGCAGCCTAGCTCATCACAGGAAAAGCTGTCCCCGCTATTGACCACATCTATAACGTGAGCTCCTATGAAAAAAGCCACATCCATCATCAAGAAGTCCAATATTCAGGCCATGTTTTCTTCTGGCTGCACTCATCAGGAAAGAAGTATGGGAGACTTTGGTCCCACACCAACGGATTCAGGAACAATTATTACCCTTCAGCCATCAGGCACTTGAACCAGTGTGATTAACTTCACTTACTTCAATACTGAACTGATACTGATTCTGCAACCTATGGACTCTCTTTCAAGAGCTCTGCAACCCATGTTCTCAATATTATTTATTCAACTTATTATTATTATTATTTGCTTTTTTGGTATTTGCACAGTTTGTTATCTTTTGTGCATTTATGCATTGGTTGTTTCTCCATCTTTGTGTGTAGCTTTTCATTTTTTCTTTAGTATTTCTTTGTATCTATTATGAATGCCTGCAAGAAAATGAATCTCGCTTTAGTATATGATGATGTATACATACCTTGATAATTTGAACTTGGAGAAATTAGCCCCTCTCTCTGTAAAACCAAAGTTTCCCCCTCAAATTGCCATCTTCTGATCACAGTCTTGTGCCGTTTGATTTATGATGTTGTTTAACCGCTGATGTTTGTCTTTCCCTGGTTAAATTTAATCTCTGTTTTTTCCTGATCGAATTATGTAACATAGAAGCATAGACAGGGTGGAGAGCTGGAGTGCTTTTATTTCCAGTGTGAAAATGTCAAATCCTGAAGAGTGTAATTTTGAGGTGAGAGGGGGAATGTTTAAAAGGGACTTATGAGGCAAGTGTCTTTTTACAGAGAAGTAGGTGCCTGTAATGCATGCCAGGAGAAGTGAGCAGATACAATGACAATGTTTAAGAGGTGTTTAGACAGGAACATGAACAAGCAGAGAATGGAGGGAAATACTTGTAGACAATGTACAGGTGGATGAGATTAGTTTGCATTGGTAGCATAGACAACACTGTATCATAAATTAAAGGGCCAATTTCTGTGCTCTGCTCTTCTGTGTTTTCTCTCTTCCTGCTTGCTTGCCTCTCTCTTTCAATCTTTGCACTTTATCCATATTATCTTCAAATTCACCCTCCCTTCCTTTCATTACAAACTTCAGCTAACATAGGCACATGGCCTTATGGAGAAGAAAATGAAGAATAACAACCTATGAATCTGTGACTTCACTCTCATCCCTGTTTTTATTGTAGAATTCTGGACTCAGTCTTAACCGAGGAGTCAGCAGTAGAACAGTAAGAACATTCAAGCTCTTGGAAATCAACGTCTCAGGCGATCTGTCCCCAAGCAGTTCTACAGTCATATTAAGAACAAAATGATAGCAAGTACAAAACTCTGGAAAATCATAGTGGTTATCTAAGCAGGGATTCAAAACAGATGGAGAAGGTCACGCAACACACATAAAATGCTGGTGGAACACAGCAGGCCAGGCAGCATCTATAGGGAGAAGCGCTGTTGAAGTCTCAGCCCAAAACGTCGACAGTGCTTCTCCCTATAGATGCTGCCTGGCCTGCTGTGTTCCACCAGCGTTCTGTGTGTGTTGCTTGAATTTCCAGCATCTGTAGATTTCCTTGTGTTGGAGGAGGTCAAGTTGGATTTTTTTTTGCATTTGCATTTACTCTGGCGATGGCACAGATTCTGTAGAAGTGACCCAAAGCAGCAATGAGGTCATGGACCGTATACAGATTACAGAGGAAGAGATGCTTGCTTCCTTGAGGCAAATTAGGGTGGATAAGTCATCAGGGCCTGACAAGGTTTTCTCTTGGACCTGTGGGAGTTTAGTGTAGAAATTTCAGGGGCCACAATGAGGTGCAGAAAACTGGAGGGCAGCTTTGTTATTCTGCTGTTTAAGAAAGGCTCTAAAAATAAAAATAAACCAAGAAGTCTTAGGCTGTTATGAATCTCATATCAGTAGTGTGTAAGCTATTGGAAGGCATTCTAAAGAAATAGACAAAATGGCTTTGTGCATTATAGGTCATATCTAACCAACCTTGCTGAGTTTTTTGAGGAAGTTACCAGGAAAGTTGATAGTTGATGGAGGCAAGGCAGTAGTTCGCTCCACTTGGAAAAAGGATCTAGTGCTTTCCCAGCGTATATGATGAATAAACTCTTCTTGGTTCCAGCAAAGTACAGGTACCGATTATAACTGACGTTTTAATGACAAACTCTGTCATCTTCTTCAAGGATGACACCTTAAAAATGCTAAATTTCATGACTCATTTCAGTGACAATAAACCTGATTCTGACACTTCTGGAAAAAAAGAAGAGTTCCCATTCTCCTTTAAAGACTGACTTCATTTCTGAATAAACTTTGATCATGAGAACCAAATGGTTAAGCAAAGATGATTAAATCCAAGATGTGTTCCCAACTTTTTAATTAGATGATGAACAAGAGAGACAATCCTATTACTAGGATAGGAAAAGTTGTTATTAATTGGATTAACTAGGGATTCAAAACATGAATTAACTAATTTAAATATCAGACATATGAAACTTTTAAAAACAATTTTGCACCTGTTTTTATGAAAACATCAGTTAAATTCAGTGCTAGATGCATTTTAGAACAGTCTAATCAACTTAGTTTCAGACTCACATATGAAAGAACACTTCTGATGACGACATGTGGAAACTTCGTATGAAGGCACAGAGATCTCTGAATTACAGTTTATTGTATCTTCATGAAAACAAGTTTACTCTGTCAATGAAAAGACATTGAATCATCAAACCAAATATTTGCCTAATCAAACAAGGAAGTTTCAGTTTGCTTTGCGAAATAATCTGAAATAATTTTAATGTTTTAATGAATTCATATTCATCCAGTCTTGTATTTATCTATAAAATTAAAAGACTTCTAATATGTTCAGTAGCCTGCAGGATGAGAGTGCTTAATAATAATGCCAATTTGATGAATGTTAAATGATAATATGAAAAGTGTCTAAAAATAATCCCCTATTGGAAGATCATACTTGGGGTGGGGGTGGGAAATTGCCAGAAATTTAAATAAAAACAGAAAATGCTTGTTGTTTTTGGCAGTTTAAGCAGCATCTGTGGGTGAAGCAGGGATATGCCGGTCCAGTAAAACAATATCTTGACTGGTTTTCGATTTTCTGGTCTAAAGTGTGTTATTCATAATCTCAAATAGTTTCATGCAATTTATGACTTACAGAATCACAATTAAACCCATCCCCCAGTACCATCTGAACATATCTTCCACTGCACTGTAGGTGATACCAATGATGCCAGTAAAATATACAAACTGATTGGGTGAATAGGTGAATTGAAGTTAGTGTCCTCTCCGTCACATTCACAAGATCATACTAAACCAGTTTTCATACTAAACCAGAAAGGCGAGCCAAGTCCTCTGCAATGCTTAACACATGACTCCAGAAACTATCACCCTGCTCCAATCTCTCTCTCTGCAGGAAGATAGTAGGAGGATGAGATCAAACTTTGAAGTTGTTCTTAAACTCTTCTTGAGAAAATGCAACAGAGGTATCAATGTAAGTCCTTGTCCTGTGTCCAGTCAAAATGGAAAAAGGAGTGTCTGGAAAGACACTGATTTCTTTGAGTCACATGAAGGCCTATCCAGAGCCTTCCATTCTACCTACTCACCACAAGGATATCCAATCCTCATTCAGTTTCTGCACATTACATGCAGCCATATTAATCACCTCAGGGCTGAGAACCCACACATTGGATCAGAAGCAAGTCATCCTCACGCTGGTCAAGGTGGTGCTTGTGTACAAAGCTCCTTCAGTCAACATCTTCTGGATGGATCATAAAATAATATATTTCACTTCTTTTATATCCTTTAAATTTGTTTTTCATCACAAATGTGAGTCTGGAAGTGTTGGAGCCAGTGATTTGCAGATTGGAGATAATTTAGGTGTTGCAGCGTCTGCAATCTCCAAAGGGATTCCAGGAGGCAGGAGTAGCATGTGGAAACCTCATGGTAAGAAGGCTGAGAGTTGATGTCCAATTCCATTTTGCTGATTAAAGTGATGAGGAAGATTGAAACGGTGACTGCCTGCCTTCTTATTGCTGGGGGATTGCTCTGCTGCCAGAGAAGGGAGACTGCTCTTTTATCATCGGTTAGATCACTCTTCTACAGAAAAGGAGAATGTTGCCCAGGTTTTCTGCATTTTGAATCTGGACCTGGACTGTGGATTTTTTTCAGTCTTATGTTTTTTTTTATTCTGTGTTTTTCACCAGATCTTTTTTGTTATTTTTTTGTGTGAAGGGGAGAGTTATTTAGTGTTCAATATGCCTGTTCTGTTTTGTTCATTTTTTTTTTGTGTAGGGATGAGGGATCTAGGAGTTGATGATTGTGTTGCCGTTTTTTTTTCTTGGTTTCATGACTGTCCGAAGAAGAAAATATTCTGAGTTGTAAACTTTGTTAATAAATGTTTCTCTGAACCTTTGAACCTATATGTCTACATTCATTGTAGGAGTGGATATCTCCTTCAATTCAGCCTGGTTTGGAGAAAAGAACGTGTAATTATTTATTTCTTGAATGCTATATTTTTAACTAAGATTAGTTAAAGCAGTTAGGAATGTCAATGATATGATTATTTGCAAATATGAGTTAAACACTTTAATAGCTTAATAGGTTTGACCGAAGATATAGCTCCATGCCCAGCTCTTCCCCTTGACAAGGATTCACAAGTGAATCAGGGAGCAGGGCCTTGAATAACCCATCACCCAGGCTTGAAGCAATTCAATGGATGGCTCCTGCTGAAGAAGGTCTCATCAGTTGGACACCACATCTCAGCTTTGGGCATAGGAGTGTGGGTTCAAATCTTGAACAGTAAGTCCAGGCTTCAGGGCAAAGTTAATTTAATTTGGCCCAAAACTTTTGCCAGTTCATGTACTTCCTGCGGATCAAGTGAGAAAAGTTCAAACTAAAGCAAATGTGATCAGTTTTCTCATTTATATTCATTAGTTTGTGTAATTTCTCCATTTCTGTAGATTTATCTTAGAGGTCTGATCACTGTGGGGAAAATAATAATTGCTTTTCATTACAGAAAACTTGAAATAATTTAACTGCACAGAGGAATCCTTAATTACTTTGTAAGAATTTACATGGTAGTTCATGGTAGATGAAGTGTTTGATACAGCCAGCTTGTGATTCTCTCTGATTTATTTTTTGTAACTATAAGCCTCTTAGTAATTCTGGATTAATCATAAAGTACTAGATATAGCCCAGTCTATCATGGATAAAGCCATCCGAACCATTGAGCACATCTACTGTACATGAAATGCCATCCATCCACCACCCAGGATATGCTCTCTTCTTGTTGCTGCCACCAGGAAAAAGGTACAAGAGCCTCAAGACTCATATCACCAGATTCAGCAACAGTTATTACCTTTAACAATCAGCTTCTTGAATCAAAGGGAATAACTTCACACAACTTCAGTTGACCCATCATTGAAGTGTTCCCACAACCATTGAATGCACTTTCAAGGGCCTTCCATCTCATGTTCTTGATAGTTATTGCTTATTTATTTATTTTATTTCTTCTTCTCTTCTTTTTTTTCATTTGCAACAGTTTATTGTTTTCTGCACTCTGGTTGAAAGCCCTAGGGGCTGTCTTTCATTGATTCATTCAGAAGGATGTGGGGGGAACTCATTGAAACCTTTCAAATGTTGAAAGTCTTAGACAGCATAGATGTGGAGTGGATGATTTACATGGTGGGGAAGTCTAGGACAAGAGGGCACAGCCTTAGGATAGATAGGTGTCCATTTAAAATGGAGAAGCGGAGACATTTCTTTAACCAGAGAGTGGTGAATTTGTGAAATTTATTAGGATCAGAATCTGAATTAGGTTTCTTATCACCGGCAAGCATTGTGAAATTTGTTAACTTAGCAGCAGCAGTTCAATGTAATACATAACATAGAAGAAGAGAAAATGTATAATAATAATAATAAATAAGTAAGTACATCAATTACAGTATATGTATATTTAATAGATTAAAAATCATGCAAAAACAGAAATAATATATATTTAAAAAGTGAGGTCTTGTTCATGGGTTCAATGTTCATTTAGGAATCGGATGGCTGAGGGAAAGAAGCTGTTCCTGAATCGCTGAGTGTGTGCCCTCAGGGTTCTGTACTTCCTACCTGATGGTAACAGTGAGTAAATGGGATACCTGGCATGCTGGAGGTCCTTAATAAAGGACGCTGCCTTTCTGAGACACTGCACCTTGAAGAGGTCCTGGTACTTTGTAGGAGGGTACCCAAGATAGAGCCAACTAAATTTACAACACTCTGCAGCTTCTTTTGGTCCTATGCAGTAGCCCCCCCCCCCCCGCCCCACCCCCATACCAGACAGTGATACAGTCTGTCAGAATGTTCTTCATGGTACATCTATAGAAGTTTTTGAATGTATTTGTTGACATACCAAATCACTTCAAACTCCTAATGAAGTATAGCTGCTGTTTTGCTTTCTTTAAAACTGCACTGATATGTTTGGACCAGGTTGGGTTCTCAAAGATCTTGACACCAAGAACTTAAAACTGCACACTCTCTCCACTTCTGTTCCCTTTATCAAGATTGGTATGTGTTCCTTTGTCTTACCCTTCCTGAAGTCCACTTACAAGACAGTAAGTCTTACGTCTTACTGATGTTGAGTGCCAGGCTGTTGCTGTGACACCACCCCACTAGTTGGCATATCTTGCTCCTGTACGCCCTCTCGTCCCCATCTGAGATTCTACCAACAATGGTTGTGTCATCATCAAATTTATAGATGGCATTTGCGCTATTCCTAGCCACACAGTCAACGGTATATACAAAGTAAAATAGTGGACTAAGCACACGCCCCTGAGGTGCACCAGTGTTGTTCATCAGTGAGGAGGAGATGTTATCACCAATCCGGACAGATTGTGGTCTTCCAGTTTGGAAATCGAGGATCCAATTGACAGGGAGGTACAGAGGCCCAGGTTCTGCAACTTCTCAATCAGGATTGTGGGAATGACGGTATTAAATGCAGAGCTAAAGTCGATGAACAGCATCCTGACATAGGTGTTTGTACTGTCCAGGTGCTCTAAGGCCGTATGAAGAGCTATTGAGATTGCATCTGCCATTGACCTATTGTGGCAATAGGCAAATTGCAATGGGTCCAGGTCCTTGCTGAGGTAGGATTTCAGTCTAGTTATGACCAACCTGTCAAAGCATTTCATCGCTGTAGATGTGAGTGATACCGGGTGATAGTGATTGAGGCAGCCCACATTTTTCTTCTTAGGCACTGGTATAATTGTTACCTTTTCGAAGCAAGTGGGAACTTCCGCCCATAGTAAGTGCGAGGTTGAAAATGTCCTTGAATACTTCCGCCAGCTTGGTTGGAACAGGTCTTCAGAGCCTTACCAGGTACTCCATTGGGACCTTCCGCCTTCCAAGGGTCCACATTCTTTAAAGACAGTCTAACATCGGCCTCTGAGACAGAGATCACAGGGTCATCAGGTGCAGCAGGGATCTTCACAGCTGTAGTTATATTCTCCATTTCAAAGAGGGCATAAAAGGTTTTGAGTTCATCTGGTTCTGAAGTATTGCTATCATTCATGTTATTGGGTTTCACCTTGTAGGAAGTAATGTCTTGCAAACCCTGCCAGAGTTGTCGTACATCAGATGACACCTCCAACCTCATTCAAAATTGTCTCTTCACTCTTGAAATAGTCCTACGCAAATCATATCTGGTTTTCTGGTACAGACCTTGGTCGTCAGACCTGAATGATACAAATCTAGCCTTCAACAGATCATGTACCTCCTGGTTCATCCACGGCTTTTGGTTTGGGAATGTACAGCAAGTCTTTGTCGGCATACACTCATCCACACAGGTTTTAACGAAGTCAATAACAACTGAAGCATACTCATCCAGATTTGAAGATTAAACCCTGAATACAGTCCAGTCCACTGATTCAAAATGGTCCTGTAGGCGCTCTTGTGCTTCCCTTGTCCATACCTTCTTGGTCCTCACTGTTGGTGCCTCAGTCCTCAGTCTCTGCCTATACTCAGGGAGTAGAAGTACAGCTAGGTGATCAGACTTCCCAAAGTGAGAGATGGAATAGCACAGTAGGCATCCTTGATAGTGGTGTAACAATGGTCCTGTGTGTTGTTTCCTCTGGTATTGCAAGTGACCTGTTGATGGTAATTGCTTAGTGATTTTTTCAGACAGGCCTGGTTAAAATTCACCAAAATGATGCGGAAGACATTAGAGTGTGCTGTTTTGTGCATGTTGAGCCCATTGCTCAGATGATCTAAAGCCTGACTGGTGTTGGCATAAGGTGGAATGTATATCGCTACCAATTGATCCTGAAAATCCCCCAAAGTAGTTAAAAAGGATGGCTAGATATTCCAGATCTGGTGAGCAGAATTGGGGCAACACTGGTATATTTGTGCACCAAGAGGAGTTGATCATGAGGCATACTCCTCCAGCTCTGCTTTTGAGAGATCTATAGATCAATCCTGACGGTGTATAGTAAACCAGTCGATCTGAATCACTGCATCTGGTATGGAAGAGGTTAACCAGGATTCCGTGAAACAAAGGACACTCGCGGACCTCATGTCACTCTGATTCAGCATCATAGTTCTAAGATCATCAATTTTATTCACCAGAGACTGCACGTTTGCCAGCTGGATGGTCGGTATTGGGAGTCAAAAACCCCATTTCCTTAAATGCATTTGTATCCCTGACATACAGACATGTTTCCTGCGTGGAACCCTACACGGACGAATCCGTCCCTAATTGGCATTGTTTCCGTCAGTTTTAGGCAGCGATAGTTCGTTTACCACAGGCTTCTGTGATGGCCAGGTCATTGGGTGTATTTAAGGCAGAGCTTGATAGGTTCTTGATCGGACATGGCATCAAAAGCTATGGGAAGAAGTTTGGGGAGTGGGACTGCGGAGGATCAGCCATGGCCTGATTCTGCTCCTATCTTTTATGCTTTTATGGTCTTATGATTCTATTGACAATAGACAATAGACAATAGGTGCAGAAGTAGACCATTCGGCCCCTCGAGTCTGCACCGCCATTCTGAGATCATGGCTGATCATTCACTAGCAATATCCAGTCCCTGCCTTGTCCCCATATCCCTTGATCTATAGATTTGTTGATTACGCCCATAAGAAAATAAATCTAAGGGCTATATATGGTGGCATAGATGCCCTTTGATAGTAAAATCTACTTTGAACTTTTGAACTTTGAAATGTGGTGCTTTTCACTATCACCAGGGTTAGCATTTTGCTTTGAAGAAGAAAGAAATATTTCATCCTTCAGGCCATTAATTAAAAAGACTTATTATAAATATATTTCAGTTGAGCAAGGAACTTTTTCTCCAGGGTGTCATAGGCAGTTAAAAAAAAACAGATATAAAAACAGATTCCACTCTAATATGTTTAAGGCCAGTTGTATTGGTACCATCAACCATTCCACACCCTGCTAAGAAACAACATGTTGCACTCCCTTAAATCCTCCTTTCTTTGCCAGGTCCTAATTAGCCACAAGCTATTTCATTTTTTCTATCTAAAAAATTCAGGACTTTATGAATCATTTGTATGCAATAATCCTTTGGAAAGATATGATCCATCAAAGCTTACCATTTATAAAAAGGTTTTTGGATGAAATTATATTGCATGTTCAAAAAGAAGCATTTAATTAAACATGGCTCCAAATTCCCCCTGCACTGCAAAGCCCTAAGGGTGTAACTTAATGCCTGTACTTAGTATTAAATTAAACCTTATGTTTTGCAAATTAAAATGAGATTGTCTGAACTTTGCTTTACTTTAACTTTACTTCGGATATTAGACTCAGTACTTTGCTAAATGAGCACCTGTCATTCAGTCCATGTTTAAATGCGCACTGTAAGAGTGCAGGTCGTGTTCAAAAGAGGCTTCCAATATAGATGAGTTCTCTTACAATGTTGCTCATTATAAAGCAGAGCTGACTTAAGATCTGCCAATGTTCACCAAGGAAGCCGACGCAATGGAGATAAAAGGACAGATTCATCGATAGATCATTGGGGCTAAATGTGTTCTGTCCTGTTTTCTGAATTTTACATTCTACTCCTGAAATTCAGTTCTATTTATTTAAATGGAGCCCAATTTTTAAAGCTGAGCACAACGTGCAAACATTATCAGTTCCGATATTATGTGTTAACAGTTTAGCAGGGAGATATGAGGGGGAAAATGGACTTGGGGTGCAGGCAGGGTGACTGTTTAAGAAATTGTGGAAACAGCCTTCTCCCCTGCAATTCCATATTTTATTTCACATTCAGCACTGTACAAATGACACAGGAAGTGTTGCTCTGTCAATGTTAATCATTCAGTTCTAGCAGCATTAGTTGTGGAGTTACTATGACATTCCCACTGTCCTTGGAATTTCCCAGCCAAAGTGAACCAAAGGTGATACTGAGGCAACTGGAGCCATGGAAATATGCCAGTAAGTAGCCAGGACCCTCAGCTGTTTTCTGACTTGCTTGCATTGCTGCAGTTATATACAGAAATTGTGTTGAAAGGTTACTTCAGGGTGAGAAGAGTAGAAACCTTGTCATCATGGAACCAATATTATGGAAGTGGGCCCTTTGGCCCAACTCATCTATGCTATCCATCTCCATCAAATGATTCCAAGGGACTATAATACCTCAAAAAGCACATTTCAGAAACTGACCAATTTCCTTTCATAAAGCTCCTATTTAGATAAGAAAAAATCAGCCACAAATGAAATGCATCAAGGAAATAATTCCATCTAACCTAGTATATGATCTCCCATCCTCCCTTTCTGACTTCCTGATATCTGATCACTTATACTGTTCTAAAGGGTGCAGAGAAAATTTACAAAGACATTGAGGGACTTGATGACCTGAGTGATAGGGAAAGGTTGAATAGATTTGAGCTTTATTCCCTGGAGCACAGGAGAATGAGGGGAGATTTGCTGGAAGTATATACAATTACGAGGGTTATGTATAAGGTAAATATAGGGAATGAGGTTGGGTGACCCTAGAACTGGAGGTCATGAGTTAAGGGTGAAAGGTAAAATGTTTAAGGGGAACATGACGGAGAACCACCTCATTCAAAGGGTTGTGAGAATGTGGAATGAGCTGCCAGTGGAGGTGGTGGATGTGGGATTGATTTGAAAATTTAAGAGAAATTTGGATAGATACATGGATGGGAGGACTGTGTAGAGCTATGGCTCAGAAGAAGGCTGATGGGACTAGGCAGATTAATATTCAGCACAGCCCAGATGTGCCGAAGAGCTGATCTGTGATGTAGTGCTCTATGACTCGATGACTGCTGAAGGTCAATATAAGGTCAACAGAAAAACATCATCCCTTCTAGCTTGGCACAATGAAGCCTTGAGAACTGAACTTCAATTTCAATTGGTTCATTCCCATCTTTTATCTCTTATTTGCCTTGTTTTCTTCATAGAGTGAGTGAGGCTTCCGTCGGTCAGGGATGACCATAGACATTGTGCCCTAACTGTCGAGATATGAAAGCCTGGGCAATACAATATGGAGAACAAGCTAATCCCCATGTAGCAAGCTCCCCCTCTCCATGCATCGGATGAATCCAAAAGAACAGCAGTGACTGATACAGTTTGGTACCAGCAGTGTCACAGGAGTTGCCAGTCAGCATTGAAGTCAATGTTGAACTGCCTTAGGGACTCCAGCTCCAGATTTATCCTTCAGGGTTTACTCCTGAAGCCTTCTCCATGAGTGGATATAGCCACAAGGCAATGCAGCTTTGAGATTAGAGTTCTCCTTCAACTAGATAAGCTGCCAACCCTGGCTGATGAGCCCCACCTGCCCAAACTAACTGGTTATAATGCACCATTGCACCTTCTCCTCTCAGTAGAAATGATTCTGCTGGGTTCAGCAGTCAAGCCACTTGTGAAGGCCAGGAGCTGGACTTGGTTGTCAGAGGCTATTCGAGGTGCATTGCTTTGGGAACATTTAATAGGTAGTGGGAACTTGGCTCCATTACTACCACCAGCTATAAAAACCTTAAGGAAGCAACCTCACTAACCATCTGGTACTACTAATTTCACTCATCATTTCCTATTTTATCTCTCCAGATGAACACCCTGTGTTCACAAACTTCATCCTGTTGAAGATAGCACTGTCATCACTTAGGTCCCTCAGCCTCTCTTGGTCCATCCTTTACCAGTTCTTTCCTTCTCCTCTCTTTATCTTTCCTGCTTTTTTCTGCAGATAGAAGGAACTGTTATAATAGACATGCTGCATCTGTGGGAAGAGAAACAGTCCACATTGCAGGTCTGCAAGCCTTCATAAAAATTGATGAAAGGCCACAACTGTTGAAGTTTTTTTTCCCAGCATCTGCAGATTCTACTGATTTTCATTTCTAAATTCCTCCATTTTCCTAATGAAAAGTCATGGATCTGAAACATTTTTCTGCCTCACTCTCCTCAACTGCCATCTCATCTTTTGAGTACGTCCAGTGCTTTCTCTTTTTAGGTTTCAAGTATCTGTAGCAATTTACTTTCAATATGTTTGCTGCTTTAAAAAATACTGGTTGTTAATACAATTAAGTAGCGATGGCAAGGGAATAAAATTCCTGTGTTCTATTACTGAATGCTTGTTCACTCACAATCAACTTTCAGCAGTTAAAATTACTCATGGAATATTAATCTCTCATAATTGTGACAGTTATCAGATAAAGTATTTTATCTGCTGGTGAGCAATCAAATTCATATTTGGAGATTCAATAATTTACCATGTATTTACTCTGTGGCTAAAAATGGTGTATTATAGGTAAGGCTCATAACTGAGTTCATTAGTTGCAGAATATGAGCCTGAAGGTTAAATGATTTTTCAACAAAGAAAATTAATTCTGATCATGTATTAAACTGGAGAATAGGATCTATGTTGATTTTCCACACTGGACTCTGCACAGCTGGCTTTAGCCGATAAGGAACTGCTTGGTTATCCTCCAGCTAAGCATTCTCTCTTTAAAGAAAATCACTCACTTAGATGAGGACGCCAGAGCAACACATCCAAGTTTGCTGATGATCCAAAGCTAGGTGCAAAGGTAAAGAGTGAGGAGAATGCAAAGCACTACCAATGGCTAAAGATGGACTTGCTAAACAGGCAAATTGGTGGTGGATGTAAATCTGGAACTCTACGTTAACCAGTTGATTTTGTAACAAAAGCAGAATATTTCAGTAACAATTGAGTTACATCTGAACAGTGGCATTCAGAGAGAATTGAGTTTCTCTGTACATGAATCCCAAGTTAAGATGGTGGCACAAAAAGACAAATTACCCTTTCAGCCTTTATTGAAATGGATTTAGAATACAGAAGTAATGTGTAAATTGATGAGTAACAATGGAAGTTTAGGGTATTAAATCCTGTCACATCAGGAATGGCAGACTTCCATGTGAGCAGTTCGTTAGACTATTTCCTATAATGAGAATGGGGTCCTATGAAGAAAGGTTTACTACATAATTGTATGTGATATTACATCACTGCTAATGCCATTATTTGTTGTTTATTCTAAGCACCATGCCGAATCAGAAGTGTCAGTTACAGGCTGAATTGAGGCGGAAGGACCCCAAAGTGTATCAATGCAATTAAATCTGATGTTGATTTAGGTGCCAAGCCAGACTGAAGAGTTCAGGGTGGTGGGGCCCAAGGCAAAGGGCATATCTGTTCGGATCGTTGCCCAACTAGGTTTACTCGGCTCTGTGCTGAACTATGGGACTCTCTTCCAGACTTCTGCACATTGGGTGTAAGATGGTCTTTTTTTATATGGGTTATTTTATTTTTTATGGGCATGATGTGCTTTTCTTCTCTCTGCACATTGGTGTTTGACAGATTTTTTTGAGTTCTTTTACATTTCTTTGTTTTGTGGCTGTGTGTTAGATAGATACTTTCTTGATCTTGATACAGTAGCATTATAAGTTCACAGATACACAAATATACAAATATTAGAAGAGAAGTAAGAAAGAATAAAAAAAAAGGTTATCTCAAACAGTCTAACAGGAGGGGATCATCACTTCCCCGGCTATAGGTTGATTTGTTATAGCCGAGGGTAAGGATGACCTGATATAGCGCTCATTGGAGCAGTGTAGTTTCCAGAACCTATTACTAAAAGTGCTCTTCTGTTCACCCAAGGTGGCAAGCAGAGGGTGAGAAACATTGTTCAGAATTGCCAGGATTTTCCGTAGGGTCCTTTGTTTTTCAATGGCCACCAGTGTGTCCAGTTTGACTCATATAACAGAGCCAGCCATTGTAATCAGTTTATTGAGCCTGTTGGCATCACCTGCCATTGCTGCAGCACAACACCACATAGAAGTTTGTACTGGCAACAACAGACTAGTAGAATATGTGAAGGAGAGGCCTGCATACTCCAAAGGACCTCAGTGTCTTCAGGAAGTAGAGGCAAATCTCAAAGATTTATAATGTATACATGCTTTGATAATAAATGTACGTTGAATTTTTGAATCTTTTGAGCTGCTGCATTTTGTGCGAGTAAGGCATTCTTTCAGTGCTGATGGTATAGGGCTACTAGGATTAAGACTCAGCAATGCTTTAGGAGTGACAGCATATCTCCAAGTCCTATGTGAATTGAAAGGAAACCAATGGAAATCTGCTATCCTGAATGCTAGGGTGGCATGTCAGAAAGAGACAGTTATAAAAGCTTTTGTAAGTTGCTACTGTTACGAAGGATGAACAGTTCTGATGGGCAGAAGGGTACAGAGTTGCCCATGTCCCCTCCCCCGGGAGAATTACAAACTGTTACTGTTGCCATGCTGCTAATGAGAGAGAAAGAGATGGAACAAAAACATACTGGGACTGGAACATGTACTTCAGATAAGGGAGAGATAACACCAGAAGAGAGAGACTTGTTGTTCCACCATATTATGACTCCTGTAAGACTTATGGCTCCGGAGAGGGCTGTTTACTTGGTACCATTCTGTTCATTAAAATTCCTCAGTGGACAGCTGGAGTGGGCTGGTTTGATGGACTAAGCCATTAAAAACTGATTGACACCTGAGACCCCGTGAGTAGGGATAAAAGTGAGGTCTGGGGAGACACCCCTCAGACACACCAGGAGACACACTAGTGAGCACTGCTTAAGTGTTGGACCCCATGAGAAGGTGTGGGGCATCAGAGACCGAACAAAAGATTGGTCAATTTTAACTGACAGTGTTTATAGCGAGGCCGGTGGGGGCATAGTTGGCTGGAAGGTCTGTTCCTGGAGAAGATAGGAAGTTTTTTTACAAGTAGAACTGAGAGGATATCTATTTGAAAGAAGTAGATTGTAGTTCTTGTAATGAGAGGACAGGGAGTGAGCTACTGGTAAAATTTATGCTGATGGAAGCATTTAATGAGATGACCTTTGCTTTGGAAGGGGAACTAAAACAGAGTAATGTTTGCATGTTCTCCCAGAATGTTAAGAATTCATGAATATTTCCTTCCAAAAGAAGCCAGATTTCATGGCAAGTGTACATGTTTATTAAGATGGTATTAAATTTTGTTGACTTCCAAAGTTCAAATTACATGTATTATCTAAGTAAGTAGATGTCAATATATCCCACTTTGAAATTAATTTTCTTACACACATTCACAGTAGAACAAATAAATACAATAGAATCAATGAAGAATTACACACAAACCAAGACTGTCAAATAACCAACGTGCAAAAGGAGAATAAATGTGTAAATATAAATAAAGCATAATACCGTTAAAGTAATTTCTGATAACACATGTTATCATGATACATCGTGTTTTGCTGCCAGCCAAGTTGGATGGTCAAACTTCACCCAGCCCTTGTCCAACTATGTTGACACCACAGCCAAGAAAGCTTACCAATGCTTCTATTTCCTCAGGAGACCAAAGAAGTTTAGCATTAGCCCCACTGGCCTTTGCCAACCTTATTGATGCACCATAGAAAGTATTCTAACTGGATGCATAATGGATTGTATGGCAATTACTCTGCATGTGACCACATGAACCTGCAGAGTTGTGGACACATCCCAGCACATCACAGAAACCAACCTCCCATCTATGGACTTTGTCTGCTCAGTGCCTTGAAAAAGTATTCGGCCCCACAATGCCCTGTTCACATAAATGTACTCCAACCAGGGATTTTGATCAATTTAACTGATAATTTGTATTTGTGAATCACATGCTCCTTTTATTTCCACTGTAGAGCCCCCAAAAAAGGGAGAGTTGTAAAGCATGAGAAAGTAAAACTTCAAAGACTGAAATAACAGCAGTTCAAAATCATTCATCCCCTTTGTTCAGTACTTAGCTAAACCACCTCTCGCAGCTATTACAGCCAGTACTCATTTTGAATCAGTTTCTATTAGCTTTGCACAATTTTTGTACATTCCTCCTTGCAAAATTAATCAAGCTGTTAGCTGGGGAGCCGTAGTGAACAGAAACCTTGAGATCTTACCAGGGATGTTTGATCGGTTTAAGATCAAGGGTGACCAGAAAGCAGAAACACATCGGCTGGTGAACTACAGAGTCCAATCCATAAACCGCTTCTCAAGATCTTTTCCCAAGACCTGGGACTCTGTAACATGAATGCAGGGACCTTCTTCCAGGTGCAGTGAGTGTGAGAGGGAAAGAGAGAGAGAGTGAGAGAAACCGGTCACCTCAAAGTAGATGGTACTGAATACCCACTCACCTTCAGCTCTTAGCTTTGATGACTTCAGTCCTCCTCAGCGCTTTAATTTCTCCAGGCTTCTTGGCCTTAGGCTACACACTGCTCGAAACCTCACTGAAATCCCTTTGAGACTGCTAAGCGCCAGATCATTCAATTGGCCTGAAAACGCACCACCAAAATGTAGATCAGCCTCACAATTTTGGTTTTTGATTTTTAGTAAATTGTTGGCAGATTATGGGATTTTTCTTTTGACGTGACATGATGCACAATGTTTTGTAGACTCCCTCAAAAATTCTCATTTAAATATATTTCAATATATTTTAAATTTAGAAAATTAAACAGAAAAAGATGAAAATAGTTATGGGAGCACTGTACTTCTTGCTACCTCAGTAAAGTACCCAGCAGTCTGTTTTCTCTGTTTTCCTTTAGGCAGAAGATACAAAAGCCTGAAACCATGTACCACCATGAAAAATGACAGCTTCTACCCTGCTGTTTTGTCCTATATCCTCATACAGCCTGAAGTCATTCTTCTGTGAAAATTGCCAGCCATCGATCTTGTTCATAATATATTGCAGAGTGTTGAATACAGTATATATTAATGTATCGCAGTGTTCAGCAATGGAGGCTGTTGTTTTGGAATTTCAGCTCTAATGTGTTATCTTTTCCAGAATCAGTGTTACGCTGCTCTAAAGTCAAAATTGCTTCTATTTTGCTTCACAACTTGATCCATATCCTGACCCTAAAAATTAATATAGCTCCTTTTAGAAGTCGGTCTTCTCATCTGCTTAATCGTCTTTAGTGATTGTGGTAGCAAGGCAGAAAATGTACAAAATATTTTGTTCAAAGTTGTCTTAACAATTAGATTTTTTTTTGTTTTATGAAGCACATCCTAATGCTCAAATAATTTGCCAGTAGAAAACAAACAGGGTTTTAGTTGCAGTAACACTGTAGCGTTGAAACATTTATCTATAACAAGATTAGTTCTGGTACGTGCATTGTAATACAAGCATTTAACTCTTGTTCAAGTATGTCAGTTTCTGCATTAAGTTTAATACAGAGTTGTAGACAATTGAAAACATTTTCATTGTGCAATTAACTCTCCTTTTGCCTTGTATCTTCAAGAAAATCACTAATCTTTAGCCTGAGAGTGGTAAATCTTGGAATTTGTTGCCACAGGCAGCTCTGGAGGCCAAGTCTTTATATATATTTAAAGCAGAGTTTGGTAGATTCAGGGCTTGAAGGGATTCGGGGAGAAGGTAGGAGATTGGGGCTGAGAGGGAAAATAAAACCATGATAAAATGTTGGAACTGACTCAAAGGGCCAAAGGGCCTATTTCTGCTCTTACATCTTATGGTCTTATGGTTTTATAATCCATACGGCATTTGAAATACTTTGATTAATCCATTGTTTAAAAAATCCTTATTTATACTTTTCAATCCATATAGAATTTTCATGAGCCAATCTCAGGACACCTCAGAGAGATCTACAGAAATGACCTACTCTAATACTGCTATTTAAATAAGAGTGTCCCTTACATTTTATATTTGGGTGTGTAAGTAAGCTGTCCAAGTTTTTAAAAGTTATTTTATCTGTTTCTTTTTTTTTATTTCCTTGGGGGAGAATACAAACACAATTTATCATCTTCAAACCTAGAATCACATTTATAGAAACATAAATGTGAGTAGCACTCACATCGACAGTGATGAAATGCTTTGAGAGGTTGGTTATGACTAGACTGAATTCCTGCCTCAGTAAGGGCCTGGACCCATTGCAATTCGCCTATTGTTGCAATAGGTCAATGGCAGATGCAATTTCCCTGACTCTTCACACTGCTTTAGACCACCTAGACAACACAAGCACCTACATTAGGATGCTGTTCATTGACTTTACCTCAGTATTTAGCACCATCATTCCCACAATCCTGATTCAGAAGTAGCAGAATCTGGGCCTCTGTACCTCCCTCTGTAATTGGATCCTTAACTTCCTAACTGGAAGGCCACAGTCTGTGTGGATTGGTGTTAACAAATCCTCTTCGCTGACAATCAACACTGGCGCACCTCAGGTGTGTGTGTGCTTAGCCCACTGCTCTATACTCTGTATACATATGACTGTGTGGCTAGGCATAGCCCAAATACCATCTACAAATTTGCTGACAATACAACTATTGTTGGCAGAATCTTAGGTGTTAATAAGAGTGCATACAGGATGAGATATGCCAGCTGGTGGAATGGTGCTGTAGCAACAACAATGCACTCAACATCAGTAAGACGAAAGAGCTTATTGTGGACTTCAGGAAGGGTAAGATGAAGGAACACATACCAATCTTCATAGAGGAATCAGAAGTGAAGAGAGTGAGCAGTTTCAAGTTCCTGGGTGTCATGATCTCTGAGGATCTAACCTAGTCCCAACACATTGATGTAGTTATAAAGAAGGCAATGCAGTGGTTATTCTTCATTAGGAGTTTGAAGCGATTTGGCATGTCGACAAATACACTCAAAAACTTCTATAGTTGTACCATGGAAAGCATTCTGACAGGCTGCATCACTGTCTGGTGTGGAGGGGCTACTACACAGGACCAAAAGAAGCTGCAGAAGGTTGTAAATCTAGTCAGCTCCATCTTGGGCACTAGCCTACAAAGTACCCAGGACATCTTTAGGGCGCAGTGTCTCAGAAAGGTAGCATCCATTATTAAAGACCTCCAGCACCAAGGGCATGCCCTTTTCTCACTGTTACCATCAGGTAGGAGATACAGAAGCCTGAAAGCACACTCTCAGTGATTCAGGAACAGCTTCTTCCCCTCTGACACCCAATTCCTGAATGGACTTTGAAGCTTTGGACACTACCTCACTTTTTTAATATACAGTATTTCTGATTTTACACATTTTAATGATCTATTCAATATACATAATTGATTTTCTTGTTTACTTATCACTATGTTGTGTTTTATTTATTTTTTTTCTCTGTGCTATATTACGTACTGCATTGAGCTGCTGCTGCTAAGTTAACAAATTTCACAATGCTTGCCGGTGATAAGAAACCTAATTCTGATTCTGATAAACATCTTCAGTGAAAATACAGGAGTGCTTTAGCATTTTCTGCCTGATCTGAGTTTGGAATAAAGTATTCATTCAATAATTTTTCCCTATAACATAAAAATGTATTCCTTTTCAAGATTGTGCCCCATTTACTTTGTTAAAGTTCCAACCGATTCGGCTTTCAACACATTTTCAGGTAGTTCATTGCAATTCCTAGACCCACCTATGCAGAAAAGCACTTCCTTCCAATCCTTTCCCAATATTTCAGATTGTGTCTAACACTCATTGACTCATTTTCAGAAGGACAAGTTTTTTCCTGGTGTCATGTGGCAAACTCCTATTTCATTTTTCATTTAGTTCCCTTTAACCTTACTTGTTGCAAGCATTATCTTAAACAGCTGTGATGTTTCTGCTGCTGGACCGTCCAGTCATCACCCGGGTCCATCCGTCTTCAGATGTTTCAGCCCCTAACTCAGGACATCCTCGGGATGGTGGGACAACAGAAGGTGATCAATCTACTACCACCAGTGGTCAGACTTCCAGCTACTATCGTCCCTTCACAGCCAAAGCCAACTGGACGCCCTTTCTGCTGCTTGAGCATGGTGCTAACGGCTCTCTTCCTGGTTCTCCTTTGTATCCCTAAAGCTGCCATCATCTTCCAGCGTGACATGGCGGGAAATCCTCTTGCCCCCACTTTGACAGGGAAGCTCCGCATCTGCCAGCCTTGCCGTCCGCAGTCCACCACCAGGTCTTCATACTTTGCAAGCTTCCTGTCGTTGGCCTCTTGGCATCGGGTCTCCCATGGTACTGTTAGTTCTATCACCACAAGCTTCTTTGCACTCTCTGACAATAGTAGAAAGTCTGGTCAAAGTGTGGTGTCTACTGTTGGTGGGAACACCAGCTTCTTTTCAAGATCATCCTTCATCTCCCAGTCCTTTGCAGTGCTTAGGATAAAATCTCTGTGTTTGCTTGTTGCTGCAGCATGTTCCTCGGTGTTGATGAAGTTTGGTTGACTGTCCTTTCTGTGGTCCTTCTTCCTCTCTGTCTCCAAAGTGTGGGTGAGTGCTCTCAAAACCTAGTCATGTCCCACCATTTATTGGAATAGGTTTATTATTGTCACTTACTGAGATGCAGTGGAGAGCTTGTCTTACATACTCTTCATACATATCAGATTAATACGCCATGCAATGAGGTAGAAGAAGGTAGAACAAGGTAAAACAGTAACAATGCAGAGCAAGTGTGATGCAGATAACCAATAAGATGCAAGATCATAATGAGGTAGTGAGTGAGGTTAAGAGGCCATTTTATTGTATTAGGGATCCATTTACTAGACTTATAACTGCAATATAGAAACTGTCATTTTACCTGGTTGTTTCAGGCTTTTTAATCTTCTGGCCAATGGAAGAGGAGAGAAAAGAGAACGTCTGGGGTGAATGAGGTGTTTGAATTTGCTGGCTGCTTTACTGAGGCAATGGGAAGTATAGGCGGAGTCCATAGAGAGGCCGCCGTTTCTGTGACGTAATGAGATGTGCCCACAAATCTCTGCAGTTTCTTGTGATCACCCGCAGAGCAGTTGCCCTACCAAGACATTATGCATGCAGTCAGAATATTTTCTGCGTGCTTCAATAAAGTTGGCAAGAGTTGACAGGAGTATTGCTAAACTTTTCGGCCTCCTGAGGAAGTGGAGGCATTGGTGGCTTTCGTGGCTGTGGTGTTTATATAGTTGAACAAGGACAGGCTGAATTCTCTCATTTCTGGTGTCATTACGTGAACCTCCTTTATAAGGGAATGTAAATATTTTATGTGACTTCCATGATTTTGTGCTTACAAAGAAATAGAAAATAGCCTGAGGAACAATGAGTGTGTCCCAAATATGATATTCTTGTGATACTTACTAATGACATGAGATCATTAATAGTGCAGCCCTGATTTTATAGTATAGGCTCAAGGGGCCAAATATAACCCTCCACCTTATTTCTTTTATTTATACATTTTATTATGTTGTTGTTGTTCCTAACACATGATATATTTATTGCCATTCCTAATTATCTTTGAAAAATTAGTGGTAATGTACTCCTTTAAAATGTTGCATTCATTAATGTACCAGTTATGATGCAACTGAGTGGCTTACGAGAAAATAAAGAGACAATCACACTCCTATATTTGGGACAGATCAGGTAAGGACAGAAGAAATTTTTTCCAAGATGATGTTACAACAGTCTAGCACCTTTGTGGTACCATTACTAAAAACAGCTTTTAAAAATACATCTCCAAATTTTCTAACTGCATAAAGTATTTACAAGGATACTTTACTAGGATGTTACCTGGGTTTCAGCACTTAAGTTACAGAGAAAGGTTGAACAAGTTAGGTCTCTATTCATTGGAGCATAGAAGGTTGAGGGGGGATTTGATCGAGGTATTTAAAATTTTGAGAGGGATAGATAGAGTTGATGTGAATAGGCTGTTTCCATTGAGAGTAGGGGAGATTCAAACGAGAGGACATGATTTGAGAGTTAGGGGGCAGAAGTTTAAGGGAAACACGAGGGGGTATTTCTTTATTCAGAGAGTGATAGCTGTGTGGAATGAGCTTCCTGTAGAAGTAGTAGAGGCCAGTTCAGTTGTGTCATTTAAGGTAAAATTGGATAGGTATATGGACAGGAAAGGAGTGGAGGGTTATGGGCTGAGTGCGGGTAGGTGGGACTAGGTGAGGTTAAGAGTTTGGCACGGACTAGGAGGGCCGAGATGGCCTGTTTCCGTGCTGTGATTGTTATATGTTATATGGTTAAGCACAATGGAGGACATAAATTTGTTTCATTCCATGCTACTTGTCTCAGTAATTTAACCATTGTGGGAACACTCTCCCTACAGCTTTCTGACTCATGGTAATCTGCGCTGTAACTTTTAACACTAGCACTCAGTTACTCTGAACCTACAACACCCCACAATATTTATTGTCTTTCCCAATAAGCACATTGGCCAGCATTTTTTTTCTTATAATGCCGATTTTCTCACATTCTGGATGTATGTAATCACAAGAGCTCTGGTGGTATCCTTGATTGTATCTGAGCTTGCCTTTTGCTTTCCATTATGATGCTTCACATAGGCAGAAAATATAATATTTGAATTGGAAATATTGGCAGCTGAGAAGGCACATTCTAAAATGGATATCTCCTGGACATGAAGAATGGTAATATTTTCCTATTTCAGATCTACTTTGTCTACCTATCCCAGCGTAAGAGGCATTAAATTCTCATTTGTGTCAGCAGTCTGAATTAGTGAATTGTTTTGCAATGATACAGTATATTTGTAATACTTTCCCATAACCAGACTCCAATATTCTGTAATTTCATTAAGCACTTTCTTGCCCTTCAGAAAATTACCTCTTAAGTGCCTTTAGAAATGGAAATTGCTGGTGTGTGTTGCTAAAATATTTATATGAAGTAGTTATTTTAACTGCTTTTCTTTCACAGACATGACGTGTGTCATTTTGGTCTTATGCTTTAGCCTCCTATGCAGAACCATTATGTCTGACTAGTGATAATGATACCAAAAGCGTCTGTGTTTTATTTCAGAATGGAAGCTAGGACTGGACGCAGAGAGTGGTCTGGATACTTTCACTGCCTTCTCAAAATTAATACTAAATAGCAAAAAAAGTGAAAGTGAATCCTTTCATCCACATTCCAATCTGAAGCATCTAGTAACAATCGTTCAATTTTAACTCAGTACCAAGTTCATTTATTTACCCTCTGTTATAAATTATTTGTTCTACTGTTTAAGTCCTCACTCTGTAGTAGCTCCTAATCAGTGCTCAATCAGATAAGCTTGTCTGCAGCCTATCCCCATGGTCACCCCGGTCCGTCCCCAACCTCTCTCACACTTCAAAAGCTTCTTTGTGAGCCCCCTTTCAATACAACAGAGGGTTTGCAGACAGAAATACTGTATCTGTCTCTCTGTCTCTCTCTTTCTCAATACTCATCTGGACAGTTACCTTCCCCATTCATCTGGAAATCTACTGTTCATTCTTAGACATGGTAAGTAACACTCTTAGTTCATAAGATCATCAGATAATGGAGCAGAATTAGGTCATTTGGCATATCGAATCTGCTCCAGCATTTCATCATGGCTGATTTATTATCCTGTTCAAGTCCATTCTCATGCCTTCTCCCAGTAGCCTTTGATACTCTTATTAATCAAGAACCTATCATCCTCTGCTTTAAATATTCCCAGTGACTTGGCCTCCACAGCTGGTGTACAGCCATGGATTCCACAGATTCACGAACCTGTAGCTAAATAAATTCCTCCTTATCTCTGTTCTAAAGGAATGTCCTTCTATTCAGAGCCTGTGCTCTCTGGTCCTAGACTCCCCCACTATAGGAAACATCCTCTCCATGCGCACTCTATCTAGGCTTTTCAATATCCGTTAGGTTTCAACGAGATTCCCCCTTATTCTTCTAAACTCCAGTGAGTATAGGCCCAGAGCAATCAAATTCTTAGTATGAAAACACAAAATGCTGGCAGAACTCAGCAGGCCAGACAGCATCTATGCAAGGAGGTTGTGCTTAGAGACTTATGTGGCTTCTGACGCAGTTGTAGCCTAATTTTGGCCTCTTGTGTACCTCCAGTATCTTTCACTCCCACACAGAAGTCAAATTCTTTCCTTAGGAAGGGAGTCGACTGGAAACATCAAATGTTTATTCATTTTAATCGATTCCTTTTGACCTGCTGAGTCCCTCCAGCATTTTGTGTGTGCAGTTCTGGAATTCCAGATTCTGCAGAATGTCTTGTGCTTATTATTCCCTTATACTTCATTTCTTCTCTCTTTTCCTTTATGAAACAGTTCTTAAAATCTATACTTCTGGCTAAGGATTTGATCATCCTTTCTAATGTCTCTTGATATGGTCTGTCGATTGGGTCTGTGAATATATTTTACTCCCTTAAAGGCACTATATAAATCCAAATTGTTAGATTTTGCAAAAATTTGCTTTGCAAATGATTCTGTTAAAATTTATCATTCTATTTTTAGAGAGCAGAAGCACTGCAAGACATTAGTTGAAAATCCTTAACACTTTTCTAATAAGGGCAATTATAAAAGTGATTATAATTAATAATTTGATTAAGGCTGTAATTCATTTACCAACCCTGGGCCCTGAGAGAATAGTTTCCAACTCATGCTTGGGTAACAATGTTTGCACTTTCACTATTGAAATTTTGGAGGGTAATATTGTACTGTATTTATTCTAAAGACTCGATCAATAGATAGACCAATGGGCTCATACTACCAGATTCAGGAACAGTTATTACCTCTCAAACATCAGGCTCTTGAACCAAACTGGAGAACTTCATTCAACTTCCCTTGCCATATTATTGAAATGTTCCCACAACCCATGGACTCACTTTCATGGACTTCATTTCATCTTCTTGATATTTATTGGTTATTTATTTATTATTATTTCTTTTTTTTTGTGGTTGCATATTTTTGCTGAATTTTGCACACTTGTTGAATGGCCAGGTTGGTGCAGTCTTTCATTGATTCTATTATAACTATTATTCTACTATGGATTTATTGAGTATGCCTGCAAGAAAATTAATCTCAGGGTTCTATATGGTTACTCATATGCACCTTGATGATAAATTTACTTAGAACGCTATGTCAAAAGAGAGGGTTAACTGTAATTATTTTGTACATCTGTGGTCAATAGGTCTTTCCATGGTAAATGGTAGGGCATTGAAGAATGCAGTAGAACAGAGTGATCTCGGAATAATGGTGCATAGTTCTCTGAAGGCAAAATCTCATGTGGATAGGGTAATGAAGAAAGCTTTTGGTATGCTGGCCTTTATAAATCAGTGCATTGAGTATAGGAGTTGAGAAGTAATGTTAAAATTGTACAAGGCATTGGTGAGGCCAAATTTGGAGTATTGTGCACAGTTCTGATCACTGAATTATAGGAAAGATGTCAACAAAATAGAGAGAGTACAGAGGAGATTTACTAGAATGTTACTTGTGTTTCAGCACCTAAGTTACAGGGAAAGGTTGAACAAGTTAGGTCTTTATTCTTTGGAGTGCAGAAGGGTGAGGGGGGACTTGATAGAGGTATTTAAAGTTATGGGGGGATAGATAGAGTTGATGTGGATAGGCTTTTTCCATTGAGAGTAAGGGAGATTCAAACACAAGGACATGAGTTGAGAGCTTAAGGGTAACATGAGGGGGAACTTCTTTACTCAAAGAGAGAGAGTGGTAGCTGTGTGGAACGAGCTTCCAGTAGAAGCCGTAGAGGCAGGTTCGATATTGTCATTTAAATTAGAATTGGATAGGTATATGGACAGGAAGGGAATGGTGGGTTATGGACTGAGTGCAGGTCGGTGGAACTATGTGAGAGTAAGCGTTCGGCACGGACTAGAAGGGCCGAGATAGCCTGCTTACATGCTCTAATTGTTATTTGGTTATATGGTTATATTCCATCTAAGTTACAAAATTGTTCCTGTTGAATACTGATGTGTAAACCTTTACTTGAATGTTCAATGCATCAATCTTTTTAGATTATTGCATTTCTGAAGCTTTGGAAAAAAATTGTTGAGCATCAACTTTGATATTCAAGCTCTCAGTGCAAAGTAATATATTTTTCTATGATGGTATAAGCCATTTGTAATATTTTCTTTACATTAGTTTTGTGGTGATCTGGTGTGTTTGGCGAGAATGTGACTTGGATCCCAATAGAAACAAACAAAGAAGTTGGAGGAACTCAGCAGGTCAGGCAAAGTGAACAAGTAGAGCTCCTTCATCTCAACTGGAAAGAATGAGGGGAGATAGACAGTGTACTTGGATCCAATAGATAGTTATGAAGTGTCAAGAAATTGCTTAGAAATCTATCTTAAAATGATTTCACCATGGAATGTAAAGTTATTTAAGTTGTCCTAGAATTCTTGACTCAAAGGAGGTTTAATCGCACCTGCTGACACTGGGTGTCAGCTCTTCAAGCATACATCCAAGCCCTCTTGAATGTGATGAGACCTTCTCTCTCTGCTTGTTTCAGAAGTTAATTTTAGACCCCTGTGGGTGAACATACTCCTTCATATTCCTTTAATCCTTTGATTAATTATTTGAAATCTTTATCTCATGTTTTAACTTTTCTGCCCAGGGAAATGGAGCTTTTAACTCTTTTGACCGCCGCCTTCTTGCCACCTCAGTAAAGCAGCTAGCGTAATCATAGACCTCCCCCATTCTGGATATTCTCTTTTCTCTCCCTCCATTAGGCACATTATAAAAGATTGAAAACATGCACCACCAGGCTCAACAAAAGCTTTTATCCAGCTGTTATCAGACTCTTGAATGGACCTTTGTACATTAATGTTAAACTTTTGACTTAACAATCTACATTGCCATGGATTTGTCACCTTACTGTCAAACCTGTATTGCACTATGTGTATCTGTAGCACAGTATTCCGTTTTCTATTATTGCTTTTCCCTTGTACTACAAAGATGAAAGGTTAGCTTTATTTCTCACAGGTATATCAAAGCATTGAAACATCTAGTGAAATACAATCATTTGTTTAAATCAAAACAGCGAGATCATGCTGTGTAACCTGCAAATGTCACTAACATAACATGTCCACAACTTACTAACCCTAACCATACTGTAGGAGCCATTGCATCTGTTCCCTGAATACACTATATTCTGTGTTGTGCATTTATTATGTTTATTATGCTAACTAGTCACATGAGATGGGGTGTGGGAAAATCAAATGGGTTATGTTATGTCTTCACCCTTTATTCATTGTGGTCTGTAGCTGGGGACTGGCAAATGCCATATCTTTCGCTGACCACTCAGTAATGCTTAAGTTTTATCACTTCAAAATTGTATGTTTGCTAATTGCTAATAAAGTATCAAAATATGACTTTTAGACCAATCATTACAGGAGCTGGGGGATGTGTCCTGCAAGTATAACAAGTCTGTATGGTCGCCGGTGGTACCCATGGTTTTGCTGCTACACATCCATGTTTGGAACGTGGAGGGAAACCTGAGCATCCAGCGGAAAGACACTTGATTACAGGGGGAATGTACAAACTCCTTTCATGCTGTGACTCAAATCAAACCCTGAGCGGTCATCACTGGTGCCGTAATATTTTTATGCTAACTGCTACACAGCCATGCTGTCCCAACGTACTGATGTTGTGAAACTTACTGCATGAACAACTTGAAAAGGGATCTTTATCACTATCTCTGTACATGTGACAAAATAAATAAGTTACAATTCCAACTCTGTGTGGGCCATTCATAGTTTTATACACTTTTTTTAATCTAAAGTGTAGTCATATGGAATGAGTGCCAGATGAAGTAGTTAAGGTAGTTACATTAACAATATTTAAAAGACTGTTGGAATGGTACATGGATAGGAAAAGTTTGGAGGAATATGAAGCAAATGGTACCAGCTTAGATTCGAACATGGGACAGCATTGACAAGGTGGGCCAAAGGGCCAGTTTCAATGCTGTTTGACTCTAACTCCATGACCTCAATTTTCCACAGGTGCCTCTGATTCAAAAAATATAATTCCATCTGATGTAGTCAGTCCTCCCAGCAAAAATGATCAAACCATGTTAACTTCCCTGTCAAATTCCTCTGCTCCCTCTCCAGTGTAAGTGTTTTGCTGGAGAATATACACAAAATGATGTAGATGCTTGAAAACTGAATTTAACAAAAATGTAACAGAATATTCACCAGGTCAGGCAGCAGATGAGGTGAGAAGGTGTGTTATGGCTTCAGGTGAAACCTGTCTTCAGAACTGTTTCTACAATATTGTTTCAGATCCAAGAGAAATGTGGAAAAAAACAGTGGGCACAATGAGGCTGTATAAATATGATGAGCGTTTTGTCTTCTGCACCCTCATAACGCACATTGGCCTTCATAAATCCGAACAACAAATTGTCAGGTTATACTGAAGTTGTACAAAACATTGGTGAGGCTAAATTTGGGGTATTGTGTGCAGCTTTAGTCATCCACCTGCAGGAAAGGTATAAACAAGCCTGAAGCAGTGCAGTGAAAATTTGTAAGGATTTTGCTGGGACTTGAGGACTTGAGCTATAAAGGAAAAGTTGAAAAGGTTAGGACTTTATTCCCTGTATTGAGGTATGCAATATTATGAGGGGTAGCATCATGTAGACATTTTCCTCTCAGATTGGGTGAGATGAGAAATAGAGGTTATAGGTTTATGGTGCAAGATGAAATAATTACAGGAAACCTCAGAGAAATCTTCATTCAGAGGTGTGTGTATGTGTGTGTGTGTGTGTGTGTGTGTGTGTGTGTGTGTGTGTGTGTGCGCGCGCGCCTGTCTCTGCAGTAGTGGAGAATTCAGGTTCAATTGTAACATCTAAGAGAAGTCTGGCTAGTACATTGATGGGACGGGTATGGAGGGATATTGTCCAGCTGTAGGTAGATAAGACATGGCAGCCGACCAGGTTAGCATGGACTAGATGGCCCCAAAGGGCCTGTTTCTATGCTGAAGAGCTCTGACTCTATGACCCTTACAGAAAATGAGCTCCAGATCTTTTAAGGACATGTTTAAATTCAATTTGGAAAAGTGGGACATGATACATTTTGGAAGTTTGAATTTGAAGCAGAGTACCGGTTTAATGGCAGGATTCTCAGCAGTATGCAGGAAAAGAGAGATCTTGGAGTCCACATTCACAGATCACTCAAAGTTGCTGCACAAGTTGATGGGATGGTTAAGATGGCATATGATGTGTTGGCCTTCATTAACTTGGGCATTGAGTTCAAGAGCCAAAAGGTACTGTTGCAATGCTATAAATCTCTGTTTAGACCACACTTAGCAGTATAATGGTCAGTTCTGATCATTTCATTATAGGAATGATGTGGAAGGTTGAGAGAGTGTGCAGATTGCTGTCTTGACTACAGAGCATGTCTTATGAGAACAAGCTGAGTGAACTTGGGCTTTCTTTTTGGAGAGTAGAATGAGAGGTGACTTGATATAGATATTTAAAATGACAGGAAGCATAGACACAGACAAACTGAAAATGCCTAATACAAGAGGGCAAAATTTTACAGTGATTGTAGGAAAATTTGGGAGGACGTCAGAAATAGGTTATTAACACAGAGAGTGGTGGCTGCATTGAACATGTTGGTGGTAGCTGCAGATACATTAGGGAGAGTTGAGAGATTCTTATATATCAGCATGGATGAAAGAAAAATGGAAAGCTATGTGGGAGAAAAGGGTTCAACTGATTTTAGATTACGTTAAATGTTCAGCTCAACATCATAGATCAAATGGGCTGTATTCCTCTATGTTTAGTGTTTTGAGATGATTGTAATCTGAAATGCTAGTTGAAAGGATAAATCATGGAATCATGGAAATTTACAGCACAGAAGGAGTCCACTTACTCTGTGTGTTCCTGTCAGCCAATTATGCATGAGGTAGTGAAATAGTGGAGAAGGAAAACTCTGATTTTAAACCTCCGCTGCCTTGTGGAACATACTCACCCAGGGAAAGGATTCGGGAGTAAAACCCGAGGAAGAAATCCGGAGCTGGGGTCCCTAAGGCAACTTGACATTGTTTGCAACTTCACTCTGGCAACCTCTGCAATGACCCTGGTGCCAAGCTGTATCAGCACTTGCCCTTCCCTTGGACCACATCAGTGACATGGAGAGGGGCAACCCGCTGCATGGGCAACAGCCGGTTCATCAAATCTTCCCACCTAGGCGTGCACCCTGCAGAGGATACAGTCCACCAGAGGCACAAACCCATGAAACCCTGGGATTGATGGCTGCCTACTAATGGAATAGGGTTTATTTTTTTCAAAGCTGAAAGTAAATATTATATGTCACCATATACAAACCTGAGATTCTTCCTTTATTGGCCATTCTCAGCAAGTCTATAGAATAGTAACTATAACCAGATCAATGAAAGGGAGAATCATATTTATGCCTGATTAGGAAAGAGCATATAGGACAATATGGCAAGTGTTAGCAGGTCATTCTTTCAGAGAGGTGCTCAGTACATGAAGTGCTGAATGGCCTTTCCTTGCTCATATTTTTCTGCAACTGTACATGCTCTTTTAAGATCTATTATCCATAGATACCAATGTGCTTAAAGTTGTTGGAATGTATTTTAAAAACTGTCTGCTACCACTGTAGCTTACCGCCTGTTCATGATGCACTGAGAAATTGCTGACACAGATCTGTATATCGTATCAGTGCCATGTGGGATCTGCTCTCAGATCATCCTGGCAATAGGCGTCATTTGTCCAGGAGCCCTTTTCATTGACACATCTGCTGTGCCTGTCACAAATGTCAGATAAATTAGTATGGACTCATCTGTCTGCAAATCCTTGTCTTCAGAACTGCCTGCTGTGTTTAGTAGACAGACAAGTTAATCTGTCCAGAGTAACCTTAGCAGAGAGGATAGTAACCTGGATACAGAAATTTAATGCAACTATATTTTTAAGGAATTGAGGATCTCTGTGTATGTTGAGCTAGCCCACAGTCGTCAGTGGTACTAAAAGTATATTTTAAATGTGTTTTTTAACTGTGGTTTCATCATTGTAACTAAATACCTTGTACTATTAAAGCAGTATGTATCCTCTATTATCTTTGGAGTTCTGCATTCTTGTGGGGTTTGTACATACCTGTTATGGAAACCTACAAATTATATCTGCTAGAGGAGCTCATGGACCAAGCAGCATCTCTGGAAGAAGATAGAATTGTTTATGCTTTTGTGTTGAAACTTCCAAGTGTTGACAATTCCTTTCTCTGAGCAGCATCTAGGCAGTGAGGGATGAATGATATATTGAACTTTGGGTTGACTGAACCAAATCATTGATAATTCCTTTCCTCCCACAGATACCAGTTGACCCACACAATGTTTGTTGCTCCAGATTTCATCTGCAGTTTCCTGAGTCCGCCTTTGCCAACCAATGGAATTAAAATAATTGGTGGAAGGATTGGAGAGTTATTGAGTCATAGAGAGCTACAGTACAGGAACCAGTCTCTTTGGCCCATCTAGTCCATACTGAACTGTTACTCTGTCTAGTACAATCATCTGCACCTGGACCATGATCCTCAATACCTCTCCTATTGACCTCCTTCGCCAAACTTCTGTTAAATATTGTAATCAAACCCACGTCCACAACTTCCGTTGGTAGCTTGTTCCACAAATTGCACCACCCACTGAGTGAAGACGTTCCTCTGTAGGTGCCCCTTAAAATATTTCACCTTTCACCCTTAACCTAGTTCTAGTCTCACCCAAATACAATGGAAAAAGCTGTACCCTTTCTATTCCCTTGAGTTTACAAATTCTTTTGGTGAGTAGCCAAGGATATGGAACTCAATATATGAGTGGGAAGTAGGGCAGAGATTATCAACACATATAAATATTACTTGTTCTATACAGAAGTACAAGTCAAGGGCTGACAATTAAGATAATTATGTTGTTCCTTAATTTTATTTTCTCCCAGGCTTGGAAACAATTAGGTGAGTCCTGCTGAAGGTTCTCGGCCAGAAACATCAACTGTACTATTTTCCATAGCTGCTGCCTGGCCTGCTGAGTTCCTTCAGCACTTTGGTTGTGCTGCTTCGATGCCCAGCATCTGCAGATTTGCTCCTGTTTGAGGTGAATTTGATGTAAATTTTTAAGAATATATGGACACATTTCACATTCAAGCTGCATATAAACTCACTGGATGTATTATTAAGTGCACCTGTACGCCTGCTCATTAATGCAAATATCTAATTAGTCAATCATGTGGCTCACTACTCCGCAGGGTTTGCCTGAAACTGTGCTGGGCTGAGGCTTCGGTGAATTTTGGATCGACTGTAGTGTTGCCTGGTGTTGTGAACTTCAGTTGTCAATGCTGTTTGCTTGCTCTTTTGCTTTCTTTTTCTCTCTGCACGTTGGGTGTTGATGGTCTTCTTTTGTTTTTGTTAGGGCTCCGTCTTTCATGGCTGCCTGTTAGGAGACACATCTCAAGGTTGTTTAAATACTTCGGTGATAAATCTACTTTAAACTTTGAACAGCATGCAGGCCTGGTCAAGAGGGCCAGGTATTGTTCAGACCAAATGTCAGACTGAGGACGAAATGCAATGTAAGTAGTGTTGACTGTGGAATGATTGTTGGTGCCAAACAGGGTAATTTGAGTATCTCAGAAACAGATGATCTTGGATTTTCACACCGAACAGTCCTTAGAGTTTACAGAGAATGATGCAATATATATATATGTATATCCTGTGAGTAGCAGTTCTGTGGGTGAAAATGTGAGAGGACCCTCCAAGAGGACCAGAAACTTGTCGTACGGTTTGGAGGCTTGTGTGCCTCAATGACCCGATGAGCTATGGTGGCTGGAGTCAGGGCTTCACACTTTGGTTCTTGGCTGGGTCAAAACAGCTCAAAGGGTAGAGAACAGACTAAGAATGGTCCACTGACCTCCAGGTTTGGAGGCACAGCTCAAGGCTAACAACACTGACTTGTTATTCCTCTCCTCGCCTTGTAGCGCATCGGGTGGAAGCCTTTTGTATTTCCTTAGCATGTGCCTGTTTTTTACAAGGCCAAGTTGTTAGCTCGACACACAGCTCAGCGTTACTGTTAATGGTGTAGGGTATTTCCTGGAATATTTTTTTTCTGTAGAAGTGGCGTGTTCTTCTGCTGCGTTTGGGTTACTGTTAAAGATAAGGGGTGCTTAGGAATATAGGTCATCCAATCAGGTGGGTGGAACTGGGAGAAGGTTCTAGAGAGTGCTGGGGCAGCAGTTTTTGTGAAGGACACTGAGGTAGATCGAGGTCCTTTTCAGTAGGAAATGGAGAGAGAAGGAGCTTGAGAGAACCGGCCATACGTGGTTATGGATGCCGCAGGGATTAATTGTTGGTGAGATTTAAACAGATTGCCCATAAATATTGCTTGTGCTCTGAGAGAGTGGATATCCGCAGCCCAGGTGAATCGTTGATTTGTGTTTTACGTACCATAAAGGATTAGAGAAAATTACGATCATGGAGTGGCAGTTTGATCAAATGATGGGGAAAGATGTGGTTTTGGTTTAGACTAGAACTGACGTGATGGCAGTGGATCTGCCTGTCACCTGGGTGAAGCAGGGCCAGGGGCCATGCATACTTTCAGAGGGGAGAGGGAGTGTAAGCAATGGTGCCAAATTGGAAGCCAAGTTTCCCACGGCCGGAGACTTTCAAGACAAGTTGCTCTCATTTTTGCGGAGTAAGGGGAAGGGGAAGTGATCTGATGTGGAAGGTCTAATAAGCTCTCCAGCGAGAGGTGATAATTCTGAATTGATATTGGCCCTTACATCCCTGGTGGATAAATGCCAAGTGCATCTGCAGAGAGTCGAAGTTACCATAGGCTGAGAATTTCTCAAGATTGAAGGCCACACCAAGGGGGAGGAGGAATATGAGACTTGTGCGGTGCAGACCTCTCAGATGCTGGATGAGTGGCAAGTCTCTGATAATGTGAAAAGACAGTGACTGGTAGGGAGCCTGGAAGGTCCAGCTGCTGAGGTGGTGAGATCCTTGAAGGCACAGAACCCCTGTGCTACTTCCATGGACTACATGCATGTGCTAGAAAGTATTTTTGGCACTCCAGGAAGCCCTATGGAGCTTTCAACGGGATTTAGAAGCATGTTTCAGGAGAAGGGGAAAAATGTTCTGCCTACATTTTCCGGCTAGATAGACAGATGCTTGGTTTGCAGTGCAAAGGGGCCATTCAACTGGCTGATGTGAATCAATTAAGGATGGGCCAAGTGACAAAGGGCACACAGTCACAAGATATGTTTGCTTTAACCTATTCTTTCCTTTTGCTTGTTTTTTCTTTCCACTCTTTTCTTTAAGCGTATACCTCAGATAAATACTTTGTGGAGATTTGTGATATGTATGATTATATGATGTATATGTACAATGACTGAAATACTTCTTATGGAAATGGTTGTTTGATGAACTTCAATAAAAAAAAATTACAAAAGAAACCCTCTCCCTCATTTGTTGAGCTGATCAGAGGAGTAAGAGAGGAGGAAAATGCAAAGGAGGAGGAGTCCTTCATCAGCTGGGTACAATCCTTGGTAGTAGCCTCTGTTGCTGAAGCTATCCCTGATGTACCACAGGCTGGGGTATTACAGGAGTTTGTAAAGGATTTTCGAGCTGAGGTATCTTGTCTGATATTAGTTGGTTCTGCCAGCAAATATAACAAAGAAGATAGGGGGGCAGACCTATTGATAGGATGCACGGAGCAGAGGGCTGCCACTAAACAGGGTCCCTTGAAAAGCTGGGCAGCCGATATTGTCTGTTTCAACTGCGTGAGAAGGGACATTTTAGGTGAGAGTGAGAAAGGATGGGAATACCGTTGGAAAGTAAACCAATGATTACTAAAGCAGAAGGGGAAGTCGGGAAACCTCAGAGAGACCCAGTGAGGGAATGACCTGGTGCATCGGGGGGGATGATGTTCCAGTCAACATATCAAGGAAAACCCTGTAGTGCAAAACCCTGTTCCTGAAAGTTTAGTGTGGCCAACTCCAGTGTATTGCTATGGTTTGAGGGTATTTGTGCTAGAGCCATACTCGGTACAGGTTCTCAGTTTACTCCACTGTACAGATCCTTCTACAACCGGTATTTGACACATTTACCATTGACACCACTCAGTGACCCAGAGCTCTGGAGCCTTAGTACTGATGACTACCTGTATGATGGTTACTTGTCATTGAAGCTGGAGTTTTTGGAGGCAGATGTGGGAGTAACTGAGGTCCATAGTGTTAGTTTGTCTGGACCTGGCCAAGAAGGGTAAATGTTCAATTCTTGTGGGAACAAATACTCCTTTTGTGAGGAGGCCAGTGGGAGCCTGCAATGAGAAAATTGGAGAACTTTCTGAAAACACCCGCTGTTCAGAGCTACTTTTGAGGAAGTGCAAGCCCATCCTAGGCTAGATGATGAGCACAAATGATGAACTGTGTGGTAAACCCAGTCTGAGCCTGTTGTGTTATGGCCTGGAGAAGTAGCTAGAGCAATGGGAACCCCCAGATTTCCCAGAATGCCTGATGCTGAGTCCCTCCTGGTCAATGTTCTGGAAGACCCCAAAGAGGGATCAAGCTTACCTGTTGGGGCATTGGTGAAGCCCAAACTGCAAAAGCCGTCAATTTTACAGGTAAACAGGATGACAGTGATTGTCAAGAACACCTCGGAGATGGAGGTCACTCTCAGGCAGTAAGGTCGATGGCACATCTTTCTCCAATGATTGTAACGTCTGGTTTTCCTGTGAGACAAGCAGGGCAGAGACCATCTCCTGAAATGGGAATGTTGACAGGCAAGTCATTCAACTTTGTTGAGTAAAAGGAGACTGAGAGAGAAGGTGTTAAAGTTTGAAGATGTCTTTTCTTCTGATAAGTTTAACATGGGTTGTTCCAAGAGTAGCTGCTACACCATCTGAGTGAAACAGGATATTCCTTTTAGAGAAGGGTTTGGGCAACTGGCACCCGCCAAAGTGGAGGACATTCAGTAGCATCTTCAGAAGCTGAAGGAAGACAGGAGTACCTATGCGTCTCTCATTGTTGTGGTGAGGAAGAAGAATGGGAATGTATGAACGTGTGTTGACTACCATACGCTGAGCCCAGGAGTACCTATGCATCTCTCATTGTTGTGGTGAGGAAGAAGAATGGGAATGTATGAACGTGTGTTGACTACCATACGCTGAACCAACGCACAGTCCCTGACCAGTATACTGATCTGAGGATTGAGGACGCACTGGCCTGACTGACTGAAGCAAAGTGGTTCAATGTATTGGACCCAAAGGGTGGGTATTACCAAGGAGTGGACCCAAGGAGTGAGGCTGACAAGAAGAAAATGGGATTCATACGTCCACTTGGATTCTTCCAGTTTGAAAGGATGCACCAGAGCATATCAGGAGCACCGGCTACTTCCCAGCATGTCATGGAGGAAACTGTTGGGGATATGAACTTGCTTGAAGCGCTGGTGTACCTGGATAATCTCACAATGTTCGGGTCGCATCCACCCTGGAAGTGTATGAGGTAAGGCTCCTGAAGATGTTTGGCAGCCTGAAATCTGAAAGGTCAAAACTGTCACTGGACATATGCCAATTCTGTAAGATGTCTGTCAACTACATTGTCATCACAGGATGGAGTAGCTACAGCTCTGTCTAAGATAGAAGTGGTGACCACATGGCCAAGGCCGCAGACTGTGAATGCCCTGCACTTGTTTTTTTGGATTCTTTACGTACTATCGGAGGTTTGTGTAAGATTACTCTAAAGTGTGTCACCCTTTGAATCACTTTTTGTGCAAGTTATCCCCCTTTGGGGAAGAACAGGAGGAGGATGAAAGGAGGAGATGATAAATTTTACCTTCAGAGATTTTTGGAGTAAAATGAGGTGCAAAATGTGCAGAGGCCTTTCAGTTGCTGCATGAGCTGCTGACAAAATTGCCAGGGTTAGAAACATAAAAACATAGAAAATAGGTGCAGGAGTAGGCCATTCGGCCCTTCGAGCCTGCACCGCCATTCAGTATGATCATGGCTGATCATCCAACTCAGAACCCTGTACCTGCTTTCTCTCCATACCCCCTGATCCTTTTAGCTACAAGGGCCATATCTAACTTCCTCTTAGACATAGCCAATGAACCGGCCTCAACTGTTTCCTGTGGCAGAGAATTCCACAGGTTCACCACTCTCTGTGTGAAGAAGTTTTTCCTCATCTCGGTCCTACTTAAACTGTGACCCCTCGTTCTGGACTTCCCCAACGTCGGAAACAATGTAGATTTAGCCTTTGTAACCTCCCAATTACCCAATGTATTGCTAATAGATGCCACCCGAGGGGATGTTCTATTTCCAGATCAGGGCACAGGGTTGAGACCTGTCACTTTAGTCAGCTGAAGACTGTCACCCTCCAAGCAAAACCACCCCACACACGTTGGAGTTTCTGGCATCGAAATGGGCTGGAAGTTAAGTGATTATCTATATGGTGTCAAGTTCGAAGTGAGGACCGACAACAATCTATTGACTTATATCCTGAGCTTGGCGAAAATGGATGCCCTGGGCCATTGTTAGTTGGCTGCATTGCCTGTTTATGATTTCAGCCTGAAGTACCAGCCAGGGAGACGGAACGTTAATGCAGATGCATTGTGCTTACGTGAGCATGGAGGACTGGAACTGGACGGAGATTGCGAGAGCGTTCCAGCACCTGGAGTTAAAGCAATATGCCAGATTTCCACCCTGGGGAAATCAGAGGCAAGGCCAGGGCAGGATAGAGCTGTGGATCAGTCAGAGGCTTCTGTTTGCACCATTCCACAAACAGCTTGACTGTTCTGAATACAAAGTGTTGAGTCCTGGGGAAGTGGGCGCCGCTCTGCGAGATGACCCCTGTGTAGGTACTGTATGGTCAGCTGTTGCAGATGGGGGTATGGCCCAAGACGAAAAGACAAAACACCCTGCCATATCTTCACTGCTGAGAGAATGGAGCAAACTGGAATGCGAGGATCCAGGATCTACAGCGGGTCACAACACCTCCAGACGGGCCTTGGCGTTCCCAGTTGGTTTTGCCTAAAAAGCATTGAAAGATTCTGTTGAAGTCACCTCATGATGATTCAGTTTATTTTGGGTTTGACAAGACATATGGATTGCTCCAAGATCAGTTCTATTGGCCCCGCATGAAGCCAATGTCGAAGAGTACTGTAAGTCGTGCATTCAATGTATTTGGAGGAAGACCCTGCCTTCAAAGGCCACTCCTTTATCCTATTTGCAGAGTGTGAGGCCATTGATCTATTATCTATGGATTTTCTCACCATTAGAGCCTGATTCCTGCATTACAGCAAACGTCTTGGTTATTATAGATCTCTAAACCAGGTATGCTCAAGCCTTCCCTACAAAGGGTTAAAGGGCATCCACTGTGACAAAGCATTATGTGAAAAGCCTGATTTGAATGGAACGTTAATGCAGATGCATTGTGCTTACGTGAGCATGGAGGACTGGAACTGGACGGAGATTGCGAGAGCGTTCCAGCACCTGGAGTTAAAGCAATATGCCAGATTTCCACCCTGGGGAAATCAGAGGCAAGGCCAGGGCAGGATAGAGCTGTGGATCAGTCAGAGGCTTCTGTTTGCACCATTCCACAAACAGCTTGACTGTTCTGAATACAAAGTGTTGAGTCCTGATTTTTTGATGTTTGTGCATGAGGCAAGATTGCCTGTTGACCTCTGTTTTGTTGCTGTTCGTCCTTCGGAGTCGAAGACGACCATGACTTCTGTCAGGTGGAGGGTTTGTGACTGTGGGTCCGGAGGTGACTGGTGAGGCCAATCTGAGCCCTGAAAGCTCGCCCACATGTGGGACTCATGAGAGTAGGTGCTGCAGTGGAAGTAGAGGTAGCTCGAGCCTTGCGCGCAGCGCGTTTCCTCTGAGCCTCTGCGGTGCGTCTGATTTCTGCTGCATTATCTCCTTTAGTGGTCCTGCTCCACCAGGTTGGGCAGTCCAGAGCAAGTGATTCCCAGCTACTGGGATTGATGTTGAGTTCTTTGAGGGACACTTTGAGGCGGTCTTTGAAACGTTTCTTCTGCCCTCCAACTGAGCGCTTGCCTTGGCTCAGCTCTCTATACAGCAGCTGTTTTGGTAGTTGACTGTCAGACATCCTGACAACATGGCCAGCCCATCTGGCTTGGGCTTTCTGTAGGAGGGTGTAGACGCTGTGGGTGCTAGCAGTCTGTTTTAGGACTGGGAGGGAAGACTTGTCACAGAATACTTATCTTAAGTATATGTCTGACTTGAGGAGGGAAGTACAGAATGCTTATGAACTAGCAGAGGGCTCTGCTACTTAGCAGAATCAAGAAAATAAGAGGAGATATGAACAAAAGATTAGGTTCTCCCAACTGATGCCTGGAGACAGAGTTCTAATAAGGAATTTGGGGCTACTCGGGAAAATAAGTTGGCTGACTGCTGGGTGGCTATGCCTGACATAGTGGAGAGTCAGGTGCCAAATGTGACAGTTTTTTGGGTGAAACCAAAATATGGAAATGGACCTGTCAAGATTCTCCACTGGAACCACCTTCTACTTCTGAGACAAGAGGTACATATTGACCTAGAGCCTGACATGGACTCTACTCCTAGTAGAGTACTGTATGGCAACATGGGAGAACAGAAAGACAAGCAGTGGAGAGATGCAGAAGGGACTTAACCACTGAAGGTTGTACAGACTGAGAGGATGAAGAAATGTTACCCTATGCAAACTTTCTAATAATTGACAATGGGAAGCCCCCACACTGATGTGTATGTAACGGGGAAGTGGGGGAGGGGTACTAGTAGAGGACAGGCAGGCTTGCGGCTGGACCATGGAGGGAAACTGGGCTCTAAAGTAACTGTGAATGAAGCTGAGCTCAACCAATGTGTTCTGCTGGCACTGTTTGGGTTACCGATAAATATAAAGCATGCTTAGGAATGTGTGTGTCATCCAATCAGGAGGGAGGTACTGGAGGAAGGCTTTGGAGACTGCTGGGGAAGCAGATTTTGTTACTGAGATGAGTTGAGGTGTTTCTTGGCGGGAACTGGAGATAGAAGGAGCTCAAGAGAACCTGCCGTAGGATTCAATCCGGCCGGAATGCACAATCCGATGGAGCCCAAGAGGGGAGCTTTTACCAGGGAGTCGTGCATAGGAGTTGGTGCAGTGAGAACATCGGAAACAGTGACACGTGGAAGATTTGAGCTCCACCTGTGCACATTTGACTGTTCACCAGCATGGATGGAAAGCGTGTAAGAAACCGGCCAGGTTCGAACCCGGGACCACTCGCCTTGATGTCTGGTGCAGATGCCACTACACCACCAGCCATTTCAACAATGCAGACCGGTAAAACAATACTGTTATGGAAACATCAATGAAGAATCTGTCTACATCTGAGTTTAAAAGTAATCCTGTGTCTATACCCAGATCTTTCATGACTGACACTGGTGAAAACCAAGAAGAAGCTACTGACATGATGAAGGAAGCCCTAAACACTGCCAGGGAGGAAGGACCTTCAATGCGCCCCAAGTGCCAGCGGCATAATAGACAGAATGGAATGAATGATGTAAGATGTTAGAGGAGAATGACCAAGCAGGTTCAAGTTGACAGGAAGGTGACAGCAACCCAAATAACCACACATTACAACAGTGGTGTGCAGCAGAGCATCTCTGAATGCACAACACATTGAAGCTTGAAGTGGATGGGCAATACCAGCAGAAGACAAAGACCACAAACATACCCTCAATGTCCACATTATTAGGTATAGGAGTTGAAGTCTGAGGCAAAACAATTTTAAATACACAAACACTCTACAAGTAATGATAAACATATGGGCTGAAATGGCTAACACGATGGGCATAGTTTTAAGGTGCTTGGAAGTAGGTACAGAGGGGTAAGTTTTTCACCCAGAGAGTGGTAGGTACATGGAATACACTGCTGGCACCAGGTCTTTTAAAAGACTTTTAGATAGGTACATGGAGCTTAGAAAAATAGAGGGCTATGCATTAGGGTAATTCTTGGCAATTTCTAGAGTAGGTTACATGGTTGGCTGAAGGGCTTGTAATGTGATGTAGATTTCTATGATCTATGACTGCTTGAGTCAATTATTTAGACCTGTGTTTCCATTCTCATCCAAGGCACATTTACTGGTGATCAAGAGATGCATATAATTGAATTGTTCTCTGTAACTCTAACCAGTGACTGTGCTGTTATTATCAGGTACATTATCAGGTTATTATCAGCTAACATGGGTATGATAATCAGAAAATAATCCATGCAACGATAAATGAGTCTCAAAGGTGTCTGGAGAGAATGCATGGTGTGAAAGGAAATGTGCTGACAATGACGGATAACTGGCTTGCACATTTCTCCCTCAATATATGGTAAGGTGACAAGGCAGGTACCCTGGAAACTTATTATGTAGTTACAACCAATGGAACATTAGTCTTGGTCTGTATGTTCCGTTTGAACAATGGAAGCACTTGTAATTATAAACAAGCTGTTGCACCAAGGCTACAAAGATATGACATTTAAAGATTTGTTGATAATGTCGCAGCTGCAGGAAAACAAATTTCTACTTGTCCCATATATTTATCACTCCTTCTTTCACAACTCAAAATATTCCTGGTTTCATCACATTTAAATACTTTCTCCATGAGTTCTGAATTGATTAATAGAGATGCTGATTTAATGAAATAACTCTTGAAGCAGTTAGGGAGGTCACTTTGGCAAGCAGAATTTTTAAGTGGAACCAGAGCTTTGACCAGCAGCCAGTCTGGACATCAGAAGTTCTAAGAGGAAGAGACTTCAATTGGGTCCACTAGCACAGTACAAAAGGCAGCTGTGGGTCGCTACAGTGAAAAAGATCTTTGACCAGTGACCAATCAACATTTGGAACTGATTAGCAAGAACAAATTAAAGGAAGGCAAGGGCAAGAGCAGTGGCCATTGTCTGAGTGGACAGAGTCAGGGTAGTGATCTTGAGGCTTTAATGACTTGAGACTTCTGCGAAGAGAAGCTTCAGTCAGAGAAAGCAAAGAAAAGAAAAGCTCTATGTTGTTTTTCTTTCCTTTCCCTTCTTGATATCTGCTCAGCAAGGACAGTAGAAATGCCAGGCAGCAGTGTTGAATGGTCCTCTTGCGGCATGTGGGAAGGCAGGGGGAACTCTAGTGTCCCTGCCAACTAGAACTGCAAAAGTGCATCCAGCTGCAGCTCCTAACAATTTGTGTTAAGGAGTTCGAGCTGGTACTGGGTAAACTCTGGATCATTTGGGAAGCTGAGGGGGTGATAGATAGGACATATAGAGAGGTAGTTACACCCAAGGTGCAGGACACAGGAGACTGTGTGACAGACAAGAAGGGGAAAGTGGTTAAGGAGCCAGTGCAGAGTGCGCCTGTGGCTATCTCCCTCAGCAACAGGTTTACCATGTTGGATACTATTGAGAAGATGACCTAACAGAGGAAAGTCACAGTGGTTAGCTCTCTGGCTCTAAGTCTGCCTCTGTAACTCTGAAAGAAAGGGAGGAGAAGAAACACTCTGTGGTGATAGGGGATTTGTTAGTTAGGGGAATGGACAGGAGGTTCTCTGGCCGAGAACAAGATTCCCAGCTGTTATGTTACCTCCTGGGTGCCAGAGTCCAGATTGAGTCCTCAGTATTTTTTAGTTGGACGGTGAACAGCTAGATAGCATGGCCCATGTACATGTACCAATGACATAATTGGGAAGAATGACAAGGTTCTGCATAGAGAGTTCAGGGAGTTAGGTGCTAATTTTGAAGGGCAGAACCTCCAGGGTTGTAAACTCAGGATTGCCACATGCTAGTGAAGACAGAGCTAGGAAAATTATGTTGTTGAATATGTGGCTAAGGAGTTGGTGTAGGAGGGAGGGCATAATATTTTTGGATCATTGGACTCTCTTCCAGGAGAGATGGGACCCGTACAGAGGGGAAGGTTTGCACCTGAACTGGAAGGGGACTAATATCCTGGCAGGAAGGTTTGTTAATGCTGCATGGTGGGGTTTAAACTAGAGTTGCAGGGAGATAGGAACCAGAGTGCCAGAACAGTTTATGGAAAGGTTGGGGAAGCTGATGCTTTTCGACCTCAGACAAAGTTAGGAATTGAAGGTTGTGCATGGTGCGACCAGTATCCTGTATTGTACAAGGAGTATTGTAGGAAAGTCGGATGATTGTGCTGATGATGAGATAGGTAGTTTACAAACAGGAGCAGTGTACAGTGAAGAGATGCTATTAGTAGGGCAAAAATATAGTCACCAGGATGAGTTGCAACATAAAAGGCAGACAAAGTCAAAAAGTGTGAATACAGGATTGAAGATGAATGGGATAAGTTAGATGAACTTGTAGAACAGTTGCAGATTGGCAGATATGATGTTGTAGAAACACTGAATCATAGTTGAAAGAAAACTATAGCTGGAAGCTTAATGTCCAAGGATACATTTAGTATCAAATGGCCAGGCAGGAATGCATAAGGGGCAGTGTTGCTCTGTTAGTAATAAGAGAAATCAAATCATTAGAAAGAGGTGACAGAGGGTTGGCAGTTGTTGACTTAATGCAGATAGAGCTAAGGAATCACATGAGTAAAAATACCCTGATGGGAGTTGAATACAGACCCTTACAGAGTAGGAAGGATATGGTCTAAAAGTTACAATGGGAGATAGAAAATGCATGTCAAAAGGGCAATGTTACAATAGTCATCGGGAAATCCAATATGCAGGTAGATTGGAAAAATGAAGTAAGTACTAGATTACGTAAGGGGGAATTTCAAGAGTGCCTATAAAATGGCTTTTTAGAGTAGCTTGTGGTTGAGCCCTTTAGAGGATGAGCGATTCTGGAATGGGTGTTGTGCAATGAACCAGAATTAATTTGAAATTTTAAGGGAAAAGAACCTTTTGGGGAAGGTGATCATAATATGATCAAATTCACCCTGAAATTTTCAAAGAAGCTAAAGTCAACGTATCGGTATTACAGAGGTGTATAGGGAGTTACAGAGGCATGAGAAAGGAGTTAGTCAGAATTTATTAGAAAAGAACACTGGCAGGGATGATGGCAGAGCATGAATGTCTGGAATTTCTAGAAGCAATTCAGAAGGCACAGGATATATACATCCCAAAGAAGAAGAAGTATTCTAAAGGAAAGATGATAAAACCATGGTTAGAAAGAGAAGTCAAAGCCAACATAAAAGCCAAAGAGAGGGCATATAATAGAGCAAAATTAGTGGGAAGTTGGAAGTTTATAAGATCCAACAAACGTCAACTAAAAAGGTAACTAAAAGGGCAAAGATGGAATATGAAAGTAATCTTAGTCAATAATATTAAAGAGGATACCAAAAGTTTCTTCAGATGAATGAAGTGTAAAAGAGAAGCGAGAATGGATATATAGACTACTGGAATATGGTGGAATACACTAGCAGTATGATGGACATTCCAGGTGTCAGGGGACAAGAAGTGTGTGAAGTTCCCATTACCAGAGAAAAGATTCTGCGGAAACTGGAAGGTCTGAAGTTAGGCCAGATGGTGTAAACTCCAGGGTTCCAAAAGAGGTGGCTGAAGAGATAGTGGAGGCATTAGTAACAATCATTCAAGAATCACTGGATTCTAGAATGGTCCCAGAATTGCAAATGTCATTCCACTCTTCAAGAAGGGAGAGAGGCAGAAGAAAGGAAACTATAGGCCCGTTAGTCTATCCTCAGTAGCTGGGAAAATGTTGGAATCGATTATAAGGATGAGGTATCAGGGTACTTGGAGGCAGATGATAAAATAGGCCATGGTTTCCTCAAGGGAAAATTTTGCCTGGCAAATCTATTGGGATTCTTTTAAGAAATAGCAACCAGGATAGTCAAAGGAGAATCCATTGATGTTGGGCGCTTAGATTTTCAGAAGGCCTTTGACATGGTACCACACATGAGGCTGCTTAACAAGCTGTGAGGCCATAGTATCACAGGAAAAATTCTAGCATGGGTAAGGCAGTTGCTGATTGGTTGGAGGCAAATAGTGGGAATAAAGGGAGCTTTTTCTGGTTGGCTGCTGGCGACTAGTGATATTCCACTGTGGTCTTATATTATATGTCAATGATTTGGATGATGGAATTGATGGCTTTTTTGCAAAGTTTGCAGATGATATGAAGTCGGATGTAGGGACAGGTAGTTGTGCGGAAGAAGAGAAGCTACAGAAAGACTCAGACAGATTAGGAGAATGGGCAAAGAAACGGCAAATGGAGTACAATGTCAGAAGTGTATGATAATGCACTTTGGTAGACAAAATTAAACTGTTGATTATTTTTTTTAAATGGAGAGAAAATACAAAGGACTTGTATAGGAATCCCTAAAGATTAATTTTAAGGTATAGTCTGTGGTGAGGAAGACAAAAGCAATATTAGATTTCCTTTCAAATATACTGGAATGCAAAAGCAAAGATATAATGTTGGGACATTATAAAGCACTGGTGAGGCCTTACTTGGAATAAGCAGTTTTGGGCACCTTATCTTAGAAAGGATGTACTGAAGCTGCAAAGGGTTTAAAAATGATTCACAAAAATGATTCCAGGATTATCATATGAAAAGCATTTGATGGCTCTTGGCCCATATTCACTAGAATTCAGAAGAATGAGGGGTGACCACATTGAAACCTGTTGAATGGTGAAAGGCCTTGATAGAGTGGATATGGAGTGGATGTTTCCTGTGGTGGGAGAGTATAAGACCAGAGGACACAACCTCAGAATATCAGGGCATCCTTTTTAAAACAGAGATGAGGAGGAATTTCATTAGTGAGAGAGCAGTGAATCTGTGGAATTCTTTCCCACATGTAGCTGCGGAGGCCAAACCTTTCTATATATTTAACGCAGAGGTTGATAGATTCTTGATTGGTCAGGGCATGAAGGGATATTGAGAGAAGACAGGAGATTGAGGCTGAGAGTAAAAATGGATCGACCGTGATGAAATGAAGGAGCAGACTCGATAGGCCTTATGGTCTAATTCTGCTCTTATATTTTTATGGCTTTATGGATAAGAAATGTATGGATGCTGATGGTCTAGATTCATGTAGTATTGCACAATAGAGTAGTGGATAGTGCAGCAATCAGGGTTCAATACCCACAGTAGTCTGTAAGGAATTGGCACGTTCTCCCCATAACCACATGAGTTTTCCTATGGCTGGTTTTGTTTTCTCCTACATTCCAGAGATGTACGTGTTATTGAGTTGCAGACATTCTGTGATGCTACTGGAAGTATGGCAACACTTTCAGGTAGATCCTAGTACATCCTTAGGCCATATTAGTAGCTGATGCAAACAACATATTTCATAGTATGAACGATGATCTAATGCTTTCCCTGCATATATGATGAATAAACTCTTCTTGGTCTTCCAGCCGAGTGAAGAGATTTATTGTAACCAAAGTTTCAATGACAAACTCCACCATTATTCTCAATGAAGATGGCAAAATTTGTCATCAAAATGTTGGTTACAGCTGACATCTGTACCCGGCTGGAAGCCAGGGAAGATTTACTCCTCATATTTCATTGTATGCTTTGATGTTTCTATGTTCATCTGACAGATAAAGGTAATCATCTAAAGATGGGATTAGGCAGAAATCCATGCTGGCATGAACTAGGTGGGCCAAAGTGTCTGTTTCTGTACTATAGTGCTCTATGACTCTGTGACCATCTGCAAATAAAAAGTGAAATAATAAGTTGTTGTACGGCACAGAAACAATCATGAGGTTGTTCAACCCCTTGTGCTTGCTCTAACATATATTAAGATCATGGGTGAATTTTTACCTTAGTGCCATTTTATTGTTCTAACCACTACCCTCTGCGATCTCAAAGAATCTTTTCCAAGTCCGTCTAATAACGCCAACTCCTTTGAGAAAGGTACTTGGTTCTCAACACTTCTGTCATCACCACCATCTCTTCTGTCAATTCCAGTAAGAATGTTATACATTTCATAAGCAGGAAAAAATTGCAGTGATGATAATCACTGTAATATTTTTCCAGAATTTTAATTCTATTTCTTCACAACCTCATTTTTTAATTAAGTTTCCAAAAATCTATGCTATACAGCATCTCTTTTATAAATTTCTGAAGTGCTTTTGGAGGGGAGAATTGAAAATGTTGAGCCTGCAAAATAACTTTGGCCATCAAAATTAAAGATGCAGCCTCTGTAACAGCTGACATGGTTACTCATATGTGTGTGCAATGCAAGTGCCTGATATGTTTGGTAGATCTGCAAATGAAGTACAATTACAGATATAATATGCTGCTTTTCTTGCCAAATATCTTAGTCATACATTTACTGTAAGGGAAACGTTGCATCTGGGATGTTATCCTCTTCATCCTGTTGCATGGGCTGAGCTACTTAGGGTAACGATGTGACAGAGCAATGTGTGTGAGTGTGCAAAGTTCACCTTATAGTTTCTGCTGCAGGTGATGAATGTATACGGTGACATATCTGTACATTGATAATAAAACTTGCTTCAAATACTCCTCCTGAATTTGGATACTCTGTGTATGGATGACCTATCAGAAGTGAAACAAAACCTCTTATTGCACATACCCATCAGCGGCTCTGTGATTGGTCACAACTGCATCTTTATCATTTAATTTAATGATAAATTAATTGTGTTTATTGGAGATCCCCCTTTCGAATTTCAGATTAGCGATCAGAACCAGTTCACTGAATGGTATAAGTTCCTGTAATCGAAGTAATTCAGATCTGACCAAGTGCAAGGAGGGGAAGTAAATTCATGAACGCAGTTATAATTGGAGGCCTTAAGTATATGCCACTCAGTGGCCAGCATGCTGGTCAATATTGTTCAGGGGTTTCCAACCTTTTGTTTATGCCATGGATCAATACTATAAAGCAAGAGGTCAGTGGAATCTAGAATTTCGGTCAATGAATGCTACATCACAGGAACAGCTCCTTTGAAGTATCAAATTTGTGTAGACCATGATGTCAAATTAAATCAAACACTTCTGCCTGCATATGATCCATTTCCCTCCACTTGACACGTATTCATATTCCTATCTAAACGCCTCTTCAACACCACTATTGTCCCTGTTCTCAACATGAACCCTGAAAGCCTGATGCTGACCTCTGCCATTCTCACTGTGCATTTGAACAAAAATGTTTGCCACATGCATCTTTAACATCCACCTCTTACCTCCTCACCTCTACCTTCTCATATTCAAAGCATCTCCTCTAGTATAAGACATTCCTATCCAATCGAAAAGACTGTCATGATTTAACACAGATCATCCTTCAATCTCCTATGCACCAATGAAAATTGATTAAAGGGTGTAAGGCTAGGTATATTGTATTTTTGGAATTGGGTTAAAATGGTTTGAAACTTATTTTCTTATTAAGTAAGTCTACAGCAGCTTTGAACTCAGAGAGATGAACAGAGACTTTTGTTTTAAAAGCTCAGTGCCAGCTAGTTCAAGGAATGAAGACTTATAAACTCACATTTAAGGGTAAAATTGTGTGATTTATCAATTTGATGTTCAATGACCCAACAGGGGACTGATTGATTGAATATGACTGGAAAGCTACACTTGTTCATTCATAAATAATAAATCAGATTTTGCTTTGCAATTGGCCAAATCTCATAATCTTTCAAATAAAATGTGAAATAGTATATGAGAGGTTACAGTGTTCTGCACCTAATTGGTTTATTATTGTCACTTGTACTGACATACAGTGAAAAAAATCCTTATTTTGTAAGGCATCCACACAGACCATTTGAAAACATAAGGACGTTGAGGTAGTACAGGGGAAATGAAATAACATCATGTAGAATATAGGATTACAATTACAGAGAAAGTGGAAGTAGAGGTAGCAAATAAGATGCAAAGGACATGGCAAGTTAAACTAAGATGTCAAGGGTTCATCTTTATTGAACAAGAGTCCTAAAAGTAGGATAGAAGCCATCAGATTTCTAAATTGTCCATCAACACTGTCTTGATGTTCATCTTTTGCAATATTATTTTGATAACTTATAGTATTTTGTTATCACTTGCATTGTTCTGCTGTCTCAAAATATATTTCTTGCCACATAATAAACATAAAAATTCTGCAGATGCTGGAAATCCAAAGCATCATACACAAAATGCTGGAGGAACTTTTCAGGATGAGAACTTTCTTCGGGACTGGAAAGGAAAGGGGAAGATGCCAGAATAAAAGGTGGGGGAGGGGAAGAAAGATACCTAGAAGGCGATAGGTGAAACCAAATGGGTGGGAAAAGTAAAGGGCTCGAATGGAGGAATCTGATAGTAGAGGTGAGTGGACCATAGGAGAAAGGGAAGGAGGAAAGGCAGCAGGGAGAGGTGATAAGCAGGTGAGAAGAGCTAAGAGGACAGAATGTGGAACAGAAGAAGAAGGGAGGAGAAAGGAAAAATTATCTTACCAGAAGGAGAAATCAATATTCATGCCATAAGGTTGAAAACTTCTGAAGGTGACTTCATCATGGCACACAAAGAGTCTGTGGACTGATATGTCAGGAATGTTGGGCCACCGGGAATTCCTGCCTATGGTAGATGGAGTGGAGGTGGTCAACAAGCGATCCCCCAATTTACGATAGTCACTTTCAGAGCACTGAACGCAGTAGACGATCCCGGCAGATTTACAGGTGATGTTTTGTCTCACCTGGAAGGACAGTTTGGAGACCTGAATGGAGGTGAGGGAAGGACAGGTGTAGCACATTGGCCACTTGCAGAGATAAGTGCAGGGAGGGTGATTAGTGGATAAGGATAAATAGACAAAGGAATTGAGGACAGAGTGATCCCTGCAGAAAGTGGAGAGTGGGGGAGGAGGAGATAACAATATGTTTGGTGGTAGGATCCCTTTAGAGTTGGTGGAAATTGCAGAAAATTATGTGTTGAACATGGACACTCATAGGGTGGTAGGTAAGTACTACTGTCAAGGTGATGGGAGGATTGTGAGTGCAGATGTCCAGGAAAAAAAGGAGATGCAGGTGGAAGAAGCATCAATGGTGGGATGTGAAGGCTCATGGGATTGCAGGTAAGGATAAGAGATTCTGTTTCTGTGCTTGAGTCTGGTGGTGCGTGTCATCAAACATTTGAATCTTCTCCCTGATAGAAAAGGAGCAAAGAGAAAATATCTGGATTGGGAGCGAACTTTGACTATGTTGGTTGCTTTTTTGAAGCAAAGGATAGTATAATCAGAGTGCATGAAAGTGAGGATGATTTTCAAGATGGACTAAACTCCATCTGCAACACCCTGCAATTCCTTATGGTTTGGGGCTGAGAAGTTGCCATACAAGCTGTAATGTTTCCAGATCGGATATTTTCAATGGAGAATTGATGAAAATTGGTGAGAAGGATGGTATCATGCTGTCATTACTCAGCATTCTGAAGACTGAGAGGAGCTGGTGTGGTTTCTAGGCTACAGCAACCGATACCATCTGACAAAATTTACACCTAAACCTTTTGGTGATGCCTACACATGCACAAAGCCCCAGGAGCCTTTCCTGGTGAGTAAATTTTCCCTCCAGTCATAGGCACCAAATGTGCAACTTTACACTTGTTTTGTATTCTCCACCTCTAAAATCTATTTAAATTGTCCTTCAGTTACTTTGGTAGCCATGTTCAAAGTGTGGCTGTGAATAAATAGCTATATTTAGACTCCAAATGGCAACAAATTTTTGGACCATACCCTTTAGGTAAATAATGGATAATAATATTACTTGCGATTGTATTGGGCTTAAGATTCTGCTTACAGGAATGCTGAACTGAAAATAAAATTTCCATTCCAAAATATTTTTAACAGTTCTTTTCAGGACTTTTTATATAACAATTAATCAACTGTATCTTAATTCACTAAATTTGTTTTGAAGCAAATGCTTGCTTTCACAATTATAATTTATACATGTTGTGAAGAGTGCATTTTTTCATGTGTAAAACTGATATCCCACTGCTCATTTTATCTTCATGAGTTTATATAAAGTGTGCTAAGTCATTATTGTTATAAATTTAATAAATTATTGGATGATTTGTTTATTTTTAAACAAAATCTTCACTGTACAATATGCTCACAAAATATTTCTAACAAAATAACTCAAAAACAAGAAATCAATGCAAACTGAATGTATTTTGTGGTTCTAATTTTAAAATCTTAGATAATTATAAGGTGAAATGCTCTTAATGAAAATCTTTTTGAATATTACAATTATTGTCATCATTTAAATTAAATATATTGTTGTAAGCTGGGAAGTTTGATGTCAACCAGTGTATATAGTATTTCTTGTCCAAGTTACCCTTAATTTTCACAAGTGTGGTGGCCCAATATTTGATGTGACAATACTTCATTTCTGATCAAAGGAATGTTTTGTATAGAAACAGAAGACTGCATTTGCTGGAATGTAGAGCACAAACAATCTGCTGGAGGAGTTCAGCAGGTCAAACAGCATTTGTGTTAATATTTTGGTTTGAAACTCTGCATCAGGACTACCGGAATTCTGCATCAGAAGTGTTTCAATTGTGATGCAATAGCACAGCAGACTCAAAGGCCAAATAACTTAATTCTGCTCATATATCTTATGGTCTTACGGTTTTCACCCAAAATGCCAATGGTTTTTCCTCCCACACATGCTACTCAACCTACTCAGTTCCTCCAGCAGACCGAATTCTTTATTCAGATTCAGATTCAGTTTATTGTCATTTAGAAACCACAAATGCAATGCAGTTAAAAAATGAGACAACGTTCCTCCAGAATGATATTTACAAAAGCATATGACAAAACAGACTACACCAGAAAATCCACATAATGTTTGGCAATCCCCAATCCAGAGTCCGGAGAGGCTGCTGCGTATTAATATCGCGCTACCATCTTAGGGCGTTCCCCGGAAAGGAGCTCCAATCCCACCAGGCAAACAAGACCAAAACCTAAAGCTACAAGACCTGCACAAAACCACATAGTCACAACATACAGTTACAACAGTGCAAACAATCGCATAATTGGTAAAAAAACAGACCATGGGCACTGCAAAAATAGTCCAAAGATGTTAAAAGACTATAAGTTCGAAAGAAGCCATCACACAGTTTCCACAAGTTCTCAGGGTCCCAATTGACTCGTCATCCCATGCCAACGGCAGAAGGAAATACCCCCGCTATGGACTTCCATGGCGCCGCCCAACTCAGCCTCGCAGATGCAGCACACACTGAAAGTGACCTTACAGCAGTGGACTCCGAGTCCGTCGAACCTCCAAGGCTCCGACCATCCCCTCTGGCACAGATTCTCCGGGCACCATCCTCTGCTGAGCATATTAAGACGATCCCGCCAACGGCTATCGGCAACATGACCTCGAGGACTGGGGGCCTGTTCTTCCCAGCAGAGTCCCGGACCTCACAGCAGCAGCAACAGCAATGAAGAAGGTCTCCCTGAAGATTTCCAAATGTTCCTCCGTGCTCCCACTTCCGTTTTTCATCCAATTATGATTGCGCATGGCACCCCGCTTCACAAATAACAGATAATCAGCTCCGGAGTGGCCGCTGCAAGCTACATTGTGCCACCATCTTGGATCAGTGTTCAATATTGTTTATTTATCTGTCAATCTAATTGCCTCCCTTCCTCTTTGTCTCTCTGACTATCTACTCAACTAGCCACCCAATATTTCTAAGTAAGAATGTTTATTAAAAAGTAGGCTTTTATTTCCCATAGAGTGTGTTTGATCTACTATGATCTAATGAATTTTTTTTAACATAGATTATATGACAGATAGGAAAAGCTATTTACTGATGGTAAAGTGCTATATGCATAAGAGAATTAATGTCAGGCCATTCAGAGTCATAGAATCATAGAGCACAGATACAGGTCCTTTTGCCCAATTGGCCCATGCCAAACAAGATTCCAATCAAAGCTAGTCCCATCTGTCCATGTTTGGCAACGTCCCTCTATACCTTCCCTTTCCATTAACCTGTGTAAGTAATGTGTAAATGTTCTAATGTACCTGCCTCAACCACTTCCTCTGGCAGCTCAATCCATATTCTGGGTGAAAAGGTTGCCCTTAAGTTTCCACTAACTCCTTCCACTTTCATTTTAAACCTATGTGCTCTAATTCATGATTGAACAACTCCGGAAAAAAGTTGTCTGCATATTCACTCTATTTATGCTCCTCATAAGATCCATACAATAACCTCTCATTCTCTAGTGCTCCAATGAGAAATCTCTCAGCCTTTCTCTGTAACTCAGGGATATGAGACAAATGCTAGCAAAGGGGATTGGTTTGGACTGTCATCATGGTTGGCGTGGATAGTGAGGGAAGAAGAGCTGTTTCCTGTTCTGTACTCTTCCACATTTCTGAGTGTTTTTAAGTGTTGTGCCATTTATATTTTAATGACTTTATAGGGTTTTTTTTTACTTTTAAGAGTTTTTGAATACCATAAACATTTAGTTTCTGTGACAGCTTTACAAGCTTTGAGCCTGGAGTTGAACTTAACACACTGTCAAACTAATTGGGGTATTGTCTTTTCAGGTGGGAAAGGCACTGTTGTACCATTGGCCCTGCTAAAATTATGGGAGATGGGTTTAGCTGGATAAAATTAACCTATAGACCTACTTGGGATAAGGGTAGGCATATAATGAGCCTGGTACCCCTTCCTCCTTCAGGAGGAAAATAAACCAGCTTGAAAAAAATATACCTCCAGGTTTAAGGACCCCTTCTAACTTACTACTATCAGTCTCTTGAACTTATACAATAAAGATCAACTCTTGATTTCCCAATCTACCTCATTATTGTCTGCATGGACTGTACTTACTCTGTAACTCTAACACTATACTCTTCAATCTGTTATTTATTTTTCTCTTGTACATATTTATAATTGGCATCTTAATAGGCATCCATTAGTCTCAAGAGTTTTTCTGGGGAACCAAGAAAACTTGGAAAGTTTTCCAGGGTGCAGGCCTGGGAAGGGTTGTATGGGAGACCGGCAGTTGCCCATGCTGAAAGTCTTCCCTCTCCACACCACCAATGTTGTCCAAGTGAAGGGCACTAGGCCGATACAGCTTGGCACCAGTGTCATCGCAGAGCAATGTGCAGTTAAGTGCCTTGCTCAAGGGTACAACACGCTGCAGTAGCTGAGGCTCAAACTAGCAACCTTCAGATCACTAGACCAATGCCCTAACCACTTGGCCACATGCCAACACTTGGTATCATATTGTCACATGTACTGGGCTACGGTGAAAAACATTATTTTCCATACAGGTGATCAGTAAAGACATACAAGTGGAAAGCAAGAACGGTGTAAAATAAAGTGTTACAGTTGCAAAGAGGGTGCAGTGTAGGCAGGAAAAAAAAAAGTGCAAACCCACAACAAGGTACATTGTCATGTCTAGAATCTATGCTAAATTTGTTACGTTCCTTCAATACTCTTACCTGCTGGATCTATTTATGTATGGATGGATGTAAAACATTTTTTTACTGTACCTCAATACATAGACAATTACATCAATTACAAATTACTTTACATCATAAGACATAGGAGCAAATTAAGCCATTCAGCCCGTTGAGTCTGTTTCACTATTTCATCATGGCTAATGAATTATCCCTCTCAACCCCATTCTCATGTCTTCTCCCTGTAACCTTTGACAACTTTACTAATCAAAAACTTAGCAACCTCAACTTTAATGTATCCAATAACTTTGCCTCCACAGTCATAACTTTATCAGTACCTAACACTATATTCTACATAAAAACACACACAAAATGCTGGAGAAAATCAACAAGCCAAGTAGCATCTATGGAAAATAGCACAGTTGAGGTTTCGGGCCGAGTCCCTTCATCGGGACTGGAGAAAAAGTATTGAGACATCAGAGTAATAAAGTGGGGAAGGTGTGGAAGAAACATGAGGTGATATTATTACCTTTCACTTTGTGTTTCTTCCTCTCCTCACCTCCTCTTCTTATTCCGACTCATCTTCTTTTCTCCAGTCCTGATGAAGTGGTCTCAGCCCAAAATCTCAACTGTTTTCTCTTCTATAGATGCTGCCCAGCATGCTGAATTCCACCAGCACTTTGAGAGTGTTGCTTGGGTTTCCAGCATCTGCAGATTTTCTCATTTGTGATGGGACATATTCTACATTCTGGTATTGTCTTTCTTTAAGTCCATTGAGGCAGTACAAATATTTGGAACAATCTATCTGAATAGCATTAAAAAATGTTATCACTGTATCTTGATACATAAACAATTACCAGTTAAAATTAAGATAGTTTATTAGCTAATAATTTAAGCATCACTGAACCAAATCTGAGGGATGGCATTAAAACATAGAATAGCCATGATCTAAATAAGTGATAAAATAAACTAGAGGGGCTGAACACCCTTCTCCTAGTCCTCTGCTTCTTTTGATCTAAAGATCGTTACTGCATAGATAAGCCTCGGTTTATACACCTTTCATGTTATTGATAAGTACTGTATTTCAAATTTGGCCTAGAGGAAATTAGTTCTCCTTGGTAAATTTCACTTTCCAGAAACAGTAATTGGTTTAATTCAATTATAAAGTGGAATGATTTCTTCCGTAAATCCCGTACTGAAACACTGGTCACCGAGTCTGTGGATATTTTTAATGTTCCTTCAGAATTAGAGAACAAGTCTTACGAGGAAGGTTGAGTGAGTGTTTTCTCTTAGAACAACATTTGATAAGAGATGACTTGATATGTGTATAAAATTACGAGCGACATACAGACAGTGGGCAAGCAACATCTTTGTCCCTGGGAGGCAACGGCTAACACTAGAGGACATGATTTTAAGGTAATTGAAGTAAAGTTTAAGTGAGGTGTCAGAGCAAGAAATACTGGATGCCTGGAATGCACTATCATGGTGGTGGTAATGGTTGATACAATAGAAACATTTAAGATACTCTTGGATACATGGATGAAAGAAAAATTTGCTGTGTAGGAGTGAAGGGTTAGATAGATCGTGAAGTAGGATTACATAGGTCAGCATAACATTGTGATGCACCATCAATAACTCTTGGAGACGTGAGGCGAGATATAGGCTTTTATAGGCTGGAAGAAAGAACAAGCAGCAATTGACCACCACACTGCATCCTGGAGACTGAGGCCGGGACGGTGTCCCCAATCGCTTTTATACCGGGTTCTGTGGGAGGAGCCACAGGAGCAGTCAGCGGGAGCGGGGGGGGGGGGGGGGGGGGGGCGGGGTTCATGTCCAGACAGGTATATGTAGTTCACCACACATTGTGGACTGAAAAGCTTGTACGGTGCTGTATTGTTCTATGTTGTAAAATGTGGAGGTAGTCTGGGGCTTTTGTAAGACGCACACAGCATATTTCACTCGTATCTCCCTTGTACTTTGTGACAAGCAAAAAATTGAAGCGTTCTTTGAACAGATCTTCCCACATGAACATTATTTATGGAGTTAATTCTTTTTTTCAATAGAGGCAGTTCACTATATAATTGCTAACTGCAAGGCCACAGATTGACTTTATGCTTATTGCTTTGTGGTCACGCTTGAAGCCTCGACTCCCATCACTGATTTACTATGACCCAATTGCATAGTGTAGCGGGGGAAAGTGGAATTAGTTGAGGGATGTGATTACATCAGAGGTTATTGCACAGAGATGTGGGGACTGGGTGCATTATCACAAAACTCTTCACTCTGTTGCCCCATCTGATGTGAATGGTAGGGTCTGCCTTCTCATTCATTCTATAATCAGAGGTTTTAGTGGCAATAAGCATGAAATTGTATGATTCAGCAACTGTATTCAAAAGATTCAAAGGATTCAAAGTTCATTTATTTTCAAAGGATGTATAAATTATACAACACTGAGATTCATATGCTGACAGGCAGCCAGAAAGCAAGAAACCTGAGAGAACCCAATTTTAAAAAAAGACCAACTTCTAATGTGTAGAGGAAAGAAAAAAAAACACCCAATAATGCAAATAATAAAAAGCAAGCAACAGCATTCCAAACCAAATTGAAGCCCAGATCATCCGGTGAAGGCCCTTAGCCTCGGTCTCAGTTCATCACACAGCAGGGCTAACTGCTACGAAGCGTGCAGCAGCTGAGCTGTCTCACAGAGCAGACTAAACGTCACAGAGGAGCGAGCAAAGTTGGCCCCAGCCTCACCTCCGGTCCCAACACCCTGCCTTTTCAATCTACCTGGGCTCGCATTTAGGTCCCAGTCCCTGCCTTGCTCTGGGCCTGTACTCCTCTGCCCAGCCCAAGGCCACTGCAGCATATGCTGGTGTGTGTCTGTGTAAGTCTTCTACCTGTGTGTTCTGTGTGTTACAGAAACCACCTGTGGGTGAGTATGGAAGCACCTTTATCTGTGTGTGGGGGGGTGTTCGCTGTTGTGTAACTATTTCTGTATGCATATTGCGAGAGTGTGTGAGCATCTGTGCATTAACTGGTCCTTGTGTGTACATGTATTCTGGTGCCTGTGGCAACGTAATAGCAGAAAACAAGACCTCTGTCAGATGGCATTTTTACGCTACAGCAATAAACACAAGAGCCAAAATAAATTGTTGAAGGCAGCTTGGTTCCAACGGATTGTTAGGATAACTGTGATGGAGAAAAGTTAAGTCCTTTTCAATTGCAGTCTGTACTACAGATCTTTTAAGAAAGAAGTGGTCCGTCACAAGAAGTGAGTGTTGTAATTTGTCTGCAATGTACTGACAGCCGGCAGGTCATAAACCCCAGCTCGGAGAACAGATGTAAACTGCACTTTCAAAGGTCCATTTTGAAAGTATTCCAGAATGATAATATGGAAGTTTAACAGATCTTTCCATTGTAATTAGAGAGTATTACTGGGCAGTGCCAACACCCCAGGGATGGAAATGAGGGGAATGAAAGGTTGGACAGAGGGAGATGCATCTGTGGTGTTAATATCTCATACAAGAGGAGCCAATTGAAGAGTGGGAGGACTCCCATCAGTGAACACACCCATTCAATAGAAGGAGGAAGAGTCACAGCCTGCTTCATGGATAGTCCATGAACTCTCTCTCAGTTCTCTGGTGATGTTCAACTTTAATTCTGCTCCTCGAGATCAGATACTCATGAAAAAGTTTATTTCATCCATCAGGAGTGGTCAGTAGGTCATGTTTTGCTCTGGGCCGCAGTAAACATTTAAGGCTTCCCTATGCTGAGGGTAATCCTTTGAATGTCCACTGAGTGAGTTATCTGGTCTTAAGACTGAGTATGTCCCAACCAATAGTGCTTACATCTGCTAATGTCTACAGAAGCACAATGAGAGGACATTTTAACGGTTTGTGGGTGCTTTTACGACTGATGGGATCTTTAGGATGCAGTCTTTCTGTACCACATATTGTTGAGGGTATAATAGAGGATTTTAAAGCCGTTCCAACATTCTGTTGGTTGATTGTGAGGAGAGAAACTTCAGACAGCAGGATGATCTAAATATTCATGACCAGGAAAAGATGTGGAATTTAATCCAGACAGGTTTAAGATGCTGTAATGGAGATAGGCAATGAATTATCGAATAAATGGAAAGGATTATGTGTGCTGTAGAGGAGCAGAACAGAGCATATATCAGAATATATGTTTATAGTTCATACCAAGACTTAAAGAGGTTTCTATAGATGTATAGTGGAAAGTATCCCAACTACTTGCATCATAGCCAGGTAAACACCAGTGCCTAGGAACAGAAAAGGCCTCAGGAAGTGATGGATACAGCCCAGTCTATCGCAGGTGAAACCCTCCGCACCATTGAGTACACTTACATGGAGCATTGCTACTGTCCATTCTCTGGCAAAGGAAAAGCTCAAACTGATCCAAGAGATGGTGGGAAGGAACTAAAAAATAAAAACAAAGTCTCCAGCAGCATCTGCAGAGTGAATCAACATTTGTTTCTCCCTCCACAGGAGCTGTCAGATCTCGTGAGAACATCAGATATTTTCTGTTCTGATTTCGGAGGTCCAGCATCTAAGGATATTTTGGTTTGTGGGGGACTGTACAACTTATACTTATAGAGCACCTTTCATATCACCTCAGCACACTTTGCCACTGGCCAAGTGTAGTCAATACAGCAGACAACATGTGCACTGAAAGATCCTACAAGGAGAAATGTGACCAAGAAATTGCTGACTCAGATGTGAATACTGGACTCTGTCACCAGAGAGAATTCCACTCTTCTCTTCAGTAGAGTTGAATCGGACTTTTTGCATCCATCCTGTGAGTAATAAAAGTACCTCAATTTAATGTGGATTCATGGGGGGATATAACATGGAAACAGACCCACTGGCCTGCTGGGTATGAATCAAGCATAAGATGGACTCTTGATCTCAAAATCTAACTCATCGTGGTCTTTGTGCCTTAGTGTCTGACTCCACTGTACTTTCCACATAACAGCATAATTTTATTCTATATCCTGTTATTGTTTTTCTCATTCTATCTAAACTTTCTAACGTGAATAACTGATCAGTCTGGATGGCATGAAAAACAAATGTTTTGTTTTGTCTTGTTGCACATGACAAAGATACTGTAAAACAATTTACCGATTTATCAACACCATCCTTATACTAAATTCTTCTTCTCCAGATAGCCAGAAATCCAAGAGGAAAAGAACAGCAGCACAGCCATCACTGACCAAGTCCCTCCTCCCTGCACTAAAGCAAACAAAATCGAACAGGCACATTAACCATCAAATGCCCCTCCCCCTCCCCCATACACAAAAACAACAAGAAAGATTTGGAGAAACACACAGAACTTATTTAAAAAAAAATCTCCTTATATTTTATTTTAGTTAATTAAGTATTAATCTCTCTACATTTTCATCAACTCCCTTCAGGTCTAATACACACTCAGGAATATTTACAGTGACCAATTTATCTATCAGCCTGTAAGGCATTTTGGATGTAGAAGGAAATTGGACCACCCAGAGGAAAGCCACTCAGGCAGGGAGAGCATGCAAGCAAAGCATAGGTAACACCTGAGACCAGGTTTGAATCAGCTCATTGGAGATGTGGGACAGTGTGCTGCTTAATAATCTCCAGAAGTGAAATGTTTTCTCAGTATTGCCTTATTGATAGAGATCGGGAGTAGGTTTTGAATTTGTGTCCTCACCACAAGAACCAAAGGTGTCACTAACAGGGTAACCTTTGGAGCATGGTGTACTTAAATGCCCTATTGGTGTCTGTTTGGGTTTGGGAAGACGTGTGGTAAGGCAGAGTCATTTAACAGAGGGCCCAACATAAAGTGGCAAAGATTGTGGAAGAGGCCGCCTCTTCCCTCTAAGATTGGTTCATTCTTCTTAAGCAGACAACAGTCTTGCTCAAATTGAAGCACCCTATCCAGCACAAACCAAGAATGAGAAATCAAATTTCACTCCTGATAAGGCAGTCAAAGATAAATTGGTGGTATAAGGAAGAAGGGCCAGTGAGTGTCTCACATTTGCTCTGATCTTTTACCTCAACACCACTTTCTGAATACTTTGATTCTACTGAGATGTCCAAAAATACTGATGTGATTAAATGATCTGTATGAATGGCATGGAAAATGAACAGTTTATTGTACCTTGCTGCATGTGACAAAAATATAACAATTCATCTACCCCATCTTTATGCTAATTTATCCTGGCACATTTTAATACCCTTGCATTTCCATCAACCATCCTTATGGTCTACTACACAATCAAGAAATTTAAAGTGACCAATTCACCTATCTCCCTGCACATTATTTGGAATGTGGGAGGAAATCAGAGCACCCGATGGAAACACACACAGTCAGGGAGAACATGCAAACCCCAAGAAGGTACCCCCAGAAATCAGGATTAAACCCAGCTCACTGTAGCTTGGAGACAATGCGCCAACTAGTAATTTCCAGAAATGAAATGTTTCTGGGTATTGACATAGATTAGGAGCAGGTTTTGAATTTGGGCCCTTTCCAAAAGAACCAAGGACTTGAACGTACTCAGTGATTAGACCTGCATAGTCCTTTGGGTTATAGGATCCCAAGCACCCACTATGAGAGAAGAATTTCTCCTCATCCCTCATCTAAATAAAGTCTAATGACTTTCCCTCAATTTGTTTAGCCCGAGGTTGGTGCATCTGTGGTATTAATTGTCGAAGATGGCTGTGGAGGCCAGCTCATTGGGTATCGTTAAAGCAAAAATTGTTTGTTTTTTGATGAGAAGTGGCATCCGAGTTTATGTGGAGAAATGATAGAGTTTTTCAGAGAAGTTATCAGGAAAATTGGTAAAGGCAAGTCAATGGATGTTTTCTACATGGTCTTTAGCAAAGCCTTTGACAAAGTCCCACATGGGAGGTTGGTAAAGAAGGTTTAGTCATTTGGCATTCAAGATGAGGTGGTAAGTGGGATTGGACATTGGTTTCATGGAAGATACCAGAGAGCGATAGTAGATGGTTGCCTCTCTACCTGGACACCTATGGCTAGTGGCATTCTGCAAAGATGAGGAAATCTGCAGATACTGGAAATTCAAGCAACACACTCAAAATGCTGGTGGAACGCAACAGGCCAGGCAGCATCTATAGGAAGAAGCACTGTCGACGTTTCAGTCCTGATGAAGGTTCTTGGCCCGAAACGTCAACGGTGCTTCTTCCTATAGATGCTGCCTGGCCTGCTGCATTTCACCAGCATTTTGCGGGCATTCAGCAGAGATTAGTTCTGGGTCTATTGTTGTTTTTTCATCTATATCAATGATCTGGATAATTATGTAGTAAACTGGATCTGCAACTCTGGATGTAATAGACAGCAACAAAGACTATCATGGCTTGTAGTGGGACGTAAACCTGCCGGGAAAACGGCAGTTGGAATTTAATGTAGACAAGTGTGAGGTGTTGCATTTTGGGAGGACCAGTGGGTGGTAGGACACTGAGGAGTGTGGTAGAAGAGAGGTATCTGGGAATACATAATTCATTGAAAACGACGTCACAGACAGATAATGTTGTAAAGAGAGCTTTTGGCACATTGGCCTTCATAAGTCAAAGTATGGAGTACAGGAGTTTGGGTGTTACATTGAAGTAGTTCAAGACAATGGAGTATTGCATACAGTTTTGGTCTCCTGCCTCTAGGAAGCAGTCCAATGAGATTGAATGAGTGTAGAGAAAAATTACAAGGGTGCTGCCGGGACAAGAGGACCTGAGTTATAGGGAAAGGCTGAGTATGTTAGGATTTTATTCCTTAGGGGTAAGCGAAGGAAAGGAGATTTTACTGAGATATACAAAATTATGAGGGGTAAACACAAACAAGATTTTTCCACTGAGGTTGATTGAGATTGGAACTAAAGGTCAGTGATTAAATGTGGAAGATGAAATGTTAAAAGCAGACTTCTTCACTTATAGGGTGGTGTGAATGTGAAATGAGCTGCCTGTGGAAGCGGTAGCTGTGGGTTTGATTTCAATATTTAAGAAAAAATTGGATAGGTACATGAACGGGAGGATATGGAGGATTATCCTCCAGGTGCAGGTTGATGGGACCAGGCAGATTGATAGTTTGGCACAGATTAGATAGGCAGAAGGGTCTGTTTCTGTTATGTTCTATGACTGTAAGGTGGGATAATGAGGTTGAGAAGAAAAATAAGATGATCTGTGATTGAATGTTGGAGCAGAACGAATGGCCAATTTTGCCAAGCCCTGGCAGTATTCTCTGTATCATTCAGATCCGCCCGCATTCCTCTAAGCCCATTGAATCCAGTCTCTGTTGAGTTACTCTCTTCTTATATGACAAAGAGGCACAAGAGACTTCAGGTGCTGAACACGGAGTGACAGATATTCTGCAAGGATTCGAGAGGATCTATGTCAACTGTATATCCCAGGAAACTGTCCAGTGAATTCTTTGCTGGGCTATCACATTTTCGGGTGCAACACTTCTTATTTACTGAGAATAAAAAAGCAACAGAAATGCCAGTGTGACCCTGCCAAAGTGTTATAGATATGTAGTAAGATACCCATTACTCTGTATACACACCCTCTTGCAGTCTGCATCATTTTTAAAAGTTATTGAACCTGTTTCTAACCAATAAATTCTAGGTATTGACCCAATGCAAGAGTAACAGTGCATCAGTGCTTGTGTCATGCATTCTGTGAGTGTTTGGCCAGGTAGTTAGATAAGATTGAATACTATGTACAGGCTAACGTCTGCAGATGCTGGAAATCCAAAGCAAAGCACACAAAATGCTCAAGAAACTCAGTAGGTTAGGCAGCATCTATGGAAATGAATAAACTATTAACGTTTTGGACTATGACCTTTCTTCAGGACTGAGAAGGAAGGAGGAAGACACCCAGGGAGGGGAAGCAGGATAGCTAGAATGTGATAGGTGGGTGGGAGCAATAAAGGAATGGAGAGAAAGAGAACTGATAGGAGATGAGAGTGGACCATAGGAGAAAAGGAGGTGAAAGAGAACCCAGGGGATGGTAATAGGTAGGAGAGAAGGGGTAAGAGGCCAAAGCAGGGAATAGAAGAGGGGAGCAGTGTGAGGGAAATTTTCAGGCACTCTATTACTATAGATACTATATTAATACAGATACACTAGATACTATACTACCTGTGAGTACCAGATATGGTAGCTTTGGAGTCTGGGGAAATAAGTGATATATCCAGCAGAATGTGTTTATTAAGGATCTTGGTTTTATTGTACCGGGCAAACAAACTGAGGAATCAAAGTGCCATCTTTTCTTATCTTCTCTTTAGCTTACTTGTCTGCCTGACTGGTGTTAGAAATTGTTATTTCAATTTATTTCAAGAAAATTCCTTAATTATATAAAATATGCGAAAGGAACATTCCCAAGGTCATCGCGAGGAAATTTGCAGATGCTGGAAATTCAAGCAAATCATACAAAATGCTGGTGGAATGCAGCAGGCCAGGCAGTATCTATAGGAAGAAGCATTATTGATGTTTCAGGCCGAGACCCTTTATCAGGGCTTACGGAAAGAAAAGATAGTAAGAGATTTGAAAGTAGAAGGGGGAGGGGGAAATCTGAAATGATAGGAGAAGACCAGAGGGGGTGGGGTGAAGCTAAAAGCTGGAAAGATAATTGGCAAAAGGGATACAGAGCTGGAGAAGGGAAAGGATAATGGGATGGGAGGCCTCTGGAGAAAGAAAGTGGGAGGGAAGCATCAGAGGGAAATGGAGAACAGGCAAAGAGTGATGAGCAGAGAGAGAAAAAAAAAAGGAGGGGGGAAGTAAATAAATCAGGGATGGGGTAAGAAGGGGAGGAGGGGCATTAACGGAAGTTAGAGAGAATGTTCGTGCCATCATGTTGGAGGCTACCCAGACGGAATATAAGGTATTGTTCCTCCAACCTGAGCGTGGCTTCATCTTGACAGTAGAGGAGGTCACGGACAGACATGGGAAAGGAATGTGGAATTAAAACGTGTGGCCACTGGGAGGCCACACATTAGGGACGCCACACATTTTAATTCCACATCCCATTCCAATTCTGATATGTCTATCCATGGCCTCCTTCTCCAGCTCTATATCCCTTTTGCCAATCACCTTTCCAGCTCTTAACTTCACCCCACCCCCCCCTTGTTATATCCTATCATTTAGGATTCCCCCCCCCCCTCCAACTTTCAAATCTCTTACTATCTTTTCTTTCAGTTAGTCCTGACAGAGAGTCTCGGCCTGAAATGTCGACAGTGCTCCTTCCTATAGATGCTGCCTCATCTGCTACATTCCGTCGGCATTTTGTGTGTGTTCCAAAAGTCATGCTGTTTCCTAATATTTAGATGTTGAGACATTGATTCTCTAGAATTCACTACAAAGACATGTGTATATTACTTTGGGCCCATCTTTTATTCATCTCTCTGGAACTTGCTGGAATATAATTTCCCCTTGTATTCTTTGGAAACCAATGTGGATACATCCTCTGAGTTTCTGAGAAGAGAAGGGTTCCTGTAGAACTGAAATTAAATTCCCCGATATGGGTCTGCTGAATCTGTTTGCTGATTATAATATTTCCCTGGCAAAACTTCAAGCAAAAGATAAAATTATGTGAATTTATGTATTAATTAATTGCAGCAATCACATGGTCTTGAAGTTTTGCACTCAGCCTAGAAGATTACAGCACAAGAAAAGGCCCTTCAGCCCACTATGTTGTGCTAAGCTAATTAAGCTGGGAATTAAATGCCAAACAAATCTAATCCCTTCTGCCATATGGATATTGTCCGTAACTTTCCATTCTCTGCACACCCACGTGCCCACTGAAGGAATTCCCTAAAGGCCCAAACACATTTGTCTCCACATCCACCTCTGACAACCTCCACATGGTTGCCGGCAGCCCATTCCACACACTCACCACTCCCTGAGTAAAAAACTTACCCCTGACATCTCCTCTGTACCTACCCCCAGCACTTTAAACCTGTGTCCTCTTGCAGCAAATGTTTCAGCCCTGGGAAAAAGCCTCTGACCATCCATATGATCAATGCCTCTCATCATCTTATACACCTCTATCAGGTCACCTCTCATCCTCTGTCGCTCCAAGGAGAAAAGGCCGAGTTCACTCAACCTATTCTCATAAGGCATGCTCCCCAATCCTGGCAATATCCTTGTAAATCTCCTCTGTACCATTTCTATGGCTTCTACATCCTTCCTGTAGTAAAGCGACCAGAACTGAGCACTGTACTCTAATTGGGGTCTGACCAGGGTCCTATATCTGCAACATTACCTCTCGGCTCCTAAATTCAATTCCACAATTGATGAAGGCTAATACACTTTAGGCCTTCTTTACCACAGAGTCAACCTGCACTGCTGCTTTGAGTGTCTTATGGACCTGGACCCCAAGATCCACTTCCTCATCCAAGCCATTTATAAAAATTACGAAGGGTAGGGATCCCAGAACAGATCCCTGAGGCACTCGGTGCTGACTGACCCCCATGCACATATGACCCATCTACAACCACTCTTTGCCTTCTGTGGGCAAGCCAGTTCTGGATCCACAAAGCAATGTCCCCTTGGATCACCTGTCTCCTTACTTTCTCAATAAGCCTTGCATGGGGTATCTTATCAAATGCCTTACAGAAATCCATGTGCACTGCATCTACTGCTCTTCCTTCATCTATGTGTTCAGTCACATCTTGAAAAAATTCAATCAGGCTCATAAGGCACAACCTGCCTTTGACAAAGCCATGCTGACTATTCCTAATCATATTATGCCTTTCCAAATATTCATAAATCCTGCCTCTCAGGATTTTCTCCATCAACTTACCAACCACTGAGGTAAGACTCGCTAGTCTATAATTTACTGGGCTATCTCTTCTCCCTTTCTTGAATAAAGGAACAAAATCTTCAACCCTCCAATCCTCCGGAACCTCTCCTGTCCCCATTGATGATGCGAAGTTCATCACCAGAGGCTCAGCAATCTCCTCCCTCACCTCCCACAGTAGCCTGGGGTACACCTGATACAGTCCTGGCAACTTATCCCACTTGATGCTTTCCAAAAGCTCCAGCAGATCCTCTTTCTTAATATCTACATGCTCAATCTTTTCAATTTGTTGCAAGTCATCACTACGATCACCAAGATCCTTTTCCATAGTGAGTACTGAAGTAAAGTATTCATTAAATACCTCTACTATTTCCTCCAGTTCCATGCACACTTTCCCACTGTCACACTTGATAGATCCTATTCTTTCACATCTTATCCTCTTGCTCTTCACATACTTGTAGAATCCCTTGGGGTTTTTCTTAATTCTGCCCGCCAAGACCTTCTCATGGCCCCTTCCTAATTTCCTTCTTAAGCTCCTTCCTATTAGCCTTATAATCTTCTAGATCTCTAACATTATCTAGCTCTCTGATCCTTTTGTAAACTTTCTTTTTCGTCCTGACTAGATTTATTATAGCCTTTGTACACCATGGTACCTGTACCCTACCGTAACTTCCTTGTCTCATTGGAACGTACCTATGAAAAACTCCACAAAAATATCCCCTGAACATTTGCCACATTTCTTCCAAATGTTTCCCTGAGAACATCTGTTTCCAGTTTAAGCTTCCAATTTCCTGCCTGATAACCTCATAATTCCCTTTACTCCAATTAAACACTTCTCTAACTTGCCTGTTCCTATCTCTCTCCAATGCTATGGTAAAGGAGATAGAATTATGTTCACTATCTCCAAAATGCTCTCCCACTGAGAGATCTGGCACTTGACTAGGTTCATTTCCCAATACCAAATGAAGTACAGCCTCTCCTCTTGTAGGCTTATCTACATATTGTGTCAAGAAACCTTCCTGAACACACCTAACAAACTCCACCCCACCTAAACCCCTTGATATAGGGAGATGCCGATCGATATTTGGGAAATTAAAATCTTCCATCACAACAACGCCATTATTATTATACCTTTCCAGGATCTGTTTCCCTACCTACTCCTTGATATCGCTGTTAATATTGGGCGGCCTATAAAGAGCACCCAGTAAAGTTACTGACACATTCCTGTTCCTAACCTCCACCCACAGAGACTCTATAGAAAATCCCTCCATGTTGTCCACCTTTTCTGCAGCCGTGACACTATCTCTGATCAACAGTGCCACACCCCCACCTCTTTTGTCTCCTTCCCTGTCCTTTCTGAAACATCTAAAACCCGGCACTTGAAGCAACCATTCCTGTCCCTGAGCTAAGTCTCTGTAATGGCCACCACATTATATCTCCAAGTATTGATCCACACTCTAAGCTCATCTGCTTTGTTCACAACACTCCTTGTGTTAAAATAGACGCAACTCAAGTCTTCAGTCTGAGCACATCCCTTCTCTATCACCTCTTGCTCTGTCTACAATCTTTCTCAATTTGGGAGCCAACCTCCTCTTCCCCAGTCTCTTCAGTCAGTTTTCACACCCAACAACTCTAGTTTAAACTCCCCCCAGTAGCCTTAGCATAATTCCCAGCAATGATATTGGTCCCGCTAGGATTCAAGTGCAACCCATCCTTTTTGAACAGGTCACACCTGCTCCAAAAGAGGTCCCAATGATCTAGGAATCTGAATCCCTGCTCCCTGCTCCAATCCCTCCGCCACTCATTTATCCTCCACCTCATTTTATTCTTAATCTCACTGTTGCATGGCACAGGCAGTAATCCCGAGATTACTACCTTTGTGGTCCTGCTTCTCAACTTCCTTCATAACTTCCTGTACTCTCCTTTCAGGACCTCTTCCCTTTTCCTATTTATGTCATTGGCACCAGTAAGTACCACGACCTCTGGCTGTTCTCCCTCCACCCCACTGCAGGATATCCTGGATGTGATCTGAAACATCCTAGACCCCGGCACCTGGGAGGCAAACTACTGTCTGAGTTTCCTTCCTGCATCCACAGAATCACCTGTCTGACCCCCTAACTATAGAGTCCGCTATCACTACTGCCTTCCTCTTCATTTCCCTACCCCTCAGAGCCACAGGCCCGGACTCTGTGCCAGATGCACGGCCACTGTTGCTTCCCCCAGTTTTGTTGTCCCCCCCAACAGTACTCAAACAGGAGTGCTTATTGTCAAGGGGTACAGCCACAGGGGTACTCTCTAGTACCTGACTCTTCTCCTTCTCTCTCCTGACTGTAACCCACTTGCTTGTCTCCCATAACCCCAGTGTGACCACCTGCCTATCACTCCTTTCTATCACCTCCTCACTCTCCCTGACCAGGCGAAGGTCATAGAGCTGCATCTCCAGTTCCCTAACTTGGTCCCTTAGGAGCTGTCACTCGACACACCTGGTGCAGATATATCCGTCCAGGAAACTGGGAGACTCCAGGACTTCCCACATCTGACACGAGCACAGAAAACTGGCCTCACACACATTATTTCCTTCTTTCTGCAAGTAGCACAGATAAACTTAACTCGCCTCGTCCCGTTACCATTTAAGCCCATTGAGCCAAAGCCCTATCACTCTGCTGTCCGCTGGATATGGCTCTCTTTTTAAACCTTTTGCGCTCTCGTCCCGTTACCATTTAAGCCCATTGAGCCAAAGCCCTATCACTCTGCTGTCCGCTGGATATGGCTCTCTTTTTAAACCTTTTGCGCTCTCGTCCCGTTACCATTTAAGCCCGTTGAGCCAAAGCCCTATCACTCTGCTGTCCGCTGGATATGGCTCTCTTTTTAAACCTTTTGCGCTCTCGTCCCGTTACCATTTAAGCCCGTTGAGCCAAAGCCCTATCACTCTGCTGTCCGCTGGATATGGCTCTCTTTTTAAACCTTTTGCGCTCTCGTCCCGTTACCATTTAAGCCCGTTGAGCCAAAGCCCTATCACTCTGCTGTCCGCTGGATATGGCTCTCTTTTTAAACCTTTTGCGCTCTCGTCCCGTTACCATTTAAGCCCGTTGAGCCAAAGCCCTATCACTCTGCTGTCCGCTGGATATGGCTCTCTTTTTAAACCTTTTGCGCTCTCGTCCCGTTACCATTTAAGCCCGTTGAGCCAAAGCCCTATCACTCTGCTGTCCGCTGGATATGGCTCTCTTTTTAAACCTTTTGCGCTCTACTGGCTGACGTCACGCACTTGCGCAGTCTTGCCTCTCTTTTACCCAAGTCCTAAAAAAAAATCTCTTTGCTCTGGAAATCGGCCATTCACTCGCAGCCTTTCTGCTCCGAAGTAAAGGCAATTGTGAGCAGTCCCTACATATTTTTGTTTTATTTACTTTAGAATCCTTTTCTAGTGAATTATTCATTAGATGATAACATTGAAAATGTTTCACATTGCCATAGTGTGATATTTGCTGTAACAATAATGAATGTCTTTCTGAAGGCAAATACATGTAGAGTCACTCCAAACAGCCTGTAAGGCTAAACAGCAAGAGCTTATTTCACCTGTGTCTACAAATTGACATAAATGACAAGGTGAAGGTCTGCAACGTATATGACAGTCTGCTTGTAATTGACTAAATTTAAAAAGTTGGCTTTCTGTTATTGCATTCTGGATTTGTGGCAGTTCTGATGGTGAAACGATTGCCATTTGTTATTATATTGCGAAATTGACAGAGAATGTTGGATTTTGGTGCGTGAATAGGATAATGCGGCAAGCATACAGTTGTCAACATTTCACACCTCCTAAGGTCTTTCTGTTTTCAACTAGGTTTCAACAATGGATGAACTGATAGTGTATTTAAGCTATGTATGAACTGATTCCCAAAAACTACATCGGATTTTATGAAGTTCAATGTGTTAAGTGGTACTTTGAGCATTGTGAACTAATTTTATCTGTGTACACTCAGCAGCCACTTTATTAGGTACCTCCCATATCAAATAAAGTGGCCGTTGAGTGTACATTCACAGTCTTATACAGCTGTAACCCATCCACTTCTAGGTTCGATGTGTTACCATTCAGAGATGCTCTTCTGCAGATCACTGTTGAAATATATGGTTATTTGAGTTACTGTTGTCTGCCTGACAGGTTCAACCAGTTTGATTATTCTCCTCTGACCTCTGATTAACAAGGAATTTTTGCCCATGGAACTGTCACTCACTGGATTTTTTTTTGGTTTTCACGCCATTCTCTGTGAACTCTACATACTGTTGTGCATGAAAATCCCAGGAGATTGGCAGTTTCTGAGGTACTCGAACCACCCTATCTGGCACCAACAATCATTCCACAGCCAAAGTCTGAAGAAGAACTGTGGCAAGGTATTCAGGATGTTTGAAAAAACCTACCAAATAATGTTCTTATAAAACTGCACAACAGGGTACCTAAGAATATTGATGCAGTTTTAAAGGCAAAGAGTGGTCACACCAAATAGTAATTTGATTTGTATTTTTTTCTGTTTACTGCTCCTTATAATTTTTTTGATACTTAGGAACTTTTCATTTCATTATTTTTGAAAGCATCTTTGCTTTACATATTTTTTTTACATGTGTTTAAGTTTTTTGCGCAGTACTCTATAAGCCACAACACACACAAAATGCTGGTGGAACACAGCAGGCTAGGCAGCATCTATAGGGAGAAGCGCTGTCAACGTTTCGGGCCGAGACCCTTCGTCAGGACAAACCAAAAGGAAAGATAGTAAGAGATTTGAAAGTAGTGGGGGGAGGGGGAAATGCAAAATGATAGGAGAAGACCAGAGGGGGTGGGATGAAGCTAAGAGCTGGAAAGATGATTGGCGAAGGTGATACAGAGCTGGAGAAGGGAAAGGATCATGGGACGGGAAGCCTCGGGAGAAAGAAAGGAGGGAGGGGAGCACCAGGGGGAGATGGAGAACAGGCAAACAACTAAATATGTCAGGGATGGGGTAAGAAGGGGAGGAGGGACATTAACAGAAGTTAGAGAAGTCAATGTTCATGCCATCAGGTTGGAGTCTACCCAGCCGGTATATAAGGTGTTGTTCCTCCAACCTGAGTTTGGATTCATTTTGACAATAGAGGACCCCATGGATAGACATATCAGAATGGGAATGGGACGTGGAATTAAAATGTGTGGCTATTGGGAGATCCTGCTTTTTCTGGTGGACCGAGCGTAGGTGTTCCTCGAAACGGTCTCCCAGTCTGCGTCGGTCACACATTTTATGTCTTCTCCTATCATTTTGCATTTCCCCCTCCCCCCACTACTTTCAAATCTCTTGCTATCTTTCCTTTCAGTTAGTCCTGTCGAAGGATCTCAGACTGAAATGTCAACAGCGCTTCTCCCTATAGATGCTGCCTAGCCTGCTGTGTTCCACCAGCATTTTGTGTGTGTTGTTGTTTAAATTTCCAGCATCTGCAGATTTCCTCGTGTTTACTCTATAACCCATTTCTTCCCCATTGAGATGTTTGGTCTGAACAGCAACTGAACCACTTGACCATGTCTGCTTGCTGTTATGCATTGAGTTGCTGCCACATGATTGGCCAATTAGAAATTTACATCAATGAGAAGGGGTACAGGTGTACCTAATAAAGGGGCTACTGGGAGGATATTGCAAAACATTCTCAAAAAATGTTGGTCTGCTGCACTAGTTTGATAATGCTAGATCACCAGGTTTTTCAGATTATTGGATGTTACTCTACTATCTTTCTGAATTTGATTTATTTTTAATTGTTACAGTGACCAAGAAAACTAATCATTGAGATATAGAAGGAAACTGGAACAGCCGGTGCAAACCCATGCAATCTCCAAGAGAATATACAAGTTTCATGCAGATATCATTGCAGGGTCAGGACCGAAACTGGGTCTCAGACACTGTAAGATAGTGACAGCCAAAAGTGCTACTGTCCCTTCAGCTAGTACAAGATCATTTATTCCTTATAATGTCACAGAATGGCTGGAAGGAAGGTGTTTGATCCATCATGTTATCTATGCTGAATCTATGGTTGAAGCCGAGCCAATTAGAATCAGAATCAGATTTAATATCACTGGTGTAGGTCATGAAATTTGCATTCCAGTAAATGTGGAGCATGGCACTTTGGGAGATCCTACCAGGATACAGTAAGGGTATTTAGGGAACAAATGCCTTGCAGCAAAAGTTCTTCAGCTTACAATGTTTTTTCCCCAGAGTTTACTTAGTGCTTGTGAGTGTGTGAGGGATCACAAAGGGTGGAGATTAATTCCAGAAGATTGTGTGCAAGGATAAAAAGGAGAAAACAGAGTGTGATGGAAAAGACCTAAGAAAGGGAAGTGAAATTTTGGAAAGCCCAAACTGGGTGTGCTTCTCTTCAGAGAGAGGTCAGTAACTGGGAGGGCAAAGAATTAATAATACTTGTGGTAAGATTTGAGAGCTGTTGAGAAGCCTCTACAGAAGGCACTACTTCAAGAAGATGGCATCAATTGTCAGGTATTCTCAGTATCAGGATCATGCCCTCTTCAGGCTGTCAGCATCAGGCAGAAGGTGCAGAAGCCTGAAGACCCCCATCACCAGGTTCAAGAGCAGTTACTTTCCTATAGCCATTAGCCTCTTGAACCTGTAACCTACCTCAGTAATGGAACATTATAGACCTCTTGCACTACCTCAGACTTGTCTTTGATTGTGTTTCTCTTTTGTCCTAATATCTTGTTTTGCATACCCTGTTTTCCTCTTCACTGTCTTGTATAAATCATGTATAATTTCTGTGTTCAGGTTCTTCACTGTACTTGTGCAAACAACAATGAACTGGAAATTATAAACTTGTTTTGATTGAGGAAAAACTGACTGCACCGAGTGAAAGTTGGTGTCTTTCACTCAGGGCTAAAGACAAAGTATTAAGGAATGCTATTAAGCAGCAGTCCAGTGTTGGTTGACTAGGACACGATGGAACAACCTTTTTTGCCCTTTGTTTCTGATGCTTTTCTCTATCACCTCATCACCATCCTCCCTACAAAACAAGGTGGAAAAATAGTGCCCAGAATTTCATGCTCATTCAATCACATAACATACACAACTTATTAATGTATAGTAGTCTATTTTATTTCAAAATTCAGTTTTGCTGACTTCAAACAAAGTGAATTTTGGAAGCAGAGCAAAGTACTTGGATCCTGATATATAGAGTATAGTGCAGAGTGGAAACGACGTTTTGAATACCATGTACTTTGGAAACTTCTCAAAACTAGTATTAAAATTGCAACAAGATGTCAACTAATATCTAATTGAACAGACTCTTCAATGTTCCCAGGAACTGAACTTTTCACAATGGACAGAAACCTTTTAAAATTATCTTCAGGTCAACCACAATATCATCAACAATAAAATCCTTGTTAAGTTATAGAGTTTATGTATTGTTAAGGTAGTGACATTGACAACCAAGCCTTCAGCTGCCGAGAGTTTGGAGTCTGAAATTCCCTCTTAGAACATTCTCCTTCCTTGCTATTCACTACTCCTTCACAACAATCTATAAATCAAGCTCTTGGATATTTTTGAGACACAGGAGCCTGCAGATGCTGGAATCTGGAGCAATACAGAAAGTTCTGGAGGAACTCAGCAGGTCAGGCAGCATCTATGGAGGGCAGTGAACAGTCCGCATTTCAGGATGAAACCCTTAAACTAGGTTCATGAAGGTCTCAGCCATAAACACTCTTCCATTCCCACTCCTCCATAGATGAGTTGCTCCACCATTTGGTTGCTTTTGGATTTTTGCTCATCCATCGATGTTTCTCATTAGGAAACACCTTACCAATATTCTGTTACACCTATAAAACATTTGGGGTCATATTGCTGAGAAAGTTGCTATATCCATGAAAGTCTTCCATGATAAATAGTACATTGGTAAACACCGGTAAGACTGTGAAAATGTTTCAACAATAATAAACAGCATGTTCAATTGTGGAACACAATTATTATTGATTTTCAGCATTTCATACTTTAATTCAGCCTGCAAAAATATGCTAGTGGTGTTAATAAAACATGATACCTTTTTTTTTCAATTTCACATTCATGCGTTGTGATCAATAAGTAAGTGGTGCATTTGAAAGAGGTCTATTCACTTACCTCCTCCTCATAATTTGTTTTAAAGGAGGCAATATAATTGTTTTTTGAAATTCCATCTTACATTGTTGGACAGAGTAAGCACAATAATGCCATATGTGATTTGAGGCTGTGATCAGTTAAGTCAAGATTCAAAGTTCAAAGTAAATTTAATATCAATGTATACATATGTCACCATACACTATCCTGGGATTCCATTTTGTTGTGTGTGCATTCCCAGCAGAACAAAGAAATTCAATAGAATCAATGAAAAACTATGCATAGACAAAGAATGACAAACAGCCAGTGGGCAATGGAACACAAACTGTGCAAATTCAGTAAACGAATAAATAATACTGAGAACATGAATTGTAGAGTGCTTGAAAGTGATATCATTGGTTGTGGAATTAGCTCATTGTTAAGGTGAGTGAGGTTGTCTACTCTGGTTCAAGAACCTGATTGAACGGAAATAAAGAAAATTTTAATAAAATTAACTTTTCAAAGATAATAATTTGTTTGCATCATGATCCTTGATTAGCCTAATATTTTTATTTTTAAAATAGAACCTGATTGAGCCTATTTTTTTTAAAGGAAAACTACCAATGCATCAGACCAATTTAAAGCAAAGGTCTACTGAAATCTTTGAACATTTATGTGTACCCATTTTAGCTGCAGCTTATATTTTGTATTTAGTTCATTAAGATGGAACTGGTATTAATGGATGTTTAGCAACCTGGGCCGCTGTGTCCGGGTCGAGGGAGCTCACCACGTAGTAGTAACGGGTGTCCTCTGAGGTTATCTGCCGAACGTGGAATTGGGCTTCTGCTTGCTGGAACCATAGGTGAGGTTGTGGTGTCCAGAAACCCGGCAGTTTCAACGAAACTGCATGAACAGAGGCGGCGTCGGTCATCTCTGGTCCAAAAATCGTTTGGACCGTCGGGGTCACCAATTGTAGCGGTGTGCTACACGCAGCACTAAAATAACGACACGGAGTCAGTAAACTGCAATCAAAGATAACTTTATTCGAACTAAACAGCCTTGCTTTTAAGCCTCCCTCAACCCGCCCCCCGTGGGCGCGGATGCTCCAAAAGACACATACTCACAAACCCCCGTAGGCTATCTCCCTTAGCCGGAATGCTAGCTAATTGTGAGCCGGTTCGGATGTGCCAGGAAATGGGTCGCCACAGTTTAGTGTTTCATTTGGCAACTCTGAATGGATTGTTACCAATTTTTACAATGCACCTTTGAAAAATCTTATCTGGCTTCATCTTGGCTTAGTGTAGCAAATACTATGCAAGAAACTGCGAAGAGTTTGGACACATCACAGAAACCAGCCTACCCCCACCGCCCTCCCCCCCACCTGCCATGGAATCTGTCAACATTTCTTGCTGCCTCAAGTAGAGCAATCAACATAATCAAAGATATCTCTCACCACCAACAGTCTCTGTTCTTCCCCTTTCATCAGGCAAAAGACACAAGAGCCTGAAAAGCATATACCACCTGGTTCAGGGACAGATTCTATCCCCTTGTTGTAAGAGTAATGCAGAATGCCCTTGTACAATAACAAAAACTCATGACCTCCAATCTGGGATATCATGGCCCTTACTCCTTAAGTCTGTCTTCAATGCACTTTCTCTGTAACTGTAGCACTTTATTCTGCATTCTGTTGTTGCTTTATGTTTTAACAACTTCAATGCTCTGATGTGATGAAGTGATCTGGATGAATGGCATGTAAAACAAAGTTTTTTTCACTATACTTCAGTACATATGACAATAGCAAACCATATTCCACCACACTCTTTTCAGAGGTAGAAGGAATTTTTTAAAAAAATCAAATATCTCCATATTTTTTAGAAGTGTCAAATAAACACTCTTTCTAGGTTCTCAGAATCAGAGTGTTATCCATCTAAATGGGTCTAACAACAGTGGATCCCTATTAATTGGAACATATCAGGACCATTGCATTTTGGCCCAATTGAGCAGCTGCCCTAATCAGCTGGTTTCCTGGAAAGGTATAAAAAACCAAACTACATACCATTTAACTGAGTCACAAATTATGTACTTAAGGGAAAAACAATAAATTAAAACACTATCTGGAGAAGAAGAACCTCAGATTTGTATATTGCATATACACTTTGATCATAAATTTACCTTTGAACTCCTGAACTACCAATACCATTATGGTACTATAAAATTGGCTATTAGGTCCTAAGAGTTACCGATATAGGAATTTATCCAGAGTACATTGTAGTTCTTTTGATTGACTGTGAATTAACAAAATCAACACAGTCAGGTAGTGCAGAAATTGAACTGCCTTTATAGAATGCTTATTGAACCGCCTTTATAGAATGCTTTCAATAATTTCATCCTCCAAATCTTCATTTTCATTGTAACATTCAAGATGATTGTTGATACCCTCAAATTTGTTGTTGTTTCTTACTTGTTTAAGTAGTGCAATAGTTTCATTTTCAGTCCCGGCTGTTTCTGATGTCTCCAAGCCTGAATGCTTAAAAACGCAGTGAGCATAACTGCTCTGAGCTGTCTTACTTCTTATTTCTCACCAACTACCAGTGACAAAGGTTACTGCATTTTGAATATAAACACCCAGAGCTGATGCTATTTGAAAAATATTCGGTGTGGTGTCAAACTACACTACAGAGGCGGAAGGATGGGTGAATAAGTTTGCAGATGACATGAAGATTGGAGGAGTTGTGGATGGAGCTGCAGATTGTCGAAGGTTACAAGAGGATATAGACAGGCTGCAGAGTTGGGCAAAAAAATAGCAGATGGAGTTCAATCCGGATGAGTGTGAGGTGATGCATTTTGAAAGGACAAACCAGAAGACTGAGTACAGGACTAATGGTCAGTTACTTAAGAGTGTGGATGAACAAAGGGACCTTGGGGTTCGAATCCATACATCCCTCAAGGTCACTGAACAGGTTGATAGGGTAGTTAAGAAGGCCTATGGGATGCTAGGCTTCATTAACAGGGGGATTGAGTTGAAGAGTAGAGAGGTCATGTTGCAACTCTGCAAATCTCTGGTGATACTGCACTTACAGTATTGTGTTCAATTCTGGTCACCTCATTATAGGAAGGATGTGGAAGCTATGGAGAGGGTGCAGAGGAGATTTACCAGGATGTTGCCTGGTTTGGAGAACAAGTCATATGAAGCAAGGTTAGCAGAGCTGGGACTTTTCTCTTTGGAGCGTAGAAGAATGAGAGGGGACTTGATAGAGGTGTACAAGACAAGGCATAGATAGGGTGGATAGTCAGTACCTGTTTCCCAGGGCACCAATAGCAAACACCAGAGGGCATATGCACAAAATTAAGGGGGGGAAGTTTAGGGGGAGACATCAGGGGAAAGTTTTTTACACGGAGGGTTGTGAGTGCCTGGAATGACTTGCCAGGGATGGTGGTGGAAGCTAAAACATTAGGGGTATTTAAGAGCCTCTTGGACAGGCACATGGATGTAAGAAAAATAGAGGGTTATGGGGTAGTGTGGTTTTATTACTTATTTTTAAGGATTATATCGGTCGGCACAACATGGAGGATTGAAGGGCCTGTACTGCGCTGTAGTGTTCTATGGTTCTATGGTACATGCACAGTTTAGTGTCTAACAGCCACGCAAGTCTAAATGACTGACACTAGTTAGAAACTGTTCAGCAGCAGTCTCCTGTCCCACTTTAGTGACAAAGAGTGCTTTATAAATGAGGGAAACTTGGCTATTTTTTGAATCTTTGCTATTCATAAGTTGAGTCAAAGAAGCACTGGCCCAATTTACCAACGGCCCAATTAACCAAAAGCCACTGAACATTGAAATCCACTTGTTTTAAAACATACGGGGCTCACAGCAGAGGCCGCAAAGTCACCGGGAACCATGCAGACACAAAGGTAAGAGTGGCTCATGGGATCAAATGGAGAACAGTGGTGTAGTTACCTCACAGTGCCAGAGTCATGTGCTTGATCCTGACCTCGGGTAAATATTCTTCTTTTGAATGTTTCCTTCTACATCCCAAAGTTGTGGGGGGTTGGTAGGTTAACTGGCCACTGTGAATTTCCATATATGTGAAAGTGAATTTTGCAGCTAGGGATGGGAAGAATAAAATAAATGCTTTTTTCTGTATTGTATGATGTTATAATCCACCCATTCTTTTGCATTTCCTGAAACATTTTCACATATCCTTCCATGGTCAGTGTTGAAGTCAGAGCAGTTCCTTCGCAAACTTTATGCTGTAATTGGCATGAAATGAAGCCTTTCATTCTCTCTCCCTTATCAGCAAAACTATCCGGTGCTTTTTCACCTGCAGAATAGTTCTAGGATCTGCAAGAGCTCTGTGGCGCTTGAATCCATTGGTTATATCACAACACTTCACATGATGTTCTCTGAACCACTTCCTACCAAACATTTTCTACAAACCTGTACTTGTGCAAACTTCTAACTTCATTAACCCTTTGGCTCACTAACCTTCATTGTGTCATTGCAACAGGGTTCATCTTAAAAATTGGTCCTCATCGTCATAGAAATGTAGAGCATGGGCAACAGGCCCTTCAGCCCACAGAGTCCAGGCAAAGCACCAAGGACTCATTTTTCTACAGTAATCCTACCATAATTTATTTATATATATATATATATATATATATAAAATCTTTAAATACCCATCTATATCTGTCCTTCCCACACTCATATTTTACAAACTACTTACATTCTAAGGGCAATTTTATTTGTTTTTTTTTTACTTATTTGGAGACACAGTGTGGAATAGGCCCTTCCAGTCCTTCGAGTCATGCCGCCCAGCAACCCCAGACAGCTCTTAATTTAACCCTAGCCAAATCAGGGGACAATTTACAATTACCAATTAACCTGGTAACCCATATGTCTTTGGACTGTAGACGGAAATCGGAGCACCCAGAGGAAATGCATACATTCCATGGGGTGAATCTACAATCTCCTTACAGAGGACTCCAGGATTGAACTCCAAACACCATGAGCTGCAATTGCGTCACACTATCTGCTACACCACTGTGGCATCCATTTAACCAGATTCAGGTTTATGAATTCAGGTTTATTTACTGACTTGCATGGTGTGAAATTTGTTGTTCTGCAGCAGCAATGTGGTGAAAAGACTCAAGATTGCCATAACATACAAAAATACATAAGATTGTGCAAACAGAAGCAAAGTAACAAGATAGTGTTTATGGTTTGAAGTATCCTTCAACCATGCAGTTCTTTGATCTCTTTACTTCCCTACTTTCACACAGCTATCCATAGCAGGCGGAAATGTTCCACTATTGGCTATCCATACATTCATCCACCAGAACTCCTTTCTAAATTTATCTCCCTGGGTTTCCATAAAGAATATTTGGAAGTTTTACCACTTTGAAAATGCAAGGTGTTTCCAGAACCAGAATGGTGATTATATATTTCTGAGTAGTGAATTAGCATGTATTTTAATTGTCTGTAGTATTCCATAACCAGACACTGGGAAAACAACACTTAAAAGCGCTCCAGAGAAATTATCATTTTAGCCCTATTTGATAGGTCAGGTAAATTGTGAAATGGTTATAGTATCAAATGATGGATGCCTGTCCTGTTATAATTTCAATGAGAGACAACAGAGATCCTTCTTTCTGTTTGTGTCACACCAGTCTATGTATTCCTGATATACTCTGAATGGAAAAATTGGGATTTTGTTCCTTCTAATATGTCTGTTCAATACTGGACGTTACTTCTGGTGTGAAAATACTTTGGCAACATCTTGTCATTTATGAAGCTGCATTCCAAGTGTGTTCTGACCCCCTCAAGTAGCCAGCTGGATAACTCATTGATGAAAATGATGTAATTATTGTTTAGGAATGTTCAACTGAGAGTTCATTCTGACATTTAAATTTTCTGATACTGAGTGATATGTTTATCAAGTTGAACATCAGGCCCAGCGGGAAGAGAATCATCAATATTTGAAGATGTTTTGGAAAGTGTGTATATATTTTCCTTTTAAGTATCTTGTTAAAAAGCTGCAAGCCAATTATATTTGGAACCATGTATGTTATAATTGGATGGTTATACTTATGGTTCAGAGGAGTGAGAGAAACAATACATTGGGCAGTATTCTGGATACAGAATGCATTTAAAGCTTCATGGAGTTCAATATAGATCTGTGAAAAATTTATTACACTGATAATCTTAGTTAAGATTAAGTAATTTTGACTACTAAAGATATTAGAAGACATGCAACACTAACAAATGCACACTACTACAAGTATTGTCAATCAACTTAATAAAGGATATGGATCGAATGCGGTGAAGATTCACTGACTGCCTCTGGAGAAACTGAATGCCACTTGATGACAGCCTGAGTAAGTTGGATGCATATTCTCTACATTTTAGAAGAATGAGAGGAATCTCATTTAAATTTATGGGGCTTGATTCGTTGAATGCAGAATGGGTGTTTCGCATAACAGAGATGTTCAGAATGAGAGTCACGGTCTCAGAATAAGAGGGAGGCTTCTTAGGAGAGAACAGCAGTCCATCCTTAACCTACAAGAGGTTCTTTCAAGAGTTGAACAAGCAAGATCAAAGGGCCAGATAGCTCACTCCTGCTCATAGTTTTAATGACCTTATGTGTACAGACCTTTAGTTGCTTCTCTAGAACCTAATGTATTACAGATCACAGTAGGTAGCAGAAAAATATATCCTAAGTTGCAGGTATGCATATTCTTCTCAGATAACATTTCCAGCACATAATACTTTCATGCCAGTGTTCTATTTTTTAGGAATCTGAGGAGATTTAATATGTCAACAAAGACTCATAAAAATTATTATTGCCATTTGTAATAAAGTGAACATTACACAAATTTCCTTGAAATCTGTCTAAGCATCTCTTCCACAGACCCCCACAGAAATGGTAACTATCCCTCTTATTATAGTAAAATGGACTCACTTTTATGACTCACTGCTATCAAAACAAATAATGAAGAACTTAACTAAATGTTTGGTAATGATTTTTACCAATAGCACCTCATGATTATTTTCTTTCACTGGAGAAAGGTTCTTTCAATACAATTGTTTTATAGATATATGGAGGATAGTATTCTGATTGATTGTACAGAGGGTCCAATACTCAAAATCATAAGAAGTTCTAGAGGATTGTGTAGACCCAGCCAGATCCATCACAAACACAGCTCTTCCCACCACTGAGGACATCTTCAAAAGGTGTTGCCTCAAGATAGTACCATCCATCATGAAGGGCCTTCATCTGTACTAAACTGCTGATGCAAAAAAAAATTCAAAGTTCAAACATTCATTATTTATCAAAATATGAATGCGGAATCTAAAGTCTGAGATTTGTCTTCTCCAGATCGGTATAAGTTAGAGGAAACCATAGAAGTACTTGAAAGAACACCATCAATGCCACCACCCCACCGCATAAAAAGAAAAAAGAAACAAAATCTAGCAAACCCAGACCTGCCCAACTACTTCCATGCACAAAAGCTTACAGATCACCCATGTGGATAAACAACAACCAGAACATCAAACCTCAAACATCCAGCCCGCCATTTGGCAACAAGAAAGAGTGAGCGAGGACATGAAATAAAACTACAGAACCGAAAGAGGTTGATATGTATTTCCGTTAGTTTGAACTCCATTCTAATCCATGAATCTCAGAATTTTGATCGCAGCTCCAAGAGCATCAGGACCCGATGGCCTCTCTGACGGCATCAACTCGAAGCAGCAGCCCTTTGAGGGAAGCGACTTGAATCATCTGAGGGTAGTGATTCAAACCAGTGGCCCCTTGAAAACATTATGTACACTCGAACACATTTAGATTAATGTTACTTAGGGAGGAAGGAGGAAGAGGAATAGCAGATTAAAATATCTAGAAAATAGTCAGGTGAAACATCTAAGAATATGCTTTCATCAATAGAAACAGGATATGAATTCTTTCTGATATTTATTTAGTTTGAGTTTTGGTTTTATCCCTTCAATATCACCTAATAAGAGTAGTATTGGGTTATGAGGAAATTGTGTTCCTGTAATTTGTTCCAGTCAAAGTCTTAAATTTGTCCAAAAAGGTTGAATTTTAGAGCAAGACCATGTAGAATGTAAAAAAGTACGTTTTCTGGTTACATCGGAAACACTGATCCGATAAATTTGGATTTAATTTATTTTTTTTTTGTGGTGTAATATATAATTGATGTAGAAAATTATACTGCACTAATCTTAACCAAACATTTATTATATTTGTCATAATATCAAAACATAGTCTTAACCAATTTGTTTCTTCAATTTTAATATTCAAATCACTTTCCCATTTTTGTCTTGACTTATGGACTTCTTGTTTAATCGCCTGTTTTTGAATCAAATTATACATACAAGATATACATTTTTAAATATTTCCTTTTTGAATTAAAATTTCTATTTCATTCGATTTCGGCAATAACATTGTTTGACCTAATTTTTCTCTTAAATAAGCCCTTAATTGAAAGTAACAAAAATAAAGTGTTATTTGATACTTTATATTTTTTAATTGATCAAATGACATTAATATACCTCCTTCAAAGGAAGAGTTGAATCACTGGCTCAGAGTTGGAGACCCCTTCCCTGAAACAGAAGGGTTCCCTGAGGCAATATGGGAACCGGTGGCTGACACATCAAAATATCACAAGTACATAATGAAAGACAAACAAATTCAAGATGATAAAATCAGAAAATGCCAAGAGAAACCAGAAACAATCCACTGCATTACAGGATCCTGCAACAGTTTAACTCAATCTGATTATTTACACAGGCACTATCAAGTGGCAAACTTCATTTATTGTTTTAAAATACAAACTCATAAAAGACACCATACCCTGCTATAAATACAAACCTTAACGCAGATTTAGAGTCAGAATTCTACAAATTATATTACCACTGATCGACTATTACAGATAGGGCAATCCATTATATCCAGATGGATGTAATAATACAGGATAAACAATCAAAAACAACTTCCTTAATTGATATAGCCAACCCAATTACACATAGCTTATAGAAATCAAGAAGTAAAAACACCAGAAAAATGCAGAATTAAAAAAGAAAATTGAAAGACTATAGAACATGAACAGGGTTTCAATAGTAATATCTACAATTGGTAGCATCCCAAAGTCATTACACAATAGGGTTAATAAATTGGACCTACACAGTAATATTCATGTAAATCACCAGAATGCCACAATACTAACACCACTGGAATAGTCTGAAAGTTAAGAATGAATGTGCTAGACTATGCCCGTGCCTGAGAAAAAATAAAAATAAAATGATAATAAATATAAAAAGTACTGAGAACATAAGTTGTAAAATCCTTGAAAGTGAATCATGGGTTGTGGAATCAGTTCAGTATTGAGTTGAGTGAACTTTTGATGGCTCTGGGCTTGACCTCACCTGAATTTAGAAGCATGAGGTGGTATTGGATTGAAAGTTTGTGTAGCTTGAAGGTAGATAGAGTCAATAGAGAGATGTTTCCAATATTGGGTGTGTGTAATACCAGAGAGCACCATCTCAGAATAGAAGGACATCCTTTTAGAACAGAGATTAAGTTTAATTTCTTTAGGCAGAGAGTTGTGAATCATTGCCACGGTTGGCCGTGTAGGCCAGACCATTGGGTATATTTAAAGTAGAGTTTGCAAGGTTCTTGATTAGTAGGTCATCAAAAGCTTTGAGGAGAAGGGTAGGAGAATGAGGTTGAGTGGGAAAATAAATCAGCCATGATTAAATGGCAGAGCACATTCAAAGAAAAAAGTAGCCTAATTCTGCTCCTATGTCTTATGTTCTATGAAAAACCTTATTTCTACAGCACTATTTATGTTCCCATAAACATTTTATAGTCAATGAACTAGTGCTGTGTCATAATCACTAATACAGTGTAAAGAACAAGTTGGCCAAATGGTATTCACAAATCTCCCAAAGAAAACAATGTAATAATGCCCAGATAATCTGTTCAGTAATAGAACATAGAACAGTGCAGCACAGGAATAAGCAATATGGCCCACAATATTGTGCCAGACCAACTAAAAATCATATCAACAACACCCAAACACCAATCCCTCCTACCTACAAAACATCTATATCCTTCCATCTTCCTTACATTCATGTGCCAATCCAAATGTCTCTTAAAAATTGCAATGTATTTGCCTCTATTATCATACCAGGCAGTGCATTCCAGACATCCACCACTCTCTGAGTAAAAAACTCACCCCTCATGTCCTTCTGGAACCTATCCCCTGTGATATTAGAAATTTTTACACTCGGATCAATAGACTCCTCTATCTATGCCTCTCATAATCTAATAAACCTCTATCAGATGTCCCTTCAGCCTTCAAAGCTCCAGAGAAAAAAAAGTTTATCCTTTCTCCCATGATACCACACGCCATCTAAACCAGGCTGCACCTTGGCAAACCTCTTCTGCACCCTCTCCAAAGCATCCACATCCTTCTTATAGTGGGGCGACCAGAACTGCATGTAATATCGGGTGTGATGAATGTATCAAACAGGGCATAAGAGCTTCCACCTCCTCCCCCTTCAAAACATACTTTGCAAACAGGGAGAAATCAATATACCTTATCACTGCTATGATGGCACCTCTGGGACTTGAGCTCTCCCCTAGTACACCACAGAATTAACAGGCATGATTTTCACGTTTATATGTACCGGGGCTGTCTGACTCGAAAGGATCCAAAGATTTTAAAGAGTGCATGCTGATGACGTGATTTTTTATAACTTTGAGCTAATTTATCCACTGAATTGTGCTTCTTGATAGATATAATTTGCTTTACGGTAATATCTGTAAGATTACCACACCATGGTGTGCCTGGTAGGTGAATTATTGCATTATATTCCACCTTTCTTTTTTGAACCCTCAATTCATCAAAGACAACAAAGAATGCTTTGAAGACGCTTAACAAACTGAATGTGTGTAGTGATAATATGTCTGAGGATGATATGCTACATTCGTTGGATAAAACCTGACAAAAATACACAGTGACACCTTATAGATGACTTAGAAAACCAATTTAAAGAACTGAACTCCAATCCTTCGGGATATTTTCTCTGTAAAATAGGTTGGTCATTTAAAAAAATCTCTAAAATCTGCAGGAAGTATGAAAAATCACACGTCACACAAGACTGCAACTTAAGATGCTGTTGAAAGGATTTGAATTTAACTCTTCAAAATACCGAGCATACATAATTTAGTATTTTGTATTCCAATGGAAATATCATTCATAAACTTACCTTCTTCTATCTGGTTCTTCTAGGTTGCTGAACAATTGTGGATTGTTCAGGACGTGACCAATATCTGGCTGAATCGCTTTTGTGTATTAAAAATGTTCGTATTTTGAGGCTGTACTATCTGTAAGAAAAGAAGTGCACCCACTTTTATTTGATTATTTGAATGGATGATATCCAATCTGGTGATGTTCTAATTATTTTAGGGTTGACTTAGCCAAAATGGATTCTTGGAGAGTCCATGTCATAGTGACCTGATCCAGTTGCTCGTGAATTGCCAATATATATTTTTGGATTTTCTGTAACAGTTACCATGATCTGGACTGATCAATGGTCAAGGTTCAGAGTCAATTTATTATCAAAGTATATATACTGTACGTCATCATATACTACCCTAAGATTCATTTTCTTTTGGCTATTTACAAAGAAACATAATAGAACCAATGAAAATAAACTACACACAAACTGTTTTGGAACAATTCCTTTTTCATGAATCTTTGTCTTTGGTCTCTGCATGCATTTCTCTTCCTCAGGACGGGTGAAAGGTTGATAATTGTTGGATGTTCATATCCTAGAGATTAGCAGTGAAGTACAGCAGAGAGTAGGTGTCAGGCAATGTAATTCAGGGGCCGTATCTCCAACATTCCCAAAAGGAGGCAAAGATGGAAGTCTGGCTTTTCCTTCTGTCAAAACTCTCTCTGAACATAGCTGATTCTCAATACTGTATCTTTGATACCTCTGACATTTAGACAGAATAAACATATTAAAATGAAGCAAATGATTAACTGAAAATCTTACATTTTTGAAGCATAAAAATAATTGAAACATAAATTTGTAAGTTTAGACTCTAATAAACAATTAAAATGCATATACTTCCTCCCAATCTGCAAACCTATTTTTCACCAGTTTTGGTAGTAATGTAATATTATATCATTTCAACAGGACAAGAGTACAAAAGTAAAGATACACTGCTGAGGATTTAAAAGGTGTCAGTCACACCACTTTTGGGAGATTGTGAACAGCTTTGGGTCCCACATCTAAGGAAAGGATGCGCCTGGTAGGAGAGGTCCAGAGGAAGTTCACAAGAGTGAACCCAGGAATGAAAGGGTTCACCCCTCAAAGAGCATGGGATGTCTCTGGTCCAGCATTCAAGCGAGTTCAGAGGATGAAACTGATAGCTTCTTGATTGGTAATGTGGTGGGGGGGGGGGGTTAAAGACTATAGGGAGAAGTGGGAGAATGAAGAACTTAATCAGCTATGATTAAGTGGGCCGAATGATCTAATTATTTTTCTATGTATTATGGTCTTATTGGGATCATTTGCTTCAATCCTGTGCCAAATGTGGCCTATTAACAAATTTGGAAGGCAACTTCCATGAATAATGCTGTGAGTCCTAGCTAGACTGACACTTGTCATTGGACTCCACAGAGAACCTTGCAATATGGAATAGATACAGGTGCAGCACTGTCTGCTTTACAGTCTGTCCAGGACTCAGCGTATGTGCATTAAGTCTGGGACTCACATCTGTTCGAGTGACTGATCACCTGCTGTTCCCTTTGGAATTCCCAGCCCCAGGCAGCACTATCCAGCTCTGCACAATTACAATTCTGTTACTCCATAATCTTCAGAAGGAAGAGTACTATCAATTGCCTACTTACTAGTACCACACAAACTGCCTCAAATTGATAGTCCCTTACAAAAATATACAGCATTTCATTGATACGTTCTCTTGGGAATCCCCATGATGTCTCTTCCTTTGGTAAATTACAACGTAAACAAATAATAATGAATTCTTCCCCCAGAGGCTAAGCAACAACAAATACAACCAGGAGATAATGAATGTGACAACTTGCATAAGGACACCTTTACCAGCACTGAGACAACAGGATAGGTGAAGAAGTAGCTTTATGTTGCAACTGTACAACCGGACATTTCTGACTGAGGTGGGATATAAAGAATCAAAGAGATGAAGTCCTGTGGATACTCTGCATGCCAGAAGGAAACCAAGCTAGTGTTCCAGGCCAATAACTGGCTGCTTTGGAGACCTAAGGGACTATACATGGTGGAGTCAGAAACAAGAAACAAACTACTGGCTGAATTCACTGTGTCAAGCAGCATCTATGAAGACAAAGGGACAAGGAACTGAACCAACATGGATAGCATCACTCACCTCAGCTGTTGCCTTGTTTTCAAGGACTCTACAACTCATGGTCTCAGAACATGTATAATGTTTTTTTAGTATTTGAACAGTTTGTCTTCTTGATTATGTGTCATTCTTTGTGTGTAGTTTTTTTATTGATTCTTTCGTTTTTTTTTGTTCTATTGTGAAAGGCTGCAAGGAAACAGATCTCCCGGTAGTATATGGTGACATGAATGTATTTTGACAATATAAAGTTTACTTTGAAATTTGAAAGGGATGTCTCCTATTTCAGGATCTGATCGTGCACCAGTATTGACTGCACTGGAGCAGCGACCACCTAATCCCAATTAAAACAACATAGCATAATTAAATATCAGCTCATCCCAGTATTTCATTCCTGGTTCCAGGATGTTGTTGGGAATCTGCATCGCTATTGTTACGTGAAGCAAGACCTAAATAGACAGAGCTTTATTCTCTCTTACAGCCACAGGAAACCCCATTGTAACTTACACCTGATTACGTGTATTTAAAGTGTATTACCACTATAATATAAAACATAGTTGCGACATAGAAAACATTCTGTCTGGATGCAAAATGGGTCAGTATGACAACTACCCTATATTTTGGACATAGCTCTTCCCTTCATGGACTCTGTCTACATTTCTTGCTACAGCCAGTATAATCAAAGACCACTCCCACTCCCCCTCTCTTACCAAGTAGAATAAACAAAATCCTGAAACCATGCAATTTCAAGAACAGGTTCTATCACACTGAATGGACCTTTTGTACAAATTCTTGGCCTCAGAATCTCAACAACACACACAAAATGCTGGAGGAACTCAGCAGGCTGAGCAGCATCCATGGAAAAGAGTACAGTCACCGTTCCGGGTTGAGACACTTCATCAGGACTGGAGAAAAAAAGATGAGGAGTCTGAGTAAGAAATTGGGGGAAGGTAAGGAGGAGGTGAGATGATAGGTGAAACTGGGAGGGGGGGAAGGTTGAAAAAAAAGATCTGGGAAGTTAATTAGTGAAAGACATACAGGGCTGGAGAAGGGCAAATCTGATAGGAGAGGACAGAAGGCCATGGAAGAAAGAAAAGGGGGAGGAGCACTAGAGGGAGGTGATAAGCAGGTAAGGAGATAGAGTGACAGAGGGAAATAGGAATGGGGAATGGTGAAGGATAAAGGAGGGAGGGTCATTATGAGAAATTCAAGAAAATTACATTGATGCCATCAGTTTGGAGGACACCCAGGTGTAATATAAAGTGTTGCTCCTCCAAGCAGAGTGTAGCCTCATAGCATCAGTAGAGGAAGCCATGGGCTGAACTGTTGGAATAGGAATAGGAAGTGGAATTAAAATGGGCGGCCACAGCGAGATCCCGCTTTTTCTGGCAGAAAGAGCAAAGGGACTCAGCCCAAAACTTTGACTGTACGCTTTTCCGTAGATGCTGCCTGGCCTGCTGAGCTCCTCCAGCATTGTGTGTGTGCTGCTTGGATTTCCAGCATCTGCAGGTTTTCTCTTGTTTGTAATTGGCCATACAATCTATCCTGTTATGACCTTGAACTTTGTTTTCTTGCACTGCACTTTCTTAGCAGGATTTATACTTCATTCTGCATTGTTATCATTATCATTGAGTTCCAATATGCAGATGGTAATGGTGTTGCAGCTCTTTCAGAAAACCACCTAGGACAGATTCTGACTGCCTTCAACCGTGCATACACAAAACCTGGACTTGCCATCAATTCCAAGAAGACTCAGATCACCTACCAACCGTCACCAACTGAGACAAATCGGATTGAACCATCAATTCAACTTGGCAAAATAACCCTCAAAAATGTGGACCGCTTTCTGTATCTTGGAAGTCATCCCTCCTCCAATGTTGACCTTAATGATGAGATCCAACATCGTCTTAAATGCACTGAAACAGTCTCCGAACAAGAGTCTTTCATGATCGTGACATCCAAACAGACACCAAAATGTTAATGTGCAAAGCAGTGGTAATCCCAACGTTCCTGTATGCATCAGAAACCTGGACAACATACCGACGACATCTGAAGGCAACTGAAAAGTTATATTAACGTTGTCTTTGAAACATCTTAAGTATCAACTGGGAAGACAGAAGAACCAACGTCAGTGTGCTAAATGAAGCAAAAACAACGAGCATTGAAGCCTACGTCACCAAGAACCAACTAAGATGGAGCGGTCATGTTGATCGGGTGAATGACGAACGTCTGCCGAAACAAACCTTCTACTTCCAGATTAAAGAAGGCAAACATAAAAGAGGTGGACATCAGAAGAGTTTCAAAGACATCTTAAAAGTCAACATGAAGAGATATAACATCACCATCAACAATTGGTAAACCAACGCCAAGGTCAGGAAACTCTGGCAAACCATCATCCGAGAAGGAACAGCAACTTTCAAAACCAACAGATGTGCAGAATTAGAAGAAAAGAGAAGAAAATGGAAAGAGAGGCAGCAACAACCAACACCTGATCTGCCATCTGGAACTACCTGTCCTGACTGCAGAAGAACTTTCAAAGCCAAGATTGGACTCGTAAGCCACTTGAGAGCCCATAAATAAATCAACGGAACGAAGTCCATCATCCTCGACCTCGAGGGATAGCCATGATGACGATCATTATATTGAGAATTGGAGAGTCCAGGACCAAGGACTGGAGGTCAGAGGTCCAGAGGTTGACTGCCCTGGGTTTGGATGCCTGTCTGTGTGGGTGAATGGGTGGGCTTCCCTTGCCGTTTTGCTTTGTTATGTTGTTGTTACTTGTATTATTCTTCTGAATATTTTGGGCATGCTGTGTTGGCGCTGAGATTTGTGATGATACTTGCAGCACTCAGCACGTCTTTAGGCTGAGTTTGTTGTTACTGCCATGGCAAATTTCACTGTATGTTTTAATGCATTGATAAATAAATGGATCTGAATTTGAATCTCAGTTCCAGCTTAATGCACTGTGTAATGATTTGATCTGTATAAACAGTATGCAAGACAAACATTTTACTATAATTTGGTACTGTATATGTGACAATAATAAAGCAAAACCAAAATTCTAAACCAATTTGATACATTCAACTCCAACAAATTGTGAGAGCCAAATACTTTGTTTACAGTACAGTTAAGTGAACAATAACAATCTTCCAAGATATTTTTAGATAGCTGCCTTTGTCCTTTTTTCAAAATACTTTCATGCAATTTTTATATCCACTTGAGGAAGGAGAGAGGAGTTCAGCTTAACTTTTTATTTAAAAGTCTGCAACTCCCGCCGCATGTCATTGGAAGGTCAATCCCGGATTGGAGGTTAACAGGTAAGGGTTGGAATGTGAATCCACTGCCTTCTAGCTCGGAAGCCAAAGAACTAATGATTGAATAAAAAGTGATAGCCAATACTTGAGTTACAAGACACTGGATCTTTTTGCTTGAATATTTGAGCTGTTAGCTTAGCCCCTTAAAAATGAATTCACTGAATACATCTGTTCTGATCTATATGCTGATTGTTCCTCCTGTGACCCTCCACTGTCATCATTCCCTTCTATAACTCCAGGAATGGTATGGTTTAATCTTAGAGACACAAGAGATCACTGATGCTGGAACCTGGGGCAAACAAAAAGAGAGGAAATAACTATCAAACAAAATGGACAGCCAACACTGGATTGATGCCCTTCATCCGGTCTAGTTGGGTTAACGTTGGCAGTGAAATGCATCATCTTTCCATTAAACTCATCATCTGAGAGTTTTTTGACATTAATAGTTTATAATTGAGGTTTCAGTTTATGGTGTCCTTCAAGATGAACAAAGAAAGCTAAGAAACACGAGTATGACCATAACATTTGGTTCATTGAGCTTATCCGGTTGACCAATAAGATCATAGCTGATCTGAGCATTGCCATCAACTCAACTTTTTTTTTATCAGGCTCAGACAAAACTTTTCAACTATAATTCAAAAATGTACCTATCTCTATTGAATATACTTAATGACTCAATATCTACAGTTTTTGTGCTGAAGAGAATTCCAGTGATTTACAATATTCTGAAAGGAGAAATGACCATTCATTCCATCTTCTGTTTTTCACTGCTGATGCCTTATCATTAATGTGAACCCTATAGTTCTGGATGATAGTTTAACCTACTAACACCCAACCTGTCAATACCAGCACCCACACACCCTCCCATCCCCTCCCTAGAATCTGACATTTCAATCCCTTTTTCTTCCAACTCATTAAGTACAGGAGTATAGGCTTTGTCTACTCAACCATTTCTCTATAATTCCAATAATATAATTCAAGCAAACACATCATCAAACTCTAGACACTGGGAATCAACACCTCCATCTGCAATTGTATCCTTGACTTTGTGAACATCACACTGCATTCAGTAAGGATAAGCCGACAAACAATGCACTGTTGCAATGAAATGTTTGGTATGGAGAGCATGCTAGACAATGTTTTCTTTGCAGCTTAGCCAATGTGACAATAATAAAACAGCCTGTATTCAAAACTCTCATTATTGATTTTAATCGGTTCAAGACCTCACTGCTCACTGCATCTGAATCTTCTTCTAGGCTTAGTATGGTACCTCCTTTCTTCCTCACTCAGTCAATAGTTAGTCTTTTTGCTATTAATCAATATTCTGCAATCCTGAATCTCTCTACTCTCTACCTCCTGAGGGGCAAATTTTCTCCCAGTGTGTGGTCAGTATATAAAGTGGTTGACGGAGTTACATTAGCAGCATTTGAAAGGTACTCGGACAGATAAATGGGTAGGAGCATCACACACAAAATGCTGGAGGAACGCAGCAGGTCAGGCAGCATCCATGGAAAAGAGTAAACAGTCAACGTTTTTGACCAAGACCCTTCATCAGGACCTTCTTGAATCCCAATGAAGAGTCAATTGTCTTGATGAAGGGACTCAGTCCGATACATTGACTGTTTACTCTGTTCCATTGATGTGGCCTGGTCTACTGAGTTCCTCCAGCACTTTGTGTCTGTTGCTTAGATTTCCAGCATCTGCAAACTTTCTCGTGTTCGTACATGGGTAAGTAATATTTTAAGGGATATGAACAAATAGCACAAGCACAGATGGAAGTCTTGGTGAGCATGGAACAGATGGATCTAAGTGCCAGTTTGGCTGCTGTATAACCATAAGAATCCCTTGCCTCCTATAAGACCTGTCCAGATTCTTCTTATTAAGCAAGTTATTTATTACTTCTCCTAATATCTTTAGATTAAATGGAGTACCTTTAAAATCCAGTGTAGTTTGTCCAACCAGTGCTAGTACATCCCTCAGCTCTACTGCTGGAGATGAACTGTTAGGCACTCCTCGCTATTCAGACTTTCACTCATTCACATTCCAAGTTGTTTTACGACCAGTGAAGTACCTTTGAAATGTTTGCACTGTAACAGTAATGGATGGGCAATACTACCAAGATGGAAAAAGCTCTCTGAGATTCTACATCATCTGTGGTAAATTGCTTGGAAATAGTTGCGATGGGTACATGATAAAACAAAATGATAAATACAAGAGATTCTTCAGATGCTGGAGACCCAAAAAAAAAACACACACAAATTGCTGGAGCAACTCAGCAGGTCAGGCAGTATCTATGGAAAAAAGTACAGTCAATGTTTCGGACTGAAACCCTTCGGCAGGATGGAGAATAAAAGGTGAGGAGTAAATTTAGAAGTGGGGGGAGGGGAAAGAGAGATACAAGGTAAACACAAGGAAATCTGCAGGTGCTGGAAGTTCAAACCACACACACAAAATGCTGGTGGAGCTCAGCAGGCCAGGCAGCATCTATAGGGAGAAACACTGTCGACGTTTCAGGCTGAGACCCTTCGTCAGGACTAACTGAAAGAAAAGATAGTAAGAGATTTGAAAGTAGGAGGGGAAGGGGGAAATCCTAAATGATAGGACAGTACAGGAGGGGCAGGGGTGAAGCTAAGAGCTGGAAAGGTGATTGGCAAAAGGGCTGCAAAGCTGGAGAAGGGCAAGGATCATGGGATGGGAGGCCTCGGGAGAAAGAAAGGAGGAGGGGAGCACCAACGGGAGATGGAGAACAGGCAAAGAGTGATGGGCAAAGAGAGAAAAAAAGGAGGGGGGAAATAAATAAATCAGGGATGGGGTAAGAAGGGGAGGAGGGGTATTAATGGAAGTTAGAGAAGTCAATGTTCATGCCATCAGGTTGGAGTCTACCCAGCTGGTATATAAGGTGTTGTTCCTCCAGCCTGAGTGTGGGTTCGTCTTGACAGTAGAGGAGGCCATGGATAGACATATCAGAATGGGAATGGTACGTGGAATTAAAATGTGTGGCCACTGGGAGATCCTGTTTTCTGTGGTGGACAGAGCGTAGGTGTTCAGCGAAACGGTCTCCCAGTCTGCGTCGGGTCTCACCAATATATAAAAGGCCACACCGGGAGCACCGGACGCAGTATACCACACCAGCTGACTCACAGGTGAAGTGTCGCCTCACCTGGATGGACTGTCTAGGGCCCTGAATGGTGGTGATCTTTTCCCTTCTCCAGCTCTGTATCCCTTTTGCTGATCAACTTTCCGGCTCTTAGATTCACCCCACCCGCTCCTGTCTTCTCCTATTATTTTGGATTTCCCCCTCCCCCTCCTACTTTCAAATCTCTTACCATCTTTTCTTTCAGTTAGTCCGGGTGAAGGGTCTCAGCCCCAAACATCAACAGTGCTTCTCCCTATAGATGCTGCCTGGCCTGCTGTGTTCCACCAGCATTTTGTGAGAAATACAAGGTGATAGGTGAAACCGAGAGGGGGAGGGATGAAGTAAAGAGACAATCTGTTGACATGCTCCCAGGAAGAATGCGTGGCTGTAGAAGTGGCTCTGGTTAATCATGTGATTGAAGAGTCGGAGGGCAGAAGAGATCACAAAGAAAGAGCAGTGAGAGTGGATTTCACTGAGCTTCTGACAAAGGGAAGATTTAACTTTCTTCAGGGTAGGCCTCACTGGAAGTGAATGCTGGAAGTCAGGAAGTATCTATGGAGAGAAAACAGTCAATGGTTTGGACTGAGACCGTTCATCAGGACTGGACAGGTGGGGGGAAAAGCTGGAATAAGGAGGTGATAGGTAGGGAAGGAGTAGAGACTGACAGGTGATAGACGAGACCAGATGAGGGGGGTGGTGGGCATCTGGGGGAGGAGGGTGAAGTAAGAAGCTTGGAGACAGAGGCGGAAGAGGTAACGGGCTGAAGCAGAACTCTAGCAGGTGAGTTCAGTGGATCATTGAACAAAGGGAAGCAGGAGAGGAAGCATTGGGAGGTGATGAGCAGGTGAGAGAAAGAGGAGGAATGGGAGTGTAATCAGACTGGAAAACAGAAAAGAGCAAATGAGAGCGGGAGGACAAATTACCAGAAATTATAGAAATAGAAGATCACACCACTAGGTTGGAGGCTACCCGGACGGAATATGAGCTGTCGCTCCTCCAACCTGAGTTTGGCCTCATCATGTCTGTGGACAAGCACATCAGAATTTCTGGGAATTCTGAACCACAAATGGGAAGTTAAATTGAAATAGGTAGCCAATGGAAAATTCTGCCTTTTACAGCAGAGTGAAGGTGCTCAGAATCCGCGATGCGTCTTATCAGTGCAGTGGATGTCACACCATTGACACTTGATACAGTAGCTGACTGCAACAGACATGCAGATGAATTGTCTTCTCTCCTGGGAGGACTGTTTGGGACCATGAATGGTGGTGAGGAAGAATATGTGTGGCAGTTGAGGACTGATGTACTCATGGTTCCATGAAGTACCTGCAGCCTTTTCAGAAGGTGCCACTGACATACACATTGAGGATAAGGAGTACTTCACTGCATGGCTACTGCAGTGGAGAGGATCTGACATAGCCTGCAAGCCCTTGTGCATCAAGTGAGCCTCTTCATTAAGAGCCTGTTCAACAGGGTTGAGGTTTTATCAGGTGAATGGTGAATGATGTTAGTCAAAGTGAATCACTGACTTCTTTCTGCTGTGAAGAGTCTTTTAATATCAATCAAAATTCCAGGCTTTCCTCTGCAGCATCATTATGCTGATTGAGGGTTGAAACCTTTCATGTATATTTCGTTCTGAGTAAATTCCAACACCTGATGTCACAACCTGTGTTCTGTGTAAAATTTTGCTCTTTGCTTTAAGAGAAACCTCGCCAGTTTTAACCTGATTTGGGCTCGAGGAACAGTTGTATGATTGACTCTTGACCGCCTCCTGAAATGGCCTTGCCAGCCTCTCTGCTCTACCCAATGCTCCATCAAGCCAGATGGAGGGAAGTCCCTAGACCACAGCACAACCTTTACAAGAGCAATTAGATTTAGGAATTAAATGTCAGCCCTGCCACTGATGTCTTCATCTCAGGAGTGAATATTACAACAAAAATTCATGACATAATTGAACATAAATCCCTTAGGAATAACTTTTGCTTATCCTAACAATTACTGCTCTAAGCCATTTGTTCTATACTTATTACGAACCATGAATTAAGAAATGGGGAAGGCCACAAAATATCCAGCCCCGCTTGCTACCATTTCTCAATTCTGTACTCTGGATTGATCTGCTATATATCTGACAAATTGGTGCACTGAAAAATCTGTATAAGCATGACCTAACTCAAGCAGATGCAGATTTTGAATTGAAATATCAACAGTCCTTTTAACCCTATAGATGCTGCTCAACTCTGAAATTCCCTGGCAGATTTACTGTTGCAAACTGGAAATACACTCACTTTACTTTGGTGCAGTTTATACTGTTGTCCATTAATGAATTGAGCAGTTTGATGACTGTTTTTACATTTTGTAATTGCCTACACATCAACCAAACATAAAAATTATATTATCCAATTGTTCTTGAATTTGGCAGTATTAGATATGCGGGTTTTGACCAAAGGAAAAATGGCTGAAATCTCTCAGCACTTTTTGTACAAGGATGTTTATTAGGAGAATCAAATACCACAAATCAGCCATTCCATCATGGCTGATCCTGGATCCCACTCTACTCAGTATAACTGCCTTCTCACCATATCCTTTATTGCCCTGACCAATCAGAAAATGATCAACTTCCATCTTAAATATAGGAATGGACTTGGCCTCCACTGCAGTCTGTGCCAGATTTACTGATTTACACAGATTGCACTGATTTACCACTCTCCAGCTAAAACAATTCCTCCTTACCTCTGTTCTAAAGGGTTGCCCCTCAAGTTTCAGGCTATGCCCTCCTGTTCTGGATTCCGCCAACATAGGAAACATCCTCTCCACATCCACCCTACCTAGTCCTTTCAACATTAGGTAGGTTTCAATGAGATCCCCACACAGTCTTCTAAACTCCAGTGAGTACAGGCTCAAGGGTGCCAAACCCTCCTCAGATATTAACCCCTTCATTCCTGGAATCATCTTCTTGAAACTCCTCTGGACTTTCTCCAATGACAACAAATCCTTTCTGAGATATGGGGCCCAAAACTGTTAATAATACTCCAAGTACGGTCTGACTAGTATCTTATAAAGATTCAGCAACATCTCCTTGCTTTTATACTCTATTCCCCTCGAAATAAATGCATTTCCTTCTTTACCACAGACTCAAGCTGGGAGTCTTACACAAAGAATCCTAATTCCCTCCTCACCTCTGATGTTTGAAATATCTACATAACAGTCCACACTATAGTTCTTTCTACCAAAATACATTATCATAATTTACCAATACTGTATTCCATCTGCCACTTTTTTGCCCATTCTTCCAATTCATCTAAGTTCTGCTGCAATCACATTACGTCCTCAGCACTACCTACCCCTTTACCTTTCTTCATATCATCTGTAAACTTTGCCACAAAGACATCAAGTCTATTATTTAAATCTCTGACAAACAATGTGAAAAGCAGCAGTCTCAATGCTGATCCCTGAGGAACATCACTAGCCACCAGCAGCCAACCAGAAAAGACCCCTTTTATTCCCACTCTTTGCCTCCTGCTTGTCAGCCATTCCGCTATCCATGCCAGTATGCTTCCTGTAACACCGGAGGGTCTTATCTTGTTAAGCAGGCTCATGTGTGACACCTTATGAAATGCTTTCTGAAAATCCAAGTAAATGACATTCACTGTCTCTCTTTTGTCCACCCTGCTGTTTACTTCCTCAAGGAACTCTAATAGATTTGTCAGGCAAGGTTTCCCTTTACAGAAAGCAGACTTATTTTATCATTAGTCTCTAAGTAACTTGAAACCTCATCCTTGATAATAGACTCCAACACCTTCCCAAGGTTAGGCTAACTGGCCTATAATTTCCTTTCCTTTGCCTTCCTCCCTTCTTAAGGAGCAGAGTGACATTTGCAATCTTCCAGCCTTCTAGGACATTCCAAAATCAAGCGATTCATGACCAGTGCATCCGTTATCTCTTCAGCAACCTCTCTCAGGACTCTTGGATGGAGTCCATCTGGTCCAGGTGGGTTATCCACCTTAAGGCCTTTGAGTTTGCCTCGTACCTTTTTTCCTGTGTAATAGGAATGGCACTCACTCATGCTTGTTGACACTCACGGACCTCTGGCACACTGCTTGTGTCTTCTACAGTGAAGACAGATGCAAAGTACCCATGAAGTTTATCTGCCATTTCTTTGTCTATTACTCCTCTGCAGTATCATTTTACGGTGGTCCAATATCAACTCTCACCTCCCTTTTACTCATTATATAACTGAAAATCTTTTGGTATCATACATTATATTATTGGCTAGTCTGCCCTCATATTTCATATTTTCCCTTCTTATAGCTTTTTCAGTTGCTTTTTGTTGGATTTTAAAATCTTCGCAATTATCCAACTTTTGCTATCTTATATGTCCTTTCCTTGGCTTTTATGCAGTCCTCCTTTGTCAGCCATGGTTGCCTACTCCTGCCATTTGAGAACTTCTTCCTCTGTGGGACATATCTGTCCTGCACCTCGTGAACTATTTAACTACACCACAATTAGAATATGATGCACCTCACAATCATATTACAAAATAAACAGAAGTTTCTATCTTAAATTTAGTATACAAACAACACTACCAAAAACATTACTAAAGAAATGGAACGCTCTACCGTGTATAGGAGGAAAGGCACCATAACCCCATCTATGCATCAACTCGGTTTAAGGCCCATTATAAGAATATACTGGGGAAGAAGTTGAATCTTGTGCACTCAGTGCAATGAGAGCAGAATGACAAGGCACTGTGGGTGTATGTAAGGAACGTGTTTACCAAGTGGTCTCCGTCACAGTCAAATTTCAGCATAACATTTGAGGTTGAAAATTCTGCATTACTCATTAAAAACAATAAAGCTATTCATAATTTATTTAGCCTTCAAGAGAAGAAAGCATTTTTGCCTTATTTGATATGAAGAATTAGTTTCAAATATTCTTTGAAGACACCTTTATCTAAGAAACTCAAAAAAAGAATTTCTAATGGTTTGTTTTGATCAATAATTGTTAGAAAACATTTAATCTTTGAAAGAAAGCTTGTATATCTCTTGCAAATGTTGATTCAATGTTCAGTATAATAAGACAGAAATTTCTGAATCTTTTTCATTTAAAAAAAGTTTAAATAAATCTTTTTCTTCATTGTTTGAATTAGTCATTCTGTTCAAGTTTCTGAGACAGCATTCCAAATGGAAACCATTGATACTGCCTGATCTGCTGAGTTCCTCCAGGAGAAAATATGTGTTTTGCTGGATTTTGAGTATCTACAAAATCTCTTGTGTATTTTCCAAATACAAAGTGTTTTCAAAATGTCAATCAATGGATCATCAAGGGATCAGAGGTGGATCAGTGTTAGCATTTTAGACCATCTGTTCTGGGCCCAGCATGTAACTGCCATTACAAAGAAAGAACAACAGCACCACTACTTTCTTAGAAACTTGCTCAAAACCAGCATCATCTAAAATTTTGATAAACTTCAATAGATGCACAGTGGAGACTGGTTCCATCACTGCCTGGTAGGGAAACACCAATGCCCTTGAACAGAAAAGCTGACAAAAAGTAATGGATACAGCCCAGTTCAACACAGGTAAAGCACTCCCATCAGTGAGCACACATTTACAAGGAGTGCTGTCACAGGAAAGTTGTATCCATCATCCAGGATATACTCTCTTCTCATTGCTTCTATCAAGAAGGAGGTATAGGAGCCCCATGTCCCACACCACCAGGTTCAGGAACAGTTAGTACCCCTCAACCATGAGGCTCTTGAACCAAAGGAGATAACTTCACTCACCCCATCATTGAACCAATTACATTACGCATGGACTTACTCTTAAGGACACTACACTCATGTTCTTAATATATATATTCATTCTTTCATTTATTTATTTATTTATTTGTTTATTTATTTTTGTTTTGTATTTGCACAGTTTGTTAACTTTTGCACATTGGTTGTCTGTCTTTGTAGTATGCAGTTTTTATTTGATTCTACCATGTTTCTTTGTATCTACTGTAAATGCCCACAAGAAAATGAAACTTAGGATAGTATATGATGACATATATGTACTTTGATAATGACTTTACTTTGAACTTTGGAAGTTTGATAATGAAGAGATTCTTGTCACTGTAGCTTAAATAAATGCTAATTTATGCTGTTTACAATGCACGCTAAGGGTTCCTTTGTTTCATTTCTTTCAAATCTGATTCCTACTATTAGTGTGTTTGAAAAGTTGTGGTTGTGGAATCTTCTCTGTCTGTTTGAGAGAGCAGATGAAGCTCAGGTTCTAAAATCACCATTTCTGACATTGTAGCCCACCCTTGAAGAGGTAACGCAATACCCTGATGTGCGTCTTATGAAAAAGTTGAACACTTCACCTCACAATCTACCTGATCTTGGCCCTTACACCTCATTGTCTACCCACACTGGACTTTCGCTGTAGCTGTAACTGCAACACTATATTCTGTTCTCTATTATTGTTTTTATATTTGTACTATCTCAATGCAACATTTTTTGTAGAGATGCAATGCAAGACAATATTTTCACTATATCTCAGTACATGTGACAATACAGGGCCAATTACCAATTACCAGTTAAATTACATGAGGATTAACTTAAAGTCTCCAGCAAGATCACTCATGGAAGACTGGTCCAAAAGGTTAGTGCCCATGGGGCCCACAGCAATTTGGCAAATTAGATCCAAAATTGACTTGGCTATAAAAGTCAAAGTAAGTTTTATTATCAAAGTACATATATGTGGGCATACTCAGCAAATCTATAGAGTAGTAATTATAACAGGATCAATGAAAGATCAACCAGAGTGCAGAAAACAACAAACTGTGGAAATACAAATATAAATAAATCACAATAAGTAATGAGAATATGAGATAATGAGATAAAGAGTCCTTAAAGTGGGATCATTGATTGCGGGAACATTTCAATGATAGAGCAAGTGAGTGTCCTTATCCCCTTCTATTCAGGAACCTGATGGTTGAGGAATAGTAACTGTTCTTAAACCTGGTGGTGTGAGTCCTGAGGCTCTTGTACCATCTATGTGATGGCAGCAGCGAGGGTGATGGGGATCTCTGATGATGGATGCTGTATTACTACGGCAGCATGTCATGTAGATGTGGTCAATGCTTGGTAGAGCTTGACACATGATGTACTTGGCCAAATACATTACCTTTTGTACAATAAAGAGTTTGAAGGTAGAGGGCTATTTTTGTAATTTGATGCCTGTTAATAGTGGTGTTGTGTATGAATCAGTACTACAATCCTTGCTGTTTGTAATATATGAGAATGCTTTGGATGTTGATGTAGGCAGTATGATAAATATCTTAGCAGATGACATGAAGACAGATGGCACTGTTGACAGAGCGGAGACTAGTCTTTGGCTGCGAATTGTTGGCGAAATGGGCTGAGAAGTAGAAGATGGAATGGTAAGGTCCTAAGGATTGGTGAACAAGGGATCTTGTGTGCAAGTCAAAAGACCTTTGTCATGGGGCTTATTACTCACCTCATTACTCAGGGCAATAACTATAAAAGCAGGTAGATTGTGCTCCGACTTTATAAAAGTTTGTTCATATCTCAGTTAGGTTATTCAATTCTAATCACCGCACTATTAAGAAGATGTGATGACACTGGAGAGGATGCAGAGGAGATTCACCAGTATGTTGCCTGGAAAAGAGCAATGAGTTAAAGAGAGAATGGAAAGGGTGGTTCTGTTTTCCTTGGAGTGGAGGAGGTTTAGAGGGAACATGACTGAGATATTAAAAATCATGGATGGTAGAGCAGACAGAGGGAAACCAGGGAAAGATGCTGCAAACACGAGGAAATCTGCAGATGCTGGAAATTCAAACAACACACACAAAATGCTGGTGGAACACAGCAGGTCAGGCAGCTTCTATAGGGAGAAGCACTTTCGACGTTTCGGGCCAAGACCCTTTGTCAGGAACCTGTCCTGATGAATGTGTCCTGACGAAGAGTCTCGGCCTGAAACGTTGACAGTGCTTCTCCCTATAGATGCTGCCTGACCTGCTGTGTTCCACCAGCATTTTGTGTGTGTTGAAAGATGTTGCAACCAGGCTTCTACACCAAGTCTGCTGCTATGGCACAAAAGGGAAGTGGTGGGGGGTGGGGTAGGGGAGAACAGTAGTAGAATACAGCACAGAAACAGGCCTCTCAGTCCAGGTGGTGATAGGTGATTCGTGGATGTTAAGGAAGCTCCTGGATGGGATGTTGTCTCCATCAGGCCTTAAGGGGTAGAAGGTGTAGTATATATTGTTACCAAGAATATAGGTAGCTAAAGAGAAGAGGTCCTATAGAGGTAATATAGTTATCTAGGTAGGAAACTGAAAAGCAGGACCTCAAGGGTAGTAACTTCTGGATTGCACCTGGGCCATGTGTCAGAGAGGATTTGGCAAAAGGACACGTGACTGAAGAATTGGCACAAGGGGCAGGATTTTAGATTTGTGGATCACTGGGATCTCTTCTGGCGAAGATATGACCCGTACAAAAGGAGTGGGTTACCCATGATCTCAAGGGGGACCAATACCCTCATGGGCTGTTTTGAAAGAATTCTTAGAGTGCATTTAAACTAGCTTGACAGGGTATTAGAACCAGAGTGATGGGTTGTGGGGGTGGGTGGGGGGGGGGTGCTTGCATGCAGTGTGTAGAGACAACGTGAAGAAGGATAGGTAGTGAATAGGGCATGATACACAAAGAGTAAGACCAGTACTGTAGCATCGCTGTTAGTGCAACAACTTACTGTGCCACCAATCAGTGATCAGGGTTCATATTCAACCAGTGTCTGCAAAGCAGTCTGCACATTCTCCCCTTCACTGCACAGGTGCTAGCAGGAAGGAACTTGGGAGGATAAATAAGGAACGAAAGTACTCAGGAAAATGAACAATAAAAATGTGCAGGTTGCTTCAGGAACACTTGCATGGGTTTTTGGATTGATTAGTCCCATTAAAGCAGGGAAAGCATGATAGGGTTGGGCTCCAAAGAGATGCAAGATGGCCATGAAGGAGCTTAAGAGGGACTTAAGAGAGCTGGAAGGAAACATGAGTAGGCCTTGGTGAGTAGGATTACGGAAAATACCAAGGCATTACACACATATGAGAAGAACAGGGGGATAGCCAGAGTGAAGATAGGACAGATCAGGGATAAAAGAGGAAAAATGTGGATGTAGTCAGAAGAGGTAGGGATGTCCTTAATGAATACTTTCCTTCAGTATTCACCAGTGAAGGGAACATTGATGAAGGTGAGAATAGCACCTAACAGGCTAATATGCTGGTGCATGCTAACAGTAAGTAATAGGAAGTGCTGGACCTTTTAAAAACATGAGGACATGGGTTGAGAGTTAAGGGGCAAAAGTTCATGAGAGGGAACTTCTTTACTCACAGAGTGGTAGATGTGTGGAATGAGCTTCCAGTAGAAGTAAGAGAGGCAGGTTCAATTTTGTCATTTAAAAAAAAAATTGGATAGGTATATGGACAGGAAAGGAATGGAGGATTATGGGCTGAGTGCAGGTAGGTGGGACTAGGTGAGGGTAAGCATTTGGCATGGACTAGAAGGGCCAAGATGGCCTGTTTCCATGCTGTAATTGTTATATGGTTATATGATTATTAGGATAGATATGTCCCAGAGACAGACAGGGTATATCTCAGGTTACTACAGAAAGTGAGAGAAGAGTTTGCAATGCTATTGGTGATCATATTTTCTTCCTCACTGTCCACTGGTGCAGTACCAGAAGACTGGAGGGTGGCAAATGTTATTCCTGGGAAAACACAAGCAGCTGTCTTACTTGCATGATAGGTAAACTATTGGAGAGGATTTGTAGAGGCAGGAATTATGAGCAGTTGGAGAAGCCTAGTAGGATTGGGGACAGTCACCATGCTTTTGTGAGGTATGGGTGTTGCCTCACGAGCCTGACTGAATTCCTTGAGGAAGTGACAAAACAAATTGATGGAGGTTGAACAGTGGATGTGGGTTATATGGATTTTAGTAAGGTATTTGACAAGAATCCCCACTGCAGTCTCCTTCAGAAAGTCAGGAGACATGGGATCCAGAAAAATGTGTGTATGTCAATTCATACTTGGCTTGACCATCGAAGGCAGAGGGTTGTAGAAGACAGAACATATTTTGTTGTGAGATCAGTGACTGGTTGTATTGCACAAAGCACTGTTCTGGAACACTGCACTTTGTGATTTTTTATAAATGACTTGGAGTGCAGGGATGGGTTAGTAAGTTTTCAGCTGATATGATGGTTGATGGTGTTGTAGACAGTGCAGAAGGTTGTTGTAGGTTATGATGGGACATTGATAGGATTCAGAACTGACCTGGGATGCTTTGTTAAGGGTGCAGGGGAGATTTACCAGGATGCTGCTTGGATTAGGCAGCATGTCTATGAGGACAGGTTGAGCAAGCTAAGGCTTATCTCTTTGTAGCGAAGGAGGATGAGAGGTGACTTAACAGAGATGTGCAAGATGATCAGATGCATAAATAGAGTGGACAGGTGGTGAATTTTCCCTGGGGTAGAAATAGCTAATGTGAAGGGGAACAATTTTAAGATCATTGGAGAAAACAGGAAAAGAACCATCAGAGGTAGGTTTCACACAGGGATGTGTATGAAACCTGCAGCCATGAATGGTTGTACAGGCAGCTATACAGAGGATATTTAAGAGACTCTTAGATAGGTAAATGGATGAAATAAAAAAAAAGAAGGGATATATGGGAAGTAAGGATTAGATTGATCTTGGAGTTGGATAAAAGGTCAGTATAACATCATGAGTCAAGAGGTCTGTCCTGTGCTGTGTTCTATGTTCTCTGCTTTCTCCTCCTCAGAAGTGAATAAATTATGATAATGCAGACATAGGGAAAGGGGTAAAATATTCCATGGGGATATGGTGGTGTGGAGGCAGAATATTCTCACCAGAGAGCGGGAAGAACCAGGAGAACCTCAGGACACCGAGGAGCAGATAAGCAGGCAGATTTTGGCCCTCGGATCACCGAGGAGCAGATAAGCAGGCAGATTTTGGCCCTCGGATCACTGCGGAGCAGATAAGCAGGCAGATTTTAGAATGGTGCATAAAATACAGGGTAGTAATTATGGGTGATTTCAACTTCCCTCATATTGACTGGCACCTCCTGAGTGCAAGGGGGATAGATGGTGCTGAATTTGTCAGGTGTGTTGAAGAAGGATTCCTGACACAGTATGTGGACCAGCCAAGGAGAGGAGAGGCTATGCTGGGTATAGTTCTGGGTAAGGAACCTGGTCAGGTGACAGACCTCTTGGTGGGGGAGCATTTTGGTGAGAGTGACCACAACTCCCTTAGCTTCAGCATAGCTATGGAAAGGGATAAAATCAGATGAAATGGTAAAGTGCTCAACTGGGGAAGGGCAAACTTTGAAGGGATGAGGCAGGAACTAATTAGAGTAAATTGGAAACATGTTCAAAGGGGAAAGCACAGAAGTAATGTGGGAGAAGTTTAGGGACCATTTGAGCTGGGTTCAGGATAGGTTTGTCCCACTGAGGCAAGGAAAAAATGGTAGGAAAAGGGAACTGTCGCTGACAAAACACATGAGGCAACTCATCAAGAGGAAAAAGGAAGCATATATAAGTAGCAGGAAGTAGGAGAGGCTCATGAAAAATATAGGGTAGGGAAGGAGCTAAAGAAAGGACTTAGCAGAGTTCGAAGGGGGCATGAGAAGGCCTTGGCGCGTAGGATTAAGGAGAACCGCAAGGCGTTCTATGCATATGTGAAGAACAGGAGGATGATGAGAACGAAGGTGGGACTGCTAAAGGATAAAGAGGGCAACATGTGCCTGGAGGCGGAGAAGGTTGGGGAGGTCCTAAATGAATACTTTGCTTCAGTATTCACAAGTGAAAAGGATCTTGATCAGGGTGAGGTTGAAACAAAGCAGGCCTGTGTGCTGGACAATGTGGAGATTATGGAAGAAATAGTGCTGAACCTTCTTAAAAACATCAATATTGATAAATCCCCCGGGCCGGCTATGATACACCTCAGGCTGCTGTGGGAATTGAGAGAAGAGAACACTGGAGCATTAGCTATGATCTTTGAATCCTCTTTGGCTACAGGGGAAGTGCCAGAGGACTGGAGAATAGCAAATGTAGTTCCCTTGTTTAAAAAGGGTAATAGGGAGAAACCTGGGAACTATAGACTGGTGAGCCTTATGTCAGTGGTCTACAAACTACTGGAAAAGATTCTTAAAGATAGAATTTACGTGCATTTGGATAAGTACAGTCTACTCATTGTCAGTCAACATGGCTTTGTGAAAAGAAGATTGTGCCTCATAAGCCTGATTGAGTTTTTTGAAGAGGTAACAAAAGAAATTGATGAGAGTAGGGCAGTGGATGTGGTCTACATGGACCTTAGCAAGGCATTTGACAAGATCCCTCATGAGAGACTCATCCAGAAAGTCATGAGGCATGGGATAAGTGGAACCTCGGCTGTTTGGATAAAACATCGGCTTAAAGGAAGAAAGCAGAGGGTAGTTGTGGAAGGAAGTATTCTGCCTGGAGGTTGGTGACTAGTGGAGTGCCATAGGGATCTGTCCTGTGAACCCTGCTATTTGTGATTTTTATAAATGACCTGGACGTAGAGGCGGAAGGATGGGTGAGTAAGTTTGCGGATGACACGAAGATTGGAAGAGTTGTGGATGGAGCTGCAGATTGTCGAAGGTTACAAGAGGATATAGACAGGCTGCAGAGTTGGGCAGAAAAAATGGCAGATGGAGTTCAATCTGGATAAGTGTGAGGTGATGCATTTTGGAAGGACAAACCAGAAGACTGAGTACAGGATTAATGGTCAGTTACTTAAGAGTGTGGATGAACAAAGGGTCCTTGGGGGTTCAAATCCATACATCCCTCAAAGTCGCTGCGCAGGTTGATAGGGTAGTTAAGAAGGCCTATGGGATGCTAGGCTTCATTAACAGGGGGATTGAGTTCAAGAGTAGTGAGGTCATGTTGCAACTCTACAAATCTCTGGTGAGACCACACTTAGAGTATTGTGTTCAATTCTGGTCACCTCATTATAGGAAGGATGTGGAAGCTATGGAGAGGGAGCAGAGGAGATTTACCAGGATGTTGCCTGGTTTGGAGAACAAGTCATATGAATCAAGGTTAGCAGAGCTGGGACTTTGCTCTTTCGAGCATAGAAGAATGAGAGGGGACATGACAGAGTCTTGATTAGATTATGAGAGACATAGATAGGGTGGATAGTCAGTACCTGTTTCCCAGGGCACCAATAGAAAACACCAGAGGGCATATGCACAAAATTAAGGGAGGGAAGTTTAGGGGAGACATCAGGGGTAAGTTTGTTACACAGAGGGTTGTGAGTGCCTGGAATGACTTGCCAGGGATGGTGGTGGAGGCTAAAACATTAGGGGTATTTAAAAACTTCTTGGACAGGCACGTGGATGAAAGAAAAATAGAGGGTTATGGGGTAGTGTGGGTTTAGTACTTTTTTTTAAGGATTATATGGGTTGGCACAACATGGAGTGCTGAAAGGCCTGTACTGTGCTGTAATGTTCTACAGCTCTAGGGGTACACTGCCCGAAGGAGTGCTAGAAGCCATGTCACTGACAGCTTCAAAAAGGTACCCAGATGAACATTTGAATCACCTTTGAATAGAAGGCTACAGGCCAAGTGTTGGAAGATGAGTCCTCGCTGATCAGCATGACTATTATGGGCTGAAAATTTCCACACTGTTGTGTCACTCCCAATATTTGTCCTCAAGTCGGCAAGCTCAAAGAAAATGACCCTCTGAACAAATAGTTGAAAGGCACTGAGAAAGCAATAGGGAAAGTTAAAAAAAACAATAGACAAAGAAAATACTATATTAAGAAAAGACAGGACACATATTGAAATCTAATTTTTAAAATTTATTTAGGAATAATTCACGATTGCCAGAATTGTAACTTAATAGTTTAAATCATTCCCTTGAAGGTGTTCAAACACACCTTTAAAACAGAGGAGGTGTTGGCTGGTGATGCATGTATCTGCAAACAGAGTGCTGATCAGTGAAGGAATATTTGCCATAGTTTGGATAACAGCAGCAGAGTAATGAATGAGTTCAAATAATGGAGTGTCAGGGGAAAGTCTTTCACTGCGAATTATGACCTTCATAGAAAGGGAAAATATTACTGAGCCCTCAAACAATAAACACATAGATGGAGTCTGCAGACCAGGCCTGACAATTATAGCCTGCTATCAAAATATATATATAACAGTATGCTTTTGTCTTGCAATCTCAATTGGTATGACAATAATTCACCTACAGTAGCTGGTTACATGGTTCTTAGTGGCTCATTGCGAGCCCCAAAGGTTGTACAGGGCTCACAAAATATGCTATGTAATCTTTTGTTTCTGAGTCTAACTTCAGAAACTGATTATATTCCTTGCAGTTCAGTAGCTGACATGTCCTGGAGGTGTATTCACACAATCTTCCTAGGACTTCCACTGCTCTTCAGCCAAAGTCACATCAGACAAATGGAAGAATTCCCTGCAGAAATTCCATGCCAATTTAATTTTACATCATGAATAGAGTCTCACTGGATATGAACTCCTGTAACTGAATTCTGAGTAAGGGACAAATGGTTTGCTGTCATTTGGAAGAAATTATATGGTACTATTTTGCTGATTACTTGGATCAGATTCTACTAAATGAACTGTTTCACAATTGATATGGTCTGTTGGACAATGAAGTTAAATATATATTCCCCATTCTTTGTGACAAATCCTTGAAGTATCACACTAGTAATCTAATTGCCTTGTCCTTAACCTTCCTTCCTCTCACTGAATGCATTTACTACAGATTCTAGTCAAGACTGCAGGAATGTAGTCCATGGAGGATTTTACTGATGGAAATTGCACAAGTGCAGGTCCATGTACAACTGTGAACTAATGCCACAGGAGATTTGAGTATGAATTTTGAACCTTGAGATCTGTTTACCACCAATCAACAGATGAATTAATTTTCTAGCAATAGTCATGGTTGAACTGTTAATGTATGAAATTAACACAGTAGATAACGTATACCACATTAGAAGAATCTTGCATTCAATTTTGCTGCTTCTTTACTATTGCTCTTCCTATAAACCACACATGCAAACACAGTATCACATTAATTTGAAAGGCTCAGCGATATTAATTTAATTAATGGGGAAATCAGTTTTTTGCATCTGTTTTGATAAAGATAATGAATGATGGAATAACTAAATAATAGTTCTATAATAGAAACAATGTTTCGACCTGTAGCATTGAACAATGGGAAGTCTGAATACTTGCAAGAGGATTCGTTTATTGAAATGGTGCTCAAAATCTCGCCGACACCAAGGAGAATCATCCAGTCAGTACCTGGAAATAATGATCACTTAACTCCCTTAAAGTCACAAATGTTCTAGCAGAGGGATGCTGTAGCCAAAAGAATGGAAAGGGGAGATTGTGGCGACCCACTTCCCAGCGTACTTGAACCGGCTCACAAAGCGGCGTGCGCTGGCATTGAGGCCAAAGAGGGTGCCAAGCCTGCTTCCCCAGCAAGGGGAAAAGCCCGCGCGCAGGACGGGACTGTGAATACGGGCCCCCTACAGCATCCGCGCCCGGGGAGGGCAGGATCAGGAAGGCTTTAAAGCGAGGCCGCGAAGTTTGAACAAACCTCTTTTTGTAACTGCAGCTCACCGACTCCGTGTGGTTATTGCAGCGCTGCGCGTAGCACACCGCTACAATTGGTGACCCCGACGGCCCAAACGATATTTGAACCAGAGATGAACGGCGCCGCATCTGTTCATGCAGTTTCAATAAAACTGCCAAGCTTCTGGACACTACGACCTCACCTATGGTTCCAGCAAGCAGAACTCCAATTCCACATTCGGCAGATAACTTCGGATGCCACACGTTACTATTTCATGCTGAGCTCCCTTGACCAGGAGACAGCCGCCCAGGTTGAGGAGTTCATACAATCGCCCCCAGTGGATGGCAAATACACAGAATTCAAAGCCTTGCTCATAAGGACTTTCGGACTCTCACAGTGCGAGCGAGCTGCCCGCTTACTGCACCTGGGTTGTTTGGGGGACAGGCACCATCGGCTTTGAAGAACGAGATGTTGTCCCTGGCCAGAGGTCACAAGCCCTGTCTCATGTTTGAGCAGGTGTTCCCGGAGCAGCTGCCCGAGGACATATGCCTGCTGCTGTCCGACGCGGATTTCAGTGAGCCCCGGAAGGTGGCGGCCCGGGCGGATATGCTATGGAATGCCAAGAAGGAGAGTGGGGCATCCGTCGCACAGATCACCAGGCCACGCTCCCAGCAGCAAACCAGACCAGGCCTGGCTGCAGAGCCCACTAACCCCAGAGGCAGGGGTGAGGAGACCAATGAACATTGGCGCTTCTACTGGGGCGCAGAAGCCCGCCGCTGTAGCCCGCCCTGCAAGTTCCCGGGAAACACCAGGACCAGCCACCGCTGATGGCTACGGCGGCTGGCCATCGGGATAGCCTCCTGTATGTCTGGGACAAGCAGTAGGGATGCCTCTTTTTGGTCGACACCGGAGCCAAGATCAGCGTCTTACCTCTGACGAGTTACAACACCCGCAACAGAGGACCGGGTCCCACCCTGAGGTCCGTGAACGGCAGCACAGTAAGGAACGACGGCACCCATACGGTGCTGCTACAGTTCAGCTCCAGCTGGTTCACGTGGGACTTGACACTGGCCGCCGTAGCCCAACCGCTCCTGGGAGTGGATTTTTTGCAAGCTCACAGCCTACTGGTCGACCTGCCCAGGAAGAGACTGGTCCACGCCGAGAACTTTCAAACGTTCTCCCTGGGGTGAAGCCCAGTTGCCAGCCCCACATCTAGACTCCATCACACTGTCCAACAACGACTTCACCAGAGTCCTGGCAGATTTCCCATCGGTTCTGGCACCGCAGTTCACGGCAGCCATGCCCCGACACGGGGTACAGCACCACATCCCGATACAAGGACCACCCCTCCACGCCCGTGCTCGAAGGCTTCCTCCGGACAAGCTCCGGCTGGCGAAGGATGATGGAGGAATTGGGGATCATACGATTGTCCAACAGCCCATGGGCCTCCCCCCCCCGCACATGGTGCCCAAAGCAACAGGGGGCTGGAGACCATGCGGTGACTACTGCAGGCTGAACGAAGCTACAACACCGGACCGCTACGCTGTGCCGCACATTCAGGACTTTGTAGCAAACCTGCATGGCGCACGGATCTTCTCCAAGGTAGACCTCATCTGGGGATACCATCAAACCCCGATACATCCAGACGATGTCCCTAAAACGGCACTCATCACCCCTTTTGTCCTTTTCAAGTTCCTCCGCATGCCCTTCAGCTTAAAGAATGCCACACAGATGTTCCAACGGTTAATGGACGCGGTGGGACGCAACCTGGACTTCGCTTTCATCTATTTGGATGACATCCTCATAGCCAGCAACAGTCATCAGGAGCATCTGTCCCACCTCCGTCAACTCTATGCCCGACTGAGAGAATACAGCCTGACAATCAACCTGGCGAAATGCCAGTTCGGGCTTGACACCATCAACTTCCTGGGCCACAGGTTTACTAAAGACGGGGCAAGCCCTCTGCCCGCCAAGGTAGATGCGGTCCGCCATTTCCCCTGACCCAGCACAGTCAAAGGCCTTCAGGAATTCGTGGGTATGGTGAATTTCTACTACCACTTCCTGCCTTCAGCTGCCCAAATCATCTGTTCGCCCTGATGTTGGGTAAGGGCAAGTACATTACCTGGGACAAGGAGTCCATCGCTGCTTTCATTAAAACCAAAGAAGCCTTGGCAAATGCCATGATGCTAGTGCACCCCAGAACGGATGTCCCTACCGCCCTCACAGTGGATGCATCTAACATGGCAGTCGGTGGAGTGCTGGAACAACTTATCGAGGGTCGCTGGCAACCCCTGGTGTTTTTCAGCAAACATCTATGACCACCCGAGCTCAAATACAGTGCTTTTGACCGGGAACTTTTGGCACTATACCTGGCAATCCAGCATTTCAGGTACTTCTTAGAAGGTAGCCCCTTAACCGCGTTCACGGACCACAAACCGCTTACCTTTGCGTTCACGAAAGCATCCGACCCCTGGTCGTCCCGCCAGCAGCGACATCTGTCCTACATCTCTGAATACACGACGGATGTCTGGCATGTCTCGGGAAAGGACAATGTTGTGGCGGATGCCCTCTCCCGCCCTAACATCCAAGCCCTGTCCCGGGGGTAGACTATGAAGCACTGGCGGAGGTGCAGCAGGCAGACAAGAAGATCCCTAGTTACAGGACCGCAGTCTCCGGTTTACAGCTCCAGGACCTCCCTGTAGGCCCAGGTGAGTGGACCCAACTCTGTGATGTCACTATCGGCCAACCCGGCCCCGTCGTCCCGGCAGCCCCAAAGAGGGCGCCAAGCCTGCTTCACCAGCAAAGGGAAAAGCCCGCTTGCAGGACGGGACTGTGAATACGCGCCCCCTACAGCATTCCCGCCCGGGGAGGGCCGGATTAGGAAGGCTTTAAAGCGAGGCCGCGACGTTTGAATAAACCTCTTTTTGTAACTGCAGCTCACCGACTCCGTGTCGTTATTGCAGCGCTGCGTGTAGCACACCGCTACAAGATAACTATACTTGATATCGGAAGGAAACAATAGATACAGAATAACACAGACAACGTGTTCACTCATTAAAATTGAGTCCTGAAGAAGGGTTTCAGCAACTATTTATTCTTTTTCATAGACACTGCCTGACCGCCATCATTTTATATGTGTTGCTTGGATTTCCAGCATCTGCGTATTTTCTCATGCTTGAGCTATGGAATAAGTTGCGAGAGGAGGTGGTTGAGGTAGCTCTAATAGTATCATATATGAAGCACTGGATAGGTGCATACAGGGGCAGGGCCTGGAGCGACAAGGGCCAAACACAGAAAGTTAGGGCTGACCAGGTGGACAACGTGGTCGGCATGGATATTCAGCTCATTGGGCCAGTGGCATATCTAAGGTATGGCAGGTATGGCACATTCCCTGGGCACCACTTGAAGGGGGGGGCGCCACTGAGCAGTTTCTATTAGTCAGACAAGCCATCCTCGGTTCGTGAAAAAAGAATTTTCTTCAGATGTATGATCTGTCTTTGATTATCAAGGGTGAGAAGCACTAGGATGGCCTTATTTCAGAGCATTGTGCAAGAAGACCATGAAACGTTTCTCTACAAAGAAGAAGGAAAGTGGAACTGAAGGACGGAAGAGACAGAAGTTGGAGGCGGAGGAAGCCAAGAAGTCAAGCAAGTTCTTCAGGCCCTTCTTTGAAGAGCATGGAACAAGTAGTTCGGCATGTTCCATGGAGTCGCCTGCACTTGCTACAAGTTTGTTAGAATCCGAAGATGGATCAAGTACAAATGCATCACAAGCCAAGGAGGAAGTCAAGTCAGATAAATCCGAGTACGATGAGATTAAGAGTGAGGCTGCCACAGAGAATGTGGACATGACAGGAGGGGAAGACGATGGTGGTGGTGATGATGTAGAGTTTATTGACGAGATTTTACCTTGATGACACTGAATCTAGTGAACTGGATGGTGTCAAAGAGCCTTGAACTGTCATACCAGAAGTAATTGAACAGCATGACATTGGACCTCTGAAGTTCGACAAGGATATTGGAAAAGCAATTCTGCCTGATGCGTTGAGAACAGAAATAATAAAGCTGTGTTCAAAGTATTTCCAGAACAGTGACAGGCCTTTCCTACCAACAAATAACCGCTCAATGAACAAAACTTGGGTCAAGAGGAAATTGGGAAATGGTCATGGTGAGGAAATGACTCGATCATGGCTGGTCTATTCCCCTTCTAAAAAGTCTGTATTTTGTATCTGTTGTCTTCTCTAATCCCAGTTAGACCATTAATCCTCATTGGAGCAGGAAAGTGGATTCAACCAGTGAAAAGCACCTGAAAGGATTAGTGTTCATGAAAATGCCAAGAATCATCGGGAATGCTTCACACAGTGGAAAGAAATGGAAAGAAATTTAGCTGGAAACAGATCAACACACACAAAATGTTGGTTGAACACAGCAGGCCAGGCAGCATTTATAAGGAGAAGCACTGTCGACAGTGCTTCTTCTTATAGATGCTGCCTGGCCTGCTGTGTTCCACCAGCATTTGTGAGCGTTGCTTGAATTTCCAGCATCTGCAGATTTCCTCATGTTTGTAGCTGGAACCAGAGGAGTTATTGACATGGTATTTCAGTCACAGATTGAAAAGGTAAAACAGAAGTGGCATGATATCTTAACGAGAATCCTTCACTGCATAAAATTCCTTGTGACTCAGAACCTGGCTTTGCGAGGGAGTCACTTCAGCTAGAGGATGACTCCAATGCGGGAAATTTCCTTGGCTTACTGAAACTACTGGCCATCTTTGACCCTGTCATAAAAGAACACCTCCCTCATTTGGAGAATCATCTTGGATCCACGTCTTATCTTTCACTGGTGTCCAGAACGAATTCATCCACATAATGGCATCCACTGTTCGCCAGAGTTTATTGAGAAGCAAACTCTAGTTTACGAAGTACTATGGTCTCATGTTCAACTCGACTCCTGATCAGGCACACCGTGAGCAGATGTAGTGCAGAAGTAGTGACATACGTGGAAATTGATTGTGAGAGGAAAACATCCGTGTTAGAGAGTCCTTCCTTGGTTTTATCCAGATAAGTCAGAAGGATGCTGAGAGCTTGGTTGAAGACATCTTGAAACAGCTAAAGAAGGAAGAAATGGAGCTACAAGATTGTCGGTCATAGTGCTATGACAACACTGCTGTGATGACTGGACACAGAACTGGTGTTCATCAAAGAATAAGTAAGAAAAACAACCTGGCAGTGTTTGTGAATTGTGACAATCACTCACTCAACTTGGTGGGTGTACATGCAGCCAAGCAGGATACAATGATGGTCACATTTTTTGGAACCATTGAAGCTCTCAACGTGTTTTTCTCTCATTCAACACAGTCCTGAGAAAAACTCAAAAACGCCATCCCTGTGGTTGTTAAGTCAGAGTCCGAAATCAGGTAGAGTGCAAGGACAGAAGCAGTGAAACCCATCAACAAGTACCTTAAGGAGATAATTCAAGTTCTACAGGACATGATAGACAATGAAAACAAGATGTGACGCAAGGCAGCTGTACAACTGCATGTTGAGTTACGATTTTCTGATTTTGCTAGGATTTTGGAACAAAGTACTCATTCGAATTGACGGTATTCAAAAGAGGTTGCAGGATCCTAGCATGAACTTCCATGATGCTGCCCTGGATTTGAAAGCCCTCTTGAGATCATTTTTATGATAAAAGACAAGTGTTGGTCAGTGAATCACTCGAAGAAGGAGTCGGTCTCTGTCAAGAATGGAATATTGAAGTAGAAAGCCATCAGAAATGAAAGAAACGAACGGCTGATGAGAGCTCGAGAGACGTTGGGTTAACAGCTAAGGAGGAAATGGAAAGTCATGAAGGGAACACTCGACCATCTTCACAGAGAAATGGATGAAAGGTTCACTTGTTTGCACAACACTGACACCAAGTTTGGGTTCCTTCTCAATGTTGAGGAACTGTGTTACGGCGCTGACAGTAATGACCTAAAGAAGAAGTGTGAAAATTTGGGCAAATTGTACAGCTCTGATGTTGATGGACAGCAGCTATTTTGGATTGTAGATTGTTTCTATCAAGGTGGGTCAACATGAAAATATCAAGACATGAAGAGCTTCTTGAATTTGTTGTTTAGTATAGAAATGAGAGTGTCTTCCCCAATCTTCGCATTGCTATTCAGATAATACTAACCATCTCAGTTCCCATCGCCAGCTGTGAGCGATCAGTCAGCAAGTTAAAACTTTGATATTTGAGAGCCTCCATGGGTCAAGGCAGACTCTGTGATCTTGCTTTGCTGAGTGTAGAAAGAGAAGAAACTGAAAAAACTGACTTTGATCACATCATAGACCAATTTGTATCAGTGAAAGCAAGGAGGGTGCCATAATTTGTTAATTAAAAGATTAACAAGCTTAACTTGTATTTTTGAGTTGATATAGTAAAGTTACCTAAAAGATGGGTGTCAGCTGTTTGGACAGGGATGCAATTTCAGTGCTTGCCATAGGCGCTATTTTCTGTAGATATGCCCCTGCATTGGGCTGAAGGGCCTGTGTCCTTAATAATAGTGCAATAACTCGAGTTTTTTGAGTATGATATTCTCCTAAGGGGTTGTCTATTGGTGGATCCTCAGGTGGCTGTAGAGGCTGATATGGGATCCATTTATTCTGGAGCAATGTAGGCAAGAGCAAGTGATAGCCATGGTTAACAGTTGGGTATTTTGGTTATTCAGTCTCTCCTTTCACAGTTGCCCTTTGTTCTCTGCGGCACAGTTGAGGTCACTCTCATGTAGCACAGCTGCTTCATGAACATATCTCCTTCAGGTGTATCTATTGAGTGCAGCATATTCCCAGTTTTTAGATGCAATGTTGTATTCAATCAGGCTGATTTTGATGTTTATCATTGAAGCATTTCCTTTGCCCACCGGTGGCTCACTGAACTTCTTTCAACTGGAAATAAATTACTTGTTCAGGGAAACGGCAGTTAAGCATACAGATGACATGATCTATACATTGGAGTTGGTGTTGCATTATCGTGGTAGAAACACTGTTCATGTTGGCCTCCAGTATACACATGTTAGTGTGCCTGATCCTCAAGATCTTTTGTAAGGTTGTTTGGTGTTTTTATTTTCCAGGAATTTCAGGTGTCTACTGTAGGTGGTCAATAGTTTAGGTGCATACATTAAAAAGGACAACTGTTCTATTGACCAAAAGTTTGGTCTGGATCTGTAGAACGTCGTCTTCAAAAATTCATTTCCTTAATCTTGCATGAGCTCCACTTGCTCCACTCAGGTGGTGGTTGATCTCTGAGGCAATTGCTGCATTTGGGGAGACTGTTGCTAAGGTAGGGAAAGTGGTCTACATTTTCAAGGACAATATTGTCAACTTTTATAGAGGACCAGATAAACAGATGGAGAGGCAGTCGCTGATATAGGACCTGTGTCATTTCTATGTTCAAAACAAAACCCTCTGTGCCTTTGCAAAGGCTTTCAAGACACATTGGAGGTCTTCTTCATAGTGTGCTATGATGGTGTTGTCATCTGATCCTGTACCTCCATGATGGTGGTGGTGTCGACCTTGAACTCAGCCATGAATCAGTTGAGGTTGAAAAGCTTGTTGTCCATTCTATACATGATTGGGATTTCTTGCGCAGGGTCCTGGCCAGTGAGGTGAAGTATGGTTATAATGAAGATGACAAAAAGGGTCTGTACAATACCACAGTCCTGTTTGACTCCAGAGACAGGTTCTGATTCAGCACCCTGGGAAGTGTGGCTGACATGCCATCATGCTGTAGCCTCTGTATTTGTAAGTACTTGTCAGGGCAACTATGTCTCCAGTCTATACAATCCATGCTATATTCCCTATGACTCTATGTTGCTGAGGTAGATGAAAACATCTGAAAAATTAATGCCCATCTGTTTCTGCAGTAGCTTTGAGATGTAATTTTAGTTCATTTTATGTCACTATCCAATGACTAAAGGGAGGCCATTCAGCCCACTGAGATAGCTCCCTCTAACCTTTTCTTACTCACACACCCATCATCTCTAGATTCTCCTGCCATCTAACAATAGAGGTAAATTGCAGTTTACTATTAACCCAGCAAACAGACCCTCTTTGGAATGTGAGAGGGTACCCAAGCACCCAATAAAAATCAATGCACTTGCACTGGTGACACAGAAACACTATACCACCAACACCAGAGGTCAGGTTCGAACCTGAGTTGTTTGAGGTGTGGGAGAGCAGCACAGCTGCCTGTGCCACATGTAAACCTTTATAGCTAGCAAGAGACCATCTTGAAAATAATTAATTCAATGGGCACTGGGAACTTAGACCAAGGTGAAGCCATCTGAAGTTGTAGACAGGTGGGTCCCCAATTCAGCAATGAACCAGATGACCAAGCAAAGTGAGGGTTGTGAGTGGAGAGCCAGAGGTAACTCAAGCTGAGAGGAGTATTGGGGTGGGTTGATTAGGAGGAATTAGATGGGTTTGTGGTGCTCTCCGACACTCATGTCCACAGGCACGTAGGCTCTCTTACTTTCCCAGATCCCAAGGGACGTTTGTCAATGGTCGTGATGTTGAAGGGGAGAGAGATGGTTTTGTCAAGGATTCCAAGCTGCACACACAGGGTCCACTCCAGAAAATCATCTATGGTGCTGAAATCCACTAGAGCCTCCTGTGCACATGGAGCCAGCAAAGTGAGGAGAAGGATGGAGAGAGTGAGACTTGCTATGGCGCCGAAACAAGGGGCCAAGGAAAGCTTATCAAGCCCCTTGTCTCAAACTGGAGGTTCTTTTTCCCATGAGCAGTGGGCATTTAATACACAGGTGGTCAGCTGCTCCTCAGCAGGTGCACAAGTTTTTTCTCCATCAATGGTTGTGCTCAAGGGAGTTAAGGGAGCTCTCCCTAACTACATGTGTTCTGGAGGACTTTGTCATGAGGGTCCTGCAGCCTAAAATGTTTCTGTGAATGGAACAGGGAGTTTGGCGATGATCTGGAGGGTTATTCCATAAGATGTTTCTCAATATGAAGAGCCAGGATGTTGAGACATTTGGAGTCAGTGGGCATCTCCCAGGTAGACAGCTCATTCTTATCTGTAATGCCCCTTACACCCTTCAGAGATCTCCATGTATCTCTTGGCATGTAGGATTTCTTCAATTATTCTTACATAATCATTGGAGAACATTCCTTCAGCTGCTAAAGATCAAAGTGCGAGAATTCCCTTCCCTGGCAATTCACCACTCTATCTCTGTTTCATCCTGTACGGTGTTCCTTAAAACCTACATATCTAAAAGCTTACGGTTGCCTCCTCAAATGTCTCCTAAACTGGATTGGTATTAAATATCGCTTGGGCACACTTTTGTGATTTGTCTTCAAATCAAATCAAGTTTATTGTCAAATGCACAAGAATGATGAGGTGGAGGTGAGATAAAAACAAACTTGTTTTTATCAGCATCAAAAACAAATAGAGTATGTATAGACAATATCTGAAATATAAGTTATACATAAATGATGCAAGCAGTGAAGAGAGGGGAGGGAAAAGACTATTCAAATACAAAGCAAAAATGCAAAACAAGACACAAATGGAGACTCACACACTAAATGTTGAAGGACTCAGCATGTTAAATCTTCCAGCATTTTGTGTGTGTTTCTCAAAATTTCTTCCATGTGCAGAATCTCTTGTATTCACTATGGTAGTATAAGGGATTGTCCCTGGTGTGCTGCTGAATCCCTTTTGTATGGGACTTCAGGCTTCTGTACCTCCTGCCTGATTGGAGAAGTGAGAAGAGGGCATAACCCAAATGGTGAGGATCCTTGATATCAGATGCTGTCATCTTGAGGCATCGCCTACTGTAAATGTTATCAATGGAGGGGAGGGAAAGAATGGCTGTTCCCATGATGAACCAGGCTGCTTTCAAGACTGGCCAGTCTGTGTCCACTACTTTTTGCAGTACAACATTAATTTAAGTTGTTGTTGACCACAAGATTGCCATTGTTTCCAATTTATTAATGCAACAAAGTAAAAGAAAGATTCCAAAAAGAAGATCAATTTTATATTTGTTATAACTCAGGGAATATTGCAAAGGAAGAACGGGATAAATTAAGAACTTATGAAGGGAACTGCATATTGGGAAAGTAATTCAAGGTTGACTTCATGGTGATAGAATTTGTTTACTTTTTCTTTTCCAATTGCACTCAATTGCTTCTGGTTCATTGATTTCTAGGGTTCTGTAATTCATATTTATTCTATGAGATAACCAAAGAAAGCTAAAAGGAAAACAACTTTTAATCATATTACCTACTAGTTGTGACCTTTGGCAAGACAAAGCACTGCACAGCTAAATAGTAACCAAACTAAAGACCAATGATTTGCATTTGCATTTGAAATACATTTGAATTGGGAGCAAGTTACAGCTTGTGATTCAGCTGGGAACTCAGAGAATTCGACCGTGTACGTAGGATTTAAGCCTACCTGATCAATACCTGTGGAGGAGGGGGAACTGCACAGGCGCGAGTGACGTCAGCGTCGAGCGCGCACTTTAAAAGGCAGGACTTCTTGTCAGAGCGGGCAGCGGAGTCCGTGGAAGCAGAGTCCTGGGCTTTGGCTAAGTGGGCTTCGGCGTAAGGGGACTTCGGTAAGGCTGTGTGATTGCTCGCTGAGGGGAAGAAGGTAAGGTCGCTAGGTGCTTTTTAGACTTATTTTATTAATCCAGTTCCGGTATGGGGGAGACAGTCAGAGCAGTGGTGTGCTCCGTATGCAGTATGTGAGAAGTCGGGGTCAACACAGTTGTCCCTGATGACCACACCTGCAAGAGGTGCGTCCAGCTGCAGCTCCTATCAGCCCGAGTTAGGGAGTTGGAGCAGGAGCTGGATGAACTACGGATCATTCGGGAGGCAGAGGCAGAGATAGATAGGAGTTATCAGGAGGTAGTCATACCAAAGAACCAAGATTTAGGCAGACGGGTGATGGTCCAGAGAGGCAGGGGGAGCAGGCAGAGAGAGCAGAGCACCCCTGCGGCCATTCCCATTAACAATAAGTATACCGTACTGGATACTGTTGATGGGGATGACCTACCAGGAATGAGTTGCAGTGGTCCTGCCTCTGGCACAGAGGTTGAACCCTCAACTAGAAAGGGGAGGAGGGAAGAGAAGAGAGCGATAGTTTTAGGGGATTCTATAGTTAGGGGGGCAGATAGGAGATTTTGTGGGGCAGATTGGGAGTCTCGGATGGTATGTTGCCTCCCTGGTGCCAGGGTCCGGGACATCTCAGATCGGGTGCAGGCTATTCTTGAGAACGAGGGCATGAACCCAGATGTAGTGGTCCATGTAGGGACCAACGATGTAGGTAAGGTGAGTGAGGGGGTCCTGCTTAGAGAGTTCAGGGAGTTAGGAGTGAAGCTGAAAGGCAGGACCTCCAGGGTGACAATCTCGGGATTGCTACCTGTGCCACGTGCGAGTGAGGCTAAGAATAGAATGATTATGCACATTAATACGAGGCTGAAAGCATGGTGCAGGAAGGAAGGGTTCAGGTTTTTGAATAATTGGTCTTTGTTCCAGGGACATTGGGATCTGTTTCGAAGGGACGGTCTACATCTGAACCGGAGGGGTACTAGCATTCTTGCAGGAGTGTTTGCCAGTGCTGCTCAGGGGATTTTAAACTAGATGTGCAGGGGGCAGGGATCCAGATCCAGAGGGTTGGTCAGAAGGAGCATGGGGTTAAATGTGTACAAGGTTTGGGTGATCTTGAGAAGGTCATCAAAATTCAGGGTGCAATTAGCCCGATGGAAGTTCAAGGAGCTGGGTTAGGTACAGTAGACATTCTTTTAAGCAAAGAGAGGAGGAATGGGCTAAGAATTCTATACTTGAATGCACGTAGTGTCAGAAATAAGGCAGATGAGCTTGAAGCTCAGATGAAAATGGGGAACTACGATATTGTTGGGATAACGGAGACATGGCTGCAAGGGGATCAGGCCTGGGAATTGAGTGTACCAGGGTATACGTGCTATCGTAGAGACAGAAATATGGGAAGAGGGGGTGGGGTGGCCCTGTTGGTAAGGAATGAGATTCAGTCCTTAGCAAGAGGTGACTTGGGAACAGGGGAAGTAGAGTCTGTGTGGATTGAGCTGAGGAACAGCAAGGGTAAAAAGACCCTAATGGGTGTTGTGTACAGGCCCCCAAACAGTAGCGTGGATATTGGGTACAAGTTGACATTGGCATGTGCTAAAGGTAATGTAGTCGTTATGGGAGATTTCAACATGCAGGTGAACTGGGAGAATCAGGTAGGTGCTGGACCCCAGGATAGGGAGTTTGTGGAGTGTCTAAGGGATGTATTTTTGGAACAGCTTGTGCTTGAGCCAACCAGGAACGAGGCTATTTTGGACTTGGTGATGTGTAATGAACAGGAATTGATAAGTGATCTTGAAGTAAAGGAGCCATTAGGAAGTAGTGATCATAACATGATAAGTTTTTATCTACAATTTGAGAGGGATAAGGGCAGATCAGAGGTGTCAGTGTTGCAATTAAATAAAGGAGACTACGGAGCTATGAGGGAAGAGCTGGCCAAAGTTAAATGGGCGGATGCCCTGGCAGGAAAGACAGTGGATCAGCAGTGGCAGATATTCTTGGGCATAATACAAAAGATGCAAAAGCAGTTCAATCCAATGAGAAGGAAGGATTCAAAGAGGGGGAAGGGGGCACAGTGGTTGACAAAGGAAGTCAGAGATTGTATAGCATTAAAGAAAAAGAGGTATGACAGGGCTAAGATGAGTGGGAATACAGATGATTGGGAAAGTTTTAAGGAGCAGCAGATCTTAACTAAAAAAGCAATACGGAGAGAAAAAATCAGGTATGAGCTCTGTCTAGCCAGGAATATAAAAGGGGATAGCAAAAGCTTTTTTAGCTATGTGAAGAGAAAGAAGATAGTTAAGAACAATGTTGGCCCCTTGAAGAATGAATTGGGAGAAATTGTTATGGGAAACAGGGAAATGGCAACAGAATTTAATGCGTACTTTAGATTTGTCTTCACCAGCGAGGACACAAGCAATCTCCCAGATGTATGGATGGGCCAGGGTCATAAGATATCAGAGGAATTGAGACAGAAAGAAACTGTGATGAGTAGACTGGTAGGACTGAAGGCTAATAAATCCCTGGGTCCAGATGGTCTGCATCCGAGGGTTCTAAAAGAAGTGGCTCAGAAAACTGCGGATGCATTGGTAATCATTTTCCAATGTTCCTTAGATTCAGGATCAGTTCCTGAAGGTTGGAGAGTGGCTAATGTTATCCCACTTTTCAAGAAGGGAGGGAAGGAGAAAACGGAGAACTATCGCCCTGTTAGCCTAACGTCAGTCGTGGGGAAGATGCTTGAGTCCATTATTAAGGACGAAATAGTGGCACATCTAGATGGCAGAAATAGGATTAGGCCGAGCCAGCATGGATTTACCAAGGGCAAATCATGCTTGACTAATCTGTTGGAGTTTTTTGAGGGTGTAACAAGGATGTTAGACGAGGGTAAGCCAGTGGATGTTGTATACCTAGATTTTCAGAAGGCATTCGATAAGGTGCCACATAGGAGATTGGTGAGTAAAATCAGAGCTCATGGCATTGGGGGCAGGGTTTCAACATGGATAGAAAACTGGTTGGCAGATAGAAAGCAAAGGGTAGCAGTGAATGGGTGTTTCTCAGACTGGCTGGCGGTGACTAGTGGGGTACCACAGGGCTCTGTATTGGGACCACAGCTCTTTACGATTTATGTCAATGATTTAGATGAGGGCATTGAAAACTATATCGGCAAGTTTGCTGACGATACTAAACTGGGTGGCAGTGTGACATGCGAAGAGGACGTTAGGAGAATACAGGGAGACTTGGATAGGCTGAGTGAGTGGGCAGATACTTGGCAGATGTCATTCAATGTGAATAAATGTGAAGTTATCCACTTTGGAAGCTGGAACAAGAGGGCAGAGTATTGTCTGAACGGTGTAGAGTTAGGTAAGGGAGAAATGCAAAGAGACCTAGGAGCCTTAGTTCACCAGTCAATGAAGGTGAATGAGCAAGTGCAACAGGCAGTGAAGAGGGCAAATGGAATGTTGGCCTTTGTTACAAGGAGAATTGAATACAAGAGCAAGGATGTCCTTTTGCATTTGTACAGGGCCCTGGTGAGACCACACCTGGAATATTGTGTACAGTTTTGGTCTTCAGGTTTGAGGAAGGACATTCTGGCAGTTGAGGAAGTGCAGCGTAGATTCACTAGGTTGATTCCTGGGATGGCAGGGCTGTCTTACGCAGAGAGATTGGAGAGATTGGGCTTGTACACGCTGGAATTGAGGAGATTGAGAGGGGATCTGATTGAAACGTTTAAGATAATTAAAGGATTTGATAGGATTGAGGCAGGAAATATGTTCCAGATGTTGGGAGAGTCCAGTACCAGAGGGCATGGATTGAGAATAAGAGGTCAGTTATTTAAAACAGAGTTGAGGAAGAGCTTCTTCTCCCAGAGAGTTCTGGAGGTGTGGAATGCACTACCTCGGAAGACGGTGGAGGCCAATTCTCTGGATGCTTTCAAGAAGGAGCTAGATAGATATCTGATCGATAGGGGAATCAAGGGATATGGGGACAAGGCAGGGACTGGGTATGGATAGTGAATGATCAGCCATGATCTCAGAATGGCGGTGCAGACTCGAGGGGCCGAATGGTCTACTTCTGCACCTATTGTCTATTGTCTATTGATTTAATTTCAAAGTAAATTTATTATCAAAGTACATATGCGTCACCATATAAAATCAGTAATTCTTGTGGGCATAGTAATAAATCCAATAACCAAAATATAATCAATGAAAGAACAGGGTGGAAAACCAGATTGCAAAAGACAACAAACTGTGCAAATACAAAAAGAGACAAAAAAGAAATGAGCAATAAATATCAAGAACATGATATGAAAATTTTTTGAAAATGAGTCCATAGGTTATGGGAACTGTTGAACGTTGGGACAAGTGAAGTTGAGTGAAGTTATCTCCTTTATTCAGAAGCCTGATGGTTGAGGGGTAATAGCTGTTCCTGAACCTAGTGCTATGAGTTCTGAGGCTTTTGTAACATCTTTCTGTTGGCAGGAGTAAGAAGAGAGCTAAGTGCTGGGGTGAGGGCTTCCCTGATGGGGGATGCTGCTTTCCTGCAACAACTGTAGATGTGCTCAGTGATGGGGATGGTTTTACCCCTGATGGACTGGGCTATATCCACTAATTTCTGCAGGATTTTCCATTCAAGGGCATTGGCGTTTCCATATCAGGTTGTGATGCAGCCAGTCAATATACTCTCCATTACACATCTGTAGAAGTTTGTCAAACTATTAGATGTCATGTTTAATCTTTGCAAACTCCTAAGGAAGTGGAGACACTGCTGTGCATTTTTCATAATTGCACTTAGGCGCTGGGTCCAGGAGGTTCCTCTGAAATGATATGACTGAAGAATTTAAAGTTGCTGACCCTCTTTATCTCTGATACCTCAATGAATACTGACTATTGGACCTGCAGTTTCCTCCTCTTAAAGTCAATAATGAGTTCCTTGGTCATGCTGGCATTGAGTAAAAAGTTGTAATTATGACACCACTCAGTCAGATTTTCAATCTCCCTCCTTTTTGGTGAGTTGTCACCACCTTTGATTCGGCCTATTACAGTGATGTCATCAGCAAACTTAAAAATGTCATTGAACAATGCTTAACCACACAGTAATAGATGCTGATGAAGATTGTGGAGGAGATATTGTTGCCAATCTGAACTGACTGGGGTTTGAAAGTGAGGAAGTTGAGGATCCCTTGCACAATTCCACAAGGAGGTATTGAGGCCAAGGTCTCGAAGCTTATTGCTTGGTTTTGAAGGGATGATGACTTTGAATGCCAAGCTGTGGTCGATAAAGAGCCTCCTGATATATGCATCTTTGCTGTCAACATATTTCAGGGTTGAGTGAAGAGGCAATGAAAAGTGTGTTTGTACTGAATTAACACTGAAAGATAACACTCATCATGAATGAAATACAATATAGAGATGCTCAAATAGAACACAACCCAACTAGACAATAATGTTGCTTCTGCTCCATACAAATCTCCTCACAGTTCGCTCATTGAATTCTTTAAGCCTAACTTAAAGAACCAGGCATCACAGCCTGGTATGGAAACACCAATGGCCTTGTATGGAAAATTGACTAGTTTACCTTCTTACTTCAACCTTCCTCTGCTTAATCAGTGCTGAATGTGCCATTTACAACAACAAATTAAAAAGTGAGAAAAATCACTCCGAATTTCAATGCAAACAATATTTAAGAAACAAAATGTATACCAAACCAATTGAAACTTCAACCTAAAAGCATTATTAAAGTTGAAATATTAGGAGCATCTTGTAGGACATTGAGGGTCACACACAGAATTCTGGAGAAACTCAGCAGATCAGGCAGCAACTATGGAGGGAGAACAAACATTGTTTGAGAAGATACAGAATTTAGAGGTATGACCCAGGAGATTGAATGTACAGTTGTCAAGAAAGGACTGTTGAAAACTGAACCCTTGTGCATTATCAATCTGGGTATTACAGCAGTCTTAAGACACTGTACGGCTGAAGGAGGCTACAATTAATAAGTTAATGAGTGTTTACATAACTACGTTATATGAAAGTAGCCTCATGTTATTTCAGCTTCTTCATTTGCAGTGGCATCTATCAGTGGAAATCAGCAGCAATTCAGGCCTATGAATTATAAAAGCAGGCACAAAAATATGCAGGGCATATCTAGAAATCCAACTGAATAAGTAAGAACAACACACACAAAATGCTGGTGGAACACAGCAGGCCAGGCAGCATCTATAGGGAGAAGCGCTGTCGACTTTTCGGGCCGAGACCCTTCGTCAGGACTAACCAAAAGGAAAGATAGTAAGAGATTTGAAAGTAGTGGGGGGAGGGGGAAATGTGAAATGATAGGAGAAGACCAGAGGGGGTGGGGTGAAGCTAAGAGCTGGAAGGGTGATTGGTGAAAGTGATACAGAGCTGGAGAAGGGAGACCTCAGGAGAAAGAAAGGAGGGGAGGGGTAGCACCAGAGGGAGATGAAGAACAGGCAAACAACTAAATATGTCAGTGATGGGGTAAGAAGGAGAGGAAGGGTATTAACAGAAGTTAGAGAAGTCAATGTTCATGCCATCAGGTTGGAGGCTCCCCAGCCGGTATATAAGGGGTTCCTCCAGTCTGAGTTTGGATTCATTTTGACAGTAGAGGAGGCCATGGATAGAGATATCAGAATGGGAATGGGATGTGTAATTAATATGTGTGGCCACTGGGAGATCCTGCTTTTTCTGGCTGACCAAGGGTAGGTATTCCACGAAACTGTCTCCCAGTCTGCGTCGAGTCTCGCCAATATATAAAAGACCACACTGAGAGCACCGGATGCAGTATACCACACCAATCACCTTTCCAGCTCTTAGCTTCATTTCACCCCCTCTGGTCTTCTCCTATAATTTCGCATTTCCCCCTCCCCCCACTACATTCAAATTTCTTACTATCTTTCCTTTCGGTTAGTCCTGACGAAGGGTCTCGGCCCGAAACGTCGACAGCGCTTCTCCCTATAGATGCTGCCTGGCCTGTTGTGTTCCACCAGCATTTTGCGTGTGTTGTTGTTTGAATTTCCAGCACCTGCAGATTTCCTCGTGTTTGCTGAATAAGTAAGAGTGTTCTTTTGGCGGGATCTCATGTAATTGTCTGGGACATGTGAAACAACAGATGCCGACTCTTTTGAGACCCTTCAATCTAAATTGCAGCCAATGTGTTCATTACTGGAGTAGTAGTTAATTATTTTGATGGCAATTGAATTATGTTGTAGGAACCACTACAGTTGATTCATTTACAGTTCTAACATTTGGATGTACAGTATAGCTCCAGTTATGAAAGACTTGGCCAATTATGCATATGTGCAAAAGTTACAGGCACTTTAACGCATTGATCATGAATACCCGGTGATGATCTAGGGAGAAATAAGAATATACCAGTTTCAGCTGTGAAAAATTTCATGGGATGAAAAAAAAAGCTGCAGAGATGGGTATAAAAAGTCAATAGATACAACACCCCCTTCATTAAAACTCAAGAAGGCAAATTCTATCATCAAAGTAACCCACCTTATGTACCAAGGCATCTTATCACAGATACCATCAGGCAGGAGGTTCTGAGGCTGAAGTCCAACACTACCAAGTTCAAATATGACTAATTCTCTTCAACAATTTGGTTCTGGAGCCAACTGCCATAACCCTAATCACTACCTGTGTGTAGCAAAACCATCACCACTTATGTACTTAGCACCATAATAGAATTTGTTTTTTTTTAATAATCATTTCCTTTCTTGTATAGTATATGTTTCATTTATATTTTCTTTTCAGCTGAATATTGTCTCTAATGCTGTCTGCCTGTGATATTGTTGCAAGTAAATTTTATATTGCAGCCAGGCATATAACAATAAACTTGACTTCAAAATCAGCATCAGATTTAATATCACTGAGATGTTGTCAAATGTATTATCATAAGAAGAGCGCTTGATGGTTTTGGGCTGGTATTCAGTAGAATTCAGAGGAATAAGGGGTGACTTTGTTGAAACCTATCAAATGGTGAAAGACTTGGATAGGGTGGATGTGGAGAGGATGTTTCCTCTTGTGAGAGAGTCTAAGACCAGAGAACATAGCCTCAGGATAGAGGGACATCCTTTTAGAACAGAGATGAGGAAGAACTCCTCTGGCCAGAAAATGAAGAATCTGTGGAATTCTTTGTCACAGGTGTCCGTGGAGGCTAAGTCTGTATGTATACTTAAAGGCAGTGGTTCATAGATTATATATTGGTCATGGCATGAAGGGATATGGGAGAGAAGACAGAAAATTGGTGCTGAAAGCAAAACTGGATCAGCCATGACGAAATAGTAGAGCAGACTCAATGGGCTAAATGGCCTAGTTCTGCTCCTATGTCTTGTGGTATTGATTTGCAAAAGCAGTAAAACATTGAAAGTACATTTAATATCGAAGTATGCATACGTTATACAATTGAGATTTGTCTCCTTACAAGCAACCACAAAACAAAGAAATCCAAAAGAACCCATCAAAATAAGAAGTCTAACAAACACCCAATATGCAGAGAGAGAAAACAAAAAAACTGGTCATGCAAATAACTGAAGTAAGCAGACAGCACTCAGAGCAAAAGTGCATCCATAGACTCGTAACCCGGAGCAGGCCACCGCCTCAGCCTCAGTTCATCACAAGGTTGGCTAAACATCACGGTGCCCTCAGTACAGCACAAGACATAAAGATTACTATCAGTTACAAAAAGAAATAAATAATACCAATGACAAATAATGAGGTAGTGCTCATGGGCAACTCAGAAATTTGATGGCTTAGGGAACTTTGACCTTATTGTAAGAATATAAAGTCACAACGCTTTATAAGACTCTTGTGTTCTATTATTCAAGCAATATACCCTGAGATGTGACTTCTTTACCAATATTATGGCTAATACAATTATATGTTTTTACAGTAAAGTTGAAAAGTAATCTCAAAACAGAGCTACAAAATTAACATGAATTACAATTAAAATCTGTTTTAATGCTGTTTTTTTCATTCCAGACTATCACTTCAAATCAATATTTTGCCATTATTTCTAATTACTTTCCACAGTCTGTCTACCTTTGTGTGCCTCTGCTACTCAAACAGCATCTGAACATGGAATATAATGATACTTTGTGACGAGTTAATGTCATGCTAGCCAACCTCCATCCTGGCTTGGACATCGTTCATTGTTGCTGGGTTAAAAGACCTGGAGCTGTCTATCTCACATCACCTTGGGAGTAATTTCACTAACACAGTGCTGTGGTTCATTGTCTTCTGAAGGACAGTTAGACATAGGTATTAAATGTTGTCCATGTCAGTAAATGAATTTACGAAATAAAGCATCAAGTATTCTGCACAGCTTTGTTTTGAGAATAAACAGCAATGATATTATATCAGTCAATTGTGGTCCATCATTCAGGGAAGGCATGTTGAAATCTGTTTCTTTACCACTGTTACTGCCAGTGCAATCATATATGCTTTGGATGAAAAGTAATCTCACAAAATGAGCCACAAAATTAATGAAAATGACAATTGAAAATGAGGTTTTTTTTTGCTTTTATTCATTCACAGGATGTTTCTGTATATCATTCTATTTATTGCTTAATACTCGTAGACCCTGATATCAACTACAGAATAAGTGAATGGCAACTCAACTTTTAGACCATGACAATAAGACACAGGAGCAAAAATAAGGCTATTCGGCCCATTGAATCTGCTCTGCCTCATGGCTGAGTTATGTTCCCTTTCAACTCCATTCTCCTGCTTCCTACACATGATCTTTGATGCTGTTACTGATCAAGAACTTATCAATCTTTGCTTCGAATATGCACAATTACTTGACCTCCATAGCCACCTAGAGCAATAAATTCCACAGATTCACAGCCCTCTGGCTAAAGAAATTCCTCCTCAGCTCTGTTCTGAAGACTCATCTTTCTATTCTGAGCTGTGCCCTCTGGTCCAAGACTCTCCCACTATTGGTAAGATTCCTTGTTCCATGTTGTCCATCCAGGCTTTTCAGCCATGATAGTAGTATATCCCTTCTATGATGCCACATGTATTACTACTGCCTGGCACTGGAGATGGAATGCAGCTAAAAAAAATCAAGAGAAGTGAGAAGAAAGCAGAAACAGGTTCTGAATTGGACAATCATCTATAATCATACTATGTAGTGGAATGGTCCATCTGTGTTCCCATTTTTCACTATTTCATCCTGGTTTGTGAGCCCTATAGACAACAGGGGAGAGAAACAACCTTTGTGAGACACTGCACCATCAACTGCAGATGACTCTCAAATGTTTGTGCATTAGTGAACTGGAGCCCAGGCCAACTGCTACACACTACAGTCCATGAAGTCAATATGCTGAAACACATTTGTTTCAATTGCATCAATTGCCTCTTCAGTAATAGGTTAATATTCTGTTTGCTCCCACCCCATCAGTCCAAGCAAATATAACATGACGCTTCAGGTAGTTCAATTTGATTCCTCTTCTTCCTCTGCCAGTAAAGGAGTGTGGGAGCCGAACTATGATGAAATGTGTGGGTGTATGCTTTCATGTCTGTTAATGATACAGTAATGGCATGAACTGATTCATTATTTGGACATCGCAAGCAAAAGGGAGAATTATGGAAGGGCCAGATGCCTGAAGTAGAACGAGGGGTTAATGGCTCAACTACCACACTTCAAACTGTAAGCTTAATGTTAAAAATAAAACTGACAGGTCATTACAGATGGAAATATGCCACTTGTGTGTTGGAACATTTAAAACAAGGAATTGTCTAGTTGACCACATATCATTAAACCTATATTTAACCATTAAGCTTCTTGCTGCACAGAGGGAATCCATTTGGCCCTTGAGACTGTACTGACCCACTCATCCCACTTCTGTCTATAGTTAGCTAATTCTTTATTTTCTCAGATAATTACTCAACTCATATTTGAGTGCTACAGTTGACTCTGCATCACAGACCCTAATCACTCGCGGTATAAACAATTATCCCTCATGTTACATTAGTCTTTTTTTTTTGGCCAATCTTGTTCATTCTCTAGTTCTTGATTTCTCAATTATTTGGGACAACTTCAAAGTTACAATTACATTTACTATTAAAGTATGTATACTATATTTACCCTCCAGCCTGAGATTCATCTCCTTATAGCAGCCACAAAAAAAAAACTCAATGGAACACATTTTTTAAAAAGTGTCCAACACCTAATGTGCAAAAAAAAGGAACAATTCTAGCAAAACAACAAAAAGTAAGCAAATAACATTCTGAACTAAAGCTCATGAAAATGAGTTCACAGCTACAAAGCCAGTCATCACTGTAGACGGTCCAGGAGCCCGTTAATAGCAGGTTATAGCCTCCGTTCAGCACAGAGACAAGTCAACTTTTCTGAGCACTGGTCCAACCCTTGCCTTCAGCTCTGACACCCTGACCTTGGCTTGGTACTTAATTGACCAAACATCGACTTGTTCCTCACTCTTTGACCCAGGTCTTGCCAATCTCTCAATGTGTTCTATCCCTTTCATGAATGATTTGAAGTGCTTCTGTCAGGTCTCCTCACAACTTTTCCTGTGCCAAGCATAACAACCACACGCTATTCACACAATAAAATCTCATGTCCCTGGAATAAGTTTGATGAACCTCTTTCACACCATTTCCAAATCTTCATATCTTTTCCAAAGTATGCCAGCAATATCCTAAGAGAGAACAATCAGAAGTTTTGTAAGGATCTATCATGATTTCATGCTTTTGTACTCTCTTCCTCTATTTATAAAGGCTATGAAACTCATGATTCCACATGGTCCTTTAACCTTCAACATATCCTATCACTTTCAATACACAATTAACACGAGATCTCCCATTTACTTTTTCTGAAACCATGTTAATAATTAAACATTGTTTCCTCTCCTTTGTTCTCCCAAAATGTACCTGTGGCACTACCTATTTCTCAGTAAATACCAAGCATTCCACAAACCTGTCAATCTCTTCTCAAAGATTGCAATCCTCTTTAAAGTTCACTATGCCTCGAGCTTTCCACCATCAGCAAATTTGGAACTGGTGCACAGAATATATAGAAGACCAAATCAATAAAGTACTGCATATTCAGAAAAATGACGGAAACCCACGCAAAATCTACTGTGCAGTTCCCTAAATAACAAACACTCATTATCACCTGGATCAACCCCTGAAAGAGCTGGAAGAACGCAATAGGTCAGGAAGCATTTTTGAGGGAAACATAGAGTTGAAGCTTTGTATTGGGTCTGCTCATCAGGATTGGGTTAATTTTGTCACTTCTATCACTTCCTCCGTTGTCTGGTTCTAATTACACACCACGTTCTGTTTGAAAACCCTGCCCTTTCTGTCTCCTTTAAATCTTTCCTCTGTCCTAGCAAATGCATGCCTTCTAGTTTTAGATTCCTGTATCCTGGGAAAAAGACCTTATTGATGCCTGTCATAAATTTATAAACCTATATATTGCCACCTCTCAGCTTACTTAGCTCTAGGGAAAATAATTCCAGCCTATCTCGTCCTTTAGCTTCCTGCATTTCCCTCAACAACTTGGTCTGCTTTATAACAAATAAGTTTCTCAAGTTAGTTACACGGGTTTCATATTTATTACAGGCGTGGTGTGGATGGGCCACTCACGAGAGTGGATAAACCTGCAAAAAGGTGTAAACTCAGGCAGCTCCATCATGAGCATTAGCCTCTCCAGCATCCAGGACACCTTCAAAAAGTGATGCCTCAAAAAGGCAGCCTCCATCATTAAAGACCCGCATCAGCCAGGACATACCCTCTTCTCATTGCTACCATCAGGGAGGAGGTACAAGAGCCCAAAGGCACACACTCAGTGTCTCAGGAACAGCTTCTTCACCTCTGCCATCAGATTTCAGAATGGACACTGAACTCAAGAAGACCACCTCAGAATACTTCCCTTCTCTTTTTGCACCACTTCAGTGAATTATATTTTTATATATACTGTAATTCATTTTTCTTGTTATGAATTGCAATATACTACTACCACAAAACAACAGATTTCATGACATATTGTAGTGATATCATACCTGATTCTAATTCTGATTCTGATTTTAACATGCCCATGCTGGCTTTCTCTGGTTTATTCACACTCGTTGGGGTTACTGCTAATTTTGACTCTAATTATTGTTTCCAGAACTATTAAGAATAGTTACAGAATAACTAGGGTAAACCTCTCTGGTGTCTAGTTACTATTTTCATCATTTGTTTTCAAACAATGCGTAATGCGCACAGATTTCGAGTCCTTGGGCAGCATCCCTGAGTCTATTGATATTTACAAAAATAAGGTCAGGAGCTCTGCAATTTCCCCCACTTTCTTCCCTCAGCAATACCTAGAAGGCATTTCCTCTGAACTGGTGATTTTTTCATTTTTAGTGAATAAAACCTTTGGGACACAAGGGATTGTGGATTCTGAATCTGAACCGAAAACCAGCAGCTGCAGGAACTCAACATGTCAGGCAGCATGTATGCCGGAAAGTGAACAATCAACCTTTCAGGAGCTTTACCAGGATGCTGCCTGGTTTAGAGAGTATGGATTATGATCAGAGATGAATGGAGCTAGGGCTTTACTCTTTGGAGAGAAGGAGGGTGAGAGGAGATATGATAGAGGTATACAAGATATTAAGAGGAATAGATAGAGTGGACAGCCAGTGCCTCTTCCCCAGGGCACCACTGCTCAATACAAGAAGACCTGGCTTTAAGGTAAGGGGAGGGAAGTTCAAGGGGGATATTAGAGGAAAGTTTTTTTTTACTCAGAGAGTGGTTGGTGCATGGAATGCACTGCCTGAGTCAGTGGTGGAGGCAGATACACTAGTGAAATTGAATAGGCTATTAGACAGGTATATGGAGGAATTTAAGTTGGGGTGTTATATGGGAGGCAGGGTTTAAGGGTCAACATAACATTATGGGCTGAAGGGCCCGTACCGTGCTGTACTCTTCTTGTTCTATGTTCTATGTTTAAGACACTGCATCTGGAACACCTTCCTCTTTATCAATATTTAGTCCATCCAGAATCTTACTTACATCTTACTTTAGTGAGACTCCAGCATCACCTTCTGTTCAATGAAAATATACAGTATATAAAGTATTCAATTAACCTCTGAGTCATACCTTCTGTCCCATTCACAACACTGAAAATAGCACCTCAGCCTACTGAATCCAGAGCAGTTGTCAACCGTCCATAGACACAAATCCCTTTTCAGCCATCCACACCACCCCCACTCCAACATTCCTATCAGCATTACCCCACACAAACTCTACCATTAATCTGCACACTATGGGCAATTTACAGTAGCTTATTTATTTAATAACCCTTACATTGTTAGGATATGGGAGGAAATGGGATCTCCTGAAAGAAACCTGTGTGTTTTCATGGAGAAAGTGCATATTCCACAGATACAACACTGGAGGTCCAGATTGAAGCCAAATGGCTGTAACTTTGAGAGAGGTGTACCACTGGCTATGACACTGTGTCACATAAACTGTGTTCTCTAATTCACACTCATCCACGTGACTGCTAATTCTGTCCACAGTTCCCTTATAATGAATAATGTTTTTGTGGTCTCAATCAATCTCACCTCTCCTCTTTCATCCCCTTTCCTGTTCACTTACCTGCAGATATTTTTGCATTCTCTTTCATGCCTAGTGCCAATCTTTTCATGACATTCTCTCTGCCTCAAATTTATTTTGCATTTCCCTTTTGAACTTCTGTAATTGTTGTTTTTTCTCTCACTTGTGTAAATAATCTAGCATCTGCTGTGTGCTCTTTTACACCCTCTATCTTTCAGATCATCTGGAGAGCACTGACTATAATTTTTCTCTCTTTCTCCTTATTTGCTCTCACTGACTGAATTTACAAGAATCTGTGATTTTCTTTTTCAAGCCCCATAATTTGCAATTCACATTTTATCACTGAATAATGAAGAGTAACAGGACTGATGCACACATTTATCATTCATCACAGAAGGTTTGAAAGGGCAATCATCTTGAAGTCTTCAAGCAGGAACTTCTTTGCCCAGGATTACCAAGGGATTTTGTGCAGTAAATAGCTGCAACTGTGCTCAGAAAAGCAACAGATTTGTATTACATTCTGCAAAGCATCTCATTTGGAAAAGGCCTTCACAGTTGTGTCACCATTCATTTGCTGTGTCTATGGTGTATGTAAAGCCAAGAAAATAGATAGAGGTACAGTGACATATCTAGTAGAACCAAACCCTTACAGCACCAGAGACACTTTGAGAAACCTGAGATTCTCTAGGAAATATTCTGTTCACCAGGTTCATTTCTAACCTGAACTGCTGATGATGTGGAGTCTTCTCATTCTCATTGTGATTAATTGGTTTTCCTCAGTGCTCCAGTCTTCCCAAATGTTCCTAAGACATGCAAGGTGGAAAGTTAATTGACCACTACAGGTTTTCCTTTTGGTGCAGAAGCTGGGAGAGATTTTATTTTTGAAGAGTTAACATAGGATTAGAGTAATGGCTGGTTGATGATCATTGCTGACTTGGTGAGCCAAATTCCATATTGCATTCCCCTGTGTTTCCATGATTCTGTCTGTGGTGTTAGCTTTACTCTGAAGCACACAACAATGTTCATAAACAATTGATTGTCAATGGTCAATCTTGAATGATCTTAAATTTAAGTTGAGAAGATAGCATGGCAAATCTCTAATGAGATTTCAATCATTCTATACAAGCACAGAATTGGAAAGCTGAGGTTTTGACTCATACATCAAACAAAACAAAAGCAAACTAGAGAACTGAACAAATACAGAAAATGCTCTATATATTCAATAGGATTTTGCTTCTGCCAACCAACTGGCAGGAGTGCTTGAGGACACATTCAAGCTCTCACTGCTGCAGTCAAAGCTTCCCACCTGCTTCAAATGGGCAACAGTCATACCGGTTCTGGAGAAGAGCAGAGTGAGCTGCCTCAATGGCTGTCATCAAGTTGCACTCTCATTTACTGCGATGAAATGCTTTGAGAAGGTGGTCCTTTGCAAGAATCAACTCCTGCCTAAGCAAAAGCCTAGACCTCATGCTATTTGCCTATCACCACAGTAAGTCTACTGTGGGTGCAATCACACTGGCTCTCCACTTGGTCTTCATCCACCTGGACAATAATCAGGCTACTATTTATGATTACATAAACATTCAACACCATCATATTCTCAGCACTAAACAACAAGTTCCAAAACCTGGGCCTCTGTACCTCCCTCTACAACTGAATCCATGAGTTTATCATCCAGAAAACACAGTCAGTATGGGGTTCAAAAAAATATCTCCTTACTTACAATCAACACTCAAGGATGCATGCTTAGCCTACAACGCTACTCGTTCTACGTTGATGACTGCTTGGCTAGCCACAGCACAAACAACATCTATAACTTTGCTGCAAATACAAATAATGTTGGCAGAATTTCAGCCATACAAGCTGTTGCTTTTGTTGTTACTTATGCTTGGAAAGAGGGCTTTGGGGTTCTAACATTTAACTGTCATTCATTCTTTGGGGCACTTTTCTGTTTTCATGGATGTTTGTGAAGAAAAAGAATTTCAGGATATATATTGTATACATTTCTCTGACATTAAGTGTACCTATTGAAACAAGAGGCTGCTAAACAAGCTATGAGCCAATGGTATTACAGGAAAGATTCTTATATATATAAAGTAGTGGCAGATTGACAGGAGGCAAAGCATGGGAATAAATGGAGCCTTTTCTGATTGGCTGCTGGTGAATTGGTGGTCTGTGTTGGGCCCAATTCTTTTTACATTATGTGTCAATGATTTGGATGATGGAATTGATGACTTTGTTGCAAAGTTTGCAGATGATATTGAATTGACTTTATTTTTTACATCCTTCACATACATGAGGAGTAAAAATACTCACATTATGTCTCTGTCTTAATTTGAAATGTGCAAATTATAGCAATTTGTTATAAACACTATGTACAATAAGGCATACAACAGAAAAGACAACATAGCTTAGAAATACAATTGTGTATTTCGAATTAATCATCTGATGGCCTGGTGGAGGAAACTGTCCTGGAACCTGTTGATCCTGGTTTTAATGCTGCAGTACCATTTCCTGGGCTGGGCTCCCCACATCACTCTCTGCAGAGTCCTGTGATTGAGGTAGGTACAGTTCCCATACCAGGCAGTGATGCAGCCAGTCAGGATGCTCTCAATAATGCCCTTGTAGAAAGTCCTTAGGATTTGGGGATTCATGCTGAACTTCTTCCATCGTCTCAGGTGAAGGAGGCACTGTTGTGCTTTTTTCACTACGCAGCCAATACGAGCAGACCAAGTGAGGACCTCGATGATGTGTTACCAAGGAACTCAAAGCTGCTCCCCCAGATCCATAAATGTCAATAGGTGTGAGCTTGTCTCCATTCCTCAATCAGCTCCTTTGTTTTTGCAACATTGAGGGAGACATTATTTTCTTGACACCTCTGTGTCAGGGTGATGACTTCTCCTCTGCAGGCTGCCTTGTTATTATTTGAGATAAGGTCAATCAATGTATTATCATCTGCAAAGCTAATTAGCAGATTGGAGCTATGGATGGTAACACAATCATGGGTGTGTAGAGAGTAAAGGAGGTGGCTTAGGACATAACTGTTATATGAAGATAGGTGGAGGGCAGGTAGTTTGAGGAAGGAGAGAGGCTACAGAAGAAGTTTGACATGTTTGGACATGTTAGGCAAAGGAATAGCAGATGGAAAAGTGTCAGGAAAAAGGTTAATATGCAGATTAGTTCTGTGGTGAGGAAGGCAAATGCAATGTTAGCATTCATTTCAAGAGGATTAGAACACAAAAGCACGGGTGTAATGTTGAAACTTTATAAAGCACTTTACTTGAAGTACTATGAGCAGTTTTGGTTCTCTTCTCTTAGAAAGGATGTGTTGAGACTGAAGAGAATTCATAGGAGGTTCACAAAAATTATTCCAGGATTGAATGGCTTGTCATCTGATGAGAGTTAGATGATTCTGGGCATGTATTCGCTGGAATTCAGAAGAATGATGATTGACCTCACTGAAACCTATTTGATGGTGAAAAACCTTGATAGAGTGGATGTGGAGAGGATACTTCTTATGGTCGGAGAGTCTATGACTAGAGAACGCAGTTTCAGAATGGAGGGGAATCCTGTTAGAACAGAGATAAGGAGGAATCTCTTTAGCCAGAGTGCTGAATCTGTAGAATTCTTTACCACAGATAGTTGAGGAGGCCAGGTCTTTTGTATATTTAAGGTAGAGGCTGATAGATTCTTGATTGGTCAATGCATGAAGGGGAAAGGCAGGAGATTGGAGCTGAGAGGAAAATTGGATTAGCCATGATGAAATGGCAGAGCAGACTCGATGAGCCACATAGCCTAATTCTGCTCCTATATCTTATGGGCTTTTGGTATTAAGGTAACAGAAGACACACAGGAGTGAGATAGATCAGGTTGTTGAGTGGTGTCGCAATACACTCAATATCAGTAAGATCAAGGATTTTATTGTAGACTTCAGAAAAGGTAAGGCGAGGACCCCACACCAATCCTCACTGAAGGATCAGGAGTGGAAAGAGCAATTTCAAGTTCCAGGGTGTCAACATCCCTGAAGATCTATCCTGTTTATCCTCTATAACGTTCAGCTACCATTGCCCACTATTTGAGTGTTAGATTCCCATTCCTACCAGGGAGGATATATTTCCAGCTAATAAAGTAGTTTAAATACAGTTCATTTATTTTTAGCAATACAGATTTAAATTTAAATAAAATTCTTACAACACATTTAAAACTCACACAGGATTTCTATCTTATAAAGAATTTCCTAATTACAAATGATTTCTCTGTCATAAATGATTTCCAAAACACAGTTAAAATTCCTATAAGCTAAAAGGTCATCCCATTGAGTTACCGATGAACAAGTCGTCTGAGAGAGAATCAAGAGCAGAGGAATGGATTCTAATCACCCCATCTTCCTGGCATTCTTTTTGATGTTAATTGATCATTCCTAACAAGGTTGACTGCTCTCTTACATTTGTATTTTTTTTGTCTTGCCACATACATATTCATACATATGTAATATATTTTCAGATATCTTTTCACACAAATAGTCTAAAGGCATCTGCTGACAGAGTTCCCAAAGACCCAAAGTTAATAACAACCACAGGAAAGTCTGCAGATGCTGGAAATCCAAAACAACCCACACAAAATGCTGGAGGAACTCAACAGTTTTAGCAACATTTAAGAAATGAATAATCCGTGGATGTTTTGAACTTTTTCAGTACTGAGAAGGAAGGTGGAAGACACCAGAATAAAAAGTGGGAAAAAAGGAAGGAGACTAGCCGGAGGGTGATAGGTGAAGCCAGGTAGTTAGCAAAGGTAAAGAAAGGACCGGAGAAGTAGGAATCAGATAGGAGGGGAGAGTGGACCATAGGAGAAAGAGCAGGAGGAAGGTATCTATGGTAAGTGATAGGCAGATGAGAAGAGGTAAAAGGCCAGACAGGGGAATAGAGGTAGAGGGAAGGGGGAGGGAATTATTTTTAACTGGAAAGAGAAATCAATATTCATGCCCTCAGTATGGACACTACTCAGACAGAACATATGGTGTTACTCCTCCACCTGAGGGGTGGCCTGATCTTGGCACAAGAGAAGGCCATGGATAAAATGTCAGAACGGAAATGGGAATGGGAATTAAAAAGTTTAGCCACAGGAAATTTCTGCTTTTGACAGATGGAGTGGAAGTGCTCGTTAAATTTACTATGGGTCTCAACAATGTGGAGGAAGTTGCATCAGGAGCACTGGTCAGAATAGATGACCCCAGCAGATTTACAGGTGAATTTCTGCCTCACCTGTCAGAACTGTTTGGAGCACTGAATGGAGTTGAGGGAGGACATGTAAGGGCAATTGTAGCCCTTTGGCTGCTTGCAGAGAAAGTGCTAGGATTGGGATTCGTGGGGATGGAGGAATGGATGATGGAATCATGGAGAGTGCGATCCCTGTTGTGAGCAAGGAAGAGGAGTAGGTTGAGATATTCGTTGTAGAATCCCTTTTGAGAAGGCAGAAATTGATGACGATGATGCATTAGATGTGGAAGCTGATGGGGTAGTAGGTAAGGACAAGAGGAATTCTATCACTGTCAAGGCAGTGGGAAGACGGAGCAAAGTTAACATTATAAATTCTGACCCTCCAAGTACACAAATCTTCCAACTATTGATAGACAAGCTATTTAATATACTAAATGATAGCACTGATCTGGTCTGAAAGAATCCCTGAAATAAATAACTTTGCCAATGGCCTCAGGTTGATGCAAGCCAATTAACATAACCCTATTGTCTTACACAGCACCTCTGTAAGAGCCAGCCATGTTCTGTGGGCCAAGTGTCTGTGCTGTTTGTTTGCAAAGCTGCCTTTTAACTTCCGACCGATTCAGACATTAGGAATTGAAGACTGGCTCCTGTTTATGACAAGAACCTAAACAAAGAATATTGGTTGGAAGTTTAACTTATTCAGAATCAGAATCAGAATCAGGTTTATTATCACCAGCATACGTCATGAAATTTGTTAACTTAGCAGCAGCAGTTCAATGCAATACATAATATAGAAGAGAAAAATAATTAAGTAAATCAATTACAGTATCTGTATATTGGATAGATTAAAAATCATACAAAAACAGAAATAATGTATATTTTTTATATGAGGTAGGGTTCACAGGTTCAATGTCAATTCAGGAGCCAGGATGGTAGAGGGGAAGAAACTGTTCCTGAATTGCTGAGTGTGTGCCTTCAGGCTTCTGTACCTCCTACATGATGGTAGCAGTGAGAAAAGGGCATGCCCTGGATGCTGGAGGTCCTTAATAATGGATACTGCCTTTCTGAAACAATGCTCCTTGAAGATGGAGTACATCATAGGCTAGTACCCAAGATGGAGCTGACTAAGTTTACAACCCTCTGCAACTTCTTTTGGTCCTGTGCAGTAGTCCCCCCACACCAGCCAGTGATGCAGCCTGTCAGAATGCTCTCTAAGGCACACCTATTGAGGTTTTTGAGTATTTTTGTCGACGTAACAAATCTCTTCAGACTCCTAATGAATATAGTCACTGTCTTGCCTTCTTTATAACTACATTGATATGTTGGGACCAGGTTAGATCCTCAGAGATCTTGACACACAGGAACTTGAAACCACTCACTCTCTCCACTTCTGATCCCTCTATAAAGATTGGTATGTGTTCCTGCATCTTACCCTTCCTGATGTCCACAATCAGTTCTTTTGTCTTACTGAAATTGAATGCAAGGTTGTTGCTGTAAAACCACTCCATTAGTTGGCATATTGAAGTTGGCATTGCTCCTGTACATCCTCTCCTCTCCATCTGAGATTCTACTGACAATGGGTGTATCATCAGCAAACTTACAGATGGTATTTGAGCAATGCCTTGTCACACAGTCATGGGTATAGAGAGAATAGAGTAGTGGGCTAAGCACACACCCCTGAGATGTATAGTCAGCAAGGAGGAGATATTATCACCAATCAACACAGATTGTGGTCTTCCGGTTAGGAAGTAAAGGATCCAATTGCAGAGGGAGGGACAGAGGCCCAGGTTCTGTAACTTTTCAATCAGGATTGTGAGAATGACAGTATTACACGCTGAGTTATAATTGATGAACAGCATCCTGACATATGTGTCTGTATTGCCCAGGTGATCTAACGCTGTGTGAAGAGCTATTTAGATTGCAAGTGTCATTGGTCTATTTTGGCGATAGGCAAATTTCAGTGGCTCCAGGTCCTTGCTGAGGCAAGAGTTCAGTGTAGTCATGACCAACCTCTCAAAGCACATCACTGTAGATGTGAGTGCTACTAGGCAATAGTGATTAAGGCAGCTCACATTATTCTTCTTAGGCACTGGTATGACTGTTGCTTTTCTGAAGTAAGTGGGAACTTCTACCTGTAGCAGTGAGAGGTTGAAAATGTCCTTGAATAATCCCACCAGTTGGTTGGCACAGGTGTTCAGAGCCTTACTAGGTACTCAGTTGGGACCTTCTGCCTTGCGAAGGTTCACTCGCTTTATAGAAAGCCTAACATCAGCCTCTGAGACGTTGATCACAGGGTCATTAGGTGCAGCAGGTATCTTCATAGCTTTAGTTGTGTTCTTTCTTTCAAAGCAGGCATAGAAGGCATTGAGTTCATCTGGTAGTGAAGCATCTCTGCCACTCATGTTATTGGGTTTCTCTTTGTAGTTGCAAAACCTGCCAGAGTGGTTGTACATCTGACATCACCTGCAACCTCATTCTAAATTGTCTCTCCACCCTTGAAATAGCCCACTACAAGTCATACCTGGTTTTCTGGTACAGTCCTAGGTCACCAGCCTTGAATGCCACAGATCTAGCCTTCAGCAGATTACATACCTCCTGGTTCATCCACAGCTTTTGGTTTGGGGATGTACAGACTTTGTAGGCACACTGTCATCCACGCAGGTTTTAATGAAATCCATAACAACTGCAACATAGTCATCCAGATTTGAATATGAATATGTTCAGTCCACCAACTCAACACAGTCTTATAGGTGCTCCTGTGCTTCCCTTGTCCATGCATTCTTAGTCCTCACTACTGGTGCTGCAGGCTTCAGTCTCTGCCTAGACTCAAAGAGTAGAAGTGTAGCCACTTGATCAGACTTCCCAAAGTGAGGGCGTGGAACAGCACGATAGGCATTCTTGATGCTGATGTAACAATGGTCCAGTGTGTTGCTTCCTCTGGTATTGCAAGTGAACTGTTGATTTTAATTGCTTCGTGAGTTTTTCAGACTGGCCTGGTTAACATCCCCCAAAATGATGGTGAATGCATTAAGGTGAGCTATTTTATGCATGTTGATCCCATTGCTCAAAAGCCTGATTGACATTGGCTTGAGGTGGAATGTATGCCACTGTCAAATTAATCACAGAAATCTCCTGTGGTAGGTATAATGGACAGCACTTTACTACAAGATGTTCCAGGTCTGGTGAGCAGAATTCAGCCTGCACTGATATATTTGTGCACCGAAAAGAATCCTCCAGCTCTGCTTATGAGAGACTCTATAGACCTATCCTGACGGTGTATAGTAAACCCATTGATCTGAATCACTGAACCCGGTACCGAAGGGGCTCAAAAACGACTCTTCGATATCTAAAAGTTTTACCTATTGCATAGAAAGCTGAAATAGGCAAAAATGTCCCCTGGCCCTGAACCGTGAATATTCACCACACAATGAGATCCTATCACTAAGCATATCTTTCTCCTACCCCCTATTCTCTGTTTTCCATAGGGATCACTCGCTACATGACTCCCTAGTCCACTTGTTCCTCCCTACTGAAATCCCTAATTGCACTTATGCCTACAGGCGGGACAAGTGCTACAGCTACCTGAACACTTCCTCTCTCCTCACCATTTAAGGCCCGAAATAGTTCTACCAGGTAAGGTGACAGACAGCTGCAAGTCTGATGAAATCATCTGCTGTATCTGGTGCTTATCATGCAGCCTCCTCTACATCGGTGAGACTTGATATAGATTAGAGGGCCATTTTGATGAGCACCTTTGCTGAATCCACCATAGAATGCAGTATTTCCCAGTTACCACCCATTTTAATTTAACCTCCCATTCCCATTCCATCATGTTGGCACGTAGCCTTTTCTACTTTAACGATGAGGCTTTACTCAGCTTGGATGAGCAAAATCTCATGTTCTATCTGTGTAGGCTCAACCTAATAAAATGAGCATCAGTTACTCTAACTTCTGGTAATTTCTCCCCCTTTTCTTTTTCTTCATTCCCCATTCTGGCTCACCACCCATTCCTTCTCCTCACCTACCCATTACCTCCTGCTGTTGCCTCTCTTCCTTTCCTTTTTTCTATGGTCCACTGTCCTCTCCTTTCAGATTGCTCCTTCTTCAGCTTTCTTCGTCCACCTACCACCTCCTGGCTTTTTACTTCATCACCTTTCCCCACCCACCTATCTTCCCCCTCATCTGATTTCAATAATCAACAGCCAGTGCTCCTTGCCCCCCTCCAACATTAATTTTGCTTCTGCCCCCTTCCTTTCCTTTCCAGGCCTGATGTAGGGTCTCAACCTAAAACATTGACTCTTTATTCCTCTCCATAGATGCTGCCTGAATTGTTGTGTTCATTCAGCATATTGTGTGTGTTTCTAATAATAAGCAAATTTAATTCATAGAATAAGACAATTACTGTATCAACAGAGGTAAGCAATTTGGGTCTATATTCTTTTGAGCATAGAATCATAAGGGGTGATTCTATTGAAACATAAAATCCTAAGGGCATGACAGGATAGATGTCAAAATGTTTCATGAGAGTTATTGGGGAACAATTTTGATGTGATTTTACTGCAATGGTGAGAGTGATGCCAATCTTTCTTGCTTATTAGTTTAATATTTTTGCAAATCTGAGTTCCTAAAATGCCAGAGTCCAATTTCATTCATCATGTTTAGGACAATGCACCATAAAGAAGACATAGAAAGATAGAATTGTAATGGCATAGAAGGAGGTAATTCAAACCAATGAGCTCTTGGTGATTCCTCATAGAATAATCCTGTCAGTATCACGCTCCTTTCATCATAATCTTCCAATTTATTTTCCCTCTTAAGACACTGGTTGATGTTGTTTCCAATACAATTTTGTACAGTGAATTCAAAATCAGATTTGGATTTATTGCAATTGTCGAATGTCATGAAATTTGTTGTTTTGTGGCAAAAGTTTAAAAAATAAATGCATTGTGCAAAAACAGAGCTAAATAGTGAGATAGTGTTCATAGGTTCATGGACACAACATCACAGATACCTTTGTTTCTATTCACATGCCTCTTGTATTGTTTGCTCAAGACCTGTGCATTTCCTGATCCATCTGTCAGCAGGCACATCATTCTCTATTTAGCCCTGATAGACACATATTCAAATCTCCTCAAAAACCTTTACTCAAAAAAAGTCTAAACTCATGCTTGAAATTCTTCTTCTTTGGAAATCTTTCCTACAATCTGTCAAGCACCTGTGCATTATTTCAAAAAGTATGGTGATCAGAATTTGATGTGATGGACCATTCATCATATCAACTGGCTTTCATAAAGGCTCAGTGTAACCTTCTTGTTTTGTGTTCCCTCTGTCTATTTATGAAGCCCAGGATCCAATATGCTTTGCTAAGTGCTTTCTCAAAAAGCCCTGTCACTTTCACTTATGCACATAAAGACCCTTACTTCTCTGTTCATGAAGGCTTTTTGAAAGCAGTGCCATTTATATAACATGGAGCAGTCAACCTTCCCTTGTTCCTTTCCAAAACTGGCTCATCTAATCAGGCTTCATCATTGCCTAATGGTTAGAATTTTGAGATTGGAACAAGTACATCTACAAAGACAAGGCAGATAGTGTGCTTTTTGTTTTGCTTCCAAACTGGGAATGAAAATCTCCTACACTGGTTATCCAGTCATTTATCCAACTAATTGTTTGCTTGTTATTTCTACAGATTCTGAATAAAGCTGCATTGGATGCTCATCAGACAACAATGACTCTGTGGGAACTGCTGGTTGTCATAGGAAGATGCTTGAAATGTTTTGCAATCATCTGTCTATCTCATGTGGCCGGTCTGTTTCCTTAACGGTACTCAACAAAAGTGGTGTGCGTTAAGTCTGCCCCTGACTGGGTTTTGAACATAAACTGCCTGTCTTATTTATTTCAATTTTATTCCAGGCTTTCTATTCTTTAAAAATATCTAAACTGGTAAAATATCATACAATCTTTAGGGGTAGAATTTATGCTAAGTTCTGTTATCCTGCTACTTTGACTTTAGTGGGAGATAGGTAGAAAATATTAATGCTCTGTCACTGCTACTCCTGCACTCATTATAGCCCCTACCACTTTTACTTGCTAAGGGCTAATATGGTGTTGTAAGTTAATTGCCTGAAGAATTTCTACAGTTTGGGATTTCTCCTAGCATTGCATTCAAAAGTAGGTGATAGTTTTATAAATAGGCCACATCCCAAATGAACTGAAAGATTTTTGTATGCAAGGTACAGTTTAGCCTGCCTCATAGTAACAACTCATGTTTAACAATGGAAATCCTCTTCCGAGAGAGTATGTAGATGTTAACCATGTTCTCCTGTCACCTCTGAATATAGAAACTAATTTCACAAGGCTAGCATATTAGAGACTAGATCACTTCGATAGAATTTCATAGGAAATATTATATGGAAGACACACAATAAAAAAAAACTAGATCCACCCCAATTGTCAGTTTAAGAAATTTAATTAAACTTCTATGTGCAATGTTTATTTTATTCTCCAGCAAGTACACAAACTTTGGATGAAATCTGTGTGGACAACATACTGCTGATCTCACATGGTAGTAGAGCCTCTAAATTGTTGTCAATTCCGTGAGAGCAAAGACACATTGTGATGAATTAGTATCACTGGAGTTGCAATTACTCCATCGTGACCTGAAATCATATGACCTAATGGCAACTTGTGTAGACTAAATTAGCATGATTCAAAAGAGAGCTGAAAACTAAAATATGGAACAGGTATTTCCACTTTGATTTTGCCATCAAAATCAGAACAGGATTGTCTTGTTTACCAGACCTTTGAGGCTTCCCATTGCTTCAAATCAATATGACCTGAGTACATTGGATATACCATAAGATCGAAAGACCAAAAGATACAAGAGCAGTATTAGGCCATTTGGCCCATCGAGTCTGCTCTTGTTCCCTTTCAAACCAAATCCCCTGCCTTCTCCCTGTATCCCTTTATGCCGTGACCAATCAAGAATTTATCAACCTCTGCCTTAAATATACAAAAATAATCAGCCTTCACACTGGCCCATGACAAAAGAATTTTACAGATTCACCATTCTGTTGCTAAAGAAATTCCTCATCATCTCTATTTTAAAAGGACACGTCTTTATTCTGAGGCTGTGTCCTCTGGACTTAGACTCTCTCATCATAGGAAACATCCTCTCCAGATCCACTCGGTCAAATCTTTCACTATTTGATAGGTTTCAATGCGCTCACCCGTCATTCTTCTGAATTCCAGTGAACACAGGCCCAAAACCATAAAACATTCTTTAGATAACAAATTGTTTAATCCTGGAATCAATTTGGGAATCTCCTTTGACCCCTCTCTAGTTTCAGTACGTCTTTTCTAAGATAAGGGGCCCAAACTGCTCACAATATTCCAAGTGAGGCCTCACCAGTGCCTTAGAAAGTCTTAACATTACTTCCTTGCTTTTATGTTCTAGTCCTCTAGAATACTGCACAGAGTAAGCTAAATATTGAAAGGACATCAGCACAGATGAAATCCGAGCAATGAACAGCACCCTAGGAAAGCAAAAGATGCAACAACAAATGTCATTACTTTTGGTTTTACTAATTAATTGGTTACTTGGCAGAACTTCTTTAACAAAGCCTTCATCAAGATTTATGACCCGGGTAGAACTATTTAGCCCAATTTGTCCAGTCTGACTGAACAATAGCTCTCAGGGTGCATTCTGAGTATTCCTAGCTAAATAAATTACCTTTATTAGTAACGAGCTAACTATTGCTTAACCACTTTAAAGAAGTTAACTCTGACTGGCAACTCTCCTCACGTGGGAGGGGGAGCTGGGGGGGGTGTACTTTGGAGTACCAACATTTGTCTGTTGTTCATTCTATAGGGCACTCCTCTGATTTCATGGATGTTTGCGAAGAAAAAGCATTTCAAGATGAATATTGTATACATTTCTGTGACATTAAATGTATCTTTGAAACCTTTGAACTCTTGAGTTGCTAGAAGAATGAAATTATTCCGCAAAAAACATATTCAGTGGGATTGCAAGTTATTAAAAATAATAGATAGGCTGAAGCTAATCCCTCCCTTGGATCTCCCCAGTGTTTATTCTGATGTGAGGAATTTCCTCTTGTAATTTTCTTGCATTTTCACCTCCTAAGCTAATTGCAGGAACCATTATGTGTACTTCAAAATGACATGTTGTTGCTGTTTTAATGGGAGATAGGGTCCTTTGCACCTGTCTGAAACTGGAGAATTTTTTTTTCCATATGTCTGAGGTATTGCTCAATAACAGTAAATAATTCAGCCCTTGGAACACAATTGTCACCTCTCTTTGCATTTCCCTTGCAGCGGGGAGTTGCAGCTACTGCATATCACCACATCCATTACACTCGAGTAATTACTTTCCTCCAGCCTATAAGGCAGTAAATCTGAATGACTTCAATTAACATCTGATTGGGTACTTTAATTTATCATGAGCAGTAAGTTAAGATGGCACTTAATGGCATTTTCAGCACCCAACTTGGCTAATTAATGAATACTTACTGCAATATTACTAAATTAGGAAATGTCCTTTATATGAACTGACTGCCTTTTCAATAGGACTTATTCATTTAATCACATTACTCTAACAAACATTGTTGTCTTATTTCATTCAGTTCAATCTCTGTTTGCAATTCTTATGTTTATGAGCTTTCTTTAACTTGCTATGCTTTATTTTATTACATTCATTTATTACTTCTCAATTTATTATTCCAGTGGAGATTCTCACCATAATTCAAGATGAATGCAGTTCTATTATAATTTTATTTTAGTGATAATAATTTCAGAAGATAAGAAAAAAGCAGGATTTGGCAACTGTACCCAATCCAATAGTATGCAACTGAACTAACGTTGTGTCATTATTCAATACCAATGTCATATCCGTCAATTCCTTAGAAATTCAAAAAATATTTGATCTCTGCCTTGCATATACTCATTACTTGATCCTCTGTAGTCCTTCTTGGGGATTCTGGTTGAAGACTTCCCTTATTTTAGGATTATGATCCCTGGTTCTACTTAACCTAGCCAAAGTTATAAAAAAATCCTTAAATCTGCCATACCAAACCCCATAAGAGTTTAGGAATTATTTTGCCAAACTCTAGATAGTATGGATCTATATATGGCGCCTCACTCCTCATTGGACAACATACAGACAGACAGACAGACAGACATACTTTAGTGATCCCGGGGGAAATTGGGTTTTGTTACAGCCGCACTAACCAAGAATAGTGTAGAAATATAGCAATATAAAAACAAAAATAATTAAATAATAGTAAGTTAATCATGCCAAGTGGAAATAAGTCCAGGACCAGCCTATTGGCTCAGGGTGTCTGACACTCTGAGGGAGGAGTTGTAAACTTTGATGGCCACAGGCAGGAATGACTTCCTATGACGCTCAGTGTTACATCTCGGTAGAATGAGTCTCTGGCTGAATGTACTCCTGTGCCTAACCAGAACATTAGGGAGTGAATGGGAGACATTGTCCAAAATGGCATGGAACTCCGACAGCATTCTCTTTTCAGATACCACCATCAGAGAGTCCAGTTCCACCCCAACAACATCACTGGCCTTACGAATGAGTTTGTTGATTCTGTTAGTGTCTGCAACCCTCAGCCTGCTGCCCCAGCACACAACAGCAAACATGATAGCACTGCCCATCACAGCCTCGTAGAACATCCTTAGCATCGTCCAGCAGATGTTAAAGGACCTCAGTCTCCTTAGGAAATAAAGACGGCTCTGACCCTTCTTGTAGACAGCCTCAGTCTTCTATGACCAGTTCAGTTTATTGTCAATTCGTATCCCCAGGTCATTCTAGCAATCAATGTAATGAAGACTTCCAACTATAGACCATGCCCTCCTCTATTTTGTATATTTTTTCACTGAATGTGTCAGTCACTGGAAGGATCAGCACTCATTACACACTTATTAGTACTTTTTTTAACTTATAAGATTGGAGTATAAATAGTCTTCATATTCCTGCTTATCACCTTCTGAACTATCTCCACGTTCACCCTACCTGGATCCATCTATATCAATTGCCTTTATCTCCTGTCTCTAGCTCTCCCCTTCCTCTACCTGGCTCTATCTATTCATTGTCAATCACCCCTCTCCAGTTCACTAATCACCTTCATGGCCCTTACTTATCCCTTTCCCTCTCTATAATGATTCGATTCCCTCTCTTCTTTCAGTCTTGCTGCAGGATCTAGATCAGAAATATTAGCAATTGCTTTCCCCCCTTAAGAAAGTGTGTTGAGCCTCCTCCTTGTATTCTTCCTGGTGAAAGTGCATCCACAATTCATCTGGGTTAGATATTCCGAGATATAGGCAAAATGACAATCGAGGAATGGTCATAGTTTCCACAATGCCATGATAAGTAATTTGAAGGGGAATTTGCAGGTCGAGGTATTCCTTTTTCACAATGTCCTTGTCCATTTTAGAAGTCATGGGATTTTGATAGGCTGTTGAAGTAATTTTGAAGAGTAACTAGAGCTTTTAGGTGATAGTCTGGATATCTTTGCTCATTTTGTTCTCATTTTTCAGCTCCCTTTGACCTTTCCCTTACCTTTAGTAAGGCCCTGCAGCAACTGAATATTATTTCAATTTTATGGTAAATCACTAATATGTCCATTTATCTTCCATTGATAAGGGCTCATTTCAATAATTCATACCAACAAAGACTAATATGTAGCAAACTGAAAATACATTTTCTATATTTTCACTATAAAGAGAAATCTAGCAAAAGAATATTTTCCATTATATTGTAATATAAATTGAAGATTTGAGGCCACATAAGAATCATTTTGTGTGCAATTTTAATGTTGATCAGGTTATGTGGGTCTAGATGCAGTTTAGTTGAGTTCATGTGTCAGTGTGGTTCAGCTGATGTTTCATTTATATCTGATTGTGGTTTCAAGACTTACTCCAGAGCCCTGCCAATCCAAGGCGATAGTGAGGAAGCGTTTCTTGCAAGAGCACTATCTTTTGGATGAAGCTATGTCAAGGCCCTGTCTGTTGCTGCTGGTGAATGTTAAAAGTTGAAAGACAAATTTATAAAGGGGAAATGCAGAATTAGCTCATATAATCCAGTTAATAACTACCTTTCAGTCAGTATTACCAAAATGAACAGATTATTTTGTCACTATTTGACATAGAATGATAACAGGTTTTATGTGTTAACAAGGATCCCACCCACCAATCCAGCATCCTCTTTGACATTCTACAATCAGGCAGGAGACTCCAATGCAAAAAGGCAAGAGTGATCAAGATAGAAAGATTCATGGATAGAAGGATAGATAGTTTATTGATCCCAAAGGAAATTACAGTGTTATAATAGCATTATAAGCACAAATTTATGCACATATTAGAAAAGAAGTAAGAAAGAATAAAAAATAAGTTACCTCAAGCATTCTAACAGGAAGGAGTCATCACTTCCCCAACTATAGGTTGACTCATTATAGAGCTTAATGGCTGAGGGTAAGAATAACCTCATATAGAACTCTTTGGAGCAGCACAGGTGGCATTGACCTCCCACATCATGAAGACCGTGGAGAGAGTTGTTCTAGAGCAGCTCCGGCCTACGGTTAGGCCACACTTAGACCCCCTCCAGTTTGCCTACCTGCCCCAACTAGGAGTTGAGGATGCCATCGTCTACCTGCTGAACCGTGTCTACGCCCACCTGGACAAGCCGGCGAGCACTGTGAGGGTCATGTTTTTTGACTTCTCCAGTGCGTTCAACACCATCCGCCCTGCTCTGCTGGGTGAGAAACTGACAGTGATGCAGATGGATGCTTCCCTAGTGTCATGGATTATTGATTACCTGACTGGCAGACCACAGTACATGTGCTTGCAACACTGTGTGTCAGACAGAGTGGTCAGCAGCACTGTGGCTCCACAGGGGACTGTCCTGTCTTCCTTTCTCTTCACAATTTACACCTCGGACTTCAACTACTGCACAGAGTCTTGCCATCTTCAGAAGTTTTCTGTTGACTCTGCCATAGTTGGATACATCAACAAGCGAGATGAGGCTGAGTACAGGGCTACGGTGGGAAACTTTGTCACATGGTGTGAGCAGAATCATCTACAGCTTAATGTGAAAAAGACTAAGGAGCTGGTGGTGGACCTGAGGAGGGCTAAGGCACCAGTCACCACTGTTTCCATCCAAGAGGTCAGTGTGGACATGATAGAGGATTACAAATACCTGGGGATACAAATGGACAATAAACTGTACTGGTCAAAGAACACTGAGGCTGTCTACAAGAAGGGTCAGAACCGTCTCTATTTCCTGAGGAGACTGAGGTCCTTTAACATCTGCCGGACAATGCTGAGGATGTTCTATGAGTGTGTGGTGGCCAGTACTATCATGTTTGCTGTTGCGTGCTGGGGCAGCAGTCTGAGGGTAGCAGACACCAACAGAATCAACAAACTCATTCGTAAGGCCAGTGATATTGTGGGGGTGTAACTGGACTCTCTGACGGTGGTGTCTGAAAAGAGGATGCTGTCCAAGTTGCATGCCATCTTGGACAATGTCTCTCATTCACTCCATAATGTACTGGTTAGGCACAGGAGTACATTCAGCCAGAGACTCATTCCACCGAGATGTAACACTGAGCTTCATAGGAAGTCATTTCTACCTATGGCCATCAAACTTTACAACTCCTCCCTTGGAGTGTCAGATACCCTGAGCCTAGAGGCTGGTCCTGGACTTATTTCCACTTGGCATTATGAACTTATCATTATTTAATTATTTATGGTTTTATATTGCTATATTTCTTCACTTTTCTTGGTTGGTGCGATTGTAACAAAACCCTATTTCCCTCGGGTTCAATAAAGTATTCTGTCTGTCTGTCACAGTTGTCTTTGTCTATTACAAAAAATGCTCCTCTATTCAGTGAAGGTGATATGAAGAGGGTGAGAAAACAATCTGCAATAGCCAGTATTTTCTGTAGGGTGCATGTTCTACCACAGCCTCCAGAGTGTCCAGTTTGACTCCTATAACAGAGCCAGCCTTTCTAATCAGTTTATTTCATCTGTTGGCAACACCCATGTTGATACCATTGCCCCAGCATGTCAACACCGAGAAGATTGTACTGGCAACAACAGACTGGTAGAACAGGTAAAGGTGAGGCCTGCAAACTTCATGGGACCTCAGTCCCTCAGGAAGTAGAGGTGACTCTGGCCCTCCTTCACTCAGTTTCTTCCCTTAGATCATTACCTTTCTGAACTCCCTGCACGTCATATTCAAAATGTCACCGGATAATTTGTACTGTACCCTACAATATTTAGTATATGTATTTTACTTTGTTTACCTATGTGTAATTCATTTGTCAATATAATTCTTACGTTCCTAATTATTGTGTATTACATGTGTATCACGCTGTAAGGTTTCACTGCTAATGTAATGGCTTCTCTGTAGCTGCAATGATTGGGTTATGACTAGAGATAACGGGGCATGTTAGCCAATGAGCGAGATGTTGTCCTCTCTGGTGTGTATGGGAACCTGGATTTCACGGTCTTTCATTGGGGGGTGATGGAGAGAGAGGACGTGAATGGAGAGAGTTGGTAGACCAGCGGACAGAGTGGACTTGGAGCGAGGATCTGAAGGTCAGTGAACATCAGAGGAGGTTGATGGTGGACGAACAGCCTTATCAGTGAGCTCCAACGTTGCGCATTAGACTATTTACAAACATGGAAACATAGAAAACCTATAGCACAATACAGGCCCTTTGGCCCACAAAGCTGTGCTGAACATGTCCTTACCTAGGATTACCCATGGTCCTCTATTTTTCTAAGCTCCATGTATCCAGGAGTCTCTTAAAAGTTCTTATTGTGTCCTCCCCCACCGCCATCTCTGGCAGCCCATTCCACGCACTCACCACTCTCTGCGTAAAAACAACCCTGACATCTCCTCTGTACCTACTCCCCAGCACCTTAAAATTGTGCCCTTTCATGCTAGCCATCTCAGCCCTGGGAAAGTGCCTCTGACTATCCACTTGATCAATACCTCTCACATATGTACCCCTCTCATTCTCTGTCGCTTCAAGGAGAAAAGGTTGAGTTCACAACCTATTTTCATAAGGCATGCTCCCCAATACAGGCAACATCTTTGTAAATCTCCTCTGCACCCTTTCTATGGTTTCCACATCCCTCCAGTAGTGAGGCGACCAGAAATGAGCACAATGCTCCAAGTGGGGTCTGACCATGGTCCGATATAGGCTACATCATTACCTCTCGGCTCTTAAACTCAATCCGCAATTGACGAAGGCCAATGAACCATATGCCTTCTTAATCACAGAGTCAACATGCACAACAGGTTTGTGTGTCCTGTGGACTCGGACCCAAGATCCCTCTGATACTCCACACTGCCAAATATCTTACCATTAGTACTATATTCTGCCATCATATTTGACCTAATAAAATGAGTCAGCTCACACTTATCCAGATTGAACTCCATCTGCCACTTCTCAGCCCAGTTTTGCATCCTATCAATGTCGTGCTGTAACCTCTGACAGCTCTCCACACTACCCACAACACCCCCTACCTTTGTGTCATCAGCAAATTTACTAACCCATCCCTCCACTTCATCATTCAGATCATTTATAAAAATCACCAAGAGAAGGAGTCCCAGAGCAGATCCCTGAGGCACAACACTGGTCACTGACCTCCATGCACATATGACCCATCTACAACCACTCTTTGCCTTCAATAGGCAAGCCAGTTCTGTATCTACAAAGCAATGTCCCCTTGGATCCCATTCCTCCTTACTTTCTCAATAAACCTTGCATCGAGTACCTTATCAAATGCCTTACTGAAATCTATATAAACTACATCTACTGCTCTACCTTCATCAATGTGTTTAGTCACATCCTCAAAAAATTCAATCAGGCTCGTAAGGCACAACCTGACTTTGACAAAGCCATGCCGACTATTCTTAGTCATATTATACCTCTCCAGATATTCATAAATCCTGCTTCTCAGGATCTTCTCCATCAACTTACTAACAGCTGAAGTAAGACTCACTGGTCTATAATATCCTGGACTATCTCTACTCCCTATATCTGCAACCCTCCAATCTTCCGGAATCTCTCCCGTTCCCATCGTTGATGCAAAGATCATCATCAGAGGCTCAGCAATCTCCAAGAATGGGCTCTTTCTCTTTTGTTGTTTTCTTTACTAACCATATAGTGAAATTAAGAAACATAGAGCTCAATCATTTAATTGCATATTGTGTACTGTTTGTTATTTTGGGGTACTGGTTTGTAACAGGGGACACATTGCGCAGTATCCACCCAAACAAGACTTGTTAAGTTTGGCCGGGCCAGGGGGGCTATCATCTCCTATATTAAGTCGCTTGCCAAAGCTAGAATTGCATATGTGTGTTATGTGTTCTAATGCGGTACAGAGAAATGTTGTTTCATTAGATGGTATACATGGCTTGACATGATAAACTTGACTTGACATGGTAAGCCCATTCTTTGCCAACTCTGAGAGAAACTTCATCAATCAACTTACATTCCTCCCCCTCCCCCCAATTAGTCCCTTGCAACCTATTCTCTCATCCATGTCCATTAGCTCCATTGTGGTTCTCCTGCGTTGGGAAAAAATTTTTGTGGCCAGTTCAGCTTCCAACTCATTTATCTTGATGTTGTGGGATGGAACTGGGGCTCAACAGGAGACTCATTCAGTCATAAGAGATCATACAAACTCTGCACACAATAGTAGCAGAAGCCAGGATTGGACCCGGGACTCTAAAGAGCAAACTATCTGACCAAGCAATTTCAAGAAATAATTCTTGAATTATCAAAATGGGAGTGGCAATGAAGAACTTCAAACAATGATGCATAACTGCCATTGCAAATTTAGTTTCTACTTATTGCGGAAACAAAAAGTTCCTGTGTTCTGTCCAGTTACATCACTGTCTGGGACAGGAATGGCAAGGCATCTGACTGCAAGAATCTACAAAGGATTTTGAGGACTGCTGAAAGGATCGTGGTGTCTCTTTTCCAACAGTCTGAGATATTTCTCAGGCGTGTTGCATACTCAGGGCCCTCAGCATAGCCAAGATTCCCTCCCATCCCTCCCACAATCTCTTTGAACCAACTTCCCTCACCATCAGACGGGAGGTACTACAGCATTAGGACTGTTAGAGTGGGAAACAGCTTCCTCCCCCAGGCTCTGAGACTACCGAACTCCTGGACAGAATCCAGGTCTCATCATGTATCAATTGCCAGTTGTGTTAGATGGTTTATTTTTTAACTTGTGTCATAAATGTACCTCATGCTAAATGTCAATCTTTATATATATATATTTTATATTGAATTTTCAAATAGGTTACAGAAAGAAAAAAATAAAATTATCAACCCCTCCCCCTCCCCTTAACCCCTTCCCCCAACATATCCCTATAGAAAAAAAAAGAAGAAAAAAGAAAGAAAGAACAAATGCATGGATTTCAGAAGTCCCCACATGCTTCATGGAGTTCATAATAGCTTTAATATGTATATTTATTTCTTTCCCGAGATAACCAATAATTTTATCTTTGGAGCACCTATATATTTAATCCTATTTTTTGTAAATAAGGGCACCAAATTTTCAGAAATATTTCATATTTATCTATTAAGTTATAAGTAATTTTTTCAAGTGGAATACAGCTAAAATTTCATTCTTCCAACGATCTATACTTAAGTATGAATCCGATTTCCAAGTAACTGCAATAGCCTTTTTGGCTACTGCCAATGCTATTTTTATGAATTCTTCCTGATATTTATTCAATTTGGATTTTGATTTTATCCCTTCAATATCATCTAGTAAAAATAATATTGGATTGTGTGGAAGTTGTATTCCTATAATTTGTTCCACTAAAACTCTTAAATTTGTCCAAAAAGGTTGAATTTTAGAACAAGACCAAGTAGAGTGTATAAAAGTACCAATTTCTTGATTAGATGGAAAACATTGATCAGATAGTTTTGAGTTTAATCTATTTATTTTTTGTGGTGAAATATATATTTGATGTAAAAAGTTATATTGTACTAATCTTAGTCGAACATTTATTGTATTTGTCATACTGTCAAGTCATAATCTTAACCAACTTGTTTCATCAAATTTAATATTCAAATCAGTTTCCCATTTTTGTCTTGACTTATGAATTCCTTGTTTAATTGCCTGTTTTTGGATCAAATTATACATACCAGAAATAATTTTTAAAATTGTTCCTTTATGAATTAAAGTTTCTATTTCATTAGGTTTTGGCAATAACATTGTTTGACCCAGTTTATCTCTTAAATAAGCCCTTAATTGGAAATAACAGTGTTATTTGATATTTTACATTTATTCTTTAATTGGTCAAATGACATTAATATACCTCCTTCAAAACAGTCTCCTATATATCTAATTGATTGGAAATTTGACATGGAAATTGACCTAGGAGGGTTACAATTACCAAATTTTAAGAATTATTACAAAGCAAATCAACTTAGATTTATTGCATTTTTTTTTGATGAAGATAAACCGGCATGGATTAGAATAGAATTAGACAAAATAGGAGAAAATATACCAGAAGGGTTTATATATAAATGGGAATCTAAATGGATACGGGAAAAGAAAGAATCTCCTATACTAAAACATTTGATTGATTTATGGAATAAGATAAATGTTGATGATGAGATAAAGAAATCTTTATTAGCAAAGAGACCTTTAGTTCAAAATAAACTTATCCCTTTTACAATGGATAATCAACTTTTCTATAATTGGTTTCACAAAGGGATTAGATATATAGGAGAATATATATTATTATATGTGGCAATGGATAGTGGAATGGCTGACAGGCAGGAGGCAGTGAGTGGGAATAAAAGGGGCCTTTTCGGTTTGGCTACTGGTAACTAGTGATGTTCTTCAGAGGTCAGTATTGCAACCGCTGCTTTTCACATTGTTTGCCAATGATTTAGATAATGGAATTGATGGCTTTGTGGCAAAGTTTGCAGATGATACGAAGATAGGTGGAGGGGTAGGTATGCTGAGGAAGCAATGTGATTGCAGCAGGACTTAGACAAATTGGAAGAACAGGCAAAAAATAGTGGCAGATGGAATATAGTGTTGGGAAATATACGATAATGCATTTTGATAAAAGGAACAATAGAGCGGACTATTATCTAAATGAGGAGAAGGTTCAAACATCAGAGGTGCAGAGGAACTTTGGAGTCCTCGTGCAAGACTCCCAGAAGGTTAATTTGCAGGTTGAGTCTGTGGTAAAGAAGACAAATGTAACATTGGCATTTATTTCAAGGGAAATAGAATATAAAGGCAAGGAGATAATGCTAAGCAAAGAGAATGTGTGGGGATCTCATTGAAACTTACTGATTGTTGAAAGGACTAGATAGGGTGGAGCTGGAGAAGATGTTTCCTATCGTGGGGTCATACAGAACTAGTGTGCACAGCTTCAAAATTGAGGGGTGACCCTTTAGAACAGAGGTAAAGAGGATTTTTTTTAGCCAGAGAGTAGTAAATTAATGGAATACTCTGCTACAGACTGCAGTGGAGGCCAAGTCCGTGCTTATACTTAAGGCTGAAATTGATTGTTTTCTGATCGTTCAGGGCGTTAAAGGGAGTGGTGAGAAGGCAAGTGTATGAGGTTGAGTGGCATCCGGTATCAGCCATGATAGAGTGGCAGAGCAGACTCAGAGGGCTGAATAGCCTAAATCTGCCCCTATGTCTTATGGTCTTATTACTTTATGTGTTGTGGTTGAGTAATATGTATACCAGGGTCCTGAGGAACATTGCTTTGTTTGGCAGTGTACATGTATGTGGTTGAACGACAATAAAATTGAGCTTGAACTTGAAGTTCATGTATTTGCCCACTTTACCTATCACAAAATGCAGTTGATTTTCCAGCCAGGTTAAATACTGCTGGCTTTCTAGCTACTCAAGCTAAAATCCCATTCTTATATGCACATGTGGTGTGATAGGAGTAACTGCTAGATTTTGAAAACTGTTTCAGTGCATTTGATCCATCATTGTGGATTCATAGAGACTGCATATTTCTACTAATCAGCACAACAGCTCAAAACTCGCACCCATCAAACCAGTCAGATCTGGTACATGACCTGTGACCCCAAACATTTTCTGGGAATTCTCACGGTGTTAATTAGGAGGAAGAGGGAAAAGTAACTGCATTTTCTTCAATTATTTAGCTTTCTTTCAGTGGCATTAATTATTTCTAAGTGTCTTCTGCTTTCTGTTAACTTAAATAACTTCTTTACAGTCTTACATTATTTTAATTACTCAGTCGTGGACTCACAGAGAGATACAGCACTGAACCAAACCATTCAGTCCATCATTCAGTCTGTGTTAACTATCAGCCATCAATTAGTTAGCAGTAATCCTCTCCTCACCCACTTATTTTCCTCAAATCAAAACATTGTTGAGACAACAAGTGGACAAATGCATCTCTGTCATCTAATCATAGGAAGTCATTGTGTGGCTGAACCAGTAAGATAAAATGTTTAGTTTTGTTTCAATGTTTTTATGAGAATGATCACATTGCTTTTGTATTTCAGCTACTAAGTTAAACTGAATAAAAAGATTTAGTGCTACACAGCACAGAAAAAGTACCCTCTCATCCCTTCAAATCTACAATGCCCATCAAAAACCCCTTTACATGTATCCTAACAGTGATCCCCAGATTCTCCCATTCACCTGCTCTCTATAGCCAGTTTACAGTGGCTAATTAATCATGTGCCTGTAGCATCTGGGAGAAAATCATCCCAGTTATATGGAAAGCTTGCAAACTCTACACAGACAGCACTCAAATCCAGGATTTGATCCCTTGAATTAAATTCAATGTTTTTTTTTTAAATTGAATATCAAAATGCATAACAATTGTTCAAATCCATGAGAGGTTTGAGACCTGAGTCACATCTTTCTTTGTCTTCCCTAAAATCTGTCAGTGGTTTAGAACAATCTCACCTGATGTCTCATTGCCACCTGAAACTGCCACCTGACTCCAAGCTTCCGAACTTTGGTGAGAATAGGCCTGTGCTTGAAAGTTCTGAGCAGTCGGCTGGATGTAGAAATTGCCTTCCCATTAATGGATTATGGACCTCTATAATTTGCCAAAAAAATCAAGCATAACTAGTAGAACATTGAACTTCTACAGATATTTCCCTGCAAGAAAAGCTGGAGGGTGATGCAGTGCCACACTTTTAGCAGCACCACTTCCTCACAGGTCCAAAGATTCAGGTTTAATCATGGCCTTCTGACCCGTTGGTGTGGAGGTTGCATGTTCTTGCAGTCACCACGTGGGCTTTCTGCAGGTGCACTGCTCTCCTTCTAAATTCCAAAGGCAGGAAGGGTTGGTGGGTTAAATAGCTACTGCATATTGGGGTGGCACAGTATCATAGTACAGGGTACAAGGGTGCAATCCCCACTGCTGCCTGTAAGCAATTTGTTATGTACGTCCTCCCTGTGACTGCATAAGTTTCATCCAAGTGCTCCAGTTCCCTCCCATAGTCCATTGGTTATTGGAAATTTCCCCGTGAATAGGCTAGGATTAAATCGGGGAATTGCTGGGCAGCCTGGCTCGAAGGGTTAGAAGGGCCTATTCCATGCTGTAACTCAATAAACAAACAAACAAATAAATAATTTGCCCCTGCTGTACTGGTGTGATGGAAGGGAAATGGTTAGAATAGTAGTATAATATAAACCTGGATTAATGTAATGCTTGAAGATCAGTGGAGACTTGATGGGCTGAAGGGCCTGTTTCTGTTCTGTATTTCTCTATGACTCTTAGTTGTTGAATTGAGTGCAGAAGGAAGTGAACAATTCTCAATTCTTCAGGGCTGCTTAACAAGAATCAAAAGAAGACTTTGAAGTAAATGTAACATTATTGTTGTAATTCAAAACTGAAAATGTCTTGTTTATACTTTTGACATCAGTCCCTGACTGTGATTGAATTTAATGGCTTCCATAACAGAACAAAAGCTGAAAAATCTGCTGAAATGTTGAAACCTTCAACAAAGAGTCCACCACTGTGAGTTCTGTCCATAAAACCAACATAAAGATGGAATGGATTCAGAAAGCTAGATGCTAAGGTTACTGGATCCAGTGTAAGAATTTAACACATCTATGACTTGGAACTCTTAAATCACTCCTCATGAAGTTTCTTCCTAATTCTGTTTTCCTAAAACCATATGGACATGAAATGTAAACAATAAAAAGAATCATTAAATACCAACGGCTGTCCCACAAAGGACACTAATATAATGTACCAGCACTAACACTGTGTTGTCAGCATCATTAGTTAACACACAGAGCAGACAAAAATTAATATTCTGATTTGATACTTCTGTTTTCTTATTAAAGTGTCCCAAAACAGTTATTTTCTGTTTTAGCTAACATTGCTAACACCTGTCGTGTTATTATATACACTCCCATAACAATTTAAACAATAGTTTTATTTACATATAATAAACTCTTTAGTGTAATAAGCAATTCAATTAAATTCTATTCATTCTTTCCTGTTAAAACCCTTATATGTTTGTCAACTAAAAAACAATGTTTATACTTCATTTTCAATTTAATTCCAATGTTAAGTTTCCATCTTGTTTTATTTTTCTCCATTCCATCTATTCCAGATTAAGAATTTCCATGTTTGTGACTGCATGCATGTTAAGTGATATTGGGGCAGGTTTTCCAACATATGCAATGAAATAACATGAATGATGTAGAATGAGATTTGTGCCTTTTTGTCCTCCGTGTGCCAACTCTCCACCACCATCTGCTTTCAATCTCCAGGAATTCCACTGTTAATCACTGCAAAAACGGTAAGAGCAGGATTTAAAATGTTTAAAACCTTGAATAAGCTTTACATTTTTATTTGATGATGAGACATTTCAGAGTCTCATTTATCTTATAAGATTTTCCTTACATGCATTTTGTCGTAATGGGAAGACTGCAAAAGTCTTCGATGGTCAAGAAGGCATGTGCAGGGCACTGATGGATGATTATGAAGAAAAACGCCGCACCTTACACACACACACAGTGGTCTCACTATTATGTATTTCCTGACTACTGAGGGTCATTCATGGTCTTCTGCTGCTGTACCTCATTCATTGCAAGGCCTGTCATCTTCCTGTCAGTTTAAGACAATCAAGCCATTCTCTGACCATTCTCATGCCCACAGAACTGCTGCTCACTGGATGTCTTTTTTTGTTTTTCACATATTTCTCTGTAAACTCTAGAGACTGTAGTGTGTGAAAATCTCAGGAGATCAGCAATTTCTGAGATACTTCAACCACCCTGTCTGGCACCAACAATCACTTGACATTAAAGTCACTTAGATCGCATTTCCTATCCATCTTGATATTTGGTCAGAACAACAATTAGAACCCTTAACCATTCCTGCATGATTTTATGCATTGAGGTGCTGCCACGTGGTTGGCTGATTAGATATTTGCATTAAAGAGCAGGTGCACTGCTGTACGTAATAATGTGATCGCTGAGTGTAAGTGTTGCTTTGGAGATATTATCCAAAGATTGTCAGGTTGCCTATTATGTGCTCAAAGGCTCCTTCTCTACTCCTCTGCTCATGGAGGCTAAACAATGGTAACCTAATGGTATGTTCAAAATTCAAAGTTCAAAGTAAATGTATTACCAAAGAACATGCATGTCACCATATACAACACTAAGATTTATTTTTTTCCAGGCATTCATACAAAATAGAAAGAACCACAATAGAATTAATGAAAAACCACAAATGATGGAGACAGACAAGCAATGTGCAGAAGACAACAAGTCAAGTCACTTTTATTGTCATTTCGACCATAACTGCTGGTACAGTACATAGTAAAAATGAAACAATGTTTTTCAGGACCATGGTGTTACATGACACAAAAACTAGACTGAACTATGTAAAAAACAACAACACAGAGAAAGCTACACTAGACTACAGACCTACACAGGACTGCATAAAGTGCACAAAAACAGTTCAGGCATTACAATAAATAATAAACAGGACAGTAGAGCAAGGTGTCAGTCCAGGCTTTGGGTATTGAGGAGTCTGATAGCTTTGGGGAAGAAACTGTTACATAGTCTGGTCGTGAGAGCTGGAATGCTTCGGAGCCTTTTTCCAGATGGCAGGAAGGAGAAGAGATTGTATGAGGGGTGCATGGGGTCCTTCATAATGCTATTTCCTTTGCAGATGCAGTGTGTAGTGTAGATGTCCATGATGGCGGGAAGAGAGAACCCAATGATCTTTTCAGCTGACCTCACTATCTGCTGCAGGGTCTTGCGATCCGAGATGGTGCAATTTCTGAACCAGGCAGTGATGCAGCTGCTCAGGATGCTCTCAATACAACCCCTGTAGAATGTGATGAGGATGGGGGGTGGGAGAAGGACTTTCCTTAGCCTTCGCAGAAAGTAGAGTCACTACTGGGCTTTCTTTGCTATGGAACTGGTGTTGAGGGACCAGGTGAGATTCTCTGTCAGGTGAAAACCAAGAAATTTGGTGCTCTTTATGATCTCTACTGAGGAGCCATCGATGGACCCAGGACAGATCCTCTGAAGTGATAATGCTGAGGAATTTAAACTTGCTAATTCTCTCCAACTCTGATTCTCTGATGAGGAGAAGACCATTTGCCTCTGGTTTCCTCTTCCTGTGATCAATAATCAGCCCTTTGACTTCGCTGACATTAAGCAAAAGGCTGTTATTTCAGCAGCATTCACTTAGATTCTCAACCTTCCTCCTTCATGCTGATTTGGCTCACAACAGTGGCGTCATCAGCAAACTTAAATATGGCATTGGAGCAGTGCTTAGCATCCCAGTCGTAAGTATAAAGCAAGTAGAACAGGGGACTAAGCACACAGGCCTTGTGGGTCACCTGTGCTGATGGAGATTGTAGAGAAGATGTTATTACCAATCGAAACTGACTGGGGTCTGCAAGTGAGGAAATCATGGATTCAGTTGCACAAGAAGCTATTAAGACCTAGGACTTGGAGCTTATTGATTAGTTTTGAGGGGATGATAGACCTGAATGCAGAGACATAGTCAACAAAGAGCATCCAGATGTACACATCTTCATTATCTAGATGTTTCAGAGTTTAACTGACAGCCAATGAAATGACCTGTTGTGATGGAAGACAAATTGGAACAGATCCAAGTGGCTCCTCAGGCAGGAGTTGATATATTTTATCACCAACCTCTCAAAACACTTTATCACTGTGGATGTAAGTGCTGCTGGATAATAGTCATTGAGGCATTTCCATGTTCTTCTCAGGCACCAGTATAATTGAAGCCTGTTTTCAGCAAAGTTAAGCTCCAACATTTCCATCAAGTAGATTATCAATATGTACGTGAAACAGCTAGGATTCACAAACATCCTCATAATGCTAATACTAATGATAGTAGCATGAAAGGCTGATTATTATCTAACTGATATAATGAGAGGGTCAATGATTCCTGTGGATAAATCACAAACATTAGTAAGCAGGTAGAGCAAGTAGTTCAGGAGGCATATAACATGTTGACCTTTATTGCAAAGAGGGTTGAAGTTTAGAAATAGCACAGCTTTGTTAGAACTATATTTGGTGTTGGTGAGGTCATAGCTGGTTTACTACATGCATCTTTAATCCTCTTCTGCTAAAAGGGACAGTCCAAAGGAAATTCTTCTATCTAATACATGGGGTGAGAGGATTATTCCATCGAGAGAGGCTAAGTTGATTGGGTTTGTATTCTTTAGAGTTTAGAAGAATGTGGGGTGATTTTATTGAAATATATAAAACCCAAATGGTATCTAGTAGGAAAGATATTGAAGACAAAGAAAATAACAGATGCTGGAATCTGTAACAATCAACAGAAGGCTGAAAAAAAACTCAGTGAAACGAGCGGCATCTGTTGAGGCAATATCTGTTGAGGTGCAAGTCAATATTTTAGTTCAAGTTCCTACATCAGAATTGGAAGGGAAATATTTCCAGCAGGTAGGGATGGAGGAACAGAATAGAGGTTGTTAGGTGACAGTCAGAAGCAGATGAGAAGGGATTGTAGGACAGAGGGAGTAGACAAGGGAGGTGTCTGGCTTAGAAGGAGCAGACCGAAGGAAGGATGTGGGTCAGAAGGAGCAGACGAGGGCGGGGTATGGGTCAGAGGAAGCAGATGAGAGAAGGATGTGGGTCAGAAGGAGCAGACAAGGGAGGGGTATGGGTCAGAGGGAGGAGATGAGAAAGGGGTATGGGTCAGAGAGAGCAGACAAGGGAGGGGTATGGGTCAGAAGGAACAGACGAAGGATGGGTTTGATTCAAAGGGAGCAAACGAGGGAGGGGTATGTGTGAGAGTTGGGTAAGTGATAGGCACAAACTGATGGGGAGCGGATGACGGGCAGGTGGAACCAGGCAAATAGGGGGGGATTTGAGCAAGGGAGAAGAACATTAGGTGCAGGAATGAGGTGCTGACATATTGACACTAGTGGAAGAGTCTCAAATTAGATGATATAATTTCAAGGTAATGAGCCAGTCACTTAAAACAAAAGTACATTGAAGTTTCTAATCTCAGGGACTGGTGAATCGCTAAAATTCTCTGACCTAGAGATTTGCTTAGAGCAGTTCATTAGAAAGATTTAAATTGGAGAAAGATGTATATATATTTTCAAGATCAGCATATGAAGGATCATAGAGAGGCAGAAGAGCTGAGACCCGGGGTAGATCAGCGATGAACATATGGAAAGACAGGGCAGACCTGAGGTGCTTGCTGGCCTACTCCTGCTCCTCTTGTCTTGTGTTTTTGTGCTGTATGTAAAGCGTGATATAAAGAACATCTTGTCACTTTTTTGAAGACCACTGCACTAAGCACTTAAAATTATACCTTACAGTTACATTTCTCCCACATTGGCTTCAACACAAACTGATATTTTAATCTGAAACTGGTTCACAAAATGAAAACAAGTTGGTTCAGAACAAAGGAACAGAAAAAAATTCCTTTCAGGCAAGGCACATCAATATCATGATGAGGTTTATCTGGAAATCATTGTAATTTGTGTCATTAACTTATTGCTGAATGTTAATGCTAGACTTGTTTTTTTTTAAATTTCAGAGCCACTGAGTAATGGAGCACAGAAACAGGCACTTTGGCTCAAGATGTCCAAAGTGGACATTTGAGTAAATACACATCTACGCTAATCCCATTTTCCCACATTTGTCCCATATTCCTTTAAATGTTTCTTTTCCATTACCTGCTCAAGTGTCTTTTGGAGGTTGTTAGTACATTTTTAATAATTTCTTTATAATTTCCCTCTCTTACTTTTGCTCTTTCATTTATTGCTTTACAGAAAGATGTTTCAATGCACGATGTCAAATAGCATACTGTGATCAATAGATTCATTGCTGGTGTATCTGAAGTATCACTCATGACCTCCACCACCCTACTCCCTAAGCGTCCTTTGTGAGAAAGGAATAAAGGTCTGCATTTATATAGTGTCTGCCATTCCCAAAGGGTGTTAGAAAGCACTTAGCAGCCAAAACAAGCTTTTTCACCAGACTTTGATAATGAATCAGATTTTCCAGTTTATTCCTGTGTCACAGCACAGCTTTCGATTGTCTTGCTGATCTGGATTACATTATTATAATAGGAGTTCCAGCTGGATCCCACCCCATACATGACATAGGTATTGTCATAACCTTGCTCTCCACCACATCCTACCAGTATTTTCCATAACTGTACAGATAACTGAAAGCACTTCAGACACAAGGGTGCAGAAGGATTTCTAATAAGTGTATTAATCAATGAAATATTTAGAGACAAATGTCTGATGGAGGTATTAATAAGCAAGTAAAATTTCAATTAACTTTATCTTGTCACTTTGCAGAGATGCATGAAGTACCCTTGTGAGTCCGTGTTGTGTTGTGGGGGCAGAGTAAATCTCTCCACAGATGTATTACTCTGTTTTGGGTAGCAGATCCTGATTTAAATATGGCAAGTTTCTATATTTGAATTGACTTGTTTGGCTTGCACAGGAGTGATGATTAAATGCAAGTCGCATTTCCATTTTTTGTTCTTTTTTTTCTTCAAGTGCTCAAATTGCAGTTAGTTGTTAAGATGTTAATGACAGTCAATAGATATCTAGTCCTGTAAGGCTGGTTGCTATATGCAGTGATGCCTGTGACGTTTTGTTCCCAGATAACATTACTGCTATATCAGAAAAACAAGTCAAGTTTATGTCATATACACACATGCTGTACATGCATGGCACAACAAGAAGCATACATACATGAACATCACAGGCATGTAGTATCATATAAGCAGCATTCACAAACAAAACATAAATAAAGAATAAAATATACATAAATATTACTAGAAAAAACAATTAAACATCAATTTTAGTGCAAAGTGATCAAAGGGTTCATCGTTTTTCAAAACTAGAGTTATTAGGGTTTACAGTTGGTTCAAAGATGTTTGAAGGGAAGTAGCTGTTCTTGAACCAGGTGGTGTGAGACTTCAGGCTTCTGTACCTCCTGCTGATAATCGTTGTATAAAGATGGCATAGCTTAGATGGTATGGTTCTTAAATAATAGATGCAAACATCTTCACTCAGTGCCTCCTGTAGATCCTACACATGGTGGGGAGGAATGTGTCATTATGTATTGGGCAGAGTCCATTACTCTCTACAGCTTCATATTTTACTATGCATTCAGAGTTCCCGACTATGATGCATTCAGTTAGGACACTTTCAACAGCACATCCATACAAGAGTGTTCAATGATAAGCTAAACCTCTTTAACCTCCTAAAAAGTCAAAGATAAGACCAAAAGACCGTAAGATATAGGAGCAGAATTAAGCTATTTGGCCCATCAAGTTTGCTCCACCATCTCATCACGGCTGATCCTTTTTTCCTAATCCTTAACCCCATTTCCCAGCCTTCTCCCTGTAACCTTTAATGCCATGTCCAATCAAGAACCTATCAATCTCTGCCTTAAATACACAACTGCATATGGCAACAAGTTCCACAAATTCACCACCCTCTGGGTAAAGAAATATCTCTACATTTCTGTTTTGAATGGTCACCCCTCTAACCTGAGGCTGTGCCCTCTTTTCATAGACTCTCCCACCATGGAAAACTTCCTTTTCACATCGACTCTGTCTAGTCCTTTCAATATTCAAAAGGTTTCGATGAGATCCCCCCTCATCCTTCTAAATTCCAGTGTGAACAGACCCAGAGTCATCAAATGTTTCTCATATGATAACACTTTCATCCCTGGAATTATCCTTGTGCACCTCCTCTGGACCCTTTCCAATGCCAGCACATCTCTTCTAAGATAAGGAGCTCAAAACAGTACACAATACTCAAGCTGAAGCCTCACCAGTACCTTATAAAGCTTGAGCATCACATCATTGCTCTTGTATTCTAGCCCTCTTGAAATGAATGCTAACATTGCATTTGCCTTCCTCACCACTGACTCAGCCTGCAAGTTAACCTGTAGGGTGTTCTGCACAAGGACTCCCAAGCCTCTTTGCATCTCAAATTTTTGGATTTTCTTCCCATTTAGAAAATAATTCACACATTTATTTCTACTACCAAAGTGCATAACCATGCATTTTCCAACATTGTATTTCATTTGCCACCTTCTTGCCCATTCTCCTAATCTGTCTAAGTCCTTCTGCATCCCACATGTTTCCTCCACTAATCTCCATATCTTCTGCAAACTTGGCAACAAAGCCATCTTTTTCAACAGGTCTAAATCAATTATATACAACATAAAAAGAAGTGGTCCCAACACCGACACCTGCGGAACACCACTAGTCATTGGCAGCCAACTAGTCAAGGATCTTTTTATTTCCACTCACTGCCTTCTTCCAATCAGTCAATGCTCTAACCATCTTAGTAACTTTCCTGTAATACCATGGACTCTCAAATTGGTAAGCAGCCTCATGTGTGGCACTTTGTCAAAAGCTTTGAAAGTCCAAATATACAACATCCACAGCAGCCCCTTTATCTTTCCTAATTATAGTCTCCTTAAAGAATTCCAACAGATTTGTCAGGCAGGATTTTCCCTAAAGGAAACCATGCTGACTTTTCCTACCTAGTCCTGTGTCACCAAGTACTCCATCACCTCATCCTTAACAATTGACTCTAACATCATCCCATCCACTGAGGTCAGGATAACTGGTCTATAATTTCCCTTCTGCTGCCTTCCTTCTTTCTTAAAGAGTGGAGCAACATTTGTAATTTTCCAGTACTCTAGCATCATGCCAGAGTCTAATGATTTTTTTGTAAGATCATTTCTAATGCCACTGCAATCTCTAACACTACCTCCTTCAGAACCCTAGGGTGCAGTTCATCTGGTAATGCTTTTCTTATGACTTTCATTTGTGTGCTGGGCCCAGGATAGGTCACCCAGGGTATTAGTTTTACTAACAATGATTAAGTCTCAGCTTTCTGTGTTTTAACCAAGCAGATGATTGCAGTTGGCCTCCACCTCATGCCACCAACCATCCTCCAGCCAGTTGGATTCACTCCACACACCATCAAAAATTGATTGGGAGTATGGGGTCAACAAAGCAATAGGTCCCAACAATATCCTGACAGCTTGTTAAGTGTTGCTTGTTCTAGAGTTCTTTGACTTAGACCCAGCAATGATCACTCCCTTATTCTGCCATTGAGACAATCTCACATCTTAAGCAATTCCAGCCAATTGCAAGATTAAAATCAAATCTATTATTGCATTGCAGCAGATCCACAGGATACTGACTAATGGCTGGACTAACTTTCCACCAGAGCAGCTGTGTAATTTAAATTCAGATAATTAATTAATTTGTCATATGAAAGCAAACTATTCCCAGTAATGGGGGCAATGAAGCAGATTTTTTTTTTTGTGTGTGTAAAATCTCATCTGGCTCACTAGCCTTCTTCAAGAAAGTCTGCTGTCTCCATTAGTCTGAATGATATGTGATTACAGACCCACTGTAATATGGATGAGTTGCAATGGAATGGCTTGTGGAAACAATGTCAGTTCAAGATGAGGTGTTTGTTCAAACAGTTCAGGGCAGAAAACAGATCCATCGGTTTCTATTGTTCTATGTGAAACTTAACTTCCTTCAGAAATCCCATTTAATTTATATAGATTTTCTCTTGGAAAATCTTAAGTTTAGAGACACTGATCCAGTTTTCTGATATGACAATGATGAATGCACAAAATTGTTATCAAGTAGGATTTGTGGGTGATTGCTGAAAGACCAAAATAAAACCTATTTTGCCATTTCTTGGCACAGATTCTATCTAAGGTGCAAACACCAATCATTTTCTTGAAGGCATTGGTCAGACTGCTGAGTTGAAGAGTCCAGAAGTCATGTTACAGCTACATAAAACTTAAGCAACACCGAGAGTACTGCATGAATTTCTAGCAAGCCCAGGACCAAAGGAGGTGGAGATTTAGAGAGAGTTCAGGAGAGTTTTTTTAAGACGCTGTCTGCATTAGAGGGCATGAGCAGCAAGGAGAGATTGGACAACGTGAATTATTTTCTCTGGATCATCAGAGATCGAATGGAAACCTGGGACTTATGAGAAGAATAGATCGCTTAGGCAGTCAGAATTCTTTCTCCAGGAGAGATATGTCAAATACTAGAGAGCATACAGTTAAGGCAAGAGGGAGGAAGTATAAAGGATATCTGCAGAGAAAGGTTCTTATGCAGAGAGTGGTGAATGAGTGTGGCAGAGACAAATATGATAGTGGTGTTTAAGAGGTTTGTAGATAGGCATAGGGATATGTAGGGATTGGAGGGATATGAATCATATGCAGACTGAAGAGAATATGTTTAATTTGGCATTGTGTTTGGTGCAGTTATCATGGGCAAAAGAGCCTGTTCACTGTTATTCCATGTTCTATGTTCTTAAAATCAATAATTTTGTTGTATCCATACTGCTTGTGGCATTGTTGTGTTTAAGCCAGAGGTGTTGACCTGAAATGAATTGAGTTGAATTGACTAGTACTTACATCCTTCACATGCATGAGGAGTAAAAACCTTTACATCATGTCTCCATCTAAACGTGCAATGTGAAATTTATAGTAGTTTGTAATAAATGGGACAGTCAATATAACATTGAAATACAATTGTATCAGCGTGAATTAATCAGTCAGATGGCCTGGTGGAAGAAGCTGTCCCAGAGCCTGTTGGTCCCTAGTGAGAGATGGAATTAGCCCAATTTTCCCAATGGATGTTCTACATATCTCTGTCTAAAAGCTACAAAGTGAATTCTACAGTGCACCTTGCAATCATATCTTGTACACAATGTCCTTGGATGCATGACCAACTGAGAAAGCTTGGCATAGATCCTTGTCTATTTATCAAACCCAAGAACACTACTCTATATATCCCTGTAAATACAGTCAACTCAGTGGTCCCAAACATTGGACTTTGCATATAGACCCAGGTACGAGAACAGAGAATGCTGAGAATACTCAGTACGGTCAGATAATATTTGTAGAAAGACAAGTGAAAGAAAGCACTCATGTCAATAGCCTTTCTTCAGCCCTAGAACTTAATTTGTATATGGCCTTGCTTGTGGAGCAATACTGTAGCATTAAATTTTGCTATTTCATTAGCAGGATGAAATATAATGGAAGCCTGATTAGTTTATGCCTTTGTCCATGAACGTATATGTAACCAGTTGAGAACCTCACCTTTTATTTGTTCTTATATATTCAATTAATGCACACAGTTTAATCTGTATATATCCTCATCCATGTTACCCTGATTTGATGTGTAAAAGGATTTTTGTTCCTCCTTCTCCAAGCTTGTCAAAAAATTTAATGCGACTGCATGTATGATACACTCCCTATCCTATGTTAAATGGCTTTCTAACTTTCAGACATAGATTAGTCAATTTGCAAGGTCCTTCTGCCCTTGTCCAATATCTTTACTGATTCCACTTCATCCTCAATAATATGAACTCAGAAATCTCCATGATTTTTCTGTCATCAGACTAGCAAAAATCTGTCTGGTATTTGTTTAGTTCATTTTAAAGTCTCACAATTTGTGCAATCATTGCTTCTTTTTCGGATAGTTTATGACATTAGAAACTCAGTTGAGAGACCTGTTTTGTGTGCCCAATGCTTTATGCCAAGATGATTTCTATTCTGAACAGCAATTTTTTTTAATGAAATCTCCAGTCTTTCCAAAACTGCTGAATCATGGATTTCTTTGTCTCTTAATCATTGGGCCCAGATCCAACTTGCCAATTCATGTGGTAAATGAGATGTCAAAGACTAATCATTTAATGATTTCTTATTCTGAAGGACTCTCTTACTCAGGATGTATCTCAGGGCTGTAGGCCATCCAATTGCTTATTTGAGGGAAACTTATTTAGAACTTGAACATAAATGATTCCTTCTGACTGAAACTTGAACCACTAACTTAGATGACAATTCTAAGGTCTCAATAACAAAGTTAACCAACTTTTCCAAGTTTCTGCTCATCTTCACTAAAATGGCTCAATGTGTACTTTTCATCAGGAACATGTTTTATAAGTTTGGGATGTTATGAAAAGGATAATTTACAGTGTGAAATATTAAAAGAAGTAATATCTTCTGTTTTCTTTGTATTGTATTTCTGTCCAGTGGGATAATATGTCAGACAAGAAAATTGAAATCACTGGACAAGATCCTTGTTGTGATATTGGATTAATAGTTGAATCAAACAGCTGAGATGCATAAAAAAGATTCTAATTGGTCTCTGTTTTTAGTGGAATTAACTTTAATTCCAATGCCAAGGATCTCTAACTAATGTTCTAGTGTGGCATTATCAATAAGTGGAAATGATAAGGATAACAAAATAATTAATCTCAACCAGAGTATAATCTGGATGTAAATAGTCCTGGAAATCAGTGTGGCAAGAAAGACTTTTATTCAGCTCTCCTGTGCCGGCAGGTGGAGTGAATTTCAAAGCCACATGCCATTGTTTCAGCTGATACACTGGTGTCTACAGATTCAGATGGAGCAGCAATTTTCTTTTACCTTTCCCACTTTAGTGCACTAAATTTCATGCTGGCGTTGTGGTCTCTTCTGCCTTGAGGAAAGCAGACCCACACTTGCTGGATGAAAACTTCATAGAACGTCTCTGCTGACTGCTCAAATGCTACTTTGAACTTCCATTTGCCATTGGCTGTTTTTCTCCATTTCAATCTGACATCTCAATCATTGGCTTCCAACACTGCTTGAAAAAATGCTCATGTAAGCTGGAGCATCAGCAATTCATCTTCTGACAACAGACTTGAGAATTCAAAGCTGAATAAACTGATTTCATGTAATCAATCATTCTATATTTTCATCTCAAATTTCCTGAATTCAATTTTATTTTCCCTTTCTTTTTTTCTCTTGTAATTTAAGGTTCATTCCCATCCTTTTAAAGTTAGGGGGGGAAGATTTTTTTTTTATACAGAATGATAGTTACCTGGAATAGGTTACTCGAGATAGTAGTGGAAGTAGGCTGTTTGGTAGAATGTTAGGGGCTTTTAGAGAGATACATAAATATGAAAGAAAGAGATTGATAGGTTCTTGAATAGACGTGGCATCAAAGGTTACAGGCAGGAAGCCAGGAAATGGGGTTGAGGAGGAGAAAAAAAAGATCAGCTATGATTGAATGGCAGAACAGGCTCAATGGGCCAGATGGACTAATTCTGCTCCTATATCTTGTGGTCTTATGGTCTAAATGGAGAGATACTGGTAATACATGAAGTGGTATTGATATCAGCACAATACTCTGTACCAAATGATATACTGTTTTACGTTCTGTTCTACTTACATCTTTGATGTACCTCTGTTATATTTTGTAACTTTCTGTAACTTCAAAACATTAAAAACTCATTCAAAGGATGACACATTAGCCTGAAATGTGGGTGTAAATGCGGATTTACTTCAAGCCAGGCACACGTTTCAAGTGGTAGCATGATGACATATGCAATTCAAGTATTTTACCTATAATCCAAAATGAATGCTTAATATCTCCCTCTCACACACACACACACACACACACACACACACACACACACACACACACACACACACACACACACACACACACACACACACACACACACACACACACACACACACACACACTCACTCTTTTACCGGTCATTCATTACTTTCACTGTTACCTGTCCCAGTTGAAAAATCTTTGACCTAACTTGGCTTGACCTGCTGAATATTTATGACATTTTCTAGTTTTGTTTCATATATCAATTTACTGCAGCTTTGTTATAACTTTCAACACAAAACTTTACCTCTGTTATTCATTCTCCAGAGATGCTGCCTTAGCTTTTGAATATTTCCCACTTCATTTGGGTGCATGAGTCAATAGTTCTGCAAGGAGTGACAGTGGTTGGGAGGGAACTGAGACAGTGAAGACCAGAGATATTTTGCTTCTGACTCAAGACCCTGGTATCATTACAAATTGGTCTACAAAACCATTTAATCCTTGCAGAGAAAATCAAGCATGTATTTTTTTCTCTATTTGGTGATTCAGTGCTAAAAAATCAAGACACTTCAGCCTAAAGCAGTTGATGCTGCATATGTATTATATCCTGCACTCTGCAAAATATGATGACTGAACAACTCTCCAACACAGAACACGTAGAGCATTGACTACCTCCCTTAATTTAATTATACAAACAATAAAAAAGAAAAAAAGTGCATATTTGATTCATTTGTAGTTACATATACGAAGGAGCCATCTATACAGGAATATAATGCATGACTGGTTTCCATTCAATGCAGAATCCAGCTCAACAAAAAGAGCCTTTGCTACACGTTACTCTGTCAGCACAAGCTTCCTCAAGATGTTGAACAGTATATGAGAATCATTTCATGGTGGGCATCATAAAACAAATTTAACTGCTCATTCAATCAAAACAAAGCTCTTCTGGTGCAGTGGGTCTGAAGTGAATATAACAGACAGAATGATTAAGAGCTGTCATAGCAATTAGAGCCACTAAATCACTAGACTATATCACTGCACCCTGTTTTTTTTTAGTAGAGCTCCTTTGATTGCAATGTCCTTGTCACTCAGGTCATTTTAATTCGAACACGGCCAAGTATTTCTTTGTAAGTAAAGCCGCACATGTGCAGATTCTTTGCTCATTTGTCACCTTACTCTGCGCTGTCACTTTTGAAGGAATATGTCCCTGTGAAGAATGTCTTACTGCAAGCGGGTCAGATCATTTGCATAGAGAGCCACCAGTCACCTGCTTGATACCATTTAAACTTATGAGTCGCTCACCTTTCTCTCCTCTTTTGCAGCCAAAACTGGCCTACACATCTGCCAGGATGAAACCTATGCTATTTATAAGCCTGCTGAGAAATGAGTAATATAATTTCAGTAGGAAATTTAAATATTCTTTAACTAAATCAAGCAGTGTGTGTTTCATAGCTTGTTTATAATATTAAACCAGGAACAGTGAAATTCCCATGAGTGCATGTATAGTATCTTCCACATCACTTCCAGAGTGCTCCAAAGCTCTTTGGAAACAAAGAGGCATTATGAAGTGCAGTCATTGTTATAACTCGGAAGCAGCCATTTTCTGCACAACTTGCTCATTGGGCCAGCAATGTCATAATAACAAGGTAATGTTTTTGCAAATTCTTCTTGAGGGATAAGCACCCTACTCTTTTTCAAATATATTACCAATGGACATTTTGCATCAACTTTATGCAATAGTTTTGCAAATCATGCAAACAAGAGCACTCCCAAAAAATGCAGCAATCCCTCACAGCTGTAATACATCATTGAACTTCTGATTTAAGATAACGCTACCAAACATGTGTGGCAGCTCACTGTTAGTTTGAAAGCAAAGGGATTTGATTAAAACCCTTATTATTAACAGTTTTTGAAGTAAATTATGGCAAACTATCACCGCAAGCAATGAAGAGGTGAGTGAAGGCAAAACAAATTTGAAGAGCATCCCTTGCTGGGCATTAGAGCCCTGTGGATTAGAGTGAACACTTTGGTGCGGAGAAGATGGGACAGCAGAGTTCCAGTACCTGCCCAACTAACCTGGGTATGATGATGGATTCTATGAAGATTTGGATCTAAGGACCTTATTTGGTTCAGATGCTGTTGTTGCTCGCTTTTATTGCATATATGATTTGTTCTCTCTCTCTCTCTCTCTCTCTGTGGGCACCGGGAAGGTGGGAGGTTAGTCTTATTTTTTAAATTGGGTTCTTTTGGGTTTCTTACTTTGTAAGAAAACAAATCTTAAGGTTGGATAACTTACATTTGCTTTGATAATAAATGCACTTTGAAACTTTTGTAACTTTGAAACCGTAGCGATATCAGAAAAATGAGAAAATCTGCAGACGCTGGAAATCCAAGCAACACACACAAAATGCTGGAGGAACTCAGCAGGCCAGGCAGCATCTATGGAAAAGTGTATAGTTAATGTTTTGGATCAAGACCCTTCATGAGGAGTCAGAATGGAGGGAGGGGAGGAAGAACTATCACCTGGTGTTGCTTCTTCTCCTTCCTGCACTTTCATTTTCTGACTCCTCATCTTTTTTTCCAGTCCTGATGAAGGCTTTCGGCCTAAAATGTTGAATGTACTCTTTTTCCTTAGATGTTGCCTGGCTTGCTGAGTTGCTCCAACATTTTTTGTGTGAGCCTTGGTGCTATGCTCTGAATTGGGATTCTAACTCCCTACTGTCAGATTCAGAACTTTATGTAACTTCAATTGATAAGCTCAAGAAGACTACATCTATCATCAAGGACCCCCATCATCTGAGTCATGCGCTCTTCTCGCTGTTCCTATCGGGCAGGAGGTACGGAATCCTGAATTCCCAAACCACCAAGTTCAGGAACACCTACTTTCCTACAACCATCAAGTTCATGAATTTATGTGCACAACTTTCATCTTACCATCTCTCAGTCTACTGCGTATTATTCTCCAATTGAAAACACATGAGATTCTGCAGGTGCTGGAAGTCTAGACAAACACACACAAAATATTGGACAAACTCAGCAGGTCAGGCAGCATATATGGAGGAGAATAAACAATCGATGTTTTGGACTGAGACCTTCTCAGGACTGGAAAGGAATGTGGGTTGTAAAGCCAGAATAAGAAGGTGGGGGGGGAGGAGGGGGTGGAAGGAGTACAAGCTGCTGGGTGAGCGGTGAAGCTAGGCAAAGGGGAAGGGAGGATGGGTGCTTGAGCAAGGACAAAGTAAGAAGCTGGGAGGTGATAGGTAGAAAAGCTAAAGCACTGAAGAAGAAGGAGAAATCTGATAGGAGAGTACGTGGGAGAAAGGGAAGGAGGAGGAACACACGAACGGAGTGATGGGTAGGTAAGGAGCAGCGAAGGTGTATGATGTCAGCCAAAATGAAGAATGGAAAAAGAGAGAATTGGGAGCGGATGAAATTACTAGACATGAAAGACATCATTATTGGAAAAGATTTGTAGCTTGGGTTAAGGATATTGTAAAGCAGCTCACCAGGCTGGCTTGTTAGTTTACTTAACTAGTCAACATCATCAGTGCAACTTCAATTACATGTTGGTAATTGTTCATCTTATATGTGCCCTGAGATTAGTGTGTGTGTGTGTGTGTGTGTGTATGATTTCTATTGGTTACGGATTATGTAATTTACGATTGGTTCATTAGAATCCGATTATCCGATTAGGTGGTAATTGTGGTCTGGGCTGAGTTAGTCGACCATTATGTAGGATTAATGTCTTCCTCATTGATTGACACGTGTAATCAGGTGTGAATTGGCTCTTAGCTCTGGAGTGATGACTTGATGCTGAACTGGGATGTGAACCGGGTTCATTACAATGTGCTTGTTGATAGAATTCTGTGTGGGGAACAAAGCTGCTATGAATTCTTGAGCTTTTCATTGACGTGTTTGGCCTTGGATAGTGTCATTGTTCCAGTCAAGTTGATGTGCTTCACTGTCACAATAAACCAACCTCAGATTACATCATCAGTAACCAGTAGAAATGGCACACACACACACACACACACACACACACACACACACACACAACATATAAGGCGAACAATTGCCAACATGTCATTCAAAGTTGCACTGATGACGTTGCCTAGTTAGGTAACTAAACATCTGCAAGTTAACAAGCCAGCTTATCAGCAAGAAATCAATGTTCTGGCCATCAGGTTGGAAACTACCCAGGCGGAATATGAGGTGTCGGCCCTCTAACCTGAGAGTGGCCTTGCCATGGGTAGTAAAGGAGGCCATGGACCAACATGTGGGACCAACCATCAGGCCTCACTAATGTAGAGGTGGCCATACTGACAGCAGCAGATTAGTAGATGAGCCAGGCAGACTTTACAGGTGAAGTGCTGCCTCATTTGCAAAGACTGGGGTCCTGAATAGTGGTGAGGAAGGTGGTATATATATTGCTCTTACCCCACTTGCAGCAATGGGTGCCCGGAGGAAAGTCAGGGGGGAGTGTTGAATGAATAACAGAGTCACAGAGAGGGCATCATTGTGAAAAGTGTAGAGTCTGGGGAGAGGGAAAACTGTCTTTATTTGTAAAATCCTGCTGAAGATGGTAGAAATTGTGGAGAATGATGTACTGGATGTGGAGGTTCATGGGGTGGTAGGTAGGTATGGAGAAGGATCACTATTGAGGCAGGATGTTGGGGGTGAGGTTTCCGGGAAATGGAGTAGATGCAGGTGAGGGCAGCTTCAATGGAGGTTTAGAAACAATTGATGCTTCAGGTAGAGAGTTTTCATCAGAACTGGAAAAGAAAAGGGTAAAGTCTAGAATAATTAGATGGGGAAAGGGGAAGGAGTATAAACTGGCAGGTGATAGGTGAGACCAGGTGGGTGACTGGGGTGTGAGGATGAAGTAGGAAGCTGGGAGGTGATAGGTGGAAGGGAGAGAGGGCTGAAGAAGAAGGAATCTGATAGGAGAGAAGAGTGAAAAGATGAGAGACACTAGAGAGAGGACATGAACAGATGAGGAGAAGAGAAGAGACGAGAGGCTAACCAGATGTTAATATTAATTTGAAGTGCAATTTTGTGTGAGGTTGGAGACACAGTCTAATGCATGACAGTGTGGCAGTGTTTGCATGCCATTACTTCCTATAAGGCACTGATTTCCAACCTGAGGTCCATGGACCTTTTGCTTAATGGCATTTGTCCATGGCATAAAAATGGTTGGGAACCCCTGCTATAAAGTAAAACCTAACTGCATAAAAGGCAGTGAGGCTTCACTCTCCAGTAAACTCAATATATTTTCTGGATAGTTTGAAAGGTAAGTAACATTACAACTATGTGAAGCCCCACAACATCTGATGCCCCAGTGATCTCTGTTTTGGAGGAAGATGTCAGAAAACACTTCAGGAGAGTGAGCTCTTGCAAGGTATCAGTCCCAATTGTGTACCTGGCAAGGTATTGAAAATTTGTTCTGAACAAATGAGTGGATAGTTGAAGGACAACTTTAACACCTCATTGCTGTCATCAAAGATTCCTACCTGCTTCAAAAGGGCATCAAACATACCAGTGCCCAAGAAGAGCATGATGAACTGTCTCAATGCCTATTGCCTGGTGGCACTCTTATCTACTGTGATGAACTGCTCTGAAGGTTGCTTATGGCTGGTATTAACCTCAGCTTGTGCAGAGATCTGTATTCACTGCAATTCACCTCCAATCACAAAATGCCTACAGCATATGTTATCTCACAGGTCATCACCCTACCTCGGAGCACCCAGTCAAGAACGTAACACACATTAGATAGCTGTTTATCCATTATAGCTCAATATTTAATGCCATAATCCTCTCAGTATGAATCAACAAGCTTCAAACCCTGGGTCTCAGTGCCTCCCTCTCAATTGGACCTCCTATCTTAGGAGAGCACAGTCAGTGCCAATTGGAAATACCATCTTCTCCTCACAAAGCAAGCACACTTCAAGGATGCTTGCTAAGTCCACTGATCTCTTCTCTTTCCACATGACTGAATGACTAAAAACAGCTTAAATGCCATGTATAAATTCACCAATGACACTGCTGTTGTTGGCAGAATCTCAGAAGGCGACAAGGAAGTGTATAAAGAAAGATAGATTGGCTGATTGAGTGATGTCACAGCTATGTTGGCAAGATCAAGGAATAGATTGTGGACTTCAGGAATGAGACGTTAGAGGAATACACACCAGTCCTCATTGATGGATCAGCAGTTGAAAGGGTGAGCATCTTTAAGTTACTGAGCATCAACGTTTTAGAGGATCTATCCCAAGCCCCACACATTGATGCAATCATGAAGAAGGATGCTGGTGGCACCATTTCATTGGGAGTTTGAAGAGATTTAGTATATCACCAAAGACTTTTACAAATTTCTACTGATGTACAGGGAAGGGCATTATGACTGGTTGCACTACAGACTCATATTAACTCTCCAATGCACAGGACCATAAAAGGCTGTTAGGCGGCCAGCTCCATCATAGGCAAAACCATCCTCACTATTAAGGACATCCTCAAGAAGTCATCACTCCAGAACACGGCACCCATCACTAATGACTCTTGTTTTGTTACTACCATCAGGGAGGAGGTAGAGGTCCCAGAACATCAACACCTATTGACTCAGAGGCAGCTTCCTCTCTTTTGCCATCAGATTTCTGAATTCCCCATAAACCTATGAACACTACATCATTATTCTTTTTCTGACATTATTTATTTATTTCTGTACTTTATGGTAATTTTCTGTCCTTGCACTCTGCTGCATAACAACAAATTTTGTGACATATGTCAGTGACAATAAGCCTGATTCTCATTTCGATCCTGTCTGAGTCACAGACATCCGACTTAAATGTAAGTTGCTGCAACAAATCACTTTTTCACATTGGGTTAATGAACGTTCTGAACATGTTGAAGAAGTTGAAGGATGCACATGTAGTGCTCGAGATTTCAAAAAAGATGTCTGAAGGAGAAAAGTTGAGGAGTGAGATCAAAGGGAATTGACAAGGTATAGGCCATATCAATAAAGGCATCAGGTTTGATGATGATAAAAGATCATCGTCAGTGGGTACACATACATTACAACTTTGAATGAGCAACATGGAGACAGTAACCGTAGGTGTAAGAGGCATGAGCAGGGATTATGAAAGCATTTCTTGGAGGATCACTGAAGAATCACATTGAACAAAGTATGTTTAAATCCTTAAGCAGAAATATAGCAGTGAATGATTAAATACAGTTTCAATATTATAATTACATACTTTTCTTGAACAGTTTGGGCGTAGACAAGTAACTGTAGAATTACACATTTATAATGGGATCACATCTCAGCTGATATAACACTTCTGAATACTCAGGAATCTATAACATTAACAAATTCACCACAGAGTCACTGAATCTAATGGATACAGAAGTGCTTTATTTAACAAAATGAAAGACTCTTGGAGGAAGAGGCCTGTTTACATGACATTTTTACATAATAAAGTTCAAACAGCAGGGCAATTCTGTCATTACAATGTATCTACAATGCTTCCTTTGAATTACTTCTAATTTTCACACCTCTTTCTTTGCACATAACTCCAGACAGCCAAATTGAAAGTTGATCAGCATTGTCTAGTTTTTAATCAACTGGTGCCCATATCTCCAGGAAACTATTATCCAGGGCTACATCTTAAATTTAATCTACAATCCATATTCAGGTCTAAAGATTGGTAGCTGAAGATAAAATTTGCTATATAGACAGAATACGTCCTAACATTATAGATGGTCTGAAGTGTTCCAAGAACAAAACCCTAGACACTCAAAGTATAGTGTTTTTATCACAGTATATTGAGATGGGTATCTGGATATGTAATTGCCCTCAATATTGATTGACATAAGAAGTATGCCTTTAACAGTGTGTTAAGTGACAGGCTGCAACTTAATCACTTTCTTCATCCCATCCTGGAAATTTCAATATGCCAATTAAGATACACATTCACTTGGTGCTTTACCCTGCATAGCTATCTATCCATCTATCTATCTTTCGCTCTGTCTATCTATCTATCTATCTAACTACTTACATTCTATCTACATTCTATCTTCTATCCACTATCTATCATCTATCTACTTACATTCATGGAATCAGGGTGTTGAATACATATATCTTTGTCTGACTATTTCACTGATGTCTTATATCTGCTTGCTATGTTATATGTGCTATATGTGCCGTGGATGACTGTTGATACTGTGTTTGGCACATTAGCTGCAGAATAACACTGTTTCACTTGGCTGTATTCTTGGGTATTCATGCATGGTTAAATGACAACTAACTTCATCATGGATGGTCCCAAACCCAGCTGCAAAAAGAGGAGGGATGGACATGGGGCTAGCAATCCCATTCATTAAAAAAAAAACAGTGCTACAGAAACACCAACAGAAGCTCTAAAGACCTCAACCCTGAGAGAGGAAAGATACACCAGGAAGATGGGATACACCTAGGGACAACATGAAAGACTGGCCCAGTGCAGAGGACTGTCAACCTGCTGTCGGAGGCCAATGCACAATACAGGTGTTTGACTTAAGAAAAGTAAGTGAATGACAATTAAACTTGAATTTGAAAGACAGAACAAGCCTAAGGGGCAGAAGGTCCTACTTCAGCTTTTATGTTCTACTCTGTGTACTGATAGGGGTTTGCAGCGCAGAGACTTGGAAGACTATGTAATCAAACAATTAGCAGATGGCAAAGATCCTTTTAGCCTGACTTATTTATTACACTGCCCATATTAAAATAAATAGCTTGTGTTGAACTAAGTAATGAGTCATACTCTTTGGATTATTACTGGAAATAGCAGTATTTGTGCCGGAAAAAGGGCAGACAAGTGTTCCCACTCCTGATGCTGTCTCTCCTTTCATCAGGACTCAAATAACCAAATTAGCGTTTTAGAGATCCTTGCCTTTTCCAGGGTAAATATTGCCAGTGGAGTTATTTCCTTTTCCAGTGGAGACACAACAGACTATATGATGCTGGAATCTGGAGCAGCAAACAATCTGCTGGAGAAACTCAGTAGGTCAAACAGAATCTTTGGGAGGATAGGATTGTTGCATTTTTCTTTCTGCATCAGGGTATCAGGATTGTCATTGGGTGTTGTGGTGGTTGACTGGAGTGGCAGATGTGCTGAGCAGTCATGTCCTGAGACTAGAGGACCCAGTTGCTTTCAGAAGAAATCAGGAGACTGCCCATTCCCTGAGACAGATGACAGAAGATGTATCTGATCAAGAGCAATGTTCCTGCCAGAAAATACCAGTTCCAGAGAGGTAGAAGGGAAATAAGTTCAAAGTAATATTGGATTTTCATGAACTCAGAAATATAAGACTCTAAAAGAGATTACAGAAAAATTCTTCTTCACACCTGAGGTTTCTAAAACCATAGACCAGATGTTTAAAGGTCAGGAAGTGTATAGAGTAACTGAGAAAGAACTCTTTAACCCAGAGCATGTATGGAATCAACAATGCATTGCCTGGGGGAGTGTTCCAGACAGATGCTGATGACGTTGAAGAAGTACTTAAATGAGCTTAAATAAACACTTGATAAAACTTAAGAGGCTACAGTCCAAGTGCTGGAAGTACATATGGATAACTAATGGTCAGCATGGAGATCATAAGACCATGAGGCACAAGAGTAGAATTTGGCCATTTGGCCCATTGACTCTGCTCCACCATTTCATCAGGGCTGATCCATTTACCTCTCAGCCTCAATCTCCTGTCTTCTCCCTATATCCCTTCATGTCCTGACTAATCCAGAATCTATCAACCTCTGCATTAAATAAACCCAATGATTTGGTCTCCACAGCCACCTTTGGTCATGAATTTTACAGATTCATCACTCTCTGGTTATAGAAATTCCTCCTCATCTCCATTCTAAATAGATACCCTCTATTCTGAGGCTGCATCCTCTGGTCATACTCCCCCACCATAGGAAACATCCTCCCCAAATCTTCTCTATAAAAGCTTTTTAACATTCAATAGGTTTCAATTAGGTCAGCCTTCATTCCTCAGCCATCTTGACAGATTGTGCTGTATATATTTATACCAAGGTGATAAAATAAAACAGAATTCAAAATATAATGGGTCAGTTACAAAGGAAGTGCAGGTCGGGTAGACAAATAAAATGCAATGGTCATGATGAAATGGATTAGAAATCAAGAGTTCAATAATTTGTCTTTTAGTGTTATACGAGTTTTACTTAAATATCTGATTATAAAGGAGTAGAAGCTGTCTTCAGAGTCAGAAAGTACTGAAGGTGTTCTCAGATTTTTGTATCTGCTGCCCAATGGAAGTTGGGAGATGAGCGAAGACCAGGTTGAGCGGGGTCCTTGTTTATGCTGGCAGCCTTCCCAAGGCAGCAGGAAGTTAGCAGACTAGTTTGTGTGATGAACTGAGCTTTGCTCACAACGCTGCAGGTTCTTGCTGTCTTTGACTTAGCAAGCTCTGTTACTTCCAGTTAGTTTTCTTTGGGGTAGTTGAGAAAAAGATTTTGATGTGACAGACAGCACAATGAGCTTAATGACAACTTGAGCTGATTAAACACCATATTGTGTGAGGTTTCTAACCTGTGTGAATCACATAAACTTTAGTGGATTAGTGATCATAATAACACACATAGTAAAATGCGTATGATGTCTCTGGGCTCTGTTCTCAATGGAGCTTAGAAGGAATTGGGGAACTCTTTGAATCTTACTGGAAACTGAAAAGCCTGGATCGAGTGGACATAGTAAAGATACTGCCATTCGTAGAATTGCTCAGGATCTGAGTGCACAGACTCAGAATCAAGTGATGTCCCTTTAAAACTGAGATGAAGGGAAATCATTTTAAACATCAAATGTGAAAGTGTAAGCTGCTGATACACTATTTGCACTTTGCAAAAAAAGATCCTTTTACAAATGGCACAATAAAACTGAAATTGAATGTGTTATCTCTCATGTTGTTAAATGAGTGCTGAGGCACTGGCAGACAAGACTATCTGTAGTGAGTTCAGTTCAGAAATCTCAGCTAATCTGTGATGGTTTCCAACGAGACATTTCAATACAGATGATCTTACATAGTGCACCCTTACTTAAATAACCTCTTCTAGCTGAAAAGTCAACAGTAATTTCTATACTTCTTTAATTCTACCCTCTTGATCGCCTCTGGAATGAACCAGATCTACCATTGGTGGATGCATTTCAAGTGCCAAAGCCTTAACATTTTAATTCCCTCACTTAACCTCCTTTCTGACACTCTTTTTCCCTTTTACATGTCTACTAAAGCCACTTCTTGGCCAAGCCCTTGGTCAACATCTGTTACTCCAAGCTCATCATCAAGTTTTCCATGGGAATGCTTACATGGAGCTTTACTGTTGGCACTGTGTTTTGCACCTTGGCCCCTGTGTAATGCTGTCTCGTTTGGCTGTATTCATGAATATTCATGTCTGGTTGAATGATAATGAAACTTGAATTCAATTGGATTATATTAAATTTTATCCTAAAATGTTGAAGCTATTATAGGTTTATAATAGACATTTTATAACGTTAAAGATGCTATGTAACAGAAGGTTACTTTAGAGGCAGGGGAAAAACCTTTAAATGGAGGTCCATAATTAAGAACAGTAAGGACTGGAATGGTTTTCATATAAGGTTGTTCTGAATATTTTTTTCCAGAAATTAAATAATCTGGGAGTTCACAAAAGCAAGTTGAATAGCATTTGAATTTAACACTAAACTAGGTGGTAGAGTGGTCAGTGAAGAAGGTTTAAAATTACAGGAGAAAATTGAGCAGCTAGGCAAGTGAGCAAGGAATGACAAATGGATTTCAGCTCAGAGAATTGCAAACTTTTGCACTTCGGAAAGTAATATTGAGTAGGATTTTTTTCAGTAAATGGTCGGCCCTCTGTTCTTCAACAAAGGGACCTTGATGAACCTGGTTCTCATGGTGAACAGGATAGCAAAAAAGACTTTAATCATGCTGACCTTCTTTAATGAAGGAATTACACTTTAAACTGAGAGGTTATGGTGCACTTTGTCCAGAACAGTGAAAATGACATAATTAAAGTACCACATTCAGTTTTTGGTCACCCTACTGTTGAAAAGATGTTAATAAACTGGAAAGAATGCAGAAAAAAAATACAAGGATATGCAAGGACTTGAGTGAGTGAGTGAGTTATAGAGAAAGGCTAGAAAGATTAGGACTTTTTTCCTTAGTGTGTTGGAGACTGAGGTGATCATTTAGAAATATATAAAATCTTGAGAGACCTACAGCAGATAGGTGAATGAACTTAGACTTAATTTTTTCCAGAGTTGAGGTATCAAGATCAAAAGGACATTGGATTAAGTTGAGAGGTAGAAATTTAATTGGAATTTGAGGGACAATGTTTTTACATTAAAGGTACTGAGCACAGGCTAAGCTGGCAAAGGAAGTGATTAAGGTATGTGCAATAAAAACTTTAAAGAGTCAGACAGGTAAATGGATTGAAAAGGATTAAAAGGTTACTAGCAAATGGCATTAGCTTGTATGGGCCATTTTCATTGGCATGGAGCAGTTGGTCTGAAGGACCTGATTCCATGCTGTATAAATCTATGACTCTGTTTGAGAAAGAATACTTTGGTGGACTACAGGGGAAAAAAGGGAGGAAGGTGATTGGCTAAGTTGCTCTACAAGTTATTGGTATTGACTCAAAGGATTGAACGCCCTCTTTCTATTGCATATAGGTACTGCTATTATTGAAATTAAAAGGTGAATTAAAGAATCTACTGTCAAGATGAAGCCACACTCAGGTTGGAGGAACAACACCTTATATACCGGCTGGGTAGCCTCCAACCTGATGGCATGAACATTGACTTCTCTAACTTCAGTTAATCCCCCTCCTCCCCTTCTAACCCCATCCCTGATAGATTTTGGTTTTTTTCGCCCCCTCCCTTTTTTTTCTTTCTCTCTCTGCCCATCACTCTGCCTGTTCTCCATCTCTCTCTGGTGCTCCTCTCCCCCTTTCTTTCTCCCTAGGCCTCCTGTCCCATGATCCTTTCCCTTCTCTAGCTCTGTATCCCTTTTGCCAATCATCTTTCTGGCTCTCAGCTTAACCCCACCCCTTCTGGTCTTCTCCTATCATTTTGGATTTTCCCCTCCCCCTCTTACTTTCAAATCTCTTACTATCTTTCCTTTCAGTTAGTCTTGATGAAGGGTCTTGGACCGAAACGTCAACAGCGCTTCTCACTATAGATGCTGCCTGGCCTGCTGCGTCCCACCAGCATTTTGTGAGTGTTGTTCAAAGAATTTTCACTGGTTATTTACTTGTTTAAAAATCCATATGATATTTCAAGCCACTTATTTCAGACAAATGCATCTTATAATATATGGTAACATAGCTTCCTTTACTCAGTAAACCATTGTTATGTAGCAGACGGGATCTGTGGCAGCTGCTGTAGTGTCAGTCTTAATGTCACTGTCAAAGGCAGTGACAGCAGCAGACGAGATACGGTCCAGTGAATGACAGAATAATCAAGGTGGCAAAGAGTTGTCTTCCCCATGAAGGATGGAGCCAGCAGGATGGCACTGCTCATTCTGAGCAAGATTGCAATATTATTGAGCCATAATTTACTGTCAAAAAATGTGAGACTAATAGCACTCAATGTTATTTATGCACAAATTCTGCAATAGGTGAAGGGCTGATGCAAGTTAAATGCATTCCCTCAGTGAAATAAAACAGAACACTGGACTTCTCTGTGGTAAACATAGAACTAATTAATAAAGTTAAAAATGCATCTAATTCACTAATAATATCCTACATGTCATGTGTCTGATTCACTAATATTCTATGTGGAATGAAATTGGCCATGCTCATCTAGTCCAGCTATTGTTCCATTTGTGAAGGTGACTTGTTACCTTAATTCAGGCAATTGAAGTCAGTAAGATCAAGAAATTGATTGGGGACTTTGAAAGGGTAAGACAAGGGAACACATACCAGTCTTCATAGAGTAATCAGAAGTGGAAAGAGTGAGCAATTTCAATATCTCTGAGAATCTACCCTAGGCCCAATATATTGATGTAGATACAAAAAGGCACAACAGTAGCAAAACTCATTAAGAGTTTGAGGAGATTTGGTATGTCACAATCTGCATAACAGTCTGGTATGAGGAGGGTGGGGGCTGATGGCACATGATTGAAATATGCTGAAGGGAGTTGTACTTAGTCAGTTCCATCATGGACACTAGCCTCCATAGTATGCAGGACATCTTCTAGGAGTGATGCCGCAAAAATACAGCATCGATCACTGAGGACCCCCATCACTCAGGACATGCTCTGTTCTCATTAATGTCATCAGGAAGGAGGTACAGAAGCCTGAAAGTGGAGGATAAATCTGGCTGAGGGATTGGAGCAGGGAGCAGAGATTCAGGTTTCTGGACCATTAGGACCTCTTTTAGTTAGGTGTGACCTGTACAGAAAGGACAGGTTGCACTTGAAACCGAGGGGGACCGATATCATGACAGGGAGGTTTGCTAAGGCTATTGGGGAAAGTTTAAACTAGAGTTGCTAGGGAGTGGGAACTGAACTGAAGAGATAGAGGAAGGGAGAGTTGGCTCACAAATCGAGAAAGCTTGTAGAAAGTGTGAGAGGGAGGATAGGGAGGAGAAGGTGTTAGAGAAGGGATGCGCTCAGACAGATGGTTTGAGATGTGTCTATTTTAATGGAAGGAGTTTCATGAACAAAGCAGATGAGCTTAGAGCATGGATCAGTATGTGGAGCTATGATGCTGTGCTATTACAGAGACGTGGATGGTTCAGGGGCAGGATGGATAATTAGAGTACCAGGCTTTAGATATTTCACAAAGGATAAGGATGGAGTCAAAAGAGGTGGGGGTATGGAACTGCTGATCAGAGACAGTGCCAGGGCTGCAGAAAAGGAGGAAGTCATGGAGAGATTGTCTACAGAATCTCTGTGGGTGGAAGTTAGGAGCAGAAAGGGGTCAATAACTCTACTGGGTGTCTTTGGTAGACTACCCAATAGTAACAGGGACATCGAGGAGCAGATAGGGAGACAGATTCTGGAAAGGTGCAATAAGAACAGGGATGTTTTGGTGGGAGATTTTAATTTCCCAAATATTGATTGGCATGTCCCTAGACCAAAGGGTTTGGATGGATTAGAGCTTATTAGGTGTGTTCAGGAAGTTTTCGTGACACAATACATAGATAGGCTTACAATAGGAGAGGCTGTACGTCATCTGGTATTGGGAAATGAGCTGGTCAGAAGTTAGGTCTCCCAGTGGGATAGCATTTTGGAGACAGTGTTCATAATGCTTTCTCCTTTTCAATAAGATTGAAGAGGGTAAGGAACAGACAAGTTAGGAAAGTGGAGTTTGGAGTAAGGGGAAATATGAAGCAATCAGGAAGGAACTTGGAAGCATAAACTGGGAGCAGATGTTCTCAGGGAAATGTACAGCAGAAATGTGGCAAATGTTCATGGGATATTTACGTGGCATTCTGCACGGGTACATTCCAATAGGACAGGGAAAGAATGGTAGGCTACAGGACCCATTGTTACAAGGACGTGGCAGGAAGAACAAACCCAAGTGCAGGACTCTGACGCGGAGGCAGGATCAGGAGGCAGAATCTCTGTAGCGAGCGCAGAATCGAGACCAGGCTGAATCAGGACTAAGGAGGCTTGATTCACGAAGAGATATGGGGTTGAAGACTTGGAGCAAGGTTCCTCTCTTTCTGAGAGTCGACCAATTAGGGAGGAAAGGGAAAAGGTGGGGAATGCCAGCCAGGACCATGACAGTATCTCCTCCTCAAAGGGAGCCTCCCGGCGACTTTCCCGGCTTGCTGGGATGGTCTTGATAAAAGTCCTGGATGGGAGAACGGACCAGGATAAAGGAGGGGGGAACCCAGGAACGCTCCTCTGGCCCATATCCTTCCCAATCCACCAAGTACTGGAACCCTTTGCCCCTTCAGCGTACATCCAATAATCGTCGGAGAGTGAAGGCTGGATGGTTGTCAATGATTCGGGCTGGTGGGGAAGTATCCGGCGGTGGACACAAGGGGTTGGCCGAGACTGGTTTAACTTGGGAACCATGGAAGGTAGGGTGGGTGCGTAGGGAACCATGGAAGGTAGGGTGGGTGCGTAGGGAACTTGGTATCTTCAGTCGGACCACCGTAGGATTGATAACCCGTTCGACCCTGAATGGACCTAGGAAGCGAGGAGCGAGTTTCCTATGCTCATTCTTGAGCGGAATGTCTTTGGACGACAGCCATACCAATTGCCCAGGTTGGTACTCCAGTGCCGGGGTCCAGTGTCAGTCAGCTGTCTCCTTGTAGCGATCTGTTGAACGGGCCAGGGCCATGTGTGTCTCTTCCCAAATCTTGCGGCAGTGGTCAATATGATCGCGGATGGATGGTACAGCAACCTCTGCTTCCTGCGCGGGGACCAACAGGGGCCGGTACCCCAGTGAGCACTCAAACGGGGACTTTCCTATGGCTGAACTCACGAGGGAGTTATGGGCGTACTCAACCCACGGGAGTTGGTCACTCCGGCTAGCTGTGTTGTTTTCGGTCAAACAATGCAACGTCGCTTCCAGGTCTTGGTTAGCCCGCTCTGTCTGTCCATTAGTCTGGGGGTGGAAGCCGGATGATAGGCAGACTGATGCACCCAAGGCTCGGCAGAATGCTCTCCGCACCTTGGAGACGAACTGGGGACCTCGGTCCGAGATGATGTTGGCGGGGATTCTGTGGAGGCGGAAGACGTGGCGGACAAGGAGGTAAGCGGTCTCTTGGGCCGAGGGGAGTTTAGGTAGGCCTACAAAATGCACAGCCTTAGAAAATCTGTCCACCACGGTGGGGATGGTCATATTCCCGCGGGATTTGTGCAGACCCGTAATGAAGTCCAAGGCAATGTGCAACCATAAGCAGCCAGGAACAGGCAGGGGGCAAAGCAATCCCACAGGCAGCTGATGTGAGGCCATTCCCCGGGCACAAGTGGGGCAGGCCGCGGCGTAGGAGCGGGTGTCTGCCTCCATGGAGGGCCACCAAAAATGTCTTCTCAGGAGTGCCAGGGTTCGATTACTTCTGGGGTGGCAGGCAAACCGAGACGCATGCCCCCACTGGAGGACCTGAGATCGGACGTGTTCGGGCACATAGAGGCGGTCGCTGGGTCCGGGTCATTTTGTCATTTCGCTGGGCTTCTTTTACCACGGACTGGATCTCCCAGGTGAGGGAAGCCACCACGCAGGATGGGTGGGGGGGGGGGGTGATGATCGTTTCTGGACTGGAGGTGTCCTCCCTGGAGTCATATTGGCGGGAGAGTGCGTCTGGCTTTCTGTTCTTGGACCCTGGATGGTAAGTGATGGTAAACTTGAATCGCCCAGAGAATAATGCCCAACGGGCCTGGCGGGAGTTCAGGTGCTTGGCGGTCTGAATATACCCCAGGTTTTTGTGATCTGTCCAGACAACAAATGGGTGCTCTGCCCCCTCCAGCCAGTGCCTCCATTCTTCCAACGCCAGTCTGACCGCCAATAATTCTCAATTTCCCGCGTCATAATTCTGTTCCGTGGGGGACAATCAGTGGGAAAAGAAGGCATGGGGTGAAAATTTTCATCCGTAACCGACCGTTGGGACAGGACCGCTCCTACCCCGGAATCTGAAGTGTCCATCTCCACAATGAATTGCCGGGACGGGTCTGGATGGATCAGGTGGTGAAGCTTCTCTTTAAGGTATTGAATGCTGCTTCCGCTTCGGCATCCCAAGGAAAGGGTGGGGAGGGCGAGGTAAGCCGGGTGAGGGGGGCGGCCACCCAAATGTAGTCCCTGATAAAACAGCGGTAGAAGTTTGCGAACCCCAGGAACCGCTGGAGTTGTTTGCGGGTCGTGGTCCTAGGCCATTCCTCCACCCCATTTTCTTCTCGTGGTTCGCTCTCACCTGCCCGTCTTCGATGATGTATCCTAGGAAGCTGACCGAAGGGACATGAAACTCACATTTCTCCCCCTTCACAATCAGTTGGTTTTCCCACAGCCTCTGAAGGACTCTACAGACATGGCAAGCATGTTCTTGCAGGTTGCGGGAAAAGATCAGAATGTCGTCTAGATAGATGAACACGAAACGGTTAATGAAGTCCCTTAACACATCATTGATGAAGGCCTGGAAAACAGTGGGAGTATTAGCAAGGCCAAGTGGCATTGCAAGATATTCAAAATGTCCCAGAGGGGTGTTAAAGGCTGTCTTCCACTCATCCCCTTCTCGTATCCTACTGGGGTGGTAAGCATTCCGTAGGTCCAGCTTGGAAAAGATGGTCATTCCGTGTAGCTGGTCGAAGGCTGAACTAATGAGAGGTAAGGGGCTCTTGTTCTTAATGGTGATATGGTTCAAGCCTCGATAATCAATGCAGGGGCGAAGTGATCCATCTTTCTTCTCCACAAAGAAGAACCCGGCAGCCACAGGGAAGGAAGAGGGCCTGATGAGGCCTGCTGCAGGGAACTCGCCCAGGTATTTCTCCATGGCCTCCCTTTCTGGTCGCGATAAATTATACAGGCGACTGGTGGGCAGCGGGGCCCCAGAGAGGAGGTCGATGGCACAGTCATAAGGGTGGTGCGGAGGCAGGGCAAGTGCTCGATGTTTGCTAAACACCTGTCCCAGGTCGTGGTATTCAGCGGGTATCCGGGAGAGGTCAAGGTCTTCGGAGACCGGCGGGGTCGCCGGAGCCTCCCTGGGAGATGGGGCCGACTGCAGACAGTGGGCGTGACATGCCAGACACCACCAGACACCACCACCAGCCGTCCAGTCTATCTGTGGGTTGTGGTGAACCAGCCATGGGTATCTTAGTACCACTGCGGCTCAAGGCGAGTGGATTAGATTGAATTTAGCCTTCTCTTGGTGGTTACCGGACAGGACTAGTGTTAAGAGCGGAGTACGGTGGGTTACCCAAGCCAACGGCCTACTGTCCAGACCCTGGGCCTCCACGGGGCTGGTGAGTGGTTCTCGAGAGATTCCGGCCCAGGCGGCTACGTCGTCATCCATCAGATTCCCCTCAGCACCAGAGTCTATCAAGGTGGGCAAGGACAGGGACTGTTGGTTGTAGGTTACCCTAGCTGGGATCTGCATCCAGGTTTGGGGAACTGATTTGGTTCGGGGAGTGTCATCTGATTCACCAGAACCGTTGGAGTGGGGGCAACACTAGGACCGGACGGGGAAGAGAGGCTGGCCAAAGATGGTAAGGTGGGCCATAGGATGCCCCAAGGAGCGGGGCGACCTGCCTTCTCTCTCCGACGTTCTCGAAGTCGGTTATCTAACCTGGTGGCTAGAGCAATTAAAGCGTCTAGGCTGTTCGCGTCATCCCTAGTCGCTAATTCATCTTTTATCTTGTCGGAGAGACCCCATCGAAACACTTCCTGTAGTGCTTCATCCTTCCACCCAGAGTCGGCCGCTAAAGTTTGGAACTCTACAGAGTATTTTGCTATGCTTTGCGAGCCCTGACGGAGAGTCAGAAGGTGCCTAGCAGTGTCCCTTCCACGAATGGGCTGTTCAAAGACCTTCCTCATTTCGGAGACGAAGGTGGAGAAGGAGGAACAGACCTCTAGCCTGTTGTCCCAGATCGCGGTGGCCCATGATAAGGCATCCCCTCGTAACAGCCCTATGATGTACGCAATCTTTGATCTGTCCGAGCAGTACGTATGCGGCTGTTGCTCAAAAACCAGGGAGCACTGCAGTAAGAAAGCCAAGCACTTCCCTAGGTCCCCGGCGTAGGGTTCTGGTTCGGGGACCTACAGCTCTCGAGGGGTCTTGTTGATGGTTCCAGGGGCACAGATGGTCCAGGTTGCCTGGATGCGTTGGCCGGAGTTCTCGGGAGTTGAAGCGGACCAAGGAAATCGAACAGCCGGTCCACCCGCTCACTGACCTTCCCTACACTTGTGGTCAGCGTATGGAGGTGTTCCGTAACCTCCCGGAGAAATTGGTCGTGGGCACCTAGCAATTGGCCCTGGCTGTCGAGGGCCTGCTGTACGGGATCCGAGTCCGCTGGGTTCATGGCTGGCTGGATTGTTCTGTTACAAGGACGTGGCAGGAAGAACAAACCCAAGTGCAGGACTCTGACACGGAGGCGGGATCAGGAGGCAGAATCTGCGTAGCGAGCACAGAATCGAGACCAGGCTGAGTCAGGACTAGGGAGGCTTGATTCACGAAGAGATACGGGGTTGAAGACTTGGAGCAAGGTTCCTCTCTTTCTGAGAGTCGACCAATTAGGGAGGAAAGGGAAAAGGTGGGAAACGCCAGCCAGGACCATGACACCCATGGTATGCAAAGGCTGTTGAAAATCTAGTCAAGAAGAAAAGAAAAGCTAATGAAAGGTTCAAAAAATTAGGTAATGATAGAGATCTTAACAAGCAGGAAGGAGCTTAACAATAAAAATTAGCAGAGCCGGAAGGGGCCATGAGGAAAACCCCAAGGCATTCTACAAGTATGCGAAGAGCAAGACAATAAGATATGAGAGAATAGGATCAATCAAGTGTGACAGTGGAAAAGTGTGTACGGAACCGGAGGAGATAGAGGAGATAATACTTTGCTTCAGTATTTACTACAGAAAAGGACCTTGACTATTGTAGAGATGATTTACAGCGGACTGAAAAGCTTAAGCATATAGAGATTAAGAAAGAGGATGTGCTGGAGCTTTCGAAAGCATCAAATTGGAGAAGTCACTGGGGCCAGCAGACTTATACCCCAGGCTACTGTGGGGGGCGAGAAAAGAGATTGTTGAGTCTTTGGCAATGATCTTTTTATCATCAAAGGGAACAGGAAAGGTTTCAGCAGATTGGAGGTTTATGGATGTTGTTCCCTTATTCAATAAAGGGAGTAAGGATAGCCCAGGAAATTATAGACCATTGATCCTTACTTCAATGATTGGTGAATTGATGGAGAGGAACCTGAGAGGCAGGATTTTTGAACATTTGGAGAGGCATAATATGATTAGGAATAGTCAACATGGCCATGTCAAAGGCAGGTCGTGCCTTATGAGCCACATTGAATTTTTTGAGGATGTGACTAAACACATCGATGAAGGTGGAGTAGTAGATTTAGTATATATGGATTTCAGCAAGGCATTTGATAAGGTACCCCATGCAAGACTTATTGAGAAGGTAAGGAGGCATGGGATCCAAAGGGACCTTGTGCCCACAGAAAGCAAAGAATGGTTGTAAATAGGTCATATTCTGCATGGAGGTCAGTGACCAGTGATGTACATCAGGGATCTGTTCTGGGACCCCTATTCTTCATGACTTTTATAAATGACCTGGATGAAGAAGTGGAAGAATGGGTTAGTAAGTTTGCTGATGACTCAAACGTTGGAGGTGTTGTGGATAGTGTGGAGTGCTGTCAGAGTTTACAGCGGAACATCAATAGAATACAAAACTGGGCTGAGTATTAGCAGATGGAGTTCAACCCAGATAAGTGTGAGATGCAAACATGAGGAAATCTGCAGATGCTGGAAATTCAAACAACACACACAAAATGCTGGTGGAACACAGCAGGCCAGGCAGCATCTATAGGGAGAAGCGCTGTCGACGTTTCGGGCTGAGACCTTTCGTCAGGACTAGGTGTGAGATGGTTCATTTTGGTAGGTCAAATATGATGGCAGAATATAGTATTAATAGTAAGACTGCTGCAGTGTGGAGGATCAGAGGTGCTTTGGGGTCTGAGTCCATAGGACACTCAAAGCTGCTGCGCAGGTTGACTCTGTGATTAAGAAGGTATACAGTGCATTGGCCTTCATCAACTGTGGGATTGAGTTCAAGAGCTGAGGGATAATATATAGGACCCTGGTCAGACTCCACTTAGAGCACTGTGTTCAGTTCTGGTTACCTCACTACAGAAAGTATATGGAAATTATAGAAAGGGTGTAGAGGAGATTTACAAGGATTTTGCCTGGATTAGAGAGCATGTCTTATGAGAATAGGTTAAGTGTACTTGGCCTTTTCTCCTTGGAGTGATGGAAGATGAGAAGTGAGCTGATAAATGTGAATAAGATGATGAGAAGCATTGATTGTATGGATAGTCAAAGGCTTTTTTCTAGTGTTGAAATGGCTAACATGAGAGGGCAAAATTTTATGTTTTCTATGTTTCCATGAGGAGAATGAGGCTTATCATGGTTCTAAAGAATTACCCAGAAAGTGAATTAAATCTGGACCATGCTTACTCAGATTAAGGTGGTGGTAGGCACTTCCACAACAATTAAGAAGCATTTCGTTGAGCTCTTGAATCACTAAGAGATTAGAAGCCTATGGATCAGCTGTCAATAAAATCAATTATTATGGATGGATAGTATGAGGGCCGAAGAGCTGAATGTTCTGCTGTATGACTTCATGAATCTATGAAGTGCTTAGCTCCTGAAATGAACTAAGTGCAGATGTGTTGCAGTCTTAACACTGTTTTAATGACAAGATAAATATTAAGCATAGGCAATCAAGTTTCCTCCCACCGAAATTATTGCAAATATTAAAGACTTGTCCTTTATACTCTGTTGGGAAAGGACAGAGTATATTGTTCTTGAAAATTGATTGAGAAATTCTATCACAGTTTTAAATTAACCACGCTTGTTAATACATAAACTAAATATAGTTTGAATTGAATGAAATCAGTTGGATAATAGCAGCTCATCCAGCTACATGCCACCAAGGATGTCTTCAAAACCCAGCCCTTCAAAAAGGAAGCATTCATCATTAATGACTTACACAATCTAGGATATGCCCTTTTCTCATTACTACCATCGGGGGGGGGGGGGGGGGGGGGAGGTTCGAGAGCTGAAGATGCACACTCAACAAATTAGCAACATTTTCTTCCCCTCTGCCATTAGATTTCTGAACAGTCCATGAATTGATGATGTTTGCCTCAACATCCCTTGTTTTTGCATTGCTACAAAGTGATTTATGAATCCATTTGTGGAGCGATGATAAGCAGATGAATGAAGAGAAAGTAGAAACAAAGACAGAAGCCGGGAAGTGATGAGTGGCAGTGACAAAGGAGTCTGATAGGAATAGATGGTGGATCATGGAACTGAGGGAGAGAGGTGGGAAGGGCAATTGGAAAGAGTGAAGGGAAAGGAATCAGAGGAGGGAGTGTGTGGACGATAGACAGACGGAGTGGGTGGAGGTTAGGAATGAAGCAGGATGGTGGGCTGAGGTTAGGGAGTAAAACAGACAGCAAGGAGGAGCAGGTTACCTGAAACTGGAGAATTCAATGCTTTTACTATTGGTTTGTAGATTAATCAGGCAGACTATAAAGCGCTGTACTTCCAGTCTGAATTTAGCCTCACCATGACAGAGGAGGGGATCAAGGATAGGCTTGTCAATATAGGATTGAGGAGGGAAATTAAGATAGCTGGCAACAGAGAGCAGTAGATGGTCATGGCAGATGGAATTTATTTCTAGTGATCTGCTGCACAAAACATTTAAAATATTGAATAGTCACTGGCTAGTCCAACTAATGGAAGATGCTTTTAGGTTCACTCCAACAAAATTTATACTTTCCCTGCTTGTTCCATATGAGCCATGATTTAGTTAGTTATGCAAATCAATTACAAATCAAAGATATGAATTATTAATTGATTTCCCAGCATACATATAGTGTAAAATGTCACTTTTACTGATAAAATTGGTTAGTGCATTTCTGTCTGAACCAAATGATTTGGGTCTGCCCCTGCTTCCAAATGATACACTAATCCCACGTCCATTGGCTTTGTGGGTTTGCTGTTTGTGGCGAGGCACCCTTAATCAAATACAAACTTTATGAAAATGAATCTAATATCTGATGTGTCGTAAGGTATTCTAAGTCACTAGAAATTTCAAATCTCAATTCCAGCTGTGTGTTAAGTACAGCAAAATTATGTTTCCATTCTATAAAACATTTTACCATATAAAAACTTTCCCAAATGACTACTTACTGATAAGAAATTAGCAAATTAATTTATAATTACTCTATACTGTCTGCTGGGAGCAGGATTAGTTCTGTGAAAATTGGGTTAACCTTTGCCTTCTATAGTCAGAAATATGGGAGATTAACACATTCTTTTCAACATTTGACAGATCAGAATTCATATGCTTGCATTAAGAATTTTTTTTACTGTGCAATTCAACATATTCTTTTATATTAAAGCCTTTTATTATCATATGCAATGTTTCTTCAAACAATGTTTGCTCATGGCTATTTGCATTATTGGTCTTGTAAAATGTTGGTTGTTATTGTGTTGTCTATTATGGTATTGTCTTGTGTCTAATGCCAGACACCGAACAACAATCAATTCTGGTATGCTTCACATGTTGGCAATAAAATTCCTCTGATTCTGACTCTGATAAAGAAATAATTTTATTTCAAAGTTCAGTTTGGAATAGTGCATTAAACTTTCAATTTCAAAATAGAATGTTTTGAATATTATTTGTAAAGGGATTGCAACTTGAAAAGCTATTGGTATTGTTGCCAAATCATTAATTCTGTTCTCCATTTAAGAAAGGTTCCACACAGGTGATGGCTCCTCAAAATATTTACCTGTGTATAAGATACAAATATAGGAATTTTACAGCTGTAAGCCTTGGTCTATTCTAACAATCCTATGAAAATATGATCAGAACAGAACAATTGCATCATTTTGACCATCTGCTCAAAAATAATAGGTAACTATCTGTGGCAAATGACAGTTAATTACATGCTATTGCACTGTGGTAATTAATATGTTCTCACACCCTGTGACTGAGATATAAGGACCTACGTAAGGGATTATAATAAAATGAACATCTTTTTATCATGTGCTTAAATACGCTTGGAATAATTCAGTCTCAAATCACAATAGATCATCAATTAATCAGGTACTCCAGAGGATATTTTGAAATGAGCTTTACGATGACATTTTGGGATACACTTTACGTATTTATGCAGAAAATTCAAATATTCCATCTACTTAATTACTGACAGACAGACAGACAAACTTTATTGATCGCGAGGGAAATTGGGTTTCGTTAGTCACACCAATCAAGAATAGTGTAGAAATATAGCAATATAAAACCATAAATAATTAAATAATAATAATTTAATCATGCCAAGTAGAAATAAGTTCAGGACCAGCCTATTGGCTCAGGGTGTCTGACACTCCAAGGGAGGAGTTGTAAAGTTTGATGGCCACAGGCAGGAATGACTTCCTATGCCGCTCTGTGTTACATCTCGGTGGAATGAGTCTCTGGCTGAATGTACTCCTGTTCCTAACCAGTACATTATGGAGTGGATGGGAGATATTGTCCAAAATGGCATGCAACTTGGACAGCATCCTCTTTTCAGACACCACCGTCAGAGTCCAGTTCCACCCCCACAACATCACTGGCCTTACGAATGAGTTTGTTGATTCTGTTGGTGTCTGCAACCCTCAGCCTGCTGCCCCAGCACGCAACAGCAAACATGATAGCACTGGCCACCACAGCCTCGTAGAACATCCTCAGCATCGTCCGGCAGATGTTAAAGGAACAAAAAGGGTAGCAAATAGAGTACTCAAAGTGTTACCGTGCCTATAAGAAGTACTCATCCCTTGGAAGTTTTCATGTTTTATTATTTTACAACATTGAATCATAATGGATTTAATGTTTTTTTTACACTGATCAACAGAAAAAGATACTTTTGTGTCAAAGTGAAAACAGATCTCTGCAAAGTGATCTCTAAATTAATTACAAAAATAAAACAGAAAATAATTGATTGCATAAGTATTTACATCCCTTTAATACAACACACCAAATCATCACTGGTGCAGCCAATTGGTTTCAGAAGCTACGTTAATTAATTAAATGGAAATCACTGTGTGCAGTCAAGGTGTTTAAATTGATTGTAGTAAAACTACACCATGAAGACAAGAGAACAGTCCAACTAACTCTACAAAAAGGTAATAGAAAAGTACAAGTAAGGAGATAGATACAAGAACATTACCAAGTTGCTGAACATCCCTTGGAATACAGTTAAGTCAATCATCAAGAAATAGAAAGAATATGGCACAGCTGTAAATCTGTCTAGAACAGGCCATCCTCAAAAACTGAGTGACCATGCAAGAAGAGGACTAGCGAGGGAGGCTACCAAGACACTTACGACAACTCTGGAGAAGTTACATGCTTCAGTGGCTTAGATGGAAGAGACTGTGCATACAACAAAGGTTGCCCAGGTGCTTCTCCAGTTGCAACTTTTTTGGAAAGTGGCAAAGAGAAAGACACTATTGAGAAAAACTCACACAAAATCTCAGCTAGAGTTTGCCAATGTGCGAGACTCTGGAATCAGCTAGAAGAAGGTTCTATGGTCTAATGAAACCAACATTAAGTTCTTTGGCCATCAGACTAAATGCTATGTTTTGGATAAGCCAAACACCGCACAACATCAAAAACACCGAGAAGCATGTTAGTGGCTGCATCATGCTCTGGAGATGCTTCACTGCAGCAGGCTCTGGAGATGCTTCACTGCATCATGCTCTGGAGATGCTTCACTGCAGCAGGCTCTGGAGATGCTTCACTGCATCATGCTCTGGAGCTGCTTCACTGCAGCAGGCTCTGGAGATCCTTCACTGCAGCAGGCTCTGGAGATGCTTCACTGCAGCAGGCTCTGGAGATGCTTCACTGCAGCAGGCTCTGGAGATGCTTCACTGCATCATGCTCTGGAGATGCTTCACTGCAGCAGGCTCTGGAGATGCTTCATTGCATCAGGCTCTGGAGATGTTTCACATGCTCTGGAGATGCTTCACTGCAGCAGGCTCTGGAGATGTTTCACATGCTCTGGAGATGCTTCACTGCAGCAGGCTCTGGAGATGCCTCACTGCAGCAGGCTCTGGAGATGCTTCACTGCAGCATGCTCTGGAGATGCTTCACTGCAGCAGGCTCTGGAAATGCTTCACTGCATCATGCTCTGGAGATGCTTCACTGCAGCAGGCTCTGGAGATGCTTCACTGCAGCAGGCTCTGGAGATGTTTCACATGCTCTGGAGATGCTTCACTGCATCATGCTCTGGAGATGCTTCACTGCAGCAGGCTCTGGAGATGCTTCACTGCAGCAGGCTCTGGAGATGCTTCACTGCATCATGCTCTGGAGATGCTTCACTGCAGCAGGCTCTGGAGATGCTTCACTGCAGCAGGCTCTGGAGATGCTTCACTGCATCATGCTCTGGAGATGCTTCACTGCAGCAGGCTCTGGAGATGCTTCACTGCATCATGCTCTGGAGATGCTTCACTGCAGCAGGCTCTGGAGATGCTTCACTGCAGCAGGCTCTGGAGATGCTTCATTGCATCAGGCTCTGGAGATGTTTCACATGCTCTGGAGATGCTTCACTGCAGCAGGCTCTGGAGATGTTTCACATGCTCTGGAGATGCTTCACTGCAGCAGGCTCTGGAGATGCCTCACTGCAGCAGGCTCTGGAGATGCTTCACTGCAGCATGCTCTGGAGATGCTTCACTGCAGCAGGCTCTGGAGATGCTTCACTGCATCATGCTCTGGAGATGCTTCACTGCAGCAGGCTCTGGAGATGCTTCACTGCATCATGCTCTGGAGATGCTTCACTGCAGCAGGCTCTGGAGATGCTTCACTGCAGCAGGCTCTGGAGATGCTTCACTGCAGCAGGCTCTGGAGATGCTTCACTGCAGCAGGCTCTGGAGATGTTTCACATGCTCTGGAGATGCTTCACTGCAGCAGGCTCTGGAGATGCCACACTGCAGCAGGCTCTGGAGATGCTTCACTGCATCATGCTCTGGAGATGCTTCACTGCAGCAGGCTCTGGAGATGCTTCACTGCAGCAGGCTCTGGAGATGCTTCACTGCAGCAGGCTCTGGAGATGTTTCACATGCTCTGGAGATGCTTCACTGCAGCAGGCTCTGGAGATGCTTCACTGCAGCAGGCTCTGGAGATGCTTCACTGCAGCAGGCTCTGGAGATGTTTCACATGCTCTGGAGATGCTTCACTGCAGCAGGCTCTGGAGATGCTTCACTGCATCATGCTCTGGAGATGCTTCACTGCATCATGCTCTGGAGATGTTTCACATGCTCTGGAGATGCTTCACTGCAGCAGGCTCTGGAGATGTTTCACATGCTCTGGAGATGCTTCACTGCAGCAGGCTCTGGAGATGCTTCACTGCAGCAGGCTCTGGAGATGCTTCATTGCATCAGGCTCTGGAGATGTTTCACATGCTCTGGAGATGCTTCACTGCAGCAGGCTCTGGAGATGTTTCACATGCTCTGGAGATGCTTCACTGCAGCAGGCTCTGGAGATGCCTCACTGCAGCAGGCTCTGGAGATGCTTCACTGCAGCATGCTCTGGAGATGCTTCACTGCAGCAGGCTCTGGAGATGCTTCACTGCATCATGCTCTGGAGATGCTTCACTGCAGCAGGCTCTGGAGATGCTTCACTGCATCATGCTCTGGAGATGCTTCACTGCAGCAGGCTCTGGAGATGCTTCACTGCAGCAGGCTCTGGAGATGCTTCACTGCATCATGCTCTGGAGATGCTTCACTGCAGCAGGCTCTGGAGATGCCTCACTGCAGCAGGCTCTGGAGATGCTTCACTGCATCATGCTCTGGAGATGCTTCACTGCAGCAGGCTCTGGAGAAGCTTCACTGCATCATGCTCTGGAGATGCTTCACTGCAGCAGGCTCTGGAGATGCTTCACTGCAGCAGGCTCTGGAGATGCTTCACTGCAGCAGGCTCTGGAGATGTTTCACATGCTCTGGAGATGCTTCACTGCAGCAGGCTCTGGAGATGCTTCACTGCATCATGCTCTGGAGATGCTTCACATGCTCTGGAGATGCTTCACTGTAGCAGGCTCTGGAGATGCTTCACTGCAGCAGGGTCTGGAGATGTTTCACATGCTCTGGAGATGCTTCACTGCAGCAGGCTCTGGAGATGCTTCACTGCATCATGCTCTGGAGATGCTTCACTGCATCATGCTCTGGAGATGCTTCACTGCAGCAGGCTCTGGAGATGCTTCACTGCAGCAGGCTCTGGAGATGCTTCATTGCATCAGGCTCTGGAGATGTTTCACATGCTCTGGAGATGCTTCACTGCAGCAGGCTCTGGAGATGCCTCACTGCAGCAGGCACTGGAGATGCTTCACTGCAGCATGCTCTGGAGATGCTTCACTGCAGCAGGCTCTGGAGATGCCTCACTGCAGCAGGCTCTGGAGATGCTTCACTGCAGCATGCTCTGGAGATGCTTCACTGCAGCAGGCTCTGGAGATGCTTCACTGCATCATGCTCTGGAGATGCTTCACTGCAGCAGGCTCTGGAGATGCTTCACTGCATCATGCTCTGGAGATGCTTCACTGCAGCAGGCTCTGGAGATGCTTCACTGCATCATGCTCTGGAGATGCTTCACTGCAGCAGGCTCTGGAGATGCTTCACTGCATCATGCTCTGGAGATGCTTCACTGCAGCAGGCTCTGGAGATGCTTCACTGCATCATGCTCTGGAGATGCTTCACTGCAGCAGGCTCTGGAGATGCTTCACTGCATCATGCTCTGGAGATGCTTCACTGCAGCAGGCTCTGGAGATGCTTCACTGCAGCAGGCTCTGGAGATGCTTCACTGCATCATGCTCTGGAGATGCTTCACTGCAGCAGGCTCTGGAGATGCCTCACTGCAGCAGGCTCTGGAGATGCTTCACTGCATCATGCTCTGGAGATGCTTCACTGCAGCAGGCTCTGGAGAAGCTTCACTGCATCATGCTCTGGAGATGCTTCACTGCAGCAGGCTCTGGAGATGCTTCACTGCAGCAGGCTCTGGAGATGCTTCACTGCAGCAGGCTCTGGAGATGTTTCACATGCTCTGGAGATGCTTCACTGCAGCAGGCTCTGGAGATGCTTCACTGCATCATGCTCTGGAGATGCTTCACATGCTCTGGAGATGCTTCACTGCAGCAGGCTCTGGAGATGCTTCACTGCAGCAGGGTCTGGAGATGTTTCACATGCTCTGGAGATGCTTCACTGCAGCAGGCTCTGGAGATGCTTCACTGCATCATGCTCTGGAGATGCTTCACTGCAGCAGGCTCTGGAGATGCTTCACTGCATCATGCTCTGGAGATGCTTCACTGCAGCAGGCTCTGGAGATGCTTCACTGCATCATGCTCTGGAGCTGCTTCACTGCAGCAGGCTCTGGAGATCCTTCACTGCAGCAGGCTCTGGAGATGCTTCACTGCAGCAGGCTCTGGAGATGCTTCACTGCAGCAGGCTCTGGAGATGCTTCACTGCATCATGCTCTGGAGATGCTTCACTGCAGCAGGCTCTGGAGATGCTTCATTGCATCAGGCTCTGGAGATGTTTCACATGCTCTGGAGATGCTTCACTGCAGCAGGCTCTGGAGATGTTTCACATGCTCTGGAGATGCTTCACTGCAGCAGGCTCTGGAGATGCCTCACTGCAGCAGGCTCTGGAGATGCTTCACTGCAGCATGCTCTGGAGATGCTTCACTGCAGCAGGCTCTGGAAATGCTTCACTGCATCATGCTCTGGAGATGCTTCACTGCAGCAGGCTCTGGAGATGCTTCACTGCAGCAGGCTCTGGAGATGTTTCACATGCTCTGGAGATGCTTCACTGCATCATGCTCTGGAGATGCTTCACTGCAGCAGGCTCTGGAGATGCTTCACTGCAGCAGGCTCTGGAGATGCTTCACTGCATCATGCTCTGGAGATGCTTCACTGCAGCAGGCTCTGGAGATGCTTCACTGCAGCAGGCTCTGGAGATGCTTCACTGCATCATGCTCTGGAGATGCTTCACTGCAGCAGGCTCTGGAGATGCTTCACTGCATCATGCTCTGGAGATGCTTCACTGCAGCAGGCTCTGGAGATGCTTCACTGCAGCAGGCTCTGGAGATGCTTCATTGCATCAGGCTCTGGAGATGTTTCACATGCTCTGGAGATGCTTCACTGCAGCAGGCTCTGGAGATGTTTCACATGCTCTGGAGATGCTTCACTGCAGCAGGCTCTGGAGATGCCTCACTGCAGCAGGCTCTGGAGATGCTTCACTGCAGCATGCTCTGGAGATGCTTCACTGCAGCAGGCTCTGGAGATGCTTCACTGCATCATGCTCTGGAGATGCTTCACTGCAGCAGGCTCTGGAGATGCTTCACTGCATCATGCTCTGGAGATGCTTCACTGCAGCAGGCTCTGGAGATGCTTCACTGCAGCAGGCTCTGGAGATGCTTCACTGCAGCAGGCTCTGGAGATGTTTCACATGCTCTGGAGATGCTTCACTGCAGCAGGCTCTGGAGATGCCACACTGCAGCAGGCTCTGGAGATGCTTCACTGCATCATGCTCTGGAGATGCTTCACTGCAGCAGGCTCTGGAGATGCTTCACTGCAGCAGGCTCTGGAGATGCTTCACTGCAGCAGGCTCTGGAGATGTTTCACATGCTCTGGAGATGCTTCACTGCAGCAGGCTCTGGAGATGCTTCACTGCAGCAGGCTCTGGAGATGCTTCACTGCAGCAGGCTCTGGAGATGTTTCACATGCTCTGGAGATGCTTCACTGCAGCAGGCTCTGGAGATGCTTCACTGCATCATGCTCTGGAGATGCTTCACTGCATCATGCTCTGGAGATGTTTCACATGCTCTGGAGATGCTTCACTGCAGCAGGCTCTGGAGATGTTTCACATGCTCTGGAGATGCTTCACTGCAGCAGGCTCTGGAGATGCTTCACTGCAGCAGGCTCTGGAGATGCTTCATTGCATCAGGCTCTGGAGATGTTTCACATGCTCTGGAGATGCTTCACTGCAGCAGGCTCTGGAGATGCCTCACTGCAGCAGGCTCTGGAGATGCTTCACTGCAGCATGCTCTGGAGATGCTTCACTGCAGCAGGCTCTGGAGATGCTTCACTGCATCATGCTCTGGAGATGCTTCACTGCAGCAGGCTCTGGAGATGCTTCACTGCATCATGCTCTGGAGATGCTTCACTGCAGCAGGCTCTGGAGATGCTTCACTGCAGCAGGCTCTGGAGATGCTTCACTGCATCATGCTCTGGAGATGCTTCACTGCAGCAGGCTCTGGAGATGCCTCACTGCAGCAGGCTCTGGAGATGCTTCACTGCATCATGCTCTGGAGATGCTTCACTGCAGCAGGCTCTGGAGAAGCTTCACTGCATCATGCTCTGGAGATGCTTCACTGCAGCAGGCTCTGGAGATGCTTCACTGCAGCAGGCTCTGGAGATGCTTCACTGCAGCAGGCTCTGGAGATGTTTCACATGCTCTGGAGATGCTTCACTGCAGCAGGCTCTGGAGATGCTTCACTGCATCATGCTCTGGAGATGCTTCACATGCTCTGGAGATGCTTCACTGTAGCAGGCTCTGGAGATGCTTCACTGCAGCAGGGTCTGGAGATGTTTCACATGCTCTGGAGATGCTTCACTGCAGCAGGCTCTGGAGATGCTTCACTGCATCATGCTCTGGAGATGCTTCACTGCATCATGCTCTGGAGATGCTTCACTGCATCATGCTCTGGAGATGCTTCACTGCAGCAGGCTCTGGAGATGCTTCACTGCAGCAGGCTCTGGAGATGCTTCATTGCATCAGGCTCTGGAGATGTTTCACATGCTCTGGAGATGCTTCACTGCAGCAGGCTCTGGAGATGCCTCACTGCAGCAGGCACTGGAGATGCTTCACTGCAGCATGCTCTGGAGATGCTTCACTGCAGCAGGCTCTGGAGATGCCTCACTGCAGCAGGCTCTGGAGATGCTTCACTGCAGCATGCTCTGGAGATGCTTCACTGCAGCAGGCTCTGGAGATGCTTCACTGCATCATGCTCTGGAGATGCTTCACTGCAGCAGGCTCTGGAGATGCTTCACTGCATCATGCTCTGGAGATGCTTCACTGCAGCAGGCTCTGGAGATGCTTCACTGCATCATGCTCTGGAGATGCTTCACTGCAGCAGGCTCTGGAGATGCTTCACTGCATCATGCTCTGGAGATGCTTCACTGCAGCAGGCTCTGGAGATGCTTCACTGCATCATGCTCTGGAGATGCTTCACTGCAGCAGGCTCTGGAGATGCTTCACTGCATCATGCTCTGGAGATGCTTCACTGCAGCAGGCTCTGGAGATGCCTCACTGCAGCAGGCTCTGGAGATGCTTCACTGCATCATGCTCTGGAGATGCTTCACTGCAGCAGGCTCTAGAGAAGCTTCACTGCATCATGCTCTGGAGATGCTTCACTGCAGCAGGCTCTGGAGATGCTTCACTGCAGCAGGCTCTGGAGATGCTTCACTGCAGCAGGCTCTGGAGATGTTTCACATGCTCTGGAGATGCTTCACTGCAGCAGGCTCTGGAGATGCTTCACTGCATCATGCTCTGGAGATGCTTCACATGCTCTGGAGATGCTTCACTGCAGCAGGCTCTGGAGATGCTTCACTGCAGCAGGGTCTGGAGATGTTTCACATGCTCTGGAGATGCTTCACTGCAGCAGGCTCTGGAGATGCTTCACTGCATCATGCTCTGGAGATGCTTCACTGCATCATGCTCTGGAGATGCTTCACTGCATCATGCTCTGGAGATGCTTCACTGCAGCAGGCTCTGGAGATGCTTCACTGCAGCAGGCTCTGGAGATGCTTCATTGCATCAGGCTCTGGAGATGTTTCACATGCTCTGGAGATGCTTCACTGCAGCAGGCTCTGGAGATGCCTCACTGCAGCAGGCTCTGGAGATGCTTCACTGCAGCATGCTCTGGAGATGCTTCACTGCAGCAGGCTCTGGAGATGCCTCACTGCAGCAGGCTCTGGAGATGCTTCACTGCAGCATGCTCTGGAGATGCTTCACTGCAGCAGGCTCTGGAGATGCTTCACTGCATCATGCTCTGGAGATGCTTCACTGCAGCAGGCTCTGGAGATGCTTCACTGCATCATGCTCTGGAGATGCTTCACTGCAGCAGGCTCTGGAGATGCTTCACTGCAGCAGGCTCTGGAGATGCTTCACTGCAGCAGGCTCTGGAGATGCTTCACTGCATCATGCTCTGGAGATGCTTCACTGCAGCAGGCTCTGGAGATGCTTCACTGCAGCAGGCTCTGGAGATGCCTCACTGCAGCAGGCTCTGGAGATGCTTCACTGCATCATGCTCTGGAGATGCTTCACTGCAGCAGGCTCTGGAGATGCTTCACTGCATCATGCTCTGGAGATGCTTCACTGCAGCAGGCTCTGGAGATGCTTCACTGCAGCAGGCTCTGGAGATGTTTCACATGCTCTGGAGATGCTTCACTGCAGCAGGCTCTGGAGATGCCTCACTGCAGCAGGCTCTGGAGATGCTTCACTGCATCATGCTCTGGAGATGCTTCACTGCAGCAGGCTCTGGAGATGCTTCACTGCAGCAGGCTCTGGAGATGCTTCACTGCAGCAGGCTCTGGAGATGCTTCACTGCATCATGCTCAGGAGATGCTTCACTGCAGCAGGCTCTGGAGTTGCTTCACTGCATCATGCTCTGGAGATGCTTCACTGCAGCAGGCTCTGGAGATGTTTCACATGCTCTGGAGATGCTTCACTGCAGCAGGCTCTGGAGATGCCACACTGCAGCAGGCTCTGGAGATGCTTCACTGCATCATGCTCTGGAGATGCTTCACTGCAGCAGGCTCTGGAGATGCTTCACTGCAGCAGGCTCTGGAGATGCTTCCCTGCAGCAGGCTCTGGAGATGCTTCACTGCAGCAGGCTCTGGAGATGCTTCACTGCAGCAGGCTCTGGAGATGTTTCACATGCTCTGGAGATGCTTCACTGCAGCAGGCTCTGGAGATGCTTCACTGCATCATGCTCTGGAGATGCTTCACTGCATCATGCTCTGGAGATGCTTCACTGCATCATGCTCTGGAGATGCTTCACTGCATCATGCTCTGGAGATGCTTCACTGCATCATGCTCTGGAGATGTTTCACATGCTCTGGAGATGCTTCACTGCAGCAGGCTCTGGAGATGTTTCACATGCTCTGGAGATGCTTCACTGCAGCAGGCTCTGGAGATGCTTCACTGCAGCAGGCTCTGGAGATGCTTCACTGCAGCAGGCTCTGGAGATGCTTCACTGCAGCAGGCTCTGGAGATGTTTCACATGCTCTGGAGATGCTTCACTGCAGCAGGCTCTGGAGATGCTTCACTGCAGCAGGCTCTGGAGTTGCTTCACTGCAGCAGGCTCTGGAGATGTTTCACATGCTCTGGAGATGCTTCACTGCAGCAGGCTCTGGAGATGCTTCACTGCATCATGCTCTGGAGATGTTTCACATGCTCTGGAGATGCTTCACTGCAGCAGGCTCTGGAGATGTTTCACATGCTCTGGAGATGCTTCACTGCAGCAGGCTCTGGAGATGTTTCACATGCTCTGGAGATGCTTCACTGCATCAGGCTCTGGAGATGCTTCACATGCTCTGGAGATGCTTCACTGCAGCAGGCTCTGGAAGGCTTGTGCAGGTAGAAAGAAAAATGAATTCAGCAAAATACATGGAAATCCGAATGGACCTCCTGATGCAGACTGAAAAAGAACTCCAACTTGGGAGATTTGTTTCCAAGCAAGATAATCCCGCCAAGCGTAAATCAAAGCTACATAAGAATGGCTTAAAAACAACACAGTTAATGTCCTGAAGTGGCCAAGTTAGATTCCGGATATCAATCCAATTGAGGGCTTGTGGCTGGACTTGTAAAATACTGTTCATTCATGATCGCTGTGCAATCTGACAGAGCTTGAACAGTTTTGTAAAGGAGAATGGGGGATTATTGCAGCATCAAGATGTGCAAAGCTGATAGAGACCTATCCATACAGACTCAAGGCTGATTTTGTTGCCAAAGGTACATGTACTAAATACTGACTTGAAGGGGGTGAGTAATTATACAACAAATTATTTTGTGTTTAGTAATGGTAATAGATTTAGTCAAATTTGTTTTCACTTTGCTCAAAAGAGTATTTCCTGTTGATCTGTGCCAAAAAATCCAAATCAAATCCACTATGATTCAATGTTGTAAAACAAGAAAACATGAAACCTTACAAAAGAATATTTTTATTGCACTGCTTATCTCAATGCATGGAGTATAATTAATAAGGTGAATGATTTTGTCGCACTATTACAGCTTGTCAGGTATGATGTTGTGGCCATCACTGAATCGTGGCTGAAGGATGGTTGTATTTGGAAGCTAAATGTGTAAGGTTACTCGTTGTATCGAAGGGATAGGAAGGCGAACAGAGGGGCTGAAGGGGCTCTGATAATAAAGAGTAGCACCAAGCCAGTTGAAAGATGTGACATAGGATTGGAAGATGTTGAATCCTTGTGGTTTGAGTAAAGAAACTGCAAGGGTAGAAGGACCCTGATGGCAATTACATACAGGCCTCCCAACAGTAATTGTGATGTGGACCATAGATTACAACAGAAAAGATGTGTCAAAGGGGTGATTTTATGATCATCATGGGAGATTTCAACATTCAGATCATTGGAAATAGGCCTCAGGAGGGAGAGTTTATTGAATGCCTGTGAGATGGCTTTTCAGAGCAGTTTGTTGTTGAGCCTACAAGGAGATCAGCTAAGCTGGACTTGTTGTTATGTAACGAACTGGAGGCAATTAGGGAGCTTAATGTAAAAGAACCCTTAAAAGGTAATGATCAGAATATGATTGAGTTCAACTAGAAATTTGATAGGGAGAAAGAAAAGTTTGATGGTGGAGTGGAGTAACGGAAATCTCAATGGTATGAAAGAGGAGTTGGCCAAAGTAAATTGAAAGAGGATGTTGGCAGAAATGACAGCAGAGCAGCAATGGCATGAATTTCTGGGAAAAAAATGAGGAAGGTGCAGGATAGGTGTATTCCAAAAATGAAGAAATACTCAAATAGCAAAATAGTCCAACCATGGCTGACAAAGGAAGTGAAAGTTAATGTAAAAGCAAAAGAGTGAGCATAAAACAATGCAAGAAATAGTGGGAAGATGGAAAATTGAGAAGCTTTTAAACTCTACAGGGAGCAACTAAAAGAATCATTAGGAGGGAGAAGATGAAATATTGAAGCACATGGAAATAGGCCCTTCAGCCAAACAGGCCTATACTGACCAAAGTGTCCCATCCAAGGTAGTCCCGTTCATCAGTATTAGGGCCATAAGCTTCCAAATCCTACTAGTCTTTATGTCTGCCCAACTGTCTTTGAAATGTTGTTATTGTAGCACTGCAGGCATTTCCTCTGGCTGCTCATTCCAAATACATACCACTATTTGTGTTTTTTAAAAAAAAAAGATGTCCTGCCGGTGATCCAGAAAGAGGAGAGTGAGGAGAGATTTGAAAATAAAGGTAAAATGGACCATTGCTTAAGCTGCAACCAATGTAGATAAACAATCACTGTAATAATGGGAATAGTGGACATGGTTCTGTATTCTCATCTGAAGAGCATCAGATTGCTTTTCCTTGAATATTTTCTTTCTCAACAGTTTCTGGCAGTATTTCGAAACAGCTTTATGAGAAATGGGAAAATTTATTACCCATCAGGAGGAAGATCAATGGCTACTATTATAATACCATTTCCACAACTGAATCGCTTACAAGGTGAAAGGCATGCTTACAGAATGGCTGCTACAAGCAAGGATGTCCGTGGAGGAGATGTATTCAGCACTGTCATTGTAAATGTAACATTTACTCAGTGCAGATTTTTTTGGCCTCTACAAAGGTAGAGCTATAACCAACAGAGTTAAAGAAAGAGATAAAGCATATCATTGCCATGGGTCATTGATCAGACAGAGACAAACGATTTCACAAGTGGCAAGATCTCTTTCATCTTTAAATATTAGGATAAGGCTTTTCCTAACTCATTCATTTTTAATTGATCTTAGAGATTTATTTTCTTTGTTCCAAGTGAGAGAAAAAATAACTATTTATTTTGCCTTCAAGGCCTTATACTATGAATTGAATTTATGTTGTCTTATGCAATTTGTACATTGGCTATTCAATTCTAATTGCAATTGATTGAGAAACCTACATTCATTACTGTTTATATAGAAAGAGATACAAATCTTTTAAATAATGATTTCAAGCTTAAGTAGAGCATAGCTTCTATGCTGTAGTAAAATGTGCATTGAAAATACTTCGCTTCAAATGTAAATTGTCTCTCTTCTTGTCTTGTTTTTATTGTTTAAACTATACAGCAATGCAGAAAATAGTTTATAATAAAATTGGAACTGGAAGCAGCAACACATTGCAAACAACCTTTGGAAACAGGGATTACTAAGATGTCACTACAGAAAAATTAGGACTGGTCATGATACCTACACTCAGTAGCCACTTTATTAGGTACACCTGTTTGTCAGTGTAACTATCTAAACAGTTGATCATGTGGGAGCAACTCGATGCCTAAAAGCACTTTGACATGGTTCAGTTGCTGTTCAGACCAAACATTAGAATGAGGAAGAAAATGTGATCTGAGTGACTTTGACCGTGGATTGATTTTTGGTGCCAGACAGGGTGGTTTGAGTATCACAGAAACTGCTGTTCTTCTGGGATTTTCAGTTACATCTATCACAAGAGCTTACAGAGAATGGTGCAAAAAAAAGGCATCCATTAAGCAGCATTTCTGTAAGTGAAAGTGCCTTGTTAATGAGAGAGATCAGAGGAGAACATCCAGACTGGTTCAAACTGACAGAAATTCAACAGTAACTCATAATCATGCATTACAACAGTAGTGTGCAGAAGATCATCTCCAAACACACCACAAGTCAAACCACAAGTGGATGGGCTGCAGCACCAGAAGACCATGAGCATAAACTCAGTGGCCACTTTATTAGTACAGGAGGTACCGAATAATGTGGTCACTGAGTATATAATAACACAGGGGGCCTGAAGGCAGCAACACACTGCAAGAAGAGTTTTGCAGCAAGGATTACTATGATGTTGCTACAGAAAAAAATAAGACTTGCCATTGTACACATTTCAAAATGGGAAACCAGGAGATAATGTGAAGAATCTTGTGGACAGAAAACAATAACTGTAGAAGTGACACAGATTTCAGTAAGGCAAGAAATAAATAAATAAATAAATAAATAAATAGTACTTAAGAATACCACAGTAGTATAAGCACCTAATGGAACAGATTTGGAAGGAGACGTGGCAAAATAGAAACATGAGAAAAAAGAATTATCTTTGAGGAAAATCAAATTTCCCAAAATTAATTGCTAAAGGAGCTGGATAAAGAGAATAGGAGAAAAGATATGTTCAGGATTGATTTTTCATTTAATATATTAGAAGCTCAGAAAAGAAAGTTATACTAATGTATCTATAAAATGTATTAGCATAGAGAGACAAATTAAATATTCTAGATATCTGAATTATAACAATAATATGCTTCAGGAAATTAATTGAGAAAGTGATAAACAGGACAGGGGAATTGGATCATGCCGAAAAGGTGAAGATGAAATAGCAGAAGATAAAATGAGCATTAATATTGACAAACTATGATGCAAAGGGAACAGCAAATAATGTTCACGGAAACAAGGAGTCATGAAATGACAGTATGATACCAAGGCTGAATAATTTTATAATGCAGGTTTAATAGAATATATACCTTGGGTAAGGAAAGAGTTAGTCATTTAGCACTGAAGTAAGGTATTCTCCATTCATGGTAGGACAGGAACAACCAATAAAGCTGCTGACACTAGACTCTCACAGAAGTTTTTGGTGACAAAAAGAACACACTGCATGACTGGCAGATTATGTTGGCACCACATATTATGTATTTAATGGAAGGGAAGAGAGGCTAAAAAAAAGTGGCCTTCCTCCTCACTAACGATTTAACATGGTTGAATTGGCTGATGTGTAATGCCCATTTATGTTGGTAAGTGGCAAAAAGAATCAAAGAGCAGTTGAAGGGTCTGTGACAAAGAATAAATTGTAAGTGTACTGGGAAATTAGGAGAGATGGAATGGGTTGCTTCCTGGAAGCTGACATGAGCTGAATGGACTGCATTGTGATTGGATAAGCTGAGAGTATTCTCCTTGAGGACAAATGATCCTATGGAGAAATTTAGAAATCAAAAGAAATTTTGGTTTCATGGATCACATCAAACTGGGAGATGTAGCCTATTATCATGAGTATTAATCTAAATTAAAGTAGATATTATTAACCTTTTAAAAAAAACAAGTACTTTACTGGCAAATATTTCTTTCATGTCAACTTGTCTGTTTTAAGACTACAGTAATGTAGTCATGACTGATGTCTGAACTCCCAGACATATGGAACTTGTATTTTACACTGTCAGAAATGTATTATTAAGTTCCTTCACCTACCATTCAAACATATGTTTATTAACCTTGCATTCAAATGTTAATGCGTATGGAATCAATGAAAAATCATGAAGGTTGACATGTACTATGTCTCTGTTATTCTTCTAGTTTCTGCTACTGGTTTATATGCAACAAGATACAGTGAAAATCTTGTATTTCCTACAGTTTATACAAACCAAATCATTACATCGTGCACTGAGATAGAAAAGAGTAAAGCAATAATAATGCAGAATAAACTGTAAAAGCTATCAAAAGAGTATGGTGTAGTTAAACAGTAAAGTGCAAGTTCATGAGGTAGATAGTGAGGCCAAGAGTCCATCGTACTTTAGGAGAGGTTCATTCATAAGTCGGATTACAGTAGGACAGAAACTGTCCCTAAGTCTGGTATTATGGACTTTCAGACTGTTTATGTTCTGCCCGGAGGCAGAGGAGAGAAGAGAGAATGTCTGGGGCGGCTGGTGCCTTTGATTATGTTGACTGCTTTATTGAGGCATTCAGAGAGTCCATGGAGGGGAGGCTGCATCCTGCGATGTGCTGCCATTTGTGTCTAAAGGCATCCATATAACTGGATTTCAGAAGCAATGATTTATACAATAAATATATTTAATTTAATCTTATTAAAATGAAAAATCTAAAAAGGGCTTTGCAAAAGAAGGAACAATGAGAAAAATACAGGAGTGTATTTCTTCACCATAGGGTAAAAGGTAAATAAGAACATAATATTTAACACTTCTTTCCTTTCTCCATAAAATGAGGCAGCAATACTTAAGTCAAATGTTTTGGTGAATCTACTACTAACGGTGAACTCAAATTCAGTTTATTGTCATTTAGAAACCACAAATGCAATGCAGTTAAAAAATGAGACAACATTCCTTCAGAATGATATCACAAAAGCACATAACAAAACAGACTACACCAGAAAATCCACATAATGTTTGGCAATTCCCAGTCCAGAGTCCGGAGAGGCTGCTGCGTATTAATATCGCGCTACCATCTTAGCACGTTCCCCGGAAAGGAGCTCCAATCCCACCAGACAAACAAGACCGAAAACTAAAGCTACAAGACCTGCACAAAACCACATAGTTACAACAGTGAAAACAATAGCATAAATGATAAAAAAACAGACCATGTGCACAGTGAAAATAGTCCAAAGATGTTAAAAGACTATAAGTTCGAAAGAAACAACCACACATTTTCCACAAGTCCCCAGGGTCCCGACAGATTCATCATCTCACACCGGTGGCAGAAGGGAATACCCCCACTATGGACTTCCACAGTGCTGCCCGACTCAGCCTCGCAGATGCAGCACATACTGAAAGCGACCTGACAGCAGCGGATTCCGAGTCCGTCGAAGCTCCAAGCCTTCAACCATTCCCTCCAGCACAGCATCTCTGAGCACCATCCTCTGCCGAGCGTATTAAGACACCCCCGCCAACAGCCATCGGCAATGTGACCCCGAGGACTGGGGGCCTGTTCTTCCCAGCAGAGACCCAGACCTCACAGCAGCAACAGCAACAACAAAGAAGGTCTTCCTGGAGATTTCCAGATGTTCCTCTGTGCTCCCATGTCCGTTTTTCATCCGATTATGATTGCGCACGGCACCCCGCTTAACAAATAACAAATAATCAGCTCTGGAATTCTAAAAGATGTAACAATAAATGTGAAGCTCTCAGACTTACTTTTAAAGATGAGTTTATTGGCCATGAGTTCAAACTTTGCTGTGTGCAATTATCAAGGTACCACATTGGAGATCCTCTGATTTCCTTCCATCTTCCTGTTGAGTGGGGTTTTACACTGACTTGGTTCATGGTCCCTCTCCTATGAAAGTTAACTGCACCTCACATCCATCAGCAACATGTTTGTCTCAGCTTTACCAAAGATACTTCACATAAACCGTTCTGTAGGACAGCGTTTTCTCTTATTTACCGCATTCCCACCACTACCCTACATGTGTACAATCACTTGGTGTATTCACTTGCTGATGCGCCCAGCTGTGATAAAAGCCTATGTTTTAAAAGCTTTTCATATCTGTTGTTCACAGACAGGCCTTTTGTGAGAAAGATGACAAATTAAAAAAAACAAAGCTTTTCGAAATCCTGATTTAAAATAATAATTTTCCATTTTTGTTGGGCTTGCTTGCATTAGAGCAAAAATGTTGTTTAAAGAAAATAATATCTGAGCATAGGTTGACATTTTTCATCAAAAACTTGCTAAAATTAGAAACTCAAAGAGAAATAAAATTTACCTTTGCAGGTGAAAAGTACAGAGATTTAAGACTCCTGATGCAGGGTTTCAAGTGGAAACGTTGACAATTCCTTCACTCCCCTCCTCCACAGCTGCTGTATGACCCACTGAGTTCCTCCAGTATGTAGTTGGTTGTTGGAGATTTTGTACTTAAAGTACAAGTTTGGATAATGGGGAGAAAAATCACAAAGACCACGTATGCAGAGCTTACCATAACCGTCATCTGAATCTATTGCACCAACTGCTTACCTATTTACTCCACCAGCAAGCACTTCTCCTATCTGTGCTTCCTATAGAACCCATCAAAACAAAGGAAATTCAAGTTATCCTTGGTCCTAAAATAGAGCCAATATGGAAAACACTTCTAGTGTACACAAATACAAATGAGTTTCTCCACCACTGGATTGATTTTTTTTTATCATGTTGGACAGAGAATGTTAAGACCTTTATGTTCTTGGATGCAAGTAACATCAATAGCTCATCATGAGCTGACTACTTCAGTGTTATGGGCCACCAATGCCTCTATTTCATCAGAAGACTAATGAAAGTCAGCAGGCCCTCACTAATTTTTAAAGATGCAACATAGAACACACCCTATCTAGATGCATCACAGCTTGGCTTGGCAACTGTTTTGCCAAGGCTACAAAAATTGCACTGTAGGAAACATCCTCTCTACGTCTAGTCTATCAATGCCTTTTGCCACCCAATTGGTTCCAATAAGGTCTTCCGCCATTCTTCTGAAATACTAGTGTATACAGGCCCAGAGCCATCAAATGCTCTTCATATGACAAGCCATTCAATGCAGGACTCATTTTTGTGAACCTTATTTGAACCCTCTCCAGTTTCAATACATTCTTTCTAATATAAGGGGCCCAAAACTGCTCAATATACTCCAGATGAGGACTCACCAGTGCTTTATAAAGTCACAATATTACATCCTTGCTTTTATATTCTAGTCCTCTTGAAATGAATACTAACATTACATTTGCGTTCCTCACCACAGACTCAATCTCCAAAAACCTTTTGAGGATCCTGCTAAGGGCACCAAAGTCTCTTTGCACCTCAGTCTTTTGTATTCTCTCACCATTTAGAAAATTGTCTTCCTTTTCACGTCTTCTACCTAAGTGCACAACCATACACTTCTCGACGCTGCATTCCATCTGCCATTTCTTTGCCCATTCTCCTAATCTGGCTAAGTTCTTCCCTAACCTCTCTACTTCCTGAAAAGTACCTGCCCCTTAACCTGTGTTTATTTTGGCTTGGAAACTTTGTAACAAAGCCATTAATTTTATCATTCAATCATTGACATTTAACATAAAAAAAATTGGTCCCAGCACAGATCCTTGTGGAACACCACTAGTCACTGGCAGTCAGCCAGAAAAGGTTCCCTTATTCCCACCCTTTGCCTCCTGCCAATCAGCCACTGCTTTATTGATGTTAGAATCTTTCCTGTAAGCAGCCTCATGTATGGCACCTTGTCAAAGATCTTCTGAACATCCAAGTACACAGCATAAACAGATTCTCCTTTTTCTATCCTGCTTGTTATTTCTTCAAAGAATACCAACAGATTTGTCAGGCAAGATTTCCCCTTGAGGGTCCAAGCTGACTACGGCCTGTTTTGTCATGTGCCTCCAAGTACTTTAATAATTGATTCCAACATCTTCCCAAAATCATTGAGGTCAGATTAACTGGCAAATAGTTTCCTTACTTCCCGCCTCTCTCCCTTCTTGAAGAGTGGAGTGACATTTGCAATTTTCCAGTCTTCTGGACCATTCCAGATTCTAGTGATTCTTGAAAGATCATTACTAATGCCTCCACAATCTCTTCAGCCACCTCTATCAGAACTCTGGGGTGTGCACATCTGGTCCAGGTGACTTATCGACCTTCAAACCTTTCAGTTCCCCATGAACTTTGACTCTAGTAATGGTAACTTCACATACTTCATGACCCCTTACACCACAGCACCACCATCATCCCCGTGCCAAAGAAGTCTTCAGTCCTGCCTCAATGACTACCGTCCGTTGCACTCACATCCATCATCATGAAGTGTTTCGAAAGGCTCATCATGAGGCACATCAAGTCCCTACTGCCCCCCTCACTGGACCCCCTGCAGTTTGCGTATGGTCCCAACCGCTCAGCAGATGACGCCATTGCCATTACCCTCCACCTGGCCCTAACCCACCTGGACAAAAAAGATACATTCATTTGGATGCTGTTCATAGACTTCAGTTCAGCATTCAACACAATCATCACTCAGAAACTGATTGGAAACCTGAGCCTACTGGGCCTGAACACCTCCCTCTGCAAGGGGATACTAGACTTCCTGACTGGAAGTCCTCAGTCAGTCCAGATCTGAGGCAGCGTCTCCAACACCATCACACTGAGCACGAGAGTCCCCCAGGGCTGTGTGCCCAGTCCACTGCTGTTCACTCTGCTAACCCATGACTGTGCTGCAACACACAGCTCAAACCACATCATCAAGTTCGCTGATAATATGACTGTGGTGGGTCTCATCAGCAAGAATGATGAGACAGCATACAGAGAGGAGGTGCCGCAACTAATGGACTGATGCAGAACCAACAACCTGTCTCTGAATGTGACCAAAACAAAAGAGATGGTTGTTGACTTCAGGAGGGCATGGAGCGACCACTGTCCGCTGAACATTGACGGCTCCTCAGGAGAGATCGTTAAGAGCACCAAATTTCTTTGACTTCCCCTAGCGGAGAATCACACCTGGTCTGTCAACACCAGCTCCATAGCAGAGAAAGCCCAGCAGTGTCTCTACTTTCTGCGAAGGCTGAGGAAAGTCCATCTCCCACCACCCCACCCCCCCCATCCTCATCACATTTTAAAGTGGTTGTATTGAGAGCATCCTGAGCAGCTGCATCACTGCCTGGTTCGGAAATTGTACCATCTCGGATCGCAAGACCCTGCAGCGGATAGTGAGGTCAGCTGAGAAGATCATTGGGGTTTCCCTTCTCGCCATCACAGACATTTACACTACACGCTGCATCTGCAAAGGAAACAGCATTATGAAGGACCCCATGCACCCCTCATACAAACTCTTCTCCCTCCTGCCATCTGGGAAAAGGCTCCAAAGCATTCAGGCTCTCACGACCAGACTATGTAACAGTTTCTTCCCCCAAGCTATCAGAATCCTCAATACCCAGAGCCTGGACTGACACCAGCTTACTGCTCTCTACTGTGCCTATTGTCTTGTTTATTATTTATTGTAATGCCCGGACTGTTCTGTGCACTTTATGCATTCCTGGGTAGGTTTGTAGTCTAGTGTCGTTTTTTTTTTCTCTCTGTGCTATTTTCATGTAGTTTCAGTGTAGTTTTTGTACTGTTTCATGTAGCACCATGGTCCTGAAAAATGTTGTCTTGTTTTTACTGTGTACTGTACCAGCAGTTATGGTTGAAATGACAATAAAAAATGACTTGACTTGACTTGCATAACACCCAATCCAAAATAGCTGTTTCTCTAGTGGACTCAACCATGAGCTATTCTAAAAAAACATCTTATAAGCTCTCTAGAAATTTCTCCTCCTGGAATCCAGCACCAAACATATTTTCCCAATCTATCTACATATTGCAAATCTATTTCAAACCCCACTATACAGCATTAACAAACCTTCCTGGTTGGATATTAATCCCCCTCCAGTTTAGGTGCAAGCCATCCCTTCTGTTTAGCTTGCACCTTCCCTAGAAGAGATCTCAATGATCCAACAATCTCCCTCCTACACCAATTCTTTAGCCACGTATAATCTTCCTAGTTCTGGCCTTGCTAGCACGTGACTTGGGTAGCAATCCTGAGATTATAACTCTGAAGGCCCTGCCCATTAACATAACACCTAACTCCCTGAACTTCCTATGCAGAACTTTGTCACTTGACTTACTCATATCATTGGTACCTTCAAGGACGACAATTTCTGGCTGTTCACCATCCCACTTAAGAACACTGAGGACCTGTTCCGAGATATCCTGGACCCTTGCATCCGGAAGGCAGCATACCAATTGTCAACCACATCAAAATCAGAACCAGAATCAGATTTAATATCACCAACATATGTTGTGAACATTTTTTACCTTGACGGCAGCAGTACGATATAATAAATGATAAATAATTTTAGAGAAAAAACTGAATTATTGTGTATATATGTATATGTATGTGTATGTGTGTGTGTAGTGAGGTCATGTTAATGGGTTCAATATCCATTTATAAATTGAATAGCAGAGGGGAAGATGTTGTTCCTGAATCACTGAGTGTATGTCTTTACACTTGTGTACCTCCTTTCCATGGTAACAATGAGAAGAGGACATGTTCTGAGTGGTGGGAGTCCTTAATGATGGTTGCCTCCTACCTAAGGCACAACTCCATGAAGACATCTTAGATACCATGGAGGCTAGTACCCTTGATGGAGCTGACCAACTTTACAAGTTTCACAAATTTGCTTCGATCTTGTATAGTAGCCGCCACCTCCATACCAGATAGTGAAGCAGCCAGTCAGAATACTCACCATGGTACATCTGTAGAAATTTGTGAGTGTTTTAATTGACAGAACAAATTGCCTCAAGCTTCTAATAAACTATAGCCACTGCCTTACCTTTTTTATAGCTGCACAGGTTTATAGTCACATAAAGGGTAGACAACAGATTTCCTTCTGTTAACTGGTGGCACATTGGCCTAGCTCTTAGCTTTTGAGACCAGGTTTAACCCTGACCTCAGGTGCTAGCTGTACAAAGTTCTCATGCCTACTTTGTGATTGTTTGAGCTTTCCTTGGATACTCTAGCTTCCTCCCACATCTCAAGTGGGGAGGTTAATTAGCCCGGGTGAATTGTCTTGAGTGTGTAGGCAAGTGGTGAGAGTGTGGAGTGAATACAAAATGGGATTAATGTTGAGTTAATGAAGAATGATTAGTGTAAATGGATGGTTACACTCTTGGACTCAGTGGGGCAAAGGAAATATTTCAATGCTGTATCTCTCTATGACCCTCTGACTAACTCATGAAATAGATGGGCTTTTATTTCAGTTTTATTTAATTATCTGGAGTTTACTTGCCTGGGTGCTTTGATGGAATCTGGATGGATTTCTGCCATCCATTAATTTAGGGCATGATAACTGTAGCCTGTTATTATGAGCAAAACCCAGCACACCCACTTTATTGAGCTAGATTGTACCAATCCACTGCCTTGTCTCCTACAGAAACCATCAAGCACCTACAAAGCATGAGTCTACTTACCTAAGATGTTTGTTCATGTAGCACAGGGTGAGAGAGGGGAGAGGCAGCAGAACCTTTTTCCTCCACTGCCCAACTCACCAAACAACAGTAGACTGAGCACAGACTTGCGAAGCTGAGGGATCTGGCCCCTTTACATTGTAAGTACCACAACTCCATTCATTTGTGTAATTTTGTTAAACTTAAGTTGAAAAGTTAGTAGTTTGCTTCCTTGTCTCTATTATACTTGCACCTTATGGTTTTAATTAATTAACTTATTTGTTTATTGAGATACACCATGGAATAGACCCTTCTGACCCTTTCAGCCATGCTGCCCAACTTAATCCTAGCCTAATCATGGGACAGTTTACAATGTCCCATTAACCTACTAACCGTTATGTCTTTGGACTGTGGGAGGAAATCCATTCTGTCACAGGAGAGCGTACAAACTTTTTACAGGCAGCAGTGGGAAATAAACCCAAGTCACTGATACTGTAAATCCAATCAGTTACCTTATTTTTGCATACTTTTCAATTATTTTAATAATTTTAAGTCTATCTGAACTATTTTAATTTTCTCTATTTATCAGCAATATTTTAGATTCAGGTTTAGAATAATTGATCATATGCACATGGCTGGGAACATCTCGTAAGTGTCACTACCCATTCCAGCAACATAACACACCCACAATATTCAAGATTTAGCATTGGTTTGGATGCAGTAGGTCTGCTAGACTCAGCTCTGCAACTACCAACATATCCAGCTTTATTCTCACGTGCTAAACAGGTGAAATTGCAATGTTTGTACTGTGGGTTCATCTAAAGTTATCGCACTGTTTAAAACTGGGTGCCAGAGACTTATTGCTTTGATTTCAATGGAACTGAACTTCAGAAACAAAGTACTATGCCTTGAGGTGCATTTAATGCACACAGTAGAGGGTAAATCTTTATCTCAAGGTCTCTAGGTGATATAATTGATGGAGAAGAAAATGTCTTCAGATGGTTGCTTTGTGTCTTTGTGCTCTTCGCTGCCATTAGCACGGCACTTGGCATTTCCTGTACTGCAATTCGTACATATATCAGAAGGTGTCTTGGGACAATTGGAACTTGTGAAAATGCCATAGAAGTCCTTTTCTCTTTAGCACTATGTAAGACAGGTGCATTCTGTCTGCTTTTCAGTAGAACGGAGACCAGTTATCTTCTGCGATGTGTAAACAAAGTGCAAGGTGGGCATTGAGGTTGTTTAATAGTCAGCTCATTGTCTCACATTGCCCGTGAGCCAGCTTTCACCCTGGTTGTTTGGAGTGTGCACATTCTCTCTGCAACTGCATGAGTTTCCTCAAGGTGCTCCTGCTGCCTTGCACGTCCCACAAATGTGTGGGGTGGCATGTTAAACATCTATTATAAATTGTCCTTAATGTGTAGGTCCTAAAGTCAAAGAGTTCTACAGTGCAGATATGGGTCCTTCAGCCCATCTATTCCAAGGTGAGATCATCTTCTGCCTAGTCCCATCTACCTGCACGCAGACGATATCCCTCCAAACCCCTCTCATCCATGTACCTTTCAAAACTTCTCTTAAATGTTACAATTGAACCAGCATCTGTCACTTTTTCAAGCACTTGTTCCACACTCACACCAGCCACTGAGTGAAAAAATTACTTTCAAATTCCCTTTAAGTATTTCACCTTTCATCCTAACCCTATGGCCACTAGTTCTAGTCTTGCACAACCTGAGGCGAAAAACCAGCATGCATTCAACCTACCTATACTCATAATTTTGTATCCCGCTATAAGATCTCCCCTTATTCCCTGAGCTGGAGGGAATAAACTCCTAAACTATTTATTGTTTTCCCTATAATTCAAGTCCTTAAGTCTGGGCAACATCCTTGTAAATTTTCTCTGCCCTCTTTCAAGTTTATTGATAACGCTTAGGTAGGTCGGTGACCAGAACTGCACGTAATATTGTGCACTGAATGGCGGAATCTGGATGGGGCTGAAGGAAAGATGAGGAGAATAAAATCGAGCTTCATGCTTGTCTAGTACAAATGGCCTCTGTGGGCCGAGGGGTGTGATTCTGTGCTGCAGGGCTCCATGACTCCACTATATCTTACGGTCATTTGGTCTTAAATGTTTTGCCAGAAGTCATACATTCAAAATGTTTCAGAGACATCTGTAGCATGATGTAAGTGTCAAATGCCATGAAGTTTCTACAGCTGTACTCGGAGAAGAGGGAGGTTGCATTACAATCACCTTTCATGGGTGATGGTCTGCCAACCTGTAGACTAGAGCCAGCAACTGTTTCCATGAAGGACCCAGGCCTGTGTGTAAAATAAATGATTCAAACATCAAAAAGTAAAATATTATCCACAGAAGATGGAGAAATCGTGTCATATCGAATGTAAACTTGAGTCAATCAATAATTTTCAGGCACTGTAGCATTTGGGCTCTCAAGACCAGACTACGTTACAGTTTCTTCCCCCAAGCTATCAATAGACAATAGACCGTAGGTGCAGGAGTAGGCCATTCAGCCCTTCTAGCCAGCACCGCCATTCACTGTGATCATGGCTGATCATACACAATCAGTACCCCATTCCTGCCCTCTCCCCTTATCCCTTGACCCCGCTATCTATAAGAGCTCTACCTAACTCCCTCTACCTAATTCCCTCCGGGAATTAACCTTGTGAACCTACGCTGCACTCCCTCAATAGCAAGAATGTCCTTCCACAAATTTGGAGACCAAAACTGCACACAATACTCCAGGTGGGGTCTCACCAGGGCCCTGTACAGCTGCAGAAGGACCTCTTTACTCCTATACTCAATTCCTCTTGTTATAAAAGCCAGCATGCCATTAGCTTCCTTCACTGCCTGCTGTACCTGCATGCTTGCTTTCATTGACTGATGTACAAGAACACCTAGATCTCATTGTACTTCCCCTTTTCCTAACTTGACTCCATTTAGATAGTAATCTGCCTTCCTGTTCTTGCCACCAAAGTGGATAACCTCACATTTATCGACATTAAACTGCATCTGCCATACGTTTGCCCACTCACGCAATCTGTCCAAGTCACCCTGCATTCTCATAACATCCTCCTGATATTTCACACTGCCACCCAGCTTTGTGTCATCAGCAAATTTGCTAATGTCACTTCTAATCCCTTCATCTAAATCATTAATGTATATTGTAAACAGCTGCGGTCCCAGCACCGAACCCTGCGGTAACCCACTGGTCACAGCCTGCCATTCCGAAAGGGACCCGTTAATCACTACTCTTTGTTTCCTTTCAGCCAGCCAATTTTCAATCCATATCAGTACTCTGCCCCCAATACCTTGTGCCCTAATTTTGCCCACTAATCTCTTATGTGGGACTTTATCAAAAGCTTTCTGGAAGTCCAGGTACACTACATCTACTGGCTCTCCCTTGTCCATTTTCATAGTTACAGACTCCTGCGTATCAGACTCCTCGATATGCAGAGCCTGGACTGACACCAACTTACTGCCCTATTGTCTTGTTTATTATTTATTGTAATGCCTGCACTGTTTTGTGCACTTTATGCAGTCCTGGGTTTGTAGTCTGGTGTAGTTTTTTTTCTGTGTTGTTTTTTACATAGTTCAGTCTAGTTTTTTTACTGTTTCATGTCACACCATGGTCCTGAAAAATGTTGTCTCAGTTTTACTGTGTGCTGTACCAGCAGTTATGGTTGAAATGACAATAAAAAGTGACTTGACTATGTTTATATATGTCACTATGTTTATAAAATATATAAGCTTGAAGTATTTTACTTAGACTTTTAAGGAGTTAATGCAGTAATGATAATGAATATTTAATCTTGGAAACTTGGTTCCCCACCCCAGTCTTTGAGTATCGAAGTCCAATCTCACATAAGTATATTACTCATACACTGTCAGGAAACACAGACTTGGTGAAGAGCTCATAGCAGAGCAGATGGTTCATCATTTACAGCTCATCACCATAGTTGCACATCACAGATTCACTGTCATTAGTATCATCCTGGCATCATTACATTTGAATGACCAGTGGCAATCTGTAACTAGATGACAACCTGTGAGATTGGCCTTGGTTTGGAGGCTCCAGCTGGGAGCTGGTCACTAGGTTCGACATTCAGATGACATGGCCTGTTCCATGATTGTCCTCTTCAGGCATGTAATCTTCCCTTGTTTCATATCAGCGCTGCAAGCATTTACAGACAACAGGAAGCCATCTCTTGAATTTCGTCAGCGTTAAGAACATGGATTTATGCTATATGCCTTCTGGTGCAAAGTGTTCCAAGGAACATCACAGAGGGAGAGGAAAAAGGGAAAGGGAGCGAAGAGAGAATATTATTTTTAGTAGGAAGCAGTCAGTCAAATTCTGTAAATGTTAAGAATGTGAGCTTATTACATATGCTCATTAGGATAAAACATTCTATTGAACTCCACACACACATGCCCCTGAAGCCTGGTCCAACACTTAATAGGATCATAGTTGATCTGCCCAGGACTGCAACCCCTCTTCTATGTACATTTCCCATTGTCCTTAACCCAAAAATTTTCAATATTTATTATTCTTCCTTTTTAAATACCCTCACTAATCTAGCCTGTAAAACCCTCCAATTTGACAATTTCAGAGACTCACCACACTTTGGAAGAAAAAAATCCTGCACAGCTCATTTTAAAATAAACCCACTTTCATCTTGACATTCTTTCCTCTTCCTTAAGACCCTCCCAATGGTGGAAACATCTCAGCTTCCACCCCATCATTCCCATTAGGATTGATAAGTTCATTTTGCATTCTTCTAAACTCCAAAGGAAACAGATCCAACTCTTCGACTCTCAATTTCCCTCCATAGATGCTGCCTGACCTGTTGAATTCCTCCAGTGCTTTGTGTGTTGTAACTTGTTTAACTGCATATAATTGGACAAAGATTTCATCTGATGAACTAGTCCAGTGAATCTCTTTTGCATGACCTCCAATGCTAGTATATCCTGTCTCAAATAAGAGAACCAATAATTTGTACAGGTTTGGCCTCACCATGTATTAAAATTGTACTTGCCTGATTCTGACCACTGAACTATTTTCAGTAAAGGCCAAGATGTTGGCTGTGTATCTAACAACTTGTGCTCCTTCCTGCTAGCTTTTAGTAATTCATGTACAAAGCACTTAGATCCCTTTGAACTTCAATCACATGGTGTTTCTCTCCATGTAGATAAAAACTGCCTTTATATTCCTCTGAATGAAGTGTATGATGTTGCATTTTCTCACCTTAAATTTCATTTGCCAAATATTTGCCCATCTACCTATATTCTATTGCAGAGTCTTAGTTTCCTTAGTGTAGTATATACCCTGTTAGATTAAGGTCTAAATTGTTATTGTTCTTGGAGCTCAGCTTTATTCATGCTTGCTTATATGCTTGTATAATCACCTGTTTGGCTGTAACTGTTCAATAGATTTTCAGTAATTTGCAGTGTAGCTGATTTTGTTCTTCTGTAGATTCTTTATTAATCAAATGATATTTATTTCTAAAATATGCAAGATTTCTGTAATTTACAGTTTCCTTGGCATGGAATGTGTGGAGACACTTGCAGGATGCCCCCAGCACATCCTAAGGTTGCACTGGTTGTTAATGCAAATGACATATTTCACTATTTTGATGTACATGTGATAAGTGTATCAATCTGAAAGTGAATCTGAACCATTTTAAATTAAGCTTTTCTCAATGGCTAGGTATCTCTTCCTTGATTATAGATTCCAGCAACATGACACAAAGCTAATAGACCTAACATTTTCTGTATTTGTCTCCTCCTCTTCTTGAATAACGGGATCACATTTGCAGTTTTCCAATCTGCTTGTACCCTCACAGACCTCTGTGAGTTTTGAAAATCATCGTACAATAGCTGCATTGTCTCTGAAGACAAGTCCTTTAAAGTCATTAGTTGCTGGCCAGTGAATCCTTATACACCTTAATTCCCCTACTGTTCCTCTCATGAATCAATCACAAGAAAGGCACACCAGTGGCTTCACTTTCTTAAGAGTTTGAGGAGATTTGATATGTCACCAAACACTCTTTAAAATATTTCTATTGTTCTAGGTGGAGAGCACAGACTGATGCGGAGCCACCAATGCACAACTTTGCAAGAGGGTCCAGAGGATTATGGTGTCAGCCAACTCCATCATGGGTTGAGGGCATCTTCCAGAGACAACATCTCAGCAAGCTGGCATCCATCATTAAGGACACTCACTATATGGGCATGCACTATTCTTATTACTACCATCAGGAATGAGGTGTAGTAACCTGAAGACCTGCAATCAATGATTTAGAAACAGCATCTTCTCCAACATCAGATTTCTGAATTGTTCATGAACATAACATCGTTTTTCCTTTATTCAGCACTATTTCTTTATTTATGCAGTTTTAATGTATATTACTGTACTGCTGTGGCAAAACATCATATTTCACATTATGTACACCAATGATAATAAAACTGATCCGGATTCTGATTCTGATGATAGGAATTGCTACAAGTTATTTCATGCTATTTAATCTAGCCCATCTGTTACCTTTGGGATATCGCAAAGAGATTGCAGATAGTCATGAGTGCAGCCCAGCCCATCACTCAAATCAGACCCCTGTCTACGGAGTCTATTTATAATTCCTGCTTCTCAGAAAAGCAGCAAACATAATCATGGACAATTCCCATCCCGATCATTCTCTCTTCATTCTCTTCCTTTTAAGTAGAAGTTACCAAGGCTTGAGAGCACATACTTACTGACTCCAGGACAGCTTCTATCCCTGTTTTCAAACCCCTGAATGAACGTCCCATACAATAAGTATGAAGTCTTGATCCCCTCAATCCAGCTCGGTGAGACCCTTGCCTTTTATTTCTTTTTTGCCTACCCTGCATTTTCTCTGTATCTATGACACTATATTCTGTTTCTTTTACTGCCTCAATGTCCTTATGTATGGCATAATCTGCTTTGATTGCACACGAATTGGAATTTTCTCAATGTACCTGAGTACACATGATAATAATACAATACCAATAATATTTTCCGTGTGCTCCACTGTGAACTCTATTGTAAAGTATTGGTTTAATTTATCTGCCTTTCTTTATTTTCTATTATGAATTCCCATCTCACTTTTCCCATCTACACCTTCCTTTTTGTATATCCATATCATTTTTGCTGCTTCTATTGATATTACACGCCAGGTTTCTCTCATAATAAGCTTTCTCTCTCATTAGCTATTTAGGCTTTTGCTGCTGGTTCCTCAGGCTTTACTAGTTCTCTGTTCTATCACTATTCCTTGCAGTAGTTTTAGGTTTAATGTTATTACTGAGTTTCTTTGGCACTGATGGTTATCTATTTCATTGAATCTCTCTTTCTAATTAGGTAATTTTTCTGTTGAGTATTATGATCTAGGTGCTTAAATATCTATCACTGTTCACCCATAAAATAAAACATAGAAAACCTACAGCACAATACAGGCCCTTCGGCCCACAAAGCTGTGCTGAACATGTCCTTACCTTAGAAATTGCCTAGGATTACCCACAGCCGTTTATTTTTCTGAGCTCCATGTATCTGTCCAGGAGTCTCTTAAATGACCATTATTGTATCCGCCTCCACCATCATCACGAGCAGCCCATTTCACGTACTCACTACTCTGCGTAAAAAATTTACTCCTTACGTCTCCTCTGTACCTACTTTAAAACAGCTTAAATCTGTGCCCTCTCATGCTAGCCATTTTAGACCTGGGGAAAATGCCTCTGACTATCCACACGATCAGTGCCTCCTATCAGGTCATCTCTCATCCTCCAGCACTTCAAGCAAAAAAAGGCCGAGTTCACTTAACTTATTTTCATAAGGCATGCTCCCTAAACCAGGCAATATCCTTGTAAATATCCTTTGCATCCTTTCTATGGTTTCCACATCCTTCCTGTAGTGAGGCGACCAGAGCTGAGCACAGTACTCCAAGTGAGGTCTGATCAGGGTCCTATATAGCTGCAACATTATCTTTCAGCTCTTAAACTCAATTCCTAACCACAGAGCCAAACTGCGCAGCAGCTTTGAATGTTCTATGGACTCGGACCCCAAAATCCCTCTGATCCTCCACACTATCAAGATACTATATTCTGCCATCATATTTGACCTACTAGAATGAACAATCTCACACTTATCTGAGTTGAACTCAATCTGCCACTTCTCAGCCCAGTTTTACATTCTATCAATGTCCCACTGTAACCTCAGACAGCCCTCCACATTATCCACAACACCACCAACCTTTGTGTCATCAACAAATTTGCTAACCCATCCTTCCACTTCCTCATCCACTCATTTATAAAAATCACAAAGAGAATGGGTCCCAGAACAGATCCCTGAGGCACCCCACTGGTGACCGAACTCCATGCAGAATATGACCTGTCTACAACCACTCTTTGTCTTCTATGAGTAAGCCAGTTCCGGATCCGCAAAGCAATGTCCCCTTGGATCCCATGCCTCCTTAATTTCTCAATAAGCCTTGCATGGGGTACCTTATCAAATGCCTTATTGAAATCCATATACACTACATCTACTGGTCTTCCTTCATCAATGTGTTTAGTCACATCCTCAAAAAATTCAGTCAAGGTCATAAGGCACGACTTGCCTTTGACAAAGCCATGCTGACTGTTCCTAATCATATTATGCCTCTCCAAATGTTCATAAATCCTGCCTCTCAGGATCTTCTCCATCAACATAACAACCACTGAAGTCAGACTCACTGGTCTATAATTTCCTGTGCTATATCTACTGCCTTTCTTGAATAATGGAACAACATCCACAATCCTCCACTCCTCTGGAACCTCTCCCATCTCCATTGATGATGCAAAGATCATCGCCAGAGTCTCAGCAATCTCCTCCTTCGCCTCCCACAGTAGTCTGGGGTACATCTCGTCCAGAGTCGGTGACTTATCCAACTTCATATTTTCCAAAAGCTCCAGCACATCCTCTTCCTTACTATCTACATGCTCAAGCTTGTCAGTCCACTGTAAGTTATCCCTGCAATCGCTAAGATCCTTTTCCGTAGTGAATGCTAAAGCAAAGTACTCGTTAAGTACCTCTGCCATCTCCTCCAGTTCCATTGACACTTTTCCACTGTCACACTTGATTGGTTCTATTCTCTACGTCTTATCCTTTAGCTCTTCACATACAGTTTGAGGAAGGGCAATTACTGGAAAGGTTATCAAACCAAGCCGGCTCAAGGAACATTATTCGGTTATTGTTCAAATGTAGGTTTTTCAGCTGCATTGTTGGAAATGAAGTAGTTTTGTTTTCTGAAAACAATGTTTAAACTCATATCTAAAGTGTCCGAAGAGGTGTATGGCTGAAGATCCAATGCAATTATCTTCGTAATCTGATTATGCATTAGAGACCAGGTGGTATTGTTAGCTGTTACAGCTCCTAATGATGGGATCAAAGTGAATAGGTTGCAGTTGATTTTCATTTCCAGTGGTCCATAAAAACCATCAAATACAGCACCATTAATGGAAGCTATTCTGTTTTGACTCAGATCCAGTTGAGTGACCCACGTTGGAAGGGGTTAAGGAATCTCAGTCACCTGCTGCCTGCTGCAGTCCACCAGGCCATCAGCACAAGAGCATTGCAGGGGCACACTGACATCCGCCCAGGAGGGACTCAGCAGGCCAGGCAGCATCCATGGAAAAGAGTACATTCGATGTTTTGGGCCGAGACCCATTTACACAGTCCAGTAGATAAAACTCCTCCTTCAGACCATTGGAATTACTCTTATTTAAGTTGAAGATGCTTGTTATGGATCTGTGCGCTTTGCCTTCATACTGTACCTGGAATTTTAATGAGTTGTGTTCACTTCTTCCCCGGAATTGTTAACAACAGAAGCATTTTCAAACAAAAATAGGAGCAAGATAGAGAGTTTCCTTCTTTGTGTGAAACAATAAATTGAGGTCCCATCTGCTTTATTGCATGGCTATATGTGTTCCATCATTTTCAAAGGTGTGTTGTTGCAATGCCTTGGTCAATATGTATTCTTGAATCATATCTCTCAATTAAATTCATTTTATCCTTATTTTTATCCTTTGGTTGCACACTGCTTGGTCATGGAGAAATGGACTAATGTTGACATCAAAGAAAAATGCGGGTCACCAGTATTAGATAAAATCTCCATGAAAAAGGAACAAATTTAAATAAAAAATTGGGGCACCATGGTAGCATAGCAGTTTATGAGGCTATTACAGGTTGAGGCGTCAGAGTTCAGACTTTATACTGATGTCTTCTGTAAGAAAGTTTGCACATTCTTCATGTGTGTGCATGGGTTTCCTCCAGGTGCTCCGATCTCCAACCATGGTCTAAAGTTGCACTTGTTAGTAGGTTAATTGGTCATTGTGAGTTGTCCTGTGATGAGACTAGAGTTAGATATGTGGGTGGGTGGGCGGCATGACCCAGGGGTCCAGAAGAGCCTGTTCCACACTGTATCTCTAAATAAAAATAAGTAAAGAAAAAGACTCAAAATTCTTCAATTCTGATGATGCATAACTTGTACAACTCTAAAATAAACTGGGACAGGTTTCAGCTATGACAGATCTCTGTCTATTTTTATTTGGTTCAGGGAGAAGCAGATGGGTCAAAGACAAGTTGATCTCATCCAGCTAGCAGTTATAGCTTTGTGTCATCTTTTAGGTCTCTCTCCATATCCTTTTCAATTGGCTTAGTAAGTTCTGACAAAAGATTTCAGGCTCTGTTTCTCTTTCCACAGATGCTGCCTGACCTGTTGAAGATTTCTAGCATTGTCTGTTTTATTTCTATGCTTGTAAGAACCTAATCCTGTTATTAATATGAGCCAGTGGAATTTGAAAAGCTGTTTCACTTTGGTAATTGAATGCAATGCAGTCAACCACATTTACATTGATTGTCATTGGGAAAGCAATACAGTTATCCTATCTTGTGGCAATGTGCTAACACAACATTCTTATTTTCCTGTGGAGTGGGACAATATAGTTGGAGAGAGAGAAAAAAATAAGATAATAGGAATTTGTCTAACAAAAATATTCCAAAATCTCTGATGCTAATATTTGGGATAAAGTTAAGTATTTTACTCTACCTCAGAGAAAATTCATTGGTATTCAGCATATTTTATACACAATGTTTTTATGTATGCATTAATCCTGATCAGCCTTATTACAACAGAATTCTTCCTCTCTGACAGTATGTGTTGTTTCCAATATTGTGAAGGATAATCTCTGTCTCACTATTTGAGCAGGTGCTTTGCATTACTTCTGCTTATTCACTTACATTCTCCAAATTCTTTGTTAAATGATCATATTACTTAAATGTTACCCAATATTTCAAAATAATTCTGATCTATTTCATATCTGAATTGAAAAGAACACATGGCAAGAAACATTTCCTTTTCTCCTTCATGATGAGCTTTTAGCTGAAGGTTTATGCAGCAACACTGACATGGGTTTCATTGCATAAAATATCTGTGTGGTGTTGACATTCTGCTTTCCATGTCAAAGCTGTTGGTTTCCTTGTCCAACCTGCCTACTGTGAGTAATGACTATAGTCAATTCTCAGCCTGCAAGATTAACCTTGAAAAATCAGATACTATGCCTATTAATTTCTTTATATCTGACAATATGTGCTCTGGCTCCCCCTTCCTGTGAGCTAAACAAAGGCTTGAAATATTTTGGCGTACATATTGCATCACACTTGACAGGTTGTGTAAGACTAATGGGTTTCACCAGTTCCTGATATACAGTAGCTATGATAACATTAGTTGGTAGACTCATCTTCCATTATTTTGTTCTGATTAGTTATTCTGATGTGGTTTTGATGAATGTTCTGTAAATTAAATCATAAAGAACAACGCTTTTCATTGTTATACTTGTTAGAGCCATAAAATTGTGCCAATAAAGGATGCGACTATATCTACATTTCAATAGATAAAATTTGTCTCTTATCTAAAGAGGATGATAATAAATTGAAAACAGTTTTGAAGCTTACTGGGCTTTATGTGTATTTATTGAGATACAGAACAGAGTAGGCCTTTCTGGCCCTCTGAGCCACGCTGCCCAGCAATCCTCCAGTTTAATCCTAGCCTAATCACAGGACAATTTACAATGACCAACTAACCGACCAACTGGTAAGTCTTCGGACTATGGGAGGAAACGAGAGCACCTGGCGGAACCCTACACAGTCACTGGGAAAATGTACAAACTCCTTATGGGCAGCAGCGGGGTCAGAGCCCAGTAACCTGCCCTGTCAAGCACTGTCAAGAACTGTTACTCTACCATGCTTGTAGCTGATATGAGTATTACAATAGCGCATTTGGTTAAAATATACTCTATATGATCAAAAAAAGCCCTTACAAAGTCGATGTGGAGAAGAAATTTGCTACTGTGGCAGAACATAGAACTAAAGAATCATTCAGGTGCCTTGCCAGTTGCGTGGGTGATCATATCTCTCCATCCATCACGGTCGCTGACCGTCCGAATTGTAGTTGTTGCCTCCCCTGTTTCTAACCGTGATGTTAATCCATCTATCATTCTCATTCTCTGTCTGCCTCTGCTTCTTTTTCCTTCCAGCTTTCCAGTTGTAACTAAATGTTTCAATGTCTCTCTTCGCATGATGTGTCCAAAGAATTTTGATTGCTGTTTTCTGTTTTTGTTCTTTGTAGAACTTCTTCATAGGTTATCCTGTCCGTATATGATATGCATAGCATTCCTCTAAGGAACCATATCTCTACTGCATTGATTCTTTTTTCCATTGCATTTGTGAATGTCCATGACTTGCAGCCGTACATCAATAATGGAAGAATGTAGTGGCTGACAGCTCTAAGGTGGATGTCAATTGCTATTTTCTTGTTCGTTAGGATGTTTCTCATTTCTGTAAATGCTGTTCTTGCCATTGCTATTCTCACTTTTATGTCTGTTTCGCATTTGCCATCAGATATTACCCATGATCCAAGGTACTTGAAGTTGTGAACTTGTTTCAGGATTTCATTTCCCAATATGATCCTACAGTTTGGGATATCAGGTTTCTTTGATATTACCATTACTTCAGTTTAAGGTTAGGCCAAGTCTTTTGCTCTCTGTGTTGATGGTAGATAACAGTTTCTGTAAATTTACTTCACTGTTTGCTATCAGTGCTGTATCATCCACATAGCAGAGGTTATTGATATTGTATCCCCCTATACTTATTCCAGGCAGGTCTTGTGTGGTTCTCATGGTGTCTTAAAAAATTACTGTTTAAAAAAAGGGTTGTCCTTTCAAGAAAGATGGAGTAAACAACATGTTGTCCTTAAGAGGGTTTTGCGCCCTTTAAATTTTTTTTAAGAAGTAGTGGATGCAGGGCCTTTGAGGCAGAGATGGAAGTATTCTTGATTACCTAGCATTGATGGCTATGTAGATTTAAGGTTACAATCAGATCAGAAAGGTGGAGGAAGCTTCAAGGGCCAAATGGCCTACTCCTATACCAAATTCATATCTTTTGTTTGTATGTTGACATTCTCTGCCAGTGCCCACCTTTCCTTTCTGAGTTCTGTCTTTGACATCTTCACTAAACACTGATGTAGAACATAAACTTATGGAACAACACCACATACTCCAACTTGGCACAAGCTGGCCCTCAGGACTCAGTACTGAATTCATCTATTTCAGATAATCTGATTTTACCCAATGTATGTCATGCAGTTGGTTCCCTAAAGTTGTCATAGTCAGGAGGAGTAGTGGGCATAAGCTCCCAGTACCTATTAAATGCTCCCAATGGTGTGCATCTCAAATAAGCTCTGACAACCAAGTCCTGCTTCTGGCCTTAGCATATGGCTTAGCTACTAAGCCTGTCAGAACCATTTCTACCAACAGAAGGCAGTTACAAGGACAACTGATTTCAAACCTCCGCTGGCTTATACCCACACATGGGGAAGGCTTCTTGAGTAAACCCCAAGGAAAATTTAAAGTTGGACTTCCCAACTCCTGTGATTCCACCCGCACCCCCACCCACACCCGGTGTCGGTCTCTTCCACTACTTTGAATTAATCAGTTACATGGAACGGGAGAGCCTGCTGCACGAGCATCAGTTTGCTCCCTGTACCATAGTGTCTTGGCATGCATATCACGTAGAGAACTAGGATGCAATTTCCATGGTCTACCCCTACCAAAAGAGGGCCTGATAATGGAGTAACAAGGGGATACAGCACAGAAAGAAGGCTTTCATCCCATTGAATCTACACGGATCATCAACCACCCATGTACACTCATCCCATTTTATTCTCCCACATGCTCACCAATTCCTTCAGATTTTACTAATTATTTATGCACGAGGGGTGATTTACAGCGGCCAATTAGCTGACATGGATTTGTATTTTTTCTTTCTCTTTAACATAGCTTTTTAATCCAATAGCCATAAGTCAATAAATTCTTCATCTTGTCTCCGGCCTTGTCTCTTTGTCTCCTGGATCTTCAACTTAAAACACACATTTTCTCATTTTTACAGCCATAATGACCCAAAACACTCTCTCTTTCTCTCATCATTGATACTGCCTGACCTGCTGTCAGTTTCTTAGATTTTCTATATTTTTAAGGAATATTTTGGCAAAATCTATCTCTTTAGAAACCTTTAAGCTATAGAGTTGGATGATCAGGAAGCAGTTTCACTGAAATGCATGTATAAAATTAGAGACTGAAGGGATTTTTTGGGAATTGATAGATGTTTGATTGGTATAGGAAGGCACTGAGGCTCAGATCATTTATGATCGAACCAAATTGTAGAATGGGCTTAAAGTAAGTATACCATCAGTTCCCGGGTTACAATAGGTATCATTTTCAGAGAACTCTTCAAATTCCAATCTGCTGGTAAATCAGATATTAGCAACAACAGTGCGTGGGAGAGAAACACAGAAACAGTGGTGGAGGGAGAGCGGACGCATGCAAGATGAGTAGCTGATGAAGAGGAAGTGTTTCCTCTCCACACTCTTACCCGTGCTTGGCTCAACCCTACCCCAATTTTTGTGGTTCAGTGGGAATCAGGGAGACAAGTATATGGGAGTGCCCCTTCCTATCTACCAGAATGTGCTTACAACCCTGTACCAGCTAACAAATCCATCCTCATCCATTCCAGCAGTCTCCTAAACATATATGTATGGGATCAATAAGGTGGGCACCCATTAACCCAGTGAAGGGAAATGGAAAGATATAGGAACAAAGTAACATCTTCATCTCAATGCCCAAGTTAGAAAGAAAGAAACCATGTCCTCAATCAGATTAATAATTCCAATGGAAAAAGATCATTTCATTTCCTGTTGGATCAGTAAGTGGTGGAATATTTCACACTACACAACTGCTTTTATTTTCATTTCACTGTATCCAAAATAACACCCAGATTTTAACACTCATCTGCACATTAGATGCAACTTAACAGTGAATAATTAACCTACCATAAAAACATGGGATGAAACCAGATTGGGTCACTGAAACTGTGAGGCAGCAGTTCTACTAGCTGGGGCAGTCTTATCCAAACCTAGCGGCAGCAAGACTGTGAATACTTAACAGAGATAGGGTAAACAATGGAGAAATATTGGAGAGTGAAGTTAACATCATGAAATTATGCGGATGACTTGGTTTCTTTAATTACACATGCTATTACAAAGTCAGTGTCTTTTGAAATTGCAGTAGTTTTCAACTAATAACATCCAGTTATTTCTGTTCCTTGAATCTTTATGAGACACATAGAAGTTCAAAGAGGTGAAAAATAGATTTTGAAATAGTGAACTGAAGGTATAAAGTTAAAAAAGGCTTTTATTTATAAAAACAAAATCTCCTGAAAGCTTGGGAAAACCCAGTGATTTTAACAACCAAATAGATAGAATTTGAACTGCAATCCCTGTAGAGATCTTAAAATCAAAGCACTCAACATGTGCAGAGTAAGAACCAACAATATTCAATAACATTATAATTGCATAGCTTGTGTTTAAGTTAGAATTATTAATCAGAACACTAGAAAATCTCCACTAAGTTTAGAAGTGCTATGGTGGATATTATTTTTTTTTGCTCTGTAGTATAAATTCATTTCCCTGCATCACTTTGTTGTCAAAAACTTTTGAGAAGAAGCCAGTTAAAGCATGGAAATGGATTTCCGTCCCACAATATCCAGAACTAACCAGTATTTCTCTAGTCTCTGATAATTGAGTCTTTATCTTCAAGTTTTTGAAGTGGGAAATCAGAGCTGAAATTGCAAGTTATACTTCCTGATGACCCATACATAAAATGTGCCCCAACATCCACTCAAGTATTCGGATCCCATTGTGAAAATGGTGTTGAGAACCAATTAATTTGCATTTCCTTGTAACCCCCATAAGATGAGTTAACATGTGGCTAAGGAGATGCTGCAGAAGGGACGGCTTCAGATTTTTTTCTGAGGAAGCTGAGACTTGTACATAGGGGATTGTTTGCACCTGAACTGGATGAGGACTAATACCCTAGCAGGGAGGTTTGTTAGTGCTGCACAGGGCATTTAAGCTGGAGTTACGGGGAAATGGAAACTAGAGTGCCAGAACACATAATGGAGTGGTTGTGGAGAAAGATGTTGTTAAGCCTACATATAAAGTCAGGTATCAAAAGGTCAAGCATGGTGGGGCTTATATTCTGAGTTGTGTCTATTTGAAAGCAAGGAGTATTGTAGGAAAAGCAGGTGGGCTTTGTAGGAAAAGCATGTGGAATTATGACATTAGTGAGACTTGGCTTCAGGAGAGGAGGAATTGGCAGCTCAATGTTCCAGGGTTCTGTTGTTTTAGATATGGTAGAGTGGGGAGAATTAAATGGAGAGGGGTGGCATTACCAGTTAGGGAAAATGTCACAGTAGTGCTCAGACAGGACAAACTAGAGAGCTTGTCGAGTGAGGTTTTATGGGTAGAAATGAGGAATAAGAAAGGTATGACCATGTCAATGGGATTATACTATAGCCCACACAAAAGTCTGTGGGACTTAGAAAACAAATATGTAGAGTGATTGAGGAAAGAAACGTAAAGTTGTGAAAATAGGAATTTTAACTTTTCACATATTGACTGGGACTCCCGTATTGTAAGAAGGCTGGATGGGGAAGACCATGTCAATTTTATTCAGGAAAGTTTCCTTAATCAGTACATAGAAGTCCCATCTAGAGAGACTGTGATACTATAATTCCCTATTAAGGAATGAGACAGGGTAGGTGATAGAAGTATGTGTAGTGGAACACCTCAAGTCAAGTCAAGTCAGGTCAATAGACAATAGACAATAGGTGCAGAAGTAGACCATTTGGCCCCTTGAGTCTGCACCACCATTCTGAGATCATGGCTGATCATTCACTATCAATACCCAGTCCCTGCCTTGTCCCCATATCCCTTGATTCCCCTATCCATTATTGTCCTTTCAACCATAACTGCTGGTCAGTACACAGTAAAGACAACGTTTTTCAGGACCATGTTGCTACAAGAAACAATACACAAACTACACTGAACCACGTAAAACAATACAAAAACTACACTAGACTATGTACATCCCCAGGATTGCATAAAGTGCACAAAACAGTGCAGGCACTTCAATAAATAATAAACAAGACAATAAGCACAGTAGGGGGCAGTAAGATGGTGTCAGTCCAGACTCTCAGTATTGTGGACTCTGATGGCTTGGGGGAAGAAGCTGTTACATAGTCTGGTCGTGAGAGTCCAAATGCTTCAGAGTCTTTTCCCAGATGGCAGGAGTGAGAAGAGTTTGTATGAGGGGTGCGTCAGGTTTAGTAATGATAATATCATTTGTTTCAAGGTAATTTTTGAAAATGATAAGTCTGGTGTTGAAATTCTAAATTGGAGAAAGCCCCATTTTGATGGTATCAGGATGGATCTGGCAAGTGTGGATTGCGACAGGTTGTTTTCTGGAAAAGGCATACTTGGTAAAGGAGAGGCCTTCAAAAGTGAAATTTTGAGAGTAGAGTGTTGAGGGAAATTGGGATTACGGGTTGGGTGAGTGGGGCAGAAGAGACTCACTGCCAGTAATTAGGTTAACTACTTATTTACAGGACACTAAACATTCAGTAAACCCCTCAGGCTAAACTCAGTTAAAGAAACTTATCTAAACTGAGCATCCAGGACGAAAACAGGCACTAAGCATGCACACAGTGCCAAATATGTTCTAAAGTGTAGGCCTGAGCCTTCTGTACTGCGGTGTACCCACACTGTCTATCATTTCAGCAGCATCTTCTTCCACCTAGTCCATGGCAACTCGAGAGAAAAAGAGACTGTGTGGTTATTGCAGAGTATATTTAAATCATACTGGTGCCATGACAGAACATAGAATAGTACAGCACATTACAGGCCCTTCGGCCCACAATGTTGTGCCCCCCCCTCAAACCCTGCCTCCCATATAATCCCCAGCTTAAACTCCTCCATATACCTGTCTAGTGGACTCTTAAACTTCACTAGTGTATCTGCCTCCACCACTGACTCAGGCATTGCATTCCACACACCAACCACTCTCGGAGTGAAAAACCTTCCTCTAATATCCCCCTTGAACTTCCCTCCCCTTACCTTAAAGCCATGTCCTCTTGTACTGAGAAGTGGTGCCCTGGAGAAGAGGCGCTGGTTGTCCACTCTGTCTATTCCTCTTAATATCTTGTACTCCTCTATCATGTCTCCTCTCATCCTCCTTTTCTCCAAAGAGTAAAGCCCTAGCTCCCTTAATCTCTGATGTACCCCTGACTGTATCATCCTGTAGGAAGCCATGGATAGACCTGGACACCACATAACTAGTGTGTGCCTTTTAGCATTCAAGGAATGCCCATGAACGGCACCATTCTGCGTTGGCAGGATCATCCCAGGATATTGTTCCTGCTTGCACTTTCATGGGCTGGTGAGATAGACAAGAGGAAGTGGAAGAGAAGTCATAAAGTAGCTGCTGTGATGTTACAGAGAACTTGTTCTGTGTGCCAGCACTGGGCTCCGTAGCAAGGAACTGCTGGAATAAATGTTGGAGGGTAAAAGAAATGGTTTGTTACAGCACCTCAGGCCATGATTGGAGGCAATGTCCTGAAAAGAGAGCAAAGTGTGAGAATCGCTGACCGAAGCAGGCGGAATTCACAGCATCTTACCGATTTGGCTGCTATCAGACAAACGGATGTACACAAGTGATTTATTAGGGGGCCAGCAATCTGAAATGTTAGTATTGATAACTGATCTACCCTTTCCCATTACTGGACAGTTGACTTCCATTACCAGTACAGGAGGTGAGACAATGAGGGCAGAGAGAAGTCAGCCCTAGGTACTTGAGGTTGAGAGAGTGCAGCTTCCTGTAGATTTTTGAGTATGCCCAAATAATGAAGGCACTATCCTGAAGGTAAGAGAGGTTCCATCATAAGAAACAAAAAAATAGATATATTCAATGCCTCCTTTGAATTACACTGAATTTTCAAGCACCTCCTTCTTCACACCCACACTCCAGACATCCATAGTGAACATTAATTAGCATTGTCTCCCTTTCTGTATTAATTCATAAGCAGACAACAGGTGAATGGGTGTTTCCTGGTTTGTGATCAACCCCAATCTTTAGCTCCAGGGAGACCATTGTTCAGAGCTGCATTTAACAGTCAATCTGCAATCCATATTCAAATTTGATAGGCTGGTGCTGAAATTAATATTTGCTATATACCCCCTAACTTCAAATTATGGCCTAACAGTAAATGTTGTAACAGTAAACAAAGGCACCGGGGAGACACTGAGCTAATGGATAAGGAAGCCTTTACTCTAGTAAAATGAGTATACAGGCATTATATTCAAGACACTCTTAGAAGAGGAGGCATAACTGAAACAGTGAGCTGTATTTTAAATTTAATCTGAAATCCACGTTCAAATCTGAAGATTAGTTGCTGCTGAGATTAACATTTTTTATATACGTAACCCCAGAATACGCCCTAACACCATTTAGTATTGTTTAGTGTTGACTTTCATGACATCATTCTGTGTTGATATTGTTCCCACTCACTGTGCCGCACTGACTGGTTCAACCTCTGCTCATCCTACCACCTGCACCGATTCTTCTCCTTCTCTTTTGGTAGAGGAACTACTCAATGAGTTGTGACCTTGGGATTAGACAAATCACACACTGGGAAGCACCAGCCTTTAAATTACTTACTCCACTGGGTGTTACTGAGACTCAAGTTCTTTAAGGCCATTCCGATAATAAGGGATGAGGTTGGCTGGAATGGACTACTCCCCCCTGGCTTTCCTCAAAACAGAATACCAAAACCATAGAAATTAACTAAGTTCCTCTTCTGCTTCGTTAAAGGGGGTCTGTATCCGTGGCACCCTGCCTGCAGCATGCAATGATGCCCTCATGCAGACCAAACAAATTGAAGCATTGGTGTGGCTCCCATGCATATCCTTTTGGGCCTGCTGGCTGCGAGTTCAGTTTTCCCACCAACTGCTGCAGCATACTCAGGCCGAAAGGCAAAACTGGAGGTCAATAACTTATCCTGCTGTTTCAGGTGATCGATCAGCTCTGCTGCCTGTGGGTAGTAGGGGGTGTGGAACACCCACACAATACCAGGCTCATCTCCCTCCAAAAACAGATCTATTCTATGTTTGTACTTCCCTTTCTTCAGAGCCTTTACAAGTAACTGCAAAACTGAGAACAGACAGTCGATTTCCACAGTGGAAAACTTTAACACATCTTCCAAAAAACAAATAGAAAGAAAAGATGACTGAGACCCCAACACATTAGCACATTCACACACACAAGAAAATCTGCAGAGGCTAGAAATCCAAAGCAGCACACAAAAAATGCTGGAGGAACACAGTAGGCGAGACAGATTCTATGGAAAGACCTATTAGTCAACATTTCGAGACGAGGCCCTTCATCAGGACTGTTATCACATAGACCCTTCTTCATACAACTGATTAAAAGCATAGCCCTCTTAAAAGATAAGAGCACCTGCAAATTCTCTTCACCAAGTAGTGGAATATTTCAGTCAGTCATCTTTTCCACTGAAGCATAGGATTAATTCAAACACCTTTTCAACACAGATTTAACAAACGTACGACAAACTTTGCACTCACACACACACACACACACACACACACACACACTCACTCTCTCTCTCTCTCTCTCTCTCACTGAAATGAACTCATGCATGTCCACACCTCATACAATACTTTTAAAAAATCAAACCATTGATGGTTTATTATGGGGAGAGTGCAGTGCAAATGATCCCTTCCCTAGGTGGATGGAGTAGGAAAAAATTACCCACCGCCCGACCCCTGCTGCTGCTGAAGTGCTTTTTTGCAGAAAGTCCGGCAAGTGATGTAAGGAACCCTGAGCAAAGTGCAAGAAATCTAGCGGCGGGCAGAAAGAGCCTTTCTCGGGAAAGAGCTTGGAGAATGCTTCTTCTCCCCCTGTCAGTGCTGGTTTAGCAATTCCATTTCTTTCCTATCTACCTCTTTCTCCTTTTGTGAGATTATTTTATTCCCGCTGCCCAGAGCCAGAAAGTACCAGTCTGCCTTTCCTTTTCTCTAAAGGAAAACTGCCTGCCTTATTAAGTATGGATACGATGTTTTGCCTCTTTTTAACACTGTGAGAGTCCAACTTGTCTGAGCAGTCTACTGCATCCTGTAGTCTGCCATTAGGTTGGCAAGATCCCCACACAGTTGTTGATCAACCCCGGGACTCAGCACTTCTCATACAGAGGGTTGTCTCTCTTATTTTCCCTTATAAAGATACTCATTTTTTGTTCAAACTGCAGAACCTGCTCGCTGTGCCAAATGTTGTGGGAAATCGGGTTTGCAGGCTCAGTGAGCGGGGACAGAAGAGACTCTCTACCAGTAAGTGGGCTATTGCTTTACTTATAAGACAAAGCAGGCACAAAACATTCAATAAACTTCTCAAGCTAAACTTGGTTACAGATTCTTATCTAAACTGAGCACCTGAAGTAGCAGGGCGAAGTAGACGTTAAATTTAAATCCTGAAGAAGGGACTCAGCTCAAAACATTGACTGTTTGTTCACTTCCATGGATGCTGAGTTCCACAAGTGTGGTGTTTCTTTGGATTTCCAGCATCTGCAGAACTTCTTGTGTTAGTACTTAAGTAAAGTGTGTGCCCAGACCTTCTGTACCACAGCACACCCACGCTGTTTAGCATTCCTGTAGCATCCTTGTCTACCTGGTCCACAGCAACCCATGAGGAAAAGAGACTACATGGTATTGCGAATTAGATTTAACCCTTACCTGTGCCGTGACCTCATCAGTTAAATGGAAGCTAGTGAGAGGGTCTGCAGTGCACCTTAGATGTAGAGCAGCTTTCGAATTGTAGGTCAGTTACTACAATACAGTATTTGTAAGTCTCTGTCAGAATAAAAGGCAAAGGTAGCAGCTTTAGTGAACCTTGGGTTTTGAGAGATATTTCGGCTGTGGTTTAGAAATAGAAGGAGGTGCATAGCAGGAAGAGGCATGTAGGAACAAATGAAGCACTTGAGGAGTATAAGAAATGCAAGAGAACACTTACAAAGGAAATCAGGAGGGCTAAAAGAAGATATGAAGTTGCTTTAGCAGGCAAAGTGAAGGAGGACGTCTTCAGATATATTAAGAGCAAAAGGATAGCACGAAACAAAATTGGTCCTCTGGAAGACCACAGTGGTCATCTATGTGTGGAGCTGAAAGAGATGAGGGAGATCTTAAGTGGAGTTTTTGCATCTGTATTTACCTGTGAGATGGACACAGAGTCCATAGAAGTAACACAAAGCAGCAGTAAAGTCATGGATCCTGTACAGATTACAGAGGAGGAAATGTTTGCTGTCTTGAGGCAAATTAGGGTGGATAAATCACCACAGTCTGATAAGATGTTCCCTTGGACTTTGTGGGAGACTGGTGCCGAAACTGTAGGTGCCCTGGCAGAGTTACTGTGTTTAAAGTATTCTCAGCCACAGATGTGGTGCTGAAGGATTGGAGATAGTTAATGTTGTTCTGTTTAAGGTGTGTCTAATCAGTCTTATAGAATTTTTAGAGGAAATTACTGTTATGTTTTGTAACTTCAAAACATTAAACTAATTCAAAGAAAACAAGGAGTCAAAAAATACTGGTATAGCTTTGTCTTTACATGAAGCAAGGCACACATATATCATTTGATAGCGTAATGATGTATGCAATTAATATATTCTTACATATAACCCTAGTTAATTATTTAAACAAACAAAAATACTTAATCAACTGAATATAGCTGAAATATTAAATACACAACAGTACCAGGAAAGCTGATGAATGCAAAGCAGTGAATGTTGATTACATGGACTTTAACAAGGCATTTGACAAGGTCCAGTGTGGGATGTTTGTCTCGAATGTTCAGTCTCTTGGCATTAAGATGAGGTAGTGAATTGAATTAGATATTGGCTTTACAGAAGCAGAAAGTGGTAGTAGGTGGTTGCCTTTCTGATGGAGGCCAGTGACTAGTGATGTGCCACAGCGATCTATGCTTGGTCCATTGTTATTTGTCATCTATCTCAATCATCTGGATGATAATGTAGTAAACTGGATCAGCAAATTTATGGATGGCACCAAGATTGGGGATATAGAGGACAGCGAGGAAGACTATCAAAGCTTGCAGAAATATCTGAGCCAGCTGGGACATGAAAGATGGAATTTAATGCAGATAAGTGTGAGAAGTTGTACGTTCTGGTGGCCAGCTAGGGTAGGTTTTATGTGGTGAGTGGTACGTGGGAACGTGGTAGAACAGAGGGATCTAGGAATACTCTTTGAAAGTGGTATCACAGGTAGATATGGTAGTAAAGAAAGACTTTGGCACATTAGCCTTCATAAATTAATGTATTGAGTGCCGGTGTTGGGATGTTATGTTGAAGTTTGATAAGACGTTGGTGAGTCCTAAATTGGAGTATTGTGTGCAGTTTTGGTTACCTACCTACAGAAAAAATATAAATAAGACTGAAAGAGTGCAAAGAAAAATTACAAGAATTTTGCTGCAACTTGAGGACCTGAGTTAGAGGGGAAGGTTGAATAGGTTAAGACTTTATTCACTAAAATATAGAAGATTGAGGATAGATTTGTTAGAGGTATACACAATTATGAACGGTATAGATAGGGTAAATTCAATGAGGCTTGTTCTGCTAAGGTTGGGTGAGAGTACAACTAGAGGTCATGGGTTCAGGATGAAAACTGAGAGGTTTAAGGGGAATATGAGGGGGAACTTCTTTACTCAGACAGTGGTGAAAGTGTGGAATGAGCTACCAGCGCAAGTGGTGGATGCAGATTTTACAATATAGAACATAGTGCATAGAACAATACAAAACAATACAGGCCCTTTGGCCCACAATGTCATGCTGATCCTTAAACCCTGCCTCACATATAACCCCCCACCTTAAATTCCTCCAAATACCTGTCTAGTAGTCTCTTAAATTTCACTAGTGTATCTGCCTCCACCATTGACTCAGGTAGTGCATTCCACGCACCAACCACTGAGTGAAAAACCTTCCTCTAATATCCCCCTTGAACTTCCCTCCCCTTACTTTAAAGGCATGTCCTGTTGTATTGATCAGTTGTGCCCTGGGGAAGAGGTGCTGGCTGCCCACTCTATTTATTCCTCTTAGTATCTTGTATACCTCTATCATGTCTCCTCTCATCCTCCTTCTCTCCAAAGAGTAAAGTCCTAGCTCCCTTAATCTCTGATCATAATGCATATTCTCTAAACCAGGCAGCATCCTGGTAAATCTCCTCTGTACCCTTTCCAATGCTTCCACATCCTTCCTATAGTGAGGTGACCAGAACTGGACACAGTACTCCAAGTGTGGCCTAACCAGAGTTTTACAGAGCTGCATCATTACCTCGCGACTCTTAAACTCTATCCCTCGACTTATGAAAGCTAATGCTCCATAAGCTTTCTTAACTATCCTATCTACCTGTAGGGCAACTTTCATGGATCTGTGGACCTATACCCCCAGATCTCTCTGCTCCTCCACACTACCAAGTATCCTGACATTTACTTTGCACTCTGCCTTAGAGTTTGTCCTTCCAAAGTGTACCACCTCACACTTCTCTGGGTTGAACTTCATCTATATATAATTTCAACATTTAAGAGAAATTTGGGTAGATACATGGATGGAAGGGGCATGAAGTGCTATGTCTGGTTGCAGGTCGATGGTGAGGCAGATAAATGGTTTTGCATAGAATAGGTGGGACAAAGAGCCTGCTCCTGCTGCAGAGTTCTATGACTCGATGATTGCACGTAGGAGCAGAATAAAGCCAATCAGACCATCAACTGCTCTACCATTCAATAACGTTTGATTTCTTTGCAACCCCATTCTTTTGCCTTCTTCCTGTAATCCTAACCGTTTTCCATTCAATAACCTGTCGATCACTGTCTTAAATACCCAGTGCCTTGGCCTCCACTGCCCTCTGTAGCAACAAATTCCACAGATTCACCATCCTCTGGCTGATGAAATTCCTCCTCATTTCAGTTTTAAAGAGTTATCCCTCTTTCTGATACTGCCTTACTAATGCAAATTAGCCTCCCCACATTCCCTGTAGCTCAGCATTTCCAAATAAACATGGTGCCAAAACTCAAGAAGCAGTGTTAGTTTATGAGGTCATAATCTCTGTTAAGATTGAATCACTGTTATGATCTGCATGTCCCTTGAGTGGGAAAAAAAGGTGGATATCTTTTCCCTTCCTCCTATTTTCTCTCTATTGATGTTCAGTCGTCCAACTGATCAAAACGGAAGAAGGGGGTTAGTGGTCAGCTCAGACACAACAAAACACAATAACCTACTGTATAATAACATGGACCCTAACAACTTCAGTTGGCCTAGTAGAAGCCGTTGCATCTGAACACACCATGACCCTACTGCCAGTCTGTGTATGACTGTTGGTGGTGTTTTTTGCACCTTGGCCCTGGTGAGTAACGCTGTTTTATTTGACTAAATTTGTGGGTGTTCATGTATGGTTGAATGACAATTAAACTAGAACTTGTGCACAAGCAGTTGAGGGTAATCTTTGCTCAGGTAATAAGTCCATCTGGAATCAATGGCAGATACTCATCCCACATGGTCTGTTAGCATCAGAAGAGGAAAAAAAAACATGAGAAAGCATTGCAGTTTGCGTTAACTTGTTTTCAAGTTTATTAGGCATCATGGAGAGGACGGCAACCAATCACATGTGGAGTTTCAAGGAACAATATTGGGATTCTATCCCACACAGTTCTTCTCATTTACATAGAAATCAATCCCAATCCAGCTTTGCACATAAAATGAACTAACATCCTACCTTCTAAAGCCATGTTACATCCATGGATTTCTGAAAGGATATGAGGACATATGGTAGCTCTTAACCTATTAAGCTCAATGATCTTATCAAATTGTTAACTTTTCAACATAAAAATAGAATGCTTTGGAGAATACACAGTGCCTTGTAAAAGTGTTCAGCCCTCAACCCTTTGTTCATGTAAATGAGTATTACAAGCAGAGGTTTCGATCAATTTAGCTGAGACCTTATATTTGTGCATTATGTGCTCCCTTTTCACAGAGCAGCCGAAAGAAACAGAAAACTGTATAGTTTGAAAAACTAATACTTTACAAACTGAATTGTCAGCAGTTCAAAAATATCCATCTCCCTTTGCTCAATACTTAGTTGAACCATGTTTCATAGCTAGTACAGCCAGTAGTCTTTTTGGATAAGTCTCTTTTAGCTGTGCACAACGTGATGGAGATTTGCCTATTCCTTCTTGTAAAGTTCAAGCTGTGTCTGATTAGTTGGAGTGTGGCAGTGGGCAACAATCTTGTGGTCTTGCCAGAGATGTTTGGTCAGGTTAAAGTCAGGGCTCTGACCGGGCTACTCAATGAGATTGATTTACTTTATTTGAAGCCACTCGATGCTTGCTCTGGCAAATTGCTTTGGGTCATTGTTCTGCTGAAAGATGAACTTCCTCCCCAGTTTAAGCTTTCTGAGTGAGGCTAGCAGGTTTTTATCCAGGATCTCTCTGTATTTTTCAGCATTCATCTTCCCATCAAGTTTGACCAGATTTCCAGTCCCTTCTGTTGAATAGCATCCTCATAGTACCTCTAGCAGTACTTTACAGTAGGGATGGTGTTACCCAGCTAATGTGCTGTATTAAATTTATGCCACATGTCCTATTTAGTGTTGAGGCCAAAAAGTTCCATTTTAGTTTCACCTGACCAGAAGGCCTTCTTCCACATCTATATAGTAACTTCTAAGTGACACTTTGCAAAGTCCTTACAAGCAAGGATATGCTTTTTTTAAGCTAGGACATCTTTCTCACCACTCCTCCATAAATGCCCCTATTTTCCAAGGCATTTAAGATTGTGTAGCCATTACCTTCATCTCTAGTTGCAACCACAGACTTCGGCAGCTCACTCAGAGTGACTGTTGGCATCACATTAACCTCTCTTACAAGTGCTATTCTTCCTTGATGATTAAGTTTAGATAGGTAGACTGACCTAGACAGTAAGGCTGTAGTTTCACATTTTTTCACTTTTTCATGATGCACTGCACTGACCTCTGAGGCATGTTTAATGACTCTGAAATAGTCCTTTACCCTTTTTCCAGATTTGTGCTTTTTTCTTATCATTTCCCTGAATGTTCCTTGAATGTTATTTTGACCATTGAAAATCTACCATAGTGTCGAACCTTACAGAGAACAGGCAATTAATTTACAGATCAATTGGTCACCAAATTGAGTGAGTTTGTAAAGTTTGTAAGTATATTGAACCAGAGGAATGTTAGTATAGTAATTACAAAGGTAAGGAAAACATTTTCAGCCTTATAATTTTGGCTTTTAATCTTTAGACCATAGAACATAGAACAACCCTCAAACCCTGCCTCCCATATAACCCCCCACCTTAAATTCCCCCATATACCTGTCTAGTAGTCTCTTAAACTTCACTAGTGTATCTGCCTCCACCACTGATTCAGGCAGTGCATTCCACACATTAACCACTCTCTGAGTGGAAAACCTTCCTCTAAGAAGTTCCTTCTTGAACTTCCCTCCCCTTACCTTAAAGCCATGTCCTCTTGTACTGAGCAGTGGTGCCCTGGGGAAGAGGCACTGGCTGTCCACTCTGTCTATACCTCTTAATATATTTTACACCTCTATCATGTCTCCTCTCATCCTCCTTCTCTCCAAAGAGTAAAGCCCTAGCTCCCTTAATCTCTCATCATAATCCATACTCTCTAAACCAGGTAGCACCCTGGTAAATCTCCTCTGTACCCTTCCCAGTGCTTCCACATCCTTCCTATACTGAGGCGACCAGAAATGTACTCCAAGTGTGGCCTAACCAGAACTTTATAGAGCTGCATCATTACACCGTGTCTCTTAAACTCTATCCCTCGACTTATGAAAGCTAACACCCCATAAGCTTTCTTAACTACCCTATCTACCTGTGAGGAAACTTTCAGGCAACTTTTTAGTAAGTTGTTGACAGGTTTTCAAGTTTTTCTTTTGATCGGATAAGATGCACAATGTTTTGTAGATCAGCTCAAGAAATCCTTCTTCAATATATCTTAAATTTAGAAAATGAGACAGTAAAATGTGAAAATAGATGTGGGGGCTGAGTACTTTTTTTCAGGGCATTGTAGTTCATTACGGATCATTTAGCAGAGGGAAAATTATGCACATTTTCAAAGTTCAAAGTAAATTTATTATCAATGTACATATATATAACCGTATGCTGCCCCGAGATTCATTTTCTTGCTGGTTTTCGCATGAGAACAAAGTAATTGATTAGAATCAATGAAAAACTACAAAGACTAACAACCAACCAATGTTTAAAAGAATACAAAATGAAAAAAAGGTAATAAATAAACAAACAAATAAATAATGAATCCTGTTTTTCATCAATGAAAATGGGATTCAGAACTCCATGCAAATCGATGCAATTCTGATAAGTATATACCAATGAAAGCATCAAATGCCTGGCTCAGAGTAATAGACCTCTTCCCAGAAATGGAAGGTTTCCTTGTAACAATACAGAACCAGATAGTTAACCCAAAAAAATATCAAAAACACATAATAAATGACTAAGGAATTAAAGATGATAAATGCAGAAAATGCCAAGAAAAAGCAGAAACAATCCAACACATTAAGGGTTCTGCAGTATTTACAAAGGCATAATCAAGTGGCAAACTTTTACCAAAGCCTTGCTTTAAAATGCAAACTCATAAAGGACACCATACCTTCTATAAATACAAGCCTGGTACAGTTTTAGAATATGAGTCTTAAAAATTATATTACAGATGATGCATTATTACAGAAAAGGCATTCCAAAATAACTCTCCAAGTATAATATTCCAAGGTAAACAAGCAAGAGCAACTCATTTCATAAATATAGCCATGCCAAACACACACAACAAATAGAAATCAGTAAGTGAAAAATGCCAGAAATATGTTTAAATAAAAGAGGAAATTGAAAGACTATCGAATATAGATAGAATATACATTGCCCCAATAATAATTTCTACAACTTTTATCATCCCAAAATCACAACACAATAGCTTTGAACAATTAGACCTACGCAGCAATATTTATGTAAATCTTCAGAAAGCCACAACACTAAAAACCAGTAGAATAGTCCAAAAGTTACTAGCAACTGAGAAATGCGTGTGCCTGCCTATGCCTATATTTCAAGGTTTTACCAACTTGAGCTGAGAAAATATGAAAATAATAATAAAGAAATAAGTGAGTAATATTGATAACATGAGTTGTAGAGTCCTTAAAGTGAGTCCATTGGTTGAATTGAATTGACTTGATTACTTACATCCTCCATATACACGAGGAGTAAAAATCTGTTACATCTCTGTCTAAATGTGCAATGTGCAATTTATAGTAATTTATGTACAACAGAATACTCTTAATAACATAGAAATACAGTTGTGTCAACATGAATTAAGCAGCCTGATGGCCAGATGGAAAAAACTGTGTTGGAGCCTGTTGGTCTTGGCTTTGATGCTGTGGTATCGTTTCCTGGATGGTAGCAGCTGGAACAGTTTGTGGTTGGGGTGTCTCGGGTCCTCAGTGATCCTTTGGTCTTTTTTTAACACACCTGTCCTTGTAAATGTCCTGAATGGTGGGAAGTTCACATCTACAGATGTGCTGGGCTGTCCGCACCACTCTCTGCAGAGACCTGTGATTGAGGGAAGTACAGTTCCCATACTGGCCAGTGATGCAGCCAGTCAGGATGCTCTCAGTTGTGCCCCTGTATAATGTTCTTCAGATTTTGGGCCCCATACCAAACTTCTTCAACCATCTGATGGGAAAGAACTGCCTTTTCCACCACACAACCGGTATGTACAGATCACGTGAGACCCTTGGTGATGTTTATGCAGAGGAACTTAAAGCTCAACCTCTGTCTACCCCAGATCCATTGATTTTCATAGGGGTTAGCCTGTCTCCATTTCTCTTGTCATCCACAACCAGCCCCTTTGTTTTAGTAACCTTGAGGGAGAGGTTGTTTTCTTGATGCCACTGTGTCAGGGTGATGGCTTCTTCTCTGTAGGCTGCTTCATTATTATTTGAGATTTGGCCAATCAGTGTAATGTCATCAGAAAATTTAATTAGCAGATTGGAGCTGTTGTGGTGGAGGGGGGGGGGGGGTCACAGTCATAGGTATATAGAGAGTAAAGGAAGGGCTTAGTACACAGCCCTAAGGGGCACCTCTGTTGAGAGTCAGATAGTCAGAGGTGAAGGAACCCACTCTTGCCACCAGCCAGCAATCTGACAGGAAGTCTAGGATCCAGCTACACAAGGCAGGGTGAAGGCCAAGGTCTGTGAGCTTCTTGTTGATCCTGGAGGGAATTATGATGTTGAATGTTGAACTGTAGTCCAAGAACTGCATTCCCACATATGCATCCCTCCTCTCCAGGTGTGTAAGGATGGTGTGTAGATCGGCAGCTATTGCATCATCGGTTGTTTTGGTAGGCAAGTTGTAGGGAGTCTAGTGTGGGTGGTAGCATGCTGCAGATGTAGTCCTTGATCCATTCAGTGTTGTGTTAGTGAAGTTCTTCACATTGTTTCTGGAACCTGATGGTTGAAGGTGAATAACTATTCCTGAGCCCGATGGCATGGGACCTAAGGCTCCTGTACCTCCTTCACAATGGTAGCAGTGAGAGGAGAGCATGGGCTGGATGGTTGGATATCTTGATGATGGATATTGCTTTTTTGTGCCAGCACTCTTTGCAAATGTACTCAATGGTAGTGAGGGTTTTTTTTCTAGTGATACACTGAGTTGTACTCATTATATTCTGTTGGCTTTTTGAATCTTGAGCTTTGGTGCAACTATTCAGGATACTCTCCACTGTGAATCTATAGAAGTTTCTTAAAGTTTCAGAAGACATGCATAATCTGTGCAAACCTCAATGAAAGTAGAGGCATTGCTATACCTTCCTTGAAATAGCGTATACGTGGTTGTCCCAGGACAGATCCTCTGATTTGATAATACCTAGGAATTTAAAGTTACTGACCCTCTCCACCTGCAATCTCCTGATAAGCACTGACTGATGGACCACAATTTCTTCCGCTTGTAGTAAATAATGAGTTCTCTATGTTTTGCTGACTTAGAGTGAAAGGTTGTTCTTGTGGCACCAGTAGATCAGATTTTCAAAGTTCTAAGTACATTTTATTATCAAAGTGCATATATGTCACCATAATACAACTCTGAGATTCATTTTCTTGTGGGTATATTAAAAAATTTATAGAATAATAACTATAATAGAACCATTCAAAGACTGCCCAACTAGGGCTTTCAACCAGAGCAGAAGAAAACTTAATCTGCATGTACAAAAAAGAAACAATAATGATAAATAAATAAACAATAAATATGGAGAACAAGCGATGAGAAAGTCCTTAAAGTGAGTCCATTGGTTGTGGAACATTTCAGTGATGGGGCAAGTGAAGTTATCCCCTTTGATTCAAAAGCCTAATGGTTGAAGAGTAGTAAATATTCCTGAAACTGGTAATGTGAATCCTAAGATTCTTGTACCTTCTTCCTGAAGGTAGCAGTGAGAAGAGAGCATATCCTGGGTGGGTTGGAGTTCCTGATGATGGGTGCTAAATTCTGTGACAGCACTTCATGTAGATGTGCTCCAAGTGGAGAGGGCTTTACCTGTGATGGAATGGGCTGTATCCAATATTATTTGTTGAGTATTCCATTCAAGGACTTCGGTGTTTCCATACCAGTCTGTGATGCAACCAGTCAATATGCTCTCCACTAGAAGTTTGTCAATGTATTAGATGTCATGCCAAATCTTGACAAACTCCTAAGGAAGTAGAGGTGCTGTTGTGCTTTCTTCATAATTGTGCTTATGTGCTGGGTCCATGACAGTTCCTCCAAAATAATAACACCTATAATTTAAAGTTGCTAACCCTCGCCACCTATGATCCACCAATGAGCACTGGCTCATGAACCTTCGGTTTCCTTCTCCTAAATCAGCTCCTTGGTCTTCCTGACATTGAGTAAGAGGTGGTTGCTATCTCAGTACTCAGCCAGATTTTTAACCTCCTTCCAAAATGCTGATTCATCACCACCTTTGACTTGGGCCATGGCAGTGGTGTCATCACCAATCTTGAATATGGCATTGGAGCTGTTATTAAGCCAGACAGTCATAAGTGTAAACTGAGTAGAGTAGGGGGCTAAGCAAGCAGCCTTGAGGTGAAGCTGTATTGATGGAGATTGTGAAGAAGATGTCGTTGCCAATCCATACTGACTGGGGTCAGTAAGTGAGGAAATCCAGGATGCCATTGCACAATGTGGTCCTCTGGCCAAGGTCTTGGACTGTACTGATACATTTTGAGGGGATGATGGTATTGAATGCTGAGCTCTTGTTGATAAAGAGCATCCAATGTATGATCTTTGTTGTCCAAATGTTCCAGTTTTGAGTGAGTTGCCAATGAGATAGCATCTGCTGTGGACCTACTGCTCCTGTGGCCAAATTGGAGCAGATGTAAATTGCTTCTTGGACAGGAGTTGATATGTTTCCTCACCAACCTCTCAAAACACTTCATCACTGTGGATGTAGGTTTTACTGGGGTATAGTTGTTGAGGGAGGTCACCTCACTCTTCTTAGTATAATTGATGCCTGCTTGAAGCAGAGGGCTAACATACACTGTTGAAGTGAGAGGTTTGGATCTTAGTTAACACACTAGCCAGGCAATCAGCACAGGTCTTTAGTACTTGACCAGATACCCCATCTTGGCTGCAACTCCTAAAGGCTGCTTGCACCTTGGCTTCAGAGACTGAAATCAAAGGATCATGGGAGTTTGTGTTGGTTCCTCCATGTTTTGATGGCCAAACTGAACATAGAGGACATCGAGCTCCACTGGAAACAAAGCCATGTTGTCTCCTATGTTGCTTGATCTAACTTTATTAGAGATGACAGTATTCAAGCCCTGTCACAGTTGTTGAACATCCTTTGTTGGTTCAAGTTTGGTCTGGAATTGCCACTTCACCCATGAGATGGCTTTCCGGAGATCTTACTTGGACTTCTTGTAACTTCCTTGGGCACTAGACTTGAATGCCGCTGATCTGGCTCTCAGCAGATTTTGGATCTCATGGTTCATCCAGGGCTTCTGATTAGGGAAGACTCTGAATCTCCCTTCTATATGCCATTTCTTTACCACCTTTGATTTGGCCAACAACAGTGGTGTCATCAGCAAACTTAAGTATATTGTAGGAGCTGTACTTAGCCTCACAGCCCTAAGTACAAACCAAATAGAGCAGGGGGCAAAGCACACAGCCTTGTGTTACACCTGTGCTGATGGTGATTGTGCAGGAGCACATATTTTGCGAGAAGCCATTTTTATGACAATGTTTGGAGAATTTCTGCTAAGTTCAGTTCAAATAGCTGTCAGCACTGGATTGTATTGTGGAATGCAATGTAAGTTTAGTTTCAACAAAAGAAATCCAACAAATAATTTTGTTACCTTATGAGAAAGCTATAATAAGTGATAAAAGGGTGCCCTCGTGAAGGAAAAGAATGTTCGTGAAGAACTCTATCTTCATATAAATAGAAACAATTAAATTGACAATGGCAAATTACAATGAATTTGAGACAGTTCCCTGGAATTATATACCGAACAATGTACAGAATAGGCTATTTCAGGTCTTGCTATTTTATTAGGTAAGGCTAATTATTTAATCTGATAAGTAAGGAAGTGTGAGCATGAGTAAATTTTGCCTTAAGGGTAATGTAGATGTCTGATGCTAAAGCTCTAAGCTTGCATAGAACCACTTATGTAGAGATGAAGGTCTAGTTGAATAGGATAAATTGAAAAATGAGATTGAACTTTGATGGTAGACAAGTAATAACACACATTGAAAGGATTTTTATAGAACCTCAATAAGTACGCATTACCTTGCGAAATAAAAACTCCACTGCAAAAAAGTAATGAATTAACAAGGATAATGATAACATCACACACAAAGAAGCAATTTATAATCTTTTCAAAACTAGAAAACTTAAAAATTACGAGTTCTTTAGTTGCTAGTGAAGAAACACTCCTCCCACTGATAAAGGGAGAGAAAATGGAATATGAACAGAATTAAATAAAACCCACAAAAACTGATAATAAGAACATTCACAAATATATATAAAAAAGAAAGAAAATGCAAGAGTAAGTATAGATTCCTCAGAGTTGCAACCAGAAAAATTACAAGGGGTGATTGATAAGTTTGTGGCTTAAGGTAGAAGGAATCAATTTTAGAAATCCTAGCACATTTATCTTTCAACATAGTCTCCTCATACATTTACAGACTTAGTCCAGCGGTCATGGAGCATTCGGATCTTGGACCTCCAGAAAGTGTCCATAGAAGGGGTGATTGATAAGTTTCTGGCCTAAGGTAGAAGAAGATGAGTTATTAACTTCAAACTTTCTGCATAATCACCCAAAGAGTTGACCTGCATGAGTATGGAACAAGAGCCATTTGCTTTACTATTATGCTATGTACCAAGATATAGTGAAAAGCTTGTCTTGCATATTGTTTATATAGATCAAATCATTCTGCAGTTCATTGAGCTAGAACTATTTCTGTTTTTGCACAATTTTTAATCTATTCAATATATGTATACTGCAATTTATTTGTTTATTTATTATTATTTGTTTTTTTCTTCTATATTATCTATTGTGTTGAACTGATAATAAACCTGATTCTGATTCTGAACAAAGAATAGACACTAATAAAAAAGTACGGTGCAGGTAAATGATTAAGTGCAAGATCATAGCGAGTTATATTGTGAATATTTACCCTGCTTCAGCCTGTCATTACTTCCCATTCACTCAAATGGTTCTGCTTGTTTGCACCTGATGAATCGACCTTGGCTTCAGCGGGGCTATTACCTGAGCCACCCTTTGGATGTCCCTACAGAGTATGCTAGGAGACTACAGATTCTAAAGTTGGCACTTACTGTATTTTAACCGCTCATGGGAGTCATGAGACTCATCTAGGTAATTTCTCAATGGATCCTAGGATCCATGGAACATGGAACCCTAGGAACATGGATCCTAGCAGGTCTAAAGTAACTGAAATTTGCCAAGAAGAACAGAAAAATTATTGTTATTGAGACCAAACAAATCCTCTGGACCCCTGTATCTTCCAATTTGGTAGGAGGTTGCTGCACAGAAATTGGCTACAAGTGTTATAATTTTCCAAATGTCTCCCCATTTGACACCAGTCCCAGCAGATTGGAAAACAACCAATGTAACAGCACTATTGAAGTGAAGGCACAGAGAACTCCAGGCCAGTCAACTCGCCAACAGTCATTTGAAAAATGTTGCAGTCAATTACTGGAAATGTTGTAACATAACACTTGGGAAATCATAATATGATTCTGCAGAGTAATGTAATTTTTGTAAAAGTTTACACAGGGTCTACAGCACAGAAGCAGATCCAATCTGCCAATACTTGCCTTGAAGCTCCAAATAAGTTTTCTATTTCTCCTCATCTAAATCTGTTAATATGACCCTCTATTCCCATCTCCCCAATAATCTTGTCCAGAGTCCACTTAAATTCATTCTGTACTAATTGCTTTAAACACTTCCTGTGAGGCTATGTTTCATATTGGCTCCACTCATTGGGTAAAGCAATTCCCTCTGATTACCCTGGATGACTTGATGGGTCTCTTAACAATATTAATCACCTCCAGTTATAGACTTCCCTACACACTCTCTGTATACATTCTCTTGTAATTTGAAAGGCCCTCCTCAGCATTTTCTCAGAACAAGAGATCAAGTCTGCTCTTGCTTTCCTGATGTATACATCCTCATAGAAATATGTGAGAAGAGTTCTTTGTTTATGTGTTCTGTTTTCAACATCATATGACCTTCCTGAGCAATCTTATCAGGTGGCCTTGATACTTTTGAAAAGTTTTGATAATGCATCTCCAGACTCTATTTTCACTGCCTTCACAATATTACAATTTAGAATATATTATCCAAATAGTTCTCCCAAAGTACAGCCCTTCCTATTCATCCACAATAAATTACATCTGTTATGCACCTTCCCATTTCCCCAGTCTGTAGACATCCTCCTCTCATCTGATCATAATTTATTACTTTCATAAGTTCAGTATACACTGTAAAGCACAACATTGAACTGCCTTTTTCCTAATTGGGGTCTGCTACATATTATGGAAACCATGGATATGAATACAGACCCTGAGAGGCCGAATGCAGACTCTTGTATTGTCCGTGAAACATCTGTTCAACACACAGCTCCTTGGATAATGATGCACTTGATTTTGATAAATGATGTACGTGGTGCTTCCATTTATGAATTAGTTATTACTGATGCACTCTATGAGATTCTTTTCCATGCATGTCTGCTTTCTCAGTCATGTATTCGTCTTCTATGTGGCCCTTTCTTTCTTGAGAGCCTGTCCTTACTTCGGCCAATTCATAACTTCTGTGAGAGACAAATATACAATCTTGACCCAAAACCTTGATGATTCCTTTCCTTCACAGATGTTGCTAGAGTGTTATTATGTGCATACATAATAAAAAAAAAACTTCAGTTCCCAGTGTGCAAGGCAGGTGGTTCACCCAGAACTGGAAATGACGGGGGTGAACTGGTTGCACGTGCTCAATAAACTTGTAACAGCATCCATGACAGTTCCCAGAAGATTGTGCAAGAGAAGCACAGGAACTCCATCTTCCATAGACCTCCTTACCAGCTACACCAGCATGACAGCCAGGATGCCAGAGCTGAACAGAGTGATCATGATAAAGAAGTTGCCAGTCTTGCTTCCACATCATGCAGCACTGGGTCAAGATCTGTCTCTTATCAACTTCCAGTTAAAGACTGGAAAACAAAAATATCAGCATGATCCTCTCTGAAGTTGGATTGGAAAAAATTAAAGGAAGATGGGAAGACCACACAGACCCAAAGGTCAGAACAACAGCAACAGTTCAATACAAACCAACTGGAGGATTTGCTATCTATGAAACATAGACAAAAGTGGAACCTGCGTAAATTGAGATAGAAACAGTTGAAAATTATGCAAGGACCCAATGATTACATGGACATAGTTCAGGGCTCCATTATAAGGCATTATAAGTGAATCATTCTCACACAGCAGGAACAAGAACAGATAGGATCTTGATAGAAAGATGTGAAAGAAATGAACATGTTGATAAGAGTTCTCAGAGAAACAGTAATATTAACACAGAAAGTGAAAGCAATACACCTGTGGAGGGAAATAGTGGACTAAATTGAACATCAAACCACCTCAGAGACCGATCAAGAGTTTATGAAGAAATAAGGGACTGTATTTGCTTATTACAATTGAAGTTAATGTAAATATCTTAATTGGAAAGGCATACTGTTTCTTGCAGATTTATGAGGACATGCTATTGGGTTTGTTTTTTTTTTCCTTAAAGAAGGAAGATATGTGTACATAATAACGCTCCAGTTCCCAGCATGTGGTGAACCAGCATGTGGTTCACCTGAAATGATGGGGATGAGCTTGTCTAATGTGCTCAGGATGGAGCAAAAGCAGTCGCTGTAAATCTGTAAGTAAAATAATTATAGTGTTTCTACGTATGCTGTTTGTCTTTACAAAGAACAAGCATAACAACTAGAGGTACCAATTTCCTTCAGCATATTGCTTGTTATCACCTTTGCAAGGCTGTCCTCTCTCTTCCAACTTCATCCATTTTTTGTAAGCTATTGTAACCTTGCACTCTCTTGTATAATTGACACCTCTCACAAACTTGTAGTCACCCTTGTAACTTGCCTTCTCTGTTAGGAAACTCTCTTTCTTATGAAGTTGCTTTCCTTCTTACGAGCTCCTTTGTCCTCATTGAGCTCATCTTCCTTCCTGTGAACTTCATCAGTCCAGGATTATGCTCATGGTCACATTGGCTGATGCCTGCCAGTGTTTTATTTTTGTGTGGAAAATTACTCAGTTGGCACAGTATTCAAGACTACTTTTTTTTTAAATTTTGCAAATGGATCTGCCACTAACTTAAAAAAGACATTAATTTTGGGGCACTCCTCAAGCACTGCTGGTGGCTCTTATTCTAAATCATAACAGTCAGAAAAGAAAGGCTAATACAAAAGTAAAGCATTACTGATGTTGGAATCTGCTGTTCTTTAGGGTTTGTTGCTTCATAGTCATTGGATAAACTAAATTTGTCTTATACTGATATATTCAGCCATGGCTGTGTAATGGCATAGAGCAAAATTATAGTTCCCAGGCAGATGATACAAGTGTTAAATGCAGGCATTTGTTCTGTGAATTTTTCAGGGAAATACACAATGAAAATGTAAATCATAGGAATATTGGACTGGGTGGTGTAATCTCAACTCGTCCCTACTGTCCAGTTCTTCTGTGACTTCCATACCCTCACATTGGAACATGGAAAATGTGTAGGCCTCCGTTAGTCTTGATAGACCATGGATTTGTGCCTTGGAAAGTTTCCAGGGTGCAAGCCTGGGCAATGTTTTTTTTTAATGGAAGACCTGCAGCTGCCCAAGCTGCAAGGCTCCCCCCTCCACGCCACCAATGTTGTAGAGGGGAAGGGCATTAGGCATGGAAAATAAGGCCATGGAGGATTATAATTGTTGGCATATTTGAGCACTGAGTCCAACACAGGTGTAAGTCATAGATTTCTTTTCACTTCAATACAGTTACCAACTTGATAAAAATGGTAATTGCTGCAAGTTCCTTATTTTATTGTCCTTACTTTAGAATAATTTCAAGGATCTTAAGATGTAACAATGCTGCATTTTGCTTTATGTTTTTAAAGTTATTTATATGTGTCATAGTTTCAGAGACATTTGGAAACATTTCAGTAGCCTTTGGGAGACAGGAGATTGCAGATGCTAAAAATCTGGACCACACAGCAACAGGCGATGGATTCAATAGGTCAGGCGGCATCTATGGAGAAAATTGGATGCTGATGTTTGAAACCTTTCATCAGGACTGCAAAGAAAGAGAGGTGATAACCATATTAAAAGGTGAAAGGAAAGGCTGGGGAATGAGCTGGTGGGTGATATCTGGATCCAGAAGGAAGGGATTTATAGGCTGCTAAGGGAAGGGTGGAAAGTGGAATGATGAAAGAAACTCGGAAGTGATAGTGAAGGAACTAACTAAGGACTGGATGATGGAATTTGATAGGGGAGTGTGGTGGATCATGGAATAAATTTGAGAGGGAGGTGATGAGGGGAAACAGTGGGAAGAATGTGTGAGTTATATTCAGATGGAGTAGGAGAGGGGAAGGGAGGGGAAAGAGATCCAATAATAGAGGCCACTAGTATCAAGTTAATAAAAACAAGTATGTTTGTATGCGGTTGGGAGGGATGGAGAAGACAGAGGTAGAGTTAGAAAATTTGAATTCCATTTTCATATCACCATTTTGAAGAGCTTTGGGAGCTGTGAGTTATCAAAAGGACATCAAAGAATTTTGGGCAGTGAATCTCAGATGTGTTGGTGCATGGCCTAGTGAATAAGGCCGATGGTCTATTGATCTGAAGGTCACTGATCTGAGCCTCAGCTGAGGCAGTGTGTTTATGTCCTTGAGCAAGGCACTTAAAAAAACATTGCTCTGTGATGACACCGGTGACAAGCTGCTTAGGTCCTAGTGCCCTTCCCTTGGACAACATTGGTAGCGTGGAGAGGGGAAGGACAGCAGCTTGGGAAACTGTGAGTCTCCCATACAACCCTGCCCAAGGCACAAATCCATGGTCTCACGAGACTAACGGATGCCTATATAGAACCTCAGGACCTATCTACTCCCTATTCCCTCCTCTTCTTAGGAGGACTCTCTGGCCCCCTCTGGACTTTCTGGTCCCTTAACATCTGCCGAACAATGCTGAGGATGTTCTACAAGGCTGTGGTGGCCAGTGCTATCATGTTTGCTGTTGTGTGCTGGGGCAGCAGGCTGAGGGTAGCAGACACCAACAGAATCAACAAACTCATTCGTAAGGCCAGTGATGTTGTGGGAGTGGAACTGGACTCTCTGCCGGTGGTGTCTGAAAAGAGGATGCTGTCCAAGTTGCATGGCATCTTGAACAATGTCTCCCATCCACTCCATAATGTACTGGTTAGGAACAGGAGTACATTCAGTCAGAGACTCATTCCACCAAGATGCAACACTGAGCGTCATAGGAAGTCATTGCTACCTGTGGCCATCAAACTTTACAACTCCTCCCTCAGAGTGTCAGACACCCTGAGCCAATAGGCTGGTCTTGGACTTATTTCCACTTGGCATATTTCGCTTATTATTATTTAATTATTTATGATTTTATATTGCTATATTTCTACACTGTTCTTGGTTGGTGCGACTGTAACAAAACCTAATTTCCCTCGGGATCAATTAAGTATGTCTGTCTGTCTGTCTGTATAGGCACTCAGTTCTAATTGTCCAGAGCATATCAATAGGAGCAGGCACTTTGTGTTGTCCACTGCCATCAATCTCATTGTTCCCTCACCACACACTTCCTGTTTCTACCTCTTACCCAAGATCCACAAATCTGCCTGTCCAGGTCAACACATTGTTTCAGCTTGTTCCTGCTCCACTAAACTTATATCTGCATACCTCGACCTAGTTTTATCTCCTTGCTTCGGTCTCTTCATACCTAAACCATGTCACTTCACACGGTCAAATCATTGATCTTTTCAATGATTTCACATTCTCTGACCCTGAGCATCTGATTTTCACCATGGACATTTCCTATACAGCTCCGTCCCCACCAGGAAGCTGTCAAAGCCCTCCATTTCTTTCTGGACAATAGACTCAACTAGTTCCCTACCACCACCACTGTCCTCCATACAGCAGAACTTATTCTCACTCTCAATAATTTCTCCTTTTGCGTCTTCCATTTCCTTCAACCAAAAAAAGTTGTAGCCATGGGTACTCACGTGCTTCCCAGCCATGCCTGCCTTTTTGTCAGCTGTGTGAAACAGTCTATGTTCGAGACTACACGGGTGTCACTGCCCCACTTCTCCTACACTACATCGATGATTGCATTGGTGCTGCTTTCTGCATCCATGCTGAGCTAATCAACTTCGCCTCCAACTTCCATCCTGCCCTCAAATATACCTGGTCCATTTCTGATGCCTCCCACCCCTTTCTCAATCTTTCTGTTTCTATCTCTGGAGACAGCTTATCCACTAATGTAAATTACAGACCCACCGACTTTCACAATTACTTGGACTATACCTCTTCCTGCCCTGTTACTTGTAAAAATGCCTTCCACTTCTCTCAATTCCTCCATCTCTGCTGCATCTGATCTCAGGATGAGATTTTTCATTCCAGAACGAAGGAGATGTCCTTCTTCTTCAAAGAAAGAGGGTTCCCTTCCTCCACCATCAGCGCTGCCCTCAACCACATCTCTTCCATTTCGCACACACCCTATCCTCTAGCCACCTCACCATGGATAAGGTTCCTCTTGTCCATACCTACACCCACCAGGTTCCGTGTCCAGCACATAATTCCCCTAACTTCCACCATCTCCAGTGGGATCCCACCACCAAGCACATCTTCCCTTAACCACCACTTTCTGCTTTCTGCAAGGATCGCTCCCTATGTGACTCCCTTGTCCATTCAGCCTTCCCCACTGATCTCCCTCCTGGCACTTACTCTTGTAAGTGGAACAAGTGCTACACCTGTCCCATCAATTCTTCTCTCACTGCCATTCAGGACCCCAGCAGTCCTTCTAGTTGAGGCAATGCTCCACCTGTGAACCTGTTAGCTTTTTGTATATCAGTGTGACCCAACGTAGATTTGGAGTCTGCTTCGCTAAGCACTTATGCATAGGTGCTTAGGTGACAGGTGATGGCGGGATCCCCCAGTGCCCACCCATTTTAATTCCACTTCTGATTCCCACTCCAACATATCCATCCATGGCCTCATCTACTGTCATGATGAGGTCATACTCAAGTTGGAGGAGCAACACCTTATATTCCATTTGGGTAACCTCCATCCTGATGGCATGAATATCGATTTCTCAACCTTCTGGTAATGCTCTCCCCCTCCTTCTATGTTCCCTATTCCTATTACTCTCCCTCAACTTATCTCCTTGCTGGCCCATCACCTCCCTCTGGTGCTCCTCCCCATTTTTCTTTCTTCCATGACCTTCTGTCCTCTCCTATTAGATCCCCCCTTCTCCTGCCCTGTATTTCTTTCAACAATCAACTTCCCGGTCTTTACTTCAACTCCCACCTTGGTTTCACCTATCACCTTGTGTTTCTCCCTTTACTCTCACCAACTTCTAGCTCTGCTCCTCATCTTTTTCTCTCCAGTCCTCCTCAAGTGCCTCGGCCCATAATATTGACTGTACTATTTTCCATAGATGCTGCCTGGCTTGCTAAGTTCCTCCAGCATTTTGTGTGTCTGTGTGTGTTTCTTTGTGTATTGAGTTCAGGTCACAGGCTAGACCAGCACAGTGTGCTTGTCCCGAGTGTGTGATGTTTCTTGTTAATCTGTGCCTGGTGGAGGACTACAGTGAAGAATTGATGGTGATTTCCTCATTTTGCATTCACTCTTGATGGTGTAACACACAAGAATCTTGAGAAACTCAACAGGTTGGGCAGGATCTGTAGTGGGAAATGGGCTATCAATGTTTCTGATCAAGACCCTTTCAAGTGGACTGGTTAAACCATTCCAGTCCGGGTGAATGGTCTCAGCCTGAAATGTTATTTGCCAATTTCTTTCCACAGATGTTGTCTAGCTCGTTGACTTCCTCCAGCTTTCTGTTCTTTGTTCCAGATTCCAGCATCTATAGACTTCTCTCTCCACTCTTGATGGAGCTTGTTTTAAATCTTTGGACAATGAGCTAATGGCTGTTCTTTGCTTAGAATGAGATGTGTGCACTCATGCTAATGATTAGGGTTCAATCATAGTCAGGAAATTTCAAATCACATACTCTAGAAATTGATTATTCTGAACCGGTGAAATAAACAAGCAGAAGACAGATGAGATTCACTTCAGAGAAATGTGAGTCGATGTGCATTCTGAGACAGAATATCTGACATTTCAGGCTGTAAACCTGAAAACAGAATCATTCCCTCAGGATCACTTCAGACTCGGTCAGATGCATCTAAGCCTTGTGAGATTAAGCAATATGCAAGTGAAAACTTTCTACTAGAACAGGTTAATGAGAATGCAATGCATGACAAAATTCATTGTTAGTGATTTCTTCATGAGGTGCTATAGAGCAACTGATAAGGCATGTCTATTTGGAGCTTATAATAATGGCATATTCCCTAAAGATGATAAGAAATCATGAGAGCATAATTATTCTATCTTTACAAAGTCTGAAGTTTAACCAAGTGCAAGAAAAATACCATAAGCTCAGCAGGCCACAGGCCAGGCAGAATCAATGGCAGAGCTTCTCAGGCTGGGGTCCGCGGGCCCCTCAGCTAATGATAGGGGACTATGGAATAAAAAAGGTCGGGAACCCCTGACTGACGGTGACAAAAGCACGATTAATTACCTTTCATCAGCTCTTCGTGTGTTCAAATTAACCAGAAATGTTAACTTTGTTTTCCTCTGCACTCATGCTACCTGACCTGTTGAGTATATCCACCACTTACTGATTCTGGAATTTGAAATTTAGAAACTTACTATTTTTGGATTGCCATTTGTCATAAAGAAAACATTGAACAAACTTCCTTCAAACTCTGCTTAGCATCCCTTCCATGGAAATGAGAAACATCCCTCTTATGGCTTCCCATATAACTGAGAACCATTCCTCTTATTATAGCAAAATGGACATACCCTTATATCTGTCAAAGCAAATAATGGAGAACTTAATTAACTAAATAAAAGGTTCAGTAATGAATTTCACCATTAAACTTCTTTTGATTTTTCTTTTCTTCAGAAAAAAGCTTTAGCACTGCAGTTTTTTATGGAAGTGCAGTGGAAAGCATTTGATTGGTGGCATCTCTGCCTGGTATGAAGGCTCCAATGAACAGGAGATCATAATAGACTGTCAGGTATGTAGGCCAGGCAGTTCCATTGAGGGCACAATCATCCCACTGTCTAGAACATTTTCAAGAGGTGGTGTCTCAAGAAGGTGGCACCCATCCCCAAGAACTAACACCATCTGGGACATGTCCTTATCTCATTATGATTATCGGGGGGTGGGAAGAAACAGAAACCTGAAGACATAAACTCAGTATTCCAAGAACAGCTTCTGTCCCTTAATTATCAGATTTATGAACAACCTTTGAGCTCACAAACACAATCATTATTCACTTTTCTCTCTATTTATTTATTTTGTAATTTATTGTCATTTATGTCTTTTGCATTATACTGTTGCCACAAAGCACCAAATTTCAAATTTAATCATACATTCATTAGGTGTCATGTCGAATGGCATTGTTGATCATGGGCTTCCCATGACTTAAGGCAGGGCAGAGAAATCAGGGCCGGGAGCAAATCACTGGGCAGTGTGGTCTAGGCCCCGAGCCCTTCGCAGCAGGTGGGTCCTAGTGCAAAATATAATTCACTGTTTAGACAATTTAAACACCGGAACAGATTGAAGGCAAGAGCCGATTTTGCTTGTTCTCTGCAAAGTTCACTCCTCTCTCCAGGATGCTGGACTCCTTCGTTGTTCAGGTGTTTGGTCAATTTAAATGTCAACCCAGATAGGCTGAAGAGACAGGGCGTTGAGATCCGAGGCAACAGCTGATTTTATCTCTCCATGGTGCTGAGGCTCTGTAGACTGCCCTGGCAGCTGTGCTCCATGCCCATTAATATGATGAACTGATAAGTGAGGGTTTGGCCCTCCTCTAGGCTGCTCCGGGTTTGGGTTGTTGTTCCCTTCAAATTGTTGCTGTTTTTCTTTCATTTCTCTTGTGCATTGGGTGTTGGTCTTTTTTATTTTTTTCTTGCTTTATGGCTACCTGTTATCAAACACATCTCAAAATAGTAGAATTTCTGCATTCTTTGATAATAAATGTACTTTGAATCTTTGAATAAAGGACAAGTCTGGGAAAGATGTACGTGTAACTATCAGTAATTGTGACCAAGAAATGATTGGATTGTTTTTAAGAATGATATGCTAATTTTTTTCAAGGAAAGAAACCTCCCATCCTTATGTGGTTTGTCTTTCATATGGCTCCAGAGCTCTTTCCCAAACAAGCCATCAGTTGCATTAAAGTTTGCTGACTAATCAAGATAGCAATAAAAACCAGACAGATATCCTGATGTCTTTCCAGGCAACAACTGATTCAGAATTAACAAAGACACAACAGCCAATTATACACTATAATTTCCTTGTCATAATCACCTGGAGACATATGGCAAAGTTAGAAAAACAACCTAAGTTGACATAGTTATATCCAGAGTCATCACTTTCAGCAAGAAGATCTCTCAAAATGAACTCTAAGCAGATTGTCTTCAACCATCTACTTAGAAGTGGCTGCACAGAGGGAGGGAGCCATCAACTTTGACTGAATCCCATGAAAATTCATAACAACGGTCGAAAAGATTGGCCTTAACTTCATTCAATCAGTTTTTTGATGTCTGCCATAAGTATTGGACAACATTCAAGCCTGAACTGGTAAAGTAACAAGTAACACTTTCATCACATAAATTCCAAATATCACCAGTTCTCCATGCATCCTCCATCCTGTGACATTTAACGGTATTACATTTTCAGATCTACACCTCACAGTTGACTTTCGCCAGACCTTCACAAGATGAACCACATAAATATAAATCCTGCAGCTGAGAGAGTGGGTCAGAGCCTATATATTTTACAGAAAATGTCTCACATTCTGCTTTAACAAGACATTTCCACGAGCCGGGGTGTGACATCTGAATGAGTACGTTTTCAGCAACACTCAAGATGCTAAGTGTCATTGAGACACAACAGCTTGAATGGATAACTGCATCAAATTCAAGGCTTCATGTTTTAAGAAGGATGTTATTTACTAGAAAAGAGCAAAAAGATGATTTCACTTGTTCCGTATTTTATCTACAGAGTTGTGAGCATTGCCGACAAGGCCAGCATTTACTGCTCATTATCAGCTGCCTTATAATCAATTGCTCACCAGGTCATTTCAGAAGATAGTTGAAGTCCAGCCACATTTCAAAGTGTCATTTTGGTCAAATGGGGTAAGGACATTAATCAAACAATAGCTTGAAATAGTCACATTTATTTGCCCTTTTAAGCTGATGTTCCAGACCATTATCCATATCTTTAGGCAATCCAATAACAATCTTTTAGCTTCACCAGTACTACTGTTTGATAAGCAGTTATTTCGGGTCATCTGTATGCATTAATCATAGAGCTGCTGACCCACAAAGCAAAGAAATGGGTCCCTCACTTCTCAATCCATTGATATTAATCCTATGCTAATCTCATTTGATTAATCCCACATTTCCTTCAACTCTCTTCAGATTCTACCATTCATCTTCAAGTTAGAGGCAATTTATAGTATCCTAGAAGCCTGACAGAAGTTCATAAAATATCAGAGATGCTGACAGGCAGCTGGTATCTTTCTCCCAGAGTAGAAATCTCTAATACCTGAGGGCATGCACTTATCATGAGAGGAGAAAAGTTTTGATGGATGCCTCAAGTACACGGCCAGGTGTACAGGTGTAATAAAGGAAGATATGCTAGAGACGCTTCAGAAGCTCTTAGAAACACATGTAAGTCTAAGTTCAAACTTGAAACTACAATTATTATCAATGTATGTACACGTCAACATACAATATATTGATATTTATTCCTTCATAGGCATTTGCAGGAACATAAAGAAATACAACAGAATTTATGACAAATTATAAATAAAGACTCTCAGACAACCAAGGTGCTAAAGATGACAAATCACAGGATCATAATTTTAAAAAGTAAATAAATAATCCTGATTTGTGGAGTCATTGAAAGTGAGTCTGAAGGTTGGTAGAAACAGTTCAGCTTTGAGGTGAAAGCAGTGAATCTGCAGAGAATGGAGGGAAATGTACTATGTGCAGACAGAAGGGATTAGTTTAATTAGGCATCACTAGCCTAAGTAGTTCAACACAACAGCATGGCCCAAAGGGACCGTTCTTATGCTGTACTTTTCTATGTTGTATACAACTACCAGACCCACACATGTTTGGGATATAGGAGAAAACTGGAGCACCAGAAGAATCGAGCATAGACACACAGAAACTTGTACAGATTCTTCCTGGACAGCATCAGAATGCCTGGGTTCCTGGAGCTGTGTGACTGCTATTACATACTGCGACATCATGATAACTGTTTTCTTTACTGATATGACACATTAGCACACCAGTCTCTGAATCATTGTCATGGCCACATAACACTGTACATGGCCTAAAAGAGGAGAGGTGGTTCTTGATCTGGTATTCGGAAGTGAACCTGGTCAGGTGTCAGATCTCTCAGTGGGAGAACATTTTGGAGATAGTGATCATAATTCTATATCCTTCAACATAGCATTGGAGAGGGATAGGGACAGACAAGTTAGGAAAGTGTTTAATTGGAGTAAGGGGAAATATGAGGCTATCAGGCAGGAATGTGGAAATATAAATTCGAAACAGATGTTCTCAGTGAAATGTACGGAAGAAATATGGTAAATGCTCAGGGGATATTTGCATGGAATTCTGCATAGGTATGTTCCAATGAGACAGGAAAAAGATGGTAGGGTACAGAAACCATGGTGTACAAAGGCTGTTGCAAATCTAGTCAAGAAGAAAAGAAGAGCTTACAAAAGGTTCAAAAAGCTAGGTAATGATAGAGAGCTAGAAAATTATAAGGCTAGCAGGAAGATTAAGAAAGAAATTAGGAGAGCCAGAAGGGACCATGAGAAGGCCCTGGCGGACAGGATTAAGGAAACCCCCAAGGCATTCTACAAGTATGTGAAGAGCAAGAGGATAAGTTGTGAGATAATAGGAGCAATTAAGTGTGACAGTGGAAAAGTGTGTATGGATCCGGAGAAGATAGCACAGGTACTTAATGAGTACTTTGCTTCAGTATTCACAACGGAAAAGGATCTTGGTGATTGTAGGGATGACTTAGAGTGGAATGAAAAGCTTGAGCATGTAGATATTAAGAAAGAGGATGTGCAGGAGCTTTTCTAAAGCATCAAGTTGGATATGTCCCCGGGATTGGACAAGATGTACCCCAGGCTACTGTGGAAGGTGAGAGAGGAGATTGCCGAGCCTCTGGCAATGATCTTTGCATTATCAATGGGGACAGGAGAGGTTCTGGAGAATTGGATGGTTGCAGATGCTGTTCCGTTATTCAAGAAGAGGAGTAGAGATAGCCCAGGAAGTTATAGATCAGTGAAGTCTTACTTCAGTGTTTGGTAAGTTGATGGAGAAGGTCCTGAGAGGCAGGATTTATGAACATTTGAAGAGGCATAATATGATTGGGAATAGTCAGCATGGCTTTGTGAAAGGCAAATCATACCTTATGAATTTTTTGAGGATGTAACTAAACGCACTGATGATGCTAGAGCAGTAGATGTAGTATATATGGATTTCAGCAAGGTATTTGACAAGGTATCCTATGCAAAACTTATTGAGAAAGTAAGGAGGTATGGGATCCAAGGGGAAACTGCTTTGTGAATCTTGGTAAGTCAAATATGATGACTAAATATAGTTTTAATGGTAAGAATTTGGCAGTGTGGAGGACCAGAGGGATCTTGTGGTCTGAGTCCATAGGATGCACAAGGCTGCTGTGCAGTTTGACTCTGTCGTTAAAAAAGCATTCATCAATCATGGGATTGCGTTTAAGAGCTAAGAGGTCATGTTGCAGCTATATAGGACCCTGGTCAGACCCCACTTGGAGTACTGGGCTCAGTTCTGGTTGCCTCACTACAGAAAGGATGTGGAAGCCATAGAAATGGTGCAGAGGAGATTTACAAGAACGTTGGCTGGATTGGAGAGCATGCCTTATGAGAACAGGTTGAGTGAACTCGGCCTTTTTTCCTTGGAACGACGGAGGATGAGAGATGACCTGATAAAGCTGTATAAGATGATAAGAGGCATTGATCGTGTGAATAGTCAGAGGCTTTTTCCAAGGGCTGAAATTGCAAGCATGAGAGAGTACAGTTTTACGGTGCTTGGAAGTAGGTACAGAGGAGATATCAGGGGTAAGTGTATTACTCAGAGAGTGGTGAGTGCGTGGAATGGGCTGCCGCAGACGGTGGTGGAGGTGGATATGATAGGGTCTTTTAAGAGACTCCTGGACAGGTTTATGGAGCTAAGAAAAATAGAGGGCTATGGGTAACCCTAGGTAATTTCTCAGCTAAGGGCATGTTTGGCGCAGTTTTGTGGGCTGAAGGGCCAGAATAGTGCTGTAGGTTTTCTATGTTTCTGTTTCTATGTCTTTTTTAGGTTCTAGCCAATGATGAAAGTAAGATTTCAAAATGAAAACATTACTTTCAATACCTATCATTATTTAACTAGATTGATGTCCCTTGGGTTGCTTTAAAAATTTTGCTGTTTGGTTATTCAAAGTCAAAGTTAAGGTTATTGCCACACGTACTGTACAGGAACATGCATGCACAGGTGTAATGAAACACTCAACTGCTGCAGCATCACAGGTACGTAGAATTATATAAGCAAATTTCACAAGTACAACATAAATTTAACATAAATTATGCACAGTTTTTACAAGAAAGAACGCAATTGGAACAAAGAAACTCAAAGTCCACTTGAGTACAAAGTGGTCATGGTGTTGCTAAACTGTAGTGATTATGGTCGTTTCAAGAACCGAAAGGTTGAAGTGGAGCAGTTGTTCTTGAACCCGAGTGGTGTAGAACTTCAGTCCTCTTCATCTTCTGCCCAATGGTAGCTCTGAGAAGATGACATGGCCCAGATGGGGCGGATGTTTATGATGGATGTTGCCTTAATAAGGCAATGTGTCCTATAGATACTACTGATATTGTGGGGGGACATGCCTCTGATGTACTGTCTGCAGCTGCTCATGTTTCTGTGTATTTGTTTTGTAGTCCTCTTGGATTCCTGGACTATTAAGTAATCTGATGGTATATTGGAAGCAGCTGCTGCTAAAGCATTTAATATGTGTCTTCAGACTCCTATACCTCCTCCCAGATGAAAGTAATGAGAAGAGGGCATAGAAATTTAGAAACATAGAAAACCTACAGCACAATACAGGCCCTTCAACCCTCAAAGCTGTGCTGAACATTTCCTTATCTTAAAACTACCTAGGCTTACTCATAGCCCTCTATTTTTCTAAGCTGCATGTTCCTATCCAGGAGTCTCATAAAAGACCCCATCGTTTCCACCTCCATCACCACTGCTGACAGCCCTTTCCACACACTCACAACTCTCTGCGTAAAAAACTTACCCCTGACATCTCCTCTGTACCTGCTTCCAAGCACCTTAAAATTATGCCCTCTCATGCAAGCCATTTCAGTCCTGGGAAAAAGCCTCTGACTATCCACACAATCGATGCCTCTCATTATCTTGCACACCTCTATCAGGTCAACTCTCACCCTCCATCGCTCCAAGGAGAAAAGGCTGAGTTCAGGCCGAAGTAATGTGCTGTACTGTGCTGTAATGTGCTGTACTATTCTATATTCTATGTTCTATGTTCATTCAACCTATTCTCATAAGGCATGCTCCCCATTCCAGGCAATATCCTTGTAAATCTCATCTGCACTCATTCTATGGTTTCCACATCCTTCCTGTAGTGAGGTGACCAGAACTGAGCACAGTACTCCAAGTGGGGTCTGACCAAGGTCCTATATAGCTGCAACATTACCTCTTAGCTTTTAAACTCAATCCCATGATTGATGAAGGCCAATGCACCGTATGCTGCCTTAACCACGCAGTCAAACTGCGCAACAGGTTTGAGACTTGGACCACAAGATCCCTCTGATCCTCCACACTGCCAAGGGTCTTACAACTAATACTATGTTCTGCCATTCTATTTGACCTACCAAAATTAACCACCTCACACTTATCTGAGTTGAACTCCATCTGCCACTTCTCAGTCCAATTTTGCATCCTATCAATGTCCCGCTGTAACCTCTGACAACCCTCCACACTATCCACAACACACCCAACCTTTGTGCCATCAGAAAATGTACTAACCCATCCCTCCACTTCCTCATTTGAGTCATTTATAAAAATCACAAAGAGTAGAGGGGTCCCAGAATAGATCCCTGAGGAACACCACTGGTCACCAACCTCCATGCAGAATATGACCCATCTAAAACCACTCTTTGCCCTCTTTGGGCAAGCCAGTTCTGGATCCACAAAGCAAGGTCTTAATAAGCCTTGCATGGGATACCTTGTCAAATGCTTTGCTGAAATCCATATACACTACATCTATGGCTCGACTTTCATCAATGAGCTTAGTCACATCCTCAAGGGCATATTATGGATGGTGAGGCTCCTTAATGATGGATGGTGCCTTCTTGAAGCATCAACACTTGAAAATAACCTTGATGATGGAGCAGCTTATCCCCATGAGGGCTGAGTTTACAACCCTCCACAGCTATTTTGATCCTGTACATTGGCACCCCGATACCAAGTGGAAAAGGAAACAGTCAGAATGCTCTCCAATGCACATCTGTACAAATTTGCTGGAGACTTTGATGACATACCAAATTTTCTTGGACTGCTAATGAAATATAGCTGTGGGCAAACCTTCTTCATAACAACCTGCTTCCCCAGCAGCACAGGGGCTCCATAGGGGACTGTCCTGTCTCCCTTTCTCTTCACCATCTACACCTCGGACTTCAACTACTGCACAGAGTCTTGCCATCTTCAGAAGTTTTCTGATGACTCTGCATAGTTGGATGCATCAGCAAGGGAGATGAGTCTGAGTACAGAAGTAGGGTGGGAAACTTTGTCACATAGTGCATGCAGCTTAATGTGAAAAAGACTAAGGAGCTGGTGGAGGACCTGAGGAGGGCTAAGGCACCGGTGACCCCTGTTTCCATCCAAGGGGTTAGTGTGGACATGGTGGAGGATTACAAATACCTGGGGATACAAATGGACAATAAACTGGACTGGTCAAAGAACACTGAGGCTGTCTACAAGAAGGGTCAGAGCCGTCTCTATTTCCTGAGGAGACTGAGGGCCTTTAACATCTGCCGGATGATGCTGAGGATGTTCTATAAGGCTGTGGTGGCCAGTGCTATCATGTTTGCTGTTGTGTGCTGGGGCAGCAGGCTGAGGGTAGCAAACACCAACAGAATCAACAAACTCATTCATAAGGCCAGTGATGTCGTGGGGGTGGAACTGGACTCTCTGATGGTGGTGTCTGAAAAGAGGATGCTGTCCAAGTTGCTTGCCATCTTGGACAATGACTCCCATCCACTCCATAATGTACTGGTTAGGCACAGGAGTACATTCAGCCAGAGACTCATTCCACCAAGATGTAACACTGAGTGTTGTAGGAAGTCATTTCTATCTGTGGCCATCAAACTTTACAACTCCTTCCTCGGAGTGTCAGACACCCTGAGCCAACAGGCTGGTCCTGGACTTATTTCCACTTGGCATGATTAACTTATCAGTATTTAATTATTTATGGTTTTATATTGCTATATTTCTTCACTATTCTCGGTTGGTGCGGCTATAACAAAACCCAATTTCCCTCGGGATCAGTAAAGTATGTCTGTCATTCTGTCTGTATAATCATATCAATTTGTTGGATCCAGAATAGATCTTCAGAGAAGTTGACACCCAGGAATTTGGACCCCTCGATGAGAGTGACTATGTTCCCCCCTCCCGACTTTCTGCTTCCTGAATTCCATAATCAACCTCTTGGTCTTATTGACATTGACTGCAAAGTTGATATTGTGACACCCACTCAACCAACTGATCCACCTCCATCCTTTATGTCTCTTAGTCATAATTTGAGATTTTGCCAACAACAAGATTTTCAGTACCTTCAGTATCGCTTGTGCTTATGACTTGTCGTTCCACTGCTAAGTTTTTTTGAGGTATGCCATAACCAGTCTGTTAGTATTCATGCTGTCAGACACCAGAGTTGAGAGCCCAGTTACGTTACAGAGTCAGGATACTCAGTCATTTTTGCTGTTGGAGCAGAGAAATTAAAGAGGGTTTTTTTCCCATAATAATAGACGTAAATCTTCTTTGTATTCAATATTTTAGATAAAACACATGATTTTGATGTGTTGATGTAGAGATTATTAAAGACATAATTGCAGATCAATTATTTGTACCTGGAGACATAGGATTTAAAAACAAGTCTTAATGTTACACTTGTGTGAGGCTTTAGATAGGCTGCGGATAGAATATTAAGTACCTGTTCTGAACATCCGAATAAGTCAAAAGAACAGTGGAAAGCCTGCAGGCTCTTACATTGAAATTTCATTATATATATACGCACACACACACACACACACATATACTGTATATATACAGCAATGACAGCAATCAATGATTACTTACGGGTAAATGGTGACAGGCTATTTCTATTGATTGGTCTAACAGTCATAAGAAGTCTTTGATACAAAATTATACCAAAGATATCGATGGGAAAGCTGCTTTTGTTCAGAATTTGTTACTTTATGGGACATTCTACAATTTAAAAAAAATCGCTGAACCAGTGTTTCAAAGGGCTTTCCATAATTGCATGAAAAGGAGAAATTTTAAAGGGAGTGGACAGTATATCAGAGCTATAGATGTTAAAGGATCATCAAGGACCCATATACAGAAACACAGTAGGATCACAAGGAAGTTACGCTGGCATCATTACATTCTTAGAAGATTAAGGAGGTTCAAGATGTCACTGAATATTCTAACAATCTTCTCAAAGATTTAAATTATATTTATAATCTAAGTATGTAAGCGGTTTCCAGCCCTAAGATTTGTCTTCCCACAGACAGCCACAAAACAAAGTAAACCAATAGAAACTGTTCAGTGAAAACAACAAATTCTCACTCCCCTTGCGTACAAAAAAATTGTGCAGCTGGCAACAAAAGAAAAACATGACTGAGAAAACATAGAATATAAAACACAAAACAAAGGAGTCCCGGCATAATCCATTCAACTGAGTGTCCATTATCTGCAGGCCAACTCAATTCAAAACCACCTAAGGTAGAAAAAAAAGAGCAACCAGAAACCAGAAGCACATTATAATGTGAACTGGAGTCCAATCCACGACTTGGCCTCCACCACAGTCTATGGCACAGCATTCCACAGATTCACTACTCTTGAGATAAAAAAGTTTCTCCTTACCTCTGTTCTAAAAATTTGTCCCTCAATTTTGAGGCTGTGCCCTCTCATTCTGGATATTCGCACTACAGGAAACATCTGCTCCACATCCATGTTATCTAGTCCTTTTCACATTCGGTAGGTTTCATTGAGATCCTCCTCAATTTTCCAGCGAGTAAAGGACCAAACTGCCAGACCTTCCTCAGATGTTAACCTCTTCATTCCAAGAATCATCCTCGTGAGAATCTACTGGACTCTCTCCAATGACTAATAATGGTGGCTAATAATGTACCTTATTGTATGTTTTCGTTTTCATTTTTTTCTAACTTTTCCTTTGAGGTAAATGATTTTACCTCATCCCTCTCTAAACTTCCTACCAACTTCTTTCAATCTGAGCTTTGACACCTGATGCCTTTACTTAGTGAAGTACATTCTCCCTGTTAATATATCTAAGCCATTCATAATTTTATACACCTCAGTTAGGTCTCCCCTAATTCCTTTCATTTACAAAAGAAACAGCAATTGTATTTCTGAGTCTCTGTCATTTCTTCAATCCTCATAACCGCCTCTACACCCCTCCAGTTGAAACACATCTTTTCCACTATGTAGTCACCAAAACTGCAAGTTGGTCTAGTATTTCTTATTGTGTGGTCTAATAGTATTGTGTACTGTTCCAGTATAACCTCACTGTATACTGCAACTAACAAAAGACAACATCCTGAATGTTCTTAAGTTATCTTACTATACTGTTTGGCTAAATATAATGATCAATGAAGATAATTTTTTTATTCCTCTGTGCAAAATATCCTCCTATTTAGTGACTCACCATATTTCCAAAAATATGAATTACCTTGTCTTCTGTAGTTTAAATTCCACTTATATTTTTCAGTCCAGTTGACTGACCACCTTTTTTACTCTGCAGTCTGAGCATTTCTTCTTCATATTAACCAAATGGTTATTTTCAGTCTCATCTGTGAACTTCTTTATCAAATCCTCTTCATTTAGATCTAAATCATTAACATATCTTCTTAAAATCATTGCATATTGAGCTTTGTACAGCCTGTCATAAAACTCCATCAACCATTCCTGTTTGCTTCGATACTCAAGAGAGTTTAAATGCCAGAATCTGAAGCACCAAACTATCCGCTGGAGGATTTCAAAGGGGTGTCAGCATCTATGAGAGAGAAACTCTGCATTAGGAGAATTCACCTTTGCTTCTTGAGTTGATTTTTGATCCAAATTGTCACTGATCCTTAGATCCCACTAAGTTTTTCAGTTTTCACCTTGTGGTCAACAATCTGACTAAAATACATGTATATTTTAGTCATTGTATCACCTTCATTGACACCCTTTGGTATGTGCTGAATATCTTCAATCCAGTTAGTTAGATACATCTCTTTGTGAACAAATCATTGACAAATCTTTCAAATTAATTGTGAAAATTGTCCCTTACAATAGAATCCGATAGGTTGTCTGCAAACAATTTCTTAAAAAAACTATACTTAAAATTATTTGGAATACCCCTGCTTCCCTTGCAATCACAGTATAACATTGGCTATCTATACCTTGGTATCATGCCTGTAGCAAGAAAAGACTGATAAATTTTAGTCAGCGCCTTTGTAACTTTCTTTTTACCCTTGCTCTGTTTAACAATCTTGTGGTATTGTTCAGTTAGATCTGGTAAAATGTAATCATTTTAAAGGTAACAATAAACAATAGACAAACTTTAAAATACTGCCAGCTGCATCACTGTCTACTATGGGAATCATAAAGCATCTAACACAACAAAGAATTGTGAAGACAGCAAAGGGGATCATTGGGGTCTCTTTTCTACCCATCCAAGATATTTAACAGGAGCAATGCATGCACAGTGCCTTTAGCATTGTCAGGGATCCCTCCCATGTCTTCACAATTAATTTGACCCCCTACTATCATGCAGGAAGTTCTTAACATTAGGACAAAGACTAAGGAGACTACTAAGCTCCCTGCTACCATCTGGTCTCATGACATATGAAGCATCAGTAGCATTATACTTTTTGCTTTTAACTAGTGCTGGAAATGCGTCTTATACTTAATGCCAATCTTCTAGATATATTTTATTATTTGTTAATTTATTTGTAGAAGTATTATTTTTCATGTTGTGCTTGAGTTATATGAGTTGTGTGCCTGTGTCCAGAGGAAAATTGTTTCATTTGGTGTATATATGATTACAGTTGATTGACAATAAATATGAACATGACCTTGAACTTGAACTACATTACCATGATTCTTTCTTTTGCAATATTCCTTGGATTTTGCAATATTGTGATGTCTTCATGACCACTCATTTATTATTGGTACTCTTGTAGATATCATTGCATAATGCTAGAGTGATACTATGACAATGTTGATCACTTTCTATGAAAATGGACTTCATGTTATTTCACTCTAATTATGTTCCTTCTCCTAGCAATTGCATATAATTTAAGTTTTGTTTTCTTTTTGTGGTTGCTACTTGCCTGTGATGTTGCTGCAAGCTTTTCATTGCACCCATGCATACATGCACTTGTGCAACTAACAATAAACTCAACTTTGATTTGTCCTTAACTTTGACTTTGAGTGATAATAGAGGGAATTTTTGCCTTGGGTGATTTTATAAATTCATCAATCATTGCTCTTGCCCATTGATATCAATGAAGCTTTACATCCAGGAACAGTTTAACTTGTCAATGTTACATTCTTCCATCCAGAAAGAATAATGCAACTATGCAGTTGTACAAACCTATATCTGAAACTCACAAACTGGGATCTAAATGTAGAACCTGGAATTGCACATCTAGCACGCATATTTTATACTGTGCAGTTGTTGCTTTGTGTTCACAAGAGTTGCATTTCAGAGTACTAGTGTACTATACAGAGTATTGCAACACAGAAACAAGCCCTTCAGCTGATCTTATCTATGCTGACCTTGTTTTCTACCTCATTCAATCTTTCTGCACTCAAATCACAGCCTTCCATTCCCATCTTATCCAAAATTCTCTTAAACGTTGCAGTTGACCCAACATCTACCATTTCCATTGGCAGCGTGTTCCACGCACACATCGCTGTCTGAGTGAAGACATTGCCCCTCACATTCTATTTAGATATTTCACCTTTCACCCTAAGTCTATGTCCACTAGATCCATTCACACAACTAGACGGGAAAAGTCCTATCTTTATCCTTCTTAATTTTAAGATCTCTCCTCATTCTCCTGAATCCAAGGAATAAAGTCCTAACCTATTTAACCTTTTCATATAACTCAAGTCCCAGCAACATCCTTGTAAATTTTATCTGTCCTCCTTCAAGCTTATTGGTATCTTTCTTGTGGGCAAGTGACTCAAGCGCCACACAAAACTCCAAATTTGCCCTCACTACATCTTATACAACTTCAGCATAACATTCCAACTCCTGTACTCGGTGCCCTGAGTTATGGAAGATCAATATGCCAAAAGCTCTCTGTAACAGTCATTACCAAAATCAGAATCAGGTTGAATATCATCAATATATGTTGTGAAATTTGTTAAATTTGCCGCTGTAGTACAATGCAATACGTAATCACAGAGAAAGAAAAGAGAATTAAAAAACTGTAGTGAGGTATTGTTTATGGGTTCAATGTCCATTCAGAAATTGAATGACAAAAAGGAAGAAGCTGTACCTGAATTGTTTATTGTGTGCCTTCACACCTCTGTAACTCCTTCCTGATGAGAGCAATGAGAACAAGGCATGGCCTGGGTGATGGGAATCCTTAATAACGGATGCCACAGTTTTGAGGCATTGCTCCTTGAAGATGTCCTCGATACTATGGAGGTGAGTTCTCATGATAGGGTGATAGGGCTAACTAAGTTTACAACTCTCTACAGCTTGCTTTGATCCTGTACAGTAACAGCAATCCACCAACAACCCCCCACCCCCCCAAACAAGACCATGATGCAGCCAGTTAGAAAGCTGTCTACGGTATATCTGTAGAAGGTTCTGAGTGTTTTTGGAGACATACTAAATCTTCTCAATGAAATATAGATGCTGCCTTGCCTTCTTTGAAGCTGCATCAATATGTTGGGTTCAGGTTTGATCCTCAGAGATGTTGAGAACCAGGAATTTGAAATTGCTCATTCCTTCCTCATCTGATCCCTTTATGAGGATTAGTTTGAGTACCCTCATCTTATCCTTTCTGAAGTTCACAACTAGTTATTTGGTCTTACTGACATTGAATGCAAGGTTGTTGCTGCAACATCACTCAACTAGCTGATTTATCTCACTCCTGTATGCCCTCTCATCACCATATGAAATTCTCCCAACAATAGTATCGTCAGCAAATTTATAGATGGCATTTGAGCTGTGTATAGCCACATAGTTAAGGGTATAAAGAGAATAGGGCAGTGGGCTAAGCCAACATCCTTGTGGTGTTCCAGTGTTGATCGTCAGCAAAGGGGGAATGTTATTTCCAATCCGCACAGATTGTGGTCTTCTGGTTAGGAGGCTGAGGTTCCAGTTGCAGAGGAAAGTACAGGGATACAGATTTTGGAACTTTTTGATCAGAACTGTAATGATAGTGTTAAATGTGGAGCTGTAGTCAACAAACAGCATTCTACATAGGTACTTGTATTGTCCACATGACCAAATGCCACATGAAGAGCTAGAGAGATTGCATGCACCTTGTTATGGTGACAGGTAAATTGCAGTAAGTACAGATCCTTACAGGGACAGGAGTTAATTCTAGCTATAACCAACCTCTCAAAGCACTTCATCACTGTAGATGTTAGTGCTGCAAAATAGCAGCACTGCCACAGACTGCAGTGAGGACAAATCCGTGAGTATATTCAAAGCAGAAGTTGATAGATTCCAGAAATGTTGGGGCATCAAGACATATAGTGAGAGAATAGGTATATGAGACCCAGGATCAGCCATGATGAAATAGCAGAGCAAATTTGATGAGCTGACTGTCCTAATTCTGGTCCTATGTTTTATATTCTTATGGATAGGCATTAAGGCAGCTCATCCTGCTCTTCACGGATACTGGTATAATTGTTGCCCTTTTGAAGCAGGTGAGAGACTCCATTGTAGTAAGGAGAAATTGGAAGTATCTTTGAATACCCTTGCCAGCTGGTTGGCACAGGTTTTCAGAGCCTTACTGGGTACCCCATCAGGGCCTGTCGCCTAGCAAAGGTTCAACCTAGAACATAGAACATAGAATAGTACAGCACATTACAGGCCCTTCAGTCCACAAGATTATGCTGACCCTCAAACCCTGCCTCCCATATAACCCCCCTCATAAATTCCTCCATATACCTGTCTAGTAGTCTCTTAAACTTCACCAGTGTATCTGCCTCCACCACTGACTCAGGTAGTGCATTCCATGCACCAGCCACTCTCTGAGTGAAAAACCTTCCTCTAATATCCCCCTTGAACTTCCCTCCCCATACCTAAAGCCATGTCCTCTTGTACTGAGCAGTGGTGCCCTGGGGAAGAGGCTGTCCACTCTGTCTATTCCTCTTAATATCTTGCACACCTCTATCATGTCTCTTCTCATCCTCCTTCTCTCCAAAGAGTAAATCCCTAGCTCCCTTAATCTCTGATCATAATCCATACTCCCTATACCAGGCAGCGTCCTGGTAAATCTCCTCTGTACCCTTTACAATGCTTCCACATCCTTCCTATAGTGAGGCGACCAAAACAGGACACAGTACTCCAAGAATTACCTTGCTTCTCTTAAACTCTAACCCTTGACTTATGAAAGCTAACACCCCATAAGCTTTCTTAACTACCCTGTCTACCTGTGAGGCAACGTTCAGAGATCTGTGGACATGTACCCCCAGATCCCTCTGCCCCTCCACACTACCGAGTATACTAACATTTACTTTGTAATCTGCCTTGGAGTTTATCCGTCCAAAGTGTACCACCTCACACTTCTCCGAGTTGAGCTCCATCTGCCACTTCTCAGCCCACTTCTGCATCCTATCAATGTCTCTCTGCAATCTTCAACAATCCTCTGCACTATCTACAACACCACCAACCTTTGTGTCGTCTGCAAACTTGCCAACCCACCCTTCTACCCCCACATCCAGGTCGTTAATAAAAATCACAAAAAGTAGAGGTCCCAGAACATATCCTTGTGGGATACCACTAGTCACAACCCTCCAATTTGAATGTAATCTCTCCAGCACAACCTTCTGCCTTCTGCAGGCAAGACAATTCTGAATTCACCTGGCCAAACTTCCCTGGATCCCATGCCATCTGACTTTCTGAATAAACTGACTGTGTGGAACCTTGTCAAATGCCTTACTAAAATCCATGTGGATCACATCCACTGCACTACCCTCATCTATATGCCTGGTCACCTCCTCAAAGAACTCTAACCGGCTTGTTAGACATGATCTGCCCATCACAAAGCCATGCTGACTGTCCCTGATCAGACCATGATTCTCTAAATGCCCATAGATCCTATCTCTAAGAAACTTTATCGACAGCTTTCCCACCATAGACGTAAGGCTCACTGGTCTATAATTACCTGGACTATCCCTACTACCATTTTTGAACAAGGGGACAGCATTCGCCTCACTCCAATCCTCTGGTACCATTCCCATGGACAATGAGGACATAAAGATCCTAGCCAGAGGCTCAGCAATCTCTTCCCTCGCCTTGTGGAGCAGCCTGGGCAATATTCCTTCAGGCACTGGGGGCTTACTCATCCTAATGTATTTTAACAACTCCAACACCTCCTTTCCCTTAATATCAACATGCTTCAGAACATCAACCTCACTAATATTGTCCTCACCATCATCAAGTTCTCTCTTATTGGTGAATACCGAAGAGAAGTATTCACTGAGGACCTCGCTCACTTCCACAGCCTCCAGGCACATCTTCCCACCTTTATCTCTAATCGGTGCTACCTTCACTCCTGTCATTCTTTTCTCCTTCACATAATTGATGAATGTCTTGGGGTTTTCCTTTACCCTACTCACCAAGGCCCTCTCATGCCCCCTTATTGCTCTTCTCAGCCTCTTCTTAAGCTCCTTTCTTGCTACCCTATAGTCCGCAATAGACACATCTGATCCTTGCTTCCTAAACCTCATATATGCTGCCTTCTTCCACCTGACTAGATTTTCCACCTCATTTGTCACCCATAGTTCCCTCACCCTACCATTCTTTATCTTCCTCACGGGGATAAATTTATCCCTAACATCCTGCAAGAGTTCCTTAAACATCGACCACATGTCCATAGTACATTTCCCTGCATAAACATCATCCCAATTCACACCCGCAAGTTCTAGCCTTATAGTCTCATAATTTGCCCCTCAGTTAAATTTTTCCTGTCCTCTCTGATTCTATCCTTTTCCATGATAATGCTAAAGGCCAGGGAGCGGTGATCACTGTCCCCCAGATGCTCACCCACTGAGAGATCTGTGATGACCCCATTTGTTACCTAATACTAGATCTAGTATGGCATTCCCCCTAGTCGGCCTGTCAACATACTGTGACAGGAATCCATCGTGGACACACTTACCAAACTCTACTCCATCTAAACACTTGGAACTAATCAAGTGCCAATCAATATTAGGGAAGTTAAAGTCACCCGTGATAACAACCCTGTTACATTTGCACCTTTTCAAAATCCCTCTGAGCCTCTGAGCCAGAAATCGCTGTGTCACCAGTTACTGCATGTATCTGCATAGCTGTGGCTTCATTCTCCCTTTCAAAGTGAGCATAAAAGGCAGTGAGCTAGTCTGGGTGTGAAGCATCACCACTATTCATGGTATTATGTTTTGCTTTGTAGGAAGTAATAGCCTGCAAACGTGCATCTGCTTTTGCCTCCAGCCTCATTTGGAAATGTTCCTTAGCTCTTGAAATAGCCTTCCACAAGACATATCTGGTTTACTCATACTCAAATGGGTTGCCAGACTTAAATGTCAAGGACCTAGCAGGCTCCAAAACTCCTGGTTCATTCACAGTTTTTGATTCAGGTATGTACAGTAAGTTATCATAGGCACTCACTCACCCACACAGGTTTTAATGAAGTTAGTGACAACTGTGATGTAATCGTTCATAACCAAAGATGAATCCCTGAAAACACTCCAGTCCACCGTGTGATGATACTATCAAGGAATTATGATTTGTATTCCCAGGACCCTTTTATTGATCATACACCTGAAAGCAGTGCATCAGTCTTACCCTGCTTTGTCCTTCTAAAGCACAACTCCTTGCACTTGTCTGTATTAAATCATTATCTCTAGAATTACAATTAAAAATCATTACAAAATAGATAAATCCATTCTGTTGATCAATTTCATGTTGACTCATTAGTCCAGTTCCTTCTTGCTTTGACGAAAGTTGCATTAATTGTTGAAGAAATTTTGAGTTACGCAAATGAATGCTCCTCATGATAGTTAATATTTGGAACACATTGGGTGTCATTGAGAGGTACAGTATAGACTCAGATTCTTCAGCCCCTCCCAGTTTGCACTGAGCCTAAACCAGACTTTTTTTGTAATACTGAAATAATCTCATTCTTATCCACTTCCAGATTCTGCCACTCATCTGGTCAATTACCCCACCTATCTACACTTCTCTGTGATGTGGGAGGGAACCGGACTATCCAGCAGAATCTCACACAGTCAATGGGAGACTGTGCAAACTCAATGCAGACGGCATCTCAGATCTGAAATTCAGCTAACTGCACCACTGAATTTAAATAAATGTAGGTGAAATTAGCAGAGACTTAGAAAGTGTAACTGGAAATGGTGTCACAAATCTCACTCATAAATTATCCTAGCTTCAGAATGTATTTGTCATTCTGTCATTGTCATTGAGTGAAGCTTCTCCAACTTCCTACCCAGCTATATAGCCTACAGTAGTTCAGGAAAGCATTTCACTACTATCTCTATCGCAGAGGGGAAAAAAACAGTGCCTTAAGACCATAATTGTGCAATGGGTGCTTGTTTTCTATAGAGGTACATTTCTTGAGGCAGCAAACTGATGCCACTGATCCTGCAACGTGAATGCAATACTGGCCTTTGTATCTGTCCGTAAGGAGTTTTTTATATTCTGTCTGTAGCTGTGTGAGCTTCTTCTGAGTGCATAATTTGGTTTCCTTCAATGTGCCAGAGATGTGCTGGTTGATAGGTTAGTTGACCAACGTAGCCTTGCCCCTTGTATTGGTGAGTGATAGAATTGTGAGAGGTCGACTGTTTCAAGGTAACTTACTGAGGGAATGGCCTTCTCTGAGAGCTGGTAAACTCAATGGGCTAAGTGGCTTCTTTCTACATCGACGCAAGGCAAAGCTATTTATCTCCTGTGTTTCATAGAGTTAAGCTATTAAAACATTGTATATCAATGGTGGGGGGAGAGCTTGCAAACTGTACAGTGACCATAAGCCCTCTAGAAGAACAACACACATTTGAATGGCATACATTAGTCCCTTTGAGGCAAAACTGCAGAGAAGAAAACAACACACACAAAATGCTGGTGGAACACAGCAGGCCAGGCAGCATCTATAGGAGAAGCACTGTCGATGTTTCGGGCCGAGACCCTTTGTCAGGACTAACCGAAAGGAAAGATAGTGAGAGATTTGAAAGTAGTGGGGGGAGAGGGAAATGCAAAATGATAGGAGAAGACTGGAGGGGGTGGGATGAAGCTAAGAGCTGGAAAGGTGATTGTTGAAAGTGATACCGAGCTGGAGAAGGGAAAGGATCATGGGACGGGAGGCCTAGGGAGAAAGAAAGGGGGAGGGGAGCACCAGAGGGAGATAGAGAACAGTTAAGCAACTAAATATGACAGGGATGGGGTAAGGAGGGGAATTAACGGAAGTTAGAGAAGTCAATTTTCATGCCATCAGGTTGGAGGCTACCCAGCCGGTATATAAGGTGTTGTTCCTCCAACCTGAGCGTGGATTCATCTTGACAGTAGAGGAGGCCATGGAATGGGAAGTGGAATTAAAATGTGTGGCCACTGGAAGATCCTGCTTTTTCTGGCTGACCGAGTGTTGGTGTTCAGCGAAACGGTCTCCCAGTCTGCGTCGGGTCTCACCAATATATAAATACACTTGTGAGACAGCTAGTGTGGTATACTGCGTCCGGTGCTCCCGGTGTGGCCTTTTATATATTGGTGAGACCCAACGCAAACTGGGAGACTGTTTCACTGAACACCTATGCTCCGTCCGCCGTTCCCATTCTGATATGTCTATCCATGGCCTCCTCTACTCACAGCTGCCTGGTCTGCTGTGTTCCACCAGCATTTTGTATGTGTTGTTGTTTGAATTTCCAGCATCTGCAGATTTCCTCGTGTAGAGAAGAAGACAGTCAGCTGTCAATATCTTTTCATTTGTTTAGCACAAATCACTAGAGGAAGATTTCTCTCCCTGCACAACACCCTAAGTATCATATCTGCCCAGTTTACCATGCCTTTGCAGCTCTACAATTTGGAATAATGTCAACAAATTGGCTCAAATGCTTACTGTGAACTTACCTGTGCAATAAAAGGAAAGATAAACTGCTACATTACAAACCGTCAGATGAACATGTGCTAAAGATTACCTTAAAATATGAATGAATCTTCTTTCTTGGTAAGCTATTATACACGGGGTAGGCAATAGTCGTATCTAATGTGTGATTTTGGGTCCAGTGTACAGACTACTAGGTTTTACAAGTTGAATTGCAAGTTAACAAAAATGCTCCTAAATTGACGACTACCATTGACAATGCTGGTGTTTTACTTTGCAATGTATTTCTCTAAATACAGTATATTGCACATTGCTCATTGGTTTGATGGCACCTTTCTGAACAAAATGCAAAGAACCTTCTGTTAATCAATAAAGCTTCCACTTAGAGTAATAAATCTAAATTGCTTCATTAATATTTATCTGTTTCTAACCATTTTCTAAGGGAAATAATGAGATCTTGCAAGCATTGTTTTTTTTTGTACTGTTGGAGTCAAGGATTAATAATTAATACCTTTGCAATAAAAGCACTTTAAAAAAATCCCAGTGATACTGCATTTTCTCAGAACTGCAATATTATACAATAACTGGTATCTATGAGCAACAAAGTGCAGCACCTGTATCCATTACCATTATGTTTTTGAGTGGTTGATGAAAATTGGCTGAAAACACAAAGCAGCAGTAAACCTTATTATCATCTCATGCAGCCTTATGTGCGCTGACATTTTGAACAAATTAACAGTTACTATTCTTTTCCTAGGACCCTGAGGGAGAATAAATCTAAAGCCTAGCACTTACTGTTCAGAACAAAACTGGTACGTAGGACTCATGGCAAATATTAGGCCTCGTTATTTTTTTATTCACAAATTGTGAAATTACTGGCATAGATAGTGGACAGATAGCACCCTTCTTTTCCCTTCCAGGGCAGCAATGGCTAATATGGGAGGGCATAATTTTATAGTAATTGGAGTTAAGTATAGGGGGGGATGTCAGTAGTATGATTTTTTACACAGCAATTGCTAAGTGGATGTGAACTTCCCACTATACAGGACATCTACAGTGACAGGTATGTAAAAATGGCCCGAAGGATCTTTGGGGAACTGAGTCACCCCAACTGTTTCAGCTGTTAGCTTCCAGCAAACGGTACCGCAGCATTAAAGCCAGGACCAACAGTCTCTGGGACAGCTTCTTCCACCAGGCCATCAGACTGATTAATTCACACTGACAACTGCATTTCTAAGCTATTTTGACTGCTCCATTGTATATCTTACTGTACGTACTATTTTTTACAAGCTATTATAACTTGCCAATTGTACGTTCAGACGGAGACGTACCGTAAAGATTTTTACTCCTTATGTACGTGAAGGATGTAAGAAATAAAGTCAATTCAATTCAATACCAAGTGCGTGGAATGTACAGCCGGGGAGGTGGTAGAGGCATACAAACTAGGGAGATTTACGACAGATAAGAAACATGGATGAAAGATAAGTAGGAGACTATGTGGAAAGGAGGGGTTAGATTGATCTTGGAGTAGGCTAAAATTTTGGCACAATATTGTTGGCCAAAGGACCTATATAATGCTATACCATTCTATGTTCGGTCTTCTAATTCTGCCACTTCTAGGGATGGTAGTGAACCTTCCGACTGGTTGAATCACAGCCAGGTATGAAGGCTTCAATGACCCTAAGGGGCTGCAGATGGTTGTAGACTCAACCAATTCCAACAGAAGCACAAGCCTCCTCATCATCAAGGAACATTTTCAAAAGGTGGTACCTTAAGAAGATAGCATTCATCAGCAAAGAAACCTCACCATCTGGAATCAATCTCTTTTTGTCACTGCCATCAAAGAGGAATTACAGAGAGTTGAAGACACCAAAGTTATTGATTCAGAATCAATTTGTTCATTTCCACCATCAAACTTCTGAACAGTCCATGAACCCATGAACACTACCCCGTTATTTCTATTTTTCGCTCTATTCGTTTATTCTGTATTTTTTGTAATTTTTGATCCAAATTCTGTTTGTCAATTCAAAATTACTCTGACATGAGGAAGCAAAATCAAATTTGATTTTATTAATATATATACAAGAATGTGAATGCATGCAGGTGTATATACACAGTTGTGTGTATGTGTGTATATGTATATGTACACACACACACAAGAATATGAATGCACACAGGTGTACTTAAAACTTATTTACAGCAGCATCACAGGCAGATAGCATCATATTGGCAGCAAACACAAGAAAAAACATCAATTAAATGAAAATTATACATAATTTTTACAAAAAAGCATAAAAACATCAATTAAATTGCAAAGTGCTCAAAAGTATTAATTGTGATTTTTGGGTTTAAAATTACATATATAACATCCCAGAAGAACGTAATTGACCTGATAGTTTTTTTTAAACACAATCCAGTAGTTTAATAGAAGAATTATTTAATTTCTTGAATTTACTGTAGTGGGATTTGAACTCTTGGCCCAAATTTGTGCTTTAAGTCCATGAATAGTGGCAGTATTCTTCTCAATGTTCTGAAAGGCCTGGATAGACTGGAGATGGAGAGAATGTTTCTTTTAGCAGAAGAGTTGAGGATCCAAGGCCATAGCCTCTGATTAAAGGGAAATCCAATTAAAACTGAGATGAGGAGGAATTTCTACAGGCAAAGGATGGTGAATCAGTGGAATTTAAGATTGGTAAGGGGATTAAAGTTTATGGAGAGAAGGTGGGAGACAGAGGTTTTGTAAAAAAATATCAGCCATGATCACATGGTGGAGTAGATTCAATGGGCTGCTCCTATATCTTAAGGTAATTTAAGACAACAGTACATTACAAATTTTTGGATTGTCAAATTACCTATATTACCCCTCAGCTGGATCTCAAAGCAGATGGAGTATAATCAGGATTGGGTCAAAGGGCTGTGTGACTGGAAGAGTGAGTCAAGCAGTGAAGCACAACAAAAGAGAGAAAGGATAACTTGAAAATGGGAACACTGAGAGGGAACATGGATTATGAAACAGTACAGCACAGAAAGAGGCCCTTCAGCCCATGATAGTTGTGCTGACCATGTTGCCACATTATGCTGCACATATTCTGCATTTGCTCCAACCCTTCCCTGCCTATGCAATTGTCAAAATTAGAGAAAGAAGGTAAATGATTATAAGTTGGAAAGGAATGATTGGCACTGGCATGATGGTGTGTTTAGTACTTAACAACCAGCAGAGGGGCAAAAAGAACCAAACACCAATCTGAAGTTCAGTATCAATTTCAATTGTCTAAATCTTAACCCCTTTTGATGGAAGCCTTCTGTATCAGGAATGCTAGTTACATAATTTATTGGATGCAATTTGGAGAAAAGAACCATAATGCCACTTTGGTTGGATCCATGGTTATTCATCCCTTTCACTATTTATTTATTTTTCAGCTTATATTAATTTTTATGCCTTTGCACTACTTACTACAAGACAACAAATTTCATGAAGTACGTCAATGATAATAGACCTGACTTTGATTCTGATTCTAGTTTTTTGCTGCCTGTAGTAATCTGGATGGCAGGGAGCTTTAGCCACTGACTAAACATCTTTTTGACAGGCTCCGCTTGGTCTTTAATCTATTGGATTTATTTCTGAGAAGTTGTTATGTTAGGCCAAAGAGCTCTGTTGTCTATTTCAGCAAAGGCACCATGGGTCGTGAACTTGCCCAGCTCAAAAACCTAGCTTGCTTCACGGAATCACAGATTTAGAAGATCACAGAAGTTTTATGTCACAGATGTCCATGCTGTCAAAATAGACAAACCACGCTTCTTGGTCTTCAGTCCTGAGCTTGATATGTTTTAAGTAGGCTTTTGAATATTTTCCAAATGTGTTAGCTTGTTTACCATCTCGACCCTTTCAGGTATCAAGTCTCTAACACCCATTTGAATGAAACAATATCTCTATGCAGTGTCTCTCTAATCCTTCTGCAAATTTAAATTTAAATCTGCTCTTTTAAAAGCACTAATTACTCACATCTTGACACTTTACCCCACAGTTTTGTATCCTTTGTAGCATACACCCAATTCCCTTTTAAAATTTACTATTGAATCCTTTTCACTACTCTTTCTGGCAGTGATTTCCAAATCACAGCAAACCGGGGTGTGAACATAAATTCTTATCTCCCCTGCTGTGTTTTTGCCAATTATTTTAAATCTCTGTCCACTGATTACTAACCTTCCTGCCAAAGGAAATAGTTTCTCTTCATCTACTCTATCAAAAGCACTCATCATTTTTAACACTTCCATCAAACTCTCGTTAGCCTACTCTCTAAGTTGAACAATCTCAGCTTTTTTCTAGAATCTCCAGATAATTGAAATCCTATTAAATACATGATTTATAAAAAACTTCATTGCTTCTGTTTAAAAATCCAATAATACTTTACTTTTTAAATATAACAGCCATCCACTGGGGAGAATTAATTTATAACAGATGCCCATGGATGAATTTGTTAAAATTGGCTAGCTTTACAAAGCATTTCAATGCTGTTTTTTGCATTTGCGTTTTCATTGCTTGATGTGGCTGCATTAATTTATAGGATGGTTTGATCACTCTCTTGTTTGATGTATATTCTGTTCTGCACTGCAATTTAATCCATTCACATTGTTCCCATTACAGATCCAAAAGCAACAAGGCAAAGTTAAAAAAAATATGTATGAAATGCTGTTCCAAAGCATTTTTCACTTCAGTTCTTCTGTGATTTATAGCTGGGTGTTGGTTCTGAACCTCTCTGGTGAATCATGTAGTCTGGCTGTTATTCATCTGTTAGTTTTGATGAGTGTGTGTAGTTGAATTTTGGAATATGTGGATTGCAACTAATTTTGATCCCATCTTTTCCACGAGAAGCACATAAAAACTGCTTTGAAAGATTTGATAAGGTAGACATCAAGTACAATGATGCAGGGTTCAAAAGCCATCTGGCACATAAATTAACTTTAAGGATAGGAAATCTTTAGCAAGAAGGTGGTGAATCTGTGGAATTCTTTGCCACAGATGACTGTGGAAGCCAAGTCATTTGTACACTTAAAGTAGGTTGATAGGGTCTCGATTAGTAAGGGTGTCAAAGGTTTATGGGTAGAAGCAGTTGAGACTGATAATAAAACAGCTATGATCAAATGGTTGAGCAGACTCAATGGGCCAAATGGCCTATTCCATTTCCTATATTTTATGGAGTTCTGCCATTATTATACAGTCTTACCTTTGGGTTATTCCAGAAAAAAAACAGCAAATTATATGATGCTACCAGCTTCTGTGAAGTAGATGAATAGTCCATCCACACTGAGGATAACAAGGAATAAATTATAAGTAATGGCCTCAAACCACCAAATGTACGAAAGTTCAAGAGAGGGAACTATGTCAATGTTGCTTGCTGTCAGTGGGACCTCAGCCTCCAAACAACTCTGTTTTGTATACTGTCCATACAGGTCATTTCATCGTGTCAGTTCACTGAGGTAGTTCAAGGGAAAACAATAATAGAATGCAGAACAAAGTTTTACAGATAAAGCAGAGTGTAGGCAGACAATGAGGTACAAGATCATATGGAGGTAGATTGTGAGATCAAGAGTCCATCTTCTCGTACTACAGCGTCATTCTTCAGTTAAGGTAGAAGCTGTATTTGAGCCTGATGGTATATGCTTCCTGTCAATGGGAGGAGCTGCCAAATATAGAATATCCGCGATGGACAAATTAAACTAAATTTCTTCTGCCTATGCATGAATATTGTCTCTCTCTGCCCATTCCCCAATACTCTCTGCATAGTTATGTGACTATCTAAGGCCTCTTTTACACCAATATCATGTCTTCCTCCACCACCAACTTTGGCAGGTAGATCCAAGCACCTCTATTCTGTGTGTAAAAAAAATCTTGCATCGCACCTCTTTAAACCTTCTGCCTCTCACCTTAAATATATGTCCTCTAGTATTTGACATCTCTACCTTGAATTAAAAATTCTGACCATCTACTTTCTCTATGCCTTATGTAATTCTATAAAATTCCATCAGACCTCCCCCCAGCTTCACGTGTGAGATGTCGCTGCTCACATTCTGCCTGTTGCAGTTCCATCATTACAAAAGTAAGTGTAATTTAAGTGGTTAGAAATTACCTTTGGAATGTTGAAGGGATGCAAATGGTGCCAAGTTAATGCAGTCTTATACTTTTATTCTGACAGGAGAATTATAGATTTTAGACTTAGCAGCGAAAATCTGAGGAGACAACACTTGGTACCAGTTGGATTCAAAAGAAAGGATTATAAAGGAATGCTTTCAACTTCCCGGTGAGTGAATGTCATTGCAACCTAACACATTTGTAAAAATGTTCCCAAACCTTTCAGAATTTCTAAATTAAATTCAGCACTCTTATGAAAAAGTGTCAATGTTACTTAAATAACTATTTAATTGGACAAAGAGCAGTGAAATAATAAAGAAAGAAACCTCTTACTTTGTTCTTTTTACTTCAAAGTGCTTTACAGCTGATTTTATTCTATGCAGTCACTAGATTGGTAGCTGTATTGCACATAGAAAGTGCCTAGAAAGTCATCAGTTTTAGAGACATAGATTCATAATGGAATACAGCATGGCAAAGAATCCTTAGGCACAACTCTTCCATGCTGACCAAGATGCCCTTCTCAGCTACTACCATTTGTTCACATTTGCATCATATCCCTGTAAACCAGGGGGTTCCAATACTTCTAGGCCATGGGGCCTTACAATTAACCAAAGGGTCTGTGGACCTCAGGTTGGGATCTCTTGTGAAAACTTGTTTTTTCAATGTAGCTGTCTAGTTGTAACCTAAATCACTTCCTCAAGCTCTTTGTCTCATTTACTAACCACCTTCTGCATGTAGGAGTTCATCAGTATCAGAATCAGGTTTTTATCACTGACAAATGTGAAATTGTTGTTTTGAGGTGGCAGTACTACAATACTACAGGACAATGGAACCATAAGATCATAAGACATAGGAGCAGAATTAGGCCATTCAGCCCATCGAGTCAGCACTGCCATTCTAGCATGGCTGATTTCCAATTCCATTCTACCCCATACACCTGCCTTTTTGCCATAACCTTTGATGCCCTGACCAATCAGGAAACTATTAATTTTTGCTTTAAATATACCCATAGTCTTAGCCTCCACCACAGTCTGTGGCAGACGATTCCACAGATTCACTACTCTCTCGCTACTCTTCCTTCTTCCTCATTTTGATGCTCTGCTCTCTAGTTTTGGACCCCACCATAGGAAACATCCTTTCCAAATCCATCTTATCTTGCCCTTTCAATATTCAGTAGGATTCAATCAGAGCCTCTCCACATTCTTCTAAGTTCTAGTGAGTACAGACCCAAAGTGTCCAAGTGCTTCTCATATGTTAGCCCCTTCATTCCTGGAATCATCCTTGAGAACCTCTTCTGGACTCTCTCCATTAACAACACATCCTTTCTGAGATATTGGCCCAAAGCTGTTGACAATACTCTAAGTTCAGCCAGTCTAGTTTCTTCTAAAGCCTCAGCATTATCTCCTTGCTTTTATATTCTCTTCCCATGAAATCAATGCCAACATTGCATTTCCCTTCTTTACCATGGACTCAACTGGCAAATTAACCTCTGGGATGCCTGCACAGGTCACTCTGCAGCTCTGATGTTTGAATTTTCTCCCATTTAGATAATAGTCTGCACTTTTCTTCCTATTAACCAAAATACATTATCGAACATATTGCAAAACTAAACTCCATCTGCCACCTTTTTGCCCATTGTTCCAATTCGTCTAAGTCCTTCTGCAATTGCATTGCTTCCTCAGCACTACCTACCCCTCCACCTATCTTTGTATCATCTGCAAACATTGGCACAAAGCCATCTATTCCTTTATCTAAATCACTGTCAAACAGTGTGAAAAGTAGAAGTCCCTATACTAACTGCAGAGGAATACCACTGGACATTGGCAGTCAACTAGAAAAGGCCCCCATTATTCCGTCTCACTGCCTTCTGCCTGTCAGCTATTTCGCTATCTATGCCAGTATCTTTCCTGCAAAGCCACTGGATTTTTTCTTGTTAAGCATGTGTGGCACCTTATTAAATGCCTTCTGAAAATCCAAGTAAATAACATTCACTGCCTCTCCTTTGTCCATCCTGCTTTCTACTTCTTCGATGAACTCTACCAGATTTGTCAGGCAAGATTTCTCTTCACAGAATCCGTACTGACTTTGACTTACTTTGTTTTAATCTCCATTACCCAGAAACCTCATCCTCAATAATGAACTCCAACGCTTTTCCATCCACTGAGGTTAGGCTAACTGGCTTATAATTTCCTTTCTTTTGCCTTACTCCCTTCTTGAAGAGTGCAGTGACAGTTGCAATTTTGCAGTCCTCGGAAACATGCTAGAGTCAAGTTATTCTTGAAAGATCTTAACAAATGCATCTGGTATCTCTTCAGCAACTTCTTTCAGAAATCTGGGATTTAGTTTATCTTGTCCAGGTGACTTATCACATTAAGACCTTTCAGCTTGCCTAGCAATTTTCCCTTTGTAATAGCAATGGCAGTCACTCCTGCTCCCTGACACACCCAGACCTCCGATACACTGCTCGTGTCTGCCTCAGTGAAGACTGATGCCAGTGAAGACTTAATAAAGTTGATCTGCCATTTGTTTGTCCCTCATTAGTGGATCACCAGCATAGTTTACCCATGGTCAATATCAACTCTCACCTCCCTTTTACTCTTTACATAACCGTAAAATCTTTTTGTATGCTGCTGTATATTATTGTCCAGTTTGCCCTCATATATCATCTTTTCCCTTCTTATGGGTTTTTAGTTGCTTTCTGTTGCATTTTAGAAACTTCCCAATCTTCCAACTTCCCACTAATTTTTGATACATTATATGCCCTTCTGTTGGCTTTTATGCAGTCGTTAAATTCACTTATCAGCCTATTCACTGTTGCCTATACTAGCCATTTGAGAACTTCTTCTTCCATGGGACATATCTATCCTGCGCCATGTGAACTATCCCCAGAAATTTCACACACCTCTGCTGTGCTGTCATCTCCTCCAGTATGCCCCTCCAATCCACTTGCCCAAGCTCCTCTCTCATACCTCTGTAATTCCCTTTATTCCATTGTGCTATGATACATCTGATTTCTGCTTCTCCCTCTCAAATTGAAGTATGATTTCAATCATTTATAATTACTTTCTCCTAAGGGTTCCTTTACTTTATTCTCACTAATAAAATCTAGATTATTAAACAACACCCAATCTAAGATAGCTTTTGTTTGAGTAAGCTCAAGCATAAACTGATCTAAAAAGCCATCTCATAGGCATTCAACAAATTCCCTCTCGTGTGATCCAATACCAACATGATTTTTCTCAATCCCCTTGCACATTGAAGTTGCCCATTACAATTGTGACATTACCCTTATTACATGTCTTTTCCAGCTCCCTTTGTTATCTCAATCTCATATATTTTCTACAATTTGGAGGCCTATATATGATGCCTATAATGGCTTTTCTTACCCTTGCAGTTTCTTATCTCCACCCACAAAGATTCCGATATTCTCTGACCCTTTGTCTCCTTTCTAAAGATATATTTACATCGCTTACCAACAGAGCCACACCACTACCCATGCCTTCCTGTCTGCCCTTTTAATACAAAGTGTATCTGTGATATTAAGCTCCCAACTGTTACCTTCTTTCCATCTTTCAGACTCAGTGATACCCATAATGTCATTCCAAAAAATCTTTAATTGTGCCACAAGTTCATCCACCTTATTCTGAAAACTACATCCATTTACGTACAATATCTTCAATCCTGCATTCCTAGCCCTTTTTAATTTTGCCTCTGTGGTACAATTTAACTCTTTGTACTATCTGCATTTGTACCCTATCATTGTGTTATCCTTCCTTAAATTCATATTGCACCCATCATCTACTTGTAAACCTGCTGGCTTTTCCTTTTTAATCAATTATACTGGTTCTCACCCCCCTGCTATATTAGTTTAAACCAATCCCAACAGCTTTGGCAAGGATATTGGTCCCCCTCAGGTTCTAGTACAACTCGTCTCTTTTGTACAGTCACACCTGGCCTAGAAGATGTCCCAATGATCCAGAATCTGGATCCCCGCCCCCAGCTCCAAACATTCAGCTGCAGTTATCTGTCACTTTATTCTATCCCCCAACCTCACAACCTCCTGGCACAGGCAGAAATCCTGGAATTACTACCCTTGAAGTCCTGCTTCTAAACTTCCCATCTAACTTCCTGTATTCTGCTTTCAATACCTCCCTGCTTTTTCTATCTATGTTGTTAATAACAATATGTCTCGCAACTTCTGTTTGCTTACTCTCTCTTTTCAGGATATTGTGGACACCTTTAGAAACATCTCAGACCCTGGCACCTGGGAGGCAAACTACTTTCCATGTTTCATTTTTTGCATTAACAGGATCGTCTATGTGTCCCCCTAAATATTGAGTCCCTTATTACTGCTGCCATCCTCTTCAGTTCCCTACCCTTATGAACCATAGGGCCAGACTCACTGCCAGAGGCATTACTGAGTTGCAAGAAAAAATAAAGTAAATAAATACTGTAAAAGATGAACAGTGATGTACTGTTCACGAGTCCATCAACTGCTCAGAAATTAGATGGCAGGAGAAGAAATTGTTTTTACAGTGTTAAGTGTGAGTCTTGAAGCTCTTGTATCTCCTTCACGATGGTAGTAATGAGAAGAGAGCACGTCTCACATGGTGAGGGTCCAGATAATGATGGTTGCTGCTTTCCTGTGGGGCCACCTTTGGAGGTGTCCTTGATGGTGAGGATTGTGTTGTGTATCTAATATTTCAGTAGTATTTGAATAATACTATAAATATATTGATTAAGTGTTCTTGTCCATTTAAATAAGTCAGTATGGGTTACATGTAAAAATAAGTAGATTGTATACATCATAATGCTACCACATGATACATGTGTACCTCCTTTGAAGTTAAATGAAGTTAGACTATCTGAAACAGAACTTACATCGAAGAGAGCAGTTGAAATAGCTGTATCAATGGAAACAGTAGACAGAGACAAAACTGAGTTGCAGTCCGGAATGAAAATGTGTGTGAACAAAACTTCAACCGCTAAACAGAAACCAGCCTAGCTGAACAAATTGTGTTATGATTGTGTACCATTGTGCACAAATTGTGTGCCATCATACACACCAGACCAGTGCAGAGTTAAAAGTGAAACTTGTAGATAATGTAACAAAGTGGAACACTTACAAGGAATCTTTCAGGCATGTCAAGCAGACAAAAATAAATGGAGTGCAGAGGGAAGAAAAAAGATAAAATGTCAAGCTACCATTTCAAAAAGAGCTCTGATTTGCATGCTGTTGATGAAACATTTGATAATGATGAGAGTGACACAGGACTGAGTGGCCTTAGATTAACGATGAGATAACTAACAAGATACAAGAAATATGGCTTACACCAGACATAAACGGTAAATTATTAAAATTAAATTTGACACTGGCTCAGCTGTTTCAGTCATTCCTCAAATGGCATTTCAAAGATACTAGACAGAATCTTGCAGATATCCAACAAAAAGCTATTACTGGAGAAAAGATAGCTCCAATGAGAATATCATTCATAACAGCGAAAAACAACAATCAACAAGTCACATTGGAATGGTATGTGGCAAAAGAGGAGGGCTAGTATTGTGGGGATGTGATTGGCTGAGACAGCTACAACTTGATTGAGGATGTATTCACATTCCACATTCTCAGCAAAAGAGTAAACTGAAAGCAAATTAAAGAAAGTACCGGATGATGTTATAAATATCTCCATTTCGTACACTATGAACCATTGCCTAACAGAGGACAAGCTGGTTTGATGCTAAATTTGTGCATCTGGTTGGAATGCATTCCAGATCAAGGAAGGACCATGCTGCTCAGTGGAATCATGAGCGTGACAAAGCAGTGGTCTGACTCATTATTGTGGCTATCCCTCGAGGTTGAGGATGATGGTCTTAGTTCTGTTGATCTATTTATGGGCTTTCAAGTGGCTTATGAGTCTGATCTTGGCTTTGAAAGTTCTTACGCATTCAGAACAGGTAATTCCAGATGGCAAATCAGGCTTTGGTTGTTGTTGCCTCTCTTTAAACTACAACAGTTTTTGTAGTCAACATATCTAAGAAAGCCTCTGATATGTTAATCAGGCAGTTGCTTTCAAAAAGTGACTTGGTTTAATCTGGAAGAAAATTCAAAGAGATTCAGGGAAGTTGCTAACAATTGGTTTTTATAAGTATAAGGAAGCAGAATCTGTGTGCATTAATGTTATTGCAAGAACAGCAAGTAGGAGACAAAAGAGCTGCTTGTAAAAGTAGCTGCAAGGGCAAAGCCCGGTTGAATGAACGGAAGGCCAAAAAGAAAGGAGTCAATCAAGATATGAAAACAGAGGATTTGTTGGGCGCTTTTATGGATGAGGAAACCAAAAGGAGATATCAGATCTTAAAGGGAGCAATGGAAGGATTAATAAGAGAATACCTCTGTGAGCTAAATACACCTTCCTAAGATCAAGACACACTTTTTAGAAAGAGAAGGAAACTGTGGGTGTTATGGAAATGGAAGAGGGTAAGTGAGGCCTACTCACAAGAAACTCAGAGAAGGAAAAGGAAAGTGAGAAAAACAAAGACAAAAAGCTGAAAAAGAGAGCATTAAGAAAGAGAAAAGGAGAAAAAAGTGACCCGAACTGTCAGAATCACTTCCTACAACCACCACAGTGGAGACCTCAGCATCTAAGATTGTTTTCACAGTCACAATTCTTACCTGCCAAGCAGAGTGACCTCTGTGTAAGGAAAGTTCTTACCCCACAAGAGTAAGTAAGCTTCCACAGCAATTAAATCTTTGGGCCTGAATGGGACACTGCTGCCTCTTTCAGTCCTGTGCACTGGAACCCCTGGACACGCAGCAATAAAACCACTCAGGATGCTCTCCACCCTACATCCACAGAAATTTGCCACCAGTCTTTGGTGACTAATTCCACCAAAACTCCGAATGATGTATGGTCCCTAGTGTGCCTTCTTTATGATTGCATCAATATATGTAGAGCCCTGAACAGATCCACTGAGGTGTTGATGCACAGGAACTTGAAGCTGCTCACCCCATCCTCTCAATAAGGACTGCTGTGTGTTCTCTCAACACCCTCTTCCTGAAGTCCACATTCACATTACTGAATTTATAGATGGTACTTGATCTGTGTATAGCATCACAGTCATGAGTGTAGAGAGCGTAGAGCAGCAGTTTATGCATGCGTCCTTGACATGAACCTGTGTTGGCAAGGAAGAAATTTTATTACTGATCCACTCTGATTGTGATCTGCTGATGAGGAGTTCAAAATCCCTTTTTGTTTTTTTTTAAATTTGGATGGTAACAGACCCTTTTGGCCTAACAAGTCGTGCTATCCAATTCCACCCATGTTATCAATTAACCTACTAACCCATACATCTTTGCAATGTGGACGGAAGCTAGAGTGCTCAGAGCAAACCCACGTAGTCATGGGGAGAATGTACATACTCCTTTCACGTAGTGGTGTGAATTAAACCTGTGTCGCAGGCACATTAAGCGATGCACTAACCACTAATATGCATCCCATGCAGAGGGAGATACGAAGGCTTTGAAGATTGTAGATTTTTACTGAGGGGATAATGGCATTGAATGCCAAACTGTGATCAATAAACTTCAATCTGACGTAGATATTGCTGTTGTCCAGGCAGTCCAAGGCTAAGTGAAGAGCCAGTGAGATTACGTGCACTACAGACTTATTCAGCCAGTAAAAAAATTGCAGCAGATCTAGGTCCTTGCTCAGGCAGGGGTTAATTTTAGCCATGACCAACCTCTTAAAGCATTTTATCACAGTAGATGTGAGTGATCCCAGGCAAAAGATGTGGAAGTTGCCCTTCAGGTCCCTTCAAACCACTTCCTTACTCACTTTAAACCCATTCCCTCAAATTTTTGAGTCTATTTCCCCGGAAACAAGTTTCAGTGACAGTCAATAGTAGATATAGCATGTATTAATAAGGATAACTTCCAAATCCTCTTCGGAAATTATGTACACCTCCTGATGCTGTGAATGATACCTTTGTTCAGCAACGTATTTGAAAGGTTGGAAATCTGCTCTACATCTTCAGTAGTAGAGTGTAGACCTTGATAGCTGGATGACTGAGAAGACAATACATTCTTCGTGCATCAGGGTATAATTCTGTATCTTGTTCTCATAACGTAATTGCTGAAATTGATTTCAACTGTTACTTCTGCTTCCAATGTTTCGATGTAGTGAGGAAAGCCTTCTGAGAGCACAAGTGGTCAGAGACCCTCACAGCACTCTGGGTGTGGGGGGAGGGTTGATGTGGTCTCAGCACTCATTGTCGGAGCCTTTCCCATCCATCACTGACGGAGCATGAAATTGAACTGAGAAAGCAAGGTTGGACTAGAGTTCATCAGTCACGTAAACAAAAAAGAAGGCACATGTGGAGCCACCCGCTGTATTTTAAAGTATTTCTATTTCCATTGGCATAAATAAGGTCCAGGAACATGTGGCTCTGTTTTACCTGGAATCATAGTACACAGCTGCAGCAAATAGGGTTTCGCTGTGCAGCTCCTTGTGTCATACCTGATCTGGAACTGTTTGATGTTAGTCTTGGATGTTCAATCATTTTCCAAGATTGAGATTTTCCGTCTTACTGGATTGAATGGCTTAGACATAACATTTATGTATTTGTTTCTAGCTAATCTTGTATGCTTGATAACACAGCTTTTCTGATTGGTGTACGCCACAGGTGAAATCTATATTTGCAAAAAGTAACATAAATGAGAAGTAGAGGGAGATGAAAACATATGATCATATGAACATACTGCTGAGCTGGTCATGCATGCCTGATAATCTCTCATATTTCCCTCTAGGTTAGCTAGCTATCAGTCGATTTAAGATTCAGAACCTTGGAAGATGAAAATAAAATGAAAAATCAGAACTGCATGTGCTGGAGATCAGATATTTTAAAAAAAACAGAACACCTTGGAAATACTCAGCAGGTCAGGCAGCAACAAAGGAGGGTGAAAGACAGTTCAAAGACTCCTGTGAACTGTTGAGTGAGTGGGGTACAGAGAGGAGACGAGAGAAGAAGAATTGAGAAAGAAACACTAGAAGTGGAGAGTGAGAGTGAAGGAAAAAAGAAAATGACCCAGCATGTCAGGGTGGTATATAACGTGGGATGAACTGCTAGTGGATGTGGCTACAGCAGGTACAATAACAACTTTTACAAGACCTTTGGAGAAATGAATTGATAGAAAAGGTTCTGAAGGTTATAGGCTAAATGTTGGCAAATGGGATGAGCTTGGGTAAGCCTGTTTGCATGCTGTATGACTCTGTGGCTCTGTCAAAATATGCTGGAGGAGAGAGAAAAATTGGACTAATATTACAAGTTGATGATCCAAAGCAGAAATAGCCAGTTCTGATAAATGTACTGACTTAGTTCTGGTCTTTTTAAAGGATACTGTGCATCTGACTGCAACAATGCGGAAACATCAGATAATTCTGTATATTAACAAGACTGAATGGTTGTACAAACACAACTGTGAGCACAACTTTGTAAGTTTTAAAATAGCTGTAAATAAAGAGAAGTATGAATCTTGTGAGAGAGTATTCAATTGGAGTGGGAAAAATTACGAGAACATTAGGCAGAAACTAGGGAGAGTTGATTGAGATCAGCTGTCTTCGGGCAAGTCCACATGCAACATGTGGAGAGAGCTTAAAGACCAACTGCATAGAGTATAGGACAGGTACTGTATGCTCCAGTGAGAAGGAAAGACAAGGATGGCAAGGTATGAGAACCTTGGATGCCATGTGAGAAGATGAATATAGTCAAGAAGTAAAAGAAAAATTAAATAAAGCTTAAGAAGCTCGATCAAGCACAGTCCTTGAGGATTATAAGTAAGCCAGAAAATTAATCAGGAAGCAAGCCAGGAGGGGCCATGAGAAGTCCTTGACAAATCAGATTAAGGAGAATACCAAAGCATTCTATACTGTATATACATGAAGAGCAAGGGGATAACTAGTGAGGGGGTAGATCCACTCAGGGATAAAGAAAGCAACATTTGCTTGAATGCAGAGGGTGTAGGTGAGGACCTAAATGAGTACTTGACATCAGTATTTACCAAGGAGAAGGATGTGAAGGATAGGAAGATCGGCACCACACATATTAATATGCTAGGGTGTTCTGAGGTAAAAGAGGAGGTAATGTTAGGGCTCTTAAAAAGCACTAAGGAGAATTATTCCCCAGGACCTAATGGGATATACCCCAGGTTATTGCAAAAAGCAGGATAAGAGATATCTAGGCCTGGACCAATATATTTGTGTCCTCTCTACCCACAGGCATGGTCCCAGAGGACCGGTGAGTTAATATTGTTGTTCCATTATTCAAGAAGGGAACCAGGAGTAGTCCTGGAAAGCTAGAGACGAGTGACTCTCGTGTTAGTGATAGGGAAGTTACTGCAGATAATACTTAGAAATAGGATTTTTGAGCATTTGTAAAGCCATGGCCTAATTTCAGCGAGCTAGCGTGGCTTTTTGTCTGGAGCAAGTCGTGTCTAACCATGGTCAAGGTCAATTAGATCACATTTCTTTGCCATTCTAAAGTTTGGTCTGAACAACAACTAACCTTCTTGACCATGCAGGTGTGCTTTTATGCATGAAGTTGTTGCCACGTGATTGGTTGACTAGCTATTTACATTAACAAGCAGGTGTACGGGTGTACCTAATAAAGTTGCCACTGAGTGTAGATAAGTTGCAGTCATAAGCAGAGAAATGCCAGATGGAGTTTAATCCCAGCAAGATCCTTGGGAATATCAATGAACAAAGGGATCTTAGGTTCCAAGTTCATAAAAGTGCTTAAACAGGTTGATAGTATTGTGTATTTAATATTTCAGTAATATTTGAGTAATATTATAAATATAACATTTAATTAAGCAGTCTTTGTTGTTTACATAATGCATTTTCGGTAATATATAAAAGTATATAAATAGCATACATCATCAGAACACCACGTGCACACACCACATGCAAAGGTAGTCTCACATTTCCTGGCCCCTTTGTTTTTCTTTCAATTAGTTGTTATATTTTGGAGGTAAAAACATAACAGATAGGGTGCTTATGAAGGCATATAGCATGCTTACCTTTATTAGTTGGGGCTCTGAGTTCAAAAATCAGGTTTATAAAACTTTATCGACCATAACTAGAGTATTGCCTGCAGTTCTAGTCGCGTCATTATAGGAAGGATATTGAGACTTTGGAGTGAGTGTAAAAGAGGTTTACCAGCATGCTGTCTGGATTAGAGATCATGTGCTATAATGAGAGGATGGACAGTCTTGGGTTGTTTTCTCCAGATCCAGCATGGGCTGAGGGGAGATCTGATAGATGTTTATAAGAATATTAGAGGGGTAGATAACATAGGCAGACAGTAAACGTCGACAGTGCTTCTCCCTATAGATGCTGCCTGGCCTGCTGTATTCCAACAGCATTTTGTGTGTGTTGCAGACAGTATCTGTTTTTTTTTAGGGTTGAAGTGTTTCATACCAGAGGGCATGCATTTTAGGTCATACAGGGTAATTTCAAAGGATATGTGAGGAGCAAGGTTTTTTACAGAGTGTGGTTGGCGCCTGGAATGCAACGCCTGGGATGGTGGTAGGGGGAGATGCATTGGGAACTTTTAGGTAGGCACATACACGTGAGGGAAAGTGGAAGGATGTGGACATTGTGTAAGCAGAAGAGATTAGTCTATTGGCCAGTTGATTCTTAATTTAGTTGGTTCAAAACAACTTTGTAAACCAAAGGACCTGTTCCCAGTTACCTTGGGCCAATGACATTAGCAAATGTTGGGAAATTTGCATGTTATAATTTTCCCAATTGAACAAATATCATGTTCAATATCAGCAAGACCAAGGAATTTATTCTGGACTTCAAGAAGGGGAAATCAAGAGAATACATACGAGTCCACTGGTGGAAAGAGTGAGCAACTTTGAGCTCCTGTGTGTCAACATATTGGAGGATCCTTCCTTGGCCCTAATCTTTGATGTTTAAGTCTCATCGGATAATTGGCTATTTGGCCCTCAGGATGGTCCTGAGTATACGTAGGATCCAGCTTGTAATATAGTTATGCAGAAAGGAAGGAAGAAGTATTTCAGCTTTTCCTTATGATTATTGCAATTTCTTAACCTTAAATCGTGGTATTTCACCTAGAATTATTTCTTCGAACATTTACCAAAAACTTCATTTGGACTCTTTGCACAACTGGTGATAATTGCATAATTACTTCAAATCCCTTCCACCCCACACATTCTCTCTTCTGTATCTTCCCACTAGGAAGAAGATACACAAGGCTGAGAACATATACAACCAGGCTCAAGGATTGCTTCTATCCATTGCCATAAGATTATGAAGTGGACCACCTGTGCAGGAAGGACTCTTGATCTCACAATTTCTGTCATCCTGCTCCTTTGCATCTTATTATCTGCTTACACTGCACTCACTCTGTAACACTATATTCTGCATTTTTATTGCTTTAACATTATACTATCTCATTGTGCTGATATGATGTAATAATTTGCTACGGGTGGCATGCAAAACAAAACTTTTCATTCTATCAGAACATGTGATGATAATAAGTCAATTTCCCAATTTACCTTGTTGCAAAAGCAAAGCTCAGCGGAAAAATAACACTTCTTCAATCCCAGGATCAGTGCTCAGTAAACTGTAACCATTTCTTCCATTAGCTATACATGACAGCAGCAAGAATTCCTTCCCAATCAAAGTAGTACTGACTAATAATTAAATTTCCTTAATGGTATGCTCTATTAATTAGGAATTTTGCATACTTAATATGCATAAGGATATTTGCTTTGCTCATATATTCCTTAGTAGATTGTACTATTGGCCCAGCTGTAGTATTTCCAATTCTAGAAAAATGTGAATGAAGGTTAGACTCCAACCTTCAAATGTAATGATTCAACTTCGAACAGGTAACCACAGCCTCAGTCATGACTTCCTGAGACAGAGCACTTGGCTGCTCAAATTGGTAGCAGTTCCCAAAATTGACTCACTTATGTTTGATTTGTAGAAGCTACACTCCAATGGTAAAGATTAAGTGAGTATCTGTATTCTTGACTTGTGCCCAGATAGAGTCATATTCCCCTAGGACACAAAATCAGAGGAATATACAGAACCATTCCCCTCATTGTTCTGCTCTTGTCTTAAATTATGCCTCAAGGCTCTCATGAGTGAGATTTGAATTATCACCTGCCATAGGGCAGCCAGATAGATGAGTTATCTAAGTAATTAATATAGATTATTTCATTCCAAAGTGACATTATAACTGGAGCTTTTCACCTTTACTATTTAAAACACAATGGATGCTTATGTATATTTAATTTATTTCTTGCAGAGTTGCTGATTGAGCTCTTTAATATGCCAAACATATCACTATCATTGAATTTAAAGATCATACAAACTTCCACTCAGTAAAATGTACAATCTCCCCAATATCATAACAATCACTTTCAAAGTTCAGATCGCCTTTGTTTGAAAGTTCAATGATGCTCTGAAGCATTGTTTAATTGTCCTGTTATTTGTAATATGTTATTATTGGCACGTGCACCAAGATACAATGAAAAATGTTTGTTTTCTATGCCATGCAGACATATCATGCCATCTATAACTACATCGTTGTAATTATTGTCTAATTATACATAATGATTGGCTATTAGAACCGAGTCCATCACAGGAAAAGCCAGCCTCACCATTGATCATGTCTACAAAGAGCACTGCCACAAGAAAGCAGCATCCATTATCAAGGACCTCCAGCATCAGTGACAAGCTCTCTTCTCACGGCTGCCATCAGGATGGAGGAACACAAATCTTTGGTCCCACACCACCAGGTTCAGGAACAGTTATTACCTTTCAACCCGGGGTTCAGGCTTCAGGCAGGTAGACAGGTCCCCTGGGGTTCAGGCCGGCTGGCAGGCAGGTCCCCCGGGGTTCAGGAAGGCTGGCAGGCAGGTCCCCGGGGTTCAGGAAGGCTGGCAGGCAGGTCCCCGGGGTTCAGGCAAGCAGGCAGGCAGGTCTAGGTGGCTAGATAGGCTGGCGGAGAGCCCTCCCTGGGCTGGCCGCATATATCCCGGGAAGGGCCGCCTCCCAGTCAGAAACACCGGAGGCCTGGGCATGACGCGGACCCCTAGGCTGGTGCAGGGCACCATCCCAGGGTTCGGGCGGAAGAGGAGGACAGGGGCAGGACCCCCACCGGGCAGCGGCAGACTAGCCGGATCTGCCCAACGGAGGCAAGGGGTAGGAACGGGCATAGGTCCAGGGTGACCAACACAACAGCCTTGATAGTCGGAAGATCGGGAACAGCCGGCAGACAGCGCGACCGCGCAAACAACACAAACGAGCGGAGAAGCGGGACCAGCACATGGGAAGAAAGGTGAGGGAGAGGACCAACCTGGCAGTACGGGGCAGAGAAGCATGATGAGGAGTAGATCTGAGCCCGGGCAGGATAACAGAATGCAGAGAAGAGTTCGGAGCCGGCAGAGAAACAGAACAACAACCCACCTGGTCCCAGTCCCAAGGCCCTTTATAAACACCTGCAGCTTAATGAGTCACAGGTGTGTCTCCTTGAGCCAGGAGGGTCCTAACTAGATCACGGGTGATGGGAGGGACAACTGCAGGACCTGGAGTCCAGAGCCCCTGGAACGGATTGAGACCCGGAACGCAGATTCCAGACCGGACCGGACCCTGGCACAGGGTTACACCTGTGGTGAGAGATTTATTGGAAGAATTTGTAAATTGTTTGCTCAGAGAAGTATTGGAACAGATTGTGCTCTCTCTCCTGAAGTTTGTCTGGGTTCTGATTCCTGCCTTCAAAGTTCATGTAACCATTTAGAAACCAAGTATGGTTTCTGTACACCCATTTCTCTTTAGAGTTATTGATTCATTAATGGTCGCTCAGTCACACTTTCAGCCTCTGACCTCAGAAGAAGACAACACTTAAACACAGCCAAGTTTTTTTTCTTCCTCTGGGTTTCAATTCTTCCTGCAGCCAATGTTCTGGAAAACATAACTCAGAATGAATGTAACTTTATGGTGTTCAGTCTAAACTGAGAAAAATGCAAACAGAAACAAATATAACTCATGGAAGGATCATACTTAGGAGGACGATTCAGCATACTGGACTTGTGTCAGTCTCATACAAAATGCTGGGGAGTGTATGCAAGCTGACTTGGCCAATATTAATCTCTTGTTTATTATCGGAGGCTGAGAACATGGTGCTTTCCTAACTGTGTTTCTGGTCCAGAAGTCAAGATCATTGATCAAACAATATGAATCCAATCATGGCTAAGGAATTTAAATTCAGTTAATTAAATGCATCTGGAGTAAATGGCTGGTGCCAGAGTGAGAAAGTCAATAGTGATGTACAGCATGGAAATAGGCTCTTTGGCCCATTAACGTCTATACCAACCTTCAACCATCTTACATTAATTCTACATTAATTGCATATTAATAAGTTCTCCCCACATTATCATATCTCCCAAATTCTATCACTCACCTAACCACTTGAGGCATAAAGCATAGAATGTAGAATAATACCGCACAAGAACAGGCCCTTAAGCATATGATGTTTTACCAAACTGATTAACCTTATGATATCTGGTTAATCTAATCCCCTCTGCTCGTATATCTCCATGGTATGCATATCCAAGTGCAAATATAAGAGCCTTCTAAACATCTCAAGCATATATGCCTTCATTGCTGCAACGAACGAAGCAAACCCAAACACAGGACACAGGCACAGAGACTGAGTGAAGATGCAAAGCCGGGGTTCTTATGCTGCAGGTTTTGATGAAAGCCAGGTGTGCCGCCATCAAAGGAAATTAGATGAAAATGGGGAAATAGCGGTTGAAGCCACAGCACAATCAAAGGGTATTAGGAGAAAATGAGAAATTAACGGTTGGGACCATGACAATACCCTGTCCCCCCTCAATGGGAGCCCGCAGGTGAACCACCAGGCTTGTCTGGATTGGCTCAATGGAATTCTCGGATGAGGGAAGGGTCCAGGATGAAGGAGCAGGGAATCCAGGTGCACTCCTCGGGACCGTACCCTTCCCAATCGACTGGGTACTGGGGACCCCTGCCTCGGCAGCTCACATCCAGTATTCGCCAGACGATGTAAGCTGGGTGATCCAGACGGGTGAATGAGGTTCAGCAGGAGGACACAAAGGGCTGACAGATACAGGTTTCAGTTGGGAGACGTGGAACATGGGATGAATGTGCATGGATCCGGGCAGTTTGAGTCTGACCACCGAGGGGTTGATGACACTCTCAATCTCAAATGGTCCCAGGCAGCGCGGACAAGTTTCTTGGGTTCATTATTGAGGGGGATGTCTTTTCAAGAGAGCCAAACCTTCTGACCAGTCCAATAGTTCGGTGCAGGAATTCCGTGGCGATCGACGATACTCTGGTTGCTGTCAGCGGAGCAGAGCAGACCCAAGCGTGCATCCTTCCGGACCTGCGGCACCGGTGGAGATGGGCCTGAACTGAAGACACAGTAATGTCGTCTTCATGGGCAGGAAACAGAGGGGGTTGATGACCAAGGGAACATTCAAAGGGAGATATTCCAGTGGCAGTGCTGACCAAGGAATTGTGGGTGTACTTCACCCAAGCGAGATGGGTGCTCCAGGATGGTGGTGGATATGCAGCACAGTGCTACTTCCTGGTTTGCTCATTCCGTTTGACTGTTAGTCAGTGGATGGAAACCGGAAGACAGACTTACTGAGGCTCCAAGAGCTTAACAGAAGGATCTCCAGACTTGTGAGATGAATCTGAGGCCCCGGTCAGAAAAAAATGTCAGCGGGAATTCCATGAAGGCGGAAGATGTGATTGACAAGGAGGTCGGCTGTTTCACAGGCTGTAGGGAGTTTGGGAAGGGCTATGAAGTGCATGGCTTTGGAGAAATGGTCCACCATGGTGAGTACAGCAGTGTTTCCATGTAAATGGGGTAGTCCAGTAACGAAATCCAGAGCAATGTGGGACCAAGGGTGGCCAGGAACAGGTAGGGGACAAAGCAGCCCAGCAGGTGGCTGATAGGAGGCTTTTCCACAGGCACATACAGAACAGGCAGAGACGAAGGAGTGAGTGTCAGCATCCTTGGTGGGCTACCAGAAATGTCGCTTCAGAAGGGACAGAGATCTATCGACTCTGGGATGGGAGGCAAAACGAGAAGTATGCCCCCCACTGGAGAACCTGAGACCGAACAGATCCAGGCATGATGATGCGATTGGGGGGGTCCATTGTGTGTGTCAGGTTGAGTCCATGGGCCCTCTCTCACTGTGGATTCGATCTCCCAGGTGAGGACAGCCACCACACAGGATGGTGGAAGGATGGTATCAGGGTTGGAAAGGCCCTCCTCGGAGATGTATTGATGCGAGAGAGCATCTGGCTTCCCGTTCTTGGAGCCAGAACGATAGGTGAGGGTGAATTTGAAACATCCAAAAAATAATGCCCAACGAGCTTGGCGGGAATTAAGGCGTTTAGCGATTTGGATGTATTCGAAGTTCTTATGGTCTGTCCAGATGATGAATTGATGTTCTGCTCCCTCTAGCCAGTGCCTCCATTCCACCAAAGTGAGCTTGATGGCCAGCAACTCCTGGTTCCCAGTGCTGTAGTTCTGTTCGGCAGGGGATAGATGGTGAGAGAAGAAGGTGCAGGGATGGAGCTTTTGGTTTGGGACCGAGCATTGGGAGAGGACTGCTCCCACCCCAGGGTCCAAGGTGTGGCCTTCCACAATGAATTGGCGAGAGGGGTCAGGTTGCACCAGGATGGGAGCAAAGGTTAAATGCCTTTTCGGCTCCGAGAAGGCAGAGTCCACTTCGGGGGCCCGGTGAAAAGGGGTCGCAGGAGAGATGAGTTAAGTTAGGGGTGCTGCCACCTGGTTATAATCCCTAAGGAAGCGATGGCAGTAGTTTGAAAACCCGAGAAATCGCTGGAGTTGTTTGAGCATCGTGGGTTTTGGCCACTCTTTTCTTTTTGGGATCTGCCCTCACTTGCCCGCTCTTAATGATGTACCCCAGGAGACTTACAGAACAGGCATGGAACTCACACTTCGCTGCCCAAGGTCAGGAGCAAACTCTAGTTACTGGTGTTGTGAGTCAGAGATTCCACCAATTGTGACACTGCAATGCCCAAATCACAATGGCAACCGTAAACATCTAAATTAATATCAGCACGTATCTGGTTCATGAATTTCATTTTAGGAAGTGAAATGTGTATCGGTGTGCCTAACATGTCTCCAAGATCACAGGAATATTGATCCCCTTTGAAATGATCTACTAAGACACTAAATCAAGGGCTGTTGGAGATCCTCAGTAATAGCTAAACTTTGTATTTGAATGAAAAACAGCTTTTTCTTAGTTTGACTCTCCAGCCCTTTCCCTATATCTCAATAATTACTTCTCCTTTATATCTTCCCTAATTCTCTGTTTAAGTCCATTGCTGAATCCACCCCATATATGGACTGTGACTATTTAGAAATAAGGCTTGGATTTATCAAGCCAATATGTCAAAAAGGCCTTAGAAGCCTTGCAGAAGCTGTGGGAAGGCCATCAGTGTGGTGTCTGGGTGGGGTCTCACTTCCTGCTCTTCCCACTGTTGGCAATCATGGATCTCAGCTTTACCCTTTTAATGTGTTATCCTCCTTCAATATCACATATTCCCTCGCTCTCTCATTCCCTCTCTTTCTTACTCACTCACACATATTCATACTCACACTCTTCCTTCTCTCTTGTTCACACTTTTCTTTCCTCACACTCCCATTCTTTCATAGAATTTCTCACCCTCCCTCACATTCACTTTCACTCTTTCTCACCATCTAGATCCCTTCCACACTCAGTCCAACTCCTATTCTTTCCGTTATCATCTCGCACTTCTCACAAACTCTCTCTTTCACTCTCACTCTCTCTTTCACACACACATTCACAAGCAGTCCCCCTCCTTCTTCCCTTCTCCTCCATTTGTTCTCTCTTTTACCTCCTCTATTTCTCACTCTCTCTCTAACACTACCATCCTTCCGCTTTATGTTCACCTCTACATTCCAGCATTTCCATAGTACACAGTTCTATGCAGGGAAATTTTGAATCAATTACCAAAAACAAATAAAGCAGACAGTCCTTCCAGGTAATCCATTTAGAATTTAACCATGTGTCCAACTGGAAGACATGTGATTACTGATCATCATTCACACTTTACATTAAATTTAATCTGCAGCTGTCGTATTTCTAATCAAAGTGTCAATCAAGCAGCATTTGTCACTTCCCAGAGAATTTGGAATCCTGTTTTTATTTTTACTGGCCATTCAATTGTTGTGGTAAATGATGATATTTGTCAGCCAAGGACTGCTCTGTGCAGCCCAGTGAACAGAAGAGTATCCAGATGCCCTCTTCATTGTCTTCACCATTTTGCTTTTCCTATTACACTGTTCATCATTGGATATCTTTTCTCTTATTCTTGTCCCACATTATCTCTTGCTCCTTTTTCTTCAGTTAAATATCTCTTTCACGTACTGACTCACATTTTCCGTATCACTGGATTCTTCCAGTCACTCTCTCTTTGACTTTCTGGATTCTTTCTTTCCTTCCCTGGATTCTGCAAGCATTTTCTCCCTTCCCCCTCTCTGTATCTTTCTGTCTGCCTGCTGGCCTGTCCACCAGTTTCTGTCTCCACCCCCCCCCACCCTCACACACATACAGTGCATGCATGGTCTATCATTCTCAGCCACACACATCACACTCCCTTTTACCCTTCCTTGCACCAACTATTTTTCTCTCACGCCCTCCCTCTTTCATCTCCTTTCACATATTCCATCCCACTCTGCTCAGAGATCAAAGCTCAAAGTATATATATGTCACCAAGTACAACCCAGAAATTCACCTTCTTGTGGGCGGATTCAATGAATCCAATAACCGTAACAGAATCAATGAAAGACTTCATCCAACAGGACTGACAAACAGCTGATGTGCAAGGGACAGCAAACTGTGCAAATACAAAAGAAGAAATAAATAATTGTAATAAATAAGCAATACATATCGAGAACATGAGGTATGAGTGCTTAGGCTGCGGGAACAGATCAGTGATGGGACATGTGAAATTAAGTAGTTGTGCCCTCTAGTTCAAGAGCCAGATGCATAACTGTTCCTGAACCTGGTAGTCTGAGTCCTGTGGCTCTTGTACCTCCTTTCTGATGGCAGCAGCAAGAAGAGAGCATGTCCTGGGTGGTAGGGGTCCCTGATGATGTATGCTGCTCTCCTGCAACAACTGTAGATGTGCTCAATCACGGGAAGAGCTTTACCCATGATGAACTGAGCCGTATCCACCTATTTTTGTAGAATTTTCCATTCAAGGGCATTGGCGTCTCCATACCAGGCTGTGATGCAGCCAGTCATTAATCATCTATAGAAGTTTGCCAAAGGTTAAGATGTCATACTGAATCTTCACAAATTTCTAAGAATATTAAATAGGTTGGGACTTTATTCTTTAAAACATAGAAGACTGGGAGGAGATTTGATAGAGGTATACAAAATTATGAGGGGTATAGATAGGGTAAATGCAAAGAGGCATTTTCCACTGAGGTTGGATGGGACTACTACAAGAGGTCTTGGGTTAAGGGTGAAAGGTGAGATGATTAAGGGGAACACGAGGGTTAACATCTTCACACAGAGGTTCATGAGAGTGTGGAATGAGCTACCATCACAGGTTGTGCCTGTGAGCTTGATTTCAATGTTTAAGAGAAGTTGGGATCGGTACATAGATGGTAGGCGAATGGAGGGCTACAGTCCCAATGCAGGTCGATGGGAGAAGTCAATTTAAATGGTTTGGCACGGAATGGATGGGCCAAAAGGCCTGTTTCTGTGCTGTACTTTTCTATGACTCTATGACTCTAAAGTAGAGAGATTGCTATGCTTTCTCACACACTTTCTCAGACTCTCTCTGCGCATACTCTTTCTCATGTTGTGCTCTTTACAATTTATTTTTATTTGTACCTCCCATTCTCTCCCTTTTACTCTTTAGTCAAGTCAAGTCAAGTCAAGTTGCTTTTTAATTGTTATTTCAACCATAACTGCTGGTACAGTACACAGCAAAAAACAAGACAATGTTTTTCAGGATCATGGTGCTACATGAAACAGTTCAAAAGTTACACTGAACTACATAAAACAACACAAAATAAAAACTACACTAGACTACAGTCCTACCCAGGACTGCATAAGGTGCACAAACCAGGCATTACAATAAATAATGAACAAGACAATAGGCACAGTAGAGGGTAGTAAGTTGGTGTCAGTTCAGGCTCTGGATATTGAGGAGTCTGATATCTTGGGGGAAGAAACTGTTATGTAGTCTGGTCGTGACAGCCCAAATGCTTCGATGCCTTTTCCCAGATGGCAGGAGGCAGAAGAGTTTGTATGAGGGGTGTGTGGGGTCCTTCATAATGCTGTTTGCTTTGCAAATGCAGCATGTAGTGTAAACGTCCGTAATGACGGGAAGAGAGACCCTGATGATCTTCTCAGCTGACCTCACCATTTGCTGCAAGGTCTTGTGAATTGAGATGGTGCAATTTCCAAACCATGCAGTGATGCAGCTGCTCAGGATGCTCTCAATACAACCCTTGTAGAATGTGATGAGGATGGGGGCTGGGAGATGGACTTTCCCCAGCCTTCGCAGAAAATAGAGATGCTGCTGGGCTTTCTTTGCTATGGAGCTGGTGTTGAGGGACCAGGTCAGGTTCTCTGCCAGGCGAACACCAAGAAATTTGGTGCTCTTAACAATCTCTACCGAGGAGCCGTTGATTTTCAATGTGGAGTGGTCGCTCCGTGCCCTCCTGAAGTAAACAAGCATCTATTTTGATTTGTTCACATTCAGAGACAGCTTGTTGGCTTTGTTTAGCTAACCATTCTGTTAGCTGCTGCACCTCCTCGGTATGCTGACTCTTCATTTACTGCTGATGAGACCCACCAAGGTCGTGTCATCTCTCACTCTCCCTCAATTTCACACACTCTTGCTCCTCTTTAGCTCATGTTCACTCTGCAACAGTCACTTTCATTCTGCCTATAACTTCCACTCCCTCTCTGTTACAAGCTCCCTCTCCAATTTTCCCCCATCCCTCGATTATCTGAAGTGTTTAGACAATAGACAATAGACAGTAGGTGCGGGAGTAGGCCATTCAGCCCTTCTAGCCAGCACCGCAATTCACTGTGATCATGGCTGATCATACACAATCAGTACCCCGTTCCTGCCCTCTCCCCGTATCCGCTGACCCCGCTATCTATAACAGCTCTATTTAACTCTCTCTTGAATGCATCCAGAGACTTGGCCTCCACTGCCTTCTGGGGCAAAGCATTCCACATATCCACCACTCTCTGGGTGAAAAAGATTTTCCGCATCTCTGTTCTAAATGGCCTACCCCTTATTCTTAAACTGTGGCCACTACAGTAGAGATACAGCAGTCAGATTCAGTATCACAATCAAATTTATCTTAAGACCATAAGATATAGGAGCAGAGGTAGGCCATTGAGTCTGCTCTGCTATTCAATCATGGGCTGATCCAATTCTTCCAGTCATCCCCACTGCCCTCCCTTCTCTCCATACACTTTGATGTCCTGGCTAATCAAGAACCTATCTATCTCTGACTTAAATGCACCCAATGAGATGGCCTCCACAGCTGCTCGCGGCATCAAATTCTGCAGATTATCACCCTCTGACTACACTAATTTCTCTGCATCTCTGTTCTAAATGGACGTCCTTCAATCCTGAAGTTGTGCCCTCTTATCCTGGACTCCTCTACCTTAGGAAGTAACTTTGCCATATCCAATCTGTTCAGGCCTTTTAACATTTGGAATGTTTCTATGAGATCCCCCTTCATTTTGCTGAACTCCAGGGAATACAACCCAAGAGCTGCCAGATGTTCCTCATATGGTAACTCTTTCATTCCTGAAATAATTCTCATGAATCTTCCTTGAACCCTCTTCAATGTCAGTATATCCTTTCTAAAATAAGGAGCCCAAAACTGCTCACAATACTCCAAGTGTAGTCTCATGAGTGCCTTATAGAGCCACAATATATAACCATAACCATATAAGAATCACAGCACGGAAACAGGCCATCTCGGCCCTCCTAGTCCGTGCCGAACTCTTAATCTCACCTAGTCCCACCTACCCACACTCAGCCCATAACCCTCCACTCCTTCCCTGTCCATATATCTATCCAATTTTACCTTAAATGACACAACTGAACTGGCCTCTACTACTTCTACAGGAAGCTCATTCCACACAGCTATCATTCTCTGAATAAAGAAATACCCTCTCATGTTTCCCTTAAACTTCTGCCCCCTAACTCTCAAATCATGTCATCTCGTTTGAATCTCGCCTACTCTCAATGAAAACAGCCTGTTCACATCAACTCTATCTATCCCTCTTAAAATTTTAAATACCTCGATCAAATCCCCCCTCAACCTTCTACGCTCCAATGAATAGAGACCTATATATCACATCCTTGCTCTCATATTCTATACCTTTAGAAATTATTGCTAACATTGCTTTTGTCTTCTTCACCATCGACTCAACCTGAAAGTTAACTTTTAGGATATCTTATATAAGGACTCCAAAGGCCCTTTGCATCTCTGCATTTTGAATTCTTTCTCCAAAATAATAATCTGCCCATTTATTTTTTCCACCAAAGTCCATGACCAAATATTTCCAATATTGTATTTCATTTGCCACTTCTTTGTCTATTTCCCTAAACTATCTAAGTCTCTCTGCGGGCTCTCTGTTTCCTCAACAGAACCCACTCCTCCACCTATCTTTGTATCATCGGCAAATTTAGCAACAAATCCATTAATCCTATCTACCAAGTAATTGACATACATCGTAAAAAAAGCAGCGGTCCATACACCAACCCCTATGGAACTCTACTGGTAACCGGCAGCCAGCCAGAATAGAATCCTTTTATTCTCACTCTCTGTTTTCTGCTGATCAGACAATGCTTCCCCCCATGCTAGTAACTCCCCCGTAATTCCATAGGCTCTTATCTTGCTAAACAGCCTCATGTGTGGCACCTTGTCAAAGGCCTTCTGAAAATCCAAATATACTGCATCTACTACATCTCCCTCATCTACCCTGCTTGTAATTTCCTCAAAAAAAAATTGGAGTAGGTTAGTCAGGTAGAATTTTCCTTTCAGGATACCATGCTGGCTTTGGCCTATCTTGTCACGTGCATCCAGGAACTCCATAATCTCATCCCTAACAATTGATTCCAACAACTTCCCAATCACTGATGTCAGGCTAACAGGTCTATAGTTTCCTTCTGATTATTACTGACATTAGGTATAAAAGTTCTTCTTTGCAGTTCAAAGACATAGAAAACTATAAATTACAAACATAAATAAAAAGGACAAAAATAAATAACTAGGTGGTGTTTATGTGGCCATGGAACATTCATAAAGCTGATGGCAGAGAGGAAGAATCAATTCCGGAATGTGGGTCTTCAGGCTCCTCTAGGCCATAAGACACGCGAGCAGAATTAGTCCATTCAGCCAACGAGTCTGCTCTGCCATTCCATCATGGCTGATCCCCGATCCCAGTCAACCCCATACACCTGCCTTCCCCTCATATCTTTTGATGCCCAGATCGACCAAGAGACAATCAACTTACACCTTAAATATACGCACGGACTTGGCCTCCACCACAGTCTGTGGCAGAGCACAGATTTACCACTATCTGGATAAAATAATTCCTCCTTACCTCTGTTCTAAAGGGTCATGCTTCAATCTTGAGGCTGTGCTCTCTACTTCTGGATATCCCTCACCACAGGAAACATCCTCTTCACATCCACCCTTCAGTATGTTTCAATGAGATCCCCTGCATCCTTCTAAATTCCAGTGAGCACAGGCCCAAAGCTGTCAAACACTTCTCATAAGGTAACCTCTTCATTCCCAGAATCATCCTCATGAAACTCCTCTGGCTTCTCTCCAATGACAATGCATCCTTTCTGAGCTATGGGGCCTAGAACTGTTGACAATACTCCAAGTGCAGCCTAACTAGTGTCTTATAAAGGCTCAGCATTATCACCTTGATTTTATATTCTATTCCCCTTCAAATAAATGCCAACTTTTGCCTTCTTTACCACAAACTCAACCTGTAAATTAACCTTCTGGGAGTCTTGCCCAAGGACTCTAAGTCCCCCTTTACCAAAATACATTATCATACATTTCCCAACATTCTATTCTATCTGCCCATTCTTCCAAGTCCTGCTCTAAGTCCTGCATTGCTTCCTCTGCACTACCTACCCCTCCACCTATCTTTGTATCACCTGCAAACTTTGCCACAAAACCATCACTTCCATTATCTAAATCTTTAACAAACAATGTGAAAAGCAGAGGTCCCAATACCCCTGAGGAACACAGCTAGTCTCCAGCTGCCAACCAGAAAAGGTTTGTTTTATTCCCACTGACAGTCTCGCCTGTCAGCCATTCTACTATGCATGCCAGCAACTTTCCTGTGATATCATAGGATTCTATCTTGTTAAGAAGTCTCATGTGAACCACCTTATCATACGCCATCTGAAAATCCAAGTAAATGGTATCCACAACCTTTCCTTTGTTACCTCTTCGAAGGATTCTAACTGATTTGTCAGGCAAGATTTCATTTCACAGAAACCATGCTAGCTTTGACTTAGTTTATCATTAGTCTCGATAATGATACCTCGAAACCTCATCCTAAATAATAGACTCCAACACTTTCCCAACCACTGAGAATAGGCTAATTGGCCTAAATTTCCTTTCACTTGCAGTCTTCCAGTTCTCCGGGACCATGCCAGAATCAAGTGATTCTTGAAAGATCATGACCAATGTAGCTTCAGTAATCTCTGTCAGGACCCTGGAACCTAGTCCATCTGGCCAAGGTGACTTATCCACCTTAAGACTTTGAGTTTTCCTGACACTCCTTCCTTTGTAATGGCAATGGCACTCACTCCTGCTCCCTAACACACCCAGACCTGAGGCACACGGCTAGTGTTTTCCACAGTGACAACAGATGCAAAGTACCTCATCTGGAAATCCCACATCTGACGCCCAGAGCAGAACACTGGTTCTGTAGACATACCCCCATTCTCTCAAGATTTAAATAAAACATAAGGAATTAACTTATACCTTGTCTCTACCTGTTCTCGTTGAAGCTCAGTTGAGCCAAAGTTTTATTAGTCTGCCTCAGACTACTTTGATGATGAGTGTTTTGCTAGGCAGTACCTCCCTTTTATAGAGACTAAGTTTCCCGTCAAAAATCTTTCTAGGACATGCACAGTAATACCTCTGCTTCATCTACGCAGTCCTCCAATCAATGACTCCCATCAAAAAATTGTTGAATTCTTGTTGGACCTGAGCAGGAATGCCCGTGTTGCATCTGTGCAGTACTCCAATCAACCCTGATGATAGTAACGAGAAGAGGGCATGTCCCAAATTGTGAGGGTCCTTAATGATGGATGCCACTTTTAGAGCTGCTGCCTCTTGAAGATGTTCCCTTTGGTAGGGAGGGTTGCACTAGCGATGGCGCTGGCTGAATCTACTATGCGCTAGAGCGCCTTGTGAACCCTTGCACCATTTGGTTGATGCCATGGTTACACAGAGTCGGAAGTCTGACCATCCCATCAAGGGGGCTTAAGCTCATTGTTGCCTCTATGTTAAGCTGGCCACCAAATCCTGACATGAGGATACTGATGGTGGCTGAACATAATCAGGGCTGAGGCATTCATGTGCTTGTGCTTGTTCATCCAGTTTACAATTTTGTGTACTGGAAAGCAAAACCAGTTATTGGAAATCTGAATTAAAAAGGGAAACACTAAGGATACAGAGCAGATCAGCCAGCATCCATAGAGAGATGAAAACAGAGGTAATGTTTCCACTTGACAAGCTTCTCCAGTAAAGGTCTGGTCATGACAGTGACTGGCTAACAAAGGTCCCAACTGTATCAGGATCTAAACCATCATCTCAAATGCAAGAAACACAATGCAGTGCAGGCATGTCTTTCTTCCACTGACTTCAATCAAAGCAAATGTTTCTAAGCAGTGCAGGATGTAACAAATTTACCTCAAATGACCGGTCCTATTTCACAAAGGCTATAAAAGTTAAGTCAAGCAATCCTGCAGATGCACAGAATTCTGACCGGATGCATCACCACCTGGTATGGAGGCTCTAAAGTACAGGATCAGAAGAGACTGAAGCAGGCCGTAGCCAGTTACATCACCAAGAGGCAGAGCCTCAAGAAGTGATTTATTTTTTGTAACTTATAGTAATTTTTATGCCTTATTGTACTGCTGCCACAAAACAGCAAATTTCATGATATATGGTAGAGCAGTAAACCTAATTCTAAATCAGATTGTGATTCTTCACTCATGGAATCAAATCCTTTGCATAATGAAAGGTACGCCCCACAATACTGTTCACGCAGTCTCTCCCAGCAGCAGGAAAACTTCAAATGTACATAGATTTAGTGTTAACTGTTCAAATAAAGCAACAATTCTTAAGATTTATTACCGAGGCCTAATGTATTTGTTAAGACAGCATGTAGTGCTTCCAATTTGAAGGAAGCAATACAGTGCAAAGAGAAGTGACATATCTAATTTATTTTACTGGCGATCAATTCCACGTACTTTTCAGCCAAGACCCCCTGCTTTGTGATTCCCAGGGCAGATCCACAATTGTGCATTACACGGTTAAGAGTTGCCACCTTTTTGTAATCGGTCTAAGTTAATATAAGCATTTAATTGAAGATCAGTTTGTTTACTTGCCTTTAGGCTATACTCACCAAACTTATCCATAATTCAAATACATTCACAAATATCTTTTATGGATGAAAGACAAAAGCTAACTATAATTCCTACTAGTGCCTGTCTAATCTCATTAAATGACGATGGTTCTGTTAACTATTTCTTAAACAAGATTTCCGGAGTTATAATTCCTGCCAGGATCAAAATGTTTGCAAATTGACCTAGGAAGAAAAATTATGTTTTTAACTCTGCTATGTCTTGTGAAAATTATAAATAAACTATCATAAGGGTTTTTTTCTGATTATTGATACTCAGCTATTTGAACAATTCAATACAAAATGCATCAGAGGCATTTTGCAAAGGCAGGGATAGAGTGCCCCCTGCAGAATTAGCTTTTCAATTTTCTTCAGGAGCAGTTCAGAAATCCTGTTACTGATTAGTGTACGGCATCCATAAAATAGTGGTCAAGTGCACTAATACAAAAATGCATGGGGATGAAAAGATTCTCCGAGACTTAATAATTGTGTTCAGAGTGCACATCAAGTCTTACAACATGGAAATAGCACCAGCGATCACTATCTCACATGCATATCCTCAAAGTAGATCCACTGACTGTCTTCACCCTTGGCAAGACCCCTTAGCAGCTGTCTCTCAGGTGAAGTAGCATTCGAACCCCATCTCCCGATACCCCTCAGCTATCTTTGACAGAAATGAAAGGTGTAAATACGAAAGCTGCTCTCTACAGAACTATCACTGATTTCAGCAGTTTTTAAATATCTCTGACATTCAGAGACAGCTAAGAACTATTAAAATTGATGAAAATAATGATAAAATAATTTGAAAACAATTTGAAGGTTAAACAGTTAATTAAAACATGTAAAAAAGCACTTAGAATTAAACTAAAACAAAATAATTGAAAAAAATTCTTCCCCTTTGACTTCTAATCTGCAAGCTTCTCACTGAGATCAGAATCAGTATCAGTTTTAATGTCACCAGCATACAGTATGTCATGAAATGATAGATAGATAGATAGATAGATAGATAGATAGATACTTTATTCATCCCCAAGGGGAAATTCAACATTTTTTCAGTGTCCCATACACTTATTGTAGCAAAACTACATACATACATAGCAAAATTACATACAGTATTTAACTCAGTATAAATATGATATGCATCTAAAATCACCCTCCCAAAAAGCATTAATAAATAGCTTTTAAAAAGTTCTTAAATAGTTTACTAAAGTGCATTGCGTGGTAACTTAAGCTCAGTCCTAACCCCGGCACTTTAACATGTCTTGCCCCTGGTGGTTGAATTGTAGAGCCGAATGGCATTGGGGAGTAATGATCTCTTCATCCTGTCTGAGGAGCATTGCATTGACAGCAACCTACCGCTGAAGCTGCTTCTCTGTCTCTGGATGGTGCTGTGCAGAGGATGTTCAGGGTTTTCCATGATTGACCGTAGTTTACTCAGCGCCCTCCGCTCTGCCACAGATGTCATACTCTCCAGTTCTGTGCCCACAACAGAGCCCGCAGTAGTACATTGCACTAAGTAATAATAAATAACTTAAAATTACTGTAAGTGTATATATTAAAAAAGTTAAGTAAATAGTGCAAAAAGAGAGAAAAAAAAGTGAGGTAGTTAATGTTCATGGGTTCAACGTCCATCCAGAAATCTGATGGCAGAGGTCAAGCAGCTACTCCTGAATCATTGAGTGTGTGCCTTCAGGGTCTTTTACCTCCTCCTGATGGCAGAAATGAGGGCATGACTTGAGGGAAGGGGCCCTTAATAATGGATGCGACCTTTTTGAGGCATTGCTCCTGGAAGCTGTCCTGGATACCGGGGAGACTATCGCCCACGATGGAGCTGACTGCGCTCACTACTCTCTGCAGATCGATCCTGTGCGGTGACCCCCCCCCCCCCCACCCCTAATGCAGCCAGTTAGAATGCTTTCCATTGTATATCTAATTATATTTGTAAGTGTCTTTGGTGCCAAATCTCCTCAAACTCCTAATAAAATAATGCAGCTGTGTGTCTTCTTTCTAACTGCATTGATACGCTGGGTCCACGATAGATCCTCAGCAATATTGACAACCAGGAGCTTGAAATTGCTCATCATTTCCAATACTGCTCCCTCAATGAAGACTGGTATGTGCACCCTTATCTTACTCATTTTGAAGTCCACAATCAATTCTTTGGTCTTACTGATGTTGAGTACAAGGTTGTTGCTGTGACACCACTCAACTAACTGTTATATCTCACTCCTATATGCCTTCTCATCACCATCGGAAATTCTGCCAACAATAGTTGAGTTGTCAGTAAATTTATAGATGGCCATTTGAGCTGTGCCTAGCCATGCAGTCAAAAAAATATTGGACCTTAGCCAACAGTTAACAGGACAAGTTTTCCACACCAATATTCGGTGTGAAACATTGAGATGCACTGAGCAATTTTATACACACACTCACACTTAAACAAACACACGTGTGTGTACACGCACACACAAAAACACATATACATGCACACAGGCACACACACAAAAAGCACACACACACACACACACATACACTCATTCAAACAAATCTATTGCAAGGACTGGGTTATCAATGCATACACATGAAATACAAAACATGCGTTTAAAGGCAGAATGTCATTACTTCCTGAAAACCCTAATCTTCAAACGCCCCAAATCTGCTGTTCAAACCAGACCCTCTAATTCCAGAACTTGTTTAAAAAGTCCCTGATTTCTTTCCTGTCCTCTACAAGTACCTGTCACCAGTAAACCCCTCTTCAGTCACAGAGATGCAGCTGGGAGGGCAGCTGCAAAAGTTCTTAAGGGATTTGAAAAAGTGAATAGAGTGCTGATGTTTATCCCAGCTGAGATATATAAAACTGTTAGTCACAATCTCAAAATGCGTGGTTTACCATTCTGCACAGAAATGAAAAATAACTTTCCCCACCCAGAGAATGGTTGATCTTTGTGATTCACCACTGAAGAACATTGTGCATGCTTCATCACCTTGTATATCCAAGAGTAACACACAAACTGTTGGAGGAACTCAGCCGGTCAGGTGTGTTGATGGAGACAAATGGACAGTCAACATTCTGAGTCCAGACCCTCAATGTGGACTGAATGATAGAGTGGAGAAAGACAGTTTTAAATAAAGGGGAAGGAAAGCTGACAAGTGATAGATGGATCCAGTTGATGATGGATAATAGATGGGAGAGAGGAGAGTGGAAATTGTGACTGAGGTTGGGAGGTGACAGGTGGAGGCAACAAAGGGCTACAGATGATGGAATCTGATAGGAGAGTAAGTGGGAGCATGAAATAAAAGAAAGGAGGAACTGAGTGCAGATGGGTGCATTGGGGAGGAATGTGTCAGTGATGAGCAGATAAAAGGGAAGAAGAGGGGGGAAAGAGACATGGTGATGGGGACTATATAAATCAGGAGGAGAAAGAAAAAGGCAGGAAAGAAATAGGGAACATGTGGTCGGTGTAAGAAAACACTGAGTTAAATGATTAACCTCAATCTTATTGAATGATAGAGTAGGCACAATGGGGCTGCTCTATTTTATATGCTGTTATGTAAGAATTCTGATGCATTGTTATTCTGGGTGCACTATAATAAGCAGATAACAGATTTTATCAATGTTTTTTGGGAGACAAGGCAGAGTGATGAACTGACTATCATGAAATTGTCTGAGGCCTCCTGAAAATCCAAGAACATGCCATCAGATTTCCCTTCTCATCATGCCTAGAATAGAAAAGTCTTGCTCCACATCAAAACTGACAATTAACTTGGCTGAAATCACAATGCCTTCAGCATTTTTAATCCGAGCAGATCTTGGTCACATATTTACATGGATTGGCAGGAAATTACTTTTTTGTCTACAGAATTGATTGTGTCATTTTCCCCTATAAATTTACTAAGTAATTAACAAACATATAATCTAAATGCCTGAATAATTCATTAATTATTCAACAGAATCAAAGACCACATTCAGTTTGATGCAGAGCGACACAAACATTTTAAATGCAGGTTTCTGATGATACGCTAGGTTGATTTTCTTTTCCGAATAACAGCTCAAAGATTTGCATGTTTGTTGAGTACCATATTGCAGAGAGTGTGCTGCATTGATCAAATTATTCAGACATTAGCTGACGACTGAAAATAATTGCCACACAGCAAGGGCATGTATAAATTGATGATAATTGTTCAAAGAGTCTACATTCCTTGCAATTCAGAAGAATGAGGGCTCTCCTCTTGAAACATATCAGATTCCAAGTGTTATGTTTTGTAACTCCAGAATATAAAACTAATTGAAACAATAACAAGGGAACCTGGAATACATGTCTAGCTAAATTTTAATTTAGCAATTTGTTTACTTATGACAGGGTGGAATGATAACGTATGCCATTCATGTACTTTTACATGTAACTCATAGTAATCTCCGGACTGCTGCCAGTGAGGATAAGAATAGGATGATTTGGCAGACGAATGCTAGAGGCAGGAGGTTCAGATTTAAGGCTCATTGGGATCACTTCTGCGAAAGGTACGACCTGTAAAAAAGGCATAGGTTATACCTGAACCCAAGGGTGTCCAATATCCTTGCAGGGAAGGTTGTGAGGGTTGTTCATGGGAGTTTAAACTAATTTGGCCAGGGATGATGGGAACCAGATTGATAGTGCTCAGGGAAAGATGTTTGGTTTACAAACAAATGCAGTGTGTAGTGCCACTCAAAGCAAGGAGAAGCTGGTGACAGGGCAAAATTGCAGTCAATTTTGCAGTCAGGATGATTTGCAATTTAAAAGGCAGACAAAATCAAAAAGGTGAATACAAAATTGGAAAGGTTATATCTGAATGCGCACAATGTATGAAATAAGATTGAAGAACTTGTAGCAAAGTTACAGATGTTGTAGGCATCACTAAATCATGGCTGAAAGAAGATTATAACTGGGAACTTAACATCCAAGGATACACATTGTATAAAAAATATTTGCAGAGAGGCAGCAGGGTAACTTTGTTTGTAAAACATAAAATCAAATCATTAGAAAGATGACAGAAGATCAGAGGTGTTGGGTCCTTGTGAGTAGAGCTGAGGAACTGCAAGGGTAAAAAGACCCTGATGGGAGCTGTATACAGAACAGTAAGGAAGTAGTCTACAATTTACAATGGGAGATAAAAAATGTGCATAGCAAAAGAGCAATGTTTCAACAGTCATGGGTGACTTCAATATGCAGGTAGATTGGGAAAATTAGGTTGATGCTGGATCCCAAGAGGATGAATTTCTAGAATGGCAACAATATGGGTTTTTTTTTAGAGCATTTTATGGTTGAAACCACTAGAGGATCAGCTATTCTGGATTGGGTGTTGTGCAATGAATCAGAATTGATTAGAGAGCTTAAGGTAAAAAAAAAACTTTAGGGGAAAGTGATCATTATATGATTGAATTCACTCTGAAATTTGTGAGACAAAGCTAAGGTCATATGTATCAGTATTACAGTGGAGTAAATGGAATTACAGAGGCATGAGAGAGGAATAGGTCAACACTGATTGGAAAAGAACACTGGCAGGGATGAGGGCAGAGCAGCAATGGCTGGAATTTCTGGAAGCAATTTGGAAGGCATAAGATTAACACATTCCAAAATGGAAGAAGTATTTTAAAGGTAAACTAGCACAATACTGGATAACAAAAAAAGCTAAAGCTAGCATAAAAGCCAAGAGAGAGTGCATATAATAGAAGAAAAAATAGTGGGAATTTAGAGGTTTGGGAATCTTTTAAAAAACAACAGAAGGCACCTAAAAAGACCATTAAAAAGAAAAAGATGTACAGTAATACAAAAGTAATCTGGTCAGTAATATTAAAGGGGATATCAAAAGTTTCTTCAGTTTTATGAAGTCTAAAAGAGAAGAGAGAATGTATATCAGACCACTGTAAGTCATTGCTGGAGAGGAAGTACTGGGAGCAAGGAAATGGTTGAAGAACTGAATAAATATTTTGCATCAGTCTTCATTGTGCAAAACACCAGCAGTATGTTTGATGTTCCATGTGTCAAGGGTCAGAAGTGTGTGAAGCTGACATTACTATGGAGAAGGCTTTTGTAAAACTGAAAAGTCGGACTGTAGATAAGTCACCTGGACCAGATAGTGAACACCACAGTGTTCTGAAAGCAGTGGCTGTAAAGATTGCGGAAGCACTAGTAATGATCTTTCAAGAATTACTAGATTCTGGAATGGTTCCAGACAAGCCACTCTACTCTTCAAGAAGGGAGAGAAGCAAACAAAGGAAATAAAAAGTCAGTTAGTCTGGATTCAGAAGTTAGGAAGATGTTGGAGTCAATTTTTAAGAATATGCTTTCAGGGTACTTGGAGGCAAATGATAAAATAGGCCATAGCCAACATAGTTTCCTCAAGAAAATAACTTGCCTGACAAATTTGTTAAAATTCTTTGGAGAAATAACAAGTAGGAAAGACAAAAGTGAATCAGTTGATGCTGTGGACTTAGATTTTCAGAAGGCGTTTGAGAAGTTGTCATATACGAGCCGGCTTAACAAGTTAAGAACCCATGGTATTACAGGAAAGATATGAGCATGGATCAACCTGTGGGTGATTGGCAGGAGGCCAAGAATGGGAATAATGGGAACCTTTTCTGACTGGCTGCAGTGACTAGTTGTGTTCCACAGTGGTCTGTGTTGGGACTGATTCTTTTTACATTATATGTCAATGACTTAGATGATGAAATTGATGGCTTTGTTGCAAACTTTTCGGACAATAAAAAGGTTGGAGGGGCAGGTAGTTTTGAGAAAATAGAGAGGCCACAGAAGAACTTAGACAGATTAGGAGAATGTATAAAGAAATGGCAGATGAAATACAATGTCAGGAAGTTTATGGTCATGCACATTGGTAGAAAAATAAAAACATACACTACTTTCTAAATGGAGAATAAATTCAAAAACCTGAGGTACAAAAGGACTTGGGAGTCATTGTGCAGTATTCTCTGAAGGTTAATTTGAAGATTGAGTCTGTGGTGAGAAAGACAAAGGCAATGATAGCATGCATTTCAAGAGGACTAGAATATAAAAGCAAGGATGTAATGTTGAGAATGTATAAAGCACTAGTGAGGCCACACTTGAAGTATTGTGAGCAGTTTTAGGTCCCTTATCTTAGCAAGAATGTGCTGACATTGGAGAGGGTTCAAAGGAAGTTCATAAAAATGCTTCCAGGATTGAACAGCTTGTCATGTGAAGATCATTTGATAGCTTTGGTCCTGCATTCACTAGGATTCAAAAGAATGAGGTGTGACCTAATTGAAACCTATTGAATGGTGAGAGGCTTTGTTAGAGTGGATATGGATAGGATGTTTCCTCTGGTGGCAGAGTCTAGGACCAGATGGCACAGCCTCAGAATAAAGGGGCATCCTCTTTAGAATGGAGATGTGGAGGAATTTCTTTAGCCAGAGAGTGGTGAATTTGTGGAATTTGCTGCTACACTTGGCTGTGGAGGCCAAGCCTTTATGTATATTTAAAGCAAATGTTTATAAATTCTTCATTGTTTAGCGCTTGAAGCGACATGGGGAGATTAGTGCTGAGAGGAAAATTGGATCAGCCACGATGAAATGGCAGAGCTGGCTCAAGAAGCCAAATAGCCTAATTCTGCTCCTATGTTTTATGGTCTTATAATGAAACAGCTGTTAAGTGCTGAGTAATGTCTACTTTTTTTTGTGACCACACAAAGCAGCCATTGATCTGGCAAAAGCATGCCAAAAAATTTTAACAACTGATCTTAACTTGCAGTGCATAAATCACAACCTTTGAGGTTGTCTGACCTTAAGTATGTAGAGGAGTGTCTTGATAATGCTGTTAAAGTCCAACCGCAATAGATACCATCTTGAACTAAATGTCAGTGATTGTGTATACATCTACTGAGTATTATTGTCAGATACAAGTCTTGTTGCTGTTGGTTTTGTCCCTATTTCATGTTCCCTTAAACATTTAACATGCACTATTTAATAGAAGTTAAATAGTCCATCACCAGCAATGAAGTCAGATGGATAAACATGCTGACAACAATTATATGGATTTGAAGCAAAGTTCCATTGCCATTTTTGCCTGGAAGCCACGCTCAAAATTTTTCTTGCCGAGGAAATGCATTTGTTTCAAATTTACAGCGATGGTGTTGCTGAATCACCTGAACAAAAGCCAGGCATCTAACATTTAGATTCAGATGATATGAAACCAGCATCCTATTGTGGTAATGGAAAGAGCAGAGGATATTCCAAGAAAACTCATTAGATCTGTCAGCGATTGTGAAACAACCAGAGTCATTGTTCCTGAATGCTTACACCCAGTCACAAACAATGAAACACAGAATGTAAAAATACTTTAAAATAAACTTCATTCTCAAGGAATATATGCAAGAAGTACACAATAAATGTATTTTCTGTCGTGGGCACAGAACTGGAGAGTATGACATCGATGGCAGAGCAGAGGGCGCTGAGTAGGCTATGGTCAATCATGGAAAACCCTGAACATCCTCTGCACAGCACCATCCAGAGACAGAGAAGCAGCTTCAGTGGCAGGTTGCTGTCAATGCAATGCTCCTCAGACAGGATGAAGAGATCATTACTCCCCAACGCCATTCGGCTCTACAATTCAACCACCAGGGGCAAGACATGTTAAAGTGCCGGGGTTAGGACTGAGCTTAAGTTACCACGCAATGCACTTTAGTAAACTATTTAAGAACTTTTTAAAAGCTATTTATTAATGCTTTTTGGGAGGGTGATTTTAGATGCATATCATATTTATACTGAGTTAAATACTGTATGTAATTTTGCTATGTATGTATGTAGTTTTGCTACAATAAGTGTATGGGACACTGAAAAAATGTTGAATTTCCCCTTGGGGATGAATAAAGTATCTATCTATCTATTAAATTCATGTGTTTTATTGTATATATTTTGTGTTATTAGAACTGTACATTTATATTGTGATCCTGTTCTGATTTTTCTATTTCATAAGTGTACTCCTAATTTTAATAATAAACAAAATGGTGTAGAGCTATTTACATTGTTAATATTGTTTGGCCAATGTACACAGTGTTGCTAATTGATACATAGTACTGTTATAGTGTTAGTTTGTTATTTTTGGCATTGTACCATTGCCACTTATATGGCCCCCTGGGGTGATATACCTTTCCGTTCTGCAGAGTGGGTTCCTCTCTCTCCACAACACCCAAATCTAAGTATGTAGATAGATAGATCTACTGTAATTCACAGTCTTTTTGTATTAATATGTATTGTATTGTACTGCTACTGCAAAGAAAACAAATTTCAGTACATATGCCAGTGATATAAAGGAGAAAAGAGCCTAGCCTGACTCTGGTTTATATGGCCACCCAGAATGGGTAGAATGTGTGGCAGAAACTTTCCACAACACCATATACATATATGTACCTCTTTCCTGATGGTAACAATGAGAACAAGACATGACCTGAGTGATGTGGGTCCTTAAAGATGGATTCCACCTCTTTGAGGCAGCACTCTTTGAAAGATATCCTGGATACTGTGAAGGCTAGTGCCCATGATGGAGCTTGCTGAGTTTACAACTTACTGCATCTTTTCCCAGTCCTGTGCAGTCGTCCCGCCCCCTCCCCATTCCAGACATTTAACAGACACTGAGGAGATGAATGAATGAAAGAAAAATAAAGGGCAGCTTTGAGGAAAATGTTAGAATGATCTCGGAATAGGTTAAAAGGTCGGCACTGTCATGAAATTTGTTGTTTTGAGGAAGCAGTATATTGCAATACATAATAATAAAACTATATATGAATTACAGTAAGTACAAATAGAAATATTAATATTAAGTAGTACTAAAAGAGAGTGAAAACTTGTGAGTTAGGGCTCATGAGTTTATTGTCCATTCAGAAATCGTATGCTGGAGAGGAAGGAAGTTGGTATTGAAGCATTGAGTGCGTGTCTTCAGTCTCCCTGATGGTAGCAATGAGAAAGGGGCATGTCCTGGCTGATGGGGTTCCTAATGATGGATGCCACGTTTTTCAGATAACACCATTTGAAGGTGTCCTGGATGTTCAGGACACTAGTACCCATGATGGAGTGTTTACAGCTTTCTGGAGCTTTTCTGATCTTGTGCAATGGCCCCTTCATACTAGAGAATGATGTCACCAGTTCGAATGCTCTCTACAGTACATCTGTAGAAACTTGCAAGAGCCTTTGGTAACATGTAAAGTCTGCTCAAACTCTGAATGAAATATAGCCGCTGTCATGCCTTCCTTGTAATTGCATTAATATATTAGGCGCAGGATAGATCTTCAGAGTTGCTGACACAGAAACTGAAGCTGCACTCCCTTTCCACAGCTGATCCCTTGCACCAGGAACAGCATAGCTGTTGCGGAGTGTGATGCATGGTGATATGCAATGAGGAAATTGGTAAGCTTCTGATTCAGCATCCGTGTAGCGTGTTCTGCTGAGACAATATGTTCAGCACAGCATTGTGGGTTGAATGGCCTGTATATGTGCTGTAGGTTTTCTATGTTTCTATGCTTCTATACAATACTTTCTGTAAAGCCATTTACAGCTGGGTATTATGGTACCAATGTAATATGTCTTATTTTGTTCAATTTCAGGAATGACTGAAATTGTTCTGCAATGAAATGCTGTCCGTCGTCACTGACTAAGTGCTCTAGAATAGCAGTCCTCCTCAACACTTCAACAGTGTGCGAGGCTGTAGTGGAGGCTATCGGGAACATTTCGAGACACTTTGTAGCTGCATCCACTAGTACCAAAAAATTTATGCCTTTGAATGGTCTGGCAGAATCAACATGAATCCTCTGTCAGGGCAATGCAGGGCATTGCCAGAGATGGGAAGTTGCTGCTGTCAGAATCTTCTAAATGTGTTGCATCCCAAAGAGTGTATGGCAGGCTGCATGAAAAGCCGTTCTATCCCAGGTAAAGTTTCAAGTCAATGCTTTCATCTTGACCACACCTTGTTGACCAGCATGTAGCTGCTCTCCAACACTTCAGTTCTCAGCTTGGAGGGAGCAACTTATAATCCTCATATAAGACCCAGTCAAGGGCAAGTTCATCCCAGCACTGCTAAAAATGGGGAAACTGGAGTTTCTGCCACACATTCTACCCATTCTGGGTGGCCATATAAACCAGAGTCAGGCTAGGCTCTTTTCTCCTTTCCCTTTGGATCGTCTCAGCCATAATAGCAAGTCTTTTGATTTGCATTAGGGAGAATACATCAGGTGGAGTGTCTTTTTTTCTAAATTTTTCAGGCATTTCCTTTTCCAAGGGTAACTGGATCATATATCAGTATTTCTGACTTTGCTGTCAATCTGTGCATAATATTTCTCTGCAGTGGTAAGAGAATGCGATTCAAAGGCTCACTCATAACATGTGGAATTACTTCACCTATACCATAAGGAGGGTTGTCACAGACAAGCTACACCTGCCCCTACACCTCCTCCCTCACTGGCATTTATGGCCCCAACCAGTCCTTCGAGGTGAGGAGACACTTCAACTGTAATTCTGCTGGAGTCATATACTGTGTCTGGTGCTCACGGTGTAGCCTCTTGTATATTAGTGAGACCCGATGTAGATTGGGGAGCACTTCACCGAGCACCTACAGTCCGTCTGCCAGGAAAAGCGGGCCCTCCCAGTGGCCCCTAATTTTAATTCCACTTCCCATTCTCATGCCAATATGTTTATTCATGGTCTCCTCCACTGTAGCGATGAGGCCACACTCAGATTGGAGGAACAACATCTTAGATTCTATTTGTGCGGCATTCAACTTGATGGCAGGAATATTGGTTTCTTGGACTTCTGGCAATGCCCCTCCCCCCTTCACCATTCCCTATCCCCTTTTTCCCTCGCTCACCTGATCTCCTTACCTGCTCATCGCCTCCCTTTGTTGTTCTTCTTCCTCCCTTTTCTTTCTTCCACGTCCTTCTGTCCTCTTCTATCAGACTCCCTTTTCTCCAGCCCTGTATCTCTTTCACCAATCAAATTTCCAGCTCTTTACTTCATCCCTCCCACTTTAGATTTCACCTATCACCTTTCCATTTCTCTCTCCTCTACCCCCACCTTTTAAATCTCCTCCTCAGCTTTTTTTCTCCGGTCTGGATGAAGGGTCTTGGCATGTAACGATGACTGTACTCTTTTTCATAGATGCTGCATGGACTGCAGAGTTCCTATAACATTTTGTGTGTCTTCACTGGATGATGTGGATTAAAATTTGTGCATACAGTGTCACTATTTCCTTTGTCTTTTGGAAAGTCACCTCAAATTGCTTTGTCGATTGCCAATTCTTCCTGATCTGTAGTAATGAATTCAAGGGATGGAGCACAGTAGCCACTTTTGGCAGAAGCATATTATAGAAATAGACAAATCATAGAAAGGACTACGACTGTGACGTGTCCTTTGGCTTTGGGATATCCACCATTGCTTAAACTTCCTCAGTGCACTTAACGTATGTAATCCTGCTGCATTAATGGTGTGACCATTGTAAGCGATGCTTGGTTTAAAGAGTTCACACTTGCATCATCTTCTGAGTCCAGGATCTTCTAATCTTTTTAACACTGTCTTGAATTTTTGGAGATTTTCTATGTCATCTTCATTGGTAATAATAATATCATCTAGGTAGAATTGAGTGCATGGACAGCCTTACCGCACCTGGTCCATAGCTTTCTGCCAGAGTGCATGTGCGGATGCTGCTCCAAAAATAAGCCTATTATAATTATAAAGCCTTCTGTGAGTATTTTGTGCCTTCCTGTTTTTACCACAGGCAGCCCTAATGTATCTTGTTGGCTGTTATATTTTACTGTTATGTGTGTCATTCCTACAGGAGTTAGCTTTTCTCCAGTATTGGATATCTGCAGACTTCAGTTCAGTGTCTTTGAAATGTCTTTCAAATTCATTTTATGAAGTGACTGAGACACTTGAGCAAATTCCCTATTCCATTTTAATTAAGTTGCTGTTCACTTCTGCTGTAAAAAATATTGCTTGTCTCCTGTTAGTTTTCACATAGCAAATCTCAAGGCTACTGAGTTGGTATCACACTCATCATTATCAGATTTTTCATCAATATCAGTATCAGAGATTAGAGTACTTTTTGAAACAACAGCTTGATTTTGTATCTTTTCTCATATAACCATATAACAATTACAGCACAGAAACAGGCCATTTCAGCCCTTCGAGTCCGTGCCGACACTTACACTTACTTAGTCCCACTGGCCCCCACTCAGCCCATAACCCTCCATTCCTTGCCTGTCCATATACCTAACCAATGTTACTTTAAATGACAATACCAAACCTGCCTCTACCACTTCTACTGGAAGCTCATTCCACACAGCTACCACTCTCTGAGTAAAGAAATTCCCCCTTGTGTTACCCTTAAACTTTTGGCCCCTAACTCTCAACTCATGTCCTCTTGTTTGAATCTCCCCTACTCTCAATGGAAAAAGCCTATCTACGTCAACTTGATCTAACCCCCTCATTATTTTAAATACCTCTATCAAGTCCCCCTTCTACCTTCTACGCTCCAAAGAATTAAGACCTTACTTGTTCTGCCTTTCCCTGTAACTTAGGTGCTGAAACCCAGGTAACATTCTAGTAAATCTTCTCTGTACTCTCTCTATTTTGTTGATATCTTTCCTATAATTCGGTGACCAGAACTGTACACAATATTCCAAATTCAGCCTTACCAATGCCTTGTACAATTTTAACATTACATCCCAACTCGTATACTCAATGCTCTGATTTATAAAGTCCAACATACCAAAAGCTTTCTTCACCACCCTATCCATGTGAGATTCCACCTTCAGGGAACTATGCACCATTATTCCTAGATCACTCTGTTCTACTGCATTCCTCAATGCCCTACCATTTACCATGTATGTCCTATTTGGATTATTCCTACCAAAATATAGCACGTCACACTTATCAGCATTAAACTCCATCTGCCATCGCTCAGCCCACTATTTTAACTGGCCTAAATCTCTCTGCAAGCTTTGAAAACCAACTTCATTATCCACAACACCACCATCTGCATACTTCTGCATACTTACCATCTGCATACTTACTAATCCAATTTACCACCCCATCATTCAGATCATTAATGTATATGACAAACAACATTGGACCCAGCACAGATCCCTGAGGCACATCACTAGTCACCGGCCTCCAACCTGACAAACAGTTATCCACCACTACTCTCTGGCATCTCCCATCTACCCAGTGTTGAATCCATTTTACTACTTCAATATTAATACCTAACTATTGAACTTTCCTAACCAACATTCCGTGCAGAACATTGTCAAAGGCCTTACTGAAGTCCATATAGAAAACATCCACTGCTTTACTCTCATCAACTTTCCTCGTAACCACTTCAAAAAATTCAATGTTTTGTCAAACATGACCTTCCATGCACAAATCCATGCTGACTATTCCTAATCAGACCCTGCCTATCCAGATAATTATATATACTATCTCTAAGAATACTTTCCATTAACTTACCCACCACTGACATCAAACTGACAAGCCTATAATTGCTAGGTTTACTCTTAGAACCTTTTTTAAACAATGGAACCATATAGCAATACGCCAATCCTGCAGCACCATCCCCGTTTCTAATGACATTTGAAATATTTCAGTCAGAGCCCTTGCTATTTCTTCACTAACTTCCCTTAAGGTCCTAGGGAATATCTTGTCAGGACCCGAAGATTTATCCACTTTTATATTCCTTAAAAGTGCCATTACTTCCTCCTTTTTAATCGTCATAGTTTCCATAACTTCCCTACTTGTTTCCCTTACCTTACACAATTCAAAATCCTTCTCCTTAGTGAATACCGAAGAAAAGAAATTGTACAAAATCTCCCCATCTCTTTCGGCTCCACACATAGCTGTCCACTTTGATTCTCTAAGGGCCCAATTTTATCCCTCATTATCCTTTTGCTATTAATATAACTGTAGAAACCCTTTGGATTTATTTTCACCTTACTTGCCAAAGCAACCTCGTATCTTCTTTCAGCTTTTCTAATTTCTTTCTTAAGATTCTTTTTACATACTTTATATTCCTCGAGCACCTCATTTACTCCATGCAGCCTATATTTATTATAGATCTCCCTCTTTTTCCGAACTAAGTTTCTGATATCCCTTGAAAACCATAGCGCTCTCAAACTTTTAACCTTTCCTTTCAACCTAACAAGAACATAAAGATTCTGTACCCTCAAAATCTCACCTTTAAATGACCTCTACTACATCCTTCCCATAAAACCAATTGTCCCAATCCACTCCTTCTAAGTCCCTTCACATCTCCTCAGAGTTAGCCTTTCTTCAATCAAAGATCTCAAATCAAAAATCAAAAATCTCTTCCCTGTGCAGTCCATTTATTTTTGACTCCCTGTCATGCCATTTGTATGTGTCCTCATTTGTTGCATTCTCTGCAAGTTCTGTTGTTAAACCTACATTGGTCTGGTGCATGTAAGCCCCAGCCACCGAGGCCTCACAATTTGTTCAGCCAGACTTTTATTCCTGACTGCAACTCAATTGCGTCTCAGGTTGTGCTTTCCATTGATACAGCTATTTGTACTGTTCTTTTAATTTGAATTTTACTTCATTTAGGAGCTATTTTTGAATTTTTTTGTAAGATTCCATAAGCTGTTTGATCCCTTAGTGTATTATTCAGCCATTACTGAACTAACATACTAACATTTTTCAGGCAATCTCTTAATTCAGCCATGTAAGTTAAATTAGACTCCCCTTCCTTTTGATTCCGCTTATGAAACCTAAGGCAATCTGCGAGCAACAATGGTATTGGTTCTAAATATTCTTGCATCTTGGCTGGATTGTTTGCAGTAGTTAAACCTCTAAGCAAAATATATGGTCTTCCAGCAATTATTCTCAGCAAAATTGGCATTTGTTTTCCATTTACAATTTCATTTGCCTCAAAATACTGCTCAGTTCATTCAGTATACAATATGCAGTTATCTCTTATGCAATCAGAAACTTCTATCTTTCCAATGTAGTCAATCATTTCTGCATTTTTTAAAAATGTACTATTATTGCCACCAAGTATTCACTGTCTATGTACCCATTAATTTTTCAACTCTGTCTGTCTCAATGTGAAGAAACACATGCTGTGATTTTTAAACTTGAATGGCACTCTCCCCTTTTGTTGAAAAAAATATGCTACACTTTCTTTTAACTTGAATGTCTTGCTGTGCATCTACAGTTAGGGAGTTGTCTCAGGTTCATTTTCAAATCTACTCATTTTTACTGTCATGTTTTGTACTGCAACTCCAGAAATTAATTGAAAGAAGAGCACAGGAGACCAGGATAAATGTGCACTCTTCAGTTTTTAAAATAATTTTGTGAGGCGTGCATATATGACATGATGGCATAATGATGTATGCATTTCACGCTATGTTGCATAAAACTGGTAATGAATTATGTAAACAGCAAAGAATGCTTACCAAACAATAAACTTATAATATTACTCTAATATTACTGAAATATTAAATACATAACAAGTATATCAGAGTGGAGGTCCAGGAGACTGAAGACACACTCAATGTTTTAGGACCAGACTTTCACCTTTCCCATCAGTTTTCTGAATGGACAATGAACCAACCATGAAAACTATCTCACTATTTTTGTTCTATTTTACACTAATCATTAAATTAATTTTAAGATATACTTTCATTGTAATTTATAGCATTTTAATGTATAGCATTGCACTATACTACTACTAGACAATAACATATTTCACAACATATGTCAGAGATATTATACACGATTCTGATTCTCATTCTGGTTTGAGGAGGTATTGAGGAGAATGGGCTTGAATTGAAAAAAATGAGAGATAATTCCATAGAAAACTACAATATTTTAATGGAGCTTAGCACGGTAGTTAAGGAGTTAATGGTTCCTCTGGCAGGAGTGTCAGAACCAGAGATCACAATTCCAGAATGAGGGATCAACCATTAAGTTCTGATAAAAGAATAAATGTTCTCACTTTTACACCACCATGAACCATTGAAATCTTCCACTCACAAGGTCAGTGCAGACTGAATTGTTGAATATTTTTAAGATGTGGGATGCTGGAGCTCTGTTTCTTGTGTGTATGAGAAGATACAGGGTTAGTTCAACAACATGACAATGACATATAAGTTCAGGTATGGTCTTCGTCAATGGTCTGGCAGACATGAGGAGCCAAATGGGAACTCCTGCTTTGCTTCTTTTTACCTTAGCGCTCATTGATTATTTTGACAAGCCAGTTGATTGGTCGGAAATTGATATCTATGGAAGCCATTCTGTCAGTGCCAGCTACTTAGAGTTATAAAGTCACAAAACAAGCCCTTCAAACCAACATGCCCATATTGAGCACCAGTGTTACTCCCATTCACCAACACTTGATCCATGGCCTTCTATGCACTGGTATTCAGTTGTTGGGAGAATACCTGCATACATTAGGTGATACTCAAGGTGATAATTTTTCACACTGTGAGTTATACGTCTCTTACCCTTTACCCTCTAGCTTTAACGGTGGGGCAAAGCTTCCTACTAATAACCCTTTCGCTGCCCCTCAAAGTTTTGTATTCCTATTGTGTCAGGAAAAGTACAGTGTTGTCTCAAGCTTCAATGATGAACATTGGATGGAGAATAATATGACAAAAAACAGTACAGGACAGAGCCAAACTCCTCAGTCCATGATGTTATGCTGAACTAATTAATAAATTAGCAAATAAATGCATAACTGAACTAATCCATTCTGCCTGCACAATATCTACACAATGACAAGAATATGGAATGGAAAGATTTAGAATTCTATGGGCTAAATGTTGGCAAATGGTACCAGATTGGATGGGGCATCTTGATTGTCCTAAACAAGTATATCATTCACCTTCTTTACCACCTTATCAAGCTGCAAAACTATTTCTAGGGAGCTATTTATCTGGGCCCCAAGATCTCTCTGTTCTTCAATGCTGCTGAGGGTTCTGCTATTAACCATGTACTGGTCCTCTATATTTGATCGATAGTCAACTGAACTTCCTATGAAAGGCTGTACTTCAAATCATACTAGAAGAAATGAAGTACTCTGTCACTTGATTACTTCATGTACCTCCATCACAAACAGTTCCCTGTGGACAACCACATAGAAGAAAACATGGAAATATTGATTTGCCAGTGGAGAGGGAGTACCTGAAGAAATCAAATTTATCATAAGACCATAAGACATAGGAGCAGAATTAAGCAATTCCAGCCATTGAGTCTCTTCTGCCATTCTATTATAGGTGATCTCAGATCTCACTCAACCCCGTACACCTGCCTTCTCGCCATATCCTTTGGTGTCCTAACCAATCAGGAAATGATCAACTTCTGTCTTAAATATACCCACGGACTTGGTTCCCACCATTGTATGTGGCAGACCATTCCACAGATTCACTACTTTTTGGATTAAAAACAATACCTCCTTACCTCTGTTCTAAAAGGTCATCGCTCAATTTTGAGGCGGTGCCCTCTAGTTCTAGATAACCCCACCATAGGAAACATCCTATCCATAGCCACTCTGGCTAGTCCCTTTCAACATTCTGTAGGTTTCACTGAGATCCCCCCCCCCCCAGTATTCTTCTAAATTCCAGCGAGTACTGGCCCAAAGATACCAAATGCTTCCCCTTTATTGCCAGAATCATCCTTGTGAACCTCCTCTGGACTCTGTCCAATGACAACAGATCCTTTCTGTGATATGGAGCCCAAAACTGTTGACAATATTCCAAGTGTGGTCTGACTAGTGTCTTATAAGGCCTCAATATTATCTCATTGCTTTTATATTTCATTCCCCTTGAAATAAATGACAACTTTGCATTTGCCTTCTTTGCCACAGGCTCAATCTGTAAATTAGCCTTCTGGAAGTCTTGCACGAGGATGCCTAAGTCTCTCTATATCTCTGAGGTTTGAACCTTCTCCCCATTTAGATAATAGTCCACACAACTGTTTTTTTTTACCAAAATGCATTATGATACATTTTCCAACATTTTATTCCACCTGCTACTTTTTTGTCCATTCTTCCAATTTGTCTAAGTCCTGCTGCAATCACATTGCTTCTTCAGCACTACCTACTCCACCAATTATCTTCATATCATCAACCAACTTTGCCACAAAGCCATCAATTCCATTATCCAAATCATTAACAAACAATGTGAAAAGCAGCGGTCCCAATTACTAACCCCTGAGGAACACTAATAGTCTCTGACAGCCAGTCAGAAAAGGCCCCCTTAATTCTCACTCACTGCCTCCTGCCTTTCCAACATTCCTCTATCCATGCCAGTATCTTTCCTGTAATGCCATAGGATTTTATCTTGTTAAGCAACCTCATGTGGCATGTTATCAAATGCCTTCTAAAAATCGAAGTAAGTGACATCCAGTGACTCTCCTTTGCCAACCCTATGTGTTGCTTCCTCAAAGAACTCTAAAGGTTTGTCAGCAAAGATTTCCCTTCACAGAAACCATGCTGAATTTGACTTATTTTTATCATATATCTAAAGATAAAAACTATGTCTCTTTGAAATTGCTCAGAAAGTCACTACAGCTCATAATTACAGTAAATTCAATTTGGGTCTAAACCCTCAGACACTATATAATATATTGGAGGTCTTCTACAGAATTAAAGAATCTTATTCATACCTCCTCATATACAATGTCTATATTTCTCACATTCCTAATTAAGTACAACATAGAGAATCTACCAGGATAAATATTTCTATATGATATTGCTTGTGCATGCTTCAGGTGGAACTAGGCCTTTTATTGATTATGCCAACTTAGAAAGACTGGATGATAATATATACTTAAAGGCAATGGCCAAGTAACACAAAATGGATGTAGAAGCCATTGGAAATACCAGTTCATCAGGCAGCATTAGTGGAGAGCGACGCTAAGTGAAAGCTGTGCGTTGAAGACCTTTCATTAGAGCTGGTAATTATCATAAGTGAACTGGCAGTTAAATGGAGTTTCCCAACTTGCAGAGCATTTACCATAATCTGCTTTTTTAAATTTTTTTTTAATTTCTGACAAAAGTGCTCTTGTTCACTCAGATCTCCTGAAAACTTTGTCGAAATTAGGCAATGAAATGAGATATCACAAGTCATCTCGGATGCCAAAACGGCACTTGTATGATTTCCTCATGAGGACTATGTCCTGGTATCAGACCTGAAAGAGCCCCTCACTGTAATCATCATAAATCAACTGGGAAGTAGTCACAAAGCTGATGGAAACAGTGAAAAGGAGACTGCTAGGGAACAGTGAGATTTTTTTGTAGCAGAGAAGGTATGCAATGCTGGCACCAGATAGGGTAGCTGGAACTAATTCAAACTGTCCTGAACTACAGTGAATTATAATAAACCCTTGACTGGTTACAGGCATAGCATTTATTCCATAAACTCCAGGGTAGATGCTTTCTATTGTAAATATAAGTTAAAGATGGAACTGTGCATTGCTCATGTAACATATGAGGTGCTGAAGCTGGTCACTGTCAAAGGCCATGGAGGGGAGATACTAGTTACCTACCCACCACCATTTGGTGCTGACTATCTGCCTGCCATGGCCCTGACTGAACAACAGGAGGTATCCACATTTCGGTGTTCCAGTTCCCCAGAGTATGGTTAGCTGCCATTGTCCCTTTAAGTGTCAGTCTGCCAGTTATTTCCTGCCATATTTCTTAATGGAAAATCTGTTCTTAAAGGCCTTGTGCTGAACACTCAATGATCTATCATAGGAGTTCAATTTCTAACACTACTGTTTATGATTTGTATCATCTTGATTACTTTTGTAGACCTTACTCAACACTTGGGTTCACCACCATCCATAGATCTCTCATTACAATTCCCTCTAATGTCAAGTCCAAATGAAATGTCTGAACCCAAAATATCGACTATCTATTTCCCTCTACAGATACTGGCTGACCCGCTAAGTTCCTGTGCTATCTTGTATGTTAATTCAAAACACTCACGTTACTCTATCTTTTCACAGCACAGCTGGGGTAGAAATAAAGGGGAGAAAAGAAAATAGGATAAATGATAAAAATAATAAAACTTTCTTTAAAGTTTAGTTTTGTTTGTCATACATCAAAACATTGCAACACATAATGAAGTGCATCATTTCCATCACCAGCCAACATAATCCAAGGATGTGCTGAAGGGCAGCCCTTATGTGCCAACATAACATGGACATAATTGTGCCTTTGGAATGTGGAAGGAAACTGGAGCATCTGGAGGAAACACATGCATTCATGGGGAGAACAGACAAAGTCCTTACAGAGAGTGGCCTTGTAAAGCATTATGCTAGCTGTTACATGACCTTGCCACTGCTATGCTGCCACACCTCCCCTGGAAACATTGGAGCAGCGAGTATTCATCAGCGACTCCCTGTTGTCATTGGCATGTGACAAAGAGCACATTTTGTCTGGCTAGTCCCCAACCTGATGATATGAATAAACTGTAGATTTCTCTAACTCCATAAACCACACCCTCTATCACAACCCCCCCCAAACTTTTATTGTTTTTTTTCTCCATTTCTAGAGGCTCCTTTCATCCTCTCTCCACCCATCTCCCCATGACCAGCCCACCACCTCCCTTTGGTTCCTCACTTCCTTCACTATCCTCTTGTGTCAGATTCCTTCTTTTTCAGCCCTCTACCTGTTGCACATATCACTTTCCATTTTCTCACATCATCCCCTCCTTTCTCACCCATCCACTTTCTTCATTTTGCTTCTATTTTGTCTTTTCCTCGATTCTTTCAAGTCCTGCTGAAGGGTCTCAGCCTGAAAGGATGATCGTTTATTCCCCTCCATAATGCTACCTGACTTGCAGTGTTCCACCAGTGTTTCGTGTGCATTGCTAAAGACAATGTTTTCCTGAAGGTTAAACTTGGGCTTCATGTGAATCTGACACAGTAAGCACTGGCAATGACTGAACCCAGGTGTGGAAGAAAGCCAGACTCCCACATAGAGACAGAAACAAGAGGTTATAGACAATAGACAATAGACAATAGGTGCAGAAGTAGACCATTCGGCCCCTCGAGCCTGCACCGCCAATCTGAGATCATGGCTGATCATTCACTATCAATACCCAGTCCCTGCCTTGTCCCCATATCCCTTGATTCCCCTATCCATCAGATATCTATCCAGCTCCTTCTTGAAAGCATCCAGAGAATTGGCCTCCACTGTCTTCCGAGGCAGTGCATTCCACACCTCCACAACTCTCTGGGAGAAGAAGCTCTTCCTCAACTCTGTTTTAAATAACTGACCTCTTATTCTCAATCCATGCCCTCTGGTACTGAACTCTCCCAACATCTGGAACATATTTCCTGCCTCAATCCTATCAAATCCTTTAATTATCTTAAACGTTTCAATCAGATCCCCTCTCAATCTCCTCAATTCCAGCGTGTACAAGCCCAATCTCTCCAATCTCTCTGCGTAAGACAGCCCTGCCATCCCAGGAATCAACCTAGTGAATCTACGCTGCACTTCCTCAATTGCCAGAATGTCCTTCCTTAAACCTGGAGACCAAAACTGTACACAATATTCCAGGTGTGGTCTCACCAGGGCCCTGTACAAATGCAAAAGAACATCCTTGCTCTTGTATTCAATTCCCCTTGTAACAAAGGCCAACATTCCATTTGCCCTCTTCACTGCCTGTTGCACTTGCTCATTCACCTTCATTGACTGGTGAACTAGGACTCCTAGGTCTCTTTGCATTTCTCCCTTACCTAACTCGACACCGTTCAGACAATACTCTGCCCTCTTGTTCCAGCTTCCAAAGTGGATAACTTCACATTTATTCACATTGAATGACATCTGCCAAGTATCTGCCCACTCACTCAGCCTATCCAAGTCTCCCTGTATTCTCCTAACGTCCTCTTCGCATGTCACACTGCCACCCAGTTTAGTATCGTCAGCAAACTTGCCAATATAGTTTTCAATGCCCTCATCTAAATCATTGACATAAATCGTAAAGAGCTGTGGTCCCAATACGGAGCCCTGTGGTACTCCACTAGTTACCTCCAGCCAGTCTGAGAAACACCCATTCACTGCTACCCTTTGCTTTCTATCTGCCAACCAGTTTTCTATCCATGTTGAAACCCTGCCCCCAATGCCATGAGCTCTGATTTTACTCACCAATCTCCTATGTGGCACCTTATCGAATGCCTTCTGAAAATCTAGGTACACAACATCTACTGGTTTACCCTCATCTAACATCCTTGTTACACCCTCAAAAAACTCCAACAGATTAGTCAAGCATGATTTGCCCTTGGTAAATCCATGCTGGCTCGGCCTAATCCTATTTCTGCCATCTAGATGTGCCACTATTTTGTCCTTAATAATGGACTCAAGCATCTTCCCCATGACTGATGTTAGGCTAACAGGGCGATAGTTCTTCATTTTCTCCTTCCCTCCCTTCTTGAAAAGTGGGACAACATTAGCCACTCTCCAATCTTCAGGAACTGATCCTGAATCTAAGGAACATTGGAAAATGATTACCAATGCATCCGCAATTTCCTGAGCCACCTCTTTTAGAACCCTCGGATGCAGACCATCTGGACCCGGGGATTTATTAGCCTTCAGTCCTACCAGTCTACTCATCACAGTTTCTTTCCTAATGTCAATCTGTCTCAATTCCTCTGATATCTTATGACCCTGGCCCATCCATACATCTGGGAGATTGCTTGTGTCCTCCCTGGTGAAGACAGATCTAAAGTATGCATTAAATTCTGTTGCCATTTCCCTGTTTCCCATAACAATTTCTCCCAATTCATTCTTCAACATTGTTCTTAACTATCTTCTTTCTCTTCACATAGCTAAAAAAGCTTTTGCTATCCCCTTTTATATTCCTGGCTAGACTGAGCTCATACCTGATTTTTTCTCTCCATATTGCTTTTTTAGTTAAGATCTGCTGTTCCTTAAAACTTTCCCAATCATCTGTATTCCCACTCATCTTAGCCCTGTCATACTTCTTTTTCTTTAATGCTATACAATCTCTGACTTCCTTTGTCAACCACTGTGGCCCCTTCCCCCTCTTTGAATCCTTCCTTCTCATTGGAATGAACTGCATTTGCATCTTTTGTATTATGCCCAAGAATATCTGCCACTGCTGATCCACTGTCTTTCCTGCCAGGGCATCCGCCCATTTAACTTTGGCCAGCTCATCCCTCATGGCTCCGTAGTCTCCTTTATTTAATTGCAACATGTAGGAACATGATTATATGTAGGAATTCCAACAGGACATTGGTGACAGAACCGAGCAACATCACAAATAAATAATCCTCCACACAAGGACTCTACAAAGTGCAACAGACTGGAATCTGTTTTAACTAATCATAGAATCTGGAGAACCCCTGCCAGTCACAATTAACTTGACAAGAATATTTTTTGATCAAATTGACTCTCTTATTTCTTCCTTTATTTGGAACAATAAAAGACCAAGAATTAACAAGTACCATTTACAAAAACCCAAAAAAGATGGTGGACTTACACTTCCTAATTTGAGACTGTATTATTGGGCTGTAAATATTAGACAATTATGCTTTTGGTTATACTAGCTCAATAAGAGCCAAAAACCACTTTGGGTTGATTTGGAATTAAAAGCTGTTAAACAATTTTATTTAACTTCAATATTAGGAGCTCCATTACCTTTACAGCTCTCTAAAATTCCAATTTTAAATTTTTACCTGGTTATTAAACAATCTTTACGGATTTGGATTCAGTTTCATATTTCTTTTAATTTTAAACAATTTAATTTCTCTGTTTTTTTAATCTAAACATTTCATTTAAACTTTCAATAACAGACCCCATTTTTCTCCAATGGAAAAATAAAGGGATCCATTTTTTTACAGATGTATTTTATAATGGTCAATTGATGACTTTTGAAGAGTTATTTAATAAATACTCTCTTGCTCATACACATTGTTTGCAATATTTTCAGGTTAGACATTTATTACAACAATATTTACCTAAGTTTCCATACTTACAAGAATCTGATTTGGGTACCATATTGAAATTGAATCCCTTAGTGAAAGGCTCCATTAGCAGAATTTATAATTTACTCTTTTAACAAAAAGAGAACCTATCACTAAAGATTAAACAAGATTGGGAGAGAGAAATTAATATGACCTTTGTGAATGAAGATTGGGTTCGAATTTTGAAAAGTGTAAATTCTTCCTCTATATGTGCCAATCACTGTCAAATTCAATTTCAAATTGTCCATCATTATTATTTAACAAAGGAGAGATGATCTAAAATATTTCCTAGTGTAGATAATTATTATGATAGATGTAAAACTGAAGTAGCTACTTTGTCACATATGTTTTGGTCACGTTCTTCATTAAAACTGTTTTGGAAATCTTTGTTTTCTACAATCTCTAAAGCTTTGAAAATTAATTTACAACCTGATAGATTAACTGTTCTATTTGGAATAGTTCTGCATCATATTCAGGGTATTTCATCTTCAGATCAATATGTAATTGCATTTGTTACATTGTTGGCAAGAAGGGCTATTTTATTAAAATGGAAAGATATCTCTTCCCCTACATTGATTGAATGGTTTTCACAAGTAAAGTTATGTCTCAGCTTGGAAAAAAATTAAAAGTAGAACTTTTGAACCTCGATTTGATTTTGAGAGAAGATGGGATTCTTTTGCCAAATATTACCATTTAACTTGAATTATTCTATATGGCTTCCTTCCAATTTTATTATCTTTTTAAAACAAATGTAAATTGACGGTTGATGATTTTTTTTTCTATATATATTTTGATGATGGTTAAACGTATTGCTTCCGGGGGTTGATTCCTAACATTTTATTTTTGTAGTTAATGGGGTTTATTTTTCTCAGTTAGATAGTTAGATGGGGTTCTTTTTTTTCCCTTCTTTTTCTATATATATATTCATTTTTTATATTATGATTAGCCTTTTTTCTTCTTCAGCTCTATTAATTATATACATATTAATGTGTTAAGATTATGTATTAATAAAAAAGATTCTAAAAATGAAATGAAATGACAAGAATAAACAGAAAGCTCAAGGCTTTTCATTCCAGGACAAAGGAGACGTCTTCCTTTTTTAAACAAAGGGGCTTCCCTTCTTCCACCATCAACACTGCTCTCAAATGTGTCTCTCCCATTTCCCGCACATCTGCCCTCACCCCATCAGCCAGCCACCCCACTCAGGATAGGCTTCCCCTTGTTCTCACCTACCACCCGACCAGCCTCCAGGTCCAACGTATAATTCTCCATAACTTACACCACCTCCAACAGGATCCCACTACCAAGCACATCTTTCCCTCCCCCCTTTCTGCTTTCTGCAGGGATCACTCCCTACGCGACTCCCTGGTCCACACATCCCCTCCATCTCTTCCTACCGATCTCCTTCCTGGTACATATCCTTGTAAGTGGAACAAGTGCTACACCTGCCCTTATACTTCCTCCCTCACCACCATTCAGGTCCCCGGACAGTCCTTCCAGGTGAGGTGACACTTCATCTGTGAGTCGGCTGGTGTGGTATACTGCGTCTGGTGCTCCCGGTGTGGTCTTTTATATATTGGTGAGACCTGACGCAGACTGGGAGACCGTTTCGCTGAACACCTACACTCGGTCTGCCAGAGAAAGCAGGATCTCCCAGCGGCCACACATTTTAATTCCACGTCCCATTCCCATTCTGATATGTCTATCCACGGCCTCCTTTACTGTCAAGATGAAGCCACACTCAAGTTGGAGGAACAACACCTTATATATCGGCTGGATAGCCTCCAACTTGATGGCATGAACATTGACTTCTCTAACTTCTGTTAATGCCCCTCCTCCCCTTCTTACCCTATCCCTGACATATTTAGTTGTTTATTTTTTTTTCTCTCTCTCTGCCTGTTCTCCATCTCCATTTCGTGCTCCCCCCTCCTCCTTTCTTTCTCCTGAGGACTCCCCTCCCATGATCCTTTCCCTTCTCCAGCTGTGTATCACTTTCGCCAATCACCTTTCCAGCTCTTAGCTTCATCCCACTCCCTCCGGTCTTCTCCAATCATTTTGCATTTCCCTCTCTCCCCTCTACTTTCTGATCTCTTAGTATCTTTCCTTTCAGTTAGTCCTGACAAAGGGTCTTGACCCAAAACGTTGACAGTGCTTCTCCTTATAGATGTTCCCTGGCCTGATGTGTTCCACTAGCATTTTGTGTGTTGTTTGAATTTCCAGCATCTGCAGATTTCCTCGTGTTAGCTCAAGGGATTAATGACTTTTGTTAAGATAATAATTAGCAAATACAGATGCTCTAGAAACCTAGAAGTCAAAAGTTCTATGGCATGCTACAAAGACCCACAGGGCTCGTGGTAGAATCACTTCCATGGAAACAGTGGAGTATTATCTCACACACGTGGCCAATTGATTAAGTCCCATGCCAAGTGGTCCCAGAGGGCAGCATCATGTACTGTAGTCATTGTAGGATCACATAACAGGACTTCTGCGTTGAACAATTCACCTGGTAGTGGATGTGAGTGAAATACTGATGTCACAACAGGAGCACTTTAATTCATATCTATTTGTCTATCTATTGTTTTGTGCTAAATAAACAAGGATGGCAGGTTACACTGATTTAGTTTGGCAATTGCAAAAAATGTCTGCTGCACACACAATGACATTAGCAAATACAACACAAGTACATTCTTCTATAACACTGGTAGTATCTACATTAGACACACTGCCTAAAAAAGGGCAAAATCTATCATTGAACTGCACTACTACAATAACTTCACTGTCTTCTCACTGCTATCATTGAGTAGGAGGTACAGAGGTGTCACACCACCAGGTTTAACAACAGCTACTGCCTTTAACCATTCAAGTCCTGAACCAGCCTACGCATCCCCAATCAGTACCTCAGTACAGCAACTCTGTGAACACGTTGACCGCTTTGCACTATAACAGACTTACCTTTTTGTTCTAATTTTGTTCTTTCCTGGAAAAATCGTGTATAAATTACATTTAATTTATGGTTTAATTGTGTATGTTGTGTATCTGACACTATGTTGTGGTAATGTTCCCGCAAGTAAGTTGACCTTGTGTGATGCCTGGAAAAGTTGTATCAACGGCGTTTAATTTTTCAAGAAGCAGATGTTAAGATGCAAGTAGAAAGGAAATGCAGAGATCTAAAGGGGAAATCTTTAATAAGTAAATTAGAGGAGAGAGGAAGTGATAAAAGGACCAATGTAGCAAAGTATAGTTTAACACCGACCTAAGATCTATAATAAGGACAAATGGTGATAACGCATTCATTCTTTTAAGTTTCACTTGTTCAGAGAAAATGGTAATAGGCCCAACTTAAAACAGATCATCTCACCAACATGACTTGGATCTGAAGCAGTTGATATTAATCCATTGATCTTTCCCTTCAAAACTCTCAGGACTTTGACATCACTTTTCACATCAACTTCAAACATTCACCACTGGAGATCTAAACCTACTTTGTTTTTAATATGTGTTTTTGTACTCAATAACATTTTGCATTAAATTAATTATCAAATGATAAAAGGAGAGAGTTTCAGTTTTAATCTCCATAATTTTATCACAAGTAAGGGTACTAGTGGCTGATTAGTTCATCAGAAAAATAAATGAAAAAAATAGCTTGCAATTAAACAGCAGCATTTGCATTTCTGGGATATCTTGAAGTGAGTTGGAGCTAGTGATCTGTCTTTCAGTATGGCTTTTGCTACAAACCAACTGATATTCACTTAGCAAGTATCCATATAATAATGGTCAGATGAATTACTTCAGTGATTTTGACTGTGAGGTAAATATTTGTCAGGACTCAAAAGAAGAACTCCCAAACTCTTCCTCAAGTGACTATGGATGCAGAGTCTGTAAGTATTTTTAATATTTCCAATCTCAAAGTCATACTTGAGTTTAGAAGAATTTCAGAATGGACAGAAACATAGAAAACCTAGAGAACAATACAGTCCTTTTGGCCCACAATGTTGTGCTGAATGTCCCTACCCTAGAAAATACTAGGCTTACTCATAGCCTTCTATTTTTCTAAGCTCCATGTACCTAACCAAAAGTCTCTTAAAAGACCCTATCATATCCGCCTCCACCACCGTTGCTGGCAGCCTATTCCACACACTCACACAAAATGCTGGTGGAACACAGCAGGCCAGGCAGCATCTATAAGGAAAAGCACTGTGGATGTTTTGGGCCATGACCCTTCATCAGGACACTCACCACTCTCTAAGTAAAAAACTTACCCCTGACATCTCCTCTGTACCTACTCCACAGTACCTTAAACTTGTGTCCTCTTGTGGCAACCGTTTCAGCCCTGGGAAAAAGCCTCTGACTATCCACACTGTCAATGCCTCTCATCATCTTATACACCTCTATCAGTTCACCTCTCATCCTCTGTCTCTCCAAGGAGAAAAGGATAAGGCATGCTCCCTAATCCAGGCAATATCCTTTTAAATCCCCTCTGCACCATTTCTATGGCTTCCACATCCTTCCTGTAGTGAGGTGACCAGAACTGAGCACAGTATTCCAGGCGGGGTCTGACTAGGGTCCTATATAGGTGCAACATTACCTCTCAGCTCCAAAATTCAGAGAACATAGAACATAGAACAGCACATTACAGGCCCTTCGCACCACAATGTTGTGCTGACACTGAAACCCTGCATCCCAAATAACCCCCCCCCACCTTAAATTCCTCCATATACCTGTCTAGTAGTCTCTTAAACTTCACTAGTGTATCTGCCTCCACCACTGACTCAGGCAGTGCATTCCATGCACCAACCACTCTCTAACTAAAAAACCTTCCTCTAATATCCCCTTTGAACTTCCCTCCCCTTACATTAAAGCAATGTCCTCTTGTACTGAGCAGTGGTACCCTGGGGAAGGGGCACTGGCTGTCCATTCTATCTATTCCTCTCAATATCTTGTACACCTCTATCATGTCTTCTCTCATCCTCCTTCTCTCCAGAGAGTAAAGCCCTAGCTCCCTTAATACCTGATCATATCCATACTCTCTAAACCAGGCAGCATCCCAGTAAATCTCCCCTGTAACCTTTCCAATGCTTCCACATCCTTACTGTAGTGAGGCGACCAGAACTGGACACAATACTCCAAATGTGGCCTAACTAGAGTTTTATAGAGCTGCATCATTACATCACGACTCTTAAATACTATCCCTCAACTTATGAAAACTAGCACCACATAAGCTTTCTTAACTACCCTTATCTACCTGTGAGGCAACTTTCAGGGATCTGTGGACATATATGATGTGTGGACATCATATATATATATATATAAAACTATATAAAGGACAGTTACGTACTCGTGATACATGACAGTGGAGCCCTTGTCACGTGACTGGGGTTGAAGCTGTACTGGACTTGAGGTGATGGTCTTGTGATGGTGGAATGACGTCATTTTCCTGCCAGTAGAGATCATGTGACAGGTTTTTTTTACAGGTTATAAAAGGTAGACCCCACCCTGTGAGGAGGGGCAGTTCGTGGCTGGATTTGCCAGGTTGACTTTATGCCACTGCGTGTTTTAAGTGATGACGCAGTTTAGTTGAAGGATGAAGTTTTTATTTAATGCCTAAAGTTTAAAAGGTCATTGCCAGCAGGTTCTTTACGATTCTGCTAGTTCAAAATTAGTGGAGAGTGAAGATTGGAAGTTCGGAAGTTAAAGATCGAGGAGAATCGCTCTCTACGGTGAAACGGGGGCGACCTTTGTTTGATCCTTATTTGAAGGATTTCATTGACTATCTTCATGTTAATCCCTTGGTTTACCAGAAAGGATTGAGGATAGTGAGGAAGGAAAGGTCAGTGCCTTTAAGCCGTTCTGTTTCGTGAATTCTTCGTGGGAAGTTCGACGTCGGGGATCGAAGCAAGCGAGGTGAAAGAGAATTTAAATCGTCCTATGAAGTCTCTCCTTTTAAAATGGACCGTGAGCATATCGAACTTTTGGCAATACCACTTTAAAGAACTGTTTTTGGCAATGCCACTTTTAAGAACTGTTTTTGCAATATCACTTTAAGAACTGTTTGGGCTGCCGCTCAGCAGCTGTTTCCGGTTGCGGTAGTGTTTGTTTACTTTTGGGAGGGATTTGTTTTCTGTGTTTAATAAACGTGTTGTTTGTTATAAAAAACCCTTGCCGAACTCATATATTTATTGTTGCCTGAATATGTAACATTAAATTTGGGGGCTGCGTCTGGATTGAATCATTTGTGTTTAAATGCTTGCTGACTTTTAAATCGGTGTTTTGGGATCGGGGATTACTCGGTTCTTTTGTTTGGCTTGTTGTGGTATTCGGCAGCAATGAATATTGATGAGTTTCTGGCTTCCCCAGCTGCGGAGGTGTTGGCAAAGGCGAAAAAGACTGAGGTGTTTGAGATAGCTAGTGGATTGCAACTTAAAGGTATTTTGCAGACTACATCTAAGGCTGTGATACAGAGAAAAATCGCGTCACACTATGTGGTCTCGGGTGTTTTTGATGAATCGATTTTAGAGTTGTTTCAAATAAGTAATCTGGAGATGCAGTTGCAAATCGAACAAATGAAATTGGAACAAAGTAGAGCTGATTTGGAGAGGTGTAAATTGGAGATGGAACAAAAGAAGAGAGAATTTGCATATGCAATGGAGGAATTAAAGTCTGGGAATCAGTCTTCTGGTTCTAAAAAAACGTTTGTTGCTAGTCAAGAAGTTAAATTGGTCCCTCCATTTAGTGAAACAGAAGTGGAAAGGTATTTTCAACATTTTGAAACTATTGCTTGGATGTCAGAGTGGCCGAAAGATAAATGGTCAGTGTTGTTACAGAGTGTAATTAAAGGCAAAGCACGACAAGTTTACACAGCTTTAACAGCTGTGCAAGCACTTGATTATGATATTGTAAAGAGACGTATCTTAAACGCATATGAGTTAGTCCCAGAAGCATATAGGGAAAGATTCAGAAGTTTGAAAAAGTCTGTGGAAAAAACTTATGTGGAATTTGCCTATGATAAAGCTATGAGAGATGGGTTTCTCCTAAAAATGTAAATGGGGACTATGATACATTGAGAGAGCTGATTTTAATGGAGGAATTTAAAAGAAACATTCCTGTTGAAGTAAGGACCTACTTAAATGAGAAGGATACTGATAAATTGCAGGACTGTGCTAGATTAACTGATGAGTATGTTTTAATCCATAAGAATAAATTTCCTCAGAGCAGAAATTTTAAGAGGAAAAATAACAAGGAGACTCCAGGTAAATCTGAAATTAAACCAGAGGTTAATGAGAAAGTTGATGAGAAAGGAAAGCCTGTGAAGGAAAGACAGTTTGGTCTTACTTGTAACTACTGTAAGAAGCCTGGCCATGTAATAGCTAACTGTTTCAAATTGAAAAAGAAAGAGAAGGAAGCAGTTCCAGATGCTTGTGTGCAACATACTGAAGCACCTGTAAAGTTACAGGGTTTGATAAAAAACAAATGAGGGTTTGTTAGAGTCTGACCAAGTTAGAAAGGGATATGATCATTTTATAACTGAAGGGTTTGTATCCTTAAAGGAAGGATCTACTCTGGTGCCAATAAAAATCCTTAGGGATACTGGTGCTTCTCAGTCACTGATGTTAGACAGTGTGTTGAAGTTTAATGAAGAGTCTGATACTGGTGAGGTAAATTACATAAGAGGTGTTGGAAGTGATTTTATGCCTGTACATTTACATAGAGTGAATTTAAAGTCAGGGTTAGTTACAGGATTTGTTAAAGTAGGATTATAGCATTGCTTACCTGTGAAGGGTATTTCTTTATTGTTAGGTAATGACTTGGCAGGTGGACAAGTTTTTCCTGAAGTGCATTTGACAATGGAGTCAGAGGAACCAGAGTTGAATTCTAACAGAGATTCTTCCTGTGTTGTGACTAGAGCTATGGCTAAAAAGATTGATGCGCAGAATGAGGTTGTTACTCAGGACTGTTCAACTCATGATTCGAGTTTTGAGGATGTGTCAGAGACTTTCTTATCTTCGTTGTTTGAACAAGATTCTGGGAGTAAGTCTGACTATAAAGATTTATCTTTGTCTCGGAAGGAGATGATAGCAGAGCAGAATAGAGACTCTGAGATTATAAAATTAAGAGAGCAGGTTTTACTAGATAGTGAAATTGATAAGGTGCCAGTAGGATATTACTTGGAAAAAGGAGTGTTGATGAGGAAGTGATCACCTACAATTCCTGCAAGTGAGGATTGGAATGTTGTTTACCAGGTAGTTGTTCCGAAAGTTTATCAAAATGAGATTTTGACTTTAGCTCATAGTGTGCCTTTAGGTGGACATCAAGAGGTAAGGAAAACTGTGGACAAGATTTTAAAACATTTTTACTGGCCTGGTCTAAGAAAAGATGTGGCGATGTTTTGTAAAACGTGCCATACTTGTCAAATTGTGGGTAAACCAAATCAGGTTACACCAGTAGCTCCATTACGACCTATCCCAGCATTTGGTGAACCATTTTCTAAAGTTATTGTAGATTGTGTTGATCCATTACCAAAGACAAAAACTGGTTATCAGTATTTGTTGGCTATCATGTGTACTTCTTCTAGGTTTCCAAAGGCAGTACCACTTAGGAATATAAAAGCTAAGACTGTGACAAAGGCCCTTATAAATTTTTTTACTTATTTTGGATTACCTAAGGAGATACAAACTGATCAAAGCAGCAATTTTATGTCTGGATTGTTTCAACAGCTAGTTTATAAATTGGGAGCTAAACAAATCACTTTGTCTGCATACCATCCAGAATTGCAGGGTGCATTGGAGAGGTTTCATTCTACCCTCAAGAATATGATTTGGACATTTTGTGTGGAAAATGAAAGTTACTGGAATGAGGGTATAAACTTACTTTTATTTGCAGTAAGGGAATCAGTACAGGAATCTTCAGGTTTTAGTCCATTTGAACTTGTATTTGGGCATAGAGTTAGAGGACCTTTAGCTTTATTGAAAGAACAGTGGATTAGTAAGGAAGTACACACTAATTTGTTGGACTATGTTTTGAAATTTAAGGACAGGTTACATAAAGCTTGTAGCTTAGCTAAAGAAAATTTAAAGTTGGCTCAGGAGAAAATGAAGAATTGGTATGATAAAGAAGCTAGGATGAGGACGTTTAAGCCTGGAGAAAAGGTGTTGGTTCTTTTCCCAGTGCAGACAAATCCTTTACAAGCTAGATTTCATGGTCCTTATGAAATTGTGTCTAAAATCAATTATGTGGATTACATGGTAAAAACTCCAGATCGTAGAAGGTCAACACAACTTTGCCATATAAATATGTTGAAACCATATTTTGAGAAAAAATCTGATACTGTGACTGTTGTGGTTAGTGAGAGTGAGTCTGATTTAACTAGGAACATGATAGATGATTCATCTGACTTTCATTCTAAATCCAACATTGTTTCTGTTAGGTTACCAAATTCAATCATTCTGGAAAATATTGATGAAAAATTAGCACATTTACAGTTAGAGCAGAGACAACAGATGAAGGAGTTGATTTTTAAGTATAGGGAGTTGTTTCCAGATGTTCCGAGAAGGACTACTATAGCTTCACATGTTGTAGATGTTGGAGATGCCAAACCTATTAATCAACATCCATATAGGATGAACATGGAAAAATGTGAACTTGCTGAGAAAGAAATTGAATATATGCTAGAGAATAATATCATTAGACATTCTAACTCAAATTGGAGTTCGCCATGTGTTATGGTGCCAAAGCCAGATGGTAGTATTAGGTTTTGTATGGATTATAGGAAGGTGAATGCTGTAACGAAAACAGATGCATATCCAATTCCTAGAGTAGATGATTGTGTAGATAAGGTTGGAAAAGCAAAGTTCCTTACAAAGATTGATTTATTGAAAGGGTATTGGTGTGTTCCATTAACGGACAGAGGTAGAGAGATTTCTGCATTTGTAACTCCATCTGGGTTATATGAGTATAATGTTCTTCCATTTGGGATGAAGAATGCCCCAGGTACTTTCCAGAGGATGATTAACTTTGTGATTCAGGGATTGAAAGATACTGATGCTTATATTGATGATTTAGTGACAGGAAATGATACTTGGGAAGCACACATTATTGCGATGGAGAAATTGTTTGAAAGGTTTTCAAAAGCTAACTTAACTATTAATTTAGCTAAGAGTGAATTTGGACATGCCACTGTGACTTATCTTGGTTATGTTGTGGGTCAAGGTAAGGTAGCTCCTGTTCATGCAAAAGTTCAGGCAATTTTAGAGATTCCCACTCCAACAGGGAAAAAGACTCTCAGAAGGTTTTTGGGAATGGTAGGATATTATCGGAAATTTTGTAAGAATTTTGCTAATGTTGCCCTTCCATTAACTAACCTTCTGCAGAAGAATAAGAAGTTTGTATGGATGGTGCCTTGTCAAGAAGCATTTGAAAAATTGAAAACAATGATATGTCAACAACCTGTGCTTAAGGCACCTGACTTTGGAAAACCTTTTTCATTGGCTGTGGATGCTAGTGATGAGGCTGCAGGAGCAGTATTAATGCAAAGGAGTGAAGGTGATGAGGTTGATCATCCAGTAGCTTACTTCTCTAAGAAATTTAATAAGCATCAAAGAAACTATTCGACAATAGAGAAAGAATTGTTATCTCTCATTTTAGCTTTGGAATATTTTGAGGTATATGTTGGTACAACTCAAAAACCACTTATTGTTTACACTGATCATAATCCATTAGTTTTTCTGAGTAAGAAGAAAAACAAAAACAGAAGATTATTAAATTGGAGTTTGATGTTACAAGAGTACGATATTGTGATAACTCATATTAAAGGAAAAGATAATGTGGTTGCTGATTGTCTATCTCGATGTTGAATGTACACTGTAATTTTTTTAATGGAGTGTTTTTTTTCAATTGTAACACTCCTACTGTATTGTGAGTTATAAGCTGTTATATGATGGTGTGTATTGTATATGTTATAAAATTTATACCTTTGTTTTTCTTGTAAGCAATTGTTAAAAATTTTTGTTCTTGTCAGTCCAAAAATGTTTTTTTTGGAGGGAGGTGTTACGTACTCGTGACACATGACAGTGGAGCCCTTGTCACGTGACTGGGGTTGAAGCTGTACTGGACCTGAGGTGATGGTCTTGTGATGGTGGAATGACATCATTTTCCCACCAGTAGAGATCATGTGACGGGGTTTTTTTTACAGGTTATAAAAGGTAGACCCCACCCTGTGAGGAGGGGCAGTTCGTGGCTGGATTTGCCAGGTTGACTTCATGCCACTGCGTGTTTTAAGTGATGACGCAGTTTAATTGAAGGATGAAGTTTTTATTTAATGCCTAAAGTTTAAAAGGTCATTGCCAGCAGGTTCTTTACGATTCTGCTAGTTCAAAATTAGTGGAGAGTGAAGATTGGAAGTTCGGAAGTTAAAGATCGAGGAGAATCGCTTTCTACGGTGAAATGGGGGCGACCTTTGTTTGATCCTTATTTGGAAGGATTTCGTTGACTATCTTCATGTTAATCCCTGGGTTTACCAGAAAGGATTGAGCATAGTGAGGAAGGAAAGGTCAGTGCCTGTAACGTTCTCCTTCGAGTGTAACGATAACGTCGAATTTAACATCGAGATAAACCACAGTCAATGAAACCAGATCGCAGTAAGATTAACCATTTACTGTTCACTCTTCACATTAACATATGGTGAAAACTGTTGATAAAACAATACAAGATTGATACAGTATTTGTTCCTTCCTTAATATCACATTTCAAGTGTAAATACTTGCAAAGGTGACTATAACTACATTACACTAAGGTGCAGTATACAGGGAGAGTTTACCTGCTCCATTGACTACTTTAAATACACTTCCATGCAAACTATCCGCGACTCTTTAACTAACGAAAGCATAAACATTATCTACCGTCGTTACTTCTAACAGGATCGGCATTAGCATCTTAGTTCAATATATCGATTATCTATTAACTTACAGCGTTGCTCTCACTGTGATTTCTCATGCCTGCAAAACTACTTCTGCTCAGGTGAGCCTCGTGGTAAGCCCCCACCCTCGCGCTAATTTCAAACCGGTACTTTCCCACAAGACGCGGCGAAACCGGATGTGACGTCATCGCATGCCGATATATTTTACATGCAATTAATATACTTTAAACACTCCTAATTCTAACTAGAAAATACTATTGAATGAATTACTAAGCGAAAATATTATAAACTAAATAACTGTCGTAAAGACAGCACACTCCCCGCTTGACCTTCGTAAGGTCACAATGAGCAGAGTACAAAACTTAGTCTCTTAATCAGTCATTGGGTAGAAGTAGAATAACTTCTGTAACTGGCCCTTGGTAAATTTTCACATCGCCTTGGTCAGTAGTCTTCAATTCGATCTTCCTGACATGTCCATCCTCGATAGGGAATGTAGCAGTGATTCTGGCCGTTGGCCAGCTGTTGCGAGCGACTTGCTTGTCCCTGAGCAGGACTAAGTCTCCAACTTGAAGATTCCTGCGGGGTTCTGTCCACTTTCGTCTCTGTTGCAATGAGGATAGATATTTCTGTCTCCAGCGGGACCAGAACTGATTTGCCAGAGCCTGGGCTTGCCTCCATTGCTTTGTGTACAAATCCTTGTCTGAGAAGTCTGGTGGAGGAGGTGCTCCTGCCTTCTGCGTAAGGAGCGTTGATGGCGAAAGTATAAAGGGGTTTTCTGGGTCAGAAGACACAGGTAGGAATGATTGTGCGTTTATAATGGCTGTGACCTCTGCCATTAGGGTGCACAGTACCTTGTGGGCCAATCGGGTGCGTTGCTGCATTTCAGGTTTCCTCTTCCGGGTTTTCCGTAAGGACGTGAACCGTTTGACTGCCTGCTCTTTGTTATCTGGTGAGCGCTGGCGTGGTTCTCTGAAAGGCAATGGGGCAACCCCATTATTTGCTTCATCTCTGAAGACCTTGGTGTCTTTGGTTTTTAAAGAAATGGTATCTTGAGCTGATTGTGCAAGTTTGTTTCCGTACTCGGTTTGAACGAAAACTGACTGACCTAGTGTCTCGTCGGTTACTTTACGCTTGGTAATGTCTTGTTGTGCTTCATTAGGGTACACCTCAGTGAGGCAGATCTCGGAACAAGAACGGCTTGACTGAGTTTGAACGCAAACTTCTGTACAGTTCGAGCTGACAATTGTTGTCCTGGAGTGAACCTCTCCCTCCCCGCCGTCCTGTTGTGGGGGTGAAGGAGCGTTGTCAGTTCTTTCATTCTTGACTTCATCACGGAGCCGTGAGGGTAAATTTCCTTCCTCGTATGGATGTGATGCAATCGTGACTCTCTGAGGTTCCTCGTAGCTGGGGAAGTTATCGAATACGTATGGAGAGGGGAGACGAGCCTGCCTGTCTATTTGATATTGTACATAGTCGCTTGTGCGTTCCAGTCTGGTCCTTTCTAAAGTAGATCTTACTGCGGTCAGATCACGCGACCCTTCAGCTTCTTCTATGTACTTTGCTTCCACCATGGCAGCTTCTTCTTCTCTTTCTAGCTGCAGCACTTGCAACTCTGTCGATATTTTTGTCATTTCCAACTGGGTTTCGGCTTCTCTGGCGGCCCTTTCGGCTTCTTTGGTGGCCAGTTTCATTTTCAAAACTGCTTCTTGTTTGGCGTAATGCAGTCGCACCTTGGCGGCTTCTGCCTTGGCTCTTGCCTGTGTGGACTTACTTGATGTCGGTTTACTGCCCTCGTCGCTGGGCGGCGTCGACTTGATGCTGGATAGAGCTGACATTGCAGCACTTGAAACACCTGATAATGCCGCTTTTTCACTGTAACTTTCTCCTTCGAGTGTAACGATAACGTCGAATTTAACGTCGAGATAAACCACAGTCAATGAAACCAGATCGCAGTAAGATTAACCATTTACTGTTCACTCTTCACATTAACATATGGTGAAAACTGTTGATAAAACAATACAAGATTGATACAGTATTTGTTCCTTCCTTAATATCACATTTCAAGTGTAAATACTTGCAAAGGTGACTATAACTACATTACACTAAGGTGCAGTATACAGGGAGAGTTTACCTGCTCCATTGACTACTTTAAATACACTTCCATGCAAACTATCCGCGACTCTTTAACTAACGAAAGCATAAACATTATCTACCGTTGTTACTTCTAACAGGATCGGTATTAGCATCTTAGTTCAATATATCGATTATCTATTAACTTACAGCGTTGCTCTCACTGTGATTTCTCATGCCTGCAAAACTGCTTCTGCTCAGGTGAGCCTCGTGGAAAGCCCCCACCCTCGCGTTAATTTCAAACCGGTGTTTTCCCACAAGACGCGGCGAAACCGGATGTGACGTCATCACATGCCGATATATTTTACATGCAATGAATATACTTTAAACACTCCTAATTCTAACTAGAAAATACTATTGAATGAATTACTAAGCGAAAATATTATAAACTAAATAACTGTCGTAAAGACAGCACAGTGCCTTTAAGCCGTTCTGTTTCGTGAATTCTTTGTGGGAAGTTCGACGTCGGGGATCGAAGCAAGCGACGTGAAAGAGAATTTAAATCATCCTATGAAGTCTCTCCTTTTAAAATGGACCGTGAGCATATCGAACTTCTGGCAATACCACTTTAAAGAACTGTTTTTGGCAATGCCACTTTTAAGAACTGTTTTTGCAATATCACTTTAAGAACTGTTTGGGCTGCCACTCAGCAGCTGTTTCCGGTTGCGTTAGTGTTTGTTTACTTTTGGGGGGGGTTTGTTTTCTGTGTTTAATAAACTTGTTGTTTGTTATAAAAAACCCTTGCCGAACTCATATTTATTGTTGCCTGAATACGTAACAGGACATATACCCCCAGAACCCTCTGCTCCTCCACACTACTAAGTATCCTGCCATTTACTTTGTACTCTGCCTTGGAGTTTGTCCTTCCAAAGTGTACCACCTCACACTTCTCCGAGTTGAGCTCCATCTGCCACTTCTCAGCCCACTTCTGCATCCTATCAATGTCTCTCTGCAATCTTCGATAATCCTCTACACTATCTACAACACCACCAACCTTTGTGTCGTCTGCAAACTTGCCAACCCACCCTTCTACCTCCACATCCAGGTCGTTAATAAAAATCATGAAAAGTAAAGGTCCCAGAAAAGATCCTTGTGGGACACCACTTGTTACAACCCTCCAATTAGAATGTACTCACTCCATCACGATCCTCTGTCTTCTTCAGACAAGCCAATTCTGAATCCACCTGACCAAACTTCTCTGGATCCCATGCCTTCTGACTTTCGGAATAAGCCTACCATGTGGTACCTTGACAAATGCTTTACTAAAATCCATGTAGATCACATCCACTGCACTAAGCTCATCGATATGCCTGGTCACCTCCTCAAAGAACTCTATCATGCTTGTTAGGCATGATCTGCCCTTCACAAAGCCATGCTGACTATCCCTGATCAGACCATGATTCTCTAAATGCCCATAGATCCTAACTCTAAGAATCTTTTCCAACAGCTTTCCCACCACAGACATAAGGCTCACTGGTCTATAATTACCCAAACTATCCCTACTACCATTTTTGAACAAGGGGACAACATTCGCCTCCCTCCAATCCTCCGGTACCATTCCCGTGGACAACAAGGACTTAAAAATCCTAGCCAGAGGCTCAGCAATTTCTTCCCTCGCCTCGTGGAGCAGCCTGGGGAATATTCCATCAGGCCCCGGGGACTTATCCATCCTAATGTACTTTAACAACTCTAACACCTCCTCTCCCTTAATATCAACATGCTCCAAAGCATCAACCTCACTCATATTGTCCTCACCGTCATCGAGTTCTCTCTCATTGGTGAATACCGAAGGGAAGTATTCATTGAGGACTTCGCTGACTTCCACAGCCTCCAAGCACATCTTCCCACCTTTATCTCTAATCGGTCCTACCTTCACTCCTGTCATCCTTTTGTTCTTCACATAATTGAAGAATGCCTTGGAGTTTTCCTTTACCCTACTCGCTAAGGCCTTCTCATGCCCCCTTCTTGCTCTTCTCAGCCCCTTCTTAAGCTCCTTTCTTGCTACCCTATAGTCCTCAATAGACACATCTGATCCTTGCTTCCTAAACCTCATGTATGCTGCCTTCTTCCACCTGACTAGATTTTCCACCTCACTGGTCACCCATGGTTCCTTCACCCTACCATTCTTTATATTCCTCACCGGGACAAATTTATCCCTAACATCCTGCAAGAGATCCTTAACCATCGACCACACATCCATAGTACATTTCCCCACAAAAACATCTTTCCAATTCACACCCGCAAGTTCTAGCCTTATAGACTCATAATTTGCCCTTCCCCAATTAAAAATTTTCCTGTCCTCTCTGATTCTATCCTTTTCCATAATAATGCTAAAGGCCAGGGAATGGTGGTCACTGTCCTCCAGATGCTCACCCACTGACTGATGTGTGATCTGACCCAGTTTGTTACCTAATACTAGATCTAGTACAGCATTCCCCCTAGTCTGCCTGTCAAAATACTGTGACAGGAACCTGTCCTGGACACACTTAACAAACTCTGCCCCATCCAAACCCTTGGACTAATCAGGTGCCAATCAATATTAGGAAAGTTAAAGACACCCATGATAACAACCCTGTTATTTTTGCACCTTTCCAAAATTTGCCTCCCAATCTGCTCCTCAGTATCTCTGCTGCTACAAGAGGGCATATAGAATACCCCCAATAGAGTAACTGCTCCCTTCCTGTTTCTGACTTTCACCCATACTGACTCACAAGATGATCCTGCTACATTACCCACCCTTTCTGTAGCTGTAATTGTATCCCTGACCAGTAATTCCACCCCTCCTCCCCTTTTCCCCCCTCTCTATCCTTTGTAAAGCACTGAAATCCAGGAATATTGAGAATCCATTCCTGCCCTGGTGCCAGCCACGTCTCAGTAATGGCCACTACATTGTAATTCCATGTATGTATTCAAGCTCTCAGTTCATCACTTTTGTTCCTGATGCTTCTTGAATTGAAGTACACACACTTTAGCCCTTCTATCTTACTACCTTTACACCATTTATTCTGCTTCTCTTTCCTCAAAGCCTCTCTATAAGATAGATCTGGCTTTACTACATGCACTTCTTTCACTGCTCTATCACTCTGGGTCCCATCCTCCTTGCAAATTAGTTTAAACCCTCCTGAACCATGCTAGCAAACCTACCTGCAAGGATATTGCTCCCCCTCGAGTTCAGGTGCAACCCATCCAATCTTTACAGATCCCACCTTCCCCAGAAGAGATCCCAATGATCCAAAAATCTAAAACCATGCCCGCTGCACCAACTCCTCAGCCACACATTCAACTGCCATCGCCTCCAATTCTTACCATCACTATCACGTAGTACTGGCAGCAATCCTGAGAACGCCACCCTTGATTTCCTGTTCTTCAGCCTTCTGTCTAGTTCCCGAAACTCACCCTTCAGGACCTCATCCCTCTTCCTGCCTATGACTTTGATACAAACTTGTTTCATGACTTCTGGTTGCTTTCCCTATCATAACAGGATGTCATGCACCGGTCAGAGACATCCCCAAACCTGGCACCTAGGACGCAACAAACCATGCAGGTGTCCTTAACACGTCCACAAAATCTCCAGTCTGCTCCCCTGACTATTGAGTCTCCAATAACGACAGCTCTCCTCTTCTCCATCCCACCTTTCTGCATCACAGGGTCAGACTCAGTGCCAGAGGCCTGCCACCATGGCTGACACCTGGTCGGTCGTACCCGGCAACAGAATACAGGACAATAAACTTATTATTCAGGGGAATGGCTACAGGGGTGCTCTGCACTACCTGTCTGCTCACTTTTGCTTTCCCCCTTCTGACTGTCACCCAATGACCTGCTTCTAACAGCCGAGGTGTGACTACCTCCCTGTAGCTCTCATCTATGACTGCCTCACTTTCCCTTATGAGTCAAAGGTCATCCAGCTGCTGCTCCAGATTCCTCAGTCTTCCAGATTGCCCAGCTGCATGCACTTCTGGCAGATGTTACTCTGCGGGAGAAGGGAGTTCCCCCAAGACTGCCACATCTCACAGGAGAGGCACATCACCGTATCAGGCTGCATTGTAAAGACTAACTGTGAACAAACTCGTCCTCTGCCTATTCTCGTTAAAGCCTCTCGAGTCAAAGTCTCAAAGCTCCACTCCTTCAGTAGCCCACTCACTCACTGGCCGCTTTCCACAGGCAATTGCACGATTGATGAAGGCCAATACACCATACGCCTTCTTAACCACAGAGTCAACCTGCGCAACTGCTTTGTGCATCCCATGGACTTGGACCACAAGATCCCTCTGATCCTCAACACTTATTAGGCCATTATATTTGACCTACCAAAATGAACCACTTCAGTTATCTGGGTTGAACTCCATCTGCCACTTCTCAGCCCAGCTTTGCATCTAATCAATGTCCCACTGTAACTTCTGACAGTCCTCCACACTATCCACAACACCTCCAACCTTTTTGTCATCAGCAAACTTACTAACCCATCCTTCCACTTCCCCATTCAGGTCATTTATAAAAATCACGAAGAGTAAGGGTCCCAGAACAGATCCCTGAAGCACTTCACTGGTGACTGACCTCCATGCAGAATATGACCCGTCTACAACCACTCTTTGCCTTCTGTGGGCAAGCCAATTCTGGATCCGCAAAGCATTGTCCCCTTGGATCCCATGCCTCCTTACTTTCTCAATAAGCCTTGCATGGGGTACATTATCAAATGCCTTGCTGAAATTCATATACACTACATATACTGCTCTTCTTTCATCAATGTGTTTTGTCATATCATCAAAAAATTCAATCAGGTTCGTAAGGCACGACCTGCCCTTGACAAAGCCATGTTGACTACTCCTAATTATATTATACCTCTCCAAATGGTCATAAGTCCTGCCTCTCAGGATCTTCTCTATCAAGTTACTAACCACTGAGGTAAGACTCACTGGTCTATAATTTCCTGGGCTATTTCTAATCCCTTTCATGAATAAAGGAACAACATCTGCAACCCTCCAATGCTCTGGAATCTCTCCTGTCCCCATTGATAATGCAAAGATCATCCCCAGAAGCTCAGCAACCTCCTCCCTCGCCTCCCACATTAGCCTGGGGTACATCTCATCTGGTCCAGGCACTTATCCAACTTGATGCTTTCCAAACGATCCAGCACATCCTCTTTTTTTAATGTCTACATGCTCAAGCTTTTCAGTCTGCTGCAAGTCATCACTAGAATCACCAAGATCCTTTTCCATAGTAAATACTGAAGTAAAGTATTCATTAAGTACCTCTGCTATTTCCTCCGGTTGCATACACACTTTCCCACTGTCCTATTCTTTCACGTTTTATCCTCTTGCTCTTCACATTCTTGTAGAATGCCTTGGGGTTTACCTTAATCCTGCCTGCCAAGGCCTTTTCACGGCCCCTTCTGGCTCTCCTAATTTCCTTCTTAAGCTCCTTCCTGTTAGTCTTATAATCTTCTCGATCTCTAACATTACCTAGCTCTCTGAACCTGTTGTAAGCTTTTCTTTTTTCCTTGACTAGTCTTATTACAGCCTTTGCACACTACGATTCCTGTACCCTACCATAACTTCCCTGTCTCATTGGAATGTACCTATGCAGAACTCCACACAAATATCCCCCAAACATTTGCCACATTTTGTCTGTACTTACCCTTGTAAACATCTGTTTCCAATTTAAGCTTCCAACTTCCTGCCTGATAGCCTCATAATTCCCCCTTACTCAAATAAAACACTTTTCTAATTTGTCTGTTCTGATCTCTCTCCAATGCTATTGTAAAGGAGATAGAATTATGATCACTCTCTCCAAAATGCTCTCCCACTGAGAGATCTGACACCTGACCAGATTCATTTCCCAATACCAAATCAAGTACAGCCTTTCCTCTTGTAGTCTTATCTACGTACTATGTCAAGAAAACACACCTAACAAACTCCACCCCATGTAAACTCCGTGCTCTAGGGAGATGTCAATCGATATTTGGGATATTAAAATCTCCCTTCATGACAACTCTGTTATTATTACACCTTTCCAGGATCTGTATTTCTGCCTGCTCCTTGATATCCCTGTTACTATTGGGTGGCCGATAGGCCTATAAAAAACACCCAGTAAAGTTATTGATCACTTCCTGTTCCTAACCACCACCCACAGAGACTCCGTAGACAATCCCTCCATGGCATCCACCATTTCTACAGCCATGACACTATCTCTGATCAATAGTCCCACCTCTTTTGCCTCCCGTCCTGTCCTTTCTGAAACATCTAAAACCTGGCACTTGTCCCTGAGCCATCCAAGTCTCTGTAATGGCCACCACATCATAGCTCCAAGTACTGATCAACGCTCTAAGCTCATCTACTTTGTTCACAATATGACTTGCGTTAAAATAGACGCATCTCAAACCTTCGGTCTGAGCATGTCCCTTCTCTATCACCTGCTTATCCTCCCTCAATTTATCTACAAGCTTTCTCTATTTCTGAGCCAACCTCCTTTTTCCCAGTCTCTTCAGATCAGTTCCCACCCCCCAACAATTCTAGTTTAAATTCTCCTCAGTAGCCTTAGCAAACATCCCCACCAGGATACTCTTCCCCCCGGGATTCAAATGCAACACGTCCTTTTTGTACAGGTCACTCCTGCCCCAAAAGAGGTCCCAATGATCCAGAAATCAGAATCCCTGCCCCCTGCTCCAATCCCTCAGCCACACATTTATCCTCCACCTCATTCTATTCCTATATTCACTGTCGCTGGTCACAGGCAGAAATCCCGAGATTACTACCTTTGCGGTCCACTGCTCAACTTCCTTCCTAACTCCCTGTAATCTTTTTTCAGGACCCCTTCCCTTTCCCTACCTATGTCATTGGAACCAATATGTACCATGACATCTGGCTGTTCTCCATCCCACTGCAGGATATCTTGGACACTATTGGAAACATCCCAGACCCTGGCACCTGGGAGGCAAACTACCATCCGAGTTTCTTCCCTGCGTCCACAGAATTGACTGTCTGATCCCCTATCACTACTGCCTTCCCCTTCCTTTCCCTACCCTTCTGAACTGCAGAGCCAGACTCTGTGCCAGAGGTACGGCCAGTATCGCTTCTCCCAGGTAGGCTGTCCCTCCCAACAGTACTCAAACAGGAGTACTTTTTGTCAAGGGGTACATCCACAGGGGTACGCTCTAGTACCTGACTCTTCCCATTACCTCTCCTGACTGTGACCCCAGTGTGTCTGTCTCCCATGGCCCCAGTGTGACCACCTGCCGATAACTCCTTTCTATCACCTCCTCACTCCTCGCTCTCCCTGACCAGGCGAAGGTCATCAAGTTGCATTTCCAGTTTCCTAACTTGGTCCCTTAGGAGCTGCAGCTTGGCACACCGGGTGCAGATATGGCCATCCGAGAGGCTGGGAGAACCCAGGACCTCCCACCTCCTAGACTGAGCACAGAAAACTTGCCTCACACAGATTCTTCTTCCTTTCCGCAATTAACACCGTTAATCCTACCTCACCTCATCCTGTTACTGCCTGAGCCTGTTGAACTAAAGCCCTATCACTCTTCCTTCCTCTCACTCCGCTGCCCACTGGATACAGCGGTCTTCTTTTTAAACCATTCTGTCTCTACTGGCTGACGTCATGCGCCTGCGTAGTCTTGAATTGAATGATCTTTATTGTCATTATACATAGGTACAATGAAACTCTGTTTGGCTTCCTAAATAGATAAGTAGCAGAAAATAAGTTGCAGCAGCACCAGAATATCTAGAAATGCACAAAGTGCCATTAGTGCAAGTATTTGAGTCCCTGTGTGTGCTCACAGTTTCAGTTATTGCTCTGTGGGAGTGGTGTGATGGAGGCCACAGCTCTGGGGTAGAAGCTATTCCTCAGTCTATTTGTTCTGGCTTTTAGTGTCCTGAACCTTTTGCTGGATGGCAGTGGGTCAAACAGGGAGTGGCTGGGGTGTCTGGTGTCTCTGGTTATACTGATTGCTTTCCTCCTCAGTCTGCTGGAATAGATGGTGTCCAGTCCTGGGAGCTCCATCCCGACAATTCGCTGGGCTGCCCTCACCATGCGATGCAGGGTTTGTCGCTCAGCAGCTGTACAGCTGGCACACCACACTGTGGCGCTGTTGGTCTGGATGGTTCCAATTGTGCCTCTGTAGAAGTTAAGCAACAGCTTTTGTGGGAGTTTGACCTGTTTCAGCTTTCTGAGGAAGAAGAGTCTTTGTTGAGCCCTTTTTTTACAAACAATGAGGTGTTGGTGGCCCATGGCAGCTGCTTTGACAACATAACTCCAAGGAACTTCAGGTTTTCCACACTTTCCACGACTTCTCCATGTATATGGAGGGGGGTGTGTACTCTGTTCTTTGATCTCCTGAAGTCAATGATCATCTCTTTTGTTTTAGAAGTATTATGGACCAGGTCATTGTCCTGACACCACTCCGTCAGATGATCCACCTCGAGCCTGTAGGCTGTTTCATCCTCATCTGAGATCAGGCCAACCACTGTGGTATCATCCGCAAATTTAATTATGGAGTTGGAGATGTAGAGGGGGGTGCAGTCATGTGTGAAGTGTGTGTAGAGCATGGGGCTCAGTACACAGCCCTGCGGGGTGCCTGTTTTTAAGATGAGGGTAGTGGAGGTGTGCTTACCAACTCTGACTTGCTGTGGTCGGTCTGTGAGAAAGTCCATGACCCACGAGCACAGGGAGGAACCAAGGCCAAGAGTGTTCAGTTTGCTGACCAGTTTATGGGGGATGACTATGTTCAATGCAGAAGTGAAGTCCACAAATAACATCCTCACATAAGTGTTTGGTTCCTCCAAGTGAGTCAGAGCTGTTGTGATTTCACCCTCTGTGGAGCGGTTTGCCTCTCATTTACCCCAAGTGGTGAAACTGTCTTCACTCTGGAAATCCTTAGCCATTTACCTGCAGTCTTCTTGCTCCGGATGTATATTGTATACATTTCTCCGAAATCAACTGTACATATCGAAACGTATTGAACCATATTGATTTGATTGTCATATATGCAAGTACATGTATCCATAGGTGCATTGAACAGTCCATAGGCTCATAGTGTCATATAAGCAGCATTCATAAGAAAAAAAACATAAATTGTATCAATTTTTACAAGAAAGAACATAATTAGAACAAAAAGTCCATTTGAGTACAAGGTAATCAAATTGTCAAACTATTATTATGCTGTTGTATTAGGGTTGAACAAGTTTGTTCAAGAACTGAACAATAGTGCAGTACAAGATATAAAAATCTAGTAATTACACAAATAAATAAATAGTGCAAAATAAAAAGGAATAACAAGCTGGTGCTCATGATTTATGGACTATTCATAGAACAGAGGGTGGAAGCTGTTCCCAGATCATTGGGGGCAGTTCCTCAGACTCTTGTACCTCCTCTTCAATGTTAGTAATGAGAAGAGGGCATATCCTTGATGGTGAGGGCCTCTGCAAATGGATGCTGTCTTCCTGAATCACCATCTATTGAAGATATCCTTGATAGAGGGGAGGGATGTGCACATGATGGAGCCGACCGAATCTACAACAGCCTGGAGCCTCTTGCGATCCTGTGAATTGGAGCCTCTATACCATACGGTAATGCAAGGGTCATAATGCTATTAATATAGTTGAAGGGAAGTAGGTGTTCTTGAATTTGGTGGGACGTCAAGTTCCTGTAATTCCTGCTCGATGGTAGCTGGAGGAAAGAAAATCTGCAGATATTGGAAATCCAAAGTAACATACACAAAAAGTGGAGTAAGTTTGTGTGGCCTGGATGGTGGGGATCGTTAATGATAAACATTACCTTCCCGAGGCAGCATCTACTGTAAATTCTACTGATGGTGGTATTAATAAGCAAGAGGCTGAAATGTACCAGGGTATTGAGGAATACGTAGATAAGGTTACAGCAAAAGCTACCATTACATTATTCATTGAGAAACTAAGTTCAAAGGGGCTAGGGACACTTGATTTCTTCACTGGGAGACCACAGTACAAATCAGAGATAACATCTCCTCTTGCTGACATTCAACAGAGGCATAACACAAGCATTTGTTCTTAGCCCACTACTCTACTTCCTCTGTATTCATGACTGTGTGGCTAGGTACAGCTTAAATGTCATCTATAAATGTTTCAATGACACCACTTTTGTTGGCAGAATCTCAGATGACAACAAGGAGGTGTACAAGAATAAGATATATCAGCTGGTTGAGTGGTGCCACAACAACAAACTTGCACTCTTTGTCAGCAGCACCAAAGAGTCAATTGTGGTCTTCAGGAAAGGACATCAAGAGAGCACACCCCCGTCTTCATTGAGAGATCAACAGCAGAAAGGGTAAGCAGCTTCAAGTTTTTCGGCATTTCCATCTCAGAGGATTGATTCTGGGCCCAACATATTGATGCAATCATGAAGAAGTGACACCAGTGGCTATACTTCATTCGAAGTTTGAGGAGATTTGGTATGTCACCAGAGACTCCAGCATATTTTGACAGATGTACGGTAGAGAGCATTCTGACTGGTTGTATCACTACCCAGTATGAAAACTCCAATGCACAGATCAAAAGAGGCTGCACAGGGTTGTAGATTCATTTAGCTCCATCATACCCTTCCCCACCATCAGGGAGATCTTCCAGAGGCAGTGCCTCAATAAAGTTGATCTTTTTATTAAGGATTAACATCATAAAGGACCTTCACCATCTGGGACAAACCCTCTTCTTATTAATGCAGGTACGATGCACTGGAGCCTGAAGTCTCATGCTCAATGTTTTAAGAACATTTTCTTCCTCTCCACAAACAGATTTCTAAGTAGTCCATACATTCATGAATACTATCTTCTTACGATGTCTCCGGTGCTCCTGACATTAATGAGACCTGATGTAAATAGGAGGATCGCTTTGTTGAGCATATCTGTTCCAAATGGCAAAAAGAAGATTTTCTGGCGGCCAACCAATTTAATTCCTATCCCCATTCCTTTTACAAAATGCTGGTCCATGGCTGGTGGTGTAATGGCATCAGTGCTGGAATTTGGGGCGAGAGGTCCCAGTTCGAATCCGGCCAGCTCCCTTGCATGCTCTCCATCCGTGCCTGGGTTGAGTGTCGAGCTGGCAAATCGACCTTGTTAAAAGATACCTGGAGATGGAAAGGCTCTGCCAGGTTTCAGATGCCCAAGACACACTGTACAATGAGCAATCACCAAAAAGATCAATGCAAAAAGCTTGTCATGACGGTGCCGCAACGACTCCACCAGGAGTTAAGGGTGCGCATGCGCACACGCACGCACACTGTAATTATTATGAATTGTACTGCTCTGCTGCCACAAAACAACAAATTTCATGAGGTATGTCAATGATAATAAACCTGATTCTGATTCCGACATTGCTTTGTAGCAGTCCAGTCTGTTGCAGGTTGATTGAACCTTAGCTCGTTCCTGCATGGTAATTTGGTCAATTAAGTATTTCTGGGATCTAAGTATTGAGTTTCCAAATTGGGCTTATTCAATAATACATTTTTAACATACTTTATTACAGATCATAATTTACTTGGAGAGCATAGTCTCAGAGGAATTATTGCTCTGATCTGTTACTAACTGGTCGTTTTGATGTTAATTTTTCCATATTTTCCTGTAAACACCCAAGAGGCAATATTGCAATTGCCTCCACATAGAGATTGCTGTTCTATTTAAATACAATAACCCGACCGCAGACCTGTAACACAGATAAACTGATTGCTCCTGTATGGAGGATTCTGATTATTGATGCAAAGCTGCACCTTGGCTGGGATTGCTGACTGCCTCTAGAGTTTGTGCTGACAGGGATTTCACGTGTTTGGCCCAGAAGCCGTGGTCAATAGAGGCAGAATTTGGTTTGCTGCTGACTTCACAGAAACTGTTCCCCTAAAATCTAGCAATCGCTGTGCAGAAAAATTCCCTTTTCCAAACTCTTACAGCCGATTACACATTCTCATTAACTGTGCTGCAGTAGATTTTATGGCTGTTCTTCCATTACTGTACCCAGGAATACTCTGACTAATTTATATTCACCAGACACACTCAAACATGACATAATAAGCCTGATTTTCACTCTAGGCCTGAGATAGGAATTAAAAAAAAAACATTCTTGGCAATCCATTAATAAAGGTTTTCCTTTTTTAACCAATTAATCTGCATAAACTTTAAACCACAGGAAGAAACAATTTAGCCAAGTGGTTTCTCAAGATGGTGATACTCTGCATATAGGAGTCACAGGAAATAGCAGATAGAGGAAGCGGAAGCACAAACTGGGAGCTGGAGGAATTTCGCAGATCAGAGATCTGCAGAGGCAGATAGACGTTCAGCTTTTCAAGTCAAGTCTGAAAGACGGAGAAGAGATAACCAGTAAAGAGGTGATGATAAGGAATGGAACAAGATGGTGGATCCAGGTGAGAGGCGGTGGTGGCGGGGGGGGATATGGAAAAGGAAAGGGAAGAAACAGTGGCAGTGACTGGGAGGTGATAGGTGGAGGCAACAAAGGGCTGCAAACGGTAGAATCTGGTGAGAAAGGAAGGTGTAGTGAAAAACCAACTAAGGGAGCTGGGATGGGCTTTTGGGAACAGCAGAAGGAAGGTGCTTGGTGGAGGAATATACAGCTGATGGACAGTTGGCATAGGGGCAGAAGGGGTAAGAAACAGAGTGATGTGGGGCTGAAATTACAGATGGGAGGAAGTGGGTAAATCAGAAGGGGAGAGAAAAGTGCTGAAGGGGGAAACAGTTGACCTGAAACTGGAGAACAGGAGTGAGGAAAATCGCTTTATATTTTGCACAAATCTACTTTCACCTTTCTCTTTCAGCCTTTCAGCATAGGTGTATGTACAAAGTGGGCTACAAGGCTTTTCTCAAGTGCATATCAAAAAAAAAGTTTAACTTGTATTAATGCATCTGTGTACAGAGTTCCTCCATGCAAACCATCTGGAGATTAAAATCGCCAAACTACTGGATCTGTACTGTACATAAGGGCAACCTCTTATAATATTATATTCAGATTCCCAATGTATATGGCCATGTTTTTTCCTATGACTTTTCTATCTCTTACTCCATTTTTAGCCATTATTTCTTACAAGTTTTGATGCCATTCAATGCAATACTGTGAGGTATGGCTACCACAGTAAAGGTTATTTGAATATTTTTCCACCAATGGATAGAATCAACTATGTCCATCAAAAACAAAACAAAAAAAAATCATAATCTCAGAAAACTTATAATATGAAATAAATATATGATTGGTCATACAAAATTGGCCTAAATCTCAGTTCTTTCAAATAATTCTTCATTTATTTATTGGGAAGCATTTGCAGACTATCCCTAATTTCTTGAAACACTGCTGTCCTGGTGAAGGTCTTTGTATGGTTCTGCTGGTGAAGGGTTCCAGGAATTAGACCCAGTGGTACAGGAGAACCACAAAATATTTCCAAATGAAGATTGTGTGTTTTGGAGAGGAAGGAGGGTGGTTGTGTTCCTGGGCACTTGCTGACCTTGTCCTTTATGGTAGTACAAGGTGTAGTATGGAACTATGCTGTCAGGATAAACATCTTTGAGCAATTGAGGTACTTTTTTCAACAGGAACACAATGCAAGCAAGGTACAATGTTAGTGAAGGGAACAAATATTCTGGATATTGGATTGTTTTGTCCTGGATATATCTTCCTACACCTTGTTTTCCCCTTAAAGCTCTCATTAAATCTGGCAAAAATATATATTATTTAAGAATGCTGAGTTATTTATGCATGCATGCAAGATACAATAGGTCCCTATCTGGTTTCACATTTTTATATCTCGGTTGGATGTAAAACAGAGACCCATTCATTTTGAACTTCACTTTGCAAGGAGCAAATATGAAGTGTGTACCAAATGTAAAAAAAAAGCAGCTTTTATATTACAACAAAACCAAGTTATCAAAGAGATAGCAGCAAAATGCAAACCATTCATTGTCTGTCTTTCATTTATCTTGGAATAAAGTAGGCTTGGACAAAGTAAGCTTTTAATTTGTGCACAATTGCCTTAAGGCCAAAAAAAAAAGAAAACACAAACAAAATTGGTATTTGTTTTGCAGTGACAGCAGCCAATTTGACAGGTCCCACTTCAGACTCAACCTTCAGTTGGCAGACCTTTTCACTGAGCCTGTCAAGTTCAAAATGCCTGCAATTAATATTCACCAAGCAGTTACTAAATTCAACTGAATAATTATAAACAATAAATTTGATTTTCTAAGCTACGTCTCATAGGAGAATATTCTATCCAACAGAACTGCATGTTGCTTGAGATGGAGCTATGTGCAGGCTGTTCAGATTTAAAAGAACTACACAATGTCCCTTTCCAATTGTAAGCTGAAACAGCATAATGTATTTGGTTCCACTCCACAGAAAAAAAAGAAAAGTTTTGCTCAGTATTATCACAAAATGCTTTACAGGAAGGATTCTTGCAGATGCTAGAATCTGAAGCAACAAACAACCTACTGGAGGAAATCAGCAGGACAAACAACATCCATGGGAGGAAAGGAATTGTGGATGATTTGGGTCAAAACCCTGGAGTTTCATCTGAAAAGTCATTTTCATTTCATTTTTCAATTTTTTATAGATTTCCAAATAAAAAATATACAAATCAGAAGAGTTTAACAAGTAGATAATATAAAAGACATATGAACAGCAATAATAAAACCAAAAAGTATATAATATCAAAATCAAATAAGTAAAATATTATGCTGTTATATATACAATGGTAAAAAAAACTACAACTCCTCATAACAATCATAAAAAAAGACTGGAAATTTTATTGATAGGGAAAAAAACCCACTAGTTAAACGGAAACAAAAAACAAAAAAAAAGAAAGAAAATTAAAGATTGGGCAGTCCAATTGAGGATAAAATTAGAAACAAAAACAGAGAGAGAGAAAAAAAAGCTCATCCTTCCAGTCATCTCGGAACCTTTGTGGATAAGGATTCTCCCCAAAGGGAATAAAGAAAAATAAATAAATAAATATAAATTAAATCATGTGAAAGTATTGAATAAAAGGTCACCAGACTTGTTCAAAATTAAAGGATGTATCAAATGTCCGGCTTCTAATTTTCTCCAAGCTTAGGCATGACATAATGAAGGAGAGCCAATAGAAAACAGTAGGTGGGTTAGATTCTTTCAAATGTAGCAAAATATCTCTCCTATTAAAAGTCTTTCTTTTTCAATCTTTTTATTGAGTTTCATATATATATATAAAGAAAAACATAGCATAATAATGAATAGGTTATGAATACAATAGACTTGAAATTACATTGGTAATAAGATAATAATATCCTATTAAACATCAACAGAAAAAAGTACATTAATCAATCAAGTCTGTATAACTATATATGAAAAAAAAAACAAAAATAATCATCAAAAATGAAAAAAAAATGAAAATAAGTAAAAGAAAATGTATATTGAAAAAAAAACACTAAACTAAACTAACATGGGCAATAATAACAGTTTATAAGTATGTGATAGTGTCAAAGAAACTCCAGAACTCCATACCTGAACAAGAATAAGCAGAAAGAAGGTCTGGAAAAGGTCAGATTAATTCATATGAAAATGTCGAATAAACGGTCCCCAAGTTTCTTCAAATTTGACTGATGAGTCAAAAATAGTGCTTCTGATTTTTTCCAAACTTAGATATGAAATAGTTTGGGAAAGCCACTGAGACGTGGTAGGAGGATTTACTTCTTTCCAGTTTTGTAATATAGACCTTCTGGCCATTAATGTTACAAAAGCAATCATTCGTCTGATTGAAGGGGAAAACTGAATACCATCCTCATTTGGTATACCAAAAATTGCAGTAATAAAATGAGGTTGTAAATCGATATTCCAAATTGAGGAAATGGTAACAAATATGTCCTTCCAATAGTTATGTAAAGTGGGACATGACCAAAACATGTGGGTCAATGAAACCACTTCTAAATGACACCTGTCACATTGAGGGTTAATATAAGAGTAGAATCTAGCAAGCTTATCTTTAGACATATAAGATCTATGTACAATTTTCTCCTATTAAAAGTCATCAATTCTCTTTCTTCTCATAGATAATGTCTGGCTCATTGAATTCCACCAGCAATAACACAAAGTCAGGAAGAAGTCAACAGATCAGGCAACATCACTGGGGTGTTGTGGTTAGTCTGTCAAAAGTTACAGTGGGACATCGATTGGATGCAGAGCTGGGCTGAGACGTGGCAGATGGACTTTGACCCGATAACTGCAAACTGGTTCATTTTGGTAGGTCCAGTTTGAAGACAGAATATAATATAAAAGTCTCTTGGTGTGAAGGATCTGAGAAATATTGGGGTCCATGCTAGTAGGATGCTTAAAGCTGCTGCACAGGTTGACGGTGTTGTTAAGATTGCATATGGTGTGTTAACATTCATCAACCGTGATACTGAATTCAAGCGCCGTGAGGTAATGCTACAGCTATATAAGACATTGGTCAGGCCCCAGTTGGAGCACTGTGTTCAGTGCTGATCACCTCACTATAGGAAGTATGTGGATGCTTTAGAGAGAGTGCAGAGGAGATTTACAAGGCTGTTGCCTGAATTGGAGAGCATACCTTATGAGAATAGGTTGAGTGTACTTGGCCTTTTCTCCTTGGAGTGACAGAGGATGAGAGGTGACCTGATTGAGGAGTGTAAAATGATGAGGGGCCTTGACCATGTGGAGAGCCAGAGGCTTTTTCCTGGGGCTAAAATGGCTAACACGGGAGGGGGGGCTTAGCTTTAAGATGTTTGAAATTAGGTACTGAGGGGATGTCAGGGGTAAGATTTTCACACAGAGAGTGGTGAGTCTGTGGAATGCACTGCTGGTGACAGTGGTGGAAGCAGATACAATAGGGACTTTTAAGAGCCTCTAAGATAGATACAGAGAGCTTAGAAAAATAGAGGGCTGTGCGCTAAGGAAATTCTAGGCAGTATCTAGAGTAGGTTACATAGACGGAACAACATTGTGGGCCGAAGACCCTGCAACGTGCTGTAAATTTCTATGATCTATGTTCTATGCACATCTCTGGAGGAAAATGAAAAGTTAACTCTGAGTGCTGACAAAAAGTCTTGGCCTGCAATGTCAACTGTTCATTTCCCTGCATTGTTGCTACCAGACTTTGGAGTTCCTACAGCATTTTGTGCAGAATGCTCCAGATTACAAGCATTTGGAATCTCTGTTGTGAGTTCATCCAGCAGATTATTTGTTTCTCAAGGAAACTATTCAGTCTATTGAGACTTAGCCAGCTTTAAGAATGTTTGAGCATTCTGTCTCATGTCCAGATCACTTCCTTTGTATCTCACTTGCTAATCAAGCCTTATTTTGCTTTAACCAGTCACCTTTAACCACCTGTCTCCACAATATGAAAAGGAATTAGAGTCCTAGAGTACTGGCACAAACACTAGCCTTTACAAGGAACATAAGAACATAAGTCCACAAGACATTGGAGCAGAATTAGGCCATTTGGGCCATCAAATCTGTTCTCCCATTTCTCTCTCAACCTCATTCTCCTGCCTTCTCCTGGTAACTTTTCACACCCTGACTAATCAGGAACCGATCAACTTCTGCCTTAAATACACCCAATGACCTAACCTCCACAGCTGCCTGTAGCAATGAATTCCACAGATTCACCACTGTCTAGCTAAAGAAATTCCTTCTCCTCTTCATTCTAAGTGTCATCATGAAAGCATTCTACAAATTTTCTCTCTTGTCATCCAGAATTAGTCCAAACTGTTTTTGCAATTTACCTGCATGTTGAAATCCCCCATGACTATCATAACATTGTCTTTTTTGACATGTATTTTCTATCCCCTGTTGCAATCTGTACCCTACATTCTGACTACTGTTTGGAAGCTGGTATGTAATTCCTATCAGAGTCTTTTTACCCTTTCAATTGCTTAACTCTACCTACAACAATTCTATATCTTCCAATCCTGTGTCACCTCTTTCTCAGAATTTGATTTTAACTTTTACCAACAGAACAACTCCACTCTTCCACTCCCCCATCCCATCAACCTGCCTGTCCTTTTAATACAATGTGTATTCTTTGGGTGCTGAGCTCGCACTATAATTGTTTTTTCAGCCATGAATCAGTGATGTCCACAATGTTATGCCTGCAACTCTAACTACGCTACAATTTCATCTATCTTATTTCATATTCTGCATGCATTCATGTGTAACACTTTCAGTCCTGAATTCATTATCCTTTACAATTTTGTCCCCTGGTTACACTGCAACTCATTCCCCCGACTACAATTTTGGCCTATTGCCTACCTTTTCTTCCTGACGGTCTCACTACACACTGCCCCTACTTGTATACCAACTGCCCCATCCTTAGTTCTGTTACTCAGATTCCCATCCCCTTGCCAAATTAGTTTAAACCCTCCCAAGCAGCTTTAGCAAACCTGCCCTCAAGGATTTTCATTCCCCTCTGGTTCTGGTGCAATCCAGCCTTTTGTGGAAGTCATACCATTCCCAGAAGAGATCCCAGTAATGCAGAAATCTGATGCCCTGTTCTCTACTTCAGTTCCTAAGCCATGCACTCATCTGCCAAATCATCCTATTCTTACTCTCACTAGCACGTGGTACAGGCATCAGTCCAGAGACTGGTACCCTGAAATTCTTGCTGTACAGTTTTCAACTTAGCTCCTAAATCTGTTCTTCAGGAACTCCTTCCTTTTCCTACCTATATCCTTACTGCCAATATGTACCAAGACTTCTGGCTGCTCACCTACCCCTTTAGAATGCTGTGGACCTGATCTGAGGCATTTCTGACCCTGGCACCCGGGAGGCAACATACCATCCAGCTGTCTATCACATCCACAGAATCTCATGTCTACTCTTCTAACAATGGAATCCCCTATCACTTCTCCCCCCTTCCCTTCTGAGCCACAGCACCTGACTCAGTGATGCACCATCAATAACTCTCTCTGAGATGTAAAGGCAAGATATCGGCTTTTATTGACTGGAAGAAGGAACCAGCAGTGAGTGACCACCATACTACATCCTGGAGACAGAGAGGCCGGGCTCAGACCTCAATCGCCTTTATACCGGGGTCTGTGGGAGGAGCCACAGGAGCAAGCAGCAGGGGGTGTGTCCAGACAGTTATATGTAGTTCACCGCACTCAGTGCCAAAGAACCAATTGCTGGGGCCGCCCCAAGTAGGTTGTTGCCCCTCCCAACAGTATCCAAAGTGGTATACTTATTATTGAAGTGTACGGCCACAGGGGTACTAAGAATTGGCTGCCCATTTCTTTTCCCTATCCGAACAGTTACCCACTTTCCAGCCTCCTGCAGCTTAGGGGTATCTACCTCCCTGTAGCTCATATGCATCTCTGCTCAGTTGCCTGTCGGGCTGAAGGTCACTGAGCTGCAGCTCCAAATCCTTAACATGTTCTCTGAGGAGATGCAGTTCGGTGCACCTGGTGCAGATGTGGTTATTGAGGTGGCTGAAGGTCTCCCAGAATTCCCACATCTTACACAAAGTATAGAACACAGCCCCTGAAGCCATCATCATGCACTAATTATGTACTAACAGAGGAAGGATGAAGATGACGAAACTTACTATATACTTACCTCACTCAAGTCTGCTCTCACCAAAGGCTGATAAGCCAAAGATTCCCCGCTCTAATACTGGTCCTCTCACACAACGGCCACTTCACATGCCCCGGTCTTTTTTTATTTGCCCTTGCTAATAAATTGTGTTACGAATGCTGAAAGCCCATGAAGGCTCATTCTTTAAATTTCATTCGTGGACCTGTGAATAGCCTCTTCTCTCATTCCTGCTTTGATTGGGCTGCTGGAAAATGTCGAAAGCCTGCAGAAGAACCTTTTTAAAATCCCACTCACAGACCTCTGAGTAACCTTCTCTTTCATCCCAGATTCAACTGGACTGTGGGAATACGTGCAAGCTCTACAGAGGAGGCACAGAAGTCAGGATCAAATGCAAGTCCTTTGGATTTCTGATGGCAGAAATGGGTATAAGTCTTCAGAGCAACATTCACATCTATGAGTAAGTGATAAATAAGCTCACGCCATCTGTAGCTAAGAATTTCCTCCACTAGCTCCCACTACACTATTGTTGCTTTGCTGCAATTGAGAAGCATTTATCTGCATGTGCTAATAAGGTTTTCCTCAATACAAATTATTTCTCCAGTTCCACTTAGTTGGAACTAATCCAGATTCTTTGCAACACACCTCAATGAATAACCTGCACTGGAAGCGCAATACACATTCCCACTATCCCACAACAGAATGAAAACCAGCATTTTATTTCTGCACAACAGCTAGAATCATTATCACTACAGTCCGGTTTATTATCACTGACATATATCATAAAATTTGTTTTGTGGCAGCAATAGAGTGAAAGGTGTTCATTAAATAAAGAAATAATGTGAAAGACGAAAATCAATTAGCATTCTTGAGTTCACGCACTTTACAATTCTGATGGTGGAGGGGAAGAAGTTGTCCTTAAAATTTTGAGTGTGGGTCTTCTGGCTCAAGTATCTCCTCCCTGATGGCATTAATAAGAAGAGACTATGTCCCAGTTTGTAAGAGTCCTTAATGATGGATACTACTTTCTTGAGGCAATGCTTCTTGAAAATGTCCTCAATGTATCCAGTTAGAAGAAAGGCCAAGAGATAAATCTGCACTGAGTTTAGCTGAAGAAAAGCAATAGAAATGTCACAACTGTATACTGTGTCTCAGTGTTTGGAAAACGATTGAATTCTTCATTCATCTTAGTCTCTATTCATCTGCAGTGTGCTAAAGGCTTCACTGGCATAAAGTTGTGTTCATATTGGCCAAGCAAATATGATCTAGTTTTTCTGCAGTGACATTGACTGTTGAATATCCTTCTCAGAAAGCAATAAATTAACATTAATTTATCTTAGAAGCATGCAGCCAACAACAGAATTAATCTTGTAGTGGACAAATAATGCTTCAGCCTCGAAGGTTCAGACAGTGTTTAGTAGCAAACATTCCTGGCCAACAGTATCTTTACTGAGGTTAATTCCTTCCAGGCTCTAGAACACTCCAATTTAGTTGTAGGATTGCTTGAAGCTTCAAACAGTGCTTTCATTCAGCTTTCATCTCCCACTAGAAGCTGTATCAAGGCGATTGTTTCTGAAAGCAATCAAAATAATAATTCATAGCAATATCATGTATAAAGGAAGCCTCAAGATCGAGCAACTTCCATTTAGCATTGGAATAGTTTGCAATGCTTTTGTTCATAAAAGTCTGTAGTTCAGATTGTAGAAATATGTTTAAAAGTGACAGCAAACATTTGCTGCCTTTGGGACAACTGTTAAAAACCCATAGCTGCAGACAATCATGTTACAGTGAGATCTGTTATCTCAAGTTTTCTACATTTATAGCCTTTCAAAATTTCAATGAGGCATTACTGCAAAAACACATTTCAAAATCCAATTAGATAGTTCATGGGCAATTTGATTTTTGTTTTACAAATATATATCCAGCATTATGTTTTTCAGTTGTCTACATCTGCCACTATTAACCCAGGCACCCAGTTCATATTCTAAACCTTTACAGTATGGCCGAGGTCAACTTTGGCCCGGCCCAAGAATCCCCTCATAACAAGTGTCTATACCAAATGTTGAACTACAGATCTATTTAGAATGTATAAATAACCTATCTGACATTAATAAATGGGTGATTAATCCTTAATTAATATTTCAGAGGTCTAAAATCCATTTCAATAGATATGGGTCAAATTTACCCAGAACAGCCTCAATGTACATTAATCCTTAATTAATGTTTCAGAGATCTAAAATCCATTTCCATAACCATATAAATATATAACAATGGATACAGGTCAAACTTGATCTGGAACAGACAGCCTCAATGTACAAAAATTTGTAGCATCTGTACAATAGTATAAATTTTTTAAATATTTTCATTGTTGTGCCTTTTGAGTCACCTTAGGGAAAGTCATCAAATTTCAGGAAAAAAATGGCATGTAGGGTGTTTTTACTGCTGTCAAATGTCAAAACAGTTCAAATTTAACCCAAACGGTATAACCATATAACATATAAACATATAACAATTACAGCACAAAAACAGGCCATCTCGGCCCTTCTAGTCTGTGCCAAAAGCTTATTCTCACCTAGTCCCACTGATCTGCACTCAGCCCATAACCTTCCATTCCTTTCCTGTCCATATACCTATCCAATTTCACTTTAAATGACAACATCGAACCAGCCTCTACCACTTCTACACAGCCACCAGTCACCAGTCTCTGAGTAAAGAAGTTCCCCCTCGTGTTCGAGATTGGATTGACTAGGCTTATATACTAGGCTTATACTCACTGGAATTTAGAAGATTGAGGGGGGGATCTTATTGAAATGTATAAAATTCTAAAGGGATTGGACAGGCTAGATGCAGGAAGATTGTTTCCGATGTTGGGGAAGTCTAGAACGAGGGGGTCACAGTTTAAGGATAAAGGGGAAGCCGTTTAGGACCGAGCTGAGGAAAAACTTCTTCACACAGGGAGTAGTGAATCTGTGGAACTCTCTGCCACAGGAAACAGTTGAGGCCGGTTCATTGGCTATATTTAAGAGGAAGTTAGATATGGCCCTTGTGGCTAAAGGGATCGGGGGTATGGAGAGAAAGCAGGTACAGGGTTCTGAGTTGGATGATCAGCCATGATCATATAGGCAGTGTAGGCTCGAAGGGCCGAATGGCCTACTCCTGCACCTATTTTCTATGTTTCTATGTTCCCCCTCGTGTATGTAAGGGTTAAAATTAAAATTTCATACAATGAAACCTTAAAGGTTTTTCAGCTGTCTCCACAGAGTGCTTTCTTCCTTTAAGCTTTTAATTTCCAATGGGCCTACCCCCTCCTGTTTATCAATAATACATCTAATGTAGATTTCATTCAGTTATGAGCCTTGCTTTGAAAGTAGCTTGCTTAGTTGCTTTCATTTAATACAATGTGATCAGTTCCTGTCCTTTGCAATAGCTACTAATAGGTACTGTGATAAACAGCAAAACTCATTACTGTTCACTGTTGATGCATATAAAGCAGGATTGGCAACCACAGATAATGCATCAGTAGAATAATTGTTTTTATGATCCCTAAGTCATGCAAACCATTTAAATACTGCATCAGGCTTTCACATTTGATTTAGTTTGCAATACATTTCAAAAGTCTGAATTCTACGAACTTTCAGTGAAAGCAATCAAGATATACAATCAGAATTTGAAATAAATTAGCATCTAATTATGTTTGATGATCTGTGCTATGAAGGGGAGAGCATAATTGTTAAAATCCTGGACTACAAACAAGTGTTCTGAACCGATGATCCAGGGATATGAGTTGAAATCCCACCATGGCAGTAGAGAAATTTAAATTCAACTAATTGTATAAATCTGGAGCTAATTTAAAAAAAAAACTGTTTACTCTCAGTGGAGGTGGTGGATGTGGGTTCAATTTCAATATTTCAGAGAAATTTGGATAAGTACATGGATGGAAATCATATGGAGGGCTATAGTCCACGTGTGGATCAATAATGCTAGCCAGAATAATGGTGCAGCATGTACTTGACGGGACAAAGGTCTGTTTCTGTGCTGTCAAGCTCTACGATTCTGTGATGCTGTACTAGTAACCATGAAACTAAAAGAAGAGAAGTAAATGTGTTGTCCTTACCTGGACTAATTTGTATGTGATACACCAGTGTGATTGACTCTAGGGCAGTTACAGAGTATTGATCTTGCCAGTAATTATCAATGTTGTACAAATGTGGAGGTAAATTTCTTACCTAAGTATGTATATGTGTCCATTTGCTAACCTGAGATTCATTTTCTTGTGGATATTTGCTGTAGATGCAAAGAAGTAAACAGAATCCATGCAAAATTACACACAAATGAAGATGGTCAAACAACCGATGTGCAAAAGAAGGCAAACTATGCAAATACAAACAAAGTAATAACAAATAAGTAAATATTATTGAGAACTTGAGTCGTCGAGTCCTTGAAATTAAGTCCTTAAATAGTGGAATCTTTTCAATGCTGAGGTGAATGAAGTTAGCCATGCTGGTTCAGGAGCCTGATGGTCAAGAATAATAACTATTTCTGAACCTGGTAGTTTGGGACTTAAGGCTCCTGCACCTCCTTTCTGATGGCAGCAGCAAGGATAGAGCATGGCGTTACAGAAATGAAGAGACAAAAGAGAATTAGAACTTGCTATGTGCGTACTGAATATCTGCAGAAAATTTGAGGTGTCATTCTGTCCTGCAGATGAGGGCCATGATGGTCTGGTGGGGTTTGTTCCAGCAAATGGTTACTGCTTAGAAAGTCAATGCCTTGGAAAATTCAATGCCAAATGCTGTCTCACTCTCACCCTAGTCCTCATTAAATAATAATGCTTGAATGCTGAAGAGGACAACAATTGGAACTAGAAGGCATCACAATTATTGGCTACCATAATTAAATCACTAAGAATTATAAAAAGAAATACAACATTCTGCACCCAAAATCAAATGTACTCATTCAGCTTTACTAAATTCTGCTACTAATAGTAAACAAACATTGCTTCTTTTCTGAATGTTGTCCATCTTGTCGAAAATCAATCCCAATGCTTTGAATTGTATTCTACAATAAACATACAATTGTTCTGAAGGAACAGGGGAAAATTTTAAACACAATTCCCAGGAATACCTTGGGGCAATAAGTGTAGTGTTTGCCTAGTCTAGAACAACTTGGTAAATTGGTTTGATACCTAGGTACAGTGAAAGGCCTTGCTTTAAGACAATAAAACCATAACACATAGGAGCAGAACTAGGCCATTCAGGTTATCGAGTCTATTCCTCCATTACATCAGGAGTGATTTGGATCCCACTCAACCCTATACACCTGTCTTCTCAGCATAACCTTTGATGCCCTGGCCAATTAGGAAACTTTCAATTTTCGCTTTAAATATACCTATGTTCTTGACCTCTACAGCTACCTGTGGTAGAGCATTCCATAGATTCGCTACTCTCTGCTTAAAAAAAAAAGTTCCTTTTTACCTCTATTCTAAAGATTAGCCCCTCAGTTTTGATGCCTTGCCCTCTGGTTCTGGGCACCCCAGTATAGGAAACATCCTCTCCACAGCCACCTAATCTAGTCCTTTCAACATTCAGTAGGTTTTAATGAGATTCCACCCCTTCCCCCCCCCCAACAGTATTCTTCTAAATTCTGGTGAGTACTGGCCCAAAGCTGCTAAATGCTCCTCATATGTTAACCTCTTTAATACTGGAATCATCCTCATGAATCTCCTCTGGACCCTTTCCAATCACAACGCATCCTTTCTGAGATATGGGGCCCAAAACTGTTGACGACACTTCAAGAGCAGCCTGACTAGTGTCTTATAAATGCTCAGCATTATCACCTTGTTTTTATATACTATTCCCCTTGAAATAAATGCCAACATTGCATTTTTCTTCTTTACCACAGACTCAACCTGCAAATTACAATTGTGACTATGCCCTTATTACATGCCCTTTCCAGCTCCATTTGCTAACTCAACCACACATATTGGCTGCTAGTTTGAGGCCTATATATGATTCCCATATTGTTTTTTTTACCCATGCTGTTTCTTAACTCCACCCAGAAGGATTTGACATTCTCTGACTCGATGTCACCTAAAGATGTAATTCCATCTCTTACCAACAGATAATACCTATGCCTTCCTTCCTGTCCTTTCGATACAAAATATATCCTTCAATATTAAGCTCCCAACTAAGACCCTCTTTTAGCCATGACTCAGTGATGTCCACAACATCATACCGACCAATTTCTAATCGTACATCCATATAACCATATAACAATTACAGCACAGATAGGCCATCTTAGCCATTCTAGTCCATGCCGACGCTTACTCTCACCACGTCCCACTGGCCCGCACTCAGCCCATAACCTTCCATTCCTTTCTGGTCCATATACCTATTCAACTTTACTTTAAGTGACAGTACCAAAACTGCCTCTACCACTTCTACTGGAAGCTCATTCCACACAGCTACCATTCTCTGAGTAAAGAGATTCCCCGTCGTGTTACCCTTAAACTTTTGCCCCCAAACTCTCAAATCATGTCCTCTTGTTTGAATCCACTTTATTCTGAAAGCTATGAGCATTTAAACACAGCACCTTTGTTCCTGTATTCTTCATCCTTTTGGATTTTGCCTCTGTGGTACAATTTAAATCATCCTTGCACTGATTGACTTTGTACCCAATCATTGGCATGTTCTTCCTTACATTCACTTTACACCCATCAGCTACTTGCTGGCTCATCCTCAAGTCTGGATCCCATCCCCTTGCCATATTAGTTTAAATTACTCCCAACAGTTTTATCAAACCTGTCTGCAATGATATTGCCCCCCCCTTAGATTTAAATGTGCACCATCCCTTTTGTACAGGTCCCAATGATCCAGAAATCTGAATCTTTGAACCCCTGAACCGCTGTCAAATTCTTCATCCATGTACTTATCTGCCATTTCATTCAATTCCTATTCTCACTGTCACGTGGCACAGGCTGCAATCCTGAGATTACTACCCTTGAGATTCTGCTTCTCAACTTCGTTCCTAACTCCTTGTGGTCTGTTTTCAGGACCTCCTCCCTTTTTCCTACTATGTCATCGGTACCAGTACGTACCATGACTTCTGACTGCTCACCCTCCATTTTCAGGATATTGTAGAAACATCATTGACCTTGGCACCTGGGAATCAAACTACTATCTGTGTTTCTTTTCGCATTCACAGAATCGCCTATCTATTCATCTGACTACAGATGCCCCTACTACTGCTGCCATCCTCTTCTGTTCCCTGCCCTTCTGAGCCACAGGTCTAGACTCAGTACCGGAGGCACGGCCATCATTGCTTCTCCCAGGAAGATAGCTTCTCCAGCCCTCCCCCCCAACAGTACTCAAAATGCAGTACTTACTGTTGAGGGGGATGGCCACAGTGGTGGCCACAGTGCCACTGTCTAACACTTTCCCTTTCCTCTCTTACCAGTCACCTGTTTATCTGTCTGCTTGGGGTAACTACCCTCCCTGTGGCTCCTGTCTATCTTCTCGTTGTAAAGCTTTATTACAGATTAATTCATTGTATTGAAGAAAAACAATAGCAGAGTGCAGTATGGCATGTTTCCATTTTTAAGAAGTGCAGTTCATTCAAATATTAACGTACATGGTCACATTGGTATTCAGGAACCGCTCAACAGTCTTACAGAATCTGCCAACCTTTAAGACTTTTGAACCTTCTGTCTGATAGGAGGGGATAAAAGAGAGAATGTCCAGAGGGGTTTTGGTAATGTTGGCTGATTTACTGAGGCAGTGAGAAGTGCCAAAATAGTTCATTGGAAAACGTTGGAGCAAGTGCAATTGTGTATATGTGAAATCGAGAAGCCTTTTTGCTTAGATTTCCAATCACCTAGACTTACGGGCTGGAAACTCAGCATCTACATTATAGGTGGTGATCATGCTCAAGTGATTTACTCATTCTGTTCACGGAACTTTGACAGAAACAAAAAGGAATAAATATTTGTATGCAGTAGAAAACTTCATCCAATTCAAATTATGTAAGCTAACAGGGAACAGATGCAGCCAAATGAAGCAAGTCTGTTTTTGCACATCATTGAGACTGCTGTCATCTGATTCAAGGAATTCATCACCATCACAGTGTTTTCTGCATTATCCTAAGCGAGAGCTATCTGAAGAATAATTCAAAGAAATGTGGTCTTTTATTATTTAAATGTGACAATAAGAATATATGTATCTATCTAGACAAGATAAATAAAATGAAATATCTGTTATATATTATTCAAACATTGTTACCTTTTTGCCTGTGCACTAATTGTCTGCAAAATTTCCATACCGTACATTTTCCTACAATCATTGGCCGCAGATTTAATACAGCTGGTTAAAGAACTCAGAAGTTAAGGAAAAAAATATTTAGCAGATTGTTAGGCTCTGGTACACAATTTCTGAAAACAGTAAGGGGAACTAAATTAATAGAAATTTTGAAAATTATAGTTGGATAGGATAGTTGTTCAGGGTTAAAAGAGAAAATAGATTAGGAGAGATAAATATTTCAAAATGATTTGATAACTCCTTCAAAAAGATCCAATGGAAGGAAAAGACTATAACATAGAACATAGAACATAGACCATAAAGCAGTACAGTACAGTCCCAACCCTCTGTTACACTGTGTTTAGCTGACCTATGTAAGCCTACACAATGATAATTATTTTCCTTTCCCTCCTACATAGCAAGCAACCTCTCAGTTTTCTTACAACCATGTGCCTTCTAAATGTCCTTATCTTCACAGTGTCTACCACCACCCCTGGCAGTGCCTTACAGGCACCCACCATTCTCTGTGCTGAACACCCACCACTCACCTTAAATTGGTGTCTTAATTGATAAGAAGGTTTTGTCTCCCTTTATATTCTCTGTTATTTTACTGTTGTTTTACTGAATTCATGTCAGATTTATAAAAAAATAATCATAGAGGCATGAATTGATAATAATGCCATGATGATATTGGCAGGCTAGTGGATGACAAAAGCCTCAGATTGGAATTTGAGTTATTTATTAACACAGGAAATACTGGAAAAAATACTCACTATATCAGGTCAAGGTTATGGGGAGACTGGAACATGTCAATAATTGGATCAGTTATTTTCATATTGAATAGTTCCGCAGACCACATTGCCCACTTCTGTTTCTTACTTGGAAGTTTGTATTTTATATGCAAGTCAGATGGCCTCTTACTCTGACAATCTATCTTGTTATGGTCTTGCACCTTAATGTCTACGTGTAATGCACTTTCTCTGTGACTGTGACTCCAACATTATATTCTGCATTCTGTTATTGTATTCCACATTGATGTACTGATGTGGTGAAATGGTCTGTATGGATGGCATGCAAATCAGTCCTTTTCATTGTATCTTGGTCCACGTGACAATACCGAATCAATTGCCAATTACAAAGTAGGATTTACTCCCTACAACAAAAGCTAATTGCATTTATATCGTACAATAGCACGATGGGACATCACAAAGAAGGTACGAGGAACATGTTGAAACACAGATATTTTTCAAGTTGAAGTAGAAGTTCACATTTAATTGTCTTTCAACCATCCATGAATACCCACAAATACAGCCTAATTCCAGTGTTACTAAGGAGCATAACACAGTACCAACAGTCATACACAGCACAAGGCACATACAGCACATTTTACATAGCAGTAAAAAAATAGCCCAAGTCCCTGAGCCATCAGCGAATGCTACAGCTTCAATGCAAGGCTTTGGAAGGAAACATTAGACTGTTTGACCTGGGTAGTACTTAAAGAGAATAGAGAAGAATTTGACAGGAGATATTAGGAAGAAGGTCACTCTCCAGATGAAAATGTAGCGACTAGTATTATACCCATTAAATCTGTATTTTGTAGGAAGCCAGGACTAGAAGTGTTGATATCTAGTAAGTTCCATAATAGGAAGAGGTTAAATGGCTGCAGACTTAGTGTGAAACCAGGATTGACAATCCCTGTTTCAACATATCAATGAACATCATACATTTGTTATCTCAATAACTGGAGGCAGGGCAAAGTCAAAATGGTGCTAAATGGTGACTCCTTTGCTTGCACCTGCAGAAGCAGCTCTATTCCTATCTCTGATGTCTCTTTTTTCCCCTTTTCAAGGTTCTTTTGAAGACCCTGACCTGGAGTTACACTCTGACTTTGCTTCTCTGCAGGAGTGGGACGCGGTGTCAGGGCCTCACGATCGGTTGCCTTTTGATATCCCAAGAACACGACTTGGAAGGTGAGTTAGCTGCCAAGTTAGTGGATTAGCTGCCAGGAGTTGTGTGTCTGTAGAGCTGTGTCTTTTTGGTACTGACTCTCTGGGCTCAGAGCTTGGAAAAAGTGACGCACCAGACTTCTGACATCATAAATCAGAGAGTTGTTTGTTATGTCTGCCTTTCGCTGTGAAACGGGGACACCTCTTTTTCCCTTATTAGGGAGAGAGTGAGCCTGTGGTATGTCCAATTATTGGGTGAATGAATAGTCTTTGGGTGATGAAAGTCTGTGTCTTTATTGATGTGTTGCTGCACGCTTGAGCGCTCGGTGGAGGGTGCTGATGCTTTTTTGCTGGTGAGGATGTCGGTGCCTTGCTACTGCTTGTGAGTGGGAGGGGGAGCTGGGGAGGTTGTGGGTTCTAATGTTTTAACATTCATTCATTCTTTGGGGCATTTCTCTGTTTTCATGGATGTTTGTGAAGAAAAAGAATTTCAGGATGTATATTGTATACATTTCTCTGATGTATCTATGAAACCTATTGAATTTTTATCCTGACCATTCCATTTATCCCTCACAGTTATGGAACTCCTTTCCTTAATCCCTCCCCCCTCTTTTACTGCCTCCCTTACAATTTTCCATTTTTCCTCACATAGGTTTCAGATAAGGTGGTGGAGACAGTTTCTCTTCCAACATTTTAGAAGCCTCTGGGCAAGCACTTGATTCTACATGGCACAGTAGACTACAAGCTACAAGCTAAGTGTTGGTAAATGTTGGTAATATATAGGTACATAACGGGTAGCAAAGATATGCCAGGCTGAAGAGCCAGTTTGTGTCCTTTGATGTAATGATTCTGTTCTGCTCTTTCTTTGGAACTCTCTGAAGTCCTTAAAGCTTTGTTTTTTCTGGTGTAAAATCACCAAATAAATATAATGTGACAACCAGGAAACAACTATCCATGATCCATATCACCTATGTGCAACTGGACTTTGTGGAAAAAATAATTTTCACTCCTGATGCCGCAAAACAAAATGATTCCTTGGAATGTTACTGCTACGAGCTTCTTTCTCATACAAGTCTTAATGCAGAACATATTTGATTTATTTCTGTGTCCTTGTCCGAAAGAAAATCCGGCCAATGAGCTTATGTCAGGAAACAGAGAACACTTCAATCCACCAATTAAAAATACTACAGCAGACCTTTAACCTTTATGTCACTTTTCTCTGTTAACCAGTAATCCCATTACTTAAATATTTAATTTTTTTCTCTCGCTTCAATATAATGCTTGCATAGCATTTTGCAGCTACAGCCTTCTTGGGAAGAGAATTCTAAAGATTCACCACCCAATTTCCTGTTATCTCTGTCCTGAATTGCTGACTTTTTATTTTAAGACTGTGGCTGCTGTTTCTATATATTCCAGATGGTCGTGGGATGGGGGGGATCATGGCTAATATTTTAGTCAGTCAAAACTGTTGAGTACTTTGTATGCTTCTTTGAGATAACCATAATGTAGAACAAGGCTGCAAAGCAAGCCATAAAATCAATTAGTATTGCTGTCATAAATTCATAGGTAATTATCGATAAAATAGCTAACAGCCAAGGACGTATGTGATTTTAACAGCTGAGGTAAAGTGTGAGCATTGATAGATCAATTCAGCCTTTTCTTAATTTTTCATGTGTTCCCTTTTATTCACAGCATAATACATTCTTGAAAAAGCTCTCAGATACTTCAAAATTTCAGTTTTTAATATTGTCTTTACAGGATCACTTCACAATACCTAAATGAAGAATGAAATGCATTTGGTCTGCATTGATCTGCACTGTTGGTGGTGATTGACAGCAGCTGCAACAGAGCTTATTCCTATCTCATTCCTCAGTTTATGCTTCATCATTTACCTCTTAGTCATGTTATAGTGTGCAGAGGAAGACCATTCAGCCCATTATTGCTGAGTTAATTATTTGAAATGGTTACCCATTTAATCATAAACTCATCCTCTATCACTATATTTCTGTAAATTCTTATCTCTCACTTTGTATCCATTAAATCTGCCATAAAGAGTAAAACATGGTGAAGTCAGACAGCATCTGTGAAAAATGAAATAGTGCTAATGCTTCAGAGCAGCAACCCTCCATCAAAAACCATTTGATAATTACTAAAATCAAAAAAATTACCTCAATCCGAATTAAACTAATGATACTCTAATCAGATTTATAGTGCAAAAATGCTGGTTCTAAATGTCATTCGAAGCTATGGTAGTCTGTGACCAGATCAGTTGGATGAACTTAAAAATTACAAGAAAGCTACTTTCATTGGTGGTGTTAAAGTAAAAGAGAGTCGATGCAATTTTATTGTGATACTTTTGTATTAAAATTTAATTTGTATGAAGAAAACTTGCAAAATTTAAAATGGCAGGCTAACAAACATCCGCCAATGAACAATGCACAGAAAATGCTGAAGGAACTCTGTTGGTCAGGCAGCATCCATGGAGGGTAATAAACTGTCAATGTTACAGGGTAAGATCCTTCAACAGGATAATTCACCTGCCTATGAATTTCTGATCCAATATTTCAAAGGACTCATGACTCTCTCTATATATATGTATCGACCATTTGAATACCTCTCTAAGGTCTTTGATCACTGATCAAATTATGGCCACTTTACCCAATGGCATCCACCTACTGTCTAATGGATGTTTAGATTTTTCCCATTCACTCTGATGGGCATATTTTAATTGAATATGCTACGCCCAACTATAACTATGTCCAGGGCTAAACAGATAATGAAATAGTATAGATATCAGTTCCACTTGACTTCTGTTAATTTACTGCCAGTTAATTTACAGGCAACCTTACAGTGAGAATTAAAACTCCCATCTGAAACAGGAGAAACATTCATTTATACACATTTATTTTCTCTGTATTATACTTCATTCATAAAGTTAGCAATATTTAGTATAATACATTATATGTCATTGTATTCAGTACAATTATGGGCAAAATTCACATCATATCAGATGAATGATTTTTTTTTCTTTTACAAGCATCTCAAGCTAGTGGAAATTTAGCACAAGTTCCATCTGCTCAGTGTACAATAGTGAACAGTGTTAAACTAAGACCTTTCCTATGTGAACCTTTGCAACAGCACAAAAATTGAAGTTGGGTTTATTGTTATACATGTGAGCATATGTGAAAAAAGGAGCACATGTTTCACAAACAAAATTACTCAGTTAAATTAATCAAAATCCCTGGTTGTAATACTCATTTAAATGTAGCCCAACATATTGATGCAGTTACAACTTAAAGGGTTTGGGGGGCTGAATACTTTTACAAGATACGGTACATACGTATACAGATGCAATGAAAAAATTTCTTGAAGAAACATCACAGGAGTATGGCATCATAGAAGAAACTTGCACAAGAGAATCTATAAATTACACATAAAGCATACATATTTTAACAAGAAATAACTGAACTAGAACAAAATGATCAATGTGGTCAAAGTATTGTCTAATTATTGTGATTAGGATTATGCCAATTGAACTAGGAATTGAATGCTTGAAGGGACGTAGTTGTTTTCAAACCTGATGGTTTGAAGCTTCAGGCCTGATCCAGCCTGAACACTGGGCCAAAGGGCCTCTGCTGATAGCTTTGGACCACGACAGCCCTTAATTTCTGCCGCCTTTCACCTGGCCATGTGGGTTTTGACCCAGCCCCTTTCCTTATTGGACTTTCGCCAATTACCCACTTATCCCCTCACTAGCACCCAACTGTTTCTGTTTTCACTCATTACCCGGTCCATTTAAACCTTGCCTTGACTCACATTCTCTGCCAGTCCGTCCCAGCTCTGACCTGAGTCGTTCTAGCCTGCCATTGCGACTGCAGCCAACTGATTTTGCCGGACTCTGTGTTTCTGGATTTTGCTTGTGCGCTCTGGATCATCTGCCCTCGCCAGACTGCCTTTCCCGGGTAAGACCACCACCTGCCATTCCAGATTTGTGCCTGCCTCCTGTTTTTGAAAGACTGTTGCCCTTGTGCTCCCTAATAAATCCTGGTAAAAGGGCATTCATTGGTCTGCACTTGTGTCCTACCGTAACCTGACCCAACCTGACACTTCTGTATCTCCTACCTGATGGTATCTGCAAGAATATGGCATGGCTCTGTTGGTGGGAATCTTCAATGCTGTATGCTGCCTTCTTGAGGCAGCACCGCCTGAGGATACAAAGACCAGTGCAATCCTCTGCAGAACTTCTTGACGAATACATACTCCGGAAAGAGATGGATGGTGGTCAAACCTTATTGCAGCACCTGAATGGCAGTGTGTGGTGGTAATGAAACTGGCATCATAAAGAATTCGACAGGGAGGTTACTTCACAACATCATGCCAACATACTCTTTCCATTCTGCCAAATGACATTGAATAGTGAGTATCCACCACCTTTTCTTTCTACACCTCAAGGATGTGTGCTTTGCCCTCTCCCTACTCCCTATACACACATGACTGCATAGCCCTATGCACAGCTCTAGTGTCCTATAAGAATTTGCTGATGACAGCACTGTTCTTGGATCAATTACATCTAGTGATGAGGAGTGAGGAATTGACGAGTGCTGCTATGAAAACAATTCTTCGCTCAACGTCAGTAAAACTAAAGAACTAGTTTTTAACTTCATGAAGGGGAAAGAGAATGAACATGCAGCAGTACACCTTGGTGGATCAGCAGTGTAGAGGGTCAGCAGCTTTAAATTCCTGGGCGTTAACATCTCAGATGACCTGTCCTGAACCTAGCACGTAGATGAAATCACAAGAAAGGTCTGCTACACCAAACACTCATCAAAGACTACAGATGTTAAAGTTTCCTGACTGGTTCCATCATGGTCTGGTATAACAATTTGAATGCCTACAATCAAAAGAAGCTACAGAGATTAGTAGACTCAGCCCAATAGATCATTGGTCCATTGTTCCTCACCACTGGCAATATCTACATAGGTCACTGCCCCTAAAAGTAGCACCTGTCAATAAACTCCCCCACCATCTGGACCAAGCCATTTACTCACAGCTATCATCAGACAGGAAGTATAGATGCCAGAAGTCTCATACCATCAGGTTCAATAACAGTTACTTCCCTTCAACTGTTTGTGTTTTGTTCTAACCAGAACAACCTAAATCATTGGCTCATCATAACAACATGATGACCACTTTGTCAACTTCACTGTACAATGGAATTTGGCCTTTGTTCTGAATATGTTGTTTCTTGTGTAATTTATGTTTAATTTATTTTTTCTGATGATTATTGTGTATCAAATGCTATGTGTCTGTGATGCTGCAACCAAGAAGTTTTCCATTACACCTGTTCATACATGTACTTGTGCAGATGAAATAAACTCGACTTTGACTTTGAGGATATACCTGTGCACACACTAACGTGCTTGTTGTCAAAGCTACTCTGGATAAAAAGATTTACAAGGGAGATGTGGTATAGAATGGTCCAACTGAAAGGAACAATTTTTGGCAACTCACAACCTCAAGGAGAGATGAACCACAACATCTAGTCACAGAAAGGTCCATGTAAAGCTTGAAACAGCCTCACACAGTCAGAGCCACCAGATGAAGACAGCAATTAGTACATTATTCAAAGATTCAGAATCAAGATTCAAAGACTTTATTGTCATTCCCACCATACATCAGCTCTGCAGGGCAGAATGAGACGGTGTTTCCCAGGGGCAAGTGCAATCATAACATAACAAACGCAACAACAAATAGTAAACAACAAATAAATAGTAAAACACAACAGCCACATGCCGGTTAAATTCAAATTATAAGTGTCCAGTGCAAGTTATAAGTGTCCAAAGCAGAGTCAGGTAGAGCAGCTATTTAGCAGTCTGACTGCCTGTGGGAGGAAGCTGTTTAGTAGCCTTGTGGTTTTTGTTTTGATGCTCCTGTAACATTTGTCTGATGGCAGAAGAACAAACAGTTTATGGAGCAGGTGTGAGGGGTCCCTTCTTTCACTGCTTTCTCTGGATATAGAATATGTCATGACATCATGAGTCTAACATTATGAATGGCTGTGATACTTCACTCCCAGATGAGCGCAATGCCTTTTACGCCTGCACTGAAAGGGAGAATAATTGTGTGAATCCTTACCACACCTGGTGACCCTGTAATCTCTTTCTCAGAGGCAGACATCAGAACAGCTTTCATAAGGGTGAAATCTTGCAAGCCGTCGGGCCCAAATGTTGTAAGTGATAGGGCACAGAAAACCTGTGTCAAACAATTCGCTGGAGTGTTCAAAAACATCTTCTTGCTGGTAAGTAGCAACAGACATTATTTATAAACTGTTTGCCATCAACATGATATAGTATCTCACAGCCATGTAGCATTCGGAATAAGGTGGATGAATTCATGGCGCGGTTAGTGATATGGGCATCACTGAGTCGTGGCTGAAAGATGGCTACAGCTGGGAGCTTAAATTCAAAGTATGTACTTTGTATCAAAAGGTCAGGCAGGATGGCATAGGTGGTCATGTGGCTTTGTTGGTAAGAGATGACATAGGGTCAGAGGAGTGTTGGTGCGTGGCCTAGTGGATAAGGCATTGGTCTAGTGATCTGAAGGTCACTGGTTTGAGCCTCAGCTGAGGCAGTATGTTGTGTCCTTGACCAAGGGAATAAACAACATATTGCTTTGCTATGACACTGGTGCCAAGCTGCTTGGGTCCTAGTGCCCCTCCCTCGGACAACATCAGTGGCGTGGAGAGGGAAGGCTTGCAACTTGGGCAACTGCCAGTCTCCCATACAACCCGGCCCAGGCCTGTGTCCTGAAAACCTTCCAAGGCGCAAATCCATGGTCTCACGAGACTAACGGATGCTTAAGATCCAGAGGGTGTTGAATATTTGAGGGTGAAGTCAAGAAAGCATAAGGGTAAAATACAAACATTATGGGAAACATATATAGAACTCCAAGATGTGCGGTTGTGATTGCAAAGGGAGCTAGAAAAGGTGTGTAATAATGGCAATGTCACAATTGCAATGGGGACTTCAATATGCAAGGGTTTTGGGGAAATCAGTTTGATCGCAAGAGAGAGAATTTGTTGAATGCCTATGAGATGGCTTTTTAGAGCAGCTTGTACTTGACCCTACTCAGGGAAAGGCAATCTTAGATTAGGTGCTGTATAATAACCCAGATCTTATTAGGGAGCCTAATACAAAGCAACTCTTAGGAGACAATGATCATAATATAGTTGAAATCATACTGCAATTTGAGAGGGAGAAGTGCAAGTCACATGTATTCCAATGGAATAAAAAGAGTTACAGAGACATGAAAGAAGAATTTGTCCAGGTGGCTTGGAGGAGGTTACTGGTGAGGATAATGGCAGAACAGAGGTGGCTGAAGTTTCTGGGAATAGTTCACAAGGCACAGGACAGATATGTCCCACAGAGGAAGAAGTTCTCAAATGGCAGGGGTAGGCAGCTGTGGTTGACAAAAGGACTGCATTAAAGCCAAGGAAAGGGCATATAAAGCAGCAAAAGTGAGTAGGAAGTTGGATAATTGGGAAGATTTTAAAATCCAACTAAAAAAGGCAATAAAGAGGGAACAGATTCAATGAAGGCAAACTTTATAGCAGGATACTAAAAGTTTTTCTAAGTTATATGAAGAGTTAAAGGGAGATGAAAGTTGATATTGGACTACTGGAAAATGATGCTGGTGAGGTAGTAATTGGTGACAAAGAAATAGTACGAGAACTTAAAGAGTACTTTGCATCAGTCTTCACAATGGAAGACACAAGTAGTGTGCTAGAGGTTCATGACTGTCAGAGAGCAGGAATGAATGCCATTGATATTATAAAAAAAAGTTCTAGGCAAACTCAAAGGTCTTAAGCTGGATAAGTCACTCCATCCCAGAGTCCTGAAAGAGGTTGCTGAAAAGATAATGGATGTATTGCTCATGATCTTTCAAGAATCACTTGATTCTGGACTGGTTCCGGAGGAGCGGACAATTGCAAATGTCACTTCACTCTTTCAGAAGGAAGAGAGGCAGAAGAAAGGAAATAATAGATCAGTTATTCTGATCGCAATGTTTGGGAAAGTATTGGAGTCTATTATCTGATGATGTGCAAAATTCCCAGAAGTTTGATTTACAGGTTGAGTCTGTGGTATAGAAGGCAAATGCAATGTTAGCATTTATTTCAAGGGAAATAGAATATAAAATCAAGGAGATTGTGCTGAGGCTTTATAAGACACTAGTCAGGCTGCAACTGGAGTATTGTCAACAGTTTTGGGCCCAATACTTTAGAAATGATGTGTTGTCATTGGAGAGAGTCCAGTGGAGGTTCGTAAGGATAATTCTGGAAATGTATGGGTTAACATATGAGGAGTGTTTGACAGCTTTGGGCCAGTACTCACTGGAATTTAGAATAATTGAGGGGGGGGGATTTCATTGAAACCAACCGAATTTTGAAAAGACTAGATAAGGTGGATATGGAAAGGATCTTTCCTATGGTGGGGGTATCCAGAACTAGAAGGCAAAGCCTCAAAATTGAGGGGTGTCTTTTTAGAACAGAGGTAAAGAGGAGCTTTTTTAGCCAGAGAAAGGTGAATCTGTGGAATGCTCTGCCACAGACTGTGGGTATACTGAAAAGAAAAATTAATAGTTTCCTGATTTGTCAGCGCACCAAAGGATATGGTGAGAAGGTCGGTGTATGGGTTTGAGTGGGATACAGGATCAGCCATGATGGAATGGTGGAGCAGACTTGATGGGCAGAATGGCCTAATTCTTCTCCTATGTCTTAGGGTCCTGTACCCTAATGAGCTTGTAATGACTGACTACCAAAATAATTGAGGGTACTCAGGGTACTGCAGATGGTGAAAATCTGAAATACCATCTGCAGTACTCTGCGGTTTGAAAAGTAGGTCAGGTAGCATCTGTGAGACAAGAAACAAAATTAAAGTTTCAGATTCTGATGAAGATTCTTAGACAGGAAATGTTACCCACATCGTCATTCGACCAATGATGCCTGATCTGCTATGTATTTTCAACATTCTCTGTAATTGTTCCAGTGCCACTCCTGTTTCTCCACAATGTCTGCTTTTCGTTCACCTGCCCTTTCTGGGGCCTATCTACAATGCACAAACCTTGACGAGATGAAGTTTCATCAATACACAAGTTGAAAAGCACTGTGAGGCCCAGGTTAACATAACATTTGTATAGCAAACTCATTCCATTAAATTAATCTTATAACAAAATAGCAGAACAATAATAGTTTGTAGGCTCAAAACTCAGAGGCCTAATCTAATGATACAGCACAATGAATTCTATTCTATTTATGACAGATGTGTAATTTAGATTTTTTATTAAAGAAATCTGGAATTAACAAGTCAGTGTCGATGATAGTAGCTATCAAGTTTTTGTAAAATTCTGGTTCACAATCATCTTTTATTGAAGGAGACTGAATGGCTCCCTAGCATGACAAAGTGGATTCAACCTCATAATCTACCTCAACATGAACTTGCACCACCTTGTTTACCTGCATGACACATTTGCTGTACCTGTTGCACTTTATTCTGCATTCTGTCAGTGTTTTACCTCATTCTGAACTTGTGCAGATCAGAAAATCAACAATGCCTCTTCGTAGACTATCAACAGTGGCACACCTCAGGTATGTGAGCTTTGTCCTTATTCTACTTTGTCTACACCCATGTGGCTAGGTACAACTTAAATGACATCTACAAGTTTGCTGATGACACAACTATCATTGGCAGAATTTCAGATGTTGATGAAGAGGGATATTGGAGCAAGAAAGATCAGTTAGTTAAGTAATGATGCAACAATAAACTTGCACTCAACATCAAGACCAAAAATTTGATTGTGGGCTTCATGACGGGAAAGTTGAGGTAACACACTCAGTCCTCATCAAGTGATCTGCAGTGGATAGATTGTGCAGCTTTAAGTTCTTGGGTGTCAACATCTCTGAGGTTCTATCCTGCAACCCACAGATTGATAAATTTGCAAAGAAAGCACAACAGTAGCTAAATTACATTGGGATTTTAAGGACAACTGGTTTGTCACCAAACACGGTCATAAATTTCTACAGATATACCGTGGAGAGCATTCTAACCATATGCATCGCCATCTGGTATGGAGGGGCTACCGAATAGGATTAGAAAAAGCTGCAGGAAGTTGTAAACTCAGCCAGTTCCATTATGGGCACGAGTCTCGCTTTAAAAGACAATGTCTCAAAAAACATGGCATCCATCATCACCCTTCATCACCCAAGACATGCTACCATTGCTACCATCAACGAAGAGGTACAGTATCCTGAAGACACACACTCAATAATTCAGGAATAGCTTCTTCTCCTCAGCCATCAGATTTCTGAATGGACATTGAACACAAGAACACTACCTCATTATTTCCCCCCTCTCTTTTTGAACTATGTATTTAATTTAATTTTTTACATATTATATATACTTCTTATGGTAATTTATAGCTTTATTATTATATATAGCAATGTACTGCTGCCTCAAAACAAAAAAAAATACATTAGCAAATGATATTAAACCTGATCCTGATTCTACTTCTACCTCAATATAATGCCTAATGAATTGTCCTGTATGAACATTATGCAAGAAAAGCTTTTCACTATATCTCAATATATGTGACAATAATAAACCAATTCCAACTCCAATTCCAAATATGCAATTCTTATATACTGCAGACAATTTTCCATCACAGGTTTACTCTTGGGCTGATGGAATTCCTGAACATGTATCATGTGGGCCCCTTAGAATAAGGAGGAACATCCCTGGACATGTTTTTCTTATAAACAAGCAAGAGCTGCTATTAAACCATCTGTGTGCCCAGTGCTACTGCATTGTGTGTATTGGCTGTCAATGTTAAGCAAATTTCTAAAAATGCCTTGGAGAGCATAATGAAGCATTTTGGACAAAAGCACAAAATCTGGAAATTGCATTTGCTTCTCGGGTTTAATGGCAATAATTTCAATAATTAATTATGATTTGTATCAGAATCAGCTTCCATATATTGTTATATTGATGTCCTGAATTTAGATAGTTGGCTTTGTTATCACTAGACCCTGTCTATTTTATTCCTATTTACTGCATATACTGGGTGTTTCTCTAAAGCAACCGTACAGGTTATCAGGCCGATGAATTGCTGCCTAAGAAAAATGATGTATGTAGTGATAAAATCTGACTGTAAAGGTCTACCTAGAAAGAAATAGAAAACTGTCTATATGTGTGCTGCTTTCCCTGTCCCTTTCAGGAAATCCCAACACACCTTATGGTCAGTAAAATATGTCAATTAAATGAAAGATGGATATGTATATATTCCAAGTCGCAGCCAAATGTCATCTCTGTGCATAATAACAAACAGAAGCTAAGGAGTGCCAACATGATAGCAGAACAGATTACAGGGTTGACGACTGATTCATCAGTCACAACGTTTCAGGGAAAAAGACAGTGAGCTGGAGTCAGTGGGTACACATGACTCACAGAGTAACTACATACATGGGAATAGGCCACAGTTTACAACACTCCTACCTCTTCACACAATTCATTCAAATCTGTGTTAAAACCCCAAGCCTGAAGTTTATAAATGGCTGACACCAGATGACATCTCCAGAATATTGGAGTGAATGTGGAGAGAATGTTTCTAATCACAGGAGAATACAGCCAGAGGGCACACTCTCAAAATAGAAGCTTGTCCCTTCAGAGCAGAGATAAGGAGGATTTTTTCTAGCCAGGGGCTGGTGAATCTCTGGAATCTCTGGAATTCATTGCCACAGGTGCTTGTGGCAGCCAGGTCACTGGGTATATTTAAAATGGAGTCTCGTAAGTTATTTTTCCGTAAGGGCCTCAAGGGATATGGGGAGAAGGCAAAGAATGGGGTTGAGAGGGATAATAAATTACCCATGATCGAATGACAGAGCAGACTCGATGGTCAAAATGCATGCTGCCGTATCAGATCATTTCATTACCATAGTACACTGAGGTAGTACAAGGGAAACCAATAACAGAATGCAGAATAAAGTGTCACATTTTCAGAAAAAGTGCAATGCAGACAGAAAATAAGATGCAAGACGTTAACAAATTAAATTGTAGGGTCAAAAATCCTTCCTATTGTACTAGGGGACCATTCAATAATATTATAGAACTGTTCTTGAGCCTGGTGATATGTGGTATCTTCTGCTCAGTGGGAGACAGAGAAAAATAAAATGTCCAGGGTGAGTGGAGATTTTGATTATGCCACCTGCTTTACTGAGGAAGCAAGATCCATAGAGGAGAGGCTGGTTTTCATGTCCACATCCCTCTCTGTAGTTTGTTGTCATGGGCAGAACAGTTGCCATACCAACCCATCACATTACCTGTTTTGAAAATATTGTCCCCTGAATCTTATATATATATTAGAATGATTTTATGACCAAGATATATTTTGAAATGAAATGTAGCCTGGTTGTTCTGCAGCAAAGTTAATTTATGCTGTGGACAATGATCTTAAAAAAACAGAGGAGATGAGCTGCAGTGACTTTTCCCTGTAAAATTGAGGTAATTTATCTAGATAAATACAATAAATGGGGAATAACTAACAAAGGAATGATAATAAAAATACCATTTTCAGTCATTTCCAGAGCTAGACATGATTTTCATGGAAATTGGCCAATAATTGGGATGCCTGAGGAAACAAAATCATTCTTGGGCACTAGCCTGCAAAGTACCCATGACATCTTTAAGGAGTGGTGGCTCAGAAAGGCAGTGTCCATTATTAAGGACCTCCAGCACCCAGGGCATGCCCTTTTCTCACTGTAACCATCAGGCAGGAGGTACGGTAGCCTGAAGTAATACACTCAGCAATTCAGGAACAGCTTCTTCCCCTCTGCCATCCAATTCCTAAATGGACATTGAATCTTTGGACACCATTTCACTTTTTATTTAATATACAGAATTTCTGTTTCTGTTTTTTTTTAAACATATATCCATTATATGTAATTGATTTACTTGTTTATTTAGTATTATTATTTTTATTTTTTCTCTGCTGGATTATGTATTGCATTGAACTGCTGCTAAGTTAACAAATTTCACATAACATGCCAGTGGTAATAAACCTGATTCTGATTCTGTTTCACAATATTTAAGAAGAAAATAGGAAATAAGCACTGAATTACCAAGAAATTTAAGGTTATTGTCCAAATTCAAGTAAATAGTATTATAGATTAGTACAATGGTCAACATGGACCTGGTACGTCAATAAGACCATAAGACATAGGAGCAGGATTAGGCCACCTGGCCCAGTGAGTCTGCTCTTTCATTCAATCATGGCTGATCCTTTTTATCCCTCCTCAGTCCCACTCTCCAACCTTCTCCCGGTAACCTTTGATGCCTTGTCCAATAAACAACCTATCAAGCTCTGAGTCACACCTTAAATACACCCAATGGCCTGTTCTCCATAGAAGCCTGTGGTAATTCCACAAATTCACCGCCATCTAGCTAAAGAAATTTCTCTGCATCTTGTTTTAAATAAATGCCCCCATATTCTGAGGCTGTGATTTCTTGTCCTAGACTCTCCCACCATGAGAAACATCATTTCTACATCTACTCTGTCTAAGCCTCTCAACATTCAAAAGGTTTCAATGAGATCCCCCCTGATCTTTCTAAATTCCAGTGAGTACAGACCCAGAGCTATCAAAGATTCCTTTTATGATAACCCTTTCATTCCCAAAATCATCCCTGTGAATCTCCTCTGAACCATCTCCAATGCCAGCACATCTTTTCTTGGATGAGAAGCCCAAAGCTATTCACAATACTTAAGGTGAGGCCTCACTAGTGCCTTATAAAGCCTTAGCATCACATCCCTGCTCTTGTATTCTGGACCTCTTGAAATGCATTTGCCTTCCTCACCACCAACTCTATCTGCAAGTTAACCTTGTAGGTGTTCTGCACAAGGACTCCCAAGTCCCTCTGCATGTCCAATTTTTGAATTTTCTCCCAGTTTAGAAAATTGCGTGTACATTGATTTCTACTAGCAAAGTGCGTAACCATGCATTTTCAAACATTGTATTTCATTTACCAGTCTCTTTGCCATTCTCCAAATCTGTCTAAGTCCTTCTGCAGCCTGCTTGTTTCCTCAACACTACCTGCCCTTCCACCAATCTTCGTATCATCTGCAAACTTGGCAAGAAAGCCATCTATTCACAAACAAGAGAAAGTCTGCAGATGCTGGAAACACACACAAAATACCAGAAGAACTCAGCAAGCCGGGCAACATCCATGGAGAAAAAAGCACAGTCGATGTTTAAGGCCGAAACTCTTTGGCAGGACTGCAGAAGAGAAGCTGAGGATTAGATCTGAATGATGCTGCCTGGACTGCTGAGTTCCTCCAGCATTTTGTGTGTGTTGCTAAGAAAGCCATCTATTCCATCATCTAATAATTGATATACAGCATAAGAAGAAGTGGTCCCAACAATGACCCCTGCAGAATACCACTAGTCACCGATAGCATCCAGAAAAGGATCTTTTTATTCCCACTCGCTGCTTCTTACCAATCAGCCAATGCTCTAACCATGCCAGTAACTCTCCTGTTTTTAACTTGGGTTAACTCCTCTCGGGTTTTTAACTTGGTAAGCAGCATCTTGTTTTGCACCTTGTCAAAGGCCTTCTGAAAGTCCAAATATACAACATCCACTCTATCCCCTTTATCTATCCTACTTGTAACCTCCTCAAAGAATGTTGCAGGTCTTTTTCAATACAGTACAACTTGATGACTCTATTCCTACACTATTTGGTTAAAATATTGTCACCAACTCAGCCTCCAAGAACCATGTTGAACTGAATCTTTGCAGTTACGGGACGCTTTTCTCACCTACAGGATCCTGATGAGGCCTTTGCTTTGCAAAGAAGCCATATCAAAATGAGGCCATACTTGGGTAGAAGGACACAACTCCAGGAACAACCACAACAAGGCAATAAAAAAAGGAAGCAACTTTTCACAATAGCTTTCACACCTGATTTCAATATACCTTATTGCTGAGGATGCTATTCTGAAATGTTGTCACTACTGCAATTGGGACAACAGGTCAAGCAATGTTAAAGAGAAATGTGAGTAAGACCAAATATTCTCTTTCAGCAATGTTGCAGTATAATTATTGGCCAAAGCATTGAGTCTCTTCCACCTGGTCTTCTCGGAACTACTCTCTTATGACTACTAGATTACACCTTTACACCTCATTGAAAGATAGCACCTCCAGAGCAACATTTTCCTGTGTGCGCTATTGGAGTTGTTGACCAGATGGTTGGGCTCTTGTGGGACTGGAACTGTATGAGTGTCACCAGCTGATTCACACCTTATGTACCAATACAGAAAATTGGATAGCTTGGGGAATAAAACAAGCAGATGCAATATTTCTGTAGGATCAAGGAAAATGGGAGAGGATAGAGCTGACAAACCAGCAGCTGGGTCCACAGCAATGGAGTCTTACAGCATGGAAAAAACTCCTTCACACTAAAAAGTCATGACAACCGTCAAGCACCATTTACGACTTTAATCTTATGTAAACCATGTTTTCTTCTCCTTTGACTCCATTAATTCCTGACAGATTTTTCCATTTAGCAACATACTGGGATAATTTACAGTGGCCAATTAACTTACCAACCCACACATCTTTGTGATGTGGGAGGATATTGAGACAAAGGAAGATATCCACACACACACAGAGAGGGTGTTCAAATTTCATGCAGCTAGAACAGAAAATCAAGATTGAACACACGATGCAGAAATTGTGAGGCAGTAGCTCTACTGTACACTGCACATCTCTCTCTGTATGACCCTGGTAGTAAATTAGGTTCAAATTTGGTTTACAGTACATGAGGGAAGATTAAGCAAACATCCTTAGCCATAATAGGAAGTGTAGATAGAAATTTTGCTTGGGATTAGACAAGTTACTAACATTGTAAAAAACTAACTGAGCAGCTGGTGATGGAAACTGAAATGAATTCAATGAAACATGCTTTACTGAAAGATAAGATTAAGAATTCAACATGGTTTCAATCATTTCTCATCTTCTCCCATCCTTAAGGTTTTGGTTCATGCTGGGATGCAACTGACAACTCATATTTAATGCAGAATTAGAGACAGATACTGCACAGAAGGAGCCAATATGTCTCACTGCGAAGGCATGAAGTCTGAAAGAGCATCCAATTAGTCCAAAAACCCTGCTCTTTCATAATAATCCTGTAATTTTATTCCCTTTCCTTCCAATTCTATCTCAGACAAAAATTGCTGTGTAGAACCTTATTTTGCCCTTCTGTTGCCATGGTTCCTTTATTGATGACCTTAACACTTTGCTCTTTCACCTTCTTTCTCTTTCAAAGTCCTGCTAGAGTGTGAAAAGCTTTATCAAAATTCCTTCAAACACTGGAACACTAAGGAAGACGTCAAGCGAAGTTTGCCTCAGCCAACAACAGGGGAGACGACAGGGGACGTTGGATTCAATTCACTGCTCGTTCAAATAGAAAGTATCTTAATATTGAATCTGGAGTTGGAATCTCTTGCCAAACTTTATTTTACAACCAAAAGGCTTTCAGGCCAACAATTTTGCTTTTAGTTGTTCACATTGTAATCTGATATGTCAGCACAAAATAAAAAATCATATGTGCAATTTTCTGGATTAGATCAGGATATTCTGATTTTTTAAGGACAGCATCTTCAATTGCTGTCTTACTGGAGCATGCTTCACTGGCCTTTGCCAGTGATTCTAAACTGAACAATTAACAAACACCTTACAACTTTTAAACTGCAGGGACTGTGACTTCAATATGTACACAATGGAACATAGAAATCTGGCACCAGAATTTTGTTTCACTGCTGGGCATCCCATAAAGTGAAAGTGAATGAGCAAGTGCAGCAGGCAGTGAAGAAGGCTAATAGAATGTTGGCCTTTATTACAAAGGGAATTGAGTACAAGAGCAAGGAAATCCTTTTGCATTTGTACAGGGCCCTGGTGAGACCACACCTGGAGTATTGTGTACAGTTTTGTTCTCCAGGGTTAAGGAAGGACATCCTGGCTGTAGAGGAAGTGCAGCGTAGATTCACAAGGTTAATTCCTGGGATGTCCGGACTGTCTTATGCAGAGAGGTTAGAGAGACTGGGCTTGTACACGCTGGAATTAAGGAGATTGAGAGGGGATCTGATTGAAACATATAAGATTATTAAGGGATTGGACAAGATAGAGGCAGGAAATATGTTCCAAATGCTGGGAGAGTCCAGTACCAGAGGGCATGGCTTGAGAATAAGGGGTAGGTCATTTAGGACAGAGTTAAGGAAAAACTTCTTCTCCCAGAGAGTTGTAGGGGTCTGGAATGCACGGCCTCGGAAGGCAGTGGAGGCCAATTCTCTGGATGCTTTCAAGAAGTAGCTAGATAGGTATCTTATGGATAGGGGAATCAAGGGATATGGGGACAAGTCAGGAACCGGGTACTGATAGTAGATGATCAGCCATGATCTCAGAATGGCAGTGCAGGCTCGAAGGGCCGAATGGTCTACTTCTACTCCTATTGTCTATTGTCTATAAAGTCCATTGGTGGGACCCGGTCTTGTTGGGGTTCCTCAGCATCACGCTGGGAACTGCCTCTTGAATCCAATACATGATCACAAACTACAGGGTCTGAGAATCAGGTGATTTCAATGGAGGTTGGAAGGAAAAAAAGATTGAACAGTAAAGATATTTTTCTGAAATAATCGATCTATTTTAGCTTTTTCAATAATTTATTTTTAGTTTATATTTATGCTTTAATCCTAAAGGTAGTATTCATTTTTTTAAAAACTTCTTGGATCATGCTGACCTTTATCTCTGTGGCCTCCTATGCTGAAACAAGGAGATCCAACATGAGTTTGAGGAACAAGATTTCATCTTTCACTGGGCATATTGCTGCCTTCTGGATTCAGTATTGAATCTCCCAATTTTAGCTAACTCACTCTTTCACCTCGGTTGTATGAGAATCAACTATTTTTGATTGCCATTGTTTGACCCAGTCCTTCCCTTGTTTATCTGCTTCTTTTAATGGGCATGTCACACAGCCTTACCACAAACAGAGTTGTATGCACTGATAGTGACATAATCTGTTCCTAATCACTTATATTTGAGTAATAGAGCCATACAGCATAGAAACAGGCCTTTTGTCCAATTGATCCATGCTGACCAATATGGCTGCCTAAGCTAGTCCATTTGCCAGCAACTGGCCATATCCCCCTGGACCTTTTCTCCAAGTACTTAGCCAACTGTCTTTTAGAAGCTGTAATTGTACTTGCTTCTTACGATTTCCTCTGGCCACTGTCAGTATAAAAAAAAATGTTCTCATGTTCCTATTAAACCGTTCCCCTCATTTTAAACCTATGCCTCTGGCTGCTGATTCCCCAACCCTGGAGAAAATGTTTGAGTGTTTTCAGCTTAAAGAAGCCACTCATGCCCCTTTGGTCACTTTGTCCCACCCATCCTTCTGCTAACTGTGCTTATTTGTTCCACTCTTTTCCATGAAGGATCCCAGAACAAAAGTGTTAACTTCCTTTGTATTGTGCCGGGGACTGCCTCTTAGATCTCTCAGTTAACTTGATGGTGCAGTATCAGGGAGTCGTTGGGCATCAATGGTAATTGTAGTGCAAAGAATAAGAGGGAAATTAAAAGGATAATTGGAGACACGAGGTTCTGTGGATGTTGGAAGTCTTGAGCCACACAGATAAAATGCTGGAGGGGCTCAGCAAGCCAGGTGGCATCGATGGAGAGAAATAAACTTTCGCCATTTCGGGCCAAGGCCCTTCCCTCCATGGATGCTGTCTCTCATGCTGAGTTCCTCCAGCATTTTATATGTATTGATTGAATGCATAAAACAATTTTGTTTTCGTTTAATGTTTCTTTTCTCCTTCTCAGTTCTGATGAAAGTTTGCAAATCTGATATGTTATGCTTCCCACAGAAGCTGTTAAGTTATATTATTATTTCAGGTTTTGATCATCTGCATTTTTTTTTGTTTTCACACATGTGGAGGCTATTTTGGGGACTGGGGCCTATATTGCACCATCGGATGGTTTTTGGAACTGTTAAGCCCTCCAGTGCAGAACACCACTCAGGCTGGTCCTGAACATCTGGTGGGTCAACTCCAGACAGCCAGATCCATCCAATTTCTTGGAAAATTGGGCGTGTCTTCAGTTAACTCCAGGCTACAGGTTTCATTAGACTGAACATGGCATCAAAGATTACAGTGAGAAAGCCGAGAACTGGGGCTGAGGAGGAGAAAAAGAAGGATCAGCAATGATTGAACGGTGGAGCAGACTTGATGTGCCAGATGGCCTAATTCTGCTCCTCTGTCTTATGGTCTTATAATGAATTATTTTAGCTTTGGTGATTATGTTAGGCGAATTGATTTCTGCAAATTCCCTCTTGTGTAAGTGAGTGGTGTTAAGAGGCAGGTATTTGGAAATAGTGTACTGTTACGATATGGCAACAATGAATATAGAATTGAGACAGGTTTTTTTATAAACAAATTAAACATTTATTTAAACTCAGCTCAACAACAAATTAAAAGTAAACAAACAACTAACTTAACCGGAAGTTAACTGCTATACAGCAACTCGAACAGATTTTAAAGCAATAAATGCGAACACAGTTCTTAAAGCGATAAACATAAAAAGTCCAAGTGATTTAGACAGTCAATTAGGAGAGACTTTCCTGAGGTAATGAATTCCTCGAAATATGCCTTGCCCGAAGGATTTACACCCAAGAAAATAAAAACAGCTCAAAGGAATTGACCTTTCCAATTGGTGAATAATGCTGCATCCAGCCCTTTCTGCTTTCACAATGCAGGGGTTATCTTGGATGCAGGTGACTAACTCCTTGAATGAGGATTCAATAAGGTTGATCCTGTATTACCGCCGACAACACCAACTTTTCTTGATCCTTCGGGTTTTCCGCACTTCAGTAAATTCTTCACTCTCCGACTGGACTAAAACTGGCAGCGTTTTGGTGAAACTGCCAGCAATAACCTTTGAAACTTAAGATAGAAAGTAAAACTCCACTTTAAAACAAAACTACGTCATGAGACGAATATGCAGCATAAGGGAGTAACTGATGAACTAAACAATGAACTGACCTGCATCACAGCAAAGCTTTCTCCTTTTATTCCTGTTGGAACAGGCCATCACATGCCTCTCACTGTCAAAAAAATAACATCATGTGACCTCACACTGACAGGAAATTACATCACCCCACCATCACAAGACCATTACATCATGTTCACCAGATATTCAATTACATCATGGTCATAAGACAGTCACAAGATACCCCTAGGATATGTACCAACACCAGGAAGTAAAATGAAGGAAGTGATTAATAGGATCCGTGTGTTACTTATCATAAATTCAAAAGACAAATTATTTCCTTTTATATAGTAAAGAAATGTGAAATAAAATTATTTGCCACATAAATCAACCCTTCAAACCAAATTGTCCATGCCCACCAAGCTAGTCCCATTTGCCCATGTTTGGCCCAAATCTCTCTGAGCTCCTCTTATTCAAGTATTTCATCATAATGTTTTCAGATACTCTGTAAATAATGTGAAAAATGCAAATTGATGGCTCAAAGCTACATGAATTGATGAAAATTGTGGTAGAACATATTTATGAAGTAGTAATTCAAATTATACAGTCTACCTCTGTTTGCAGTCAGAACCATGCTACATGGCAAGTGATCTTAAAAATAACGGCCAATTTGATGAATACGTCAGTATGTTCTACGTAAATGACAGATCAACATTCAAAACTATCTTCCCATCAAAACTCATCATTAAGCTCCAAGACCTATGCTTCAGTTATCTTCCTGTACAAATGGATATTTGATTTATTTACTGTCAGACAGGAATAGTAACAACATCTACTCCGCATTCTCTTTCAGCACAGCTACACTACAAGGTTATGTGCTTAGCCATATGCTTCACTCACACTATGCCTATGATTTTGTGGCTGAGTATAACTCCAAATTTTATAATTATGTTTGCCAATTTGTTGGCCAATTCAAAGGTTGTGATCAATTGGCATATAGGAAGGATATTGAAAATCTGGTTCAATGGTGCCTCAACTGCAACCTCTCACTGACATCAGCAATATCAACTACAGGATGAAGAAGCCGAGAGGTTGGTAGCTTTCAATTCCCTGGTATAATCGTATCAGAGGATCGATTCTGGGACCAGGGTTTAAGTGTCATCACAAAGAGATGGCAAGGTGACAGCTCCTCTTCTTCAGAGTTTTGCATTAGAAGAAAGTAGAGACACTGTTATGATTACTTCTTTGTGATGGCACTTACATGTTGGTCCCAGTATAGAACCTCTGATATGACTTTGTCACCAACAACTTTGACAAAATTCTATAGATGCACAGTGGAAAGTAGCTTAACTGGTTGTATCATGGGATGGTGTGGAAGCATCATTGCCCAAGAATGGAAAAGTCTATGGAAATTTTTGGATATAGCCTAATCCATCACAGGCAAAAGCCCTCCACACCACTAAGCACACTTATATATGGAGCACTGCCACAAGAAAGCAGCCACCTTAATCACGGACCCCCAATATCCATGCCTTGCTCACTTCTCACCAGTGCATTCTGGCATGAGGTACAGAAGCTTTACGTCCCACATCAGTAAGTTCAGAAACAGTTATCACCCTACAGCTATTAGGCTCCTGAACTGGCATGGATATCTTCACTCACTACAACTCTGAACTGATTTTACAACTAATAGACTCACTTTCAAGGTACATTTACAATTCATGTTCTCAGTAATATTTATCTTTATATATGCAATTTGACTTATTTTACAAATTGTTCTTTTTTGTCAATCTTTGTTTATACATAGTTTTTGTAAATTCAGTTGTATTTCTTTATTTTCTTGAAAATGTCTCCATGAAAATGAGTCTCAAGGTGATACTTATACTTGTGTATTTGATAATATATTTTACTTTGACTTTGACTTTGAACTATACTTTCTCTGGCATGGATATCATATTGCCAATATTAATTTCATTTTGGCGTCAATTATGTGGAATATCTGATCTCCAGTGACAATCATCCCAACAACCAACCGAAACAGCCAATCATCTTAAATTAATTTCACAGATAGGAAACCACAAAGAAACATAGGCTTAATTAACATTTTAATTTTTTGAGTGATCAAGGTGGGTGCTGAAACTCTATGCACTATTTAAAAATATATCTGTGCTAGTTCATTTGCTTTGTGGAGGAATAGGATGTCACTGACAGCACACATGGAAGATCATGTCTTATGCAAGTATGCATACTATTAGTTCAACAGGAGGAGTATTATAAGCAGTTTAGTGCCTCTTGTCTATAAGCATGTGCTGGCACTGGAGGGGGTCTAGAGGTATGTTACAAGAATGCCTCCAGGAAGGAGGGTTAACAAATGAGGAGTTTCTGATGGCACTGGGCCTGTACTCACTGGAATTCAGAAGAATGAGGGGGGAATCTCATTGAAATATATTGAACAGAGTGATAAAGTAGACCTTAAAGTGATAAAGCTAGTTTCTTAAATTTGTATCTTAAACAGACTCTGAAAGCTGGATGCCTACTCTTTTTTCTCTTTTCTTTCTTCTTCTCTCCTTTCCTTTCTTTCCTCTGTCTCTTATGTTTTAGGATAGGTGCTCTTTTTTTTCTTGGACTTATTAAAGTATTTGAATTATTTTTTTCAATATGTATTAATTGTTGCATTAATTGAGTCCTTGTGTTTCTTCTTTAAAAAATTTAAATAAAATATGGAAAAATAAAGATAAAGTAGACGTGAAGGGGATGTTTCCTATTGTCTGGGAGACACGAATCAGAGGGCTCAGACTCAGAGCATAAGTATGTCTCTTTAGGACAGAGATCAGGAGGAATTTCTTTGGCTAGGGAGTGGTGAATGTGTGATTTTTTTTTGCCACAGACAGCTATGGAGGTCAAGTCATTGGGTATATATAACACAGAGGTTAATAGGTTTTTAATTACTTAGAAAACTATAGATTATGTGGTGAAGGCAGAAGAATAAGGTTGAGAGGGATGCTAAATCAGCCATGATGGAATGATGGAGCAGATTTGGTGTTGTATGGTCTTATGGAAGTACTGATAGTTCCACTATTATTCTGATTGCAAAATACAGAACCAGATACCTAAGTGTATTTTTGAATTAAATACTAGTGCTAGATTGCCACAGTAATTAGTTACAAATATTTTTTGTGCTTAGATGCTGCAAGTATACTCAACACCTAACAACTAGGCTTTGAAATTTTTTATTTACAACACGTTGTTAGGTACTGTTAAATAAACTGTCACTATTAAACTGAAACCCTGTAAAACATGGATCTCTGTTATGGGTTTGAACTTATCATTATAATTAAAATTATTATTATTCACTGGACAACTCTCTGGTAATAAATAAATCATAAAGATGGAAGAGTAAATTCTGTTGAATGCCAAAGGACACTTCAGCACTTCCTGCAAGCGACTACTTTGGATAAGACTAGGCAGTAGCAGATTTCAACTTTATGTTTGGCTTTCCCTTTTGTCCATTTTGTTGTTAAACGGTTACTTTTCAGAGAAACAATCTTACAAGGACATTTAAAGGTGATATGATTACATTTGGAAGCTCTTGCACAGGATTGCAAAAGGCAAGGATTTTGGTTAAACTGAAAATGAATTCGCTTCTGAGAAGATAATGCAAAATAATATAAAGTCTTGAACCACTTGATCTCAGATCTACGGCAAGTGGTGCCATGACAACATTAAAGCAAGGTGGAAGCAATTTTACTCTTTATATAGAAGAATGTGAGTTCCCATCTTAATCTGGGAATCTGTTATTGAAGCTACACCGGTGTACTTTCCTATCTCTACTAGCTGTGTCAAAATGTTGATTTTTGTTGATTAACTGCAAACGTTCAGTAGAGAAAAACTACTTAAATAGAGCAGAAAATATATATTGCTGTTTGCCAATATTGGCCTACTTGTATTTATATACGAGATATGCCTCTGTTGTGGACTTGACAATAATATTCTTCACGCATGTGTATTTTTTCCCATAATCCCAATATATGGAGACATAGTGTAAGCTGTATTTTTCTAGTAAAAAACAGCCCATTTCCAATGGTCTGCCAGTAACAGAATAGATTTTTGACCAAAAGCAGGAAAGATCTTTAATGTGTGACAAGGTATGTTGCAGATGAAAGAATGATGCTGAATTAAGAAAAGATGTCTCTGGCATATCTCTTCACAACTGCATCTTTCCAGCGACAAGGTTACATTCCCTGCCACTTTCACCTGCAGTGAACTTGTCCCCTCCAGTTTCTCCTTCATCTGAACCTCTGTTTAGATATCCCTCTCCACATATCAGGTATTGTCTCTGATAATGCTTGAAAATATAGATCAAAAGACCATAAGGCACAGGAGCAGAATTAGTCCATTCAGCCCATCGAGTCTGCTCCACTATTCCATCATGGCTGATCAAGGATCCCACTCGACCCCATACACCTGCCTTCTCGTCATATCCTTTGATGCCCAGAAAAACAATCAACTTCCTCCTTAAATATACCCAAGGACTTGGCCTCTACTGCAATCTGTGGCAGAGTATTCCACAGATTCACCACTTTTTGGCTAAAAAAAATTCCTCCTTACCTCGGTCCTAAAAGGTCACCCATCAGTTATGAGGTTGTGTCCTCTATTAATGGATACCCCCACCATAGGAAGCATCCTCTCCATATCCACTCTATCTAGTCCTTTCAACATTCGGTTCATTTCAATGAGATCCCCCTGCATTCTTCTAAATTCCAGTGGGTACAGACCCAAAGCTGCCAAACGCTCTTTATATGTTAACACAATCATTCCTAGATTCATCCTCATGAAACTCCTCTGGACTCTCTCCAAAGACAACACATACTTTCTGAGATACGGGTCCCAAAATAGTTGACAATACTCCAAATGTGGCCTGACTGGTGTCTTATAAAGGCTCAGCCTTATCTCCTTGCTTTTATATTCTATTCTCCTTGAAATAAATGCTAACATTGCATTTGTCTTCTTTACCACAGACTGAACCTGTAAATTAACTTTCTGGGAATCTTGCATAAGGACTCCTAAGTCCCTCTGTACCTTTGATATTTGAACTTTCTCCCCATTTACATAATGGCCTGCACTATTGTTCCTTTTACCAAAGTGCATTACCATACACTTCCCAACACTGTATTACATCTACCATTTTGCCCATTCTTCCAATTTGTCTAAGACCTGCTGCAATTGCATTGATTTCTCACCCTGCCTACCCCTCCAGCTACCTTTGCATCAACAACAAACGTAGCCACAAAGCCATCAATACTATTATCCAAACCATTGACAAACAATTGAAAAGCAGCAGTCTCAATACTGACCCCTGAGGAACACCACTGGTCTTTGGCAGCCAACCAGAAAAGGCCCCTTCTATTTCCACTTGCTTTCTCTTGCCTATCAGCCATTCCTTTATCTATGCCAGTATCTTTCCTGTAACATCACAGGATTTTATCTTGTAAAACCGCCTCTTGTGTGGCATTTAATCAAATGCCTTCTGAAAATCTAAGTAAATTACATTTACTACCTCTCCTTTGTCTACCCTGCTTGTTACTTCCTCGAAGAACTCTAACAGATTTGTCAGGCAAGATTTCGCTTCACTGAAACCATGAAGACTTTGACTTATTTTACCATTAGTCTCCAAGTACTCTGAAATCTCATCCTTGGTAATAGACTCCAACACTTTCCCAACCACTGAGGTTAGGCTAACTGACCAATAATTTCCTATCTATTGTACTGCCATGAAGTACCAAGATGGAACCTTAACAATGCCTCTTAGACACTTATTAGAGGAGCAAAATTTCATATTGCCTTTTACACTGCAGGTAATCTTGTGAATTATAAAATAACAAATTGTAAAGTATCAAATATACATACATCTTGAATTACAAACAGCAAAAGAAAGAATACTAAAATAGATGCTAATTCATCATCTTCTAATCCCTCGAATATTTTGTTCATTACTCCAACAATTTCTGCATAATGTGAAAGGTGTACAAGCAAATGCCAACATTTATTTCAATAGCACGTTATCAATGACTCTTCTGCAGGCAGTGGTTAGGAAATGCCATACCAAGGGAACGTGAACACATGAAGGTGCTTAGGACTGTACTAACATTTCTGTGCTTGTTAAATATACAGCTGCACAGAATATCAAATTGGCATTGTTCTTTACCTTCTACAAAACTAGCAAAAGCTGGCCATACACAGAAAATGCTGGAGGAACTCAGCAGGCCAGGCAGGCATCTATCCCTGCCAGTGGCTTCCAAACACTGACATAACCTCAAAATGCTGACAGCCTAGTAATAACTCTGTACACTGATCTCTGAAATGTAAATTCAGGAAGATAATCGGATTGGGCAGTGAAAGAAGCAACATGTCACAACCTGCACCACAAATAAACTTACTACTCTATAACCTATTTTAGGACAAGTAGTACAACCACTGGCAGTAATTCAAGAGCAATTATTTGAGTCGCATCAATTAAAACAGGCTTGTATAAGTTCATTTGGAAATGGAGTTCCCAGTCTTTGTTGAATCCTTCACTAATGACTACTCAATGAATACCATCCTGCTGCACTCATATCCATCATCGTGAAGTGTTTTGAGAGGCTCATCATAAGGCACATCAAGACCCTGCTGCCCCCCTGACTGGACCCCTGCAGTTCACGTATCATCCTAACCATTCAACAGACAATGCCATTTTCATCACCCTCAACCTGGCCCTAACACATCTGGACAAAAGAGACACGTACATTTGAATGCTGTTCATAGACTTCAGTTCATCATTCAACACAATCACTGCTCAGAAACTGATCGGAAATCTGAGCCCACTGGGCCTAAACACCTCTCTCTGCAACTGGATCCTAGACTTCCTGATTGGGAGACCTCAGTCAGTCCAGATCGGAAGCAGCATCTCCAACACCATCACATTGAGCACAGGGGCCCCTCAGGGCTGTGTGCTCAGTCCACTGCTGTTCACTCTGCTGACTCATGACTGTGCTGCAACACACAGCTCGAACCACATCATCAAGTTCGCCAATGACACGACCATGGTGGGTCTCATCAGCAAGAATGACAAGACAGCATACAGAGAGGAGGTGCAGTGGCTAACGGACTGGTGTAGAGCCAACAACCTGTCTCTGAATGTGAACAAAACAAAAGAGATAATTGTTGACTTCAGGAAGGCACGGAGTGACCACTCCCCACTGAACATCGACGACTCCTCGGTAGAGATCGTTAACAGCACCAAATTTCTTGGTGTTCACCTGCTGGAGAATCTCCCCTGGTCACTCATAACCAGCTCCATAGCAAAGAAAGCCCAGCAATGTCTCTACTTTTTGCGAAGGCTAAGGAAAGTCCGTCTCCCATGCCAACCCACCCCCCCCCCATCCTCACCACATTCTACAGAGGTTGTATTGAGAGCATCCTGAGCAGCTGCATCACTGCCTGGTTCAGAAATTGCACCATCTCGGATTGCAAGACCCTGCAGCGGATAGTGAGGTCAGCTAAGAAGATTATCGGGGTCTCTCTTACTGCCATTACAAACATTTACACTACACACTGCATCCACAAAGCAAACAGCATTATGAAGAACCCCACGCATCCCTCATACAAACTCTTCTCCCTCCTGCCATCTGGGAAAAGGCACCAGAGCATTCAAGCTCTCACGACCAGACTGTGTAACAGTTTCTTCCCCCAAGCTATCAGACTCCTCAATACCCAGGGTCTGGACTGACACCTTACTGCCCTCTACTGTGCCAATTGTCTTGCTTATTATTTATTGCAATGTCTGCACTGTTTTGTGCACTTTATGCAGTCCTGGTTACGTCTGTAGTCTGGTGTAGTTTTTTTTGTGTTGTTTTATGTAGTTCAGTGTAGTTTTTGTATTGTTTCTTGTAGCACCATGGTCCTGAAAAACATCGTATCATTTTTACTGTGTACTGTTCCAGCAGTTACGGTTGAAATGACAATAAAAAGTGACTTGACCTGACTTGACTTGTAATGATGGAGGTACTGGGGCTTATACTCTAATTCCAAAACTCTAAGTTTCTCCCCCAACTTGCTCATGCCATATGTCACTATACCCAACAATCAAAATCCAAGATGAATCCTTGGAATCCAGGAGTCATTCAATATCTAGACAAACATAGTATATGGAATGCTCTATCTTCATTGGTCAGATTACTGAGTACAGGAGTGATGGACAGCAGGCTTGTGGAACTCAGTGGGTCAAGCAGCAGATGGGGGGAGAAAGAAATTGTCGAAGTTTCAGATCAAAACTTTGCAGTAGAATGCAGATTCAGATGCAGACTTCTCTTGTGTCTCCAGTGACGGCAGAATTATGAGCAAGTTTCGGTCGGTGCTAAGCTTATCTTGCACAATGTTTATACAGATCAAATTATGAGAGGTGAATTGCAGCACAATAACCACTGCACAATAAGGGCAATGTGAGATTATAATGAGATAGATTGTAAGGTCAGGAGTCCACCCTATTGCACTAGTGAACTACTAAATAGTCTAATAACAGTGGGGTAGAAGCTATCCTTAAGGCTGGTGGCATGTGCTTTCAGGCTTTTGTATCTTCTGCATGGGGGGCAGGGTAGAGGGAAGAGAGAACATTTCCAGGTTGGTGGGTTCTTATATTGTGCTTACTGGTTTACTGAAGCAGCAAGAGTCAATGGAGGGGAGTTTGGTTCCCATGATGTGCTGGAGTGTTTTCACATTTCTTGAGGTTTCTTGGTAAGGCCATGTTTGGAGCACTGCCTAACAGTGCTGGTCGCCCAGTTGTAGGAGAGCTGAGTTCAAAGTTCAAATTGATATCCAAAATATGTATACCATATACAACCTTGAGATTCATTTCTTTTGAAAATGAAGAGAAGTAATAGAATTGATGAAAAAACCATAAAAACAAAGGAAGAGCCTCTGAAATTGTGTCTTTAGGTTGGGGCGTTTATTCAGTGTTGGATCAAGTGAAGCCAACCGCACCATTCGCACCATCTGGGAGCCCAGTGGTTGTAGGATCCTACAGGGTGCAAGAATGATTTATATGAATTTTATCGAGACAGGCGGGATTGGGTTCAAAGTATGTTTATTAGCAATGTATGCTGCATACAACCCTGAGATTCTTCTTCCCACAGATAAACATGAAAGAAAGAAACAACTTGGAACCCATTCAAAAAAACATCAAAGTTCAAAGTACATTTATTATCTAAGGATGTATACATTATCCAATCTTGAGATTTGTTTCCTAAAGGTAACCATGAAACAAAAAAAACCCCAAAAGACACCCCATATATATGAAAAAACCTGTCTAACACCAAATGTACAGAGAATTATAAAACACATCATGTCCATAAGAAAATAAAAGAATAAAATAACCCATAAAAAAGATGATTGAACACCCAATGTGCCATGAAAAGAAAATCATGCAAACGGTAACCAGAAGAAAATATGTTTCTCAACTGAAGTCCCGTTGCTCAGTGCAGAGCTGAGTGAACATCACAGAGCAGTGATATTAAACAGTCCATACCTTGCCTCAGAACCTAACACCCTGATCTTTTCAACCTGGCTTGAAACTCTCCATGCTGCCACTCTGAACAGTGATCCAAACTGGCCCATACCTCACCTTGGGCTTTGACACACTAACCTTTTCAATCTGGCTCTGCGCTTTTCCCTTCGTCTGAACAACAGGTTCTGCCACTTGGATACGCTGGACTGCAACGCTTCAATTCGGCCTGTGCCCGATCTTTCATGCTCCTCCATGCTGTCAGCGACGAGCCCGCCACCACATCTCACCTTGATTCTGTCACATCAAGTTGTCTCCAGGTCCAAAGGGAAGCTATATGTGATAATTGTTTGGCAGAATAATGTGATCAACAAAGTATTCAGTTGCTTTCCTCATTTTGTTGCTCACCAGCCAGAAGTTGCAGAGGTTCACCAGCACCACCTTAAACTGGAAAGTTAATCTCAGACACCCATTGAGGAAAACAAATTGCACAAATGACAAAAACCAAGCAAAAAGCACAGAACATAAAACATCAAACCACAGTTTAGATCAGTTCAGCTCAATGGTGAGCTGTTGTGTTTGTTGTCTCTAGGGCACAGTGTCAATCTGCCCAATCATAATAACAAACAAAAAAATCAATTAAAAAAAGGTGTAACCAGAAACCAGAAACACATCATAACATGAACTATGGAGTCCAATTTACAAATAGTCAATTAAACCTTGCCCAAGACCCAAGACTCTAGCAGCAGCGAACAAGAGTATGGGAGAGACCAATCAAACACAGGCAGACAGCACCTAATACCTGCTCACTTTCCTTGTTGATTTCAGTCTTCCTTAGTGCTTTAATTGGTGAGATCAGTGAGAAATGGTCATGGGCTTGCACCCCATCTCCAGGTTTCTTGGGCTACAGGCTGCATACTCCACTCGCAACCTCAAAAACTCCCTCAGAGATAGCAAAGCACCAGACTGCTCAATCAGCCTGAAAATAATCAATCAAAATGTAAATCGCAGGTTCCAATAGTAGCAGAAGCAAATTTGAAAGAAGAAGTGAAAGAAGTAGTTTTGTGAACTGTTTGAAGAATGTTGCCTTTACTTGCATTGTTTGCTGGCACGATCTTCTTCAAGCAGAGAAGATTAAAAGGTGAAGTGGAGCAGGCTATGTCTTTTGTTTTCTGGAACCATAGGCAGCTAAGGATTGACCATATAGAGGTTCATAAAGTCATGAGGGGCAGAAATAATGTGAATAGCCAAAGTCTTTTCCTGTGGTAGAGGAGTTAAAACGTTGAGGGTATAGCCGGAGACAGAAGGGATTTAACCATATAACCATAACCATATAACAATTACAGCACAGAAACAGGCCATCTTGGCCCTTTTAGTCCATGCCAATGCATACTCTCACTAGTCCCACTGACCCGCACTCAGCCCATAACCCTCCATTCCTTTCCTGTCCATATACCTATCCAATTTTACTTTAACTGACAATACCAAATCTGCCTCTACCACTTCTACTGGAAGCTCATTCCACACAGCTACCACTCTCTGAGTAAATAAATTCCCCCTCATGTTACCCTTAAACTTTTGCCCCCAATTCTCAACTCATGTTCTCTTGTTTGAATTTCCCCTACTCTCAACAGAAAAAGCCTATCCACATCAACTCTATCTATCCCCCTCATAATTTTAAATACCTCTATCAAGTCCCCCCTCAACCTTCTATGCTCCAAAGAATAAAGACCTAACTTATTCAACCTTTCTCTGTAACTTAGGTGCTGAAACCCAGGTAACGTTTTAGTAAATCTTCTCTGTACACTCTCTATTTTGTTGACATCTTTCCTATAATTCAGTGACCAGAACTGTAAACAATACTCTAAATTCATCCTTAACAATGCCTTGTACAATTTTAACATTACATCCCAACTCCTATACTCAGTGCTCTGATTTATAAAGGCCAACATACCAAAAGCTTTCTTCACCACCCTATCCACATGAGATTCCACCTTCAGGGAACTATGCACCATTATCCCTAGATCACTCTGTTCAACTGCATTCTTCAATGCCCTGCCATTTACCATGTATGTCCTATTTGGAGTATTCCTACCAAAATCTAGCACCTTACCCTTATCACCATTAAACTCCATCTACCATTGTTCAGCTCAATCTTCTAACTGGCCTAAATCTCTCTGCAAGCTTTGAAAACCTACTTCATTATCCACAATGCCACCTACCTTAGTATCATCTACATACTTGCTAATCCAGTTTATCACCTCATCATCCAGATCATTAATGTATATGACAAACAACATTGGACCCAGCACAGATCCCTAAGGCACACCACTAGTCACCAGCCTCCAACCTGACGAACAGTTATCCACCACTACTCTCTGGCAACTCCCATCCAGCCAACGTTGAATCCATTTTACTACTTCAATATTTATACCTAACGATTGAACCTTCCTAATAAACCTTCCATGCGGAACCTTGTCAAAGGCCTTACTGAAGTCCATATAGACAACATCCACTGTTTTACCCTTGTCAACTTTCCTCATAACCTCTTCAAAAAATTCAGTAAGTTTTGTCAAACATGACCTTTCATGCACAAATCCATGTTGACTGTTCCTAATCAGACTCTGTCTATCCGGATAATTATATATACTATCTCTATGAATACTTTCCATTAATTTACCCACCACTGACGTCCAACTGACAGGCCTATAATTGCCAGGTTTACTCTTAGAACCTTTTTTAAACAATGGAACCATATGAGCAATACACCAATCCTCCGGCACCATTCCTGTTTCTAATGATATTTTAAATATTTCTGTCAGAGCCCCTGCTATTTCTACACTAATCTCCCTCAAGGTCCAAGGGAATATCCTGTCATGACCTGGAGATTTATCCACTTTTATATTCCTTAAAAGCACCAGTACTTCCTCCTCTTTAATTGTCATAGTTTCCATAACTTCCCTACTTGTTTCCCTTACCTTACACAATTCAAAAACATTCTCCTTAGTGAATACCGAAGAAAAAAAAGTTGTTCAAATTCTCCCCCATCTCTTTGGGCTCCACACATAGCTGTCCACTCTGATTCTCTAAGGGACTAATTTTATCCCTCACTAATCTTTTGCTATTAATATTACTGTAGAAACCCTTCGGATTTATTTTCACCTTACTTGCCAAAGCAACCTCGTATCTTCTTTTAGTTTTTCTAATTTCTTTTTTAAGATTCTTCTTACATTCTTTATATTCCTCGAGCACCTCATTTACTGAATGCTGCCTATATTTATTGTAGATTTACTGGGGATGTGAGCGCCAACTTTTTCACACAGATGGTTTTGCCCACAGAAAGTTGTAGAGATGGTTATGATGACAGTGTTTAAAAGGTATTTGGACAGTTACATGGATAAAATAAATTTACAGGAATTAGGGCAAAAGTAGGCAAGTGGGATGAGCTCAACTCTGCAACTTGGATGGCATAGATGGGTTGGGCTGAAGAGCCTGTTTCTGTGCGGTATAGCTCTGCTCTTATCTCAGAACAGAGAGTGCTAAGACAAAGATGTCGAACCCAAACAAACCCTTGACAAACATGGCTGGAATATTTCCTACGTTCACCTGAGCTTTGGAGACTGGTAAAGTTGAAAGTGGCCACCTCAAAGTGGACAAGGAACACTAGTGGTGTCTCCTCAAAATCCTCCAAATCCATTGACTCAGTAGGTGACCCAAAGTCAGTATCCCAGCTAATAGCTTAGCATCGTGTTTATAATCAGCCTCAAGTATATATGTTAGATGGACAACATTATCCACATGAGTGGCACCAGGCACCCAAAGCAGCTACAGTCGGCCCTCCTTATCTACGGGGGATTGGTTCCGGGACCCCCCCAGTGGATACCAAAAATCATGGATACTCAAGTCCCTTATTTAACCTGTCTCTGTGTGGTGGACATTAGGACCTGGTGCTGCTCTGAATCCGCAATGTCTCTGTTCATGAAAACAATCATGATCACGATTGAAAATAAAGTGGAAGTAACAAAGTGATCGGAAAGAGGTGAAACGCCATCGGCCATTGGAAAAGCATTAGACTACAGTCGGTGAAGGATTGGAACAATTTTAATGGCGCATGTGAAAGGCCCTGCCCCGATGAAAGCTACAATTATTACTAAGCAACACAGTGGTATAATTATTGAAATACATATGCTTCTTAAGTTTAGAAAGGATAGAAAGGTAAAATATAGACTATATACTAAGAAAAACATTTTATTAACTGACGCTAAATAATACCAGATGTACCTGTTCCAACTTCAAATCCGACTTAAAGACAGACTGAGGAATGGAACTCATTCATAACCTGGGGACTGCCTGTACTTTTAAATAATCTCTAGGTTACTTATAATACCTAATACAATGTAAATTCTATGTAAATAGTTGTTATACTGTATTATTTGAGAAATAATGACAAGAAAAAATAGTCTGTACATGCTCAAGCAATGAGTGCTGGAGAGAGAACTTCCATGTTTTCCCATTCTGCGGTTGGTTGAATCCGCGCATGCGGAATCCACAGATAAGGAAGGCCTACTATACTTGTCTCTGAGATTTGCCTCACTGAGGTTTTCCAGAGAATGGGAAATGTGTTTCTAAATCTCCTTGTTGAGACGTACCATCCTCACCAACTTATTGGCATCCCTGTTCTCTCTGCCAATTTAAGATAGGGAAGAAGAATGCAGGAAGATGTTGAACAACTTGAGACCATGCATAGACAACAGAAAGTGCCTATAGCTACTCTCACACAGCTGCTCCATATTGCAATAGCCATCCCAACAATAGCGTCGTTTCTGATTCCCACGTAGGGCTTTCAACCACCTCAGAACTGGAGTTGAAGCATAAACACAAGATAGTTTGCAGATGCTGGAAATCTGAAGCAACACACACACACACACACACACCACACACACACCACACACACACACACACACACACACACACACACACACACACACACACACACACACACACACACACACACACACACACACACACACACACGCACACACACACACACACAATGCTGGAGGGATTCATCAAGTTGGAGGCTACCCAGACAGAATCTAATCTATCCTCCACCTTGGCACAAGAGGAGGCCATGGACCGACATGCCAGAATGAGAATTGGAATTAAAATGTTTGGCCACTGGGAAGTCCCACTTATGGCAGATTCAGCAAAAGTGCTTGCAAAGCTTTCCTCAAATTTATATTTCTCAGCAGTGTAGAGGCCTCTTCTGGAGCACTGAACACAATAGACAGCGCTGGCAGATTTGCAGATCAAAAGCTGCCTCATCTGGAAGCACTGCCTGGGGCCCTGAATGGATGTGAGGGAGTAGGCCTATGGGCACCTGGAGCACTTAAGCCACTTGCAAGGATATGTGTTGTGTGGGAGGTAAGCACCCTGCGAGACTTCTGAAGGGAAAGATTATTTTCTATGCAATCATGGCCTTCCGAAGGACTTATATCTTTGCTACCTTTTGCTTCAAGTTCATATTCAAGTTTAATGTCACAGTCATACATACAAAGGGTGTAAATGAAATGGAACGTAGTTCTTTGCAGAGGGAGCATAGAATATTATAAACATGACAAAGAAGATTTAACAGAAACAACATAAATTATAGATAACTTGCATGTGTATAAAAATAAACATCCAATTAATGACACTAGTGCAAGTTGCAGGAGAGAGGAAGAAATTTAATTTGAGACAGTGCTAGTGTTTTTCATTTTGGTACAAGAACCTGACATCAGTGAGAAGGAAGCTGTTGCTGAACCTGGAGGTGTGAGTGACAATTGTAGAGAATGGTGATATATTGCAGCCAGCTCCAAGGGAGCATTAAATATACGTCATTTAGTGTGATTATTAAGTGTGCAATTTGCGTACTCCTTTGTTTTAATAAAGAATTAAGGAAATATCTCAAATCCACTCCCTGATCTTAATATAATTAGCAAATGACCAGATGTACAGAGAGATGCTGTCTACACAAAGGCTATAACGATTCACTTCATTGATCGCTGGTCATTTTATTTGTTTACAGAATGTCTTTTATTGTTGATCATTCTGATAGTTATTATCCATCATCAAGTGCCTCTGCATGAGGAAGTAGTTAAAAGCCATCCATGTTATTGTGTCTATGGGTCAGATGAATGGAAGAATGGTAGATTTTCTATTCTGAATGATATATTGTGCTTTTTTATAATTATTGTGTTCTTTATTTTTTGTGCTTTTTTGTGTGCTGCATCAGATCCAGAGTAACGATTATGTTATTCTCCTCTACACTTTTAGTATTGGAAATAACATAAAACAAACTAGAATCTTGAATTAGTGTATCACAGGATCCTTTTTAATAACAGGAAAGCAGTTTCCTGTGTCCTTTTATTGATGAGTAGCAGGTCAGACTTTCAGAATTAGATTAACTTTCAGAGGTTTCTGTGACATGATATTTGTTGTTTTGTGCAGCTGTACATAATATTACTATAAACTACAAAAATAAATAAATATACATGGAAAAGAAAAATTATAACAAGGAAGTGTTCTTGAGTTCTCGGACCAATCAGGAATGTGACAATGTAGGGAATGAAGTTGTTTCTGAATTGCTGAGTATAGGTCTTCAGGCTCCTGTACCTCCTCCCTGATGGTAGTAACATGAAGAGAGCATGTCCCAGATGTCTTAGATGATGAGGTGCCTTAGCAATGGGTGCCACCTTCTTGATGCACCACCTCTTGAAGATGTTCTTGATAATGGGGAAAGCTATGCCTGTGATGGAGCTGGCTGACTTTACAACCTGCTGCAAACCTGTGCATTGGAGACTCCGTACCAGGCAATGTAGTGCAATCAGTTTGAATGTTCGCCACACCAAAACTAGTGTCTGAGTATTTAGGTATCTAGTGTCAGCCGTTTGGATGATGTAATCCATTGACCAGAAATCAACTTTTGCATCATCAGAACCTCTGAAGAATGAGCACTGTTTTTGATTAAGCTGCTTGGTTTAATTTATTTCTGTGTATTTGCCCTATCTCATATACAGAAGGTGATTGGGAAAGTTAGCAGTATGTAACTGCTTACCACAATGGGAAATGAACGCAAACATTGGGTTATGGTTCAATTTATGAAAGGCACTGATGAGACTACACCTGGACAACAGCATTGGTCTCCTTTCTCAAGAAAGGATTTTAACGTGCCGGATGTGAGGGTTTCCCTAGTTTGAGAGTTGAATGTGCAATTTGCCTTGTAAGGAAAGATTCAACAGGTTAGATTTAAACAACTGTGAGAAGGAATTTAATTGAAATATATAAGAATCAGAGGAGCTTTGATCAGGTGCATGTGGAGAGAATGTTTCCTCTTGTGGGTGAATTGACAAGAAATCACTTTTTTAAGGTATAGAGTCAGCTCCTTATAGAGAAGATGAGACAAATGTCTCTCTCTCTCTCTCTCTCTCTCTCTCTCTCTCTCTCTCTCTCTCTCTCTCTCTCTCTCTCTCACTTTCTCAATATGAAGTATTACAGTGGACAGTCAAGAATATGGCATTGTGGTTTAAACACATAATTCATTGCCTACTTCAAACTCCTGATATGGAAACTCTATGCTGAACTTCAGAATGCCTGCTCATGTGGTTATTGCACCTGCCCCAGCCACCAAATTTCCTTCATGTCTCACCAGAGTGGCAAGGTGGAGTTATGTCCATCCCAAAGGAGGTGTAAGGTGCTCCTCACACAAAGTACTGGTGGAACACAGCAGGCCAGGCAGCATCTATAAGGAGAAGCACTGTCGATGTATCTCTTACTATCTTTCCTTTCAGTTAGTCCTGACGAAGGGTCTTGGTCTGAAATGTCGACAGTGCTTGTATATACTGATTTGTTTACTCCTCAATCTTCTGTGCTCCAACAAATCAAGTCCTCCTCTGCCCAATCTCCCCCTATAACTCAGGCCCTCGAGTCCCAGCAGCATCCTTGTAAATCATCTCTGCACTTTTTCTGTTTGAATGATGTCTTTCCTTTGACAAGGCAATTAAAACTGCACTCACTACTCAATGTACAACCTCACCAATGAGTATGAGGACCTTCTTAAGAAAAGAAATAATGAAGAAAATGGAGTTTTGTCTACAAACAGATTAGCTATGATTTTATTCAATGACACAGCAGGCTTGAGGGACTCACGTCTTAACTCCTGCCTCTCTGTTTATGTTCATGTTTACATTGAGACGAGGCCTCTAAATGCCAGTCTGTTAACCTCAGAGCTATGTTCTGCTACCCTTTATTAAAACTGACCTCAAGATCAGCTCAGGAAGGCATTGCAGTAAATAAACCTTCATAAAATGGCAATAAGGCATGCCCCAGAACATTCTATTCCAGGAAATAATCGGTGTTTTTTTTTGCACTCTTTGTTTCCAATTTTGACTTCAAGCAAACTCATAAATGAAAGGTATTTCAAAAACTGATTCTCTTTGACTGTGCCCAATTGACAAAGGCAAAAAGCACTTATTTTAGAAAAATAGAAGCATATAAAACCTACAGCACAATACAAGCCCTTCAGCCCACAAAGTTGTGCCAAACATCTCCTTACCTCAGAAATTACTATAGCCCTCTATTTTATTAAGCTCCACGTACCTATCTAAATGCCTCTTAAAAGACCCCATTGTATCCATCTCCACCACCATTGACGGCAGTCCATTCCATGCACTACATGCTGCGTAAAAAACTTACCCCTCTGTATCTACTCCCCAGCACCTTAAACCTGTGCCCTCATGTGGCAACCATTCCAGCCCTGGGAAAAAGCCTCTGTCTATCCACATGAACAATGCAACTCATCATCTTGTACACCTCTATCAGGTCACCTCTCATCCTCCTTTGCTCCAAGGAGAAAAGGCCAAGTTCACTCAACCTATTTCCATAAGGCATGCTCCCCAATCCAGGCAACATCTTTGTAAATCTCCTCTGCACCCTTTCTATGGCTTTCACACCCTTCCTGTAGTGAGGCAACCAGAACTGAGCACAGTACTCCAAGTGGGGTCTGAACAGGGTCCTATATATCTGCAACATTACTTCTCAGCTCCTAAATTCAATTCCACGATTGATGAAGGCCAATACACCATACGTCGTCTTAACCACAGAGTCAACCTGCGCAGCTGCTTTGAGCATCCTATGGACTTAGACCCCAAGATCCCTCTGATCCTCCACACTGTCACAAGTCTTTACCAGTAATATGATATCTTGCTTATTTCAAGATCTTAAATGGCACCAAAACCAATGAAATTATTTTTCAAAGGTATACACAGTAATAATGTTGGAAATGAACATAGCAGGTTCCTTCAACATGCTCATTTTAACAAAAAAACAGATCTAAAAAAAACTTGTTGGATATAGAGTTACCAGAACACCAGAGAGCACAGCTCTTATCATAGATTGAAGCAGGCCAGAGGCAGGTCTTTTTTCACACTTAGTCCATACTGAGCAACAAACACTCGCTTACATTAATCCTTTTATTCTCTCCACATTCCAAAGTTTCAAAGATTGTATGTATGTATGCAGTATACGACCCTGAGATTTGTTTTCCTGCAGACAGCCACAAAACAAAGAAACACCATTGAACCCATTCAAAGAAAACATCAAACACTCAGTGCGTAAAAAAAAAACAACAAATTGCACCAATGGCAAAAAGTGAGAGGATAACACACAGAATATTAAACACCAAACCGCAGAGTCCTTGAAATGGTCTGGGAATGTTCAGTGTAGATCAATTCTGTTCAATTTAGTGCTGTGTCATTTGTTGACTGCAAGTTGCAGAGCTACTCCGCCCTGATCAAAATCTTGCAAAATAACAATAAAAATAAGAATAACCAGAAGCCAGGAACACATATAACATAAACTGCAGAGTCCTCTAAAAATGAGTCAAATCCAGAAATCATGCCAACTGGACTTTGCCCAAGACCCGACTCCTGCCCCTTCCTCCAGCAGCAGCGAGCAAGACTGAGAGTGACCAGACAAAAGCAGGCAGATGGCGCTGAGCACACGCTCGCTTTTTGCATAGGTTTCCAATTTGCTCGACCCTTTAATCAGTCAGTCAGTTCAGTATTGGAGCTGATCATGGGTTCCTGCTCTGCCACTGGGCCACACACTCCATGGTCAACCTCACCAAATTCCCTCAGACACAGCGAAAGCACCAGATCACCCAGTCAGCCCAAAAACACATTATCAAAACGTAAACTGCAGGGTCCAATCACAGACGGATTAGCAGAAGTATATTTTAAAGAAGAAGGAGAAGAAGTAGTTTTGCGAACAGTCCGCAGGATATTGCCAGTGGTCTCGTTGGTTGCTGGTGCCATCTTGCCACAGATTCCCATCGACATCCTCTATATTCTAACAGTCCTCTGCACAGAAAGTTTAATTGACAGTGGCCAATTAATCTACTAACTCACGTGCCTTCAGGAAATGGGAAGAAACAGCAGCACAGGAGGAATATACAGAGAGCTCCAGAGGTCAGGATTGAACCCATGTCAGCAGAGCTGTGAGACAGCAGCTCTGTGAGCAGCATTGCCGGGATGTGATGTTTTCTGGTTAACTTTGAAAGTAGACCATAATATCTTTTATATCCCGTAAACAGGATCACACTTTAAAGGGGTCCTATCTGATAGTACAGCAAAAAAAAAAAACAGGTGATTTTCTGCCTTGCCTTATCTAGTCCACACAGATGTCAGGGCTCAGTTTCAAATGAGTTGATTGATCTGGGCAAATAATCTCTAAATAGCCAGCAGAAAAATACAGGAATTCTGAACAAAACTGCTGGCATACTGAGAAGAGAAGTTGACTGAAGTTGTCAGTGATATTTGATTGATTCTTGACCTAATTAATGAATCAGAACCTGAACCAATTTTAATATACGGATATAGACTTGAAATTTGTTGTTTTGTGGCAACAGTACCATGTAAAACATTTAAAAAATGCAAGTTCCATAAATAAACAAACAGTATCAAGGACAAATAATGAGGTAATGTTCACGGGTTCATGGTCATTCAGTAATTCGAGGGCAGAGAAGATGTTCTTAAAATGCTGACTGTGGGTTTTCAGGTTCCTGTACCTACTCCCCAATGGTTGGATTGTGAATAGCAATTGTTCCATATGGTGAAGTGTACTTAATGATGGTGTTGCCTTTCATAAGGCACCGCTTATTGAAGATGGCCTTGCTAACAAAAGGGTTTTGCTTGTGATGGAACTAGCTGATCGTACAACCCATGCAGCCTCTTGCGATCCTGTGTATTGAACCCTTCATACCAAGCTGTGTTGCCTGCACTCTGAATGTTCTCCATGGCACAGCTGTAGCAATTTATAAGAGTCTTGGTGGCATACCAAATCTCCTCAAATTCCAAAATGAGATAAAATGGTGCAACTCTCTTGTTGGAAAAGGGTTAAAAGAAACACAGCTCATGGTAAAGTTGTTTACATTGTCCTTTTAGAATGGTACAGTAAGGAGAAAAAAAAGCTTGGCTAGCACATTAACCCAGTAAATCAAGACACCCTTGAACTCTGGATGCTCTAAGCGGACACTTTTGACCCATCCCTGAACAATATTGATCTACTAGCTCAGGTTTTGGTATTTTCATGCCTAGTGTTAGTGGTACTAACTTGATCACCTTTTATTCAAGATGCTTGAGACTGAAGATGCTGGAATCTGGAGCAAGCAAAAACAAAAGAGTTGATAGAAGAACTCAGCATCTGTGGAGGGAAATGGACAGCTGAATTTTCACGTCAAAAGATGATATTTCTGTGAATCAATGCACTGAGTTGAGTATGTTGGGATTTTACTCTCCTCGACCAAAAGAGCAGAGGAGAGACAGACATTAAAAGAGGTGAGTTTAAGTTGTGAAACACATACAGGTTAACTAATAGCATTTCTTCACCTGTGCTGAAATTCAGGCTGTACAAGAAACTGAATGATCTCATTGGCAACCCTACCCTTTTCTGCTTCTGTTCATCATTTTCCCTTCAGCCCCAAACATGGGCACCCAAACTTGTAATATGAAGCAGAATTTTACTATATCTCCTTTCATAATGGACGAAAAGAAGTATACCTTTAAAGAAAGTCTATCAACGTTTTCAAGAGCAATGTGTGCAGGTAATTCATCCTTCCAGGCCAATGCAAACCCAGCATGCTACCAAACCTATTATGAGATGACTTCAGATCACTGTCCCTATTTTTAGATACTTTCAATTGGACTGCAATATTGCAACAATATTTTAATACCAACATTATTCATCTCAAATCTGCATTTCTATAAGAGTTACCCATAACTCAGTTAATTCATATTGATATTCTATTAACATAACAAGAATTTTTTTCAGATTTGCTTGAAGAACACAAAGATAAAGAAGAGTCTCGGCCTAAAATATGAGCTGTACATTTCCCCCTAACCCGCTGAGTTCCTCTAGCATTGTGTCAGTTAGTGTGTATTGGAGAGGGAGAGGGAGAGGGAGAGGGAGAGGGAGATGGAGAGGGAGAGGGAGAGGGAGAGAGAGAGAGAGGGGGAGAGAGAGAGAGAGAGAGAGAGAGAGAGAGAGAGAGAGAGAGAGAGAGAGAGAGAGAGAGAGAGAGAGAAAGAAAACATCTACACTCTATCAAATTCCTAACACAGTTTTTCACTTTCCTGTTTCTGACATGAAGCTTGTAGCTTAAACTAAGCTGACACATTGGCACAGGGGGTTGAAAGATATATTAAGTTACAAAGGCACCTTGTAGCTTTTTCTGAATGCTTAGCCTTGTATCGACACAAGAGAGTGGAGGTACTGGAATCTGGAACAACAAACAACTTACTGGAAGAAGTCAACAGTTTGAGTAGCAGCTATGTGGGAAAAGGAAGTGTCAATGTTTTAGGTTGAAACTCTGCATCTGGCTTTGCGGTATTGACTAAGTGGAGCTGTAAATGGAAAAAGCCTGTAAAGGCAACATGAGCCCAAGTTCACAACCAGTGACACACAGGGTCAGAGAGTTGGATGCAGCTCATTGCCTGATTGTTAAGAAGCTCTTAGTTAAGTGAGGCTTTCCATTGGGAACACAATGTTTGGAAATCATTCCTCAGTTTATCTGGGTAATTTTTGCTATTATTCTCTCTGTATGTTTTTTGTGCTTATCTCTTTTGGAAGTTATGCGTATTGCAGTAAATACACTCTGTGAATAATTTTTTTTCAGTTTTTCAGTTTCATGTGGAGAGCAGTCCAAGTTGATTTCTTGTGATTGCTTGACATGTTATGGTGCGTTCCAAGAAAACATTCTACATTAACAATAAGCTAATTACAACAGAATGGCTGCATCCAAACATTTTGACTTTGGTACACTTTGTGAACTCATTCTCAGGAGCTTCACAGAGTTAGCCTCAGCTCAGTCTTCTGCCAAATGCTTTCATTTTGTACCCAGGTCTCATAGGGTTTCTCATTCTAGCACACACAACAAGATCTATTAGCATTTTGAAAACACAATTTCATTCAAAACTACCAGCGGTGAGAAAATTATCAATGATTAACTGCTTGCTGCAATTTCCAGATCCCAGTGTGTGCAGTTGAGCCATACAAGAAAATTAGCCCAGCTGAATAATATACAAATTGCGACCATATCTTTATGTAAGCTTCAGCTACCATCTGTTTGTTATGCTTCTATAACAAAACAAAATGGTGTTGCTTGGATTCGTAGCTCTAAGCAGTTAATTGTCAGGCTCCAGCTATGCTGTCAATTCAACTACTTATGTGCATGCAATCACATTTCTGTGCTGAGATCAGGTGCAAACTGTTCTCCTCCAGCAAGGTCAACTCTTCATTCACTTTCCTCTCTGCTCTAAAAAATGTTTTAAACCAAATTAATTAGGCTCATGATAACAATATTCCAACACAATTTCTTATAGTTTGTAGTTTAATTACTCACTGAATTAAATCATGATGCTAAGCTTGGATATTTTCATCAATCTTTTGGATTACAGTGAGGGACAAATCACATTTCAATTTACCAACACAAAGGCATTATCGAAAATTTAAGTGTCCCAGTAAGACCTACCTTATGTCGATGCTACAAATGCTTAAACTCTTACAAAAAATCCTAATTCCTCAAGGATATTGGGTTACTTAACAACATAAATCTCCTTGTGTGCTCTAAACATAGCATTCTGCTTCATGAAGTATTTAAATGGTGAGGTATTAAAACAAGCTAATGTGGATGGTTAATGGTGGCATTCAAATGTCAGTGTTGAACCCTATCACAAAGGTGAATGTATCCATGTCACAGATCGAAAGGGAGCTCATTAAGGATTGTAAATAGCACATAGGAAATTTTGACTTAATTTGCTTCACCTGTGTGAAACAAAGTAAACAAAGTCTCACAGAGGCACGTATGTCTTCCACGCTTATCGTCTTTGCTGTCAATGAGTGTTTTTCAATGTTCAACGAGCATTTGATTCAAATAGTTTTAACAGAATGCAGATCATGAACAAAGAAGCACAACTTGTGTATCAAACTGGAACAAAACAGTTCAAGATTATTTTGTGTGCGATAGTCTCTTAGGAGTGTGGCGATTTTTCAAAGAGATCATTGTGAGAGTACATAAACTCTGGAAAAGGTCACCTTGTAAATAATTTGGCAGCATTCCAATGGATTTGTAATTTATACACAATCCCTAAATGGATTGTATGCTTTACTGATAAATATTTAAATTCATTCTCCTTCGCTGGTATAATTAAATTAATTTAATTACAGAATCCTTCGGGACCAAATAATTCATCACATTTTGATTTGTCCCTGATAAAGACAGATTTCAAAATTATTCCTCAGTATTTTTCCTCAAATTTAGTTTCACTTACAAAAGAGTCTTAGCATTTTTTTTTTGGAAAAAAGTATAGATTCATATTTGAGGCATGTGAAAATAAGGGTCAGTATAGTCCTGTTCTTTTCTTATAATGAATAAGAGTGTTGTTGGCAATATCAACATTTATTACCCAACACTAACTGCCCTTGAGAAGGTGAGGAGAATCATCTCGTTAAACCACAGTGGTAAACCCTTTGGTAGAAGAGCTCTCAAAGTGCTGTTGCATAGGAAGCTCCAGCATATAAATCTTGAGATGAGAATGGATTGGTGATATATTTCCCAATCAGAATAGCACGTAGCTCTGAGACACGCTCAAAGGCTGTGATAGAGTCTTAGAGTACTACAGCACAGAATCAGGCCCTAAGGCTCATTCAGTCCATTCAAACATGTTTTTTTTGCCTCATCCCATCTGTCTGCACCATAGCCCAGAGTCCTCCATAACCCTGTCATCCATGTATCTATCCAAACTTCTCTTAAATATTGCAGTTGAACCCACAACACCAGATCCACTGGCAGCTCATTCCACACTTTACAACACCCACTGTGTGAAGAAATTCTTCCTCAGGTTCCCCTTAAATATTTCATTTTTCACACTAAAACACTAGTTCCAGTATCACACAAACTCAGTGCAAAACAAAAACCTCCATGTTTTGACTTTATCCCTACCCCTCATAATTTTGTATACCTTTATCAAATCATTCCTCAGTGCTCCACATTCCTCTTGTTGTTTGTCATTCTCGGTGAATGAAGCAGTGGATGTCAGAGGTGCTGTCAGACTTACTTGCTGAAATAATTGCAGTACATTTTACAGCTGATGCACACTACAATTACACCACAATGGTGGTGAAGGGAGCAAAATTCAGAATGATGGATGGGATGTCAAATGAGAGGACTGCTTTTTCTCACATGGTATGGAGCTTTGCAAGTAGTTTTGAAGCTCATATCAGTTACACTGATCCTCAAGTAAAAGGTGATATGAATTCTGAGTGTGTGTCAGTTTATAACTTCATTAAGGTTGCTTGTTAAAACCAGAAATTCATTTTAGCAACATTTTTTGAATGTGGAACACAGTAATGGAGGCACTTTATGGTAAGTTTTCAAATGTTGGGTGCAATGCTACCTGATTTCATGTATAGGTTAAGCAAGCAAGGACATTTCTCTTAAGCATGAAGGAGAATGAGGGGTGTACAAGACAATAAAAGGCAGGGATTGAGAAGACAGCCAAAGATTTTTACCCCGGACTTAACTGGCTAATCTGAGGGGTATCATTTTAAGGTAATTGGAGGAAAGTATAGTGGGGTAGGGATGTCAGAGATAAGTTTTTTTACACCAAGGGTGGGGAATGCATGGGGCTGATGGTAGAGGCAACTGCATTAGAGAAATTTCAGAAACTGGTAGATGATGGAAAATGAAGTGCTCTGTAGGAAGGAAGGATTAGATTGTGATTAGAGTAGGCAAAGAGGTTGACACAACATTGTGGGCTGAAGGGCCTTTATTGTGCTGTAGTATTCTATGTTTTATGTTCTATGTTTCAGGAATGATGCTCTGTGTTAGACATCTCTCTGTTGCATGTTCAATGCATGTTGATTTTCAGGGACTCCTCTTTGTCTACATGCTGGATTTGACTTTTACAATGATGTAACAGAGTTGCAGCTAATTGTCAGCCATTCTGCATATTTCTTGTCTTTTTAATTTGTATTGAGGTGAAAAAGAACATAGAAAAAGTCGATGGTCAAAAGATTTTTTTTTCCCTTAGGAAGGATACCATAAATGTGGAGGTAATTTTAAGGTAGAGGTAGGAGGTTTAATGGCAATATTAAGGGCAAGGAGACACAGGAATCTTAATTCCCACAGCACAAGGTTCAGGAACAGCTATTACCCCTCAGCCATCAGATTCTTGAACTAGAATAAATAATTTTACTCACCCCAAAACTGAACTGATTCTACAACATATGGACTCATTTTAGGGACTCTACAACTCATGTTCTCAATACTTGTTACTCATTAATTTATTATTATTAATTTTTTGTCTTAATGCTTGCACAGCTTTTTGTCTTTTTTACATCGGTTGTTCGTCCATCTTTGTTTGAGTGTAGCTTTTCATTGATTCTATTTTGTTTCTTTGTATTTACTATGAATGCCCACAAGAAAATGAATCTCAGGGTAGTAAATGTACCTTGAAATAAATTTCGTTCGAACTTTGAACGTTGACATGTTTTACACAGAGAGTGCTTAATATCTGCAACTTGCTGCCAGTGGAAGTGGTCGAATCCAACACAATCAGAATGTTTAAAAGGCACTTAGACAGATAGTTAAAAAGGCAAGGCATAAAAGGATATGGTCCTAATGTGGGCAAATGAAATAGGTGTTGATGTGCAGAAAAGTCAGCATGGATGTGGTGGGCCAAAAGGATGAACGAGCCTATGTCTCTATTAATGTCAAATCATCCTGTAGAGACAACATGAATTTTCAATAAAAGCTGTCACATTGAAAAACTGAATAGTCACCAGGTAGACTTGAGGATAACTAATGTTTTGACATTCTGGTAGATAGTTTTAGGAAAATAGAAGCAAGAAATTTGAGGTCTTAAAAGCATGCAGCAAACTGCTATCCAATTTAGACGGCATTCTGGTAGAGTAGCGTTTTGCATAATGCTATTACAGTGTCAGCAACCTGAGTTCAATACTGCCAGTGTCTGTAAGGAATTTGTGCGTTTTCCCCGTAACTGCATGGGTCTTTTCTGAGTGCTCCGGTTTCCTCACACTTCCCAGACCAATGGGTTAGTAGGTTGTAAATTTAGTTAGCTCCATCTTGGATACTAGCCTACAAAGTACCCAGGACATCTTCAAGGAGCGGTGTCTCAGCAAGGCAGCGTCCATTATTAGGCACCTCCAGCTCCCAGGTCACGCGCTTTCTTACTGTTGTCATCAGGTAGGAGGTACAGAAGCCTGAAGGCACACACTCAGCGATTCAGGGACAGCTTCTTCCCCTCTGCCTTCAGATTCCTAAATGGACATTGAACCCTTGGACCCTACCTCACTTTTTAAAAAAATATTTAGTCTTTCTGTTTTGAGCACGATTTTTAACCTATTTAATATACATATACTGTATAGAGTATACTGAATAAGATTTATTTATTTATTTATTACTATTATTTTATTTTTTGTTTTTTTCTTCTATATTAAATATTGCATTGAACTGCTGCTGCTAAGTTAACAAATTTCACGTCTCATGCTGGTGATAATAAACCTGATTCTGATTTGTTGTGGCATAAAAGTCTTGCATATCAGAACCCCTGTTTAAAATGTTCCAGTTCCGCATCTGACATAATTATTATGGTCTGGTCAAGTGAGTATTCCTCCCGCACCCCCCCTCAGACCAACAGTAGAATTTCCTGATCCTTCTAGGCCAGGCGGAGAAAGATTAAAACCCTCTGTCTGGCTTTCTAGAGAGGTGTGGAAGTTGGATCTGACATTTGGTGAATAGTTATGTTGGTGTGTTAAAGGCAAAGTGTGTCATGGAGAAAGACTCAGTATATTTGAAAACTTTTGTACATGTTTGTTTTTATTTGGCTATTAGTAAATACTTTTTTTCTTCACCGCCTTTTCCAGCTCTTGCACTTTTTGAGCTGACACAAAATAAACCTCCTTTGCTCTAACGTGCTATTGCAGCTTACCATCTGTTTTGATTTCAACTCATGACCCCTGTCTACACCAATCTACACCTGATCACAAGGGTCTAATTGAGCAGCATTGTCTTGTTCCTGTGCTGCATCTCTAAAAGTTCCTGGGTCCTTTCATGGAACTGAATTTTAGAAGTGGAGTTCAACTTACAACTTACAACTGGTTAATAATGCATACCATTAAAGATGAATTCCTAATTCCAAGTGGCTTAAAACTTAAGTTAGAGATTGGTTGCATCCCTGGAGAGAACCATAATTTATCCTCATTATTTATCTAGTCTTATCAAAGCCAATCCTGGCTTGATCTGTATTTGATCAACCACAGTAAGTAAGAAAGTATTTTAGTTTAATTTGAATCTATCCTGTTTCTTCAACAATCAACTCTAATCTGAGTGGTTTGGGACACAGCAATTATCCCCACTACCTCGTCGCTCCAAGGACTGGGGTTTGATCCTGACTTTGGATGCTATGTGAAGCCAGCATTGCCTCCTTGACACCTGTGCGTGGGTTTCTGTGGCTCCAGTTTCCTTCTCTTTATAAACTTACTGAGAGGCTAATTGGCTCCTGTACATTACAATGCAGTATATATAGTGACAAAGAAAATGAAAGCTGGCAGCAAATCATGCTTAAAGCGTGGCTCAAGGTTATTAAGTTGTTCCACATCTAGATTTTCTTATTGAGTGACACATCCATATTTAAAGCAAGCTCTGTGTGTCTGTGTATATGTGCGTGCAAGTGTTTGTGTGTATGTGTCTGTGTGTGCTCACACGGCTCCAAGTGTAACAATAATTGTTGTTCCAGCTGAATATGCTTCTACCATTTGCACTGAGCACAATAAACTAACCTAATGCCGTATTTAGTCGGGCAATGTCTATTTCAGCAGAACAGGTCAAAAATAAAAGTTGCTCGCAGTATGTACATGATAAATGATAAAGCTTGAACAATATAAATCAGCAGATTTACAATAAAATTAGTTCACAAGACATCATTATCAAAACAGAATAGGTTCTTCTTACAATATAATCACCTTTTCTGTGCATACATTTGGCTCAGAAACCTTTGACTTTGCTCTTTGTATCACTGAGTTCATCACAAAATAGACTTATTTTCTCCTTCTAATTAGTTCCTGAGTTTACAGTGGTCCTTCGGGGCATTGTTATTCTGTCACTCATACACCACTAAACTGAACATTAACATGTACTGCACCTTTTCTTGCCTTACTTATTTTCATTTCATGCTGGTGTCAAGACTGCTTTACAGCATGGTTAAGGGCAGAATATTCAAGGAGCTCCATTGTGACTGGGTGTAGAGGAGGCTGTCAAACTCCTTCAGCCTGTTTGCCCATTAGATATTACCATGACTGATCAGTGATCTTACTTCATAACACAGCCTCATGTCTTTTTCTTCTCTTGGTTAAAAAAACAAAAATAAAACAAGCATAAATTTAAAGTAACCAAGCACCAGTTGCCATTTAAACTTCTTTCTATGGCATTCTCTCCGCTTCATAACTTTAGCAGCAATAGAACTGCCCCAAATATTACACTCTAGGATTACAGTAATTATTTCTAAAATATTTCCCTAGTTGCCAAACCAGTTGAAATAATTTCTCTTCAGCAATTCTATCAGCTCCCTTGATATGCTGATAGTCAATCAAATGATTTATTTCTGGTCTAGATAGCATTCTAATAAATACACTCTGCACTCTCTCTAAAGACAATGTATATTTTCTAATGTGAGATGACAAAAATGAAGATGACTTAGTGTTTCAGGTGTTGTCTAACTATAGCTGAACATCCTTCTATACTCCGCATTATGACTTCCACTTCTAAATCTAAAGCCAGCCTTGTAATAATCTTGTTAATGATCTATTCCTCCCATTATATCTCAATGATCTTCAAGTTTCTTTGGTCTCCTTTCCAACGTTTCTATAACATCCTGTTCTTACATTTTTGGATCTAAAATGTAAATTCACTTCCCCATTCATTTCAAAGATTGCTTTATATAACAATGTAACATCCAAGAACATAATTATTTAGTTTAAAACCAATAATAGCATCTTTTCTGATGAGCTGTTTAAAACAAACAAAGGAGATTTGAAAAGAGATAAAAAAAAATGTGTTTTTTTTTCGCGAAATCTGTGCAGGACAAAGGAACCCAGGCTGTTTAGAGGTGATAGTAGGATGCATTTGTCGAAATATCAGAGTTTTTCCAAGCACTTACATTTGCTGGGGATAAACTGAATGCTTCCAAACCATGATTGATCCACCAATTTTGATTGTGTTGTGTTTTCCTGCTGGTTTCAATGGGAGTTGCTATCATTCAGCCCTCCAGAGAAGAGAATGCCCTGGACTTTTGTTCCTGAGCTGTCAAATGTGAGGATAGGATTACTGATGGATTTGGACAGTCTAAACTACAATGATTTCAAGGGAATTGAGGTCTGCAGATCAGAGAGCAAAGGGAAAAAGAAGATAACAATTTTAAATCTCTTTATTGTTTTTTAATTACTGTATTTCTAATTTTTCCGCATGATTTTTTAAATGCAATCTTAGCTAACATTTTTTAAGTTTTAAAATATTGTGAATTTTAACATTCAAAGTCAAAAGTCCTGTCCCGAGCCTTTGTGGATCATCAGGCCAGTGCTGATGCTGGTTTCTGTGTCGTGAAGCAACTTGAGAGTACGAGACTACCCCCCTCCCCACACCCCCAGATAGGACGCCAGTCTATCGCGAGGTTGACCCCCAGCATTTTATTGCTGGTACCTATTTTCAGCTGGGTAGACTGGAGCATTGTGTGGTTAAGTGCCTTGCTCAAGAACATACACGCTGCCTCAGCTGGGCTCGAACTGACGACCTTCAGGTCACTAGTCAAACATCCTAAACACTTGGCCTCGCACCACACACAAATTTTAACATTAAGGTTATTTAAATATCCCTGCATATTAGCGAGATTTATACACTATTGTAACCAATGAGAGTTTTCTCTGACAGCAAAGACTTACTGTACAAAAGGACATAAGAAATAGGAGCAGGAGTAGGCCCATCAAACTTTGTCTCTCCCTTTAATAAGATCATGGGTGATCTGGCTGTTGTCTCAGTTCACCTACTCTTCATTTTTCCCATAAGCATAATTCCCCTACTATGCCAAAATCTATCTGCGTTGTAAATATATTATTCTTTCCCTAGGCGTAAAATTCCACAGGTTCACCACTCTCTGGGAAAAGCAGTTGCTCCTCATCTCTGTCCTAAATCTATTCCTCTGTACCTTGAAGCTATGCCTCTAGTTCTAGTCTCACTTACTGATGCACAATCAATAACTCACTCTGAGACGTAAAGGCTAGATATCGGCTTTTATTGACTGGAAGAAGGAACAAGCAGTGAGTGACCACCATACTACATCCTGGAGACTGAGAGGCCGGGCCCAGGCTCTGATCACCTTTATACCTGGGTCTGTGGGAGGAGCCACAGGAGCAGTCAGCAGGGGGCGTGTCCAGACAGGTATATGTAGTTCACCACATTCACCCCCCCTTTGTTTTAAAAGAGTCCCCATGTGGCGAAGTTTCTTACAGGTTAAGTCTACCAGGTGGTCGAATCTGTCGCTGCGATCTACATAGCACCGGCTGTGATTGCACCGATGCTGGCGACATTGGTAATTGCACAGGGGACGGAGGTTGTGCTGGTTCCAGCCCACTAGGCGCCAGTGATCCCTCCCGCATGTGCGAGGCGCCTGGTATATACGCGTATGAAACGTCCGGTATATGAGTGTCGTGAGGAGTCTGTGTAGGGCCTGGTGAGTGCGGTGTCACCTCAGGTACAGGGTTCATAGTTACTGGAGAGTGTTCAGGGTAGTGGTCTGCTGCACCTGCGGGCGTCAGGTCGCGGACGAAGACCGTGTCCTCCCGCCCATCAGGTAAGACCACGCAGGAATATTGGGGGTTCGCATGTAGAAAGTGAACCCTCTTGACCAGCGGGGAGTATTTATTACTCCTCACATGTTTCCGGAGCAGCACTGGTCCCTAGGACGTCAGCCAAACTGGTAGAGTGGTCCCAGTGACAGACTTCCTGGGAAAAGAGAATAGGCGTTCATGAGGGGTGGCATTGGTGGACGTACATAACAGAGAGAGGATAGAGTGCAGTGCCTCAGGGAGGACCTCCTGCCATCGAGAGACTGGCAACCCTTTTGATTTAAGGGCTAAAAGTGTGGCCTTCCACACTGTGGCATTCTCCCTCTCCACCTGTCCATTTCCCCGGGGATTATAACTTGTGGTCTGACTAGTAGCAATGCCCCTAGCTAGCAGGTACTGGTGCAGCTCGTCACTCATAAAGGAGGACCCTCTATCACTGTGGATATAGCAGGGATATCCCAACAGAGTGAAGAGCTGGCGCAGGACTTTTATGACGGACGTGGCAATGGTGTCGGGGCAGGGAATGGCAAGGGGGAACTGTGAGTACTCGTCGATAACATTGAGAAAATAGACATTGCGGTCGGTGGAGGGAAGGGGGCCCTTAAAGTCAACACTCAGTCGCTCAAAAGGGCGGGTGACCTTGACAAGTTGCACCATGTCAGGACGGTAGAAGTGTGGTTTGTACTCAGCGCAAATTTGGCAGTCCCTAGTCATCGTCCTGATGTCCCCCAGGGAGCACAGCAGGTTCCGGGCTTTCACGAAATGGTAAAATCGGGTGACCCCCGGATGGTAAAGTTGTGCATGAAGGGCGTACAGCTGGTCGAGCTGTGTGCTAGCACATGTTCCCCGGGATAGGGCATCAGGGGGCTCATTGAGTCTGCCAGGCCGGTACAGAATATCATAGTTGTAGGTGGAGAGTTCTATTCTCCACCGCAAAATCTTATCATTTTTGATTTTGCCCCGCTGTTGGCTGCTGAACATGAATGCAACCATGCGCTGGTCGGTCAGCAAGGTGAACCTTTTGCCAGCAAGATAGTGCCTCCAGTGCCTAACAGCCTCCACTATGGCCTGGGCTTCTTTCTCCACCGTGGAGTGCCGAATTTCAGAGCCTTGGAGGGTACGAGAAAAGAATGCTACTGGCCTGCCTTCCTGATTGAGGGTAGCAGCCAGAGCGAAATCGGAGGTGTCACACTCTACTTGGAAGGGAATGGTCTCGTCCACCGCATGCATCCTAGCTTTGGCAATGTCCCCTTTAATGCAACTGAAGGCCGCGCAGGCCTCAGCAGAGAGGGGAAAAGTGGTAGACTTGACCAGGGGGCGAGCCTTGTCTGCGTAATGGGGGACCCTTTGGGCGTAATAGGAAAAAAAAACCCAGGCACTGTCTGAGGGCTTTGACAGTGGTGGGAAGAGGGAGTTCTAACAGGGGGTGCATATGGTCTGGATCAGGGCCAATGACCCCGTTTTCCACGACATACCCAAGGATAGCGAGGCGGGTGGTTCCGAACACACATTTGTCCCTGTTATAAGTAAGGTTCAGAGCTTCGGCCACTTGGAGAAATCGTTGGAGGTTGGCATCATGATCCGGCCAGTCACGACCGCAGATGGTGATATTATCCAGATAGGGAAATGTGGCCGTCAGTTGGTATTGGTCCACTATCCGGTCCATTTCCCTCTGGAAGACATAAACACCATTTGTGACACCGAAGGGGACGTGCAGAAAGTGATTGAGCCTGCCGCCCGCCTCGAAGGCAGTGTGGGGTGGTCCTCTGGGCGGATGGGGAGCTGGTGATAAGCGGATTTCAGATCTATTGTCGAGTACACCTTGTACTGAGCTATCTGGTTGACCATATCCGCAATGCGGGGTAGGGGGTATGTGTCAAGCTGCGTGAACCTATTGATGGTTTGACTATAGTCCACGACCATCCTATTTTTCTGCCCAGTCCGAACAACAACCACCTGGGCCCTCCAAGGGCTTGTGCTTGGCTCAATGATCCCCTCCCTGAGCAGCCGCTGTACCTCTGACTGAATGAAGGCCCTGTCCCCCGCACTGTACCTCCTGCTTTTAGTTGCCACAGGTTTACAGTCGGGGGTCAGGTTGGCAAACAGCAGTGGGGGAGGGACCTTGAGAGTGGAGAGGCTGCAAGTGGTGTCGGTAGCGCAGCTGTCGGCATGGTGCTGGATGGGATGTGTGGGCCCGTGTGTGTGTGTGGTCAGTAGTGATGAAGTCCCACAAAACTGAGGATTCCGGACAGTGAGTGGTGGGAGGGGCCCGTCATATACCATAGTCACACTTTCGAGATGGCTCTGGAAGTCCAGCCCCAATAGCACAGGTGCGCATAGTTTAGGCATGACCAGTAGCGCAAAGTTCCAATACTCTGTGCCTTGCACCACCAATGTCGCTACACAACCCGCCCGGATGTCTGTGGAATGCAACCCAGAAGCCAAATTGATCCTCCTACTTACCGGCCGCGTTGCGGGTCCGCAGCGTTGCACTGTGTCCGGGTGAATAAATCTCTCAGTGCTGCCCGTATCAAACAGGCATCTAGTCCTGTGCCCCTCCACCAGGATGTCCATCATTGACCTTGCAAGCTGGTGTGGGGTGCTTTGGTCGAGGGTTATGGTGGCCAGAGTTGAGCCGTCGGGGTACCCGGTAAGCATCGGAGGGCCGGGGGCAGGGCATGCTGACGCCGACAAAGATTGCCGCCCACATCGGGGCATGCAAGATGGCGGCCCCCATGTCTCACCCACAGCGCTGCACTCCGCTCGTAGTTTAGACTTAAAGACCATGGCGAAATGGCCCCGCTTTCCGCAGCTGGAGCAGGTCGCTTCTCGCACCCGGCAGCGTTTTCGGGGATGTTTACCGACTCCACAGAAATAACACAGCACGGGCTTCTGATGGGCCGCAGCCGTGGTCGAGTTCGGGGAGCTCGTGGAATCGCGACTGGCAGCGGCGTTGGCAAATTCACTCGCGGGAACTGGCGGTGGCAGGGTTGGAGGCGTCCACGGAACCGGCGGGGAATCGCGCGGCTGGACAGCATCAGTGTTGTGCAGAGCAGCTTCCAGAGTGTCGGCTGTCTCGATCGCCGAGCGTAAGGTAAGATTGGCTTTTTCCAGCAGCCGCTGGTGCACGTACACTGACCTCAGTCCTGTCACAAAGGCGTCTCGTACTAGCAGCTCCGCATGCTGTTCTGCCGTGAGCGTCTTGCAGTCACAAGTTCGGATGAGTGTCTGTAGTGCTCAGAGAAGCTCGGCGCCTGATTCTCCAGGCCGCTGTCATCGGGAAGCCAAGCGATGTCTTGCGTAGACGGTGTTCACCTGCTGCAGGTACTGTCTTTTGAAGGCATCCAGTGCCCCATCGTAGGTCGGCAGGTCTCTGATAATTAAATAAACTTTTGGGGTGACCCTCAAGAGGAGAATTCTGTGCATAACGGCAGGGTCAGTCGCACGAACCTCCTCCAAGTACGATTGGAAGCATGCAAGCCAGAGTTCAAAGGCAAGAGCTGCTTCAGGGTCTTGGGGGTCCAAATCCAATCTTTCCAAACGTAAAACGGTTTCCATGTTTTAAAACTTCCAGTCAATAAAATTGATGCACCACCAATAACTCACTCTGAGACGTAAAGGCGAGATATCGGCTTTTATTGACTGGAAGAAGGAACCAACAGTGAGTGACCACCATACTACATCCTGGAGACTGAGAGGCCAGGCCCAGGCCTCGATCGCCTTTATACCAGGGTCTGTGGGAGGAGCCACAGGAGCAGTCAGCGGGGGCGTGTCCAGACAGGCACATAGTTCACCACACTTACCAATGGGAACAACTTCCCTGCTTCTATCATATCTTATACAATTATACATGTTTCTACAAGATCCCCTCTCATTCATCTGAATTCCAGTGATTATAGTCTCAGGTGACTCAGTCTCTCCTCATAAGCTAACCACACCACCTCTGCATCTCCTTTGCACAGCCTCCAAAGCCAGTACCCTGTATAACTTTTCTCAAGTACGGAGACTAGACCTTCACACAGTAGTCCAGGTGCCATCTCACCAATATCCTGCACAAATGCAGCTTCACCACCTTCCTTTGAAGGCAAGTTCAAAGTATTCTGCAATCTTACACAATTTATGTAATCATCTGATCTTTTATTTTTACTTCCAAAGTGGGTTGTCTCATATTTACAAACATATTCCATTTGCACACCTTTGCCCACCAACCTAAACTACAAAGTACTTATAGTGGGACAAGAGAGTCCACTCAAGACAGGACACTGGGCAGACATTATGGAAACATAGAAACATAGAAAACTTACAGCAGGATACAGGCCCTTGGGCCCACAATGTTGTGCCGAACATGTCCCTACCCTAGAAATTACTAGGCTTACTTATAGCCCTCTATTTTTTTTATCTCCATTTACCTATCCAAAAGTCTCTTAAAAGACCCTATTGTATCTGCCTCCACCACCTTTACAGGCATCCCATTCCGCACACTCACCACTCTCTGAGTAAAAAACTTACCCCTGACATCTCCACTGTACCTACCCCCAGCACCTTAAACCTGTGTCCTGTGGCAACCATTTCAGCCCTGGGAAAAGCCTCTGACTATCCACACGATCAATGCCTCTCAACATCTTATACATCTCTAGCAGGTCACTTCTCATCCTCCGTCGCTCCAATGAGAAAAGGCCAAGTTCGCTCAACCTATTCTCATAAGGTATGCTCCCCAATCCAGGCAACATCATTGTAAATCTCCTCTGCACCCTTTCTATGGATTCCACATCCTTCCTGTAGCTAGACGACCAGAACTGAGCACAGTACTCCAAGCTGGGTCAGGCCAGGTTTCTATATAGCTGCAACATTACCTCTCGGCTCCTAAATTCAGTTCCATGATTGATGAATGCCAATATACCTGGACACTTCGGGATTTCCAAATGTTGGAGTATCCATCCTCTCAACTTCACTGGCTGGATCAAGAGAAAAATAAAGCACCATGCTTGACATCCACTGGGTGGCCAGATTAGCTGGAAGAATGATCTACTTGGGCATCCATCTGCTACTGAGCTCCACTCCAGATTTTTGAGGTGTTACCCTCTTACTTTTCCTCTTGCCTGAGATTCCTACCAGAGAGTGAGCCTTTTCGCTCAGAGATAGAGTGTACTTCAGTGTCAAGACTGGTCATGCCCAAATCCTGGTGAATCTGTATGGGGTTAACTGAGAGACAAACTGCCTCTAAATTTCCCTAAAGCTTTATCGTAGGGTAAAAAGGTCCCTGGTTTCTGTAGTTGGTCAACATATGTCTTTCTAAAGGGAAGGCCATGTGTTGAAGTATCTCAGCTGGCATCCTTCACACTGTTGCTAATCACCAGAGCGTGGCCAGGTGGCTAGCTGTATACTGGCACACAAACAGCCACCAGTGAGTGATTGCATTAACTCATTTCACTCACACATTAAATCTATCCCATTGTCCTGCAATGCAATGTCAGGCACTCACACTTACCTCTTTGGAAAAGACAGAGGTCTTCTGCCTCATTATCTCCTGAGTTGGCTTGACATTAAACATTGTTTTGGAGTGTTTCTGTGAAGGGCTATGCTACAGGTAGAAACCAAAATACAAGTGAAGATACCAGAGACTGCAGCTGCCAGAATCTGGAACAATAAACATTCTGATGGAGAATCTCAGCAGGTCAAATAGTATCTGTGGGATGAATGGAACTGTCAATTATCTCAGAGGTGGATGCTATCCTGTTGCAGGGTTTGGATCTAAAACTTCGACAGATGCTGCTCAATCCCCTGCGTTCCCCTGGCAGATTCTTTGCTGCACCCAAATACGTGGTTGTTTTTGTAACTTCCAGTCTGACCTGCACATCCCCTTTCCATTCCTTAATCGAGAGGCATTTGTTAAAACCAGAGCCCTATTCTACCTTTACAATTGCTGAAAGCAAACCACACCATAAGCATTTAAATCTGTTGTCAGATCAACACAGTATCATTATGCTTTAAAGATTCAATACACTAAATTGTCTTCCGTAGTCCTTTGCAATGAGCAGTGGAATGAATGAGAACTATTAAATGCACTGAAAATCAGAACGGAAGAAAACATTTAACAGCTCATACACATAAATCATTGCATTTTATGTGTATTTATTTTGTCTAATGCATGTTTAAAAGGCTTCCTGTCACTGACAGATTCATTCAAGTTATCTGTTTAGAGCTGTTTTATAACTGCTTTCAAGAACACTGTGATTAAATGTATTTTTTTTTGCTAAGGTTTTTTCGTGCCTGTTTTATTAATGAAAAGAAAATTGAAAGCACTGTGAATCTCATAATGCTGCCGTATAAAATGTTGATATAGGACAAAGATTCAGTCATATCTCTCAGAGGCTGAACAATCCCACAACAAAGAAGAGAATAGGACAGATAAATTGTTGCTTACCTACAGCTGTGTTGCATGACTGAACCCTTTTATGCCTTAGGCATATGCCTGTGCCTTGTTGAAATGCAGAAGCATTGGACAACCTCCATATTCGACCTTCTAGCCACTGGGTTTCTCATCGATCCCAGTAGTGGTGCATTGACATGCTGGAAGGAAGGCCAAGATCCAATTGGTACCTAACAGACAGGGTAGATGTTCAGAAGCTATCAGCAGATGTAAGGTCACAAACAAGGAGACGTAGTTGGAAAACATGTACTCGAACATTCAATACTGAGGTGCATAGAATCCAATCTCTCGGACTTTCCCTTTTGGCTTTCCCTGACCGAAAGTGAACTTTCGGCTTTCCCTGACTCAGAGAGTGGTGGAGCCCAAATCATTGAATGTACTTGAGGTGGAGCTAGTTACCTATTTGAAAATTCATTGAATTAAGAAACTGGCACAGAAATCAGTAAATTGATTGGTTTATTGTTGTCGCATGTACTGAGGTACAATTAAAAACTTTGTTCTGTATGAAATCAATACCGATCATTTTACCAGTGAAATGGTATAAGGGAAGACAGTAATAGAATGCAGAATAAAGAATTACAGGTAGAATGCAGTGCAGATAAACAATAAGGTTTGAGGCCATGATGTGGTATATTGTGAGGTAAAGAGTCCACCTTATCATACAAGAGGTCCAGTCAAGTGTCTTATGGAAGCAGGATGAAAGCTGTTCTCGAGCCTGATGGTGCGTCCTCACAGGATTTTCTGTCTTCTGTCTGATGAGTGGGGGGGATGAGAGAATGTCCAGGTTCAGTGGGCTCTTTGATTCTGCTTGCTACCTTCCCAAAGTAGAGTGAAGTATAGATTGAATCAATGGAGGGGAGGTGCCGATATGCTGAGGTGTGTGCACGGCTCTTGGAAGTTCCTTGCAGTCACAGGCACATCACTTGCTGGATCAACGTGTGATGCATTCAGATAGGTTCAGATCAGCTGCTTCCTACGGTGTTTCTGTGAAAGAGGAGATGAGGCCAGCATAGATCTGCACTGATAATTTTGAATGATAGGACAGACTTGAGGGCATGATAAACTTGCTGCTAATCCTAACTTTCTTGTACAATTCCTTCAGACAGGCTAATGGGAAAGTGCTGACCCCAGTCCTCTGCCAATTAAAGATAAGAGTCCCTCTTTTAAAATGATGATGTGGCCTATGTTTCCCTCTCACTGAGAATTGTGTTTTTTTTAGAAATGTCTCCCCCAAGGGATAGTGGAAGGAGAGCTATCGAACATAGTCAAACAGGGATCAACAGATCCTTGATAAGTAAGAAGATTACCAAGTGTAGACTTGAGGCTACAATAAAATAAGCCATGATCTTATTGAATAGTTAAACAAACTCAAGAGACTGAGTGGCTATTCATCGTCCAAGTTCACATATGTCTATATGTTGTACAGTGCCTAGTCATAGAGTAACACAATACAGAAACAGACCCATTCAGCTGTTTCTGACAGCAGCTGAAATCTTCACCATCAGTAGGAGTTCATTCTAATGATCATTGATGACAGATTTATGTTCCCACCTGTGCTAAACAAAATCATTGTGACCACAATCAAAATAACTCAGATACTAGAAATCTGGAGTCAAAGAGCCATAGAATAACACAACTGAGAAACAGGCCCTTCAGTCCAACTGGTCCATGCCGTCCAAAACATCCTCCTTGTTAGTTGCTGTTGTCCGCGGTTGGCCCAAAAACCTCCAAGTCCTTTCTCTCCATGTATCTTCCAAGGATCTCTAAAATGTTGCAGTTGTGCCCATCTGAATCACTTCTTTCGGCAGCTCTTTCCAGATAATTACTTCCATGTGTACGAATAAGTTATCTTTCAGGTATCTTTAAAATATCTCCCCTTTTATTTTGTAATCTCTACCCTCCAACCCTGGGGAAAAGGCTATGATCATTCACCTTCTCCACACTGCTCATGATTTAAAAAACTCCTATGAGGTCACATCTCACTCCCCTGAACTCAAAGGAATAGATATCTAAACTATAAATAAGAAATATTCAGCAGTCAGATGTCATCAATGGAGGAAAATGTTGGTTCAGTACGATGACGCTTCTTCCGACCTGCAGTTAGGAGGAAAAGGTGTTGTGGAGTAAGAGGGGCAAGTTATGGTGAGGGGGTGTGGGGTAGAGAGAAAAATAAGGAATGTCTGGAATAGGGAACAATAGGGAAATTCTGTCAGCGTCGACTGACAGAAGGTGTCTAGAGAAGATGTAACAAAAAGAAGATGAATGGAATTTGCAGTTGCTAAGAGAAAAGAGAGAAAAAATACTTGAACACTGGAAGTACGAAATCGGAAACGGGAATGCTAGTCACATGAATTCAGCATTGATTCCAGAACACCATAAAGTGCTAGTTTTAGGATGAGCTCTTTGCCCTTGAACTACAATTGAATTTTGTTGGAACAGCGTAGGTGACAAAAAACCAGAAATCAGAAAGGAGTGGAATGGAAATTATGTTTGCTCAATGTCACCATTTTACAGAATGTGCCCATCGCTCCATTTTTTCAAATTAAAATTTAATAAACTCATAGAAAGCAGTAGCTCACAAGAATGCTCCATATCTCTCCACTACTGGGTGAGTGATGTTCTTTTACTTACTTTGCATTTGAACTTATTCCTAGCAGGGGCATTAAAACAGAGAGATAATAATGTTGCACAAGATGATGAAATGGGAACAGGAATTAACTATATGTCCTCTGGAGATTGCTCCACTATCAGTAAGCACACAGCACCACATTCCTTCCTGATGCCCATAGATTATTATTATATTGCAGCTTTATAAAACTAGTTAGGCTGCATCTGGAGTAATTAATTCAATTCTAGTCACCCTATTATAGGAAGAATGTGGAGGCTATAGAGAGGATACAGAAGTACAAACGTTTGTAGATTACCAGAACTCTTCCTGGATTAGAGAGCACGTGCAGTACGGGGAGGTCAGACAAATGTGAGTAGTTTTCTCTGGAGCAGTTTCAGAGTATCTCATTCTGAAAAAAAACTTCCTCAATGTTCTAGACTACCTTAATAGTGGAAAGAATTTCATTTTATTCAAAGGTACATTTTATTGTCAAAGTATGCATGTGCAACACAACATTGATATTTGTCCTCTCTAGATAGCCCATGACATACAGGAAAACCATGGGAGTCATTGAAAGAAAAAACATCAGTCCTTCTGCCCGCAGAAAATGCAGAACACCAAACATCAAACACCAAACCCTTAAAACCCCCTCCCTCACAAAAAAGCCAACAGATTTCCCACCCAGACGATGGCAGCCATAACATAAAAAACCCCAGAAACATCTACCTCACCTAAAAACCAACATATTTCCCACCTGGAAGATGGCAGCCTTAACATCAGAAGCTCCAAAGCTCCCAAGCCCCTCCATTGCAAAAAAAAATAGTGACAACAACATCAAATGCCCTAACCCTTCCTCAAAAAAAATTCTTATTTTACTCAAATAGTTTCTCTATAACTTTTTGATAAATAAACACAGATTTTCCTTAAATTCTAACAATGGTAATAAGCCTCCTGCCACACAGCATCACACACTTTGCCAGCAAGTTAAGGGCTGCCCTAGTAGCTGTCCCTACCTAATGGATCCAGTCACGGTTTGTCAAGTACATTTACTTCACCTTCTGCCATGTACTTCAGTCATAAACAGGGTAGAACAGAGCAACAAATGAAGTTTATAAAGTAAATGTTTGCTATCACAAGAATTCTGCACATTGTTTAATCATTTGTCAGTTGATAAAAAAAAACTCACTGGAGAAGCTTGTTATGAAATTCTACTCTATTACTCAAGGTGTCAGAATGCTTTGAATAATTTGAACAATTAATTGTTGAGTCATTAATCAAGCAATTATTCATTTGTGACTTATGAATGTTTTGAATCTCAGTGAATGCTATTTTCCAGTCCTTGTTTCAGGATATACAGAGCTTGAAAGACTTTCACAGAAGTTGAATGACAAGGGGAATGAGTTGAGTTGGGAGTAGGGAGGAGGATTAATAGTGTGGGTGGTTGTCAGACAGTATTTGTTGAAGTCCAGATAAAATGCCATGGCAGAGATTTGGCTATCATCTCCAGAGCATCACCTACCCTGTTTTTCTTGTGAGTGCTACTTACGTGATGGAACGTGCTTACAAAGCTGCTGAGTTTTTTCATCGCACCTATGCATACATGTACTTGCAGATGTGATGATAAATTTGACTTTGACTTTTTCAATAACATCACTCTTGAATAGAGATCAAGATTTAATGGGATGCAATAGCTTCTCTTCAGTGACAAAGCTACCAGACTAGCAGAAAGCATTGATCTGAGATTAAACCGCAGCTTCACAAAATGGGCACTGGTACAGGAAGTGCACAGACAAGTCCTCATAAAACCTGATCTACTTTGGTGAGAAGAATATGATAAGAAACATAGCATCCAGTAAAGTTGGAGCATCACACGGAAGTTTGAAGTACTCAGTGGGTCAGACAGTACCAACATAGGGAAATGAACAGTTGATGTTCAACGAGAGACTTCTTTTGAAGACTCCATTGAACCTTTGAGCAAGGAAGAGAAAGAGAGATGAGGATTCCATTGCATACATTCCAGGTAGCTGAACATTGAGAATATTCCTAACAGAAGTTGCATCAAGAATCCACTCTGATATGAGCCATTTAGGTCACCACTCAAAGGTTCTGTTTATTGTGGTATGGACAAGTATGTGTATGCAGAAGTGTAATGGAAAACCTACTTGCAGCAACATCATAGGGACATAACATTAGTGTTTAGGTATCTGATTAACTCATTTGTAACATAGATAAATGACCAGAAAGAAAACGTAGAAAGTTTGCAGACAATACAAAGACTGTTGGTGCTGTAGATTGTGTATGAGACTGGCAAAAGGTACATCAGGATATAGATTATCTGCTGATATTGTCAGAAAATGGAAGACAAGTTTAACTCAGCCAATTGTGAAATATTGCACTTTGGGAGATCAAATGTAAAAGAACAGCACACTGTTAAAGGCAAGACCTTTAATAGGACCAATGTGCAGAGGGATCTTGGGGTTCAAGTCCATAGCTCCTTTACTGTGGCTGCATATATTGATAAAGTGGTAAGGAAGACATTTGGCATGTTTGCTTTACTAGTTGAGGAATTAAGTTCAAGAGGTACAAAGTTACATTGCAGCTTTATAAAACTCTAGCTAGGCCACATATTCAGTATTGCATTCAATTTTGTTTATCCCATCAGTAGAATAAGATTGAAGCTTTGGAGAGGGTGCAGAAGATGTTTACCAGGATGCAGACTGAATTAGAGGCCAAGTACCATATGGACAAGTTGGAAAAATTAGATTGCTTTCTCTGGAACAGAGGCAGAGGAGAGATCTGTTAGGGTTTTATAAAATTAAGAGAGGCATATATAGTGTATATAAGCCAGTATCTTTCCCACAGTATTGACATATTTAATGCTCATGGACATGTATTTAAGCTGAGAGGGGGAAATTGCAAAGAAGATGTGGAGGGAAAGATTTTTTTTACACAGAGAGTTGTAGGTACCTGGAATATGCTACCAGTGGTGATGGTGCTGGAGGCATTTTAAATGTTCTTAGCTAGTTACATGAATAAGCAGAGAATGGAAGGGCATGGTCCATGTGCAGACAGAAAGGATTAGGTATTATTAGCTTAATTAGTTTGGGACAACATAATAGGCTGAAGGGCCTATACTGTGCTCTAATCTCCCTGTATGGCTTCAATAGCTTCTCTGAATAAATCTTTACAGATCCTGGGGTGGAGATGTCTAAAGATTCACAAATGAATGTACAGGAAATGGAAAGATATAGATATTGTTTAGTTGGACATTTGATTACTAATTTAATTGGTTTGCCAATTAAATTCTGGACTAAAGTCTCCCTTCTCATGCTGTATTGTTCTATGTTCTATATTCATCATGCAGAAAGCATTTCAATTTAAAAATAATTATATATATCATAGTTAACCTAAATGAACAGTATCAGGGAAAGGTGTTTAATGTTTATGAAAAAGAATGGCACTTATACCTGATGTGGGGTTTAAAATCAAAATGTCAACAATACTTTTCCTCCCAAAGCAGTTGCTTGAACCAGTGAGATTCCCCAGAAGATCGTTTTTTGTAACTTTTACAGTTGCAAGTCTTTTGGATGATTACAGTAGCAGCACCGTGGTGGAGCGTGTAGTTCTCTGGCCTTACAATGATCCAGGTTCAATCCTGATTTTGGCTGCTGTCTGCACAGAATATGCATTTTCTTCCTGTAACTTTGTGAGTTTTTCCTGGGTGGTCCAGTTTCTGCTATCATCCTGTGGTGAACTATGTGCCTGTCGGGACACGCCCCTGCTGACTGCTCCTGTGGCTCCTCCCACAGGCCCCTGTATAAAGGAGACCTGCGGCCTGAAGATCGGCCTCAGTCTCCAGGACCTTGTATGATAGACACTCACTCCTGGTTCCTTCTTCCAGTCAATAAAAGCCGATATCTCGCCTACGTCTCAGTGTGAGTTATTGATGGTGCATCACATCCAAAAGACTTGCAAGTTATTAGACTAAATGATTGCCATAAGTTGTCCCTGGTGTGCAGGTGAATGGTAGGAACTATGGATAATTGATGAGAATATGGGGAGATTAAAATGGGATTTAAAATGTACTTAGACGGGCATTTGAATAGGCAAGAGGTAAGATTTATTCACAGATCTAATGCCGGTAAATAGAATTAATGCACTGTAGGTGAATAAATAGATTGGCATGGAAAAGCTGGGCCAAAGAGCCTATTTCTATGCTATTTATTTCCATGACATACTTGCAGCAGCTCTTTGTTCTCATCTCTATGAGTAGCACTTCTTCAAACCCAAACTTTCATTAAATTTCCAGTCACATGAAATAGATTCTAATTTCTGACAAGGTTTTTTTTTTGTTACTGTTTAGCCTCTTACGAAGTGTTTTGGGACTTATTTTATATTTAATGTCTGATAAATTGAAAAATTATTGTTTCTGAAGATATTAACTGGTGCATGCAAAATTATTGCTCCTCTTGTATCTGATGCATTTTAGAGCAATTGGTGGATTGTAGCTAATTGTTTTTTATGTGCTTAAATGTAGGTTTTTCAGTTGAGTAATTCAGTATGTAAAATGAAATATCATTTATGCAATAAAATGCAGTTGTCAAAATAGTTAAAGTATGCTCCACTGTTAGTTTATTATTTTATATTTTCATTCAATATAGAAATAGGTCATTCAAATTATAGACTCTGTGCTAGCTCTTTGAACAATCTCATTAATGCCAGTCTTCATTTAATGTCCCTGGAACTATGTAACACACAAAATAATGGAAAAGCCCAGCAGGTCAGGCAGCATCTGTGAAAAAGAATAAACAGTTGATATTTCAGGCCAAGAGCCTTCGTCAGGACTCAAACATTGACTGTTTACTCTTTTCCATAGATGCTGCCTGGCCTGCTGAGTTCCTCCAGCATTTTGTGTGATTTCCAGCATCTGCAGTTTTTTCTCGTGTCCCTGGGACCTATTCTTTCTTAAATGCTCAGCAACTGCCCCCAGGAAATAATTAACAGAGGCCAGTTATCCTACAAGTATGTCTTTGGGTTGTGGGAGGAAACTTGAGGAAAAACAAGGGAGAACATATTGTACAAACTCCACACAGGTAGCAGGACTGAACTGAAGTCTCGAGAGCTGTGACATTTAAGAAAGCAGAGATCAGATTTGAGAGAAAATATGCCGAATGCGAATAAGTGGCTTCCTTTTGTGCTCTCAATGATCTTTTTTATTTTGCTAATTTTTCTACAGCTGTTTCAGAATTTTCAAACTTGTCCTTCTTTTGCTGTTTTATCAGTTTGCTCACTAGGTGAGCAAATAAATAAAAACCTCCAACATTTTACAGAGACCCAACTTTTCACCCCCATGGCCACTCTTGCTCTGATCTCTGTAGCAAGGAAGGATGAATTAGTGTCATTTTTGAAAAATAACCTTCTGAGTTGTTTGCAATGTCTAAGTCGACATAGTTCTTTTATACATCATCAGTCATGAAGAAAACTGTCAACACAGTTTTGTACCTTTAGCTCACAAGATAAAAGGTCCTCTCACTAATGACATTCTGCTTCACATGCAGATTGTTTATTGTTTGCTTCTTGTTCCCTTTAAATCTGTGATGCGATAATAGTGCCAATAAAGTTCCTGTCACTAGACAGCAATTTTATTGCATATTTGTAACAGCGCTGAAGATTGTTCTGTGCAGATGGATTACATTTGCTGCAACTTCATTTTTGCTACATTATCAGCTGGCCAACATAAGTGAGATTGAATACTCAAATTTGTAAGCGCACTTGTAATCATAATAACTTAAACACTGAAATCTCAGTAGTTTTAAGAATCAGTTCACAAGTGTCTGCCGTTCCACTACATCGTCCAATCTCATGTAGCAGCTGCTGCCTTTTGTATTTCTAATCCTGTCCCTTTACTCATCTAATCATCCTCTGAGCAGATCCAGTGATCAAGAAAAGAAGGGAATTGCCAAAGGTGCAATGTATGAAAATTGGCAACTACTTTCTTTTCAATCATATTAAGTATTTCATTGCAAGGGAAATATGTAGAACATGAGAAAAGTCAGAAGGGATTTTTATGAGATTTTTACCTTTTTGTAAGGTAGAAGGAAAAGGCTTGTTTATCAGTAGGTAGCTTCAAGATTCTATCTGTCAGGTGGTGTTGGATCTGATTGTTTAATTCTTAGATTAAACAGTTTACATGTAATTTTCTTTACAGTTTAACAATTATTTCCTTGTACTTTATATAATTACTTATATACAAATAGCTGTTTACCATGATTCATGAGTGGCTATAGTAAGTACACAAGAAAACAATTTAAATGCCTCTAGTGGCTCTACAAAGTATAATTCTGGAAAGCTCTGGAAGTTTCTTTTTACCGCATTAAGTGAACAAGTGCCTTTTCATTGGGTAACTTGGTGCTGCAGTATCTAAACACGTACTTTCTAATTGGTTGTCTCTTATCTACATTATTGAAGGGATTTTTTTTCTTATCTTGGTACAAAAGAGCTGTTTTATGCTAGGACTCAGTTTTAGTTTCTCTGTTTTTCCACTAGCATGCCTCCATCATTGTCTGTTTCATTTAATGTTTGTTCTATCAACTCTTAGTAAAATGATTGTAAAACAGTAAGTTCTGTGCTTCATTCCCAACTTCTAAAAGAACCTTGGATTTAAACACCGGGATTGATCAGCTTGGACAAATTGGAATTGATGTATTATTGTCACATGTACTGAAATGAAGTGATATACTTTGTTTTGCATGCATTACAAACAGATACATACTTATATACAAACATCAAGTTAGTGCAAAGGGAAAACCTATAATATAGAAAGCAGAATATAATGTTGCAGTTACAGAAACAGGGCAGTGCAGGTAGACAAATAAGGTGCAAGGGCCATGACAATATAAATTGAGAGATCAAAAGATTATCTTTTTTGTATAAGAGGTCCATTCAAGTCTTAAATCAATGGGGTGGAAGATGCGCTTGAGGCTGGTAGAATATGTTCTCAAGTTTTTTATATCTTCTGCCCAATGGAATAGAAAGAAGAGGGAGTGTCTAATTGATTATGCTCGTTGTTTTCCTAAGGCAGTGAGAAATGTAGACAGTGTCCTTGGAGGGGGGGTTGCTGCTCTCCGGGATAGCATAATCATGGGTGAAATTCAGAAGTGTTTCATAAGGATTCATAAGTGTTACAGAATCAGGTTTAATATTGCTGGCATATGTCATGAAATTTGTTGTTTTGCGGCAGCAGTGCAGTACAATACATAATAAAAATCTATAAATTACAAATATATATGTATCTATATATATATAATCAAATAAGTAGTGCTGAAAGCTAGTCACAGCCTATCCAGCTACTAGTTAGTTGCAGTTCACAGCCTCAGTACATTGCGGAGATGACCAAACCTCACTGAGCATCGAGCTGAACACTAACGTTTCCTTCACCTCTAGCCCCAACACCCTGACTTTTTCAATCTGGCCTGGTATCTGAAACAGCCAAACCTCGACTAGTTCCTGTCTCTTTGATGCTCTCAAAGGCCTGGACTCTGTTGCCTCATTTCAGCCTGTCCCTGCCCTTTCCAACCTGGCCCGGCACTTAAATCAGTCTAACATATTCTCATTCCTTGCTCTAAGACAATAGGCCCTGCTGCCTCGATTCTGCTTTGCCTTGGATCTGACACTTCAAATTGGTTCCAAGTCTGCTCTCCAGCTTCAATTCAGCCGGTACAGACTATGCCACAGCCATCTGCAACTTCAAGACTTCAGTTCACACTGCAAAAGTGCCAGGTCACACAGGCGATTCAAAGGCTCAACTCCAAAAAGGAAGTGACTGGTTATTGTAAGAATTTTCCAGAAAAAGTGTGATTAATAAAGTATTTAGTAGTTTTGTTCACTGCCAGTAAGTTGTCACTGTGTTTCACCAGTCAGGCACCATTTAAACTGCCATATTAAAAAAGAGAGTGAACTGTACATTCTGTGTTTGTGTCTTTCCCTCTGAACTAGGGCTGCCACTGAACTGTTGTCACCTCACGTAGGCATAGTTATTGTCCAGGTGGTCAAAGGCAAAATGGAGAACCAGTGAGACTGCATCTGCTATAGACCTATTCTAGTGATAGACATATTGAGAATTGATTCTAGCCATGGCCAACCTCTCAAAGGACTTCGTTACAGCAGATGTGAGTGCAACTGGATGATAGTCATTGAAACAGCTCAACTTGCTCTTCTTGGGCATGGTACTGATTATTGCCTTAATGATGCAGGTGGAACCACTGACCTCAGCAATGAGAGGTGGAAGGTATCCCTGAGCACTCCTACCCAGTTGTTTGGCAGAGGTTTTCAGTACCCTATGAGTTGTACCATCATTGCCTAACATCTTGCGAGGGTTTACCCTCCTGAAAGATACTTTAACCTGGTTACCTGAGACAAGATCACGGGGTCACTGGGTGCTGCACGGATTTGCACTGGTGCAGTTTTATTCTCTAGTTGAAAGTGTTTATTAAAGGCGTTGATCTCATCCGCCATTCCATGATGCTAGCTTTCACCTTGTAGGAAGTGATGGCCTGCAAACCTTGCCAGAGCTGATATAAATCTGATTACGTTTGTAATTTCAATCAGAATTGTTTCTATCACTGTTAAAATAGCCTTCCATAGGTTATACCTGGACCTCCTGTAAAAGTTCTGGATCACCATTCTTGAATGCCACAGATATAGCCCTCAGGATAGAACATAGAAATCTACGGCACATTACAGGCCCTTTGGCCCACAATGTTGTGCCGACCATGTAGCTTACTCTAGAAACTGCTTAGAATTTCCCTAGCGCATAGTCCTCTAAGCTCCATATACCTATCCAAGAGGTTCTTAAAAGACCCTATTATATCTGTATCCACCACTACTGTCAGCAGTGCATGTCATGCATTCACCACTTTCTGTGTGAATAATTTACCCCTGACATCCCGTCGGTAGCTATTTCCAAGCACCTTAAAACTATGCCGCCTCATGTTATCCTTTTCAGCGCTGGGAAAAAGTCTCTGGCTATCCACATAGTCAATGCCCCTCATCATCTTATACACCTCTATCAGGTTGCCTCTCATCCTCTATCGCTCCAAGGAATAAAGCAGACAGAGAATCTCCAGGATCAGCTATCGCTTTTGGTTTGGCTATGTCTGGGATGTTCTCAAAGGCACGCACGCATTCATAGAGGTCTTGATGAAGAAGGTAACATCTGTGGTGTATTCAATCGCATATGATGTTGAATCCCTGAATATTGTCCAGTCCACCAATTCAAAGCCATCTTCCACATGCTTCTCGGCCTCCTTTGACCTCACCACTGGTGCTGTGCTCCTTAGTCTCTTCCTGTCTGCCAGGAGTAAAAGTATAGCCAGGTGATCAGACTTTCGGAAGTGTGAGAGTGTGATGGCATGATAACTGTTCTTAATAACAGTGGTCAAGTGAGTAGACTCACCTGCTTGCACAGGTGATATGCTGGTGGTAGTTGGTCAGATACTTCTTCAAGCTGGCCTGGTTGTAAGACCCTGCAATGATCAGGAAGACATCTGGATGCACTGCTTTGTGTCTGCTCATTACAGTGCTCAGCCTCTTCAGTGTCTGCCTGATGCTGGGCAGGAGTGGAAAGTACATCGCTACTGCAACGATAGTGGAAAACTCTCTTGGCAAATAAAATGGTCAACACTTGACCACTAAGTGTTCCAGGTTGGGTGAGCAGGAATGATACAGAACCACCCCATCTGTGCCCCACAATGAGTTATCCATGAAAAACGATTCACCTCATCTGATTCCACTGTCTTGTTTTAATAGTGGATGATGAAGTCTCTGCACACTGCATCCAAAATGTTGGGGGTGAGCCACATTTCCATGAAGCAATGTATACAGCAGTCCCTGATGTCTCCCTGATACTGCAATCTTGCTCTGAGGTCTTCAGTTTTATTTCTCAGTAGGTACCTAAGGGCCTGCATTTCAATCTTACCTGCAGCCAGCAAGTTTTGTGCCTTTCCTTTTATATCTGGAAGCTGAGGATTTCTTGGTCAGTGTTACTATGAACTTGTAATAATCATATAGATGTAGAAAGATCAATCAGGTCAGAACACTGCTACCAAAGACAGTGAAGGCATTTTGATATTAAAACACATATGGGCAGCAGCCCTCCAGGATGGCTACTGCAGAGCTGCAGAATCCTACAACAGTAACATCACAAAATGCTGATAGCACTGATGATTAGATTTTTATTATTTCACATTTACATTTGTAATTAATTTACAAGTAGTAGACACATGCTTAATTATGATTGAAAGAGGCAGAAATGCCACAATTACTCATGAGTGGAATAGTCAGAAATACCTAAAGGTCTTCTGGATTTAAGAGAAATTGCAAATAATTCAACTTAATGTATTCTATTTGCTTCTGGCTTCAGTGACACTGTCATAATTATTCCAATGCTAATCAAGGATCAATTGGATCAATTCCAAGGCACTCACATTTCAGTGTACATCCTTGAATGTATTTCAGCAGTGTCCATTATATCAGCTTAACTCATTTTAAATATTTATATTTATAAAGAGGCCATTCAGCTTATCTTGTCCTGGCCAGCTCTCAGTAACCTCATTTTTCTCTTTCTCTTCTTACTTTGCTGTTCACTTGCAGCCTATTTTCCTTCTCACAGATACCCATCAAACTTCTGATTACTTTAGCAACTTACCTCTACTAACAAGAAACTGGCAGTAGCCAATTAAGCCTTCAGTCTGTCTTTTTGGATGTGTGTGAAAAGTGAGAGACTCAGCAGAAGACCATGTGGTCGTGCGGGGAGCGGGTAAACTCCACACAGACAACACCAGATGTCAGGATCAAGCAAGTTCACTACAGCTGTGAGGAGCAGTGCACACTGCTGTCGATATCTTGAGGTATAAATTACTGGCAGATATTGAAAAAAACCCACAATTCAATTTTATGCCAAATTTAAGTGAAAGGAATATGAATCAGGAGAGATAGAATCTGCTCCAGTTCTTATTATAGAACAGTGCATGTACAAATGAAATGAAGGTCATATCTGAATTCAATTATTTATTGAACAGGACAGTCTTATAAGTATCCTTAATATAATTATGTTTCACATCTAGAACATTAGGGAGACAGAGGAAGCCACTGGCAGTTTATTACAAGAAGACGTCTGTTCATATTTCAGAATCATGATCCTTATTAATTGTCTAAAAGTTCATGGAATCAGATATCTGAAAAGATGAGAAGTATTTGTTTTGAGAATATCCTATTTGACAGAAAATCAAATACCAATTCCAACATATTGTCATTTTATTGTGACAACAGCATTATTTCTTTAATATTATCTTAACTTATCTTGAATAATTATATCTGGAAAGAAGCCCTCAGCTCATTTGATCCATGCCAGCTGCTGGAGGGTTGGGGGATGGGGGGGGGGCACAATAATCCCTTTACTCTCACTTCTTTCTCTTTATTTTTCTGTACGTTTGCAACCTATCTCTGTCGCATATGTCCATCAAACCCCTTTTGATCCCCCATTCAACTTATTTACTTGCTTACTGCCCATTACTCCAGTGGTGTTTAGGGCAGCACTGAAGGTCCTCCATCTCTGTCTCTCATTGGCTAATTTTGATCTTGGTTTTGGTGGTGTCTAGGGCTTCCGTCATTGTGTCAGTAGCTTCCTCTCAGTTTTCACTACTGTCAGCCATGCAAGTCCTGAGCGGAGCCTCAGGAATATTGTCACACCCAGGTATAGAAGGATTCTTTACTTCTTTTTCCATAACAGGTTTGTTTGACCAGTCGGTGTTGTTACACTGAGCTGAAACCTTAAACTGGCAGACTGATAGATCACTCTTAGTTTGGCCTCTACCCTTTGACTTGTTTGGTATGAGTGACCTTACCAAGAGCCAAAGCACAAAGTTCTGACTCAGCCTACATAGTTCTCTGGGCCATTGAGGCATGCAAGCTTTCATATCCTATGATAAGGTTGTGGTTTCCTACACTAACAAGCAATTTGCAGTAGCTAATTTACCCTCCAGCCTCTTTCTTCGGATGTGGGTGAGAAATGGAGTAATATTTCATGAGATCATTAAAGGGAGACCACTAAGATCATGGTAACTCAATTAGTCCCAAGATCCCTTCTTATCCCATTTCTTTCCTTAACTATTAATCCAAATATCTTTTGGAAGGGACTTCTATATAACTTAATTTGATCATCTAGTACAATCGTAAAATATGATTGTGCAGAAGTATGAATAGAAGGGGTGCCTATTAGTGGCCATACAAACAGAATGGCAGACATTTCCCGTCATGCAAGGTTGTTGTCCCCTATTGCTGTAAATGGCTGAGATTGACTTACTGCACCGAATTTGGATGTAACTATTCTCCACTCACTGCACTTTTTACTGCTGAGGATAACTGTGAGAGAAAGCGCTATCACTTCTGACATAGGCTATGTTTTTTCAACAGAACTGCTCGGGATAAATTGACGTGGTTTGCCATATAATTACTAGTCAAGCAAGCCCAGCCCCACTTCCAACACCTTAGCAATACCTACAAGGAGTGTGGTTAACTCCAGCTGTATGAACAGAGTTGCACAGTAAAGACAGTTTGAGACCCGTAAGTCCAGAAGTTGATGAGATGTGTAATATTCCAGCTTGTCATGTATGACCTGTAGATGTACAAGCTTCAAGAACAGTGAGCAGAGGGAAATGTAAATTAGTTTATTGTTGTCACATGAGCCAAGGTCTTGCATTCTATTCATATACATGTAGGTCAATTGATTACAATGGTGCATTGAGGTAGTACAAGGTAAAATAACAGTGTGCAGAATAAAGTATCACAGTATGGAGAAAATGCAGCTAGATGTAAGATACAAGGTCACAATGAAGTAGATTGTGAGATTGGATTTATTTTATCGCACTAGGAAAATATTCAATTGCTTTATAAGTGTTTCTTTTTACTTTCCACAAACTATAGATTTCACAATAGGTCATAAAATAAGCTAATTCAATAAAATAGCTAGAAGCTGTTGCAAAAAGTATGTGGTTAGCTTCAACAGGCAGACAGTAGGTACTGTGTAGATGTAAATTTCATTATTTTCTCACCTGAAATGCAACCCCATTGTAAAATACTAATTATGTTGAAACTAATTTCCCACTTGAAACCCTAATAAAATATGCTTTCCCATTATAATTGAGGAAATTGTGTATGACCACAAGGAACACAGAATTGACTTCATAATATGGCTAAAGTGCATTCAATGCAAACAGCAGAGGGAAAACGATATGAGTTAAGTCCTGTTTGCTCAGGTCAGCAGGGGCATGGAGTGTAAAATGCAATGTTAAATCAAAGGGAAGATGTAATATAAACTGGAAGCACAAGAGAATGCAGAGGCTGGTTCAGAAAGGGTAAGGTTAGAGTGGTTGAAGAGAGTGCAGCATTTGAATAGGTTAATGTCACAATGATGTCCTGATGCAGAGTTTCAACACAAATTGTCAACAATTACTTCCCCCAAAAAATATAACTTGACCTGCTGAGGTCTTACAGCATATTATTTGTTGATGCAATTTAAACTGGTTATACTCATGGGGTTATACCTCGGAAGTAAGATGCCTCATCAGCAAAGGTTCTGTAGTCTGGGCAGGGTGACCTAGTCAGTCACTGCATTTTATCAACAGAGAATTGACCCCAGGAATGTTCATAATTAGGAGAGTGGTTCAATTCATAGTTGAGAGGGTGGAAGAGAAAGCAACATTCATTAAAGTTAATCTAATAGCTGACACTAGTCTCATCACCTCAAGTCAAGGTATTTTACAGCGGGTAAGATACTCTGCCTCTAAGATGGTCGCAACCTTGTTGTGGTTTGGAGGCTTGATGCCTCAGTGGCCTGAAGAGCTACATTGGCTAGAGACATGGCTCTATGCTTTGGCTCTTTGCAGGACCAACCTCACCAAACAGGTCAAAGGGTAGAGGCCAGACTAAGAGTTATCCACCGGTCCTTCAGGTTTTGGGGAGTCAGCTCAGGCTAACAACCCTGACTGGTAAAACAAAGTTATTATGAAGCAGCAATGAAGAATCCTTTTATGTCTGCACGTGACAGTTTTCCTGCATCTCCAACCAGGACCTGCAGGTCTGGCAGTAGTGAAAACCAAGAGGAAGCAACTGTCACAAAGAAGGAAGCCCTGAACACTGCCAGAGAGATGGAGGGCCTTCATATCTGCCCTAAACAATAGTGGTGTAACGAGCAGGAAGCAAGTAAGAACCTCTGGTTCCTCAGGAATCAGCCAGTCCAGACAAAGAGTCTTGTCCTGAAACATTGACTGTCGATTCCTCTACTTGGAGGCTGCTTGAACAGCTAGGTTCATCTAGCACTTTGTGTGTTCCTCAATATTTCCAGCACCTGGTAATTTCTCTTGTATGTCTGGTTCTCTCATTTATTCAATTCTCAAGTTAAGACAACTACACAAACAGTATTATTAGGGAAAGTGACATGGATCTGCTTGCATTACTGACAACAATTACTCATTACAGTTCACGTGCTACTGCAATTAGCAAACTTTTTTTATAAGCTGTTTATATGTTAAAGGCAGAGAATTAGTCAACAATTTTGGGCTAAAAGAGGTAGCAAAGCAAATGCCGATAGAAACTTATTCCAGAAGGAGCAGTGTTAAATTAGTATTAGGAATCAAAGATCCAAATTAAAGCTAAAACTGGGTCTGCACATACGTGTGTGTCTATCATTGCATAAAAGTTTTCATAGTTTATTGCATACATGTAATTGCATGTATAAGCGTGTGTACAGATACATGGATATACAAATAAGCATTTTATTTACTAAGTGTAAGTATGCATTTGTTCTGTGTGTGCACATGCAAGTGTGTGTTATGTGTACTTGTGCACATTTAAGCTTATGTGTTGGGCAGATTAATGAGGAACTGCAGTCGGCCCTCCTTATCCGTAAGGGATTGGTTCCAGGACACCTCGTAGATACCAAAAAACGTGGATGATAAAATCCCTTATTCAACCTTTGTCAATACGGTGGACCTTAGGACCCAGCAGAACCCCAGACCTTATTTCACCTGTCTCAGTGTGGTGGACATTAGGACCCAGCGGTCAAGCTCTGAATCCGCAGTGTTTCTGTTCATGAAAATAATCACGATCATGATTGAAAATAAATTGGAAATAATAAAGAGATCAGAAAGAAGTGAAATGCCATTGGTCTTTGTAAAAGCGTTAGGGTATCATGTCAGTCAATGATGGGAACAATTTTAAAGGATAAACTGAGAAAGGCCCTGCTCCGATGAAAGCTACAATTATTACTAAGCAACGCAGTGGTTTAATTATTGGGTTTTGGGGTTTTGAGTTTTTGATCCTCCACATCAACCCAGCACGTACGGAGAGCGCATTCAGAAGCGGTCTGTCACTGGTTCAAACTCAGGAACTTCTGTTCCCAAGCGCGGCGCTGAAACATACGTTCTTAAATGTTTTACATGCATAGAAAAGTAAAATATATTCTATATACTAAGACAAGCATATGATTAACTGAAGCTAAATAATACAGGATGTACCTGTTCCGACTTACTTAGTAAGAGAACTTCCGATTACTTTTGATCCCGATTCAAGATAACCCATGCACATCCTCCCGTGTACTTTAAATCATCTCTAGATTACTTATAATACCTAATACAATGTAAATCCTATGTAAAATATTTGTTATACTGTATTGTTTAGGGAATAATGACAAGAAAAATAAGTCTGTACATGCTCAAACGAGTGCTGGGTTTTCTTGGTTAGCGGTTGGTTGAATTCGCAGATGCAGAACTCGCAGATAAGGAGGGCCGTCTGTACATAGCTACTTGTCTACTCACATGTGCAAGTATGGGTGTGCATGTAAGTGTGCAGATGTGCTTCCCCATGCACATGCAAGTTTTTGTGTGTGTGTGTGCTGGGTTATGTCAATTCAGTTTGGAGATAAGCAAAGCCAAAGCATTTGACTTCTCATTCATATCAATATACTCCTCATGTCTCATCACTTACAGTTGTTAAAACCTGTCTTTTTATATGCTGTGAAAAGCCTTCAGACAGAAATTTAGCTCCAGTACCAACCACTGTGCTGGTTAGTTTACTCCAAGAGGAGATAAAGTAATATTGAAAGTCATTGCCACATTGTTCCCTGAAGAAATATGTCCAAAAACTAATAATAGAATGTTTGGTGAAAGATTTCAATGTTGACATTAATAAGATTCCATGGAAGCATCCCTGGATTAAGGGCTATCCAGGCTGCTTAAATGTACAAGTTCAGTTAATGCAATTGAAATCTAATGTGGAGCCAACAGCACTCTCTCTAAACTTAAGCAATTTGAAAAATGCATTAACTGTTGAGTATTGAATCTTTGGGACAAAAGGTTAGTTGTTAGACATACAGTATACATTGAAGAGGGACCCAGTCTTCAGTCAACTCTAGCAAAATGGAACAAATTATTTGTGCTGCTTATTTAGGCATGAGAGAATTACGTAGATTAAAACTGTGAAATGGAGAGGATCAAAAGGAATACTAATGCTCCTTCTGCTGAGCCTTCGAAGAGGCATATGGATTATCATGCAGCCCGTGAATGATAACAATCTTCAAATTACAATGAATAGCTTTCACTCTTCATAATTCAAGGCAGATCATAATTGGATTGAAGCCATTGACTTCATGATTCCCTGGTACATTTCTCTATCTGCTGTCAGTGTTTCAATCTGATTTGTGGAACCTGTCAACATCTACACATATACATTTTACATGCAATATATTCTTCGCTAAAACTAACAAAATTCAATTGAAGATTTAGAAACCAAACTTATTACAACTCTGCAAAGAAAATTTGTGCTTCTAATTGGAATTGAAGATGAAATATAAACTCATTGTTACAGAAATTTGTGTGAATACTCTGATAAATTTATGAACAGATAATATTAAAGGAAAAGATTGAAACATTTGCTTAATGCATTGTTGCAGCTAACTTGTAATTCAATTCTTTTGAAACAGATTTATGAGTTTATTTTTGTAGGAAACAATGGAACTCTTTCACTATTGTTAATTAAATATTTCATTATAGATTTCATTGTCATTTTATTTAAAATAGTAACTCCTTTCTGCACAGATCCAAAGGAGTAATTGGAACAATCTAGAGTAAGATGTGACCTCAAACTTTAATTGAGTTTGTACTCTTGAATTTATTAGGAGAAAGTAGTAAGAGATAAATGTTGTCTCGCCAATGCAGTACAGTTTGGCGAGAGTAACATTAGTAAAACCGTTAGTAGACAAGATCTCACAGCCATGCGGAATTTGTTTTCATATGAGGTCTTGTGCCAATTAATGGGTCAAGAAGTTCCCATCTCAAAGTGGTGCTGTACACACAGAACTTTTGTATGAATAAGTGTCTAACCAGCAAATTCCTGACTGAGATTTGCAGAAGCCGAAGGAGAAAGTAAAAATTATAATATTCTATTGCAGGGACATATTGTATATCATGAGGCATTCAATGTGAAGTCCAGCAGTGAAAACAGGGAGAGAGTATAATATGATAGAGATTGATAAGACTTGTTATTTCCAGTTCATGAACAATATTTAAATTCTGAACAAATCAGAAAACGATAGAAATGTTTTGATATTGAAGATATCTGTTCTCAAGTACATATCCAGATATGTAATAAGGATTTCTGCCTCTTCCTCATTTCAGCCTGTGAGCACAGGACTTATGCCATTAGCTAGGTGAAAAAAAGTTTTCTACAGATCTCTCCTAAATTTTAAGCATTTATTTTGGATCCATGCACCCTGGTTGTTCACAAATTCCCAAATGGAAATATATCACTCCTACATGATGGGGTGGTAAATTGGATTAGTAAGTATGCAGATAATACTAAGATAGGTGGCGTTGTGGATAATGAAGTAGGTTTTCAAAGTTTGCAGAGAGATTTAGGCCAGTTAGAAGAGTGGGCTAAGCGATGGCAGATGGAGTTTAATGCTGATAAGTGTGAGTTAGGAATAATCCAAATAGGACATACATGGTAAATGGTAGGGTACTGAAGAATGCAGTAGAACAGAGTGATCTACGAATAATAGTGCATAGTTCCCTGAAGGTAGAAACTCATATGGATAGGGTGGTGAAGAAAGCTTTTGGTATGCTGGCCTTTATAAATCAGAGCATTGAGTACAGGAGTTGGGATGTAATGTTAAAATTGTACAAGGCATTGGTAAGGCCGAATTTGGAGTATTGTGTACAGTTCTGGTCATGGAATTATAGGAAAAATGTCAACAAAATAGAGAGAGTACAGAGATTTACTAGAATGTTACCTGGGTTTCAGCACCTAAGTTACAGGGGAAGGTTGAACAAGTTAGGTCTTTATTCTTTAGAGCGTAGAAGGTTGAGGGGGTCTTGATAGAGGTATTTAAAATTATGAGGGGGATAGATAGAGTTGACGTGGATCGGCTTTTTCCATTGAGAGTAAAGGAGATTCAAACAAGAGGACATGATTTGAGAGTTAGGGAGCAAAAGTTTTGGGGTAACACGATGGGGAATTTCTTTACTCAGAGAGTAGTAGCTGTGTGGAACGAGCTTCCAGTAGAAGTGGTAGAGGCAGGTTCGGTATTGTAATTTAAAGTAAAATTGGATAGGTATATGAACAGGAAAGGAATGGAGGATTATGGGCTGAGCGCGGGCCAGTGGGACTAGGTGAGATTAAGTGTTCGGCATGGACTAGAAGGGCCGAGATGGCCTGTTTCCGTGCTGTAATTGTTATATTGCTATATAGTTATACTCACATTTCCTGACCACTTATGATTTGTTACACTACAGTTTTCTCTGTTCTGTCCTCTCTATTCCAAAGATACAGCCTTGGTACTTCTAATCATTCACAACAGCTACAGTTTTTACTCTTCTTCATAACATTGTTCTGCATTGTTTCCAGTGTATAACGTTTTTCATGTTATGTGGAAACCAACAGTGTGTTTATATAGACTAGTTGTTTACAGTTCAAGTATAACTGCATTTTTAAAAATTTTACATTTATTTTTAAATCTGAGTGTCACTTGCAAGGCTATATATGAAGTCCTTCTGGCGAGGATATCCCACTATTGGGTAAGAAGTTCTAGGATTTTGACTCAGCAATGACTCTGGGGCTATACAGGATTTCAAATCAAGATGGTGTGTGTCTCTTATACTCCCAGGTACCTGTCGCCCTTGTTATAAAGTCATAGAGTAGTAGGGAATTACAGCATGGAAGCAGGTCCTTTGCTTCTACTGGTCTGTACGAACTATTATTCTGCCTAGTCCCATCAACCTGCACCAAGATCATAGCCCTCAATGTCACTCCTGTTCATGTACCTATTCAAATTTTTCTTAAATGTGGTAATTGAACTTGCATCCTCCACTTCCACTAACAACTCATTCTACACTCGGCATGAAGAAGTTCACCGTCTTGTTCTCCTTTAACCTTTCACCGTTAACCCATGATATAAGGTATCATCCGTCCTCAGTGGAAAAGTCTACTTGCATTTACCACTCACAATTTTGTATAATTATATCCATTTTCCCTCATTCTCCATCTTGGTGGTAGGGATTGCAGGTTTGGGGGCTGATGTCAGGGTAGCCTTGGTGAGTAACAGCAGTGCAGTTATTGGGTGCTAGACATTGTAGATGGAGAGAATAAATATTAAGGTGGTTGCTGGTTTGTCAATCAAAAGGGTTGCCTTATCCTAGAATGGTACTGAGCCTTGTTGCTAGAAATGCAATGGTCCACGCAAGTGGAGAGTTTTTCATCACATTCCAGTTGTGCACTATAGATGGCAGAAAGGCTTTGGTGTGCTGAGGGCAGAGTCACTCACAGCAGGATAGTGGCTGTTCTTCTAGTCATGGGATTTAGCTGGCTGGTCGGACTGTATTTCCGGTTAATGGAATCTAAAGGTAGTGACAATGGAGAACCTGGTAATTATATCACAGTTGAATATCACAACTAAGGAATTGGAGTCACTTTTTCAGGAACTGATCATTATTTGTCACTTTTGTGGCACAAATCTTATTAACCATTGCTCGAATGTTTTCTAGATCTTGGTGTATTTGGGATGAAATCAAGACACTGTCCAACTGCTGGAAATCCAGAGCAACACACACAAAATGCTGGAGGAAAATACATGTTGGGCAGCATCAAGGGAAGTGAATAAGCAGTTGATGTTTTGGATCAAGAACCTTCTTCAGGACTGTGAAGGAAGAGTGAAGACACCAGAATAAATATAGGAGGGAAGGAGAAGGAGGATAGCTAGAAGATGATGGGTGAAGCTGGGTGAGTGGGAGAGGGAAAGGGCAGGACTAGAAGGGGATCTGATAGGAGAGGAGAGTAGACTATGGGAGAAAGAGAAGAAGGAAGGGCCTCTGGGGTAGGAGAGAGGCAGGTGAGGAGAAAATGTTAGAGGACAGAGTGGAGAATAAAGGAAGAAGGAAGTGGGAGAGGAAAAATACTCCGAGAAGGAGAAATCAATGTTCATGCCATCAAGTTGGAGAAACCCTAGGCAGTATATGAGATGTTGCTCCTCCACCCTGAGAATGGATTTATTGGTGCAAGTGAGGAAGCAACAGAGTGACATGTCGAAACAGGAATGGCGGTAGGAATTAAAATGGGTGTTCAGCAGGAAATTCCACTTTTAATGGATGCAGTGGAGGTGCTCAACAAAGCAAGCCCCAACTTATGCTGGATCTCAACAATGTACAGGAGGCGGCATTGGGAGCACCGGATACAGTAGACAACCGCAACAGATTTGCAGGTGAAGAGTTGCCTCTCCTGGAAGCACTGTTTGGGGCCCTGAATGGAGGTAAAGGAGGAGATGAATGGACTGATGTAGTATTTCTGTCACTGGCAGGGATATGTTTCAGGAGACAGATTAGTGGGGAGGGATGAATAGACAAGGGAATCATGAAGGAAAAAATCTCTGCAGAAAGCATAGAGGTAAAGATATGTTTGGTGGTAGGATCATATTGAAGATGAAGGAAATTATGGAGAATGATGCACTGGATGCAGAGGATCATGGGGTGGTCAGTGAGGCAAAATGAACTCTTTCCCTGTTAAAGTGGAGGACAGCGAGAATGTCTGGGAAATGGAAGAGATGTGGGTGAGGGCATCATCAATGGTGGAGGAAAGGTTCAAGCTGCAGACACTTCTGATGTCTTGGAAAGGAACAACTCATCTTGGGGCAGATGCACTGGTTGAAGGAACTGAGAAGAGAAATAGCATTTTATTGGAGACAGATTGGGAAGAGGTATAATCAAGAGAGCCGTGGGAATCAGTAGGTTAATAAAAGAAGTTGGTAGACAGTTTGTCTTCAGAGATGGAGACAGAGAGATTGGGAAAGGGGAGAGAGCTGTCAGAAATGGACCAAGTGACGTTCAGAGTAGGGTGGAAGTTGGAGGCCAAGTTGATGAAATTGATGACCTCTGCTTGGGTGCATGAAGCAGCACCATTGCTGTTGTCAATATAATGCAGGAAGAATTGGATAACATTATCAGGAAAGGCTTGTAACATGGACTATACTACCTCACCAATAAAAAGGCAGGTATAGCTGGGTCCATTCAAATACCCATGGCTACCCCTTGGGTTTGAAGAAAGTAGGAAGAGCCAAAGGATAAACCATTGCGAGGATCAGCTCGGTCAGATGGAGAAGGGTGGTGGTGGAGGGTAATTGGTTTGGTCTTTTGTTGAGAAAGAATCGAAGACCTATTAGGCATACGTTATGGTGGATAGAAGTGTATAGGGACTGGATATCCATGGTAAAAATGAAGCAGTCAGAGCCAGGGAATTGAAAGTTAGTTAGGAGATCGAGAACATAAGAAGTATTGGTGATGTAAGAGGGAAGGGATTCATCCAATAAGTATAGAATGGAGTCAAGCTATGAGGACACTAGTTCAGTGGGGCAGGAACAGATGGACCCAATGGGTCAGATTTTTATATCTTGAGTAGAAGGAAGAAGCAAGCAATGTAGAATAAATGAACAATGAGCTTGGTGGCAGTGGAAGGGAGTTCTCTGAGTTGATTATGTTGGTGATGCATCAGAGACAACTTTCTGATGCTCCAAAGTAGAGTAGTTTTCAAGGGGTAAGAGAATGGAGGGAAGTGTATTTCGAGGGGTTAGGTTTGAGGAGGACAGAGGAGTGCTGAAATCAATCCAGTTGGTGTCTTGTCGGCAATTAGAGATGAAAAGATCCAGAGCAGGCCGAGAACCAGAGTGGGGGTGTCCAAGAACAGGAAGAAGGTTGGAGATGTGAGAAAGGGTTTTTGGAGCTAGGTGAGGAATTTTTGATAACGAAGTGGACTTGGAAACAGGCGATAGAAGAAGAGCTCAGCGTTGTGGCACGCATAAAATTCACAGAGGTGTGGGTGATGGACAAAGGTAAGGCCATTTCTGAAAATAGAATATTCTGCCTCAGAGAGAGGAAGGTCATAGGGAATGGTGAAGAAATATTAGGGAGTAGATCTGGGATCAGAAGGAGAAAGATAGTTGGTGGCAGAAGAGAAGAAAGGATGGAGGGTTGGACTGTACAGGAAAGGGAGGGAGGGAGGAAGGTGGAGACTTTGGGGACCCAGGAAGTGACTGGGTAGCCTAAGAGACACAGGGTTTGAGGATGCTGGGGTGGGGGGGGGAGGAAAGGGAACTTGGGGGACCAGTGGCAATGAGGAAGATCTTGGCCTGAAGGTGATGGTACCTGAGGTCTGGGCTGGAACTGGAGGCAGTGGCTGCATAATTTGTGGTTCGAAGGCATTCAGGGTCATTGGAACCAGGGTTAGCGATGGTGGGGTCCATAGTCTGGAACCACCTGAGGTTGTTGGATCCAACCATGGTATCCACAGTCCAGGACCATCAGAACTAGAGTTGGAGACAGTGTGATCCACAGCCTGGAAACATCCAATCAAATTGAGACCCGAGTGTGGACAGCAGGGACCAGTGTCTGAAGACATCTAGGACTTGGAGTTAGAGCCCATGATCCACAGTCTGGAAATAATTCTTGCTGGACACAAAGATGGTGGAGAACTGGCAATTGAAGGTGTGAATCCAGCGGAAGATTAAATATTAGGGAAGTTCATGTAGACAGAGAAGAGAGAGGCCCAGCGCAATGGCAAAGTCTGTGACAAGGCTCACAGGTATCTGGGTGTGAACTGCTTTGTTTGCTGAGGAATTTGCAAGTGGATTTGAGCATTGTGCAATTATTAACAAACATCCAGTCAGAGCTTATGATGCAAAGAATATTGATGAAGCAACTGAAAATGGTTTGGCACAGAACACTGTCATGAAGAACTCCTGTAGTTATTTCCTAGGACTCAAATAATTGACCAGCAACATCCATATCCACAACCATCCAGGGTCAGCTGACAAGGAGCAGGAGTACTGGTTAATATCAAAATCTTTTTAAGGAAGCAGGATCAAAAAGGGACATAAACATCACAAAGGATAATTGAAATTCCAGGTAGACAGCTCTCACATTGTGGTTACCTTGTTTATGCTCTTTCTTACGATTTGAATCTGCTCATTGTTGGGCCTTGAAGTAGAGATTTGAAAGAAGTTCTTCCTATATGTACACAATCATATACAGTAAATCTTATGGAAGTGTAGAAAATCAGGAAAGACATAGATAGAGTGACTAACCCTAATAGTCTTCCCTGGGTTGGGAATCAATAATGAGAGGTTTAAGGTGAAAAAGGAGAGATTTAATAGGAGCATGAAGGAAAACCTTTTCATGCTGATGATGAAATGATCTACCAAAGGAAAGTTGAGGCAGGCTCATTAACAGCATTTAATAGGTATTTTGACAGGTACATGAATAAAGGGATATGAGCCAAAAACAGGCAAATAGGACTAGTTTAGATAAGAATCTTGGTCAGCATGGCCAAATTGAAGCTAAGGGCCCAAATTCTGTATTGATGACTTTATGACTCTACAATTATCAATAAAAAGAAAGTTTGTAATGCATTATATGACTCTACTAATATTTTGCACTTAGCACAATCAATGGTGATAAAGCTCTGGTGAGTCGAGAGGAGAGTCACTCACTACAGTATAACTAGCTTTCACCCTGTTCTTGTAGTCATTGTATTTTTGTCTCTGGTGACTGGTAACTCTCAATGATGAACAGTAGAAGAACTGGTAAAGATAATGCCTTTGAATGTCCAGAGTAACTGTTTAGACATTTTTTTAAACAGATTGTCAGATTTTCTTTATGGCCCTGAAATATCTTGAATTAAAATTGAAAGCTGTTCCTTCAACAACAATAACTTGCATTTATATCATATTTCTAAGCATTCTAGGCAGTTCACAAGAATGCAATCAAACAAGGTGTGATGTTGAGCCACAAGAAGAACGGTTAACATAGAAACATAAAACATCTCAGCACTATATGGGTCCCTCAGCCTACAACGATGAGCCAACCAAAATAAACTTACTTCACAATCAATCTAACCCTTTCCTCCTACACAGCCCTCCAGTTTTCTTTCATCCCTGTGTCTATCGAAGGGTCTCTTAAATGTCCCTATTTTATCAGCTTCTACCACCAAACCCAACAGTTCATACCAGGCACACGTCACTCCATGTCAAAAAGCCTACCTCTGACATCTCCCCTAAACTTTCCTTCACTCAGCTTAAAAGGATGTCCCCTGGTATGAGTCAGTGCCACCCTAGGGAAAAAGGCACTGGCAGCTCATTCATTCAGCCAGAGACTCATTCCACCGAGATGTAACACTGAGCATCTTAGGAAGTCATTCCTACCTGTGGCCATCAAACTTTACAACTCCTCCCTCGGAGTGTCAGACACCCTAAGCCAATAGGCTGGTCCTGGACTTACTTCCACTTGGCATGATTAACTTATTATTATTTAATTATTTATGGTTTTATATTGCTATATTTCTACACTGTTCTTGGTTGGTGTGGCTGTAACAAAACCAAATTTCCCTCAGGATCAATAAAGTATGCCTGTCTGTCTATGCCAGAAGTGGATGGGATTAGAGGGAATTCCAGAAAACTGAAGGCATTGTCCACAAATTCAGCAATTAGAGGTAAAAGTTTACATGAAGTCAGACAGGGAGGAACAAAGATGAATTATAAGGATGGGATGTGCAGAAGCCCAGAGCAGTATGTTTGGCTGGCGCCATGGCATAGCCGTAGCACAATGCCATTATAATGCCACTGGCATGGATTCAGTTGCACCACTCTCTGTGCAGTGTTCATATATTCTCCCATAACTGCATGGATTTCCTCTGGGTGGTCAGAATTCCATGCACATTCCAAAGACCTATAGGTTAGTAGGTAAATTGGCCACATGGTGTAATTGGGTGGTATCGGTTAACTGGGCCAGAAAGGCCTGTACCACGTTAAATCTCTAAATTAATTAATAAGTGATAGATAGATTGATAATTGATAGATGCATAAATAAATACAGGTGCCCCCCCCCCCTTACAAAGGTACAGTGTTCCTATGAAACCTTGCTTAAGCTGAAATGGCGTAAAGCGACAAACCATTAACTTATATAGGCAAATTTTTCGTAAAAGCGAAAATCCACTTTATAATGCAAAAACAGGTTATTAATGTAGGTCTTTTGTGAAAGCGAAGTGGCGTAAAGCAAACATTCATAAAGTGGGGACACCTGTAATAAAGAAACAGATAGACAGACAGATAGGTAGATAAATAGATAAGTATAGAGGTTTGATTGGTAAGGGTTTAAGGGTTACTGTGAAAACAGTGTTGAAGAGAAAACTAATCAGCCATGATTGAGTAGTGGAACAGACTCTATCAGCCAAATAGCCTGATTCTCCCCCTATGTATTATGAGGACAATGAACAATTAAATATAAGAAAGAATGAAAATATGAAACCATATGCACTGCTTGGCTGAGGGCAAGAGTGGGGATACTGGATAAACAGAACGGTGTGAGACAGGTTGAAGAATTTTGAATCACTGTGAGCATATGCAAGGTTGGAAACAAGAAACTGTTCTAGAAGAAAGTAGAAAAAGGTGTAAATTTTGTGTGCACAAGCATGATGGAGATTCCAGCAGAGAGGATCTGAGGCGGGGTGGAATTGGATACTGTTATGGATGAATGGTTATCTACGTACAGGGTGCCATTAAGTTTGCTACTTGTGCGAGCAGCTCCAATGGAAATCATCAGATATTTCTATTTTCGACTGCTAAAGCTGAAGTCTACAGCCATAGACTACACAGGAAGTAACGTTGTATTAAGGAGATTAAAAAATCTATCGCTACTTCAAGTCAATAAATCTCGGATGGATTCTAGTTGCTAATGCAGTTCCGCTTTAAGACAGCAGAAGAGAGAATGCCACACTGGTTTAAAAGTTTGTTTAAGGAGATGAAGCTTCGAGCTCCCACCTATCGATTATCCCACTGGCAAACATAGTCTCTGGCAAATAAAATCGAAGAGCAAATTTGCTGCACCAGAAGGACATTAAGACCTGTTGTGTTTTTGTTTTACAAAAACTTAGGTGCTCCCCCTGCCATTTCCAGATGGAGCAATACAACTTATTGGCCTCACAATTCACTGCCAAGATAGGACTGCTGAATTTTTCAAAGGCAGAGGAAGTGGAGATGATCAGCTTCTTGCGGTATACAAATGTGGTGGTTCTGTCTCAGTCCTGCTCACCCGACTCTGTGATCAAGTATCTCCCATTTTATCTTTCACGGAAGTTTTCAGCCATCATCTTGGTAGCGGTGTACAGCCCATCTCCGGCGCTTGTCAAACAGACTCTAAGTGAACTCAGCGATATAATCAACAGGCATGAAACAGTGCATTCTAATGCCTTCACCATCATTTTGGAGGATTCTTACCAGGCTATCTTGAAAAAGTCTTAAAATAATTATTACCCACATATTGCTTGTGGAACCAGAGGAGCCAACACACTGAACCATAGTTACACCACCATCAAGAATGCCTGCTATGCCATCCCATACACACACATTGTAAAGTCTGATCACCTGGTTGTACTTCTACTCTCTGAGTATAGGCAACGACTGAAGACTGCAGCACCAGTATTGAGGACCAAGAATTTATGGACAAAGGAGGCACAGGAGCATTTACAGGACTGCTCTGAGTCGCAGGACTGGAGTATATTCAGGGATTCACCTTTGAGTCTGAATGAGTGGGCCACTGTTTTCACTGACAGGAGTGATATTTCTCAGCCAGCTGAGTAGTGTTGCAGCAGCAACCTTGCTCTGAATGTCATTAAGACCAAAGAACTAATTGTGGACTTCAGAATGGGGAAGATGGGGAACACACACTAGTCCTTATCAAGAGATCAGAAATGGAAAGATTTAGCAATTTCAAGTTCTTGGGTGTCAACATGTCTGTGGATCTATTCATGGCCCAACATATTGATGCATTTACAAAGAAGGCATGACTGCGGTTATATTCCATTAGGAGATAGAGGAGATTCACGCTCACTAATTTCTACAGCTGTACCACGGACAGCATTCTTACTGGTTGCATTTCTACCTCGTCCGGGGGGTGGGGGGTGGGGGAGTGCACTGCATAGAATTGAAAGAAGCTGCAGAAATGTATGATCTCACTCAGCTCCTCCATGGGCATTGGCTTCTGCAGCATCCAGGACATCTTCAAGTAACAATGCCATCCAACATTAAGGACCCCCATCACCCAAGGCATGCCCTGTTCTCTTTGCCACCATCAGGGAGAAAGTACAGGAGCCTGAAGCTACACACTCAGTGATTCTGGAACCGTTTCTTCACTGCTGCTTTCTGATTGGACATGGAACCCATGAACACTATCTCACTACCAGATTAATACCATCTACAAATCCTCAGGGAAGCTCAAATCACAGCTTATATGGGTCAAAGAGGACCAGAGACTCAGGATGGCTAGCCCTTACAGGATTCCCTGTCAATGCAGAGCAGTGTATATTGGCCAGATGGGATGCACAGCGGAAAACCCTATCAAGGAACACAGAAGGTGTATCCATTTGGGTTGCCTGGAGAAACTGGCAGTAGTGAAACATTGTATTCACAACAGCTAAAAGATTGACTTTGACAGCACAAAACTACCATGGCATGCTAATGGCTTTTTGGACCTCCTGGAGAAGAAGGCCATTAAAATGAAAGTAGAGGAAAAGCACTTCCACAAAGATGAAGGTGACACTCTAAGTAAAACTGGAATTTAGTTGTAAACATGGTGGGACAGCAGAAACGTGATTGAATGAGGACTAACCATTCAGGCGGGATGGACAACGGGGATTTTAAATACTATTGGACTAGACCTGCCAGACATGATCCCTGATGGAGATGTCAGAGTCTGTCATTGAAACATCAGTTAAAATCCATAGCTGTACCCAGCGGGAACCCAAGAAGAGTTATTTGACTATCTCTCTGCTTTTTTTTGCACTACAATTTCTATTGTTGTGTAGTCAAGTCAAGTCACATTTTATTGTCATTTCGACCATAACTGCTGGTACAGTACACAGTAAAAACGAGACAGCGTTTTTCAGGACCATGGTGTTGTATGACACAGTACAAAAACTAGACTGAACTACATAAAAAACACTACACTCTACTACAGACCTACCCAGGACTGCATAAAGTGCACAAAACAGTGCAGGCATTACAATAAATAATAAACAAGACAATCGGGCAGTAAGGTGTCAGTCCAGGCTCTGGGTATTGAGGAATTTGATAGCTTGGGGGAAGACACTATTACATAGTCTGGTCATGACAGCTCAAGTGCTTTGGTGCCTTTTCCCAGACAGCAGGAGGGAGAAGAGTTTGTATGAGGGGTGCGTTCATAATGCTGTTTGCTTTGCAGATGCAACGTGTAGTGTAAATGTCCGTAATGGTGGGAAGAGAGACCCCGATGATCTTCTCAGCTGACCTCACTATCCGCTGCAGAGTCTTGCGATCTGAGATGGTGCAATTTCCGAACGCTGCAGTGATGCAGCTGGTCAAGATGCTCTCAATACAACCCCTGTAGAATGTGATGAGGATGGGGGGGTGGGAGATGGACTTTCCTCAGCCTTTGCAGACACTGCTGGGCTTTCTTTGCTATGGAGTTGGTGTTGAGGAACCAGGTGAGATTCTCCACCAAGTGAACATCAAGAAATTTGGTGTTCTTAACAATCTGTACCGAGGAGCCATCAATGTTCAGCGGGGAGTGGTCGCTCCATGCTCTCCTGAATTCAACAACCATCTCTTTTGTTTTGTTCACATTCAGAGACAGGTTGTTGGCTCTGCACCAGCCCGTTAGCTGCTGCATTTCCTCTCTCTATGCTGACTCGTCGTTCTTGCTGATGAGACCCACCACGGTCGTGTCATCGGCGAACTTGATGATGTGGTTCGAGCTGTGTGTTGCAGCACAGTCATGGGTATTGTATTGCAATATGCTGCTGCTGCATCACTACACTTTCATGATGTACGCCAGGAATGTTAAATCTGATACATGGATGAGAATTAGGAAGGACGACCAAGGAGTGAACGAATATAACAGTAGACAGTAGGATGAAAAGAACAAGAATCAAACATTACTATTACTAAGCTGAACTCATGGTGGCTAATGTGCTAGGCCTGGTTTATTGATTTTCAAATTGGTCAATTGGTCAGATTATTAAACTGTAAGATCAATTACAATTGGATCACTTGGAACCTTCAAAGATTGTGAACTAAAGCCATATTCAGGATTTAGATACCTGCAGTTTAGAAATGTAATAGCACTGGTGAGGCCTCACTTAGAGTTTTGTGAGCAGTTTTGGGTCCTTTATCTTAGAAAGAATGTGCTAAAACAGGAGAGGGTTCAAAGGAGATTCACAAAAAAGATTTCATGTTTTTGAACGGCTTATCATATGAAGAGCATTTGATGGCTCTGGGCCTGTATTCACTGGAATTCAGGATGAGGGGTGACCTCAATGAAACCTACCGAATGATGTAAGGCCTTGATAGAGTGGATGTGGAGAGGATGTTTTCTATGGTAGGTGAGTCTAAGACCATAGGACACAGCATTAAAATTAAAGGGCATCTTGTTTGAATGGGAATGCAGAGGAATTTTTGTTTTGGCCAGAGAGTAGTGACTCTGTGAAACTCACTGCCACAGCTGTGGAGGCCAAGGCTTTATGTATATTTAAGGCAGATTTTTGATTGGTTAGGGCATGAAGGGAATCAAGGAAAAGGCAGGAGATGAGGGCCGAGAGGAGAAATGGGTCAGTTATGATGAAATACTGGAGAAGACGATGAGCCAAATGGCCTAATTCTGCTCCTATGTCTCATGGTCTTATAATGCAGAATGTACAGAAGCACAGGCACCAAATCCAAGGAAGTTCTAGTTCCTTATTAAAACCATCATTCCTTCCTGAATAAAGAGATGAGTCTTTGGAGAAATGCTTAATGTGATTTTGTTCTGCAACTAGATTTATTAAATATCATCTTTTAATTTATCAGAAAGTACAACAACTCAATGAATCTCTTTAAGAAACAAAAGACTCTATTTGAAACCTGTTCCTCTGCCCACAGAGCAGGTTCAAGCTCATGGTGAAGATGTGTTGGTTTTGAGCCAATGCAGTGCAATAGATTGACAAATGCAAGATGGCAGAGCCTCATTCTGGACTTCCCATTGGCAATAATTTACCGACATCACCTGCACTTGCTCCATTAAATTAGCAATGATAATAACTTAAGTATCCCAGCATTGAAATATTCTTCAATCATCGTTTCTCTCATTTCACGAGCCACTTATTTGAAGGGCAATTAGTTTCAGCCGGATCTTGTAAGCACCCAATGAAAAATATAGTATACTTTAATAAATTGAAGTGGTGCGTACTGAGAGCAGTGTTATTCATTATTTTCTGTCTTGCATTTAATTTTATGTGGCATTTGATAGTTTATAGACTGTTAAAGCATCCTTTCTCTTATGCATAAGGGGACTTAGGGTCAATAGAAGGAATAAAATATCAGTGTTAGACTAAGTACTCTATTAAACTCTTTCTGCAACCTAATACAGGAATGTAGTAAATCTATTCACAGTTGCTGTCCATTGTAGCAAAAGGCAATAATGCAAAGATAGCCATAAATACAAGAGTTTCTGCAGAGATGTCAGCTGTTGACTTTCCTCCTTAAATGCCTCTTGCTTTGCTGAGTTGCTCAAGCATTTTTTTGCATGAAGCAGTGATAATCTTTTGAAAATCTATTGATAATCTTTTACTTTTGAAAATGTTAGCCACACCCTCCACAACTGAACAGTTTGCAGACACTAAGAGGAGCTGGGATTAGGACATCAATGGACACTATGCAGTTTTTGGGTTGGATAATGACAGAATTGATAAATGGTAATGTAACAGTTCTAGATTGGTGATGGTGTTTAAAGAAAAGTCAGTTATCATATGGGGTGAATTATCTAATTTGTAACACTTTTGCCATCAGTAATAGTAAGAATTTGGGGTCAAAAAGCAAAATAACTCAACCAGTCAAGCAGTATCTGTGGGTCGACTCCCTGCATTAGAGATAGGAATGCAAAGGAGAGGTAGCCAGTGTAAAGAGAAAAGAGGGAGTAGTAAGGCAGTGGCTTCTGAGTGATAGTTGGATCTGAGTGAGGAGAGTGGATGGGCAGATGGAGCTGCTGTGAGGCAACATAGATGGGGATAGTGACAGAGGCAGGGTGATGATAGTAGAGGCAACAGACATTGTGGGATTTAAGATGTGAAGGCTCTACTTCATTTGGAGTTTGTGGAGATTTGGTCTGTTACCATGATCTGGTCTTTACAAATTGCTATAGGTATACATTGGAGAGCATTCTGACACTTTGCATCATGCCCTGGTATGGGGACTCCAGTGTATCGGACTGCAAGAGGCCATAGAAGGTTGGAGACTCTGCTGGCTCCATCACAGCAAAATCAGCAACACCATCGAGTACTCAAGATGGTGGCATCCATCTCTAAGGACCCTGACTGCCTGGACATGCCCTCTCCTCTTCAGCGAAGAGGTACAGGATTCTGAAGGCCCACATTCAAAGATATAGAAGCAGCTTCTTCCCCTCTGCCATCAGATTACTGAATGGTCCATAAACCCATAAACACTATTTTGTTATTCCTTTCATTGCAGGTTTATGATTTATTGCAATTTTTATGTCCTTGCATTCTACCGTTCTCACAAAACAATGAATTTCACACATATGAGTCTGGAGAGTGGAACCAGATAAGGGGTGGGGTGGTGAACAGATGGGAACAGTGAAGATGGATAGGGATATGAGTGAATGGGATCTGTGGCTGAGAGACTGATTGTATGGGAAGAAGAACAAAACTGAGAAGCTGAGGGCTTGGAAACGTGAGGAATTTGCAAAGAAGGGAGTGTGCAAAAAGAGCTGGATGAATCAGCAGGCGAGTGAAAGGGACAGTGAAAGTTGACAGAAATTTGGTATTTTCAGTTCAGTTTCAAAAGGGTTGCATCAGATTCATCCAAGAACCACCATAAATGAACAGGTTATTCATGATGAGCAAAACCACTTGTGCATGATATCACAGTGAAAACAGTACCAGTTATGCGTTTCTTTTTGGGAATTTAATTGTGAAATGTGGGCTTAAATAGAAGGGGGAACATGAAAACCTAACAGATGCAACGAGGATTCTCAGATCTACTTTTACATGCTACCAGCTATAATGCATGGAGGCATTGCCACATCCAAATACAGTGACCCCAGTAAATAAAAAATTAAATCTTAAGAAACTCAGAAACTGTTATAGGCCACACAGTTCTTCAAACATGATTTATGGACACTGTGGTTCAGCCAGATTCCTATTCAATTCCCTTATTCTTGATTCCCTAAGACTCCAAAAAATTAACTGCATGGTCGTATCTACTCAATAAGTGAGCATCTGAAATAAAGAATCATAAAAATTCACAACCTTCGGAGTGAAAATTTCTCCTCATCACAGACCTCTAGATCTTAACTCTCTGGCTATGGGATAGTTTACAGTTCCATTTTCTCTCATTATCTACTTTGTGTTAAATTCTCTCAGAAATTTGTATATCTTAATGGAACTACTTTGCATCTAGCAAACTCTAATGAATACAAAATATTTGCATTCTTTGTAACTTAACTGGCAAATTGATGCACTTAGATACATTAAAAATCCCACCTTATCTAGAAAATTGAAGGTGAGGTAAATTCAATGAAACTGTTTAATTAATTGAAAGTTGAATATTGTTGACAAGAGTGACATCTAAAGTTGGGAATCAGCAATGTTTAGGTTCAAGCAGAGTGGCTTGTCTGAGAAGATGGAAATGAAACAAATTATATTTCAGAGCTGTGTTTCGGTATTTGTTAAAATTCAACAGTATACTACTCCCAATTTTCCAAAAGAACTGTGAAATCAAAATTAATTGATACAAGTTTGCACAACATTTTATCAGTAAATGCACACTTGAAAATAATGCTTTCATCTCTTATTCACCCTCCATACGTTTGGATTATGTATGCCGCAGTACTGCATAAAACCCATTAATTTAACTGCTAAAGAGGGTCTTATTTGTCCTGGCACAGTTTAGTTTCAATTCCTTAGGGTACCAGGCTTTTATTCTAATCTATATTTATTCATAGAATGAAGCATATTTTAAAATTCAGAGAGTTTTTTTTGAATCAGAAGTTGAATCATTAACACAATGTGGAGAGGAATACATATGAAACAGCAAGGCATTATTTTGATATTGAGAGCATTTAAATATTATTGCAGCATAGATAATTGAACTGACATATCTAATGTTTTTTCTTGCATCACTAATATTGCTTTCATCTAATGGATGATTTCATGGCAATAAGATGGCAATTACAAAGACGTTTATGTGGCAGGTGCATTAACCTCATATACTGAACGCTACAGGTAGCTAATAGAGTAAAGCAGTATTCTTCTAACTTAACTGATGGAAGTAATAAATTATGAACAGAATAAATACTGGGGGATATTTAGCAAAGGCTCCTGAAGTGAAATGTTTTGAGCTGAAGCATCAAAGGTACTGGAAAAGATTAGGCCATGTAAAATCCCTATAGCACTCACTGTGCCAAATTCAAAGTTCAAAGTTTAAAGTACTTTTATTATCAAAGTATGTATAAATTATACAGCCCGAGGATTCATCTGCTTACAGGCAGCCACAAAGCAAAAATCCTGAAAGAACCCAATTAAAATAAAAGAACAACACCCAACGCTCAGAAAAGAAGAAAACAAAACACAAATCATGTAAATACTAAAAGCAAACAACAGCATTCCAAACCAAATTGAGTTCAAAGATCCAAATACACTGTTGCAAAGCCTGGGCCCAGTGCTCGGACAATTTAAATGCTGGGCCACGTCTGTAAGCTTGACTGTGATTTGGCCCACTGCATGATGAACTGTGACCGAGGCTATGGGCCTACTCTGCCTGCTCTGGGGTTCAGCTTGTAGTATTTCTCAGTTTCCACTAGGATAGGAATAAAAGGGATGTGGCCTGGAGGGAAGCCTGTAATATTCCCAAGCACCACAGATTTATGAGCAGGTGCAACAGCAGATTGCCTACAGTGCCTCAGTTAGGGCTGTTGGATGTGGGCTGAACTGATGTAACTGGTTGTGTGGTACATAACGTGACCGAGGGGACTCAGTGTGAAGAAGGAAATAAATTAAGGATGGTGCTGTGGTGACTCATTTCAACCAGTCAGGCACAGATGCATCAATCTCATATTGATTGCTAATGATAAGGTCAAGTGCTCTTGCCCCTCAGCCAAGCCAGGCCCAAAGTCATAGCTCTGGCTCTCAGATATGAGCTGGCAGGCTCGATTGTGATATTAATGAGCCACTCTTGATGAAGAGCATTGATGTCAGAGCAGGTCTTGTGCCAGTGCTGGTCTCGAAGCTTCTTCCAAATGATGTTCCATTGGAAGGGGTACTAATTCATTAGCCAAGGATGGAGGATAGGGGAGGGAATTTTCTTCTCCATGAGACTTTGTAGGAGTTTCACGGAGCAACACTACATTGTTTTGATGATGTCATGACAATCTTCAAACAGCTGCTTAATGCTATCCAAAGACTCGTCTCATTTTATTCTCCCCACATGCCTATCAATCGCTCTGACCTATACCCTAGATCAGGGGTTTTTATGCCACGGACATCTACCATTAATCAAAGGATCCATAAGGCCATAAGACATAGGAGCAGAATTAGCCCATTCAGCCCATCGAGTCTGCTCTGCATTCCATTATGACTGATCCCAGATCCCACTCAACCCCATACACCTGCCTTTTCGCCATATCCTTTGATGTCCAGATCAATCAGGAAACTATCAACTTCCACTTCTAATATTCCCACGGTCTTGGCCTCCACCGCAGTCTGTTGTAGAGCATTCCACAGATTTACTACTCTTTGGCTAAAACAATTCCTCTGGACCTCACTTCTAAAAGGTCACCCTTCAATTTTGAGGCTGTGTCCTCTAGTTCTGGATGCCCCCACCATAGGAAACGTCCCCTCCACATTCTGTCGCAAGCACAGATTCAGCAGAGCAATAGATAGAGCAATTGCACTTGTAAACATGCACAAGTCAGCTAAAATTATTATTTCATTGTGATTGTATTTAACTGCAATCTTTTTATCATAGTGCTTGTTGAGACTTGGACAGAGCACAGCAATGCTTTGCTGCCTGCTTGCATTTGACCTTGCCTGAGAAACTGGACTGTCAAGTCAACGGACTCTGAAGACTAGTGTTATTTATTTTATATTTAATTGTTCTTTTCAGCCGAAGTGTAGACTTTGTTTTCCATTTGAGAGCTTTAGTTAATGGCCCTGTTTGGCCTAGTGTTTATTGTTTTCTTTTCCCTTTAACACTGTTTGCATTAAAATCTGTGAACTATCGACATGCTTCGATGTCTCTCTCTCCGCACTTGGGCCATAACTGAACCAAATGACACATTCACTTTATCTCGTCCTTTCTACAGTCATTCATTGAGATCCCCCAGCATTCTTCTAAATACCAGTGAGTACGGGCCCAAAGCTACCAAACGTTCTTCATATGTTAACCCCTTCGTTCCTGCAATCATGCTTGTGCTCAGACTGTTGTCAATACTCCAACTGCAGCCTAACCAGTGTCTTATAAAGCCTCTGCATCATCTTCTTGTTTTTATATTCTATTCCCCTTGAAATAAATGCCAACATTGCATTTGCCTTCTTTACCACAGACTCAACCTGTAAATTAATCCTCTGTGAGTCTCGCACGAGGACTCCTAAGTCCTGGATCTCTGATGTCTGAAATTTCTCCCTATTTAGATAACAGTCTGCACTATTGTTCCTTTTACCAAAATGTAATACATTTCCCAACGCTGTATTCCACCTGTCACATTTTTGCCCAATCTTCCAATTTGTCTAAGCACTGCTGCAGTCATGTTGCTTCCTCAGCGCTACCTACCCCTCCACCTATCTTTGTATCCTCCACAAACTTTGCCACAAAGCCATAGGTCTGTTGACTTCAGCTTGGTCACCCCTGCTGTAAGGATAATTCACAGAGACAAATTAACCTGCCAACCTGCGAATAGGATGTGGGACAATTGGATCAGTTTTATTATCACTGACTTATGCTGTGATATTTATTCTGAATAATAGTAGTACAGTTCAATAAGTGTATTGTAAGTTAGAACAAGAAATATATGTATATATAAATTAAATAAGTGGCGCAAAAAGAGAGGAAATACAGTGAGATAGAGCTCATAGGTTTATTGTCCATTCAGAAACTGATTGCAGAGGGGGAGAAACTGTTTCTAAAACATTGAATGTGTGTTTTCAGGCTCCCCTATCTTCTCTTTGATGGTAGCAACGAAAAGCGGGCACATCCTCGGTTGTAGGGGTCCTTACTGATCGATGCCACCTTTTTAATATTTTGGCTTTTGAAGATGTACACCAAATAGGAGTATCTAGGTGAAGCTCACGTGGTCACAGTGAGAGCACGCAAATGACATACAAACAAACTCTGGCCATCAGGACTGAGTACAAGTCACTGGAGCTGAATCACAGCACCACTGTCCACACCAATACAATATAACTGTGCTGGCCGGAGAGGACATATCTTGGGATTGTAATAGATGGTCCTATGACATTGGCTAGTTTCTGAACCTAAGAGAGGAACTGCTGCTTGATAGGTCAGTAACACATTTGTCATAATAATTTCATTACTGCCACTACAGACACTGATTAACATACAATGAGCGCTTGTTGTCTCTGAGACTTGTATTAAATGGAGCTCAAAGAATGAGAGGGTGAACTGATTGAAATTTTCCAAATACTGAAAGGCCTGGAGACACAAAGGATTCTGCAGATGCTGTAAGTCTTGAGCCACACACACAAAATGCTGGAGGAAGTCAGCAGGTCATGCAACATCTCTGGAGTGAAGGCCAAAATATCAACTGTTTATTACCCTCCATAGATGGTCAGCATGGATTCATTGTGCCAAAGGACCTGTATCAGTGGTATATTGCACTATGACCCTATGACTCTGACATCGCAAAAATGAGTTCAATTGGCGAATGTAAGTTGTATGTAATGTAAATATATGTTGTATAAAATACACACACTACTAATATATACTTTGAACTTTATCCTTTTGTGTTAGTAAGTGACAAATAATTCGAAAGGATGTAGATGAATATTCAATCATAGAGTCAGACAGACCAGAAATGGACCTTTGCACATTAATCCTCATGAAGCACTGATGAGGTCCCAAAGGACTTGCGAGTGGCTAATGAGGACTGCATCCTCTGTACCTTCCCCAGTTAAGTGTCTGCTTAAATGCTTCTGAATCATAGTGAACATATCCAAAATATATGAGAAAGAATAGTTGCAGTGCTACAAGGAAATAGGAAAGGGGGAAATGGAACAGATAAGATTAAGGTACTAGAAGCTAGCATAAACTCAGTGGACTGAGTCGCCTCCTGTTGTGTCTTTATATGATAGGACGTGGTGAAGTATGAATAAAGTATCTGTCTCCTATGTTCTAGAAAGAAAGTGCAGGAGGGTATCTGCTGAGTGGCATTTTTGTTTCCCTTCCCCGGAGCATTCCAATCTCCAGAGTAAGGTATCAGGAAATTTGTCCTAATAATATTACCACGATGGATGAATGTTTGAAATTGCATAAATTACAGAAAACTTAGAAAACATATAAATGTGACAATAATCCACTGTAAATCTGTAGATAGCATTAACTACAGTCTAAAGCAACATAGAATAAATTATAAACTAAAGAGTTTCAGCAGATGCTGAAAATCCAAAGTAGCACACACCGTAGTTATGAACGATCTCAGCCCAAAACCTCAACACTTTATTTTTCCATAGAAGCAGCCTGACCTGCTGGGTTCCTGCTGCACATTGTGTGTGTGTGTGTTACTGAATGAATTTGAAAAGTGACCCTGCTTTTGAAAAGCTGAAATTGCTCCAGAATCCTTCCGCATAAACATTGTACTTCGATGAAAAGTGAGCAGAAATAACTACTTGTAATCGAATCTACATTAATCAAAAATAGATTTTTTAATCCAAACTATGTTTGTATTGAGAAGAAAATGCAATTGTAAACCACTAATTAGTCCTGTGTCAACTGAATGGAAAGGTTTATGATTTAATCTGATACACTTGTTGTCAAAAGGATTGTTGTAAAATTTATTGAATCCAGATCAATATTGGTAAGAGCAGGAAGGAGTTAACCTTTAAAATTAAGCGTAATACACTACAGATCAAATGGTAATTATCATGATTAAAATTAATTATAGTGCTTGATAATTCAATTGGTACATGAATTAAATAGAGGAGTTTTATTTGTAAAAGGAAAAATATGAACTTTTATCCCCCATCTTTGTTTAATATATCAATTTGTACTTGATTACAATAAACATTCTGCCCCTACTATCAATGCAACTCAAAGATATTAATACATTTATATTATTTAACATATGAACAATGAATAATAACAAATTATATTCTATTCAATCACCAACAACCCCTGTGGAGAAATTTAGCTAAAATATCTCAACCAATAAACAATCAGGAGTTCAGAACAATATATAAAAAAACAGTTGCAGTTAATGTGAATAGTGAAGCATAATAAATAGGAGGAAGAGGAGAGGATATGTCCACAGTTCTTCATCTGTTCCAAAGTCAATCTGATAAAAGCTGTTGATCTCAGCTTCTTTTTCATGGAAGATCCCTGCAATCCTTGATTGATGAAACTCAGTTGTGCGGGTGTCCTCAAGGGAACTGGAAAGGAAAAGAGCAACAGAATATTCTGAGTGACATAGGAAGGTGATTTAAAATAGCTTAAATTATTGTTCAATTGTATGGTCAAATGTCATGTTTCTATTTTGGAAAAATGCATTAGAGAGTTTGCAGAAGAAACTTATCATGATGCTGTCTGGATTAGAGAACAGGTCTTTTGAGGAAAAGTCAAACAAGCTATGGCTTTTCTTTCTGGAGCAAAGGAGGAAGTGATGTAACTTGATAGAGGTGTAAAAGATGATAAGAGGTGTAGATCAAGTCACCAATGGCCACAATCAGAGGGTATCCTTTTAAGGTACTGGAGGTTGAAAGTTCAAAGTTCATTTATTATCAAAGTATGCATACTATATGTATCCTTGGTTTTCATCTCTGTACAGGCAACCATAACACAAAGAAACTCAATAGGACCTATTAAAATAGATTGTCAAACACACAATGTACAGAAAAAGAAACAAATAGTGCAAACAAATGAGTAAGCAAGTAACATTCAGATTTGAAGTTCATGAAGATGAGTCCGCAGTCATGAAGCTAGTTACAGCCGATCCAGGAGCCCATGAGCTGCAGGCTACACCCTCAGTACAGGTGGAAGTGTGTTTTGGAGAGATGTCACCGGTAGGTGTTTTACACAGTGAATGGTATGTGCCAAAATAATGGTTGAGTCTAATTCATTTGGGACATTTAAGAATCTGTTAGATAAGCGCATAATTGAAAGGAAAATGGAGTGTCATGGGCTGTGTAAAGAGGAAAGGGTTAGATTGAAAATTGAGTACATTAAATGGTTGGTATAATATCATGGACTGAAGTGCCCGTACTGTGCTTTGCTCTATGTAAGTCCCCCGATCCCACTACAGACACTGTGACAACCCGTCATCTGCCAACTCTCACTTCTGGCCTGCCATTTCGAAGAAAAAAGCCAAGATTTAATCCAACCAATGCTTCAGGATGAAGTTCCCTCTGAGAACTCACTCATTAAGAGCGGCAGGATGGTGGGAGATTAGTTTTGTTGCAGATTTGCGCTTATTCTATGTTTGGTAACTGGAATTTAAAAGTGCACAAGGGAAAATCCTTTGCTCAACTTCCCCCATGGAACTGACTTCCAGCGTTATTGAAGACTCCCTTTCAGGATCTGGGACCAAAAAGTATATCAGCGTCTCTACTTCTTCAGGAAGCTATGGAAATATTGCCTGCCTCCTTTGACTCTCACCAATTTTTACAGAACATCTAATCACGCTTGATCTGGAAACTTAAATTTCAAAGCTCAAAATTCAAAGTAAATTTATTGTACACGTCACCACGTACAAACCTGAGATTCATTTTCCTGCAGGCATACTCAATAAATCTATAGTATTGTAACTATAATAGGATCAATGGAAAATCAAGTAGAGCATGAAAGAAAGCAAACTATACATAGGCAAATATAAATAAATAGCAATAAAAAAGCAAGAGAATGAAATAACAAGATCCAGAGTCCTTGTAGAGAGATCATTGGTTGTGGAAACAGCTCAATAGATATGTAAGTGTAGTTATCCTCTTTTGTTCAAGTGCCTGATGGCTGAGGGGGAGTAACTGTTTTTGAACCTGGTGGTGCGAGTCATGAAGCTTTTCTACCTGAGGCAGCAGTGAGAAAAGAGCATTGCGTAGGTGGCGAGGATCTTTGATTATGCATGCTGCTTTTCTGCAACAGTGTTTCATATAGATATGCTCCAGTGGTTGGGAAGGCTTTACCCATGATGTACTTGACTGAATCCACCACCTTTTCTAGGAATTTCTGTTCAAGGGCATTGGTGTTTTCATACCAGGAGGTGATGCAGCCAATCCATACACTCTCCGGTACATATCTATAGAAATTTGACTAAGTATTTGATGTTATATCAAGTATCCACAGCCTTCAATGGAAGTAGACGTGCAATTATGCTTTCTTTGCAGAGGTTTCGGACAGGTCCTCTGAGATAGTCATACCCAGGAATTAGGTTATTGATGCTCTCCACCTCTGATCCTCCAAAGAGGACTGACTCGTGGACCTGTAGTTTCCTTCTCCTGAAGTCTGCAAACAGTTCTTTGATCCTGCTGACATTGAGTGAGACGTTGTTGTTATTACACCACTCAGCCAAATTTTCAATCTGCCCGCTGTATGTTGATTAATCACTACCTTTTACATGGTCCACAGTGGTGGTGTCATCAACAAACCTGACCATGGTGTGGGGGTGCACTTAGGCACACAGTCATGGATGCAAAGTGAGTAGAGAAGGGGGCTAAGCACACAGCCCTGTGGTGCACTTGTGCTTATGGAGATTGTGAAGGAGACAATCTTGCCAATCCAAACTGACAGGGGTCTGTAAGTGAGGAAATCCAGGATCCCATTGCTCAAGGAAGTATTGAGGCCCAGGACTTGGTGTTTACTAATTAGTTTTGAGGTGCTGATGGTATTAAATGATGAGCTGTAAACAACACATCCTGATGTATGCATCTTTGCTGTCCAGATGTTCCAGGACCACAAGAAGCAGCAGACAGTTGTGGACACAAATTTGCACATCACCAAAACTAGCTGCCTCTATGTAGACTCTGTCTAAACTCCTTGCTGCCTTGGTAAAGCAGCCAGCATAATCAAAGTCCCCACACACCCTAGGCATTCTCTATTCCTCTCATTCTCATCAGGTGGAAGATATAAAAGCCTGAAAGCATGTACTACCAGGCTGAAGGATGGTAACAGACTAATAAAGCAACCTCTTGTACATTAAAATGTACTCCTGACCTTACAATCTATCTCATCATGGCCTTGCCATTTATTGTCTTCCAGCACTGCTCTTTCTTTCCAACTGTAACATTAATATTAATCAGATAATGCAAAGAATGAAAGGCTGGCTGAGAAACAACGATGGTGGCTTGAACTGAACACTATGTTAATTTATCAAATATGCTTGATTCATCAATAATTGCAATCACATAGTTAGTGAACTCCACTCACATATAAGTCCACATAATCAGACAACACAAGGGGTGAGTGAGGAGGGAGAGAAGGCAAAACAAAGGAAGAAGGGTGGAGAAAACATTTGGGAAGGGAAGAATATAAAGGGAATTTCTCAAAAGGAAGGAAAAGGGTAAGCAGAGCGAAGAGTGGCAAGGGAAGGGTTAAGGCGAGAAGCCAAGGGAGGCAGGGTGCAGTTTAGTTTTAAAGAACATTTTAGAGAAGAATGGAGGAATTGAGGGATAAAGGTTTGACCAGCAAAGGAAGAGAAAAGGCAATGACTGGATGGATAATATCTATTAGGACTAATGAAAAATAAAACGCAGAATGAAGGGCTTGATGAGAAACAGTGTTGTTGGCTTGAACTGAACAATGAGTTAATAGTAATTAGGAGGAAGCTGTTTATGTTGTTTCTAAACTTACAGTGCATTCAATCACAACAAAACATAAAGTAATAATAAATTACAATAGCATTAATGCTTAATAACATTTTCTATTAAAAGAGCTCTGGATGGAAAATCAATAGGAAGTGTATTTCCACTGATTGATTGCATGCTATTTACAACTAATGGTATAAGTGATGATTGGTCACTCTTTGGTAAATTTCACACAAATAGATCTGCATCAATTATTCCTTTGTCTCCCTTCCAAAAAGTAGCATCATAATTTGCATGAAACTGCATATCAAACCTCTTTGAGTGGATATTCAGGCACCATCTGCAAAGTATGATGCGTCCGAAACCTAGTTTAAAAATTTCAATTTGTCTACAGTAGGGTCTGTTACTGCCTTTGACTTTAATCCAAACATAAATGACTATTTGTCTCTTGATTCTGTACAAGTAAAATAAAACAGATCTTCAAACTGTCAACTGAATTTTTTGTATGTTTTCTCAAGTTTTCTTTACTCCCATTTAAGCTTTTCTCATGCACTCTAGCTAGAACTCTTGTATTTCAGGATAAGCCAGTTTATACATGCATGTCTCCACAACTCTGAGCACAAGTAATTTTCAGAGCAGAATAAAAAAAAAATGGATAGTTTCCCACTGTGATTTGTATCCGTCAGTTTTAAATAAGCAACACTAAATCACTGATATGAAAGACAAAAGTGGTTGGTTATTCTTGTAATCCAATTGTTTTGTGTGGGAGAAAAATAGCACAGTGACATTCACCACCATGAATAATGGGCCACAAATCTCTCTTGTCTTTCTTTTCTATTGCCATGGATTAAATGCAAGAGTTTGTGTGCAGTTACATGAAATTAAATGTGCTTTTGCAGAGATGAATCAAATGGGGAACAAAAAAAAAGATTTAGTTGGATGAAGTACAATATATATACAAAGAAGACAATCTTCTGCTCTTGAAGGAAATGACAGTTTATTTTACAGCTGTAATTATACACAAGTTTTTATAAAGGTATGACAGTTAACTCTTTCTTTACCACTTTTTTGTGAGGAATATTGAGGTGGCACTGTAGCGTAGTGGCCAGCATAATTCTCGCCTGTAAGGCGTTTGCACACTTTTCCTCATGTACATGGGTTTCCTCCAGGTGTTCCAGATTCCTCTCACATTCAAAAGACATACAGTTTAGCAGGTCAATGGGAGTAATTGGGTGGCTTGGGCTCATTGGGCTGGAAGGGCTTGTTACTGTGCTGTATCTCTAAATCAAATAACGTAAAGTATTGGGCTGAATTATGGTGGCTGAAACTGGCCACAAGTCACTTGTAGTAGTCACAAACCAGCATAAAGTATTCGCCCTCCTCATCCTGAAGTTGGGCAGTGAGCTGGAACAAGGCCCCAATGGCAACTCAGGAAGTCCAAAGCGGCTTTTGGGTGCCAGGGCAGTGTAGTAGTTAGTGCAACACTATTACAACTTGGTGCATTGGAGCTCAGAGTTCATTTCTGACATCATCTCTAAAGAGTTTACCGCCATCCCTGTGGGATGTATGGGTTTTCTCAGGGCCCTCCGATTTCCTCTCACAGTCTAAAGATGTCCTGGTTAATTGGTTATTGTAAATCTTCCTGTGATTAGGATAGGATTAAATTAGGGACTGTAGGGGTCCTCCGGGACCATGCCAGAATTAGTGTCAAATTATTATTTTTTTTATTTTCTATTTTATTTTAGCATTTTAAAGCAATGTTAATAGCCTTTAAATGTCTCTAAATATTGGAATTATTTATAAACACTTGGCAAAGATCAAAGACACTTAGCTTTGCCTCCTGCCAAAAGCAGCCAGTGCATTTGAAGATAGGCCTTAATATTGAGTTATCTAAGGTCCAGTTGCTATTGTTCCCCTGTCTGTTTCAATTGGAGGTATTCAAAGTCAGTGGAAATGTACAGTAACCACAGGTATAACAAGTTTGGATTATGGACTCAATCAACCACATTGTATCTTTTCAATGCTGGAGGAATTCAGCTGGCCAGGCAGCATCTAGGAAAAGAATACAGTCAACTTCACTCTTTTCTTAGCTGCTGCCTGGCCTGCTGGGTTCTTTCAGCGTTTTGTTTGTGTTGCTCAGATTTCCAGCATCTACAGATTTGACATTGTATCTTTTACTTGTTTGCCAGCTTTTCAAATTTAGTTTTGCATCAGTGACGAAGACTTAAATGTGTTGGTAAATCATAATATTTTAATAATATTGTGACAAACTTCTGTGAAATTAAAAAAAAAGTTAAATGTAGGATGTTCTGTTGAAAGGTCATCAACTTAAAAGGTTGATTTGCTTTCTTGCTGAAACTGCTATCATTACAGTCCTAGATTCATTGATACATAGCGCATGGAAACAGGCTATTTAGCCTAACTTGTCCACGCTAACTATGTTGCTCTGCAAGCATAAAGACTTTGAGCGTAGCAGAGGCAATCACCTGTTGTTTGGTTTGATTTTAAAAACTTCTCCCGGTTCTTTTACAAGGCAAAATATGTAGCTGACCATGAACTGCAAAGCAATAAAACTGATTTCAATAAGGCATACCACCTTTGTGGATTTGAATGTCTCAAGAAATCCTTTAGTTGATTGTGAATTCCATAGTCAGGTTACATTTATTTGGAGTTCACAGTGAAGAGGGTGATTACTGATAAACCAGTCATTTCAGCTACAGGGTTATACCCAAGAAGCTAGCATTGTTCATCTTGAAGGAGGTTGAAAGGAGCTTACATATGGGCGGGGAAGATCATGGCCAGCTTGATGGACTCAATGAAGTAAAGTGACTTCCTATTAACAGGTGGTTCAGGCATTGAAAAGATCGATTTAACATTTTGAGCAAAAGGTATAAGGGAGTTCAAATTAATACTGTTCGTTTCTAATCCAGAGAGCAAGTATGATCAGATGATCTGGTAGATTGTATCTATTAAATTGATAAAACCAGTCAGGGCTTCCCCAAGGGAATTAGGTAAACTCTTGAAAGAATGTGATTTGGGAAGTGTGGGTGACTGAGGCTGGACAGATTACTCAAGTTGAAGCAATGGACTCAGTCAGCTGCATGGGATCCTTCTATGCCCAAATGATTCCAAGACAGGTTTTTGTGGCATTGGAGCACAGGAGACAGGAGGGGAAGAACTTTGTTTTGAGTTGTATCAACACACGTCTCAGTGCAGCAGTGATTTAAGTTTAAAACTCTCATCTATGTCCTTACACCCCGAGAATGCTGTCTCTCCCTATGATCTATAATCTCAACAACCTCTTGCCTTCCTTCATTTTTGACCATCATTAGCTAGTCAACATTACAGACCAAGCTCTCCTCACTTTCAACCCTTACCATTCCTCCTCAAACCACTTAAAACCTATTTCTGTGAGCAAGTTTTAGTTGCCTGACCTTACATCGCTCAGTCTGATTAAGATTGTCCAATAATGTTCCCATTAGAGAATAATACCAAGAGGAGATTCATTCCATCATGTTCACACTGGCCCTCTGCTAGAGAAACTGTCTAGTACTACAGACAGGGCCTTAATTTTTTCCCCACCATCTATTTATCTCATTCCATCTTGAAAACTACAATACAATTTTCCTCCAGATCCCAACAACTCACTGCATTAATGTGTTTACCATTGTCACTCTTACTTCTCTTATTTTAAATTTCATTCCCTGTGCATTTTGAGATGTTACAGATTGTCTATAGATTTGAGGACACTGATTTAAAGTAATTGATAGAAAGATTAGAATAAGAAAAAAATATCCTCACCCAAAGGATGGTGGAGATGCAGAAATATATGCACAACAAGGTGGCAGAGGTAGAAATACTTATGGTTAACCATAACCTAGATGAAGATTCATAGAGTCGTACAGCATAGAAAGAAGCTCTTTGGTCAAACTTTTCCAGAATCAATCAGAATCAGGCTTAATATCACCAGCATTTGCTGTGAAATCTGTTGTTTTTGTGGCAGCAGTAGAATGTAATAGATAAAATAGAGAAAAACATGCAAATTACAGAAAGTTTATATATATATAACAGTTAAATAAGTGGGGCAAAATAAAAAAAAATCATTAAAAAATGTAGTGAGGTAGCGTTTGTGTGTTCAATGTCCATTCAGAAATTGGATGGCAAGGGAGAAGAAGCTGTCTATCCCTGAATCATTGAGTATATACCTTCAGGTTTCTGTACCTCTTTCCTGATGGTAGCAATGAGAGCAGGACATGTCCTTGGTGCTGGAGTCCTTAATGATGGATACCATCTTTTTGAGGCACTGCTCCTTAAGTATGTTCTGGATACTACGAAGGCAAGTGCACGTGGACAAAGATACCTTTCCACACTAATCCCATTCATCTGTGTTTAACCCATATCTGTTGTAACCTTTCCACTTCATGTACAAGTCTAAATAGTGTTTAAATCTTTTACTTATAGCTGTCTTTCCCATCTCCTCTGACAGCTCATTCCAAATACCCACAATAAAAGTTCATTCCTTAGATCTTCTTTAAATCTTTCCTCTATCAACAGAAATCTTTAACTTTATACACCCCTACCCTGGGAAAAAGACTGAGAATATCGCCCCGATCTATGCATCTCAAAATCTTATAAACCTCTATATGGTCATCCCTTAGCCTCCTTCACTTCAGGGAAAGCAGACCCAGCCTATCACCTTCTCCTTTTAACTCAAACCCTCCATCCAGGCAAGATTCCTGTGAATCCTTTTTGCCCACTCTTGTATGTAATCCTATACTTCCATAACCTGATGATTAGAACTGCACATAGTACTACAAGTGCAGCCTAAGATTTGATTTGTATAAATGAAACTAGACAACCCAACTTCTGTATTTAATGGATGCAAGCTTATCACTTTTTCACCACTCTGTCTACTTGCATTACTACTTTCAGACAGCTGCATATTTTGCCCAAAAGTCCCGCTGTTCCGCAACACTCACCAGCGCGTTGCCATTCATTGTGTATGTCCTGACTTAGTTTAACTTCCCAAAATGCGTGTCTTCACACTTCTATGCATTGAATTCCATCAGCTATTTTTCTTACCTATTTGTTCAATTTATCTACTGTAGATCTTGTTTAAATTTGATAACCTTCTTCCTGTGATCTTCAAAGATGTGGGATTCAATAAAATTAGGCTGAATAGGTTTATTTAGTGAGGTAGACACAATGTCTGAATGCCCTCCTTCTTCCTGGCAAACTTCTAACATTCTGTGAAGATTTTGAAAACTAGTAATAGTGAATTGACCAACATCATACAGCCAACTACTTTTATTTCTTCTGATTAAAACCAATGCATAAGTAAATTGGATAATAAGGATAATAAGCACATGATTTATTTTCAACACAAAGTATTCAGAAGTACTCACTGGTTTGATTTAAATACAGGAAGGTTAAACCGACTGAAGAATTCTCTAAGCATGTTTAATTCTGAAAAACAATTTTGACAGAATTTGCCTACACCAATCTTAAGCTATAAGATCAGTGTGGTGGTTGCCAGGGTAATTTTCCACTTCAACAATCTTTAGAGCTACTGCATTGTAAAATTTGTAAAATTCATTTTCTTTGAGTATTTCATAAAGTACTGAGGTTGATATAAATGATAGCTCAATTACATTATTAAATCTGATTTTTGTCTTTAATCATTCATTAAATATAGATGCAGTTAGCAAATTGCATGCGTGATTGAACTCAGACTTGCAAGGCTATTGTTAGGAGGTTTTAAAAGTTAATCACATTCTTTTGGATTAAATATTTTCTGTACAAAAAGAAAATAAATTCACTTTCATATATTTATCCAAAACTTTTAATTAGTGTCATTCTGTTCTTGAACTATCTATAACCCGAAACGGCTTCCATCGACAACATTAGAAAGGTAAGGATGGCAGATATTGTTTCATGAAGGACATTAGTGAAACAGATTTGCAACAATCCAATAGTTTTGTGATCACTGCAAATGATAAAAGTTCTTTCACTTCATCAGCTGAAGTTAAATTAATCAATTTTTGTAGCAAAACTTGAATCTATATTTCTGGATCATTAATTCAATTTTTTATTTTACCCTTAAATTTGTTAATTGCTCGCATTTTCATACTTGCTGATATCATTTCATTTCACAGTATTCCTCATCATTGAAGTGTGGTATTAGATAGAGATGACAATTTAATGGCAGTGGTGAATACCACAGCTTAAAAACCGGTCTCTTATCTACTTGGCATGCCTATAATTCTCTGCCTGATAGATATTGTCTATGCCTTTGATTAACATGTTGGGGAAGCGAGTTTGAGGCTCTGTCTCTATCTGTCATTAATGGACAAATTCTCACTGCTCTACTTATCATCAACATCCATTATCAAACACTGCCACTATCCAGGCCATGCCCTCTTCTTCGGCTACCATCAGGCAAGGGCTACAGAAGCCTGCATCCCACACCACAGATTTCCAGACCAGCTATTTTTCCCCCCCACATCCATCAGGCTCTTGGACCATCTTGGACCCTAATTCTACCTCAGTAACAACACTGACTGACTACCTCTGATACTACCATGTACTTGTCTCCTGCTGTGCTTCTGCACAGCTTTGCCCAGTCTTTTTCTTTACTGACTTGCATAGTTTAAGTGCAAATTATGGATAATTTATGTCCCGTGTATTGTCTGAATCTGTGTAACAATAAGACATAGGAGCAAAATTAGGAAATTCAGGTCATCGAGTCTGCTTCGCCATTTCATCATGGTCGATCACGGATCCCACTCAACCCCCTACACCTGCCTTCTCGCCATATCATTTGATGCCCTGACTGATCAGGAAACTATCGACTTCTGCTTGAAATAAACCCATGGCCTTGGCCTCCATTGCACTCTGTGGCAGAACATTGCACAGATTCACTACTCTCTGGCTAAAAACAATTCCTCCTTAGCACTGTTCTGAAAGGTCACCACTCAATTTTGAAGCTGTGTCCTTTAGTTCTGGATACCCCCACCACAGGAAGCATTCTCTCCACATCCACCCTATCTAGTCCTTTCAAATTTGGTAGGTTTCAATTAAATCTCCCTGATTCTTTTAAATTCCAGTGAGTACAGGCCCAAAGCTGCCAAATGCTCCTCATATGTTAACTCGTTCATTCCCAGAATCATCCTCGTGAACCTCCTCTGGATTCCATCCAATGACAACACATACTTACCGAGATATGGGACCCAGAATTGTTGACAATACTCCAAGTGCGGCCTAACTAATGTCTTAAAAAGTCTCAGCGATATCTTCTTTCTTTTTTAATTATATTTCCTTGAAACAAATGCCAACATTGCATTTGCTCTCTTTACCATTGATTCAACCTGTAAATTAACCTTCTGGAGTCTTGCAAGGACTCCTACGTCCTTCCGTACCTCTGATGTTTGAACCTTTACCCCATTTAGATAACAGTCTGCACTATTGATCCTTCCACCAAAATGTATTATCATACATTACCCAACACCATTTTCCAATCTGCCAGTTAGTTTCCCATTCTTTCAATTTGGCTAACTCCTGCTGCAATCACATTGTTTCCTCAGCACTACCTTCCCCTCCACCTATCTTCGAATTGTTACAAAATTCCCGTAACTGGATCACTTACCAGCAAAGGTAGAGAGGTCCGTTGAAGTCTGAAGGTACTATTTTTAAAAGTCTTTATTTATAAAGGGGCACAAAAATAAGATTAATACAGACATTCAGATAATATACGTCATCAATACTCAATCTAAAAATCACGGGTATAATAATAATCATCAATTAAGCAATAGCTCTATCATTTGTCTAGGGGATATTGTATTGTTCGATGCAAAGATAAAAGTCACTGTCCTTTCAAGCTGCAGCTCTTTGGGTTTAAGAGAGACGGTTTTAATCTTGCCCGGGTCTTATATGAGGCCAATCCATTGAGTCGGGGGAGTTGGTTCCCCGTTGTTAGTTCCAAGTCATTTTCCGTGGTACCAGCCACCAGCTCCCAGGCAAGGGAACCGAACGCACGTGGCTTCCTTCAAATGGCTTCCCGCTATTACGGGATCGCTAGTGTTTCTTCTGGTGCATCTGAGGGGCTGTCCCTACAGCCCCCCTTTTATCTTAATTCGCCGGGTAGTAGATGTCAATCAGGTTGGGGTGATGCAATCTCTCTCTCAACCAGCCCACTTTGCCTGAGGGCTTGCACATAGCATAGTCCCCAATCCACAAACGTTGTCTCCAGGAGACAACAGCCATGTCTCTCTCTCTCATTTCCTGGGTCCTTTGACCCAACCCAATAATGCTCTTGCGATTCTCACAAAGGAGGGGGCTACCCCACACCCTTCAGCCCCTCAGAGCTGTGGTACATTCATAACATCCCCTTTCTTCAAAGCGTTTTCACCAGCGGTGAAACGAAATAATACGGAGTCTTACAGGGCTTTAGAATCTAACACAATACTAAAGTTTTTTTTCTACAGAGTAATACAGTGATACATTCAATTCAGTATCTAAACAGTTAACGATTTCAGTGTCACTTTCTTTTAATATTTTAACATCTTGTACCTTACTAAAGTCTTGTAGCATCAGACTTCAACTTAATAACCACCTATTTTCTTTTCGTCCGCAACAAAACTAAGGAGTTGTGATCTTAGCTTACGTGCATCTACAAAAGTTTATGTGAATACTAATCTTTTTGGTTGTTTTCAACTTAACAGGCAGGCTTCCAAGGGGGTTGTCTTTATTATTTAAATGCTTTGGCGAAATCCCGTACAACATGCTTTGCTATTTAAAATGGCATCCCCATTAACCGTCGACTCTTTTCTGGTGAGTTCCCACATGGGGAACTTGAGTAATTTGGTGAGGTAAACTCCCACCCGCCTTTTTCATAGGGGTTATTTTATCAACACCATGTCCCAAACTTAGACCATTTCCACCCAATTCTTTAATTTTACACAGGTGGCTAGCCCTCTTGGACCCTTCAGGCTATTGGTTTTTAATTCGAACTCTTTGTTCAAGCAGCATTTCGAATTCGGCCTCTTCACACCACGTCCTGGCATAACAATAGTGTGGAGGGCCCCGCTATCTCCCGGCTTACTCTGTAAGCGATCTGCCGGGTTTAAAATTTCTTCATTCCACTTGGGAACTACAGACTTTCCGTTTCCTTCAATAATAATTCTTATCTCCCCATTCTTAAATTCTGCATTAACTTTGAACACACCTTCGAGCACAAACACCTGGGAACTATCATTTCCCACGGTTACCAAGGTTAACCCCTTTTCCACTGAACCAAGTCTATCTGACCCACAAGGATGGCCGCCCCATTCCACTGAATCAATTACCTCAGACTTTTTCTGAGCTCCGTTACTAGGTTCAGTATCACGTGCATCCCCATCTTGGACACACTCAAACGGAATATTGGCCTCTTCCAGGCTTTCAATACCCGTACCCTGTTCAAATTCTAAGTTCCCCTGATCCTCCCAGGTACTCTCTGGGCAACTCCCTTCGGGAGTAAACTCAACCCCGCGGGCTGAAACAACCTCATCTGCCAACCCAGCAGACTTCTTCGAGATAAGGGCACCCTTTTCATCTATGGCTGCCCTCATTTCATTATCAGGAACACCTTTAGAATTTTCAACTTCTTCAAACAGTTCTGCCAAACTAGACAGATCATCCCTGTCCAACTCTGGACCTCTTAACCACTCTATCGGTTTGTCAGAAACACACTGAGTCTCAGCAATTTGCAGAACGGTAAACTTTATTTTTCGAGTCTGCAGAGTCGGACCCAAACAGCTCCTGCTAGATTGAGTGCCGAATTACACTTTGCACAGTTTTTTATACCCTACTTGTTTACGATTTTGTGAGTTGCACCCATGTGAGGTGCAGACATTCTTCCTTAATCTCATTACAAAATTACAAATGTGATTACCCTTTGGCCCACTTATCAGCCTCAGCGCATTAACACCGTTATTGTTCAACCGTTAAGCATGTCTTCCCGTTACCTGTATCGCTTCTTTAATCAGCAAGCTATTGTTTCATCCTGATTTTGCAAATTGGTTTATACGTTGCCCTGCAAGTTGCTTTGCACGTTCTTTCTGTGTCAGCACATTCTAAATGGACTCCTTAAGAATCATTTCTCTCAATCCACCCTTTTTCTTTTTAGAATGTGCTATCAGTTGGGCTTTTGCCACGGGTTTACATAGGCTTTTTCCTCTAGCTCTATTTCCCTTTGTAGGAGTACCTGAACAGGATCAGCTGGGGCCCTTGGTTGCATGACTTGTCTTGCCACCCGAGCTACTAGCTCCCGCAAGCAGGGGATCAGACATGGTAGCAGAAGGAGGACCATCAATCCCCCTCCTATAACCCCTAAAGCGGTTCGCCACCAGCCTCCTTTCAACCATCCGTCCAGCCAGTCCCAATACCCCAGCGGCTTCCAGGTCTGTACCGGCACGTGGGCCAGTTTCCTTATTTTATCTGATATTTTTTGAACCACCTTTCCGTTGTCATCTATCTTTAAGCAGCAGTTGGTTAGATTAAACTTTCCACATACTCCTCCTTTTTGTTGTAGTCATAACATTTCTCGTTTACATGCGAGTGTGATACAAAGGACCCTGGAAAAACCGTCATGCCCACCCTTACCGTCGTCCTGCACTTATCACATCCCCCTTCAGCGCTTCTCAACAATAGCAGTATATACATTACAGTCCCAAAGTTCATTCTGTCCGTCTTTTGAGCTTTAGCACCATCGGGTCTTCTCCCTGGACGCAAGTCCATTCTGCACCTTCTTCGGGCTTTACGGGTCCCTTGATTCTCGCGGCGTGGGTCCACCCTTTTTCTTTTGTCCTTACTGCGGCTTCGGTGGTCAGTAGCACCTGGAATGGGCCTTCCCACTGCGGCTGTAACTTCTCTGGCTTCCAAGTCTTAATCAGGACCCAGTCACCGGGCTGAGTTCGGTGGAGTGCGAAGTCCAGAGGTGGGGTTTGTGCGAGTAACCCCTTCCTGCGCAATTCTGCAAAAGAACGAGACAGTGCCTGTAAATAGTCCCTTACAAAGACATCTCCCCCTTGCAGGGAAGGATAGCCCTCCACCTTGTTCCAATATGGAAGGCCAAACAACATTTCATAAGGGGATACTCCTATATCTTTTCGAGGAGCCGTGCGGATTCTTAGTAGGGCCAGGGGTAGACACTTGGTCCAGGGTAGCTTGGTTTCCATCATTAGTTTTGTCAATTGCGTCTTCAAAGTACTGTTCATCCTCTCAACTCTTCCTGAGCTCTGAGGGTGCCAGGGGGTGTGCAGCTTCCACTGGATTCCTAAGGCGTCACAGATTAGCTGGTGTGTTTTTGAGGCAAAGTGTGTTCCCCTATCTGAATCAATAGACCCCATTATTCCATATCTCGGGACTATATTTTCTAATAGGATCCGTGCCACTGTAGGGGGAATGCTTCCACCCACCGAGTGAAGTGATCCACAATTACTAACAGGTACTTCCATCTCTGAACTTGTGGTAGTTCCGTAAAGTCTATTTGGATCCGATGGGACGGTCGGTCGGCTAGTGTTTGTCCCCCCTTATGGGTGGCACGCATCATTTTCTTGTTTACCTTTTGGCAGGTGTAACAGCCCCACACCTCCTGTTGAGCTAGTGTGAATATCCCTTTACAAACATAGTCCCTTAGGATAGTGTCGCACATAGCTTGCACTCCCCAATTGCTTTGTTGGTGTAGTTGTTGCAGTATATGACGAGTTACTTCCTTATTCAGTACTTGCCGTCCGTCGGGGGTCTTCCACTCGCCTTCTGATGTTTGTCGGGCTCCCCTGTTGATTCCATGTATAAGAACTGTGCCGGGTTACAACTATTGTTCCTTTCAAAGCTTACATCATCCCCGACCATCAGAATGGTTTCGTATTTCAGTATGCGAGAGTCCGTCAACCACCGCTGAGCTTTTTGGGCTAAGAGGGTGCTAACGGAGTGCTGGGTATACACCGTCATTCTTCCCCCAAAGGTTAATTTCCGTGCTTCTTCTACTAGTACGGCTGCTGCCGCTACGGCTTGTATGCACGTCGGCCATCCCCGGGATACCGGGTCTAACATTTTTGATAAAAAGGCCACAGGTTGCCGCTTTCCTCCTTTTTCTTGGGTTAGTACTCCTAACGCAGTTCCTTCATTGTTTGTTGCATACAGCTGAAAGGGCTTTTCCAGTGCTGGCAGTGTTAATACCGGGGCCCGAATTAGTTGCCCTTTTATTTTCCTGAACTTCTGTTCTTCTTCTTCGGTCCAGCTGATTATTCCCCGGTCTTCCTTTGCCAATTTGTCGTACATAAACTTCACCAGGGAGGTATAATTCTCTATCCAAATCCGGCAATAGCCCACTAAGCCCAGAAATTGTCTTATTTCCTTCTTTGTCCTGGGAAGCGGTATTTTAGTTATTCCCGCTATTCTTTCTGGGGTTATTTGGCGGTGCCCTTTACTGACTCTGTGTCCGAGATATGTTATTTCCTTCTCGACAAATTGCAGTTTCTTCTTGGACACCCGCGATCCTTTTTCTCCTAGGTAATTCAGGAGTCTTATAGTATCGTCTCGCACTACCTCCTCTGCTGGTCCCGATAGTAGTAGGTCATCGACATACTGTAATAGTTGGTTCTTTTCGGTACAATGGAATCCAGCCAATACTTGCTCCAGTACCTGTTCGAATAGGTTTGGGGACTCCGTGAACCCTTGGGGCAAGACGGTCCACCGGAGTTGCTTCTTCCGCCCAGTGAAGGGATTTTCCCATTCAAATGCGAACATATCTCGGCTACCTTCCTCCAACGGGCAACTCCAAAAGGCATCTTTTAGATCTATCACACTGAACCATTCATGTTCAGGAGGTATTTTGCTCATTAATGTATAGGGGTTAGGCACTACCGGGTATCGTGTTTAGACTACCGCATTTAAGCCTCTCAGATCTTGAACCATTCGATACGTGCCGTCGGGCTTTCGGACCGGGAGGATGGGGGTATTAAAGGGTGACATACATTCTTCCAGGAGTCCATCTGATACTAATGTCTCAATTACAGGTTGTAATCCCCTCCTCCCTTCCATGGCAATGGGATATTGCCGTCTTCTCTCTTCTGCTTGTTTGTCCCACTGTGGGTCGTTTACTGGAAATTTCCGGTCCCCCGGTAACTCATTCGGCTGTTCCCTTTCCCAAATTGATATTGCAGCTTGTCGTATCATTTGCCTCTCTTGTGCAGAAAATAGCGTTCCCATAATCGCATGCATTTCTTCCCAAGTGTAAACATTAGGTCCTAAGAATTGATCCAACTGTTCTGCCAGTCCCATTGGATCTTCTAATAAAGTTTTCATATCTTTCTTAAATCCTCGTACTTCGGTACTTGTCAGAGGGACGTTTACAAATCCTGTTCCTCCCCGTTCTCCTCCCATTGGAACCTCTCGAAGGGGACACAGCTGTACCTCTTCCTTTTTTAATTCGTCTTTCTTTTTCTTATCTGCTCCTGTCACACTCCTTGTTTCGATCCTTGCTTTTGCTTTTTCCCTAACATCCCTCTCTTCCCTCTCCGGGTCTATTTCTTCTGTTTTTTTTTACTTTCTTCACGTCCTCCCTCTGCTCCCGCAAGGGGCGCAGAAGGCTGGACATAGGGAGGGGGTAAATGATTGAGTGGGTCCCACTTCCGCTCCCCTTTAATGCCCAATTTAAAACTCTTTGTTGTTACTCCTGGCCAGGGAGCCCAACAAAAAGCATAAGCAATTTCTTCCGGTTTTACACTTGGTTTTGAATTAACGTAAATGTTTAAGGCTTGTCGTACCCAATCCTCCTCAGACCCAAGCCGCGGCCACCAGACCGCAGGTTTTTCTATCGGCTGTTTCGACCAAATTAAACAGTACTGTATCATTTTTTTTCTTTTGTTTCCCTTTTAGTCTTCCACATCCCCAATTCTCAAACATTCTACCGAGGGGGCTATCAGGAGGAACCCCCGGGTATGATCCCGGTCTTCTCCGTCTCCTCTTTCTTTTTAGAGCCACCCCCTCCCATCTTATTCCGCTCTTACTTAATCAGGAGGACCCCCGGGTAGCGATCCCGGTCTTCTCCGTCCTTACTTATTCCCGCACCGTTCTACTATAATAGTAGGCACTTACCCGGTGCGCCCTGGGGACTTCCAGTACCAGGTACTGTCCCCTTCTCCCCGTTTACCGCTCTGCGCTGTCCGGATATCACTCGCTCAAGCCGCGTTGGAGCGACGAGCAAGGAGTCAGGGACCGCCAAACTCGGCGGGGTGCACCGTCTCCGATGTCCTTCCTCGTGTCCACCGCGGCCGGAGTGTGGAATCCCGGACGAGCCCCCACGTTGTCAGAAACACACTGAGTCTCAGCAATTTGCAGAACGGTAAACTTTATTTTTCGAGTCTGCAGAGTCGGACCCAACCAGCTCCTGCTAGATTGAGTGCTGAATTACACTTTGCACAGTTTTTTATACCCTACTTGTTTACGATTTTGTGAGTTGCACCCATGTGAGGTGCAGACATTCTTCCTTAATCTCATTACAAAATTACAAATGTGATTACCCTTTGGCCCACTTATCAGCCTCAGCGCATTAACACCGTTATTGTTCAACCGTTAAGCATGTCTTCCCGTTACCTGTATCGCTTCTTTAATCAGCAAGCTATTGTTTCATCCTGATTTTGCAAATTGGTTTATACGTTGCCCTGCAAGTTGCTTTGCACGTTCTTTCTGTGTCAGCACATTCTAAATGGACTCCTTAAGAATCATTTCTCTCACGGTTCCTCATCTTTATTTTCTGCCTCTAGGACCTTTCTCCTCGCTAAGGGCAGATCTACCTCCGCTCCCTTACCCTCTTCCACTTTACTACTCTTAGTTTTACCACCCTCTAAACCTTCGTGGTACAGGGTCGGTAGAAACGACTTGTCCAAATCAAAACTGGCCAGATTTAAACTGCTCTCGTTCTCAGCTGCCTTTTTCGACATGCTGCGAGTGACCGTGCATGCCGGATAGATCTGGGACTCTAGGGGCAGAGCCTCAACACTCACCAGCCGGCCAGTCCCCTTCATGGCTGCCCAAACCTTACCACCTGCTAAGTCGTTACCGAGAAGGATGTCCGCGTCAGTTCTCGGGAATTCTGATGGCTCCCCTATTTCAACGGGTCCAGATACCAGCTCACAATCCATGATGACCTCATGTAAGGGCACCATTTCTGTTCCTTTACTTATTCCCTTCACAGCTACCATCCTCGTCTTGTGACCAAACTCTAGTACCTTACTGCTGATCAACGATAGCTCAGCCCCCGTGTCTCTCCAGATCCATAAGGGAACTGGTATGTCTCCCTCCCTCACAGACACGGTTCCGTGTGACAGACAAGTCTCTAACCCTTCTCGTACTCTGTCTACCCGGGGCTCTCTTGTTGATCTACTGATTACCATCCGAGAGGGACTGCTGCTTTCCCTTTTTCCGTCTCCCTCCTCGGAGCAAAGCACCGAGACGCAACATGCCCACTCTTCCCACAATTAAAACAGGTCAAGCCCTGAAATCTCTGGCCGTCAGGCCTTTCCCCTTCGACCTTACCACTAGCTCCCGGCGGGACCTCTCCCTCAGCCGGCGGACTTTCTCGATCGTTCCCACGGTTTCTCTGGGTACTTTTATTCGAGGAAAACTTTGTCTTGTGGGTTAGGGCATATTCATCTGTGAACCTAGCAAATTCGGAGATGGACTTATTCGGCTTCTCATTCAAATACATCTGGATATCCTCTGGAACACAACCTTTAAATTCCTCAATCAGAATTAACTCCCTGAGACGCCCATAATCTTCTCCCATTCTCTCTGCGGTGCACCACCAGTCCAAGAGCACACCCTTCTCATAGGCAAACTCAGTATGCGTCTGATTCCACCCTTTCTTTAAACTTCTAAACTTTTGTCTATAAGCCTCAGGTACTAGCTCATAACCCCGGAGAATGGCCTCCTTTACTTTGTCATAACTCTCCTCCTCTCCCTCCTCCATGGCCAATGCCGTGTATGCCGGCTGTGCCTTCCCCTTTAACACACTTTGTAAAAGCGCCACCCACTGACCTTTGGGCCACTTCTGATTCACTGCCACCTTTTCAAAAAGAAAGAAGTAACTATCGATGTCCGTTTCCTCGAACGGAGGTATTAGCCTCAATTCTCGACTAACATTGAAACGCTCCTCTCGGTCTGACCCCTGACCGCGTTGCTCTTGCTTTAACTTCTCCATCTCCAAGTCATGTTTCCTCTGTCTCTCTGCCTCCCTCTCCTTCTCAGCACTTCTCCTTCTCAGCTGCTTCCAGCTTTTTAACTGCTCTCTTTGCTTCTCAGTTCTTTCCTGATCCCGTTTCACCTCTAACTCCTTTAGCTGACGCGCATGCTCCCTTTGTTTGTCGGCTCTTTCTCTCTCTTTCTCTTTTTCGGATCTTTCTCTCTCTTTCTCTTTCTCGGCTCTTTCTCTCTCTTTCTTTTTCTCAGCTGCTTCCAGCTGCTGTAAATTAATTTCATGTTCCAACCTTAATTTCTCCAACTCTAACTGATCTGTCCCACTAGCTAGTACCTTTTCAGGGATATTTTCCAATACCTTAGCTGCAAGCACATTCTTCCCAATGTAATACTGAGTTATGGCCCTTCACACCTCCTGCTTTTTCAATGACGACCTCATCTCTGCGAGTTTTAACCCCTTCGCCAAATTTATCGTCTGATTTGGTGGCCGCTTCTAACGCCTCCAGAGTCAGGTTTTCTATAAATTCATCCACGTCCATCTTTGCTGGTTTCACGTCTGGCTACCCGCGTACCAGATCCAAGTTTGGACTTACAAGCCCGATTCACCGGCTCCCCAATTTGGTTTCAAATCCCGAGACGAGAACCCCAATTTTGTTATGAAATTCCTGTAACTGGATCACTTACCAGCAAAGGTAGAGAGGTCCGTTGAAGTCTGATGGTACTATTTTTAAAAGTCTTTATTTATAAAGGGGCACAAAAATAAGATTAATACAGACATTCAGATAATATACGTCATCAATACTCAATCTAAAAATCGCGGGTATAATAATAATCATCAATTAAGCAATAGCTCTATCATTTGTCCGATGGAAAGATAAAAGTCACTGTCCTTTCAAGCTGCCGCTCTTTGGGTTTAAGAGAGACGGTTTTAAACTTGCCCGGGTCTTTTATGAAGCCAATCCGTTGAGTCAGGGGAGTTGGTTCCCCATTGTTAGTTCCAAGTCATTTTCCGTGGTACCAGCCACCAGCTCCCAGGCAAGAGAACCGAACGCACGTGGCTTCCTTCAAATGGCTTCCCGCTATTACGGGATCGCTAGCGTTTCTTCTGGTGCGTCTGAGGGACTGTCCCTACAGCCCCCCTTTTATCTTAACTCGCTAGGTAGTAGATGTCAATCAGGTTGGGATGATGCAATCTCTCTCTCAACCAGCCCACTTTGCCCGAGGGCTTGCACGTAGCATAGTCCCCAATCCACAGATGTTGTCTCCAGGAGACAATGGCCTTGTCTCTCTCTCTCAAATCCTGGGTCCTCTGACCCAACCCAATAATGCTCTTGTGATTCTCACAAAGGAGGGGACTACCCCACACCCTTCGGCCCCTCAGAGCTGTGGTACATTCATAACAGTATCATCTGCAAACGTTGCCACAAAGCCATCAATTCCAGTAAACAATGTGAAAAGCAACAGTACTAATACTGACCCCAGAGGAACACCACTAGTCACTGGCAGCCTACCAGAAAAGGCCCCTTCTATTCCCACTTACTGCCTCCTGCTTGTCAGCCATTCCTCTATCCATGTCAGTATCTTTCCAGTAATGCCATAGGATATTATCTTGTTAAGCAGCCTTATGTGTGGCACCTTATCAAATGCCTTCTGAAAATCCAAGTAAATGACACCCAGTGCCTCTCCTTTGTCCTCCCTGTTTGTTACTTCCTCAAAGGACGCTAACAAATTTGTCAGGCAAGATTTCCTTTTACAGAAACTATATTGATTCTGACTGATTTTATCATTGGTTTCCATGTACCCAAAAACCTTATGCTTAATAATAAACTCACTCATGATCCCACCCACTGAGTTTAGGCTAACTGGTCTATAATTTCCTTCTTTTACCTTCTTAAAGAGTAACACTTACAATTTTCTAGTCCTCCGGGACCATGCCAGAATTAAGTGATTCTTGAAAGATCATGACTATCCATTATTTCTTCTGCAACCTCTTTCAGGATTCTGGGGTGAAGTCCATCTGGCTTAGGTGACTTATCCACCTTAAGACCTTTCAGTTTGCTGAGCACTTTTCTCTATGTAATAGCAATGGCACTCAGTCCTGCCCCCTGACATTCACAGTTCTCTGGCACTCTGCAGGTATCTTTAACATAGAAAACTGATACAAAGTACCCATTACGTCCATCTACTAGTCTTTGGCCCCCAATACTACCTCAACAGCATCATTTTCCAGTGGTCCAATATCAATGTTCCCCTCCCTTTTACTTTTTATATAACTAAAAAAGCTTTCAGTATCCTGCTTTATATTATTGGTTAGTTTGCCCTCATATTTCATTTTATCCCTTCTTATAGCTTTTTTAGTTGCCTTTTGAAAGCTTCCCAATCATTCAATTTCCCATTCACTTTTGCTAGCTTATTTACCCTTTCCTTGGCTTTTATGCAGTCCTTAACTTCGCTTGTCAGCAACAGGTGCCTACTCTGCCATTAGAGAATGTCTTCTGTGGGACGCATCTATCCTATGCCTTGTGAACTATTTCCAGAAACTTCAGCCACCTCTGTTCTGCTGTCATCTCCTCCAGTATGGCCCTCCAATCCAGCTGGGCAAGTTCCTCTGTCATGACTGTGTAATTCCCTTTATTCCATTGTGATACAGATACATGTGAGTTATGCTTCCCCCTCTCAAATTTCAGTACAAATTCAATCATATTACAATCACTGCTTCCTAAGGGTGCCTAATAAAATCTGTGTCATTACTCAGCACCCAGACCAAGATAGCTTTTCCACAAGTAGGTTCAAGCAAAGCTGCTCTAAAAAGTCACCTCATAGGCAATCAACAAATTCCCTCTCTTGGGATCTGACACCAATCTGATTTTCCCCAATCCCCTTGCATATTGAAGTCTTCCATTACAACTCTGACATTACTTTTATTACATGCCTTTTCAAACTCCCTTTACAACCTTAACTGCTCATTTTGGCTACTATTTGGAGGCCTATATATGATTCTCATAATGTCACTATATACAATTCCCAAGTCACCTCTTCCTAAAGATATAATTCCATCTCTTACCAACAGAGCCATACCACCGCCTACACCTTCCTACCTGTTCTTTCGATGCAAAGTATATCCTTTGATGTTAAGCTCACAACTATGGCCTTCTTTCCTCGACTCAGTGATGCCCATACCAATCACTATTTGCGTCACAAGTTCGTACACCATATTCCAAATGCTATGCACATTTAAAAACAGAACCTGCAGACCGGCATACTTTGCCCTTTTAAATTATACCTCGGTGGTACAATTTAACTCTTTGCTCTGTCTGCATTTGTACCCAGTCATTGGCTCTTCCTTCCTTACATTCATTTTACACCCATCATCTACTTAAAAACCTGCTGATTCACCCTTAGCTTTCATACTGGTTGCTGTCCCCTGCCAAATGAGTTTAAACCACTCCCAACAGCTTTAGCAAACCTGCCCACAAGAATATTGGTTCCACTTGGATTCAAGAGCAGCCCGTCCCCTTTTTAAAGGTCCCACCTGCCTCAGAAAAGGTCCCAATTATGCTGAAAGCTGAATCCCTCCCCCGGCTCCAATTCTTCAGCCATGCATTTATCTGCCACCTCACTATTTCTATTCTCACTGTTGCATGGCACAGGCAGCAATCTGAGATTACTACCCTTGATGCCCTGCTTCTCAGCTTCCTTCCCAACTCACTGTATTCCCTGGATTCTTTTCAGGGCCACCTCTCATTTATTACCTATGTCATTGGTCCCAATATGTACCACAACTTCTGACTGCTCACCCTCCCTTTTTAGGATATTTTTTGATGGTAACTGAGCCGTCACAAACCTGGCACATGGGAAGCAAACCTTATCTGTCCCTCTAACTATAGCATCACCTATTACTGCTGCCACCCTCTTCAGTTCCCTACCCTTCTGAGCCCCAGGTACAGGCTCAGTGCTAGAGGCACGGCTGTTGCTGCTTCCCCCAATAGGTCAACCCCAGCAGTACTCAAATGGAATACTTACTGTTGAGGAGGATGACCACAGGGATGCTCCCCATTATTTTGCATTTTCCCTTCCCTCTCTTGACAGTCAGCCATTTATCTGTCTCCTGTAGCCTTGGGGTGACCACCTGCCTGTAGCTGCTGTCTACTGTAGACAACACTGTAGGTCATTGAGCTGAAGCTTCTGTTCCCCAACATGGTCTCTCAGGAGCTGCATCTCAATATACTTGGTAGTCGCACAGAAATCCCACATCTGACATCCAGAACAGATCAGTGAGCCCCATAGACATACCTGCTATTCTCTCAAAAGAGAAATAAAAAATGAACTTACCTACTTACCTTGCCTCTGCCTGTTCTCACTGAAGCTCTGTTGAGCCAAAGCCTTAATTGTCATAAGGGGACAGGAGGCTGGACCCAAGTGCAGGACACAGACACTGAAGTACTACAGGCAGGACAGGAACAATTAAACAATAGACAAGATGTGGTGACAATGGTGCACATGAGGGACATGACATTCAAGGTGATTCTGGGGTTCCAGGAGAGTCTTAGCGTTCAGGCAAGGCAAGATCCCAGAGTTCAGGCAAGGCAGGCCACATAACTCCTAGGCAGGACCCAGACCTCCCAGGCAGGAACACAGGGGCCTGAGCAGGTCACAGGGCACCTGCGTAGGTTGAGGGCACAACCCATTGATAACAAGGGATGGAAAGGGTCAGTGTCCCCCACCAGGCAACAGCAGCCCAGCCAGGCTTGCCCAACAGAGGCAAGGGATAGGAAGGGAACTAAGTCCAGGGTGACTGCCAGATTTACTCAAAGAACTCATCTTTAACCAGGACAACACCCCAACTCCACTCCGTCCCAGAGCCCCCTATATACACTGCCAGCCGATGGGCATCAGGTGTGCCTCCTTGAGCCCCAAAAAGCCACGGTGATCCACAGGTGGCACACTACTTGGGCTCAAGGGCGAAAGGAGGGACAGCTACAAGACTTGGAGTCTGGAGTCTGCGGACCAGATCAAGACCCGGAATGCGGGCTCCGGACTGGACCATAACATTTATACTCTGACTCAGACCACTCCCATGATGACTGCTCCCTTGATGACCGCTTTGCTAGCTGGTGGCCCTCTTTTATGGAGACTGGGATTTTAAAGCTCTTCACTGGATTTGCTTGGGAACACTTCTACTGTGCATGTGCAGCACTCCGGTCAATGACTCTGGGATGGTACAGCAAGCAAGTTCTTTACGGTACCTGTACCTTACTGCAGTAAAAATGCACATGGCAATAAACTTGGCCTAGAATGTAAAGTAGCACAAAGCTTACAACTAACCTTTGTTATCTGAAGGAAAGCACTCCAGAATCATCCTTGGGTGCAATACTTGATATTTAGGGCACATTACATTGGGTCTAAATGCGAGAAGGAAATGTTGCCAGAAGCAGTATAGGCTGAAGAAACAGCAGGAGTATTGCATCCAGTTCAGGTCACTACACTTTGAGGAGGGCGTGAAGGTCCTGAAAGGTCAGGAAGGTGTCCCTATAATTGGTCTGAAAGCAAGGAATTTCAGCAGCAAAGTTAGAGCTGAGAACCTAACCGTTCTCCTTGGAGTAAAGGAAGTTGAGAGATTTGGCAGAGATGCTAAAGATCTTTCCAAATTGATGGAAGGTGTGTCAACATATGGCTGATTCAAGAACCTGATTACACAGATTTAAAGAGAAAGGATCTGGTGCTTTTCCAGCATATGTGACAGATAAACTCTTCTTGGGCTTCCAGCTGGCTACAAATATCAATTATAATCGACATTTTGATGACAAACCTTGCCATCTTCATTAGGGACAAGTCCTAGGCATGTCTAGTCTGGTGGTATATAGATCCCCATCGTCCATCCCTCCTGATAGGTTAATCCTCATCCAATCAGGTTTCTGCTGTCACACCCTATGTACAATCACATAGATCACATTTCTTCCCCATTCTGATGATTGGTTAGAACGACAAATGAACCTCTTGACTTTGTTTACACTTGGGTTACCTGAAGAAGTCAGTGGTATCAGAACATTGCATTCACAATGGCTACAGGATTGTCTCCAATGGCATAAAACTACTGTGCTATGCCAATGACTTTTGGGACCACCTGGTGAAGGAAGTGACGTAAATAAAACTTGAGGAAAAGAGTTTTCACAAAGATGAAGGACTTACTCTAAGTAATAACTGAAATTTGATTGTAACTGAGGTGGGACAGTGGAAAACTGCTTGGATGAGGATGGACAGTGAAGTATATTAAAGCACTGGACTAGACATGCCTCAGTATTACCCCTGATGAAAATGGTAGAGTATGTCATTGGAACATCGGTTAAAACCAATACGTGTACCCAGCTGGAAAAGCCCAAGAAGAGATCGCTTGACAGATTGAAAGCTTTGAATAAAAGTATATAACTGGCTTTATTTTTTTTTCATCTAGATATACTTGTGACCTGAGGCTTGCAACCTGGAAAAACAATGGGAATAGATTTAACGAAGAATTTTGATAGGAGTTGGCTAGTCACTTGTCAGAAAGAAACATACAGTCTTTTGGGAAAACTTTATAAAGCGATTGTGAGGCCTCACTTTGAGTATTGTGACAGTTTTGGGACCCTTATCTTAGAAAGAATGTGCTGAAACAAGAGAGGGTTCAGAGGAGGTCTTTGAAAATTCTAGGACTGAATGACTTGTCAAATGAAGACCGTTTAATGGGTCTGGGCGTGTATTCATTGGAGTTCAGCAGAATGAGTGGTGATCTCATTGGAACCTATCAAATGGTGAAAGGCCTGAGAGGGTGGATGTGGAGATCATGTTTCCTCTGGTGCGAGAGTCTAAGACCAAAGGGCACAACCTCAGAATAGAGGGGTGTCCATCTAAATGGAGATGAGGAGGAATTTCTTCAGCCAGTGAGAGGTGAATCTGGGGAATTCTTTGCCACAAGCTGTGGAGGCCAAGTTTTTATCGATATTTAAGGCAGAGATTGATAGATTCTTAAAATAAAATGGGGAGAAGTCAGGAAATGGGGCTGACAGGAAAATTAGATTAGCCAGGAAGAAATGGCAGAGCAGACTCAATGGACCAATTGGCAGAATTCTGCTCCTATATCTTATGGTATTATTGTCACCTGGGAAGAAGAAGAGGAGTGATATAATTGCAGTCCTGCTTGCATTTGATGGGATGAGTGAGTTACTTTAATGCTGAAACAGGTCTATTAGTCTATTCCATAGAACTTTCACCATTGAAACAGTCCAATCAATTCTACTTGACTCTGCCTTACTGAAACAACAAGACACCTTAATTCATCTTAATCTTGCAGTAAACCCCTACGTCTATTTGATTGTTTTCTCTTAAATGTATTATATATAATCAACTTCATGTGGTGTAGATATTGATTTTTCAACCACTCTCTAAACTCTTTTCAAGTCTAAATTTACATTCCTTCTTACATCTGTTCAATTTCTTTGAATCCGCTTTGTCAAGTCCCTTCACTCCTGTGAAGATTTCAATTACATCATTTCAGAACACACACGTTCCTGTAGAATATATGCTCACTCAAATTAATTGTGCCTTTTCATTATACCCCACCTACAAAATACTAAATTTCAGAAACAGGTTAAATTATTATGTTGCTTTTATATTAGAAAAACTAATTAAAGATATACTTCTGTTATTTGAAAATCATGGAACTGCAGATGATGGAATTATAAAATAAGAGAAGGGAATGCTGAAAAATCTCAACAGGACAGGCGACAACTGTCAAGATTTAAATACAATGGATTGGGTCCATGACATTCAAGTCAAAGATGGTTACTCTTTCACTGTCATGTATAATTTATAATCTGTCTGTTGTCTGAACCCATATGCCCATGATGCTGCAACGTACAAAATTTTTCACTGTACCTATACTTACTGTACTTGTGCACAGGATAATAGACTTGACTTAACTTGGTTAATTTATACTCCAATTTATATAGGCCTCCAAACAGTAGCTAGGATCTGGACTACAGATTACAAAGGGAAATAGAAAAGATGTGTCAAAAGGACAATGTTATGACAGTCACGGGAGATTTTAATATGCATGTAAATTGGGAAAATCAGGTTTGTAATGCATCTCAAGAAAATGAATTTGTTGAATGCCTATGCAACCCAGGTTAATTAAACCCAAAGATGTAATGTTAGGAAGCCCAGCCTGTGGAGAGATGAAAATGAGTTTGACCATTTTTTAAAAAAAGAGAACTTGGAAATAAAAAGCTGTGCAAGAAGAAGATGTGACTGACACTGGCATGGACAAATGAGAGAAATGCAGCAAACTATGAGAAACTAACTATATAAACTATTAGAAGTGGAATCACTTAGGTGAGTATCCCTACCCTACTTACTTGAAAACCTCTGGCTGAAACTATTGGAGGAGTGACAATATCTATAAAAAAATTATTGAAGCTACAGCAATAGCAAGCAGATAGAGCGACATAATATTGGCAGAAATGAGTGTCCAAGATCTCGACTGTGTAACCTGGAATTAGCTCCAATAAATCATAACAAGGAATCTGGTGAGTTAAAACACATCTACTGTTCTGATTGTACAATTCATGTGTGAAATATGTTCAGTAGTGTTGTATGTGACAATGTGATATTGAGTTATCTTGAAATAGAAAATAGAATGCACATAAGAACTTACAGATTATAATCCTGTTGTATACAGGTCAGGTTTATTTTGTAAAAGTTTTGTAAATTGACTTTCCATGGATAAACCACTATTTCACCCAATGAACCAAGAAGCAAGATGGCGAGCCACCCAAGATCGAAGAACCAGCGTGGAACAAATTATTTAATAATGTAAAGGATTTAATATGGTTCAATGTATAAGCTTATTTTTCATTTGAAGGATCTGAATTTGATTTTCTACAAGAACTGATTATTTTTGAAAAGGCTTTCATAAGTTACTGAATGGGATTTACTTTGTTTAAAATTTGTGATGTTGGAAAATTGTCATGGAAGGAATTAAGCTGGTTTTATATATATTTCTGAATTTGAACTTGCAGACATATTGACTTGAGCTGAAACTGAAGTTAACCACAATACTTAAGAATAGGAACTCAGTTAGTTTCTAACTAACTAGGGATTAACAAAATCAGGAAAGTGTTAGTCTGTAAACTTTTAAATTGGGACACTTGGAACCCCTTAAAACAGAATGTTGGAATTTTGAAATGTTCTTATTCAGGTAAATATTTTGCTATTTTAAAAACAAAATTACCTCCAGAAGTGTGTGTTTTCTATGCACTGCCTCCTTCTGATACCTAGAACTTCTGATGGCTCACTAGCATCCAGAGTAGTACTATGTAATTTGATTTCCTCATAATGATTGCGACGACTAGTCACATGAGATAAGACAAGTACTACGCAGTTGTTACACCTGCGAGATAGCTTTATAGAGTCGTTTGTCATTGAGCCTATTAGGAGATCGGCTATACTGGATATGTACTGAACCAGAGGCATTTAATGAGCTTAAAATAAAGGAACACTTAGGAGCGATCACAATATAATTCAGTACTATTTGAAAGTCGATAGAGAGAAAGTAAAGTCTGATGTGGCAGTATTTCAGTGGGGTAATGAAAATTACAGTGGTATGAGAGAGGAGTTGGCCAAATTAAATTGGAAGCAGATGTTGATAGGGATGACAACAGAGCAGCAAAGGCTTGAGTTTCTGTGAAAAATGGGAAAATTTGAAAAATTAGTGGGAAGATAGAGAAATATGAAAAAAGCTAGGATGCAATATCAAGGTGGATAGAAAAAAGCTTTTTCAGATTAATTAAAAATAAAAGAGAGATGAGAGTGGACATAGGGCCTCTAGAAAATAAGGCCAGAGAAATAATAATGGCGGTCAAGGAGATGGCAGAGGAACTAAATGTGTATTTTCCATCAGTCTTCACTGTGGAAGACACTAGCAGTACCAGGTGTTGAGGGGTGTGAGGGAAAAGAGTGAGTGCAGTTACTATTACAAGGGAGAAGGTGCTCTAAAGTGTCTAAAAGACCTAAGGGTACATAAGTCACCTAGACCAAATGAACTACACCCGAGGGTTCTGAAAGAGGTTGCTGTAGATTTGTGGAGGCATTAGTAATAATCTTGCAAGAATTATTGGACTCTGGCATGGTTCTAGAGGACTGGAAAATTGCAAATGTCACTCCACGCTTTATGAAAAGCGGGAGGCAGCAGAAAGGAATTCATAGACCAATAAACCTGACCTCAATAGTTGGGAAGATGTTGGTGTTGATTATTAAGGATGAGGTTATGGAGTACTTGATGACACAGGGCAAAACAGGACAAATTCAGCATGGTTTCCTTAAGAGAAAATCTTGCCTGGTGAACCTGTTGGAATTCTTTGAGGAGATTACAAGTAGGATGGATAAACGGGAGTCAGTGGATATTGTATATTTGGATTTTCAGAAGGCCTTTGACAAGCTGTCACAGATGAGGCTGCTTGCCAAGCTTAGGGCCATGGTATTATAGGAATGTTACTAGCATTGTTAGAATATTGGCTGATGGTAGGTCACAGCAAGTGGGAATAAAAAGATCCTTTACTGGTTGGCTGTTAGCAACCAGAGGTGTCAGCTAGGGTCAGTTTTGGGACCACTTTTTATGTTGTCCATCAATGATTTATATGATGGAATATATAGCTTTGTTTGCAGCTTTGCAGAGGATACGAAGCTTTGTGGAGGGGCAAGCAGTATTGAGGAAACAGGAAGGCTGCAGGTGGACTTAGATGGATTAGGAGAATGGGTAAGAAAATGGCAAATGAAAGTCAATATTGTAAAATGCATGGTCAAACACTTTGACTTTGAAGAAGTAAGTGTTCAGAATATTTCCTAAATGGGCAGAAAATCTAACAATCTGAGATGCAAAGAGATTTGGGAGTCCTTGTGCAGAACAGCCTGAAGTTTAACTTGCAGGTGGTGAGGAAGCTGAAAGTAATGGAAGCATTCATTTGAAGAGGTCCAGAATATAAGAGCAGGGATGTGATCCTCAGCTTTATATGGCACCAGTGAGGTCTAATCTTGACTATTGCGGACAGTTTTAGGCTCCTTATCAAAGAAAAGATGTGCTGGCGTTGGAGAGGGTTCTGAGGAGATTCACAAGAGTGATCCTGGGAGTGAAAGGGTTATCATATGAGGAACATTTGAAGGATCTGGGGCTCTACTCACCAGAATCTAGAAGGATGAGGGGGGATCTTATTGACTCCTTTTGAATGTTGAAATGCCTAGACAGTTTAGATGTGGAAAGGATGTTTCCCATGGTGAGGGAGTCCAGAAGAAGAGGGAACAGTCTCAGCTAGTAGCAGCATCCATTTAAAACAGATGTGAAGAAAATTCAGTAGCCAGAGGCTGATGAATTTGTTACCACAGGCAGTTGTGGAGGCCAGTTCATGGAGTGTATTTAAGGTGGAGATTGATAGGTTCTTGATTGGCCACAGCATCAACAGTTATGGAGAGAATGCTGGGGAGTGGGGCTGAGGATGGGAAAAGGAAGAATCAGCCATGATTGAATGGCAAAGCAGACTCAATGGTTCAAATGGCCTAATCCTGCTGCTTTGTCTCATAGTCTTCTGCTCTGAAGCTTTCTCCATTTTTATTCCCTGAATATTTCTAGCTTTTCCCATTTGTAGTTCTTTCTGTTTGTTCCGATTTCAAATTTGTCTCGATATATTTGTGAATAAACATTAGAGTGTGCGGCATCTGCCAGTCATTCCTACAATTCTTGTAAAATGCCAAAAATACAATATCTTTGTGTAAGCCGTCATACATTTTTATTACAAGTTGACATTAGTACATTGGTGGATGCTTTACAATTAAAAATAGTTACGAACATTTAATTCAGTGAATTGCCAAATACATGTAAACAAGATTTACTGAATTCAGATTTCATTTCAACATTTCCATTGCACAGTTACCTACAAATAATGAAGGTTAATCTATGAAAATTGCCAACATTACCAAATTAACTATTACCTTTGTGTCACCAGGTGCGAACATGGCCCAAGTGCGGAGTGAGAGACACTGAAGCAGGTCAGTAGATCAGACTTTAATGCGAATGGTGTTAAAGGAAAAGAAAACAATAAGTGCTAGGCTAACCAGGGCCATTAACTAAAACTCTCAAGTGGAAAACAAAGCCTACACTGCGGCTGAAAAGGACTAAGAATTAAACGAATACTGCTAGTCTTCAGATTCATTTGGCTCAACAGTCCAATTTCTCAGGCAAGGGAGAATACAAGCAGTGAGGTGTCTGAGTCTCGACAACTGCTACGATGGAATGAATGGAGTTAAAAACAATCACAATGAAGTAATAATTAGCTAACCCGTGCACATTCAGGAGCGTAATTGCCGAATCTGATGTGCTGCTTAATCCATGGTTATGACACTTTTGTATCATTAGCATTGTTTCTCAGAGCTGTTCTATCACCACATTGCTTAAATCATTATATGTACACTAAATATAGATATAATAGCCAATAGAGAAATATGGCTGTTGTCTTCAAAATGCCTGAGCAATACATAAACAATGATGGAACTCAACAGGTCAGGCAGCATCCATGGTGGGAAATGGACAGTCAACATTTTAGATTAAGACCCTTTATTAGAACTGGAAAGAAAGAGGGGCAATATCGGGTATAAAAATGAATGGTAAAGGTGATCACGAGCTGACAGGTGAAAGGTGGATCCAAGAGAGGAAGGGAGAGAGTGGGAGTGATATAAGAAACTGGAAGGCGGTTTGGTATAAGTGACAAAGGGCTGAAGAGAGTGGAATCAGATAGGACAGAACAACATGGAACAAAAGGACAGGGGTAAGGAGAGGAACCAGAAGATGGAATGTGTGGCTGATGGACAAATTGAGAACATGATAGAGTAGGGGTGGAGAAATAAAGGCAAATAGAGGAGGAAGAGACTGGATTAGTTCCCATAAGTTTGAGGAAACTATGTTCATTCATTTTGTTTAGCGATTACCAAGACAGAATATGAAAAGCTCTTTCTTAATCTGTGTTTCTAGATCTCCCGGATCTGCAGCCTTTCTTCTGAATTCAAAATGCTCAGTAGCTCAGTCACTGTCAGGAACAATATAGGGTTTCAACCCAAATCAGCAGCAAGTTGTTTCTCCCACTGGTTCTGGTCAACCCTTGAGTTCTTCCCCCTGATGTGCATTTTGGCATCACCAAGGCCTTGCGTCTTCAGAGTTTATTCAATTTGTGGAGCACTTGATGAGGAATCATTTTGCTGTGGGTTCGAGAACAACTTGACCAAAAGAATTAAGGCTAATGTTGCAGGTGTTATCTTAAGGATAAATTATTAAAGTAAGGCCTAAACCTGAAATGTCAGCTATTTGTTTGGCTCCCCAGATGCTTGACAAGCTGCGACTCTTCAGTAGTTTGTTTTTTACTTAAAGTAAGACCATCTGTTCTTGAAATTTTTTTCCGTAAGATTTCAGTCGAACTGGGTTCCAAGCAGAGGTTCCAATGTCCTGCTGCTCCTATGTACTAGTAAGTGGATTGCTGATTTATTCACAGCTATGTTATTGAGGAGCCCAAGGAGACGTAAACAAAGAAGAAATAGAGTCAGCGCTTTGGGGAGTTAAGACCTAAGTATGGAAGAGACTCTTTAACATTATTTCTTGATCTCAAAAGCTTGGAGATGAAAGAGGAATATAAGTGCATTTCAAAGGAATTCTCAGTGATCCCATTCCAGAACAAAACCAAGATTTCAACCAGTTAGATTACATCCAAAAACAAGAAGGGGATAAGAATGCATTGGTTCAAAAGAGGCAAAGAGATTATTTTCATTGTCTTCCATCATAATATTAATGTCCCTCTTCCCATCTCTTTAGGAAGTATCACTAAACGTACATCCATAATAAGAAGCAGAATCAAGTTTATTATCATTGACGTATGTCGTGAAATTTGTTGTTTTGTGGCAGTATTATAATAGGTACATTTAATGTCAGCGAAATGTATACAATATACATCCTGATATTTTTTCTTTGCAAACATCCATGAAAACAGAGGAGTGCTCTGAAGAATGAACGACAGTTAAAATGTTAGAACCTGAAGGCCCCCCCAGCTCCCCCTCCCAAGCACAAGCTGCAGCAAGGCACTGACCCCCCCCCCACACACACACACACACACACACACTCCCCACCAGCAAAAAGTCATCAGCATCCTTAAAGTCCCAGTAGCTCAGCAGTTTCTCAGATACTCAAACCACCCTGTATGGCACCAAAAATATTTCCATGGCCAAAATCACTTATATTACATTTCTTTCCCATTTTGAAGTTTGATCTGAACAACAACTGAAACTCTTGACCATGTCTGCATGCTTTTATGCAACGAGTTTCTGCCATATAATTGGTTGGTTAGATATTTGCATTAACAAGCAGATATACAGATGTACCTTATAAAGTGGCCACTGAGTGTAAATTGCATATAGAGTTATACTACACAGTTAATAAAAGACTGTGCAACACAACAAGACACTAGTGCATAAAAAAAATGGCAACCAAGAAGGGAAGTCCGTGGAAGTGAATAAGGTAGTCCATAATTCTGAATTGCTGAGGTAGGGTTAGAGTTGTGCAGGTACATTCAAAAACCTGATGGTTATTGGAATACATATTCTACCTTACAATATTTCTACCAGCTGGAAATATTTTTCATGGCTGCATTTGCTTATTTACATATTTTCACATGCTTAACTATACATGGACTTACATTTTGTGTTTTGTGCATTACTGGAAAATAGCAGTGGACACCTTGCTGTTATGACTACCCAGAAGACCCACTATGGAGTGCGCTCGAATTTCTAGGCCATAAAACTTTATGTTTATCCTTGCAGATGGCATCTCCAGAACTGATTAAAAACAGCTGAGGTAAGCTGCTAAGCAACGGCAGAATGCCAACCTTCTTAAAAAAGGCTAATAGATTGTGCCTTTGCACTGTTGCCTCATTAACTCCAATTACAGGCAACCAGATGTCAAGAAGTTGATGCAGAATTTTCCTTATAGGCCATCATGAGGGATAAGTGCTGCATAAATGTGCATCGTTTTCCCTGTAGTGTTCTTAACAGAAAAAAAAATAGCCCATTTGTTTTAAACGATGATCTGTCAGAAGATCCCTGGCAGCATGACCATTTAGAGAATTCCACAGGATTACTTCAATTTTCCTTACTTGTCATTGAGTTTCATGTAGAGCAGAGTCATTGAATTGAAATTTGGGTAATGACCTTCTTCAGCATCTTGGAAAAACATTGCCAAGGAACAGCTTGGGAATTTTTCTTAATTTGCAATCTAAAGCTATGTTTATGGCTTTATTACTAGTAGAGTAAAACATCTTGTCTAACTTTTGACTCCAGTGAGCCAGACAGTATTTTGTGCAAGATAACCAGTCACGCATCATTTTGGTATGAAGGATCCAGTGGAAATACTCCTCACCAAAGGCAAACACTGATTATAGTGTTGTTACAAAATACACCGTTCAAAGTTTGGGTTAGTTCATGGACTAAGATCACCTGCATAAGTCGTATATACTTTCAGTAAGGCCTTCGCAGTCCATTATTATATGAAGGATAACACATCACAACATTCATTTTATTCCAGAAAGTAATCATTGAGTACCTTTTTTCTCAGGTTTATTATCACTGACTTATGTCAAGAAATTTGTTTTGTAGCAACAGGAGAATGCAATATAAAGTATTACTATGCATATCAATAAGAATTACTTTTAAAAATATAAATAAGATGAGCAAAAAGTAAGCAACATATTGTGACAGTGTTCATGCATTTGTGACTGTTCAGAAATATGATGATGGGGTGAATGAAGATGTTCCATAAATGTTAAGTGTGGATCTTCTGGTGCCTGTACCTCCTCACTGTTGGTAGTAATGAGAAGAGGTCACGTCCTGGATTTTGAGAGTCCTTAATGATGGAGGCCATCTTCTTGAGGCATCTTCTTGTGAAGATGTCATTGATGGTGGATAGTCTATTGCCCACGATGCAGCTGGCTGAGTCTACAAACTCAGCTTTTTTTAATCCTGTTCATTGGGGCTTCCATACCATATGATGATGCAACCAGACAGAATGCTCTGAATGATACATCTGTAGAAATTTGCTATAGAGTTCTTGGTAATTAAATATTGCTGCTGGCTGCCTTTTTGTGATTGCATCAATATATATCAGGGGACAGCCAGTGAGATTGCATCCATTGTAAACCTGTGGCGGCAGTAGGAAAATTACTCATCCAGGTCTTTGCTCTGGCAGGAGTCAATTCTAGCCATGACTAAGCTCTCAAAGCAATTCATTGGGTGATAGGCATTGAGTAAGTTCACCATATTTTCCTGGGCACCGTTATGATTCATGTCCTTTTGAAAGAGATGGAAACCCCTGACTGTAGCATCAAGCAGTTTAATATATCCTCAAACACTAAAGCAAGTTGTTTGGCATAGCTTTTCAGTGGACAGCCAGGTACAGGCAGTCCCCGGGTTACGTATGAGTTCCGTTCCTGAGTCCGTCTTTAAGTCGGATTTGTACATAAGTCGGAACAGGAACATCCGGTATTATTGAGCTTCAGTTAGTCAAATGTTTGTCTTAGTATATGTTTTTTTTTACCTTTCTATGCATATAAAACACTCAAGAAACATATGTATTCTAATAGTTAAACCACTGTGTTGCTTAGTAATAATTGTAGCTTTCATCGGGGCAGGGCCTTTCTCATGCTCCATTATTGTCACTTTATCAGTTATCCTTTAAAATTGTTCTGATTGTTGACCGACTGTAGCCTAACACTTTTCCAATGACCGATGGCGCTTCACCTCTTTCCAACCACTTTATTATTTCCACTTTACTTTCAATCGCGATTGCTTCCTGTCAATGGAACAGAAATACTGCGGGCGGCGGGTCCCGAGCTGCGCCGGCTCCCGAGGTCCACTGGGTCCTAAGAACCACTGCACTGAGACAAACTAAATGGGACAAGTGTAGGTTTGGGTATTTGATCATCCGCAATATTCCACGTGGGAATTTAAACTGGAGGTGGCAGTGTTTTTTTTTTATGAGGTCAAGTTGCAAGCTCGACATCAACCCGGCACGGGAGCAATCTGTCACTGGATCAAACTCGGAAACCTCCGTTCTCGAGCCCGGCGCTGATTTCACTGCACCACCAGCGGACTGGAATGGGGGGATGGGGTCAGGGTGAATCTTACTAAGAAAAATTTAAGCCAAGTACAAAGTTAAACACTCAACACAGTGTCAATGGCAATGACTTAAAAGGGCGGACGGCGTTCTCCTTCCTCGGTTCGTAAGTGCGAGTTGTCCATAAGTCGGATGTTCGTAACTTGGGGACTACCTGAACACCAGCCGGGCATGATGCCTTGTGAGGACTCACACTCTTGTATGTTGTTCTGATGTTGGCCTCCAAGACAGAGATCACAGCTTTGCCAGACTCTGCAGGAAATCACATAAGTATAGTTTTTTAAACTCCCTTTCAAAGAGTACATAAAATGATCTGTGCTAGTCATTAAAGCAATTTTGTTGGTAGCCTACTGTGATAATTTGAAGATGTTCTATTGCATTACAAATAAATGGATTGAAACTTATTCATTATTCATTCATTGTACGTATAGCCACATTTATTGGTCATCCCTCCAACACATTGAACTTCCCCATGGAATGTGTGAGTTTTGCTCGGGTGTTCCAGTTTCCTTCACGTTCCAGAGGCATACGTTGGTCTTTGTAAATTGTCCCATGAGTAAGTTAGAGTTAATCAGGTTTGCCGGGGTTGCTGGTTGGTGTGCCTCGAAAGGCAAATTCAGCAAGTTATCACTAAATAACTATCACGGTAGAAGTTAAAACTCATGATGGCATTGGATGTGGTGTTATAAGTACCCACACTTGCACAGCACGATATTAGTGAACTGGATCAGCTTCTAATAGAACACCATAGTTTCATGGTCACTATTATTGAAAATAATCACTTACTTCAAATTTATTTAATTGGTTCAAATTAAAGTTTGAAGCTGCCACAGAAGGATTGAAGTCAATACCTTTGATATCTTTTTTTAAGTCTGGTATCTTAACCATTGTATTATCATAACTTATTTAAAAGTAACTGGCAGAGCATGAAAGAAATTCATTTTGTGATCTGAATTACCATATAGTTTACAACAGTGAGGAACTGTGCATAAATAGGCAGATAGATCAACAGACGCAGATATACATCTACACACACACACACACACACACACACACACACACACACACACACACACACACACACACACACACACACACACACACACACACACACACACACACACACACACACACACACACACACACACACACACACACACCCTGAAGAGTTCAGCTTCAGAAATAATAGCACATTTTAGGTTTCATACGCATTAGTTTTTTTTATCATATGAAAGTCTGTCAGCAATAAAAATCTGAAGTAATAAACACTATCTACTGAGTTAATAATAAATTATCTAAAGCTCTAGAACTTGATTATAGAACATGAAACATTACAACACAAAAACAGGACATTCAACCCATGACGTTGTGCTGACCAGAATATCAATTTAAACTAAACTGATGTTCGGACACAACACACGGAATATGCACTCAGAGGCCTCTCTACAAGGTACCACCTAAGTCTATGTTCATGATCTTTTGCTGCTGTAGCCTGTCTACTTCAAGTTTTGAGGTTTTGTGCATTCAGAGATGCTCATCACTGTTGTAATGCCTGGTTATTTGACTCTGTCAGTTTGAACCAGTCTGGCCATTCACCCCTGAACTCTCTTATTAACAAGGTATTTTCATCTATTGAACTGCTGCTCACTGGATGTGTTTATTTATTTTTTTATTTTTCACACCATTCACTGCAAAGTTCAGACACTGTTTTGCGTAAAATCCCAGAAGAGTGATTATTTTTGAGATACTCAAAAAACACTGTCTGACATAAACAATTATTCCATGGTCAAAGTCACTCAGATCACATTTCTTCCCCATTCTAATATTTGGTCTAATATTAAATCCTTTGACCATGTCTACTTGTTTTAATGCATTGAGTTGCTGCCATATGATTGGCTGTTTAGATATTTGTATTAATGGGTAGGTGTACAGTTGTATCTAAAAAAAATGGCTAAAGAGTGTACATTCCTTTTTAATATTTCAAAATGACTCTTAAACGTATTCCTGCCTCCTAACACTCTCTGTAGAAAGCGGACATTGCAACTCTCATTTGAAGTATCCCAACTTTCTAGCTTAAATCTATGACCTCTACTGTTCCACATTTCCATCCTGGGGGAAAAGACTGTTTTAACCTAGCTAAGCATAGTCATAGAGAAAGTTGTAGATAATGGGAAAAGGCCATTTTAGCCCAATTGTTTATGTTGTCCAAAGTGCCCCAGGTTAGACTTATTTGCCAGTGTTTGGTCTGTAACCTTTTCAATCTTACCGAACAATGTTCCTGTCCAACTTTACTTTAAATGTTGCTATTGAATCTGCCTCAACCACCGACTCTGATTGCACATAGATACCACCCTTTGTGTATAAAACAGTTCCCCTTATGTTGCTCTTAAATTTTTCCCTTCTCACTGAAAACCCCTGCCCTCTGTTTCTTGGCAACACATACAAAACGCTGGAGAAACTCAGCAGACCAGGCAAATAGTAAACTATTTAATTAGTAAATATGGAAAGTAGTAAACGGTTAATGATTTGGTCCAAGACCCTTCATCAGGACTGGAAAGTTAGGGCAAGGAGGTGGGGGGGAGGGGAAGTGGAAGAAGAAGTACAAGGACGTAGGTGATAGTAAAACTGGGAGGGGGGAAGGTGGAGTAAAGATCACAGAGGTTGATAGGAGAGTATATGGCCTCCCCTACCATCATGGTGAGGAGTCCATGGCCTCCTCTACTGCTGCAGTGAGGCCCAACTCAAGTTTGATAAGCAAAACCTTATATACTGTGTGGGTAACCTTCAACTAATGGCATGAACATCAATTTTTTTGTACTTCTGGTAATTGACCCCCTCCTTCACCATTTCCATTCCCGTTTCCCTCTCTCTCTCACTTCATTTCCTTTCCTACCCATTACCTCTCTCTGGTGCTCCTCCCTGTTCCCCTTTTTCCATGGCTTTCAACCCTCTCCTATCACATCCTTCCTTCTCTAGCCCTTTATCTCTTTAACTATCTGTTTCCCAGCTCTTTATTTCATCCCTTCCCCTTCTCCCGGTTTCACCTATCACCTAGCAACTTGTATTTCTTCTTCCCCTCCCCCCACCTTCTTGCTCTAACTTCTCATCTTTTTATACAGTCCTGATGAAGGGTCTCAGCCCAAAACATTGACTGTTCATGCTTTTCCATAGATGCTGCCTGGTGCTGAGCTCGTCCAGCATTTTTTTTGTATGTTGTTTGGCTTTCCAGCATCTACAGATTTTCTCATCCCTCTATTTCTTGATACCCTGGGAAATCGACTGAGCTCAATTACACTTTCCATGCCCTCATGATTTTATATACCTCTGTAAGATCGCTTCTCAGTTTTCTATGCTCTAAGTGTTAACTGTCACTTTGGCTAGCGACTTAATATAGGGGGTAATAACCCCTGGGCCAGCCAAACTTAAGAAATCTCATTTGGGTGGATGTTGTGCGATGTGTCCCCTGTTACAAATCAGTACTCCGAAATAACAAACAGTACACAATATGTGATTAAACGATTAAGCTTTACAATTCTTACTTTGACTATATGGTTAGTAAAGAAATGAAAGAACAGAAAAAAAGGCCCAATCTTATTAACCAGTCTGTTGCACCCTTCAGACCCTCGCTCTCAGTCCACCCGGTTCGGTGGTCTACCAAATTTCTCCGTTCGAGTCTTCTCCCCTCAGCTTTCCCCCGTGAAAGCCCGTGAAAAATCTCCTTCCAGATTCACAAAACAGAGCAACAAAATCCTGACTGGTTAACATGCATACCACAGTCCTGTTATCTCCAGCCATAACCCAAGCATTGCTACTACAGAGAAGCTCTTACCTCAGCAGTGAAACATTTCAGAGAAGCCATTTCATTAGTCTTAGCAGTGAAACATTACAGGGAAGCCATTGCAGCTCGTTACATAAGGAATAAAGTCTTAATCTGTCGAACCATCTCAATATCTCAGTCATTCAAGTCCTGGCAGCATCCTTATAAATCTTTTCTGCATTCTTTCCAGTTTAATAACATCATGTCTATAGCAGCATGACCAAAGATGAATACAGTACTTCATGCAGCCTAAGAAAACTCCTGTACAACTACAACATGACCCCCCCAACTTTTACACTCAATGACCTGATTTATGAAGGCCAGCATGCCAAAAACCTTCTTCACCACCTTGTCCACCTGTGACTTCCTTTTCTACGAACCTGTACTTTTACCCCAAGGTCACTCTGCTCTACAACATTTCCAAGGACCCTGCCATTCACTGTGAAAGTCCTAGCTACAGTACAGTGCAAAAGTCTCAGGCACATATATATATAGATAGAGTGCCTTAAACTTTTGCACCCTGTCTTCATCAGCTTTCTTGGTCACCTCAGCAAAAATCTCAGAATTTTCTGTAATCTTTTCTGCCAATGTTATCTTATGCCCCCCTTTTTGCCCTCCTAATTTCCTGCTTGAGCACATTTCTGAATTCTTTATACTGCTCCACAACTATGCCTCACTATTGCCTCCATTCTTGTAGTTTTATGGCCAGAAATGCAAACAATACTCCAATGAAGTTTTACATAGCTTCATCTTGACTTGTCAACTGTTATGCTCAGTACCTCATCTGATACCTGCCCACGCACCGTAGGCCTTCTTTGCCATCTTTTCCATGTGTGTTGCCACTTACAAGATCGCTCTGTATAATGGTAAATGGCCTTGATAGAGTGGATGTGCAGAATTATTAGTGTCCTACCATATACTGTGTTTGCACTTGCTCTCCCAATCTGTAAATATTGCCTGAATTAAATTCCTCATCCACATTTACAACTGCTTTTGTTGTATCTTTTGATAACCTTCCTCAATATTAACAACTCCACAGCTTTTGTGACATGCAATCTTACTCATTATACTTCAGACAAACAAAATAGGTCATGGCACAGATCCTTGCAGAACACCACTAGTCACATACCTCCATCCAAAATAGAATCCTTGTCCCTATTCCCATTTTCCAAAAAAAGGAACAATATTGTTAACAAACAAGAGAAAATCTGCAGATGCTAGAAGTACAAGCAACACACACAAAACCCTGGAGGAACTCAGCAGGCCAGGCAGCATCTACGGAAAAAAGTACAGTTGATGTTTCAGGCCGAGACCCTTCATCAGGACAGGATTGGTTATTCTCTATTTTACTGGAACATCAGAGTAGCTAAAGAGGACACTACCATCTTTGACAAGTTCCCAACAATCTCTACTCTTTACTCTCTCAGTAATCTGTGATGGATCTCATTAGGCCATGGAAACTTACCTACTTTATTGTTCTCCAAAAGATCTAATACCTGCTCCTTCTTGATATCAGCGTGCCCTTGAATATCAACATACCCCTCCCTGATCTCATTATCCCCCAAGTCACCTTGATGAATATCAATGCCAAGTACTCATTTACTATGCCTGCCAATTCTTTTAACTCCAGGAATAAATTTTCACCCATTTGCTTGAGTGGTCCCAGACTCTCCCTAGCTACCCTCTTGTTTTAATGTAGGTATAAAATGTCTTGGAATCCTTCTTAACCCGACTCACAAATGACATACTATGGCTCTCTTCAGCCCTCCTGATTTCCTCTATGTTTTTCCCCTTCCTTTAGATTCCATAAGGGGCATTTTTGATTTCAGCTTCCTCAACCTTACATATCCTTCCTTTTCTTTTCAAAATCTTTCATTTTCCTAGTTTCCTCAATCCTGCCTTCTTTTCTTTCTTCTTCATAGGGATATTTTGATCCTGCCTTCTGAATCAGCAAGAAGTTTGAAAAGTGATCTTTGAATGATGCTAAGTTGACTATTATTATGCAAGCATACTGGTGTCCAAGTCAAGCTCCTGAGTGTCAACCTTCCAAAAGTACTCAGAAGTTAAAGGCGAACAAGCAGTCCCAAGGTTGCAGTGGCGTCCCACTCCTGAGAGTTGTCTGTAAACTGTACAGCTCTGAGATGGAAAACAACTGTGGGAGACGATCACTGAAACAGCGGTGATGGAAGTGTGCAAGAGCAACCATCAACCAGCTTCAATAACTCAGTGAATAAATGAGTGAGTTCCCTCATCACTCCAACCCTGCTTGGCTCCACCCTGTACACATTTTTTTGTGGCTTGGGGATAGAGAGAGAGAAAGTATAGAAAAATGCCCCTTTGCCACCCAGCAGAAGATCTCTGCAACCCCCAGAGCAGCTGACAAATTCACTCCCATCCAATCCATCCTGCCAGTTTCCCAAATACTCATTCATATGTACCAGGTACCCTTTAGTTGAAAGTTCATAACCCAGGAAGAGCCTGTTTTTGCTTTATCATATCCTTGTACTCAAGTAATTGCATTGTGTTTATTTCTGAAAAGTATACATTCCCAGAAAAATTATAAGTGCTTGAAAATGAAATAGAAGTACCGAATGTACAACAGATCAGATAATTTCTTCTAAAAATCTGCCTGCTACTCACCTGCAAAATAAGCGCAAGGTCAAACAGCGGATTTGCAGGAGTTCCTCAATCTCAGGACGACAAGCCAAGGGAAATGTGAGGTGAAAAGAATCAATAAATCAAAAGAGCAAAACAGGAAGCAGATATTGAAAACAGAGTATGCCAGCAATATTCAGTGAGGTAGCATCTGTGTAAAGAGAAAAACCAAGCTGTTATTGTTGGTTGATAACTGGGAAATTCTTGATGGTCACTGGAAATGGCCACTTTCTCACTGTTGTAACAGTGGCCCTTTTCTCTCTGTTCTCATCAGGTAGGGGGGACAGAAGCCAGAAGACACTCTCAGCAAATCAGGAACAGCTTCTTCCCCTCTGCCATTGATTCTTAAATGGGCATTGAACCCTTAAACACTACCTCACATTTTTAGTACATATATTATTTCGGCATGATTTTATATCTATTTGATAAACGTGTACTGTAATGGAATTACTCAGTTATTTATTACTATTATTATTTTATTATTTCTTCTTCTATATTATGTATTGCATTGAACTGTTGCTGTTAAGTTAACAAATTTCATGACACATGCTGGTGATAATAAACCTGATTCTGATTCTGATGTTGGTTAGCAGGAACACTGACTTCAATAATTTCATATCACTAGCCTATTTGATGATTTTGTTTTTCTGATATGGTTGGAGGCCTTTTAACCCATTGCATCTATACCAGTTCTCAGTACATTCCCATTAACCCCATTATGTCATATATACCCCTATCAACTGTCTTTCTCACATGCTCATAAACTCCCTTCTTGATTCTCTGGTCACGGAACTTCCCTAGGGGTAATTTACAGCAACCAGTCCAGTCGGGAAAACCCGTGCAAAGGAAGTGCAGACTCCACACAGATCAGGTAGACGCATTGAGATGTGAAGTAGAACAAAGGAACCTATGAAAACAGATAGTTAATTCCTTCAAAGTGGCATCACAGGTAGATAGGGTTATAATAGGTGAGCAGCCAGAAGTTGTGGTACGTATTTGTACCAACAACATAGGAGGAGATCCTGAAGAGAGAAAAAAGGGATTAAGGTAGAAAGCTGAAAAGCAGGACCCCTGGATTGCTGCCTGTGCCACACACCAGTGAGAATAAGAATTAGAATGACTTGGCAGATGATTGCATGGCTAATGTCAGGGGCAATTTTTCAGGTTTCTAGATTATTAGGAAGGATCTCTTCTAGGAAAGGTATGACCTGTGTATAAAAAAAAGAGGCAGGTTACACCTGAACCTGAGGGGGACCGATATCCTTGCAATCAGGTCTGCCAGAGCTGTTGGAGAGGATTTAAATTAATTTTGCAGGGAGTTTGAAACTGAAGTGATAGGGCTGACCATGGTACAGTTAATATACAAGTGGATGCAGTGTGCAGTGAGACTGTGAGGCTGATGTTAGGGCAAGTGAAACATGGGAACAAAATTGAAAAGGGTGATGAAAATGGGATTGAAGGTGTTATATTTGTATGCATGCAGAATGCAGGACAAGGTAAATGATCTTGTAGCACATTTGGAGACTGGCAGGTATGAAGATGTAGTCATCTTTATGTTGAAGTTGTATTAGAAGTTGGTGAAGTTAAATATGGAGTGTTGTGTGTACAAGAAAGATTTGAATAAGCTTGACAGAATGCCGAGAAAAGTTGCATGGATATGGCCAGAACTCTGGGACCTGAATTACAGAGAAAGTTTGAATACCTTAGGACTTCATTCCCTGGAGGGAGATATGATCGAGTTTTACAGAATCATGATGGGTATAGACAGGATGAATGCATGCAGGCTTTATCCCCTCAGCTGGGTGAGACAAGGCACAGAAGTGATATAGGGTGAAAACCAAAGTATTTAGGGGGAAACTGAGTGAGAACCTCTTCACTCAGAGGGTGTGCAAGTGTGGCAGTGACAGATGCAGATGCAGGTTTAATTGTAACATTTAAGAGATGCTTGGATAGTACCTGAAGGAGAGTGGTATTGAAAACTAGGCCAGCATGCATTAGATGGGCCAATTGGCCTGTTTCTATACTGTTGTACTCTATGACTCTATGACCTGGATGGAATCCAAAATGTTGGAACTCTGTGGCAGTACGGTAGCAGTACAGAACCATCTGGGCTGTTCAGATGAAATTTCATTGACTGAAATATAACTCTGCTTGCCGATCAGCTGGGGATTTCTGTTCCTGATCTCCAACACATTTTATAGGCTGTTTTCCCCAGTTTGTATTTTAGACATGCAAAAATAATCTCCTTTTCTCTCTAATTTCTTCTATAACTTTGATTCCATTTGTCTTCAATCTATATCTTTACTGGGCAGGCAAGTTGTGATTAATAAATCTTCACTTCCCTCTCTTAGCCAGCACCATTTGGTTTGATCTTCATTCTGGATTATTGGATTATGTGTGGTTGAATGACAATTAGCTTGAATTGAATTGAATCACAAATATTCCTATTGTTAAGACATTTATGTCAGGTAAAGTTGAGTTTATTATCCTGTACATAAGGACAGTGTTGTATAAATTCTTTGCAAAACTTGACTGTAGCAACATTACAGACGCAGAAGTACAGACAGCACATAGAAAGTAAATTATAGATAAATTATATATAAATTACATCAGGAATTAGTCTCCTAAAACATGAGTGGTTCCAAATTTCTCTTCAGAATGGAAGTATCAACAACCTAAATCTTTGACTCTGCTTCCCCCGCCTGACCTCCTGAATATTTCCAGAATTTTCTGATTCTTTCCCAAAAGATAGTTGTTTGTATGGAGAAAGGATGACGTGATTGATTGATTTGATGGCCTTTTCCAGAAGTTGGGCACAATTTCTCTACCAACCACTGCCCCGCCACTGTTTTTCAATTTCATTCTCTACTTTTACATATCTTTGGGACTTAAACAATAATCATCAATAGTGTTTTTTTTAGTGGGGTTGAACCTGTGGATAAGGACTAGAGATTACTGACATTTCAATGATTCCGTTTGCAACATAAATTCCACCGAAATCAACACTGTATGAAATTGAAATAGAATAAGGCCGCAGAATAAAATGGCATTAATGTTAAAATCCAAAGAGCTACTGAACTGCAAGCTTCTCACTGATATCCCACGAACCCTTGGCCCTAGATGAAGTTTTACAAAAGGCTCAGTTGAATTAACTGACAGATTATGGTGTTGCAGGCTACATTTGGTATTCTGGCATATGACAGCTGGGTCCATGTCTCTTTCTTTCAGGGATAAGAGGTGATGCACTATCAATAACTCTCTGAGACTTGAGGCGAGATATCAGCTTATATTGACTGGAAGAAAGAGCAAGCAGCAATTGACCACCACACTACATCCTGGAGACTGAGGGCAGGACTCAGGCCTCAATCGCCTTTATACCGGGGTCTGTGGGAGGAGCCACAGGAGCAGTCAGCGGGGAGGGGGGGGGGACGGGGGACGTGTCCCGACAAGAGGTGACCTGATGCCAATTATTAATGTGATCTCTGGAATTCTCAGTTACTGAAGTTGTTGGAGGCCTGATCAAATTCAGATTCAAATTTACTGTATTTATCACGTGTATGTCAAAACATTCAGCGAAATATGTAATTTGCGTTAAAAGCCAACACACCAAAGGATGGGCTGGGAGCAGACCTTAATTGTCGCCATATATTCCAGTGTAACATAGCATGGGGAACAGGCTCAGGAGAACAACTTAGAATATGACAAGCAACAAAACAACAACAACAAAACAAGCAACACTCACAAAATGCTGGAGGAACACAACAGGCCTGACAGCATATATAGAAAAGAATATACGGTCGACGTTTTATGCCAAGACCCTTAATCCGGACTGGAAAAAAGGATGAGAAGTTAGAGCAAGAAGGTGGGAAGAGGGGAGGAAGAAGTACAAGGCAGTAGTTGATAGGTCAAACTGGGAGAGGGGGAGGGGTGAAATAAAGAGCTGGGAAACTGATAGGTGAAAAAAATAAAGGGCTGGAGAAGGAGGAATCTGATAGAAAAGGGTAGAAGACCATGGAAGAAAGGGAAGGGGTAGGAGCACCAGAGGGAGGTGATGTGCAGGTAAGGAGATGAAGTGAGAGAGGGAAACAGGTATGGGAATGGTGAAGGCGGAGGGGCAATTACTGGAATTTCAAGAAATGGATTTTCATGCCATCAGGTTGGAGGCTACCCAGATAGAATACAAGGTGTTGCTCCTCCAACCTGATTGTGGCCTCATCACGGCAGTAGAGGAGGCCATGGACTAACATGTTAAAATGAGAATGGCAAGTAAAATTAATGTGGTGACCACAGTGAAATTCCTCTTTTTCTGGTGGATGCAGCATAGATATTCTGTGAAGCAGTCTCACCAATATACAAGAAGCCATCCCAGAAGCATTAAACACAGTAAATGGCACCAACAGAGTCACAGATAAAGTGTGGTCTCACCTGAGAGGAATGTTTGGGACCCTGAATGGTAGTGAGGAGGTGTAGGGGCAGGTGTAGCCTTGATCCACTTGCAGGGATAAGTACCAGGAGGGAGATCAATGGAAGGGAAGAATGAACAAGGGAGTCACGTAGGGAGCAATCACTGTGGAAAGCAGAAATTAGGGGGGAGGGAAGGATGTGTTTGTGGTGAGAACCCATTGGACAGGATGAAAGTCACGGAGAATTATGAGTTGAGTGAAGAGAATACTGGGGTGGTAGGTGAGGACAAGAGGAAGCCTATCCCTGGAGGGATGGCAGGAGGATGGGGTGAGGACAGATGTGTGTGAAATGGAAGAGCAACAAAACTAGCCCATTCACTCCTCCCACCCATCCTCTCATGCAAACACATAATCCACCAATGACAGGGCAGGCTACCTCCAGTCTACAGGGGACAAATAGGTTCACAGACATCTGGCCTTTACCTTCCCCAGTGGACTCACAGAAATGGAGGCTTCTACCATTGAGCCTCAACTTCCAGACTTCCCATCGACCTTCAGGCTTTGATCTTCAGTATCAACCCGAGGACTTGGCATTAAGGACAAATGAAGACCCAGTGTCAAGTCCTTGACTTGCCAATGGCCCGACCTCAAATACTAGGCCTTAAACTCGGGCCTCACTGATTCTCATACATAGATGGTCTGTGCCTCCCACCCGCACAGAACTCTGATCCTAGAACCCACTGTTGACTCATTATTATTATTACTATTAGTATCATTGGATATAGAGTAGGCCCTCCTTATCCGCGTGGGATTGATTCCAGGACTCATCGTGGGTACCAAAAAACGTAGATGCTCAAGTCCCTTATTGAACCTGTCCATGCAGTGGACTTTAGGACCCAGCTGAACCCCGGACCTTGCTTAACTGTTTTCAGAACGGTGGTCTTTAGGACCCGGTGGAGCTCTAAATCCACAGCATATCTGTTCACGAAAATAATCACGATCACGATTGAAAATAAAGTGGAAATAATAAAGCAATCAGAAAGAGGTGAAACACCATCGGTCATTGGAAAAGAGTTAGGCTACAGTCAGTCAATGATTGGAACAATTTTAAAGGATAAAGTGAGAAATGCCCTGCCCTGATGAAAGCTACAATTATTACTAAGCAACGCAATGGTATAAGTATTGAAATACATATGTTTCTTAAGTGTTTTATATGCATAGAGAGGTAAAATGTATACAATTTTCTAAGACAAACGTTTGACTAACTAACACTAAATAATACTGGATATAGCTGTTCCGACTTACTTAGTAAGAGAACTTCTGATTTTTTTCGATCCCGATCCACGATAACCTATGCACATCCTCCCGTATAGTTTAAATCATCTCTACATTACTTATAATATCTAATACAATGTAAATGCTATGTAAATAGTTGTTATACTGCATTGTTTAGGGAATAATGACAAGAAAAAAGTCTGTACATGCTCAAAGAATGAGTGCTGGAACAACACATCCAGGTTTTCTCGATTTGCGGTTGGTTGAATCCGCGCATGCGGAACTCGCGGATAAGGAGGGTCGATTGTATTTTTGGTGCAGATATATAAATACTGAGTACTCACTGAATGCTGAGGCCAGAAGTGGGATGCAAGTGTACTGGGAGTCTGGGTGCACTTTGTATCTGATGCTCAGATTTATGCAGGGATGGACGGTGTACAAGTGCACAGGATGACCACCATCATCGTAAAGGTTACAATTGAGAAATTAATGACAGGAATCAAATCATGGTTTTTGTCGTGGTCCAGATCGGTTCCCCTTTAAATTTAGTTAGGTTGCGATCCGGACCATTAACTCCTTGTTCCCTTCTGTTTCACGCATCCCTTGAGCTTGGAAATCAAGGTAATCTACCCTCAACCTGAACCAGCAGCTTATAAGCCCCTGGCTTTAACCGTTCGGGGCGAGAGTGTTAAGAAGCCTTCGCAAGTCACCGCTGCTACGACAAGCCAGAGTCATCCAGCCTGCATCGGTGTACCAGCAATTCACCTTCCTGCACCAGAGTGTGGTCCAGGCTCCTCAGCGAAGGGAAAGGGAAGCAGAGCCTATTGAACAGAGGCTGCCCCCAAGTAATGATTGGCTTCCGATGCCGTTGCTTGTGCGAAGAGGCCGTGTCCCAGATTCTGCTGCAAGGAATGACGCGAGGTCACCAGGAAACATAAGCTATTCACCAGCTTTCTTCCCCAATGGTGAAGTCAAAGAAACAGGAGATATTTTCTAAGGAATTCCTCTGGCGGCGGGGAGTCTGACATTGCTAATGCTCAACCTGGGACTGGGATACTTAACCTTCCTGTGGTTACCACATCAGGTGTTGTTTCATACAAGACAGGTGGAGTCCTGACTCGACATTCATGCCCCTTGTCCATGTCTACCCTTAGAAGAGTCCCGGCTCGGTGCCTGAGTGGAAGGCGGAGTCCTGACTCAACGTTCATGCCCCTTGTCCATGTCTACCCCTAGAAGAGTCCCGGCTCAGTGCCTGAGTGGAAGGCGGAGTCCTGACTAAACGTTCATGCCCCTTGTCCATGTCTACCCCTAGAAGAGTCCCGGCTCGGTGCCTGAGTGGAAGGCGGAGTCCTGACTCGACATTCATGCCCCTTGTCCATGTCTACCCCTAGAAGAGTCCCGGCTCGGTGCCTGAGTGGAAGGCGGAGTCCTGACTCAACGTTCATGCCCCTTGTCCGTGTCTACCCCTCAAAGAGTCCCGGCTCGGTGTCTGATCTGAAGGAGGAGTCTTGGTTCAAGATTCCTTGTCCTGTGTTTTGGTGTCTACATTTCTGGCTGCAGTGATCCATGGTGTCTAAGTGTCTGGCGGTGGTGAATCAAGGTCTTAGTCTCCCAGTCCAAGGTCTGCGGCTGTCCATGTTTCCGCTGTCCAACTCATGGCTGTGGAGATCCCAGTTCCCTGTTTCCAAGGTCCGCGGCGATCCAAGTCACTAGTCCCCTGGTCCGAGGTTCATGTTCCTCTTTGTTCTCCTTGATTTCCCGATTTTCTGTGTAGCGAGTAATTAACACTATTTTACTGAACCTAAGGAAGACGTGTTTGTGTCCTGCGTGTGGGTCCTCTCCCAGCACCCTTGACCCCACCTCGTGACAGTTTTATCAGCAACCTCCTCAAAATCGCCAAAATTCCAAAATTTTAACATAAGAGTAAAAAGGAATATTGATGCACATCCATCTCTGAGACGTGAGGCGAGATAACGGCTTTTATTGACTGGAAGAAAGAACAAGCAGTAATTGACCACCACACTACATGCTGGAGACTGAGGGCAGGGCTCAGGCCTCAATCGCCTTTATACGGGGTCTGTGGGAGGAGCCACAGGAGCAGTCAGCAAGGGGCATGTCCAGACAGGTATATGTAGTTCACCACAATACAATACTGTATATATGCAATGTGTTCTAAAGAATTGGTCTTCAGCTACAATTGCACCTTTATTCATATCATTTGCATTTTCAGGAAGTGGGTGAAGAGAATCACAGCTTTCTTCAAGTTGGAGAGTGAAAGAAAATCATTGGTTGAATCCCAGGCCATCAAACCACAGGTGTGATGGATGCAATGTAGTTGATTTCTTGTTTGCGCAATAATGGTCCATTGATTCTCCAGCAGTTGTGCAGGAGCATAGCAGAAAGATAGATAACTGACCAATATGTTCATTGAATGAGACAAAGCAGTCAAGACTTGTCATATGACTTAATATTTATTAATGTTATCTCCCTGTAAATTATGTCAGCAAAACATAGAGGCATTGAAGAGTATAGCACAGTACAGGCCCGTCAGCCCAAGATGTTGTGCCGACTTATATAACCCATTTCATGATTATTCTAACCCTTCCATTCTACACAGCTCATAACCCTTTATTTTTCTCACATCCATGTACCTATCCAAGAATCTCTTAAATGTTTCTATTTTATCATCCTCTGCCACCAACCCCAGCAGTGTGTACTAGTAATAACCTACAAGACTTCAAAGAAAGTGCGGGGGAAAAGGCTATCTGAGTTGCCATAGTAATTCCGTGATGTTATTGGGTAACCTGTTGGGTCATCAGATGGTTGCAAGGAACTCAAGTTCAGCTGGTTCTATCCTGTGTCCTATCTTGCTGGTTAGTATGCAGGTTATCAAACTGCACATCAAACATCAAAGATACCAGTGCTGACTATTAAATTCTGTGTTGACTTAAAGCCTTTCAAAGAAGGACAAAAAATTATAAACACAAGAGATTCTGCAGATACTAGAAATCTTGAGCAACACAAACAGTAAATGCTGGAGGAACTCAGCAAGTCAGGCAGCATCTATGGAGGGGATTAAACAGTCATCTCAGCCTGAAACATTGACTGTTTATTCCTTCCACAGACGTTGCCTGTCTTGCTGACTTACACCTGTATTTTGTGGACAAAGAGTTAGCTTATTTGTTTTTACAAGTCTATGAAAGCTGCAACTTTCAAAATGACCATCATGACATCTGACTTCTATACTGATCCTGAATGTGGGATCTGGAGAAGCAAATGTATGAGGAGGGCTTCTCAGAAAACAGAGGAACATCAGGTAAATAGGAGTAGGAGTCGGCCACCAGGACCCTCAAGGGTAATATGACCCATCCAGTATGAAGATGGCTGATCTATGCTGGCTTCAACTTCACTTCTGTGTCAGTTCCTCATAATCCTTAATTCCTCGATCTTTCAAACATTTATCTAACTCCACTGTAAATATATCTAATGATCTGCTCTCAGTAGCAGGGAATTCTAGTGATAACATCAGGAATGGGTCTCAGTTCATCTTTTCCTACTTATCCCAGAGAACAGATTTGAAGGATTGAGGTGCTGCCTGTCTAGAGTTTGCACATTCTCTCTGTGACTATGTGGATTTCCTCTCACAACTTAAGTATGTGTGGGTTGATAAGTTAATTGGCCTCTTTAATTTACCCCTGGTGTATGGGTGAGGGGTATAATCTTGATGGGAATGTAGAGAGAATAAAAGCAGGAGTTCTGTAATTGAAAGCCAAATGGTTGGTATGGATCAGTGGGTTATTTTCACAGTTCGTCTTTTTTTGTACATTGGTTGTTTGTCAGTCTTTGGCTATGTGTAGGTTTTCATTGATTCTATTGTATTTCTCTGTCCTACTGCCGCTGCCTCCAAGAAAATGAATCTCACAGTGATATATTGACACTTTGATAATAAGCTTACTTTGAACTTTGAAAAGGCTTCTTTCCATGTTTTGGACTCAATGGCTATCAAAGAGTGGGATTGGTTAAATGGAGGAGAGACCCAGCATGGTGTGATACAATAACTCCTATGATAAGAGTTCAGACTCCATTCCTAATCTGGCCGTCACACAGTTCTTCAATAGCTGGAAGTCAAAGAGTTAAAACAGTGAGAATTCAAGGAAGAAAAGTGATGGAAACCAGAACCTTGTACTCCAATACCTGTAGATGAATTACTTTTGACAGATAGTCACTTTTCGATTGGGACTATCTAGTCCCCTAAATCTGCTGGTTTCTGATTTGAACAGCAGTATTAGATTCCAGATAGAACAGCAGAAATGGATTTTAATATTATACTTCTTAAATAAAGAAATATATTCTCCATTTGGAATTACTGTGCCCAAGGATATTTGCCTTCCTAAATTAGTACACAGATACTTTGTGTTTAGTATTTATTTATCACTTTATTCATATAGTTATCTTTCCAGTGCAAGTTCTTGTGTCCCTCGTCCCAGTTTAAGACCTTGGAGATGCCTAAATCAGAGAGTGGGGCGAGGGGACAGCGGCTGTCCCGCTGTTTCTCCTTTACCAAAAAGAAAAAAATACCTAATCTCTCTTCTCACCTGAATACCAGATTGATAGAGATCAGTATCAACAATCTGGATCTATAAGCCTGCATGAAAATGCAAGAAAATAATACCAGATTGCACAATTACATAAAATGACATTCATTTTCTATTTTTAATTAAGAGATTTATAATGCATGCTAACTTCTGGTTTTAATCACTTGAAATAAGCTCAATTAAAATCTGCTGTTTTTTGATAATCATTTTATTTCTGCTGGTAAATATCCAGAAAAGCTTGTATATTCATTTATTATTATGTTTACTTAATTTTATGCTATTCTTTCAGAGTATAATGACACAAAATTCTACTGTAGTGAAGTTACTGCATGAATGATTATTCCTCTTTATCCTTCATTTGCTGCAGTAATGGCGGTGTTACCCTTTATAAGATATTTGTATGCTAATAATCAGATCCTAGCCACATTGGATCACATTGTCTTAACATATCCTGAATATGTGCTTTTATTCTATTAAATTGTATGGCCAGATATTTAAATACATTGTTATACGTAGAATGTACAAGGCACGGTTAGCTTTGTGCATAGAGGCACAGTGTATTACAGATATGACAAACAAAAGTTTTACAAACTTAAATTAAAAAAATTATACATAACTGATATAAGAAAATAAATATATGGCATTAGTGCAAGCAGAGAGAGTAAATAAAGTGCAGGCTATGTCAGGGTTAGTTCGAGAAGCTGATGACAGTGGGAAAGAAACTGTGTTGAACCTTGAGGTACGAATCTTCAGGATCCTGAACAGTAGCATGAAGAGGATGTGGCCCAGATGGTGGGAGTCCATAATAAGGGATGTCAATTCCTGAGATATCACCTCTTGTAGCTGCCCTCGATGGTAGGGAGAGCTATTACTGAGATGGAAATGGCTGAGTCGACCACTGTCTGTAGCATCTTGCATTCCTGTGCACTGGAGTTTCCATACCAGGCGGTGAGGCAACCAGTCGACCATACACCTGTAGAACTGCCAAGCCACCTTGAACTTCTTACAAAGTAGGGATGCTCATGCACCTTTTTCATAGTTCAATCTGGGCTCACATTAGATCCTCTGAGATGTTGATACCCCTTGATTTGTTTCTGGTGAGATAGATGGAGAAAATTTCTTATCTTTCCTAGTAATATGGAATTGCCCCACATGCCAATTTTGTTATGCACATGTCCAGATTGTTCAATTCAAACTGTATTAGAAGTGGTAGTTGAAAAGATAATATTATGAAGTTGCTGGTGTGAAGCATATACAGTAGTTTCAACCATCTTCTGTTTCCCTTTCTAAAATTCAGTTCAGTTTAATGCAACAGTAGTGCAATGTAACAACAACCATTTAATGTCAGTGAGCAAAAGTGATTTGTATAATTGTTTCTATTGTATGGTTTGGATTACTATATCACATCATTTTGAAATAAAGCAATATTTTATGAGATAAACAACAATTATCACTAAAATATATTGCCATATAAAACCAAAAAAACACACAAGTGCTAAGAATAGTAAGCAGGGAGCTCAGTAACTGTGGAAGTAATAGTTGAGTTAATGAGAAAGACATTAGTTTTATAGTCAGTACTCCTACAATATTGGTTTGAACACTGATATTATCCTCCTCCAAGTGACTCAGAATGTACTGGAATGAACAGCATAGTCAGAGAACATTTTTTCCAATAGGTTTTTACTGCAATACACACCCTCTGTAAACCTTTCTCTGATTTCCTAATGAAACAAGAGTTTCATTAAGTATGCAGACACCCACAGACATCGCCTCTTACCTCTCCACACTTCCCATGTTGACTGTTTCTTGCTACATGGATGTTAACCCACCAAATACTTCCATCACTCACTGCTTTTGTCTCAAATTTTCATTTTGTTCCTTTGCTCAATCTGGATTTCCTTAAAGTGCTTCCAAATTCACCTCAAGCACTCCACATGGCAGCTAAAGAGCCGATGTAATTATGATTTTGCAGAAACTATAGTTCCATTAGAATTCAGTTTCTGCACAAGGTTTTTGAGAGGATCAGCATTCGTAAATGTGAATCACTGACACTTTCATACTCTGACCTGCTTGCTGTCAGACATCAACTCTCATTTCTGCACACACTGCACACTTAACCCTCACACACTGATTGCCTCTCATTCTTATACACTGATTCTATCACTTCTCTGTCTCACTGTCATGGTCCCGATTGATTATTCCCTATCTTGCTCCCAATTTCCATTGATTATGCTACGGTTCCAACCATTTATTTCCCAATTACTTCTAATTTGCTTTGATGACAGCACACCTGGTTTCCATCTAGAACCACAGTATAGAGCGTAGAAGGTTGAGGGGGGATTTGATCGAGGTATTTAAAATTTTGAGAGGGATAGATAGAGTTGAAGTGAACAGGCTGTTTCCATTGAGAGTAGGGGAGATTCAAACTAGAGGACATGATTTGAGAGTTAGGGGGCAGAAGTTTAAGGGAAACACGAGGGGGTATTTCTTTACTCAAAGAGTGATAGCTGTGTGGAATGAGCTTCCTGTAGAAGTAGTAGAGGCCAGTTCAGTTGTGTCATTTAAGGTAAAATTGGATAGGTATATGGACAGGAAAGGAGTGGAGGGTTATGGGCTGAGTGCGGGTAGGTGGGACTAGGTGAGATTAAGGGTTCGGCACGGACTAGGAGGGCCAAGATGGCCTGTTTCCGTGCTGTGATTGTTATATGGTTATATAATATCTCCGGCGTCACAACCACTAGTCACCAGTTCGTTGGTCTTCTTCCTGTGAGATAACTATGTTTCCTAACTGCTTAGAACTATTTCTTCTAAGTTTAGCTCCAGTTTCAAGGTTTCCCTATGAGACTTCACCTCTCTGAGTCAAGGTTCTGTGTCAAGGCTCCATATCAGGTCTCTGTGTCAAGATCCCTCCTGTTTGCTGTCTGGAATTTATGCCTGCGTAAACAGTTAAACTCAATCTCCGTGCCTGTGTCTTGCACTTGGATTTGCTTCCTCTGCTCCTTGCAACACTCACACACTGACTCTTTTCTCCCACACACTGATTCACTCTCTCCCCATCATTCATATTGTTAGCTCCATGAACACCAATTTTCTCCCTCACATACTGACTCTGTCTCTTTCTCTACCTCACTCATCATCATGCACACAGCCACACACATTTTTTCACACTTTTTCTAACTGCAAAAAAATGATTCACTCTGACAATTTCTCCCTCTCGCATGGACTCTCTATCCTTCACATTCTGACTATCCCTCAACCATCACCTCTCTTTCTCTCTCTCACACACATAGATTCCTTCACCTTATCACACACTCACATTTTCTCTCACATGCACTGAGAACCATAGAACATTATAGCACAGAAATAGGCCTTTTGGTCCCTCTTGCCTGTGGCGAACCATTTTTCTCTGCCTAGTCCCATTGAACTGCACCTGGCCCATATCCCTCCATACACTTCTCATCCATGTACCTGTCCAAATTGTTCTTAAATATTAAAAGTGAGCCTGCATTTACAACTTCATCTGGCAGCTCATTCCACATTCCCACCACTCTCTGTGTGAAGAAGACCCCGCCCCCTAATGTTCCATTTAAACTTTTCTCGTTTCATCTTTAACCCACGTCCTCTGTTTTTTTTCTCCCCGAGCCTCAGCGGAAAAAGCCTGCTTGCATTCACTCTATCTATACCCATCATAATTTTATATACCTCTATCGATTCTCCCCTCTTTCTTCTACTCTCCAGGGAATAAATTCCTAACCTATTCAACATTTCTCTGTAACTCAGTTTCTCAAGTCCTGGCAACATCCTTGTAAAAAATTCTCTGCACTCTTTTAGACCTTATTAATATCCTTCCTGTAATTCGGTGACCAAAACTGTACACAATACTCCAAATTCGGCCTCACCAATGCCTTATACAACCTCACCATAACATTCCAACTCTTATAATCAATATTTTGATTTATAAAGGCCAATGTATCAAAAGCTCTCTTTACCACCCTATCCACCTGTGATGCCACTTTTAGGGAATTTTGTATTTGTATTCCTAGATCCCTCTGTTCTACTGCATTCTTCAGTGTCCTACCATATACCTTGTATGTTCTACCTTGGTTTGACCTTCCAAAGTGCAATACCTCGCACTTGTCTGTATTAAACTCCATCTGCCATTTTTCAGCCCATTTTTCCAACTGGTCCAGATCCCTCTGCAAGCTTTGAAAACCTTCCTCACTGTCCACTCCACCTCCTATCTTTGTATCATCAGCAAATTTGCTAAACTAATTTACCACATTATCATCTAGATCATGGATATAGATGACAAATAACAATGGATCCGGCACTGATCCTTGTGGCACAGCGCTAGTCACAGGCCTCCACTCAGAGAAGCAATCCTCCACTACCACTCTCTGACTTCTCCCATTGAGCCAATGTCTAATCCAGTTTACCACCTCACCATGTATACCTAGCGACTGAATCTTCCTAACTAACCTCCCATGTGGGACCTTGTCAAAGACCTGGCTGTCTCTTTTTCATTCTCTCCCTTTCACATACACTGCATCTGTCTCTTTTTCTCTCCCTGCCTCTTTCCCCATCTCTCTAATAGCAGACAAGAAGGTTGCAGTGGTGTGGGAAAGTAAGCACGGGGATGGGTAGGATGGGGGGATAGTGGTTGGTTGGTATAGAATGATGCCTTTCCTTTTCTGAAGCCAGCATGACGTGATAGGTTGAATGGCCTCCTACATCACTGTGAGTGAATTATCCCCAGTGTATCAATGGCTATTTATCATCTCACAACTAGCATACCAAAGTTTATGGGAATTTGCTGTGCGTTGTTTGGCTGCTACAATATATCTTATAAAACCTGCCATACTGCAAAGTACTTCATTGTCCATAAAGCTTTTTTGGAAGATTTTTTTTTCACCCAGTAAATCACTCTTGAATGTTCAAAGTTCAAAGTAAATTTATTATCAATGTACATATGTTGCCATAGACAACCCTGAGATTCATTTTCTTGTGGGCATACTCAATAAGTCTATAGAATAATAACCTTAACAAATTCAATAAAAGACCGCCCAACTAGGTGGTTCAACCAGATAATATACTCTTATTATATTTAATTCTGTAAAGCAAAAATAGCAATGCAAAATCTTAGAGCAATCATAGAGCATCGAATCAAGGGACCTTTAGTTTATTAATTTTACTGAATGTGATACATAACCAACTGGAACCAAAATGTAAGTTTCAAAATCAACTGCGGTTAGATTTTCCTTATAAATTTTTGCTGTTTTCTCCAACATTTGACAATATAAACAGCTGTTAAAATAACTATAAAATGATTAGTCCAATGAAGAAACTCACATCATGAAACTTGCCAAAATAGAAATTCGTTTCTAACGCTCCAGCAACAACTATTCTATCATTGCCGGCACATTGAAAACAGCTTTATTATTTATTGATGAAAGTCATTTGAAATAGATGCTATTAGACACTGCAGAATATTATACAGGCCAAAGTTTTGGGCAGTTTGCTTTACAGATGAACTACTGCCTTATTAAAGTACTGCATTCAGTGCCTTAGGTCCACGTACTGGGACATGTGCAGAAGATCTGTTCAATCCACAGTAACTGTGCTGCAGGGAATAGGAACTGTTTCAGTCATCCCATTAATAAGCACTAAGATACTTGCAAAGCCATAAGATAAAGAGCAGAATTGGGCCATTCGGCCCATCGACCTATTTTGCCAATTATTTTTTTCCCAATTCCATTCTCCTCACATTCTTCCCATGACTTGTAGTATGAGTTGGTGGTAAGGAACAAAAATGCAATGTCAGCATTTGTTTCAAGAGGACTAGAATATACACTGCCTATAAAAAGTATTCAACCCTCTTGGAAGTCTCTTAGTAGCTTTCCTTCCTAGTCCCCTCATGGTCACTCAGTTTTTGAGGACAGCCTGCTCTAGGCAGATTTGCAGCTGTGCTATATTCTTTCCATTTCTTGGTGACTGATATAATAGTATTCCAAAGGATATTCAGTGACTTGGAAATTTTCTTGTATCTTTCTCAATACTTGTACTTTTCAATAGCCTTTTTTCAAGAGTTGCTTGGATTGTTCTTTTGTCTTCATGGTGTAGTTTTTGCCAAGAGTATTTTCCTCCTCCTACTCCTCCTCTTCAATAAGTGTCAAAAAAAGTCAATTTAAATCTACTGTGATTCAATGTTGTAAAACAATAAAACATAAAAATTTCCAAAGGGGGAGCATGAATACTTTTTATAGGCACTGTAAAAGTAAGTGTGTAATGTTGAGGCTTTAGAAGGCATTGGTCAGACTGTGAGAAGTTTTGAGCGCACTATCTAAGAAAGAATGTGCTGCCATTCGGGACCTCAAAGGAACCTCAAAGGACCTCAAACCATTCTCAAAGGAGGTTCATGAAAATATTTCTGGGAATTAGAGGGTTAACATATGAGGAATGTTTGATGGCTCTGGGCTTGTGCTCACTGGAGTTCAGAAGAATGGGGAGGGGGGAATCTCATTGAAACCTATCGACTATTGAAAGATTTAGGTAGAGTGGATGTGGAGAGGATGTTTCCTATAGTGGGGGCAAAGTCAGAATCCAAGATTCAAGATAGGACAGGTTCCAATGTAGGGATGGTGACCAGAGATTTTTCTTAAGAATTCCAGCAGAACATCAGTGGATTAGCTGATTGACACTGCAAGAATGATATCCTCAAAACTAGGATAAACACTAATCGAGCATCTACTTAAATAATAAAAATAACACAGAATCCCCAATCTGATCACAATAAAATTAACAAGTTTAAGTAGAAAGCACCAAGAGACCACATTACAGAATATGAGTCACTCGACAAAAAAATTAAAGACTCTCATTAAACAACAATTAACCACTTCAGGTGCTCTTAAAAATCTTGGAGCTCAGTGCTCTCTGTTTCCTTACACAACCCCAAAGATCTCGTTACAACCAGAGGGCACAGTCATAACACAGAAGGACATCCAATTAGAATAGAAATGAGGAGGAATTTCTTTATCCAGAGGGTAGAGAATCTTCGAGATTCATTGTTATGAACAACTGTGAAGGCCAAGTCATTGAGTACATTTAAAGCGGAGGTTGATAGGTTCTTGATTAGTCAGTGCATCAAAGGTTACTGAGAAAAGGCAGGGAATGTGGTTGAGAGGGATAATGCATCAGCCATGATGGATTGTTGGAGCAGCCTTGATGAGAAGAATGCCTAATTCTGCTCCTATACTTTATTTTAATCCCCTTACCCTTAATCCCCTTATCAATTTTGATCTTAAACTTATCCAATAAATTGGTCTCCACAGCACTCTGTGGCAACAAATTCCACAGATTCACCACCTTCTGGATGAAGAAATGATGCCTCATCTCAGTTTAACAAATTCCAGAGATTCTCCACCATTTGGTGGAAGGAATTCCTCCTTATCTCAGGTTTAAAGGGACGTTCCTTTATTCTGAGGCTGTGCTTTGGATCATAGATTTTCTTACCAACAGAAATATCATTCCATGTCAACTATGTACAGGCCTTTTAGTATTCAATATGTTTCATTGAGATCTGCTTTTATTCTTCTGAACCCTTGGACTGTTTAACAGGAGCACATGTAAAGGCAAACTGATGTTATGCTGATACAGTGCATTGAAAAAATATTCAGCCCCCACAACTATTTTCACATTTTACTGCATCATTTTCTAAATTTAAAATATATTGAAGTAGGATTTTTTGATCTAATCTACAAAACATTGTGCATTATTTCAAATAAATAAAAATCCAAACCCCGTTGACAATTTACTAAAGAATTAAAAACCAAAATCGTGAGGCTTTAAACGTATTCGTACCCTTCATCATTACTACACTAATTGTTCTCAGGTGCAATATTGTATATGACTTTAACAACTCACCCAGCTTATTGATGTGGAAAGTTGGAGGATCACCTGTCTCCCTGTAAGGTCCAACAGTAGAGTCATAGAGACTTAGAAAAGTACAGTACGAAATAGGCCCTTCGACCCATCTCGTCCAGCCGTTCCTTTTAAATTGCCTATTCCCATCTACCTTCACCCAGATCATAGCTCTCCATACTTCTGCCATCCATGTAGCTATCCAAATTTTTCTTAAACATTGGAATCAAGCTTGCTTGCACCACTTACTCTGGCAGCTCTTTCCACACTCTTTTGAATCTCTGATTGAAGGTTCCCCTTAAACACTTCACCTTTCACACTTAACCCATGACCTTTGGCTGTAGTCCCACCTAACCTCAGAGGAAAAAAGCCTGCTCCTATTTACGCTATCTATACCACTCATAATTATGTACATCTCTGTCAAATCTCTTCTCAACCTTCTATGTTCCAAGGAATAAAGTCCTAACCTAGTCAACATAACTCAGGTCCTCCAGACCCCAAAATGTCCTTGTAAAGTTTCTCTGTACTCTTTCAGACTCATTTATATCTTTCCTTTAGTAGGTGACCAAAATGCCACACAGTACTCTAACTTAGGTGTCACTAATGTCTTATACAAGATTACATTAACATCCTATATTTTTTACTCAATACTTTGATTTATAAAGGCTCAATATGGTAGATTTTCAGCAGAACAAACCAAAATGAAGACAAAAGAACATTCAGGGCAAGTCAGCGAAATGACAAATAGGGATGTGGATGTATGGTGGAGCGTTAGAGATCCATCATGCTATAGAGATGCTATTCATCAGCAGGAACTGGAAATCTGGTCAGGACTGATGGGAAGATGAATGATGCTAAATACAGAGAGATCCTGGATGAAAACCTGCTAGCCTCTGCCAGAAAGCTTCAACTGAATCGGAAGTTTAACTTTCAGCGGGACAACAACCCAAAGCACGTAGTCAGAGCAACCATCAAGTGGCTTCAAATGAAGAAAATCGATGACCTTGATAGGGCTTGTCAGATTCCTGACATTAACTGATCAAACATCTCTGGCAAGATCTCAAGATTGCTGTCGACTGCTGCTCCCCAACTAATCTGAAGCAATTTTGCAAGGAGGAATGGGCAATTATTCCTCCAACATGTTGTGCAAAGCTAATAAAGACTTATACAAAAAGATTTGCCTGTAATAGCTGTGAGAGACAGTTCAGCTAAATACCGAACAAAGGGGGAATGAATATTTTTGAACAGCTAACATTTCAATTCTTGAATTTTTAGTTTTTCAGCCTTTACATTTTTTCCTCTTTTTGGGGCTCAACTGTGAATTAAAGGAGTCCGTGGTTCACCAACAAAAATTCTCAGTTAAGCTGAACAGATTCCCTGGTTGTAATACTCATTTATGTGAGCAAAGGACACTGTACAAAGCAAATGGAATGAAAATTTGTAACTTAGTGTTGTGCTATATTAATCTACAATGATAAATATTTTAAGTTTATGAATTATATTCTTTATTGAAAAAAATCAATATCTATTATTTGGTGTGCTAATATATCAGGATGTGATATCTCTTTTGGTATCATATGGCTGTCAGATAAAAAGAGAAAATATTGATTGAAAGTAAAAGTAACATTTTGAAATAGTAAACTTCATTTATTGAGGTATAAACATGAAATGAGGATCTAAGTAGAGATTTTTAATGAATTGCAAATCAAATAACATGCTGATTCTTTCAAGGTGGTCAGTAAATTTGGGAATTCTATGCAAAAGTATTGCATTTGTCAATGGAAATCCTGATAGCACATCACATTTGAGTAATGCTCTGGGAAATCTGTGTGGAAGGAGTAATATGAGACTTGAGGCTGGAGATAAAGTTCACTGTGCCTACAATGTCTGTGACAGATAAGAGTGCAATTGTTGGAAGCACTTCCTAGGGAAAAATATTTTAGGAGACATTGAGGAGGCTGCTATGAATGATGAAAGCCACAGAAACCATAAACACAGGAGATGTGAGGCCTGAATAGACAGGCACCTCCCAATCTCCACCGACGTAACAGGAGACACTTGCTATTCATTTACAACTCATCATCTGTGGCCTATTTAAACCCAGCTCTTGTTCGCAGTTCTTGTTCACCCATTCAACCAGCCAGCTGTAACCAGCTGCTCCTCGCTTTCATCTACCTTGCAGTGTTACATATCTGTACTCTCATGATGTTTCATGGCCCCTCGTGGTCTATTACTTTGCAGTCTATTATTAAAATAATTACTCACCTCTAAATCATCTCTGTGCTTGGGTCAATCCTCCTCTATGTTTCCTAACAGAATGGATGCACTCACAGATGACCCTGTGGAGTTCGCTTGTCTAAAGGAAGTCACCCACCAACACGAGCACATGACCCTGAAGACAGCAAGAAACTGTTCTTTTTTTTGTAAATCTGAGTGCCTTGCAGAACCTACTCCATAGCTTTCTGCCAGATTGTAGGTGCAGATGCTTCTCCAAATATTAGCCTTATATAGTGATGAAGCCCTTTGACTGCTTATGGAGAGAAACACTGGACTCTTCTATCTCCATCGGCTAACTCCACTTTGCTGTTTCTCTCCACTTTCTCTCCAGAAAGGTATGCAAAGATATCTTTTACCCTGGACAGAGGGTATTGATCTATTTTCAGTACTGGGATGACGGTGACCTCAAAATCACCACATATCCTGTCAGGCCCATCCTTCTTGGCTACTGGAACCACTGGAGTTGTTCATTGACTCCGCTTATCCTTGGAAAGAATTCCTTCAGACTCAATGCGATTGTGCTGACTGATTACTTTATCACGGATGGTATTAGGGACCAAATGGGTTTTGTAAAACTTGGGTGTGGCATTTTAATTTTAAACTATTTTACTAACAGTGCCATCCTTGAACATGGCTGTGGCTTCATTCAGTATTTTTCTTATTGCCTGTCTGTTAACTGTTGCAGTGGATGTCACATGCAAATGGCGAATAGATCTCCATTCAAGTTGGAGTAATCTCAGCCAATCACAATCCTGTTTTTAACCACATTCAAGCTTAATGTGACTTACTGGTTATTGTATTTCATGTTACAAACGTCATCCCATTGGAGTTATCTCTCCTCCATTCTAAGTTCTTGGTTGGATGTCTGCAGGCTTCAGTTCAGTATTTTTGAAATGATGTTCAAACTCATTTTGCGGAACAACTGAAACAACCGGGCCAGTCTCCAATTCAATTTTAATAAATTTTGCCATTCACTTCTGATGTAACCCATTTTGTATGTCTCTTGTTAGTTTCCACATTATAAAGCCTAATGCTACGCAGTCCTGTGTCACTCCCATCATTATCAGATTTTTTTGTCACCAAATGCAGATTAGTGCTGTGTTTGAAACCGTATCTTGACTTTTTTTAACTTTTTCTCTTCTCTATGTGGTCTATTTACTTTTGTCTGTCTGACATACTCTTTGTATGTGTTCTACTTTAGTGGATTTTCTCTAAGTTTCACTTTGAAACCTGCATTGATCTGGTGTAAGTTAGTCCCTGCCACAACTGTATCACAATTTGTTTGGCCAAGCAGGTTTCTGTTTAGACTTTGCAATTTTATTTATGCTCACTTGCACTCTCCCCCAGCACCAATTGTGTGAGCACTGGTGGATAAACAACTTGTGCACTTACTGTGGATCTGCCGATCATCCACGACTCACTCTTGCCATTCTAAAACACACTCTGATGGCTTCATGCAGAGGAGGCTCTGTTGGATTATGGCACGGCAGGCAACTGACTGGACAGGACTGGACGGGACGTGTTTTGTTTAGCTTGGACCCCCTACCTAGCTTATCTCTTACTTTCTCTGCACCACACCCATTGAAGGACTTCCTTTGGGGTTTGTGATAGTCAGCATGTCACCACAAGGCCATTTAATTCCATTTATGGACCCACCTAACAAACTTCTCATCCTGGGTTATCCCTGGCTCTCCATTAATAACACTTACTTTGCCTGGTCATCTGGTTCACTGTTGAATTGGGGACCCAGCTGCCGTACAACCTGTCTGCAACCTCAGCGGAACTCATCTCACTGTGTGATCAACCTCATCCTGGACATCATCCCTCCCTAAGGTCATATGTTCTTCCCTCCTGAGCCCCAAAGCCATGAATGAGATCATTGAACACATGGCTTCATTCAACCATTTCAGTCCCAGGTGATGCAGGATTCTTCTTTGTCAAAAAGGAAGATGGAAATCCCTGTTCCTGCATCGACTGCCATGAACTTTACAAAACCACTATTAAAACCTGCTGTCCTTTTCCCTCGATTCGAAACACTTCACAGGGTCCAACTGGATCTAGAGAGTGCATACAATTGATCCACATCCACCAGAGATATGAGTGAGGGATGGCATCTGTAACACCCACTGGCCACTACAAATACTCGGTGTTGCCTTTCAGACTTTCCAAAAATTCAGCCATTTTCCAAGCCTTCATTAATGAGCACCTCCAAGACAGGCTACACAGGTACGCCTTTGTCTACCTTGAAAACATCCTCATCTTCTCCAAGGACTCCCAAGACAACATCTCTCATGTCCATTCAGATCTTCAGCATCTTCTCAAACAAAAACTGAACTGCAAGTAAGAGAAATGCCAGTTCCCATCATTTCCTTCCTTGGTTATGTCTTTTTACCCCAAGGTATAAACATGGACCCAAATAAAGTTGATGAATGGCTTGATCACACTCCCTCAAACAGCTACAGTGCTGCTTAGGCTTCTCCAACTTCTATTGCCATTTCATCAGGAACTACAGCCTAACTGCTACACCTCTCACCTCTCTCACCAATTCACCTACTTCACACAGCAACACAGACCACATTTTTGAGGAGCTCAAAAGATGCTTCACTACAGCTCCCATTATCTCAAGTCTGAACCCCTCCATGCCATCTCTGGTAGAGCTAGATGCAACTGACGAGGGCTCTCTGGCTAGCCTCTCACAGAGAGGACTGACAGGAGGACCCCTGCTTCCACATTTTTTTGGTGAAAGTTCAACTCTACACAGCACTGTTATGGAGTAGGAGTCAGGGAGTTATTAAATGGGCCCTGGACAAATGGAGACATTGGCTGGTGAGAAATAGCAAGCCCTTCTTGATCTGTACTGACCCCGAGAACATCATATCTATACAGCAGACCCATCAACTTGCTGAACCATCTCAACTTCACCATCCTCTAATAACCAAGGTCCAAGAACTTTAAGGTAGATGTCCTGTCATAACAGTTTGATCCACCTGAACTAGAGTTCGGGCCTCAGCCAAACATCTGGGATCTTGAGAACTCGATCAGCCAAGCCCTATAGCTCTGGCTGACACACATGACAACCACATGTAGATGCTGGCAGACATGTGCTCCAACACACTCTAGTAGGTCCACTCCTCATCTATCTCCAGCCATCCAGCTACACAATGCACTCTGGATTTTCTGCAACATCAGTTCTGATGGTCTAGCACGAGCACAGATGTACATCAGGTCAGTCCATGCCTGCACTCAATGTGCTCAGTCTATTTCCTCCAGCCATTGTTCCTCTGGCCTCCTCTACTAGGCCCTTAACACCCATGGTCACACGTCACGATAGATTTCATCATAGGTTTGTCACCTTCCAAAGGGGCCACTGTGATTATATCAGTGATGGACTAGTTCTCCAAGGTGGCACAATTCATTGCCCTCCTCAAACTTCTGTCTGCCACTGAGATGGTGAACCTGTTTCTCTAACATCTAGTTTGCCCCCACAATTTCCGTCAGAACATTTTTTTTGGACTAGGGGCCTACATTTCTTCTCCCACTTCTGGCAATCCATCTACTCTTGCCTTCGCATTCAGTGAGTTTGTCCTCTGGCAATCAGCTGCAGACTAACAGTCAGTCAGAAAGAGACAATCAGCAAATGGAGAAGTTTCTATGACGCTTCACCACCTCTAATCCTTCAAATGGAAGATGTATCTGCTCTGGGCTGAACTGCCGCACAATCTACACACATCCTCTACCATAGGTATGCTTCATGATTACCAAACAACCCCTTCCCCCCCCACGCGCGCGCGTACACACACACACACACACACACACACACACACACTATTCCCCATGGAGGAATCAACAGTAGATGTCCCATCTGTCAATGACCTGGCTCGCCATTGCCAGAATACTTGGAAGAGGGGATGCCTTCTGTCACCAGGCAAGCCATCATTAGTCCCCAGCAAGACTACTCTGGCCTGGGGACCATGTCTGGCTGTCCACCCAAGACCTGTCCTTGCATACCAACTCCCAAAGCTCTTACCCTGATTCTTTGGTCCCTTTAGGATTACCAATTGCATCAACCCAGCAACTCTCCATCTCCTATTACCACTATCCCTCAGAATCAGACCTACCTTCCATGTGTCTTGGAAGAATTCACATTATCATGGCATGGTGTGCAGTATTTGGACAACTGTGAAAAGTACTGCCTGGAGGAGAGGACTTTAGTGCTGTCCAGTTTCATTTTGGATCCATTGCTCATCGAGAAGTTCCATTGGACCCATATAAATCACCCTGGTCCATTAGGTGCCAGTCATAGGAGAGGGACAATCCTGTCAGGCAGGTACCTCAATCTCTATTCAGGTAACAGTAGTCACCTGGCACTCATTTCCAACTCATGACCTGCAGCCTATTTAAACCCAGCTCTGATCCACAGCCCTTGTTCAACCATTGAACCAGGCAGCCTCTACTAGTTGCACATAGCCTTCAGTTAACTTATTCCCTTGTTGTGTTAAATATCTATACTCTCTTATTTCGTGGCCCCTCGTTGTTAGTATTTTTCAGTTTGTTATTAAAGTTATCACCTAGCACTCAATGCTGTGTGCTTGGGTTAAGCTTCCTCTACATTTCTTGTGTAAAGGGGGTTTCTTTTTTTTTCTTTGTTACTGTTGGGAAAGGGTTTCCTTTTGTTAACTAGCAGGAATGCTAATTTACTGATAACGAGAATGGTATTCCTTTGTAAACCAAATGGGGATTAATGTTCTTTCTTCTGAGTCTGTAAGCTTTTGTTGACGGGCTTTTGGGGAGATCGGCGCGAGGGGGTCGAGAGAGAGGACGCAATGCTCTATGCTGGGTGAGGATTGGACCCCAAAGGGGGTCCGAGGCCGGGAGATTCTCCGGGGGGGGGGGATGAAGCTAGATGTGCTTGGTTGACCACTCGGAGGGTCCTGAGCTGTTTGGAGAGTCGAGGAGTTCGGAGGGGATCGAATGGTGGCCAGAAGACTTCAGTAATTGAGCTCCAACTGTTGTGCACGAAATGGTTTGGACTTTGATAAGTTTGGCGCCTTTTCTTTAATTTTCTCTTCATATATACTGTATCGTTATTAATCACTTAGTTATAGTAACCTTTATAAATTGTACTCATTTAATCGCATATGGTGTACTGTCTGTTTTTGGGCGAGGCGGGGACATCACACAGCATCCACACCAGCTGATTACCCAGTTTGGTGGGGCCGAAGGCTGCTCCCCCTAGATGAGAACGAGCTGAGCGAGCCTGAGGCGATCCAGGGGGTTACACTTGACAAGTGATTCTACAGATGTTGGAAATCTTGAGTGCACACACAACATGATTTAGGAACTCAGCATGTCAGGCAGAATCTATGGAAGGAAACAAACAATCAATGTTTCAGGTCAAGACACTTCATCAGAAATAGAAAATAATGGGACAAGAACTAAAATAAGAGGGTGGCTTTTCCACCTCCTTTATTTCTTCTATGGTCCACTATCATCTTCTAATAGGTTCCTTCTTCTTTGGCTCTTTACCATTTCTACCAATCATCTTCAACTTCTTACATCATACCCCTCCTCCACCTACCCATCTTCCCCCTCACCTATCAATTGCCAGTTTATACACCTCTTCCTCCCCCACCTTCCTTTTCTGACTTCTGCCCCCTTTCATTCCAGTTGTAATGAAGGGTTTCATCACCAACATAGACTGTTTTCAACCCTCCCTAGATGCTGCCAGACCTGCTGAGTCCTTCCAGCATTTTTTTGGAAGTTTGTGTAAAATAAAAGAAAATAAACCAATATCTGTAAAGTTTAATTAAAAGTAACAAATGAGGACATGGAAGAATATTATGCAATCCAAGGACTCAAAGTTGCTCAAACGATATGTGTGAGTAATACTTTTTTGCATAAAGATTGGCAGGTGCCTGGAATGCACAGCCAGGGTTATTAGTAGAACAAATGCAATAGACGTGCTTAAGTGGCTCTTTGATGGGTACATTAAAAGGCAAAGAATGGAGGGAGAATGATATGGATCATGTGCAGGCAGAAGGGTTCAGTTTAATTAGGCATCATTAGTTTACAGTAATTAATACTGTACAACACATTGGGACTAACAGCCTGTTCCCCTGCCCTATTTCTCAATATTCTATGTTCTAATGACAAAATCTACCTAATTCCCTTTCTAAAGTGCTGTTGAGAACTAAATACTCAGCCACGTTGCACACAAGGGTATTGTGGTTCATCTTTAAACATTGATTGAATAAAAGCTAGTCACTAATCTGAGGAAATTTGTAATATAAATGTTCCGAAATGATTGTAGGCAATTGAAAATGTCTCTGGACTATAGTTTAATAATAGCTACAACGGAATCATTGAAGATAATGTCTCTCAAACACCAGTAAACAACACAGCTCAAGACTTTAAAGATATTGTGATTTAGCTGGCAGATGAGTGACAAGCCTCGTCTTATTGTTTTCAAACAATTCAGCTAAGTGATACTTATGCAAAGAATTATATCCTTGAGGTTACTTTAAGGGACTTTAAGAGTTTGTTTTGATTCTGTTCTTCAACTCCCTCTAGAGGTGAGATGGTGACATAAAAATAATGCCTTTTCATAAAAACATGATAGCATTACAGACTATTTTACATTTTCAACATGCAATTCCATTATCTTGTTTTCCTTTTTATCTTGCTAGATTGTATTTTTAATTTTAATGTACTTTGTTTCTAACTCAAATTAAACTTCATCTGCATTTTCTTTCTCATTTACACAAATACCACCTTATTTTGCTGTTCAAAAACCGAGGGACAGAGACAATATAGATAGAAGGAAACTTAATCCCATCACAGGAGCAACAAACAGGAGTGGGCATAATTTTTGAGTGACGAGGTTCAGAGAGAATTTGAGAAAGAGCTTTCTCACTCAGAAAGTGACTGGAATCAAGAATGCACTAGATTCTCACATCATTTAAGTAATTTCTGGATGAGCTCTTGAATTGCCAATGCAAAGAAGGCTATGGACCAAGCAATGGGAAATGGGATAAGGTTGCATAGGTCATTGATGGTTGGCATTGAAAATGATGGGCCAAAGAACCTGTTTCCCTGCTGTATGACTGTGTGAGTCAATAACTCTATAACGTTGCACCATCTTTAGATTGATTTAATGTTCTTCTGGAATCCCCAAAGTGCTTGTTTTCTTTAACTTGAATGAGATTTTCACTTTGTGGTTTAGAGAGAAGGTTATTGGCAATTGACACTCAGCAATATTAAGGGATGTTTTGAGAAATAGCAAAATGAGAAAAAAACATCAAAAGGATTTTGTTAGGGACTGCTTAAAGGTGGAGAGTGACAAAATGTGTACAGGATTAATTTCAGGCATTTTGTGCCTTGATAGCAGAAGGCACAGTCAGCAATGGAAGAGTGACTAAATTAAAATAAATAAATAATATCTCCAGACACGAGAAATTTGAAATAAAACAGAAAATCCTAAAAAAAAACACACAGCAAGTCTTTGCAAAGAGAAGCAGTTTGTTTTTTTATGTTGAAAACCCTTTCATCAGATGTTCTGCTGGAAGTGGGGTGATGAAACGTGGGGTGACCAAGAGGTCAGAATTAGTGAATAGATATTTCAGAAGCCACGGGGCTGAAGTAGTCATCAGAGATAGGGAATGTCTGAAAAGAAGAGAAAAGACAGAGAAGAACTAAAAACAAGGGTGAGAATTTAATAATTAAGCATTATTCATTCAATTGCAACTGTAGTCTAGCGAGGATAGGGGAAGAGGTTGAAAAGGATTTAGGATGTGGGCAGGAATATTTTAATGGTAAGCTTATGAACCGGTAAAATGATTTGAAATTCAGTGTTGCTTTGTAGTTTCACTACTGTGCTTGATATGCCTTTATATTGGACAATTAACATTTTCTGCAAAAGTAAATGAATGGAAGAGAGCACATGAAAATTGGCATATTGCTCTGTAGAAGATAATTAGAAGCGTTGAGCAACAACAGATTGGGTTAATTATACCATTCTAATGTGCATTCACAGGAACACTATCAGCCAAAGTTAACACCAAAGTATAGGAAATATTAGGATGGATGAGCAAAACCTTGGTGAATGAGAAAGGTTTTAAGACTCACCTGGAAGCATGGGCTTCCAACCTTTTTTATGCCATGGACCATTCATAGTATTACCATTAAATTAGAGATCTATGAACTCTAGGTTGGAAACCCTGGCCTTAAAGACTATGAAAAAGGCAGAGAGCAATGGGGGTCTGAGAAAAAGTGTGTAACTTAGATCCATGTCACGGAAGGAGTGTTACAAAGAATGGAATGCAGAAAATTAGAGATCAATGAGATCAAAAGGAGAGCAGGGAAAATGGATTCTTTGGTATTGAGGGTCTGGGGTGTATGCTTTCAACTCATCAAGTTTAGCCTTTTTTCCTAACAGAGTGGCCCCATCAGACCCATTGCATACATTCAAATTATTCTCTATTCAAGCACCGACCTAACTCCTCTGGACCATCTGGTCAAACTGTGATGTTTGTTGATGTTGTGGCTCAAATTTAGTTTTGTTCTAGGTTCATAGCAATGATTTTGGATGCAGCATAGGGAGTTACAGATCACTTTAGGACTTAGGAACAGGGATGAGGTCAGGGGCAGTAAATGAGGTGCCAGGGGCAGAAGCCAGCATTTGAGTCAAGTTGGGAACAAGCTGCAATGTCTGTTGATGTCATGGCTCAGGCTTAGCTTTATTTTTTAAGTTGGTAGGGATGGTTTGAGGGAACAATGTGGGGAATTAGAATTCAGATTAATATTATGTATTTAATATTTCAGTGGTATTTGAGTAATATTCTAAACATATTGTTTGATTCAGCAGGGGCTTCTTCAGGAGAAACAGACATGGTCCAGTTTGAAAAACAAAAGGCCAAGGGTAGTCAATTTCACAGGTTCATAAAGAGTGAGTACTGGCTGATAATAATCATAAATGAAAAAAAAAGCAGAAAATGCTGGCTACATCAGGAAGATTGATGCATTTGATTGCACAAGAGAGAACTGGAATATATATACTAAGCAAATTGAACTGTATCTTGAAGCAAATGAAATTGCCAATGAAAAGGGAATGCCATTTTTGCTGAGTGTATTGGGTTTAATGACATACAGCTTACTTAGAAGTTTAACTGTCCCAACTGCTCCAAACTAACCAGCTAATGTTGCTGCAGTGAAAATAACACAGGAACCTTTCAAAACAAAACCATTGTTGATTGCAGAAAGCTTTAGGTTTCATAAATGGCATCAAAAGGAAGAAAAGCCCAATTCAGTGATTGTGGCTGGGTTGAAGAGATTGCTGAGTATTGTCAGTTTGGTGATAGGCTTAATGATGCACTGAGAAATAGTTTAGTTTGTAGAATCGTACAATTAAACATTCAAAAAGTACTCTTAACTGAACCACAAATCACAAATGGACTACACAGAGGAGAGAAAAAGATATAAAAAGTCAAGTTGCAGTTTTAAAAAGAGCACTAAGCTGGAAGTTGCTAATGAAAATTCTGATAATGATGGAAGTGACGCAGGAGTAGGTAGCTTTGAGATTTACAATGTTAAAACTAACAAGAGACAAGCAATAAGGCTTACACCAGAAGTGAAAGGCAAATTCATTAAGATGGTTTTGGACATTGGCTCAGCTGTTTCAGTCATACCACAAAATGAGTTTGAACAGCATTTCAAAGTTACTGAACTGAAGCCTGCAGATATCTATCTGAGAACTTATATTAGACAAAAGATAATGGATGTGGGAATGATGGTTGTAACAGTGAAATACAACAACCAACAAGCCACATTGGGTTTGTATGTGGTAAAAACAGGAAGGCCAGCATTGTGGGGCTATGATTGGTTAGACAACTACAACTTGATTGGAGATCCATCTATTATTTGCATGCCACATCCCTTGCAACAATCAATGGAAAGTGAACTAGGAAATATACAGGATGATGCCATAGCGGTGTTCAAGAATGGCACTGGAAAATACAAGCACACCAAAGGTAAAGTAGTGTTAAAAGAAACTGCCACACTCAAGTTTTACAAAGACCATCTGGTTCCCTTTGCCATCCATGTCAAAGTAGCCAGTGAGCTAGATCACCTGGAGGCTGAAGGAATTCATTCCAAGGCTGAATGGAACTAAGAAGGATGGATCTGTCAAGATCTGTGGTGATTTTAAGGTCAATACCCTCTGCCCAATATAGAAGGATACTTTTGCAAACTTCTTCTGGACAGTAACACTTCAGTAACATGGACTTAGCTGAGGCCTACCTACAGATGGAGATGGAAAAAAGAGTCCAACATATTCTCTGCATAAGCAGTCACAAAGAGCCCTATTGCTATAATAGGCATATTTTTTGAGTAACACCTCCACCTGCACTCCAGCAGAAAGTTATGGACCAGGTGCTGGAAGGCTATCCAGGTACTCAGTGTTACATGGATGACATCATTGTTACTGCTAAGGATGACAATGAGCATCTCCAAAATCTCAAGACAGTGTTTAAAAGTTTTAAAGGGTGTGGACTCATATCCCAATGCAAACAATGAGAATTCTTTAAACCAAACTTCACTTACCGTGGTCACACCATTGACACACAAGCATTACACAAGTGTGCTGAGAAAATTCGAGTAGTGGTGGATTCCCCCAAAGTCAAAGGACATATCACAGTTGTGGTCCTTTTTAGGAGTTTTCAATCACTAAAACAGGTTTCTGTCAAACTTGGCTACTGTGCTCCAAGCCTTGAACTCATACTCCAGTTTGGGAAGAAGTGGCAAAGGGCAAAGTAGTGTGAGGTAGTTTTCCAAACGGTAAAGGAAATGGTGATGTCATTAACTGTACTCATTCATTGTGATTCACGTTCATAAGTGGAGTTTGCCTGTGACACCTCGCCTTATGGTCTAGATGTAGTCATGTCACATGTTTTGAAAGTAAAAGCACCATAAGCTTTGCATCACATCCCTTTACCACTGCACAGAAAAATTGTGCAGAGATTCACAGAGTCCTTGATTGTGGTTTGGGGTGTAAAATATTTCAACCAGCACTTACATGGGAGAGAGTTCACCTTGTACTGATCTTCAACCACAAGTGTCCTTTTTTCAATGTACAGGAGTGTGTTCCACTAACAACAGCAGCATGAGAGATGGGCTCCTTTTCTTGGAGGACACAATTACAAGAGCAAATTCAAGAGAACAACTAATCATGGAGTTGCTGATGGAGCATCTTAGAGAAATGAGACAGTTCCAGAGCTGTCAGAACTACTTCCTGCTGTTGTAGACTCAACTCCTGCAACCACAGTGGAGGAAGCTCCAGAACACGAGATCGTTTCACAGCCATAAGTCTCACCTGCCAAGCAGAGTGAACCCCCACCCCTGTCCCATCACAAATGGCGTCACCCCACAAAAGAAGGAAATCCACCATAGTGATTAAATCTGTGGTGAGTGGGACAGTTTAAAATGTACTATACTATCGATGATGTATAGTAGTCACATTATATAGCATACTGTATATATAGTACTGTTCAAAAGTCTTAGGCACATATATATAGCTAGGATGCCTAATACTGTTGCGCAGTACTGTACTTACCAATGTGGAATGCAGAGTGAGTTTGTAAATCTGACAGGAGCAAATGATGGCAAGAAGGTTTGTGAGGCAGGAGGCAGAGGAGTACTGGGACAGGGGATGATGTGGGTGCTCTCAAACCATAACAGTTAGGGTATACAGACCGGGAGGAAGGAGAATGAAGAGTCAAAAGCAAGAGCCTTTGTTCGAAGTCCAGGCTGGGAATGCTCTGTGGTTGAAAGTCAGTGATCTGGTGGTTGAGTTAGGATGGGCTGACATCCCCAGGTAACTGAATCCCGAGTTGGTGATTTGTATGGGTGGGAGTCATGAAAGATTATGACGCCCTACCCCGCTCACGGCTACCAGGTTTAGAAGTCTGGGTGAGTCTGGAATTCAAGGCCCAAGGCCAATTGTGGTTGAATGCAAGGATTCTGGCGATCAGGACAGTCATAGCATGAAAGGCAAATGTTTGACTGACAACTCCTAGGCTCAAAGTACAAAGATTAAACTCCTGATTAATGAGCCCTGGTGTCAACGCACTGAAATCCAAGTTCAGCATATCCTGGGTTCAAAACCCAGAGGTCATAAAAGTTCAGAGGGAAAACTTGAAGGTGAAAGTCCACAGGTTGTCAAGTCTGGAGGTAGAAATCCCGAAAGGCCAGTGAGTCTGACATCACTAGTGGGTAGGTTATTGGAAGGTATTCATTGGACCAGCTATATAAATATTTGGATAGATAAGGACTGATTTGGGATAGTTAACATTGCTTTGTGTGTGGTAGGTTATATCAAACCCATCTCCTTTAGAAAGTTGGCATGAAAATTGAAGGTAAGGTAGTTGTGGATGTTGTCCACATGGACTTTAGCAAGGCCTTTGACAAGGACCTGCATGAGAGATTTGTCAAAAAGATTCTGTCTCTTGGCATTAAGAGGAGGTGGTAATTTGGATTAGACTTTGTTATGGAGTAGATAGGTCCAAGGGCCTGTTCCTATGCTGTAATATTTTATCTCTATGACTCTAAGGTTGAAGACCAAAGCCGTTAAATCTTGAGATAAAGGGTGAGTCAGGGCCAAAGACTGGATGTTGGAGGACTGTTAGCTGTGAGATTGAGAGTTTGGGGCCAAGGACTAGAGCAGGGGGTGGTGGACTATCCTGTGTAAGGAGATAGGAAAAGGAACTTATTTATCTGCTGTCTTATTTTTCTCCATTGTCGTTGTTTATGTTCATCTCTGTTGTATGTTGTGTCAAACTTTCTGAGCAGGAGATGCTAGTACAGCTACACGTGTGGGCTGCTCCCAGCACATCTATTGTTGTGCTGGTTGTTAATACAAATGGCACATTTTGCTCGGTGCTTTAATGTATATCTAATATAAAAATCTAAAACTGAATCAGAATTCTGTTTCCACCATCCCATTTGGGATGAACCTCAGATCATCACCTTTCATTGTGTGAAAGTTCTTTTCCTCATTTCCCCTTTGTATCTTCTGCACAACATTTGAAATTTGAGTTCACACAACTTCCTCCTATCTAAGCCAGTCCTGATATCTCCAAGTATCATCTTAATCTCCTCTGGTCTAAGGAGAGAAATCACAGATTTCTGTCTAACCCAGGAGCAAAGATTCCTCCATCCCAGAACCATTTAAGGAACCTTGTTTGCAATCTCTCTAGGACATACACCGACAAGAGCAGAGATCTTGGAGTGCTTTTGAATCAACTGCCATCATCACTGACTGCTTTGTTCACCTGTCCATGAACTGGATGCTCCCAGATCTTTCATTAAAACCTATTATTTTATTATAGACAATAGACAGTAGGTGCAGGAGTAGGCCATTCTGCCCTTCTAACCAGCACCGCCATTCACTGTGATCATGGCTGATCATACCCAATCAGTACCCCGTTCCTGCCCTCTCCCCATATCCTTTGACCCCGCTATCTATATTATATTATGTAATTATATTATTTACTTTAATTAAATTTGGAATATTAAGGTTTGTGGCAATGGTGGTTTTAAAACACACACACACACACACACACACGCACACGCACACACACACACACACACGCACACACACACACACACACACACACACACACACACACACACACACACGCACACACACACACACGCACACACACACACACACACACTGAACATGCACCAAATACACATACATTCATGCAAGAGTGCATTCCTATGAAAGCAAACACACGTTCATGAATTTCTAGAAACTGGTGCTTATAAATATTTATTGCATTATATGTAACAATATCTTATTAAAAAAATCAGCTTATCCATCTGGATGAAGAAAGCATTTGGATTTATTGAAGTGAGTTATATCAGCAGTGTTAAATGAACCAAGAGCCAACACAAACAGATAAGACACAAGGACTGGTGTCATAACCCCATCTACTGATTTCCTTGAGCAATTGTTACTTAAATGATTTGTTATCGATTCACACAATTCTTTGCTTAAACGCTGAAACCATAATCTCTTAGCTTTTGCCAATTTGTGAAAATATTTGGAACCAATTATTTACAAAATAATGTTTTAATTTTTCTTTTGGTGTGCAGATACACTGTGAGAGAATCATCCAGTTAGGAAGACTAATCATTTATGGCGGAATTATTTCAGATAAAAGAAATGTTTCAATCTCTCTGGTGTCAACCAGTTACTGTTATTTTCAAGTTCAAATTGAAACATGATGTAGTTTATAGGTTTATTAAATAAGCTGAGCTATGCATCAAGATGTAAATAGACTTCAGTAGTATTAAGTGGTGGAAGATATTCTAGACTGCAAAGAGGTTCATCTGGAAGCAAAAAATCTGCAAGCATTGGAAAACCGAAATACAGCTAGAAAATACTACAAATACTCCACAGGTCAGGCGGCATCTGTGAATTGAAAAACATTGAATTAAAATATGAACTTTATTTCTCTCTCTCAAAATGCTTTCTGTCTGACTGAGTATTTCCAGCATTTTCTTGTTTCATTTCAGATAACAATTTGGAGTATTGTGAGTAGTTTTGGTCACCTGCCTGCAGGAAATATGTAAATAAGGTTGAAAGAGTACAGAGAAAATTTACAAGGATGTTGGTGGGTCTGGAGGACCTGAGTTCTAGCAATAGCTTGAAAAGGTTAGGAATATTCCTTGGAACATGGAAGATTGATAAGAGATTTGTTCAATGTATACACAATTATGGGAAGTATAGATAGGGTAAATGCAAGTACGCCTTTTCCACCGAGGTTGGGTGGGACTACAATGAGACGTCATGGGTTAAAGGTGGAAGGTGAAAATTTTGACGACCAAGAGGGAACAAGTGGAGCGGCCAGTGGGTGGGCGGGCCAGTGAAGGAGTGGAGATTTGAGGTTTTGACTCAAGAGATTCTGGCAGTTTTGGCAGTTGGACTGTGCAATCAAGTCAATCAAGATTTGAATAGGTCAGCAGAAAGTAGCTGATTGGGTAATCGAGGTCAGGTGACCAAGCAGTTTGAAAAGCTCAAACGAATAAATTGAGGGTTACCTCAAGCGGAGCGTCCAGTGATTGAGTGGGCCAGTGAAGGAGAGGAGATTTGAGACTTTGACTCGAGAGGCTTCAACGAGAAGAGGCTGAGGACGAGCTTCACTCCAAGTGAGGTAAGGCCAGGTAAGTTTGTTTCAAAGGAGAAAGTTTCAAAAGTTGAGGCAAGTATTGAGACAGCTGAGATCGGCGCCGTGGTTTGTTCATCCTGCAGCATGTGGGAAATCAGGGATACTTCCAGTGTCCCTGACAACTATGTGTGCAGGAAGTGTGTCCAATTGCAGCTTCTGGCAGACCGCATTGAGCATCTGGAGCATCCGCGATGCTGAGAAAGTCGTGAATAGCATGTTCAGTGAGTTGGCCACACCACAGGTAAAGGCTACACAGGCAGAAAGGGGTGGCCACTAGACAGCATAGCAGTAGGCAGGTAGTGAAGGAGTCCCCTGAGGTCATCTCCCTCCTAAACAGATATACTGTTTTGGATACTGTTGGGGGAGATGTCTCATCAGGGGAAGGCAGCAGCAGCCGAGTTCATGGCACCATGGGTGGCTCTGTGGCACAGGAGGGAAGGAAAAGGAGTGGCAGAGCTATGGTGATAGGGGATTCAATTGGTAGGCGTTTATGCAGCCGCAAACAAGACTCCAGGATGGTATGTTGCCTCCATGGTGCAAGGATATCCCTGAGCGGCTGCAGGACATTCTGGAATGAAAGGGTGAACAGCCAGTGGTCGTGGTGCACATAAGTACCAACGATATAGGTAAAAAATGGGATGAGGTCCTACAATGTGAATTTAGGGAGTTAGGAGATAAACTAAAAAGTAGGACCATAAAGGTAATAATCTCTGGATTACTACCAGTGCCACGTGCTAGTCAGAGTGGAAATAAGAGGATATTTCAGTTGAATACGTGGCTTGTAAAATGGTACAAGGGGGAGGGATTCAAATTTCTGGGGCATTGGAACCAGTTCTGGGGGAGGTGGGACCAAAATAAACAGGACTGGGTTGGAACCAATGTCCTTGGGGGAGCGTTTGCTACTGCTGTTCAGGAGGCTTTAAACTAATGTGGCAGGGGGATGGGAACAAGTGCAGAGAGACAGAAGGGTGTAAAATGAGGATAGAAGCAAAAAGTAGTAAGGTGAAAAATAAAAGTGGCAGGAAGGCAAATCCAGGGCAAAAAGCAACAAGAGCCACTTTTCAACATAATTGTATAAGGGCTTAGAGTGTTGTAAAAACAAGCCTGAAGGCTCTGTGTGTCAATGCGAGGAGCATTCGTAATAAGGTGGATGAATTGAATGTGCAGATAGTTATTAATGAATATGATATAGTTGGGATCACAGAGACATGGCTCCAGGGAGACCAAGGATGGGAGCTTAACATCCAGGGATATTCAATATTAAGGAGGGATAGACAGGAAAGAAAAGGAGGTGGGGTAGCATTGCTGGTTAGAGAGGAGATTAACACGATAGAAAGGAAGGACATTAGCCTGGAGGATGTGGAATCGATATGGGTAGAGCTGCATAACACTAAGGGGCAGAAACCGCTGGTGGGAGTTGTGTACAGGCCACCTAACAGTAGTAGTGAGGTTGGGGATGGCATTAAACAGGAAATTAGAAATGCGTGCAATAAAAGAACAGTAGTTATAATGGGTGACTTCAATCAACATATAGATTGGGTGAACCAAATTGGTAAGGGTGCTGAGGAAGAGGCTTTCTTGGAATGTTTGCGGGATGGTTTTCCGACCCAACATGTTGAGGAACCAACTAGAGAGCAGGCCATTCTAGATTGGGTATTGAGCAATGAGGAAGGGTTAGTTAGCAATCTTGTTGTGCGAGGCCCCTTGGGTAAGAATGAACATAATATGGTGGAATTCTTCATTAAGATGGAGGGTGACATACTTAATTCAGAAACAGTTGTTTACAATATATATTAATGATTTAAATGAGGGAATTAAATGCAGCATCTCCAAGTTTGCGGATGACATGAAGCTGGGCGGTGGTGTTAGCTGTGAGGAGGATGCTACGAGGATGCAGGGTGACTTAGATAGGTTAGGTGAGTGGGCAAATTCATGGCAGATGCAAGTTAATGTGGATAAATGTGAGGTTATCCACTTTGGTTGCAAGAACAGGAAAACAGATTATTATCTGAACGGTGGCGGATTAGGAAAAGGGGAGATGCAACGAGACCTGGGTGTCATTGTACACCAGTCATTGAAGGTGGGCATGCAGGTACAGCAGGCGGTGAAAAAGGCAAATGGCATGTTGCCATTCATAGCAAAAGGATTTGAGTACAGGAGCAGGGAGGTTCTACTGCAGTTGTACAAGGCCTTGGTGAGACCGCACCTAGAATATTGTGTGCAGTTTTGGTCCCCTAATCTGAGGAAAGACATTCTTGCCATAGAGGGAGTACAGAGAAGGTTCACCAGATTGATTCCTGGGATGGCAGGACTTTCATATGAAGAAAGACAGGATCGACTAGGTTTATACTCACTGAAATTTAGAAAATTGAGGGGTGATCTTATTGAAACGTATAAAATTCTAAAGGGATTGGACAGACTAGATGCAGGAAGATTGCTTCCGATGTTGGGAAAGTCCAACAACGAGGGGTCACAGTTTAAGAATAAAGGGGAGAGGTGAATCTGTGGAATTCACTGCCACAGGAAACAGTTGAGGCCGGTTCATTGGCTATATTTAAGAGGAAGTTAGATATGGCCCTTGTGGCTAAAGGGATCAGGGGGTATGGAGAGAAAGCAGGTACAGGGTTCTGAGTTGGATGATCAGCCATAATTATACTGAATGGCGGTGCAGGCTGGAAGGGCCGAATGGCCTACTCCTACACCTATTTTCTATGTTTCTAAGTTGCAATATATAACCCTAAGGTTCATTTTCCCACAGCCACAAAACAAAGAAAACCATAGAACCTGTTCAGAGAAAACCATCAAAACCTCCCCCTCACCCACCACCAAACAGCCAAAAAGCTAGCTATATTATTAAACACAAAACCAAAAGGGTCGTGGCATATTCAGTTCAAATCAGTTCTAGCTCGATCTAGTGCTGTTGTTCTCCAGAAGTAGACAATAGACCTAGCATAAAGGTAAATGAAGAAAGGATCTCCAGGAATCAAAAGAATATTGGGAATGTGTGTAATGCGGTTAATGTAAGTGCCATACCGTCTGGAAAGGGATGATGGGAAAATAGGTCAACAATTGATGTAGTTCAAAGGTCATGTTAGAAGAGCAGATCAGTAATTGGCTAAGGGAAGTGCTTAGGTTGCAAAGCAGATCTAACTGGGGCAGGGAAAAAGCAAATAGATGTTGAGGACGTAGGCTGAATGTATAAGAACAGATCTTAAGATAAACAGTTGTGACAGAATGACTGAACTATAAAATGAAGTACCCATCTGCAGGAGAATAGGAGAAATGACAGTCTGACAAAGGAAGGCCAAAGATAAAACAAAGATCAAATATTACAAAGAAAAATGGGTTACTGATACATTATTGTAAAATTCATGCTTAACTATTGTGACACAAATACTGTGACACAAATAACTGTGCATTTTTGGGTCAGTGAATTATTGCTTAGCTTTCACTTGTAGTGCTTCCATGCGTGCACTTTTACAGGGCCTGAAAACACTGCTTTGTTTAAATAATTCTCTAGTGTTGGATGAAATAATTTTTTAGTGCCCTGTCCCAATTTGAGCCATAATTAAGAAGGTAACCGGGCCCCACATGAAAAGAAGATGCAGACTAAACACTCAAATCCCTTGAAGAGTGAACATTTACTTCCCTTCCCAATAATTCAGTAAACAACAGTGGGAACAAAGCCAAACATGACAAGAAAATGTCAATGGCTCCTTCTGTCAAGGAGGCCAAAGGCCATTCCTTCATCCTTCACAGTATAAAGTAAACTGATGGGGAGTCCCATGGTTACTTCCTGTCTGTGTCACTTTGAGATGCTTGTAATTAAAAAACTGCATTGGCTTGCAATGAACTCATTAAGAATGTCAGAAATAAACTGAAATTCATTATGCTGCAGTAAATGTGATAATCAAAGTGTTTATTTATGCATTTTTCTTTGCTTTTCAAGTTACAATATCACTTCAGAACATTCAACATCACTTGAATAATGATCATGAGCCTGGAAATTAGAAACAATTAAACAGTAATTAGTAAAAATGAAAAGGAAACTACAGATGCTGGAAATCTGAAAGAAAATCAGAAATTGCTAGAAGAAATGAGCAGGTCAGGTGGCATCTCTGGGAAGAGACACAGCTGATGTTTCAGGTTGCAGACCCTTCAAAATCAAATTAAATTAAGTTTCGTTATCATTCAATAATACATGGATACAGACAAACAAGACAGCATTCCTCCTGAGACCAAGGTGCAGAACATACACAATACATTCAAAAGAGCAAGGGAAAAAAGTCACACAAAAAAAAAAACACATATATAGTCCAAGACCCTGAGCGACAATATCTTGCAAATTGCTGGTACAGTTCCCAGCAATCCAGCCTGTCATTCCACCCATTGAACACTGGAGGGCGGACCAACAGGCAAGTTGAGCCCCCAACCCAGCATGGACACCACGCTACACTGCCTCCAGTCTCTCCTCACTTGGAATGTAGGAACAGGTAAGCCTGTGGCTTAAGGCCTAGTACTCACTACCACTAAAGGCACCCTGCTGCCTCGCTGTCTATCGCACGAGTTTTAATAAGTTTCAATAATCAATAATTATAAGTTACTTAATAATTATTAAGTAATGATAAGATGCAATAACATATGAACTTCCTTGATTATTTAAAACAAACTTTGAGGTGGTTTAAATGGGCTGTTGAGAAAATAGAAGTGCAATTAATTTTCATAGTTTCAGGAAGGAGAAAGCTTTGCCACTGTGTCTACTGTGCAATTCCAAGTGTATTTTAGATCCCCTTGGTTCTTCATTGTATAACGAAGATGCTCTGAATGTGACTCAGAACTGAGTGGCACACAGCTGTCTTGTTAGTGGATTTCACTTCACCTGAATGGTCAGCTTGACCTAGTTCAGAAAGACTACCTGTCACACCATTGAGCAGACACTGAAGCATTGACATAGGATGTGATTGAAGGAGTCCTAAGTAGCACAGCAGTTGAAGAATGGGATGATATGAAGGCATGTTCCCAGTTCTGGCCTGGCCAGTTGTTGTTCCATTACAAAGCAGCGCAGATGTGCTAATGTCAGACAGAATCAGGAGCAAAACAAGAGAAGTCTTCATCCATCACTGACAGACACAAAGCCACTCTTGTACCTTCAGCACAATGTTTGAAAATGATCAACTACGAATGCATTTGTGCCCCTCACGTTCCCTTCATTGCAGAACTTAGAAGAATTAGTTTGAATAGCAACAGAAGAAGAACATAAATTTAAGTCTTGAGCCCTTGATTCCTCGAGTATGATTGGTATTGGTTTGGTGTTGATATTTTTTTAATTGCTACATTTACCAAGAAAAAACAGTGAAAAGCTTGTCTTGCGTACAGTTTATTCAGCACAGTGATTTGAGTTAGAATAAAGTAAAATGCTAAAAAAAAATAACGTGTAAAACCTACCAAAAATTGCAGGGAAATTAAATGTTAAAGTGTAAAATCATAATGAGGTAGGCTGTAAGGCCAAATGACCATCTTACCTGCAAGAGGTCTATTCAAGAGACTGAAAACAATAGGATAGATGCTGTCCTTGAACCTAGTTACACATGCTTTCAGGGTTTTGTATCTTCTGCCTGATGGAAGAGGGAAGAAGAGACAGCTGTCATGGTGGCTGTAATCTTTGAGTATGCTGGTGCAGTCAGAAGTATAGACTGAATCCATAGACTGGAGATATTACATGTAAAATATTAAATAATAGGCCAGTGACATATACCATATCAAGATGAAGAAGAACATCGAACAGAACAGCTTGCAATAGGTCATTCAGGTCACAATGTTGTGCCAAACTTATTAAACTAAAGATGTCTAATTATATTAATACTTTTTATGTGCACATGCTCCATATCTCTTTATTCTCTGCATATTTACGTGCTTAACTAAGAGCAACTTAAATACCACTATGGTAATTGCATCCACCCCACTATCGCTGTCAGCCTGTTCCAGGCACTCACCACTCTACAGAAAAATATTTGCCCAGAACATCTCATTTAAGTTGGCCCGTCATCTCAAATGCACCTTCTCCAATATGTCACTGTTCTACCCGAGTGGAAAAAACATTCTGACTTTTTACCCTTTCCATGCCTCTCATAATCTTTTTAGCTTCTATCAGATCTTCCCTCAGCCTCTAACACTCAGAGAAAAGAACACAAATCTGTCCAGCTCCCCTTATAGCTCATACCCTCTAATTCAGGCTGATTCCTGGTAAACTTGCACATTCTCTCCAAATCCTCCACACCCTTCCAGTAATGGGCTAAGCAAACAGACCATAAGTGGAAAGAAAGAACAAAAATAGTTATCATATCTTACCTATTCACTGTCCCAAAAGTGATACTTTATCTCTTCATTATGATAAACCTTCTGCTTTGGAAATAAGAACTGAAGTAGGCCATTCTGCTCTTCATGCCTGTTGTGCCATTCAATACATTCCTGGCTAATCTGCTTCACCACCAAAGAATTCCAATTATTGCTACCCCCAGCTGAAGAAGTTTCTTCATATCTCTCTCCTGAATAATCGATCCTTCATTTTGAGACTGTTACCCCTGATTCTGGGAACCCTAGCTAGGGGAAGCGTCAGCAAGTTTGCCATCTGATTGCCTGCTTTTCCAGCTTTAACACTTTGAACTCACCGTGACTTGTTTAATCAATATGAATGAGCTGCCACTGTTCCAGCCCATCATTCCTGGATGCACACAATAATGGTGGTTGCAAGATTACACGGTGACATTGTATTCTGTATACATCTGCTGGGCCTAAATCACCCCAGGCATTGTCTTCCAATTACAGCTGGGCAATGCATGAGAGCATGTCAATCCTGTCTGCAGGGAATTGCCTACACAGTCATGATACCAGTGATATACATTGATTTAATCAGTAAGTGAGTTTGAAAGATTTCTATTGTATTCCAAGATTATTAAAACATGAGCTGAAGAAGACTTCTGTTTAATATCGGTGAGTATAATTGAAGTTTACATTTGGATTATGTTATTTTTATCTTCTGAAATTTCATTACTTCAATTAAAATATGATTCACACCTTCTTTGCTTATTGCAATTGACACATAACAATGTCTGAGAATTTTCTACACCCAGTTAAATGATGTTATATAAAGCTACCACAAATGCCAAATGAAGCTGTTCCCACAACTAATCAAGTTAAATGCTCTGTAATTAAGATTGTCCTTTATATGTGCATTATCTGCATTAATATGTGATCTATTATTGGCATCCTCAATAAAAGTAAATCTGTAGGAACACTGTTAAAGAGATCTTTAGATTAATTTTGAGAGAAGTTACACTAATGCTTCCAGCAGTTGTTTGCAGTCTTCCTCCTCAAATCACCATTGCAATTTTTCAACTTGGAGGAGAAAAAGTGTCCAATCTGGGATGAAATGATAAGCTGATTTCCTGAAGCTAAGAGTTAACTGCTTTACTTTTTGTTAAGGCAATAAAATGACCTATAACATATAGGCTGATAAAGATTGAAATCACTAATTTCAAGTCCTTTGGCATCTGCATGCCACACTGTCATATGGAGGATTTGAAATGTACGAGAATCATGACTTCCCTGTGCCGCCAGTCAACTTGATAGATAACGCAGCAGTCACGCTTTCATGGCCTGGATCATTCCCGCTTCCCTCTTAATAAACAAAAATAATATTTAGCTAACAGGAATGCACAGGTCACCGTGTTTGTGCATTCTGTGCTTGTGTGTTCAAACATGGATGTGCAAAATGAATTAGAGGTTAAATGGCATTGTAACTGACCTGCTCTCCGCTTGGATTCAGCATTGACTCTGGGATGCAGTCAGGATTATAGAATATAGAGTGTATAACAGTACAGCACAGTTGGGACAGGGCTGTGGAGTGTTAGATTTCAGGCCTTACTTTGCAACATGGAGAGGTGATGCAGGAATTCTGTGGATATCAGGCTCTCCCAACTCATTGGGCCCCAGGATCAAATGTCTGTGGAGACATGAGGAAGCACAAGGGATAGTGAGTTGTCACACCCAGAATTCAAGCCTGGACTTCAGGGTCACATAGCTGGTTGATTCAGGGGGTCAATACTGAAGATCGAAACACCAAGGTCAATCAGCATTCCGAAAGTTAAAGCACGATGGCTGAAGCCTGGAGACCAAAGGGTGTATAATAGAGACTTCAGGCTTGTCCTGGAGTTGGAGGACTATTCAGAAATGTGGGTGGGAAGAAAGAGGCTGTTCATTTTATTTCTTGTGAAGTCTTTTATTTTGTTTATAACAAAGAACATTGTAGAAAGCTGTATTGAATGTATATCAAAATTCCAATAATCCATTATTCCATTGATTAAGTATTCCAATGGTTTCTTAACTAGTCCCATTGGATGCTAATTTCTGCATTCCTTTAACCCATTGGGACCCCAGTTCCTGTATCCCCTAAAAACACAGCTTGTTCTGTAACCTATGTTTCCTTGAAACTCACCAATTTCCAACACTATCTTTAAATTTGAATCTAAAAGAATTAGAAGTTTGTTGAAGTACCAATAGGAATAACATCTATACAGTTCAAAAATTCTGCACTTGACATCATCAAAGTTCCAAGGGGGCTGCATTAATGGAGTTTTATTCTGTATCTATGTTGGTAGGTATGATGCTGTTAGTCATGACTAAAAGATCATTGTTAAGAAATTAACATCTAACAATACACATTGTACTGAAAGGCTAGGCAGGTAAGCAGAGGGGGTGGGGTAGCTTTATATACAAAAGATGAAGTCAAATCCTTAGAATGATGTCTCATAGGATCGGAAGCATACTTGTGGGTAGACTTAAGAAACTGCAAGGGTAAAAATACCCTGATTAGGAGTTATATAGAGGTCTCCAAATAGCAGCCAGGAAGTGGGTAACAAATTCTAATAGGAGGTAGAAATGGGATGTCAAAGGGACAATGTTACAATAGTCATTGTGGACTTCAATATGTAGGCAGATTGGTGTTGGATCCCTAGAAGGGAAACTCGTAGAATGCCTGTAAGATGGTGTTTTAAAGGAAGTTGTAGTTTAGCCTAGTAGGAGAAAGACAATTCTAGTTTGGCTGTTGTGCAATGAATCAGATTTTATTAGGGAGCTTAAGGTAAAGGAACCATCAGGAGTCAGCTATCATAATATGATAGAATTCACCCTGTAGTTTGAGAGGAATAAAGCTGAAGTCAGACGTATCAGCATTGCAGTGGAGTAAAAGGAATTATAGAGGCACAAGAGAGGAACTAGCTAAAATTGATTGGAAGAGGACACCTGTGGTTTTCTGCAGGAGTTGGTGTTGGGAATCTTTTTTGGATAACGGAATTGATGGCTTTGTGGCCAAATTTGTGGATGACATGAAGATAGGCGGAGGAGCAGGTAGTGTTGAGGAAGCAGGGAGGCTGCAGAAAGACTTAAACAGATTAGCACAATAGGCAAAGAAGTGATAGATGGAATACAGTTTCAGGAAGTATATGGTCATGCACTTTGGTAGAAGGAATATATGTGTAGACTATTTTCTAAATAGAGAGAAAATTCAAAAATCTGAGGTACAAGGAGACTAGTGACTTCATGTGCAGGGTTCCTTGAAGGTTAACTTGCAGACTGAATTGGTGGAGAGGATTGCAAATGTAATTGTAGCATTCATTTCAAGAGAACAAGAACATGAATTCAAGGGTGTAGTTCTGAAGGTTTATAAGGCACTGGTAGGGCCTCACGCAAAGAATTGTGAGCATTTTAGGGCCCACTATCTGAGAAAGGATGCATGGACATTGGAGAGGGTTCAGAGCATGTTCATGATATTGATTCCGGGAATGAAAGTTTTATTGTATCATGAGTGCCTGAAAGCTCTGGGCCTGTACTCACTGGAATTTAGAAGAATGATTGAAACCAATCGAATGTTGAAAGGCCAACATAGTTTGGATGTGGAGCAGATGTTTCCTGCAGTGGGGGAGCCTATGATGTCCAAAGAACAGAGATGAGGAAAAATTTCTTTAGCCAGAGAGTGGTGAATCTGTGGAAATCAGGCAGCTGTGGAGGCCAGGTCATTGGGTGTATTTAAAGTAGAGGCTGATAGTTTCTTGATTAGTCTTGGCATGAAATGTTAAGGGAAGAAGGCTGGACAATGGATCAGCCATGATAGGATGGCAGAGCAGACCCAATGGGCCAAATGGCCTAATACTGCTCCTATACAGTATATGATCGTCTGATCTGAAAGAAAGAAGATTGCTCCTATTACTATTCTGAAAACTCCAGTGAAAATTGCCTTGCAAGGAAATATGCATGGCACCAGAGTCTGTCATTATCTCTGTCAGTACAGAAAGTCCACAGAACTTAGACATGTTCATTGTAGCTTAACTTACTTAACAAAAAGAAAGCAGCAACTACCAAGAAGTAACTTTTGTCTCTAAAGGAAAGGTGACTGTCGAATTTGCAGAAGAGTTTATTTGGCTGGCTGGTAGCAGTGGAAACTAAAGGTCACCGTATGCTTATTTTACAGCAGGGAATACAAAAGTCACTGTCACATTATTAGCAAGTCAGGCAGTTGACATTTACCAGTGACCTTTAAATAGGCTGAATATTGAATATACACAGTAAAATTATGAAATCGTAGCTTTGTGCTGAAAGAATAACAGATCATTAAGCAACTCTGCTAGGAAGGTTTGCAAAGGGAGGGGCTCCAATCATTATTCAACTTTCTGCTCTCATTATCAGTGTCTTTATCTGATATGGCTGTGGGTCATTAGCACCATCATTTTAAAATTCAGATTTATCTTTTGCAGTTCACATTGACACGCATTTTATACTGACTTGTGCAGGACTGATATGTGAATGAGTTTGTTTGCTGTATTTGAATTGTGTGACAAAAAATATATAGCAATTGTGTTATGTGTTGGCAAAATCGTGCTCTAAACTCCCTACCTGTAAGATAATTGATGGATCCAGTCTGTGGTCCCTTCCTCAGCCGAATGCAGAGAACTGAGTGAGCTGGAGGTGGACTGTGAGAGCCTGCAGGAAGAGCTAGAATTAAAAGAAACTATTAGAATTGCTTTAAAATATTTTGTTATTAAAGGATATTAAAACAAATTGAGACCAAAGAAATAACTATAACAATGAATGCATAATTGGGTAAAGCAAATAAGAAATAAATAACTGAAGCTATCATAAATAATTTTTCATGTAGCCCACAGAAACAGGGATCTCCGTCCAATTAAAGGGAAGACGTGATCTTTTGTCAGCTCTCGTTGGGTCTGGTTGAAAGCAATGGACTTAATTGATAAAGTTGCTATTGTCCAATATCTCATAATAACAATTATTAATAAAAAATCTCCAGACTTAAGATTCACAATTGACCATGTATCAGAATTAAGTTTATATACACTGATATTTATTCATTTATTTAGAGATACAGCATAGAACAGGCCCTTCCAGCCCAATGAGCCATACCATCCAGCAACCCATCTATTTTAATACTAATCACAGGACAATCTACTATGACCAATTAACCTACTAGCCAATGCATCTTTGGACTGTGGGAGGAGACCAGAGCTCCTGGAGGAAACTCAGGCAGTTCATTAAGCATTAACAAAACACTCTTTCAATTTTCTAAATTACAGGATGTATCATCTTGGTTTTGTAACCTTGCTTCAGAATTTATCCCTTAGAGTTATGAGATAAATTTGTAGATTGATGTTACAATATATTCTCCTGATAGCATGGTGCCACAGTGGATCATTGTACCCCAGGTCTAACTGAAACAAACTATACTTCCATACCTTTTGTTCAAATTTTCCTAAGCGCAAACACGAGTACTCTCTAGATTCATGAATCACATTTCACTGCTCCTCTATCCACTGGAGGCAACTTGCATGTCCTTTGAGGATAGGTTGTGTGAACTAAAATTTTTCTTTCAGGAGCAAAAAAGGACGTGATGTAATGAGATAGGGGTGTACAAGATGATAAGAAGCATAGATTGAGTGGATATCCAGAGACCTTTTTTCCTAGGGCATAAATGGCTAATACCAGGGAGGCGTAATTTTAAGATAATTGGAAGAAATTATAAAGGGGGATGTCAGAGGTAAGTTCTTCACACAGAGGGTGGTGAGTGTATCGATCGCCCTGCCAAGGGTGGTGGTAGAGGCAAATACATTTGGGACAGTAAAAAAACTCTTAGATGGGCAGATGGATGATAGAACAATGCAGAGCTATGTTGGAGAAAAGGCTGGATTGATCCTAGAGTACGTTAAGAGGTCTACACAATATTGTGGGCGAAAGGGCCTGTACTGTGATGTAGTGTTCCATGTTCCATGTACGTTGCTAACTTCAGCAGTTTTGTGCTTTTTATGACAGTCACAAGCTATAGGAACAGGCCCTTGCCCACTGTGTCTGCACCAGCCATCAATCATTCTTCTACCTAATTTTACACTAATGCCATTTTATTCTCCTTAGAGATTTCACCTCCAACCCACACATTGGGGACAATTTACAATAGGTAATTAACCTATCAACCTACACATCTTAAGGATTTTAGAGGAAACTGGAGCACCTAGGGAAAATCCAAGCAGTCACAGGGAGTACACACAGAAGTCATACGGTTAGCACCCGAAGTTAGGATTGAATATATTAGACCTCAAAGGTAGTGATATTACCAGCAATACCACTGTGTCAACATTGTTCCTAAACTATCAGTATTACCAAGATGTTCAATGGTTCAGTGGTTCAATAGTTGCACTTAGAATATATACAGTAAACAACCTGAAATTCTTTCTGTTTGCAGACATCCACAAAACAGAAGAAACCCCAAAGAATGAATGATGGAAGAACGTTTGGACCCCAAAGCCAGCCCCCTCCTCCCATGCACAAGCCGCAGCAAGGCATCGATCTTCCTCCATCTCCCGATTTCCAATGGTTCCAGCAGAAAGCATCAGTCCCTCACCGCCCACCACGCAAGCCAAAGCAGAGCCCCCGAAGAGACCATTATCTACAGCTCATCAACAACTGCAGTCCATAACCCAGCATTTCGATGTGCCACGGGCTCTCTCTGAGCTTTGGCTTGTTCATTATATATTCACTCGCCTACAGTGAAATCCATTTGTCTCAGTTAGTGCAATCATTTAATTAAACAGATTGTCTTCATATTTTAATCTTCAAATCTATACTGGGCCACAGTGTTGCCTATGATAACAAACTAAGATATATGAGCCTCTACCCCATCATCTAGGCTATCAATAATTAAAAGTAAATGCTTGCTACACCAGCCCAGATCCCTGAGGGATATCACTGGTCATATCCTGCAAATTAGAATGTCTGTCCATTATTTCCACTCCACTCGAGAATAATCAATTGCTCTCACTTCAATGCATTTCAACTCGAGCTACCAATGTCTTTGTGAGAAATTTTATTAAATTAATTATGCAAGGCTGCATAAAGAACAGATATTACTATTGTCTAGTCTGCAATTTTTGTTTCTTTGGGCGTTCCTTTTTGCAGGATGTTCCCTAGATTAGAGAGTTTTAGCTCTGGGGCTAGGCAGAGGTCAGACAAATTTGGACCTTTTTTCACTGAAGCATAAGAAGCTGAGGGTGACCTGATAGAAGTTTATAAAATTACAGAAGGCATAATGGAAGTCTGTTTCCCTGGATAGAAATATCAAACATTGAAAGACATGAATTTAAGGTGAGAGGGGAAAGCTTAAATGGGAATCACAAATCAAGTTTTTTGTTCACTCAGAGGGTGGTAGGTGCCTGGAAAAGACCACCTAGGAAAGTGGTGAAGAATGATAACATAGTTTCAAAGGGATCCCTAAGTACCTGTGAGTAGATAGTAGTAAACTACTTTCTTAAAGTATATTGATGATGGTGATGGTAGATTACCTGGTATATTGCTTGATGGTGAGTCCCAGGATTAAGTCCTTGTGATCATAAGACTTAGGAACAGGATCAGGCCATTCAGCCCATCAAGTCTGCTCCATCCTTCCTCCATGGATGGTTCATTTTCCCTCTGAGCCCCTTACTCCAGTCTTCTCCCCGTGATGATGAACAACTGGAAGCATATTGGCAAGTTTAGAAGGGGAACCTCCGAGTGCCAGTGTCGCTACCTACCTACTGCTTTTGAATTTTTTTGATGTTAGATGCTGAGTGCTAGGGAGATAAATTTGGAGTAACCTGAGCGAGTAACTGCTTTGTATTTTGTATATGATACACACCGCAGATGCAGTGCTTCAGCATGGGTGGGAGGAGGGTGTTAATTAAGATTAGCTTTTAAAGGTTTTAAAGATTTTTAAATTAGCTTTATTTGTCATATGTATATTGAAACCTACAGTGAAATGTGCTTATTGAGTCAACTCAAATCAGCAAGGATTATGCCAGACTATGGTGTGTCACCATGCTTCTAGCCCCAGTGTAGCATGCTCATAGCTCACTATGCCTAACGCCTACATCTTTGGAGTGTGGGAGGAAACTGGAGCACTCTGAGGAGACCCACACTGTCATGGGGAGAGCTAACAGACTCCTTATAGAGAGTGGCAGGAATCAAACCCTGATCTTATAACTGCCACGCTACAAAGCACTGGGCCAACCTCTATGCTACTGTACCGTGCCAATCAATTGAAGAGGATGTTTCTTATAGTGCGGGAACCTAGGACCAGAGGGACGTCCCGAACAGAGATGAGGAAGCATTAGAGGGTGGTGAATCTGTGGAATTCATTGTCACAGACAGCTGTGGAAGCTAAGTCTTTGGGGAAATTTAAACTGGAGGTTGATACCTTTTTGATGAGAAAGGGCACCAAACATTATGTCATGCATAAAAAGGAGAATGGGATTGAGAGGAATAATAAATACTCCATGATGGAATTGCAGAGAAGGCTCAGTGGGCTGAATGGCATAACTCTGCTCCTATGTTGTATGTTCTTATGGTCTTCCGTAGACTCAATTGCCCATGATGCTGTAAATTTTGACCAGTCTGAACTTAATGTTAGTTACTAATATAAGCTGGCCCTTTCTGTGACTATATCACAATCTTCTTTACTCATTCTGAATCCTAATAACTCCCAGACATCAGACATCAAACTAACTGACTCATAATGTCCTGGTTTCCCTCTCATTCTCAATTGATTTGAAGGATGTGTGCTGTCAGCCATAAGCTTAGACTGGAGAAACTTAAAAGATTTAGAAGGAGATTTGGTCAGGACTAGTTTGGAGATGCAGTCCATTTGTAACAGTGAATGGTTCAAGTACCAGAAAGTGCATATTTTCAATTCTGAGCAGGTGCTTTGTATTTGTATTGGTTTATTATTTCACATGAACCGAGATATAGTGAATAGCTTTCCCATCCAGACAGATCATTCCATACATGAGTACAACAAGGTAGTAAAAACAAAAAAAAATCTGAATATAGAATATAAAGTTGCGGTTACAAAGAAAGTTCATTGAGGTATGAGGTGTCTTATCATACTGTGACTAAACAAAGATAACGATTAGCTTTATTTGTCACACATGCATCAAAATATTGAAACATACAATGAAATGCATCATTTGTCTCGATGACCATTGCATACCAGGGATGTGCTGGGAGCAGCCTGCAAATGTCTCTATGCTTCCAATGCCAACATAATATGCTCACAACTCACCAACCCAGAAGAACAAACACAGAATGCTGTAAGAACTCAGCAAGTCAAGAAACATCTATGGAGAGGAATAATCGGTCAATGTTTCAGGCTAAGACCCTTCATTGGAACTAACTTGCTAACTCCTAACTCTTCGGGACGTGGGAGGAAGCCAAAGTACCTGGATGAAACTAATCAAGACCACAGGGAAAACACACAGACTCTTCATAGGCAGTGGTATGCATTTCATGGAGAATCCCTTGGGGAGGAATGGGATCAAGGGACAGACGGGAAATGCTCTATTAAGGGCAGGCATAGACTCGATGGGTTAATTAGGCACTTTCTGCACTGAAACAATTATATTTTGATTTAATTTCTTTACTTCTCTCAGTTTTCCTTTTCTGAAGCTTCAAACATTATCTTTCTTTCTTTTCATTTCATTGAGAACCAGCGTCAACTTTCCCACGGCCTCCCCACTCCTTTTGTACAACCAACCGCTCAATTCATTCATTCCATTTGCTTTTTTTCTCTATTCGTTAGACTTTCGAGGTGGCTGGCAGCTGATTCAGAAGCACTGCCAATGTTTAATGGTTTAAACTTTTTCCTAACACATGCTTTACAGACCTCTGCATATGTTATTAATTCCTGAGCCAACATGACTGAAATTGGAACATGTCCACAGCCTAATGTGAAATATTAATTTAGCACTTCTGCCATTTTCTTATCACACAAAAAATGTTCCTATCCTACATATACCTTAAAAAAAGCTACTTCGCTAAAAATAATTGCTCAGAAGGAAAGGGCATGTAATTTTTGTTTGTATAATTGAAATGGGTTTTGTTGGATGTGAATTGTGCTGGGTTATTTACCAAACTTTCACTCTGCATTTAATTAATGTGCCTGATACAGAAACACCAATGCCCTTGAATAGAAAGTACTCCAAAAAAATCATGGATACAACCCAGTACATTGCAGGTAAAGCCCTCCCAACCATTGAACACATCTACATGAAGAATTGTTGTAGGAGGGCAATGCCCATCATCAGAGATCCTCACCACTCAGGCCACCCTTTTCACTGTTGCCATCAGGTAGAAGGTACAAGAGTCTCAGGACTTGTACCAGAAGGTTCAAGAACTGTGTAACGCACTGTAAGGTTTCACTGCTAATGTAATGACTTCTCTGTAGCAGCAATGTTTCGGTTATGACTAGAGATAATGGGACATGCTAGCCAGTGAGTGGGATGTTGTTCTTTCTTGTGTGTCTGGGAGCCGGGAATTCATGGTTCTTTTTGCCGGGGAGCGATGAGGGGAGAAGATGCAAATAGAAAGAGTTGGTAGACCGCAAGATGGAGTGGACTTGGAGCGAGGGTCCGGGCTCAGCTGCGATTGAAGGAGGTCGATGGCGGATGAAGAGCTTTATTAGTGAGCTCCAACCTTGTTCAATAGACTATTTCATGAGAATGGGCCCTTTTTCTTTTTTTTTTGTTTTCTTTACTAGCCATATAGTCAAAGCAATCGTTTAGTCGCATATTGTGTACTGTTTGTTATTTCAGGGTACTGATTTGTAATAGGGGACACATCGCACAACATCCACCCAAATGAGATTTCTTAAGTTTGGCCAGGCCAGGGGCTATCACCCCCTATAATAAGCTGCCAGCTGAAGCAAGAGTTACAAACAATTATTATCCCTCAACCATCAAGCTCTTAAACAAAAGGGCATAACTTCACTTACCCCATCATTGAAATGCTTCCAAAACCAATGGTCTCACTTTCAAGGACACTTCATCTTGTGTTCTCATTATTTATCACTATTTATTTGCATTTGCATTTGCACAGTTTGTTGTTTTTTGCACTCTGGTTGAATGCCCTAGTTGGGTGGTTTTTCATCAATCTTATAATTGTTACTATTCTATAGATTTGTTGAGTATGCTTATAAGTAAATGAATCTCAGGGTGACATATAGTGAAAATATATGTATTTTACTAATAATAATTACTTTGAGTGTTGGCACGTGGCCTGGTGGATAAGGCATCGGTCTAACTGAGACAGGGTGTTGTGTCCTTGACCAAGGCACATAACAACACATTGCTCAGCGACGACACTGGTGCCAAGCTTAAGGGTCCTCGTGCCCTTCCCTTCTATGACATTGCTGACGTGGAGAGGGAAGGGTTGCAGCCTGGGCAACTGTTGGTCTCCCATGCAACCCTGCCCAGGCCTGCACCCTGGACACCTTCCAAGGCGCAAATCCATGGTCTCACAAGACTAACGGAAGCCTAAAAAATTACTTTGAACTTTAAATGCACCGTTTTCTGTTTATATACTTACTGCCCTGCAGAAGCCCATCAGGTAGATGCCTGCTCCCCTGCAAAGTGAACCCATCAGTCCAATATCCCCTGTCTGTAGACTTGTAGGCATCTTTTCCCATTATGCCTATCATCTCCCATTTGGTTCTTACCTAATATAAGGTCAATTTACATTGTGCATTTCAACTAACTGCATCCGTTTTGGAAATGAGAGGAGACCATTGCATTTGGGGATGTGCTCATGCAGTCAACAGAGAACCCACAGCACTTGAGGTTAGGTTTTAACCTAGAATGGCAGAGCTGTGAGATGGCAACTCGACCTGCAGTATCACTATACCACTCCCTCTTTTGGATTCAATCACAGCAGTAAAACAATAATAAATAGTAAGCTAGGAATGGGACAAATTTAACAAAAACTCCACTTATATAGCATATTTTATCATTGAATCAGTCAAAGGCATTTAGGGAAATGGTTCAGAGACTGAGTTCATGTCAGCTGTTTGTAAAACAATCTACCATTCCCTCTCCTTGCCAATAAATCTTCCTTTAAATATCTTCCAAGTTAATGATATATTCTGCTTCACTGTAAAATTATTGAGTTTCAGATCATAACTACTTACAACTTAGCATGGAAACAAGTCCTTCGACCCATCAAATCCATCCTGATCATCAAGTACCCATTTACAATGATCCTACGTTAATCCCATTTTATTCCCCTCACATTCCCATCACGTCCCTCTGAGTTCCAACAGTTATCTACACACTAAGGATAACTTGCAGTGGCCAATTAACTTTATTATCTGTCTAATCCACATCTCTTTGGGATGTGGGAAGAAACCAGAGCACCTGGAGGAAATCAACGCAGTCACAGGGAGAAGATGCAAGCTCCAGATGAGGAGGGGATTGAACCTAGGTCTACGGCACTGACAGGCAGCAGCTCCACATGCTGTGCCATTATGCTGATATCTCCCCCATGAGCTTAAATCTGTGTATGCCTGTCCTGAACCATCATCTTCCCCGTAGTTTTCCACTCCAAAGCTGTCCACCTCTATCAAATTTCACTTCACCCTTTCTTGCTCCCGGGAGAGCAAACACAGCTTGTTGACTCGAACCACGTGGCTGAGATCTCTCACCCCTGGAACTGTTTGAGGAAATTGTTTCTACACCCTCTCTATGCCCTTCGCACCTCTGCTAATGTGTAGCAAAAATATCCCGAGGCATTTGGTTAAAAATCCAACTGTGGTTTCAAAAAGAATTATCTTTGTGAGTGAGCAGCCAGTACGTGGTTATCACTACCAAATGAAATACTGCAGCTGTGGAGAACAGCAAAATGGGGAGGGGGAGTAATGGTTGTGGGAAGGGGTCTGCAAACTGCTAGCATGAACATAGCTAACACGAGGAAATCTGCAGATGCTGGAAATTCAAACAACACACACAAAATGCTGGTGGAACACAGCAGGCCAGGCAGCATCTATAGGGAGAAGCGCTGTCGACGTTTCGGGCAGAGACCCTTCGTCAGGACTAACTGAAAGGAAAGATAGTAAGAGATTTGAAAGTAGTGGGGGAGGGGGAATTCCCCCTCTTTCAAATCTCCTACTATCTTTCCTTTCAGTTAGTCCTGACGAAGGGTCTCGGCCCGAAACGTCGACAGCGCTTCTCCCTACAGATGCTGCCTGGCCTGCTGTGTTCCACCAGCATTTTGTGTGTGTTGTATGAACGTAGCTAGTTCTCCTTCCAGAAACCACTCCCACCTCTGTCTCATATTTCTCTCCTTCTGATTAACCTGACCTCCATCACCATGTCCTTTCCCCCTCCTTCACCCTTTCTATTTGCCCAAACACTCCCCCTCTGTTCAATTCCTCAACTACTAACACTTGCCCTCCCTACTTCTCTTCATTTCTTCCATGTTCCACCTCCCTTCATGTCAAACTCCACGTTAGCTTCGCATTACAATACAATCACAAGGTCTCACAGCAAGGAAATTGCTCATCTGAGCTGATCCCATTTGCCCGTGCTTGACCACTGGAAACCTTTCCTGGAGAGGGAGCTTTAGAGTGGAAGCTTTTGAGATGTTGTAAGAGAGATTTACCAGGAATCAGCCTGGATTCAAGGACATGTCTTACTGATTTATGTTTCATGTTCTACCTATCTCTTCCCAACTCCTGACACTCTTCCCTTGCTCCCCTCCTCCATCTGCCCATCACTGCTGCTGATCTGGTCACACCTTTCCCCTCCCAGCTTTTGTTCCACCCCTTCCCTCCATCTCTTTATAAGAATAGCTCTTCTCTATCTTTCAGTCCTGATGAAGGTTCTCAGCCTGAAATACTGATTGCCCAGTTTCCTCTATAGTTCTGCCTAACCTGCTGAGTTCCTTGAGCTCCTAGATATGTGTAGATACCAGCATATGCAGTCTCCTATTTCTCCAAATTTATTCAGAGAAATCTATAACAGGATCTGTGGATGTATGAGAAAAGAAAATACATTGTACTGATGGCAGTACAGGGTCATAGTTAGTCAGGCTGCTGCCTCTGGAGTTTACATATTCTTCTGTGACCACATGGGTTTCTTTTGATCTTCTTCCACATCCCAATGAAATGCACATTGTAGGTTAACTGGCTACAGTAAATTGGCCGCGGTGTGTAGGTGAGTGGTAGAATCTGGTGTGGAGGAATAAAGCTGATGGGAATGTGAGAAAAATTGAAAGGAATTTGTGGTAGATTCATTGTTAAATGGGTAATGGATGGCCTGCACCCACATGTTGGACCAAAAGGCCTTATGAACATCTGAGATTTGGGAAGCTGGTTGTAATGAATGTAAAGTCTGACATGAATCAGTTATCCTGAAATCATTTTTTTTTCCTTGTACTGTATTAACATGTAAACTGATGATGTATAGTCAAGGAATAAAACTTTTAGCACAGGATATTATTTGGTCCGTCATGTTAATTCTGGGAAATTTATTGCATTTACCATAATGTTTGCTTCTCCTTTGAAACGTGTGTGTGTGTGTGTGTGTGTGTGTGTGTGTGTGTGTGTGTGTGTGCGTGTGTGTGTGTGTGTGTGTTTGTATGTGCATTTATGCATGTGTGCAAACGTAGTCACTTAAGCAACACATTTTATTCAGCATGTATGATATTGTAGTAGTTCTTAACAAACGCTCAAACAGGAATCACTTAAGGACAGACAAAATTTACTAGGGAAGGAGAAATATTCCCACACCAATGCAATGAGCACTACTTCATTTGAAAAGTGGTTCTGCTCCAAGGCAAGTTTGCTTCATCTGCAGTCATTTCACCATTAATTACAATGACATTAAAATGTTTATTTTGCAGCTGTAGTGTATTATAATGATCCAAGGTAACCTTATCCTTTAGTCCTGTACCCTTCACTATTAATAATCCAATTATGGACCCACAGCCTCAGAATACATTAATAGTTTATTCACAAAATGAGATTTTGTATATTGTGTTACTTCATTGAGATCTCCTAATTATCCCTAATGAGATTTATGTGAAAAGAAATTGCTTTATTTTAAATGATGACTGTATTGTGCTGCACATCAACACTCTGGTGTTCATTTCCAATGTTTAAATTACTTTCATCACAGTTTTCTTTCTTTCTTTCTCAGCAATGCAAAAATAAGGACATCGCAAAAGCCCACAAAACACTGAAGAAATAATCTATTTTAGTCACTGAGGATTTGGGGATGAAATCTGAGCAGGGCAAAACTTCAAGCCGACCTTGAGCCTGGGGTTATGTGCTCACAAGATTCTATATCTTTTGCCCAATAGCGGGTGGGGAGGGCTAGAGAGAATGACGAGAGTGGTGGCATGGTCCTTGATTATGTTGGCTGTTTTCCCAAAGTGAAGAGACAGGGTTAATGGATGGGAGGCTGGCTTTCAGGGTGGACCATATTGACAACTCTCTGAAATTAGAAAATATTGGTGGAGAAATAAAGTATGAAGATGAACCTCATGGCTCTTGAACTCGATCCCTGACTAGTGAAGGCCAACACATTGTTTGACTCCTTAACCACCCTATCAAATCAACTCAACCTGTGAGGCAACTTTGATGGATCTATGGACGTGGACCCCAAGATCCCACTGTTCCTCCACAGTGTGAAGAATTCCTCTATTAACCCTGTACTCTGCCTTCAAGTTTGACTTCTCAAAGTGTACTATTTCATACTTTTCTAGATTAAACTCCATCTGCCACTTCTTAGTTCAGCTCTGCATTCTGTCAGTCCTGTTTTAACCTCCAGCAACATTCTACACAATTCACAGAACTAAGAATCAATGTGTCATCTGCAAACATACTAACTCACAAACCACTTCTGCATCCAATATATATATAAAAAGAAGGGGTCACTGAACAGATCCCTGAAGGACACCACAAGTCACCAATCTCAGGGAAGAGTATGTTTCATTTATTACCACCCTATGCTTTCTATGGGATAGCCAATCCTGATTCCGTGCAGCAAACGTTACCCTGGATCCCATGTGTCCTTATTTATGAGCTTACTAAGGAGAACTTTATCAAATACCTTACTAAAACCAATATACCCCACATCTACGACTCTACCTTCATCCATTTGTTTTATCACTTCTTCCATTCAAGCCTGTAAGGCATGACCTACCCTTCACAAAGCCATGTTGGCTAAGAGTAATCATCCTATGCTCCTCTCAGTGCTCATAAATCCTGTCTCTAAGAATTATCTCCAATAGGTTGCCCACCACTGACTTAAGACACATGGGTCTATAATTCCCAGCATTGTCCCTATTACCTTTCTTGCGCAAATATTTGCCACCTCCAATCCTCTGGTACTACTCTTGTGACTAGTGAGGAGGTGAATATCATCGCTGAAGGTGCAACAAGATCTTCCCTCGCCTCCCATAGAATCATGGGATATATCCTATCCGGCCGAGAGGATTGATCTATGCTGATGTTTGCAAAAGTTTCAGCACATCATATTTCTTAATGCAGAACCTGGTCAAATGTGAAGTGTTACATATTGGGAGATCAAGTGTTAAAGGACAGTACACTCTTCCTGGCAAGAGGTGACTTCAGTGTTGAGGTGCGGAGGTAACTTGGACTCCAAGTCCATAGCTCGCTAAGAGTAGCTACACAGGTTTATAAGGTGGTATGGAAGGAATATGGCATGCTTGCCTTTATTAGTTGAGGAATTAAGTTCAATAGTCAGAAGTTATGTTGCAGCTTTATAAAACTCTAGGTGGGCTGTACTGAAATGGCATTTGTTTCTGGTTGCCCAATTATAAAGAAGATTTGGAGGCTTTAGAGATTGTGCAAAAAAGGTTTACCAGGATGCTATCCAGATTAGAGGACATGTGTTATAAGGAAAGATTGGACAAACTTTGTTTTCTCTGGAGCGGTGGAAGCTGGGAATAGATCTGATAGAGGTTTATAAGATCATGAGAGTAATAGATAGATGGCAAGTATCTTTTGAAATGTCTAATACCAGAGAACATGCAATTAAGGTGAGAGGGGGAAGTTCGAAGTTCGAAGTTCGAAGGTGCACAGAGATTTTTACATGAAGAGTGGTGAGTGCATAGAATATGCTTCTGAGGGTGGGGGTGGAGGCAGATTCAACAGAGCCATTCAAAAGGCTATTATATAGACAAACGGCTATACAGGAACTGGAAAGATATGGACATTTTTCAGGTAAAAGGGATTAATTTAGTTGGGTATTTCATTAATTTAATTAGTTTGGCACAACAATATTGGCTGAAGAGTTTTTTTTCCCGTGTTGTACTATTCCACGTTCTTTGTTCTATGTTCAATTTTTTGGAATTTGGGGTAGAGTATTTGGCATAAAAAAGATATTTTCCATCTGTACTGAGGAAGTAGATGATCTTTCCTGGATGTAGCATCCATGTGGCTGGACAAATTGTTGATGATATTTACACCTAAGAACTTGAAACTCTCAACCATCTCCACCTCCCCACATTGAAACAGGTGTCTATTTTACAGCGTTAATTCACCTTCTAAGGATTGAAATTCATAAACTGAGATATGTGTACATGAACACATATCAGCTGGGAAGGGTGTGGGAAACCATCTTTTGGATTCACTTCAAAACTGACAGCTGTGTGCAGAGCAGATGGGTCACGGTGTCAGCCAGCACATAACACTGATTGGGCATCATGGTGCCCAACCAATGTCCTTTCTTTAAATCTGACAATTGCCTCTCTTATACTTAAGTGTCCTGAAGGACTCCACCAATACTATTCAAAGAAATCATTACTAAAACAAAAGTTAGTCTCTGGCTCATTTCTCATGATTGTTCATAAGAAAATTAACCCTCAAAGCTTTAATTTTTCAGTGAGTGGCTTACTGGTGTTGAGGAGACCCAATATCAGATGCACATTTGCAGACAGACTGCTGAGTCTGATTGGCTGCTGATGAAGGGGAAGAGTAGAAGAATTTTATTCTACATGTAGGCAGTGGGTTCATGCTCACTTGAGTCCCACCCCAGCACCTCACTTCTCAAATTCCTGGCCAATGGATTTGTGAGATTTATTTTCTCTTCCAATTCACTCTTTTCTTCCTCCACAGCTCCACTTCCCCCAGAGACAGAGAAGAGAAGTAACAGTGATGACACACATGAAAGGAACAGGTGGATCTTCCACTCCCAATGTCTCTCCTAGAGAAGAAAGTGAGAAGTGAGTGGTGTGAGAGAATTTCAAGTGTAGATGTTGATGCTCCTATCATCAATCATACTCACTGCATATTACCCACTGCCATAGCAATGAACCAGCTGGAAAGAGTGTAGAGAGTATTTACGAGGATATTGCCAGAACTTCAGAACTGATTTATCCACAGAAGCTGAACAGATAGGAATTTTATTCAATGAGCTGTAAGAAAATGAGGGGTGATTTTATAGAGGTAAAATATATAAAATCATACTGTGACGAGAGGCCTAGGTGAGGATGGTAAGGACCCAAGTAGTGGACTATCCGAGGCTAGAATTGATTCACGATTTCAAGACTGAAGTGACAACAGGGTTCTTGACTAAGTGCTAGATGAGAACCTGACAAGACATGACGAGAATCTAAAGGAGAGAGAAAGCCCAAACGCAATCACAGACTGAACCAAATTTGCTCTGAACACCAAAACTGAGTTCAGATACTCATTAAATGTCCACACCTTGCTGCCAAAACATGGCCACCTATTAGCAGAGTGTGCCAGAATCTTTAAAGTGACTGCTATTCATAATCTGGAGAGTCAGAGTCTAAACCCAGGGGGTTGGCACAGTCAGATGCATACCATAATAAAGGGTAAATGCACACAGTCATTTTACCAGGGTTGGGGGGGGGGGTCTATAACTAGAGGATTTAAGGTGAGAGGGGAGAGGTTTGATAGTAACCCAAGGGACAAGATTTTCACCTAAAGGTGTTCAGTATATGGAATGAGATGTCAAATGAAGTGGTTGGGACAGGTACATGAAAGGTTAGAAGGGAAAATTGAACCAATGTGACAAAATGGGACAAGTTTAGATGGAAATCTTATTCAGCATGTACCATTTGGACTGAAGGACAAGCTTCTCTGTCGTATGACCCTTGACTCTATGATGTCAGGCTCCCTAGCAGTGTAAATACCCACTGAATAGTTCAAGTGACACTACCTGCATGCAGCACACATTCAAGAAAGCATCATCAAAAATCTTTATGTACTACCGCTGCTACAGGTGCTGCTTAATAATGCATCATGATCATTTGCACTCATTTTGCTGACCTATCTAAGTTCTCCCTGCTAACGTTCTAAAGCCTGTATTAAATAAGAATTGTCTGTTTTAATGTACTTAATGCACCAGGCCTCTCAGGCCTGTGCAGTCTTACAGTAAGATGCATAAGCAGTTCTGCAGATGCTGGACATCTGGAGCAAAATATATATCTTCCTTCAACATATACTGAAGGAACTCAGCAAGTCAGGTAGGATCTATCAAGGGAAATAAACAGTTGATGTTTCAGGCTGGGGCCTTTCATCTCTGCTGCCCTCAATGCCTCTCTCTGGCACTTCCACATAACTCACAATTCTCCACCTCATGATTCAGCTTCAACCACCCTCAGGGACAGAGAATTCCAGAAATTGAACACCCACTGAGAGAAGAAATTCCGATACACTTCAGTTTAAAATCCTAGCTGATGTATTATCCCTCTCAACCCCATTCATTTGCCTTTCCTAACATTTGAAGCCCTTACTAATGAAGAACTGATCAACCACTGCTTGAAATATATTCGATGACTTGGCCTCCACAGCTGTCTGTGGCAAACAAATTCCACAGATTTGTCACCCTCTGGCTAAAGAAGTTCCTTCTCATCTCCATTCTAAATTGACATTCCTCTGTTCTGAGGTTGTGTGTGCCCTCTGGCCCTAGACTCCACCGCTATAGGAAATATCCTCTCCACATTCATTCTATTTAGGCCTTTCAACATTCAATAGGTTTTAATGAGATCCCCACCTCATTTTTCTAACTTCCAGTGAGTAGAGGCCCAGTGGTATCACACACTTTCCATATTATAAGCCTTTCATTCCTGGAATCATTTTCCTGAACCTTCATTGAACACTCCAATGTCAGCACGTCTTTTCTTAAATGAAGTGTCCAAAACTGATCACAATACTTCAAATGAGGTCTCACTAGGGCTTTATAAAGTCTCAGCATTACATCCTTGTTTTTATTTTCTAGTCCTCTCGAAAGGAATGCTAAAGTTGCATTTGCCTTCTTCATCACTGACTGAATCTATAAGTTAACCTTTAGGGAATCCTGCACAAGGACCCCCAAGTCCCTTTGCACCTTGTAGTTTTGAATATTCCCCATATTTCAAAAATAGTCCACACTTTTATTTCTTCTACTAAAGTGCATGACCATACACTTCTCAACACCATATTCCTTATTCTACTTTAATGCACTGTAATGGTCTGATCTGTATGAACATCATACAAGAAAAGCTTTTCACTGTATCTCAGTACATGTAACAATAATAAATCAATCCCACTTCCAATTCCATGCATGATAGTAGCATATCTGGATGATTTTTCCTGATGTTCCTGCTTCCTTCCAATTTGCAATGTAACCCTACTGCATTCTACTCATCCTCCAGGACCAGAGAGACAAGAGGGTAACTTACTCTTGAGGTCTATCTCACAGTAGAAATATCTTGAAATAAAAATAGCTCCTTTAGAATCCCAAATTGATCATTCCTTTTCATTTGCACGCCTCCATTGCATGCTTCACAGCAAGTGTGCAGAATACGCACCATGTGTGAAGACTGCAATGTTGCTCCCACAGTTTTAATCACAGAATACCAAATTGAATTCAGTAAACATAATATTTTAACATATGCACTTATTTCCTATCATTTGTTGTTTTTTTTGTCAATGTTACTGAAACCTGGTGGCAAAGTGCAAAATGCTTCTATTCTCTACTGTGTATCTAATGCATACAACGGGGATTTAATACCTACCACTTCAGTACTTTGAAAATGATGAATACAAGGCTAATGTGAAGACAAAATAGCAAACAGCCACTATAAAAGTCAATTCACAGACTGGTAGGGCAGGATAGTAATCACGGAATAAAACAGATAAAATCCTACATGATTCTAATTGGTGGCTGGAAATACACTGTGCCATTACCATCAACAATTATGCTGACACAGTTCTTGCATTCAGATTTCTCATTTACTTGAACATTTACTGTGACCTCATGCTACAGCCATCACAGGGTAGCAGTCACTGTAGTTTATAATTTTACACTTCATTTCTTAAATGGTCTTAAGAGCCCAAATGTCTACAGCTATAAAACAAACATCAAAAATAATTATTCTCCTGAATCTCATCTTCCTTGCCTTTCACTTAGCTTCCAATTGTGAGTTAGCGTCCAGACAGGAACATTAATTTTTAATAAGTATCAATCCAATCTCTATTAGTAGCACTCTTATGCTGGCCATCTCACCTCTCCACTCTCAGTCCTGCTGCAGGGTTTCGACCCAGAATATCGACCGTTTTATTACTCCCACAGACGCTGCTCTATCTGCTGAGTTCCTCCAACAAGGGAAACCCATCTATTTTACATGAAACTTCTGTCTCTTGTATTGTTTGTCAAAGAGAGGTTGAGATCACAACTACTGATCTGAACTCCTGCATCATGGAGTGCTATCTATACTTACAAGACATTCTGCAAAATGCAACATAACTTATTCAAGGACTAATGCAATGAACATGGCACAATTTGCTTATTATCTGATGTGGCTGCGTCAGTACTAATTCCTGAGACTTCCTTATCCAAAGCCTGGAGTGCTGTATTATTTTCAAATGAACATACATCATGCAGTAAAAGTTCTGCCAAAAATGCACTCAATTCTTTTTCTTGCAATATTGTTGGTGTTCTGCTGAGCTAAGTGCTCACCAAATTAAATTGAGTGGTCCACTGCACAATATTATAGAAAGAATATGCAAAGTCTGGAGAGGGTGCAGAGGAGATTTACCAGAAAGCTGCCTGGATTAGAAAGCACATCTTATGTGGATAGGTTGATTGAGCTAAGGCTGTTCTCTTTGGAGGGAAGGAGGATGTGAGGTGACTCAATAGAGTTGCACAAGATGATAAAAAAACATAGATCAAGTGGACAGCCAGACAGGCAGTGGTGGGAATGGATATTATGGGATATAATTTTAACAAGATTGGTGAAAGTATAGGAAGTATGTCAGGGGTAATTTTAATTACACAGAGAGTGGTGTTTTTATGGAAGCCTGTCCGAGGTGATGGGAGAGGCATATTGATGAAAGAGAAATAGAGGGCTGTGGCAAAGAGAATGGTTAAATTCATCTTAGTGAAGATTGAAGGGGTGACACAACCTCGTGGACTGAAGGGCTCGATCTTCTAAGTTCTATTAAGAAATGACAACCAGCTGAAGGAGCAATGAAAAGGATGACTAAAGGAGGTCAAAATGTATACAGGAAAAGCAAACATAACATATGTACTGCATTTCATGATTTCTGTAGGTGCTGAGTTTGTTATTTAGGTCATTGAATGTAACGAGCCACAGATTTGTAATTGGATGGAGCAGAGAACTTGGGAACATAAAGAGAAGTACAAATAAAGCCATTCAGCCCTTCACACAGCTCCATCCTTCAATAAGATTGCAATTGGTTATTAACTCTGCATCATATCTCTTCACTGACCTCACATCCCTCAGCTCCCTTCCAATCCGCTTCTATAGAACGTTTCCCTGTGCTAATGTTGTGGAAAAATGGTACTCATTATCACAAAGCCAATGGTATAGCCCAACAAATAACTTTAATTTGGAGCAATTCTTAGAAGATGTACAATATGAAAGAAGATGGTTGGCTTCCGGATTTAAATGACCAATGAACTGACTGATGATTGAGATTGGATAGGAGGATCTCCTCCTTTTTCTCTGTTCTGTACTGATTGGTAAATATTATGGTATCCAAGTCTATAATTCTGCAATTTTCTCATTAGTGATGGATCTTCTTTATCAACTCACTATCTTGTTTATTTCTATTCCTTAATTTATGTTTCTTCAGGCTCTCTTCATCCTCGTTCCAATTCAACCCTCAAAATAAATTGCTGCACTATGCAAGCTACACATACCACTGTAGCATAATGATTAGCACAATGCTACTACAGCTCTTGCAGCAGTGTTGGCGCGTGGCTGAGTGGACAAGACATCAGACTAGTAACCTGAAGGTCACTAGTTCGAGCCTCAGCTGAGGCAGTGTGTTTGTGTCCTTAAGTAAGGCACTTAACAACACATTGCTCTGCGACGTCACCGGTGCCAAGCTGCATGGTTCCTAGTGCCCTTCCCGTGGACAACATTGGTGGCGTGGAGAGGGGAAGGCCTGCAGCTTGGGCAACTGCCGGTCTCCCATACAACCCTGCCCAGGCCACCACTATTACAGCTTAGAGTGTCAAAGTTCGGAATTCAATTCTAGCGTCATCTGTAGGGAGTCTATACCTTCTCCCATGGAATGTGTAGGTTTTCTCTGGGCCGTCCAAAGACAAGCCGAGTAGGTTAATTGGTTATTGTAAATTGTCCCATGATTAAGTTAAGGTTAAATTTGGGTTGTCAGGGTGTCTGAGTCAGTGTAGCTCATAGGGTTTGAAGGGCCTATTCTGCTCTGTATCTCTAACTATAAATAAATAAATAAACCTCCACAATTCTTGTCTGGAACGTCTGTATGACTGAAGAAATCAGAGATCTGCCATGTTGTGTACCCTGTACATTTCCACAGGAATGAATGTATGTATCCATCTTGGGTATCAATACTAACTTTGTAGTTGACTCTTACTACATCCAAACACTGTCCTTCCAATATTGTTATGGAAACTGCTCCGTGCATAACCACAAGAAACTGCAGAGGATTGTGGACTCAGCTCAGCACATCACGGAAACAGGTTTCCCCTCCATGGACCCTGTATGCACTTCTCACCGCCTCAGTAAAGCAGTCAAAATAATCAAAGACATCACCCACCCCAGTCATTCTCTCTTCTTCTCTCTTCCATCAGGAGAAAGATATTACCGGGCTCAACGGAAGTTTCCGTCCCACTATTAATGGTCTATGGTTCTATGGTCCTATTCTAAGAGTATTGAATAGTCCCCTAGTATGATACAATGAAATCCTGACCTCCCAATCTATCTCATTTTGGCCTTGCACCTTATTGTATTGCACTTTCTCTGTAATTATAATACGTTATTCTGCATTCTGTTACTGTTTTCCATTACACTAATCATTGCACTGTAATAATGAAAATATTTCTATGGCTGGAATGCAAAACAAAGTTTTCATTGTACCTTGGTGCATGTGACTATAATAAACCAATTTACCTCTTTCTCGTTTCTTTTTCCCCTTGTCACTTTCCATCCCTCTTTTCTTTCTTTCTTTCCCTCTCCTTCTCTCTGTTTCCTTCAGTAATAGCATTAATCTCCCCTTTTGTCCAAACTGTCAATAGGCAGTTTCGTTTTATGCTTCAGCATCAAATAAAGTTTATTTGTGTAATGCAGTGTATAGTAAAATATTACCACATGGGTAAGATAAATACAATTTTTCAATGTTTTCTTTCCTTCAGGATTCTCATTGATGAGAAGCACCCATAGGGAGCACAGATACACAATAAAGGTGAGACAATGTAGAACCATGTTTTTCTGGCTGAAAAATATTAATGATTGATTTACTGAAATATCCAACACTTCAATGAAGTGCTTAATTGCTCCACTTAATTATTTTCTATTTCACATGTCCTCTCATTGTCAAATGGTGAAATGGTTTATTATTTTCACATGTACCAAAGCACACTGAATAACTTCATTTTGCATGCCATTCATACAGGTTATTCCATCACATCAGTGTGTTGATGTAGTACAAGGGAAAATAATAATGGAATGCAGAAGGTGAAGTACAGGTGGACAATAAGGTGCAAGGTCAGACTGCAAAGTCAAGAGTCCATCCTTAACATACTAGGAGACTGGTCAACAAATTTTATAATTGCAGGATAAAAATTGTCCTTGAGCTTAATGGTTCATGCTTTCAGGCTTTTGTATCTTCTGTGCAATGTAAAAAAGATACACTCAGTGACCGGTTTTATAGCTATGCTCGTAAAAGGCAAATATCTAATTAGCCAATCATGTGGCAGCATCGCTACAAATAAAAGCACGCAGACATGGTCAAGAGGTTCAATTGTTGTTCTGAGCTAACATCAGAATGGGGAAGAAACGTGATTGAGATGACAATGACTGTGGAATGGTTGTTGGTGCCAAATTAAGTGGTTTGAGTATTTCAGAAACTATGAGGGGTGAATGATAAGTTCGTGGCCTAGGGTAGAAGGAGTAGAAAACATAGCACATTTATTTTTCAACAGAGTCCCCTCCTACATTTAAACACTTGCAGAAAATGCAGACAGTTACTAGCTCATCAGTTAATAACTCTTCAGCGGTGATTGATAAGCTCATGGCCTAAGGTAGGAAGGAGATGAGTTATTACCTTTAAACTTTCTGCATAATCATTCAAAGAGTTGAACTGCATGTGTATGTAACGAGAGTTGTATAACTCATCTCCTTCTACCTTGGGCCACAAATTTATCAATCACCCCTGCTGTGGACAGTTTCTGGAGGACCAAGATTCATATGCATCAAGACCACTGGACTAAGTGTGTAAATGTAGGAGGGGACAATGCTGAAAAATAAATGTGCTAGGTTTTCTAAAATTGACTCCTTCTACCTTAGGCCATGAACTTATCAATCACCCCTTGTACTGCCTTCCAGGATTTATGTGCACAACGCTCTCAAGTGTTTAAAGAGAATGGTCTGATAAACAAACAAAAAAAATCCAATGAGTGGCATTTCTGTGCACAACAACACCTTGTTAATGAGAGAAGTCAGAGGAGATTGACCAAAATGGTTAAAACTGACGAGAATGAGAGAGTAACTCAAATAACAGTGGTGTGCAGAAGAGCATCTCAGAATGCACAGCATGTCAAACATTGAAGTGGATGGGGTACAGCATCAGACCACAACATACACTCAGTGGCCACTTTATTAGTTGCAGGAGGTACTTAATAATGTGATTTCAGAGTGTGTATAAAGATATAAGTAGAATTTGTTGCTTCTTTCTTTAATAAAGTCTATTTCATATTCTATATTGGCATATGCATATACAGCCTCTTTACTGTAGCACTCTTTAAGCAAAGACAGAATTATTTTTTTTATGAAAGTTTGTTCTGGATTAGAAAAAAAAGGCAAAGGAAAATAAACAAAATGAGTGTCAATTTATTAATAAGACAAACCTGCCACAATCTCAACCATCCTCCTTGCTCTCAATCCCCACCATTCCCACTCCCCATCTCAGTTCATACCGATCCCCTCCAGGAAGAACTGTCAATGGTTAGCATATGTATTCCTGTGCAGGATTGCACAGGAGCCATGGCTGAGTGAGTAAATCTCTTGTCACTGCAGTTTGAAGATAATGAGTTCATGTATTACCCAGGGATTTGAACACAAAATTCCAACCAGTTGGATGCCTCACCTATTTAATGAGACACAAACCAAGGTATTGCTTGAACAGAAACTTAACTGAATTCTTGGAACAATGCTAAATGCCAATAATAAATAATGAATTTTAAATACTGAAGAACAGTTCCAAGGCTTGATAGCCCGTAGTGAATGAATCACCTGCTGACTCCTCAAAGATTTTCCATTATCTTCAGGTCAGGTGCAATGGAATACTCTCCACATGGCTGGATAAGTGTAGTGCTAATAATGCTCATGAGGTCCCAGACCATCCACGTTAAAGTTGCCTGGTTGTTTGGCACTCTGTCCATCCACTGGCTTCATCACCAGTGATCACGCCACAGTGCTTACCATCTACGAAAGGCACTACAATTACTTTCTAAAGCTACTTCAACAGCATCACCCCAAGGCACAGGCTCTGCCACCTGAACAAGGAGAAGCACACCATAGCCATTAGAATTCCACCGCTTCTAGCAATCCCACGAACCCCCCCCCCCAAATGACACAATGTCATCATAAGGAAATATATGCTCTACTTATATTTTAAATCGTTGAACATTACCCTCAATAGCAATGTTGGAGTACCTTTAACAGAAGGACTTCAAGGCTCAAGAGTATGGCTCATCATGATCTTCTCTAGGAAAATTAAGTCAGAGCAAGAAGTAAATAAATAAAAATAAATGATCCCTTGATACTATTTTGAAACAAAACACCATGTTAGCTTTATAGTCCTGTTCCTTACATACCCTTTAAATGACAATAATGTAAACTAACTATTTGTTTAAGAAGCACATACAAGATGCAGCAGGCCAGGCAGCATCTATAGAAAAGAGTTCTGGGCCAAGGTCCTGCATCAGGACTGGGGAAAAAAAAAGATAAGGAGTCAGAGTAAGGATGTGGCTATTTGTTCACTAACTCCAGATGATTTGCAGGAACTTGTTGTGCGCAAATTATCCACTGCTTTACAGAAAATAGTGGCTATATTTCAGACATTCAGAAGACAATAGAAGCCCAGAAGAAATGTGAGGTTGATTTTCTTCTTACAAAATATAGCTAGGTGTGTTAGTAATGTACTGTAAAATAGCCCACACAGTTACTCATGGTTGTATTTTCTCAGAATGTAGAAGGAGGCTGTTAGGTCCATTAATTCAATACTGGCTTTCCAGAGCAACCCCATCAATGCCATTTTCTCACACATTTTCCAGTAAAAGATTACCACACTGATATCCTAATATTATTTTACTCCATGGATAACTTACAGAAACCAATCAACTTACCATCTAGCACATCTTTGAAATCACTAAAACCAGAATTCAGTGGTTGGGAAAATGTTCAGATTCAGCATCAGGCTTAATATCACTGGCATATGTCATGTAGGATGGATGGGTGAAGATACATCTCTACCAAAGGAGGTGTAAAATACACTTTCCCTCTACCAGCCTGCAGATCACCCTTGAGCAAGGTAGAGCACCTGCTTAGCCCCCTGATCAGGGTCATGTGCAGCCCTGGAAACAGACAAAAATTCATTTGAGAAGCTGCTGCACATCACAATTCCTGGTTATGTGACCACTGACTCCAGAGATACACTCTTTGATAAATATTGATCATCGCTGGGGGTCACCCACCTTGTAATGGAGAAGGCAATGGCAAACCACTTCTGCAGAAAAAAATTGCCACAAACAATCATGGTCATGGTCATAAAATGTTGAAGGTGTGTTTTCAGCAGCTGTACCTCCTCCCTAATGGAACCAGTGAGAAAAGAACATGTCCTGACTGCTGGGGGACTTTAATAATTGATACCGATTTCCTGAGTCATTGCATTTGAAAACTGTCCTCTATGCTGGGAAAGCATGAGTGCCCATAATGGAGCTGGCAGAGTTTGTCACATTTCCACAGCTGTAATCTTTTCGGCTGATGAGTTCAAAGATGGATATTTGCAGGCTTCAGTTCAGTATCATTTTGTGGAATGACTGATACAATCAAGCATGTGTCAAATTCTATTTAATTAATTTTCCGTTCAGATAGGTGTAAGCTGCATTGCTTGTGTCTTGTTAGTTTTCGCATTGCATATCATAATGTTACCTAGTCCTGTGTCACTGTCATTATTGTTATATTTTTCATCAAATGTATGCTGATAGGTGCTCTTTTTGGAACTGCAGTTTGAGTTTTCATCTTTTTCTCTTTCCCGTGTAGTCCATTTATTTTTGACTGTGCAGCATGCTCATTATATTGTACATTTCATGCTCGTTTTTTTAAAGTATACAAATGGTAAAAGAGAGTTGAGGGTAGATATAGAACCAATAGAAAGTGATGCTGGACATATTGTAATGAGAGACACAGAGATGGCAGATGAACTGAATGCACATTTTTTATCAGTCTTCACAGTGGAAGACAGAGTGTCAGGGAAGTGAAGTTTGTGCAGTGAAAATTACTACTGAGAAGGTGCTCAGGAAGCTTAATGGTCTGAGGGTGGATAAATCTCCTGGACCTGATGGAATGCACCCTTGGGTTCTGAAAGAAGTAGCTGGAGAGATTGCAGAGGTATTAACAATGATCTTTCAAGAATCAATAGTTTCTGGCATTGTACTGGATGACTGGAAAATTGCAAATGTTACTCTGCTATTTAAGAAGGGTGGGAGGCAGCAGAAAGGAAACTATAGACATGCTAGCCTGACATCAGTGGATGGAAAATTGGTGGAATTGATTGTTAGGGATGAAATTACAGAGTACTTGGAGGCACATGACAAGATAGGCCAAAGCCAGCATGGTTTCCTGAAAGAAAAATCCTGCATGACTAACCTACTGCAATTTTTTTGAGGAAATTACAAGCAGGGTAGACAAAGGAGATGCAGTAGATTTGGTGTTCCTGGATTTTCAGAAGGCCTTTGACAAGATGCTGCACATGAGGCTGCATAGCAAGATAAGAGCCTATGGAATTACAGGGGAGTTACTAGTGTGGGTGGAGCATTTGCTGATTGACATAAAACAGAGAGTGTGAATAAAGGAATCCTATTCTGACTGGCTGCTGGTTACTAGTGGAGTTCCACAGGGGTCAGTGTTGGGACGCTGCTTTTTACGATGTACGTCAGTGATTTAGACTATGGGATTAATGAACTTGTGGATAAATTTGCTGATGATACAAAGATAGGTGGTCGAATGGGTAGTGTTAAGGAAATAGAGAGCCTGCAGAGAGACTTAGATAGTTTAGGGAAATGGTGAAGAAGTGGCAAATGAAATAAAATGTTGGAAAGTGTATGGTCATGCTCTTTGGTGGAAGAAATAAATGGGCAGACTATTATTTAGATGGGGAGAGAATTCAAAATGCAGAGATGCAAAGGGACTTGGGAGTCCTTGTGCAGGAAACTCTAAAGGTTAACCTCCAGGTTGAGTCGGTGGTGAAGAAGGCAAATGCAAAGTTGACATTCATTTCTAGAGGTATAGAATATAAGAGCAGGGGCGCAATGTTGATGCTCTGTAAGGTACTCGTGAGACCACACTTGGAGTATTGTGTGCAGTTTTGGGCTCCTTATTTTAGAAAGGATATACTGACATTGGAGAGGGTTCAGAGAAGATTCACAAGAATGATTCCAGGAATGAAAGAGTTAGCATGTGAGGAACATCTGATAGCTCTTAGGCTGTATTCCCTGGAGTTCAGAAGAATGAGGGGGAATCTCATAGAAACACTCTGAATGTTAAATGACAGAATACAATAGATATTGCATTTATTTCCCATATTAGGGGAGTCTAGGATAAGAGGGCTCGACTTCAGGATTGAAGGACGTCCATTTAGAACAGAGATGCAGAGAAATTACTTTAGTCAGAGGGTGGTAAATCTGTGGAATTTGTTGCCATGAGTGGCTGCGGAGGTCAAGTCATTGGGTGTATTTAAGGCAGAGATAGCTAGGTTCTTGATTACCCAGGTTATCAAAGGATATGGGGAGAAGACAGAAGAGTGGGGATGACTAGAAGAATTGGATCAGCCCAAGATTGAATGGCAGAGTAGACCCTGCTCCTATATCTTATGGTATTATGGTTATATGTGTCCTACTTTGTTACATTTTCTGCACGTTTCACCTTTAAACCTACATTGGTCTGGTGTATGTGAGTCCCTGCCACAACAGTAACACAATTTGCTCAGCAGGTAGGCTTCTGCTTAGGTGTTGCAACTTTTTCACACTCACCTTTATCACTGACTGCAACCTAATTGTGTCTCTGGCTGCTGTTTCCATTGATACAGCAATTTCAGCTTCTCTTTTAAAAGTGCTTAGTGCTTCAGTTAAGAGCTGTTTTTGAATGTTTTCTTTTTAGATTCCACAAACTAAACAATTTCCCAGTGCTTCATCAAGCCTATCCCTGAACTGTCAATGCTCTGAAAATGTCTTCAGTTCAACCATGTAAACTGAAATAGACTCCCCTTCCTTCTGATTCTACTATGAAATCTAAAGTATTCTGTAATCAACAATGGTTTTGGTTCAAATGTTCCTGTATAGCATTCACAATATCAACAAAGCTCATTTTGGCTAGCTTGGTGGGAGAAATCTAACTTCTAGGCAAGTGGTGCTTCTAGGGTGCTTTTGCACCCTTTGCAACTGTTTTTCAATGGATATTTCATTTGCTTCACTGTACTGATCAACTCCTTCAGTATAAATCATACAATTTTCTTCTGAGCAATCAAACACATCTATCTTTTCAGTGTAGCCAGCCATTTCTGATTTTTAATTTTTAAAAAAAATTAACACCTAGTACCTACCGTTTATGAACCCATAGTCATATGTGTTGCGTGCTAATTTGACCATTTTCTGCCTTCTTTAAAACACAAATGCCTCTCTCTCCTTCCGAAAAAAATGTACTAGATTTCAACTGGTAGGTATTCACCTTGAGGAACTGTGATTTCCTTGTCACCACAATTATGTTTTGAAACTCAAAAAGCTAATTGATTGAAAAACACTGCTCACGTACAACGTGGTAACGTAATGATGTATGCCATTCACATACCCCTTACATATAACCCATAATGAAGATCTATCTTACTCCTGTATGTCTTCTCGTCATGCTGGAGTGCATTATTAAGAATGAGCTTTTGGAGTATCTGCAGGCAAATGATAAAATGGGCAAAGTCAGCATGGTCAGCAGGATACTGAAATGTAGGATGAGGGTATGCAACTACAAGAAGTGCATCCAGCTGCAGTTTCTAACAAACTGCATTAAGGAGATGGAGCTGGAAACGGCTGAACTCCCGATAACCTGGGGGGCAGTGGGGATGATTGATAGAGACATGTGGAGAAGTAGTTGCAGCCAAGGTGCAGGACACAGGAGACTGGGTGAGAGTCAGGAAGGGTAAAACGGGTTAAGGAGCCAGTGTGGAGTACCCCGGTGGCCATCCCCTTCAACAACAGGTATATCACTTCGGATACTCTCGGGTGTGGGGCATAACCAAACAGAGGTAAGTTACAGTAGTCAGGTCTCTGGTACTGAGTCTCTCTTTGTGACTCAGAAGGGAAGGGAAAAGAAAAAGCATGCTGTGGTGACAGAGGATTCATTAGTTAGTGGACAGGAGATTCTGTGGACAAGACCGAGATTCCCAGATGGTATGTTGCCTCCCAGATGCCAGGATCTGGGATATCTCAGTTCGGCTCCTCAGCATTCTTAAGCGGAATGGTGAACAACCAGAAACCATGATCAATGTAAGTACCCATGACATGTTGGAGGGATGATGAGGTTCTGCAAAATGATTTCAGGGACTTGGGTGCTTAGTGAAAGAGCAAGACCTCCAGGTTGTGATCTCAGGATTGCTACTCATTGCACATGATAGTGAAGCCAGAACTGGGAAGATTACACAATTTAATACATAGAAAGGAGCTGGCGTAGGAGGTAGGGCATAAAGATTTTGGATCTTTAGGCTATCTTCCAGGGAACGTGGGACCTGTACAGAAGAGATGGTTTGTACCTGAATCCTCATGGGAAGGTTTGTTAATGCTGCACAATAGGTTTTAAATGAGAATTGCAGGGGGATGGCAACCCCAGAGTACCAGAATAGTTAATGGAGAAGTTGTGAAGGCAGATGTTGGTAAGATCTTAGGAATCAAAAGGTTGAGCATGGTGTGACTAGTCTCCTGAGCTGTGTATAATTCAATGCAAGAAGTATTGTAGGAAAGGAGGGTAATAGTGCTAAAGATGAGGCACTGTAGCTGGTTTACAAACAAAGGCAATATATAGTGAGGAGAAGTGGTTGACAGTGCAAAATTGCAGGCAACAGAATAAATTGCAAAAGGCAAACAAAACCGAAAAGGGACTGAAGGAGTTGAGTTTGAATGCACGCAGTATACGGAATATTGTAGATGAGCTTGCAGCACTGTTGCAGATTGGCGGGTATGATGTTATAGGCATCACTGAATCATGTCTGAAAGATTATAACTGGGAGCTTATTGTCCAAGGATACACATTGTATTGAAAGGAGTGGAAGGCAGGCAGAGAGGGTTATGTTGCACTGTTGACAAAAAATGAAATCAAGTCATCAGAAAAAGCTGACATGGGGTCGGAAGGTGTTGAATCATCCTGGATAGAGCCAAGCAACTGCAAGTGTAAAAAGACCCTGAATGGAGTTGTCTACAGAACCCCAAACAGCAGCAAGAATGTGGCCTATAAAATTACAATGGGAGATAGAAAATGTGTGCCAAAAGGGCAATGTTACAATAGTCATGAGGGACTTGTAGATGGTTTGGGAAAATAGTGTTGATGCTGGATTACAAGAGGAGAATTTTCTGGCGTGCCTACAGGTTTTTTTTAGAACAGCTCATAGTTGAGCCCACTAGAGCAACAGATATTCTGGATTGGGTGTTGTGCAATAGAAACATAGAAACAGAAAATAGGTGCAGGAGTAGGCCATTCGGCCCTTCGAGCCTGCACCGCCATTCAGTATGATCATGGCTGATCATCCAACTCAGAACCCTGTACCTGCTTTCTCTCCATACCCCCTGATCCCTTTAGCCACAAGGGCCATGTCTAACCTCCTCTTAAATATAGCCAATGAACCGGCCTCAACTGTTTCCTGGGGCAGATAATTCCAAAAATTCACCACTCTCTGTGTGAAGAAGTTTTTCCTCATCTCGGTCCTAAAAGACTTCCCCCTTTCCCCTCGTTCTGGACTTCCCCAACATCAGAAACAATCTTCCTGCATCTAGCCTGTCCAATCCCTTTAGAATTTTATACGTTTCAATAAGATACCCCCTCAATCTTCTAAATTCCAGTGAGTATAAGCCTAGTCGATCCAGTCTTTCTTCATATGAAAGTCCTGCCATCCTAGGAATCAATCTGGTGAACCTTCTCTGTACTCTCTCTATGGCAAGAATGTCTTTCCTCAGATTAGGGGACTAAAACTGCACACAATATTCTAGGTGCGGTCTCACCAAGGCCTTGTACAACTGCAGTAGAACCTCCCTGCTCCTGTACACAAATCCTTTTGCTATGAATGCCAACATACCAATATACCATAATTGATTAGAGACCTTTAGGTAAAAGAACCCTTAGGGGAAAGTGACTATAATATGATCAAATACATCCAGAAATTTGAGAAAAAGAAGCTAAAGTCAGATTTATCAGTATTAGAGTGGAGTAAAGGAAATTACAGAGGCATGAGAGAGGGGTTGTCCAGAATTGATTGGAAAAAGAATACTGGTTGGGATGATGGTAGAGCATCAATGGCTGGATTTTCTGGAAGCAATTCAGAAGGCAGATGATATATACATCCCAAGGAGGAAGATGTATTCTAAAGGAAATATAACACAGCCAGTGCTAACAAATGAAGTCAACGCCAACATAAAAGTCATAGAGAAGACATACAGTACAGCAAAAATTAGTGAACCATCAGAGGGCAGCTAAAAAAGTAATTAAGAGGTAAAGATAGAATACAAAATTAAACCAGCCAATAATATTAAAGAAGGTACCCAAAAGTTCTTAAGCTACATAATGTGTGAAAGAGAGGCAAGAGTGGACATCGGACCTCTGCAAAATTATGCTGGAGGGTTAGTAATGGGAGACAACAAAATGGTGGAAACACTGAATCACTATTTTACATCAGTCTTTACTGTAGCAGTATGGTGGTAGTTACAGGTGTCAGGGATCATTAAGTATGTGAAGTTACCATAACTAGAGAGAAGGTATTTAGGATACTGGAAGCTCTGATGGTAGGTAAATCACTTGGACCAGATGGTGTAAACCCCAGGGTTCTGAAACAGGTGGCTAAAAAAATCGTGGAGGCATTGGTGATGATCTTTCAAGAATCAGTAGATTCTGGAATGGTTCCAGAAGAAAGGAAAATTGCAAATGTGACACCACTCTTTGTGAAGGGAAAGAAACAGAGGGAAGGAAACCACAGGCCAGTTAGTCTGACCTCAGTGGGTGGGAAGATGTTGGAGTTGATTAATAAGAGTGAGGACTTGGGATACTTGGAGGCAAATGATAAAATATGCTACAGTCAGCATAGTTTCCTCAAAAGAAAATCTTGTCTGTCAAATCTGTTGGAATTCTTTGAAGGAATAACAAGCAGGTAAGACAAAGGAGAATTGGTTGACGTTCTGTACTTGGATTTTCAGAAGGCCTTTGATAAGGTGCTGCACATGAGGCTGCTTAACAGGGTACGAGCCCACAGTATTACAGGGAAGATTCTAGCATGGATAAAGCAGTGGCCTATTGGCAAGAGGCAAAGAGTGGGAATAAAGTAATAAAGGTAGCCTATGCTTATTGGTTGCTGGTGACTAGTGGTGTTCCAAAGGGATCTATGTTTGAAGTAATTTGGATGAATAACTTGATGGTTTTGTTGCAAAGTTTGCACATTATATGAAGATAGTTTGAGGGGCAAGTAGTTTTGAGGAAGTAGGGAAGCTACAGAAGGACTTACAGAGATTAGAATAATGGACAAAGAAATAGCGGATAGAATACAATGTCAGGAAATGTATGGTCATGCACTTTGGTAGAAGAAATCAAAGGGTGGACTATTTTCTAAATGGAGAAAAAAATTCAAATAACTGAGGTGCAAACGGTCTTTGGAGTCTTTGTGCAGGATTCCCTAAGGGTTAATTTGCAGGTTTAGTCTGCAGTGAAGAAGACAAATGTGATGTTAACATTCATTTCAAGAGGACTAGAATATTCCCTGGGAATGAATGGGTTAAATTATAAGGAGCATTTGACAGCTTTGGGCCTTTACTCACCAGATTTAGAAGATTGTGGGGGGATCTCATAGAAACCTACCACATTATGAATGGTCTAGACAGGGTGGCTGTGAAAAAGATGTTTCCTGTGGAGGGGGTATACAGAACTCGAGAGCACAGCCTCAGAATTGAGCGGTGACCTTTTAGACCAGAGGTGAGGAGGAATTTTTCTTAGCCAGAGAGTACTGAATCTGTGGAATGCTCTGCCACAGACTGTGATCGTAGGTATATTTAAGCTGGAGGTTGATCATTTCCTGATCAGTCAGGGCAACAGACAGTATGGCAAGAAGGCAGGTGTATGGGGTTGAGTGGGATTTGGGATCAACCTCGATGGTGAATCTGTGGAATTCTTTGTTACAGGCAGCTGTGTAGTCCAAATCTTTATACAGAGCCTATAAAAAGGATTCACCCCTTTGGGTGATTCCACAGTTCCACATTCATAAAACTTCTAAGGGAGTGAATACTTTTTACAGGCACTGGATATATTTAAGGCACAGGCTGATTAATTATTGATTGGTCAGGGCATGAAGGGATACTCGGGAAGGCAGGAGATTAGGGCTGAGAGGAATATTCAATTAGTCGGTATGAAATGGCAGAGCTGATTCGATGGGCCAAATGATCTAATAATATTCCTATATCTTATCGCATGGGAACAGTGAGGCTTTATAAGGCATTAACTGGGAACATTATGAGCAGGTTGTTTCCCTTATTTGGCACTCAGAGGAGGTTTCATGAGAATTATTCCTGGAATGAAAGGGTTAACATCTGAAGAGTTTTTCATGGCTCTGTGCTTGTACTCACTGAACCTTAGAATTAGGCCATTCAACCCATTGAGTTTGCTCCACCATTTCAACATGGCTGATCTATTAAACCTCTCTAATCATATGTCTTATGATTATGCAAGAAAGGTTGAGCACTCTAGAGAAACCCATGCAGTAACGGGGAGAATGTATAAATTCCATACAGACAGGACCAGATGTCAGGTTTGAACCAGGGTCTTGTGAGCTGTGAGCTAATATCACCAACTGAGCTACACCACTGTTGCCTTTGGAAATAATTGGAATATTGATGTCCCAGCACCCCCATATTGACTATTAACTGGGAAAGAGGCAAACTGCTTGCAAGGCTCTGCAATGCAATCAAATCATCACAAGCAGCAGGAATTTAATGTTGTGTATTTGCTCTATGCAAAATCCTGATAGGAGAAAAATAATTCCACCAATCAAGCTCCTGTCAGTTTAAGCTCCAAATGGGAAAAGAAGACTGTCAAGGATTTTTGCCATCTGCCCAGTATAGCATTTTGTAACAGGTGTTTCTGGGACTTGGAGAGTACTTTTAAACTAGAAAGTGTACACCATAGGTAATTCCACTACACTGTGAAACTCTACATTGATTTGGACTGGCTAATTAGTCATTTTGCTGTCCAGAGGATAAATGTAAATGCTGTGTGGCCACAAGTGGTGCGAAAGCAGTGTCTGTTACAACAGGATGGCCCTCACTTTAGGTGGAGTCCAATGCAAGCCGCTGGCCTGAGAGACAGAATCTATGTGACTCCAGTAACCCAGCAGAGTTACAACTTCACAGAATGTGTGACCTCAGTGTTGAACTGTAGCGGTGAAAATATCTAACTTGGCAATGTGTGGGCAGCAGAGCAGATGGATGTGATCTGTCTCCAACACTGAGCAGTAAATGCTGCACAAAGCTGTTGCTTCTTTCATGGACCAAGTCCAACAACAAAAATGTACTGAGTGTGCCATCTGGACACTGACACTGTTGAGACCTGTTGACATTTGTTGCAGGCTCTTTTTAATAGAGTGAGGCTTTTTTTGGCTGTGTTGTATTATTCATCGTGTCCCACCCCCTGCTAAATACAACTCGCACAGGATCAGCTGAGGCTTCATCCACCGTTTCTTTGAGGTGTGTGAGATGCTCCCTCAAGGTTGGTGCAGCCAGTGGTGGCAATGGAGACAAGCTCCCACCACTTATTAAATGCTCCAAATGGTATTTACCTCAAATAGCCTCTAACAACCAAACCCAGCTCCTGGCCTTCACTTGTTTCTCAGCTACGAAACCCAGTGGAACCATTTCTAATGACAGGTAAAAGGGTAAAGGTAGGTTACTGGTGCCTTAAAACCAGTTGCTTCAGACAGATGGGGCTTGTTAACCACTGTTGGCAGCTCATCTAGGAGAAGGAAAACTCTGATCTGAAACCTCTTGTTGCCTTGTGGCTGTGCCCACTCTTGGTGAAGGCGTTGGGAGTAAATCCCAAGGAAAAAATTCAGAACTGGAATCCCTAGGGCAGTCCTACATTGAGTTCAATGCTGAATGGCAACTCCTGCGATGTTGCTGATGCCAAACTGTGTCGGTTTCCGCCGTTCCTTTAGGTTCATCAGATACATGGAGAGGGGGAGCTCACTACATAGGCAACAGCTTGATCTCCATATTGTACTGCCAAGGCTTTGTGTATCTAGACAGCCAGGATGCAACATCCATGGTCAATCCTGAACAACAGAGGCCTCAGAGTGAGATAGGGCTAGTTGTACAAAATGCAATGAGTGTGCAAAATTACATTTACTTGTGTTACTCTGTTCAGCCAATGACCAATCTTGATTCCGTGCCTCAACCCAAAACATCTATCACTGCTCTGCCTCCACAGATGCTGCCTGACCCATTGAGGTGCATCAGGTTTCTATGCAGCTGGTGCCTCCCTTGTGTCTACCAGCTTCCATCTTGTTGTCGTCAGACTCTTGAATGGACTTTTGTACAATAAAATTGGTCTTGATCTCACATATCTACCTGGTTATGATCTTGCACCTGATAGTTTACCTGCACCACACTTTCTCTGTAGTTGTTAAACTTTATTCTGCAGTATTATTGTTTTACCTTGTTCTGCCTCAATGCACTGCATAATGATTTAATCTATATGAACAGTATGCAAGGCAATCGTTTCACTGTATCTTGCCATATGTAACAAAAATAAATCAAATACCAATACCAATATAAATATCTAACACTAACCTACTTTCGACCCAGGGACACTCTTCTTCGAGTAGAAATTCAAGTCTACACAAAAAATAGGTTTTGCTCTAGATCTACCAGATTGAAGAATAGTTGTTTCCCTTTAAGTATTTGTTCTGGAGCTAACTGTTTAACCCTAATCTTTAACTCAGTTTAGCACTATTTGTGTTCTGTGTTATTTTTTTTGTATAATTTATATGTAGATTATGTTTTTCTTTGAAAATGATATGTGCATACACTCAGTAGCCACTTTATTTGGTACTCCTTGTACTTAATAAAGAGATTACTGAGTTCTATGTTCATAGTCTTCTGCTGCTGTTGTCCATCCACTTCAAGGTTCAACATGTTGTACTTTCAGGGATGCTTTTCTGTACACCACTGTTGTAATGCATGGTTATTTGGGTTACTGTCACCTTCCTGTCAGCTTGAACCAGTTTGGCCATTCTGCTCTACCTCTCTCATTAACATGGCATTTTTTCCCCACAGAACTGCAACTCATTAGATTTTATTTGTTTACACACCATTCTCCATAAATGCTACACACTGATGTGTATGAAAATCCCAGTAGATCAGCAGTTTCTGAGATATTCAACCTGCCATGTCTGGCACCAATAATCAATCACTCCACAGTCAAAGTCACTTAGATCACATTTCCTCCCCTTTCTGATGTTAGGTCTGAACAACAACATTGAATTGGGCCGTATGATTTGCTGATTAGATATTTGCATTAACAAGCAGCTGTACAGGTGTACCTGATAAAATGACACTAAGTTTACATGTACTTGTACATATGATAATAGATCTAACTTTTGTAGGCTAAACTGTATTACAAATGTATTCTTATTTTTGTTCTATTTAGAACTGAATGTGGAGAAATATACAGTATGCATCTAGGAACTGTTGAATAGCATCTGCTCCGCCCCATAACTGAATACAAACTTGTACCCCTTGAGTTTAATAGACTTTAATCCAATGTAACTAAGTTAGTGCCATTTTATTTCTTTAGCAGTGTTTTCATCAAACTGCCCACAACCAAAAGTATTTTAGGAAAACACTAATGTTTTCCATTCATGGCCCCTTTGTCATGAATTTCTGCCTGCTACCTGCATGTGGAAATTCAAGATGAGCTGTAGGTCCGTAGCTGACGTGATTCCCACCTCCAGCTTATTTTGCACACTCACCATTAATCACAACAGTAAACTTCCACCATGTTTATTTTCTCTTCCTCTTCCTCCTATTGTGCAGGAGGTACAAAGGTACAATACACTAGTAGGCTCAAGAACAGCTTCTGTAACCCTGTTATCAGACTCCTGAATAGGCCTGCATTATCATCATCATCATTATGTGCCATGCCCGATAGTGAAGGTGATCGTGGTGACCATGATTGTTCTTGGCAAACTTTTTCCACAGAAATGGTTTAGCCTTCACGTAACCAGCTACTCATATGACCATCTACCACCTTCTCCCATAGCTTCACGTGACCCTGCTTAGGTTGGGGGTGGTTAAGCAGGTGATATACCTTGTCTAAGGGTGAGCTGCAGGCTAACAGAGGCGAGGAGCATCTTACGCCTACCTTGGTAGAGATGCATCTCCACCCTGCCACCTAGAACAAGCCTTGTACAGTATATACTAAAAGAGGAACTCCTGGTCTCCCAGTCCACCAAATCATGGCTCTTGCACTTTATTTGTCTACTTGCACTATACCTTCTCTGTAAAGGTAACACTATATTCTGCCTTCTGTTTTCCATCTTGCTATCTCAGTGTACTTATGTATGAAATGATCTGTCTGATAGCACTCAAGCAGAACTTCTCTCTAGCTAGGTACACACAGTAATATCTCATTTCCAGATTCAGTTCCAATTCCAACTTACTGAATCGAGGAGTGAGGGAGCTGTCACAGTCAGATGTGAGATCCTCTTGATTAACAACATGCTTATGTCTGTTTGCAGATATCATTGACATCTGACAAAGAGGGTCAAGACCTATGCCACACATGGCTCAATTAATTCTTTTCAGCAATCTGAAGTCCAATGTTTATCAGTTTTAACTGATATTTCATCTCACACATACCTTTTAAGAAGTGTTAAGACCTTAAGTAAGGTCTCTAAGAAACAGGTGCCTAGAAATGGAATTCCACCAGCTTATGAATTGCTAAACTAATATTGTTTGATTACATTAACACCACTCAGGTTCCACTCAAAAAAAAACAAAAGATCAGCCAGAGATATTGCAGTACTGACAGGACCATGTCTTTGAATTCACCTGCAAACAAGTCTTGAGGCAGTGTTTCAGCGCACAACATCATTGGTTTATTCTTTTCCATAGATGTTGCCTGACCTGCTGAGTTTCTCAAGCATTTTGTGCGTGTTGCTTCATTAGAAGAAGTCATTTAACTATAGCAACCAAAAACTCAACAACAGTCCTTATGAAGGAGGAGAAGTGCACAGGAGGGCGAGCGGTCTCCTAGATTCTCGTTCATTCTAATGGTCAGAAGATACAGAAGTTTTGGAAATCGTACCTGCAGTTTTTTCCCTTCAAGTTGGGTCAGACTAGAACTATAACTTATAAGCTTAGGAAGAAAGGTAAAATATTTAAGGGGAATCTGAGGGGGAGCTTCCTCATTCAGAGAGTGTGGAATAAGCTGCTAGTGGAATTAGTATGTGCGAGTTCAATTGTAACGTTTAGAAGCTTGGATAGTTTGATGTATAATTGAAGTATGGAGGGCTATGGTCCAGGCATAAGACCCAGCCAGCATGGACTAGAAAGACCAAAAGATCTGTTTCTGTACCATGTACTCTATGACACCATGACAGCTTTTGTCTACCGATTATAAGCCTTTTGAATGGATCTCTAGTACAATAAAGACCTTACATTTCACCTCATCATGGCCCCTTACACTTCTGTGTAACTGTAACACTATATTCTACATCTTGTTACTGTTTTTTTTCAATTGTACAACCTTGATGTACTGTGCATAGATAGAGAATGATGTTTCTGGATGACATGCAAAGTTTTTCACAGTATTTTGCTGCATATGACATTAATAAACCAATTACCAATTACCAGAGTTAGAAAATAGAACATAGACATAGAATAGTACAGCACAGAATTAGCCCTTGAGCTTACATTAACTATTGTGCTGTTAATTAGTAACCAAATATACAGTTATACTAATCACTTCTGCCTACATAGAGTTATTATCTTTCCATTTTTTGCACATGCAATTGCCTATCCAAGAGCTTATTGAATATCTCTATTGTACCACCCTCCACCACCAACCTAGATTGCACTTCCAAGCACCTACCATTCACTGTGTAAAAGGATTGTCCTGCATATCTCCTTTAAACTTACCTCTAGTGAAAGGAACCTGACCTTCTCAATGCTTGGAGACATTCTGTGTTTCAAGAATGTCAGGCTAGTTGGAGATACAAGAGACTGCAGATGCTGGAATCTCAACCACAAAAAAAAAAGAGCTGTTGCAAGAACTCAGCAGGTCAGGCAGCATTTGTGGAGAGAAATGAATGAAGGGCCTCGACCCAAATACGCTGTCTATTCATTCATATCTACAGGTGCTGTTAGACTTCTTGAGGTCTTCCAGGTGTTCTCTCTAGCTGTGAGAAACCAAACTCATTCCAGCAACAAGAAATCCCTTTCACTTCCTCATATGGTACGTCAAGGAGAGCTACCCGGCTCTAATGATTGTAGTAGGGAGGCATTTCTAGATCAGAGATTCACTGTTCCAACCAGTGTGATTCTGTGAAGGAGGATGTAATAGATTATTATATATTATCAAGTCTATCTTGACTTGGTGTTAGGTTTGCTGTGTTGTGAGGGTTATTTTGTCCGGATAAACTATAATGGTTTTGCAGATACCTTTTAAAAATGGTCTGCCAGGGATTTCATATAATCTGGAAGTCAATGCTTCTCCTTTGGTCTGATGGGGATGAGTTCTGCTTGTCCCTCTCATTGGTCACCTTCCTTACCCTCCAGCTCCTGTTCTGCACACCTCTGCACATCCCTCCGCACCATCAGTAGAACTGACATGAGGAGCTACCTAAAGAAGGCAACACCCATCATCAAATCTCCCCACCATCCAAGGCATACCATCTTCTCGTCACTTCCATTGTGCAGGTGGTAGAGAAGGCTGAAGTACTACACCAACATGTTCAAGAACAACTACTTCCCTTCAAGCGTCAGCCATTGGTTTTGTGGGAGAAGTGAGAGAGTGGTAATAGATGGCTGCCTCTATGACTGGAGGCCTGTGATTAGTGGTGTGCTACAGGGATTGGATCTGCCCACACAAAATGCTGGAGGAACTCAGCAGGCTAGGCAGCATTTCATCTGTGTAGGTCTTTAGCATTGATCTTTTCCAAAGGTAGCTTCAAAAACAGTCTGTTGTAGTCAGCCTCTGAAATAGCCCTGTATCCAGCTCCGTTTTCAGTTTTACACCAGGCGTGTCCATTGTGATCCATATGATTCTGTGATCTGCTTCAGTAATGTTATGCATTTACCAGCATGACAGCTCTCATTTGTCAGACTCTGTGTTGTCTGATTCTGTTTCACATTCAGTCACTTTTTGCATTTGTTTAGATTTGTGTTTGAAACTTTTCATTCTGTGTGTTTTTCTCTTTGGTCATGCTTTTTTTTCAGACTTGTACATTGTCTCTGTGTGACCTTGTCTGTGCCACTTTCTGCAAAGGTTTTCCTTGAGCTAGCAGCCATTTGTATCAAAGGAGGATTTGCAACATTGATAATTTTTTTTGGCTTTTTGCACCATTTAGGAACATTTCGTGCATTTCACAATCTTAACTTTTTGTTTCTGCAGTTCTGCCGCATGCTTTGCTGCAGTCTCTATGATATTGCAATGGTCAATGCCTGGTCTAAGTTTCGGTCTCGTTCAGACAGTAACCTCTTTAGAGTGCTTTGACTATGCATGCCACATACAAGCTTGTCCCTTGATGCATTAGAAAGTCCATCTTTAAAGTCACAATACTGGGAATGTCTGTACAGATGTGCAATGTATTTCATCCTTTGACTAGTTCTTTTTGTAAAATCTAAATCTTTCAGCTATTACCAGTGGTTTAGGGCTGAAATGTTTTTGTGAAATTGCAACAATTTCATCAAAATGGCTTTCTTGCTTGCTTTTCAGAAGTTACTAAGTTGCATAAAGGCCTGTATGTTTTAGCACCCATTAAGCTGAAAAGCATGGTTAATTTTTCTTCCTCATCCACATCATTTGTGTTACAATGTGGTTCAGCCTTCTCGATATATGATTCGCAGTCCTCTTTAGCACTATCACATTTTTCAATTTTCCCAATTAAGGCCATCATCACTTTAATCTCTTTAACTTTTATTTTCACTTTAGCTTTGCTAGTTGTGCATCTTTCACTGTATTCTGTGCAGTTCCTCAGCGTCCCTTTGTTAGGATCAGTGACCGCCTTTCCCACACTGTTTAAACTTTTCTTCTCGCTATCTTTTGTCCCCTAACTGTCGGTGCAGTTGGTGATATTCGCTGATGTTCAGGTTTGTATTCGTCACCAATTTGTTGTGTGTGTGCAGCTATATATCAGTTAAATAAAGACATGCATACAAAGATAACTTTAATATATTCACATTGTAGAGAGAGCAGCAATTTGCATGTGTAGACAACAGATTGATGTGCATCGATAAGTTATCAGTCTATAAGTAGTGCTAAGGGGGAGTCATTGCAGGTCGATGGGAGTGGGCAGTTTAAATGGCTTTGGTATGGAATAGATCAGCAACAGGGCCTGTTTCTGTGCTGTACTTCACTATGACTGTAAACTTTGAACCAGCTGGCACAACCTTGATCACCATATCAGTGTGGCAATACTATGACCTCTTTGAACATTTTACTAAAATAGATTTTATTTTTCTTGTTCTAATTCTGTTCTTTCTCACAAAAGTTGTATAATTTATCTTTCATTGAGTTTTTTTTTGTGAATGCTACTTTCATAATGCTATGTGCCTGTGATGTTACTGCAAGTGCATTTATCATTGCACCTGTACAAACATAACAATGTGAAAATAAGCTAAAATAAACTATAAACTCCAGCTATTCAGCCTGCACTTCAAAACACTCAGGGTCTGTGCTTCACGTTTGTTCTGCCTCAGCTCTGGCTGCTGTGATCAGACAGCTGGGTTGTAGAGTAGACAGTGAAGCATGATGGAGTCTCTGCTCCTGCTGCATCTTCACTGTACAGATCTGATGCAGGGAGTGGAATCCCACCTTCTGAAGACTACTGACCCTTTCCTTCATCGCTTCTCAGTGTAGCGACGCAGCGCTGATCTGGCACAGGTACTGCTGATCTGTGCCAATACCCAAGTGGGAAGAGTGACTCTGGTCTGCTTGAAGAACAAGCAGGCTGATAACGTGCTTGCCACAAGATCACCGCAGCATGTAGGGTGGAAGCAGCAATCTGAGAGGCATCCCAAACTCTCTGCAATATTGTGACTGCCATCTACTGGCTTCCTCTTCTGGAGTGAGAAATCTCTTCCGATCGCACTGGCAGACACAGCACCATGGTAACACATACCGAGAGGTTCTGGAGGAAAGGTGATTTTGCCTGGCCTCTTTTTTCAAATCCTGGCATATCTGGACATTCCAATCAATGTTGAAAGTGTCAGGTTAGCTTCATTCCAAATGTGCGAGTGGCAAAGATCCTCAGAACACTTTGGGACTCCTCCACATAGCGTTCTGCAGACTCTAGCTGCTGGGAGAATGCAGTTTAAATTTACCTGGGATTTTAGCTTGGAATTTGTAGCATGATCATTCAAAGTGAAATTCCCCCAGGCTAGTTGTAATGTGCTATAGTTTTCTGTGCTCTGTGTTCAATACTACACAGGCATAGAATTATCCTGGCTATTTCTAGTCAGGTAGAGGAGGGACAGGGACAGGGTGTCAGAGAAGCAGAGTGGGGAGGGTAGAGGGGATAGAAGTGCAGGGGGTGGATAGGAAGGGGCAGGAAGGTGCAGAGTGCAGAGGAGTGGAGTGGTTGTTGTGAGTGTGTTGTAAAAATTAGGGTAGTTGCAGAGTTACACAGGGGGAAGGGAGCAGGAGGTGGGCAACGTCCAGGAGACCACAGAAGTGCGGAGAATGGCGAGAGTGTGTGTGCGAGTGTGGTTGTAAAGGAACTTGCAGGGGGTTTGTATTGTCCAAGGAGTGGGGAGAGTGCAGCAGTGTGGAGAGTGCACAAGTGGGGTGTGTGAAGATGGGGGGGGGGGCAGAGTAGAGAGACGGGGACAGTGCATGGGGCAGGAATATATAGAGAAGAGAGTGTGGGTATTGGGGATGTCAGAGGTGGAGGAGGTGTAGGGGGTGCAGATATAGGGGATGAAAGTGCTGAGGTTTTCAGGTATCCAGGAGTTGGGATGAGGGCAGTGGATGAGTAAGCAGGGGGTAGGAGGGTGCAGGTGAGGGGAAATGTGAATGTAAAGGGTCAGGTTTATGGTCATACTCACAAATACAATGAGAAACTTACTTGCAGCAGCATCATGGGTATAGCATTAGAGACGTAACATTCATAAGAAATGTATAATTAAAATGTAACTGACATTAAATTACACAAGAGGTTAGAAGGGATTAAATGCAAGTGACCTCTGATGATTCAGGACTCAGACCACTGAGAGATTGCACTGTAATTAAGTTTCAAATTTCAAAGTAAATTTATTATAAAATAATTTTACCGTATACTACCTTGAGATTCATTTTCTTGCATGTATTTAAAGGAAAGAAAGAAAGGGAAATACAATATAATTTATGAAAAACTATATGTAAACAGAAAAAGACTGACAAATAACCAATCTGCAAAAGACGACAGACTCTGCAAATAAAAGGAAATGAGTTGTGACCATGAGCTCAGACCACGAGTTGTGAAGAGTCCTTGACAGGAGTCTGTTGGTCGTAGAGTCAGATCGGAGTCATGGTGATTGAAGCTATCGACATAGGTCCGGGAGGCTGATGGTTACTGTGTAATAACTGCTCCTTTGGGACTTGAGGCTTCTGTACCTCCTGACCTATAATGGTAGCAAGAAGAGGGCACAGCCTAGATGAGAGTGGTGGGGTATCTGATGAGGGATGGTGCTTTGCTATGGCAGCACTCCATGTAAGTGTATTCCAGTGGTGGGAGGGTTTTGCCTGTGATGGGCAGAGCTGTGAGATTATTGTATTATTGTAAAATCATATCCATAAGGGCCATGCCACCTTTTGTAGTTACCATTGGAGGGGAAGCACAGGAATATGAAGTCCCACACCATAAAGTTCAATAAAAGCCACTTCCCTTCAATCATTCTGTTCTTAAGTCAATCTGTACAACCCTAATCACTACAATTCAGCAACACTATGGCGACTTTGATAACTTTGTACTTTTTTTTTGTTCTGATTGAAAAAGTTGTGTATAACTTATGTTTAAGTTACCTTTTCCTTGAGAATGTTGCTTCTATGAAGCTATGTGCTTGAGATGCTGCTGAAATTAACTTCTTCATTACACTTATGCATATGACAATAAGCATAACATTGACTTTAAAAACAAGAGATTCGGCAGGTGAAGTCTTGGCATGAAACCTCGAATGTTTATTCCTCTTCATAGATGCTGTCTGACTTCCTCCAGCATTTTGTGCATGTTGACTTTTACTTTAATTTTGATATGATTTGCTAATAAGCTAAAGGAAAGCAAATTTGTTTTACACCCTGGACTAGCCAGTTATGGAGAAAAGGCAGGAGAACTAGCTTGAGAGGGAAATTAAATCAGGCATCATCAAAATGGGTGGAGCAGACACAATGGGACAAATGTCTTAATTCTGCACCTTATTGTCATTCCATCTTATGGTCTAACTTTTCCTCACCATTGAGCACATCTACATGGAGCACTGTCACAGGAAAACAACATCCATCATTAAGGACCCCCCTCCCTCCCCAATCAATGCCTTGATACCTTCTTGCTGCTGTCATCAGGAAGAAGTCACAGGAGTCTCAGGACCTTACCACAAGGATCATGAACTGTTATTACCCCTCAGCCACTAAGCTCTTGAACAAGAGAGGATAACTTCACTCATCTTCACTTGCTCCATCACTGAATTGTTGCCACAAATGATAGACTCTTTTTCAAGTACTCTTTATCTCATGTTCTTGATATTTATTGATTATTTATTTATTACTATTCTTTTTCTGTTTCTTTTTGTACTTGCGCAGTCTACTGTTTTCATTATTGCATATTGGTTGTTGTCTGTCCCATTGGGTGTGGTCTTTCCTTGATTTTATTATGTTTCTTCTAGCTACTGACACTACCTGCAAGAAAATGAATCTCAGGGTTGTAAATGTTGACATATATGTTCATTGATAATAAGTTTACTTAGAAAATTTGGACTTTGAATGTGTGGACAATTAAAAAAGGATGGGATTGGGACATTACCATAGACCATGGGATAAGACCCAGCTAGTGATGAGAAGGCATATCAGCCTGGGTGCTTACTAACAATCAAAGATCTCCCTTTTTTCGTTTATTTCGGGGTACTAGACAAGGCTGTCCTCTTAGTCCATTATTATTTGATATTGCTTTAGAACACTCGGCAATTGCTATCAGAGAATCACAGAACATTTTTGGCATTAATCGTGGGACAGATATACATAAGTTATCATTATATGCTGATGATTTATTATTATTTATTTCTGATCCTGAGAAATTCATTCCTGCAGTTTTATCATTGTTGGCTCAATTTAGTGATTTCTCTGGGTATAAATTAAATCTTAATAAGAGTGAATTGTTTCCTTTAAATAGACAGGTTCCAATTTATGGAAATTTACCTTTTAAATTAGTTAATGACTCTTTTATTTACTTAGGGATTAAAATCACAAAAAAACTATAAAGACTTATTTAAGGTTAATTTTTTACCCTTAATCGATCAAGTTAAATGTTTGTTTACTAAGTGGTCACCACTATCTTTATCTCTGATAGGTCGGATTAATGGTTATTTTACCCAAGTTTTTATATATATTTCAAGCGGTACCAATTTTTATTCCGAAAACTTTTTTTGCTAATGTTGATTCAAAAATTTCTTCATATATATTGCAGAATAAAAATCCTAGGTTAGGTAAAATATATTTACAGAAGGCAAAGAAGGAAGGTGGATTGGCATTGCCTAATTTTAGATTTTATTATTGGGCAGTTAATATCTGATATTTGGTATGTTGGTTAAAGGATTGGGATATATCTTTTAGCCCTCATTGGGTGAACCTGGAAATTAAATCTGTACAAGGATCTGCATTGGGTTCTATCTTAGGGACTTCTCTTCCATTTGCTCTTTCTAAATTGCTGATACGAATTGACAACCCGATAGTTAAACATACTTTACATATATGGTTTCAATTTTGGAAATTTTTTGGGTTGACTCAGTTTGTTTTAAATATTCCTATTGCATCCAATTGTTTTTTTTATCCTTCTATTATAGCCCAAGCTTATTCAGCTTGGAAGACTAAAGGATTACTACGATTTTCCGATTTATTTTTGGATAATTGTTTTATGTCTTTTGAGCAATTATCTAATAAATATAATTTGCCTAGATTTTATTTTTTTTTAGATATTTACAGAGTAGGGATTTCTTAAATACTGTACTTCCTACTTTTCCAAATCTTGTGTCTTCAGGTATTTTGGAGAATTTGTTTGAACTGAATCCTTTTCAGAAAGGGCTAATATCAAAACTTTACAATATAATTATGAAGATACATTCAGAGTCCTTTTATAAGATTAAAAATGATTGGGAAAGAGAACTTAACCTTACTATTCCTATTGAGAATTGGGATAAAATTCTTCAATTAGTTAATACTTCATCTATATGTGCTAAACATTCATTAATCCAGTTTAAAGTTGTGCACAGAGCTCATACGTCCAAGGATAAATTGGCTCATTTTTATTCCTATATAAATCCTACTTGTGACAGATGTCATTCTGAGATAGCCTCTTTAACTCATATGTTCTGGTCATGTCCGCTTTTGAAAAAAATATTGGAAAGATATTTTTGATATTATTTCTACGGTATTGAACATTGATTTACAACCTCATCCTATTACTGCAATTTTTGGTTTACCAATGATGGACACACTCCATTTATCCTCTTCCGCTTGTCGAATGATTGCATTTCTTACATTAATGGCTAGAAGATCTATTTTGTTGAATTGGAAAGAAATTAATCCTCCTACCATATTTCATTGGTTTTCTCAAACTATGTTATGTCTAAATTTAGAAAAAATTAGAAGTGTTGTATTTCTATTAAATTTGAAAAGATATGGAGAGCATTTATTCAATATTTTCATATGATGTAATATGACCCTGTTCCAAGCCTATTTGTTTTTCCAGTTTCGATTTTATATATGTTGAGAGGATCAGTTGATGATACTGATGATTTTGTATTTTTGTGAGTTATTATAAACAGCCCTTTTTTCCATTTTTTTCTTTTTCTCTTTTTTTCTTTTTTTGTTTTTCCTTATTAGTTATTATATTATTAGATTAGTTTTTTTTGCATTTTTTTTCTTTTTCTTTTTTTCTGTTTTTTTAATATATATATTATGATATACCTAGGTTTGCCTTGTTTATTTGTATATTGTATCATCCATGATTTGGGAATACTCATTTATACCGTAATCATTTCTTATGTATTCTTTCACGTTTAGTTGAAATGTGTATGTTTTTAATCCCACTATCTATGTATCAATTTTATTTTGTTGATATTAATAACAATAATAAAAAGATTGAAAAAGAAAGAGAAGGCATACCAGAGTGAAATATATTGGCTGATTGAATGGTGTTGAAGAAACAACCTTGCACTCAACAGCAGTAAGACCAACAAATTAATTGTGGACTTCTGGAAGGGGAAGTAAGGAGGTTAGACCAGTCCTCATCAAGGGGTCAGCTGTGGAAGGAGTGAACAGTTTCAAGTTCTTGAGTGCCAATAACTTTGAAGATCTATCCTGGGCACAACAAACTGATGCAACTATAAAGAGGACACAACAGCAGATATATTTCATTTGGAATTTGAGAAGATTTGGTATGTCATCAAAGACTTCAGCAAATTTCTAAAAGATGTGATGGAGACCATTCCGATTGGTTCTATCACAGCCTGGCATGGAGGCTCCAGTGCTGCAGAGGGTTGTACAGTCAGCCAGTCAGCCCTGTCATGAGCATAAGACCTTCCACCATTGAGAACTTCTTCAAAAGACGGTGCCTCAAGAAGGCAGGATCCATCCTTAAGGACCATTACCATCTGACCCTCTTCTCATTGCTACCATCAAAGAAAGGTATAGGAAACTGAAGACACACCCTTAACATTTTAGGAACAACTTCTTCCCTTTTGCAATCAGATTTCTGAATGGTCCTTAAACCCCTGAACACTATCTCTCTATTTTGTTCTCTTTTTGCATGACTTATTTACTTTTCACATATTTCATATAGAAATTACTCATTATAGTAATTTTTATGTATTGTATGGTACTGCTGCTGCAAAATGACAAATTTAATGACATATATCAGTGATAATAAAACTGATTGTGATTCTGATCAGTGTAGGATTAATGTAAATGGATCCATGCAGACTCAGCAGGTAGAAAGGTCTGTTTCTTTGCTGTGTACTCTATGACTCTATAAGTGCCAATTAAAGAAACGATGGAGAAAGTTATAGAGGACAAGCTGACACAATGAAATGATGTTGGAGATTTCTCAAATGGATCACTAAATGGATCGCCTAATGTTTTGTCCTTGTGCAGTCCTGTGAGTGCAAAACAAATGCAGAACTTTCAGTGTTTCGTGGTATCAATCATCAAGTACAACAGTTTTTCTCTCAGGCAACAGGAGAGACTGTATATATTCTGTGATAAAGGTTTCAATGTCTAAATACCGATTTTCTTCTGTTGCCTTATTCAGCCACAAGATGACAGCAATGCTCCTGTATTAGCTTTGTCTCACCAAATGGAACCATACATTGTGTACTGGTACATTTGCTGCACTTGAAGCAATGATTCTAATAGCATCAGAATTAAACCTTTTGTAAGCTCCTCAAGCAGAAACGAGAAGCAAAAACATTCATCACCACCATTACTCTACAGCACATTTCACTGAATCACTAAAGCTAACATTAAAATTCCACTTAATCATACAAGGTACATAAGTGGAATCTTGGATTATTATTTGTCATTTAAGGGATTACAACCACTCTGCTCAAGAAGGCAAGAAATAGCACAGAGTTGCAAACACAGCACAGTTTTGCATGAAAACCAAACTTCCAGCCATTGAGACCATCTACACTTTCTGTTCCCTCAGGGAAACAGCCAAAATAATCAAATCTCCCACCCATCCCTGCCATTCTCCCCCTGCACCTACACTCCCAATCAGGCAAAAAATACAAATGTTTGAAAACATGTACCACCGGGCAAAATGAAAGCTTCTAAATGTGGACATAAGACTCTTAAATGTACCTCTTCTAAATAAAATTGAACTCTTGATTTCTCTATCTACCTCATCATTGTCTGAGCAACTTATTGTCTATCTGCGCTTCACCTTTAACTGTGACTGTACATTCTGTGTTCCGTATTGTGTTGTTGTTTTTCCTCTTGAGCTACCTCAATGATCAATCAGGGTTGAAAGCAATGCAAAAATATAAGTTTTTCCCTGTATCTTGGAGCGGCACATGTGACAATAATAAATCAGTTATCAATAGTAAAAGACTGCAAAGGCCAAAGCCTCTTCTTCTCATCCTCCCTCTGAGTAAAACTTCTTCTTTTTGTCTTTCCCAGTGGCTGAAATATTACAAAATCGGCCATCTTACTACTCCTCAGCTCGGCTTCCAAATGATAGCTCAGAGAGACACTATTCAGTTCGTCATTTGTATACAAGCTGAAGATTACTATCCAGCAGAACCTCCTTTCCCAGCTTTTAATCATTAGTCTTATATTTCAAGTGCTCACTAAATACTTTAAAAACCTAATAACGGCTTATACTTCTATGAGTAGTTGGGCTGGTAGTTCAACTGTCCTTTGGGTGAAAGCAATTTCTCCGCAGTTGTTTTTTTTTAATGTCTATTCAGTAAAATCTACACCTTCTGGTCCTCAATATTGACCTCTCTGTCTATTCTGCCTCTGCCCTAAATAATTCTTGACCATTCATTATTTGCCATGGGTGGTGGAGTAGTGATAGGTCTCTACCAAAGGAGGTGTAAGACATTCCTTCTCTCCACTAGTCTGCTTAGTCCCTTGATCAGGGTCAGATAAAGCCATGGGAGAAGGTGGTGGATGGTCATACGAGCAGCTGGTCCATTCATGAGTCCTGGTTATGTGACCACTGACGCCAGGCAGACAATGTCTGAAGCGTATTGATAATGGCGTATTGACAATGCCCAGAAGAAGGCAATAGCAAATTACTGCAGAAAAATTTGCCAAGATCAATCATGGTCATGGAAAGATCATGACTGCCTTTGCCTTAATAGTTTTAGGCATTTCAATCAGATCTTCCCCTGGTTCAAAGAATACAACCCAGCTCAACCAACCTTTCCACCTGGTTCTACTTTCTCATTCATGTCATCCTTATAAATGTTCCCTCTTTGGATCTAATTCACCTTTTTTGTAGCAAAGTGACAACAACTGTAACCAGTACTCCAGCTGTGGACTTACTTAATGTCCATTGTGCTGCTGGCATTTAGGGCAGCAATTAAGGTACTCCATCTTTGGCGGTGTTCAGGACTTCCTTCATCATGTCAGTGGTTTCTTTTTCACTACCATCAGTCATGCAAGTCCTGGGTGGAGATTAAGGAATACCATCGCACACAAATGTAGAATAATCCTTCATGACTATTTCAATAACAATCTTTTTTTACAGTCTGCGATTTTAGCCCTGAGCTGAACTCCCAGATCTGGAGAACTGGTAGACCACTCTTAGTCTGGCCTCTACCCTTTGACCTTTTTGGCATGGATGACCCTACAAAGAAGCAAACCATAAAGCCCTGAATCCAACCAACATAGCTCTTCAGGTCATTGAGGCATGCAAATCTCCAGACTACGATAAAATTGTAGTCCTCTTGGAGGAGCTGTGGCCTATCTAGTGATTTATACATCACCCCCCCCCAACTCACTCCACCCGTACTCTTATAGTCTATGTCTTGAACAATAAAAAGAAATATCCTGTATAATTCTTATACTTGCAGTGGGTGTTGAGGCCACCTGTTTGGGTTGGAGGTAGAGTGGACATGGGGTGGTACAATAGATTGGAGCCACAGTTAAAAGATTGGAGCCACAGTTAAAAGATTGAAGCAAAAGATCTCTTATAGGAGTGATCTTCCCACCAACCCTACTTACCTTGTCAATTTAACACTCAAGACTGGAGAAAATCAATGGGTCAGGGCAGCATTCATGGAGAGAGATGGTCAGCTGACACTCCCGATTGAGACTCTTTATATGGATTATCTATCCTGATTCATTTTAGATTATCCAGACCAACTAGGTGAAGAGTCCTGACCCAAAATTTTCACGCTCACACTTACACATTCTAACACTGACACGTTCACCCATTTGCACACTTTCAGCCACTTACATGAACTCTCAGTCTCTCATTCATTCACACACCTTCTCACATAACCTGACACACTCATGCACTCACACACATTCACACTCAAAAACTTACGTGTCTCTCACTCATGCCCTTACACACTCTCATCCACTCATGCATACATAAATCTATTGTAACAACACTTCCAATGTGCAAAATAAAGCCTTGCTCAGTTTTTATTTAATATAAATAACTTATTCTCAATATCTGAGTGGTACAAAAAATCTTAGTGGTAATTTTTGACCTTGTACATTTGCCAAAAGATTTCACTTGGAGAATGCACAGAAAATTCAGTTTTTGGCAATTCAGCTCTTAGGAAATGGATGTCTTCTAATCCTTCTAAGGGTATATTTATATATCTTCACTTTATCTTAATTCAAAATACGTACCTAGATTATTTCTCCACCAAAGCACAAATAAAAATTTACCTTAGGAAATCTGATCAATTACTCTCAATTAAGATTAAAATTGCAATTAAAACTCATTATCATATCTCTCCATCTTATCTCTGCAACTAGCTTCATCTCTTCAAATTTCTTTACATTTGTTAATTAAAAATGGAAGCTTGTTTTCAGCTATTATTGATAAACTGCCCCAGGAAGTAATTACTAAATCCACACTCTAGGAGAACTGTCTGATCCATTAGGATCACAGACTGGAAATTCATACATTGACCTAACGTGATTTTCGAATCACCTAAATTGAAGGACATGAAAGTTATCCTCCACAGCAGCACATTATCAAAGGGAATCAAAGAGCAATGCTGGATAACTGAGTACAAGAGTTGGAAGTAAAAAAAAACTACAAATCTAAAATAAAAATATACCAAAAAGTGCTGGATATCTTCAGCAATACAAACCACATCTATAAGAGATTCAATTGCATTTTCTCTAATCCAGTGCACTGCAGTCAGTGCTCACAATGTGGTCTGTCAGCAGATAATAATTAAGATGAGAACCAGTCTTCAGGAAGTAAAACTGGTTCACAATTTAACTTCAACTGATACTTAAAGGTTATTGAAACCAGACATTAAGCATGGGAAATTCTGATTCGGTTCCATTGAAACTGCACTGGGGAATGAATGTCCATGTGTTAATTGCTGGTCGTTGAAAACTTCAGGTTGAGATTAGGGAAGACATGAAGGCTACGTCCACACTACACTGGATAAATCCATAACCAGAGCTTTTTCTCTTCATTTTTACCTTCCTTCCACACTAAAACTGCGTTTTTGTCCCCCGAAACTGAGCTTTCCAGAAACGCTTTCCAGAGTGGGTACTTTTGAAAATGCTGCTCAGGCAGATCAGTGTGGATGGGGTAACCGGAAAAATCTGAAAATGCTGTCAGATGGTAGCGCACTATTTCATTGTTTTCTTGAACACAACCTAACAATTTCAGAACAGACGGCAACGAGACTGAAGCCAGAAGAGTTAGAAATATATTCACCAAATACCTTGACCCATAACTTACTGAATAAATAAGCATACTGTACTCACTTTGTCCTGCTTTCTGTCCTTGCTTGTATGAAGTTGGTTTACCTACTTACCCAAGTACTTCTCTGACAATAGATGTGTAACAGCCTAATGTAACATTGTATGGAAATGCAAGATAAGACTGATGCAGACATGTTTTAAATGTTTTAAAAGGTGCTTTATTAATGGAACAGAGGTAGTCAGTTTTTCAATGTTGGTCATCAGCCAGGTCATGCAGTCCATAAACTCCCTGTCGGTTGCCTCCATATGCTTCAGTATTTGCTTTTTTTTACTTTTAAACCTTCCTGCGCGAGAGCCAACAGCTGTCCGTCATTTAAGTTTTTCTAGTCTGTAACTGAACAAACACGCATCATCTTTCACAGCGAGATTCAACACCAAACATGTCGCTTGTTTTCAGTAGATGTGTCCTGCGCATGCGCAGTAGGAGGAGATTCGACAAAACCTCGGTTTCAATGTGGATAGAGATATTTTTAATAGAGATATTTTTTAATATGTATAGTGTGGACACCTATCGTTTTTATGCAAAACTAGCATTTCCAAAATTATCTGGTCTAGTGTCAATGTAGCCGAAGTGACCATATCCAGTATTTACACATCATTAAATATGTATCCCGGCCACTTAATGCACAGTTTAGGACAAGTCTGTTTTATCGCTTAATTTCCTGTATATTGAATTGAATTGACTTTATTTCTTACATCCTTCACATACATGAGGAGTCAAAATCTTTACCTCTCTGTCTGAATGTGCAATGTGCAAACTATAGTAATTTGTAATAAATAGTAAGTTATACAACAGAACAATCAATGTAGCTTAGGAATACAATTTGTCAGTGTGAATTAATCAGTCTGATAGCCTGGTGGAAGAAGCCGTCCCAGAGCCTGTTAAACCTGGCTTTAATGCTGCAGTATCATTTCCTGGATGGAAGCAGCTGGAACAGTTTGTGGTTGGGATGACTCAGCTCCCCTATGATCCTTCGGCCCTTTTTACACACTTGTCACGGTAAATATCTTGAATAGGGGCAAGTTCACATCCACAGATGCACCAAGCTGTCCACAACACTCTCTGTAGTGGCCTACGTTTGAGGGGGGCACAGTTCCCATACCAGGCAGTGATGCAGCCAGTCAGGATGCTCTCAATTATGCCCCTGTAGAAAGTCCTTAGGATTTGGGGATTCATGCTGAACTTCTTCCATCGTCTGATGTGAAAGAGGTGTTGTTGTGCTCCTTTCATCACTTAGCCAGTATGTACAGACCAAGTGAGCTCCTCAGTGATGTGTTATCAAGGAACTTAAAGCTGTTCACCCTCTCAACCCCAGATCCATTGATGTCAATAGGGGTGAGCCTGTCTCTGTAACTCCTGTAATCACAACCAGCTCCTTTGTTTTTGAGACATTGAGGGAGAGGTTGTTTTCTGGACACCACTGTGACAGGGTGATGACTTCTTCTCTGTAGGCTCCCTCATTATTATTTGAGGTAAGGCCAATCAATGTAGTATCATCTGCAAATTTAGTAAGCAGACTGGAGCTGTGGGTGGTGACACAGTCATGGGTATACAGAGAGTAAAGGAGGAGACTTGGTAAACGGCTCTGAGGGGCTCCTGTGTTGAGGGTCAGAGGGGTGGAGGCGAGGGAGCCCACCTGCCAGCGATCTGACAGGAATTCCAGGATCTAGCTGCACAATTCAGGGAGCCATCCCTCAGCACTGTAAAAAAAAGTATATTTTGCGTTATCTGGAGTATGTGCTTGGAAGATTTAAGACCAGTCATCGATTTTTTAGAAGCTTTCAGACCAGCCACCAGCTAGTTTGGCACAACACTGGGGGCCAAGGGTTCATTCTGTACAGTACTGTTTGATGTCCTGTGTTCTACTTGAAAGTTCAAATGTGTTCTGCTAATTAGGATGTGATCCATTATAAATATATAATTTTGCAGTTACTTGTTTACATTCAGAATGTAAAAGTTAAGTAGGTAATTATAGTCATTGAAGCAGAAGTTAATTGTTTATTGTTGTTTTTGAGTTTAATAAATATAGAACATTGCAGGAAGAGAAAACTAGATTATCTCCAGAACAAATCCTTTCATATCTCCCAGATACAACAGTCTCTACTACTTTGCAGAAATCTAAAGATAAGTTGACTGACACTTTGAGGAATACCTTTCTTTCATCAACAGGGGTGATCCTGAACATTTCAGGGCCAATTACTTTAAACTCCATCCCACTCATGCTCTGACCTACCAGGCTGTGGCCGTCTTAACTATTACAATGGGGCTTAATGCAAGTTTGCAGAAAAGCTCTCCCTCTGATTCTGGGCACATTGCAGCATTTGAAATTCAATATAAATGTCTATATCAGATATCTGTCTATGATATTATCTGTGATATTTCAGGCCATATGAATAATCTCAACCTGCAAAGTTGAGACTGTCCACTTCCCACCACAAATGCTGCATTAAACTGTTGATTTTCTCCAGTCATTCATGTTTTATTTCTCTCTCTCTCTCTCTTCTTTCTTGTGTTCCTGTGTTTTCACTTCAGCTTGTTTGAGTACTTTTTTTTTCTGCTGGGGCTATAAACGAATGTTAAGCAGGATTTGAGGAAACGCTCCAAATTTGCTGCAGGGTATTTTATTAGAGCGTAAGAAGTGATAAGATAAAAGAAGCATAATGATTACTGTATAAAGCACTAAGTCTAAAACAACGTTTAAAATAAATGATACAAGAATAAGTTTCATGCCCTTTTACTAAGTGACGCTAAGGATTAACAAATCAGCAAACCTAAAACAGAGTGCAGAATAATTAATACAGTAGCAAGTCTCACATCCTACTCCTCATCAAGGATGCTGATTTATGATGACTCTTAGATGTCCTTGGCATCGATCACGATTCCAGTCCGAGGACCGAAGTCCGATGAGCTTTCTCATTGTTCAAATTTATACAACCAAGAAAACCCATGTTTCTTTTCTAATCTACACATACCAGTCAGCCGCAATTCTAAAATTAATTATTTCTTAATGGTAGATCTTTAGGAAAGATTCTATGTTTCCATTGAATATCTCAATGGTTTCTGAAAATCTTATCAGCCTAGACTTTACTTTGCCAACTAAAGTGGTTTCTTCATCTTAGAAAAAGAAAATAAGTTATCATTGTCCCTTAATGACTAACATCTGCACACAAGACCTCATGGACCCGATGAATCAGGACCTTATGCTTCACTTAACCTTCTAGCTAACAGGCTTGCTCATCATGAGTACTGTGAACAGACAACTCCATTCCAAGTAAAAAGATCTGTTTTTAACATTCTTCTTACAGGGACTGGAGGACTCTCCCAGCTTGACCTGCCACTCATGCCTTCCTGCTCTGTGTTTTGTTTCTCCTACATTCTTTTGTCTTAGTCTCTAATTCTGTAACAGCTGCTATCCACACATTGACCAGATTACTTTGTTTACAGCCAAGGAAACCCCAGTTTTACCCTATCAGAGATACCAGAGCAAGGTCAAGGGGCAAGATTTATTACACATAGAGTAATGAGTGCTTAGAATGCACTACCAGAGGTTGTGCTGAAGGTAAATATGATAAAAATAATTAAAAAGCTCTTAAATATGCATATGAATATGTTGAAAGCAGAGTGATATGGACTATAGGGAGGCAGAAGGGATAAGTTTAATTTAGTGTCATTTGATTAATTATATTGGAAAAATATTGTTGGCTGAAGGGCTGTACTCTTCTCGGTTCTATGTTCCACCTCTCTTCTTCCATGCAGCTTAATAGTGTTTTACTGAGTTCTGAGACATGCTCTTCTACCTGAGACATTAGTTCTGTTCTTCTTTCTACAAATCCAGTCGGAGTTCCTCCAGCTTTTTCTGTTAATATTTCAGTTAAGTCAGTCCCTGAGTATTTGCTGTTCTGTCTGTTGGGGTTGTTGAAGCTTTATGTGTTTTGTTATCGCGCACATACTCTAACAATCTCATTCTGACAACCTTATTGGGAAGGTTGGTAGTAGAGTTGAGGGTAAAATCTGTCAGATGTCTACAAAGTTCACCAGTCAGGAGTCCGAACAGACCTGAATACTGATCTGAAGACAACACAACCCAACTGGATATTAATTCTTTGAAGTTCAAAGCTTCAAAGTAAATTTATTATTGATGTAGATATATGTCACCATATACAACTTTGAGATTCACTCACAGCTTGCTGAAAAATGTCTTCTCTGTTTCAATAGGACAAGGGTAGAGAAATCAATGTACTCAGGTTACCATGATTCCTACATTGCAATATTTCTAAATTAAATTGAAGGATGTGTCCATCTCCTTGAGATGTTCTGGATGGGGCAGACAGCTATCCATATGGAGGTACTGCCTATATTAGACTATTTCTTCTTTAGATATTGTCCTTAGACAATAATGAGCCTCAACTGTTTGCGACTAAATCAACAAATATCACATTTGCTGAGAATTCATTAACATCCCAAATCAGAAACTAAACTATGCACACGAGCTGGTGTCTGTGAAACGACAATTCAAAGGCAAAGTCGGGTTTATTGTCAATCACGCAAGTACACGTATACATAGGCGTAATGAAAGCCTTACTTGCAGCAGCAACACAGACGTATAGCAGCATTCACATGAAAATAAAACATAAATTATACACAATTTTTACAAGAACAAACACAATTAGAACAAAAATATTTCAGTTCAATTGATCACAATGTTGCTAAAATGTAGAGATTAGAGTTACGTTGAAGAATTGACTGGATAAAGGGAAGATCAGCTTTTTCACAGGATTTAGAGAATCCTTTTAATATTTCTTTATTTTCAGCTTTTACGTCAAGGAATTTGACCTTATCCAGGAAGGGTGAACTCTCTTGTAACTTGAATACCAGATGATCTTTCAAGCATGTAACCCATAATTTAAATACTTATCCACGTAACAACATGGTTAATCTCATTGTTGTTCCTTTGTGAACTAACTTTCTCATTACAGTCTTCTTATGATTATCTAGATAACCTTTCAATAGCATGATCAAACAGACAAAGGTCGTAGCACTCTGAACTATTATCCTTCATCTTCATAATAGAATGTTTATTGATTGAATCAAGTATCTTCCTCTTGTCTGATCACAGATTATATCTGAAGCATTTTGCTGTGCAGAGAATATTTTGCCTTTTTTGAACTTTCATTGTAAATGGTTCAGCTACATTTTGTTAGTCTTAGAGTGATGCAGCTTGCTGGCAGGCCCTTCAGCCCACTAACGCTCTGCTGACTTTTAAGCACTCATTGAAAGTAAATTTATTATCAAGGTACATAGATGTTATCATATACTAATTTGAGATGCATTTTCTTGTGGGCATTTACAGAAAATAGAAATACTGTGTAACTTCACAAAAAAAAAACTATACACAAAGACTGACAAATAATCAATGTGTAAAAATGAAGACAAGTTGGGTCAATATAAAAATTAGTGAGAACAAGAGCTGTTAAGAGTCCTTGAAAATAATTCTGTAGGACATAGCATCTGTTCAGAGTAGTGGTGACAGAAGTAATCCATGCTGATTCAGGAGCTCAATGGTTGTGCGAATCCCTGCAGCATCTGGTGACCCTGTGATCTCTGTCTCAGAGGCTGATTTCTGCTTCCCATCTGCTTCGAAATGGTATCAATTATACTGGTGCCCAAGAAGCGCAGGGTGAGCTACCTCATTGTCTGCCACCCAGTTGAACTCATAGCTACCGTGATGAAGCGCTTTGAGATGATCATAGCTAGAATTAACTCCTACCTCAGCCTACCAACATAATAGATCTACTCCAGATGCAATCTCACTGGCACTTCACAAGGGCCATCTGGTCAACAGCAATACCTACGTCAAGGTACTGTTTTTAGAATACAGTGCAGTGTTCAGTGCTTTAACCCCCTCAGTACCAATCAACAAGCTTCAAATCCCGGGCCTCTGTATTTCCTTCTGCAACTGGATCCTTGACATCCTCATCAGGAGACCAGAAACAGTGAGAATCAGGAATAAAAACTTCTCTTCGCTGACAATCAACACTGGTGCACCTCAGGGACATATCTCAGCCCGCTGCTCTACTCTCTCTACAACTATGATAGTGTGGGTAGGCACAGCCAAAACACCACTCAGAACTTTGCCGATGAAATAGCTGTCATTGACAGAATCTCAATGTGACAAAGAGGTGTGTAGGAGTGAGATAGATCAGCAATCGAGTGGTGTTGCAACAAAAATCTTGAACTCAATGTCAGTAAGACCTAAGAATTTACTGTGAACTTCAGGAAAGGATCAGCTGTGGAGATGGGGATTCGTTTCAATTTCATGTGTGTAAACATTTCTAAAGATCCACCCTGGGCACACTAGCAGCTATATTACATTCAAGGAGATTGGATATGCCACTAAAAAAAAAACTAGCAAATTTCAACAGATGTGCGTTGGTTATGCATTCGAACTCGATTCAAAACCACCTCACATGGAAGGGCCAATACACCGGATTGAGAAGAGCTGCAGGGAAGCATAGGCTCAGCAAGCTCCATGATGGGTACTAGCTTCTCCAATACAGACGACATCTTCAAAAGGCTTTGCCACAAGAAGGTGGCATCCATCATTATGGACCCTTACCATCCAGAACATGCAATCTTCTCTTTACTGACATCAGGAGCCTGAGACACATACTCAATGTTTTTGTCACTGCTTCTTCTAGGAACTGCTTCCTTTCTTCTGCCATCAGATTTCTGAACAGTTCATGAATGCTACCTCACTACCTTACTCCATTTCACATTATTTATTTATTTATTTTATCTATTTCATATTGGAACTTATAGCATGTTTTATGACTTGAACTGCACTGCTGTTTTAAAATAACACATTTCACAAATATATATGAGAGATAATACACCTGATTCTGTTCCTGATTTTGATTCTAATTCTGATTGAGTCTGGATTGCCATAGGTGTGAGAGAGCAGCGACACTAACTTCTGCACCACTGTGCACCATACCTTGTGCTCATATTTAGATTTTGTACATTATGGTTTTTCAAGTGCTAACTCAAGTGTACCTTAAATATGGTAATAGTCTTCACCTTCAGTGTCATTTCAGTAGGATGATCTGGACCTGCTTTTCTTTGGCTAAAAAAATTCTTCATCATCCCCTGCCTAATCTTCCTGCCGATGAATGCACATGACTGCCTTCTACCTAACGACATCTCTTCTTAGGAAATGATCCTGCAAAAACATTTTCCGTTCACTCACATACACCTGAATGAAAAATCTTTCCCTTAATCTTTAGTCTTCTTTAGAAAAAATACTCCAAGCTAGCCAATCATAAGGCACAATCTCTGTACCTAGCAATGTGATTAAAATATATCATCCATTCTCTCTCAAGTGTAAAGATCTGCCCTTCCTGTAGTGTGGTACAGAGTGCACTGTATAATTAGTTCTGTCAAAACTTCTCTGATATTTGATTCCATTCACTTGTAACTTAATTAAAATGTACTCCTTATTAGATACATCCTGCATCTAATAAAGTGGTTTTTGAGTGTATATTGGTGGTCCTCTACTGCTGCACCCCTTCCACTTCAAGGTTCCATATGCTGTGTGTGCGGGGATGCCCTTCTGCACACATGGTTATTTGAGTTACTGTCACCTTCCCATAGGCTTGAAACAGTCTAGCCATCCTTTTCTGTCCTCTCTCATTAACAAGCCGTTTTCACACACAGAACTGCTGCTCACTGGATGTTTTTTTTACACAACATTCTCTGTAAACTTAAGAAATTGTGAGTGAAACTCCCACAAGGTTGACAGTTTCTAAGATAATCAAACCACCCCATCTGCAGTCATTTGATTTACTTACACTAAACCTACACTTATCCCATTTTATTCAGCCCACATTCCCTTGAACTCCATCTATAGTTTACCACACATCAGAGACAATTTACAGTTGCAATTACATTGATCAGCCTGCAAGTCATTGGGAGGTGGAAGGAAACCGGAGCATTCAGAAGAACCCCACATCCTCATAAGGAGAACCTGAAGATCCACACTCAACATTTTAGGAACAGCTTTCTCCCCTCCTCCACTGGAATTCAGAATGGTCCATAAACCCATAAACCCTACTTCACTATTCTGTTTTTTGACCACATGTTTTTTATCACTTGCATTTTACTGTTGCTGCAAAACAAATTTCTTGACACATGTCAATGATAATAAGCCTGACTCTGATTCAGAGGTCAGAAGTTATGAGGCAGCAGTTGTACTGGCTCTGCCACTATGTTGCCCCTCTATTTTCCCTTCACTGCTTTCTTCCAACTCCCCATTAAATGTCTATTTACCTCAACTGGCATCTAATCACTCTGGGGAATACAGAGATTGTTGCTTTCTCTCTGGGCATGTCCACACACTAGTGTCCACAGGCAAACACTCTGTATGAAGAATGTAAGTCTGGACTCTACATTGCCTCAGAGGGTGTTTTTGGGATTGATGGTCTTGATGAGTTTCATGTGGTGAAGGGGGGGATTTGGGTGACAATGTTCTTGTTGTGTTTTTGTGCACGGAGGATGGTTTGGGGGATTGACTTTCATGGTGTTTCTTCGTTTCAAGACTATCTGAAGGAGACAAATCTCAGATTTGAATACTGCATACATATTTTGATAATAAATTAATTTCTGTACCTTTCAAAGTAGCCAATATAACGTTGGACAACATTTTTTTTCAAAAGTATTACTTCCTCAGAACTAATTGCTGTTTATGATAGACCACTTGAAGTTGAATACAAATATAATTTCAGACTACTTGTATGATGTAGGTTTGTAGAGACAAGAAATTAACTTTTATTGAATATGATGCATTTAACTGCATAATTGTGCTGACACTTTACAATAGTTCAACTAAGCTAAAAATGTTTTGTTGATGATTTTCATTTGTACTCAGTGTCTGAAGCTTCTTGCTCAAGTGTCCAACAATAATATAACCATGTAACCATATAACAATTACAGCACAGAAACAAGCCATCTCGGCCCTTCTAGTCCGTGCTGAACACTTACTCTCACCTAATCCCACTGACCCGCACTCAGCCTATAACCCTCCATTCCTTTCCTGTCCATATACCTATCCAATCATCCAGCATTGATAGATTCCAGATGCCCTGATACTATTTCTCCTTGACCACCATGCCCTTGTGAAACTTTTCAACATGCTCGTCACTGACAGGGCCAAGATTTACAGGGAAGAAGTCTAAATGGGAATGCAGAAAATGAATCTTTAGTGACATGTTGCACTTCACGCTTTTGTATGCTTGAAGCATGTTATCAACCAGTTGCTCATAGTTTGGTGTTCTGTAGTTGCCAAGAATTATTTTCAGTAACATCCCTGAATGCCTTCCATGTGATTTTTTTTCTGGTCCTACTAGAAGTTCTTTGAATTGCCTGTCTTTGATGACACATTTGATTTGTAGACCAACAAATATGACTTCCTTAATCTTAACATCAGTCATTCTGGAAAATATCTGGACATCTCGGTGCCTGGTTTCAGCTGATTCCATCCTTGCAGTCTTGAATCCAATAATTCTGCGTTTGCATTTGACAAACCCTAATTTCTGCCCAGGACATTTAACTCATATTGAGTTATTAGATGAGGCTCACTCACACAAAGTGTTCAAAATATGCATCAGTATCAGTGTTGTTTTCCATTCCTGGCTCATGCATTATGACATCTTTGTTTGTCTCCCTTAGACTCCACGTCCTGCTTTTCTAAAGCCTGTCTTACCTAAACTTGCCCAGACATGACTGGCCAAGATAGAAAACGTTTCAGTTTATAACTTGGGCATCATTTTACTTGACTTGTATTATGAATTGAAATGATAAATATAGGCAATTTCAAAAGCAATGGTGCATGATAGGGAAATTTCATGGTGATTTTCATGATCAGCAGCTCAAAATACATAAGGTACATGAAGTATTCAGGAAACAAAATCTTTGTTGTCGATTGAAATGACACCACCCCTCCCTGGACACTTTCAATTCTCTCGTTTCCCATCAGACAGAAGATAAACAAGCCTGAAAGCACTAGACTCGAGGACAGCTTCTATCTCACTGTTGAATGGTCCCAATCGTACAGTAAGTATGGGTACTTGATCTCACAATCTACCTCATTTTCCGCTTGCATCTTATGTCTGAGGGCATTGCATTTTCTCTGTAACTATAGCACATTATTCAGAGCACGAGATCCTGCAGATGCTGGAAATCCAGACCAATACACCTAAACTCAGCAAGTCTGGCAGGATCTATGGAGGGTAATAAATAGTCAATGTTTCAGGCTGATCACAGGTAGATTGGATAGTTAAGAAAGCTTATGAGGTGTTAGCTTTCATAAGTCGAGGGATAGAGTTTAAGAGGTGCGATGTAATGAAGCAGCTCTATAAAACTCTAGTTAGGCCACACTTGGAGTATTGTGTCCAGTTCTGGTCGCCTCAGTATAGGAAGGATGTGGAAGCATTGGAAAGGGTACAGAGGAGATTTACCAGGATACCGCCTGGTTTAGAGAGTATGGATTATGATCAGAGATTAAGGGATTTAGGGCTTTACTCTTTGGAGAGAAGGAGGATGAGAGGAGACATAATAGAGGTGTACAAGATATTAAGAGGAATAGAGGGAGTGGACAGCCAGCACCTCTTCCCCAGGGCACCACTGCTCAGTAAAAGAAGACATGGCTTTAAGATAAGGGGAGGGAAGTTCAAGGAGGATATTAGAGGAAGGTTTTTCACTCAGAGAGTGGTTGGTGCGTGGAATGCACTGCCTGAGTCAGTGGTGGAGGCAGATACACTAGTGAAGTTTAAGAGACTACTAGACAGGTATATGGAGGAATTTAAGGTGGGGGTTTATATGGGAGGCAGGGTTTGAGGGTCAGCGCAACATTGTGGGCCAAAGGGCCTGTAATGTGCTGTACTATTCTATGTTCTATGTTCTATGAGAACTCTTTATCGGGACTGTTCTGGTGAAAGGTCTCAGACCAAAACATTGATTGTTTATTGTGATGTATTTAATATTTCAGTAACATTTGAGTAATATTGTAAATATATTGTTTGATTAAGTATTCTTTGTTGTTTTCATATTTCATTGCAAGTTATATGTAAAAGTATTGAAATGACATACATCATTGCACCGCCTCGTCATATATATGTGCCTCACTTGAAGTAAAGAAATGGAGTTAGACTCGCATTCCAGACTCCCTTGTTTTTCTTTCAATTAGTTTTGTGTTTTGAAATTGAAAAACATAACATTTATTTCCCTCCATAGATGTTGCCTGCCTGCTGATTTCCTCCAGATCGTTCTGCATGTTTCCTTTCTAATTATTCTCTAAGTCAAGATATAAGCAGAGACCATTGCTGACTGCATGGTTAAAATTCTCATGGCACCAGCCCACAATTGATACATTGCACTTTCCTCACTCTCTGCAATTTATAGCTGGAAGACACTGTGCATCTGGGCACATTGATCACCTCACTTGCTGCTTGATGGCAGGTGCTATTAAACTTCCTGTCTGATTAATACCTGCCAACTCAGTAAGAGTTTCAGGGTCTTCTCTTCAATATTACATGCCGTGCACAGGAGAATCTTGTGTCCCTCATTTTTTTTTAACCATTTCATTCTTAATTAGTGCTTTTAGATTTTATCCTTCAAATTTCCACTTCATAAACTGCCTGTATTACTTTGGCAACTTTAAATTTTTACATCCAACAGTAAGCTCTCTTCGTTTTCTTTCTGGTTTTATGATGTATTTTGCTTCTGTTTCAGAACAAGCAGTGCTGATGCATTGTAGGAGAACATATTGAATTTATGGCACAATAAATGTGGAGAAGTATGTGTGTGTACCAATTGTATTTTCTATATATATATATATATAAATAAAGTACATCTTTGCAATAAAATATCAAATCTAGTAACATTGGACTGGACCCTCTCTGGAAGCTGAAGAATTTCAGTCAAGTAATAAAATAAATGTAATTTCTTTGTTAGAAAAGCTAGCTTTAGTAAAAATACCCATAAAACTATCAGATTGTTAAGAAAAGGTCATCATTAATGTCCTTTGGTTTATTTGAATCAGAATCAGGTTTAATATTACTAGCATATTTCATGAAATATGTTTTGCAGCAGCAGTACATTGCAATACATTTAAAAAGCTATAAATTACAGTGAGAAATATATAAACATATATATTTCATTAGGTATATTATGTTATTATGTATATACTGTATACATACGGTATATACAAACATTTGTAAATTAAATTAAATAGGTCGTACAAAAAGAGAGAAAAAAAGAAAGAACAGTAGTGAAAATAGTGTAAATAGGTTCATTGTCCAATCTGAAATCTGATGGCATGATGGCGGTGGGAAAAAAGCTGTTTCTAAATCATTGAGAGTGTGTGTCTTTAGTTTCCTGTACTTCCTCCTTGCTGGTAGCTATGAGAAGTGGGGATATCCTGTGTAACAGGGTTCCTTAATGTTGGATGCCATGCTTTTCAGGAGTCACCTTTTCAAGATGTCCCTTGTCGCTGGATGGATGAGTGCTTATGATAGACAATAGACAATAGACAATAGGTGCAGAAGTAGACTATTCGGCCCCTCGAGTCTGCACCGCCATTCTGAGATCATGGCTGATCATTCACTATCAATACCCAGTCCCTGCCTTGTCCCCATATCCCTTGATTCCCCTATCCATCAGATATCTATCCAGCTCCTTCTTGAAAGCATCCAGAGAATTGGCCTCCACCGTCTTCCGAGGCAGTGCATTCCACACCTCCACAACTGTCTGTGAGAAGAAGCTCTTCCTCAACCCTGCTTTAAATAACTGACCTCTTATTTTCAATCCATGCCCTCTGGTACTGGACTCTCCCAACACCTGGAACATATTTCCTGCCTCAATCCTATCAAATCCTTTAATTATCTTAAACGTTTCAATCAGATCCCCTCTCAATCTCCTCAATTCCAGTGTGTACAAGCCCAATCTCTCCAATCTCTCTGCATAAGACAGCCCTGTCATCCCAGGAATCAACCTAGTGAATCTACGTTGCACTTCCTCAATTGCCAGAATGTCCTTCCTTAAACCTGGAGACCAAAACTGTACACAATATTCCAGGTGTGGTCTCACCAGGGCCCTGTACAAATGCAAAAGGACATCCTTGCTCTTGTACTCAATTCCCCTTGTAACAAAGGCCAACATTCCATTTGCCCTCTTCACTGCACTGATGGAGCTGGTCGAGTTTGCAACTTCCTGCAGCTTTTTCCAATCCTGTGCGGTAGACCCTCTATACCAGACAATGTTGCAACAAGTTAGAATGCTCTCCAAGGTACACCTGTGGAAATTTGTATGAGTTTTTGGTGACAAACCATTTCTACATGGATGTGCAGAAATGTTGACACCCAAGAGCTTTTTTTCCATTTTTTCCACTGATGATCCATCAATGGGAATGGTTCTACGTTCCCTCCACTTCCCTTTTCTGAAGTCCACAATCAATTTCTTGATCTTACTGACATTGAGTGTAAGATTGTTGTTATAACACTACTCAAACAGCTGATCGCTCTCACTTCTATACTCATCCTTGTCACCACCTGAAATTCTGCCATTAATAGTTGTGTCATCAGCTAATTTATAGCTTTAGAGCTGTGCCCACAGTCATGGGTGTAGAAGGAGCAGAGCAGTGGGCTAAGCACACATCCTTGAGTTGTGCCACTATTGATTATCGGTGAGGTGGAGATATTAATTCTGATCCACACTGACTGTGGTCTTCCGATGAGGTAGTCAAGGAACTAGTTGGAGAAGGAGGTACAGAGGTCTATGGGTTTAGATCTTGATGATTATACTGAAGGTTTGATGATGTTATTGTATGATAAGGTATGATGGTATGATGAACACTGAGCTGTAATCAGAAAACAACAGCCTGATGTAGGTCTTGCTATTATCCACATGATTCAAGTGGAGAGCCAGTGAGGTTGCATCCAGTGCAGACCTATTGTGGAATAAGGTTCAGTTCCTTTCTGTCCTTGAACGAGATTTGCTACCCTTTCCTATGTCTCCAAACCTATCAGTGTGTCATGGAGAGATTCAGCATGGAAACAAGTCATTCAGCCCATTGAGTTGACCCTGACCATCAACCACTTTGATGCCATTTCACACGTTCCAAATTCCCAAGAGCCCCCTCCAGATTCTACCACTCACATACACACAGAGGGGAATACAGAGCAACCAATCTGTACATCTTGGAAATGTGGGAGGAAATCAGACCACCCAAAAGAAACTTATGTGATCACAGGGAAATCATGCAAATTTCACATAGACTGCAGCAGAGATCAGGATTCTGGAACTGTGAGCCAGCAGCTCTACTTATTGTGCCTCTGTGCCATGCTTGATTTGGTATAGAGTAATCAGTGGTGAACAAGCAGCTGAAATACCAGTTACATTACAATGTTATGAATGAATAAATAACAAGTAATCACCATCCTGCCTTCTCAGGACTTTTTTTTATTCATTTACAGGATGTGGGTGTCCCAGCTAAGCCAGCATTTATTACTCATCCTTAGTTGCCCTTGAGAATGTGATGATTATCTACCTTCTTGAACTGCTGCAGTCACTGGGGTGTAGGTACACCCACAGTGCAATTAGGGAGGGAATTACATGATTCTGAGTGCAACAATGAAGGAATGGCAAAATGTTTCCAAGTCGGGATGGTGAGTGACTTGGAGAGGGATTTCCAAGTGGTGTGTTCCCAGGTATCATTCTAGATGGCAATGGTCGTGCATCTGGAAGGTGCAGTCTTAGGAACTTTGGTGTGTTGTTGCAGTGCATCTTGTAGATATAACACACCACTGCAACTGTTTGTTGATGGCGGAGGGATTGGATGCTTGTGGAAGGGGTACCAATCAACTGGGCTGCCTTGTACTGGATGGTGTCAAGCTTCTTGAGTGTTGAAGAAGTTGCACTCATCCAGGCGAGTGGTGAGTATTCCATTACACTCCTAACTGAGCCTTGTAGATGGTGGGCAGACTTTGGGGAGTCAAAAGGTGAGTTACACACCATAGAGTTCCTAGCCTTTGACATGCTCAGGTAGCCATTGTGTTGATGTGGCTAGACCAGTTCAGTTTCCTGTCAATGGTAACCCCAGGATGGTGATAGTAGTGGATTAATTGATGATAATGCCACTGAATGTCAAGGGATGATGGTTAGAGCCTCTCTTGCTGGAGAATGTCATTGCCTGGCACTTGCCTGGCTTGAATGTTAATTGCCACTTGTCAGTCCAAGCCTGGATATTGTCTTGGTCCTGCTGCATTTAAGTATGAACTGCTTCAATATCTGAGCAGTCATGAATGATGCAGAACATTGTGCAGTCATCTGCAAACACCCCCACTTTTGACCTTATGATGAAAGGAATGTCATTGATGAAGCAGCTGAAGATGGTTGCTCTGAGGACACTTCCCTAAGGAATTCGTGCAGTGATGTCCTGAGAATGAGATGATTGACCTCCAACCACCACAACCATCTTCCTTTGTGTCAGGTATGATTCCAACCAGCAGAGGATTTTCCCCCTAATTACCATTGACTCAAATTTAGCTAGGGCTCCTTGATGCCATACTCAGTCAAATGCTGCCTTGGTGTTGAGGGCTATCACTCTCACCTCACCTCCAGTATTTAGCTCTTTGGACAATGTTTTGACCAAGAACGTGATAAGGTCAGGAGGTGAGTGGCCTTGACAGAACCCAAACTGGGCATCTGTAAGCAGGTTACAGCCAAGTAGGTGCTGCATGATAGCACTGTTGATGACCCCTTCCATTACTTTGCTAATAATTGAGAGTAGGCTGATAGGGCAGTAACTGACTGGGTTGGACTTATCCTGTTTCTTGTGTACAGGATATACCAGGGCAATTTTCCTGGGTAGATGCCGATGTCGTAGCTGCACTGGAACAGCTTGACTAGTGGTGCAGCAAATTCTGGAGCATAAGTCTTCAGGATTATTGCTGGGATTTTGTCTGGGCCCATAGCCTTTGCAGTATCCAGTGCTTTCAGCCATTTCTTGATATCACGTGGAGTGAATCAGATTGACTGCATACTGACATTTGGGATGCTGGGGACTTCTGGAGGAGGCTGTGCTGGATCATTTATTTGGCCTTTGCAATTTCCTCAGCCTTTTCTTTTGCATGGGTGTGCTAAGCCCCTCTGTCACTGAAGATGGAGATATTTGTGGAGCTTCCTCCTCCAGTGAGTTGTTTGATTGTCCACCACCATTCACAGCTGGCTGTGGCAGGACTACAGAGTTTAGATCTGATCTGTTGGTTGTGGGACGACTTAGCTCTGTCTGTTACTTGCTGCTTGCGGTGCTTGGCATGCAGGTAGTCCTGTATTGTGGCTTCACCAGGGTGATGCCTCATATTCAGGTATGTCTGAGGTTATTCTCAGCATGCCCTCTTGTACTCTTCATTAAACCAGGGTTGATCCCCTGGCATGGTGGCAATGTTAGAGTGGCGGATATGCCGGGCCATGAGGCTACAGATTGTAGTTGAGTGCAATTCTGCTGCTGCTGATGGCCCACGATCCCTCATAGATGCCCAGTCTTGGGCTGCTTGATCTGTTCAAAGTCTATTCCATTTAGCATGGTGGTAGTGCCACACAACGTGGTGGAGGATTTCTTCAGTGTGGAAATTGGATTTAGTCTCGGGTAGTAGTCACTGCTACCAATGCAGTAATGAACAAATGCTTCCACAGCAGGCAGGTTGCTGAGAATGAGGTCAAGTCTGTTTTTCCCTCTTGTTCTTTCCCTCATCACCTGCTGTAGTCCCTGTTTAGTAACTATGTCCAGTAGGACTGGTGATGGACATTGAAGCCCCCACCCAGATTACATTCTGTGCCCTTACCATTCTCAATGCCTCTTCCAAGTGCTGCTCAACATGGAGAAGTACTGATTCATCAGCTGAGGGAGGATAGTACGTGGCAATCAGCAGAAGATTTCCTTGCCCATGTTTAACCTGCTGCCATGAAACTTCATGTGGTCCAAAGTCGACATTGAGATTGGCTAAGGCAACTCCCTCTCTATTGTATACCACTGTGCCATCACCTCCACTGTGTCTGCCCTGCTGGTGAGACAGCACAAACCCTGGAATGGTGTTGGTGGAGTCCAGAATGTTCACTGTAAGGTATGATTCTGTCAGTACAACTATATCAGGCTGTTGCTTGATTAGTCTGTGAGACAGCTCTCCCAACTTTGGCACAAGTCCCAGATGTTAGTAAAGAGGACTTTGCAGGATTGACAGGGCTGGTTTTGCCATTGCTATGTCCAGTGTCCAGGTAGATGCTGGGTTCATTCATTATTATTTTCTTTTTAGTGGTGGGATAAAACTGAATGACTTGCTAGGCCACTTCAGAGGGGACTTAAGAGTCAACCACATGGCTGTGGGTCTTGGGTCATATATAGGCCAGACCAGGTTAAGACAGCAGGATTCCTTCCTTAAAGGACATTAGTGAACCAGATGGGAAGGGAATCTTATTTGAAAGGATGGAGGAACTAGGCTTGTATCAAAGAGGTAGAATTTGATTAAAATGGACCTGGTCCTTAGGGACCTTGATAGTATTGATGTGAAGGAGATGTTTCCTCTTGTGAGAGAATCTTGGACTAATACTCACAGTTTAAGATGGAAGAGTTTCCTGTTGAACATAAAGATGGGAAGAATTATTTTCTCTCTGGAAGTTGTGTGCCTTTAGAACTATTTTTCCTGGAAGCAGGGTCCACGAACATTTTCAAGCCAGGTGTAGGCAGATGTCTGGTAAGCAAGGAGGTGAAAGGTGATGGGGATGGTACATAAGGAAATAGTCCACTTTGCTTCTTAAACTTGTCCTGCCATTTGATACGATCATGGGTGATCTGCTGGAATGAATAGTTTTGCTGCAGTCCTATCAATCATGTTATTGAATTGTAGAGATGATACATGATGCCGGCTGGCCAATTCCTGCTCCTAATTTATGTGGTCAAATACTTGTGACAAAGCCCTTTTAATTCTTCTATTTTACATGCAAGATTGATGGATTTCAGTTTTTAACAGATTCATCAATGTCTCCAGTGTTTCCCAAGGCTGGTTACAAGCTGTTTCTAACTCATTCCTGCTTTCTGAATGTCCTTACTCTTGCTCAACAGAAAGAAACACCTGGTTACTGAACTCATTATGGAAGTATGCTGTATGCAAATTGGATCCATGTTTCCCCATGTCACAATAGTAAATAAATTTTAAAGTACCTCCAGCAGATGCATGTTGATTAAACTCCTCCAACAAATCCCATTTGTTCCATTGGAATTCGTCCAGGGGCTCCAAGTCTCCCTGCACAGTTGTAATCCCATATTTGTGACTTGCCTGGAAAAACTATGCATCCCTTCAATCTTACTGGTCATTTCAGAATGGGGTTCCGTAGACAAATGTTGTACCTCAAATATCTTTGGCCTGAAACACTAACTGTTTCGCTTTTTGTTCTATTGTTGTCGTTTTTTCAGTTCTTTGTACAAATTTATCACAACTTGTCATTGTAATTGATATTTGGCCCTATTTTTAAGTCCTGAAAAGGTCTTGGCTTTTTCTTATTCAGATTCAGATCCAGATTTAGACTTATTTGTACATTGAAACATATAGTGAAATATATCACTTGCAATAAAACCAACACACCCAAAGATGTGTTGGGGGCAACCTGAATGTGTCATCACACGTCCCAGCATCCAAATAGAAAGCCCACAATGTTTAAACACAACACAACTCAGAGCAATGCAGGCAGTAGCAACAGAATAAAACAAGACAACAAAAGCAAAACTAGCCCATTTTCCAACCTCCTACCTTCTCAAACACACAGGCCTCCAACCCCAGTGCAGTCCCTCTCTATGCCCCAGTCCTTGAACACTGACAATGAACTTTGTTTCTCTCTGCTCTCCAGTTCCCCACACATCCCCTAGCTGCCCACTACATCCCCAGGTACCCACTACATCCCCTAGCTGTCCATTACATCCCCAGGTACCCACTTCATCCCCTAGCTGCCCACTACATCCCCAGGTACCCACTATATCCCCGAGCTGCCCATTACATCCCCAGGTACCCACTTCATCCCCTAGCTGCCCACTACATCCCCAGGTACCCACTACATCCCCCAGCTGCCCACTACATCCCCAGGTACCCACTACATCCCCCAGCTGCCCACTACATCCCCAGCTACCCACTACATCCCCTAGCTGTCCACTACATTCCCAGGTACCCACTACATCCCCAGGTACCCACTACTACATCCCCCAGCTGCCCACTATATTCCTTAGCTGCCCACTACATCTCCAGGTACCCACTACATCCCCTAGCTGCCCACTACATCCTCAGGTACCCACTACATCCCCTAGCTGCCCATTACATCCCCCAACTGCCCACTACATCCCCAGGTACCCACTACATCCCCCAGCTGTCCACTACATTCCTTAGCTGCCCACTACATCCCCAGGTACCCACTACATCCCCCAGCTGTCCACTACATTCCTTAGCTGCCCACTACATCCCCAGGTACCCACTACATTCCCCAGCTGCCCATTACATCCCCAGGTACCCACTACATCCCCTAGCTGCCCACTACATCCCCAGGTACCCACTATATTCCTTAGCTGCCCACTACATCCCCAGGTACCCACTACATCCCCTAGCTGCCCACTACATCCCCAGGTACCCACTACATCCCCCAGCTGTCCACTACATTCCTTAGCTGCCCACTACATCCCCAGGTACCCACTATATCCCCCAGCTGTCCACTACATCCCCTAGCTGCCCACTATATCCCCGAGCTGCCCACTACATCCCCAGGTACCCACTATATTCCTTAGCTGCCCACTACATCCCCAGGTACCCACTACATCCCCTAGCTGCCCACTACATCCCCAGGTACCCACTACATCCCCCAGCTGTCCACTACATTCCTTAGCTGCCCACTACATCCCCAGGTACCCACTATATCCCCCAGCTGTCCACTACATCCCCTAGCTGCCCACTATATCCCCGAGCTGCCCACTATATTCCTTAGCTGCCCACTACATCCCCAGGTACCCACTACATCCCCTAGCTGCCCACTACATCCCCAGGTACCCACTACATCCCCCAGCTGTCCACTACATTCCTTAGCTGCCCACTACATCCTCAGGTACCCACTACATCCCCCAGCTGCCCACTATATTCCTTAGCTGCCCACTACATCTCCAGGTACCCACTACATCCCCTAGCTGCCCACTACATCCCCAGGTACCCACTACATCCCCCAGCTGTCCACTACATTCCTTAGCTGCCCACTACATCCCCAGGTACCCACTACATTCCCCAGCTGCCCATTACATCCCCAGGTACCCACTACATCCCCTAGCTGCCCACTACATCCCCAGGTACCCACTATATTCCTTAGCTGCCCACTACATCCCCAGGTACCCACTACATCCCCTAGCTGCCCACTACATCCCCAGGTACCCACTACATCCCCCAGCTGTCCACTACATTCCTTAGCTGCCCACTACATCCCCAGGTACCCACTATATCCCCCAGCTGTCCACTACATCCCCTAGCTGCCCACTATATCCCCGAGCTGCCCACTACATCCCCAGGTACCCACTATATTCCTTAGCTGCCCACTACATCCCCAGGTACCCACTACATCCCCCAGCTGTCCACTACATTCCTTAGCTGCCCACTACATCCTCAGGTACCCACTACATCCCCCAGCTGCCCACTATATTCCTTAGCTGCCCACTACATCTCCAGGTACCCACTACATCCCCTAGCTGCCCACTACATCCCCAGGTACCCACTACATCCCCCAGCTGTCCACTACATTCCTTAGCTGCCCACTACATCCCCAGGTACCCACTACATTCCCCAGCTGCCCATTACATCCCCAGGTACCCACTACATCCCCTAGCTGCCCACTACATCCCCAGGTACCCACTATATTCCTTAGCTGCCCACTACATCCCCAGGTACCCACTACATCCCCTAGCTGCCCACTACATCCCCAGGTACCCACTACATCCCCTAGCTGCCCACTACATCCCCAGGTACCCACTATATTCCTTAGCTGCCCACTACATCCCCAGGTACCCACTACATCCCCTAGCTGCCCACTACATCCCCAGGTACCCACTACATCCCCCAGCTGTCCACTACATTCCTTAGCTGCCCACTACATCCCCAGGTACCCACTATATCCCCCAGCTGTCCACTACATCCCCTAGCTGCCCACTATATCCCCGAGCTGCCCACTACATCCCCAGGTACCCACTATATTCCTTAGCTGCCCACTACATCCCCAGGTACCCACTACATCCCCTAGCTGCCCACTACATCCCCAGGTACCCACTACATCCCCCAGCTGTCCACTACATTCCTTAGCTGCCCACTACATCCCCAGGTACCCACTATATCCCCCAGCTGTCCACTACATCCCCTAGCTGCCCACTATATCCCCGAGCTGCCCACTATATTCCTTAGCTGCCCACTACATCCCCAGGTACCCACTACATCCCCTAGCTGCCCACTACATCCCCAGGTACCCACTACATCCCCCAGCTGTCCACTACATTCCTTAGCTGCCCACTACATCCTCAGGTACCCACTACATCCCCCAGCTGCCCACTATATTCCTTAGCTGCCCACTACATCTCCAGGTACCCACTACATCCCCTAGCTGCCCACTACATCCCCAGGTACCCACTACATCCCCCAGCTGTCCACTACATTCCTTAGCTGCCCACTACATCCCCAGGTACCCACTACATTCCCCAGCTGCCCATTACATCCCCAGGTACCCACTACATCCCCTAGCTGCCCACTACATCCCCAGGTACCCACTATATTCCTTAGCTGCCCACTACATCCCCAGGTACCCACTACATCCCCTAGCTGCCCACTACATCCCCAGGTACCCACTACATCCCCCAGCTGTCCACTACATTCCTTAGCTGCCCACTACATCCCCAGGTACCCACTATATCCCCCAGCTGTCCACTACATCCCCTAGCTGCCCACTATATCCCCCAGCTGCCCACTATATTCCTTAGCTGCCCACTACATCCCCAGGTACCCACTACATCCCCTAGCTGCCCACTACATCCCCAGCTACCCACTACATCCCCCAGCTGCCCATTACATCCCCAGGTACCCACTACATCCCCCAGCTGCCCATTACATCCCCAGGTACCCACTATATCCCCTAGCTGCTCATTACATCCCCAGGTACCCACTACATCCCCTAGCTGCCCACTACATCCCCAGGTACCCACTACATCCCCCAGCTGCCCATTGCATCCCCAGGTACCCACTACATCCCCTAGCTGCCCATTACATCCCCAGGTACCCCTGCTCATCAGTCAGGGTAAATATGCTGAAGGATGATGATCTGAAGAATAAAGAAAGCAAACTGATTAAAACTGAATAAAAAATTAGAAGCTCAGCATTTAAATGCAGTGCCTTTCAAAAGGTGAATTGTACCAACTATTGCTTGCAGAATTAAGATTTTGACAGGCAACCAAGTCAAGTCTCAATAAGTAATGTCAGAGAAATGTATATAATGTACATCCTGAATCTCTTTCTCTTTGCAAACATCCACAAAATCAGAGTAGTGCCCCAAAGACTGAATGACAGTTAAATGTTAGAACCCCAAAGCAACCCCTATGCATAAGCAGCAGAAAGTGACGACCGCTCCACCTGCACCAGCAAAAAAAGCAACGGCCCCCCTCACCGAGCACTCAAGCACGCAGCAAAGCATCAATAAAGACACAGACTTGCAATAATCCAAAGACTACTCATTCACCCGGTATTCAACATACCACAGGCCCATTCTCTCCCTAATAAGGGAAGAAGAGTTATCCCTGTTTCACAGTATGAGAGGAGATTTAACAAAACAACTTGCTGAATTATGGTATTAAAAGTCTGTTACGTTGCTTTCTCCAAGCTCTGTGCCCAAAGAACACAGGCCTCTGGGCATACGGCCAGCTTGTGGTTTACGATCTTCCATCTGCCACGACATATTAGGAGGCAGCAACAGCGTTGAAAGCGGATGAGCTTAGAGGGTTGATCACTACTTGGAGCTATGATATTGTGGCCATTACAGAGATTTGGATGGCTCAGGGGCAGGAATGGTTGCTTAGAGTGCCAGGCTTTAGATGTTTCAGAAAGGACAGGGAGGGAGGCAAGCAAAGTGGGGATGTGGCACTGCTGCAGAAAAGAAGGAAGTCATGGAGGGAATGTCTACTGGGTCTCTGTAGGTGGAAGTTAGAAACAGGAAGGGGTCAATAACTCCACTGGGAGTTTTTTATAAATCATCCAATAGTAACAGGGACATCGAGGAGCAGATAAGGAGGCAAATTCTGGAAAGTTGTAATAACAAGCGTTGTCATAGTGGAAGATTTTAATTTCCCAAATATTGATTGGGATCTCCCTAGAGCAAGAGGTTTAGATGGCATAGAGTTTGTTAGGTATGCTCAGGAATGTTTCCTGACAGAATATGTAGATAAGCCTACAAGAGGTGAGGCTGTACTTGATCTGGTATTGGGAAATGTACCTGGTCAGGTGTCAGATCTCTCAATGGAAGAGCATTTTGGAGCTAGTGATTACAATTCTATCTCCTTTACCATAAAATTGGAGAGGGATAGGAACAGATAAGTTAGGAAAGCATTTAATTGGAGTAAGGGGAAATATGAGGCTATCAGGCAGGAACCTGGAAGCATAAATTGGGAAAAGATGTTCTCAAGGAAATGTACGGCAGAAATGTGGCAAATGTTCAGGAGATACGTGTGTCGCATTCTGCATAGGTACATTCCAAAGAGGAAGGAAATGGATGGTAGGGTACAGGAACCATGGTGTACAAAGGCTGTTGAAAATCTAGTCATGAAGAAAAGAAAAGCTTGCAAAAGGTTCAAAAAACTAAAGATCTAGAAGGTTACAAGGCTAGCAGGATGGTACTTAGGAATGAAATTAGGATGCCAGAAGGGGGCATGAGAAGGCCTTGTTGGGCAAGATTAAGGAAAACCACAAGGATTTCAACAAGTATGTGCAGTGCAAGAGGATAAGACGTGAGAGAATAGGACCAATCAAGTGTGACAGTGGAAAAGTGTGTATGGAATCAGAGGAGGTAGCGGAGGTACTTAATGAATATTTTACCTCAGTAGTCACTATGGAAAAGGACTTTGGCAATTGCAGGGATGACTTACAATGGACTGAAAAGCTTGAGCATATAGACATTAAAAAAGAGGATGTGCTGGAGCTTTTGGAAAGCATCAAGTTAGATAAGTACCCAGAACCGCATGAGGTGTACCTCAGGTGACTGTGGGAGGCGAGGGTGGAGATTACTGAGCCTCTGCCTATGATTGTTGCATCATCAATGGGGACGGAAGAGGTTCAGGAGGATTGGATGGTTGCAGATGTTGTTCCCTTATTCAAGAAAGGGAGTAGAGATAGCCCCGGAAATTATAGACCTGTGAATCTTACTTCAGTGGTTGGTAAGTTGATGGAGAAGATCCTGAGAGGCAGGATTTATGAACATTTGAAGAGGCATAATATGATTATGAAAAGGTAGCATTTGCTTTGTGGATCCAGAATTGGCTTGCCTACAGAAGGCAAAGTGTGGTTATAGATGGCTCATATTCTGCACGGAGGTCAGTGACCAGTGGTGTGCCTCAGGTATCTGTTCTGGGACTCACTGTCTTTGTAGTTTTTATAAATGACTTAGATGAGGAAGTGGAGGGATGGGTTAGTAAATTTGCTGATCACACAAAGGTTGAGTGTGGAGGGCTGTCAGAGGTTACAGTGGGACATCGATGATTGCAAAACTGGGCTGAGAAGTGGCAGCTGGAGTTTAACTGGTAGGTCAAATATAATGTCAGAATATAGTATTAATTGTAAGACTATTAGCAGTGTAGAGGATCAGAAGCATTGTGGGGTCCGAGTCCTCAGGACATTCAAACCTGCTGCACAGGTTGACTGTGTGGTTAAGGCAGCATAGGTATATGGCTTATGGCCTTCATCAACCACGGGATTGACTTCAAGAGCCGAGAGGTAATGTTACCACTATAGGACCCTGGTCAGATCCCACTTGGAGTACTGTGCTCATTTCTGGTCACCTGACTACAGGAAGGCTGTGGAAACTATAGAAAGGGTACAGAGGATATTTACAAGGATGTTGCCTAGATTGGGGAGCATGCCTTATGAGAATAGGTTAAGTGAACTTGGCCTTTTCTCCTTGGAGCGACGGGGGATGAGAGGTGACCTGATAGACGTCTATAAGATGATGAGAGGCAATAATCATGTGAATAGTCAGAGGCTTTTTCCCAGGGCTGAAATAGCTAACACAAGTAGGAACAGAGGAGATGACAGGGGTAAGTTTTTTTTTAAACAGAGAGTGGTGAGTGCATGGAATGAGCTGCTGGAAACGGTGGTGGAGGAGGATACAATAGGGTCTTTTAAGAGACTCTTGGATGGGTACATGGAGCTTAGAAAAACAGAGGGCTATGGGTAACCCAAGGTAATTTCTAAAGTTCGGCACAGCATTGTGGGCCGAAGTGCCTGTATTGTGCTGTAAGTTTTCTATGTTTCTATGAATAAACCCATCTCCAGAGCCATGAAAATCTGGTACCCTGAAGGCGTGCTAGTCTTCCAGGCTGCATCCTTGGCATATCAAATAGTGGCTGGTAGTGAGGCCTCAAGAGCAGGTTCCATTTCCACAGAGAACCGAAATCAGTGTGTACCTCCAGGTCAGGGTCTTTAAAAGAACCTTGAAATGGGAATAAAAAGAGATATCAAAGATAGAAATAAAGCTGTTTCCGAAGATGCAAGCAAAGGAGTCACCGTTAGGCACCATGATCCTCTTACACGCTGATAAATTCAGTAGGAGTAACTGATGAACAAGCTGGTGTGATGCGCAAGGTAATCAGTTGAGATAACTACAATTCAGAGAGGAGTTAACAAGGTGGATGTTAAGGAGATGTTTCCTCAAGATGGAGAACTTAGAAAAATAGGATATCATCACAGAACAAAGGGCTCGAGATCCCAAGTCCTACCAAGTTCAGTGGGAATTTTAAGCAAAAGATTTAAAAGGTAAAAATCTTTTTTAATAAAATATGGGTAATTGGTCAACACTTGCATTGTTGCATGTACTGAGGCACACTGGGAATGATCATTTCATGGCATCAGTACAATGGAAAATCAAGAAAAGAATGCAGAATGTTGTACTACAGTTACAATACAGGCGGACAATAAGATGCAAGTCCATGACAAGGTAGACTGTAAGGTCAACGTTCCATCTTATTGGATTGTGGGTGATTTTACAATCTTATATAACAGTGGGATAACAGCTGCCCTTGAGTCTGAAGACATGCTTTCAGGTTTTTGTCTCTGAATTGGGTGGAGTCTTTGTATATTGGCTACTTTACTGAGGCAGCGAGAAGTATAAACAGGCACCATGGAGAGCAGTCTGGCTTTTGTTTAATTTCACATTTTAATTATTTATAAAGTTTTGATTAACTCTGTTCCTATTCTGAAACGTTGTTAATTTTCAAATGTCACATTCATTTAAAAGCATTGAAATTTAGTGATTGTTTTTGCATTTGGGAAAACTAAGATCCAGCTTTGCCATTTCACAACAGATTTAAAGGTAGTTCTGAGGCAAACTGCACAAACAAAACTCAACTATTATCTGGACCTCTGTGCTGGACTAGAGATGTGAAAATTAGTGAGATAGTCACTCCACATATATCTCAGGAGTATGGACACAGGCATTCAGGGCTGGGGAACTGACCTATGATTACAGCTCATATCTGAAGACATTAAAACCCCAGAAAGGTGCATCAAAGATTTAATTTTCTAACACTATAATACATGATGTCACAGGGACTATTATCAGAATACAGCCTGAGCTGGGGATCTTTTAAAGTTACTAAATTAGAGACACAAGGGACTGAAGAAACTGGAATCAGGAAGTACAACTTGCTGGTCTTTATCTCGGGTTACAACCCAAAACATTGACAATTGCTTCCCCCTACCACCTTTAGCTGCTTCTTGACCTACTGAAATTCCCCAGCAAATAGTTTATTGCTTAAAGTTACTAAGAAGCCAATATCACTGATAGTGAAGATAAAATTGTTGGCTTCCTGAAGGGAAATTCATTTGGTTAATATATATGTTAAGATGAGGCAACCATGTCTAACTATAAAGTCAAAGCCAATAAAGCACACAAAAAAAGAGAGGACATGTAATAATCCACAACCAGTAGGAAGCTAGAGGATTGGGAAGCTTTGAAAAACCAACAGGAGCAGGAGGTAACTAAAACAGCAATAACAAGAAAAAAGATGAAATCTGGAGATAAGCTAGCTAATGATATACAAGAGGTTACCAACAAATTTTTGACATATAAGAACAGCAAGAGTCGATATTTTCCAGTGGAATATGATTCTACTAATGTATGGGAAGCTAAGAAATAGTAAAGGAACAGAACAAATATTTTGTGTCTATCTTCACTGTGGAAGACACCAGCAACATGCCAGAAATTTGAGAAAGCTGGAGGATAGATATGAGTGTGGTCATGATTCCTAAAGAAAATCTATAAGTCTCAATGTGGATAAGTCACCTGAACTAGATTAACTACACGCAAGGTTTCTGAAAGAGGTAGCTCAGAGATTGTGGAGGAATTAGTAGTGATCATTCAAGAATTACTAGTGTCAGGATTGGTTCCAGAGGACGGGGGAATTGATAATGTCACCCCACTCTTTAAGAAAAGATGGAGGCAAAAGACAGACTATTGTAGTCCAGTTAGCCCAACTTAAGTGGTTGGCAAGACATTAGAGACATTAAATAATGATGAGGTTTCAGGATATTTGTAGGCACATGTTAAAATAGGTGAAGGTTAGTTTGGTTTGCTTCATGGGAAATCTTGTCTGACAAATCTGTTGGAATTCTTTAAGAAGTAATAAGCAGGACAACAAAGAAGAGTCAGTGGATGTTGTTTACTTGGATTGTCAGAAGGCCTTTAACAAGATGTCGCACATGAGGTTGCTAAAAAAGATAGGAGTCTATTGTCCTAAAGGAATGGTACTAGCATGGATAGAAAATTAGCTGACTGGAGAAGGCAAAGAGTGGGAATAAAGAGGTTTTTTTTCTGGTTGGTTACCAGTGGTTAGTGGTGTTCTGCAGGTGTCAGTGTTGTGGCCACAACATTAACATAGTATTTTGATGATGAGGATGACAAAAGTGATGGCTTTGTGGCCAAGTTTGTGGACAATCTGATAGGGGTTGAGGGGCAGGTAGTATTAAGGGTAGAGGGAATCTGAAGGACTTGGATAAGTTGGACAATGGGTAAAGTGAAGCAGATGGAATACAGTGAGGTCATGCATTAATGTATGGTCATGTACTTTGGTAGAAGAGTAAAGGTGTCAACTATTTTCTAAATGGGAAAAGGATCTGGTAGTTGAATGTTCAAAAGGACTTGGGAATTCCATTGCAAATTTCCTTCAAGTTAACTTGCAGTCTGAATTGAAGGCAAATGCAATGTTAAAATTCATTATAAAAAGAATGCAATATAAAAGCAATGTTGTAATGCTCAGGTTTTATAAGACATTGGTCAGATCACATTAGACCATAAAACCAGAAGACATAGAAGCAGGATTAGGCCATTCAGCCCATCGAGTCAGCTTTGCCATTTCATCATGGTCAATCCCATAACCTGCTCAACCCCATACACTTGCTTTCTCACCATATCCTTTAATGCCCTGGCCAATCAGGAAACTATCAGCTTCCACCTTACATATACACATGGACTTGGCTTCCACCATTGTCTGTGGCAGAACATTCCACAGACTCACCACTCTGTGGCTAAAAAAAATTCCTCCTTACATCTATTCTACAAGGTTACCCCTCAATTTTGAGGCTGTGCACTTAAGATCTGGATAAAACCACCATACAAAACATCCTCTCTACATCCACCTTATCTAGTCCTTTCAACATTCGGTAGGTTTCATTAAGATTCCCACGCATTCTTCTAAGTTTTTGAATATTGTGGGCAGTTTTGGGCCCAGTATCTAAGGAAGGATAATCTGGCATAGAAGAGGATCCAGAAGAGATTTCCAAGATTGATCCTGGAAATTGAAGGTTTAACACGTGAGAACTGTTCGATAGCTCATAGCCAGTAGTCAGTGGAGCTTAGAAAGATGAAAGGGATCTCAGTAAAACAAACAAATATTGAAAGACATGGATAGAGTGGATGTAGTTTCCAGTAGTCTAGGACCAGAGGGCACAGAGTCAGAGTAAAGGGTGTCCCTTTGGTATTTCTTTTGCTAGTGGGTGCAAAATCTGTAGAATTCCTTGCCACAAGTGGCTGTAGAGACCAAGTGATTGAGTACATTTAAAGTGGAGTTTCATAGATTCTTGATAATTAAGTGTGGCAAAGAGTATATGGAAAAGGCAAAACGTAGTTGAGGGGAAAAAAAAATTCAGCCATGATTGAATGGCAGAGCAGACTTGATGGGCCAAAAGGCCTAATTCTGCCCCTATGTTTTTTGGTCTCATACTCTGATGCCCCACATATTAGCATATGCCTCCATGCTAGCCTTACCCAGTCTGGGACTCAACCATATTTCACCAGCCTTCTCAGATCAGGAGTGATAATGGGTGGACAGTAACTGCTGCCATGGTCAAGTATATCCATAATAAATATGAATGCAATAAAATGACTTTGTTAAGATTTAAAAAGTTGCAAAGATATTCAAGAGAAAGTCAAGCAATGGGATAAAAACACATAAATCATTTAGATAATCACTTTTTGGAATATTAAATATTGAAACTGTGCATAATTTATATGTTTTTTTTCTCATGATCAAAAGAAAAAAGGATTCCCTTTTCCCATTTAAATATGGATGATTCAAAGATGTGATAGTTTTCTGTGGTCAAGATTTTAAGTTATGAGAAGCTATCTATTGATGTGTAGTTTAATGGACTGTCAACTAAAGCTCATAGGCTATTCTGACATTTCTTAGATAAGTAGTTACGTTAGACTGTATTTTGCTTTGATCAATACTTTTATCAAGAACAGAGTCATCAGTGAAAGGTGAGAAATACTAGTGGATCAACCCACAGATCATTCATATCAAAACTCTGCTCAATAGTTACGTAACAACCTGAAAGTGAAAAATGATTGCACCCCAAATTGTAAGAAAACAAAAGATAGTTTTACTAAGATACTTTCAAGGGTTATTCACAGTGATCTCATGTAGCATCCAGTGTCGTTGCAGTACAATCAAAACTGAATACATCACACAAGCTTAGTTTAGTATTTACAGAATTTGACTAGAAACTTTCAAAACATCACAAAGTCAGAAATAAGATCAACCACAATAGATAATTTTCTTGAGTCAAGTGAGAGGGAAATTACAAAAAAAGTTAATGAATTGTATAAAATTTACATCAGGGAAATGGCCTTTGTCAATAGCTGAAGAAGATAACACTGATAAGTGGCAACTCTTTGTGTGACTGCTCCGATGTGAGTACAACTGGGCAATAGTTGTTCAGACAGCTATCATCAAAATACTCCCATCTGAAATCCACATTCACAGCTATGAGTACTTTAGTAAGCAGAATCATTTTAAAATGTTTTAAAAATCTATTAATACTCAAAAAAGGTGGATCCTAAACATAGAGCCATTGAAACACAGAGTTCTTAAACCCTCAATCCTGATTATGCTGCAGGCAAATGCACAGTCCCTGGAAAATAAAATTGAAGGCGTCAGAGCAGGATTACAGTACCAGGGGGCATCAGGGACAGCTTCACTTTGCTTCACTCCTGCCATGTTGGATGCAGCTTTGCTGCCAGAGTGCTTCACCATTCACCGCAAAGACAGGACAGCTCAGAGGAGGTGAAAAATGCTTCAACACAGTGCACAGATATAATGGTTTTGCCTCAGTCCTGCTCACCTGAACTGGAATAACCAGCGGATAGGATGTCATCCATTTTATCTGCTGAGAGTTTTTTTTTCCATGATCCTGGTAGTGGTGTATATTCCAACCCTGGCTAACATCAGGCAGGCACCGGAGGAGCTGAGCACAGTGATCAGTAGTCATAAAACAGCTAACACTGATGTCTTCCCTATCATTATGAGGGATTTCAACCAGGCCAGCTCAAAGAAATCTCTGAACAACTATCCTATCACCAACATATCACCTTTGGAACCAGAGGAGCTAACACACTTGAGCACTTTACCATCATCAAGAACATGTCAACCCACGCATGCACTTTGGAAAGTCCAATCAACTGGCTGTACTTCTACTCCCAGCGTACAGGCAGAGACTAAATACCGCAGTATAGAATATATGGTCAAAGGATGCAGAGGAGCACTTACAGGACTGTTTTGAGTCGGTGAATAGGGCAATATTCAGGGATTCATCTTCGAATCTGAATAAATGAACCACAGTTGAAGCGACATCATCAAGACCTGTGTGAATGAGTGTGCACCTTTGAGAATACGTTGGACATATCCAAACCAAAAGCTGTGGATGATTCATAGTCTGCTCTGGACTATATCGGTGCAAATAATGCAGCATCTAGTGAAAATGATGTCAGAACATCTTTCAAGAGGGTGCACTCATGCAAGGCATCAACCCCTAATGGTGGACAATGGTAAGGCATTGAACAACCCTGCCAACCAGTTGGTTGAAATGTTTAAGGATATCTTTGATCTCTCACTGCTGCAGTCGGAGTTCCCACCTGCTTCAAAAAGGTGACAATCTTACCAGTGCCCATAAGAGCAGGGTGAGCCGCCTCAACAACTATCACCCAGTTGCACTCACATCTACTGTGATGAAGTGCTTTGAGAGGTTGGTCATGGCCAGAATCAACTCCTGACTAATCAAAGACCTGAACCTGTTACAATCTGCCTATCACTGCACAGGTCTATAGTGGATGCAATCTCATTGGCCCTCCACTTGGCCTTGGATCACCTGGAAATTATACATATCTAGGTCAGGCTGCTTTTATTGATTGCAACTCAGCATTCAACACCATCATACCTTCAGTACTAATTGACAAGCTCCAAACCTGGGCCTTTGTACCTCCCTCTGGAACTGGATAATTGACTTCCTCACTGGGAGATCACAGTCTGTGCAAACTGGAAATACTATCCCCTTGTTGCTGACAATCAACACAGGTGCACTTCAAGGATGCATGTTTAACCACTGCTCTATTCTCTCTACACTGACAACTGGCTTAATCACCGTCAATACATTTGCCAATGACAAAGCTATTGTTGGCAGAATTTCAGATGGTGATAAGGATGCATACAGGAGTGAATTAGGTCAGTGGATTAAGTGGTGTTGCAACAACGACATTGCACTCAGCATCAGTAAGATTAAGGAAACGATTGTGAACTTTTGGAAGAGGAAATTGAGGGGACACACACCAGTCCTCATTGAGGGATCAGCAGTGGAAAGGGTGAGCAGTTTCAAGTTCCTGGAGATCTCTGAAAATCTCTCCTGGGCCATACATACTGATGCAGTTACAAAGAAGGCATGACAGTCACTACATTTCATTAGGAGGAGACTTGGTATGCCACCAAAGACTCACGGAAATTTCTACGGATTTACTATGGAGAGCATTATAACTGGTTGTATCATTGTCTGGTATGGAGGGGCCACTGCACATGATCGGGAAAAGCTGCAGAAAGTAGTAAACTCAGGCATCTCTCTCATGGGCCCTAGTCTCCCTAGCACAGGCATGGGCAAACTACGACCCGGGGGCCATATGCGGCCCGTTAAGCTTTTTAATCCGGTCCGCAGAACTTGATGAAATTATATTAATAAACCTTATTAACGTTTTTTCCTCGCAATTCTGATGTTTTCCCAATAGAGGATGCACTCTATATACATTGACCTTTGTTGAGGTGCAGCGTATTACTCCACATTTGCGCTTTACTCTTTGTTCGGCTCGACCTATTTGTGTGAACAGGCGTTCAGCGTCATGAACATCAACAAAGCCAGCCACAGATCCAAGTTAACTGATCAACACCTCAGATCCATCCTGAGAATCGCCACAACAAAACTAAATCCAGACTTTGATGCGCTGGCTAAAAAGGGAGACCCACAACACTGTTCCCACTGAAATTAAAAATAAGTTTCTTCGTTGTGTTATGTAAAAAATGCATTTGAAAATATTTTTTTCATTAATCCTTACATGTTACTTGTCATTTCTGTTAAGTGATGGACATGAGTGGTGCGCAGGTGCACGTACGTTCTCAAAATAAAAAATGCACTCCAGATCAAATAACGCGTTCTGCATACTGGCGCGCTGTCCCTGTTCTGTCTTTGTGCTGGTCGTTGTTGAGTTTTGGCACAGGGGACAATTGAATAAGAAGGAGCAGGACAAGTAGACCTGTATCTCCTACCGTTTTTGAAATAAAGACAGTCAGGAGGAGAATGATGATGATAATATCTTGAAGGATAACAGAATTTTCAGTGCTTTAAAATAATAATTGTTACTATTAAAAAATGCTGTATTTTATTCATTTAATTTTCAGCGTTTTAAAAGTCATTTCAATAAATAGCTAAATACCATGGGACTTCAAAGACAGCTATTTTGTTGTAATGCATTTGTTCATTTTCAATTGAAATTAAAGCACATGTTTTCTACATATCCCATGATATTTTATTTTCTCTTATGAGGTGTATTACCAAAACACTCCGTCCATCTGCTCCTGGTCCGGCCCCCTTGTCAAATTTTAGAACCCTTTGTGGCCCACAAGTCAAAAAGTTTGCCCACCCCTGCCCTAGCATCAAGGACGTCTTCAAAAGCAATGCCTCAAAATAAGCGGCATTCCTCAATAAGGAACCCCATCCTCCAGGCTATGCCCGCTTCTGATTGCTACTATCAAGGAGGAGGTACAACAGCTTGAAGCCACAGGGAACAGTCTTTTGTCCTGCTCCATCAGATTTGTAAATAGACAATAAACCCATGTAGACTACATCACTTTTTTTGTTCTCTTTTTGCACTACATAATTATTATTGTGTGTGTATGTGTGTGTGTGTGTATATTTCTTATTGTAAATTATAGCCTTTTCTATTATGTACTGTATGTACTGCAGTGTATTGATATCACAAAACAACAAATTTCACAACATATATCAATTATATTAAACCTGATTCTGTATCTGTTTATGCACTATTTTTTTCTTATCCTATAAACAAGAACTTCTATTCAAAGTTTAAAGTTCAAAGATGAAAGTAAATGCATTATCAAAGTACATACAGTATATGTCACCATATACGGGATTCATTTTCTTGCAAGTGTTCACAGTAGTTACAAAGACACACAATAGAATTAACGAGAAACAGGAAACAGTCAAAGACAGGCAAACAACCAACGTGCAAAAGAAGACAAATTGTGCAAGCACAGAAATAAATAAACAAACAAACAAATAAATAGATAAATAAATATTGAGAACATGAGTTTCCCAGTCCTTGAAACAGACGCCATAGGTTTGTGGAATCGGTTCAGTGTTGGGATGAGAGAAGTTGTTTATGTGTTTTCAGCAACGTAATGAGTGAGGGGTAAGAACTGTTCCTGAACCTGGTAGTGTGGGATGCAATGCTTCTGTACCTCCTTCCTGATGCCAACCGCAAGGGGAGAGTATGGCCTGGATGGTGGATTCCTGTCTTGACAGTTACAGCAAAGAGGCTTCCTGGCCATTCGAGTCCATGTTGATCAATAGCCACCTGTTCACACTAACCTGATATGAATCAATTTGTTTTTATTTGCCCCACATTTTCATAAGCTCTTTTGAGGTTCTCCCACTCACATGCACATTTGAGGACATTTTCAATGACCAAGTAATCTACCGAATTTGACATGTGGTTGAGAACTGGAACACACAGAGGAATCCCACTTGGTCACAGGAGAAAATGCAAACGCTAGACAGAGGCAGCTCTTGAGATCAGGCCAGCCACTATGATTCACTGGGAGTTTGAGGAGATGTGGCATATCACCAAAGACTCTGGCAAATTTCAGCAGGTGTATTGTGGAGAGCATTGTGGCTGGTTGCACCACCATCTGGTATGAAGTCTCCAATGGACAAGATTCAGAAAAGCTGCAGAGGAATGTAGACTCAACCAGCTCCATTATGGGCACTAGCTTCTCCACCATTGAGGGCATCTTCAAAAGGCGTTGGCAACATCCATCTTGGGCATACTATCTTCAACATTTTGGCATCAGCAAAGAGTTAGAAAAGTCTAAAGTTGCACAGTCAGCACAACTGCTTCTTTTCTGCCATCAGATTTCTCAATGGTCCATAGAGCCTTGAACACTCCCTTTTTGTACTATTTATTTTTCATATATATATTTCACATTGTAACTTAAAGCAATTGTTACATCTTGTATATTGCTGCCATAAAACAATAAATATCACAACAAATCTGAGAGATAATTGCTCCTGGTTTTTATTCTGATTCTGATTGACCCTGGATTGCAGGAGGTGTGAGTTAGCAGCTGCACAAATCACTGTACTACCCATTTCCTGTGCTCATATGCAGATTTGTATATTAAACAGGTGTCCCCCGCATTATGAATGTTCGTTTACATTACTTCTCTGTTACAAAAGACCTACATTAGTGTCACGCACCCCATGACGGGTTAAAGAACCAGCAGAAATAGGGAACACTGTGGAGTCTGATATTGTTAAAAACTAATGCTATTTATTAGTAACTACGCAATACAGTAATATATATGCAGATATATCAAACAGGTTAGCAATGATTATATATATATATATATATGTGTGTGTGTGTGTGTGGAAATAGGAAAACCAACTGTCTTCAAGCTTAGAGGTAAATGGATACAGTCTTACAATGATGAGTGAAGTTCAGTTCAGTTTGTGGTATTGAGTCGTAGTGATGGAGAGAGAGAGAGAGAGAGAGAGAGAGAGAGAGAGAGAGATTTGTAATCCAACGGCGTATGTTGTGAGAAGTCAATTGCGTCGATATTCCAAAATAACAATAGCAGTAGGTTTTATCTCCGAAGTTGTTCCACTCCACACACGAAGTATCACCGACAGTGATCTTCAACAAATATCTTTTCAACACAAGTGGTATCACACCCAAATTCAGCTACGGGTCATCCCAAAATGGTGGTCACAGGATACTCAAACAGAATCCACGTATGGATTATCACCAACAGTAACTAATCACTGAGGTGCCATCTTCAGGTGGTAAAACTACCAACTCAGGCCAGGATTATCACACACAGGTAGATGCCACAACGTTAAGTCAAACACACAACTGTGACAGAGACTTATCCAGTTCCACGACATACAAAATAACTCCTACAGTGATTTGCCACAGGGGTGCCTTTCTTCAGTGAACTACCACACCCAAACAAGGGTAGCACACCAGTGGTAATCACAAAGGCTTCCTGCTCACAAGAGAACTCACTCCTGTGGATTAACTATGTAACAGTAACCCCTTCGTATTCGAATGGAACTCAAACTCACCCTTACGGGCTACAGAGGAGAGAGTCCAAACAGTGACCTCTTTGTCACTAGGTTTCTCCTGTTTCAAACCTTCCTCTCTCCTCTTCTCTTCCTTTAAAGTCACCGAATGTGACCACAAAAAGGAGACCGTATTCTGTGGTAAAGTTATCAACCCAGGCAAGGGTTGGACACACTGATAACTTCCCACCGGTCACACCTTTTCCCACTGCAAGAGCCACTGATCGATTCTGTCAATCAATCCTCCAAAAACCCACCCTTCTGTGGGCCCAACAAAGCTCATCCAGTGTCCAAAACCATGCATGTCTGTAGGTCTATCAGCGGACCTCCAATTTATCTCACCATGCTGAACACCAGCCGTCCAGCAAATAACGCCGCCCTCGGTCACCATGGCGTCCCATGAGCTGCTTGTTGCTCTCTCCCTGTAAGAACTCACAAGTAGGCGGTGCCCTTGTAAAAGCGTAAACTTGCTTGCAGAGAAACCATAACACCATCTCCGAGCAGTCTTCGCCTCTCTCTGTCTGTAACAGCTCAAACAGTGTTCAAAAGCCAGTCTCATTCTCCTGACATTTTAAAGTGATAGTGGACAGAAAATATGAACCCTAAGGATACATAACATTAGTAACCTGTTTTCACATTCACTACAAAGAGGATTTTTGCTTTTATGGAAATTTTTCCCATATAAATTAATGGTTCTTTGCTGTACGCCATTTCGGCTTAAGAAAGTAAATGCTCTACCTTTGTGAAGGGTGGGACTCGTGTATTATGGTTCTTCAAGTGCTAACTCAAGTGTGTTTTAAATATGATAATATTTTCTGCCTTCAGTGTTATTTCAGCATAGAGTTCCAGACCCACTCCCTTTTGGCTGAAAAATTTTCCTCATCTCCTGCCTAATCCCTCTGCCAATTAATGACCTCTCCTCTAAGGAAATGGCCCTGTTCAAACCTTTTTTCTTTTATACACACAAATATTAATCTTTCCCTTAATCTTGAGTTTTCTCAAGAAAATATACTCCAACCTAGCCCATCTTTCCTCATTGATAGAAATCTCTGGACCTAGCAATGTGATTACAGGTATACTGTCCTCTCTCTCTCTCTCTCTCTCTATTTCTGAGAACTCTTCCTGTAGTGTGGTAGAGTCCACTTTTTATGCACTTCTGTCAAAACCTCCTTGATATTTGATTCAATTCATTTGTAACTTAAGTAAAATATGCTATCATAATAAAAAAAATTGTATTGAGCATTGCTTTTTGCCTCAACACTTTGTGTGGTAATGAGTTTCAGATTCTCGCGTTAACAATATTTCTCATAAAGTACTAATGATTTTTATTTTTTGGTGCTTTCTCCTACTCCTGAAAGCTACTTTGCAATGTTTCTAAATAACAAGATTGAATAATATATTGTCCTCTGAGAGTCTGTGTTTCTTTCCATGACCAATGGTTGGGGTCAGTACCTTACATTTATATTGCAAAACATTCATGTTCTCATTGTTCATAGGCTTAAGCAATGAAGATACAAGTGAAGTGTATAAATGAATTAAAAACACACAATGCTGGCAGAACTCAGCAGGCCGGACAGCATCTATGGGAGGAGGTAGTGGCGACGTTTCAGGCCGAAACCCCCAAAACGTCGTCACAACCTCCTTCCATAGATGCTGTCTGGCCTGCTGAGTTCTGCCAGCATTGTGTGTTTTTATTTATTTCCAGCATCTGCAGATTCACTCGTTTTGCCTTGTGTATAAATGAATTGCTTATTTTGTCAAACTGATTAATCTGGTGTTACCTAGTTATACTAATCCCTTCGCCTGCACAAGGTTAATATCCCTCAATTTTCTGCATCTTAAACACCTCCATTTTATCTGCCTCCACCATTACCTCTGGCAGTGCTTTCCAAAGATCCACCATTCTCTGTGTAACAAATATGTCATGCACATCTGCTTTCAGTTTTCTTCCTCTTATTAAATGCCTGCCCTCGAAATATGAGACATATTGACGCTAGGTAAAATATATTGGCTTTCTCCTCTATGTTTCTCAGAATTTTACAGTCTTCTATCTGGTCTCCCCTCAGCCCCCATTGTTCCAGAGAAAACAGCCCAAGTTCATTCAACCTCTTGTTGCAGCTCATTCTCTCTAGCCTATAAAGCATTGGTAAGCTTTTTCTGAAGCCTCATCATTCTTCTTATAATGGGAAAACTAAAATTCAATGCAATACTTAAGATACGGCTGAACTAGAGCTTTAGGGAAAGCTTTAGAAAGTTAGTAGCTAGAGCAGGTGGTAAGTGTCCTCTGCATTCACTCTACTCAGTTACATCCCTACATTCGATTGAGGAGACATTAAAAGCATTCAAAGGTTAACAATTGTGGGATCCCCACCCAGTTTGGGGTCTCACCTTTCCTAATTGGTGTCCAGAAAGCAGAATAATTGCAGAGGAGATTAACTGCACTAGACAAAGTCGTAGGGGCTGATATCTCTCTGGATTGGAATTCTATGAACAAGAGCATGGATAGGTCTCCTGGATCCTGTGATTACTCCATCATTGAACAAACTGCTCTCAGCCTGAATGTACAGGAACATAAGAGTCTGATTGTGCAGGAATGTAAGAAGCTGCTGAGAGTGGTGAACTCAGCACAACATATCATGGACACATCTCTCCCCACCATCACAACTTTGCCACAATAGAGGTTGAGGTTCTCCCTTCCTCAGCCAATACCTACTGTATCTAAGGTTATTGCTGACTCAAGAAGACATCATCCATCATCAAAAGTCCTCACCAACCAGACCATACCATTTTCTCACAGCTACTATCAGGCAGCAGAAACAGAGCCAGGTCTCACCCCACCAGCTTCAAGAACAGTAACTTCCCTTCAACCATTTGGATCTTGGACCAACTGACACAATCCTAATCACTACAGTTTAGCAATTTTGCTCTGTATGTGATTTATTATGGAAATTAGCTATATACATTTTTTTAACCTAGCATACATGTACTTATGCATATGACAATAAATTTGACATTGACATTTAGATCTATATACATACCTTAAAATAAGCTTTAGCTTTGGACTTTGTACATTTCTTGAATATATTTAATATCCAGCTGCATAACCTGTTGTATGAATCATTTAATTACATCTGTTTTAATGCTTATTTTTAGAGATGAAAAATCAGATGATAAACTTGACTTTGAATTTGAAGTAAAAATGGAAATATTGTAACAACTCAAATGAGAATTAGTGTTCTGGGTTAGGGAATCTTCCACAGTTATGCCCTTGATTTTAAGTAACTGGATTCCTGGAGAGGCTGCTTGACTAGCTTAATTTGTCCATCGCTTCTGCTTCCATTTATAAATTCCAGGGAAGTATAGAGAGTAAGTGACCTCATCAAATCTCACTATCATTTGAAAACCTGAAAGATTCCCTTTCAGCTGCTGACTTTGAAATCTATGACTAGTCTTTTGTCATCACTGGATTTATATGCTGGAACTATCCTTTCCAACATCATTTTCAACATACCTTCTCCTCAGCTGCAGCAATTCAAGAAGACAGCTCTCCATAACTCTCTCGATGGCATTCAAGGATGGACAATAAGTACAAGAAAATGTATTAATAGAAGTAAATCCATCTCCAGAAGCATGTGATCTGATTCTGGATTTGAGACAGATCAGATTCCCTTCATTACATCAAGATCCCTCTTCAGATCACTTCTGAAACTGAGAGTATCATCATTGGAAAGCCATGTTTCTGAGGATAGGATCTGAGATTATAATCAAAGTCAAAATAGAGTTTATTATCATATTCACAAGTACATGCCTACATAGGTGCAATGAAAAACATATTTACAACAGCATCACAGGTACACAACACCACATAAGGAGCTTTCCCAAGAAAATTATACAAGAAAGAACACAACTGGTTCAAAAAAAAAATCCAATGTAATGCATTGTAGTTATTGTGCTGTTTTACTGAGGTAGTTGTTAGGGTTGTGATGGTTGGTTCGGGAACTGAATGGCTGAAGGGAATTAATTGTTCCTGAACCTGATGTTATGGGAGTTCTATATCTCTGGCCAGATGGTAGCTCAGAGAAGATGGCATAGAGGGGATCTTTGATGACAGATGTTGTCTTCTTCAGGCAGATTCCAGCAAATGTAGTTTTATTCCCGGGAATGTTCCAACGAAGGGCAAATAGAGAAAAGCATTTCTGGAGAGAAACAATTAATTTAATTGACAACTTGATCAGCTAATCAGTGAAATGAATTAGCTGTTTAAAGCTCACATCCCACCTTCCTTTGCAGGAGGGGAAAATAATGAAGAGAACACATGCTCTGGAAAGGATTTGGTTGGATCCAGAGATAAAGATAAATTCTTATCTTAATCTTAAAGCCAGTCAGAATGATAGTAACAGCCAGTCTAAAACTTCTCCTTGGGTTATAATGTAAGGATGATCATATTACTTTGAAGCAAGTGAGGTTCACATGTACTCCAATTATTCCCTAAATTATGATAAGTCAAAGTAGATCTTAAAAGGTATTGGTTTGCAGTTCATTAAAGTGAGAATCAGTCTGCTTTTCAGAATGATTAGATAATAACATGATATTAGGCCATCCTGAATATATGAGTAGAATTCAATTGATCCATCTTCTAATATAAAAAAAGTAGGAAATAGGAGCAGGAAAAAGCTACTCAGCTACTTGCTGCAGTTCCATCATTTATTCTTTCACTGCAACATCACTTTGCTGCACCAATCCAATATCCTTCCATTACTGTCCAAAGAAACTATCAATCTCTTTCTAACTATATTCAGCAACCAAGCCTCCACAGCCCTCTTGGGTTGAGCAGAAAATATATGGCCTCTTAATCCTGCTGCGACATTCATAATATTGTAGCTGGTCCAGTATTTCACTTTCCTGAGCAATCCCCATCTCCGCTGAAGTTCCTAAAAACCATCCGTCTCAGCCATGAAGTGCAGAGCACTATGTTATATTGAAAATAGTGTTATATATATAACGTAACATGAAACAAGGAGATGTGATTTGTTTTTAATACTTTGATTTACACTTTATTTTTCACAAGGTTGATGTGTTGGATTTATTTATTACAGTAAATATATATGACCACAGTAGCTGTTTTTTTTTCCCAGGCATTAACTGAAAAAATAAAGCCCTAGTATATTGGTCAAGAATAGTGTGCGAATCTCTGGTTGGAACTACAGAACTTACTGATGTTAATGGAACATTGAACACATGGTAGTACAGCACAGAAAAAGGCCTTTGGGCCCACAATATCTGTGCCAAACATGATGCCGAATTAAATTAAATCCCTTCAACCTGCACATGATTCATATCCCTCTATTATCTAACAGCCTCTTAAATGCCGCCATCATACCCACTTTTCCCATCAGCCTGTTCCAATCACCTGCCATTCTCTGCATAAAAAGAGCTTGCCTTGAACATCTTTAAACTTTCCCCCTGTCACCGGAAATGCATGTCTTCGTGCTTGACATTTCTACCTGGGAGAAGTAGATTCTGACTGTCTACTATATACAAAATACAAGGTAAATTAATTATCAGAGTACATACAATGGTGAGATTCATTTTGTGCAGTCATATCTATATATCTAGCAAATCTATAGAAGAGTAACTGTAAACAGTATCAGTGAACAACAAACTGTGCAAATGCAGATCTAAATATATAGCAATAAATAACAAGAATGAAATAACATAGCAGAGTCCTCAAATGAGTGTAGCTGTCCACTTTTCTTCTAGAGACTGATAGAGGGGTAGTAACTGTTCTTGAACCTTCTGGTGTGAGTCCTGAGGCACCTGTACCTTCTACCTGATAGCAGCAGCAGGAAAAGAGCATGGCTTGGGTCTTTAATGGTGAAGGGAGTATTTCATGTAGATGTGCTCAATGGTTGAGTATCTATGAATTTCATAATTTTCAAGCTCAAGTTTAGTTGTCATTTAACCACATACATGCATACAGCCAACTGAAATGGCTTTCCTCGGGGACAAGGGTACAAAGCACAGTAGCAAAAGTCACACTCAGCACACAACACATACAGCACATATAACTATGGAATATAACCATATAACAATTACAGCACGGAAACAAGCCATCTAGGCCCTTCTAGTCCGTGACGAACGCTTACTCTCACCTAGTCCCACATACCTGCACTCAGCCCATAACCCTCCATTCCTTTCCTGTCCATATACCTATCCAATTTTTTTTAAATGACAATACCGAACCTACCTCTACCACTTCTACCGGAAGCTCGTTCCACGGAGCTACTACACCGAGTAAAGAAGTTCCCCCTCGTGTTACGCCAACATTTTTGACCCTTAACACTCAACTCCTGTCCTCTTGTTTGAATCTCCCCTACTCTCAATGGAAAAAGCTTATCCACATCAACTCTATCCCCCTCATAATTTTAATTACCTCTGTCAAGTCCCCCCTCAACCTTCTACGCTCCAAAGTATAAAGACCCAACTTGTTCAACATTTCTCTGTAACTTAGGTGCTGAAACCCAGGTTAACTTTCTAGTAAATCTCCTCTGTACTCTCTCTATTTTGTTGACAGCTTTCCTATAATTTGGTAACCAGAACTGAACACAATACTCCACATTTGGCCTCACCAATGCCTTGTACAATTTTAACATTACCTCCCAAATCCTATACTCAATACTCTGATTTATAAAGGTCAGCATACCAAAAGCTTTCTTCACCACCCTATCCACATGAGATTCCACCTTTAGGGAACTATGCACTATTATCCCTAGATCACTCTGTTCTACTGCATTCTTCAATGCCCTACCATTTACCATGTATGTCCTATTTGGATTAGCCCTACCAAAATGTAGCACCTCACACTTATCAGCATTAAACTCCATCTGCCATCTTTCAGCCCACTCTTCTAACTGTCCTAAATCTCTCTGCAAGCTTTGAAAACCTACCTGATTATCCACAACACCACCTATCTTAGTATCATCTGCATACTTACTAATCCAATTTATCACCCCATCATCCAGATCATTAATATAAATGACAAACAATACTGGGCCCAGTACAGATCCCTGAGGCACACCACTAGTCACTAGCCTCCAACCTGACAAACAGTTATCCACCACTACTCTCTGGCATCTCCCATCCATAAACTGTTGAATCCATTTTACTACTTCAATATTAATACCTAACGACTGAACCTTCCTAACTAACCTTCCATGTGAAACCTTGTCAAAGGCCTTACTGAAGTCCATATAAACAACATCCACTGCTTTACCCTCGTCAGCTTTCCTAGTAACCTCTTCAAAAAAGTCAATAAGATTAAAAGAATCTGATAGAAGAAAAAACATACAGTTATAAAAATATAAAGAAATAATAATATAGTCCAAGTCCCTGAGTGATTGATGGTGCATGGATACTGTCCTGGAACCATGTTTCTGCAAGAACAAGCCTGCAACAATTCATCTCACGCAACTGCAGCAAGTGCAACAAAATTAATCCAGCTTTTTTTCTACTGAGCGAACACTGAAGAGCAGCACTGATGGGACAGGCCAGCTCCCAACCCAGCGTGGAATCTAATGAATCACTGCCATCTCTGGCATCTCCTTCCCTGGTGGCTGCACATCTCTGAGGCATGAGGACCTAGTCTGCGCTACAATTCAGGCCACACAGCTCGCACTGCCATCGGTTTTGCCAGTCAACCAGTAAATCAAACTCCTAGTAATCTAGGGGGAGCAGCCTTTGGCCCCACCAAACTGGGTAATCAGCTTGTGTGGATGCTGTGTGATGTCCCCGCCTCGCCAAATAACAGACAGGACACCATATGTGATTAAATGATTACAATTTATAAAGGTTACTATAACTAAGTGATTAATAATGATACAGTATATATGAAGGAAAAGAAAATAAAGAAAAGGCACCAAAAAATATCAAAGTCCAAACCACTTCATGCACAACTGTTGGAGCTCAATTACCGAAGTCTTCTGGCCACCATTTGATCCTCTCCGAACTCCTCGACTTGCAGCTCAGGACCACCCGAAGTGGTCAACCAAGCACATCTATCCTCGTCTCCTTTCCTCGCCGAACCTCCTGGCCTCGGACCCCCGCTTGGGGTCCGTTCCTCACCCAGCTTACAGCATCATGTCCTCTCTCTCTCATCCCCTCGCACCGACTCTCCAAAATGCCCGCCAACAATAGCTTACAGACTCAGAAGAAAGAACAACGTTAATCCCAATTGGTTAACAAAGGGGTACAATTCTCATTATCAGTAAATTTTAACCCAAACAAGCTTCCAGCACTCTCTCATAACAAAGAAGCATTCCTACCGTTACCAAAACACAGAAGCCATTTTGATTAACATACTCAGTAACAAAGAAAAAGAAGAAACCCCCTTTACATCTACATTATCAATGTTCCGCAGGGCCTTGAGATTACAACAAAAGCATCCAAACCAATTATTTCCACCACTTGTAAGATCACACACCACCTCTGATTCCCTGGGTTGTTGAAGCAGGCTGTTACATGATGTACAAGCCCAGCTTCGCTGTTATTAAGCAACTCACTAGTGTGGTAGACCTGTCATACTTTATGTTATTGATAACAAGTAGTGTCTTTCAACCATAAAGAAAGACAAAGGATGAACAAATCACACCTTTGTTTCAACCCAGAGAGTCTGCTGTGTCCAAGCATACCACCATTTTACCAAAAGATTTATAAACTTCAATTAGGTCTCCCTTCAGCCACCATCACTCCAGAGAATACAACCCAAGTTAACCAACCTCTCCTTATATATTACATATTCCCTTCAATTCAGGCACATCCTAGCAAACTCTTCTGCACCTTTTCCTAATATGTCACATCCTTCCTGTAATGGGGCGACCAGAAAAATAAATTAATATCAGTTAGATAAATAGATATTAATTACTAGATATTAATTATACACACAGATATGGAAACTTACGGAAAAAAAGTAGTTATTTACATGTTAAAAAAACTGATTGAGATTTTATGCTCATTCATGTAATCAAATCCAATTTAGGGATGTTTTATTGGAGATTAGCAATGAAAAGAATGTGTTGCAATACATGACATCACAAGTGGATTAGAATCATTAGAACAGGGTATTTTAGCTATCTTCCCCTCACAAACTAATTGTCAGAATCAGAATCACATTTGTTGTCACTATCTTATATGACATATAACTTGTTGATTTGTGGCAGAAGTATTGTACAAACTATGAATTACAAAATAAATAAATAGTGCAAAACTGAGGAATAATGAGATATTTTTCATGGATTCAGGAATCTTCCAGTGGAGGTGAAAGCACTTAATGACGGATGCCGCCTTCTTGTGGAAACACCTCTTGAGGATGTCCTCGATGGTGGGGAGAATTGTGCTCATGATAGAGCTAGATGATTCTACAACCATCTGCAGCCTTTTTCAATCCTGTGCATTGAAGTCTCCTTACTGGAATGTAATGCAACAAATTAAAATTCACTCCACTGCACATCTAAAGAAATTTGCAAGTCTTTGGTGACATGCCAAACTTCCCCAAGTTGCTAATGAAGTACAGTCACTTGCATGGCTTCTCCCTGATTGCATCAATGTGTTGGACTCAAGATAGATCCTCTGAGTTGTTGTCACCCAGGAACTTGAAGTTGCTCACCCTTTCCACCACTGGTCCCTCAAAGAGGACTGGTGTTTGTTCTCCCTACCCCTTCCTGAAGATCCCATCACAGTCACACAGTCATGAAGGTAGAAAAGTAGAGCTTTCCTGAGGTGTGTTTGTGTTGTTTGTCAGTGAGCAGATGTTATCACCGATCTGTTCTGACTGTGGATCCGGGTGCAGAGGGAGGTATGGAGGCCCCGGTTTAAAAACTTGGTGATTAATACCGAGGGGCTGATGGTATTGAATGCTGAGCTGTAATTCATAAACAGCAACCTGGCATATGCTTTCTTGTTTAAGTGCTCCAAAGCCAGTGAGATTTTGTGTGTTATATATCTGGTTTTGGCAGTAGGTGAAATGCCTTTGGTTAAAGTCCTTGTTCAAGCCGGAGTTAATTCTAGTCATAACTAACCTCAATAAACATTTCATGGCATTAGATGTGAGTACAACCAGGTAGTAGTCATTGGGACAACTCACCCTGCTCTTCTTAGACACCGATATGATTGATGCCCTCTGCTGTTTGTGATGCTGACTCATGACTGTACAACCAGGTTCAGCTCAAATCACATCATCATGTTTGCTGATGATACAAGGGTGTTGGACTCATCAACAAAAATTATGAGTCAACATACAGAGAGGAGGTCGATACATTTGCCAAAATGGTAAGATAACACCAACCTGAGTCTCAACATCAACAAGACAGAAGAGATGATTGGAGACGTCAGGAAGGTCTCCATTGCACATCAGTGGCTCTTCCATGGAGACAGTGAAAAGCACAATGTTCCTTGGTGTGCACAGACCTGGACCCATTGGATCTTCTCATTAATCGAGAAGGCACAGCAGCATCTTCCCTTTCTGAGGAGACTGAGGTGTGTAACTTACTTCAGGAGCATCACTGAGAGTGTCCTGTCTGGCTACATCATTGTGTGGGATGGAAGTTGCACGGCATCAGACCGTGAAATCCTACAGAGGATAGTAAAACCAGCCAGAAGGATCACTGGGGTCTCCCTCCCCGGTCTCTTGCTTGTGACGTTTGCAAGGAACATTGTATACATAGGGCCTGAAACATTTTAGAGGATTACTACCACCAATTCCACAATCTCTTTGACCCAGTACCATCAGGAATGAGGTACAGGAGCATCAGGACCAGGGCTACCAGCCTGGGTAATAGTTTCCTCCCCAGGCTGTGAGATCAAATGAATACCCTGCTACCACCAGTGTCAGATTACTAGGACAGTGAGCTGTTTACTGTACTATTTACAGTTTACATGTGCTGCACACTATATGCACTGTGAAGTATATTTTGTTATAACCTGTTTGTGGTAATATTTTTTCTTACGTGATGTGTGTAATATATGTTTTGTGAGTGCACTGCTGTTCAGAGAAATATTGTTTCATTTGGTTGTATACCTGCAGTCAGTTCACAATAATTTTCAGCTTGAACTTGAATTTGTCAAAGCTGTGGTAAAATGTCAAAAACTCATTGCAATTCTGACTGGTCAACTTATTAATTAAGAGTCGGCCTTCTCCTCCCCATTCTAAACCCTCCAGCTCGGCAACCACTCTTCAAGCCCACTCGGAATCTTATAGATTTCAATAAAACCATCTCATTCTTCTAAATTTCAGTGTGAAGAGGCAAATCTTAATTCCTCTTCAGTCTGTACTCTCGTCACTTTAATCAGTTTATTGAATCTCCACCAAGTTAACTTTCTAGACACAACTTCTAAGGGATGTTATCACTAATCCTTTGGACTTTCTTATTCCAATGCCAAAATAAACCATAACTTATTTTAAACTTAAGGTCTTATTCTTATTTATTATTTAGTGATACAGCACAGAATAGGACCTTCTGGTCCTTCAAGCCACTCTGTCTCAGCAACCCCTACAACTCCAGTTAACTCTAACCTGATCATGCGACAATTTACAATGACCGATTAATCTATGTCTTTGGATGGTGGGAGGAAACTGGAGCATCCAGAGAAAACCCATGGGGATGGCATATGGAAACTCCTTACAGAACAGTGCCAGAAGGGATCTCTGAACTCCAGAAGACTCTGAGCTTAAATAGCACGGTGCACAACTAATGCGTGATTCCTGGACAGCAAATTAGTTGTTAAAATTTACAAATTGCTGCAATATTAATTTGACATGCAGTTTGAAATGCAATAGCACCTGCATACCTAACCACAGATATACATACTCATGAAAAAAGAAGCAACCCACTAAAACAGTGCCATTGATTGATGAGATGCATTGCCATCTGAAGTACTGCATTTGCACTCAAGTATAAGGGGCACCATGTTAGCTAAAGCTCATTACAAATGGAAAGACAAGGCTCTGAAGTTTATAATAAATGAATGTATTGTCTGTAAGTAAAGCAGGATGTATAAAGAAGGCAGCTATAATTTTCCGCAGATTTATTAGGATGACTCTGTCTTCTTCCTTTATGAACAAGAATGATGAAGCTAGTAATTAGAGAACTGATTGGAATTTTAAAGAATCCATCCTTTACTATGAAGATGCCTTGGCAGAATTGCTTTAACCAAAGCTATAATTTATATACGGCAATTCAAGCCACAATTCAGCTCAAACAAACTTGGATTTTTGTGTGTCAAAGCCATTCTTCTGTAAACTCTATGAAAATGTTAAATCTTTCAAATTTGAGGTCAAATAAACTACATCGTGATTTAAATGTCGCAAGTCCTGCCTAAAAGAGCTGACAGCATGAATCATTCAGAGCGCCAGTTTAACTGTAAATTATAGAATATTGAAAACATCATTCAGGGAAGATTACCACAGTGAAAGCTCCAATTTAACTTCTAAATGAAAAAGTCTTCTGAATGAACCTGGATTCTGAAGGCAACTCAGAATCTAAAGGATACATTTTGTGTTTAAACTGCCTTCTCATTCAGAATGCTAAAATAATAAATTCTCCCACTCCACTCTTACAGGTCCCTCACCACTTCTGAAGAAGCTCAAAGGTTAAGGCAAGGTCACAGCTCTTGGTCGATGCAACAAATCCACTTCAAAACACACATTTTTATTTTCAATGACACATTTACACAGGAGCAAATATCGTTCATTTATATTCAGGCTTCGGATTTGTCTTATCACCAAGTTTGCAAGATACACTGAAAATCATCACCTTTAATAAACTTGTAACTTGGCTGAACTGAGCTGGGCTGCACCCCAACCTTGCCATCTACCCATGGGTCAGGTGTAAGGTCTGTACTAACTTGACCTCAAACTGTATGAGCATTCTAATGAGGCATCAACAGAAAGTGAAGTTCAGGAAAAAGAGTAGGAGGAGCCACATTTATAATATGGTGGTGTTATGGTTAAATTCCTGAGCACAAAATTAGAATTCTGGAAATTAGAGTTAAGTTCAGACCCTATCATGGTCACTGGAGAATTAAAGTTCATGAAGTTAATTTAAAGTTGACTTAAAATAAATTACATCTCTCATTGTCATCCTAACCTCCTATCTGGTTGCATCGCAGCCTGGTATGGCAACTGTTCTGCAGAAGACCACAAGAAATTGTACAGTTTTACATAAAAAAAAAACATTCTCCCCTTCATAACCTCTGCTTTTGCCTGACCCAGGAAAGCAGCTAACATAATCAAGTACTCCTTTCACCCTAGATATTTTCCCTTTTACCTCTTACCCCCTTCCATTGGGTCAAATATATAAAAGCTTGGAAAATGAACCACCGGGCTCAAGGACAGCTTCTATCGGTCTGTTATAAGACCCTTGATAAAATCAATAAAGATGAACTCTTGACCTAACAATTTTCCTTGCCATGGCCCTTGCACCTATTGCCTGTCAGCACTGCACTTACTCTGTAACTGCAACACTATATCCTGCATTTTTGTTGCATTTTCCGTTATTCTGAGGTGATGAACTGATCTATACAGATGGCGTACACTGCATCTTAGTGCATGTGACAGTTATGAACATTACCAATTAACAATAAATGTGGAGGCATATTTGTTTCACTGTTGTTTTTCATCTTTCTTATCTATCCTGCTGCACATATGACTCCCATTCACATATTATGCTCAGGGTGTGTAGAAGCCATGTATCTGTACCCTATCTGCATTGTACTCTGTGTTGCAAGTTTATTTGCTTATTATCTTAATTAGTCAGGTGAGTTGGGGTGTGATAAAAACAAAAGGAATATGTTATGTATTTATGCTTTATCCGGGGCAGTCTGGTGCTTTTTCTTGTGCTGGGAACCAACGGATGTCATATCTTTTGTTGACCGCTTAGTTATGCTTAATTTAGCTTACCTATGCTTAAGTTTCATCGTTTCAAGAATGTTTTCTAGTTGCTAATAAAGAATCAAATGCATATCTTTGACTTTTTGGAATATCATTATTGGAGTGATTGGAGGGCACATCATACAAGTTTAATAATCCATACTCAGTCACCAACAGTGGCAATTGACTTGTTAGAACTGGTTGCGACAGGGTGAATTTGGATTGAGCCACAATTGACAGAGTTTGCTGGATGATGCCCATGTCTTGTAGACTGGAGGAGGAGGATAAAAGCAAGGTTACCCTGATAGCCTCTGACAGGAGGCAAGTGTGGGGGTTGGTTCTCACTTCCTGCAGATGGCTCTGTGACAGTCAGTGAAGTATTGGTTGCACATTGCATTGACTAACAGGAATTTGTTGCTGACCTCCATGGAGATAAATCTGATAAGTGGTGTACAATGTGCAGCCACTGCAACATTGTGCATTAGGTGTGACCGATGTAGCCCAGATTTCTACAGACAGAATCGGAGATACGCATGTGAGTTAAAGACCAGAAAATGCAGATCTAACATTGAAATCACATTCAGAATCAATTAACCATTGGTTGCTGGATTTGGAAACAATTGTATTATTTGGACATAGTGCAGAGTCACAGAGCAATACAGCATGCAAACAGACTGTTCAGCCCAACTCATCCAAGATTCCCATTTAAACTAGTGCCATTTGCTATGTTTGATCATATCCCTCTAAACCTTTCCAACCCCTGTACCTAACCAATTGTCTTTAAAATCTCATATGTAAACAAGATGGCGGCGTGACGCAGCTTGCAGCGGCCACTCCAGAGCTGATTATCTGTTACTTGTGAAGTGGGGTGCAGTGCGCAATCATAATCAATTGAAAACAGACGTGCGAGCACGGAGGTACATCGGGAAATCTCCAGGAAGACCTTCTTCGTTGCTGCTGCTGCTGCTGTGAGGTCCGGGACTCTGCTGGGAAGAACAGGCCCCCAGTCCTCGGGGTCACGTTGCCGATGGCCTTTGGCGGGGCCGTCTTAATATGGTCAGCAGAGGATGGTGCTCGGTGAAGCTGTACTGGAGGGATGGTCATCGGCTCGGAGGTTCAACGGACTCGGAGTACGCTGAGGTCAGGTCGCTTTCGGTGTGTCCTGCATCTGCGAGGCTGGTCCGGCGGCACTTTCATTGTGTGCTGCGTCTGAGAGGCTGAGTCAGGCGGCGCCGTGGAAGTCCATAGCAGGGGTATTCCTTTCTGTCGCTGGTGTGGGATGGCGAGTCTGTCGGGGCCCTGGGGATTTGTGGAAACTGTGTGGTGACTTCTTTTGAACTTATAGTCCTTTAACATCTTTGGACTGTTTTTACTGTGCTCATGGTCTGTTTTTTTTTATCAATTACGCTATTGTTTGCACTGTTGTAACTATGTGGTTTTGTGCAGGTCTTGTAGCTTTAGTCTTTGGTCTTGTATGTCTGGTGGATTTGGGGCTCCTTTCCGGGGAACGTGCTAAGATGGTAGCGTGATATTAATACGCAGCAGCCTCTCCGGACTCTGGATTGGGGATTGCCAAACGTTACGTGGATTTTCTGGTGTAGTCGCTTTTCTCATGTGTGTTTGTGATATCATTCTGGAGGAATGTTATCTCATTTTTTAACTGCATTGCATTTGTGGTTTCTAAATGACAATAAACTGAATCTGAATCTGAATTTACTTGCCTAAACCAGCATTTCCTCTCTCAGCTTGTCCCAAACACACGCCATTGGCTTAAAAAAAATTGCTCTTCATGTCCCTTTTGTCACAGTCTGCACTTGCAGGACTGGACCTGAGTGCAGAGGAAAGGCAGGCTTTCTCTGTCATGAAGGTTGTTGGCACCGACTCAACCCAGGAGCTGCAGACGGCAGGCTTATGACTCGTTTTAGGAGCAGAGGAACGACGGAATCCCCAGGAGGAGACAGAAATGAGAGGTTAGTCATAGGAATACCAAAAGGGCCTCAGAAGAGCGACAGAGCAACACTACAAGACAAATCATCCTCCGCAACACAAGAGCTCAACGATTCTAGTTATGATAACAAATAATGTATACAGGTGCTCGAGAGCCCCAGGAGCTCAATGCTGTACGGTAGCCCACAAAGGCCCACAGAGTTCATGATACCTTTTCAGTCTTTCCCTTTGCACCTTAAACCTACACCCTTTAGTTTTTGATTTTGTTTGCCTGGGAAAAAGACCATGCATTCGCTTTAAGTCTGTTATGATTTCATGTGTCAATATAAGGTGACCGCCTCAGCCTCCCACACTTCAAGGAATAAAGTCCAATCCTGCCAACATCTCCCTTTTGTAAGCTAAGGATTATCAGAAGATTTTAAACCCTTCTGTGAATTTTGTGAAGTCAAACCAGGGTATATACAGTCAATGGTAGGGACCTGGGAATGTTGTGGAATAGAGGACAGGAGTACAAGTACATACTTAATTGAAAGAGGCAGCAGCGATACACCAAAAGCATTTGGCAAACTGACCTACAGCAAAGTCAGGCTAATCAGATTCAAAATCAGATTCAAAAACCTTATTGTCATTCTAACCGTTCGTCAGCACCGCAGAGCAGAATGAGACAGTGTTTCCCAGGAGCAGTGCAACCATAACATAACAAACACAACACTAAATAATAAACATAACAATAAATAGTAAAAGACAACAGCCACATGTCAGTTAAAAACAAGTTATAAGTGTCCAGTGCAAGTTAAAAGTGTCCAAAGCAGTAAGTGTCCAAATGAGTAAAGATGGGAAGTTATAGTGCAGTTGTTTAAGATGTTGGACAGGCTGCAGTTGGAGTATTGAGCATAGTTTAGCTCACCCTGTTATAGGAGTGATGTCACTGAGCTGGAAAGTGTGCAAAGGGATTTGAGGGAAAGATTTTCACAATTAATATATAACTTTAATTTGTGGTGGAACTAATGAAAACTTTGGCTTGTTAAAGGTGAAAGAAAATTTATAGTTTGGAACTATGGGGAATGCATAAGTTCCACAAAGAAAGATTCATTTATTTCCTTATTGTCTAGTGTCTGACTCAGAAACACTTTCCAAACCTAATTATTGATAAACAATGAAAGGATCCTCAGCCAGCTGCATTTTATCTTGGTAGTCCCTCAATTGCATTTATAATACAATAATCAGGTCTGAATTGACAGATTCATTGGTATACAGCACAGAAACAGGCCCTTTGGCACAACTTGTCCAAGTTGACCAAGATTCCCATCTAAGCTAGTCACACTTACCTTGTTTGGCCTATGCTAAACTTTCCCTATCTCGGTACTAGGCCTGGTAGCTTTTAAATGTTGCCAATGTACCTGCTGCAATCATTTCCTCTGGCAGCTCACTTGATAAATGGACAGCCTTCTAGTGAAAAAAGTTGTCCCTCAGGATCTTAATAAATCTTTGCACTATCACTTTAGACCTTTGTCCTCTAGTTCTTGATTCCTCAACCACAGAAAAAATATTGTGTGCATTTACCCATCAATGCCTTTATAATTTTATAGACCTCTGTAAGATCACCTCTGATTCTCCCATGCTCCAAAGTCCTAGCCTGCCTGACCTTGGCCTATAACTCTGTCCCTCAATATACAGCAGCATCCTTTTCTGCATTATTTCCATATTGATGGCATTGTTTCTATAGCAAGGGAACCAAAACTGAACACAATATTCGACCTATGGTGTCACTAATGTCCTGTACAAAAGCTTGATCAAGGTTTTCCATTATTTGTTTTTGACCGTTGTTAGCCTTAGGTACTTGTCATTGATTAAAAAAATAACAATGTAGAAAAGTGAAATTAAATTCCAAATTGGAAGAACTAGGGCTGTGTGCTATAGTCCCTTAGACATGCGAGGCAAGAATAGAAAATGTGAAGAATGTGAGCCAAGGGACAGAAGAAGATCTGAAAGAGATTATAAGAAGACAAATGAGTTCAGGAAAGTGTAAGAATAACATTAATCATCTCTTAAGGCAAATAAATTCTAACAGCGGAAGTAAGGTTAGTTCCACTGAATTAACAAATATAACACAAGGGTAAGATTCTGATGAAACTAAGATTTATGTCATAGAAACAAGCTGAAGTATTGAGGACAGCAACCTTGCTGATCTAGCTTTAAGTTTTATCCTCTGCTGAAAATGCAATATGAAATGTTTGCATCAAAGTCTATTTTGATGTTCCACTGCATTGAAAAAATGGAACAAAAATTCAAAATTTGTATGCGGAGTATGCAATATTGTCAGATCAAATGTTCTGCTATTACAACAATGCTCAAGCAGTTCACTAGCCTGTATTTACCTAACAAGTTTAATCCATTCATAGTTTTGTGGTCCAAGGCTCTTTACCACACATAAATATTAATATTATTTATCCTTGATGCTGTTTTCTCAAAATTTTTTCAAGTAGGATATCAGCTGTAATATCTGTGACTGTGGAATGGCACAACCTTGTAACTTTAGATTCTAGTTATAGTTATTGTTGAGCAGTAAGATGTACTGACTTCAAGTTATTAAAGAGTACATGTAGGATCTCAATTCCATTGGCACATGAAAAATATGATTCACTTACAGGGCAAAACTTCAGCTTGAAGATGTTATCAAATGTCATCATATTCTCCTTTATCTTCATAATCTCTGTCAAAAACATAAGCCTCTGAGCTGACAGTCTGAAGATCATGAACACTAAGCTGAACTGAAATATGCCTGGACTCTTCTTAGTTTGGTTTGTGTTCTGTGGTTTTTTTAATTTTTTTGTGTTGCCATTTGTGCAATTAGCTTTTATTAAACGCATGGAGAAAGATTAATGTTTTCTTCGAATGGGTTCCATGGCTTTTCTTTGATCCATAGTTATCTGTGGAGAAGATGATTCTCAAGGTTGTATAATGCATACATACTTTGATAATAAATGTACCTTGAATCTTTGAATCAAAATTGTAATGTTATTTGAAAATTAGAACAAAAATTGCAGTACTAGGAAGCTGAAAGAAAACCTTTCGCCTTTGTTCTGAAACATCGCTACTTCTGTTTACACAGATGCACCTGCTGAACATTTACAGCATTTTCTGCTGTTGCTTCAGATTATAAACATGTCAGGTCCAGTTAAAAAAAAACTGTGATGGGAATACTCTCCAGGACAGGCAGCGTCTGTGGAGAGAGAAACAAGGTTACATTAGAAATGAGTCACCTTCATAACTGGGGAAAGTTTTAAGATGCAGAAATGGGGGTGACAACATAGGCCAAATGGGTGAGGTCTGTGAGATCTTCACAAAAGAAGAAATGAAATATTAAAAGTTTGATATGTCATGCTATGGCAGAGTAATAACATACTGATTAATAACAAAGGATTTGTCTGAATGAATTGTATATGGGAAAAGTAAATTCTCAAATCTGTTTAGTATTTCTATCTTGCTTCAGATTTTCCAGCACTTGTGTGGTTACCTTCGTTTTAAATCATTCTAATTTAAGCTGATAATTATTTGATACACAAATTTAGAAAATATCTAAAAAAATTATTTTTTTTTAATGTAATGGACACATAAAACTAGAAAATCACTTTCATGTTAGAACTTCATTTAAGTATTAAAATCAAGTTCCTATCCATTTTCTTGGTGAAATTCTGCCATTTATCTTAATTCCCACCACCTACCATATATTAACCCTAAGTTGGGTGATGATTCATATCTGATTTTCTAAGTGGCCATACCTACTTTGCATCCAAAAACAAATTATTAATGATTGAATACAGTCTAAGATTTCATTGACTGGATGGAAGCCAATTGTCATTAGAGGGAAATTGCTCAGCAAATGACATGTGCAAATGGGACGAACTTCTAGGGGTAGCTTGGTTAGTTAGCATGGACCAGTTGCTCTGACAAACTGTTTCCATGCTAAATTATTCTATGACTCTACAATTCAATGACAGAGCCAGAGAAATGCTGATATTGTTTAGCATGTGACAAAGAATGAGATGCACACTGGTCATAATAAAGAATATACTGTCAGACAATTTGAACCCCTGCCTTATTACCTTCACCTAATTTCTCAGATAAACTGAGTTGTTGGAAAGTTCAATGCAGAAATTGGCCAATCCTCTACTTCACTCAACTAGCATGCCCATTTCAAACATGTGAATTGATTTCAAATCAAGTCATGTTTATTGTAATTTAACTATATACATGTATAGGTCAAACAAGCCAACATTTCTCTGGACCAGGGTGTAAAGCACAGTAGTATGCATAACATACATGTAACACACAATAACTTAGGAAAGTGAGATAAAGTCTAGAGAAGAATTATCCATAAATAAAAAACTAAAGAGCATAAATTAAATATTGTCAGGTACAGAACAGATTAACCAGTGACGCTTCGAAAGCAATGTGGAAGAGAGTTCAGAAGCCTAATGGCCTAAGGGAAGAAACTGTTTCTCATCCTGACTATTCATGCTTTTGTGCATCGAATCTCCTGCCTGAAGGTAGAATTTCAAAGAGGATGCTGGATGGGTGAGTGAGATCCATGATAATACTGAGAACCCTTTCTTGTTCAGGGAGGTGATATTAAGGGACCAGTTGAGGTCATCTATGATGTAAATTCTCAGGAACTTGGTGCACCTAACCCTCTCTTCAGAGGAGCCATGTACTCGCAGAGGGGGATGGTTCATCTGCAGTCTAGAAAGATTTCTTTGGTCTTCTCCACATTCCGACTTAGGTTGTTCTTCTCACACCACTCCACCGGCTGCTCCACTCCCACTCTGTACTCTGTCTTCTCATTGTTCTTGATGAGTCCAACCACTGTTATGTCAACTGCAAACTTGATGACACAGTTTGAGTTGAATCCTCCAACATAGTCGTGCATCAGCAGTGTGAGTAGCAGCAGGATGAGTACACAGCCCTGGGGAGTACCAGACCTCAGCATAACAGATAAAGATGTTGCTGCCCACACAAACTGAACACCTTTTGATTAAGAAGTCCAAGATTCAGTTGTAGAAGAAGGTGTGGATTCCCAGTGGGGACAGTTTCCCTATCAGTTTCTGGGGTACGATGGTGTTGAATGCTGAACTAAAGACAATAAACAGCAGCCTGGCATATAAGACAGCATTTTTCAAGTGGAAGAAGGCCCATGTGGAGGGCAGAGGCTATGGCATCATCAGTGGCTCAATTTGAGTGATAAGCAACCTGGAAAGGGTCCAATATGCTCTATGACCAGCCGCTCAAAACATTTATGTTAATGACACCAGACATAGTCATTTAGACTGGTTATTGTCACCTTCTTTGGCAATGGAAGATTGTTGCCACCTTTAAACCTGAGGGGACAATGGACTGTTCCAGAGATATATTGATTATGTCCGTTGGCACCTCACTTAGCCGGGCTGCACAGTCTTTCAAAACCCGGCCAGGGGAGTGTTTTCGGACCCATGCAGCTTTGCGTGAATTGATTCTGGCCAAGGTCTTCATCTACTCAGCTTCAGCTGGGTGGAGTGTCTACTCTCCTGGTGGGAGGGGTGCCTTCCTTGCCAGAACTTTGCTCTGTGTACAGGAGTAAAAGGTATTCAGCCTATTGGGGAGTGAGGTGCAGAGTGGACTTGCGGTCTGTAAAACTCTGAATTTCCAACCACTTGCGCCTCGCGTCTTCGTTTTCACAGATGTGGTTGTGTACTTTCTGAGAATGTTCTCATTTCACGATCTTGACGGAGTGGGAAAGCACACTCATCTGTTAACAAACATAACTCTCAAACTCCAAACTTTGCAGCACTGAGTGCCACGATCTGCGATGCAGTGCAATGATTTTATTTAGTATTCTATTTTCACATATTATAGGAAACCATTCAGTCCATCAAGTTTTGGTATGCTCTTAGAAATCCCATTGTCTTCATTATGCCACTTATTTTCCTTTAATTTATTCTCTTTCACATGCCCATCCTCTCTCTGAATCCACCACTCAATAATTAGAGTGACTTGTCATCCATACAATTGTGTTTCTCCTTTAATATTATCTAATATATTCTAGTGAAAGTAGAGAAGGAGAAATGATTAATACAAATCTCACAACTTTCTCATATTTTGAAGCAAAATGTATTCTCAAGTTCATGTGAATGACACCGTTGACTCCAGGGAACTTATGCACCTTTAATACGGATAGATTTTTTTTTTATTTCTTGGCAGTTAATGTCTATTAAACTATGAGAAATGTTCCACTGATTTTAAGGGGAACTTCAATCAATTTCTGGACCATGTTTGTGACAAATCCTGGTGTAAGAGAGTTATGGAGGAAGGGATTTTACAAATTAAAGATTTATTTATGGAAAGTATGTTTAGCTTCTCCAGCAGTGATCTCATCTGTATGGAAGTTTGATATGTTACTCAGTTGTTCATCAGAATGCAAATATAAACTTCTGGGGGACATTTTTACTTTTTTTTGGAAGCTGAAAGAGTAAAAACTGAGATGCGACAAGATTGCAAAAACTTCATAATCATGTGTTGTCATGTTGAGAAATTACTATTAATCAGCTTCTGCATGATTATCATCTTTTAACATCCTTTTACACCTGCTGGACGATGCTGAGGATGTTCTACGAGTCTGTGGTGGCCAGTGCTATCATGTTTGCTGTTGTGTGCTGGGGATGCTGTTCAAGTTGCATGCCATCTTGGACAATGGCTCCCATCCACTCCATACTATACTGGTTAGGCACAGGAGTACATTCAGCCAGAGACTCATTCCACCAAGATGTAACACTGAGCATCATAGGAAGTCATTCCTACCTACGGCCATCAAACTTTACTCCTCCCTTGGAGTGTCAGATACCCTGAGCCTAGAGGCTGGTCCTGGACTTATTTCCACTTGGCATGATTAACTTACTGTTAATTAATTCTTTATGGTTTTATATTGCTATATTTTTTCACTATTCTTGGTTGGTGCGGCTGTAACGAAACCTAAGTTCCCTCGGGATCAATAAAGTATGTCTGTCTGTCTGTGAATTGTTACGTACCCTGTAACTGGGTTAACAGGCCAGCAGAAATGGACTGATACGTTGGAGTCTGGTGGTACTGCAACTAAAGGTGTTTATTAGTAAACTAAGCAATACAGTATCAAAAATGCAAATATACATATAAACCAGGTTAGCAATTATAAAAACAGAAGTGTAGGAATAAGAATCAACAGTAAAAAACAAGCTCTATCAAAGTCTAGGGGTAAATGAATTGTCATAAGAGAGTATAGAGTTCAGTTCAATTCGTGCTGAGGTAGTTGTTGTTGTGTTGCAATGTTGGTGAGAGAGAGAGAGAGAGAGCAAGAGTTGAGCTGCTGCAGCAGACAAACCTTCCATCATCTTCTTGTTCCGTTGTACCGTTTGGGTCACCGGCTATGACCCTTCCGTTCCAGGCTAGACCTCGTCACTCAGGCAAGGGCGGACACACATACACAAGTCCCCACTGGTCTGCCTTCATCCACCGTGCTCCAGACTGATTCTCCTGAACCAATCCTCCAGGCCCCCACTTTCCTGTGGGTGCACAACACTCTTTCAGTGTCCACTGGTGTGTCTGAGGGTGTCTCCCCAGATTCGTCTTTTATCCCCCACTGACGGGGTATCAGCCATCCATCAACTCAATATGTCCATGTCTATCAAACTAGTCCACTCCCTGCTGTCAGGAATGTTAACAAGCAAAGAAGTGTCCTTGTAGCAAAAGGTAAATAATCAGTGAAGAAGCCATAATACATAAATCAGCCATCTCTCTCTCTCTCTCTCTCTTATCTGTAGCAGATACCTCTACCTCTGTTCTTCATCTCTCTCTCTCTCATTAGCAGCATAGTTCCTGGTGGGGGGTCAACCCTGGACCCTATTTCCATCTGATTTGTTCAGCACATATAACAGATTAAAGCTCTAAATGAAAAAAAAAACACGTACTGATAAAAGGGAAGGATCTTTGAGGAGGAGGGGTATGGAGGCATGGAAGATCTAAGGGGTTCATTTACATCCAGAGACAATTGAGTACCTAAAATGCATTTCCAGAGAGAGCAAGAGAGTAGAGTAATTTACAGCATTTAAGAAGTGTTAGACAGGCACTTAAATTGCATCAAGGCAATGGGACAAGTCAGGGTTAATACAAATGGGTGCTCACTGGTCAGAGTAGATATGGTGGGCCTACTTCTTTAATGTATGTTTACGACTTTTAGATGGAAGTAGATAGCAAGGTAAGAGATAGATCTCTTCTCTGAGAGGAATTGGTCTTTCACTTCACTACTCTGTCTTCCCTGCCACTCATTATGTATATTTCCATCTTCTGCACAAGCTTTCATCTATCACTTTTACGCAAAGGTCATGCACCTGACATACATGTATTAACTCTGGAAGATTTGATATTTGTCTTTGGTTGAAGATGCAAAGTGCCAATGTCAGAGCTTAAGAATTTTCCCCCCAGCTTTGTAAAGTTGATGCAATTGAAGTTAATTTCCAAAGCTGACTAAACTGTATCTTTAGATGAATAAATAAATTTACAAAAGAGGACAAATTGGGCAAATAGAAAAAAATTAAACAAAACACGAAGATCATGAACTGCAGAGTCTCCATAAGTGAGTCCACAACTGCACGAAGGCTAGTGAAACTTATCCAGGAGCCAACGGCTGTAGGGCAACTACTGCTTCCGAACTTGGCAACATGGTATGCAAGACCTCGGCACCACCCACCTAACAGTAATAACAAGAAGAAAGAGAGAGAGAGAGAGAGAGAGAGAGAGAGAGAGAGAGAGAGAGAGAGACTAGTCATACGTAGGCAGATGATGCTGAACACCTGTTCATTATCTGCTGTTGTCCTCAACAATTTTAATCTTGATTCAAAGGTCGAAGTTAATGTCAGAGAAATGTATACAATATACATCCTGAAATGCTTTTTCTTCACAAACATCCACATAAACAGGAAAGTCTGCAAAAAAATGAACGGCAGTTAAACGAGAGAACCCCAAATTTCCACCCAGATCCCCCCCCATCCCACACATAAGCGGCAGCAAGCAATGATCCCCTCTCGCCCCACCAGCAAAACAAAAGGCACACCCGCTACCAAGCACAGACATGAGCTAAGCCTTAGCAAAGACACAGATCAAAGTTACCCCTAAGTCTTTGCATTTCACCTGACTTTCAACAAAGAACAGGTTCTCTCTCTCCCTGGCAAAGGAGAGGAAGGTGCCCCCATTTTCACAGTGAGCAGGAAACATAACAACAACCCGTTGGTTTACAATGTTAAAAGTCTGTTTTGTCACTTTTTTCAAGCTCTGTGTCCAAAGATCGCAAAGACCTCGGGTCTTCGGGCCTACAGCAAAAGATTTTCTGACAACACACGAGCATCCTGCCGTGACACCGACCCTCAATCCAACTGTCTCCAGAGCCTCAAGAACTTAGGCTTTCGAACACGATCAAGACTCTCAGGCCAAACCCTTGGCGTGTTGAATAACGGCCAGTCGTGGAACCCCGAGAATGGGTCCCATTCCCACAAAGAACCGAAGCCTGTATGTAACTCCAGGTCAGGGTCTTCTAAAGAACCCTGAAAGGGAAAAATAAAGATATTAAAGGTGGAAATAGAGCTATTTCCAAAGATGCAAGCAAAGGAGTTGCCGTTAGACACCATTATCACTCTTAAGCTCCGCCTTGATTAATGCTTCAATTGGCATGGTGAAATGGAGGACGCAATTTGTCTTCTGTTATCATGCCTCAACTCTGTGTCCACCCACAGTGGCAGCCAACCTGCTGATACCAGCACTCTTGAGAGTCTAGGTCACTGAATCCCCCAGGAGTTTACAAAACTACCCGATTCTTTGGTCGGTTTGAAAGCGCATCCTTAAAACAAAAATTGCAGACTGCAGACTACCAAGTAGCTTTATGAACTCTCTGCAAAACATCACCATTGGTCCCCAGTGCTATCTTGTCTTTTGAAATCTTGCAATCAGTAGATTCTTATACCCTGTGTGCCACTCTCCTCCCAGGTCACCTGAGAATTTTTCAGCATCGCCTGTTTCTATTTCTAAAGTGCTTTCCTCAAATAAGTGTTTACTTCCAGATCTCACCCCATCTGATTCTTCATGCTCTTGATGTAGTTTATTGCCTAGTCATAAAAGCGTATAGGGCACTGCAGCACAGAAACTGGCCCTTTGGTCCATCTAGCTCATGCCACACTCGTATACTGCTCATCCCATTGACCAGCACTTGGACCATAAACCTTGATACTCCTTCCGTTCATGTACTTATCCAAATTTCTCTTAAATGTTGACATTGAACCAACATTCACTACTTTCTAGGAATAGTCCATATTCTTTTGGGTTGCTGCCTATATAAAGTAGCCTCCAGAAATCCAATTCAACCATGACAAGCAGTTACTGATATTAATTTGGTAATGTTTCCTCCAGCCTTAAAGTTATATCATGGAAATATATACTTAGTTTAATCTTAGACTATTTGAGTGGAGAAACTATACTGAGCTAACAACTTTAGAAGTAATTGAATGAGATTCCTACTAAGGCTTTCTCAGAATAGGTTCCCTGTGATATTACCTCAGCTCCAGAGTTACACGAAAGCAAGGATTCCCAGCCCTTTATATGCCATGGACCATTAGCAAGAGGTCTATAAACCCGAGGTTGGAAAACCCTATGTTAAAGTTTCTACACACAGACAGATCAGCGTTATTAGAGATAAATTTTATTTGTCACATGTACATTGAAACGTTGAAACATACAGTGAAGTATGTTGTTTGCATCAGCTACTAACAGTCTGAGGATATGCTGGGGACAGCTCACAAGTGTCACCACGCTTCTGGTGCCAACATCGCATACCCACAATTTACTAATCCCAACCCATACATCTTTGGAGTGTGGTAGGGAACCGAAGCACCTGGAGGGAGTCTCTGCAGGGGTCACGGGAGAGAATGCACAAAATTCTTACAGACAGGCAGAAACTGAACGTTGATTGCTGATTGCTGATACTGTAAAGCATTGTGCTAACCATCATGCTCCCATGCTGCTCACAGCTGTTTTCAACACAGGCTAATTATAGGTATTATTCTGCTACTCTGTTGGAGCTGTATTAAATTTTGATCCATTTCTTTGGAGGAATTAATTCCAATGGCATAAATTTGAGATCAATTGGATGTGATTTAACATACTGTAAATGCTTACTGACAATATTACCTTTGAACAGCTAATGCATTATCTCCATTTTCTTTCAATGGGTTAAGGATGGATTAACACAGGAGATGTCAGTAATGAATATGTTATATTGGTTAACATTTAGTCAGCATTGGCATTTGGTAACCCCTGCAGAATGAGAACCCAGTAAATTATATTGCTTTAAGATTAAAATAAAAACACATTTTAGGAATCATTTATTTCATCCATTGTATAACTGTGTGTAAGGTCAGATTAGTTAATTCAACATAACAATACTTCCTTCTCCAATATTGTCACATCACACAGTGATCAATAGGCACATAAAAAATTATGGTACCAAGCAGAAAGCAGTATTTCATTCTTATTGTCATACTGAAATACAAGATGTAAGCTGATGCCAAAGAGAATGATATATGTTTTAAGCCAGTCAAGAAATTGCCTAAGGTGTTACAAAAGGCAGGTTTGTAATCTGGAGCATATTTGCTAATTTATCAGCAGCCAGTGTACTGAAGGAGTTGCGTATCACTGTAATAATGGGTACAGACCAAAATATTATACAGTATATGACTGACAAGTCATTACAAACCCACTAACACTGAATCACTCTGCTGAAGACCACAAAAATAATTGCAGAAATTGCAGAAACTCATGGTCCATCATGAAAACCAGCCTCCCTTCCATGCATTCAATCTGCACATACTGCTGCCTTTAGAAAGCACCCAAAATAATCAAAGACCCCCCCCCAACCCTAGTCATACTCTCTTCTTTCCCTCTCCCACAGGGCAGGAGGTACAAAACCCTGGAAGCCTGTACCAGCAGGCTCAAGGACAATTTCTATCCTGCTGCTATAAGGTTTTTGAGTGGACTTTCTGTACTTTAAAGATGATCTCCTGTCCCCATGTTCTGACCAGCCATTTCTCTTTCTTCTTACAGTCTATCAGCACTGCACTTTTTCTGTAACTTAATATTTTGCAATTGCTATTGCTTTTAACTTGGCCTATCTCAACGTAGTTATGTTTTGAAATCATCTGTATGGACAGCCTGCAAAACTAAGTTTCTCACTGTATCTCGGAACACATCTCAATAATAAACTAAAATAAAACTATGACAACGTAATCATATGTAAGGAGCATCCTTCTAAAATAATTCACTCCAACATTGGAGTCAGTGCAAAAGTTCTAAACTCCAACATCATTTTCCCAAACTTCTCCCGATGTACATTCTTCCTTGAGGTGCTTCTTAAATTAAACACTTTGCCCATCTTAGATTATCTGTCACAATACAATCATTTACTCCATCCATTTTAAAACTGTGTGCAAGGTCAGATTAGTTATTTCAACATAACAATATGCCCTTGTCCAATACATGACATTGACCAATAGGCAAATGGGAAGGGAAGGGATATTGGGGGAAGGGAAACAAGGGATATTCTGCACTCCTGAGATTGTGAGAAACCATTGGCTTGTGAATTTGTGAGTGAGATTTGAAAGTGCAAGCAAGGCCAGACAGGTCATTCTGCACAGTAATTAAGTATTTGACAATGACCAATTAAAAGAAAAAGAAGTTAAGTTTATGTAGACCAGCCATTATGGGAGAGGCCAGTGTTGGGGGGTGGGTGGACTGTATTAAAATGGATTCTTGAAGCATTGGCTCAAGTGGAATTGGTGAGAAGAGGAGAAAAAGAGAAGAGGCAGAGCCTATGGTAAGGTTTTGTTAAGGTGAAGGATTTCGGACCAAAATGTTGTCTGTTTACTCTTTTCCTAATGAGCTGCTTGGCCTGCTGAGTTCCTCTAGTATTTTGTGTGTGTGGCTTTAGTTTTCCAGCATCTGCAAATTTTCTCATGTTCCTGAACTTCCTTTCTTTCTCTATTACTACCTAGCCAGTATAATGAGAATGGTCCAAGGTGAGTAGTGTGTTCTTCATGTCAGATGAGGAAGTTTTGGGAGACCTCAATACTCCCTAAAAAATGAAGTGCATCCAGCTGCAGTTTGTTACAACTGTGTTAGAGAACTGGAGCCACAGCGAGATAACTTTTGGCTCATATGGAAGAAAGAGGAGGTGATAGATAAGAGTTACACAGAGGTGGTCGCCCCTAGATTGCAGGGGGCTGAAAGCGGTGTGACTGTCAGGGGAGGGAAAGGGGCTAGACAGACAGTGCAGAGTACCCTGGTGATTGTTCCCTTCAAATACAGGTATACCACTTTCGACACCGTTGGGGGAAGTGCTGCAACCAATTCTCTGGCACTGAGTGTGACTCCGAGGTTCAAAAGCAAAGGGGGAGGGGAGAGGAGGAGTGCAGTGATGGAAGGGTATTCAGTAGTTAGAGGAGCAGGCAGGAGTTTCGGTGGATGTGGAAGATACATCCAGATGGCGTATTGGTGCCAAGGTCGAAACGTCTTGGATCGGGCCCACGACATTCTAAAGGGGGAAGCTGAGCAGCCAGAAGTCATGGTACATATTGTTACAACAGCAATAAAGACAGAACATACAGAGCTAGGTTGGAAGCTGAAAAGCAGGACCTTAAGAGTAGTAATCTCTGGATTGTTGCCTATACCACAAAATAAGAATAGGAATCTCACAGCTACCTGGAGTATACCTCCTTCCATCCTGTTACTTGTAAAAATGCCATCCCCTTCTCTCACTTCTTTCTTCTTTCCCATGTCTTCTTTCAGGATGAGGCTTTTCATTCCAGAACTAAGGAGATGTTTTCCTTCTTCAAAGAAAGGGACTTCCTTTTCTCCACCATCTATGCTGCCCTCAACAGCGTCTCTTCCATATCCCCTTGTCTTTACCTCCCACTCCACCAGCCTGCGTGTCTAGCACATATTTCTCCAGAACTTTCACTATCTCCAATGGGACCTCACCACATCTTTCCCCCACCCCACTTTCTGCTTCCTGCAGGGATCACTCCCCACACAACCTCCTTGTCCATTCATCCGTTCCCACTTACCTCCCTCCTGGCACATCTTCGCAAGTGGATCAAATGCTACCCCTGCCCCTACAACTCCTCCCACACTTTCACTTAGGGTCCCAAACAGTATTTTCAGGTGAGGTGGCACCTCATCTTTGAGTCTGTTGGGGTCAATTACTGAATCCAGTGCTCCCAGTGTAGCCTCCTGTATGTCGGTGAGACCTGACACAGATTGAGAGAGAACTTCGCTGAGTATCGTCGAAAAAGCGGGATCTCCCAGGGGCCACACATTTTAATTTCACTTCCCATTCCCATTCCAATATATCAGTCCATGGCCTCCTTTGCTGCCGCAATGAGGTCACACTCAGATTGGAGGAGCTACACTTTATATTCCATCTGGGTAGCCTCCACCCTGATGGCATAAACATCGATTTATCGAACTTCCAGTAATGGCAAACCCCTTCACTAGATCCCATTCCTATTTCATTCTCTCACCTTATCTCCTTATCTGCCCATTCACTCCCTCTGGTGTTCCTCCTCCATCCCTCTCTTCACTGGCCTTCTGTCCTCTCCTATCAGATTCCTCCTTCAACAACTATTTATCTCTTTAACCAATTGAATTCCCAGCCCTTTACTTCACCCACCCCCTCCGGTTTTTACCTATCACCTCCTACCTTGTATTTCTTCCACCTCCCAACCTTCTTATTCTGACTTCACCTTTTTTTCTCAGGTCCTAATGAAAGGTCTCGGACCAAAATGTTGACTGTTTACTCTTTTCCTAATGAGCTGCTTGGCCTGCTGAGTTTCTCCAGCATTTTGTGTGTGTTGCTTGAATTTCCAGCATCTGCAGATGTTCTCTTGTTTAAGAATAGGATGGTTTGACAGATGAATGTGTGGCTGAGGAGCTGATGCGAGGGGCAGGATTTCTATATCATTGGGATCTCTTTTGCGGAAGATAGTGTACAAGCTGCATAAGAAGGATAGATCACACCTGAACTGAGGGGGAATAATATCCTTGCAAGTAGAGTTGCTAAAGCCGTTAGGGAGGGTTTAAACTAATTTGGCAGGCAGTTAGGAACCGGACTGATAGGGCAGAGAATCGGGCAGTTGATATACAGATAGACCCATCATGGAGAGAGATTGTGAGGAAGGGTAGGCAATTGGTAGGGAAAAATTGCAATCAGTGAGATTAATTGAACTGATTATTTTAATAAAAGCAGTATCAAAGTTCAGAAAGTTCAAAATAAATCTATTGTCAAATTATGTATTGTATTGTGGTGAACTACATATACCTGTCTAGACACGCCCCCTGCTGATTGCTCCTGTGGCTCCTCCCACAGACCCTGGTATAAAGGCGATTGAGGCCTGAGCCCGGCCTCTCAGTCTCCAGGATGTAGTATGGTGGTCAACCACTGCTTGTTCCTTCTTCCAGTCAATAAAAGCCGATATCTCGCCTTTACGTCTCAGAGTGAGTTATTGATGGTGCATCATGTATATATTACCATATACTACTCAGAGATTAATTTCCTTGCATGTATTCCCAGTAAATCTAAGAAATTCCATGGAATCAATGAAAAAAATCTACACAGTAACACTAACATCCAATGTGCAAAAGAAGACAAACTGTGCAAATACAAAATAAGATAATAAATAGTATTACTATAAATGAAATTAATGCTGAGAATATGAGTTGCAGGGTCCTTGATGGACCATATCTTTGAAATTTCAGAAAAGATAGAGGAGAAGGTCAAAGTTTGTGTGGGGAGGTAGCTGTACTACTAATCAAGGACAATATAAAAGCAGCATTCAGAGGAGATATAATGGTGGTAGAATCAGGCACTGAGTCCATTTGGATGGAACTCAGGTATAGGAAGGGTGTAATTACACCGATGGGATTGTACTGCAGATAACTAATAGCCAATGGGACATTGAGGAACAGATGTGTAAACAGATTATAGAAATGTTTAAAAAAAAGGCATTTCAACTTCCCTAACATAAACTGGGACCTTCTTTCTGTATGGAGGTTTAGATGGGGCAGGGGATCTTTTAGTGGATGAACAGTTAAGAAACAGAAACCACAACTCCTTAAGTTTCAGGATAGCTATTGATAGAAATAGGTGTGGTCCTCATGGGGGAGTTTTAAATTGGAGTAGGGAAAATTATAAGGGCATTAGGCAGTAACTAAGAAGCATTAACTGGGAACATCTTTTCTCTATCAAGCGTACATCAAATATGTGGACAAGGAAGAATATCGGCTGTACTTTTTCCCATCGATGCCTGCTGAATTCCTCTAGCATTTTGTGTGTGGTGCTTGGATTTCCAGCATTTGCAGATTTTCTCTTGTTTCAAATATGTAGAGAGTGTTTAAAGGTCAATTGCACAGAATAGAGGAAAGGTATGTTCCTGTTAGAAGGAAGGACAGTGATGGAAAGATAAAACAACCTTTGATGTCCACAGAGGTGATGATTTTTTTCAAGAAGGAAAAGGAAAAGCATGTAAAGTTGCAGAAATTAGGATCAACCGAAGCTCAAGGGGAGAATAAAGAAGCCAGAAAAGAACTAAAGCAGGGAATTAGCAAAGCCAGAGGGGGCATGAAAAGTTCTTGGCAAGTAAGATTAAGGTAAAACTGAAGGTATTCTATACATTTATCAAGAGCAAGAGAATAACTAAGAAGAAGGTGGGACCACTCAAGGATAAAGGGGGAACATTTACCTGGATGAGAAGAATATGAGTGAGGTATTTAGTGAGTACTTTGTTTCAGTATTGAGCAAAGAAAATTATATGGAGGAGTAGGAGATCAGTGCTGAGTGTTAGAGCATTAAGAGGTCAAGGAGGAGGACGTGTTGGGCTTCCTAAAGAGTATTAAGGTGACTAAGTTCCCAGGGCATGATGTGATTGAACCCGGGTTATTCAAGGAGGCAAGAGATGAGATTGCTGGACCCTTGACCAGTATCTTCATGCCTTCTCTAGGCACAAGCAAGGTCCAAGATGAATGACAAGAGGCAATTGTTGTACTTCTATTTAAGAAGCGAACAAGAGAAAATCCTGGGAACAATAAACATCTCACGTCTTTTGTAGGCAAATTGCCGGAGCAAACTCAAAGTGATAGGATATATGAGCATTTGGAAACCTATGGCCTATTTAGAAAGAGCTAGCATGGCTTTGTGAGTCGAGCCTTACCAATTTGATTGAATTTTTTGGCGAGATGACAAGAGAGATTGATGAAGGTACGGCAGTGGATGTCGTCTACATGGATTATAGTAGGGTGTTTGACAAAATACCTTATGGGAGAATAATCCTGAAGATTATGATGCATGGGGTCAGTGGTGAATTGACTGTTTGGATTTTGAACTGGCTTGTGCAAAGAAGACAGTTGGTAGTGGTTGAAGGGACTTATTCAAGCTGGATGTCAGTAACTAGTGGTGTTTTGCAGGGATCTGTGCTGGATCTATGTTGTTTGTGATGTAAATAAATGACCTGGTTGAAAATGTAGATTGGTAGTTAGTAGCTTGAGGATGATACCAAGATTGGTGGGGCTGTGGATAGTGTAAGATTCTGGCAAAGAACACAACGAAGCATTGATCAGTTGCAGAGAACTGGCAGATGGAATTTAACCCAGATAAATGTGAGGTGTTGCACGTTGGTAGGGTAAATGCAAGGAGACAATATGCTGTTAAGGGCAAGATCCTTAACAGTGCTGTTGACTAAAGAGATCTTGAGATCCAAGATCATAGCTTCTTGAATGTGGCTATGTAAGTTGATAAGATGGTTAGGAAGGCTTATGGAATGCTTGCTTTTCGAGGCATTGAGTTCAAATGTTGGTAGGTTATGTTGCAACTGGACAAAATTCTGGTTAGGCTACATCTGGAATATTTCACTGCTCTATTCTCTCTATACCTATGACTATGTAGATAGGGATAGCTCAAATAGTAACTTTAAACTTGCTGATGATGCAATCATTATTGGTAGATTCTCAGATGATGTTGACAGTATGTACAAAAGTGAGATATACCAGCTAGTTGAGTGGTGTTGAAACAACCTTGCACCGTATGTCAGTAAGACAGAAGAGCTGATTATGGACTTCAGGAAGGGTAAGACAAGGGAACATGAACTAATCCTCATAAAGAGATCAGAAATTGAGAGAAAGAAATTTTTCAGGTTCCTGGGGGTGTGAAGATATCTAAGGATCTAACTTGGTCCCAACATATTGATGTAGCTATAAAGAATGCCAGACAGCAGCCATACTTTATTAGGAGTTTGAAGAGTTTTGGGATGTCAACAAATATACTCAAAAACTTCTATTGATGTACTGTTGAGAGCATTCTGAGAGGCTGCATCACTATCTGGTGTGGAGGCGGTGGGGGCGGGGGGGGGACAACTACTGTACAGGGCCAAAAGAAGCAACAGAAAATCATAAAATTAGTCAGCTTCATCTTGGCTACTAGCCTCTGTAATACCCAAGACATCTTCTGGGTGAGGTGGCTCAGAAATGCAGCATCCATTATTAAGGACCTCCAGCACCCAGGGCATGCCCTCTTCTCACTGTTACCATCAGTAAGGAAGCACAGAAGTCTGAAGGCACACACTAAGCGATTCTGAAACTGCTTCATCCACTCTACTATCCGATTCTTAAATGGACATTGAACCCATGTACACAACTTCATTTTTTAATATATATTATTTCTGTTTTTGAAGTATTTTAATCTATTCAATATTGTTATGTGTGATGAACAGAGCTGATGAAAATGGGGTGCAGAGTTAACCATTCCCCAACCCCCCCCCCCCCCCCGAGAACTATGAACTATTGCTGTTGCTATGCTGCTACTGAGAGAGAGAGAGAGATAAAGCCCAGGCAAGAACATCTGCTGCAGAAAAGAGGGAGAGAGGGAGACTGTTGCTTCATTGTATTTTGACTCTTCCTGGATTATTTACTTTTCACTACAAGGACTTTACTTTGCTCGTTAACATTCCTCAGGAGACAGCAGGAGTGGCCTGATTTGATAGACACAGTCATTCAGAGTTGATAGATAGCTGAGACCCCGTTAGCAGGTATGAAGAGACACACCAGTGGATACTGACTGAGTGTTGTGAACCCACAGAAATGTGGGGGTTTCAGAGACCGAATCAGGAGATCGGTCAATAAAGCTCACAATGTACAGCAGGGCCAATGGGGACTTGTGTGTGTGTCCACTCATGCCAGAGTGACGAGTCCACCACAGAAGAAAGGTCTAGCTGAAGAACAAAGGGGTCAAAACTGAATGGCCACTACGACCCGACTGAATCAGAAAGCAACAGAAGGTTTGCCTGTTGCAGCTGTTACATCTCTCTCTCTCCATCAAACGATTACAGCACAACAATCATAACTACCTCAGCATGTATGAACTGAACTGAACTGAACTTTATACTTTTCTATGACAATTCATTTACCCCTAGACATTGATAGAGCTTGTTTATTATTGCTTATTATTATTCCTACACTTTTAGGTTTATTATTGCTAACTTGTTTTATATGTATATTTGCATTATTGATACTGTATTGTGTAGTTTACTAATAAACACCTTTAGTTTTGGTACCACCAGACTCCAAGGGATACTTCAATCTTTGCTGATCTGACACCCAGTTAGGGGTACGTAACAATATAGAGATATATATTCATTGTAATTTTTTGAGTGGTTTATTTATTTATTTATTCCTCCTGTATTATCATGTATTGCATTGCACGCTGCTGATTAGTTAACAAATTTCATGACTAATGCCGGTGATAATAAACCTCATTCTGAGCATTTCATGCTGATCTCGTGGCCTCAGTATAAGAAAGATATCAAGGCTTTGGAGACAGTACAGAAGAGGTTTACCACAATATTGCCTGGTTTAGATGGCATGTGCTACCACGATAAACTTGGCTGGATTCCTGTGGAGTGCTGGAGGCTGAGGGGAGATCTGAAAGAGTTTTACAAGATTATGAGATGTTCGGATAGGGTGGACAGCGACTATCTGTTTCTCAGGGTTGAAATGTCTAATACCAGAGGGATATGTATTGAAGGTGAGAGGGAATAGGTTCCAGGAGCATGTGAGGGGTAAGATTTTTCACAGCGAGTGGTGGATTCCTGGAATGCGCTGCCAAGTATGGTGTTAGAGGCAACTAAATTAGAGACTATTAAGAGGCATTTGGAGCGGTACATGGATGTAAGGACTATGGAGGGAAATGGACATGGCGTAGGTAGGAGGAATAAGTGTTTGAGTGTTTTTAATTTGCTTTTTAGCTGGTCTAGCACAACATTGTGGGCCAAGTGGACAATTCCTGTGCTGACTGTTCTATATGTTGTGGAATCATTTGAATATTGAGGTGAGTTATCCACTGTGGTTCAGGAGCCTGATGATTGAAGATTAATAACTGATCCTAATACTGGTGGTGTGGGACCTAAGGCTCCTCTCCCTCCTTCCTGATGGTAGCGGTGGGAAGAGAACATAGCCTGGATCGTAGGGGTCATTGATGATGGATAGTGCTTTCTCATGACAGTGGGGAGGGCAATTCCTGTGATGAACTGGGCTATATCTATCACTTTCTGTAGGCCTTTCTGTTCTTGGGCATTGGCATTTCCATACCAGGCCCTGATGCAACCAGTAAAGGGAATCTCCAAGGAACATCTATATAAGTTTGTCAAAGATTTAGGTGACATGCCAAATTTGTGCAAACTTCTGAGAAAGTAGAGGTGCTGCCTTGCCTTCTGTGTAATGGCAATTACATATCCTCTGATGGATACTCAGGACAGATCCTCCAATGTGATAACACCAAAGAATTTTAAGTTCCTGCCATGTTCCACCTCCAATCCTTTAATAAGGACTGGCTCATAGACCTTTGGTTTCTTCCTCCTGTAATCAATAATCATCTCTTTGGTTTTGCTGATGTTGAGAGTTTGTGGTGGCACCACTCAACGAGGTTTTCAATTTCTTTCCTATACTAAATGAAGGTAAGAATGTTCAGGGATGGAAGAAGAAACATGTAGGAAAAGGAGGTTGGAGAGGTCCTTAATGATTACTCTGTTCAATATTCATCAGTGAGAGGGACCTTGACATTTGTGAAGACAGCGTAAAACAGAATGATATGCTAGAACATATCGATATTAAAAAAGAGAATGTGCTGGAAATGTTTAAAAACATTAGGATATGTAAGTCTCTGGGACAGGATGGGTTATACCTCACGTTACTACAGGAAGTGAGGGAAGAGATTGCTCTGTCTTTGTCGATGCTCTTTCCATCCTCACTGACCACAGAAGTAGTATCAGATGTATACCTATGTTTAAGGAAGGGTGTAAGGAATAGAGAGTAGGGAATTATAGACTCTGATAGGCAAATATGCATAGTCTGATTAGCTTTGTGAAGGATAGGTTATACCTTAGAAGCCTAGTTGACATCTTTGAGAAAGTGAATTTACTGGTTCAGTTATTAATTCTGGGTCAATTATAATTTTAACTTTTTTTTATTAACCCATAAACCAAACTTAGTTGAACCATTTTTAAAATGGTTCTCCCTAATCACTTCATACCTCCTTTACCAAATGAAGTTCTATACTCAGCAAAATATGACCATTGAGTTTTGAAAATTTTTGTCACATTCACACTAAATTTTCTGCCACTTCACTCAAGCTTAGATGAATTGAAATGACAGTCAGATAATTAGAAGATTGGATGATATTTATTATCTATTTAACCACAGGAAAATTTTAATGAACAATTAGGCTACTAAAATGTACATCTTTGGACTGTGAGAGGAGACTGGTGCACCTGGTGCACATTAGTTCATGGAGAGAACGTACAAACTTCTTACAAACAGCACTGCAGTTGAACTCCAAGCTCCAATACCTTCCAAGCTGTGGTGTCTAATATGAAGCAGCAGTAAGTTCAATTTCATTCCACCTCATGAAATTTGTGAATAGAGCAGATTAAACCAGATCGCCAATGCTAGAAAGACACAGTCATCAAATCAGTCATAGCTTGTAAACATAGAATTCAACTATCTTGAGGCATTCAATTATTTTTGCTCCACATTCCAGCATCTGAATTATCTTAAGCCATGTATTCCACTTTAATACATTTTATATTACAATCAATCAGTCAGTACCAGGAAATAATTGTTCTTTTTTCTCAAAATTAAATGCTAAGCTGCAAACATAATTTTTGGTGGCTCACTCCTCCTGCTTTAGGAAATGCTGCATTGATTTATCAGCAATACAGAGAACATTATCCAAATAAAACCAATTGATAGAAGTTCCAGTAATTGCTTTCAGTCTGCTTATCCCTGTCCTTTCAGTATGAAATTTGAACAAATGAATTTTCTTTCAAATATTACATTATATAATACTCTTTGATGCAATAATGCTCAGGTAGCATTTCATTGCAACAATGGTAGAACAGCTTTAGGTCCTTGGTTGTACACCTGCCAAGGCAGTGTCCATGACAATTCCAGATACTGTCAATAAGAAGACTCCATCACCATATTTAACAAGGAGACACAAGAGACTGCAGATGCTGCAGCCTGGACCAACAGACTGCCTACTGGAGGAACTCAGTGAGTCAGCTAGCAATTGTGGAAGGAAATAGTCGATGTTTTCAGTCAAGATCATTATCTGGACAGTTCAGTTGAAGGGTTTCAACCCAAAATGTCAACTGCCCATTTGCCTCCACAATGCTTCCTGACTCACTGACTCCTTTTGGCATTTGTTTATTGAAACACTTTTAGCAAGTGCACCACATTTTCACCTCTTACATCCAAGTTCTCCTGTGCTGTCCACTATAAACATCCTACTTTGAAATATTGTACTCAACTGTCCAATCATACTGCAATTTTGGATGATCTACACATCCATCCTTGCTAATTTGGAACCTAATATCAGAAAGAAGTAGCTTTCGATCTGTTACAAAGGTAGAGGATTTGTCAGATTCTCCTTTCATAATATGTATATAATTACATATTTTCAGTGGGAATGTGAGAAATGAAAGCAATGGACTTCTTTTGCCCTTCTGCCTCACGAGGCTCACTCCACCAATTGCGTGATGCATCACCTTCCGTCGGAATTACTCACGGCATCATATTTATCAAGAGTAGTTTCACTGGCCGCCTTTTTCCTGCATTTATCACTTAAACTTTGTTGCTCCTCACTCTACTTCATATTTCAACAAGGGATGCAATGATTTGTGCATTATTGGGAGGTCTGGAAAGAGCTGCATATATTTCTAAGCTGTCCCTAGGAGAGAACCAAGCTCTACTACATTTTCTGTGCTTTTGCTGCTGTCAATTTCTTTCATTTTGGCATCAAATTTCAAATCAAAGTACACAATTTTTCATTGTAATAACATCTACCAATTTCACATCAACTTCATGTTGCACTTGTGTGATTTCCTTTCTCTAAGACAGGAAGGCCTTCTTCTTGGACGATGGAAATTATCAGATCTTCTTGGTTACACAATTAGTCAAGCACTCCTTACCAGATATTATACATGGTAGATTATATATTCCTAGGCAAAGACTTAACTTCAACGGGAAACCTTGTGTATGAGTAAAGCTCTTAGAGTGAATCAGTGGTCTGGTACTGCTGATTACTTTCAATTGTGTGTTGCCATGAGAAATCCTGCTAACTGCAGTATTGAATTGGTAACAAGAAATCCCCATTGTCTACAGCTTGGTTTAATGTGTCTTTGTAAATTCCACAGAGCCTCGTGCCCACCTCAGGCACCACCATTTGTCTTACCTCGTGTCTTCGAGCACACCTTTTTACTCCAGTCTATTTAGTCCTTTCTCAAAGGCTCTTCAAACAGAGGAGAAACTTGAGTTGATTGTGAACCAGTTTTACATTAGATGAGAATATTCTAATTGTAAACATGAGAGATTCTGTTGACGCTGGAAATCTTGAGCAACCCACAAAAAAATTGGAGGAACTCAGCAAGTTAGGCAGCATCTATGAAGGATTTAGATGCTGCACGACTTTCTGAGTTCCTTCGGCATTTTGCATATGATTGCACCCCGTTAGATGAGTTTAAATGCCTCCAAACATACAGTCAAACGTTTTCAATATACGTTGAGACCTGGATTTGAAGTGTAATGCCTCCAATCTAAATTCAGTTGACTCAGCCAGTCCTTTGTTATTAAAAACAAATGCATAAGAGACTGCAGACATTGGAATCCATTGCAAAAAAAAAGTACTGCTGGAGGAACTCAGCAGATTAAGCAACATTTGAGGGGGGAAGGAATTGTCACTGATTCCCGTAGAGATATATTTCAGGACCCAGCCTTACTAAAATTGCTCAGTTTTCATAGTTCTCAACAAAGATTGGTAATAGTTATTGCTACCAAATGCATTACACTCTGTAATCCCATGTCTGTAAAAGTCTTACCAGTGTTGGTTTCCACTGACATCTGGCTGAACGTACCTAATTTAAAAATTAATTGGAGCCTGTCAGGACTTCCTGTGGAGCTTGAGATGCATAATTCATCGTTTGTGGGTTTTTGCAACATATTAAAAAAAAAACAAGTGGTCTCTGCCACCAAGTCTGACTATGTGAATCAGAAGGGATGGTGGGAGGGTGGGGAGAAAAAAAGGCATGTTATAGGGTATTCATTGATTAGGAGAACAGACAGGGTGGTTGGTGATCCAAGATGTCAGGGTCAGGGACATCTTGGATCTAGCTCACAATATTCTTCAGTGGGTGAGTGAGTAGCCCAAGACTGTGGTCCACATCAGTACCAATGGCATAGAAAGGAAAGGTGATGATGTGGACTACAACCTCGAACCAATGGTTTTCTTGATTAAAATTCCCACAATGATGGTTGTGAAAGAATGCAGAATGTGTTAATCTGGCATCTTCCCCCTTCTTTTCCAATCCTGATGGAGGATCTCAGCCTGAAACATTGACTGTTTATTAATTTTCATAGATGCTGTCTGAACTGCTGAGTTTCTCCACCATTTTGTATGTGTTGCTCTGAATCTCTTGTGTTTCTGTGTTAATGGAGCTGCTTCTGCCCCCCAATGTACAATATTAGGTTTTGTACTCACTGCTAGACTGCTGGGAGTGACAGTCTCTTTGCAATTAAATAAACAGATGATTCAGAATCCAGAATTAGAGTAAATTCGGTAACTTGGAGAGTTACACTATATGTCTGAAGGAGATTGCAAAGATAAGGAGTGAGACTACAGAGGAAGTGAAAACAACCTTTGGCACTCATCTGAGAAGGCAAAAATAACCTTAATTCCATATCTGGATTTTCTTCTGGTGTTACTCTACAGTTAACCTCAGCTTTGAGATACTATGTTTGACTAAGGAATGGATGCAGGACAACACCATTTAACTCTTCATGCTTATAGAGCCATTCTGATTGGATGCAAGCTCTTTGGCCCATTAAGTTAGTGAATTAAATATTGACAAATAGGGTCTTAGATGGGTACTTGATTGTTGGCATGGACAAAGGGCTTCTTTGGATGTTGTATGACTTTTTGATGTATAGGTCTTTTCCAACCTTCAAGTACCATTAATCCTACATTAACCCATTTTATTTTCTCCATATTTCCATCAGCTCCCTCCAGATTCTACAACTCACTAACACACTAAGGGCAATTTGCCATGTACAATTAACTGACCATCCCATGCACCCTTGGGATATGAGAGGAAACTGAATCACCCAAAGGAAACTGGAGCACCCAAAGTTACAAATTCCAGACAGACAGCACCAGTGACACAAGATACTGCATACACTGGAATCCACAACAAAACTCAAAAAGCTGGAGGAACTCAACAGCTCAGACAGCATCTGTGAAGGGAAATGGACAGGCAGCAACTCAGGTCCACACCCTTTATCTAGACTGAAAGATAGAAGGAATATAGCAGTATGAAAAGGTGGAGGAAAGGAGTGGGGCACAATATGCAGTTACTGGAAATCTTGACAACATACACAATCTGAAGGTTGTATAATGTATATGTACTTGATCATAAATGTATTTTGTGCTTTAAAAATGCTGGAAGAATTCAGCATTTCAGTCAGCATCTATGTAAGGAAGTGAAGAGTTCACATTTCAGGCTGAGACCCTGCATCAGGTCCATCAATGCTGCCTGATCTGCTGAGTTCATTCAGCATTTTGTGTGTGTGGAAGGAAGGAGTGGGGTACCAGTTAGCAGGAGGTAGGTGGCTACAGGCAAGGAGAGGTGATAGGCTGACAGGAGGAGGGCTGACTGAAAACATTACCTCAGAAACTGGGAGGTGAGTGGAGGAAGAGATCGAGGTCTGAAAATGATAGAATCAGATAGGAGGGAAAGCCGGGGTGTGGAATCAAGGGAGGGAAATGGGGAAGACAAATGAGAAACAAGGGCAAGGAAACCAGTGGGAGGAATCTGTGCATGATGGGCCGAAGAGCGGTTGGAGGAGCAGAAATAGACAAGGTGAGTGGGCCTGAGATGAATGTAGGAAGAAATGGGTGAAGGCAGTAAAGGGACAGAGAGGGAGCAGTTTGCAAGGCTTTGAAGAATTCATTGTTCAATGCTGGTGGTGAGAATTGAACCTAGGTTTCAGGAGCTGTGAGGTACCAGATCCACTGAACTTAAATGTTGTTCTTGTTCTGTCATTGATAAAAAAAAACTCACTTATTTTCTGTACTAACCCTGTAAAATTTAATTTCCTTAATTCTTAATGAGCTGCAGAGACTGGATTACTGATTAAACACAAGAAAGACTGCAGGTGCTGGAAATCCAAAGAAACACACACAAAATGCTGCAGAAACTCAGCAGCCCAGGCAGCATCGATGGATAAGAGTAAACAGTTGAAGTTTCGGGCTGAAACTCTTCTTCAGGACTTTTATTATTTATGTTTAATTTATGTTTTTCTTGTGAACGTTGTGTATCTGATACTATGTACTTCTGATTCTGCTGCAAATAAGTTTTTCATTGTACCTGTGCTTCTATGTACTTGTGTATATGACAATAAAACTAACTTTGATATACGATTTTGAATAAATATCCTAAAATAAGCTGCTGCTTTGGACTTTATACATTGCATGAGAATGTTGAATATTCAGTGTTGTGTTTTGCAACTTCAGAAATTAATCAAATAAAAACCACTGGTGCCTGCAGGATAACTCTTGAACATTTCATTTTACTTCAGTGTAGCATGCACACATGGCATAGTGGCATAGTGACATATATCATTGACATACTTTTACATATAATCCCCAATGAATTAGCAACAAAGAATCAAACCTTATATTTACAATATTACTCAAACATTTCTGAAATATTAAATACACACTATTCAGCTTAATGTTTTTTTGTATGAGTTACTTAATTACATCTATTTTAATGTTTATTTTAGATTTTTGGAAGGATTTCTTTTCAGAGACTACAGATTAAATGGTAATTAGAAATACTTCAGAAAAATATAAAGACAACCGTGTTTGGTCCAGATTTTTCATTCAGATATTGGCTGACCTTTACTTTAATGAATTAGCTTGTTATTTAAGGTCAATCGGAAAATAACATGACATTTTGTTTTCTTTCTGAAATACTTCTCTCAGACCATTAATGCAAAACCTTTCACAGGTATCAATAAACCAAGCTACTGATACATGTAAAACCCAGCCATGTGACACTTCAAAATAATAAAAGTCTACAAAACATCATGATAGGCAGTTCCTATGACTGGATTTCCTGAGGTTGATATCTTGTCTAAAAAAAAAGAAATACAGAATATTGTATTACAGTTATAGAGAAAGAGCATTGCATTAAACAAATAAAGTGCAAGGCCATAATGAGGCAGATTGAGAGATCAATAATTCATCTTTATTGTACAAGATATCCATTCAAGAATTGTTTAACAGTGGGATAGAAGTTGTCTTTGAACTTGGTGGCATATGTTCTTATCATTTATATCTTCTATCCAATGGAAGGTGGGAGAGGAGAGATTGACTGGGGTCAGGGAAGACTTTGATTATGTTGGCTGTTTTCCCAAGACGACAGGAAGTGTAGACAGAGTCACTGAAAGGGAGGCTGGTGTTCATGGGGCACTGGGCTACTTTCACAATCCTGCAATTTTTTCAGATTCTGCAAGCTGGCAGACCAAGCCGTGAAGCATGCAGATAGGATTTTTTTTTGTTTATGTTATGACTGCAAAATTGTTGACGGTCAATAGGGACATGATGTATTTCCTTAGGTTTCTGAGGTGTATTTTAAAACAGTGTGGTCAACAAATTAGGCCATTTATTATTTTCTGTGATATGAGCATAAAAACCTCTTAGAGAATGTTTGATAGCATTAAAAACCACTTCTTGCTCAATTAGTAGCCATTGGGAAATTGATCAGGGCATGATTTCCCTTAGCAGGGCATCTGCTGTGTACTAGGTGAGATCATAAGGCAGTAAGACATAAAAGCAGAATTGGGGCTCTCAGTCCATCAAGTTTGCTCCACCATTCCATCATGGCTGATTTAATACCATTCTCTACTCCATTCTCCTGTCTTCTCCCTGTAACCTTTGAAACCCTGACTAACCAGAACTCTATTAACTTCCACTTGAAAAATACCCAGTAATTTGTCCTCCACAGCCATCTACGGGAATGAATTCTACAGATTTACCACCCTCTGGCTAAAGAAATTCCTTCTCAGCTCTGTTCAAATTGATGTCCCTCTGTTCTGAGGTTGTGACCTCTGGTCTTAGACTCACTCACTATAGGAAACATTCACTCCAGATCTACTCTATCTAGGCTTTCAATATTCAATATGTTTCAATGTGATCATCCCTTACTCCCTTTACAACACTGATTTTTGAATTTTCTCACATTTAGGAAAAGGGAGCAGTTAAATATGGAGCCTTAAAACATGGTGCCTTTAAGAGCCAAGGCCAAGGCCAAAGAAGCATAAGGAGAGGAGGGATTCAGACCAGGCTGAAGTGCAGAGGGATGAGGCCTCTTCTGCCTACAATCTTGTTAGCAAATGTACAGTCCCTTGAAAATAAGAGTGATGATCTCAGGAGAAGGCTGCTGCATTCAGAGGCAGATTGTTTGTTGCATTGAGACGTAGTTAACAGCAAATGTGACAGATGCGGCTATCCAATCAGAAGGTTTTATGATTTTCAGAATGGATCGAACCTTGAATTCTGGAAAGCAAAGAGATATGCTTTTTAGCCAATTCTCTTTGGTGCATAGATGTCAACGTCTTGCTCCCCTGATTTAAAACAATTAACAATTAAATGTAGACCATTCTATTTGCCCTGGATCGCATCCATGATTCTGACCACAGTTTACATACCACCAGTTACAAGCAAGTACTCGTGAAACTGCATAATGCTGTCTGTAAACAAGGAATGGCCCATCCCCATGCATTTCAAATTATTGTTGGCGACTTTAACCAGGCCTTTTTGAAGAAAACCCTGTCCAGTTAACACCAGCACATAACCTGGTACACCAGAGGTCCCAGCACCCTAGACCACTGCTGCACTACGTTAAGAAGTGTCTATCATTCCTTACTGAGACCACCATTTGGCAAGTTGGATCATTTGCCTATACTCTTGTGACCTGCATTCTCACAGAGCCTAAAATGCAAGGCTCCACAGATCAAGACAACCAAGAGGTGATAATGGGAGGCTAAGGAATGGTTAGAGAATTGCCTTGAGTCGGTTGACTGGGCCGTGTTCAAGAACTCATCTGAGGAGCTGAACGATGACAGGGTTACAAACTTTATTAAAACAGTTGTAGATGAAGTCCTGGATGAACCATGAAATTCAGAATTTGTTAAGAGCCCGATCAGGGGCGTTTAAGTCTGGAGATCAAGAATGCTACAAGAGGAGCAGGTATGATCTCTGGAAGGCCATCTCTCGGGCAAGGTGGAGATTCTGGACTAGACTGGATTCAACAAGGGCTGCTTCGTAGCAGTGGCAGGGTTTGAATGTCATAACCTCCTACAAAGCTAAATCTTTTGACATTTGGTACAGGAGAGCTTCTTGTCCAGAAAGCTCAAAGCCTTCTGTGCTCACTTTGACCAGCAGATCAGGAAGGAACCATCACAAACTCCCATGTCTCCCAATGATCCTTTGGTCTCAGTATCTGAAGATGACATGCAGGCTGCTTCAAGAGAGTGAATCCAAGTAAAGCAGCCGGTCCAGACAGAGAATTTTCCTGAGTACTGAAGACCTGTGCCAACCAGCTGGCTGGTGTATTCATGGATATCTTTGACCTCTTGATCCAGCAGTGTGTGGTACCCACCTGCTTCAAGCAGGCTTCAATTGTATCATTGCCCAAGAAGAGCATAGCAAACTGTCTCAATTACTATCACCAATTGGCACTTACACCCACAGTGATCAAGTGTCTTGAGAGGCTATTGTTGAAGCATATCAGCTCCTGTCTGAATGGTGACTTAGATCTGCTCCAATTCTCCCAAACAAAGCAACAGGGCTACAGCAGATGCTGTCTCGTTGGCTCTTCACACAACACAAGAACATCTGGATAGCAAAGATACAAACATCAGAATTTTTTTTTATTGATTACAGCTTGGCATTTAGCACCATTGTCCCCTCCAAACTAATCAGTAAACTCCAAGACCTGGGCATCAATAACCCCTTATGCAATTGGATCCTGGATTTAATCACTTGTAGACCCCAGTCAGTTTGGATTTGGAAAAAAGATTTCTTCCAGCACAGGAGCACCATAGGGAATAGTAAATAGACTGTGTGTGAGGGAGGAAAGGCAGGTGATGGAGAAGGGATGCGCTCAGCCCGAAGATGTAGGGGAGAAAAAAGAAAAGGATAATAAATTTGAATGCATTGTTAGGGATGAAAAGAGAGTAGGGGGTGGAGAGTATCTTAAATGTATCTATTTTAATGCTAGGAGCATTGTAAGAAAGGTGGATGAGCTTAAAGTGTGGATTGATACCTGGAATTATGATGTTATAGCTATTAGTGAAACATGGTTGCAGGAAGGGTGTGATTGGCAACTAAATATTCCTGGATTTAGTTGCTTCAGGTGTGATAGAGTAGGAGGGGCAGAGGAGGAGGTGTTGCATTGCTTGTCCAAGAAAATGTTATGGCGGTGCTTTGGAAGGATAGATTAGAGAGCTCCTCTAGGGAGGCTATTTGGGTGGAATTGAGGAATGGGAAGGGTGTAGTAACACTGATAGGAGTGTATTATAGGCCACCTAATGGGGAGCGTGAGTTGGAAGAGCAAATGTGTAAGGAGATAGCAGATATTTGTAGTAAACACAAGGTGGTGATTGTGGGAGATTTTAATTTTCCACACGTAGACTGGGAAGCTCATTCTGTAAAAGGGCTGGATGGTTTAGAGTTTGTGAAATGTGTGCAGGATAGTTTTTTGCAACAATACATAGAAGTAGCGACTAGAGATGGGGCAGTGTTGGATCTCCTGTTAGGAAATGCGATAGGTCAGCTGACAGATGTATGTGTTGGGGAGCACGTCGGGTCCAGTGATCACAATAGCATTAGCTTCAATATAATTATGGAGAAGGACAGGACAGGACGTAGAGTAGAGATTTTTGATTGGAGAAAGGCTAACTTTGAGGAGATGCGAAGGGATTTAGAGAGAGTGGATTGGGTCAAGTTGTTTCATGGGAAGGATGTAATAGAGAAATGGAGGTCATTTAAGGGTGAAATTATGAGGGTACAGAATCTTTATGTTCCTGTTAGGTTGAAAGGAAAGGTTAAAGGTTTGAAAGCACCATGGTTTTCAAGGGATATTAGAAATTTGGTTCAGAAAAAGAGGGATGTCTACAATAGATTTAGGCAGCATGGAGTAAAGGAATTGCCCGAGGAATATAAAGAATGTAAACGGAATCTTAAGAAAGAGATTAGAAAAGCTAAAAGAAGATACGAGGTTGGTTTGGCAAATAAGGTGAAAGTAAATCTGAAAGGTTTCTACAGTTATATTAAAAACAAGAGGATAGTGAGGGATAAAATTGGCCCCTTAGAGAATCAGAGTGGTCAGCTATGTGTGGAGCCGAGGGAGATAGGAGAGATTTTGAACGATTTCTTCTCTTCGTTATTCACTAAGGAGAAGGATATTGAATTGTGTAAGGTGTGGGAAACAAGTAAGGAAGTTATGGAACCTATGACAATTAAAGAGGTGGAAGTACTGGCGCTTTTAAGAAATTTAAAAGTGGATAAATCTTCGGGTCCTGACAGGATATTCCCCAGGACCTTGAGGGAAGTTTGTGTAGAAATAGCAGGAGCTCTGACAGAGATCTTTAAGATGCGATTAGAAAGAGGGATTGTGCTGGAGGATTGGCATATTGCTCATGTGGTTCCATTGTTTAAAAAGGGTTCTAGAAGTAAGCCTAGCAATTATAGACCTGTCAGTTTGACATCAGTGGTGGGTAAATTAATGGAAAGTATTCTTAGAGATGGTATTAATAATTATCTGGATAGACAGGATCTGATTAGGAGTAGCCAGCATGGATTTGTACGTGGAAGATCATGTTTGACAAACCTTATTGAATTTTTTAAAGAAGTTACGAGGAATGTTGATGAGGGTAAGGCAGTGGATGTAGTCTATATGGACTTCAGCAAAGCCTTTGACAAAGTTCCACATGGAAGGTTAGTTAAGGAGGTTCAGTTGTTAGGTATTGATGCTGGAGTAATAAAATGGATTCAACAGTGGCTAGATGGGAGATGCCAGAGAGTAGTGGTGGATAATTGTTTATCGGGATGGAGGCCGGTGACTAGCGGGGTGCCTCAGGGATCAGTTTTGGGCCCAATGTTGTTTGTAATATACATAAATGATCTGGATGATGGGGTGGTAAATTGGATTAGTAAGTATGCCGATGATACTAAGGTAGGAGGTGTTGTGGATAATGAGGTGGGTTTTCAAAGCTTGCAGGGAGATTTATGCTGGTAAGAAGAATGGGCTGAACATTGGCAGATGGAGTTTAATGCTGAGAAGTGTGAGGTTCTACATTTTGGCAGGAATAATCCAAATAGAACATACAGGGTAAATGGTAGGGCATTGAGGAACGCAGAGGAACAGAGAGATCTAGGAATAACAGTGCATAGTTCCCTGAAGGTGGAGTCTCATGTAGATAGGGTGGTGAAGAAGGCTTTTGGAATGCTGGCCTTTATAAATCAAAGCATTGAGTACAGAACTTGGGATGTAATGTTAAAATTGTACAAGGCATTGGTAAGGCCAAATTTAGAATATTGTGTGCAGTTCTGGTCACCGAATTATAGGAAACATATCAATAAATTAGAGAGAGTGCAGAGACGATTTACTAGGATGTTACCTGGGTTTCAGCACTTAAGTTACAGAGAAAGGTTGAACAAGTTAGGTCTCTATTCATTGGAGTGTAGAAGGTTGAGGGGGGATTTGATCGAGGTATTTAAAATTTTGAGAGGGATAGATAGAGTTGACGTGAATAGGCTGTTTCCATTGAGTGTAGGGGAGATTCAAATGAGAGGACATGATTTGAGAGTTAGGGGGCAGAAGTTTAAGGGAAACACGAGGGGGTATTTCTTTACTCAGAGAGTAATAGCTGTGTGGAATGAGCTTCCTGTAGAAGTAGTAGAGGTCAGTTCAGTTGTGTCATTTAAGGTAAAATTGGATAGGTATATGGACAGGAAGGAAGTGGAGGGTTATGGGCTGAGTGCGGGTAGGTGTGACTAGGTGAGATTAAGAGTTCAGCACGGACTACAAGGGCTGAGATGGCCTGTTTCCGTGCTGTGATTGTTATATGGTTATATGGATGTGCACTTATCCCCCTGCTGTACTCACTTTACTCTTATGAATGTGTGGCTAACTACAGCTCCAGCACCATATACAAGTTTGCTGATGACACCACTGTGGTGGGCTGTATCAAAGGGGGAGATGAATCAGCATACAGGAGGGAGATTGGAAACTGGCTGAGTGGTATAATAACAACCTCTCACTCAAAGTCAATAAGACCAAAGAACTGATTGTAGACTTCAGGAGAGGGAAACACAAGGTCTATGAGCCAATAAACATCAGGGGATCAAAGATGGAGAGGGTCAGTAACTTTAAATTCTTGGGTGTCACTGACTCAGAGGGCCTGTCTTGAACACATCATATAAAATTTTTTTGCAAAGAAAACATAACAGTGCCTCTACTTCCTCAGGAGTCTGCAAAGGTTCGACATGTCATCAAAAGCCTTGGCAAACTTCTATATACGTGTGTGAAAAGTGTGCCGACTGGCTGCGTTATGGCCTGATTTGGGACTACCAATGTCTTTGAGCAGAAATTCCTACAAAAGATAATGGATTTGGCCCAGTACGTTACAGGTAAAACTCTCCCAACCATTGAGCACAACTACATGAAGCATTGCCTTGGAAAGGCAACATCCATCATCAAAGATCCTCATTAACCAGACCATGCTTTTTTTCACTGCTATCATCAGGGAGAAGGTCCAGGTGTCTCAGGACTCACACCACCAGGTTCAAGAACAGTTCCTACTCCTCAACCATCAGGCTCTTGAACAAAAGGGGATAGCTGCACTCATTTAAGGACTCTGTTATCTTGATATTTATTGCTCATAATTTATTGCTATTTATTTATATCTGCATTTGCACATTGTTTAGTTTATAGTTACAGTTCTATAGATTTACTAAGTATGCCTGCAGAAAAAAATATCAGGGTTGTATGTGGTGATATGTATGTAGCCTGATAATAAATTTACTTTGAACTTTGAACCTTAGTCCATGCCTTTATTCCTTTATACCAAAGTTCAAAACCATTCACCTCATGACTCTATATTTCATCTGCCACTTCTTTGCTGATTCTCCCAATCCGTCCAAGAGCTTCTACAGACTTCTTGCTTCCGCATACTACCTGCCCCTTCAACTATCTTTCTATCATCTGCAAACATGACCAAAAAGCCATCCATTCTGTCATCCAAATCCTTGATATATAATGTGAAGAAGTGGCTTATTTATGCTCAGCTATTTTCCTCACTTCTCTGCAGGGTTTGAAGCCTTTGGAAGAAGCTATACTGTTTATTGAGGGCTCCAGCAACACATTGCACAGGGGTTACTACTGTGATGAACAAGGCTTCAGAATGCCATTGTTTCCTTGCACATAACATCTATCAACCATAGTTTTCAATGTTTATGGTGATAAGGAATGCTGCTAACATGAGACTTCTTTTTCAAAAAAATCATAAATTCAGTTCCTTAAATCTAATTGGCTAAGCTCCATGGTCATTTAATCTTCAGCGGAAACAATTGCATCTCCAGGAGGTTGAATTTTTATTATGGCATCCCTCATCTTCGGAACAAAAATCTGTGTGGCTTTTATGTGTTTGCCATGGGGAGAGCTCTTTAACCTCTGATACCCTTCCCATTAATCAGTGCAACAATGATGTAGTAGCTGCAAGCTTCAGATTCAGCCTCCAGTAGGAAGCTGATTATTCTTGTTTTAATGCATTAAATGATACAGCATTGTCTATAATTCATTTTTCCCTGATTTCACCAGCATTTCTCAATCAGAAGATGCTCAGCAGGCTGTCCTGATGAAGAGTCTCGGCCTGAAACCTTGACTGCTTGTTTCCACAGATGCTGCCCGACCTGCTGAGTTCCTCCAGCTTGTTTGTACGTGTTGATTTGACCACAGCATTTGCAGTGTACGTTTGAGCACAGCTGAGCTTCAGCCCTGGCATTTGGTGCTGCCTGTGGAGAGTTTGCAAGTTCTACCTCACACTATGTGCATTTTCTTTATATTCTCTTCTTACCTCCCACAAATACGTAGCTTGGTCATCTAATTAGCCATTGGAAATTGCCTCTTTTATGTATGTAGGTGAGGAGTAGATCTTTTGAAATGGATATAAATTTGGATTAAAGGCAGAATTAGTGTAAAAAGGGTGATAAATTGGTTGTTCATAGTCTATTTCTGTGTTCTGCTACCATATAATTGATTTTTCTTTATTTATTTCACATTGCACAGTGCAGATGCCAGGCAGGATAGTGAAATGCTCCTCTTGTGGGATGTGAGAAGACAGAGAGTGTCCAATACCCCTGACGACTAAGCTGCAAGCAGTGTATCAAGCTGCAGCTTCTTTCGGACCATGTTAAGGAATTGGAGCTGGAACTGGATGTACTCTGGATCATTCATGAGGCTGAGGGTTGGATAACAGGACATACAGGGAGGTAGTTACATTCAAGGTGCAGGACACGGATAACCAGGCAACAGTCAGGAGAGCTGAAGAGAAAGAGCCAGTGCAGAGTACCCCTGTGGTCATTCCCCTCAACAACAGGGAGACATCCTTGGATACAGTTGGGAGAGGAATAACCTAGCAGAGGAAAGTCACAGTGGTCTGTTCTTTGGCACTGAGTCTGGCTCCATGGCTCAGGGTGGAAGGAGGAAGAAGAAGTGACCTGTAGTGATTGGATATTAAATGGTTAGGGGAACAGACAGGAGGCTCTGAGGATAAGAACGAACTTCCAGATTGCATGTTACCTCCTGCGTGCACCCAACAGTCCATGGAATTTAAAGGGGGAAATTTGAAGAGAGATTGCAGACCTTTGCAAAAAATGCAAGATTGTGATAGTGGGTGATTTTAACTTTATACATATTGATTGGGACTCCCATACTGTCAAAGGGCTGGAAGCAATAGAGTCTGTCAAATGTGTTCAGGAAGATTGCTTAATCAGTCCATAGAGGTCCCAACTAAAGAGAGGTGATACTAGTTCTCCTGTTAGAGAATGAGACAGGGTAGGTATCAAAGGTTTGTGTAGAGGAAACTCTATGGATCTAGTGATTATAATGTCATTAGTTTCAAGATAATTGTGGACTTCAGAAGAGAAATATTGAGAATACGGAGTATCCATGTTCCTGTCAGAATATCAGGAAGGATATCAGCTTTAAGGAACCTTGTGTTTCAAGAGGTATTAAAACCTCGTTCGAAAAAGGAAGGAGCTGTATAGCAAGTATATGCAGGAAGAAGCAAATGAGGTATTTGAGTATAAGAAATGCAAGAGAACACTTAAGAAGGAAATCAAGAGGGCAAAAAACAGGCATGAGTTTGCTCTAGCAGACAAAGTGAAGGTGAATCCCAATGGTTCGACAGGTATATTATGAGTAAAAGGATTGCATGAGACAAAGTTGGTCCTCTGGAAGATTGCAGTAGTCATCTATACCTAGAGCCAAAAGAGATGGCTGAGATCTGAAATGGAATTTGATTGGGAAATGCATACAGAGTCTATAGAATTGAGGCAAAGCAGCAGGGAGATCATGGACTGTATACAGATTACACAGGAGGATGTGCTTGCTGTCTTGTGGATAATTAGGGAGCATAAATTCCCAGGGTCTGACAAGGTGTTCCCTTCGGACACTGTGGGAGCTAGTGCAGAAACTGCAGGGTCCAACAAGAAATATTTAAGATGTTCTTAGCCACGGTTGAGGTGCTGATGGCAGGGAGGATGGCTAATGTTGTTCCGTTGCTTAAGAAAGGCTGTAGAGAAAAGCAGGAAATTATGGGTTTGTGATCCTGACATCAATAGTGGTTAAGTTATTAGAAGTTATTCTAACAGAATGGATATATAGTACTGTGTGAAAGTCTTAGGCACATCTATATGGTGAGGATACCTAATACATTGATACTGTATCCTGTATTAATTTTATGAATTGCACTGTACTGCTCTGCAATAAAAAAAAACAAATTTCATGACATATATGATTCTGATATGGGTCTGTATTGTGGACTCAGCCAGGGAAGGGTGCGGGGAGAAGGGAATCATGGTTGGGAACAGGAGAAGGGAGAGTGAAGCACCAGAGAGGCATTCTGTAATAGTCAATAAGCCAATTGTTTGTAATTAAATAGCCAAGGCTAGGTGTGTCTGCACCCGCGACCACCGCCCACCCCCCCATCTTTGTCACTCCTTTTCTGCCACCTGTTGCACATCTCTCCTGCAACATTCCACCCTTACCTTTTCCAACGTTCTTTGTTCCTGCCAGATTTACAAACTCACTCTCCGCTCTTGACAAATACAGTACTGTACAAAAATCTTAGGCACCCTAGCTATATGTATGTGCTTCACGGTACTATATAAGTATTTGGATAGATGGGTACTGATTGGGGATAGTCAACATGGTTCTGTGCATGGCATTTCATGTCAAACTAATCTTATTTTATAATCTAATCTTATAAATTAAACAAATCTTACAGAGTTTTTCATGGAATCTGCCAAGCATGTTGATAAAGGCAAGACAGTGTATGTTGTCTCCATTGACTTTAGCAAGGCCTTTGACAAGGTCCCACATGAGTGGTCGGTCATTCACTCAGCATTCAAGAAGTGGTAGAAAATTTGATTAGACATTAGCTGTATGGCAGAAACTAGAGGGTACTGGTACATTGTTGCCTCTCTGACTGGCGGCCTGTGACCAGCAGCCACACAGATCAGTGCTGGGCCCATTGTTGCTTGTAATCTGGATGTTAATATGGTAAACTGGGTTAACAAATTTGCAGATGACACCAAGATCGGGGGTGTAGTGGACAGCGAGGAAGACTATCAAAGCTTGCAGCAGGATATGGACCAGCTGGGAAAATGGCTTATGGAATTTAGTGCAGACAATTGTGAGGTGTTACACGCTGGGAGGGCAAACCAAGGTAGGATGTACACAATGAGCAGTAAGTTGTTGTGTGCAGGAATACAGATCCACATTTCCTTGAAAATGGCATCACAGGTAGGTAGGGTCATAAGGAAAGCTTTTGGCACATAAATCTAAAGTACTGAATACAGGAGTTCGGATGTTATGTTGCAGTTATATTATACACTCTAAGATACTGGTGAAGCTAAGCTTGGAGTATTATTTGCAGTTTTGGTCACCTACCTATAGGGAAGTTGTCAATAAGATTAAAGGAGAGCAGAAAATACTTACAAGGATATTTCCAGGACTTGAGGACCCGAGTTATAGGGGTAAGGTCGAATAGGTTAGGATTTTATTCCCAGGGCCTAGAGCATAGAAGAATGAGAGGATATTTGATAAAGGTATCAAACAAAATTATGAGGCATATAGATAGGGTAAATACAAGCAAGTTATCTTTCACCGAGGTTGGGTGAGATTAGAATTAGAGGTCCTGGGTAAGGGTGAAAGGTGAAATGTTTAAGGGAAACTTTTTCATTTAGAGGATGGTAAGAGTGTGGAATGAGCTAACAATGGAAGTTGTGGATGTGGATTCGATTTCAACATTTAAGGGAAATTTGGATAATCACATGCATGGAAATGACTATGGTCTGGGTGCACATTGATGAGGGTCAGGCAGATTAACAGCTTAGCATAAACTAGATGGGCCAAAGGGTGTATTTCTGTGCTGTAGCTTTCTATGACTCTATGTCTCTAAGATATCCTAGCAGTGCTTACACACTAGCGTTGTTTTTAAATCTGCATATTTTAACTGTTAAAGCTGAATTCATAACATTGCACAAGGTTTCATTCTTCATCATCAGCATTTTCCTTTTTGCTTAATTAATGATGAGTCTGTTTTCAAATGTGGTTGATTTTGCATTTGTACCTTGACTGCTAGATTATTTGACCTGCATCAGAAACCTTTATTTAAAACCCTTTCTGCTCTATGCATTATAATGTAATTTGCAGATTCTGTTTGTTACTTTGTTGGGACAGCAATATGCAAAGTGTACGATGGTATACAAAAAACACTCAGGAGCTTTAAAGTTCATATCTCATCTATTCAATGTTTTTGTCTGAAAGTGCACCCACATGAAATGAAACACTAACGCTCAATTACTCAGGAAGAGTCTAAATGTATCTTTTTGGAACTTAATAAAAAAGTGCAAGAGAAAATGCTGGACTCCTGTAGATCTGGGCACCGCCTTCCAACCCCGCATGAAATCATTTGCTCGTAATCCAAGCAGTCCCAAGCAACTGCAAAGTGTGGGTTGATCACGAGGCCAGTGAATTTGTGACCTTCAAAGAGTTGAAGGTACCTTTAATTCTTTCATTTCCCACTTTCTTGTGAGTGCTATAATCAGCCAATTTATGTGCAACAAGGTTCCAACTCATTGCATTGTTCTGGTAACCCAACCTTTTAGGATGTTGTTGACTTACCTGTATATATATATTTACCAGGACTTGGGTGAAACTTGCCTGCCGGTAATTCGTCAATAGATTTTCTATAATTAGAAAAGACTGTGCCTTAAAGATTGGATCCACTTCCTCCCTGTTTTGAATACCAAATTATACTTGAGAGTGGTAGATCACTGACATCGCCCCTTTCCAAATGAAATTTCCCCCTTTTAGGAAGTTTGCCAAGGAATTTCTAGGTCCAATTCATCTCATCACAACAAAGCTAAAGTCATACACCTAAAGGCATCTTGGAGCACTCAGCACATTTCCTCCACAACTGGCAGTGATTAAAGAAACTCTTATATTTTTATGTCCAGCCAACAATATTCAGTGTTTCTCTCTCAGTAAAGCCAGGAACTCATCAGACATAGTTCAGTAAGGGAGTGGAACATAAGAAGCTTGCAATTTCAATTTAATACCTCAGACATACAGCATGTTATAATCCTCAGTTTCTTTGGAGTGCCTTTTGCCACTGAATATCTCTTTGTCTTGGTTACTTCAGATATTCTGGTCCACTGATTAACTTGCACCTCACAGATGTGAGTGGCTACATGGAATACACAAGTCAATTCGGTCAATTGGGAGAGAAGGAATCCCCAGATACACAGGAGTTTGGATCTCTACTCCGCCCCTTACCCTTTGCGCTCACCCCAGTGGCAGTCATTACTATGACTGCTATGCCGACTGCTTATTTAAGTACTGAGTCACTTCCTGGCAATCAATGTGGTATTGCTATACCAGCTATGACCTCTACAAGGAACTTTGATGTGATCTCCCACCATCCTATGTGTGAAACAAAGAGCTTTGGATAATTGGTTTTTTATCCAATTTCATGAATTTTAACATGAGATCTGTTTGAACATAAAACATAAAAATGTAAGAATTAGAAGCAAGCCCAGGCAATCTGGCCTCTTGACTTTTTCTGCTATTCAACAAGATCATGGTGATCTGGCTGTGGATTCTGCTCCACCTACCTGCCTTTCCCCCATAACCCTTAATTACACTGCTATGCAAAAATCTATCTAACCCTGTCTTAAATATAGGTAATGAGGTAGTCCTTATGCATTCTCTGGGGCAGGGAATTCTACAGGTTCTCTGTCCCAGCTACGTCTCATCTCCTAGGAAAAGATACATCTCATCTCCTCATCTCCATCCTAAATCTTTCACCCCAATTCTTGAGGCTATGTCCATTAGTTTTTTTCCCCTCATTTACCAGTGGAAACAGCTTTCCTGCCACTATTGTATCTATCCCTTTCATAGTCATATATGTTTCAGTAAAATGCCCTGAATTCCAGCAAGTATAGTCTCAGGTGACTCGATCTCTTGTCAGAGATTAACCCCCACCATCTAGGATTAAATCTAGTGAACCTCCTTTGCACTGTCTCCAACCCATTACGTTTTTCCTTAAGAAAGAAGAACACAACTGCAGGCAGTACATCATCTACAGAAATGGCATATGATTAGTGTATTATGAGTGCAGAACCAAATTCTTAGACGCAGAGAGGTCAGCTGAATAGATAGTGCAAGACATGTTAGATTGTGCTACTTTAGCGCGTTAATTTTTAACAGAATTGGTTTATTGCTCAGCTACGAAGCTATCACATTTAATTTTGCTTTAAAGTAATTATCTTTGTATAATACGAACAGTCACAATACATATTTAATGTGAACAATTACTTTTACACTCCAGTGCAAAAGCAATATTTTCCTTGTCCTTGACTCTCATTCAGCTGAAATCCTATCAGATTTTTTTCTGCATTCAAATTTAGTAAACACACTCTGTAATATTCACATGCTAATCTATAACTGGTGAGTGCCAATTATTTCTCACTCTTTACTTCAAACCAACACTAATTCCTGAACAACTTCTGCTTTCTGAAGAATAAAAGGAATCTTGAATAGTAATTTCCACTGGAGATTTAATAGGCTTATGAAGGAGACCAGTCATGAGAAAATTGTATCTGTAACCCCGCTTGGTTTTGAACTGCAGTGCAGATCAAGCTGAACCATTCATTGCAAGTGATGATTTTTATACTCATAATCTCATGTATACTGGCTGAATGTATATTACCTTCAGCCTGACATGTTCCAATGCTAAGTATATTTTCAACAAATACTTGGAACTGAAGATTATTTGAAGATAAGGTTGATGAATATTTAATAATTATTTTGATTTATTGGATCATATTAACTTATATAAATATATTTTATTATTTTGTGATTGATCATAGACCACAGTTTAGTTTGCAGGTCTAAAAGAAGATGTTGCTATCTTGTGTTGTAATTAAAGACTACATGGGATCTTGCTGTTTTAATTTCTGATAAAATTTTATTGAAAGTGAATGTTATAATTGAATTCACATTCTGCATATACAGACACATGAATGCATTGTTTCAAGAGTCAATCAGCTTGAAAACAAGCTATCTGTCCACAGTGTCCATGATAGCCATCAAGTAATGTCATCTCCTAACTCTCATCCAATAGCTCTCTATCCCTTGTGACACACAAAACGCTGAAGGAACTCAGCAGGTCAGGCAGTATTTAAGGAAATGATTAGACAGTCAATGTTTCAGGCCTACATCCTTCTTTGGGACTCAGAAGGAAGGGGGAAGATACCAAAATAAAAAGGTGGGGAAGGGAATGAGGCTAGCTGGTGGATGGCAGGTGAAGCTAGATGAGTGGAGAAAAAAGAATTTGATAGGTGAGGTGAGTGGACCAGAGGAGAAAGGGAAGGAGGAAGGGACCCAGGGGGAAGTAGTAGGCAGGTGAGAAGAAATAAAAGATCAGAGTGGGTAGCAGAGGAAGGGTGGGGGGGGGGGGTGAAATTGTTTACCATAAGGAGACATCATAATTCATGCCATCAGTTTAAAGGGTACCTAGATGGAATATGTTTTATTGCTCCCTTTACACTGATGGTAGCCTCATCTTGGCACAAGAGGAGGCCATGGACTGGCACATCAGAATAGGTCTGGGAATTGGAATTAAAATGTTATGGCGGATGGTGTGGAGTTGCCCGATGAAGTAGTTCCCCAACTTATGACGGCTGTCACCGCTGTAGAGGAGGCCACATCGGGAGTACTGAACACAATAGATGACCGCAGCAGATTCACAGGTGAAGTGTTGCCTCTTGGAGTTTCAGGTTTCGGCATTACCCTTGGGGTTTTAGGTTCTCCTTAAATACTTCCTAAGCTTTGTGGGAGTACTGTCCTCCAGCAGCACCATCAAGCAGTGTTCCAGATTTCAACCACCGATTGAGTGAAAAATATGTTTCCTCAGTTCCCCTCTATATCTCCTACTTCCCAACTTTAACCGATGCTCTATTGTCATGTACATACATGGGAAACATTTCTCATATAGAATCCTATTTATGACTCTCTTAATTTGATTGGGCTTTTTCAACCTTTGCTATTCCAAGGAAATTAAACCCATAACCGAAACATAATCCCCAGCGACATCCTGTTGAATCTCCTTTGCACCCACTCCAGTGGAATTACATCCTTGAGCATCTAATTACTAGTCACCACATTCCTCACCATTTCAACCTGCCGATGTCTGCCAAATCAAACTGTGAAAGAATACAGCAGCAAAGAGGTTAAATTACCAGACTTAAGTGCAAAGGTCTGGAACACTGATCTAGAAATAAAAATTACACCTCACTATGATAGTCAGGAGATTTAAGTAAATCGTGAGTGAAAAACTAGCATTGGTAACCGTAACCATGAAACAATCTGATCTTTGTAAAACAGAGACTAATGTCCTTTCATAGAGGAAATCTACATTCTATACTTGGCCAGGTTGATATGGCTCCAGCCTCATTAATGTGGTTGACCTCTGACACACAGAAGGTTCTATAGACTAATATCAATAAGTAATTTGGTATGTTGCAAATCTATTGTCTATTCACAGCAAGATCCTGCAGTATAAGACAGCAAGGTATTGACAAAATTCTAATACTCTTCAACTTTTGGTCATCATGTATGAAGTGACAGCTTTTAATTCTCTTGGTCTTCATAATTAGCTTCATATGTCCACCTTTCACTCATATTTTCAGTTAATTGATTAATGCTCAGAATGTAACATACCCGTGTGCCTTCAATTGATGGGTTGTCATGGGTCTTATGAGATGAAGACAGAATAACTTAAGGTAATTTAAACTAATTGCCAACTACAAGAGGAGAATAACGAGCTAAATTTCAACTCACTTCCGAACACAATGGGTGAGCTACTTAATTCTGGATTCAGGTGACCATTGATTCCTGTGGGTTTTAGAATTTATCACAATGTAACATTCCCTTTCCAGAGAAGTTTCAATTATCCAAAGCTTTATTAAGTTGGGTCAGTTCTAAAGAAAGAAGAATTCGCTATAACAATCGCAGAATATTCGCATTTTATTGCGATTTATTTTTAATTTATATCTAGATGTCAACAGCTAAGCCAGAATTTATTTACCATTGCTAATTATTTAAGGTGCTGATGGTGACCCATTTCCTGGAACTGCTGCAGTCTGCCTGGTCAAAATATTCCCACAGTGCCATTAGTCAGGGAGTTCCAGGAGTTGAGTCCAGAGGTGCTGAAAGAATGGAGATTTATCTCTAAGCTAAGTGATCATCTCCCCATGAATATACAGCCCTTTCCCTTTGTGGTAGAAGTCACTGTTTCAAGAAATACTGTTGGATGTAGCCATGATGAGTAACTGAAGGGCACTTGGTGTATTACAAACATGGTTGGCCATTGGTCAAGGGAATGAATAATTGGAGTGGAGGATGAAGTGCTAACAAACTTATTCTGGATAGTATAAAACTCATCAAATGTTGGAATTGTTCCCGTTTAAATCAAGTGAAGGATAATCCATCAGACTCCTACTCTGTAGATGCTGGAATGATTGAGGGGATTTTGGAGGATAATTACTCACTAGAAGATACTTAGACTCAGGCCTGCTCTTCTAGACACTCTGTCTACAGTATGTGACTGATTTGATTGAGGTTCCAATCAATCAATATGAAATGTCACAGCCATTCCAATGTGAGGAGGTCATGGAGGCAACTTATTAACTCTCGCTATTCTCAGAATATACATAATATTGGTCTTAAATGGCTCGGGGGCTGCTGGTCTTGCAGGCTCTCCCCACCCTGCTGAGATCCTCCAGAATTTTGCCTCATGCCCCACAACGTGTGCCTCGACTGGGAAAAGAAGCAGAACATGAAACAAGGGTTGCACAGTTTATATGTTTAATTCATGCTGTATTTCACAGATTGCTCATACTATTTCTCATATATGACAAAGCTGAAACACTTTCAAGATTTTATCAGGCCAAAGAAAAAGATATCACAGAGCATTCTATAAAAGTGTTGCAGCTACGCAGCTGCACGTTTCCTTCATCCCAACACTATTCATTTTATAACTACTGTATATGTCATTCCTTTTGGCAAGCTTGATATTTAATGGCTTCATGGGCTGTTAATATTTGGTCTTTTCATACAGAGTCCCATAATACTGGTGCTTTTCTATGCCATGTGTTTGTAGAGTGATTATTTCTCCAAAGTTTTCAGACGCATATATCGTGTCACTAACTTGCTGTACCTGAATCACTGCAGAAATAACTGTGCACAATGACGGTACACCAGGGATTTTATTTTACACGACCCCGGCTTTGCAATTTTCACTCAATGAACAATCATGGAGTATTTGGCAAAAGTGCAGTGTTGTAAATAATACTGTCAAGAGCAACCGTGTGTGATTTTTCACAAAACAGATTAATAGGTGCAGTCAGGGGGGGGGAGAAAACATTAAGATAAATTGATCATCTTTGTAATACCCTTAGTGGTCGAGAGGTAAATGCATTTGGTAATGATCACATTTAAGGGAAGTCCTGATCTTAGTTAGCATAAGAGAGGTTGATATTGATACCAGTGTTCCTGGGTTGGGGCTATGACATCAAGTCAATTTGCATTCTCCTTTCTGAGGGGGTTGTCAATTTTGTAAATATATCAATTGGATAGGAATGGTCCTCATTGAACAAACAAGGAGGAAATATTTTCCTGTGGTGTAATCAGGGAACACAGATTTAGAGTAAATAAGAACAAAGTTGTTGGAAACACTCATCAGGTCAGGTATGATCTGTGGAAAGAGAACTAATTAATAGTTTTGGTCAAAGTCTTCATCAGAACTGAATCTTCATGACAATGCATCTTCAAGCAAAAAGCAGGGTGGCAAAACTATGGCACGCACAAAAAAGTTTTTGGCACATAGCATGGAATTTCCCCCCCCCCAATCCTTTAAACTCCACCCAGAATAAAAAAATATACATAATGATTATCTTTACTGCCAAATGAAGCAGCAACTGATCTTCTTGTACAACCCAAGAGCAGTGAGATGTTTTCACAGGAAATGTCTCATGCCGGCTTGGTGCCAGCTAGACAGCTGGAAGAAAATGTGGCATTGGAGAATATAGTTTGAATCATTGCACTCCCAGAACTGGTGCACACATCAGTATTTGGATAGTAAACAATTGCGTGAGTTGGCATTAGCTTTGCTCTGCTTTCCTTTTGTTGCTTGTGAGTGAACACGTGATGTCAACGGTAAATACTGCATGTAGTTTTATGCCTCCAGAAATATTTTTTTCACAATGATCTCAGCTTAAAGTTATCATAGCAAGTAGGGGAGTTTTTTAGAAGATTATTGTGAATTTGGATGCAAACTGTCACAAAGCTTTGCCCCTCCTGACCTAAAATATTAACTCTTTCCACAGATGCTACTTGACTTGTTGAGGGTTTCCAGTAATGTCTATTTCACTTTTCTAAAATTTGTCTTTTGAATTTTTTCACAAATGTAAGGCAATTGACAAAGGGACCAGAAATTGGAATAAGTTCTCTGTTTACAAAGTGGATTATCATGCAATGGACTTCACTATGTGACCACAGAGAGAAATTTCAAACCAAATATACAAGGGAGAAAATTTGAAGTGATGGGTTAGTGGTAAGGGACTAATTGGATTGTTTTTTCAAAGCAATAACACTGGGACAATAGGTTAGGGGAGTCCATTGAAGTGTTTACTAGATTTCCTAGGCCATTCCTTACCCTGCAGTGCATATTAGCAGAAGAACCAATGCTCTCCACTGCAGAGAATGGCCATTCTCAGTTTTTAAGCTGACTGGTAATGAGTGAATACTTAAAACATGTACTAGGGAGCTGTTATGTAACTGCAAACAGTCAAGGTAATTTGGGAGAGAGTAAAGGATAAAACATAGGAAGAATTATGAAATATTCTTTAAAGTTGAAAGAAAAATATCTGGTATATCAATTAGATCCTGAGCTTTGAATTTTGTAATTAGCAAATAATATATCTCTATTTATTCCTATTATACATCACAGGGCACAAATTAAATGGATTATTTTTAACAAGTTAATAAATCCATTAATTAAGCTAATAAATAAAAAGTTAATAATTTAATTAATAAATAAATACCTCTGTTAAGACAAAATAAATATGTTGAGATGACACGGTAAACGCAGGATCCTCAAGACCATGTGCATCACCCTTTATGTTGGCATAGCTAATACTGATGGCTAAAGTTCTTCGGTAAAACTTCTGTAATAGATTTTGAATGTAAAACATCCCAAATTCTGAGAAAGTGACTAATGCGGTGAGAAGACCTTGGGGAACAGTATTTGAGAAATTTGTTCCACAGTCATGAATTGTCAGCCAATTAATCTTATTATTGTATAAATAACTCAGAGAAACTTCAACATAATAAGCTAGGCAAATTGTCAAGTGAATTACAAGGGGAACACATGCTGGTCTTCCTTTTTTACAAATACTAATTTTGTGACTGAATTAGTTACCAAATAAAGTCTAAAATATATTATCACTCTTGCACCACTGAGTCATTTAATTAGATATAAATAATGTGTCCATTATCAATCTGAAAGTTGTTTATTGATATTATCACTTGTGGGTTGATTATAAATAACTGACTGGCAACTTCACTCTCAATTTTGGCTTCTGTATAGGTTCATGCATTGCTGAAGCTGCCATTTTACTGTCAAAAACAACTTGTTTTCAGTTCCAAAAAATGCTCACAAATTGGACGTATATCTTATCTCTCTTTGTTACAGCAGAATTACTATTAAATAAACATGTGCCTTAACATAGCACCATTTACTCTAAGATGTTACAGCCAATGAAATGCTTTGGAATCTCAGCCATTGTCACTATTTAAGAGAAGTTGAGGCCAATTTATCACAATAATAGCCAACAAAATGTCATTAAAAACTTTGTTAAATTGGAGTGGGTTCAGGGATAAATATTGGCTAAAACGCACACACAATTCCTGTACCCTTAAAATGGAATACTAAATATCCATTTTTCAAGGTGAAATGGTGGAAGGTGTCATAAAAATGACAGCACCTCCAACAATGTTGCTCTTCCTCTGTGCTGCATTGAAAAGGTTAGCCTAGATTTTTATGCTTGGATGTCTCCTGTACATTTTAAATCTTATAGCTCAGAGGCAAGAGTTTTGAAAATGGAACCACAACATTGGCTCAAACAATAACCACAGAATGCAGAAACAAATGGAAAGTAACTGATAATTTGCCTACTACATACATTAGGACTATAATAATAACAATGATAAATAAATAAAACAAGGATTTTGACAATAATTCACAATTTTACCAATAATCTTAGCGCTGAAAATCAATCACAGAACAGTTTGATCACTGAAGGTTACAATGGTTACATTGTGATTAATTTTTAAGAATAGGTCTGTGTTGAAAGATAAGGCGATGGAAGAAATTTAAAGCAGTGTTTCGCCAGCTCTGGGTGCTATTATTTCATACCTTCATTGTACGATATACCTTGAGTAAACCAAATATACCAAGGTGACACCTTACCTATTAAATTACTGATTCCATTTATCTATTCACTGTGTTTCTGAGAAATTTACTGAAATTTATCGTATGCTTGCTTTGAGAATTTTTTTGGTGATGCAAGTCTCATTTGGAATGTTTACAAGACAATTCTCTACAAAAGTCTATTTTTGATGAGGAGATGTGATCTTTTCACTTCCCAAAAAAAATGTTTTAATTTCCCCGCGTTTGACTAAATCCATTAGATTTCAAACACTGATTTTAGAGTTTTCTGACTCAAGTGCTCAAGGTGATGTTCAGATGCATTGGTGATCCTAAAGACTCAACCTCATTATTGTTGAAAACGTTCTCTGGTTTTGTGTTGGTTATTCCGATTGTTACAAAGGATTAAGGTTGGTCCACAATTGTTTCAGACTTCTTTTATCCAGCAGTCTCAAATTGTTTCAATCAAACTGATTCTTCTTGGTAGTAAACAGGAGCACCTTGGAACCTGCAGGGAGGCCCATGGATTGCTGGTGAGAATGTAGGATGCAGATACAAGTTACAAGTACCAGTTCAAAGCAATAGAAGAGATTGCTTCATGCAATGACTGCGACTTTATATCTTAACAACTACAACACAGGCTCCAGCTCGTCCAATGTTCAGAGATGCTGCCTGTTGGAAAAGAATCAGAGGTGATCAGTTGTTGGCTTAACCTTCAATGCAACATATTTCAACAGTGTAAGTAAGTTTAGCATCTGGTGTATGTCTGTAAAACACAGAAGGTCACACTTCCAAATAAAATAGGAAGGAGGCATTTCTTCCAATTTGAATTTCCTGATATTGATAACGTTTCCCCCTCAAATCTAATCATAAGCTTCAAAATCTTTGACTCAATAACTGCTTGTGCAATTGGATTCTCCGTTTCATCACTTGCAGATGCCAATCAGTTTGAGTTGGCAACAACATCTCCTCCACAGTCTCCATCAGTGCAAGTGCACCACAAGGCTGTGTGCTTAGCCCCCTGCTCTACTCAGTTTACAATTACGATTGTGTGACTAAGCACAAATCAATGCCATCTTCAAGTTTTCTGATGACAGCACTGGCCTAGGATGACACAAGTGTTGCGGTGACGGCATATGGGAGGGAAATTTTAAATCTGGCTGAGTGGTGCCACAACAACAACCTTTTACTCAATGTCAGCAAGACCAAGGAGCTGATTTTTGACTTCCTCCTTTTGAGGAGGAAACCAAAAGTCCTTGTGCCAGTCCTCATCGGGGGATCAGTGGAGGAGATAGTTACCTAATTTAAATACCTCTACGTTATAGAATAGTACAGCACATTACAGGCCCTTCAGCCCACAATGTTGTGCCGACCCTCAAACCCTGCCTCCCATATAATTATTTCAGAGAACCTGCCCTGGGCCTAGCATTGTAATTCAATTACAAAGAAAGCACAGTGCTTCTACTTACGTAAGAGTTTGAGAAGATTCAACATGGTATCTAAAACTTTGGCAAACTTTTATAGATGTGGAGAGTATATTGATTGGTTGTATCACAGCCTGGTATGGAACAATAAATGCTCTTGAGTGGAAAATCCTACAAAAAGTCCATCATGGGCAAAGCCATTGAGTACAATTACATCAAGTGTTGTTGCAAGAAATCAGTATCCATCATTGCAGAACCCAACAACACATCATGCTCTCTCCTCACTGCTGCCATCAGGAAAAAGTTAAAGGAGCCTCAGAACTAACATCACCAGGTTCAGGAACAGTTACTACACTACAACCATCAGAATCTTGAACCAGAGGGGATAACACACTTGTCCCATCACTGAAATGTTCCCACAACCTACGGATTCACTTTCATGGACTCTTCATCTCATGTTCTCAATATTATTAACAAGAGAAAATCTACAGATACTGCAAATCAAAGTAAACCACATAAAATGCTGGAGGAACTCAGCAAACCAGGCAGAATCTATGGAAAACAGTAAACAGTCGATGTTTTGGGACAATTACCTTTATCAGAAATGGCCTGGTGAGTTCCTCCAGCATTTTGTATGCATTATCTCAATATTTATTGCTTTGTTTATTATTATGATTTCTTCTTGTTTTTTGGTATTTGCACAGATTGTTGTCTTTTACACACTGGTTGTACACCCAGTTAGGTGCAGTTTTTCATTGATTCTATTATGGTTATTGGATTTATTGTATATGCCCGTAAGAAAATGAATCTCAGGGTCGTACAGGGTGGCGTATATGTACCTTGATAAGTAGTTGGCGGCCAATAGACTAGTCTTTGTAATGTATAGATCTATTTCTTTTGGAGCAATGACTCCACTTAGCACTACGAATGATCTGTTGTCTACGCAAGCATATTGATCTCTCTCTCTCTTGCTAAAATGTGAATATGCCAGTTAAAGCCACCTCATGCATGTGTATTTTTATTTATTCAATATGTAATTGCACAGACACAACAAATCAGCAATGTGGATGAAGCTAAATATCAGAGAATATCAACAACTGCACAAAACGGTTATGGTATGAGACAGCTACCAAAGGGACATGTGACTACTGCGTGGTACAGAGTTAAAGACGCAACTAACAAGTTAAAGTGAAAATAATGTGGCGATGGCTTTAGTCAGGAATGTTGATGAATTCAATCGTGCTAATGAAGACTGGGAGTCGTATATCGAGAGGGTTGAACTTTATTGTAAGGTGAACGACGTGGATGAGCAAAAGAAGCCCTTCATGCTTCTTAGCTTAATGGGTGCAAGGATGTACAGTCTCTTATGCAACTTAGTTATCCCTAAAAAGTCAAGATGTTCAACAAAATTGTTACAATTTTACAAAATCCCCTTGAGCCCTAAGCCGCTGGGAGAATCTGAAAGATTTAGATTTTACAGAAGGAACCAGTCAAAGAATGACAACATTTCTGAATACATTGCAGAAATGTGCAAACTTTCCCAATTCTGTGCTTTAGAGATGGACTTTCTGATGCATTAAGGGACAGGCTTATGTGTGGCATGCATAGTGAAAGCATTCAGAAGAGGCTCCTTTCTGAAAGAGACCTAACCTTAGAATAGGCATTGCAATAGACCATTGCAATATTGCAATATTGTTAGAGTCTGCAGCATAGGATGCAGCAGAACTACAGAAAAGGAGGTTAAAATGTGAAATGCACAAAATGTTCCTGAATGGTGCAAAAACCCAAAAAATATTATCAATGTGGCAAATCCTAACATGAAGCAAGGGACTGATGGCTCAAAGAAAAAGTTTGCAGGAAGTGTTAGAAAAAAAGGCACAGCCGAGAGAAAAGTCCCAAACACAAAACTAAGCAAATGCATGAAGTGAGAGAAAGTGAAACAGAATCAGACAACACAGTGTCTGACAAAGGTGAGCTGTCATGCTTAGAACTGCATAGTATTACTGAAGCATCACAAAATCATATGGATCACAATAGATGTGTCTGGTGTAAAATTGCAAATGGAACTGGAAACAGGATCAGCTTTGTCTAAATTTCAGAGGCTGACAAAAATAGACTGTTTTCTAAGCTACCATGAGAGAAGACCTCAGTGGTGCTAAAGACCTACGTAGGGCAAAAATGTCTCCCAAATGCAAACTGAAAGTGAATATGACATATGGAGGCCAAACACAGCAGTTTAAATCATTATGTATTGAAAAGTGGAGGGCCAGCACTTTTCAGATGTGACTGATTGAGAAAAATCCAACTAGACTGGCACTCAATCAAAGCTCTCAATGTGGTATCAATAGGCAACTGCAGCCCAAACGATAGCACTAACCAGAGACTGGCACAGCTGCTTATTGCTAATGAGAAGGTGTTAGAGAAAGGTTTTGGTAAACTCAAAGGCATGAAGGCTGGAATTGTACTGGATGAGGTAGCAACATCAAGATTCCACAAAGCTTGTCTCCTGCCTTCTAAAGTACGTCCTAAAGTGGATGCTACGAGGGGTGATTGATAAGTTTGTGGCCTGTAGAAGAAGGAGTCAATTTTAGAAAACCTAGCACATTTATTTTTCAACATAGCCCCCTCCTACATTTACACACCTAGTCCATTAGTTGTGGAGATTGGACCTCCAGAAAGTGTCCACAGATGGGTGATTGATAAGTTTGTGGCCTAAGGTAGAAGGAGATGAGTAATACATCTCTCATTACATGCACATGCAGGTCAACTCTTTGAGTGATTATGCAGGAAGTTTTTTCCAGTTTTTTTTTCTCTCCCTATCCCTCATGTAAACACATAAGTTAATTGCACCAAAAGTGGAAGATCTTGATTGTGCATTGGAACAACTGATTTGTTAAGCTTGCAGTGAACATATCTCACGTCACCATATGCTGATCATGAAGCAGGCAATGATTCATCACAACCAAATGAAAATTGAAGATAATTGTGAATATTCAGTAGGCTAGTTGCAGAAATTTTAAAAATGGCTCATCATTAAATTCTTAAAGCGTCTGCTGATCACAAAGCAGCAAAGAAGTTTCCTTGATGAGTTGCTCAAGATCAAAGCTGATGACAATCTAACACAAGAACAAGTATACAATGCTGATTATTATTATTACGATTATTATTATACCTTACATAAATCATGAAAAAACACAAATTCATTGTATTGTATTGTAATTTTTTAATCAAACCACAGCATCGTGGTTGGAGACTGAAACCTGTTTGTTCAACAGCTGATCCTGATGCTGCTGAGCAGCTTTTGTTACCCTGCACACATAATATTTTTTACTTTTAAGTACATATGTGTGATGAACAAGTGTAAGACAAAGACTGTACATCAATTTCAGAGTCATGATTGCAATCCCAAGCTATTTTGTTATACATTCCAAAATCCAAAACTTGGAGTTCAATGATTTGAATAGCTAAGTCCCCCATTCTTCCTGGTACATTTTCTCTCCTTCCTAAAAGACTTGATCCACTTCCTTCAAATAAAGGCAGTAATTGATAATAAAGATCACCAACAATTAAACACATTCTAGATGCATAAGTAAATAGTTTCAAATCATCTTTGTTTGCATAATGATTCAAAATCACACTGTTTGTATTAGCATGAGAATGTAGTCATTTTCTTTTGTTATTATTCTATCATGCCTGGAATTATGAGCGTATCTTTTATAAATTTAAGTTCTTTTGTAAATTGCACTGTAATGTTGCCACAAAACAACAAATTTCATGACATACTTTATGTCAGTAATAATAAACCTGGTTCTGATTCAGTGTCTGTAACTTGTACATTCAGGGTCCAGTTGTAAAAAGTATGAAATTAATAAAAATTGTAGCAATATGTTATCTTTATTTGCAATTTCAATCTTTAAGGATGGACAATGTTAATGGATTTAAAAGAAATAGAGGACTTCCTTTGAATTATATGCTTACCAGAACGTCTTATGTCACTTTACAGCCAATGATGTTTGTTTATTTGTAGTTGAAATTGTTCTGTAGCATCGCAGTCCTGCACAATGAGCTCTCATAGCATTAATGTTTTAAATGACCAGTAATTTTTGTTGTGTAATGTTGATTGATACATGAATGTTGTCACGAATATTCACTCCTCAGAGAAGTAACGCTATGGCGTCTCTTATCTGCGCTTGAGGGAGAGATGTCACCTGGAACTCTGCATCTCCATCCAATTCAGTACTCTCTTTGTACTCCAGTCAAAATGTTACCAAAAAATGCATTAGAATTTAGAATTTAGAATTAGAATAATGTAAGAATATTATTAAATAATTAGCAAAACAAACATATTTAAAAAAATACAACATAGGTACCATCTAACATTGAGTGTTGTAGTGTAGGCCTCCGTTAGTCTTGATAAACCATGGATTTGTGCCTTGGAAAGTTTCCAAGCTTGGGCAGGGTTTTGTTTTGTGGAAGACTGGCAGTTGCCCAAGCTGCAAGTCTTCCCTCTCCACACCACCGATATTGTCCAAGGGAAGGGCATTAGGACCCATACAGCTTGGCACCAGTGTCGTCGCAGAGCAATGTGTGGTTAAGTGCCTTGCTCAAGGACATACATGCAGCCTCAGCCAAGGCTCGAACTATCGACCTTCAGATCACTAGACGAATGCCTTAACCACTTGGCCACGCGCCAACACATTGGGTACTTCAGTACTATTCCATTAAATGAAGGTGTTAATTGACTTGTGCAAACTCCCTTCAAATATTGATAAACCTGTTGGACAATGATCTAGTCATGATATTTGCTTCTATGAAATTTGTAGGTAAATTTCCATCCCAAGGCTCCTCCTAAAGACTATTAATAAAAAAAAATCTATATTACCTGTGTCCATTCATTGGTCTGAGGGTCATAGGATTCCATTGTGTTTAGATAAGTTTGTCCGTCATATCCACCAACTGCATATAGCCTATCTCCAAGCAGACAGACCCCAACTGCATCACGGGGGACACTCACTGGAGCTATCATTGTCCAAGTATCAGTCTTAGGATCATATCTAACAGATGAACATGAAGAAACACATCATAAGTAGAAAAGCTTATTACCAATTTTAAGTTGAGTGATTAAACCAGCTTGTTCATTAATTCATCTTGATGTTTCATTTGTATGCTTGAGGTAAAAAATGCTTTAGCTCAGTTGTCTTAACTGGACGTAGAATCTTGCCCTAACACAAATTTCAACAGGGAACCCAATGTCCAAGATATTGTCACAGAAGATATTTTCATCAGTAACTAATATCTTTAAACTAATCTAATTTTTTACTAGGTTTGTTTATCAAGAGCTAGGTAAAGTTAAACTTGGGTTAGAATGATTTCAAATACCATTCATACTTGTTGGAATTGATGAAGCTTATATTAGTAGTTTACAATCATTTGAAACATGCAATTCTTTAGAATACATTTGCTGGTATTTTACAATGCCTGGGCAAATGTTGTGTGTCTTGAATAGAGAACATTTCCATTGAATATTCATGAATATCTACTCTGTGTTAATTAAACCACTGATGTGAGTTGCAGCATACCTACTCAAGGTAGCTCAACTTTTTAAAAGCTGGTACTTCAATGGCTAGAGACCTCAGCAGATTATTTTAAGGAAGCAGCATTCTAATGCTAACCCCTTCTGTAACTGGCTGTTCCAACCAGCAGAGAAATGTACCTCAAAGATTATGTTCCACTATTCATTTAGCTCATGGGGAGTTTGTACCCTAATGTCAACTACTTGTTTTTTAACAAAAAAAAAATCTCCATTTAGGATCACAGAGTCACTGAGTGGAACAATATTGAAAGACCTTTGACCCACCAACTCAATGATGATCATCAAACATTTGATTTGCCGAGTTCCCTCAGTATTTTGGGTGAATTGCTCAAAATTCCCAGCATCTACAGAATCACTTGTGCCTCTGAGGAACTCAGCGTATCAGACTGTATCTGTGGAGGGAAATGGGAAGTTTGCATTTTGGGACAAGATCCTACATCTAGACTGGAAAGAAATAGGGGAGTTGGCCAGTATAAAAATATGGAAGGAAGTGGTAGAGGGGAGCTGCAGGTGATATATCCGGTGGAGGGATTGATATGCAGATGAGGGAGGGAGTAGAGTGGAAATGATATAAGAAGGAGGAGAGGAGGGGAACTAGTGTGAAGAATGTATGGGTGATGGTCATGGTGAGCGTGGCAGAGGTTACAGACAAAAAGTGATGGTGGCTGGTGGATAACAAAGAGAGAAAAAACTGAGAAAAGGGACAAGAAGCTGAGCGTTTCTGCTCCAGATGTTGGATCTTTACCCGAAATGTTAACTGTCAACTGTGCTCCGTAGATGTTGCCTGAGTTCCTCCAATACTTTGTATATTGCTCCAGACTCCAGCATTTTTGGCCCCCTGTGTCTCCAATCTGTATTTCAAGCCTAGTTTATGTCATTCCTCCAAATAAACAAAATGGTTGGGAGTAACTGGTAACAATGAATAATATTCCTCTATTAAATTTAAGACTTAAACGTGTTATGTTATGAACCATTCTGGACACCAAACTATAAAGCTCTAGTAAACCTTGCTCTTCCATAATTCGTCTCAGGTTGCCACAAGATAATATTACACTACCTTCCCCATTCCTTCTCAGCCCTGAAGAAGAGTCTTGGCCTGAACCATTGATTATCTATTCATTTCCATAGCTGCTGCCTGACCTACTGAGTTCCTCCAGCATTTTGTGTGTGTTGCATTACATTGGCTTTTTTTTTGTTATGCTGACTGTGAAAGTCAGTTAATGAACTGCAAAGTTTCTTCCTAGTCTGAGAAATTTTTATCATTTTTAAAATACCTGGTGCATTTTATGGCTCCACATAGATCACCTCACGATTATGTTTTAAAGTCCAGCTGGTGCAGATTTAATTCATTCAATTTGTCATCTAAATCTAATAGATCTTTTGGATGGACCAACAATTTTCCTTCTATTCTCTGCACTTTAACTAGATTCAATAGTTTCTTATGTGGCAGCATATAGGATGCATCCTGGAAGTCACTATAAAGTGTATCTATTGATATTATCTATGTCCTCAAGGAGAAAGTGTGTGCTTTCCAAATTTATGTTTACTTACTCTAATTGGTTCAACTAGCTCCGAGTCATCAGGCACGCTTTAATTAATAATACATGCCAGTAACGTGATGTAGATTTAAGTATCAAAAATAGATACATTTCTGTATCTAGAAATATGTTCATATTAAGATTCTATTGGGCAGAGTGTTATCTAGTGTTGGCTTCTCAGTGATGTAATTTGCATTCAATTTTCAATAGTATTTAAACTCTAAAGAAATGATAATAGTCTGTTATCTTCTGAAACAAAAAGTTTCTTATAAAACAAAAAATTTACCTTTTCTGGAGACGTAACTAAACTCAATCGCAATTACATGCTTGAAAACAATCAACCTTTTTTTTCTACACTGGGTCAGTAACATCATGAAGGATCCCATCCACCCTGCTCATAAACTATTTGTCCCACTCCCATCTGGGACAAGTCTTTGTAGCATCTATGCCAGGACCACCAGACTCAAAAACAGTTACTTTCCCCAAGCAGAAAGGCTGATCAACACATCCACTAACAAACCTCTCCGCACCCCCCACCATCACTACTTTATAATTTACTGTCAGTCACCTTATGTACGGACACTCCTGTGCCTAGCGTCATCTTATTGACATACAATCAAACCATGTACTGCATAAAAGCTATATTATGTTCTTTATCTTATTGTGTTCTCTTTGTGCTACATCTGATCTGGAGAAACAATAATTTTGTTCTCCTCTACACTTCTGCACTGGAAATGACATTAAACTATCTTGAATTAGGGTACAGGGTTAATATGTATTCTTATTGTATCACATAGTGTATAACACAGATGATTAGTCAGTGTTTTGTAAAAAAAAATCTGTCGATAGTCCATGAATTGTGTCATATTGCAGGAGAGTGTTAAGTTTACTCCTACTGAAAGATGAGCTGATGTATGTTTTACCTCAGAATGTGTTAAATGAAGCGCTCATTTTCTGATACCTGGATTACACTCTCAATTAATTAGTTACTGAACTAGGGACAGGAGCACTTAAAAAAAAAGTTCATATTGATCATACACAAGAAAGAGACTGGTCACTCTGCAGAGCAAAGACTTATCTACTGCATAAAGATGAATGTTGCCGTAATGCTTCAAAGGGCTCTGGCTCCTGCGACCAGGAGACAGGAATGAGAATTTTATTCATAAATCTGTTTTACCATGTTCTTAACATTTAGTTGAGCAAGCTAACACTTCTCTCTTTGGAGCAAAGGATGGTGAGAAGTAAAAGGTAGAGGCATATAAGATTATAGAGGTATAAGATAGAGTGGAGAAGCAGCACCTTTTTCTCGGGGTGCCAACGGCTGATATTGGAGGACACCCTTTTAAGGTGGCTGGAGCAAAGGGGAACATCAGAGGAGGGTATTTTCACAAAGAGAATGATAAGTGCCTGGACAGCACAGCAAGGGATAGCGATAATGGTGGATATGTTAGGGACATTTAAGAGATTCTTAGATAGGCGCATGCATGAAGGAAAATGGAGGGTTATAGTCTATGCAGGAGGAAAGGCTTAGGTTGATCATGGATTAGGTTAAAAGACCTGGACAATATTGTAGACAAAAGTACAATGCTGTACTATTCTATGTTCTATAACATATCACAAGTTTATTTCAATCTTTCACCTCTCTACACAGTCCGAAAGCCGAGAGCAGTGGTTCGAAGCAGGAGCATCATGGCCTCCAACTGCATAAAGAAAACCATCGCATGTTGCCACACCCACACCTCCTCTTCTCTTGGACATGGGTGTACACATACTCCATTTATTGGTGTGTGGATCATAGCACTCAATAGATTTGAGGCAAGCACTTCCATCTCGACCCCCTACAGCATACAACCTGTTGACAAAGTAAAAGATGCTCAGTAAATCTACATTATTGCATTGGTAATGCTGATACAAAAATCATTAACCCTGAGTCTATTAGCCTGACTCTAAATCTATTAATTCTATAGTTCCTCCATATCTCTGTCTGAAGTGGGAGTCCCTTTCTCATGAGACTAGACCTACTAGTTGTGGATTTCTCCGAGCAGAGTTTGCATTGTCTCACTATACATTTAGTCAAACCCCTTCAGATTCACGCTTTGCCAAGATCACCCAAATTCCAGAGGTTATTAGCCCAATTAACTCAATCAATGACCATAAGGCAATATTTTTAATCCCAGGAATCAGCTTAACTTCTAATACTAGCGGATTTCAAAATCTACTCAAAATACTCGAATTGTCATAAACTTTGTCCTCAGTATTACTAAGCCATTTACAGTTGAGTACATGTTACTCTCATTGAACACCTTATTAAATGGCCTTCTCATTTGAAAATGAGAAGGTAATTAAGACCTTTTCAAACTACTGTGGGTTATTTATTCAATTAATCACTTGGTTCATTTCTTCCTTTTGAAAATTCTCAATTATTATCTATTGATCTCCTGAATGCATTAACATTCTAAGCAGCGCTAATGAAAGGCATAAAATTTTATTCCAAAATCAACCTCTAAAAATTCACCTTGACACTGAATCTGAATGCTTCCCAGAACTGTTAAAAATTGCTAGCTATGATGATTTTGAAAGTTTTTTATATATATGATTGGCCTGTGTTTTACTTACAGTGGATGGCCCTCTACCTTCTTCACCATCCTGAACTTACCATGCCTGATTGCAGATCAGTCTTGCTTGTTCAGAGCATCTCAGGACTGAGCAGTGAGGCTCTAGGCACTCATAGGGCTTCCGACAATATAATGGCATACGGGGAATGAGCCGGAACACACCACAACCACCAACTCCCTCTGGAATCTATTGACAGCCTACACCAGTTTAGCTAACTGGTCAATATATTTAATTTTTTCTAAATGTTCCTTATTGTCAGAAATACTTAATTAAAAATCAAATTTCAAAACTTACAATTTAAATAAAACACTCAGTTAAAACTTCTAAATTACTTTTCATTAATTGAAAACATTAAACAAACCTCAAAATCTATTACATATCTCATTTTAAGGTAACTTTACATCTTCTCACTCAATTCACCACAACTGCTCCCTGTAGTGTCAGCTCCACGTTTCACCATCCCCATTAATTTATAATAGAGTTTGGAGGGGATTGTTTTACTTTCATAGTCTTTGGTTTTGGATTTAAACACTTTCTCACATCTTTCCATTTTTATGTTCTCTTCCAATTTTGATCATCCCCATTAGGTCTTCCCTCCTGCCTTAGCTTTTCAAGAGTAAAGAAACCCTGAACAGCTTCTCCATTCTGTTACATTCTTCATTGTCTCTCTATGCATGGATTTAATCCAGTGACCCTGTTTGTCTAATACGACAGGATATCTACCACGGGTTGCTTTGAGTCAAGGATGTTGTTTCCCTGCACTACTTCAGTGGCACAGCTCATATAGTAGGAGCCGCTGCCTGGAAGACCTGGGTTCAATGCCGACCTCAAGTGCTGTCTATGTGGAGTATGCAACTTCTTCTTGTTATATGTGTCCTCTGGGTGTTCCACTTCCCTCCCACGTATCAAAGATGTGTAGGTTAGTAAACTAATTGGCCTCTGTAAACTGTCTCTAGTGAATAGAGAAGTGGTAGAATCTAAGTAGAGTTCACAACAACATGGGGAAAATACAACCAAAAATGGAATTAGTGTTTGATGAGAGTGATGGAGTGGTTGATAGACAACATGAACTCAGTGAGCCAAAGAGTTTGTTTCCATGCTGTATTTCTCTATTACTCTATGGCCATTGCGACGGGGTCCTGAATTACCCCTATGAACAGTGTTTTTGAAAAGAGAGAGGGAGTTGTTGTTCAACACCAGACACCTTGTTATTAAGAGAGAGAGGTGAAGACTGCTCGGAGATGGTGTTATGGTTTCACTGCAAGCATGTTTACGCTTTTGCAAGGACACTGTCAGCGTCTGTATTCTTATACAGAGAGAGAAGGGAGGAGCTGCTTGATGGACAGCTGGTGTTCCGCACAGAGACATAAATAGAAGGTCCGCTGATAGACCTACAGACACATGGTTTTGGACACTGAATGAGCTTTGTTGTGCCCACAGAAAAGGAGGGTTTTGGAGGATCAATCAGGCGGATTGATCAGTGCCTCTTACAGTGTGAAAGGGTGTGACCGGTGGGGAGTTACTCGTGTGTCCAACCCTCGTCTGAGTTGATAATTCCACCACGGAAGAACGGTCCCCTTTGTTGTGGTCACAGTTGGTGACTTCTAAAGGATTTCAGGGGACAACAGGAAGATCGACAGCATCAGCTCACTTGAAGAACTAAACTTCTCTCTCTCTCCCCATCACTACTCAATTCCATACCACGAACTGAACTGAACTTTACTCATCACCATAAGACTGTATCTATTCACCCCTGGGCTTGAAGAAGCTTGGTTTTCATATAGTTCTATATTTATAAGATCATTGCTAACCTGCTTAATATATCTGAATTTATATTACTGTATTGTGTAGTTACTAATAAATACCCTTAGTAGCAATACTGGACTCCGAAGTGTTTTCTATTTCTGCTGGTTCTTTAACCTATCACAGGGTATGTGCTATTATCCATGCTACACCATGGATAATTGAATGCCAACTGTTAACTTTTTCATTTCTCACCTATTATTTTTTGGGATGTGAGTAGTATTGAAAATGTCAGCATTTATTGTCCATCCCTACTTACCCTTGCTGATGGTGAACTATCTTCTTAAGATATTTCAGTCTTGGTGGGTACTAAGTCATGGTGGTAAGTAGGGAGGATAATATACTGTACTTCCAAGTTGGGATGTTGCGTGACTTGGCTATGAATCAACATGTGGTGTGCTATCATGAGGAAATCTGCAGATGCTGGAAATTCAAACAACACACATAAGATGCAGGTGGCACACAGCAGGCCAGGCAGCATCTATATGAAGAGGTACAGTCGATGTTTCGGGCCGAGACTCTTTCCCGAAACGTTGACTTTACTTCTTCCTGTAGATGCTGCCTGGCAATGCTGTGTTCCGCCAGCATTTTGTGTGTGTTGTACGGTGTGCTATTCCTACTTGGAGGATGGACTTATTAGATTGGGAGGCACCAGTGACTGCGTGAGCTGCTATCTGGTCTATTTCTCTATATTTATTGGACTATGACAAGAAGGATGTGTTGGAGATCTTTGATCAATACGTATTGCCACCATCCAGTGAGCTTTTATTTACTCTTATTTCTTCATAGGCTACAGATGTCATTGAGTCTGCCCAAGTTTATTGTCCATCCCTAATTATCTTGGAACTGAAGAGGCAGTTAAGAGTTAACCTGACAGATGGTCTGCGAGTCACATAAAGGCCACACTAGGTCAGGACTATAGGTATCCTTCTATGAGTAAACTAGATAGGTTTTTAACAACGAAATGACAAAATGGCTGTTGTTATGACTACACTTCTCATTTAATGTTCCAGATTTATTATTTTAATGATTAATTGTTCAGGAATTCAGTTGCTGATCCAATAAGTTAAGCATGTACTCAAAACAGAGTACAAAAAGAGTAATACAACATGAAATCAGGCCCTTTGGCCAACCTCATCCACGCCATCCGTAGCACCCACAAATCTCATCCTATTTCATTTCACTTGACAATTATACTCCTCTAACCATGTACCTATCCAAATGTCTTGTAAACATTGTTATTGTTATTGCCTCAATCACATTCTTGGGCAGCTTATTCCATATCTGGATCACCCTCTATATGAAGAAGTTGCATCTCAAATCCCTTTTAAAACTTTCCCTACCACTGTAACCATATGATATAGGAGCAGAAGTAGGCCGTTTGGCCCAGCGAGTCTGTTCTGCCATTCAATCATGGGCTGGTCCAATTCTTCCAGTCATCCCCACTCCCCTGCCTTCACCCCATACCCTTTGATGCCCTGGCTAATCAAGAACTTATCTGTCTTTTTGAAATGAAATGAATTAATGAAATTAATTTATTTTGGTCAGTACAAACATAACAAAACATATCTCTGCCTTAAATGCACCCAATGACGTGGCTTCCACGGCCGCTCGTGGCAACAAATTCCACAGATTTACTACCCTGTGACTAGAGTAATTTCTTCACATCTCTGTTCTAAATGGACATGCTTCAATCCTGAAGTTGTGCCCTCTTGTCGTAGACTCCCCAGCAATGGGAAGTAATGTTGCCGTACCTATTCTGTTGGGGCCTTTTAACATTCAGAGTGTTTCTATGAGATCCCCCCCCTCATTCTCCTGAACTCCAGGGAATACAGCCTAAGAGCTGCCAGACGTGCCTCATATGGTAACCCTTTCACTCCTGGAATCATTCTTGTGAATCTTCTCTGAACCCTTTCCAATGTCAGTATATCCTTTTTAAAATAAGGAGCCCAAAACTGCACACAATACTCCAAGTGTGGTCTCACGAGTGCCTTAAGGAGCTTCAACATCACATCCCTTCTTTTATATTCTATACCTCTAGAAATGAATGCCAAAATTGCATTCACCTGCTTCACCACCAACTCAGCCTGGAGGTTAACCTTTAGTGTATCCAGCACAAGGACTCTCAAGTCCCTTTGCATCTCTGCATTTTGAATTCTCCCCCCATCTAAATTATAGTCTGCCCCTTTATTTCTTCCATAAAGTGCACGACCATACACTTCCCAAAATTGTATTTCATTTGCCACTTCTTTGTCCATTCCCCTAAACTATCTAAGTCACTCTGCAGGCTCTCTGTTTCCTGAACACTACCTACTCCTCCACCTATCTTTGTATCATCGACAAATTTAGCCACAAATCCATTAATCCCATAGTCCACACGAGTGAATCTGCAGATGCTGGAAATAAATAAAAAACATAAAATGCTGGCAGAACTCAGCAGGCCAGACAGCATCTATGGGAGGAGGTAGTGATGATGTTTCGGGCTGAAACCCTTCATCAGGAGTGAAGTAACATGGGACGGTCGAGGGGGGGATAAGAAGTGGGGGGAGGGATGAAGTAGAGAGCTGGGAAGTGATAGGCTGGAGGGAAATGGGCTAGGGGGAAGGTGGAGAATTATGGAAAATAAAAGAGAAAGAAAGGTAGGGCTGTGGGGAGATTATAGTGAGGGGGGAAAAGAGAGAGAAAGAGAACCAGACTAAAATAATAGATAGGGATGGGGGTAAGGGTGGGGTGCAGGGGTATCAACAGAGGTCTGTGAGTTGGATGTTCATGCCGGCAGGAAGGAGGCTACCTAGGCGGGAGATAAGGTATTGCTTCATCGACCTGCGTTTGGCCTCATCTTGACGGTAGAGGAAGCCATGGACAGACCCTGTGGCCACACATTTCAATTCCACCACTCCCACTCCGATATGTCTGTCCATGGCCTCCTCTACTGTCAAGATGAGGCCACACGCAGGTCGATGGAGCAATATCTTATCTCCCGCCTAGGTAGCCTCCTTCCTGCCGGCATGAACATCCAACTCACTGACCTCCGTTGATACCCCTGCCCCCCCTTACCCCCATCCCTATCTATTATTTTAGTCTGGTTCTCTTTCTCTCTCTTTCCCCCCCTCACTATAATCTCCCCCCAGCCCTACCTTTCTTTCTCTTTTATTTCCCATAATTCTCCACCTTCCCCCTAGCCCGGGGGTCGGCAACCTGCGGCTCCCGAGCCATTTGTGGCTCTTTCACCTCTGTGCTGCGGCTCCCTGTGGCTTTGGGAAATAATTGGTCAGTATTTAATTAAAATGTATTTTATGTTAGTTTGTTAGCTTTTGAAATGTAATTCTAAATTTGAAGATTATGGTGATCTTGTACAATCTAAGTGTGGCTGGCACATCCGAAACGGCTCACAATTAGCCAGCATTCCGGCTAAGGGAGATAGCCTACGGGGGTTTGTGAGTACGCGTCTTTTGCAGCATCTGCGTCCATGGGGGCTGGGTTGAGGGAGGCTTAAAAGCAAGGCTGTTTAGTTCGAATAAAGCTATCTTTGACTGCAGTTTACTGACACCGCTACAACGTGTTTTTATCGCTGGCTGTCCAGAGGGGAGGTGCTGAAACGCTTTGTCGCGTGTCTGGAAGAAGTGAAAACTTTCCTGGGCAGCAAAGGGCTCACCTTTCCTGAGCTGGAACAGCCAGAGTGGCTGGAAAAGCTACACTTCATGGTAGACATGACAGCGCACCTGAACACGCTGAACACAGCTCTTCAGGGGAAAGGACGCACAGCCCTGCACATGTTGGAGGATGTTTTGGCATTCGAGCGCAAGTTGACGTTGCTTGCCAGAGATTTACAGAAAGGCACTTTGTCTCACTTCCCCAATTTGAGAGAGTTCAAACAAGGTCACGACATGATAATTTCGGAGTATTTACATTCTGCAATCATCGCAATGCAAACATCGTTTGGGAAACGCTTCTGTGAGTTCAGAGAGGAAAAAAACACATTATCCTTCCCGGTCACTCCCTTAAGCATCGATCCTTCCCTACTGAATACGACTGCATTGGCAGGTGTGAGTCAACCTGATCTTGAGATGGAACTGGCCGACATAGCCGACAAAGACATATGGGTGTCCAAGTTTAGACGCTTGACAGCAGACCTTGAAGATGTTGCCCGTCAGAAGGCCGTTCTTGCTCAGAAACACAAATGGAGTGATATTGAAAACCTTCCAAAACCGGACAAACTTGTGTTCGAAACATGGAATGCTATGCCCGACATTTATGTAAACATTAAAAAGTATGCGCTTTGAGTCCTGTCGATCTTTGGATCCACATATGTAAGTGAGCAGGTGTTCTCCAACATGAACTTTATTAAAAACAAACATCGCGCACGCCTCACAGATGACAGCTTGCGATCCTGTGTAAAGATGAAGGTGACGTCATACAGCCCTGATGTGCAGACGCTGAGCGCTGAGGTCCAGGAGCAGAAATCCCATTAACCAAGTATGATAAATATTTTAATTGCCTATTATTTTATGTATATTCATATTTTTTCATTGTTCAGTGAAATAGTCCTTTTATTTTTCAGGCTGACAGCTGGCTGATGTTATTTTTGGTTTGCTGCTGGCGGAAAATTTAAGTTCGGCGTTTTTCATAAATACAAGAAGGACTCAAATAGACATTGAGTATTTTACTTAAAAGTAACTTTCAACCCAACGTCTTTTTTTCGGAGTTCAAAATGTTTTTGTTGCATGCAGAAATGTAATTTTGTTTTCTCTGCAGGAGTTCATCAATTTCATAAATGCAACACATTATAGTTTGTTTATACATAGCATAAAGGCAAAAAAAAAACGTTGTATGCAGTGTTATTTCATTTTAAATGTCAAACGGGTTTTGCGGCTCCCAGTGTTTTCTTTTCTGTGGGAAACGGGTCCAAGTGGCTCTTTCAGTGGTAAAGGTTGCTGACCCCTACCCTAGCCCATTTCCCTCCAGCCTATCACTACCCAGCTCTCCACTTTATCCCTCCCCCCATTTCTTATCCCCCCTCGACCATCCCATGTTACTTCATTCCTGATGAAGGGTTTTGGCCCGAAATATCATCACTACCTCCTCCCATAGATGCTGTCTGGCCTGCTGAGTTCTGCCAGCATTTTGTGTTTTTTAATCCCATAGTCCAAATCATTGACATAAACCCCTGCCCTCGAGTTTTCAGTCTCCATCCCTTAAGAATAAAAAAAAACTGTGTGTAATCACCCTATCTATGCCCCTCATGATCTTATACACCTCTAGAAGATCATTCCTCAATCTCATAGGCATCAAGGATCAAATTCCTGTCCTGTCCACCCTCTCCCTATACATCCTCATATGTCATCTTTTCACTCTTTCTAGATTAATGGTGTCTTTCCAATAGTAGAGCAACCGAACTGTAGTCAATACTCTAAATACAGCTTCACCAATATATTGTACACTGCATCATAATGCCTTGTACTAATGGAACATGGATTTAATTACATTTCTGCTTTCTTTCAATTTCACAATGGTGGTATTGATTTGGTACATTTATCAGTCAGCTTGTTACAATAGTGGCATGTTCAAACTGGAACACACTCTTCAAGGCATATTTTCTACTCACTTGCCATTTAGTGCTGCCACTCCCACCGTGCTTCGAGCAACAGACATGCTGGCCACAAAGGTCCACTGGCAGGCTTGTGGATCCCACCGTTCCACAGTATTTAGGTAACTCCAGCCATCATGGCCCCCTACTGCATACATTGGTCCTTCTAACACAGCAACACCTGAAATAGATGGAAAGGTATTAATGGAGTGGACAAGAGTGAATCAAGAGGCACAGGTTGTGCCAGTAGTGAAACGTAGTTGGCTATTGTTCTCTGTCCATCTGCATTCAGGTTTTGGAATATAATGCTGCTTGGAGCTTATTTACCAGCTTGAGTCACCGTTCCTTTTTGTTGCAAAGCAAGATGCTGAAGATGCTCAACAGGCAAGACAAAACCTACAAACACAGAACTACAGTTCATGCTGCAGGCTGGTTACCTCAGGGAGACGAAAAGCAAACGCTATTAAAACCAAATGCAATCACCCTTACTAAAAAAGTCATTAAGGATTTGGAGTAAGGGTATTCACTAATTTTGCATCCCTCTCTACAGATATTGTCTGAGCAAAATTTTATGTTAATTTCAGTTTTCTGGCCTGTGCAGTACACTCCATAATCCTAACCAAGTCCCGAGGGATAGAACTATACTCACTAGGTTCAGTTAGAGTGTATATTCCAATTAAACACTTGGATTCAGTTTGTCATGTGCATTATTCTTTGCTACAGTACAGCTCAGGAGAAGAAACTTGGCATTACCTCAGGTAGGCAGTGTGTCTAAGGTTGTTATGATTCCAGTGATGGTCAGAGTGAGAGGAAAACAAATAAAACTAGTCTGATATCGGTCAGATTTAGATTAAGCATATCCTGGTTTTATGGGCCATCTTCAGATTACGAGTGCCTGAATGATGGACTCATTTAAATAATATCACATTTAAAAGTATGGTATAGATACAAGCATTCACTTCTGCAAATGCCAGAACTTTTTTTCTCTCTCTCCCCACTTTTAGTAATTCCTCTTCCTTATCATTCTGATGGGCTTTCAATGCTACTTGTTACAATAACGAAGAACTACAGCTGCTGCATTGAGGGATTTTATTACCTTTTTCCGGTTTATGGACAAAAAGGATGTCTGTGAAAATTGAACCTTTTTTTTTGTTATATAGGGCAGCCTTGTAATTTTATTTACCTCTAATCTAGACTTTATTACTTTTGATGGCTGTTTTTCTTAATAACTGTGATCCAATCTTTTGGCACATTGGCCTTCATAAATCAACATATTCAGTACAGGGATGTTATGTTGAAGTTGTATAAGACGTTGGTGAGGCCCAATTTGGAGTCTGTTTGCAGTTTTGGTCAACTACCTACAGAAAAAATGTAAACAAGGTTGAAAGAGTAAGAAGAAATTTTACAAGAATCTCACTGGGTCTGGAGAACCTGAGAAGAGATTAGATAGATATGTAAAAAATTAATGAGGGTAAATATAAGGAGGCTTTTTTCTCTGAGGTTAGGTGGAACTGCAACCAGAGGTCATGGCTTAAGGGTGAAAGGTGAGAAATTTAAGGGAAACATGAGGGGTAAGTTCTTTTCTCAGAAGGTTGTCGGACTGTGCAATGAGCTGCCAGCGAGCTGAATTTCAATGTTTAAGAGAGGTTTGGATAGATACATGGATGGTAAAGGCATGGAAGGCTATGGTCCCGTGCAGGTCAATGGGATAAGGCAGTTTAAATGGTTTCAGTATGGACTAGATAGGCTGAAGGGTCTGTTTCTGTGCTCTACTTCTCTATGACTCTATTCAGCTTAGTGTTATGCCAATACCACCTGCTACAGAGTCATGGAGTCATACAGTCCAACCAAAATTCCAATCTAAACTACTCCCATTTGCTCACATTTTGCTCATGTACCTCTAAACCTTTCCAATCAATGTGCCCTTACAAATACTAATAATATAACTCTCTCAGTTTATTGAGTCCCAGCAACTAATGCTCTCTAGGTCTTGATTTCCCCATCTCTGCAAAAAAGATGCTTTCACCTTATCTATAGTCCTTGTGCTTTCACACACTTCTATAAATTCACCCTTCAGTCTCCTACATTCCAAGGAAAAGTTCCCAGCCTGCCCAACCTCTCTCCATAACTCAGTCCCTCAAGTCCAGCAACATCTTCATAAATCTCTTTTGCACCTTTTTCCAGCTTAATTGCATCCTTCCTATAGCAACTTGTACTGAACAAAATATTCCAAAAGTTCAACATTGTGTACAACATCACATTCCAACTTTTGCATACCCATGGCCTGGCAGCGGGCCAAAAGCCATGCAGTGAACTTCCATTTTGTGGCAGGAAGGACCAGTAGAAAGTTAGAGTAAACCATTGCTTGACATGTAGCAGGAAAATAACAACACAACAGTTATTGTACAGGAATAAATCTTCCCATGCACCTTCAAATCTTTCCAATCCATGTACCAGTACAAATGATTTCAGGATATGACCATTGATCAGAACATGTCTGAAATTCAATCTCACTGTAATTTAATTTTGATTTGACTCTGAGCAAGTTTCTCTGTTCTCCCCCACTATTTTTTTATGTATGGAAAATATTCATCTTTTCTTCTTCCAGCAATATCTCATCTCTTCACACAGATTTCCCCACTGAGTTTCTGTAACTGCTGACTGAATTTTCATCACTTCTCTCCCCTGAATCTCTGCAGCTGCATTACAGCACAGTTTATGACCTTTAGCATATTACTCAGTTTGTGCTTGGTCTTTAAACTGCACATGTCTAGGCTGGATTTGTAATGGGGGTGGGTGGGTTGCAAAGACTTGTTTATCACAACTGTGGCTGAGATCACCAAACAACTTGGGTTAATTTAGAGTCATTGAGACACAACTTGTGAGTGAGATAATTATGAGAATGAAAGAACATTGAGAGCGTATATCTTGACTACACACATCAAAATATGATGATGTTTTTCATTTGTAAAAAGTTAATCCAAATTAATGTGATCTGTTTGTCTAGCAACAATAACATTACAAAGAGTGGTAATCAAATGTTGCTGAGATCCACCATATACTTAGAAGCAAGCAAATAATGAACAGCTGCATATATACCTTCATTTTTGTCTTAAAGGCTCTTGCAATTAAATGGTGACGGGACAGTACAGGGACAATTTGAAAGCTTGGTCAAAATAGTTCTGTCAGCCGTGAGTGACTACATCCAAAATACTGGGTCAGATTGTGTTTGCCCCTTCTAAATATTCCCTGAGAACTGCCAGCTTTCTTCCCTCTGCTCAGTGTGCCTCTGATTCATGTGGTCATACTTTAAATCACAGTGGTCAGCAGTGAGCTGGAGCTGAGTTCTCATACGTTGGATATTCCACTTGCCATGGAAACTAGCTCAATTATGCTAAGCTAAAGGGCAAAATAAATCTTACATCTGGACACATACTTTCCAGCTAAGGAGAGCTGGAATTAGGCACAGTTCCCTGCAAAAATCCAAGTACTGGTAACTGTGCTAATGTTTATTTCTTTCATTTCACTTTATCCTATTTTCTTTTTAAAAATGCCTTTAGACTTTGTCAAGTTTTATAAACAATCTTTAGTTTTCAAATTATTTAAGTCCATTTAAATTATTTATACATTTCAAAACTGTTCAAAGGCTTAACAGTGATAAGCTGTCAGAAAGTCTGTGGGGACACAAGAGACTGCTGATCCTAAAATCTGGAGCAACAGACAGCGCCCTGGGGGGAAACTCAGCTGGCCGGGTGCCATCTCAAGTTCAAGGTCAAGTTTATTGTTATTCAACCATACACATGTACACAGCTAAACAAAACATCATTCCTCTGGGGCCAAGTTGCAAAACACAGCACATATAGTGATACATACAGCATATAGTTACAATCCACCACCTACAGTCACAACATAATATTAGTGCAAGTTTCTGAGTGGCATGGCCTGAAGACTTGCAGGTTGACGTAAAGTGTGAGGTGCATGTTTATGTGTGACAATATAATGTTACGGGTAATATTGTTATGAACTTCTGTAACTGGATCATTTACCAGCAAAGATAGAGAGGTCTGTTGAAGTCTGATGGTACTATTTTTAAAAGTATTTATTGATAAAGGGCACAAAAATAAGATTAATGCAAACATACAGATAATATATGTCGTCAATACTAAATCTAAAGCGCGGGTATAATAATAACCAATAAGAAATAGCTCTACTATCGTTGTCTAGGGGATAATGTATTGTCCAATGGAAAGATAACAGTCACTATCAGTTCGCTCAAGCTGCAGTGGTGTTGGGTTTAAAAGCGATGTGGTTTAAACTTGCCCCAGGTCTTTTATGATGCCAATCCATTGAGTCAGGGGAGCGGGCTTCCCTGTTGTTAGCTAAAAGCTGTTTTCCGTGGTTCCAGCCAGCAATTCCAGACACCGAATTGAACGCACGTGGCCTCCTTCAGATGACTTCCTGCTGTTACGTGGTCGCTTAACGTTTCTTCTGGTGCGTCTGAGGGACTGTTCCTACAGACCCTCTTTTATCCTGACTTGCAAGGTCGTAGATGTTAATCAGGTTGGGGGTGTGCACTCTCTCCCTCAACCAGCCCACTTTGCCTGAGGACATTCACATAGTACAGTAGCTCAATCCACAAATTGGTCTCCAAGAGACAATGGCCATGTCCATCACTGGGAAACTTTACATCACTGGGGAAACGAGCCAGCCTGCATGTCTCTTTACCCATTTCCTGGGCCCCTTGACCCAACCCAACAGTGATCTTGTGATTCTCACAAAGGAGGGGGCTATGGAAGTAACACCCCCTTTCTTCAGCGCATTTTTTACCATCGGAAAAAAATGAATTAATACAGAGCCTTACAGGGTGTTAGAATCTAACACAACACCAAAGTTTTTTTTTCTCTACAGAGTAATACAGTGATACATTCAATTCAGTATCTAAACAGTTAACGGATACAGTGTCACTTTCTTCACTATCTTAACATTGTGTACCGTACTAAAGTCTTGTAGCATCAGACTTCAATTTAATAACCACCTATTTTTATTTCTTTCCTTCAGCAACAACTCTAAGGAGGTGTGAGCTTAGCTTCTGTGCATCTACAAAAGTTTATGGAACTACAAATCTTTCTGTCGTTTTCAAACTGAACAGGCAGGCTTCAAGGGGGTTGTCTTTATTATTCACAGGCTGTGTCGAAATCCCGTACAACTGGCTTTGCTATTTAAAAATGGCGTTCCCATTAACCGTCGCCTCGTTTCCAGGTACTTTCCACGTGGGGAGTTGGCGCACCCTGGCGAAATAGGCTTCTGTCCGCTCCTTCCATGGGAGTTATTTTATCAACAATGTGTTCCAAATTTAGCTCATTTCCCAAATTTCCACCTAATTCCTTAATTTTACTCAAGTTGCTAGTTTTCTCTTCAGGACCCCTGAGGCTATTGGGTCTCGATACCAGCGATCCCTCTTTGTTCAAACAACATTTCGAATTCTGCGGTTTCACACCACCCTCTGGAATAACAATAGCGTATGGGGCCCCTTTTCCTTCCACTTCAATCTGTAATCAATCTGCAGGGTTTAAAATTTCTTCATTTGATTTGGGAACTACAGAGTTCCCGTTTCCTTCAATGATAATATTTATCTCCCCATTTTTGAACCGCATAACTTTCAACCCACCTTCGAGCACAAACACCTGGGAACTCTCACTTCCCACTAGTACCAAGATTAACCCTTTCTTCACTGAACCAAGTCTATCTGACCCACAAGGACGGCCGTCTCATTCCACTGAATCAAATACCTCAGACTTTTTCTGAGCTCCGTTACTAGGTTCAGTACCACATGCATCCCCATCTTGGACACACTCAAATGGGATATTGGCCTCTTCCAGGCTTTCAATACCTGTACCCTTTTCAAATTCTACGTACCCCCGATCCTCCCAGGTACTCTCTGGGCAACTCCCTTCCGGAGTAAACTCAACCCCGCGGGCTGAAACAACCTCATCTGGCAATCCAGCAGACCTCTTCAAGGCAAGGGCACCCTTTTCATCTATGGCTGCCCTCATTTCATTATCGGGAACACCTTCAGAATTTTCAGCTTCTTCAAACAGTTCTGCCAAACCAGACAGATCATCCCTGTCCAACTCTGGACCTCTTAACCACTCTATTGGTTCCTCATCTTTATTTTCTGCCTCTAGGACCTTTCTCCTTGCTAAGGGCAGATCTACCTCCATTCCCTTACCCTCTTCCACTTTACTACTCTTCGTTTTACCACCCTCTAAACCCTCGTGGTACAGGGTCGGTAGAAACGTCTTGGCCAAATCAAAACTGGCCAGATTTAAACTGCTCTCATTCTCAGCTGCCTCTCTCGGCAGGCTGCGAGTGACTGCGCATGCGGGATAGATCTGGGACTCTAGGGGCGGGGCCACCGCACTCACCGGTCGGCATGTCGGCATCATGGCTGCCCAGACCTTACCACCTGCTAAATTGTTACCGAGAAGGACGTCCGCGTCAGTTCTCAGGAATTCTGATCGCACCCCTATTTCAACTGGTCCAGATACCAGCTCACAATCCATAATGACCTTATGTAAGGGCACCATTTCTGTTCCTTTACTTATTCCCATCACAGCTACCATCCTCGTCTTGCGACCAAACTCTAGTACCTTACTGCTGATCAACGACAGCTCAGCCCCCATGTCTCATGTCTCTCCAGATCTGTACAGGAACTGGTGTGTCCCCCTCCCTCACAGACACGGTTCCATATGACAGACAAGTCTCAGACCCTTCTCGTACTACCCGGGGCTCTCTTGTCGATTTACTGATTACCACGGCACATCTGATAGGGACTGCTGCTGTCCCTTTTCCTGTTTTCCTGTCTCCTTCCTCGGAGCAAAGCAATATGCCCCCCCCCCTTCCACAATTAAAACAGGTCAAGCCCGGAAACCTCTGGCCGTCTGGCCTTTCTCCCTCAACTTTACCACTAGCTTCCGGCGGGACCTCTGCCTCAGCTGGCAGACTTTCTCTATCGTTCCCCCGGTCTCTCTGGGAACTTTTATTCGAGGAAAACTTTGTCTTGTGGGTTAGGGCATATTCATCTGTGAACCTAGCAAATTCCAAGATGGACTTATGCGGCTTCTCATTCAAATACGTCCGGATATCCTCCGAAACACAACCTTCAAATTCCTCAATCAGAATTAACTCCCTGAGACGCCCATAATTCTTTCCCACTCTTTCTGCGGTGCACCACCGGTCCAAGAACACACCCTTCTCATAGGCAAACTCGGTACACGTCTGATTACACCCTTTCCTTAAATTTATAAACTTTTGTCTATATGCCTCAGGTACTAGCTCATAACTCCAGAGAATGGCCGCCTTTACTTTGTCATAACTCTCCTCCTCTTCCTCCTCCATGGCCAACGCCGTATATGCCCGCTGTGCCTTCCCCTTTAACACACTCTGTAACAGCGCCACTCACTGACCTCTGGGCCACTTCTGATTCACTGCCACCTTTTCAAAAAGCAAGAAATAACTATCAACATCTGTCTCCTCGAACGGAGGTACTAACCTCAATTCTCGACTAACATTGAACCGCTCCACTCGGTCTGACCCCGGAACTCATGGCTCCTGCCGTAACTTCTCCATCTCCAAGTCATGTTTCCTCTGTTTCTCTTTCTCAGCTGCTTCCAGCTGTTTTAACTGAATTTCATGCTCTCGTTTCACGTCTAACTCATTCAGCTGGAGTGCATGCTCCTGCAATCTCTCCCTCTTGGCCCTTTCCCCCCTCTCTCTCTCTCTCTCTCTCTCTCTCTCTCTCTCTCACTCTCGGCTGCCTCCAGCTGCTTTAACTTAATTGCATGTTCCAACTTTAATTTCTCCAACTCTAACTGAGCCGTCCCACTAGCTGGTGCCTCTTCAGGGATATTTTCCAATACCTGTAAACACATTCTTCCCAATATAATACTGAGTTATTGCCGTTCGCACCTCCCGCTTTTTCATTGACAACCTCACCCCTGCGAGGTTTAACTCTTTCGCCAATTTTATCAAGTCCGATTTGGAGGCCATCTCCAGCGCCTCCAGATTCAGGTTTTCTATAAATTCACCCACGTCCATCTTTGCTGATTTCCCGTCTGGCTACCCGCGTAACCAGATCCAAGTTTTGGACTTACAAGCCTGATTCACTGGCCTCCCAATTTGGTGTCAAATTCCGAGACGAGAATCCCAACTTTGTTACGAACTCCCGTAACTGGATCACTTACCAGCAAAGATAGAGAGGTCCGTTGAAGTCTGATGGTACTATTTTTAAAAGTATTTATTGATAAAAGGCACAAAAATAAGATTAATGCAAACATACAGATAATATACGTCATCAATACTAAATCTAAAGTGCGGGTATAATAATAACCAATAAGAAATAGCTCTATCGTTGTCTAGGGGATAATGTATTGTCCAATGGAAAGATAACAGTCACTATCAGTTCGCTCAAGCTGCAGCGTTGTTGGGTTTAAAACGATGCAGTTTAAACTTTCCCCAGGTCTTTTATGATGCCGATCCGTTGAATCAGGGGAGCGGGCTTCCCCGTTGTTAACTAAAAGCTGTTTTCCGTGGTTCCAGCCACCAATTCCAGCCACGGAATCGAACGCAAGTGGCTTCCTTCAGATGACTTCCTGCTGTTACGTGGTCGCTTAACGTTTCTTCTGATGCGTCTGAGGGACTGTTCCTACAGACCCTCTTTTATCCTGACTCACAGGGCCGTAGATGTCAATCAGGTTGGGGGTGTGAACTCTCTCCCTCAACCAGCCCACTTTGCCTGAGGGCATTCACATAGTATAGTAGCTCAATCCACAAATTGGTCTCCAAGAGACAATTGCCATGTCCCGTAGCTTTACATCGCCGGGGAAACGAGCCAGCCTACAGGTCTCTTTTCCCATTTTCTGTGCCCCTTGACCCAACCCAACAGTTACCTTGTGATTCTCACAAAGGAGGGGGCTACGGACGTAACAATATTAAAATGAGACAAACAGTGGTAGAAATATGTGAAACAACGGCAATAAAAGATGAAAAGTGACCAGTACAGAATGCGAGGGTGGGTGACAATTCCTCTCCTCACACAAGTGCTTGGGTTGCTCTAGCACCTCGTTTGTTGCTGCAAAGGCTCTGCAGGCTATTCAGAAAGAGACGGACATGATCTCACAGCTAAGACCTAGTTGTCACTTATGCCTGCTCCTTCTCGCAGGTGGATTCCCAGTTACAAAGGGTTAGTTCAACCAGCCTTCCTCATCCAGATTAGGTTAATGTGAGAGGGTGGGCTTGGGCGGTCGTCCAGGACGATCCAGCCCATCATAACTCAATAAACTACTGCGATACTGCAACACAAGTCCCAGCCAAATACCTATGCAGGAAGTTCATTCCTGTAGTGTCACAGTGAAATATTCTTCCATAGGTAACTTGTTTTATTTATTAATAAGGTCAAGTTTTTATACAATAATCCAGTCTCATAACCCTGTCCTATGAAGTCACAAATTTTGTTGCTTCAGCGATAGAGTATATTAAGTACAAGATTGGTAGTTAGCTTTGAAAGTGTATTAGTTACAAAGCAGTGGAATATAAAGGGAGAATGAGATCTGGTTGTCTCTGCTCTATCAGTGACAATGTGTTCTAAATTTAATAAGAAAATGTCAAAATGAATGCCCTCAATGTGGGCTTCAATCAAGCTATTACGACAATGATAAATGATGTTATTTCCAAAAACAAAGTGCTACAAGGAAAGCTTGTCCCATCTCAGGTCAGCCTGCCTTTCCCTGTAATTACGGTGTTTGCCTTCAGGGAACCATTCTTACAAAGTGTACAGGAAATTTTCCATTATATTTAATTGGTTTCCAAAGTCTTTGCTTGCTGAATTATTTATGGTAGGATATTGGAAAGGGAGTCTTCTTTTTTTCTTTCCCACTTCTACCTGTTTGAAGTTGCAGGTGGAAATTCAAGGTGAAAAGCCAAGGGCCTCATCAGTCCACTTCACTTAATCTCCTCCCACCATTTGATAAACCTAATTGAATGGGACTCAGCTAACATTGGCATTTTATGCACAAAAGCATCTGATGTACTGTATAAGCAGTTTGATTATGGGAACTCTGATCAAACCAAACAGCACATAACTACACTCTGTCTGTCTGCACAAAGTTGATGCTATCATTATAGAAACCAACTTGCTCTCAAGGGATTGGTCAACCAATCTTGAATTCGAATTATATGTACTGCTCCAAACCAATCACATGAAATTATCAGTGTCTTAAATTCATTCTGACATTATTTTAGCACAGTTTATTTATTAATGTAATTTATAGTAATTTTATACCTTTGCTCTGTACTGCTGCCACAAAATAACATGTTTCAAATCATGGTACTTTGTGATAATAAATCAGGTTTGATTCTAATTCTTTTTCAGGTAAGATTGTGCATGATTAATTGTATCTCCATTAGATATTCAGGGCTAGCAGAAGCATTTTACAACCTCACTATAACATCTTAATTACCTAATTACTCCAACAGCGATATTGCCCTTTTGGACCTGATGAAAAATTGCAAGAAAATGCAAGTATTTTATTCCTAACACTTAATTGAATTAGATTTAGTAAGTAATGTTAAGTACAAAGAAGCATGTAGTTATTTGTTTTTGAGATTCTGCAGGGGAAGATCGAAAGAAGGTTATTAATAGTAAATGAAATGGACTAGACAAACTTGACTTCGGAACTTTTAACATAATTTTGTTGTCAGTTCAAGAGGTCAATTATTTTTTTTTCCTTTTCCAAGGGAGGTTTATTTACTAATTACAGCATCATGTTACTGCAGTTCTGCAATATTGCACGATTCACACCATTTAAAATAAATAAGTTTTGAATTATTCAGTCATCTCTATCTCAAACACACTAAACACCCATAACTCACAGGAAATTTCCCAATGTACCTATGGATACTATGTGTTCCTTCTCCAGGGACACATGGACTTCAAGTATCACTAACCCATGTGTCCCTGTTAGATGAAGGGTCTTGGCCCGAATGTCGGTGGTTTACTCTTTTCCATAGATGGTGTTTGGCCTGCTGTGTTCATCCAGCATTTTGTGTATGTTGCTTGAATTCCCAGCAACTGTAAGGTTTCCCTTGTTTTTTTTTTAATACCTGTTTCATTTCCAGCATGGAGCTGTTTCAGAGGCCACAATGTCATATACCATCTAAGTTACTTATGCCACTCATTCACATTTCCTTGCAAGTTGCAATGGCTCAAGTTCATATATGAAGCAAAGCAATACAAAACAAATTAGAATCTGTTAGGTTACCCTTTGACCAACAGAAAGGGGATGCAGGAAAATACTCTGTATGTCAGGCTGCATCTGTGGAAAGAGAAAGATACTTGTAAACTTCTCAGTCTGACAGACTATTTTTGATCTGAAAAGAAATACTATTTCTTTTTCCACAGACAATGAGTGTTTCCAGAATTTTTATTTCATTTTAGATTTCCAGCACTTCTGATTTCCACTTAGAACTGTATATTCAATAATTGTAACACACTCTATCAATAAACCAAACAATAAATCATCAAAGCACTATCATAATCTTGAACCTCTGAAATATCCCACCATACACTGTTTAACATGTTCACTTACATAAAACTAATAGGTTATGATCAAAAGACACGTTTCTGATTAACTGGAACATTAATGAACAAAAATGTGTTTTTTTTATAATTGAAATTTCAGGTAGTGATTGGAAAGTTAATGTAACCTTTATTCCTCAATTATACTTTAATTGAGGGCAAAGGAGGACTCCTTTTAAGGGACTGACATAAACATAATGGGCAGCTTTTTGGAAAATGATAATTGTTTTACTGATTTATTTAAGTAAGACTGAGTAGCCCTTACCCACACCTAGGACCGATTTCAGTGCAAGTATCCTTCGGTCATATTGCACAGCCAATAAGTCAAATAGTCAGTGAATTTTCAAGCAAAAATTATTAAATTGTAGAATGCACTTCTAAAAGCAGTAAGAGTAACACACAGATAATAAAAAATTAAATTTGGGTTATTCCGCCATTCTAAACCAATAGCCCTCATGACGACTATTTTATAAGAATGCAAAGTAAACCAGAGTCCCCAATAATGATGCATTAATATTGTATATTATGGTACCACAGCAACTACAAATATAACTTTGAATCTCACAAACAGGATTTATTAAATACATCTATTGTCTGTCAACATTTTTAAAATATTTGACAAATATGTATTAAGAATTTGAGTTTGAGACATTCTGATGAAGGAACTTTGTGTTTGAAATATTACATATATACATTGTAACAACATACATTATTGTAGGGTCAGCAGGACAACAGTGTTTTGGGCTAAGTAATCCAGGAGCTCTGCGCCAATACTCCTCACGCCTGTGGATAGCTGTCAAAGCTGGGTGTGTGTTTGCTTTGCCAGCTGTTAACACTCATTAAACTTTGAATGTCTCTGACTTTCAGAAAATATTATAATTGGCATGAATAATGTTTCATTCAAAAGCACTTTTGTAAAATTAGCTAAAGTTATGAAATTATTTGCAAACATTTAAAAAACATGAAATGAAAATAAGTTAATTAAGGAATCAAAACTAGCTTGGCTGTCAATACATCCAGAAGATTCCTTCAGTTAAATGTAGTAAGACTGGATTCTATAATTGAGCCAAATAATAGATTCAGAGGACTGGGAACAGAAAGGACAATATGTCCCACCAGGCTCTACAACTTCTGAAGTAAGTCAATCAATTGACACTGAAGACTATGCAGATATTCTTAATGCAATGTTGTAATGGCCTAAAGTCAAAAAGATAATAATATCTGGTGGGTTAAAATGGCCCAATCAAAGTAATTTGCACAGCTCTATGTTTTGCTGAAAAGCAATTGTCATGAGTAATTAGTAAATTGGTAAAATTTTGCTTATTATTGGCACATGTACTGAGTTTCAGTTAAAAAAAAGTTTGCTTTTCATGCCATCCATCCAAATTATTTCATCCCATCAGTTCATTGAGGTTGAACAAGGGAAAATAATAACAGAATGCAGAATGAAGTGTTACAGAGAAAGTGCAGTGCAGTCAGATAATGGGTGATCACCAGGCAAAGTAAGAGGAGTAAGCAGTTAGTACAGGGCTCCCCTGTGGCCATTGTCCTCAGCAACAAGTAAAGCCATTTAGATACTGTTGGTGGGGGTGGGGGGGAGGAATAACTTCTCTAATATTAAATGGCTTAGATACAGCGGATGTGGAAAGGATGTTTCCTATAGTGGGGAAGTCTGGGACCACAGGGTACAGCCCCGAAATTTAGGGATATCCATTTAGAACACAGATGAGCAGGAATCTCTTTAGCTAGAGGGTAGTGAATCTGTGGAATTCATTGCCACAGACAGCTGTGGAGGTCAAGTCATTGGGCATATTTAAAGGGGAGGCTGATAGCTTCTTGATTTGTCAGGGTGTCAAAAGTTATGGTGAGAAGGTAGGAGAAGGGGTTGAGAAGGATAATAAATCAGCCGTCGTGGAATGGCGGAGCAGACTTGATGGCCTAAAGGCCTAATTCTGCTATGTTTATGATGTTTATAATGTGAAAAACCCATGATGAGGTAGATTGTGAGGTCAAGCATAGATCTTAACATACGAGTGGACCGTTCAATAATCTTATAACAACAGGGTAGAAGCTGTCCTTGAGCATGGTGTTTTAGTAATCTTCTGCTTGTTGGAAAGGAGGAAAAGACATAATGTCGAGGGTAGGTGGAGTGTTTTATTCTGTTGGCTGTTTTACTGAGGCACTGAGAAGTATAGACAGAGTCCATGGAAGTGAGGCTACTTTCCATGATGTGCTGAGTTCTGTCCAAAACTGTGCAGTGCCAAGCAGAATATTTGCCATACTAAGTTGCCATCCTAAGTGTAGTCCAGTTTGTAAAGAGTAGTTTCAATATGCCTCTTTGGACGTCTCCTCAGACTGGGATCATAAGCACTGCCAGGAACGCGGAGTTATCTGAGATAGCCACTAGAATCTCTAGGAAGTCCCAAACAGGCAAAAGGGCGTGACGTACTTTGTAACCTTTTCAAGTTCTCCATCATCTGTCACCATCACTGATCTGAATCCACAAATCTGCTTGGTTACATCCCTTTACAGCTGAGCACCTGTCTGCTATAATAAGAGAGGGAGATCTCCCTTTTCATTGGGTGCATGCTGATATTAATAGCAGAGAGTGACATCTCACCCCTGCTCTTGGACTCATACGAATCAATACGTCCCATGAGTATCTCCTTTTCCTTCTTTTTTTTGTCATGCAAAATCACGATATGGAAAATAGCCAAATTTGGTGATGAACACAGACAAAATAATAAACAGCCAATGTTTCAGGCTAGGACCCTTTATCAGGACTGGAAAGAAAGTGGGGGGAGCCAGAATAAGAAGGCGGGGGGAAGGAAGGAAGGAGTACAAGCTAGAAGATGATAGGTGAAGGCCAGGTGTATGGGGGAAGGGGATATGAAGTAAGAAGCTGGGATGTTATGGGTGGAAAAAGCAAAGGACTGGAGAAGAAGGAATCTGCTATGAGAGAATGGACCACAGGAGAAAGGGAAGGAGGAGGGGGTCCAGGGAGAGGTGATAAGCAGATGAGGGGACGTAAGATGGGGACCAGGGTAGAGAACTGAAGAGGAGGAAAGGAGAGGGGCAAGATTACTGGAAGATGGAGAAATCGATGTTCATGCCATCAGGTTGGAGGCTACGTAGATGGAATATGAGGTGATTCTCCTCTAACCTGAGAGGGCTCTCATAATGGCTGTAGAAGAGGCCTTGGACCGATGTGTCATAATGAGAATGGGGATTGGAATTAAAGTTGTTGGGTAATGGGAAATCTGCTTTATGCAGATGGAGCGAAGGGGCTCGACAAAGCAGTCCCCCAATCCACTTGAGACTCACCAATGTAGAGGAGGACACTTTGGGAACACAAGATACAGTTGCTGACCCCGATAAATTTGCAGATGAAGTGTTGCCTTATCTGAATGAAGAAGAGGGAGGAGATGAATGATCAGGTGTAGTACTTCTTTTGCTTGCAGGGATAAGTGCCAGGCAGGGAGGTTAGTGAGGAGGAATGAACGGAGAAGGGAATCACAGAGGGAATGCAGAAAGTGGAGAGTTGGGGGCTGATGGGTGGAAGCAAAGATGTACTGAAGATGATGGAGGTGTTGCCAAGTTCATTGTAAGGTGACCAGTGTGCTTGTGCTCCTTTAGGCAGAGGGGTTTTGGTTAATTAAGAGTGAGATTATGGTGTAAGAATGGGAAGTTGGTTGCATTAGGTGGTCAGTTGAGGACTTGGAGGGCATTTATGATCTGGAACTGCAGAACTGTTGGAATGAGGCAGAGTAATTTGCAGGGCTAAGGGAAGGAACATAAGACTAATACTGACAGGATAGCTCCATGAGAGGTTGCCATGGTCTCAATGGGATGGAGTGCTGTATTTTGTGCATAACAATTATGTTTCTTTGATTCATATCATAGCATTTAACTTGGTCAATGAAAAAATATGCAGAGTTCCAATTACTGTAGATCTACCTGCTGAATCATTCTTGACACACATTTTGAGGACTGATGTTCAACTGCACTCTCTATAGTTCTCATTTAGTAGCATTGCATTTGAGGGCAGACAAGCATTTTGTCTCTATCAAGACTTGGGGCTGCACAGACTAATCCAACATGAATTCTGGAATGAAGAATGATTTTGTGACATGGTGTAATCTTTCTCCCCTGAAGCGTGTCAATTTTGCCTAAGGATATTTAGAAACCTGAGCTGTTCTGCACTGCCAAGGCAAGGAAATGAAGAGAAATTTTCTCTTAAAGGTCACACAATAGGTCATCTTTATCAATGAAGCAATATACCTGTCAAAATGTGGGCAAAATCAATGAACCTTTTAACACTGTGAGAGAATAAAGTTATACACAGATATTTTGGCAAAGAAGTGTTAATCATTGTTTATTCTATATTCAGTTCTTGAGTTCAAAGACCAATGGTCGTAATCCAAGGGGATTAGTGCTGAAGATCGTAAACAAGAGTCTTCATGCTCTGTAAAGTCCTCTTGGTGGAGTAAATATATGACTCTGAATAGCTCACCTTAATCAGACCAGAACACATGTGAGACTGACTCAGTTTCAGCTCTTATAAGTAATTAACTGTCATTTTGATTCATAAGCAGAACTACAGTAAGTGGCTCGAAGTGATTTTATTGTTGTTAATTGGTTGTAGTAATGATATTTATCATGACTAAAGCCGTAATTCCACTATACCTATTCAAAATGATTAAAAAGTAAATTCCTGCATGGTACTCTGCACTTAGAAATTTTACCACCCAGTATTTGTCATTTTAGTGATCAGTTTCTCATTTAAATGTCTGAGGTGGATTGCAATAATTATTGTCCATGCCTTGTGAGCGCTGTGCACGCTAACCCGATGGCTACACTAAACTCATCAGCCGAGCAGGTTACATTACAATTCTGGCAACACCCTGTACAAAGTAGAGCAACCAAAACTGATGCATATTTCACAGGAATTAAGGCCCTGCCCGCCGCCCACTTCAGAATCGGACTCAGTGTCCTGAGATCTGTTGCTTTGCATCAGCAGGACAGTGTAAGACGTAAAATTACTATAAGCTTCAAAATAAATGGATTGTGCAAAAATTAGAATACCAGTGAGTTTGTAAACCATTTAGAAATCTGAATGGAGGAGGGAAGAAGCCGTTCCTGAATCATAGAGTGTGTGTCTTTAGGCTTCTTTACCCCCTCCCTGAGAGTAGTATTGAGAAGAAGGCATGTCCTAGATGGTGAGGGCTCTTCATGATGCATGGTACTGCATCTTGAAGATGTCCTCAGTGGCGAGGAGGGTTGTGTCTGTGATCAAGTTGGTTGAGTCTACAACCCTCTGCAACCACTTGTGATCACATGGTGTGCATGGGAGCCTCCATACCAGGCTGTAATGCAACTGGGGTGCACTGCAGTTAACTGGAACTAGTATACATTTTCCCAGTTATCTGGTTACTCCAATTAGCTGAAGTTTCATGACAATAGTTAAGAAAATATAAAAAAAAGACAAACTACCATTTAATGGAGTCACAAGTTATGTATTTAAATGAAATACAAAACATATTAGGCCACAATAACTGCTACTGTATAGTACTATAAAACTGTGTTTTATTTCCTAATAGTTCTCGATGTTACGATACCATATTCCTTTGACTGTAAATGAACAAAATCAGCGCATATACCCAAGGCAGATAATACTTTTTTAGAGGTGACATAGGATTGGAAATGTAGAATCATTGTAGGTAGAGCTAAGAATCTGCAAGGTTAAAAAGTCTCTGATGGGAATATATCCAGGCTTCTGAACAATAGCCAGGATGTGGGATACAAATTACAATAGGAGATAGAAAAGGCATGTCAACAGGGCAATGTTACGATACTCATGGGAAATTTCAATATGCAGGTAGATTGGCAAAATTAGGTTGGTGCTGGATCCAAAGAGAAAAATTTTTTAGAATGTCTACAAGAATGTTTTTTTAGAGCATCTTGTGGTTAGACCACTAATGGATCAGTTATTCTGAACTGAGAATTGTCTAATGAACCGGATTTCATTAAAGATCTTAAGGTAAAGAAACCCTACACTCCACAATTCTGAAAAAGATAGTTAAAGAGATTGTGGAAGCATTATAATGATCTTTCAAGAATGAATATATATTAGCATGGTTCTGGAGGACTTGAAAATTGAAAATGTCACCCCACTCTTCAAAAAGGGAGGCAGGCAGAAGTAAGGAAATTATAGTCCAGTTCACCTGACCTCGGTGGTTGGGAAGGTGTTGAAGTCCATTATTAAGGATGAAATGTTGTGGTACTTGGAGATGCATTATAACGTAGGCCAAAGTCAGCATGGTTTTCTTAAGGGGAAATCTTGCCGGACCAAATCCATTGGAATTCTTTGAGGAAATATCAGGCAGGATAAACAAAGGAGAGTCAGTTGTTTACTTAGATTTTCAGAAGGCTTTTGACAGGGTGCTGCACATGAGGCTACTTAACAAGATAAAAGCCCTTGCTATTACAGGAAAAATAACAGCATGGATAGAAGATTGGCTGACTGTCAGGAAGGAAAGAGTGGGAATAAAGGGGGCATTTTTTGGTTGGCTATTGGGGACAAATGCAGGACCACTTCATTTTACCTTGTATATCAATGATTTAGGTAATGAAATTGATTGCTTTGTGGCCAAGTCTACAGACGATCCAAGTACAGGTAGATAGGCAGGTAATGTTTGTTGAGGAAGTAGGGAAGGTGCAGAGGGACTTTGACAGAGAATGTGATAAAGAAGTGATGAATTGAATGTAGCATCTGGAAGTGTATGGTCATGAACTTTGGTAGAAGAAATAAAAGCATAGCCTATTTCTAAGCCAAGAAGACATTCAAACATCCAAGATGCACAGGGATTTGGGAGTCTTTGTGCAGGATTCCCTAAAGTTTAATTTGTAGGTTGAGTGGGTAATGAGGAAGGCAAATGCAATGTTAGCATGCATTTTGAGAGAACTAGAACACAACAACAAAATGTAATGTTGAGGCTTTGTAAGGCACTGGTGAGGCCTCACGTGGAGTACAGTTTTGGGCCCCTGATTTAAGAAAGGATGTGCTGGAATTGGAGAGGGTTCAGAGGACAATTCTGCTAATGAAGGGATTATCTTACAAGGAACTATTGATGTCTCTGGGCCTTTATTTGCTGGAATTTAGATGAATTGGGGGGGATCTCATTTAAACCTATCAAATGTTGAAAGGCCTATATAAAGTGGATGTGGAGAGGACATTTCCTATGATGGTGGAGTCTAGGACCAGAAGACACACTTCAGAACAGGGAAATATCAAATTAGAATAGAAATGAGGAGGAATCTGTTTAGAATTTATTACCACAGGAAGCTGTGGAGGCCAGGTCATTGGGTATATTTAAGGTGGAGTCTGATTGGTTTTTGTTCAGTCAGGGTGTTAAGGGATAGGGGGAAAAAGGCAGGAGAATGAGGTAGAGACAGAAATGGATCAGCCATGATAAAATGATAGAGCTGACTCGATGGGCTGAATGATCTAAATCTACCCCTTTGTCTAGTGGTTTATAATGGACTGCCTTCATACAACGACTTTGGCAATTCGGTCCTCCAAATTTTCATTTTCATTGTAACATTCAAGATGAATGTCGATACCTTCAAACCTCACAGTTCCTAACTTGTTGAAGTAGTGAAATAAATTTATTTTCACTCCAGTCTGTTTCTGGCATCTTCAAACCTCAATGCTTGAAAATGCAGTGAGCAAAACAGTTCCGAATTGTCTTACTGCTCTTTTTCTCACCAACTATCAGTGACAGAAATCACCAGTTTATGAACACCACATATACATGCAACTGTTGCCACCTAAGCACTGTGTAGGATCCAAAGTCCACACAAGTGCATGCAACTTTTGCTAGTTAGAAACTGTTCGGCAATAGTCTCCTGTCCCAATTAAATGGCATAATGTCCCAAATAAATGAAAGTAATCTCAGCTATTTTCTCAATGACTTTTTGTACTTTGAGAGTCGTCCCAATAAGTGGCTATCCTGATTAACCAATGGCCCAATTAACAGGAATCCACTGTAATTGGAACAGATAGCCTTCTGACAGCTCACTCATTAAAAACAGAAATATGAAGTAAAATTGTGTGAAAACAAACATATCCAAATCTATCCTTTTAATGAACAGACCCTGAGGCCAGGGATAATGTATGATTCGGCAACTAACAATACACTTTTGGTTTCATTGGCACTTCTAGGGCAGAGCAAGATGTCAGGAGTTAACTGCATTTGACCTCCAGTGCATTTAACTCTGTACCAACTTGCAAGTAAAAACACTCTGAGACATTTATTTGTTCCTAGGTTACACGGCTCTTTGAATAACAATGACATATATGTTGGTTCAATTTCAAATTCCTCACCCTTTTTACGAATTCCTCCATCACTTTATCCCTCTCTAATTCTGCAATTCCTAGTTTTGACAAAGTTTCTTTATTTTATCACTAGCAATCATTTCTTCAGTAACATGACCCTAAGCTCTAAAGTTTCAAAATTCCCTCTCTGAACCTCTCCAACTCTCCCCATTTGTGGTGGTCTTTAATATCCACCACCTTGTCTTAGGATGTCTACTTTAACATATCAGTTTATAAGCTATAAATCAGTTTTAAATAGATGGTTTCTCATTTTGGAAGTTCCATATAAATAAAAATTTGTTGCAGTATTGTTTGCAGCCAGGTACACACAGTAGACCTTTCATTAAATAGACCTGTGCACCTGCTCTTGAAGGCAAATATATAATCAGCCCATCATGTGGCAACAACTCAATGCCTAAAAGCATGCAGACATGGCCAAGAGGTTCGGATGTTGATCAGACCAAATAGGGAAGAAATGTGATTTAATTGACTTTGACTGCAGAATGATTGTTCATGTTTGATAGAGGTGGTTTCAGTATCTCAGAAACTGCTGATTTCCTGGGATTTTAATACACTACAGTCTCTAGAGTTTACAGAGAATGACACGAAAAACAAAAAAAAAACCACTACATCCAGTGAGCAGCAGCTCTGTGGGCAAAAACATCTTGTTAATGAGAGAGGTCAGACGAGAATGGTCAGATTGGTTCAAGCTGACAGGAAGGGTACAGCAAATTATATAACCATGCATTACAACAGTGGTGTGTAGAACGGCATCTCTGAACGCACAGCACCTCGAACCTTGAAGCAGAAGACCACAACATACATTCAGTGGCCACTTTAATAAGTTACAGGAGCCACTGAGAGTATGAACCTAATTTAAGAACCATACAATTAGTTTAATAACTAAAATTTTATAAAATTATAGACTCTAGATTAAGCTCCATTTTTAAGAGGACAATAGATCAATGAGGATCTTCTACTTTTGTCAATCTACACCCCAACAGATGATGAAGGTAATATATTAGCACAGATACAAGGGTTGGCTAACTAGAATAATTGGATCATTTTTTGATTGGCATCAGTAATTAGTAGTCTGCCACAGGGGTCGGGTGACGATTCAAATATTTATAGTCTACATTAATATCTTGGTTGAAAGAATGGGTGTATTGTGGCCAAATTTCCTGATAAGACAAAGTTATCATTGAGCAAGTTATGAAACTAATCTCCTTTCAGGCAGACAGAAATGCTGCAATCTCCATTAAAAGCTGTGGAGGAGGTCTGGTAAGAACAGTTGTGTGAATGCCTCAGCAGTAACAGTTCAAAGCAGAGTTTTTAATGGTGAAGTGTAGGCCATTCTACTTACTGAGTGAGCTGGCTGCCATTGTGATTGTCACTGCTTATATCCCCCTTTGTGCTCGTGCTGGGCAGCACTGCAAGCACCATCTGTGACCTCAAAACCACTCATCCCCATGGTTTCTATCCAAATTTTTCTTAAATGTTAAAATTGAACCATATCTACCACTTCTGCTAGCAGTTCATTCCACACTCTCACCACCTTCTGAGTGAAGAAGTTCTCTCTCACGTTTCCCTTAAACATTTCACCTTTTACCCTTCACCCATGACCTCTAGTTCTAGTCTCACACAACCTTAATGGAAAAGGACTACTTGCATTTACCATATCTAAACCCCTCATAATTTTGGATACCTCTCTCCAATCTCTCCTCATTTCTAATCAATGAATTCAGAACTCCATGCACATCTTAGGGATTGGGACACTGCCGTCAGACAACTCCTTGACCAGCAAGAGCCACACTCTCACGTGCCACCAGGAAGGCAAAGCAAAATTACTCACAGAAAATTTACAGGGAATTTTGTGACCTCAGGAGATACACACCACAACAGATTACAAGTCTGCACATCAACCACAGCAAAGCCTCCCTTTGTGTTAGGCTGAATGCCTTCTATGCATGATTTGACACAACAAATGGTGTTTCATCAAGAAAAGCCCCCTCACCCCCTGGGGAACTGGGGTGGGGAGGATCCTAGCCAGGGTAAACCCACACAAAACTGTGGGCCTGATAGTGTATCTGGTCGGGTGCTGATTGTTCGTGTGGCCCAGCTAAAAGATGTCTTTACAAACATCTTTAATACCTCTTTGCAATAGTCAGCTGTCCCTGCAGGTATCAAAGCAACCATCATTATTCTGGTGCCCAAGAGAGCAAAGGAAACTGGCTTAAATGATTATCATGCAGCGGCATGACCTCAAAGATCATGAAGTAAATTGAATAGCTGGTAATGGATCATAGAAAATCCCACCTTCCAGGCTACGTTGGACCCTTTTCAGATTGCCTACTGCTCAAATGGGTGCACTAATCATGTCATCTCGACTCCTTCCTGTCCCTCAGATGATCTAACCTGGTTACACAACACCTTCTCAATAGTCAAGAAGGCATAGCAACATCTACACTTTCTGAGGTGTGCAAGGCTTCCTGCCCCCATTCTGACAACCTTTTACAGGAGCACCATTGTAAACGTCCGGCCTGGCTTCATCATTGTGTGGTACGGAAACTGCAAGGTATCAGACCTCGGGGCCCTTCAGAGGAGAGTAAAAACCACTGAGAAAATCACCAGGATCTCTCCCCCTCCCCCCATTTGTGGCATTTACTGGAAGCACTGTATATGAAATGAGTAAGGCATTGTTAAGCATGCCCATCCCCCAATCTCTTTGAACCAGGACCATCTGGAAGGATGTACAGGAGCATCAAGACTAGGACTGCAGACTGGGTAACAGCTTCAACCCTCAGACTATGAAACAAATGAATACCCTGCCACCGCCGAGGACTCATCGCTAGGGCAACAAGTTGTTTACTGTTTAACATACTATTTACCGCACCACATGCACTTTGAATTATATTTTATTAATTTATTTGAGATAATATTTTGTTTCATGTGCCGTGTGTGATATTCAGTAAGTTTAGTGGATAGACCATGGTCTGGAAGAAGGTTGCTTTGTTTGATTGTATATCTGTACAGTCGGATGACAATAAATTTGAACTTGAAGAAAGTACAGCGAGAGGTATAAATAAGTGGGCAAAATACTGGAAAATGGAGGAATATGTGACTTTAATCACTCTGGAATGAAGAATTAAAAATAAATTATTATTTATATAGAAAAAGACAACAGAACGTTGAAGTATGAAGGGATTTGTAATTGGAATCGAAAATGTCCCATGCACTGAGGTATAGTGAAAGGCTTCATACAGGTGAGACCATTACCCAGTGCATTGAGGTAGGATTAGATAAAACAATAATAGAATGCAGAAAAGAAGTGCAAAAACTACAGAGAAAATGCAGTGCTGTTAGATAATAAGGGGCACGACTATAATAACAAGGTAGATTTTGAGGTCAAGAATCCATTTTGTGGTATTAAGGAATCTGAGGGTGCTAGAAAACAAAATGCATAGAGTTAATCTACAGCAAAAGCAAGTGCTTAGAAAGGTGAATGTTGGTTGCCTTTATTGCAAGAGGTGCAAAATATAGAAGTATCAATTCTTCTGCACCTTTACATGCTGCATTTGAGATTGCAACGGGAGTATTGTGCATGATTTTGGTATCCGTACTTCAGGATGCACGTGATGCTTTGGAGAGAAGCTTCAGTAGGTTGACAGCCCAAAACATTGTCTGCTTACAGCCCTCTAATACATCCTCAGACTTGCTGAGGTCCCCCTGCATTTTTTGTGTGTTTCTCTAGATTTCTAGCATTTGCAGAATCTCTTGTGTTTGTGCCTCTGGATATAGGAATAGCTTTCACTGAATTAGTATGAAAATAGATAATTAACGTTAATTGTTTTTATCATTGATAAAGGAGGAACATTGCCAAAAGCCCAAGGGAACACTGGAGCTATTTTCATTTTCTTTGTCTGATACAACCAAAAAATCTCACTAACTGCATTGAGTAGTTTGACCACTGGGTGGCAGCCAGCTTCACTTTGGACAGGGCCCTTGGACATGCTTTCAGAATATCTTGGGGATGGTTTCAAAATGAGAAGTCAAATATTCCTTCTAACCCCAATAAATGTCACGCGACCTCGCTAAGTTCCCACCAGCGGATTGTTTGTTATTCAAAGCATCAGCCTATTTCAGTAATACATTTCTTTTAAGATATTAAATTGTGTATTTGTAATTGGTCCATTATTATCACATCTACAAAGGTAGTATGTTTTGTTAGTATGCCAATCACACAGATCATGCTTTACATGGGTACATTGATGTAATACAAAAGAAGACAAAAGAAAAGTGGAGAGTATAGTATTACGGTTACAGAGAAAGTGCAATGCAGGTAGACAAATAAGGTACAAGAGGCATGAACTGGACTGAAAAATCAAAAGTTCATCTTTAGTGTACAAGAGGTCTTTTCAAGGGTCAATGGCACCAAGATAGAAGATAAGCTTGAGCCTGGTGGCAATGTTCTCAAACTTTTGTAGCTTCTGCCAGATGAATGGAGAGGGAAGGGAAAATGTCCAGGGTCCTTGATTATGTTGGATGCTCCCCTGATGCAGTGAGAGATATGGACAGAGTCAATGGAGAGGAGACTGGTTTGACTAGGTCTAGATTAGTCCCAATTTCCTTATACATTCAAAATAGATGTCATGATTAGAGGTTCTCGAAAGGTCAGCATGGAATATCATTTTTTGGGTTCTGGAAACTGAGTGCTAGTGATTTCAATTTGCAGCTTTTACTAAGACAGATAGACAGACATACTTTATTGATCCCCAGGGAAACTGGGTTTTGTTACAGCTGCACCAACCAAGAACAGTGTAGAAATATAGCAATATAAAACCATAAATAATTAAATAATAATAAGTTAATCATGCCAAGTGGAAATAAGTCCAGGACCAGCCTACTGGCTCAGGGTGTCTGACACTCCGAGGGAGGAGTTGTAACGTTTGATGGCCACAGGCAGGAATGACTTCCTATGACGTTCAGTGTTACATCTCAGTGGAATGTGCCACTGCGAAGAAAGAAGTACAATTAATGATATAAATTTGAGGCAATTAAAAAAAGGCAACGCATATGTCCTAGGATATTACACTCCATCTGCTGCTCTGCCAGGATAATGGAAGCTCACATGGTTGTAAATACAGGTGTTCAGAATCGCATTTATTTATTTATCAGAGGTACTTGGAAACATACAGTGAAATGCATTGTTAATACTTTATTCTGTGTTGTTCTACCACAATGAACCTGTAATGATCTGATCTGTATGAACAGTATGTAAGACAAGCTTTTCACTGTTTCTCAGTATATGTGACATTACTAAACAATTTCTATTGCACTTGAACGTGGGATGGCGATTACCATACCATATGGCTGTTTTCTATTCTGAAGTATTTTTAAAGGGATAAAACATCACATTTTCAGAAAAGTCATCCACTCAAAACACTGATTGTTTCCCTCTCAAAAGGGTACCCAGCTCATGGTCTTCCCATTGCTACCATCAGGAAGGAGGTACAGGAGCCTTAAGGCACCCAGTCAATAATTCAGGAGCAGCTTCTTCCCCTCTGCCATCAGATTTCTGAATCGACATTGAACAAATGACCTCACTACTTTTTTTGAGAAAAAAAGTGGGGTTGACTAGGTGAAAAAGGGATCAGCCATGATTGAATGGCGGAGCAGACTCAATGAGCCAGATGGCTTAATTCTGCTCCTATGTCTTATGGTCTTATTTAATGAGCTGCTCCGGGCTTTGGGTCCATGGACTCACTTTTGTACTGAATGCTGCTGCATTTTTTATTGTTTGTGTGATGTGTGTTTTTTCTCTCTCTGCGTATTGGGTGATGGTCTTTTTTTAATTGGGTCCTGTCTAATTTCTTGTTTTGTGGATGCCTGTAAGCATAGAAAACTCAAGGTTGTATAATCTATACATACTTTGATAATAAATGTACTTTGAATATATATATATATATATATATATACACACATACACACACATCAATAAATAATAATAACAATTGTGAATTATTATAAATATATATATCTTTACTGTAATTCACAGTTTTATTATTACATATTACAATGTACTGTTGCCACAAAAAAGTGAAATATGCTAGTGATGTTAAACCTGATTCTGATTCTGAGACACTGCCCAACCTTTACTTAATTATCTTTCAAACTCTAATATTTTGCTTTTAAAAGTTTTGTTTTCTGGGAATCATTCTAAAGATTAATGACTTGAATACAGAGGCACAGTAAAATACAAATGGCTTGGGAATAATGTCTGCTATGTGGAAAATAGGGCCAAGGAGTCATAGACTTGGGTATCACAGAAAAAGGCCCTTCGTCCCAATGTGTCCATGCCTGACCGTCTGACTAAGCTAGTCTCATTCATCTACATTTGGACAATATCCCTCTAAAATATCCCTGTCCATGTACCTGCCTTTTGAACATTACAATTGCACCCATCTCTTGCAAATTAGAAACATTTTGTGCTGACGAACTTGATCTTTACTGATCTCATGTTGTTGTTGTGAAGGAATGGTTGTGCCACTGGTCACGAGGTGAATGTTGGTAAGCCTGAACAACCCCGTTTCAGAATATAAATGTGTCCATCAACTTATTGAAAATCCATTGTATGGGAATTGCTACAATACCACTTTTTACCTCTTTGACACAACTTGATTTGCTGGCATGTAATTAGATCTCTAAAAGAGCAGACACTCTTCTGACCTTGGCCCCACTTTCCTATATATACTTCTGTTAAGAATTTATCAGAATTGCTGACAGTAATTTTATAAAGATTGATTAACTGTCTGCTGTTGTGCTTAATATGGTGTCTTCAGGAATAACAAAATTGCTGAAACAGAGTAATTGTACAAAGTGATGCTTTGAGAAGTTAAAGGTGTGTAAAAAAGATTTATAGATTGAATTAAATCATTGCAATGCTATCTACTATTTGCAGGGTTGTGTTTTGGGTGACAGAGCAGCTTACAGTAGTAAAAACCTCAAGGTGATTTTCAGGATTTCTATCAAGCGGAATAAAAAAAAGACATTAGACAAATGGCCACACTCTGAAGAAAGGAAAACAGGTTTCAGGAGAGAAAGATGAAATGAGGGTCCTGACTGCACAAACTATATTTACACCACATTTAGACTATAATGGACTTTAAGCTTTTGATTAGTTCTAATTCGGTTTTTTCTTGTAAATCTTGTGTATAATTAATGGTAAATTCATTGTTTTTCTCATAAATGCTGTTTATCTTATGTTAAGTGCTTGTGATGCAGAGTGGAGGCCTGTGACTAGCGGTGTGCTACAGGGATCAGTACTGAGTCCATTTTTATTTGTCATCTATATCAATGATCTGGATGATAATGTGGTAAATTGGATCAGCAAATTTGCTGATGATACAAAGATTGGAGGTGTAGTGGACAGTGAGGAAGGTTTTCAAAGCTTGCAGGGGGATTTGGACCAGCTGGAAAAATGGGCTGAAAAATGACAGACGGAGTTTAATACAGACAAGTGTGAGGTATTGCACTTTGGATGGACAAACCAAGGTAGAACATACAAGGTAAATGGTAAGGCACTGAGGAGTGCAGTAGAACAGAGGGATCTGGGAATACAGATACAAAATTCCCTGAAACTGGTGTCTTGGGTAGATAGGGTCGTAAAGAGAGCTTTTGGTACATTGGCCTTTATAAATCAAAGTATTAAGTATAAGAGTTGGAATGTTGTGGTGAGGTTGTATGGCATTGGTGAGGCCGAATTTGGAGTGTTGTGTGCAGTTTTGGTCACCAAATTACATGAAGAATGTTAATATGGTTGAAAGAGTGCAGAGAAGGTTTACAAGGATGTTGCCGGGACTTGAGAAACTGAGTTACAGAGAAAGGTTGAATAGGTTAGGACTTTATTCCCTGGAGCATAAAAGAATGAGGGGAGATTTGAAGAGGTATATAAAAGTATGATGGGTATAGATAGAATGAATACAAGCTGGCTTTTTCCACTGAGGCTAGGGGAGAAAAAAACCCAGAGGACATGGGTTAAGGGTGAAGGGGGAAAAGTTTAAAGTGAACATTGGGGGGGGGGCTTCTTCACACAGAGAGTGGTGGGAGTGTGGAATGAGCTGCCAGATGAAGTGGTAAATGTGGGTTCACTTTTACCATTTAAGAAAGACCTGGACAGGTACATGGATGAGACATGTATGGAGGGATATGGTCCAGGTGCAGGTCAGTGGGATTAGGCAAAAAAATGGTTTGGCACAGCCAAGAAGGGCCAAAAGGCCTGTTTCTGTGCTGTAATGTTCTATGGTTCTACAAAAATATTTTTCATTGCACCTAGGCATACATGTACATATGACAATAAATGCAACTTTGACTTTTCATTGTGGTGTCTTCCCTGTTCCTTTCCATTTCTGAAGAAGAGTCTCCTTCCAAAATGTCAACTGCTTTTCAATTTCCAAAGATGGAGCCTGACATGCTTAGTTCCTCCAGCATTTTGTGTGTGTCAACTTTGAATTTGATATTTAAGGCACTGAAAAATGAATTTGCAGGAGACCCAACTTGAATATTGGAGATTGGCAGAGCTTAAGATGTTACAGTAAAAGGCAACCAGTGGTCATGGAAGACACATTAGCACAGCTGATGGAACCACAGCCTTAGTTTGCCAGTACACCAAGTTCGATACCAACCCTCAGTACTGTCGATGTGGAGTTTGCATGATTTTCCTGTGACTGTGTAGTTTTCTTTGGGTGCTCCAGTTCCCTCACATATCCCAATAATTTGTAGGATGGGATGTTAACTGACCACAGTAAAACACCCAAAATGTTTGAGTGAGTGGTAGAACCTAGGTGTGGGAGAGGTGTTGGGAATGTCGGGAGTAAAACATGTTTTTTAGTGTAGGATTTGTGTAAATGGGTAGTTGATGGTCAGTGGGTCAAAGGTTCTGTTTCCACATTGTGCAACTCTGATAACAAAACAATTAGGAGAATTCTAACTTATGTAAGCCATATTGACCCCATATTCAAGGAAAACTGTGCTGTTCCTGAAAAGATTGATTGCAGGCTTAATGTATTACGTACGCTTGATTACTTTAGCCCTGTACATGATGGAATTAAAAAGGATGAGGGAGGGATCTCAGTGAAATCTAAAAACAAATGAAAGGGCTGCACAGTGTGGACATGGAGAGAATATTTCTTTTAGTATCAGAGTCTAAGATCCGAGCGCATTTCCTCAGAATAAAGGGGTGAGATGTGAAGGGGATTCTTCAGAGAATGGTGAATTTGATGATTTTGCTGCTACAAAGTGTGGCAGAAGCCAAATCATTGGGTGCAGTTATGGCAGGGACTGAGAGGTTCTTGATTCATAAGGGCATTAGGGATTATAGGAAGGAGGTGGAAGAATAGGGAAAAAAATAGGCATGATTGAATAATGGAACAGACTCAAGAGGCTAAGTGGCCTGATCCTGCTCATTCTCTACGTCTTTGCACACACACCTATTTTTTTTAAGTCTTATTATTATCTAGCAGTATGCAATGTGAATACTGCTGGCATTTATTATCATTAAGGGTGGATAATAAATGCTGGCAGTATTCACATCGCATGGACAAGCAATTTAAAAAGTATATCCAATTGAAAGGCGTAATTCTAGCCAGGATACTTATGATGTGAGGTTGCATGGAGGTTAATCCACTGACTTTGTTTCAATAGATATTTGACCTGTAAACAAGAATTGGAATCCCACCAGTCACTTGAGGAATTTGCATAATTAAATTAATCTTAAGTAGAAGTGACTTAACATTGATAGTATTTGCAACCATGAAAGTATCAGATTGCTGTAAAATCCTATCTTGCTCGTCAATGTCCTTTAGTTCATCTCACCCAGTCCAGCCTATGCACAGCTCCAAACCTATTGCAACGATATCAGTTCTTATCTGCCCTCGGCAGCAACCTATTCATTTCAAGGAAAATTGGATTTGGGCAATAAATGTCACTGATACCTATATCTTGTCTATACCTTTTATTCCCTAGACTTCCTTGCAATTTTTGTTGGCTGTGCTTCACTGGCTCAACCCTGGTTGAAATTAAGAAGAGCAAACTTATTTCAGATTGGTAAAATGAAACCCCCACACCTTGGCAAAATATTGCATCTTACAAATTAAACAACAAGATCCTTATTGATATCCAATGTTTGGTTATTCAATTATTATAATATATTGCATGTGACTTTGAACATATACGAGTGATAGGCTATTACAGACAAGTCAGTACCTCCTTTAAAACATTAGCCAGATGAATTTGATACAAGTGTATTAAATGCTTCTGTGATAGCATTATCAATGGCAATTTTTAAACAAGAACCAAAATCTGCAAATCTCAGAACATTTTCCTACATATTTCCTGATGCATTGAGCTCTGCAGGCACTGAAAACTTCAAAATTTTGCACTGTCTAACTGCAATCTTGATTGCATGTAGATTCTACACCACTTGCATACTCATTTGGCCAAACTATGGAATATTTTATATTCAATCCTGTTTTCATATAAAATCCAGAATTCATGATGGATATTGGGAGTTGGTGTTAAAACACTTCATTTTATACGTCTCCCACTCTCCGTAAATCAAGATTGATGAGAGATGAAATTATTCTTTGACTGCCACAGAAATTATAATGGCCTTCGGGGGATTTTGTATTTAGCTCAGAATAGTTCTTCTGCATTTTCTGTTGGGAACAAATAACTCTGTCAATTTTATTCAAATGAAGGAAAGGGTCATTTAAAGGAGGTCCGCTCAGTTTAAAATTGACAACAGTGAAACGCCATGTTCCTTGCTTCTGCTAGCATTGCTGTGAGAAAAGGAATTAGAATATCTCTTTCCCAAATGAATACATCTCAAATAAAATGTAAATTGCCAGTGGAAATGGACTAGAAATAAACTAAATGACTGTAAGATGTAGGAACAGAATTAGACCATTTGGCCCATCGAGTCTGCTCTGCCATTCCATAATGGTTGATCTATTATCCCCTTCAAACCCATTCTTCTGCCTTCTCATAAACTTAAAATAGTTTTAGTAAGAAATTGTTCCTCTTCAATAAATTAATATTCTTGGATATTAAATGAGCAACCAATGGAAACAATTAACTTTGATAAATATGGATAAGCAGACACCCCAACAACATGGTCTTCAGCCACATGAGCTAGCTCTAGCTCCCACTGAGATCTTGACTGATCCATAAAATCTCAGAAAATATGACTTTTCAAAATAGCACTGAATTATTTTAATTATTAGTAATCCACCAGACTAAAAATTAACAACGTATAAGTTACCATTTGCAACAAGTTCCAAACCTCCACCAACCTGTTATGCAAAAGCGTGGCTTCAGTTATTAGACTAACAGTCCTAATCTTAGCAGGAATAATTTCCTTCCAAGTCCACTGTGCCACTTAATATTGTAAAATCATCTTACAGTCTTCTAAATTTTTACCAATACAATTCCAGTTTGTTTGATATCAAAGCTTGATATTAATTTTTGCTGCACGGAGTGATTATATAAGGGAATAGTGGAGTTGGTGGGCACTCTCATTGGAAACCATCCACCACTAACAGAATATGGGCAAGCGCCCATTAGAGTAATGATTGACCATTCTCAGGTATACATCTGAAATCACCAAAATTACTTACCAAGGCCATGTCTGTGAGTTGACATAGAAGGCAGGACAGTCCAGGTCTTTGTTTTTGGGTTGTAACATTCCACAGTGCTTAAAGTCTTCAGGCCATCTCTGCCTCCAACCACGTATAGTTTATCATCAATGACAGCTACTCCAAATTGCAGTCTCCTGCCATTCATTACCCCAGCTTGGGTCCAAGTATTTGTTCGCAGGTCATATTTTTCTATTGTAGTGGCACCTGATAAGACAATTAGCATGACAAGATCATGATGTAAAGGAGTATATTGGAATCTTGAATGCATACATCAAATTCAACCTAATAATATCCCCTTATAACACTGAGGGAAGAAAGCTCATTTAAAATCCATCAGGATATTTTCATGTGCAGCTTTTGGCATTTCTCCAAGTGTTCTCATTTCTCTGGAGCTTTTACTGACTAATGTACTTGATTTTCTTTTAATTAACAGTGGAAAAAAAGTTGTGGGTTTCCATACTTACAGGTGCACAATCAATGAAATACGACAGAAAATGGAAGGTATTAAGTGAAAAGGCTCAGTTAATGTTCGTGCTTTCTTAATTAAGTATTAAAATCTGCTCACATTTACAATTTTGCTCTTTCTTGAACTGTTTCAAATCTGAAGTTCACAATTCAAATAATTCCTTCACTAAATCTCTGCATCCCTCTACTTTAAGAAGCTCCTAAAGCTACCACTTTCATCCAAGTTAATGATCATCTGTCCTCCCGTCTCTTTGTGTGAGAGTTAGTTATAGGATTAACTATATTTATCAAAAAGGAAATTTAATTTCTAGTAACAAAATAAGCGAGAAAATTACTATAAAGCAAAATGTCAATGAAATTCTATCTGTTTCACTATTGTACTTCAGAAGGGGCAATCTGGTATTCTTAATCAACAAACAAATAAACTGCTGGAGGAACTCAGCAGGTCGGGCAGTGTCTATGGAAGGAGATGGACAGTCAACCCTTTGAATCAAGATCCTTCAACTGGACTCTTATCTTCTATCAGAAGATGAAGGGTCTTGACTGGAAGTCTCAAGTGTCCATTTCCCTACACAGATGCAGCCTAACACACTGAGTTCCTCCAGCAGTTTGTCTCTTGCTCCAGATTCCAGCATCTGCAAATACTTGTGTGCTTCCTTTGTGCTCTTTGTTTAGTGGCTGTCTGTGGGAAGATGAATCTCAGGGTTGTATACTGCATACATACTGGATAATACATGTACTATGAATCCTTGAAACCATTCTTGGTTCATAGGCGTGTCCATATCTAACAATATGATTGATTATCAGCTCAAAGGCAAATAGATGGGCAATAAATGCAGGCATCTCTTAATCAATACAAAACATGTATTATCTAAATGGATAACATTCTGTTAATTAAGTGCATGTTTTAAAAGTTGGTAGCAAACAGAATTATAAATTTAAGTATTAATGTCCTTAATCATAATCTGGAATTTAAAATTATATACAATCAGAATCAAGGTTATGTCATTAATACTGGTTGTGGAATTTGTTGTTCTGTGGCAGCTAAACAGAGAGAGAGAGAGACTTAATAAATGATTATAAGTTAGAATAACAATAAATTAACAAATAATGCGAAAGAGGAATAGTGAGATAGTTCATGGGTTCATGGACCTTGAATATATTGTTAATATTTGGCATTGCAGCTATTGATGCACACAACACACTCCATAAAAAGACAGTATTTGCAGGGCATAGTGATATGGTAAATTAACATTTCTACTTCGCTGTTGAAGAAGTCAAACTAAACAAGCTAACCCAGTTAGAAAGCCTCTCTGTGGATACTTTCTTGTCTAATAAGCAGAATAATTATTCCCTCTGGATAATTCCTGCTCTGTACAATCATGAGTGTTGTCTTTCATTGTTGTACATGTTTTTATAACCTTGTTTAGTCTTCTAGAAGCCAGCAACAATATAGCCATACAACCGAGAGAAAATACTTAAAAGTTATGTTGATATCTCCAGACAATTAGGAACATCTCTATAATCAACAAGTTGTATGATTAACATATTTACAACTTACTTGTTAGATATTAATTCCATTTTCATAATTGAAGATTTTGATCTTCATGTCCTACAAGTCTAAGTTATAAAATTTAAACTATGTAAAGCAGATGTTGTTGCTATAGCTCTTACAATGCCATCTGGGATTTTAATTACAATCAGATTTACGTTGATTTTACATTGAATCTGCATACTCTTACAGTCTGAGTTATGGTTCAGTGCATTTCAATTTCATCTGAGTCTGGAAGTTCTGAATCGTCCCACTACAGAAACATCAGCAATATAATCAGCCTGATATCTAGTAATGCAAAAGCACAATCTGCAGATGCTGGAGATCTTGAGAAAATTCACAGGTCTGTCTGCACCTATGGTGGGAAATGAACGGTTCTGATGAAGGGTCTTGAACCAGAACGTTGACTATTCATTTCCCTCAATAAATGCTGCCTGACCTACTGAGCTCCTCGAGCATACTGTGTCTGTTTCTCAGAGATCTCACAGATAAACTGATTTTCAGAATGCGGTCCTGATATGGAATTTGCCTGCTTGCTGACATGAATGAAACTTAATGAAATATTATTGACTTGGAAAAATTATGGTCATTTCCGTTTGACAAGGTCCTGTATGGTAGCAAGACCTTGAATAACCCAGATCACAAAACAACTGAAAAGATTTTAACTTCCCACTAACTCACAACTCCAGATAATGCTGTCAACACTTCAATGATATTCAATGCTCTAAATGACCATATCCTTCAGAAATATTTTCAAAATTATTAAGTTAAAATCAAAATTATTTTATGATCCTTATAGTTTGGTATTTCACTGAAGGTCATGGTACTTCCTTTAAGTGCCCTGACTGAAAATTTACCCCTCCTTTAATATCACAATAGAATAATCAGGTCCTTGTCACATTGCCATTTGACAAAATTGTGTGCCCCATATTACAAGAGTAACTCCTCTCAAAAAAGATTTGCTTGACTGATCACCCACATAGGACAGTGGGTGAGGCATTGGTGTAAAGTGACCAAGGACCTACTAAGAAATACCAACAGTTAACCATAGAACTGCCATCACTATCTCTAAAGCAGCTGGTAATTCCAAGGAACTATAGAAGAACATGTCTTACTTATTTTGTACTTGAGCACATATTGTGGCGAGCATTTGGCTCATGTTGACAAATAAGAAAAGCTCGTCAGACCGGGCACTATAACCCAGGGAGAGAACCCACTTAGTCACATGCGGACGGGGGAGGTGATGATCACACACCCTGGTTACAGTCAGGGTGACCCACATACACACATGTGAATAATTGTATAGCCGAAGCTAAAATGTTACAAAAAATGAACTTGAATATCTCACCATAATCCCACAAAAGCATTTTAACACAATAACAATAAATAGCACTGGTCATTAGTTATGTTGGAGGAGGCTATCAACCACGTCACTCTTTAGGCAACACACTGGCCCCACCTGAAGGCTCAACCATCCCTGGCAACCCCAGAGTTCACAATAAAGTTCAAGAGTCACAGTGGTAGTCGTCGCTGCCACCTGTGGTGCTGGGGGGAGGCTCTGGTGACCCCCAAGGAAGGCACTGTTTGGTGAAGCAAGAGGTAAGGCACCTGGACTGTCACGTTCTTCCTTCAGTCTCACTGGGTCAGTGGTGGCCAAGGGCTGATATGGTGCCAGCCCTTCCTGCAGCAGCGCGAATGCCTTCTGCCGATCAGGCAGCTGCACCCGGTGTACCAGATCGGAGATGCGATTGAGAACCTCTCCCTTCAAATGGCGCCTGGGAGGGGCAGTAGACCCATACTTGTGCCCTGTAGCATATACTGCTGCATTGGTGCCCTAGACAGGTGGTTTGGTCCCTTCTGAGGTGTGCAAGCATCGTGGCAGTGCACAAACAGCTCCACGTCCGACCTCCTCTATAGCTTTTAATGGAGATCACAGCATTTCTGTCTGCCTGAAAAGAGATTAGTTTCATAACTTGCTCAATGATAACTTTGTCTTATCAGGAAATTATGTCACAATACACTCATTCTTTCAACCAAGATGTTAATGTAGACGATGAATATTTGAATCATCACCTGACCCATGTGGCAGACTACTAATTACTGATGCCAATCAAAATATGATCCAATTTTTCTAGTTAGCCAACCCTTGTATCTATGCTAATATATTACCTTCATCATCTGTTGGGGTGTAGATTGACAGAAGTAGAAGATCCTCATTGATCTATTGTCCTCTTAAGGATGGAGCATAATCTAGAGTCTATAATTTTATAAAATTTTAATTATTAAACTAATTGTATGGTTCTTAAATTAGATTCATGAACTCAGTGGTGCCTGTAACCTATTAAAGCAGCCACTGAGTGTATGTCGTGGTCTTCTACCTCAAGGTTCGATGTGTTGTGCGCCCAGGCCAGTACAAGAATTTGTGCGGGCTTGCCCAACGTCTCTGTGAGCCCAACGTGACCAGCCCCCAACAGCCTGTGCACCGACCACAGCACCATGGTGTGGCACCCCCGGGGGACCAGCAGCTGCAGGATATGTCTGCCACAGCCGGAATGACAAACTCCCCTGAGTATAGGGCCTTGGCCTCTGAATCCAGGGCGGAGACCACTGTCCGCCAGCCCCTCACCCCAGACCAGCACAGGATTGCTCACCAGCTCGTGGTCCATGGTGGGGAGGTCTACTTTTCAGCCACTCATCACCTGAAGCGCTGCCACCACCACTGCTTGCCCCGGTTCCACTGTGCTGCGTTGGGCTGCTACAGGATCTGCTGTGGTTGGCCACTGTGAGACCAGTGGTGGTTGTTGCGGCCCCCACCAGGTCCACTTTCTGGATCTACCCCGCTGGAGAGCCGAGGTAGAGCGTTGCCCCTGGAGCATCCACGTGGGCCCACCAGCAGGCCAGATGGTCCAGACCAACGATGCAGGAGCCCTGGGTTTCAGCTAGCGACACCTCGTGCTCTACTGTGTTTTTACCAAACGCGATGCTCAGACACCACTTCCCTCTCATCATCGCACAGTCGCCGGCGACCGTAGCCAGCTGGGCTGCCAGCGTTCTCCACTTGGGCAGGGATAGCTGCTGTGTGTTGTGCAGGGCACCCAGACAGATGAAGGTGATGGTTGTCCATGGGTCCACCAATGCACAACATCTGATGCTCTCCATCACGCAGTCCATGTATAAGCCTTGCTCTTCACCCAGACGGCCCATCTGGAGAGGGATTCTGTCAGAGGTCGTTGGGCGGCGCCGCTTGCTCTGTGCTTCCTGATGGCTATGCTGGGCTGGGGCGTGGCACTGATGTGGGGTAGTCTCGGGCCTCATGGCCTGCGTGCCACACTAGTAGCAGAGATTACTCCGTAGCATGTGGCAGGGACAAGGTGACATTTGTCGGACCTGTTACATGGGCTCCTCCTCGTCAGTTGTCTCCTCTGTCTCGGTGACACAAGCCCAGGCTGATGGCATGCGGGGCAACACTGTAGTGCCTTGGGGGGGTTGCTAACATTTCTTAGGCACCTCAACTAGTATTGATGGTGATTACAGGTGAGCCTGCTGCCGGAAACCCTCCGGTGCCAGTGCCTTTACAAAGAAGTGGAGGGCAAACTCTTCCTGGGCCGCGATAGGGAACTTGGGGTAGCCATGCTGAGCACAGTGGTGGAGATTTGCTGCAAATGCCCCCAGACTTTCTCCTACATGATGCTGCCTGCTGCCCAGTTTTTCCCTCATTGTTTCCTCCAATGTCTCAGTGGGGCTTCACTTGTTTTGCCATGTGTCAAGTTTGACGTGCACCAGACAGCTGGCACTATTGTATCTGGGAAGATCAAAGTCGACCTCATAATGTGAATTGCTGAGGCCTGTTGGTCTTTCTCTTGCTCCAGCGGTACCTGTCATGTTGCTCGTTCTTCCATGGCTGCGGTGCCTTGGGTTCCCCGACATGGGCCACAAAGGAGGTAGGTGATGAGCTCCGCAGTGTTCCCAAGTTTGGGAGCCTGGTTACGCTCGCCCTGTCGGGATTCCCTGGAAAGACACAGTGCTCAGTTTCTTAACTTATTCCCTGGGTCTCAGGTCGTGCTATCCGATATCATAGCTATTGTCATTGTCAATTTCTAATCCCACTCCTGACACAAATGTGGTGAACGTTTGATCCATGATGACGGACGAGAGAAGCTCGTTTAGCTTAGCTGCCAGTTTTAGTGCGATAAATGCCGATACAGAGCAGGCTCTATGACCAAGGGAGGGAACCCACTCAGTCACATACCGGTGGGGGAAGTGACGATCACTCACCCCGGTTACAGTCAGGGTGACCCACAAACCCACATGCATAACCCAAACTAAAATGTAACAATAAAAGAACTTGAACATCCCACCATAATCTCATGAAAGCATTTTAACACAAGAACAATAAATGGCGCTGATCAATAATAATGCTGGGGCGGGCTGTCGACCATGCTCCCCAGGAGCACCACGATATTTAAGGATTTGTTATTTCATTTTTAAGCTAATCAAATCCTGGAAATAGTTGGGGGCTGATTAAATGGCCAATACTCCCTCCCATAGAAGCAGCTTCAGCACAGAAACTGTTCTTCATCCCATCAAGTCCAGGTCAACTATCAATCAACCACTTACACTAATGGTACATTAATCCCAGATTTTAATTGTCCCCGCATTCCTATCAATTGCCTCCAGATTCTCTCGTACATCTATATACACTCAAGCAATGTATGGTGGAGAATTAATCTATCAGTCCCACATAGTTTGGGATGTGGTTGGAAAACTAGCTCCCGGAGGAATCCTAAACAGTCACAAGGTGAAAGTACAAATTCTATTCATAGGCAAGTCTCACTTCACACAATCTTTATTACACCATTACAAGCTGTATTTTGTTTCAGCTTGAAAAGCTTATTGTAAGCCCAAATGCAGACACAGAGTCGCAAACACGTTACTGAATAAGTCCAACTTCAACACAACTTCTTCTAAGTATAAATTCTCTACTGTGCTGGAACAAGAGTCGCCGATGTAAAGGGTTATTGCAGCTTGCTAAACGCCAAATGTTCCTAAGTGCTTTTTCCCCATTGCATGCTTATACATCACATTTTGAATCAATAGACCAATAACATAGCCAACAAGCTTTCCTAAAAAGACTATTGTAATGATTTTCCATCAGAGCTGCAAAGCAGTGATGAATGGATTGCTGAGCAAATAAAAAGCCTGACTATTGATGAGTGGAATGCCTATTAATAATGTGCAAATAGCCAACTATTAAACCACATTCAAAAATTAGTTCAATTGAACAGATTTTCTAAAAAACCTGAATATGGTGTTTAATTAAATTACTCATTTAATTAATTCTCATGATAGTCAACGGTAAAAGGTTACAAAATAAATAACAAAATAGGCCAAGCCTCTGTCAGACTATATTTAACAAGTATTTACGGTCATCATAGGTCTATCAGCACAATCTGTTTATGGCAGGTGCGATCTCATTGGCTCCCCCGTGCAGCTTTGGATCAACACAAATCCCTATGTCAGGATGCTGTTTATTTACCACAGCTCAGTCTTTAACCCTATCCTTGCCACAGTTCTGATCAAAAAGCTCTAGAACCTGGGCCTCTCTACTTCCCTGTGCAATTGGATTCTTGACTTTCTAACCGGAAGACCACAATCTGTGCGGATTGGAAATAACACCTCCACCTCACTAGCAATCAACACTGGCACACTTCAGGCTGCATCCTCAGCCCACTGCTCGACTCTCTCTACACCCATGACTGTGTGGCTAGGCTCAGATCAAATGCCATGTACAAATTTGCTGATGATACAACCATTGCTAGCAGAACCTCAGATGGAGATGAGAGGGCGTACAGGATCGAGATATACTAGCTAGGTGAGTGGTGTCACAGGAACAAGCTTGCACTCAATGTCAGTAATACCAAATAACTTACTGTGAACTTCAGAAAGGGCAAAACGACGGAACACACATTAGGGATCAGAAGTGTAGAGAGTGATCAATTTCAAGTTTTTGGATGGTCAATATCTCTAAGGAACTAACCTGGACACAACATATCAATGCAGCTACAAAGAAGGCAAGACAGTGGCTATATTTCACTGAGAGTTTGAGGAAAGTCGGTATGTCATCTAAAACAATCTCAAACTTCCTCCGATGTACGGCGGAGAGCTTTCTAACTAGCTACATCACCATCAGGTATGGGGGGGGGGGGGGGCACTGCTACTGCACAGGATTGAAGTGAGCTGCAGACAGCTGTAAAATTCATCATCTCCATCATGAGCATCCAAGACATCTTCAAGGAGCAGTGGCTCAAAAAGGCAGCGACCATCAATAAGGAGCCCCACCACTCAGGATAAGCCCTCTTCTCATTGTTACCATTAGGAAGAAGGTACAGGAGACTGAAAGCGCACACAAACACTATTCATGAACAGCTTCTTCCCCTCTGCCATCCAATTTCTGAATAGACATTGAACCCATCAACACTACCTCACCACTTATTTTTTTTTTACACACTTAATCAATCTAACTATTGGATATATTCTTATTATAATTCACAGTACTTTTTTTTCTCTATATTATCTTCTATTGCATTGTATTGCTACCAGAAAGTTTACAAATTTCACAACATTTGCTGGTGATATTAAACCTGACTCTCATTCTGGAGATGTAATTTTCCTCATTTTGGTCCAGTTGTATATTTATTTATTTACTGAGATACAGTGCAGAGTAGGTCCCTCTGGACTTTCGAGCCAAGCCACCCAACAATCCCCCAATTTAACCCTAGCCTAATCATGGGACAATTTACAATGACCTATCAACCTACCGACTTTGGACTGTGGGAGGAAACTGGAGCACCCAGAGGAAACCCACATGCCTACGGGGAGAACATACAACTTTTTACAGTCGGTGGTGGGAAAGAACCCAGGTCACCGGTACTTTAATGCATTATGCTAGCCACTACATACTGTGTCACCCAAATGTGGGTGGAAAGACTATCTTAAGTATTCTCAGCTGCACTGGTGCAGCTAAACATGTCATATTCTGACTGGTCAACCTATAACTCAGTGGTTCGAGTCTATTATTCCAATTTCAGTTACATTTCACTCTCCCACCAGTCCAACCAGGATCTCTATCCCTCTGCATTTACATTCTATGTATTGGTCATTAAAGGAAATGGTCTAAAGGCTTGCTTACAAAGTAATGAGGTGCAAGTTGCCCGCAATTGTTTATTAAGTGGGTTGATGAATAGGCAATAGAAAATATTTAAAGTCCATATAGATGAAATAAAACTATTATGTATTTCCGTTAAGCTCAAAAATGAGTCAGGAAAGATATCAGCTCACAAGAAAAAAAAGTTAGAGATAATATTAGATCTAAAGAGAAGACATAAAAAATGCCAAAAAAGACAGCAGGCTTGGAAGCAATTTACAATTCAGCAAAAGAGGCAAAATGATTAAAGAGGGGAAGATGGAGAATGGGAATGAACTTGAAAGGAACATTAAAACTGACTGTAAAAGCTACTATAGTACAGTATATAACAAAAGATTAATGAAGACACTGCAATCAAAAGAAGGGCATTCATAGAGAAGATATTAAGTTAGACATCTAACCTAATTATAACTGTGTGATGTTTTGAAATTGTACTTTATCACTGCAAATGTAACCCTATTTTTGATTGTGTAATGCAACAAATTTGCGGCTGTCATGGATATGATATATTAAAAAAACCTCTACTCCATCAGTTGCTATGGTTACATGCACTGTGACCTGACTGCTGCAGACTCCCTTCTTAAAATGCCACTGCCTCTGTGGTGAAGATACTCTCGCCATGATATGAGATAGAGAGCTCCATGGTGATGGAAAGTTTGGTAAGGAATCTGGAAAGTGAAGATTTACCAAGATACAAAATCTATCATAATGCAGAGGTTGCTGATGTGACAAGCTGCTGTTCGTCACCCAGCTTCTTGCTGATGGAAAACATAGCAAATTAGTAGAGCAACACACACAAAATGCTGGTGGAACGCAGCAGGCCTGGCAGCATCTATAGGGAGAAGCGCTGTCGACATTTCGGGCCGAGACCCAGACCCACTATTACAGCAAATTAGTAGAGGAGGGGTAAATTGTAAGGAGTCTGGATATTCTCTCTGTGATTCTGGGGGTAAATATAGCAACTTAGTAGAGGAGTGGTAGACCATAAGGAGTTTGTATATTTTCTCGGTGACTCTGAGGGTTTCTTCTTAGTGCTCCAGGTTCCTCCCACAATCCAAAGTGATGTACAGTTAGGGTTAGTGAGTTCAGGGCATGCTAGGTTGACACCAGAAGTGTGGCAAGACTTGTAGACTGCTCCCAACACAATCCTCATGCATTTGATCTGATGCAAATGACGCATTTCATTACATGTTTCAATGTTTTTAAGTACTTTAAAGTTAAAAGTTCAAAGTAAGTTTTTTTATCAAAGTATATCTAAGTCATCATATACAATGGTGAGATTCATTTTCTTGTGGGCGTACTCAATAAATTCAACAACCATTATAGAATCAATGAAAAACTGAACCAACTTGGTTGACAATCTGTGCAAAAGACAACAAATGTGAATCCAAAAAGAAAGAAAATAAAAATAAATAAATAAATATATCTTAATTGCATGTAATACACTCATTGGCCACTTTATTAGGTAGCCCCTGTACACAATAAAGCAGCTACTGAGAATATATTTCTGGTCTTCTGCTGTTGCAGCTCATCTGCTTAAAGGTTTGACCTGTTGGCTTTTCAGAGATGCTCTACTGCATATCACTGTTATAATGCATGATAATTTGAGTTACTGTTGCCTTCCTGTCAATTTGAACCAGTATGGCCATTTTGCTCAGACCTCTCTCATGAACACTTTTCTCCTTTTTGTTCCATGCACCATTCTCTGTAAACTCTAGAGACTGTTGTGGGTGAAAATCCCAGGAGATCAGCAGTTTCTGAGATACTCAAAGCAACCATCAACTATCATTCTACAGTCAAATTCAATTCAATCATATTTCCTCCCCTTTGTCCTGAACAATAACTGAACCTCTTGACAATGTTTGCATACTTCTATTCATTAACATGCTGTGTATGATTGGCTGATTAGATACTTGCATTAGCAAAATGCAGGTGTAAAGGTGTATTTAATAAAGTGGTCACTGAATGTACATCTGCTGACCAAAGGAACATGCTGAGCAGCCTTAAAGTCTGATTTTCCATTTCTATGAATTCTAACCCTCCCGCACTCTTGCCCCATTCTGTAGTTCAAAACTCCTCCCTAGTCTTCTTTCTAGTCCGTAAGACCAGAAGACATAGGAGAAGAATTAGGCCATTCAGCCCATTGAGTCTGCTCCACCATTTCATCATGGCTGATCTCGGACCACACCCAACCCCATACACCTGCCTTATCACCTCATCCTTTGATACCCTGACAGATCAGGAAGTTATCAACTTCTGCCTTGCATATAGCCATGGACTTGGCCTCCACCATAGTCTGTGACAGAGCATTCCTCAGATTCACTACTCTGTGGCTTAAAAAAAATCCTCCTTACCTCTGTTCTAAAAAGTCACACTTTAATTTTGAGGCTGTGCCCTCTAGTTCTGGATACCCCCCTGTAGGCAACATACTCTCCACTTCAACCCATTGTTTCAGTTCGTTCCTGCCCCACTGAACTCATATCTGCATACCTCGACTACATTCAGACCCTTCCCACCTCCACCTGTGACACCTCATATGCTCTCGATCTTTTCAAGGATTTCAGATTCCCTGGCCTCCATCATCTTATTTTTACTATGGATGTCCAGTCACTATACACCTCCATTACCCACCAGGAAGACCTCAAAGCTCTCCATTTCTTTCTGGATACCGGACCCATCCAGTTCCCCTCCACCAACACTCTGCTCCGCCTCGTGGAACTTGTCCTCACTCTAAATAATTTTTCCTTTGGGGGCCTCCCACTTTCTTCATACAAAAGGGGTAACCATGGGCACTCACATGGGTCCCAGCTATGCCTGCCTGTTTGTTGGCTATGTGGAACAGTCTACGTTGCAAGCCTAAACTGGTGACTGTTCCATACTTTTCCTATGCTACATAAACAACTGCACTGGTGCGGAAATCATCGATTTCAACAACTTTGCTTCCAACAACCACCCTGCCATCATATTCACCTGGTATATTTCCGACACTTCCCTTCATTTTCTCAATCTCACTGTTTCTATCTCTGGAGACAACTTATCCACCAATATCCATTATAAACCAACAGACCCTCACAGCTACCGACACTATACCTTGTCCCACTCTGCTACTTGTAAAAACCTCTTCTCTCAATTCCTTCATCTCCGCTCCATCTGTTCTCAGGATGAGGCTTTTCATTCTAGAACAAAGGAGATGTCCCCTTTTTCAAAAAAAAAAGGCGCTTCCCTTCTTTCACCATCAATGCTGCTCTCAACCACATCTTTTCCATTTCATGCACACCTGCTCTTACCCCATCCTCTCAACACACTACCAGGGATAGGGTTCCTCTTGACCTTACCTAACACCACACCAGCCTCTGAGTCCAGCACATAATTCTCTGAAACCTCCACTACCTCCAACTGGATCCCACCACCAAATGCATCTTTCCCTCCCCACCCCCAACTACCTGCTTTGCACAAGGATCTCTCCCTACGCGACCCTCTTGTCCATTTGTCCCTCCACTCCGATCTCCCTCCTGGCACTTATGCTTGCAAATGGAACAAGTGCTACACCTACCCCACACCTCCTCCCTCACTAGCATTCAGGGGCCCAAACAGACCTTCCAGGTGAGATGTCACTTCACCTGTGAGTTGGTTGGTGTCACATAATATGTTCGGTGCTCCCAGTGTGGCCTCTTGTAAGACACAATGTCAGTTGGGAGACTGTATCACCGAACACCTATGCTCCAACTGCCAGAACAAGCAGGATTTCCCAATAGTCAATCATTTTAATTCCACTTCCTATTCCTATTCTGATATGTTCATCCACGGCCTCCTCCACTGTCAGGATAAGGCTACACTTAAGTTGGAGAAACAACACTTTATATTCCATTTGGGTAGCCTCTAATTTGATGGCATGAACATTGATTTCTCAGTCTTCCAGTAATGCCTCCACCATTTCTCATCCCCTTTTCCCTCACTCATCTTATCTCCTTGCCCACCTATTGCCTCTCTCTGGTGCTCCTTGCCCCCCCCCCCCTGTTTTTCTTTCTTTCATGGCCTTCTGTCTCTTTCACCAATCAGCTTCCTAGCTGTTTGCTAAAACCCTCCCCCCTCCAAGTTTCAGCTATCATCTGGTGTTTCTCTCTCCCGCCCCCCCCCCCCCAACCTTTTAAATCTACTCCTCAGCATTTTTCTCCAGTCCTGCCGAAGGGTTTAGGCCTGAAACGTAGACTGTACTTTTCTCCATAGATGCAGCCTAGCCTGCAGAGTTCCTCCAGCATTTTGTCTGTGTTTCTACACATCAACTCTATCTAGCCCTTTCAACATTCGGTAGGTTTCAATAAGATTCCCCCACATTCTTCTAAATTCCAGTGAGTACAGGCCCAAAGCTGCCAAATGCTCCTCAAATGTAAACCCCTTCATTCCCAGAATCATCCTTGTGAATGTCCTCCGGACTTTCTCTAATGACAGCATATCCTTACAGAGATATGGGGCCCAAAACTACTGACAATACATTAAGTGCGACCTGCCTAGTGTCTTATAAAGGCTCAGCATTATCTCCTTGCTTTTATATTCTATTCCCCTTGAAATAAATGCCAACATTGCATTTACTTTCTGTGCCATAGACTCAACCTGTAAGTTAATCTTCTGGGAGTCTTGGATGAGAATTCCACCTTTAGATATTAGTCCACACTTAGTCCATGTTACCAAAATGTATTATCATACATTTCACAATACTGCACTCCATCTGCCACTTTTTTGCCCTACTTCCCATTATATACCTATAACATGGCTGACCTTATCATGCCTTCAAGCCCATTTTTTTCATACGCCAAGAGCTAAACTGTCAGGTTGAAACATATTTAATGGCACAGCCTGTGAACCTCTCTTGGGTGGAGAATCAGAATGCTTCTCAAAGAAACCTATAACCCAATGGTATGAATGTTGAATTCTCCAATTTCAGGGATCACACATTCCCTCTTGTCCTTACTCCCTCCTCATTCATCCAGGTCCTGCCACACAGGACTCTAATCCAACACCCTCTTCTGATGGGAACATATGCAGGCCAGAGGCCAACAAGCTGTCTGCTGGAGGAACTCAGTGGGCTGATTAGGTGGTTGTTAAGGGAAGGACCGCTAATGTTTTGGGTTTAAACTACATCCCAATACCCCACCTGCTTCTACTTTGCAGTTTATATTAAGCATAATGAATACCTCATTAAATTTATTATTTCAGATAAATACTGTTTCATTTTTCTCATGTTCTCATTTTATAGACACCATTTGACCTTTCAAGTCCATGATGACACTGAGAGCCATCAATCCCAACCTCCACATACATCCCTGTAGCATACTCTCTTCCACATTCTAATTAAATCCACCCTGATTCTCTTACCATATACCTACAAAAAACACCTACATCTTCATGATCTTCTGGAGGAAACCAAAGCATTCAAAGGAAACACACTCAATAACGGAGTTCAATCTCCATATAGACAGCAGTGAAGGCCAGTATTGAACCTGAGTCACGGAAAGCTGCAAGACAGTTGCACTATCTGCTGTATCACTCTACCAATCAAAGATAGGCCAGAACTCCATCTATAAGTTTTTTTCTGCTCCAATGTTCTCAGGTCCAGGACTCTGTCAGTATTACATGATAATATTGTATTTGTGCAACCTGTTTTTAAACACCGATGCTTTCATTGGTGTGGAAAAAGTTAAAAGTATGTTGCCAGGACTCGGGTGACTGATTTATAAGGAGAGATTGGGCAGGCTAGGATTTTATTCTTTGAAGTGCAGGAGACTGAGAAAGAGGCTTGTAGTGATGAAGAGCATAGATAGGGTGACTGTATACAGGCTTTTTCTCAAGAAAAGTGAATCAAAAACTAGAGACCATAGTGAAAGAGTAATGTTTTAAGTGCAACCTGAGGGACAACTTCCTCATGTAGAAGGTGGTGTAGAGAGAACAAGCTGCCAGTACAGATTTTGAACGAGGTACAGTAACAGCATTTGAAAATCATTTGTTTATGTATATGGATAGCAAAGACTTAAAGCAATATGGACCAAGTGGGTGGGAATGAGACTGGGCGTAGATGGGCATCTTGGTCAGAGAGAGTGAGTTGGGCTGAAGGGCTCGCTTCCAATATTGCTCAATGCATGTGATGGAAAACTGCCTCATAGGGATGACTGGTTTGTATAGTAACAATGTGTGGTGCATTGCTGTTGAATCTGGTTTTCACAGCTTCATTTGTTCCACTTAATTCTGAGCTGTTTTTCCAATACCTTAACTGATAGTGTAAATTTGCTTTGACATTTTATTGTTATGCTGCTAAATTGGAAAGATTTGCTTCCTGTCCTTAATGTACCAATCTATTATTTGCCTATCTATGCTATAATATATGAATATCTGTATGATACCTATAAATTAAAGCACTGTTCATGGTTGATTGAATAGCTCTCAGAGCTCCTATATCATGTGAAATTAATTACATACACTGCACTTTGCTTGGTTTGTGAAATTGTTTCTCTTCTGTACAGTGATGTAAGTGTATGAAAACCAGCTTTATTCTTTTTCAGTTTTTTTGTGTGATGCAGAGTGTTTTAATTAGTTCCTCTAGAGAAATCAAAAATGAAAAGTACTTTCCAAGTTTTTGTGAAGATTAGCGTGTAGTCTGACCTCATACACCATGGGTAAAAATAGAATTTATGTTCCCCTGTAGTTGTGTCTTTTAATTGCGCTCTGCATCCTAATCTCTCTGCAGTCTGAAAATATCCGAGCTTGTAACTTTGAAAGGAACTCTAAATTCACTCACATTACTTCCTTCCTTCCATCTAGTCAGTCTTCATGGTGGGCTGCTTCATTAAAGCCAATAATATTATCAAGGAGACTTGTCACCCTGACAATTCACTTGTTTTCTCTTCTGTCTTCTGGGAGAATATACAGGAGCTTGAAAACCTGGATGGTCAGACTTAAGCACAGCTTCTTCCCCACTACTATCAGGTTTCTGAACCAGTCGCTGATTTCACATCCCCCTCCTGATGGTTCGTAGATTCTTAATTTTACCTCACTTGGTTATTCCCTTATTGTAATAATCTACTTCTTTTTGCACTACATCAGAATGTACTACAAGCTTTATACCATTTCGCTGTTTTGTTTTATTTAAATGTAAATTTATCAGTACATGTACTGTATGTGAACAAAGAATTCCCCCGCATCTTGATGTACAGTATATGGCAATCAGCTAATTTAAACCTTTCTTTCCCTTCTTTCAGTTACATCAACTATGAAGTAATTACTGTATATCCAACTACTCCTAACTGTGAGGAGCTCTTTCTACTTTAGCAATTATGACCATGTTTGTGAAGAATGATATCAACAGTTGCAGTAGCTTTAAGGAAGTAATTGAGACTGTCAATGTGAGGGACTAATAGAGAGCAATGAAACTGGAATTGTGTTAATTCACCACGGCTGTTGCCCCTAAGGGAAGAAACCCATCAAAGCTACAATGTTGTCACAAGCAATGAATTGCCTAATCAAAATGCCAAAGATATAGATGGTAAAGTCTATAAGAATTATTTATAGCTTCATTTTCCACATTTATTCTTTCAACAGACATAGGCAGTCATGCAAAGATACTGACATGTCTTTTGATGAATACTTTGATTGATCGCTCAAGCAAGATGGGCTAAATGGTGACAACTTTGCAGCTGTTGAGAGAGGGATGAAAATCCTTGAGAATTACTCTGAAGGCAAATTAGTCTTTTGTTGCAATTGATAACATATATCACAATGTAATACATCCCCAATGCCAGTTTGGTACAATTTTGCCAAAAGTGCAATTCTAATAAAGCTGTGCCTGTTTTGAGTCTCGAGTTTTATTTTTATAAACTCAAAGCAACTAATATTGTTTTTTTTAAAAAGTTCTAAGTTCAAAGTAAATGTTATTATCAAGGTACATATATGTCACCATATACAACCCTGAGATTTATTTGCCTGTGGGCATACTCAGCAAATCTATAGAATAGTAACCAAAGAAAGATCAAACAGAGTGTAGAAGACAACAAAGTGTGTAAATGCAAACATAAATAAATAGCAATTAGTAACAAGAACATGAGATAATGTGATAAAGTGTTCTTAAAGTGAAATCAATAGTTGTGGGAACATGAGTTGAGAGTTAGGGGGCAAAAGTTTAAGGGTAACACGAGGGGGAAATACCTTAACTCAGAGAGTGGTTGATGTGTGGAACGAGCTTCCAGTAGAAGTGGTAGAGGCAGGATCAGTATTGTCATTTAAAGTAAAATTGGATAGGTATTTGGACAGGAAAGGAATGGAGGATTCTGGACTGAGTGCAGGTTGGTGGGCCTAGGTGAAAGTAAGCGTTTGGCACGGACTAGAAGGGCTGAGATGGCCTGTTTCCTTGCTGTAATTGTTGTATGGTTATTTCAACAGATCGGCAAATGAGTGTAGTTATCCTCTATCAGTGGTACTGAAATCAATTTGGTCCTTTTTTAATAGGTTTGCTATTTCCATCCTTTACTGCTTTAATTTCCTCTTTCAATAACAAAGGCGCAAGCTGCCTTTCATTTTAAATGTTTTGTTGACAGTGAGAAATACAGTTCACAATGAAGAATGCTAGAAGCAAAACTGCTTTTACTTTCTATGCTTTATCTGTATTTCACTGGATAATAAACAAAGAACAAAAAAACTGTATTACTTTTATTCCTTGCTTTGTTACAACACCCAATGTACAGGTGTGACTAGAACCCCCCCAGGTTTGTCAGCGGAAATCAGGATTCAAGGCTGGGAATTGTTTTTTCTGTCTGGTTCAGTCTCAACAATGTTGTGTCTTTTATCTATTTTGTCATTGAAGCTGTAGCCTAGAGGGTTTCTTTAACCTGCTGACTAGGAAGAATAACTCTATCTGTTTTCAATCTTTACTTTTTACCCTGCAAGGCTTGCTCATTTTAGCAATTGAAGCCAACTGGCTCTCTGTAGGTACACATCTTATGGGTGAGTAAAATTAAAGAAACATCAGTAATGATGCAAGATACTTCACGGAGTCAAGAAACAAATTTGAGCATCCCGAATAATTATATTGCATAACTGATTACCAGTCATTTTTACCTTCTTCACTTCTGCTTATGGGACAACTAATGATGTGTTGCACTGATACGCCAGACTTTAGAATATAGATTGAACTCTTAACACTCTTTGATCTCTCTGTAGAATGTAAGAGATCCCAAGGCACAATTTAGCAGAAGGGTAGGAAAATTATCCCTGCTTTTCTGGGCTAATGTTAAGTCCTCCCATGTCACTATCACTAAAAATCAATAACCTATTGCTGAATGGGGCGGCTTGTTTTACACAAATTAGCTGATGAGTTCTTTCATTAGAAATTAACTTAATAGTGGATTCACAGTTTTGGCAAAATGATATACACTTGATGGCCACATAATTAAGTGTCTCCTGTAATTAATCAAGCGGCCACTGAGTACGTTCACGATTTTCTGCTGCTGTAGCCCCATCCACTTCAGGGTTCGGTGTGTGGTTCATTCAGCGATGCTTTTCTGCACACAGCAGTAGTGTAGAGGTTAGCACAAAGCTATCACTGCTCAGGATGTCAGGGTTTGGAGTTAAATTCTGACAAAGTCTGTAAGGAGTTTTTACATTCCTCTCAGTAAACACGCAGATTTTCATACATGTGGTCCAGTTTTTCCCCCACATTACAAAGAGGTACCAGTTAGTAAGCTAACTGGTCATTGTAAATTGTCCTGTGATTAGGCTAGGGCAGGGGTCGGCAACGTTTACCACTGAAAGAACCAATATGGACCCATTTCCCACAGAAAAGAAAACACTGGGAGCCACAAAACCCGTTTGACATTTAAAATGAAATAACACTGCATACAATGTTTTTTTTTGCCTTTATGCTATGTATAAACAAACTATAATGTGTTGCATTTATGAAATTGATGAACTCCTGCAGAGAAAACAAAATTACATTTCTGCATGCAACAAAAACATTTTGAACTCCGAAAAAAAGACGTTGGGTTGAAGGTTACTCCATCGTTAGCCTACCTTGGATCGAAGAATTAAAAGAAAGCGTGCACTGGCGGGTGTCAGGCATTGGCAGTGGTGATGTATATTAATAGCGATAAAAACACGTTGTAGGGGTGTGCTACACACAGCGCTAAAATAAAGACACTGCAGTCAAAGGTAACTTTATTCAAACTAAAAAGCCTTGCTTTAAAGCCTCCCTCAACCCGTCCCCGTGGGCGCGGATGCTCCAAAAGACACGTACTCACAAACCCCCGTAGGCTATCTCCCTTAGCCGGAACGGTGGCTAATTGTGAGCCGGTTTGGATGTGCCAGGAAATGGGGTCTCCACAACGTTTTTAGATTGTACAAGATCACCATAATCTTCAAATTTCGAATTACATTTCAAAAACTAACAAACCACGGGGAGCAGCAGCACAGAGATGAAAGAGCCACATGCGGCTCCGGAGCCGCGGGTTGCCGACCCCTGGGCTAGGGTTAAGTAAGTGTTTTGCTGGGCTTGTATGGCTTGTTGGGCTGAAAGGCCTGTTCTGCACTCTATCTCCAAATAAATATAAATAAAAGCTGGTGTAAGGAATGGTAGTTTGTGTTACTTTTGCCTTCCTGTCTACTTGAACCAGTCTGGCCATTCTCCTCAGAACTCTCTCATTAACAAGACATTTTCGCCAAAACAGTAGAAGTGCCGCTCACTGAATGTTTTGTTTTGTACTCTTTGTAAACTCCAGAGACAGTTGTCTGAGGAAACCACAGGAGGTCAGAAGTTTCTGAGAAACTCAAGCCTCCTTGTCAGACACTACCAATCATTCCACAGTGAAAGTCATTTCTTCCCTATTCTGATGTTTGTTTGAATAACAACCGAACCTCCTGACCATGCTTGCAAGCTTTTATGCATAAGGTGGTGCCACATAATTAGCTGATTAGAAATTTGCATTAACAAGGTGCACAGGTATACCTAATAAAGTGGCCACTGTGTGTATCATCATTATCATCATTATGTGCCGTGTCATATCACGTGGGCGATCAAAGTCTTCCAGCCGTCTTAAATCTGAGAAGCTCTACTAAGCTCTTAAAAAAGTTTGCCTATCTATCCCTTGATGCAACTCATGAATGTCATGTGCTGTCAACCATGACTTTTTCTTCCATCAGTTTTTCCTGTCACTGCAAGATGCTTGAGCTTCTCGTTCCTCAGTATATGTCTATGAAATTCCAGCTGCCATTTTCTGATTGATGATATCCGTTCTCTTCTTATACTAGCTTTTTGCAACAACTCCTGATTTGCTACTTCAATGTCTTTCCACGATATTTCGATCATCCTTTTCAAAAACTGCATTTCTGCAGCTTCAAGTCTTCCCTCATTTTGCTTTGACATTGTTCAACTTTCACTTCCAACTGTTCCTGTGGAATGAACACAGCACTGCAACATTCTGAATTTCATTCCATTAGAATTATGTTATTCTTTAGCATCTTGCTGAAACACTTGAATGTGCTTTTAGCAATCCTAATCGTTCTAATTTCAACATCGGCCCGACCATCAGATATTATCAGGATCCTTAAGTAATTAAACTTCTATGTTTGTTTAATTGTTTTGTGGCCCACTTTCAATTTGCATTTCTGTACTTCTTTCTTCTTTATAGCAATCACACATTTGGTCTTCTTGCAGTTGATGGTCTATACTGAGTGTACAGTAATCTTCATGTTTGCACGATACTGCTACCGCAAAACAACAAATTTCATGATAATAAACCTGATTTTGATTATGAAATAGATATCCTCTTCTTCTGAATTTATATTACTTTTTTCCAGATTTTTCTCATCAGCAGCACATTCGCTAAATCTTTTGAATTTCAATGGGATCCCCTCTCAGTCTTCTCCAATTAAAATAGTTTTGGTCAGGAATCAACTTGGAGATATATTGGTGTTATAATGGAATCATGTAGCACAGAAATAGGCTCCTTGAACTCAGTTTGTTCATGTCAGCTGGCATACTTGGTCACACTAATCCCACTAGTACATTCAGCCCAAATTTCTCTACACCTTTCCCATCCAAGTACCTATTTAATTGCCTTTCAAACACTGCAATTGTAGCTGTCTCCACTGCTTCCTCTGGCAGTTTGTTCCAGAGATTCACCTCTTCCTGTGTGAAAAAATCTTAACCCTCAGATATTGTAAATTTCTATCCACTCACCTTGAACCTATGCCTTCTAGGCATAGACTCCCTAGAGCTGCTGAGAATAAACTGTGGCAATCTATTTTATCTATATTACCAGTGAGAATAAACACAACCAAGCAAATCTTAAAACAGAGGAGCAGAATGCCATTTAGTCTATCACTTCACATTTATTCTCCCTTTCAATCTCTTTCTCCTGCCTTCTCCCTGCAATCTTTGATGTCCTTACAAATCAAGAACCTATTAATCCCCACTTTAAATATACCAGAATGACTTGGCTTCCACAGATTCATAATCCTCTGGCTAAAGAAATTCCTCCTCATTTCTGTTTGAAAGGGATATCCTTGTATTCTGAGGATTTCACTCTCTAGACTCCCCGACCATAGAAAACATCCTTCCCATTATTTTTCTTATAATCATAGCCCCTCATTCAGGGCAACATTCTTCTGAACCTACTGTATTCCCTCTGTTGTTAATACGTCCTACCTGTAGCACACAGAACAGCACAAAATGTCCTCTTTGTTTTAGAGATGTAATGTAAAACTTCAGGCAGGCTTGTCGATCTTTGGTGTAGCTAAGGTAAAGAAAATGTCAGCAAAATTCACAAGTATCTTCGGAATTTGTCACCACATTAATACATTATGTTAGCAATCGTCTTTGGCATTTCATTTTTATATTGATAAACAGCACTAAGAGTAACTTTTCATACTTGCTGGGCTCATTGATTTTATGAATGTTAAACCAGTGGACCAAATTACACAAGATATTCAACTTATACTTAATCGACCCACTTTGGGGAAACATGTTAATGAAGTTCGGGAAGAGAGAATGGGCTCCTAAATGTGACAGAACACTTCCCATCATCCATCACCACCCAAATGTGCCTTCTGTGAGTGTGTGGAATAAAAATCGCTAAAGCGAATGCTATTTCAACTGGAGACAAAAGAGAATGCAGATGTTAAAATTTGGAGCAACAAACAATCTGATTGAGGAACTCAGTAGGTCAGCAGTATCTCTGCAGGGTGGGTGGAGGGAGGTGGATGGATTTCAATGCAAAATGTTCACATTTCCTTTCTTCTGAACATGTTGAGTTGCTCCAGCAGGTTGTTCGTTACTGCATTCAACTGTACTTCTCATAACTACAAGAGATTCCATGGTATCCTCACTGTTAATAAAGTGTTATTCTACTTTATGGCATGGAACAGAGAATTTTTCATGTTGATTCAGGGATAAAAATTAGCCGAGAGACAGGAGAATACCAACTGCATTCCTTGAAAATATTTGTTGAGGGCTATTTACATCTTTCCAATCCAGAGAATATTGAATTACATTATTTCCGACTGATCACCTTAACACCCTCACTTTCTGTATTATTCTTCTGGACACTATTTTAACATAGGTATTAAATGTTATAAGGAAAAATCATATTATGGAGTAATCTGATCTGATCTACAGTACTGTGCAAAAGTCTTCGGCAAATACGTATAGCTAGGGTGCCTAAGACTTTTGCACAGTACTATAGTAATTTTCTGTATTGCACTGTGCTGCTGCTGCAAAAAAAAATCATGACATATGTGAGCGATGATAAACCTAATGGATCCCTATTGTGAACTGAGAGTGCGAAGGGGGCAGGGAGTTGGGAATCATGGTTGGGAAAAGGGGAAGTTAGAGGGGATCACCAGTGAGACATTCTGTAGTGATCAATAAAGCAAATGTTTGGAATCACATCAAATGATCTTGCCTGGTGTGTCAGGGTTGAATGCATCTGCACCTGCACTATCCCCCCAGCACTCCGACTCTGCCACCTGTAACACACCTCTTCCATCCTCGCCATCCTTTGCCCTGGCCTGATTTACAAACTCACTCTCTGCTCCTTGCTGACAAATACAGTACTGTGCAAAAGTCTTAAGCACCCTGACTATATATATGCACTAAAGACTCCTGCACAGGACTATAAGACTATAGTTTATCCCTTAGTCACATTATCTTTCATTGCCAACAGCCTGTGCAGAATGTTATGTAGCAATTCAGTGCTTCCCCCATTGGTGAGCATTGTTTTGACCCCATCTTTTCACCTTCTCTCACTGTCCTTGGTAAACATTTTAATGCATCTTTTGTCAGACTTTTCATTTATATTCATTAAATCCACCATCAGTCGGGAAGAGAATCTAATGTATTATTCATTTCACTATAAACCAGTGATCAGCTGAATCGTACATTTATAATCGTCTTTATGAATACACATTTAACTGCTGCATAAATTCACTCACATAAGAATAGTTTACAGAAGAGAAGAGGCAATGAAATTTGATTCCAAAATTATATTTTTTTTGCCTCTGGCCTGCAATTGGCAACAAGATGCAGGCCATTTTGTTTACATATTTGATCTTGCATGTCATCTTTGTTTATTGACTTTGAACCATCGCTACATGTTTGATGTAGTGTTAGAAGCAAGTGAGCTTTAAGCATAGCAATTGATGCTGATGCAATTGATAAGTGCACAACCAAATCAGTCTTCCATCCTTGGACTCACTTTACACCGCACGCTGTCAGAGCAGTGCAGCCAGGATAATCAAGGACACGACCCACCCAGCCAACACACCTTTTGTCCCTCTTCCCTCTAGGAGAAAGTTCAGGAGCTTGAAGATTTGTACAGCCAGATTTGGGAACAGCTTCTTTCCAACTGTGATAAGACTGCTGAACGGATCCTGACCCGGATCTGGGCCATACCTTCCAAATATCCGGACCTGTCACTCAGTTTTATTTTTCCACTATCTTACTTCTCCTTTTCTATTTTCTAATTATGATTTATAATTTAAATTTTTATTATATTTACTTTGATTTGTACTCCAGGGAGTGCGAAGCGCAGAATCAAATATCGCTGTGATGATTGTACGCTCTAGTATCAATTGTTTGGTGACAATAAAGTAAAGTAAGTTAAAAGTAGAGTAACCTGTTTCCTGATGTTTTTTTTAAGAGTGTTTTAGAGTTTTTCCTTTAGGAGAGTGAACCCAAAGAAAGCATCCAGCCCAGATGGAGTACAAGACCAAGTACTAAAGACCAGTGCTGATCAACTGCCCAAAGTTTTCACTGAGATCTTTAACCGCTCACTTCAGTAAATAGAGGTACTCAAGCTGCTTCAAGCAGACTTCAATTATACCCATGCCTAAGAATGTGATAATCTGCCTCAATGATGATTGTCCAGTCAACCTCACTGACCATAAGACATCGGAGCACAATTAGGTCATTTGGCCTATTAAGTCTGCTCTGCCATTCATTCATGGCTGATCCTTTGTTTTCCCTCTGCAACCCCATTTCCCAGCTCCCAGTAACCTTTGATACCATGTTCAATCAAGAACCTATCAATCCCTGCCTTAAATACACCCAATGACCTGGCCCTCACAGCTGTATGTGGCAACGAATTCCACATATTCACCACCCTCTAGCTAAAGAAATTTCTCCACATCTCTGTTTTGAATGGACGCCCCTCTATCCTAAGGCTGTGACTCTCCCACCATTGAAAACATCATTTCCACATCTACTCTGTCCAATCCTTTCAATATTCAAAACATTTCAATGTGATCCCCCGTCATCCTTTTAAACTCTAGCAAGTACAGAGCCAGAGCCATCAGATGTTCCTCGTATGATAACCCTTTCATTCCTGGAGTCACACTTGTGAACCTCCTTCCACATACACAGTGGTGAAGTTGTTTTTAGTGCTGAGTTTACAGACAGATCAGCCATGATCTTATTGAATGGAGGGGCAGGCTTGATGGGTCATATGGCCTACTCCTGCTTCTATTTCTTATGTTCTTATGTGATGCAAAATATCAACTGCTGCCTGAGAATTGACTTGGATCCACTCAAATTTGCCTACCGGAGCAACAGGTTCACAGCAGATGCCTTTTTATTGGATCTTCACTCAACCTTTGAACATCTGGATAGCAAAGATGCATACATCAGGATGCCCTTTAATGACAACAGCTCGGGATTCAATACTATCACGCCCTCAAAATTAATGAATGTTTTAAAAGCAAACATGTTTCAAAACCTTGGACTCAATAACTCTTGTGCAATTGGATCCTCAATTTCCTCACCTGCAGACCCCATTCAGTGTAGATTGGCAAAAACATCTCCTCCATAATCTCCACCAGCATTGGTGCATCATAAGGTTGCATACTTAGCCCCTGCTCAACTCATTTTACACTTATGATGGTGTGGCTAAGCATCCAATGCCAGATTCAAGTCTGGTGTTGACACCACTGTTGCTGGCTGAATCAAAGGAGGTAAAGAATCAGCTTATAGGAGGGAGATTGAAAATCTAGCTAGGTAGTGTCACAGCAACCTTACTCAATGTCAGCAAGACAAAGGAGCTGATTATTGACTTTGGGAGGAGCAAACCAGAGGTCCACGAGCCAGTCCTCATTAGAGGATCAGAGGTGGAGAGGGTCAATAACTTTAAATTCCTTGGTGTTATCATTTCAGTGAATTTGTCCTGGGCCCAGCCCTTAAGTGAAAAACAATGAAAGCACTACAGTGCCCCTACCTCCTTAGTTTGCAATACTTGGTATGACATGTAAAACTCTGACAAACTTCTACCAATGTGTAGTCAAGAGTATATTGACTTGCTGCATCATGGCCTGATATGGAAATAACTTGAATGGAAAATCCTAACAAAGGTAACAGATATAGCCCAGTCAATCATGGATGAAACCCTCCCAACCATTGAGCACATCTACACCAAGCATTATCATAGGAAAGCAGTGTCCATCATCGGGGACCCCCACCACCCACCTCATGCTCTCTTCTTCTTGTTGCCATCAGGAAGAAGTTATAGGAGCCTCAGGGTTCACACTACCAGATTCAGGAAGGGTTACTACCCCTCAACCATCAGGCTCTTGAACAAGGGGGATGAACTTCACTCAACTTCAATCACCTGAACACTGAAAAGTTCCTACAACTGATGGACACACTTTAAAGAACTCTTTATCTCATGTTCTCAATATTTATTGCTTATTTATTATTAATATGATTATTTCTTACTTGTTTTTGTATTTGCACAGTTTGTTGCCTTTTTCACACTGGTGGTACATGCAGTTCTACAGTCTCTCATTGATTCTATTATGATTTTTGGATTTATTGATTATGCCCACAAGAAAATGAATCTCAGGGTTGTATATGGTGACATATATGTACTTTGGTAGTAATTTTACTTTGAACATTTTGAAGGTAAAATTGATCATTTTTTGGTATATTAAATCTTTTCATTGTTAAGCTCTGATGTTAAATTTTGTTAACATAAAGTTGTGAAATTGGCGAAGAAAGGTGAAATAGTATTAGGATATTTCATAACCAAATGTATGTGCTATCACAATGAAGACACGTGAATACCTCAACTTTCTTTACTACAAAGGGTTCTATAGATGCTGGAAATCCAGAGCAACATATGCCAAATGCTGGAAGAACTCAGCAGATCAGGCCACATCTATAGAGAGGCATAAACAGTCGACAATTTGGGCTGAGAACCTTCATCAGGACAAAACGGACTCATGGTGAAATGCCATCAGTTTTGTTGCTTATGTAGACTTAGCTTATCATTGAATACTCTAACGTCCACAGATGCACTGTTGAAGGTGTCCTGACTGGCTGTATCATGAAAGACAGGACAATTTCAATGCACAGGAATGCAAAAGACTGCAGAGCGTAGTGGTCACAGTCTAGTTCATTAACAGCCCTTCTCACCATTGGCGGCATTTACTGACTCATGAGGTTTATGCCAGAAGGTATATATTGTCCACTGCTCTAAAATCATGGGAGGAGCTGACTACTGTTGTCTTCCCCTGGAGTGAGATTCCTCACACTCCTGGGGAAACCTACAGTAGTTATCTCCTCCTATGATTTTAGAATACAGGAAGAAATTTCACAATTGAACTTCATAAAGCTCAGCTTGTAAAACTTGAGCCTGTGAAAAAGTTAGGGGAGAGATCTTCAGTCTTCTGAAGACTGACAGCATTGGCTTTGCACAGATGGGCACCTCTTTGACACCTACCCTGAAACCTTTTACTTTCCCTGAGAGGCCTGACATGCTAGAGGTATCATTGTTTAAAGCAACCATTGAATTAGTACCTCAATAAATACACTCAACTGATATTTTATTCGGTACAGTTGTACACCTGCTTATTAATACAAATATTAACTCAGCCAATCATGTGGAAAGAACTCAATGCATAAAAGCATGCAAACATGGTCAAGAGGCTCAGTTGTTGTTCAGATCAAACTTCAGAATAGGGAAGAAATGTCATCACATTAAATTTGACTGTGGAATGATTGTTGGTGCCTGACGAGGTGGTTTGAGTATCTCAGAGACTGCTGATCTCCTGAGATTTTCACACACAGCAGTCTCTGGAGTTTGCAAAGAATTGTGCAAAAAAAACAAAAATAAAAGTCCAGTGAGTGGCAGTTCTGTGGGCAGAATGCTTTGTTAATGAGAGAGGTCAGAGGAGAATGGCCAGACTGGTTTAAGCTGAGAGAAGGCAGCAGTAACTCAAATAACCATATGTAACAAAAGAGGTGTGCAGAAGAGCACCTCTGAATGCACAGTCTTGTGAATGCACAGCCTAGAAGTAGATGAGTGACAGCAGCAGAAGACCGTGAACATACACTCAGCGGTCATTTTACTAAGTATAGGAGGTACCTAATAAAGTGGCCACTGATTGTACATGACTCAAAGAGCACTTCGTATTAGCTTAGCCAGATTTCAGCAAGTGTCCAAACAGCCTAGGGTCAGCTCTTAAGCTGCACAATCAGCACTGTGAACTGGCACCTCATACAGATGCTGCCAGTGGTAGAGATCAATTTGACAGTATGTATAGAGATGCGTTTATTACTCTCAGCAGCTTCTGCAGTCCTAAGGATATCAGCAGGCTGTCAGCGTAAATACTAGTGAAAGCTGAGGCATTATTTGATGTTCTTCTGGTGGAAGTAAGCTCCACTTTATATGATATAGGCAGAAATGTATACTGCTTGAATAGTGGTGTCACTTGGTACTTACCCAAAGCTACAAAAACATCAAAGACTTTAACATGAATAGCGCCTGCTAATTCTTATTATAAATTCATTTAACTCAGGGATAATAGTTTACTCTAGGTAAAGTTTAAACTGGACTTTGCAGTTAACGTTCCATTTGGGTTAAGTGCTGATAGCAATACAGAAGAATGCTATCCAAAGCTGAAAAGGAAATGACAATACTGATAAAGTTGAAAATTTGAAATAAAAACACAAAATCCCAAAAACACTCAATGGGCCAGGCAGCATCAGTGGTGGATGAAGAAGGTTACATAGTTTGGATTGATCACCCTTCAGTAATTAATATGGTGTTCCATTTAAATCTCTTCTGGATGCATCATTTTTTGTTTTATTCCACTGTCATCCATTTTCCTTTACATTTAATCTCTCCTGTCCTTCACACCACCTTAGGTTTTCCATTTTGCTCTTTCCATCCCACTGTCTGTTCTGACTTTTTTCTGTCCTGATAAAAAGTCATGGATATGAATTATTAACTGTATTTCTCTCCCCACAGTGCTGCCTGAGCTCATGAATATTTCAGCCCTTTTATAGCTATCTAAATATGGTTGGTCTTTCTAAGTACTCTCATAGGGTGCTTGGGCCAAGGAAATTTCCTTGTGCTTTATAAATGTATAGAATACAGAACAGCACAGTATAGGAACAGGAAGCTCAGAGCCTCCGACCCATGGTGCCTGTGTTCAATGATATGATAAATTAAACAAAACCTCTTCTGCCTATTTGTGATTCCCATTCCTCCATTTCCTGTACATTTACATGTTTATCTAAAGGCCTCTTAAACACCACTATTGTACTGCTTCAACCAATACCCCAGGTAGCCCATTCCAGGCACCTATTTCAAACATAAAATGTTAAGTTATTCACTAATTATTCATGATAATAGTTTCTGGCATTTAATTAGGTACAGATCAGGACTGAAGCCCAGCCTTTAACTTATATACTTATCCTGTGATATGTTAATATATGTGGGTTAGTTTCTGCATTAAAATTCAGTTCTATTGAAGACTGAATCAGAGTTCAGCACATTAGCACAAAAGAGGAACAATTTCTATTGCTCTAACTTCCAAAACTGCACTGAAAAGCCTACCTTTATTTGCATCCATTCCTCCAACTGCATACAGAGCTCCTACTGTAGACTTACGAGGTCTAGTCCTTGGACTCTGCATTAGAGGCCTTCGTTCTGGCAACAGATGATACTTCATGGCTTCCAATATAAGCTTTTGGCACTCAAGGTCATCTTTGAAAAGAACATTGTTTTCAAGGTCAGCCAGGAGCTGAAAAACAAACAAAAACACAACAATGTAGACACTAATTTCTACGTTGAACAAGAATATAGCATGAAGTAAAGAGTGGTCCAATAAGTTACAAGTAACTCTGATGCAATTGTAAACAAAAGTTAAATTCATATGACTTTAGCAGCACTTTCAATTTACATCATAGATTGTCTAAGAACAACCCAATGATGATGGAGAACAATGTAAAGTTTGATGTTCCTGTCACTAAATTGAATGTTATTTCCAATGACATGCTTCTTGCTGTGAAATGCAGAGAATTAACTAGCAATGTACACACAATGGTCACTTTATTAGGGACATCTGTACATCTGTACATCTGCTCATTTATGCAAATATCTAATGTGTCAATCATGTGCCAACAATTCAATGCATAGAAGCATGTAGACATGCTCAAGAGGTTCAGCTGCTGTCCAGAACAAACATCAGAATGGAGAAGAAATGTCAGCTAAGTGACTTTGATGGTGGAATGATTGTTGGTGCCAGACGGGAAGGTTTGAGTATCTCAGAATCTACTGATGTCCTGGGATTTTCACATACAACAATATCCAGGGTTCAAAGAAAATGGTACTAGAAACAAAAACAAAAATCCTGTGAATGGTAGTTTTGTGGGTGAAAAAGCCCTGTTAATGAGAGAGATCAGATGAGAATGGCCAGGCTGGTTCAAGCTGACAGGAAGGCGACAGTTAACTCAAATAACCATGTGTTACAAGAGTGCATGTAGAAGAGCACCTCTGAGTGAATAACACATCAAAAACTTTGTTGAAGCTGATGGACAACAGTAGCAGAAGGCCAAACCGGGTTCCACTCCTGTACCTAATAAAGTGAGTACTGAGTGTATATCATTACAGTACTGTACTGATGTGATTATGAGCTACAAGCAAATTTATAATGAATGCTGAGAGAAAATACTGTAGGAAAAGAGATTTATTATGGCTTTATACCTGCAGAGATCATGCTCAGTTTAAAGACTCTCATTTTGTTCCCCTAAATCTGAGCATTGTAATTTTATTATACTTGATTAACATTGCCTTATTACTGCCTGTATGATAGCACTACTATACAGATACAACAATGGAATCCTGCTACAGTCTGGACATTTGTGCTTTCTGTCTTCATAAGGGCAGCTTGGACACATCGGAGACAAACATTGTACATCTCAGTAGTCAACATCCTGAAGCAGGGCGACAAGGGAACTTTAAAGACCCCCAATGCAGACCATTGATCCAGGTCAGTTATTCCTGCCGTATGCCATGAAGATCTGCTGCTCTACTGGTGGCCCATGACATGTATGCATTGTATTTTCTTTTCTTTTGCTCATTACACCGCTGGTGTTTAAGGCAGCAATGAAGGTCCTCCTTCTCTGGAGGTGTTCACGGCTTCCTTCATCATGTCAGCAGCTTCCTCTCGGTTTACAATCAGTCATACAAGTTCTGGGTGGAGACTAGGAATACTGTCATATGCAGATATAGAAAGATTCTTCATTGCTGTTTCTGTAACAATTTTGTTTGACCAGTCAGGGTTGTTAGCCCTGAGTTGAACCCCTGGAGGATCGGTATGCCACTCATAGTCTGGCTTCTACCCCTCGACTTGTTTGGCATGGGTGACCATAAAGCCCTGACTCCAGACAGCATAACTCTCTGGATCATTGAGGCACGCAACCCTGCAAACCTTGACAAGTTGTGGTCCTCTTGGTGGATGCATTGCATGTCTTACAAAAAAACTCGATGAATCAAGCAGCATTTGTGGGAGGAAAGGAATTGTCTATGTTTCAGGTCAAGACCCTGCAACTAGACAATCTCTTCTCTTCAGATATTGCTTGAGCTATGTTACATGAGCAATTTGATTTTTGCTCCAAATTTCAGCTTCCACAATCCTTTATGTCTGCATGCACTATATGTCACTGGACACCACTCATGCTGCCCAGGAGCCAGAGAGCATTAATGCATCATGTTCACAAATATCCAGACAAAAATGAGCAGATGTTTGAAACACAACACGTTTGTCACACAGTGCATATAAACACTTCACTATTGCAAAACATTTCCGAATCATAGTTCTCCTAGTTCTGTTGCTGGCTCCCCATCAAACAGTTGTGAAGTTGTTAGATCGAGTCACCACACATCAGTCATCAGCTTGAAATTTTGGCAAGCTAAAGACTGATTAATGTTTACTGTCAAGGTTCGAATGAGCTGAGAATTCAAACATTTTGCTAAAGCAGCCAAGGAAACCAGAACTGTGCTGGATTGATAACAAACAACATTACTCACAACAGTTCATGAAGTGGAATATACTATTTAAATGATCTAATAGCCAGAGTAATCCTTATCTAGAGTAAAATATGATTTGGAAATAAATGTTCTGAATAATTTCCATATATCATTCTAACTAGTTATATCTGTATTTCACCTGCATTGCAGATTCCTCTTCACCAACAATCCACTTGTTCCTGCTTAATGACTAGTCAGCTCCTCTTTGGGGCATCTGCTGGAAGGCATTATGTAGAATCCTGATGGGCAGTGTTGAATTTGGATTTTACCTGACCATGACAGGTAAGATTTCCCTTTACAGAAATCATGCTGACTTGGACTTATTTTATCATTTGTCTCCAAGTACCCAAAACCTCATCCTTAATAATAGACTCCAACACTTTCCCAGCCACTGAGGTTAGGCTAACTGGCCAATAATTTCCTTTCTTTTGCCTTCTTCCTTCTTAAAGATTGGAGTGACATTTGCAATTTTCCAGTCCTTTGGGACCATGCCAAAGTCAATTGATTCTTGATCATGACGAATGCATCCATCATCTCTTCAGCAACCACTTTCAGGTCTCTGGGATGTAGTCTATCTGGACCAGGTGATTTATCCACATTAAGACTTTGAGTTTGTCTTGCACTTTTTCTCTTGTATTCGCAATGGCACTCATTCCTGCTCTCTGACACTCACAGACCTCTGGCTTGCTGTTGGTGTCTTCCACAGTGAACACTGATGCAAAGAACCCATTAAATTCATCTGTCATTTCTTTGTCCCCCATTACTTTCTCAGCAGCATCAATTTCCAGAGATCCAGTATCAACATTCACCTCCCTTTTACTCTTTATATAACTGACAAAAACTTTTAGTATCCCGCTTTATATCATTGGGTAGTTTGCCCTTATATTTCATCTTTACCCTTCCTAATACTTTTTAGTTGCCTTGTGTTGGATTTTAAAAGCTTTACAATCGTCCAACTTCCTACTCACTTTTGCTGCATTAGATGTTGTTTCCTTCCCTTGTCTTTCATGTAGTCATTAAGTGCCATTGTCAGCTATGGTTGTTTACAACTGCCATTTGAGAACTACTTCTTCTGTGGGACATATCTATCCTGTGCCCTGTGCAACGTCTTCTCTGCCAACATCACCACCGGTATCCTCTTTCAATCCACATGGGCAAGCTCCTCTCTCATGCCTCTGTAACTCTTTTTATTCCATTGTGATACTATTACATGTGACATGGTTCTCCCTCTTAAAGTGTAATATGCCATTCAATCATATTATGATTACTGCCTCCTAAGGGTTCCTTAATAAATAAGCTCTCTAATAAGATCTGCGTTACTGCTCAACACCCAATCTAAGACAGCCTTTCCCTGAGTAGGCTGAAACACAATCTGCTCTAAAAAGCCATCTCGTAGGCATTCAACAAACTCCCTCTTGCGATCTGACACTAACCTGATTTTCTCAATTCCCTTGCAATTTGAAGTCCCACCTTACAATTTTCACATTACCCTTAATTCATGCCATTTTTAGCTTCCTTTGCAATCTCAATCCTAACATCCTTTGATGTTAAGCTCCCAACTATGACCTTCTTTCAGCCACAACTCAGTGATGCCCGTAATGTCATACCGACCAATCTTTAATTGCACCATGAGTTTGTTCAGTTATTCCGAATGCTACGTGCATTTAAATACAGCACCTTCAGTCCGGCATTCTTTGGCCTTTTAAATTTTGCCTCTGTGGTTGAATTTAATTCTTTCCTCCGTCCGCATTCATACCCAGTCATTGGCTTGGTTTTCCTTACATTCATGTTACACCCATCATCTACTTGTAAACCTGCTGGCTCATCCTCAGCTTTATCATACTGGTTCCCATCACCCTGTCATATTAGTTTAAACAGCTCTAGTAAACCTGCCCGTGAGAATACTGGTCCTCCCCTTTTGTACAAGTCACACTTGCCCCAGAAGAGATCCCAATTACCCAGAAATCTGAATCCCTGCTCCCCACTCCAATTTTTCAGCCACACATTTATCTGCCACGTCCTTCTATTCCTATCAGCCCTTATAGGCCACAATGTTGTGCTTACCTATATAAGCATACTCCATGATCAATCTAATACTTCCCTCCTACACAGGAGAGTACCATCTTTCTTTCTCACGCCTTCTTAAATGTTTCTATTGCATCAGCCTCTACCAACATACTCAGCAATGTGTTCAGCATTCATCATGTCTGTATTGCCATCAATGCATCAGCATTGATCATGTCTCTATTACCATCAATGCATTTGTTTTTAATCTGTAGCCAAAGACACTCTTTTCTCCAAACTTTTAATAGTTTTGTAAAACTAAAGTCCATCAGTCTCTGAGTTAAGATGCACTATGAAATGCCATTTATAGAAGTGTATTCAAACTTCTGGAAAACTTTATGTATATGATCCAGATTATTCTGCTCCCCCAGCAAACACTGGCTGGGGGAGCAGAAAATAATGGTAATAATGGTAACCTGAAAATAAATCCCTACCTCTGTGCAGAACATGGAACCATTTTGGAGAAATCTTCCTTTGATCTGTAAGTGGGGAACTATCATTTTTAAGCTGAGTCCCACTCTCACTGATTTGACTTTATAACGTATATTATCACGATAAAACTTGACTGAAACTTGAGAAACCACACCTCATCTTCTTACTGGATAATTTGCAGTCTTTTGGACCCAATATCAAATTCAACAAAATCTGGTAACTTATTCCTGTCTGTAATACAGCTAGCCAAGTCACCCAAAAGATCTCTGTTTGTAATATTGTTTTTCTTCCTGCCAACATGTCCTGCTGAGAAATTCTTATATCTCAGAATCTCATAGCTTATACACCTCCATTTGTTTGTGCTATCACCCCCTATAACTTAAAAATCAAATAGCTTCATCAGCTGGATCTCTCCTTAAAATTCCCGTGCTCATTCTATCAGAGATGTATTCTTTGTGCTCATTGTCTCTACAACTTGCTTTATAACCTTTACAGTTCTGACAAAAGATCAATTGCCCTAAAATATTAACTCTATTCCCCTCTCTGCAGATGCTGCCTGACTCACTGAGAGTTTTGACATTTTCTGGTTTTGTTTTTAATTCAAATTTCTACGCTATCAGTTGTTTGATTGATTTTCAACAATTTTAGAACCTCAGCTTTTCCAAGTTTTACCATCCATATTCCCTCTCTTGCAATTGCAATTATTTTTCTGATTCTCACCCCCTCAAGACTAACACTATTGACACTACTCAAGACTAAACAAATGTGCACTATTCCCTACCACATTGCTTCAAATTGTAATATTGCCATTTTCATGATTTCTCAGAACTTTTTCTTCAGAGGGGAAACAGTGTAAAAGGGAGTTTCTGTTCTCTTCTCCTCTCCACTGCTTTCTTGGATTCTTCAAACTTGTTTCACCTCTAAATATATTATCTCTGAAGAGAGGTCATCAACCAGTAACATGGAATATTTCTTATTCTTCACAGACACTACCTCAAAATATCCAGCATTTTCTGGTTTATATCTGATTCATGACATCTACAAAATTTGATTTTCTAATCTTTGTGTTCACTTTATATTCTGTTCCTATCTTCACCATTACCATACCCCAGATCCATGCTAGAAGTCAGAATGAAATTGTCTTTTTTGTCCATTGTTTGCAGTTCTCTCAGCATACTTTTGCAAAATCTCCAAGCCACACACGCAGGAAAAAATACTGAAAGGTTGGAGAGAAGGCTATTTAACTACAGAACAGGAACAAAACTTCAGCTTCCAGCTGCATGCAAATACAATAATAGAAAATATTGAACACTGCTACTACCTCACACATTGAGATTAACCCTTGTGGCACTGTGTGTTTCACTTCTAAATGTTTGTAAGTGCATAATTAGTCAAAAAAGAGAAAAACACTCAAACTTTATTTGATTGTGTCTTTCTCGGATTGCAACTTCAGACTTTGGCTTAAATTTATGTTTTTGATGGAAGGTGGTGCACTTTCTACGTGTTGTTGGATTTATAGAAATCACAGATATGCCAATTAAACCTAATACACAAACTTTGAACAGTCATGTCAGATAAATAAAACAATCACATCTAAGTTACCATCAGTTACCTTCACCTGGAGAACAAAAAATTACAGATGTGTGGCACCCAGTACTAGCTTCCAACAACCAGATGGGATTCTGTTTTCTCATAGAGAGTGTGAACAGATGCCCATTATTCTGTACTATTCATGCTTGGACCTGCTTGAAAGCATTTTTTTCTTTCAAATGAGGCATCTTTGCAGTTGATTGATACCCATTGCAGGCAAACTCCTGTATCTTGGAAGCCCCTCAGCACCAATCTGTCCAGGAACTGAGCTTTGGGTTATCGAAAATCAATGACACTTGGTTTAAGGTTGGCTATGTCCATTGCATATCAGTGACAGCTCTCGGGCTGAAAGAATATACTTATATGCTACACACACAAAATGCTGGTGGAACACAGCAGGCCAGGCAGCATCTATAGAGAGAAGCGCTGTCAACGTTTCGGGCCGAGACCCTTCGTCAGGAATATTTATATGCTGCTGACTCACTGAAAGCTTCCAACACTTACTGCTTTTATTTCAGATTTCTACCATCTCCATCTTTTGTTCAGCTTTTTAATTGGTAATTGGTTTAATTTCGTCACATGTACTGAAATGTAATGCAAAAATTTGTTTGTATGCCATCCAGACAGTTTAATACATAGACAAGTGTATTGGAGGGAGGAACAGAACACAGAATATAGTAAACACAAGAGATTTGGCATATGCTGGTAATCTGGAGCAAAAAACACAACATGCTAGAGGAGGGGGGGATGAAGTGAGAAGCTGGGAGAGGGTATGTAGAAGAGTTGAAGAGCAGAAGAAGAGGGAATCTGATAGGAGAGGAGAGTGGATCATGGGAGTCTATCTCAGATTCTCACTTCATTTCCCTTCCCTACCCACCTATCCACTGTCCCCCTCAACTGGTCTCACCTATATCTGCTAGCTTGCATTTCTTCCCCTCCTCTCATCTTCTTATTCTGGCTTCTTCTCCCTTCATCTCGAGTCCTGATGAAGGGTTTCAGAATGAAACACTGGCTGTTTATTCCTTCCCACAGATACAGGCTGACCTCGAGCATTTTGTGTGTGATGCTGAATATAGTTTTATAGCTACAGACAAAGTGCAATGCAGGCAGATAAATAAAATGCAAGGGCCATGATGAAGTGGATTGAGAGATCAAACATTTTCCTTAATGTATAAGGCATCTACTCTAGGGTCTTACAACAGTGGCATAGTAGCTGCCCTTGAACTTGGTGATATTTGCTGTCAAGCTTTTTGTGTCTTTGAGCTTTTTATATTTATTTGGCCTCGAGCAGCATCTGTGTGAGGAAAAGGCAGGGTCAATGTTTTAGGTTAAGATCCTGGATTCAGTCACTTCAGCCTGCTTTGTCTTTCAACAGAATCATAGCTCACTTGCTATTTTAAAAAGCATATTCCTCGATTTGTTTGGTGTCCAGAAATCTGTCTCTATTTCCTACTTAGATTTTCATTAACATTTGGCATCCACTACCTTCTGAGGAACAGATTTCTATAAAACTGATCACCTTCTGTGTAAAGAAAACTGTCATTTATCTAATAAATATCTTGCATCACACCCTGTGACTCTATGGCATTCATTAACTTTGCAGCCACATTTTGAAATTATACTGTCATATAACACAGAAATAAGCCCTCTGATCCAGCAATTTGCTGCTGACCATCAAATATCCATCCAATATTTTATTCTCCCCACATTCCCATTAACGCTCATCATATTTTACTCTTCACAACTAAAGGTAATTTATAGAGGCCAATCATTATTACCAGCCTGCACTTCTTTGGCATATGGGAAGTAGCAACGGTAGCTGAGAAATCCAGGAAGACACAGGGAGAACGTGCGAACTCCACACAGACATTACTGGTCTGGGTTGAACTCTGGCTGCTGGAACGGTGAAGCACTGGTTCATCTAGTGTGTGTATGCTGTGATGTGGAAAATACTTTGTACATTCAGTGGGATTTCATGGATATCAGCGTGGTACTAACCAGGAAAACCACATTTAGAATTGTGCAATTAGCAGAAAATTGTGGCTACAATACACATGATGACACCCCTACTATCCACAGTTTCTGTACCATGAAACTAACATCAACAAAATATACTCCTACTCTGCTGTGGTCAATCCCTTAAGCTGCTGCTGTTCTTGACACAAGCATTCAGCCATCTTGTAACAGTGCTGGGTCATGAATTGTTGCCAAAAGTTTGCTTTTCTGTCTAGAGATCGGTTGCAATGCTGAAAATCACTGTATTTAAAATATAGTTAGGTAAGTAAAGGTAGAAAAATAACCAACAGGGAAGGATTGGAGATATTGGCCTATAAAGTGGTATTCTTTTTCACGCTCCTCAATCAGTATTATCATGTGGGATGAATGTTCTCTTCTGTTTTGTTTCATGATTTTCCGTGATATTGCTTCATGTTTTCATTCCAACATCATATTCATTATGGCAGTTTAATGCTATCCTCATTTCCGGGGTTCAAATGCTTCCCAGCATTTTTTCAAGGATGCTGATCTTGACAATTACTCCAATTACTCCATAGAGTATTGGTCCCAGTATGCGTTGGACTCAGATAAATAAAAGATGAATGTGTCAGGCTGACATGCACAGTTAATTACTCTTTGACATGCTTAGTTAACCATTTCACATTGTGTCTATAATAATTTCTGGACTTGACAAAGATACATATGTTTATAGACAGAACAGTTTGATCTGATCAAATGGTCAACTGTGTTTTTAGTACGCTTACTTCCTCAGATCCAATATTGTATTTGGTTTGGAACGCATACCAAGGGACCACAACAGCAAGATCAAACAAGTCAATGAAATTACTGATAAAGCGAGCACAGCTCTCTCAAGACATCATCATTGCTTTCTTTTCATACTCTACTCAAAGGCATCTGAGTCACATGCCATTTCCATCTCTGTAACTGCCAATATATTCCAGAAGGGTTCAGCAACAATTTGGTAATCTGGTCCAGCCAGATACTGATATTAAAAGCTTGCTAAAATTTTGAAAAAAAGACAATCTTCAAGGTGCAACGTGCTAAAATACAGCTCAAGTAAACTATCTTGTTTTTGGATAGATAAAACATAGCTTTAATAGATTTTTTTCTTTTCGCTTGTGTATTCATTTTCAGACTTTGGACATCATGAGCAAAGCAGTATTTATTGCCCATCCTTAGATTAGAGAGAATCAGATCTATTATCCCTCATTTATAGGATATGAGATCTGTAATTTTTCAGCAACAGCACATTGGTAAGATTGGCCTGTTGTTGCAAGTTGATGGCTAGGAAATAATAATGTCCATAGTCTCCTTCACACTGTGGTTCACTAAGACAAGTAGCATTCAATACCAATGGTAGACACGTTCAATTAATTGCAGTGCATGCTTCATCTTCATATCTGAAGCCACACCTCATGTTACGTAGCATACTGTAAGGTAAAGTCATATTCATATAGACCACAAAACTTTTCTTTAAAAAGAATCAAGCCAAAGAAACGTGTTAATAGCCTACATATTTTGAACTATATCAGCAGGTGATCATTGACATTTGTAAAATTATGCAATTAATTGTTTACAGAGGCATATTCAGTGATTTAAATAGTGTGCACATTTCTTTAATGCTCTCATCTTAAAAATTCTATTAGCAATTTAGCACCCAATCCAGATAATCTTATTAACCATTTCTTTAAATAAATTCCACATCCTGTACTACAACTGTTATCTTGACTGAACCAGCTCCTAAATACATTGTTCAACACATTTTCTGTAACACCAGACTTAGCACCACTAATTATCAACAATAATAGCAGATATAATTATACACTGATATTAGCATTTACAAAATACCTTCTCAAGGGTCCTGATTTTTCTGCCTATGCACTCACTCCTTGTAGCTCAGTTTCCCAAAAACACTGAATATGTTTCCTCTCCAATTGCTTGTGCCCTTTGGTTCCAGAAACCCTACTATGAGAAACTTCATTTCCATGTCCATATAAATTACATAAAAAATGCAAAAGAGAGGTGAAAAAAATAAAATAGTGAGGTAAGGTTCATGGGATCATTGTCCATTCAGAAAGCTGATGACACAGGGGAAGAAGCTGTTCCTGAAACGAAGAGTGTGTGTCTTCAGATTCCAATAGTTCCTCCTTAATGGCAGCAGTGAGAACAGGACTAGAAAGATAAAAATATTCACCCTTTCCACTGCTGATCCCTTGATGAGGACTGGTGTGAGTTCTCTCAACCTCCCCATCCTGAAGTCCACAATCAATTCCTAGGATCACTCTTGTAAACCTCCCGTTGATTCCTTCCAATGCCAACACATCCTTTCTTAGATAAGGGACCCAAATTTGCTCACAATAGTCCAAGTGCTGTCTGACCAATGCCTTAAATAGCCTCAGCATTACATCTTTGCACTGATATTCTAGTCCACTTGAAATGAATGCCAACATTGCACTTCCCTTCCTTACCACTGACTGAATCCTTCATGAGGACTCCCAAGTTCCTTCATTGCTCATTCTTGTAATCTGTCCAAGTCCTTCTGCAGATTCACTGTTTCCGCAATGCAATATGCCCCTCCACCTACCTTTGTATCATCTGCAAACTTGATCACAAAGCCATCAAATACATCATCCAAACTATTGGTATGTAACATGAAAAGATGTGATCTCAACAACAAACCCTACAGAACACCACTAGTTATTGCAGCCAACCAGAAAAGGCCACTTTTATTCCCATTCTTTACTTCCTGTCAATCAACCAATCATTTATTTGTGCCCCCATTTCTCCCGTACAACCAAGGCTTTTTATCTTTTTTATCAGCCTCATGTTTGACACCTTATCAAAAGCCTTCTGAAAATCCATGTAAATAACATCTACCTACACTCCTTTGTCTATTTTGCCTGTTATTTCCTCAAAGAATTCCAACAGACTTGTCATGAAAGAGTTTCCCTGAAGGAAAATATGTTGACTTTGTCCTATTTTATCATGTGCCTCCAAGTACCCTGAAACCACATCCTTAACAATCAACTCCTTAACAACCACTTAAGTCAGGCTAACAGGCCTATAATTCTGTTATTCTTTTCTGCTTCTCTCCCTTCTTAAAGAGTGGAGTCACATTTGAAATTAGTCTCTGGAACCTCCCACAATCAAATGAATCATGAAAGATCATTATTAATGCCTCTACATCTCTTCAGCTACCTCTTCCAGAACCCTGGGATGTAGTCCATCTGACTTAAGTACCTTCAGATTTTTCAGCCTCCCTGGCATCTTTTCCTTAATAATGACAGTTACTCCCTTCTCATCCTGACACTCTCAAATGTCTTGCACACTGCTGATGTCTTTCACAGTGAAGAATGGCACAAAATACCTTTTGAATTCAACCCCAATTTCTTTGTTCCCCATTACTAACTATGCAATTTGACTTCTGATTGGAAAATATTGAGTTCAAAGACTACACTAGCATATGGAATAGCTCTAAATGAATTGGGAGATATAAAATAAAATAAAGCAAGGAGAATCACAGGTGAGTGGGGTGTTATGGGAAAATAGGGGAGGTGTGAGAATAACCCACACAAAATGCTGGTGGAACGCAGCAGGCCAGAGAGCATCTATAGGGAGAAGCGCTGTCGACGTTTCGCGCCGAGACCCTTAGTCAGGACTAACCGAAAGGAAAGATAGTAAGAGATTTGAAAGTAGGAGGGGGAGGGGGAAATGCAAAATGATAGGAGAGGACCAGAGGGGTGGGATGAAGCTAAGAGCTGAAAAGGTGATTGGCAAAAGTGATACAGAGCTGGAGAAGGGAAAGGATCATGGGACTGAAGGCCTAGGGAGAAAGAAAGGGGGAGGGGAGCACCAGCGGGAGATGGAGAACAGGCAGAGTGATGGGCAGGGAGAGAGAAAAAAAACAAACAACTAAATATGTCAGGGATGGGGTAAGAAGGGGAGGAGGGGCATTAATGGAAGTTAGAGAAGTCAATGTTCATGCCATCAGGTTGGAGGCTACCCAGCCGATATATAAGGAGTTGTTCCTCCAAACTGAGTGTGGCTTCATCTTGACAGTAGAGGAGGCCATGGATAGACATATCAGAATGGGAATGGGACGTGGAATTAAAACGTGTGGCCACTGCGAGATCCTGTTTTCTCTGGCGGACAGAGCGTAAGTGTTCAGCGAAATGGTCTCCCAGTCTGCGTCGGGTCTCACCAATATATAAAAGGCCACACCGGGAGCACCAGACGCAGTATACCACACCAGCCGACTCACAGGTGAAGTGTTGCCTCACCTGGAAGGACTGTCTGGGGCCCTGAATGGTGGTGAGGGAGGAAGTGTAAGAACAGGTGTAGCACTTGTTCTGTTTACAAGGATAAGTGCCCCAGCTCTTATCACATTTGCCAATCACCTTTCTGGCTCATGGCTTCACCCCACCCCCTCTGGTCTTCTCCCATCATTTCGCATTTCCCCCTCCCCCTCCTACTTTCAAATCTCTTAGTATCTTTCCTTTCAGTTAGTCCTGACGATGGGTCTTGGCCCGAAACGTCGACAGTGCTTCTCCCTATAGATGCTGCCTGGCCTGCTGTCTTCCACCAACATTATGTGTGTGTTGTTCAAATTTCCAGCATCTGCAGATTTCCTCGTGTGAGAATAACCATTTGTTTATGTAGGCATGCAAAATAGCTCAGCAAAATATACGATAAGGGAATGGGAAGTAACACATTTCAGTGTTGTAGGATTGAGCAGGAGAGGGAGAAGCACGAACAAGGAGGAGAGAAGTTAAACATACCTGAGGTGGGAGCAGTGGCAACCTTATGTACGCCAGCAGTGTTGCCAAATCTCGACATCTCCTTTGCACGTCATATTTCACCCACATCATCAGGGCATGGAATATTGTCTCTTCATCAGGAACATTCACGTCATCACTTACTAGAAGTTTAAGAATGTCATCTGTAGGCAGCAGCAAAAATTCCTGATTTCTGATCACTTCCATAATGTGCTCCTATAAAAAAGCACAGAAGCAACTCTTTTCAGAAATCTATCTTTAGCATTCATGGAACATTTTAATATACATGTGGTCCCACATTTATAAAGACCAGCCTTTTTTGTATTGTAGCCACTGATACTGAAATAATTTTAAGACTTCATATGGAATTTGATTCAGAATAGAGAAGTTTACTATTACTGACATATGTCATGAAATTTCTTGTTTTACATGAACAGTACAGTATAATACAACAAAACTACAATGAGTTACAAAAAATAAGTAAATAGTGAAATAAAGGAGTCATGAGGTAGCGTTCATGGGCCATTCAGTAATCTGTGGCCGGAGGGCAAGAATCTTTCTGAATCACTGAGTGTGGATCTTCAGGGCTCTGTCCCTCCTACCAATAGCATTAGAGTCATAAAACACTACATCACAGAAACATTCCTTTCACTCAGCTAGTCCATGAATCAACCTAGTCCCATCGATCTGCAGCTGGTCCATACCCCTTTCATCCATGTGCCTATCCAAATTTCTCTTAAATGATGAAATTGAACTACCTCCACCACTTGCGCTGGCAAGTCATTCCACACTCTCACAACCCTCTGTGTGATCAAGTTCCCCCTCATGTTTCTCTTGAACTTTTCATCTTTCACCCTTAACCCATGACCAATAGTTCTTACCTCACCCAACTTCAGTGGAAAAAGCCTCCTTTCATTTACCGTATCTATACCCCTCATGTTGTTGACAGAAATTCAGAGAGTGAAGAGAGGATGTACAGGAATGAGATATAACAGTAGTTGAGAGGTGACACAGCAACAAACTTGCACTCAATGTCAGTAAGACCAAAGAACCAACTGTGGACTTCAGAATAGGTAAGATGAGAGGACACATGCTAATCTTCATAGAATGATCAGAAGTGGAAAGAGTGATCAAATTCAGGTTCTTGGGTGTCAATATATCTGAGGATTTATCCAGAACCCAATATATCAATACAGCTATAAAGAAGGGACAACAGCAGCTATGGTTCATAAGGAGATGAGGTGATTTGACACGTCACCAAAGACACTTGAAAACTTCTACAGATGTACCATGGAGAGTAATCTAACTGGCTGCAGTATGGAGATCTATTGCACAGGATCAAAATAAGCTGCAGACAGTTGTATACTTAGTCAGCTCAATCATGAGCACTAGCCTGCGCAGTGTGCAAGACATCTTCAAGTAGCGATGTCTTGAAATGTGGCAACCATCATTAAGGGCCCCCATCACCCAGGTCATACCCTGTTTTCATTGCTATCAGGTAGGAAGTACAGAACCCTGAAGGCACACACTCAATGATTCAGGAACAGCTTCTCCCCGTCTGCCATCTGATTTCTGAATGTACACTGAACCCATGAACAATACCTCACTACTTTTTTATTTCTATTTTTGCACTACTTTAATTGAACTATTATATATATGTGTATGTATGTGTGTGTATGTGTATATATATAATATATATACACACACAGTAAAATCATATACTTCGTATAATCAATATTTTTCTATTATTATGTATTGCCCTACACTGTTGCCAGAAAAACAACAAATTTCATGACATATGCCAGTGATATTAAACCTGATTCTGATTAAAATCCTAGCATACTCAACCTGTCCCTATAACTCAACCTGTTCTCCAACATTTTTGCAAAGTCTTTCTACATGTTCCTCTACATAGGTGACCAAACTACACATAATACTCCAAGTTAGGCCTCACCAACGTCTTATGCAACTTCAACATAACATCCCATCTCCTGTACCTAATACATTGATTTATAAAGGCCAATGTGCCAAATGCTTTCTTTTTGACCCTGTCCACCTGTGAAGCCAATTTCAATGAATTATGTACCTGAATTTCCAAATCCTTTTGTTCTACCAAACTCCTCAGTACCCTAACGTTCACTGTGTAAGACCTAACTTGGTTGGTCCTACCAAAATGCAAAACCTCACACTTGTCTTCATTAAATTATATCTGCTAATTTTCAGCCCATTTTTTTCAGTTGGTTTAGTTCCTGCAGCAAGTTTTGCTAGCCGCCTTCTCTCTCCACTACACCCACAATCATCCACAAATTTGCTGATCTAATTTACCACATTATCATCCAGATCATTGATATAGATGAAAAACCACAATGGACCCAGTGCCAATCCCTACAGCACTCCACTTGTCATGGGCCTCAACTACCACCACTACTCTCTGGCTTCTCCTGCAAAGCCAATATCTCATCTTGAATACCAAGTGACTGGACACTCTTGACCAACCTCCCAGGCAGGACCTTCTTAAAACCCTTGTTAAAGTCCATGTAGACAACATCCACTGTCTTGCTTTCATCAACTTTCCTGGTAATTTGCTCAAAAAACACTATAAGACTGGTTAGACCATAAGAACATAGGACCATAAGTGCAGAATTAGGGCATTTCATCATGGTTGATCCATTTCCCTCTCAACCCCTTTCTCCTCCCTTCTTCCAGTAACCTTTTACACCCTGACTGAGCAAGAACCTATCAACCTGCGTCTTAAGTATGCCTAATATTCTGGCCTCCACAGTCACCAGCAGCAACAAATTCCACAGATACACCAACCTCTGGTTCAAGAAATTCTGTCTCATCTCCATTCTAAGTGGACATCCCTCTGTTTTGAGTCTCTGCCCCCTTGCCCTAAACTCCTTCAATACAGGAAAAATCCTTTCCACATCCACCCTAAATAGGCCTGTCATCATTCGATAGGTTTCTATAAGATCCTCTCTCATTCTAAATTCCAGCAAATAAAGGCCCAGAGCCATCAATCACTCCTCATATGATAACCCTTTCATTCCCAGAACATTCTCGCGAAACTCCTCTGAACCCTCTCCAACAACAGCACATCCTTTCTTAAATAAGGGGCACTAAATTGCTCACAATACATCTTGAGGCATCATCAGTACCTTTAAAGCTTCAACACTGCATCCTTGCTTTTATATTCTAGGCCTTTTGAAATGAATGCTGAAGTTGTATTTGCCTTCTTCACCATCAACTCAACCTGCAAATTAACCTTCAGGGAATCCTGCATCAGAACTCCCAAGTCCCTTTACAGCTTGGATCGTTGATCTTTTTCCCTGTTTCCTCAACACTACCTGCCCCTTCACCTATCTTGTTATTGTCAGCAAACTTGGCTACAAAGCTGTCAATTCCATCATCCAGATGATGGACATTCAACATAAAACGAAACGCTCCCAGCTTCGCACCCTGCGGAACATCACTAGTCACCATCAGCCAAACAGAAAAGATACCCATAATTCCCACTCTTTGCCAATGCAGAATCCATGCTAGTAATAATACCATGTGCTTTTATCTTGTTAAGTGCCCTCTCAATGGCATTGTAAAAATCCAAGTACACAACATTCACAGGTTCTCCTTTGTGTATCCTACTTGTTATTTCCTCAAAAAATTCCAACAGATTTGTCAGGCAAAAAAATTCCCTTATGGAAATCATTTGAACTTTGACCTATTTTATCATGTGCTTCCAAGTAGCCCAAAGCCATATCCTTAACAATTGACTCCAACATTTTCCCAACCAATAAGGTCAGGTTAACTGGTCTATAATTTTGTTTGTTCTGCTGCACTCACTTCTGTCACTATTGACATACTCGAATTTCTGGCATACTGCAGTCTCTTCCATAGTGGAGACTGATGCAAAAAAGTTTGTCTGCCCTTTCCTTGTCCCCATTACTACCTCTCCAGTGTCATTCTCCAGTGGTCCAATACTCTCGCCCTTCATTTACTCTTTATATATCTGAAGAAATGTTTGGTATCCTTTTTGATGTTATTTGCTAATTTACCTTCATATTTCATCTTTGCCCCCCTTAAGGATTTTTAGCTGCTTCCTATTGGTCTTTAAAAGTTTCACATTCCTCAACTTCCCACAATTTTTTTTTTGCTTTATTTATGCCCTCTTTTTTTTACTTTTAATTTGACTTTGACTTTCCTTGTCATCCGCAGTTGTATCATCTTCTATTTTGAATACTTCTTTATCTTTGGGATATATCTATCCTCTGCCTTCTGAATTGCTCCCAGAAATGCCAGCCATTGCTGCTCTGCCATCATCCCTGAAGGTGTCTGCTTCCAGTCATCTTTGACCAGCTCTTTTCTCATGCCTCTGTAGATGCCTTTACTCGACTGTAATACTGATACATCTGACTTTAGCTTCTCCCTCTCAAATTGCAGTGTGGATCCTATCATATTATGATCACTGGCTCCTGAGGTTTCCTTTACCTAAAACTCCCTAATCAAATCCGATTCACTACACAACACCTTATCCAGAATAGCTTATCCCCTGGTGGGCTCAACCACAAGCTTCTCTAAAAAAAACATCTCGTAGGCATTCTTCAAATTCTTTCTCTTGGGATCCCGCACCAACTGATTTTTCCAATAAATGTGCATATTGAAATTTCCCATGATTATTGAAACATTGCCCTTTTGACATGTACTTTCTATCTCCCATAATAATTTGTAGCTCACATCCAGACAACTCTTCGGAACCTTTATTTATATCCCATCAAGATCTTTTAACACTTGCAGTTCCTTAATTCTACCCACAAGGAACCTACCCACCTTCTGATCTTATGTAACACGAGTGAATCTGCAGATACTGGAAATAAATAAAAACACAAAATGCTGGCAGAACTCAGCAGGCCAGACAGCGTCTATGGGAGGAGATAGTGACGACGTTTCGGGTCGAAACCCTTCATCAGGAGTGAAGTAACATGGGATGGTTGAGGGGCGATAAGAAGTGGGGGGAGGGATGAAGTAGAGAGCTGGGAAGTGATAGGCTGGAGGGAAATGGGCTAGGGGAAGGTGGAGAATTATGGGAAATAAAAGAGAAAGAAAGGTAGGGCTGGGGGGAGATTATAGTGAGGGGGGAAAAAAGTGAGAGAAAGAGAACCAGACTAAAATAATAGATAGGGATGGGGGTAAGGGGGGGCAGGGGTATCAACGGAGGTCTGTGAGTTGGATGTTCATGCCGACAGGTAGGAGGCTACCTAGGTATATACTGTATCCAGTGCTCCTGATGTGGCCATTTATACATTGGGGAGACCTGCCGCAGACTGGGAGACCGTTTCGCCGAACACCAGCGCTCAGTCCTCCAGCAGTGGCGGGATCTCCCTGTGGCCACACACTTCAATTCCACAGACCACTCCCACTCCGACATGTCTGTCCATGGCCTCCTCTACCGTCAAGATGAGGCCACACGCAGGCCGATGGAGCAATACCTTATCTCTCGCCTAGGTATCCTCCTTCCTGCCGGCATGAACATCCAACTCACAGACCTCCGTTGATACCCCTGCCCCCCCTTACCCCCATCACTATCTATTATTTTAGTCTGGTTCACTTTCTCTCTCTTTCCCCCCCACTATAATCTCCCCCCAGCCCTACCTTTCTTTCTTTTATTTTCCATTATTCCCCACCTTCCCCCTAGCCCATTTCCCTCCAGCCTATCACTTCCTAGCTCTCTACTTTATCCCTCCCCCCACTTCTTATCCCCCCTCCCCCTTGACCATCCCATGTTACTTCACTCCTGATGGAGGGTTTCGGCCCGAAACGTCGTCACTACCTCCTCCCATAGATGCTGTCTGGCCTGCTGAGTTCTGCCAGCATTTTGTGTTTTTATTCTGATCTTATGTCACCTCTTTCTAATGATTAGATATTGATTTACCAACAGAGCCATGCCACCCTACTGCCTACCTGCCTGTCCTTTTGATACAATGTGTATCCTCCATACACATTGAAAACTATAATTGTCTTTCGGCCACAACTCTGATGACCACAATTTTGTTCCTGCCAACATCCAACTGTGCTACAAGATCACCTACTTTATTTCATATACTTTATATATTCAAATATAACACCTTCAGTGCTATATCAGTCACTTTTTGCAATTTTGTCCTCTTTTTATACTGCAACCATCCCACTGACCGCAAATTTACCGTATCATCTGCCTGTGATTCCTGACGGTGTTCCCAACACTGTCTCTGTTTGTGAACCAACAACCCTATCACTCCAGTTCCCATTCCTCTGCCAAATTATTTTAAACCTTCCCCAACAAATCTGCTAACAAACCTGCCCACAAGGATATGAGACCCTCTAGGTTGAGGTGTATTCTGTCCTTCTTTTACACGTCATATCTTCCACAGAAGAGATCACAATGATACAGAAATCTGAAACCCTGCCCTCTGCACCCATACCTCAGCCATACATCATCATTACATACTAATCTTAGCCTCACTGTTGTGTGGCACAGACAGCAATTGAGAGATTGCTACCCTGGAGGTCCTGCTTTTCAGCTTTCTACCTAGCTCACTAAAATCTCTCTCCATGACTTCCTCACTTTACCTAACTACAGTATGTCATTTATGCCAATATGTACCAAGACTTCTGGCTGCTCATCCTCCCTCACAAGGGATGCAACATGCCATCCTTGTGTCTCTGCAATGTCCAGGGAATCTCATGTCTACTGTTGTAACTATGAAAGCCCCTATCTCTACTGCAGTCCTCATCTCCCCCCTTCCCTCTGAGCCACAGGATAAGTGCAGAGACCCAATTGCAGCAGCTTCCCCCACCCCCGTGGTTTCTCTCCCTGAACAATATCCAAAATGGTATACTTATTATTATAGTGTATACATAGTGTACACTGTACTAGTTACCTATTTCCCTTCCCTCTCCTGACAGTCACCCATTTACCTGTCTCTGCCACTTAGGTGTGACGCCCTACCTGTAGCTCCTATCTGTCATCTCCTCAGTTTCCTGTACCAGCTGAAGATCATCAAGCTGCAACTCCAGTTCCTTTACACCTTCTCTGAGGAGCTTCAGCTCAGTGCACCTGGTGCAGATGTGATTATCTGGGAGGCTGGAGGCGCAAGCTCATAACAATGTAGATTGTGAGATCAAGAGTCCATCCTGTAGTAATTGGGATACATTATAACAGCAGGGTAGAAGCTATCCTTGAGGCTGGTGTTACATGCTATTGGTCTTTTGTATCTTTGGAAGAGGGAGGAAGAGGGGAGAAGAGGGAATATCCACTGTGTAAGGTCTCTGAAGTAGCAAACATAACTTATAGCCAATTGGAAAGTCTCCTTTCATGATTTATATAGTATATAAAACAAGGTGAATAAAAATTCAAATTGAATTATAATGGTCAAAGTTATAAAATACAATTATTTTCTCTTAATGATTTTAACATTTAACATCGATGCAAACCATTATCTTTGAACCAATCCTTTCTGATATTCAACTTTGACCTTCAGGGAATAATATCTTGCTAATCCCAAATTGTAGAAATGTGAAACAGTCTGGCATTGCAGCACATCATTAAAGATGCCTTCCTTGAGCAAAAAGATACAAAGAAGTTTGAATGTCCAGATTCCCACAGTGAATACTAAACACTTCAAATTAACTAATAATTTGAAACCTTCAGGCACACCAATGAATGTGCACAGTTAACCACTGATAGATTGGCTTGCACTATGCCTCCTGTACTTTTATGGCCCGGCAACAACTTAAAATGATCACTTTTGCTTTAAAATCTTTGCAGTTGCTCCTGATTGCTATCTTCACAGAAAACTTAGCTCTGTATATCTCCAATTTTAATAACTTCATAGTTAGTTTCCTCATCTGGGGGTCTGAAAATCTCTTGGTAAACCTTACCAGCTGTTTTCCAACAACACATACAAAATGCTGGTGGGACACAGCAGACTAGGCAGCATCTATAGGGAGAAGCGCTGTCGACATTTCGGGCCAAGACCCTCGTGTCAGCTGTCTTCCTCTGATTTTTCTCCTTTAAGATGTTCCCTGTATATTATGTATTAACTCTCCTAAAATCTAAAAGGGTTGCCATGTCTTTGAGGTATTGTAAAGATAGAAAAATAACTGTAAATGCTGGAATCTGCAGCAACATAATCTGTCGGAGGGACTCAGTGGGTCGAGCAGCATCTGTGGGAGGGAAGGAACTATCGAGCGGTTGGGTAGAAATACTGCCTCAGAACTACGATGTACAGTTTCAACCTGAGAAATCAGTAATTCCTTTCCCCCAAAAGATTTGGCTCAACAGTCTGAGTTACTTGAGCAGATTGTTTGTTACTCTTGGGATATTTTAATATTTCCAACTTGCAGCACCTAAAGTGCAAGTTATATCCCAGCTTCCAAAACATCTTTGCAACATCGATTAATTTTATCAATGCATTGAATTAGTTTATTATTCAGAGCAACGCAGCCAAACTGAACAGCAACATGGTCCTTCCAAAACTTGTGCAGTGTGCTATTGATTCATCTCCTTGACAGAGGCAGAATTCTAAGAAATGGATCAATAAGAGACTGCACCATCTATAATACATTACAAAATATAAAAACTCATTCCTCTCCACCCCCATCCTCCTCCACTCAGCAGTATCTCAGCTGTCAAACTTGATTGCCTTTCTGCCTGTATTTGCCGACTCCGAATTTTCAGCCACAGCACAAAATGCATAATTTTGTTCGGAATGTTCCTTCACCAAAATTTGATGAATTCCTGTTCCTGTGCAAGACAAATAAAAATCCTGTTATTTTCACTGCTCCTGACCGTGCTTTCCCCAGGGTGCTTGCCAACAGTAGACTTCCATCTGTAAACCGGATTGAAGGACTAGCGTGCTGTACAGACACAATGCTAACATACTGCCACCTGTGATCAACCTGCCTGCCTTGCTTCTCTATTCCTCAAATGCACAGCATTAGCTGAGAGTCACACCAGGGGCATGCTAAGATTATGAAGGACTCAGCAACGTTCTTTCATACTTGTATATAAACCAAGTGCTGAGAAAATCAGTGAACCTGTTACTCAGGGTGACAGTTACGACAGCGAAGATATTGCTAACTTAGACTAAGTATACAATATGATGCTGGTCACTGCAGCTTCAGGAATCCAATTTCTTTGAAGCACGTTGTCTGGCCACTGTCAATACATTCAAACTTCTGAAACAGAGTACAGTACACTTTACAGAGGTGGCGTATTCCTAAAGAAAAACATGCAGCTGAATTCTGCATAATGTGGTCCCATGAGAAAAATGACAAACTGGTTGTTTCTTTCACATTTTGTGTTTATAAAGAATGGGAGTAAAGGGATCCTATTCTGGCTGGCTGCCAGTTACCAATGGAGTTCCATAGGGGTCGCTGCTCTTTATGATGTATGTCAATGATTTGGACAATGAGATTAATAGATTTGCGGCTTAATTTGCTGATGATACACTCCTGTGGCCATCTCCCTCAGTAATCATTATCTCGTTTTGGATGCTGTTGAGGGGAGTGACCTGACAGAGGATGACCACAGCGATCGGGTCTCTGGCACTGAGTCTGGTTCTGTGGTGCAGGAGGGAGAGAAGAAGATGAGAAATGCAGTAGTTAAGGGATTCCGTAGTGAGGCGAACAGGCAGGAGGTTCTGTTAGAGATACCTGCATCATTTGTTGCCTCCCAGGTACCAAAGTACGGGATGACTTGGGTTGGGAGCAGAGTATTCTGAAAGGAGGGGGTGAACAGCCAGAAGTCTTGATGCATGTTGTTACCAATTACATTGGTAGAAAAAGGAAGAAGGTGCTGAGGAGAGAATTCAGGGAGTTGGGCAGGAGCTCCAGGGTAACAATCTCAGGATTACAGCCTGTGCATGTGCTAATGAGGGCAAGAATAGCATGATCAGGCATATTAATGAGTGGCTAAGAGACTGATGTAGCGGGCAGGGTTTCGGGCCCCTGGATCATTGGAGCCTCTTCTGAGGGGAGGTGTGACCTGTGAAAACGGACGGGTTACGCCTGGACCCAAAGGGGTCCAATATCCTAGCAGACGGCTGTAATAGAGCTATTAGGGAGTGTTTAAACTAATTTGGCAGTGAGATGGGAACTGGAGTGATAGGGAAATAAAACAGAGATGATAGAAAGGACAGGCAGGAGATTAGGCATAATCACAGCCAGTGGGATGATTTACAGGGCAATAGAGGTTTGGTGCAGATAAAAAAGAAAGCAACAAATACAGGACTGAATGTGTTATACTTGAATGCATGCATCATAAGGAATAAAATGGACGATCTTGAAATTCAGCTACAGATTGGCAAGTATGATGCTGTGGCCATCTCTGATACTTGGCTAAAGGATGGCTGCCATTGGAAGCTGAATATCCAAGGATATATGGTGTATAGGAAAGATAGGTTAGTAGGCAGAGGGGGTGGTGTGGCCCTGTGTATAAGAAATAATATTAAATCATTGCAAAGGGATGACATAGGAGTGGAAGGTGCAGTGTCTCTATGGGCTGAGTTAAGAAATCGCAGTTGTATACAGGCCTCCAAACAGCAGCCGGGATGTGGATTTACAAATTACAGCAGAAGATAGAAAAGGTGTGTCAGAAGGGCAATGTCATGATAATCCTTGGGAATTTTAACATGAAAGTAGATTAGGACAACTAGGCCAGTACTGGACCTCAAGAAAGAGAATTTGTAGAATGTCTAAGGGATGGCGTTTTAGAACAACTTGTTGTTGAGCCTACTAGGGGATTGGCTGAGCTGGATTGGGTGTGTGCAATGATCCAGAGGTGATAACAGAGCTTAAGGTTAAGGAACCCTTAGGAAACAGTGACCACAACATGATCGACTACACTCTTAAATTTGAGAAGGAGAAACTAAACGCCAATGTGTCAGTATTTCAGTGGAATAAAGGAAATTACAATGGCATCAGAGGGGTACTGGCCAAAGTTGACTGGAAAGGGACTCCAGCAAGAAGAACAGCGGAGCAGCAATGGCCGGAGTTTCTGCGGAAAAATGACGGAAGTGCAAGACAAATATGTTCCAAAAAAGAAGAAATGTTTGAATGGAAGAAGGACACTGCTGTGGCTGACAGGTGAAGTCAGAACCAAAGTAAAAGCAAAAGACAGGGAATACAAGGAAGCCAAAGGCAGTGGCAAGATCAAGGATTGGGAAGCTTAAAAACTTGCAGAAGGAAACTAAGAAGGTCATTAGGAAGGAAAAGATGAATTATGAAAGGAAGCTGGCGAGTAATATTAAAGAAGATACTAAAAGCATTTTTAAGTATATAAAGGGTAAAAGAGAGTTGAGGGTAGATATTGGACCAATACAAAATGACACTGGAGATATTGTAATGAGAGCCGCAGAGATGGCAGAGGAACTGAATGTGTATTTTGCATCACTCTTCACATTGGAAGAGATCTGCAGTATAACGAACATTCAAGAGTGTCAGGGAAGTGAAGATTGTGCAGAGAAAATTACAACTGAGAAGGTGCTCAGGAAGCTTAATGGTCTGAGGGTGGATAAATCTCCTGGACCTGATGGAATGCACCCTCAGGTTCGGAAGGAAGTAGCTGGAGAGATTGCAAAGACATTAACAATAATCTTTCAAGAATTGACAGATTCTGGCATTGTACCGGATGACTGGAAAACTGCAAATATCACTCCACTATTTAAGAAGGGTGGAAGGCAACGTAAAGGAAACTATAGACCTGTTAGTCTGACATCAGTGATTGGGAAGTTGTTGGAATCAATTGTTAGGGACAAGATTATGGAATACCTGGAGGCACATCACAAGATTAGCTAATGCCAGCATGGTTTCCCGAAAGGAAAATCCAGACTGACTAACCTACTGCAATTTTTTGAGGAAATTACAAGCAGGGTAGGCAAAGGAGATGCAGTAGAGACGTGGTGTACTTGGATTTTCAGAAGGCCTTTGACAAGGTGCCGCACATGAGGCTGTTTAAAAAGTTAAGAATCCATGGAATTACAGGGGAGTTACTAGCATGGGTGGAGCATTGGCTAATCAGCAGAATACAGAGAGTGGGAATAATGGGATCACATTCTGGCTGGCTGCCTGTTACCAGTGGAGTTCCACAGGGGTTGATGTTGGGACCGCTGCTCTTTCCAATGTACGTTAATGACTTAAAGTACGGTATTAATGGATTTGTCGCTAAATTTGCCTATCTGCAGAGAGACTTAGATAGTTTAGCGGAATGTGCAAAGAAATGGCAAATGAAATACAATGTTGGAAAGTGTATGGTCATGCACTTTGGTGGAAGAAATAAAGGGGGAGACTATTATTTAGATGGGGAGAGAATTAGAAATGCAGAGGTACAAAGAGACTTGGGAGCCCTTGTGCAGTATACCCTAAAGGTTAACCTCCAGATTAAGTCAGTGGTGAAGAAGGAAAATGCAATTTTGGCATTCATTTCTAGAGGTATAGAATATAAAAGCAAGGATTTGATGCTGAGGCTCTATAAGGCACTTGTGAGACCACACTTGGAGTATTGTGTACAGTTTTGGGCTCCTTATTTTAGAAAGGATATACTGACATTGGAGAGGGTTCAAAGAAGATTCACAAGAATGATTTCAGGAATGAAAGGGTTACCGTATGAGGAATGTCTGGCAGCTCTTGGGCTGTATTCCCTGGAGTTCAGGAGAATGACGGGGGATCTCATAGAAACATTCCAAATGTTAAAAGGCCTGAACAGATTAGTTATGGCAAAGTTATTTCTCATGGTAGGGGAGTCTAGGACAAGAAGGCATGACTTCAGGATTGAAGGACATCCATTTAGAACAGAGATGCAGAGAAATTACTTTAGTCAGATGTTAGTAAATCTGTGGAATTTGTTGCCACAAGTGGCTGTGGAGGCTCAGTCATTGGTTCCATTTGAGGCAGAGATAGATAAGTTCTTGATTAGCCAGGGCATCAAAGCATATGGGGAGAAGGCAGGGGAGTGGGAATGACTGGCTGAAGTGGACCAGCCCATGCTTGAATGGCAGAGTAGACTCGATGGACTGAATGGCCTACTTCTGCTCCTACATCTTATGGTCTAATGATTATACATTCTCACATAAGTTTGAAGAGTGAATTTTTATTCTGTATCTCAAAATAGTTTGTTGGTGAAATGTGAATTTCTTATTACAAGTTGCTGAGTCACTGCAGATACTGCAATATGGAGCAACAGATAATCTGCTGGATAGGCTCCTTGGATGGCATGGATGTGGGGCCAAAGGGCCTGATTCCATACTGTATAACCCTGTGACTCTATGGCTGCAAATTGATTAAAACCAGAACACACAAATCATGATGTTCCATTAGATACTGGAATAATAAAGGCATTATGGGGTAACTGGATGTGACAGTTTTCAGACAAATGAAATTCACATCACCATCTGTATATAGAGTCAGGAAAGAGGCTGGAGAAGAGGACCTCCAAGGTAGTAATCTCCAGATTACTCCCTATGCCATGGGCTAGTGCAGGTAGGAATAGATAGCACAGATGAATGAGTGATTGCAGAGATGGTGCAGTGTACCAGGTTTCAAGTTCTTGGATCATTGAAATCTTTTCTGGGAAAGGGGTAACCTGTACAAGAAGTTCGGGTTGTAATGGAACTGGAGGAAACCATTATCCCAGCTGGGAGGTTTGCTGATGCTACTTGGCAAAGTTTAAACTAGTTTTACAAGGGGCTGGGAATGGGAGCAACAGATCAATAAGGGAAGGATCGAAGAAGAAGGTATATATCAGGGGCCATACTTGACCTGGAGTTAGGTAATAAGCCTAGACAGGTGACAGACCTATCAGTGGGTGAGCAATTAGGGAACAGTGACCGCAATACCTTAACGATCAGGATAGCTATTGATAAGAATAGGTATGATCCTTGTGGGAGAGTTTGAAGTTGGAGTTGGGCAAATTTCGAGGGCATTAGGCAGGAACTAAGTAACCTTAATTGGGAAAACCTGTTTTTTCTGGTAAATCTACATCAGACATATAGAAGGTGTTTAAAGATCAATTGCACAGAGTACAGTAAAGGAATATTCCTGTTAGAAGGAAGGATGGGGATGGAAAGTTAAGAGAACCTTAAATGTTCAGAGAGGTGATGGATTTGGTCAAGAAGAAACAGGAAAAGTATGTAAAGCTTCAGAAGTCAGGATCAAACAAAGCACAGGCAGAGTATAAAGATGCCAGAAAAGAACTGAAGAATGGAATTAGGAAAGCCTGGAATGGCCATGAAAAGGCCTTGGCGAGTAAGACTAAAGTGAAGCCCAAGACATTCTAAAAAAGAATGGGAGGACCAGGAGATCAGTGCTGAGTGTATAAATACATTACAGCATTTAGAGGTCTAGGAGGAGGAAGTGTTGGGAATCCTAATGAATATTAAGGTGGATAAGTCCCCAAGGCATGATGGGATTGACCCCAGGTTATTAAAGAAAGCAATAGGCAAGATTGCAGGGCCCTTGATCAGTATCTTCATGTCCTCTCTAGCCACAGGACTGGTGAATGACTAATGTTGCTACTTTTATTTTTGAAGGGAACAAGAGAAAAGCCTAGCAACTATAGACCAGTGAGTCTCTCGTCAGTTGTAGGGAAATTTCTGGAGAAAATTCTTAGGGATTAGATATATGAGCATTTAGAAACCCATGGCCTAATTATGGAGAGCCAGCATGGCATTGTGGTGGCAGGTCATGTCTTACCAATTTGACTGAGAGTTTTGAGAGATTAATGAGTGTAGAGCAGTGGATATTGTCTATGTGGATTTTAGTAAGGCATTTGACAAAGTCCCTCATAGGAGGCTAATCTAGAAGATGCATGGGGTCCATGACAAATTGGCTGTTTAGTTTCAGAACTGGCCGATGCATAGAAGACAAATGGTAGTGATTGATCATTTTTGAGCTGGAGGCCTGCAATTAGAGGAGCTCTGCAGGGATCTGTTCTGGGTATATACAAATGACCTGGATAAAACTGTAGATGGGTGGATTAGTAAATTTGCAAATTATACCAAGCCTGGTGGAATTGTGGAGAGTGTAGAAGACTGGCAAAGATATAGCACATCAGAATTGTGGCTGGAAGATGATTATAGTTTTCAGTTCAGTAGGGCAAATGTAAGGAGACATTGTACTGTTAAGGGCAAGTTCCTTACTAGTGTTGCTGAGCAGAGAAATTTTGACATCCATGTTTATAGCTCCTTGAAAGTGGCAACAAAGGTTAATAAGGTGGTTAAAAATGTTGATGGAATGCTTGCTTTTATTATTTGGGGCATTGAGTTCAAAAGTCAGTTATGTTGCAAATGTTTTAAACTCTGATTAGGTCACATCTGGAGTATTGCATACAGTTCTGGTCATCCCAATATAGGAAGGATGTTTAGGCTTTGCAGAGGGTACAGAAGAGTTTTGCCAATATGCTGCCTAGTTTAGAGGGTATGTGCTGTCACAAGAGGCTGGGTAAACTTGGATCATTTTCTCTGGAGCCACAGAGGCTGAGGGAAGATCTGATAGAGGTTTGCAAGATTATGAAATGCGTAAATAGAATGGACAAAGAACATCCATTTCCCAGGGATGAAATTTCTAATACCAGAGACCATGTATTGAAGGTGAGAGGGGGTAGGTTCAGGGGGACATGAAGGTAACTTTATTCCTCGGAGAGTAATGGATGTCTGGAATGCACTCTCTGGTATGATGGTAGAGACAAATACATTAGAGGCTTTTAAGAGCCCTTCGGACAGGCACATGCATGTAAAAAAGATGGAGGGATATGGACAAGGTGTAGGTAGGAAGGGTTAGTGTTTGGCTGTTTTTGATTTGCTTTTTAGCCAGTTCAGCACAACACTGTGGGCCGAATGGCCTGTTCCTCTGCTGTACTGTTCTATGTTCTATCAAGACAAGGAAAAGATAAATAATCTCGCAACGATAAACCTAAAATTAAAACTGCTTGAATCATTTGCATGTAAATATACACTTCCTAATAAATTTAATATCAATCCACCTAAGTAAAATCAGAGAGACCAATATATAAAAAATCACAGAAGCTTTCTCACCAAATGTCTTGGAGATGAATCAAAAGTAGGAAATGACATGGTTTAGTTTCAGTCTCGTGTAATGCATTCAGTGTTCCCAACAAGGCCTCTTCTACACTGGGGAAGCCATACACAAATCGAGTGATCATTTTGTTGCATAAGTTCAATCTATAGGAGTTACACTGTATTTGTGAATGCCAGCCATTATTTATTTACTTACTTATTCATATTCTCTCTATCTCCCTCTCTCTTATGATCACTCTGTAACGTCCTGCACTTCTACAGTTTGAGGAACAACATCTTGTCTTTCAACTTTACAGCCTTCTTTACTCAATATCCAGTTCTCCAACTTCAGATACTTACTGCCCATTATGCCACTGGCATTTAGGGCAGCAATGAAGGTCCTCCATCTCTGGGGGAGTTCAGGGCTTCCTTCATCGTGTCAGTAACTTTCTCTCGGTTTTGACTACTGTGAGCTATACAAGTCCCTAGTGGAGACTCAGGAATACTGTCACACTCAGATGTAGAAGGATTCTTCTGCATCACAGTCCTGATGCAGGATCTCGGCATGAAATGTCAACTATTTGTTTATTCGATGGATGCTGCCTGACCTGCTGAGTTCCTCCAGCATTTGTGTGTGCTGCTTTGGATTTCTGCAGATTTTCTCGTGTTTGTGATAACATTACTACTACTACTATGGCAAAGTCTCTTCGAGGGATGCCTGACCTGAAGATGTTTAAATCTTCCCTTCAACAGGAGCTTAGTGAAACCCTCCCTCATTGCTCCACCTCTGTGATCTCTGCTGCCGCAATCCTGATTAAGAATTCGGCCTGAAATGCCGACTATTTACTCTTTTCCACCAATGATGCCTGGCCTGCTGAGTTCCTCTTGCATTGAATGTGTTGCGAAGAGAGACATTAGAACATTTAGTTCCAACTGGAAAGCTGGAAGGAAAAAGAAGCGGAGGCAGACAGAGAATGAGAATGATAGATGGAGTAACATCATGGTTAGAAACAGGGGAGGCAACAACTATGATTTTGGGGGTCAGGGACTGTGATGGATGGAGAGACATGATCGACTACGCCGAACCGCAAGATACCTGAACCGAACTGTGAAGGATTCTTCATAGTTCTTTCTGTAACAATTTTATTTTACCAGTCAGGGTTGTTAGCCTTAAGCTGAACGCCTGAACCTGGATGCCTGGTGGGTCACTATTAGTCTGGCCTCTACCCTTTGATCTCTTTGGCATGGGTAACCCTACCAAGAGTCAAAGAGTAAAGCCCTGACTTCAGCCAACATAGCTCTCTGGGTCATTGAGGCACGTAAACCTCTAAACCAATGACAAGGTTGTGGTCTTCTTGGGAGCGACTTTAGGTAGTGCACCTTTTATGCCTGTCTCTACCAAAATTGGCCATTTCTGTTGGTGCTCTGTTTGGGATTTTGTTTCACTATTTCCCTCTTTCCATTAGTATAACCTGTCCCACGGCTCTGTTATTAGCAGCACAGCTTTCCTGGAGCAAAGGAGGCTGAGGGGGTGTCTTGAATGAACTACATGAGGCTAGGGAAGCCATGGGCATGAGCAGATAGTCAAATCTTCCTCCCATGCCAGGGCCGTCAAAAACAAGACAGCATCCATTTAGAGTGAGAGGTAGGAGTCTCAAAGGGAATTGAAATGCAAATTTTTTATACAAACAATGGTTACAGCCAGGAGAGGCAGTGGGGTCAGGATCTAAGAGGCAATTAGAAGGTCATTTAAACAGGCAAGACATGGAAAGACATAGTTCTGATAGAGTCAAATGGGTTAGTTTAAATGGCAAAAAGTTTAATGGGCTGAAGGACTGACAACACAAATAAAGGAGTATGATGAGCTTCTAACTGTTCTCGCCCAATCAAAAAAATGTTCTTTTGTTCCACCCATCCCTCCCCAGCCTTCTAAATAACTGAAAGGCGACTTCCCAGTTCTGATGAAGGGTCTTGCACTTGAAACATTAACGTGGCCAGAAGCACACCAGATGCTGGACTGGATGAAGAACCTGGTGTTGGAGTATTTCTAGGTGCCAGGAGGCTAAACATACAACTATCTGACCTTCTTTTGCATCTCCCTGGACCATGTAGACTGTTTGTGCAGCTGCCCAATTGATTTTGGATAGGATGATGATGATGCCAATTCCTACACATATGAGGACTTTGAAAAATCTTCCACTGCAAATTATGGACTGTTGTCCATTAGAAACTCATCTGGAATATAGGACATGAAAATCTACCGCTTGTGAAAGATGAATGAAACTCTCATTGAATCACAGTTGTCCCTTTCCATGAAATAGTAAAATGAGTGACTATCACCAAGTAGCTGTTGCTGAGAATCCACAAAGAAACATAGAAACATAGAATATAGGTGCAGGAGTAGGCCATTCAGCAGTAGTGCCTGCACCGCCATTCAGTATGATCATGGCTGATCATCCAACTCAGAACACTGTGCCTGCTTTCTCTCCATACCCCCGATCCCTTTAGCCACAAGGGCCATATCTGACTCTGTCTTAAATATAGCCAATGAATGGGCCTCAACTGTTTCCTGTGGCAGAGAATTCCACAGATTCACCACTCTGTGTGAAGATGTTTTTCTTCATCTCGGTCCTAAAAGGCTTCCCCTTTATCCTTAAACTGTGACCCCTCATTCTGGACTCCCCCAAAATCGGAAACAATCTTCCTGCATCTAGCCTGTACAATCCCTTTAGAATTTTACACGTTTCAATAAGATCCCCCCTCAAACTTCTAAATTCCAGCGAGTATAAGCCTAGTCGAACCAGTCTTTCTTCATATGAAATCCAGCCATCCCAGGAATCAATCTGGTGAACCTTCTCTGTACTCCCTCTATGGCAAGAATGTCTTTCCTCAGATTAAGGTACCAAAACTGCACACAATACTCCAGCTGTGGTCTCACAACTGCACAACTGCAGTAGAACCTCCCTGCTCCTGTACTCGAATCCTTTTGCTATGAATGCCAACATACCATTTGCCTTTTTCACCGCCTGCTGTACCTGCATGCTCACCTTCAATGACTGGTGTACAATGACACCCAGGTCTCGTTGCACCTCCCCTTTTCCTAATCGGCCACCATTCAGATAATAATCTTTTTTCCTGTTCTTGCAACCAAAGTGGATAACCTCACATTTATCCACATTAAATTGTATCTGCCATGAATTTGCCCACTCATCTAACCTATCCAAGTCATCCTGCATCCTCTTAGCATCCTCCTAACAGCTAACACCGCCGCCCAGCTTCGTGTCATCCGCAAACTTGGAGATGCTGCATTTAATTCCTTCGTCTAAATCATTAATAATTATTGTAAACAACTGGGGTCCCAGCACTGAGCCTTGCGGTACCCCACTAGTCACTGCCTGCCATTCTGAAAAGGTCCCGTTTACTCCCACTCTTTGCTTCCTGTTTGCCAACCAATTCTCCATCAACATCAATACCATACCCACAGTACTGTGTGTTTTAAGTTTGCACACTAATCTCCTGTGTGGGAACTTGTCAAAAGCCTTTTGAAAATCCAAATATATCACATCCACTGGTTCTCCCCATCCACTCTACTAGTTACATCCTCAAAAAATTCTATAAAATTTGTCAGACATGATTTTCCTTTCAGAAATCCATGCTGACTTTGTCCGATGATTTCACCTCTTTCCAAATGTGCTGCTATCACATCTTTGATAACCGACTCTAGCATTTTCCCCACCACCAATGTCAGGCTAACCGGTCTATAATTCCCCGGTTTCTCTCTCCCTCCTTTTTTAAAAAGTGGACCATCTCCTGAGAATCCCAACTGATTACCTCTCAAAATCAGGAATAATTAAAAATGACTCAGATTGATTTAACTGATTTAAAACTGTTTAAAGGGTTAACAAGCAATTAAAATAACCTTAAAATACCAACAAATTAACATTGAATTGTAGATTATTGCAGCATAGAAATAGGTCCTTCAGTCCATCTTGTCCACGTTGTCCTGATCTTCTGTCTAGTCCATTCAACTTGTACATAGACCATTTCCCTTCAAACCCCTCCAATCCATATACCTATCCAATCAAAGCAGCATCATATAGATAACAACTGTACCCAAAAGCCATTAAGTACTACAGCACCGAAACAGGCCCTTTGGCCCATCTAGTCCATGCCACACTGTTATTCTGCCTAGTTTCATTGACCCACACATGTCCTCAATAATATTCCAATCCATTTCTCTTAAACATTGAAATTGAACCCACATCCACCATTTTCACTGGCAGCTCGTTCCACACTCACACCACCCTCTGAGTGAAGAAGATCCCCCTCAGGTTCCCCTTAAATATTTCACCTTTCAGCCCTAATCAATGGTCTCAATTGCACTTATTCTACAAGGACAATTGAAATGACTGAAGTCGTAAATCCTAAGATAGCCCTCTCTTGTACAAACTTGAAGGCCAGGCATGGGGTGGACCATCCCCTTTGCACAGGGTCCAACACCAGGGTCAGTGTTGAATTCAGCCATACAGTAGGGCAGACAGATGTGCTGCCATCTCTCCTCCAGCTGCCGATGATCAATCTGTATGATTTATGGTTATTTAATCTTCAGTAAGGAACTATCTGTTACACAACAACAGGTAAAATGATAACTTAAAGGTTCTCAGGGTAGAGCTGAATTCATTAGAGACCCACAAGCTTTGAATCACATTCTAAAAACAACAAACAAACAAACCAGCAGGTCTAAAAGCCTATGTAAGATCACTATGCTTGATGCTGCAGAGTCGGCCAAATTAAAATATTTGCCAAGCAGACTAAATCAATACTGAGATCTCATTGATATGACATGAAGATTTAAGAGAACAGACATTTTCATTGTTCCTTGAATGACAGGAAGGGATTTCAGACTTCAAGGCAGCTCATTTTCGACTGATCCATCTATGAAAAAAATATTAGAAATACATCTGACCTTTAAGAGATAACTTCATTCTGAGTAAAATGGATCCTGATGGCAACTCCATGATCAATCACTAAGTGAGATAATTAATAACAGCAGAATGCTTTTTCAAATAATGCCTGAAGGTCATCATTGGGAACAGCATTCTATCCGAAGAGTAGTGTTAATAAGACACAAATTTGCATAGCACACTACATTGATTTTTGTTGCACATTTACTCATATTACCTACACCAACAATTGACAAAACAGCTAAAACATTCCATGCAATATCTGATCTTACATTAATCAATTTGAAAGTCCTCATGATCACAACTTTGCAAAGATTTATGCATGATCTTTAAATATGCTTCTTTTAAAACTGATTATATTAATCTTCATAAGTTGTAGCAGATATGTCAGTGACATGGTCCAAACAACTGTTTAAAAATCATTGCAGACCTTTCCTTTATTACCAGTTGCCCAGGTAAGTTTATCTATTAAAGATACTCGCATGCTTTCCTGATAACCAATGTGTAAACTTATATTTTGTATTGTTGTTACAGACTCCCGCAGCACAGAAAGAGGCTCCTTGAAACACCAAGTAATTGATACTGTTTTGCTGCTGTCACATGTACCTAGATATAGCAAAATAAATTGATTGAATGCCAATAATACAGATCATCAATAAGTGAGGCACAATAGCATAGTGGTTAAGCATAACACTTTATAGTACTAGTGACCTGGGTTCAATTCCCACTGCTGCCTGCAAGGAGTATGTACGTTCTCCCCGTGACAGCATGGGTTTCCTCCAGGTGCTCCGGTTTCCTCTCACAGTCCAAAAACACAACAGTTGGTAGGTTAACTGTAAATTGTCCAACGTTTTGGCTAGGATTAAATCAGGGGATTGCTGGCTAGCATGGCTCAAAGGGCCAAAAGGGCCTGTTCCACTCTATACCTCAATCAATTTATCAATAAATACATTATTCCAAACATCCGTGTCGAGGCAGTAGTAGAGATAAAGGAATAGCAGAACATAGAATATAGTATTACAGAGGAAGTTTAGTGCAGCAAGACAATTAAGGTGGAAAGGCAAGGACCATACTGAGGTAGATGAAAGATCAAGTTAATCTTTTATCATACAACAGGTCCACTCAGTCATTTTATTACACAGCGGGACAAAACCTATCCTTAAGCCTGGTGATGCATGCTTCTAAGCTTTTATGTCATCTATGCAAAGGAAGGGGAAGGGGAAGGGGAAGAGAGAATGACTGGGGTGGGAAGGGTTTTTGATTCTGTTGGCTGCTTTCCCAAAGCAGTAGGAAGCATAGACACACACCATGGAGGGGAGGCTGGTTACCATGATGTGTTGAGGTGTGTTCACAGCTCTCTGTAATGTCTTGCGGTTTCAAGCAGGACAGTTACCATACCAAGCTGTGATATATGCAGGTAGGATGCTTTCCGTGATATATGCAGACAGGAAGCTTTCAATGGTGCAATGGTAAAAAAAAATGAAGGTCAAAGGGGAGAAGACAAATTTCTTGTGCCTCCTGAAGAAAAGGAGGCACTGGAATGTTTTCTTGGTCATGCTATCTACATGGTTGAACCAGTACAGACAAGTTCACTTCTAGGAACTTCATAGCGAATCCAATGTAATCTCTTCACACCTTGACAATTGCTATACCTCAGCATTGATATAAACAGAAGCATCTAGTCTACACCCTCCCACACACACATTTTCTGAAGTCAATAACAAGTTCTTTTGCTTTACTGACATTGAGGACAAGTTTCTTGCCATGGCACCTTTTAGCTAGGCTTGCTATTTCTTTCCTGCTCTTTGAATCATCATTATTTGAGATTCAGCCCAACTACAGTGGTGTCACCTGTAACTTGAGGATAAGAGTTACTCAGTTGTTCTTCTTTGTTTCTTTCAGATAAGAGATTATATACAGAAAAAAAATCACTGTTAACTGATTTCTATAGTTCTGACATAGAAAAGAGGGTGTTTTGTTCTAAGGATGAAGTCTCCATCAGTACTTTTAACAGCATCCTGAGGGAATGTTCTTGTGGAGAGGCTGAGCAGCTGGGAAGGGTCTGGGAGGAAGAGCTGGGAGTAGAAATTACAGCTGAAAAATGGGAAGGCATCCGTGATAATGCAAAGAAAATTTCAGTTTGTAGTAGAAGTAAAGCATTGCAGCTCAAAATTCTGCAAGAAACCCATCTAACTTCAGATCGTCTCTCAAAATTTAAGATGGGGGTTTCTCCAATGTGTTCTAAATGTAAAGTAAATACTGGGACTTTCACCCACTGTCTTTGGACTTGTCCCAAACTTCAGGCATACTGGAGTGATATTTTGGGTGAAATGGAAAAGATTCTGAAGATGGAGCTTGAATTGAACCCAGTGTCTTTTCTGTTAGGTTTACCCAGCAGTCATATTATTAATGCACATCAGAAAGAACTTTTTAACATCCTGACTTTTTGTGCGAGGAAGAACATTTTACTGTGTTGGATATCCGATAAGGCCCCTGGACTTTTTGGTTTTGCGTAAATTAATCATGGAATACTTTCCTTTGGACTTTTTGACATGTATGATACACTCAAAAACAAATTGGTTTCATAAAACATGGCATCCTTTTCTGCAGTATATAGATGTAAACCTGTCTGCTATACTGACAAGGTCTTTTGTATAGGATGTTGTGGAGATGTCTATATTTTGATGGAAGTGTTCTGACAGCTGATATCTGTGAGGGGAAGAAATGTAAATGTAAATGTATCTGGAAATTGAAAGATTTGTTCTGCTGAGCAAAAAAAAAATTAAAATAAAAAAAGTTACTCAGTTCTGTGTGTACAGTAGTGGTCGTCAACCTGTTGATCGCGATCCACTAATCGATCTTTGAGACTTTCCCAGTACATCCCGAAAAAAAATTAAAAATAAACACACCAATACTGTTGAGAGATTGTTTTCGGGTTGCGGGGTTTTAGTTCTGTTCTTTCTGCCCAGTGCGCATGTGTGTAGCTCCCCCACCACTCTCTACATTGTACTTCAGTAGTCCCCAACCACGACGAAACGATATGAGTCAGCTGCACCTTACCTCATTCCCCCTCACACCCACTGTTGAACTTGAACCCACATAAAGTCATTACCCACGCGCGTCAGGGATCACTGGTTGGCCTCGGGTAACTGGCCACCTCATGTGGCCGGTGAGAAGTGCCATTACTACTGGCCTGGAGTGCAGACAGATGGGCACCGCCTCTAAACCTGTTTAACACACCGAACGTTCGTGGGGAACCCGGTGATAAAATATTCGCAGATGACCTAATTCGGGCTCAGGATTTTGTAATTAGAGCAGCTACCTTGCTGTGATCTACTGAAACAAACTTTTGACAGCCGATAGATCCTACAAAAGGGAGCGGGCACCCGTCGCACTCCTTGCTCGGTCGGTGGGTCGCTCTCTCCAGACTGCAACCACCGCGGCTATGGTAAACCATGTATATAGGTTGTAATTGAGTTATCTGTCTGGACATGTCTGGACACACCCCTCTGCTGACTGCTCCTGTGGCTCCTCCCACAGACCCCTGGATAAAGGTGATTGTGTCACTGATCCTCCCACAGTCCTGGACAGACATCCAGCATGGACGTGGATCCATTTTACTGTTATAAAAGCCTTTCAGTATTTACACTACTTCCAATCTTTTGGAGTAATTGACAGTGCTTCAATTTTATTAACAGTAATTTTAAGAAATGGATCATTAGGAAACAGAGTCATTGGCCTTGACCCCTGTATGCATCCCCTGTTGGAACTCCCTCTTCCCAACATCCTCAGAACCCTCAAAAGATGCCTGGGCTTCTTTTCATATTACGCCCAATGGGTCCCTAACTACGCAGACAAGGCCCACCCCCGGTCAAATCCACCATATTTCCCCTCTCAGCCAAGGCCCGTGCGGCCTTCAGCAGCATTAAAAGGGCCATTGCCAAAGCAGCAATGCATGCGGCGGACGAGGCCATTCCCTTCCAAGTAGAGAGTGACGCCTCCGACTTCGCGCTTGCTGCTACCCTCAACCATGGGTAGCATTCTTCTCCCATAATCTTCAAGGCCCTGAAATTCGGCACTCCGCGGTGCAGAAAGAAGCCCAGGCTATAGTGGAAGCTATTGGGCACTCGAGGCACTATCTCGCCGGCAAAAAGTTCACCTTGCTGACTAACCAGCACTCAGTCGCATTCATGTTTAGCAACCAAGAGTGGGGCAAAATCAAAAATGTTAAAATCTTGAGGTGGAGGATCGAACTCTCCACCTACAGCTATGGCATTATGTACAGCCTCTTTGGCTAGCTTAACTTCACAATTCAATACTTTTTCCTCCTTACGGATTTTTAGTTCTTTTGTGTTGGTTTTTAAATTCTCCCAATGAGCAGTCCGATGCCCTATCCCAGGGAACGTGTGCAGCACGCAGATCGACCAGCTATACACCCTCCATGCAGATCTTTGCCAACTGGGGGTCACCCGGCTTTTCCACTTTGTGAAAGCCTGGAACCTGCCTTACTCCCTTGAGGAGATCAGGACGCTGACCAGGGACTGTCAAGTCTGCGCTGAGTGCAAACCGCACTTCTACCATCCTGAAAAGGCACAACTTATCAAGGCCACCCACCCCTTTGAGCGACTGAGTGTCGACTTTAAGGGCCCCCTTCCCGCCGCCGACTGCAATGTCTACTTTCTTAATGTAATCGACAAGTACTAGCGGTTCCCCTTCGCCATCCCCTGCCCGCAAACCACTACCACGTCACTCATAAAAGCCCGATGCAAGCTCTTCATTCTGTTCGGATACCCATGCTATATCCACAGTGACAGAGGGTCCTCGTTTATGAGTGATGAGCTGTGCCAATACCTGCTGGCTAGGGGCATTGCTACTAGTAGGACCACGAGCTATAATCCCCGGGGGAATGGACAGGTGGAGAGGGAGAATGCCATGGTGTGGAAGGCCACACTCTTAGCCCTTAAGTCAAAGTGATTGCCGGTCTCTCACTGGCAGGAGGTCCATCCCGAGGCACTCCACTCCATCCGCTCCCTGTTATGCACGTCCACCAATACCACCCCTCATGAGCGACTCGTTTCGTTTCCCAGGAAGTCGACCACCAGGATCACCCTACTGACTTGGCTGACATCCCCGGGGCCAGTGCCACTCCAGAAACATGTGAGGAGCAATAAATACTCCCCGATGGTCGAGAGGGTTCACCTACTTCATGCGAACCCCCAGTATGCCTACGTGGTCTTACCTGATGGGCGGGAGGACACGGTCTCCATCCTCGACCTGGTGCCTGCAGGAGCACCGGGCCCCTACCCTGAACACTCCATAGTGACTATTAACCCCATACCTATCAATGTATATACCCACGAGAAACAGTGCACTCCAAGCCCTACAAAGACCCCTCCCGACACTCCCATACCGGGCGCCACACACACGTACGAGGGATTACCGACGCCTAACATGCTGGCACCTGAGATCAGGCCAGAGCCAGCTCAACCACCATCGCTGGTGCAATCACCACCGGTGCTACGTAGATCACATCGACAGACTCGACCGCCTGATAAGACTTGACCTGTAAATATACTTGTTTTAAATATTGTCAGTCACTTCACCCCGCAGGACTCTCTTTTTTAAAAAGGAGGGGTGAATGTGGTAAACCATGTATATAGGTTGTAACTGGGTTTTCTCTCTGGACATGTCTGGACATGCCCCTCTGCTGACTGCTCCTGTGGCATCTCCCACAGACCCCTGGATAAAGGTGAATGTATCACTGCTCCTCCCACAGTCCAGGACAGACATACAGCATGGACATGGATCCATTTAACTGTTAATAAAAGCCTTTCAGTATTTACTCTACTTCCAGTCTTTTGGAGTAATTGATAGTGCATCAGCGGCCTCAGTGGCAGCCACTGCACTTGGCCAAGGCGTCTGGCGGCAGGCGGGCGGGAGGCTGTCTAATGAGGCAATGAAGCACTCAAAACTGCTTTGGCACCTTGAGTCCAAGCAACCTGCACTTAAAGCCAAACCCACTGAGTTTTTTCAGCAGAAAAAATGTGAGCAAGCAGGACAGAAGCTAAGTGCTGAGAGCCACGAAAACTAAATTGCGGAATAGACTGGACATAAGGAACCTGCTTTGAGTATTGCTGTATTCCGGTCATGTTTAACACCTCCCTCCCCCTGTCGGCCGGTCTGCAAGAATATTGTCAATATTAAACCGGTCTGTGGTGCAAAAAAAGGGTGGTGACCCCTGGTGTTCATACATTATTTCTACTTCCGAGTTGTGGGGTTTTACTTCCGGTCCTTTCTGTTCCAGTGTGTTATTAATCAACTTGTCGTTGAACTTGCCTTTTACTAAGGCCGCGGCAGGGGATCTCGGGCTTAAAAAGGTTGGTGACCACTAGTGTACAGTGTATAAGAATAGATGGCTAATGAGGAAACAGTCTTGTGAAAAATGTATTACATTTATAGTGAAAGATTGTGCAGGTATAGAAGTGGAATAGCCATGGCAACATAGCTGAGAGATCAGAACTCATCTTTATCAAAAAAGAGGTCCATTCAAAAGTCTTATGATACAATGGGATAGAAACTGCCCTTGAGCCTGGAGGTGTATGTTTGCGAGACAGTGTACCTTCTCCCCAAAGGAAGGGGGAGGAATTGAGAATGTCTGTGGACAGATAAGGTCTTGATTATGTCTGGCTGCTTTCCTGAGGCAGCCAGGAAGTGTAGACTGATCAATGGAGGGGAGGCTAGTTTGCATGATATACAGGGCTGTACTCACAACTCTATGCAAGTTCTTGCAAGGCAGTTTCCTACCCACCTGCAGAACATCAGGATAGTATGCTGTCTGTGATGCATCTATAAAAGTTGCAGAGGTCCATTGAGGACATGGTGGATTTCCTTAGCTCGCTGAGGAAAGCGAGGTCCAGCATTAAGAACTAATTTCTGCTACTCCCAACTCAGTCTTCTTACATTTCCATCAAGTTCCTCTAGATTTTATCCCTCACCAATGCTCAAGGAAACTTAGAGCAGCAACTAACCTCCCAACCTTGGAGGCCTGCAATCTGATACCATGAACATCAAGTTCTCTAACTTCTAATAATTTCACCATACTCCCCTTCTCTCTTTTACCCTTCTGGCTTCCCTCTTACCCTTTTGGTTCTACTCACCCATCACCTCTCTAGTGCCCCTCCTACTTTCCTTTATCCCATGGTCAACCTTCCTCTCCTATCAAATTTCTTCTTTTTCATCCACTTAACTCTTCCATCGATCACCTCCCAACACCTCACTTCAGCTCCCTCCTACATCCACCTATCTTCCCCCTCACCTGGTTTCACTTATGACTTGTCAGCTGTATTCCTCTCACCCTCCCACGTCTTATTCTGGCTTCTTCACCCTTCCCTTCCAGTCCTGATGAAGGGTCTTAGCCCAAAATATTGACTGTTTATTCCTCTATATAGATGCTGCCTGATCTGCTGAGCTTCCCCAGCATTTTTACGTTTGCTAACCTACCAACCTGCATGTCCTTGGGAACTGGGGGGAACCAGGGCACCCAGAGAAAACCCAGGTGGTCGCCAAGACAACACGCAAACACAACACAGGGAGCATCAAAGGTCAGGACTGAAACAGGTCTGGTGCAGTTGCAACATAGTGGTTATACTGTCTGTACTACCGGGCTGCTCCAAGTATCTGCAGAAGACTGTAAATACTGACTTAGGTGTGAAGTGCACCACAAGAAAGCAGCATCTACCAATACAGACCCCCATAATCCCCATAATGCTCTGTTCCGGCTATTGCCACTAGGAAGGAAGTACAGGAGTTTTAGTTCAGGAATAGTTATTACCCCTCAACTCAACCATCAGGTTCTTGAACCAGTGTGAATAACCACTCATCTCAACCCTAAACTGATCTCACAACCTCACTTTCAAGGACTCCATATTCATGTTCTCAGCTTTATTTCATTATCTATTATTGGTATTTGTACAATGAGTCTTTTGCACAATTGCTGTTTGTCAGTCCCTGTGTGCAGTTTTTCATTGATTCTAATGTATTTCTTTGTTTTACTATGAACGCCTGTAAGAAAATGAATCTCAGGGTAGGTATATGGTGACATACTTTGAAAATAAATTTATCTTGGACTTTGAAATGTTACCCACTGAAGTGCAGCTGAACCCAACTGAGATGATGTTCTGTAGATGTAAACACACACTTGATAGAAGAGGGTTTTGATTACAATCACATTTTCTGCATGTTACCTCAGATGAACAAAACATCCTGATAATGACTGTCAGTCAATAAAGTGACAATCAGTGACCGGGTACCACGCTGGGAGAGCAATTGCAGTTTGAGGACAGTAGGAAATCTAGGGAAAGACTTTTTCAAGCTGTGTCATAAAATTGCAACAACATCATTACTTAGCGCATCAAGAATGTGACTCACTTTCTCAAGGACAATTTAGGTTTGCTATTGCATAGTGGACTTGTCAGAAATTCCCACTGTATGACATAATATAAGAAAATATATTTCAACTTTGTTGAAACTTCATTGTAACTTTCTCTGCAAGGAAACATTTTAGGGATTCTTTAAAATCTGTATGAACAATAATAATTCTTTCTTTTAACATTTTTGAAGAAATGATCGACAGAGGTCTTGCAGAGTCGCAACAGTTGGTGCTTTGATGTACTGCTCCACAGATTCATACAATATACATGAGCAGTCTCTCACAGTAGGACAAGAACGCCAATCATTACCAAATAAAATAAACAGAAGTTCTGTCACTTCTTCATTTGTGCTTATTTCTGAGTGAGACTTGGCAAATGCCAGAATTCCCAGTCAATTTTCTGTTCAGCGCATTGTGTTAGAAGGACAGTCGGAGATCTCTGTGCAAGGAGAGCCAGGATAACAGATACAATCAAGATATTGCATGATATTTTATTGCACACTAGAGAAGGCAATCTAAAGAAACATTGCAGCATGGCTATGAGGCACATGCTGACCCAGCAGGAAAATGTAATAATTCCAAAGCAGAGTGAGAGGGCACCAATTCACTAGACTGATAACAAGACTAAATGCATTAAGTTTTGAAGCTCTTGCTTGAGTTGTATTCCTTTCAGCACTGAAGATCAAGCAATAATCTAATTGAGGGGTTTAAGAATATTAAAGGTGCCGACAGGACAGATTTACTTTCTCCAAAGGGAAGTCCATTGCAATGTAACCTTAAAATTAGAACCAGTCTTTAGGGATGTGATATGAGGAAGTACTTCTCACAAAGGGCTATATAAATCTTCACAGAAAGCCAAAAGAGGGGATCAATTGAAAAACATGCAACAGAGATTGATAGGTGAGCTTTCTGCCTGTGAATGATTTAGGTAGTACTATCAGAGCGGGGAGCAACAGAGGAGTCAAGAGCTCTTTCAAACCATTTGCTGAACGACTGCCCTCACCTATCATCCAGGAACATTAAGGTCAACTTATTTGTTTAGAGATACAGTGCAGAACAGGCCCTTCTGGGTCAATAGGCCATGCTGCCCAGCAACCCACCTTTGTATCCCTAGTTTAATAGCAGAACAATTTACGGTGACCAATTAACCTATTAACTGGTACATCTTTGGACTGTGGGAGGAAACCAGAGCATCCGGAGGAAATTTACCGTTCATGGGGAGAACGTAAAAGCTCCTCCCAGACAGTGCCTATTACTGAACTCCAAACAACAACGCCCCGAACTGGAATAACTGCTGTGCTACTGCGGCACAAGGTATGTTTATACGGATTCCCTGGAGAAGGATGGAAATTAAATTAACAGATGTCCCCTGGACTTGAGAAATTAGCCCACTTATCCAGGTTGGTGGAGGACCAGGTGAGGAGGCAGTGAGCTGCACTGACAAGTATTTAATGCAGTATACAAAGCACCTCAGGATGCAGGACGTCTATTGGTATTCAATCTTCCTTCATGCAATCTTCAAAGGTTTTAAAGGTACATTTAATGTCAGAGAAATATATACAATATACATCCTGAAATGCTTTTTCTTCTCAACTGTCCACAAAAAAGTGAAGTGCCCTCAAAGAATGAATGACAGTTAAACATTAGAACCCCGCAACCTCCCCAGTTCACCCCCTCTCGTGCGTAAGTGGCAGCAAGCAACAATCCCCACTCCCCCCACCAGCAAAAAAAAAGCATCAGCGCCCACCACCAAGCACTCAAGTGTGAGCAAAGCAATAGCAAAGACACAGACTTGCAGTACCCCAAGGACTACTTGTTCAGCCGGTACTCGATATAACACAGGCTCTCTCTCTCTCTCTCCCTAATAAGGGAGAAAGAAATGTCTCCGTTTCACAGCGAGAGGGGAGACATAACAAACAATTCGCTGATTTACAATGTTAAAAAGTCCATTGTATTACTTTTTCCAAGCCCTGTGCTCAAAGACCTCAGCTCTCTGGGCACACAGACTTAGATCTTCCATCTCCCATGACACACTCATCTCCTGCTCGGACACCAAACTTCGATCCTCCTTATCTCCACAGCCATGGATTCTCGGTTCTACGAAAGCGTGCTAAACTCTTAGGCTGCTCAAATCTTACTACTTCTGTTGCCACAGGAAAGCACAATGATCATCAACAACCCCCACCATCGCAGGCCATACTTTCTTCTCACTGCTGTCATTGGAAAGGAGGCCCAGGAGCCTTAAGTCCCACACCCACAGGTTCGGTAATACTTATTTCCATTCAACTATCAGGCTACTGAACCACTGTGGATAACTTCACTCACCTCAACTCTGAACTCATTCACAATCTATGAACTAACTTCCAAGGACTCTGTCTCAATTTTTTAAATTATTTATTTATCTTTGTTGTATTTGCACAGTGTGTCCTCTTTTTGCACTTTGGTTGTTTGTCCGTCTTCATTTGTGTGTAGTTTTTCATTGATTTTATTGTATTTCTTTTTATCTACTCTGAATGCACCTAAGAAAAAGAAGTGTCATTGTAGTATATTTTGAGATATACGTACCTTGATAATAAGATTACTTTGAACTTTGATGAATTTAATTTGATGCTTGTGGGAAACTCAAATCCTTAGCCATAAAAGCACAGAAAATGAAATTCAGTTAAAAAAGTTGAAATAAAAATGGAAAATGCTGAAAATATTCAGCTGATCAGACAACATCTATGGAGATAGACACAGAGTTAGCATTTCATGTCTCAAGTGATTCTGATGACGGAGTTTGAGACCTGAAATGTTCATGCTTCTCCTTCTTCCACAATTGTATCCTAGTCTGCTGAATGCTGCCAGCATTTTATGTTATCATACAGACCACAGCAGATACTAATTTAATTAGTTTGGCACCACATTGTTGGCTGAAGAGTTTGTTTCAACGCTGTAATGTTCTGTATTCTAGATATGAAAACTTGATACAAAATGGAAAATTAAAATCAGGCAGTGTCTGTCACGGAGAAGGCACTGGTACAGTATATTGATTCTAAAAAATACATGCTGTAAGGTTATGAACAGAGACAGTAATGGAGCTGGGAACCACTTCCAAAATCTGACAAATTAACATTATTGCACTCACTTTTGGAACAGTAGTCATCCAGAACAGGCTGTGGGGTATACAACGACTCCATGTCCAATTTGCATAAGTGAAGAGAATGCCACAGCAAAATCATTAATCCCACTCACTTGCTCTACTATGCAATTCAATTTGAACTCGCTGTTCAAGTTCAGCTTCACAAATGGAGGAGATTATCAATTAATAGCTTAAATGTCAAGGCAGAGTAAACACAAAACAAACTGAGTTACATATAATCAGTAATCAAATTTGCATTGAGCTTCCCCCCCCCCTCCCCCATTTAATGCCAAACTCACTAATCTTGTTGCACTTAACCTTGTTTGTTCTTAATCTTGTTTCCGGGTGTATGTTTCAACCCCACCCCATGCCTATCTCCATTTCTTGCAGTTCTTCCTCCCAGGGGCCTTATTAGTTCTGTTAATAAGACCAATCTCGCTTATTTATCCATGGGAACATTGGTGTATCCTTTGAGCCTTTGCATGGGTAATTAATAGTGCAACTATGCTGTTTAGAGTAATTACAAAGGGCAGAGAAATGCAGTACACAGCCTGACGTGTATTTAACATTTTAGTGATATTTGAATAATATTGTAAGTATATTGCTTGATTAGGCATTCTTTGTTTGTTTACAGAATTCATTATGGGTTATATATAAGTATATAAATGACATACATCATTTGCCACTACAACATAAATGTGCACCTCACTAAAGAAAGCAAGTAGACAAAATGTGGCCTGGTTTCTGTGTTTTTCTTTCAATTAGTTTTGCAGTTTTAAAATGAACTTGAGACAACTACCTATCTGTTGAAGCAGAGCATACATTTATCTTCTCAAAGGGAGAGACATTTGAGTTAAAAATATGTGTTTTCCCTTCAGAAGAGAGAGATGGTTGAGTTAAGAAAATGGCAGAAAACAGACAAAATTCATAGCTTTATAAACAGATAGTTTCGCATCATAATAATCAATAATTTAAAAAAGCAGAAATGACCAGCTATATCAGAAAGATAAATGTGTTCAATTGTGCAACAGATAACTGGATTATATATTTTGAATGAACTAAGCAGTATTTTGAAGCAAATTAAATAGCAAATACAAAGTAAGTGCCAGTTTTGCTGAGTGCAGTAGGTGTGAAAACATGCAGTTTGATTAGAAGTTTGACAACTGCAATCAAACCAGCTAATATGAACTTTGCATATACCATTAACTTAATGCAAAAACTTTAGGTTTCATAAATGGAATCAAAAGGAAGGAGAGTCCATTTCAGCATTTGTAGCTGAGTTGGAAAGATTTTTTGAGCATTGTCAACTCAGTCATGGCTTAATTGTACACTGAGACATCATTTGCTTTGTGGAATCTTACAAGAAAGCACTCAAGAATGGCTCCTAAATGAGGCACAACTCACATTTAAAAGAGCAATTGATATCACTGCATCAATGGAAACAGCAGCCAGAGATACAACTCAGTAGCAGTCAGGAATTAAAGTGAATGCCAATGAAATTGCAACACCTAACCAGAAACCTGCTTGAACAAATAAACTGTGCTACAATTTTGACAGGGCTGACATACAATAGACCATCACAGCCTTAAAGATGAAACTTGCAGGAAATGCCCCAAAATAGGGCACAAACCAAATGTCTGTTGGGCAGACCAAAATAAATGGATGGCAAAGGGAAGAGAAAGATAAAAACTCAAGCTGCAATTTGAAAAGCGGCGCTAATTGATGCTGTTGACGAAAAATCTGATGATGACAAGAGTGACAGTTGAACATATCCAGAAGATGCCAAGAGCAGCATCTCTGTGAATAGCCTGCATTGAATAGCAGTCAGGATGAGGATGCCTGTGGATCCTTGAGCACTAATGTCTTGGTAGAAGTGGATGCAGCTACAAAGTAGACAAAATGTTCCCTATACCCTCTACTACAACCTTACACATTGTTGATGTATTGGGAAGCTTCTTAAGCACTGGTGTCCTGAAACACTCAGTCAGTGATGAAGCACCAGTTTTAGTCATTTTTAAAAATGAATGCAATAAGACATATTACACCTGCACCATACCACCCAGCTATATACAATTGGTTTGGTGGAATAGTTTGTTCAGTGTCTAAAGAATGCCCTGCAAGTAATGTCAGCGCCACACACAATGCTGATACTGATTCAGAAGCTTGCCAATTTCCTCCTTGCATATCGCAATGCAACAGACTCCACAACCAACAACTCACCAGTTATATTGTTCCCAGGTCATACCTCCTTGCGCTCAAGCTTGGATTTCCTCAAACTCAGTCTGAGAAGGAGTTGGCAGGACAAGCAGCTGAGACAAACTGAGGGCTCCTCAAACAAGGAAGTTTCATGTTTCATTCCTGGACACGTAGTCCTGGGGAGGGACTACCAAAATGATCAAAAGTAGGGTACTTGGAAAGATTAAGGACAGAACTGGACCACTTTCCTACACAGCGGAGATTGTGTTTGAGGTCAACCGGAGACATTGATCAGTTGAGGACAGCAGAGTCAATTGTTAGAGAAGAAAGGTATCCAGAGCTTTTGAAACACTTCTTGCGGTCCCAGAGTCAACTCCTACAACGGTCATAGAGGAGACCCAGAATCTGAGATTATTTCACAGGCACAAGTCTCACCTGCCAAGACTAATCCCTCTTGTCAGGAAAAATGTTATCCCACAAGAGTAAGAAATCCTCCACAATGATTAAATCTTTAGGCCTGAATGGGACAATTTAAAATTTACTGTAAATGTTGAGATATATGTATATATAAAAGCAGGGAAAAGTGTTGTGCATTTAATATTTCAGTAATATTTGACTGATATTGTAAATATATTGCTTGATTAAGCATTCATTGTTTACGTAATTCATTATGACTTATATGTAAAATTATGTGATCACTTATGAGCACCTCACACTAAGTAAAACAAGTCCACGGAATGTGTTCTCCAGTACTTTTCTTTCAATTAGTTTTGAGTTACAAAACATAACACAGCCCACTTCCCAGAATCATGGCTTGTCATGTACGCCCATCAATACATGGCCTTTCTTAACGTGAATTGATACACAGAAAGTTCAAATTTCAAAGTAGATTTATTATGGATCAACCTGAGATTGATTTTCATGTGTGCATTCATAGCAGATACAAAGAAATACAGTACAATATTATCAACACAAAATACACACAAAGATGGACAATGTGCTAATGAAGATAAACAGTGCTTATACAAAAAAATCCAAATAGTAATAATAATAAATACATACTATTGATAACATAAGTTGTAGATTCCTTGATAGGAAGTCCTTTGGTTGTGAAATCAGTTCTGTTTCGAAGTGAGTGAAGTTATCCACACTGGTTCAGGAACCTGATGATTGAAGGATAAGAACTATTCCTGAACCTTGTGGTGTGGGACCTAAGGCTCCTGTACCCCTTCTCAATGCAGCAGCAAAAAGAGAGCAAGGCAGGGAGATTGTGAGGGTCCTTGAGGATGGATGCTGCTTTCTTCTGACAGTGATCTTTGTAGATGTGCTCAAAGGTGAGGTGTTTTTTTCTTGTGATAGACTGCCTGTATCCACTGCTTTTTGTGAGCTTTCCATTCATGGACATTTGCGTTTTCATACTAGGCCACGATGCAAGCAGTCAGGATGTTTTCTTCTATGCATTTATACAAGTTTGACAAAGTTCTAGATGACATACTGAACCTGAGGAAACTTCTAAGAAAGCAGTGTCACTGTTATGCCTTTTCTAATGGCACTTATATGCAGGTTGCAGGACAGATCCTCTGAAATGAGAATGCCAAGGAATTGAAAATTACTGACCCTCTCCAACTCCATTTCCCTGATAAGGACTGCTGCATGGACCTCAAGTTTCTTCCTCCTATATTCAATAATCAGCTAACAATTATACCCTGATATAACTGCAAAGTAGTTCAGCTTACTTTTAACTACCATCTTCATTATACTTGAAATTAAAATTCACAGAGTTGGGCAGTTGGCATTGTGATTACATTTTTTGGGAAGAGAAGTATTTGCTCTCCATTGTTAATAATAGACACACAGTGCATTTCATTCCCTCAAGTTATATCAATATAATTAAATATATTTCATCATATTTATGAATGAGGACATATGTTCTGCTAATTGTGAACCACCAGTTTTTAGTAGAGTTAATTGAATATCAAGATATTAACTTGTCTGTCATTGCCAGTACAATTTCCTATGCAGTGGTGTGCTGGGGCAATGCTATCAACACGGATGATGTTCAGCAGGCTCAATAAACTGATTAGAAAGGCTGGCTCTGTTATAGGAGTCAGAATTGACACACTGGAAACTGTGGTAAAACGAAAGATCCTCTGGAAAATACTGGCAGTTATGGACAATGTTGCTCACCCTCTGCATGCCTCATTAGCTGAACAGAGGAGGACCTTTAGTAATAAAGTAAGACAATTGAGCTGCTCCAAAGAGCACTACATGAGGTTATTCTTTCCCTCGGCCATTAGGCTCTATAATGAGTCAACCTATAGCCGGGGAAGAGATGACCCCCTCCTGTTTGAAGTAACTCACTTTTCATTCTTTCTTGCTTCTCTTCTAAGATTTGTATATTTGTATATCTCTGCACTTGTAATGCATCTGTGACACTGTAATTTCCTTTGGGATCAATAAATTATGTATCTATCTATTTATCTACCTAAAGATTTTTCTTTATTTCCTTGCTGCTTGCTCACAGCAGACTTTATATTTCATGGGGCTGCAATGAGCTTGTAAGGGAACTTGAGAAAACGTTATTTTAAAAAAGTACACATAATTAATATAATTCTTGTCAATTTCAATCAAATTGGGAAGTATATCTCATTATTCCATATTGAAAGACATTTGTGATGAATGCATTTAAGTCTTTGCTAGGACATAGTTACAACCTTCATGTCAATCCATGTGAAACAACAGAAAAAGATCAGAAGATTTGGAGCTCGCTTTTCAGTCATATTTAATTAAGGACAGAAAAACGTAACACAGCGCTGTGTACAATGTTGGCTCAAGAAACTGGAATAGATATTTTATGATTCTGTAGCTGAAGATTTGTCTCCAGCAAGAGCTTAGGTCTAACATATTGTTAGATCTAAACGGAAAATGGTGGAAAAGCTCAGCAAGTTAAGCAGCATCCATTGAAAGAGAAACATGTAAGGTTTCAGATCCTGCACCCTTCTACAGAACTATTCTGATGCTGGCTTTCAAACATGAAGTTTAACTCTTTCTCTTTCCATAGATGTTGTCCAACTTGCAGAGAATGGACATTTTCTATGTTTATTTATTTCCAGCACTGGCAGATTTTCAAATTTCTTGTTTTAGTGGGCTAACCTTTATCAATAGTTTAACCTGATAATGTTTCCATACAACTGCGAATCTATATCCTGCCCATAATCTTAAAAATTAGATTCACTGAGAGTAATTGATGGTGATCAGGAGGATATGGAAATGAATACTCAATTCAAAGTGCTGATCCTTTTGCATTAGCTACATAAGACTTCTGATTTCACAGAGATAACCACATTTACCAGAAGACCAGTTCTGTGTTGTTGGCTCTAACTGACAAAGAGTGGGTCAAAATTACAGGAGACTATAGCACAGAATGAGAACATTCAAGCCAATCATGACTTTGAAGTTATTACCCATGATGAGGTCAGGAATCCATCTAATTGTATAATTGTTCAAAATTATTTTAACAGTAGAATAAAAGCTGCCCTTGAGCCTGAAAGCACATACCACCAGGATCAAGGACAGCTTTTGTTTCACCATAATACATTGATTAAGTGGATCATTTGCACCACAAGATACATTCTTGACTTCATAACATACCCCGTCGTGACCTCATTTGCCTGCCTGCACTGTGCTTTCTCTATTAATGTAACATGATATTCTGCATTCTCTTATTGTGCTTCCCTGTGCTACCTCAACATACTGTTGTACTGATCTGATCTGTATGGATGGCATGCAGAAGAAAGTTTTTCACTGCACCTCAGTACGTATGAGAATAATAAATCAATTTACCAATTTAATTTTCTAATTTGTCTCACATCCCTGTTTTAGCCACAAACCTGAACATTTCACCTCAAGCAGTTATTTCATGATAGTGATTGTGAGCTTAACTCACAAAACACAAGGTTCTTGTACAGAGCAACAATATTGAGAGCAACAGTATAGAGTATGGGACAATGTCAGAAGAATGCTGGTCTGCCTTGTAAACTCCAAAAAAGGTTGGAAAACTACCCCTTGAAGATTGTTTTGTTGTTGCAAATGAACTTTTATATGTCATGGCTTCAATGTCTATTATATGTTGTTTATTAATAGGATAAACAAAGGAAAAGAACTTCTAACAAACATCCTTTACTAAAGGTGAAAAAGTCCCATCTAAATGCAGTGGATATTAAGAACCACACCAGCTTGTACACAAATGTCTTTCATGGGAAGAAATTTGACATTGTCTTCTGTTTTGGCCTGTATAAGATTCCACAGCCACCAGCTCTTAACTGTATTCTGACTCAGCCAGCTCAACCACAGGCAAAACCCTTTCTATTACTGGTGCCTCAAGAAGGTGGCATTCATTACTAAAGATTCCCACCATTCAGAATGTGCCCACTTCTTTTTACCTCTGATGGGGATGAGGTACAGGAAATGAAAAACCACACTCAACTATTCAGTAATAGCATCTTCCCCTCTGTCAACTGGTCCATGGACCCATGAACACTATATCATTACTATTTTTCTTAATTCTATTTATTTCTGTAATTTATAGGGATTTTATGTTTCCAGTCTACTGTTGCTGCAAAACATTAAATATCATGTCATCTATGTAACTGAAAATAACTCTTTTGATTCTCATTTTGAAGGATGAACAATAAATTTTTGACATTGCCAAAATGGCCAAACCCATTGAAAGGATGAATTATAAAGAACTTATTCACTGAAATAACCTATGCTCTAGACTTCTGGCAGCACTGATTTGTGGATTTGAAAATCTGTATTGGCCTTCAGAGCAATTGGGCTTGGATGAAAACTGCAGGTTTTATAAGAGCATAACACATAGGAGAAGAACTAAGCTGTTCAGCTCATTAAGTCTTCTCTGCAGTTCAATCACATCAGATTTTTTAACCCTATTCTTCTACCTTCTCCTCATAAACCTTAACCCTCTGACCAATCAAAAACTAACCACTCTTTGCCTTAAGCACACCCACTGACTTAGCCTTCACGAATTTTTGTGGTAACCAATTCCACAGATTCACCATTATCAAAAAAAAGCACATCAGTAGTTATATTCCATTAAGAGTTTGAGGAGCATTGGAATGTCAACAGATGTAGCATGGAGAGCATTCTGACTGGTTATATCAACACATGGTATGAAGGTTCTAAAGCATAGGATTGAAACAGCCTGCAGAAGGTTGTAGATTCAGACAGCTCCATCATGGCACAAACTTCTGGTCCATTGTGACATTGTTAAAAGGTGGCCTTTATCATTAATGACTGTCATTATCCAAGACATGACTTCTTCTCATCACTACCAACAGGGAAGTGGTACAGCAGCCTAAAGACACACACTCAATGTTTTGGGAATAGCTTTTTCCTCTCTACCATCAGGTTTCATACATATATCACTGAAAACAATCCTGATACTGGCTCATCGAGCGCATTAAATTCATCGCCATCTCAATTTACACTCCATTAATCTGAGGCTATGCCCTTGATTCCTAGACTCTCCTACTAATGGAGATATCTGCTCCACATCCTCTCTATCCAGGCCTTTCAGTATCTAGAAAGTTTCAATGAGATTCCTCTTATCCTTCTGAAATCTATTAAGTAGAGGGCAATAGACATCAAAAGCTCCTCATATATTTATGTAATGAACAAATAACTAACAATAGAATGCCGGGAGAACTCTACCTGTCAAGTAACATCAGTGGAAAAAGATATCTGACCCTCTGCACTTTCCCAGTTCTAGCCTCGCATGTATAGCTGAATGAAAAGGTTCCCCATTTGATGGGCTTATTCTATGCCATCAAAGCATTAGTTCAGTGATTACCCTCCTCTCCATCACTTTAGCTCGACCTTTCTCCTTATGAAAATCATTAAAACACGCTTCTTCGTTCAATGTTTTGCTCAACTCTCTCAATATCCCCTAACATGGTTCGGTCAAAGTTTTAGCTGATGGAGAGTACAAATTAAAGTCATTTTGTCAATTTGAACATTTTAATATTATTGCTACCAAACATAATAGGGACCTTGACCTAGGGTCTTGCAAAGTATAGTATATCGTATGCAATGCCCAGTATAGTACATTGTTTGAGGTTTTTAAGATGCTAAGGTTTTGAAAAAGTAAATAAAAAAGGCATTCCTCGCATTGGCTAGAGATTTGGTAATGAGAGGTCACTGGTTCAGCAAATGAATTAGAAAGGAGGTCAGCTGATTGTTATTCTGTCCAACGAGCTGCTGTGATCAAGAATATACCATTGAAGCAAGATAATACAACAGGGGTTTGTAAAGGAATATCAGGCAAGTACTTTGAAATGGTAAGTTTGTTTCTTTTGATGTCTGTGAAGTCCAGGATAAAAAGTTCAAAGTTAAAAGGAAATTTAGTATAAGGTACATATATGCTACCAAATACTTCCCTGAGACTCGCTTTCTTGCAGGCATGTGCAGTAGAACAAAGAAATACAATAGAATCAAAAGTAAAATTACACACAAAGACTGACAGGGAACCAATATGCAAAGGACAATCTGTGCAAATAAAATAATAAGAATAAGAATAATAAGAAGAATAATAATAAGAAGAAGAAACAATGCAACACATTACAGGAACCTCCAGCAATTTAACTCAGTCTGATTACTTACACAGGCTCAATCAAGTGGCAAAGACCAAAGTCTTGCTTTAAAACACAAACTCATAAAAGAAACCATACCTTACTATAAATACAAGCCTGATCCAGTTCTTGGGTCAGATCCCACAAATTATATTGCAAATGATACATTATTACAGATAGGAAAATCTATAATAACTAATGGGATAAAATAATACAGGATAAACAAGCAAGAAAAATTTACTTAATAGATATAGCCATTTCAAATACATGTAACAAATAGAAACCAGTAAGTGAAAAACACCAGAAATATGCTGAATTAAAGTAGTGCATTGAAAGACTATGGAACATGAACAGTGTACATTGTCCTGTACTGTCTACAACTACTATTATTGAAAAAATTAGGGCTATACAGCACTATCTCTGTAAATCTCCAGAAAGCCACAATACTAAACACCAGTAGAATAGTACAAAATATCCTAAAAATTGTGAAGTGAGTGTGCTTGGCTATGTTCCTACCTCAGGTTTTATCAGCTCTCCCTAAAGCGAGGGGTTTAGATGGGGTAGAATTTGTTAGGTGTGTTCAGGAAGGTTTCTTGACACAATATACAGATAAACCTACAAGAGGAGAGGCTGTACTTGATTTGGTATTGGGAAATGAACCTGGTCAGGTGTCAGATCTCAATGGGAGAGCATTTTAGAGATAGTGCTCACAATTCTATCTCCTTTACCATAGCATTGGAGAGGGATAGGAACAGGCACGTTAGGAAAATGTTCAATTGGAGTAAGGGGACCTATGAGGCTATCAGGCAGGAATTTGGAAGCATAAATTGGGAACAGACATTCTCAGGGAAATATCTGGAAGAAATATGGCAAATGTTCAGGGGATACTTGCATGGAGTTCTGCATAGGTACATTCCAATGGGACAGGGAATGGATGGGAGGGTACAGGAAATGTGATCTACAAAGGCTAATGTAAATCCAGTCAAGAAGAAAAGATAAGCTTATGAAAGGATAAAAAAAAGCTAGGTAATAGAGATCTAGAAGATTATAAGGCTAGCAGCAAGGAGATTAAGAATGAAATTAGGAGAGCCAGAAGGGGCCATGAGAAAGCTTTGGTGAACAGGATTAAGGAAAACCCACGGCATTCTACAAGTATGTGAAGAGCAAGAGTTTAGGAGCAGAGAGGTAATGTTGCATTTATATAGGATCCTGGTCTGACCCCACTTGGAGCACTCTCAGTTCTGGTCACCTCACTACAGGAAGGATGTGGAAGCCATAGAAAGGGTGCAGAGGAGATTTACAAGGATGTTGCCTGGATTGGGGAGCATGCCTTATGAGAATAGATTGAGTTATCTTGGCCTTTTCTCCTTGGAGAGATGGAGGATGAGAGGTGACCTGATAGAGGTGTACAAGATGAGCGGCATTGATCATGTGAATAGTCAGAGGCTTTTCCCCAGGACTGAAATAGCTAGCACGAGAGGGCACAGTTTTAAGGTGCTTGGAATTAGGTACAGAAGAGATACCTGGGGTGCTTTTTTAATGCAGAGAGTGGTGAGTGCATGGAATGAGCTGCTAGTGACAGTGTTGGAGGTGAAGGGCCTGTATTGTGCTGTAGGTTTTCTATGTTTTGATGTTTCTAAAATAAATTATAGCATCAAATAAATACATACATACATACATACATAAATAAATAAGTGGATCATACTGAGCATATGAGTTTTCGAGTTCTTGAGAGTTCTTAAAAAGATGGCTGAAGAGATTGTGGAGACCTTGAAAGAGATCTTTCAAGAACCACTAGATTCAGGAAATGTTATGGAAGGCAAGAAAATTGCAAATGTCCCTTGCTCTTCAAAAGGGGAGAGTGGCACAAGAAAGGAAGTTATAGGCCAGGCAGACTGACTTCAATGGTTGTGAAGTTGTTCAAGACAATTAACAAGGATGAGGTCTCAGGGTGTTTGGAGCACATGATAAATTAGGCCCTAGTTAGCATGGTTTCCTCCAGGGAAAATCGTACCTGATAAAGCTGTTGGAATTCTCTGAAGAAACAAAAAAGAAGGATAGACAAAGAAGAATCAGTTGATGATGGATTTTGGATTTCCAGAAGGCTTTTGACAAGGTACCACACATAAGGCTGCTTAACAAGCTATGAGCCCAGGGTATTACAGGAAAGGTTCTAGCATGGATAAAGCAATGGCTGATTGACAGGAGGCAAAGAGTGGGAAAAAAGGGAGACTTTTCTGGTTGACTGCTGGTGGCTGGTGGTGTTCCACAGGGGTCTCTGTTGGGACCTATTCTTTTTACATTATCAGTCAATGGTTTTGGTGATGGAGTTGATGGCTTTGTTGCAAAGTTAGCAGACGACATGAAGATAGGTGGAGGGGCAGGTAGTTTTGAGGAAGTGAAGAGGCTCCAGATGACTTAGACAAATTAGAAGATTTCCAAAGAAATGGCAAATGAAATACAATGTCAGGAAGTGTATGGTCATGCATGTTGGTAGAAAAAAATGAAAGGGCTAACTATTTTCTATATGAAGGGAACAAACAAAAAACTGAGGCACAAAGGGAGTTGGGAGTTGTGACGCGGGAATCCCTAAAGGTTAACTTGCAGGTTGAGTATGTGGTAAGGAAGGCAAATAAAATACTAGCATTCATTCCAAGAGGACTAGAATATTAAAGCAAGAATGTAATTTTGAGACTTTATGAAGCACTGGTGAGGCCTCACTTGGGGTACTGTGAGCAGGTTTGGGCCTCTTACCTTAGAAAGGATATGTTGAAACTGGAGAGGGATCAAATGAGGTTCAGGAAAATGTTTGCAGGATTGAATGGCTTTGGGCCCATATTCATGAGAATTCTGAAGAACACGGGTTGACCTCAATGAAACCTATCCAATGGTGAAAGGCCTTGATAGAATGGATGTGGAAAAGATATTTCCTATGGTGGGAGAATCTAAGACCAGAAGAGATAGTTCCAGAGGGGCATCCTTTTAGAATGGAAATAAGGAGGAGCTTCGTTAACCAGAGAGTGGTGGATCTGTGGAGTTCTTTGTCATAAGCAGCTGTAGATGTCAAGTCTTTCTGCATATTTAAGGCAGAGGTTGATAGACTTTTGATTGGTCAGGGCATGAAGGAATACGGGGAGAGGCATGAGATTAGGACTGAGAGGGAAAATTGGATCAGCTATGATGAAATGGCAGAGCAGGGTCATTAGGCCAAATAGCCTAACTCTGCTTCTGTACCTTATGGTCTTATCCCTTTTAACTATTAGCCACAAAGAGTTAACTTGGGACCAGCTTTGTATGGCAGTGTGCTGAGAAAAGAGCTGCAAAATAGCTAAATAAGGATCTGACAGCTGATTTTTTTTCCAACTTGCAGTATTAACATTACCCCCACAATTTATTTCCTTTAATTTTCTTTGCTGTATTTATACAAGAAAAATGTTACAATTAATTTATTTTGCATCAATAAGTAATGTATACTGTACAGGGAACGAGATCAAGGAGCAATATTAAAGTGACTGGCGTACACTTTAGTTGAAGCATCTCAGCACAGTTTCTGTTGACTTCCAGGCTGAACTAGTCAAATCTGTACAAACACACTTGGAGGTGGAAGAAGTGAATTCTGTGTGTTGAGATAATGAGCTGATAACTGCTTCCCAATTCAAGTGCTTTAATGTCAGCACAATTTAGCATTTTTCGACAGACAAGTTTGAAGGAGGAGTTACTTTCCTTGTTTAATTAACATCTAGTAATATATTAGAAAATAATTCCAGCAATTTTGCAATATAATGTCAGTGAACTAACAGCATGTCTAATTAGTGTGCTAAACAGCCATTGATGGTACACGTGTAGTTTAATGAGTTAATGCTGAATACATGTCCATGATTCAGCATTTCCCCAGAGGGCAGAAGTAATTTCACCATCAGAATGGAGAGATTTGCTTACCTGTTTGTGAAATAGTTGTACTATTGGAACAATATCTAAGTAAGGCATCAAGAAATGCTAACCTATAATTGGTCTCAACAAACTCTGCATCAATCAAAATTATCTGTAGATTGCCATTCTATCACAAATACTGTAAAATATTGAACATTTTTTGCCTTGAAATTGGAATAAACTTGTTTTTAATTGTGCTAAAAAGGTGCTATTAAGAAATGGTATTTCCAGTTTTATTTGTGAGTGGGGACATGTCAGTTTTGACTTAACAATGCAAAAAGATTATTTTTTCTTTCTGGTTGATCATGAGAATATGCGATTGGCTGTTCAGTCAACATGCACACAATGCTGGAGGAACTCAGGAGGTCAGGCTGCATCTATGGAGAAGAATAGATTGTTGACGTTTCGGACCAAGACCCTTCTTCAGGACTTCCTTCATTGAGTTTGGTAATAATATAATTGTGGGCGCCAGGTATCATGTTGAACTGTTGACTAAAAGTGATGAACTTTACCCAACATGTCAGATTCAGTATGGTGTATCCATTGATCTGTTGCAAGTTCTTCCATTTGCAACAATACAGCAAAGTGAGAGTAATTATTGCAAACAGTAGGATATACACACAATTCTGTTCTGGCCTGATATCACCCCACCTGGTTTCAGTCACCCACCATATTTTTTCACCTCTATCCCTTGCAGGAACTCCTCTTTAATGTATCTGTCCCAGTCACTGTATCCCCTACAGTGAAAGGTTCCACAATGACTTGAAGTGAACTCACAGCCAATGGCCTTCTGCATAAGCTCAGCCTATCGGATAAGTCTAAGGCAAGCTGGAGGTCAGAGGTCAAAATGACTCCGTTTTAAAATCGCAGCAGTGTCACCACTAACCCAGTGGCAGAGAAGTGGACAGAGGACCACATGCACTTCATACCTGGATTCTCAGCATAAACCAGAGGACACCCTTCAGGAGAAGAATCCATTTATCTGAAGGACATCACTCTCCCTTTGGAGGAAGTAAGCGCAGATAACTGCTGAAGTTCTTTTAGCATGTTATAGAATCATAGAGTAAGACAGTAGAAAAAAGGCTCTTCAGCCCAACTCATCTATGTCTACCAAAATGTCCATCTAAGCTAGTCCCTATTGCCTTCATATCTCTCTATCTTTTAAAAGTTATTATTGAACCTGTCTCAACCACATTCTCATTCAATACATGCACCACCCTCTGCGAGGAAATTGCCCCTCAGCTCCTTTTTAAATATTTTACTGGTTTTTCTTAAAACATAAACCTATGCCCTTTAGATTTTGGTTCACTTCCCCAGAAAACAAAGATTGCCTACAGTCAGACTATCTATACCCTACACAACTTTATGTAACAGTTCAACATTCACCACTTAATTTCCTATGTTTTATTGTCTTAGTCTCTTCCTATAACTCAGCCCCTCGAGTCTTGGCAGCGTTCATCTAAATCTTCTTTGCACTCTTTCCAGCTTAATAGCATCCTTCCTAGAACAAGGTGACCAAAGTAAACACAGTACTCCAAGTGTGGTCTTGCTAACACCTTGATTTGTTGTTGTTCCTCTTGTGCTTTGTGGCACATCAGGCAGCAACCTTGCCATTTCTTTAGCATTTGTCTTTTTTTTAACCGAGGCCAAAGTTACTAGTTCTATACTCTACCCAGCACAGATGGAAAGTGAGCAAGGAGCCAGTCGGATTCGAAATCGGGACCACTCAACTCAATGTCCGGTGCAAATGCAACTACACCACTGGCTGGCTAACATCTTGTATAACTGCAATATAACACCTCAACTCAGTACACTGACTGGTGAAGGCAAGCTTGTCAAAAGCCTACTTCATCACTTTGTCTATCATTTCCATGAATAACATACTTATACTTTTGGGTCCTTCCGTTCCACAACACTCACAGAACCTTAACATTAATGTCATTGTTTGGAAGGAAACACAAGTTGAAATTCTTAAAAATTAATCTGTCAATGGTGAGCTTTTAAAAGCAATCAAGGCTTTTGTGAGTGTGGAGACATAGGGCTTTGATATCTAAAACCTAAGGCCTGCTTATTGTTTAGAGGCTGCTCCACCTGATCAGATACCCAATACTTATAGAATGTCAGGGAGAGTGTCTAGGCTGGAATTGGCCATAGGTATTGAGTCTACTTAACCATTTGGGTCCAGCACAACTAATTCTAACTAACCTGCTAATAAAAAGTGGGGGGGGGGCAAACTCATCAATGTGGTTACAGATAGATAATACTTTTCATTCATTCAGCTGATATGGGCTCCACAGACAGAGGCAGCATTTATTTGACCATCCCTCATTGCCCTTGAGAAGATGGTGATGAGCAAATACGAGAGGGCATAATTTTAAAGTGATTGGAGGAAAGTATAGGGAGGATGTCAGATGTAGACTGTTTACACAGAGAGTGGTGGGTTCCTAGAAGGGTGTGGCTACCAGAGTTGATAGTAGAGGGAGATACATTAGGAACATTTTACAGAATCTTAGATAAGCACGTGGATGAAAGAAAAATGCAAAGCTATATGACTTCCCAAAATGCAAGATCTCATACTTCGCTGAATTGAATTGAATGCCATTTGACATCATTTAGGACACTTACCAAGCTGATCACAATCCTCCTGTAATTTTTGATAACCTTCTTCATTGCCTACAAGCCACATATATTTATGTCACCTGCAAAAGTTACTAACCATTCTCCTCCAAAATCTGTTATACAAATGATAAATAACAGTGGGCCCAACACCAACCTTGAGGCACACCACTGGTCATGGGACTCCAGTTTGAAAACCAACCATTACCATCACCTTCCGCTTCCTTCCATCAAACCACTCACCTAGCTCTCCCGGTACCCCATGAAATCTAACCTTCCACATTAGTCTGTCAGGTGGGACTTTTTCAAAGGCATTGTTAAGGACTATGTAATGATGTCCACTATCACACGTTCATCAATTCTGTTTGTTACCTCTTCTGAAAACTTTAAGAGACTTGTGAGAGATGACTTCCCAGTGGCTAATTGGTTGTTGTTCCTTTTTGCACCTTGTGGCCCATCAGGACTATCAGGCATTTTTTTTTTGCCACTTCCTTAGCTTTTGTCAATTTTTATGAATCCAAGTTGCAAGCTCAACATTCAACCCAGCATTGATGGAAAAAAGTACAAGGAGCTGACCAAATTTCAACCTGGGATAATTCACCTTGAAGTCCGGTGTTGATGCCACTGCACCACCAGCTAGCTAACATCGTGTGTAATAGAACACCTCAACTTGAGACCAGTGAGAGGTGAATTTAAATTACTTTAAGTTACTTTAAATTGCGTCTAGGATTTGAAAGTCCAGAGAATCATGGGAGAGTTACTGGCCATGGGAGATGTATAGGATACAGGTAAGTAGCTGGGCATAGTGATTGAAGGGATTTCTCTAAAAAATGGCTTATCACAATGGGCTGAAATGCCTCCTTCTTGGTCATGAGTCAATAATACATGAAAATACTTTAAAAGGCCAAATAGGGTCTTGGTTTTTTGAAAGAGTGACACTTCCATCAAAGCAGCAGTCCCTCAGCACTGCACCATAATCTCAGCCTCAGATGTGTGTGCCTGGAGCACCAGCTCAATTGCTTTCAGTGGAAAACAGAAAATGATCCACTCAGATCATTTCATCACATCAGTGCATTGAGATAGTGCAAGGGAAAGCAATAACAAAATACAAAATAAAGTGCTATAGTTGCAGAGAAAATACAGTGCAGGCAGATGTAAAGTTATAACGGCACAATGAGGTGGATAGTGAGGTTAAGAGTCTGTATTATCATACTGAGGGCTTGTTCAATAGTCTTAAAAATGCAGGATTTAGCTTGGTGGTATGTATTTTTGGCATTTATTTCTTCTAGATGATGGGCAAGGGGAAACATTCATGATGTTGGCTTCATTTACATTGGAGAAACCAAACACAGATCAGTCCCTGTGCACCTATGGTCCACCCACAAGAGTAACCCTGAGCTTCCTGTTGATATTTCAATTTACCAATCTACTCTAATTCTCATCTTCTTTAACTTGAGTCTTCCTTCGATGTTATAACGAAGCCCAATGCAAGCATCGAGGGGGAGGGATTTTGTTATTGTAAATGGAATAAGATATTAAGTGTTTTAATTAATAATAGTTCTGTTCTTTTATATAAAAACATATCAAATGTTATTATAGTTTTATTATACTTTATGCTTTAAACTGATTTACTACAGTTTTGCATGAATCTGCAACAATTTAATGGCTAATACTGTAGGCCAGCATCCTGTGCAGCATCATAGGCTACATCCACACTGGACCGGATAATTTTGAAAACACCGGTTTCACATAAAAACGATAGCCGTCCACACTATGTATTTATGAAAATATCTCTATCTGCACTGAGACGGAGATTTTGGTGAATCTCCTCCTGCTGCGCATGCGCAGGACACATCTACTGAAAACAAGCGACATGTTTGGTGTCGAATCTCACCATAAAAATGCGCGTTTGTGTAGATACAGACTAGAAAAACTTAAAATGACAGACAGCTGTTGGCTCACACGTAGGAGAACTTAAAACTAAAACAAAACAAATACTGGAGCGTAAGGAGGCAACCGACAGGGAGTTCACGGACAGATTGACCCGGCTGACAACAAACATTGAATAACTGACTAATTCTGTTGCATTAATAACGCACCTTGTTAAATGTATAAAACATGTCTGCATCAGTGTTATTTTGTATTTCCATACAATGTTACATTAGGCTGTTACATATCTATTGTCAGAGAAGTACTTGCATAAATAGGTAAATCACCTTCATATGAGCAAGGGCAGAAAACAGGGCAAAGTGTGTACAGTATACTTATTTATTCAGTAAGTTATGGGTCAAAGTATTTGGTGAGTACATTTCTAACTCTCTGGGCTTCAGTCTCATTGCCGTCTGTTCTGAAATTGTTAGGTTGTGTTCAAGAAAACAATGAAAAAGCGCGCTGCCGTCTGACAGCGTTTTCAAAAGTCTCCAGTTACCCCGTCCACGCTGATCTGCCTGAGCAGCATTTTCAAAAATACCCACCTTGGAAAGCGTTTCTGAGAAGCTCTGGTTTTGGGGGACGAAAATGTTGTTTTAGTGTGGACGGAGGGTGAAAACGAAGAGTAAAAGGATTGGTTATGGATTGATCCGGTGTAGTGTGGATGTAGCCTTAGTTTGTGGTGTAGATTAAAAAGGAGGAAGACTTTAATTTATACCTCCCATCGGATTACACATTATAAAAATAAGAATCATATTATGGTTTTAGATAGGTTTTCTCTGAACAATTCAAATTGTGCAGGGTCTGCATTTTACAGCAATAAAATGAGTTTAAAAAGGCATGATTGATAAGATCTCACTGCTGAATATGAAAGAGTAGTTTTCCCAATCTGGACAGGACCGTGGGTAGCTAGACTATACCAGTACTGCACAAACAGACTATGAAACTACACAATTTAGTAGGACTTATTCTGTCCAGTGCTTCCTCTACATTGGTGAGAACTGTTGTAATTTGGGAGACTGCTTCGTCGAGCACCTCCGCACCATTTGCCACAAGAGGAACTGCCAAATATTTTAATTCCAATTCCCATTCTCATTCCAATGTGTTGATCCATGGCCTCTGCAGGGAGGAAGAGCAATACCAAACATTTCATCTGGGTGCCCCACAAACTGATGGCATGAACCAGGGGTTCTCCTTCCAGTGAACAAATTCTCCCCTCCCCCTCTATTCCCCACTCAGACCTTTTACTTCCTTTCACCTGAACTATTACTTCCCCCGTGTCCCCTCCTTCTCTTCCTCCTATTGCCCACTTTCCTCTCCTAGCAGATTCTTTCTTCTCTAGCCATTGACCTTTCCCACTCACCAGGCTTCACCTAACACCTTCCCGCTAGACTCTTTCCTCTCCCTCAACCGTGTTATTCTGGCATCTTCCCCCCCCCCCACCCCTTCTCAGTCCGGAAGAAGGATCTCAGCTGAAATGTCAACTATTTATTCTTTTCCATAAATGTTCCCTGACCAGCTGACTTCTTCCAGCAAATTGTGCGTGTTGCTTTAGATTTCTAGCATCTGCAGACTTCCTTGTGTTTGGACTTGGAACAAGTTTCTTTTCATTTTGATTTGCCTATGCTGTCAACAATAGGGTTTCTGAACCAACCTGAACAACTAATTTCAAACTCTGTACACCAACACGATGAACAGTGTTTACTACAAGTGACCATTTTTACTAATTGTGTTCTTTCCTGTATAATTTTGTGTAATTTATGTTTATGTTTTTCTTTCTTCTGATTGCTATGGCTCTAATGTTATGTGCCTACGATAATGATGTCTCTAAGTTTTTCATTGCATTTGTGCATACATCTATTTTATATGACAGTAAACAATTTTGATTCTAAGTATTATTTATTCATTTATTGAAGTAGAGCACGGAATAGGCCGTCAGGCCCTTTGAGCCGTTCAGACCAGCAATCCCCTAATTTAAACCTAAACTAATCAAGGGACAAGTTACAATGACCAATTAACCTGCCAGTTGGTATGGTTTTGCACTGTGGGAGGAAACCAGAGCACTTGAAGGAAACCTATACGTTCACAGGGAGAATGTATAAACTCCTTACAGGCAGTGGCAGGAATTGAACTTGTGGTTGCATTGGATCTTGTTACAGGCTTTATGGAAGAGACTGATTGGGAGAAAATAAAAACTATTCACATCAAACAGAAATGTATGCTTCAGTGTGACCAAAGCCTGTAGGGCATGAAACTAGGCTTCAAGAGAAAGAAGGAAGAAATTTCTTTGCTTGGTTTATAATAGGGATGTGGAAGTGCAACGTTACAGCTCACCCAGCAGCACTGAAAATGGTCCTGTTGTGAAATGATTCCAGAAGGTTTCCTTTCCTCGAGGGCAGAGAGTGTGACCAGAACCATTTAGTTTGTGGCATATAAAACCGCCAAAACAGAATGCACCTTAGATAAAATGTCATTATAATATAGAAGCAGATCTCACGTAAAAGTAATAAAGTTGGATTGCAGAAATGCGTTTGATATTTTACAGTATATTAAAAAGAAACCTCAAAAGTTCTTTAAATGCCAGTTGAAATATTAAACTTCCATAGTCAAATAGTGAATGACCTTCTGATCATTTCATTAAACTCCAGAATTCCAGCAGTCAGGTCCCTTTATTGCTGTGAGATTCATATTTGGCACCATTCGGACTACAAGACCTGTTCAAATAGAACCTATCCAAGAGTTTGATATGAGGATACTTTTCATGTGTAATCTTGGAGGAGCTGTGAATAGGTTTTTCTTTTCCATTTGAATCTGCACTATGATTTGAAATGTTATACATTGTACAGATCCAATAATCATTAATTGTAGAACCCTGTGAAAATCATATTGGTTCACGATATGAAGTAGACAAACAGACAAGAAGCCTCAGACACGCAAAAAGTATTTATTTTATTCCCTTGAGCTTAAGCTAGTATTTATTGCCCTCAGTAGGGGAAATATGGGTGAATCTCCTTCCTGAACCATTGGATCCCATATGGTGAAGATCATTGTGTTGGGTGAGGAGATCCAGGTTTTAGACCCAGTGACCATGAGGCAATGGTGATACATTTATAAGTCAGGAGAGTGTGAGACCTGGATGGGAACTTCCAGTGAGTGGTGCTCCTCTGCAGCTGCTGCCCATGTCCTTCCTAATGCAGAATGTGCTTGAATGGTGTTGCTAAAATGTCTGGGGTGAATGACTACAGTAAAGTTTTCCAGATGGTCTCTGTTGCAGCTACCAATAGCTGGCAGTGGAAGAAGTGAATGATTAAGGTGGTGAATAGGGTATCTGTCAAGGAAAGCATGACATACTGTTTAGTGCAAGGGCTCCAAACCTGCAGTCCATGGACCCCTTGGTTAATGTAGGGGCCTATCTCATAAGAATGCTTGGGAACCCCTGGCATTCTGTTTTTGTTATATTTGTTATTTGGAATTTCAGGAGCCTGCCCTAATTAGAATCATAATGTTATAGAAAAGTACAACACAGAAACAGACTCTTTGGCTCATCTAGTCCACGCCAAACTATTTAAGCTGCCTACTTCCATCAAACTGCACTGGGACCATAGCCCTCCAAACCCCTACCATCCATGTACCTATCGAAACTTCTCTTAAATGTTTAAATTGAGCTCTCATGGACCCACCACTTGTGCAGGCAGTTTGTTTCACACTCTCATGGTGAGGAAGTTTCCCCTCATGTTCCCCTTAAATTTTTCATCTTTTACCCTCAGCCCATGACCTCTGGTTGTAGTTCCATCGAACCTCAGTGGAAACTTCCAGCCCCACTGTGATGTAAATGTCATCTTGTTAACTGGATGTTAACAAACTCACTTTAGGGAAAAGGAAAACATAAAAAGGACAAGGAATTAACTCAAACACACAATATTGACACTGAACAATTGAAAACTGAGAATGATGATATATTGAAAATCAAAATACTGCAGATTCTGGAAATCTGAAATCAAAACAGAAATTTTTGGAAACACTCAGCAGGATAGGCAGCACCTATAAAGAGTAAAACAGAGTTAACATTCCAAGTCAAAGACCATCCATCAGAAATGAAATAGTAGGAAAACAAGTTAGTGCTAAGAAGGGGTTTGGAAGTGTTGAACAAAGGGACAAAGGGAGTATCTGTGACAGGGTGAGGCATTACATTCCTGAATGGCAGCCTTCCCATTACTTAAGAAGGTGATGGAGTTCATATCCACATAATCACCAAGGCACAGCAGATCATAAAATATCTGTTAACAAATTAGATTAGTACAGATAGCTATATTAATGGTTAATAGGATGGACCAAAAGGCTTGATGTACGACACTATGACTTATTTTTTAACACCTAATATTATCAACCAGGTAACTGGAGAGAATCATGAGGTGCTGACATTCCTCTACTCTTAGCAGTGACTTTCCCAATTTTAACATTGCAAAAGACTAAATACCTGGTCACAGTATCAGTGTTTTAATTACCAATAGCTTATCTTAATGGCCTGAAGATTTTGAGTTATCAAGTCCACCTTAGTAGAACTCTGTTGATGGTCATATCTGCTCAAGAATGCAGGTTTAAAAACAAACAGTTTCTGGTTGAGTTATTGAAAGAGCTGCTGTGAGATTTTAACAAAACATAGTTAGTCATTTATTATTTCTTCCTTTCACACTTGAGATTATGGATATTACAGGGAAAATTATCTTATAACATGCTTCATACAATTTTGCAATCTCATTGATTTAACGGCTTCCAATATAATTTAGAGGGCAGTTTATGAATCACGTTTCCATAACAGCTGTAGTAACAGTTAAGCTGGAGTTGCTAAGAGCTGATGGTTTACTGACCAAGAGATATTTGTAAATCTTTTTTTTTGATTCCATCACCAAATTTAAATTCACATTATTTGGATTATCAGCCCAAGTGACATAATCCTTAAACAACTAAGTAAGTGTTTTTAATTGACATTGATTGTCCCTTTACTGTTGGCTAAACCTGCATTAACTTAAACCTGCAGTGATCTGTTATATAGTAATGCTTATGGTGTAGTTGCAGAAAGAACTACCAGAGTGTATGGAGACCTAAGTTAATTCCAGAAGCTGAAATTAATAATTGATCAAAAGAATATTGAAATCTTATTCATTCAGATATCTTTATGAAGTTTGTCTGGGAGTAATCAATGAACAAAGAATGGAGAATCCAGACTAAGACAAGGAAACAAATATTATAATAACCATCTCAGAATGGTAGATTTTTTTCACACTAGGTGTTTCCTCTCAAGAGAAGCTTAGTCTTACATGAATTCTCAAAGTGAGATTTATGAGGACAGGCATTATAGGACAGGTTTCTATTTTCCCAAATCGATATGATTAAAAGGCAGTTACACTGAGAATTCAAAATAATAATTATTGTGAGAAACTATTTTCTTTGCCTGAGGCAACTTAAGAGGAGTACATCACCTTAAAATAGAATACGGGTATTCATGGGTGCTGGCAGGCAGCATTTCTCCATATTAATATGTGATGAAGTTCTGGAACCCTAACCTCCATGAAATCTATTAAAGCTTGGGACCAATTAAACATTTCAGAAGATTAGGCGTATTAACGAAAGGCTTTAAAGAACAAAAAAATGGGTATATGCAGTTAAGCTACAGAATACCACAATCTTATTGAATGGCTTCAATCCATACCCAAATGGTTTTACTTTGAGAAATTACAATGATTCTTGGTCCTTCATGATTGAACCTATATCTCATTCTTATAAGGTATGATGGAATGTACTCTTGAAGTCAGAAGTTTACACATGTCTTAGCCAAATACATTTAAACTCAGTTTTTCACAATTCCTGACATTTAATCCGAGAAAACATTCCCTGTCTTAGGTCAGTTAGGATAACTATTTTATTTTGAGTATATGAAATGTCAGAATAATGGTAGAGAGAATGATTTATTTCAGCTTTTATTTCTTTCATCACTTTCCCAGTGGGTCAGAAGTTTACATACACTTTGTTAGTATTTGGTGGCATTGCTTTTAAAATGTTTAACTTGGGTCAAACATTTTGGGTAGCCTTCCATAAGCTTCTCACAATAAGTTGCTGGAATTTTGTTCCATTTCTCCAGACAGAACTGGTGTAACTGAATCAGGTTTGTAGGCCATCTTGCTTGCACATGCTTTTTCAGTTCTGCTCACAAATCTTCTATTGGATTGAGGTCAGGGCTGTGTGATAGCCACTCCATTATCTTGACTTTGTTGTCCTTAAGCAATTTTGCCACAACTTTGAAGGTATGCTTGGGGTTATTGTCCATTTGGAAGACCCATTTGCAACCAAGCTTTAACTTCCTGGCTGATGCCTTGAGATGTTGCTTCAATATATCCACATAATTTTCCTTCCTCATGATGCCATCTATTTTGTGAAGTGCACCAGACCCACCTGCAGCAAAGCACCCCCACAACATGATGCTCACCCCCATGCTTCACAGTTGGGATGGTGTTCTTCGGCTTGCAAGCCTCACCCTTTCTCCTCCAAACATAACAATGGTCATTATGGCCAAACAGTTTAATTTTTGTTTAATCAGACCAGAGTACATTTCTCCAAAAAGCAAGATCTTTGTCCCTATGTGCACTTGCAAACTGCAGTGTGGCTTTTATATGGCGGTTTTGGAGCAGTGGTTTCTTCCTTGTTGAACAGCCTTTCAGGTTATGTTGATATAGGACTCGTTTTACTGTGGATATAGATACTTGTCTACCTGTTTCCTCCAGCATCTTCACAAGGTCCTTTGCTGTTGTTCGGGGATTAATTTGCACTTTTCGCGCCAAAGTACGTTCATCTCTAGGAGACAGAATGCATCTCCTTCCTGAGCGCTATGTTGGCTGCGTGGTGCCATGGTGTTTATACTTGCATGCTATTATTTGTACAGATGACCATGGTACCTTCTGATGTTTGGAAAGTGCTCCCAAGGACCTTACAGCTAACAGAATGTTTCATAAATCTAGTGTTGGGCAGTGTGGCCTATACATGAGAGAGCTCAGAGTACATTGTGGCCTCAGGAATGGAGATAATGTCTAGACAGTAGATGCTAATATTGATTCAAAACCTACCAGAGGAATTCTGTAAGACAGGTTTGAAGGTTCTGTATCTATGCAGTTCTCAAGAGATGCCTACTGCGAGTATATACTAGAGGGCAGTGATCAGTACTGTACAGTAGATCATCAGCTTTGTGCATGGCTGAAGATAGTAAAACATTTTTTTTCTTAGATATCGGTGTTACTTTCCCATCCAGATAATTTCTGCAGATATTCTTAAACATTATCAGAACACCACTGATCTTCACACATATCACCTTCACGGGCAAAAATCAATTATTCATTCATATATGCTGACACATTTATTGCATAAGTCTATTTATTAACATATATAATGAGATTCACCATTTTTATGGTATGGAACCTTAATACATTTTACAGTATTAATAAATTCAGCAATATCTCTGCTAAACAGATGGGACATTTTTCAATTTCTATTTCATTATGTTTTATGGTTTGCATAAAAATTTTGTATCTGTATTTTTCATCATGGAAAGCTATTCCAGGAGAGTGTTGTGCACTACAATTACACCTTACTACATTTTTTCGTGTATTCTATTTTTGGATGCAGAGATAATGTTTTAATGTCCAGATGCTGAAGTCAATTTAGTGGTCATCCAGATCTCTGCAGATCAATATAACTACTTTAATGAGAAAATCTATTCCCTTACATTGCACCATGTCTCCAGTTGAGATGATATACATATTTAGTTTTATTTTATTTAGTGTTACAGTGTGGAAGAGGCTCTTCTGCCCCTTCAAACCATGCCACTATCAACACATTAATTTAACGCTAGCCCAATCACAGGAAATTTTACAATAACCAATTAACTTGTGAACCAGTATGTTTTTGGAATGTGGGATGAAACTGCACCGAAACCCATGTATTCACAGGGAGTACATACAAACTCCTTTCTGAGGTCACCGGAATTGAACTCCAAACTCCAGCATCCCAACATGTAATGGCATTGCACTAACCACTACATTACCATGGTGTTCTGTTGTACAGATCTATTTCACGGAAAATTTTGGTGCAACGTGCTAAGATTGATCCAATGTTTGTGCTTTACTTGTTCAATCCCAAATCCTGCCTTACAAATTCCAAAAGGAGTGTGTGCCAGAGTAATTCATCATAAAAAGAAGAGATTCTGAAGGGCAAGGAATATGAAATGATTATGTTTGGCCTTCTGTACAAACTCTGATTATTCCTGAAGGTTAAAAGGCTGAATTGAAGGCTGTAAAAAGCAATGAGATTTTCATGGGTCATTCAGTACACTCAACAAACTTTGCATCAGTAGTTTCTTGGTTGATACATCACACAGAAATGTCAACGTTATCTCCATTAAAAAGGTTGAGAATTCTGGGTAATTGGAGGCATATAAAAAAGTAGGCCAAAGTTAGCATGGTTTCCACAAGAGAAATCTAGTCTGGCAAATCTGTTGGATTTTTTTTTTTGAGGAGGAAAGATGCAGGGAAGTGTTGTGAAATGTGTTGTTTTACAGCTGCAGTACAATGTAATACATAAAAATATTATAAATATAAAAAATAAACAAGTAGTAAAAAAGAAGAGCACAACAGTGAGATGTAATGTTCATGGATTTGTGGACTGCTCAGAAATCTGATGGTGGAGGGGAAGTTGTTTTTAAAACGTTGAATGTGTGCTTTCCAGCTCTTCTGCCTCCTCACAGATGGTAATAATGAGAAGAGGGCATGTCTTGGGTGGTGAGAGTCTTTAATGATGAATGCTGCTTTTTGAGGCATGACATTTTGAAGTCCTTAATGTTGGGGAAGTTAGAGGTTAGTGTGCATGATGGAACTGGCTGAGTTTACAACCTTATATAGCTTTTCTCTGATCGTGTGTATTGGCATCTCCATACCAGATGGTGATGCAACCAGTTTGAATGCTCTTCAAGGTATATCTCTAGAAATACGCTGGAGTTTTTTGATGACACAACCAATCTCCTTAAACTCCTAATGAAATAGAGCTACACTGTGCTTTGTTTGTAATTTTATCAATATGTTGGGCCCTGGATCAATCTTGGAACTTGAAAATGCTCACCCTTTGCACAGCTGACTCTTTAATGAGGACTGGTATGTATTCCTTGGTGTCCCCTCCCTGAAGTCCTCAATCAATTCTGTGGTTCTGCTAATGTTGAATGCAAGGCTGTTGTTGCAACACCGCTCAACCTGCTCATCTATCTCAACCCTATATGCCTCCTTGTCAACATCTGAGATTCTGCCAACAATGATTGTGTTATTGGTGAATTAATAGATGGAATTTGTTATGCCTAGCTACACAGACATGGGTGTGGAGAGAACAGAGCAACAGGTTAATTCTTCTTGAAGTGTGCCTGGGTTGATTGTCAGCAAGGAGATGTTATTTCCAATCACATTGACTATGGTCTCTCAATGAACAAGTCATGGATCCAACTGTACAGCAAGGTACAGAGGCCCAGGTTTTGAAGCTCTATTGAGTACTGAGGGGATGTTGGTGTTGAATGCTGGATTCTAATCAATAAACAACAGCCTAATGTAGATTGCTGTTGTTTATGTGGTCCAAGGCCGAGTGGAGAGTCAGTGAGATGACTCCTATTGTGGAACTAGGCAAACTGCAGCAGATCTAGGTTGTTGTTTCGGCAGGAGTTAATCTTAGCCATGACCAACCTCTCAAAGCAATTTATCGCAGTAAATGGGAGTGTTACTGGACGATAGTCATTCAGCCAGCTCACCCTGCTCTTCCTGAGCTCCAGTATGTTTGATGCCCTTTTGAAGCAGGTAGAAATCTTCAGCTGAAGCAGTGAGTGACTGAAGTATAGTGAGGTGTATTCTCAAGTACCTTTGGAGATGCAATGAAGGCATCGACTTTTTTTTCCAAAACTGGGAATGAATTCAGAAACTGAAGGCTCAAAAGGGTTTGGAAGTCCTAATGCAAAATTCCCTGAAGGTTAACTTGCAGGTTGAGCCAGTTTTAACAAAGACAAATGCAATGTTCACATTCATCTCAAGAGAATTAGAATATAAAAGCAAGATGTACTGCTGAGCCTTTATGAGGTATTGGTCAGACCATATTTGGAGTATTCTGAGCAGTTTTAAGAGAGGTTGTGCTGGAAATGGAGAGGATCCAGAGGATGTTTATGAGAATGTCTCGGGAATGACCAGGTTAATATATGAGAAGAGTAGTATGGCTCTGGGCCCATACTCACTAGAGTTTAGATGAATGTGGGAGATATCAGTGAAACCTAATCAATATTGAAAGGCCTAGGTAGAGTAAGTGTAGAGGGGATGATTCCAATAGCGTGAAAGACTGGGACCAAAGAGCAGAGCCTCAGAATAGGACATTTCTTTGGAAGTGAAAGGATGAGGAATTTCTTTACCTAGAGGGTGGTGAATCTGTGGAATGTATTGCCATAGTCAGCAGTAGAGGCCAAGTCACTGGGTATATTTAAAGTGGTGGTTGATAGGTTCTTGATTAGTATGGCTGTCAGGGGCTACAAGGAGAAGACAGGAGAATGGGTTTGAGAGAGAAAATAAATCAGCCACATTCAAATGGTGGATCAGACTCAATGGGCCAAATGGTGCTCATGTGCCTTAAGGTATATTCCAGTTATCAAAAATTGCAAGCAGAACTTGATCAGCTAGAAAGGATCAAATTGGGATGTAATGTTCCAGTAGTACATGGATGAGGCCATACATGGAGTATTATGTTCATTTTGTTCACCCTGATATAAGAAAGATGCAATAAGCTGGAGAGAGTACAGAAACAATATAAAAGGATGTTGGACAATAGCAAGAGATTGAGTAGGCTAGGAGCATAGAAAACTGAGGGGTGATCTTCTAGACGTGTATAAAATCTGAAGAGGCATGGATACAGTGAATGCATACAATCTGCATTGTGGAATCAACAATGAGGTGGCACGGATTGAGGGTGGGAGGGAAATGATTGAATTGAAACCAAAAGGCCAACCATTTTCCATCAGAGTGATAAGTATTTGGAAGAAACTGCTGGAGAAAGCGCTGAGGCAAATGCAATAAACATTTAAAAGACAGGTCCATGGATCAGAAATATTTTGAGTGATAAAGGACAAACTCAGGCAAACGGGGTGAGCTTAGTTTGGGCACTTTGGTCAGCAGGGATAAGTTCCATAGGCCTGATTCCATGCTGTGTGACTCTATGGTACAATTCAGAGTAGGTGCTGAACTGTCAGAGATGCTGACCTAGACAGGGAAAAGATTTAGTTGTAATTTTCAAAGAGCAGAGAGTGAGTTCAATCTGATGCCTTAAGGCTTACATTATTAAAATGATTATTTTCATATTGCTAATTGTGAAATCTGGTAGTTTAATATTTGATTGTAAATTCTAACACCCATGTACAGTTTATGACAACGAGCGACAATGAGTAGTGTAATGAATACAATATTCTACATTATAATAGTGAGTACACTTCAAATAATGACTGGAAAGCACATTTGAATGCCCTGAGTTTATAGAATGCTAATGATTGTCTCTTTTTTAACCTTTCAAAGTTAATCACATTGTCATAAGCTGTATGAAAGTATATTGGAATTTACAATCAAATATTAAACTACCTGTTTAAAAACAGTTTGTGCCTGATCTTGTGTATCTCTGGATATGATTCTGACATTGTTCAGATCCTTAGAATGATTAACTAACCCAGCGTTATTTATTTTAATCCATCTGTTTCTGAAACTCCGAACTAAATCACTTTATTTGGAGAGAACTAGATTCTTGTGAAAACAATCTGGATGAGAGATTATGAACAATCTCTTCACACAACAGAGAAAGCAATGGCAAAATCCCAGTCTCTTATTCAAAGACACACAAACAAAAACTATGTAACTCCCCTCCCCTATATATGAGTGAAATTTGGGTTCTATGTAACTTAAAGTGAGGTATTTGAATTTGCTAGACAAAAAAAAAGTTTACCAACTAAGTTTATGTTGGATGGTGCTCAAAGCTCTCTCTACTGAGGGAAGTAAGCTTGCAATGATTAAGTTAAGAAGGTAAGGCATTTGAGCAGGAACAAGTTATTGAGCCCTTGTGTCTGCTTTAACAATTATCTAGATTATGGCTGATCCTCGACCACAAGACAATTTTCCCTGCACCATCAATATATCGCTTGGTTCCCATCAGAGATTTGAAGATTTCAGTCAACAGAACCTCAGTAAGTCATAACATTGTGAATACGATTTCTCCAGACAGCAATCAGAAACAAGAAAACCTCTTCCTAAACTAATTCCACTCACCGCAGATTCAATAACCAGGCTACTGAGAGTGGCAGTGATCAATTGACTCAGCTTTGTTTGCTGAAGGGAAAGGTTCTTGTAGCCTACACAGTTCAACCACACAGGGCATAAAACTGCAGAGATACTGGGGGAATAACGATTCTATTTATTTAATTCTGCTTCATCAACTTGGGAAACTTGTTTGAAATTCTGAACTATTGAAAAACTCTGGTGAGTATTAAAGGGCTTGCTATCAATACGAATTTCCATATTTTTAGCGGTTTAAAGGAAACTGAACATAATCTCATCATGATCAACATGAACACCTAGGACACCATTTAAAACTATTAAACATATAGCAAAGTTAATTAACAAATATTAGCTTTCGAGATGGAGCTTTGATATGTCAGCACTGTACACCATTGAAATTTGCAATTCAGAGATGACCATTTGATCCACTGACCCTGTCCTAATTCCTGCTAAGAGCTATCAGATTGATTTATCCCTCCCTGCGTAACATTTCTTAACAAAAGTCAAAAGGCCTGTCTGCGAATGCAATCTTTATCAATGTTTCCATTTACTTGCCTAGTAGAAAAAGACTGGTTGGCCACAGCACTGACAGCTGTGGTGAAAAAGAATCATTTCATATAGGACAGGACACATGCAGGGCAAGCACACGATATAGCAAAGTAATTGAAAATAAAACATCCTTGTCACCTTACCATTGTGTAGTTGTGAGCCACCTTCATTAACTCAGTGCAGCCTTGAGCATCAGCAAAAGCTCGGATACCCAAGCAGTTTGACGGATGGAGCAACTTCATCAGAAAATGACAGCACACCTCCACAACCTGGGAGAGCTGGAGTAGACAGGCGGCCGCAAGGAGATTCTCGATTGTCTCCTCTTTTAACTCAAGGCAGCCTGAAAGCAGATAAATTCCCCAAATATATGGTGACAAATGCACTCGCAAGAGGGACATGGTAAATAACGATTTTCAGAAAAAAAGATTGTTATCTTCATGGAATGTTCGCAATGACACATTTTGCTCTCTGTGCACGTCAATAATAAGTAAAACCTATTTTGAAGCATCTGTTTGCAGATTCCATATAGTTGATGAATAGCAGCCAGTGAGTAATGACAGAGATCTTTGAAGCAAACCCCCTTTCTAACTCTAGCTTCTCCCCCCCCCCTTCCATTGCACTCTGGATAAGGGGTCTCTGCCTGAAACATCGACTCTATTCCTCTGCATAGCTGCTCCCTGACCTGCAGAGTTTCACCGGCATTTTGAATGTATTATATATAGATCATTCCACATTGTGAAGCTGTCAGTCTGCATTATGTAACTGACACACTGATACTGCTCAACAGTGTTCACTCCCATACCTTAGAGACTTTACACTCAGTATGATTCGCATAGTTTATTCAATTCAACTGGTTTGAGAGTTAATATCACTTTGTTTGGAAAATCAAAGCAAATTTTATTTAGCTGCAATTTTGGAAAACAGTAACTAAGTACATAACCACAGAAAAGATTGAATTAATCTTTATTGAGAAGAGGATCCAATCCCTGATCATAAGCAAGAAGTTTTTCTTTAATGTATTAAAAAAGGTGCTGATAGAATATCAGCTGCTGGCTGTTATTTCAGAAGTGGATTACAGGAGCAAGGACTTAATGTTGAGGCTTTATAAAGTACTGCTGAGGTCTCACTTGGAGTATTGTGAGCAGTTTTGTGTCCCTTATATAAGGGATGTGCTGACATTGGAGAGAGTTCAAAGAAGGTTCACAAAAATGATTCTGGGATTGAAAGGCTTGTCATAATGAAGAGTATTTGATGACTCTGTGCCTGCACTCACTGGAATTCAGAAGAAGGAGTGGTGACCTCATTGAAGCATATCAAATGATGAAGCGGCTTGATAGAGTTGACGTGGAGAGGATACTTCCTACGGTGGGGGAGTCAAGGACCACAAGACACAGCCTTAGAATAGGAGGACATCCTTTAAGAAAGGAGATGAGGATGAATTACTTTAGCCAGAGACCGGTGAAGCAGTGAAATTTGTTGCCATAATCAGCTGTGGAGGCCAAGGCATTGGGTAATTTTTAGGCAGAGTTTCATAGATTCTTGATTAGTCAAGGCATGAAGGGATACGTGGAGAAAGCAGGACATTGGAGCCGAGAGGGAAAATGGATCAACTATGAAATAGTGGAGCATACTCAATGGGCCAAATAGCTAAATTCTACTCCTATATCTTATGATCATGTGAAAATGGATTAGACTGGACTGAGCTAGAGATTTGGTGCCAATAAGTCAGAACGTTATTAGATCAACCGTTGAAACTATCAGTGAGGTACTGACAAGCAGAGGAGAGAGTCAGGAAGTACATTATATGCAATCCCACTGCTTAATACCAGGGAAGGCTTTCTTAGGAACAGCAACCACACCAAACCTGTGGAAAAATATTCACAGTGGATTGCTTCAGGAAAGCTACAGTTAACAGGAAGGATTTCTGGCATTCCGGCCATTCCCATTTCTCTCCTGTCCTCAGGGAGAAGATACAAGAGTTTGTAGACCTTGAAGAAGGGTCTCGGCCCAAAACATTGACAGGTGCTGTATGACTTGCTGAGCCCCTCCTGCATTTGTGTGTGTTGGCTAGACACAAGAACAGCTCCACCCCCCCCCACTGCTATAAGAAATCTGAGCCAATCAACAGCTTCCACACTCCTTTAGAGTTTTGCTGCCATATTCTTAGAATCACAAACTGGATTCCATTATTGTCAGTTTATCATTTATTTTTGCACTACCTCAAACGACACTACTACAGTATCATCACACCATTCTGCTGTCCTCACATTTGTCACTGTATTCTTTGTTCTATTTATTATTGCCATGGATACTGTTTACTTTCTTGAGCTTCACGGGAGCAAGGAACTTCAGTACACCCTGGCGTATGTGACGATAAGCTGATCTGATCTGGTTTGTACACTAAGAAGGGCAAGTCAGACGTTTCCAGCTCACAGGCATTGAAATTTACCCAGCACACATGTGGAATTCAAACAGGCAATACCTCCGGCTGCAGACCTGCATTAACTGTGATTGACAGCCTTGGTTAACACTAACCCAAGTGAGCAAAATTAAAATCACAACAAAGACTAACAACTTTTAGGAATGGTTTTAAGTTCCACTTTTAGCATACAATCTATCAGCTCATGCCGTAGCTTGCAAAGACCCCATTTACCAGGGTTCAACAGACCTGTTGTAAAACTCTTGAATTAACACACATCTAATACAAGTAATCACAATTTTGTTCGGTGTTTCCAGTGGATCCTGTGTCAGAACATAGTTCCATATAGCTGCATTGCCATAAATCAGAAACAGACAGTAGATAGAAACTGACCCAGATTTTAGAATCATTCAGATGTCCTCTTGTCGTGCTTATAATGAGAACAATTCCATCTACTGTCTGTACACCATCAAAAGGAAGTTAAAAGAAAAATCACCCATGGAGGGAACTTGGAAAATGGGCAGTACACTAAGCTACAGTCTTGTATGGAAGTGATTGACAAAATGTCCAGTGTCATAGCAAAATTTCTATTAACTTCATTTGACACAGAAGAACAATAATAAAAGACCTGTTTTTTTAAAATAATTTGCTTGGATTCCATTAAAAGTGGCAAGTTTCATAAATCTTTGCTATACCTGTAGGGGTAGTTCTGAAAGTGTGTTGCATTGTCACAGGGACTGTCCTGAGAGATTTCTGCACGGTCAGATGGGCAATTGTGGAATAGTACTGCAATGACAGAGGGCTGTACTACTAGCGGAAGTACACAGACAGAAAACTTGACGTTTTCAAGTCAGAAAATGCACCAATTTGAAGAGCAGTAAGTAGGAAACAGTAATTTGTCAGAGTGACACTATCCACAAGAGGCTTTACATACAGGGGCTGGTACTAAGAGTATGAACATAGAATATAGAAATTTTCAGCACATTACAGGCTCTTCGGCTCACTGTGTTGTGCTGACCATGTAATCTACTCTACAGACTGCCTAGAATTTCCCTAGTGCATAGCCCTCTGTTTTTCTAAGCTCCATGTACCTATTTAAAAAGCTCTTAAAAGACCCTATTGTATCCGCTTCCACCACCATGGCGAGCAGTGCACTCCACGCACCCACCACTCTGTGTGAAAAATTTACCCCTGACAACCCCTCAGTACCTATTTCCAAGCACCTTAAGACTATGCCCCCTCGTGTTAGCCATTTCAGCCCTGGCAAAAAGCCTCTGGCTATCCACACAATCAATGCCCCTCATTATCTTATACATCTCTATCAGGTCATCTCTCATCCTCTTGTCACTCCAAGGAGAAGAGGCCAAGTACACTCAAACTGTTCCCATAAGGTACACTCACCAACCCAGACAACATCCTTGTAAATCTAAATCACCACTAGTATGCAGCAGACACGCAAGGGCATGTCATATTATCAGTGTCATTTGTCATGAATTTTTTTTATTTTTGGCAACCGTGCAGTACAAGACATAAAAAATTACTATAAGTTGCAATTAAAAAATAGTATAAAAGAGGAATAGCAAAGTAGTGTTCATGAGTTTATGAACCATTCATAAATCTGTTGGTGGAGGGGAAAAAGCTGTTTCTAAAATGTTTACTGTGCCTTGTTGGATTGGGTCATACTCACCCAGAGGTTTCTCAGAAGGCAAGAAAGAGGCAAAAAAACTCTGTGGTTATGGTCATTTATTAGATGTAAACAAGAACAAAGAAAGACAAACAACAATGAACTCAGGCTAGAGAGATGAAGCATATTCCATTGATAGGTTGTAACCTATGAAATACTCAGATACAAATAACACACCCCTTGGTACAGAAATTCTAAGCAGCGTCTAAAAAGTACAGAATCTGCCATGTTACAATTACTAGAAAATCTACAATTTCATTTATATACTGTAGATGAATGTAAATAACTTCACGTGTGATGTCCTGGTTAAGATTTTTACTGCTATGCTGTAGGTATTTCATTTTAGCAGTTCTTTAAGAACAGTCTGTTCTGCTTTCAGCTTGTTTAGGTGTGAGTGAGATAAGGGGCTTTGTTGTTCAACTTAGGAATGGGGTTTCAGCCAATCAGCATGTGCTTTCAAGCCGACAGAGGGTCCAGCATTGAACTACAGACAACTTCAAGATGAGTTCTAACTTAAGTACGCATTTGACTCTTTAATTATCATGGGCTCATTTTGTCTTTTTCTTTCTTTTCTTTGATAACCCTTTGGTTAAGTTAATGTTCATAAATGTACTCTCTTTTTAACTGTATGCAGTGTATGATCTGTTATATCTTGTCAACAAGTATTTGCTGGGGGGGTGCAATAGATCATACAGCTTTCACACAAAATGGGGTTTGGGTGGGCGAGATGTCCCAACCTCACAGGTTTTGTGGGATCAAAGTTGCATAGACCCCAGACACAAGGAGCATCAGAAAGGTGGGTTCCTCGCTGTGGAGTCCAGTGGCTGTTAGTGAGGGGCTAGAACCACCCAGTTTAAAGGGGTTTCACAAGCAAACATAGGAAGGTTACAATCCAAGAAAAGTAACAATACTACACTCCAATCCAACAGGGATATCCGCCTGCTGTAACTCCTCCCTGAAAGAGTGCCACACTGTCCACGAGTGCTGAGAAAGTGTGGTATGGTCAGAGGAGTAGTTTTGAAGGGAACTGCTCTGAGGAGCACGATTTTCTCTTAAGGAAACCATGCTGACTACAGCCTGTTTTATTATGCACCTCCATGTACCCCAAAACCACACCCTTAACAATTGACACCAACATCTTCCCAACTACTGAGGTCAGACTAACTAGCCTATAATTTCCTTTCTTCTGCTTCTCTTCCTTCTTGAAGGAGTGGAGTGACACTTGCATCTGGTCCAGAGGAACAACCTTCCTTTAGACCTTTCAGCTTCCTCAGTACTCTCTCCTTATTAATAGCAACTACACTCACAACTGCCCCTTGATACTCTCAAATTTCTGGCATACTCCTGACACCTTCCACAGTGAAGACTGATGCAAAATACTTGTTAAGTTTGTCCACCATTTCTTCATTCCCCAATACAAGCAAGCAAGTTTATTTATATAGCGCTTTTCAAATATAGGGCAGTACAAAGTGCTTTCAATAGAACAAGATATAAAAAATCAAACATCAAATTTCTGACAATATATAAGAGAATAAAATGTTACAAAAATAGACATGTTAATTAGAAGTTATAGCATAGGAGATTCTAATTAAAAGATACAGCAAAAAGTTTTGAGCCATGACTTAAAATAACTTAAAATTGGGGCAGACCTCAGACCCTCTGGAAGGTTATTCCAGATATATGGAATATAGTAACTAAAAGCTGCTTCACCATGTTTAGTTTTGATCTTGGAGACGGTAAGCAGATCCACTCTAGATGGCCTGAGAGCTTGAGAAGATTCATAATGCAGCAAGAGATCGGAGATGTATTTTTGCCATAGATCATTCAATGTTTTATGAACCAACAGTAATATTTTAAAGTAAGTCCTCTAATAGGAAGCCAAGGCAGTGATCTGAGAACTGGAGTGATATGTTCTACTTTCTAGGTCTTCGTGAGGACTGTAGCTGTAGCGTTCTGAATGAGCTGCAGCTGTCTGAGGGATTTTATTTTACAGAGACCAGTGATAATGCCATTGCAGTAGTCAAGCCTACAAAAAATAAATGCATGGATTAGTTTCTTCTAGATCTTGCTAAGACACAAGCCCTTTAACTCTCACTGTATTAAGATGGTAGTAGGCTGGACTTTGTAATTGTCTTAATGTGGCAGTTGAAATTTAAGTCAGAATTCATCACAACACCAAAGCTTCTGGCTTGGTTTTTGTTCTGTAAGAACAGCGATTCTAAATAAGTACTGACTTTTAAACAGTCTTTTAAACATTAAGAACAGTGATTCTAAGTACTGACTTTTAAATATTCAAAGAAGATTACAAAAAATGCAATACGCCAAGAAAAAATGAGGTACAAAGGTAAACTAGCCAAGAATATAAAGGAAGATAGTAAAAGCTTCTTTAGGTATGTGAATAGCAAAAAAAATAGTTAAGACCAAAATTGGGCCATTGAAGACAGAAATGGGTGAATTTATTATGGGGAACAAGGAAATGGCAGATTAGTTGAACAGGTACTTTGGATCTGTCTTCACTAGGGAAGACACAAACAATCTCCCAGATGTAATAGTGGCCAAAGGAACTAGGGTAAAGGATGAACTGAAGGAAATTTATGTTAGGCAAGAAACAGTGTTGGATAGACTGTTGAATCTGAAGGCTGATAAGTCCCCGGGACCTGATGGTCTGCATCCCAGGGTACTTAAAGAGGTGGCTCTAGAAATCGTGGACACACTGGTAATCATTTTCCAATGTTCTATAGATTCAGGAACAGTTCCTGTTGATTGGAGGGTGGCTAATGTTGTCCCACTTTTCAAGAAAGGAGGGAGAGAGAAAACAGGGAATTATAGACCGGTTAGCCTGATGTCAGTGGTGGGAAAGATGCTGGAGTCAATTATAACAGAGGAAATTACAACGCATTTGGATAGCAGTAGAAGGATCAGTCCGAGTCAGCATGGATTTATGAAGGGAAAATCATGCTTGACTAATCTTCTGGAGTTCGTTGAGGATGTAGCTATGAAAATGGACAAGGGAGAGCCAATGGATGTAGTGTACCTGGACTTCCAGAAAGCTTTTGATAAAGTCCCACATAGGAGATTAGTGGGCAAAATTAGGGCACATGGTATTGGGGGCAGAGTACTGACATGGATTGAAAATTGGCTGGCTGACAGGAAACAAAGAGCAGTGATTAACTGGTCCCTTTGGGAATGGCAGGCTGTGATCAGTGGGGTACCGCAAGGTTCGGTGCTGGGACTGCGGCTGTTTACAATATACATTAATGATTTAGATGAAGGGATTAAAAGTAACATTAGCAAATTTGCTGATGACACAAAGCTGGGAGGCAGTGTGAAATGTCAGGAGGATGTTATGAGAATGCAGGGTGACTTGGACAGGTTGGGTGAGTGGGCAAATGTATGGCAGATGCAGTTTAATGTGGATAAATGTGAGGTTATCTACTTTGGTGACAAGAACAGGAAGGCAGATTACTATCTAAATGGAGTCAAGTTAGGAAAAGGGGAAGTACAACGAGATCTAGGTGTTCTTGTACATCAGTCAATGAAAGCAAGCATGTAGGTACAGCAAGCAGTGAAGAAAGCTAATGGCATGCTGGCTTTTATAACAAGAGGAATTGAGTATAGGAGTAAAGGAGGTCCTTCTGCAGCTGTACAGGGCCCCGGTGAGACCCCACCTGGAGTATTGTGTGCAGTTTTGGTCTCCAAATTTGAGGAAGGACATTCTTGCTATTGAGGGAGTGCAGCGTAGGTTCACAAGGCTAATTCCTGGAATGGCGGGACTGTCATATGTTGAAAGATTGGAGTGACTGGGCTTGTATACACTGGAATTTAGAAGGATGAGAGGGGATCTGATTGAAGCATATAAGATTATTAAGGGATTGGACACACTGGAGGCAGGAAGCATGTTCCCGCTGATGGGTGAGTCCAGAACTAGAGGCCACAGTTTAAGAATAAGGGGTAGGCTATTTAGAACAGAGATGCGGAAAAACTTTTTCACCCAGAGAGTGGTGGATATGTGGAATGCTCTGCCCCAGAAGGAAGTGGAGGCCAAGTCTCTGGATGCATTCAAGAGAGAGTTAGATAGAGCTCTTATAGATAGCGGGGTCAAGGGAGATGGGGAGAGGGCAGGAACAGGGTACTGATTGTGTATGATCAGCCATGATCACAGTGAATGGTGGTGCAGGCTAGAAGGGCCAAATGGCCTACTCCTGCACTTACTGTCTATTGTCTATTGTCTATTGTCATTCTTTTTTAGCACCTAAAACAATTATTTCAGTTTTCCCTTTGTTTAACTGGAGGAAATTTTGGCTTACCAGATTAGTGATTGTTCAGTACAGTTTTTTAGTGATTGCATGGGACCAGAGTCACTTGATGACACTGTTATGTAAATTTCAGTGTCATCCACATAATTAAGGTAAGATATTTTGTTGCTTGTCATGCTTTGAGCTGGAGGGAGCAGGTATATGTTAAACAAAAGCGGCCCTAGTATGGAACCTTCAGGCACTGCACGTCATTTGTGTTCAGTCAGATATGCAGCAACCGATCGAAACAAAATGGACCCTGTCCTGTAAATACAATTTAAATCGCTTTAAAACTGTACCGGAAAAATCCCACCCAGTTCTCCAGTCTGTCCAGCATCATTTTCTAATGGTTTTAGTATCCACTTTCATGTCTCTTTTATATTTTATATATCTGAAAAATCTTCTGTTTTTTTTAAATACATTAAATGCCCTCCCTTTTCCTTTAAGGTTGTCTTTGACTTCCATGTCAGTCACAGTTGCCTTATACTCCCTTTACAATAATTCGTCATCTCTGGTATATATCTATCCTGTGCCATCCGAATTGCCCCCAGAAACTCTCACCATTGCTGATCAGCCATCTTACTTGCTTGTTTTCCCTTCCTATCAACTTTGGCCAGCTCCTCTCTCATGCCTCTGTAATTCCATTTACTGCACTGTAATATTGATGCATCTAAATTTATCCTCTCCCTCTTAAACTGCAGGGTGAATTTTACCATATTACAATAACTTTCTCCTGAGGATACCTTTACTCTGAGCTCCCTAATGAAATCTGGTTCATTTCAAAACATCCAGTCCAGAATTGCCTTCCCCCGAGTGAGCTCAACATCAAGCTGCTCTAAAAAGCCATCTCTGAGGCATTCCACAGATCTTCCCAATCCAACAGCATACTGAAATCTCCATGACTATTGTAACATTGCTATTTTACATGCCTTTCCTATCTCCCACTGATAGTTATATCCACCATTCTGGCTATTGTTCAGAGATCTGTATATAATTCTTTTCGGGATCTTTTTATCTTTACAGTTTCATAACTCTATTAACAAGGGTTCTACAACTTCCAATCCTATAACATCTCTTTCTCAGGATTTGATTTCAATACAGTACTTACCAACAGAACCCCTATGGCTATCTGCCTGTCCTTTTAATACAACACGTATCCTTAGATAATATGATCTCAACTGTTAACTTCTTTCAGTCACAACTCAGTAATACTTGTCAATCCCTAAATGTGCTACAAGATCATCAACCTTATTCTGTGCACTCTGTCCATTCAAATATAACACTTTCAGATTTGTATTCATCATAATTTTTGCTTTGAACCACATGTTACACTTCAACTCAAACCATGCATTCGTGGAAAGGAATAGGCAGTCGACATTTTGAGCCATGACCCCTCACCGGCCTGAAACATTGACTGTTTACTCTTTTCCATTGGTGCTGCCTGGCATGCTGAGTTCTTCCAACATTTTGCGTGTGTTTTCTTGGTTTCCAGCATCAGCAGATTTTTTTTTTCCTGTTTGTGTCCCTACAAACTGTACCTACTTGTATACCTATTGCACCATCCTCAGCCTTACTACACTGTTTCTCATTCCCCTGCCATTTGTTTAAATCCTCCCCAACAGCTCTGACCTGCAAGGATATTAGTCCCCTCAGACTCTGTGTAAGCCATCCTTTTTGTATAGTTCATACCATCCCCAGGAGATATCACAATGATCCAGAAATCCGAAACCCTGCTCCTTGCACCAGATCCTCGGCCACTCATTCATCTGTACTATCATCCTACTCCAGCCCATCTAGCACATTTTACTGGGAGCAATCCAGAGATTACAGCCTTGGAGGTCCTGCTCTTCAGCTTCTTCCCAAACTCCCTATACACACTACGCAGGACCTCTTCCTCTTTTCTACCTACATCATTGGTGCTGTGTGCATCATGTCCACGGCCTTTTGAGGATAGTCTGCAGCCACTCTGAGATATCCTTACCCCTCACACAATCCTGCCACCTCTTTTGTGGCCACAGAAGCTTGCTTGCTTGTTTCTCTCTCTCTCTCTCTCTCTCTCTCCCCCCCCCCTCCCTCTCTCATATCTCCTATTGCAATGGCATTGTCTAACTTCCCTGCTGAGCCACTGTGCCAGTGGCCTAGCTGCTGCTGCTGTGCCCTGATAAGTCATTGCCTCTCCCCCTCAGCAGTATGAAAATTGATATACTTATTGCTAAGGGGAATTGCTAGAGTGGAACCCTGCACAAACTGCTCGCCCCCCTTCTCATGGTCTACTATTTACTCTCTGAAGCCTGCACTCTAGGTGTGACCCCTTCAAGTCTATGAGGCTTGCTCCTGTGTACATCCAGCTCCAGCTCCAGTTCCTTGCCCTTGTCAGTCAGGTGCTAAGGTTAGTGCATTTCCTGCAGGCATAGCCATCTGGAAGACTTTTAGGTATTCCACAATTCCACATCTCCAAAGAAGAGCATTCTACTGCCTTAACTACCATCTTGTCTGCCTCTGTTATACAATCAACAAGATGACTCCAAAAGACACAGCACATTTAGCCTCCGCTTGTGGAGCTTAAGTCTGGCCGCTTGAACACAGGCCCATTCCCACAGCACAGGCACAATGGTCAGTCCACTTAACTCCTCCTTTCTCCTTAATGGCTCAAACAGTGACTCACTCCCAATGAGACTTGTGTTTTCTGCTGGCTCAAGCTTTGCAGGATGTCACTCTCCCACTTGCTACTTCAAACAATATTGGAGGAGCAGTACTCAGAGAACACTGACGCTCTGGAATGAGCAGTGCTGAAGGGAGCTTGGCATTACTGAATGAGCAGGATATTCCACAGGGAATATTGTTCTCTGTTGGCAGGAACTTTGGCCCAAAGGCATGTATTCATTCTCAGAGATGAGAGGAATAGAGTCACTATCACATGAAGATCGAAGGAGACATCCTCCCCCAGTACCTCAGGCCATTATTTATTCCTGTACTAACATCCCGATTAGCTCTGTGGGACCTTGCAGCCTTGCTGTGTCGAGGTAGGTAGGCTTGGTCGCTACAATATAGCTGAGTTACATTTCAACTTTGCTCTTCATCTGCCGTTGATCCTGATGCCCTGAGGTTATAAAAGTTGTTGCAGGATTTCTTTTCCTCTTATTCTCTCTCTCTTGTTTTTTTTTCTCTCCTGCAAAAGCCAGAAGCTCTTTTGTGCTGATGCTTCAGAAGTAATGAGCTACAAGGATCTTTTGGTAAACACAGTCAACTCTCAACTAACAGCATTGACTACACAGCATTGCATCATGTCGAACCACACGGTACACATTGCTCAGAAAGCACATACACATTTGACCTCCCTCTTTCTTTCTTCCTCTCTTGAGAGACTAAGTGGCCTACTTCTGATATTAATTTTTGTGTGTTTGTATGTCCCTCCTCTAACCCAGCTTCTCATGCACATGTGAGTGATGGGTTAAGGTGAAGTGATTTGGCAGCTGCCTTTCCTTCTTTTACACCTCTGTGGACATTGGATATGCTGACTGAAGGGGGTTCCAGAAAAGACATACAGCCTCAGGATTAAAGAATACCTTGAAAGAAGATAGCACCTTTTATCATTTCAGGACATCCGAATGTGCAGACTAATAGTACACAATAAATAATCACTGTTAAGGCTGATTTATAGTTGAGCTTAATACATAATAATAATTTCATCCTAATGGCCTTTGTCTATGTAGTGGATCTTCATTACTGCACCAGGGTCTTAGATTACGTGATCGAAGCTCTGGAATGAATGTTTGCAATAACTTAGTGAACATTTGGTGCTCAACATGACTGCCTGGCAACCTTCAAAGCCCCAATGTAAACTGTTATGGACAGAAATGTAGAATCTTTCTGAGCAACCCTACTCCACCACACAGTGTATTGTTACAGTACAATTAAAATAATTTGTACAATTGTATACAATCGTGTGTGTTGCCAGTATAGCACACTGGTGCCATTTGTTTAGTTTAAATTAAATTTATCTTTTGTTTTTCTTTTTAACGCTGTGTCTCTGATGCTGTGTGTCTGTGATGCTGCTGCAGATAAGTTCTTCATGGCGCCTGTGTAAATGACAATAAACTTAATTTTGACAATGCCAGCAGATGAAGCATTGAAAGGATGTTATGTCTATATTCCTAATAAATATAAAGTCATTGGAACATTTCCAATCAGTTCATAACAAGGTATAAATATTATCCATCAATTATGTTCACTAACTTCCAAAGAACTTTATTAGCTCTTAAATGGCTTGGATGACATATAACAGATGCTACCGAAATGCTGTTGTTAGTTATCTTGGTCTTCATTCTGCCCTGGCAGTTGAAATATGTGGGCTGGAATCAACAATTAGCAGAACTGTTTTATTTTAAACATTGGTAGATTCATATCAAGGTACCTAATTCAATTGGAGTTCCTAGATATGAGGGTGCAATAAGCAATATTAAAATCCTTGCTCCCAGAGAGATTTGTGAGTAAAATCCACAACATAATGAGCCCCTTATAATTTACAAAATTAACTGCACAACAGGGGCAAAAGTAATGCCTGTTATAGTTGAGATCTTTAAAGCCATTAATGGTATCATCAGCCATCTTTTGTAAGGTGCTGCTGAACCTGTTGAACCAGTAATCCTCATGCTCACATTGCTAAATGTGGTATTTTCTGGCCATCATGTAGGGAAGATACTAAAGTTATAGACTTATCAAGTCATAGAGTCATACAAAATGGAAATGGGCCTTTCAGCCCAGCTAGTTCACACTGGTCATGAATCCCATCTAGTCCCACTTGCCCATGTTTTCCCATATCCATCTAAACCTTTCCTAATCACATAGTGGTCCAAATACCTTTCAAATGTGGCTACTATACCTCCCTTAACTACTTCCTCTGGTAAATTATTCCATATGCTGGCCACACTCTGGGTAAAAAAATGTTGCCCCTCGGGTTTCGATTCAATCCCTCCCCCTCAGCTTAAATCTATGCTCTCTAGTTCTTCATTCCCATCTGTACGCATTGACCCTATCCATGCTCCTCTTGATTTTATACAGTGATAACTATTCAATGGGGCAGCACTATGGTGCTACAACCAGACAGACAGACATACTTTATTGATCCCAAGGGAAATTGGGTTTTGTTACGGTCGCACCAACCAAGAATAGTATAGAAATATAGCAATATAAAACCATAAATGATTAAATAATAATAAGTAAATAATGCCAAGTGGAAATTAGTCCAGGACCAGCCTATTTGCTCAGGGTGTCTGACACTGAGGGAGGAGTTGTAAAGTTTGATGGCCGCAGGCAGGAATGACTGTTGCATCTCAGAGGAATAAGTCTCTGGCTGAATGCACTCCTGTGCCTAACCAGTACATTATGGAGTGGATGGGAGACATTGTCCAAGATGGCATGCAACTTGGACAGCATCCACTTTTCAGACACCACTGTCAGAGAGTGCAGTTCCACCCCCACAACATCACTGGCCTTACGAATGAGTTTTTTTGATTCTGTTGGTCTCTGCTACCCTCAGCCTGCTGCCCCAGCACACAACAGCAAACCCGATAGCACTGGCCACCACAGACTTGTATAACATCCTCAGCATCGTCCGGCAGATGTTAAAGGACCTCAGTCTCCTTAGGAAATAGAGACGACTCTGACCCTTCTTGTAGACAGTCTCAGTGTTCTTTGACCAGTCCAGTTTATTGTCAATTCATATCCCCGGGTATTTATAATCCTCCACCATGTGCACACTGACCCCTTGGATGGAAACAGGGGTCACGGGTGCCTTAACCCTCCTCAAGTCCACCACCAACTCCTTAGTTTTTTTCACATTAAGCTGCAGATGATTCTGCTCAGTGTGACTCTTTCACTGTCTCAGCCACCAAAGCTTGATTCTGACCATTAGGTATGGCCTACCCAGAATCTGCACATTTTCCCCATCCTTTCCACCAGATGCAATACTCTCTTCTAACAAAAACATACCAGCTGATAGGTTAATTGGTCAGGGTAAATTACTCCTCGTGTAAAAGTGGGTGCTGGAAGTGGTTAAAGAGAGTAAGCCACAAGAAAATATGAGGGTTACTAGGGCTCATGGGATTGCTCGAAGAGCTGGCACAGATTCTCTGGGCTGAATGGTCTCCTATCTCATTGGGAAATAAGAAAAATATTATTGAAGTATATGTAAGGCTCTCAGTACCAGTAACTGTGGTGTTAACTGTTCCGGCTAACAAAATAGCTTCTCTGTAATGTTACTTAATGATTTAATGAGTTTCTGTATCTGGAATGTTTGGGTTATAACTGTAGAGAAGGGGGGAAGAAACCAATGGAGAGTTGTTACGCTATCTTGTATGTGTGAGCTGAGTGGGAATTTGCAGACTTTTCGGGAGGCAAGCGAGGAAGACGGATGTGTGAGGAGCGGACAGCGGTTCCAGGGTGGCGGATACTGGATGTCGATGGTTCTGACGGCGGCCGATGGCTCGGAAGGTTGTTGTGGATGGAACCGGAGGCGTGAGGTCCAACGTATTAAATTATTATGTGCACCCACTGATAAACTTACTGATTTGGCACCTTTAGGTTATTTGTTTCTACTAACCCATCTACTAAGAAATAACTACAAAGTTGCAATTATTTACTCATTTTTGGTGTATTGTTGGATATTTGTGTTGCGAGCGTGTACTTGGGAGGGGGCATTACACTCTATTTACACCTAAGTATTGCAGTACTAGCAGGGCGACAGCGGTTCACCCTAGGCAAACGGGGGTAAATTGGGAGCACGGATGCTACATCTTCATGAAAAAATATGTGAGGGGCTTTATCTCTAAATGGAGTTTCTTCATTTCATAATTGTTTAACATTTGTATCCCACGAGGAACTTACGATGGCTCTCAACTTACCAATTTGTCCACAATCAGTTTTTTAAGAATGGCATCTTCCCTCCCGCCACCAGATTTATGAATGAACCATGAGCCCAGAAACATTATCTCATTATACTGTTTCTTGCACTTCTTTTTTGTAACTTACTTTTGGCTTGCATTGTACTGCTACTGCAAAACAACAAACTTCACAACTTGCATCAGAGATATAAACCTAATTCATGCAAACAAAATCTTTTCATCGTATCTTGGCACATGTGACAACAGTAAATCTATTACCAATCGTCGAGATTTTGCTATGTGTCAGCAGTAGTTGATGTTCCCCTCTGTGCCTCGTGGCGCACTGGGTGGCAACCTTGGCTGTTTCCTTACATTTGTCTGTTTTTTATGATGCCAAGTTGCTGAAAAGCTTGCATGGATGGAAAGCATGCAAGAAGCAGGCCGGATTTGAACCCACAACGACTCGCCTTGTAATCTGGTGTGGATACCACTACACCACCGGCCAGCCTATGTGTCAGCAGTAAAGCACAAAAGATGTTCACTTATTTTCCAGACCTGGGACCCGACAATTAGAAATGAGCTTGCCTATATATTCCAGCTGGGGTACCCTAAATTTAGCCTATCTATATTCTTACTTGGCTGCATGAATTACCCTGAAAATCAAACTTTCATCCTTAAGTTCAAGATGAGTTAAATCTGACTTCAACATGTCAAACTCAAGCTTAAGTTCAAATTAAGTTAAGTTATCAGTCCCACATGAACATAGCTGAATGTGCCAGCATTTCTCCAGAGCTAAGGTGCAAAACATTCACTGCACAAGGTACATAAGTACATACAAGATAGAAAGCAAGTGTACAGTCACGCAGAAAAAATATTGTGGTGAGCAGTTGGTCCATGATGACGGATGAGAGGAGCTTGTTTAACTCAACTGGTGTTTTTTTTTTATTGGGGGTTTTATTGTGATAAACATGAAAACAGACTGGACACTATGACCCAGGGAGAGAATTGCTCAGTCTCACACAGACGGGGGAAGATGATTATCACACACTCCAGCTACAGTCAGGGTGACTCACAAAAACAGAAGTGAATAACAATATAACCTGGCTAAAATGCAACAATAAATTAATTTAAACATCCCACCATAATCCCAAAAAAGCATTTTAAGACAGGAACAATAAAGTGCGCTGGCCACTATGAATGCCGGGGCAGGCTGTCAACCGCACCCCTGGAGCGCAGCACTGACCCCACCTGAGGGGTCAGCCATCCCTGGCAACCCCACAGTCCACAACAAAGTTGAAAATTCCCGGTGGTGGTCCACACCGCTGGGGCTGTGAGGGATTTCTGGATATTTGAATTTAATTATATTTTGGGAGCTTGTTTGCATGTAGGGATGTTGATAACTGTGGAGGGGTGGGGCTGGAATCTTTATACGGCCATAAAGAAATCTCAGCTTTAAATGTGTTCCAGAAAATTGTGCATCTGTTTAATTGCTGCTTAATGTGAAACAGTTTTGTTAGTTTCTTAGCAGAGGTAAGGCAGGAATTCATTCTGTGGAAATCCAGCCCTTATACTTTCATTACTGCCTGATATATATTCCTTAACCAAATGTACCTGCTTTGGAATCCATCATCTTCACCCAGCACTGAATGTAACTTGCTGCAAATCTCTCAACCATGGCCCAGATTAATCCTTAGAGTTCTGGAACACACTCAGCTTTAATGGAATTGGACTTGGTGTGTCAATGCCCCATGTCATACACTAAAAAGGATGTCACCCAAGTAATATAGCTATCTTGTCAGAATCTTCCTAATAACACTTTCCACACAACAGCTGAATTCTTATCTGGGGCAGATTATCAGCTGGGAAGAATGTTCATGATAGGCATGTCAGGTAACTGAATGTTGCAAAATTTCAGATGGGTTGAATTCTATCCCATGGGAGATCGTATATCAGTCAACTTCAAATAAAACCCCATAAAGCTGACATTTTTAGCTTTTTGTTCATAACTCATTGAAAATCAGTCAGATATGGTCCTGATAAAATCTTTCATTCTGGGATGGGGTGGGGAGGTTTAAAAAATGGCTTTAACAGATTGTATTTGCATGGCCTATCTACGATCTTCAGTATACACACTGTTTAAAAAGTATTACTAATAAAAAACAGATTAAAAGATTAAAATTGATGACACGAGACTGCTGATGCTGGATATCTGAGGCAACACATACAGCAAGTCAGGCAGTACTTACGGTGGGAAAAGATCAGTCAACGTGATCATAATCAGGCAAAAGTCATGAAATCTATTGTTTTGTGGCAGTAGTACATTGAACTACATAATAATGTTAAAAACTAATTAATGAAGTATTACAAAAAGAGGGGAAAGACAATATTAAAGTAGTATTCAAAGGTTCAATGTCAATTCAGAAAACTGATGGCAGAGAGGAAGAAGCTGTTCCTGAAATGTTAAGTGGCTTCTGTACCACCTCCTTGATCACAGCAATGAAACGAGGGCACGTCCTGGGTAATGGGGGTTTTCAATGATAGACCTTCATCACCCAGGTGCTGCACAATTCCAGCACATCAAAGTCACCTGCACGGACTCTGTCTGCACATCTCCCTGCCTCTGCAAAGCAGCCAACATAATCAAAAACCCTACGCTCCCTCTGCAATCCCTCTTCTGACCCTCCGAGAGGAATCCAAATCAAGTTTATTATCGCCGGCATGTACTGTGAAGTTTGTTAACTTAGCAACAGCAGTTATACTATATATATATAATATAGAAGAAGAAGAAAAAAATAATGAAATAATAATAATAAATAAGTAAATCAATTAGAGTTTACATATATTGAATAGATTAAAAATCAAGTACAAAACAGAAATATATATTACAAAAGTGAGGTGGTGCTCATGAGTTAAATGCCCATTTAGGAATCAGATAGCAGCATGGAAGAAGCTGTTTCTGAATCACTGAGTGTGTGCCTTCAGGCTTCTGTACCGCCTACCTGATGGTAACAGTGAGAAAAGGGCATGTCCTGGGTGCTGGAGGTACTTAATAATGGATGCTGCCTTTCTGAGTCAATGCTCTTTGAGGATGCCTTGGGTACTTTGTAGGCTAGTACCCACGATGGAGCTGACTAGATTTACAAACCTCCAGAGCTTCTTTCGGCCCTGTGCAGTAGCTCCAACCTCCCATACCAGACAGTGATGCAGCCTGGCAGAATGCTCTTCAGGGTACATCTATAGAAGTTTCTGAGAGCATCTGTTGACATACCAAATCTCCTCAAATTCCTAAAGTGTAGTCGCAGTCTTGCCTTCCTTATAACTGCTTTGATATGTTTGGACCAGGTTAGGTCCTCAGATATTTTGACATCCAGGAACTTAAAACTGCTCATTCTCTCCACTTTAGATCTCTATATGAAGATTGGTATTTGTTCCTTTGTCTTACCCTTCCTGAAGTTCACAATCAGCTCTTTTGTCTTACTGACATTGAGTGCAAGGTTGTTGCTGTGACACCACTCCACTAGTTGGCATATTTCGCTCCTGCAAGCCCCATCATCACCATCTGAAATTCTACCAACAATGGTTGTATCATCAGCAAATTTATAGAAGGTATGGATGGCTAGCCACACAGTCAAGGGTTAGAGAGAGTAGAGCAGTGGGCTAAGCACTGAGGTGCGCCAGTGTTGATCGTCAGCAAGGAGGATATGTAATCACCAATCCCCTCAGATTGTGGTCTTCTGGTTAGGAAGTCGAAGATCCAATAGCAGAGAGAGGGACAGAGGCCCAGGTTCTGTAACTTCTTAATCAGGATTGAGGGGATGTTGGCATAAAATGCTGAGCTATAGTTGATGAACAGCATCTTGACATATGTGTTTGTGTTGTCCCGGTGTATGGGGTGTATGGGGTGTGTGGGAAGGGTAGCACCTCTAGATGGGGGGCTTGTTGCACTCCTTGGAGTGGCTGGTCATCTATTGGCTCCCACCAACGCCCAGCTTTCACATGTGGCTCCTCATAGCTATTTGCATGTGACAGCGGTCACACCCTGGGAAACGGCTTTGACAGGCCGGCTGAACCAGGTGAGGGTAGCCAACGGGTCTGAAACCCTTGGTGAGATAGGAATTTGCTCATCGCAGCATGCGGAGACTGCTTCGATGGATCAGGTGGAGGAAACCCCGGGGGTTCAACGGCTGAGAAAGCGTTGCAGCAGCGCATTGTGGAGTGCGTAGGGCGCGGCAGAGCACTTAAGAAGACGCGGCCATCCAACGCAGCCGAGGAAGTTGCCAGATGTTTCTTCGTGCCGCTGGATCCTGACTTCAGAGGCCGAGAGAGTGGGATTGTCTCTGTGCAAGGCTCTTCAACTTTTATATCTTTCACACACTGGTTACATGGTGCAATGGTCGGCTGCTGACACAGTGAGATCAGCGCCGGGCTCGAGAATGGAGGTTCCCAAGTTCGATCCAGTGACAGACAGCCCTGAGCGTGCTCTCCATCCGTGCCGGGTTGAGGTCGAGCTCACGGACTCGACCTCATAGAAAAAAGCATTGCCACCCTTGGACCACGAGAGACAACCATATATATATGTCCAGGTGTTCAAAGGTCATGTGAAGAGCCATTGACATTGTATCAGAGGCAATAGGCAAATTGCAATGGGTCCAGGTCCTTGCTGAGGCAGGAGTTCAGTGTCATCATGACCAACCTCTCAAAGCATTTCATCACTGTAGATGTCAGTGCTGCCAGGCGATAGTCATTAAGGCAGCTCATATTATTCTTCTTAGGCACTGGTATAATTGTTGTCTTTTTGAAGCAAGTGGGAACTTCTGCTCATAGCAGTGAGAGGTTCAAAATGTCCTTGGATACTCCCACCAGTTGGTTGGCACAGGTTTTCAGAGCCTTACCAGGTACTCGATTGGGACTTTACGCCTTGCGAGGGTTCACCCTCTTTAAAGACAGCCTAACATCTGTCTCTGAGACAGAGATCACAGGGTCATCAGGTGCAGCAGGGATCTACACAGCTGTAGTTGTGTTCTCCTTTTCAAAGCAGGCATTGAAGGCATTGAGTTCATCTGGTAGTGAAGCATCTCTGCCACTCATGCTACCGGGTTTCGCTTTGTAGGACGTAATGTCTTGGAAATGCCACCAGAGTTGTTGTATATCCGATGTCGCCTCCAACCTCGTGCAAAATTGTCTCTTCACCCTTGAAATAGCCCTTCACAAATCATACATGGATTTCTGGTACAGACTTGCGTCGCCAGACTTAAATATCACTGATCTAGCCTTCAGCAGATGACCTAACTCCTGGTTCACCCACGGCTTTTGGTTTGGGAATGTACAGTAAGTCTTTATCGGCAAACACTCATCCACACATGTTTTCATAAAATTGATAACAACTGCAGCTTACTCATCCAGGTTCGAAGATGAATCCCTGAATACAGTCCAGTCCACCAATTCAAAGCATTTCCGTAAGCGCTCCTGTGCTTCCCTTGTCCAATCCTTCTTCATCCTCACTGCTGGTGCTGCAGTCTTCAGTATCTGCCTGTACTCAGGGAGTAGAACTACAACCAGGTTATCAGACTTCCCGAAGTGGAACAGCACAGCAGGCATTCTTGATGGTGGTGTAACAGTGGTCCAGTGTGTTGTGTCCTCTGGTATTGCAAGTGAACTACTGATGGTAATTGCTTAGAGATTTTTTCAGACTGGCCTGGTTAAAATCCCCCAAAATGATGGGGTTAGGGTGCATTGTTCAGTGCACGTTGATCCCATTGCTCAGATTATCTAAAGCCTGGTTGATAATTGGCCTGAGGTGGAACATATACCACCACCAAAACGATCCTGGAAATCTCCTGTGGTAGGTAAAAAGGACAGCACTTAATAGCTAGATGTTCCAGGTCTGGTAAGCAGAACTGGGACAGCACTGATATAAACCCGTCATTCTGAATCACTGCATCCAGTACGGAAGGGGTTAACCAGGATTCCATGAAAGAAAGGACATACGCAGTCCTAATGTCCCTCTAATTCAGCACCCTAGCTCTGAGATCATTGATTTTAATCACTAGAAACTACACGCTCGCAAGCAAGATAGTCAGTATTGGGAGTTTAAAACCCCGTTTCCTTAAACACACTTGTATCCTTGAACTGTAGCCACATTTCCAACGTGGAATCTGGCAAGGAGTCCGTGCACAATCAGCATTGTTTCCGTCAGTTTTAAGCAGTAATAGTTCATTAAAATGTATTAAGACATCTTTGTTGACTGTACTGACCTTGAAAGCAGTTGTGATTTTTAGGTGCATCAGGCTGAAACAAGAATACTTAATCGTATCCATTGAGAGTTTTGCTGCCTCATGAGTTGCCTCCAGGTGCCCCGGAAAAAACAAAAAAACATACAGAAAATACAAAAGTTTGAAAGCACTTATCTTCAAGTTCAAGAACAGCTTCTATCTGGTGTTATAAGACTGGTGAACGATCCTCTAGAATGATAGGGATGGATTCTTGACTTCAAAATCTATCTCATTATGGCCTTCCACCATGACCGTTTCCCTGCACTACACTTGCCCTGTAACTGAAACGCATCATTCTGCATTTTTATTGCTTTCCCTTCTACTACCTCAATCCACTGAGGTGTTGCAATGAGCCATATGGATGGCGTGTAAAACACATATTCAGTACACGTTGCAATAATACTGGACAACTTTTTTCAAAAATGTTGCTTCTTCAGAATATTTCTTTGTTCATGACAGACTGCTTGAAGCTGAACACAAATATAATTTCAGACTATGTAGAAATTTGGAGAAACAAGGAATTAACTTTTGTTTAAGATAATTGCATAACAAATGCTGACTCTTGGCAATAGTTCAACTAAGCTAAAACTGTTTTGTTGATGATTTTCATTTGTACTCAGTGTCTGAGGCTTCTCACTTACATAAGTATCCAACAAGTGCTGGTGATGTGATGACACCTTCCTGTTCGACTGTTATTAACCTCTTTTAGGCTGTTATTGCTCTGGTGAAGCTCTGTTTAGTTTAGCTTACCACACCCTGCTATCACAGACACCCTGTGCAATACCACCATCACTTCTTAACTGGAGAGAATGAATGTGCAACTATTACTGAATAATATTACCATAACTCTTGCACTACCATCTTATCAGAGTGAACTTGGAAATCTTGTAATCTTTAACTTGTAAATTCTGTATGCCTTACTTTAAGGTAACTTTTTTTTTCTTTCTTCTCTTCTAATTTTTGTACTTCTGCGTACTTATAATGCTACTGTGACACTGTAATTTCTTTTGGGATCATTGAAGTATCTACCTGTATATTTATCTGATCAGCTAACATTCCAGTTGCTCTGATATCATTTCTCCATGACTGTCATGTCCTGGTGAAACGTTTCAATATGCTCGTCACTGAGAGCGCCAAGATTTTCAGGAAAGAAATCTAAATGGGCATGCAGAAAATGAATCTTCAGTGACATGTTGCCTATTATGCTTTTGTATGCCTGAAGCATATCAACCAGATGCACATAGTTTGGTGCTCTGCAGTTGCCAAGAAAATGCTCAATAACATCCTTGAATGTCTTCCGTGCAATTTTCTCTGGTCACACTACAAGTCTTGAGCTCATTGATGACCTGTTTGATTCGTGGAGCAACAAAAAAACACCTTCCTTAATCTTGGCATCATTTTTCTTTTTTTTAAACTCTTTTTATTGAGTTTTCAAATTATTACAGAAAGAAACAAAAATATATGCTTCCCCCTTCCCTTAGCCCCTCCCCCTAACATCCCTATAGAAAAAAAGAAAAAGAAAAAGAAAAAAAAAGAAAGAAAGAGAGATTGCCTGGATATCGGAAGATCCCCACATGCTCCACGGAGTACGTAATAACTTTAGTATATATATTTAATTCTTTCCCCAAATAACCAATTATTTTATCTTTGGAGCACCTATATATTTAATCCTGTCATTTGTAAATAAGGGCACCAAACTTACAAAAATGTTTCATATTTATCTCTTAAATTATAAGTAATTTTTTCAAGTGGAATACAGCTGGAAATTTCATTCTTCCAACGATCTATACTTAAGTATGAATCCGATTTCCAAGTAACTGCAATAGCCTTTTTGGCGATTGCCGGTGCAATTTTTATGAATTCTTACTGATATTTATTCCATTTGGGTTTCGATTTTGTCCCTTCAATATCGCCTAATAAAAATAATATTGGATTTTTTTGCATCACTTTTCTGACTTGAATTATGAATTGAGACAACAAATATAGGCAATTTGAAAAAAATATAGTGTGTGATTATGGAGATTTCATGGTAATTTTTATGATCAGCAGTCTGAGATCTGTAAGATACACCCAAAAGTATTCAGGAAGCAAAACCATTGTTGTCCGTGTAATAAATCAATTTACTAATATACAAATTATTTGTATATGAGACTAGCGACTTCCCTCTTAATAGAGTTGCTTTAACCTTCTCAATGTGTGGTATTAATACTGTGTTTGCTTTGAGGGAACTAAAGACAATTTTTACAGTAGTTATCATAAATCCAATAAAGTAAATTTGGTTCCTATGTATATTTTGTAACTTAAGGACGTGGAGTGAAGTAAGGCATGTCCAGTAGTGAATTGTGGCATTTACAAGTCTGCCTTCATGGTAGATAGTCTTCTTTATGTTTTCTTCTTTCTACTTAATAATTTATATTAATGTTTGAGGGAATTACTGTAAGCATTATAAAAGTAACATTGCTTGTTGTTCATCTATCTTTAGTTCAAGGAAATTGCAAGTGGTCAGATGCAAGTTTAATACAATAATCATCAAAACAGCATATGAACAAAAATATGCTGTCAGTGTTCTGCCAAATTTGTTGAACATTTGAAATTTTATCTAAGCTTTTCAGACACAATTGAAATTTTGTACTAAATGGTAGGTTAAAATGATGCTGGCTTTAAAGTCTTGGATCAATTACAGATCAGACAGGTTGCTTACATGGCAAGGAATAACGTCTCCTTCATGCTATTTTTCCAACCATGAGATTAAAGGAATCACTTTTATACCAACAGAAAGCTTTCAAGTTTTAATTAACACCTTCCAGAAGCACTACTTGTACAAGGAACCCCAACTTGACTCTTTATCAGGAAGGGCAATAGTTTGGCAGCTTAATTTCCAAGCCACCTCTTTGATTCTTTTGAAATCCTAGCAAACGCTTTAATTCAAGCCCAGCTTCTTATCAAGCCAGTACAGGTTTTTACCTTTGGCATTTGTCAAATATTTCTTTGCTCAACTATTCTTACAGCTCAATTTAACTTTAATTCATTGAACATATGAGCAACTTGTTGTATCTTGCAAAAACAGAAAACAACTATAAGACTGATGAACAGGAAAGTAATTGTTTGCATGCTTAAGTTTAAGTGTAAGATAATCTATAGGGCAAATTGTGGTACCAAAGCAAATTAGGGTTAATGAGACTGAATCCAACATTAAATCCTTTACTCCACAACTCTGATTATTGCAACTTTTGCAAACACCAATGTAGGAGCTATCTCACTCAGATGGGATTTCTTGCTGTCATTAAACATCTTTTATATCTTGCATTCAGTTACATTCCCTGCTCTTTTTCAACACAATTCATGAATAATGCACAGTGTAATCACATTTCCAAAATTTTAAGCTTCTTCAAAAGACCCTTTTGTTGTGAACTGTGCGACAGCAACACACATTCTGCAATCCAACACCTACATAATCCTTTTGTAAGACATTATGTTTAAAGAAGAGAATTTGTGCTGAACTGAAAAGTTGAAAACTTGAAAATCAAATTAAGTTGCACTATGACAGCTGATCATTATTTCCAATATAATTAATCTTCTCTCCTACACTAACAATACTATTTATTCACTTATTAAATACAGCTCAGAATAGGCCCTTTCAGCCCTACCCATGTTACCCAACAACCCCTAATTTAGTTGTAGCATAATAATGACCAATGATCTTACCAACACGGAGGAAGCTGGATTACCTGGAGGAAACCCATGTAGTCACAGTGAGAATGTACATATTCTTTACAGGCAGCAGCAGGAATTGAACCTGGGTCTCCTGCACTGTAAAGCATTGTGCTAACCACTACGTTACCATGCCGCCCTATTACATGCCACGCAGCGTTACAGCAAAATCTGTATTGAGAAGTTAAAATGTAGTTCGCACTTATCAGAAAGATATACATTAAAGAAAAGTATATTTTTATAGCACCTTTGCCATATTTTTCTGAATACCTGGAGATCCTTCAAGCCAATTTTCAAAGAGTAGTCTTGCATTGCAACACCTTCTACATGATCATGACAATGCAGGAATTGGAGTAGCCATTTTGCACAAGAAAGATCCCACTAACAGTAATCCAATATTGATAGGAAATATATTATGATTTCTAGGTAGATATTAAGAATGGTAGCAGATATCATGTGTCAACTGTTCCTCAGATTAGTGGTACAGATTTTTATACTCAGACAAGAGAGTGTGTAAAATCCATACCCCTAATTTGAGGGAAAGCTGACATGTTATCTCACTAGCCCAAGTGTAAAACACTCTAAGAAAAGACATGCTGGCACTGGAGGAAATCTAGAGGCGGTTTACAAGAATAACCCTGGGTACAATAATTTAAACATATGGGAAGCACTTGAAGCCTTTTAGCCAGTACAACTCACTAGAATTTAGAAGAATGGGGGGGGGGGGGGTTCTCATTGAAACCACCAGAATACTGATAGGTCTAGATATAGTGGACTTTGAGAGGATGTTTTGAATAATGGAGGACTCTAAGACCAAAGGGTTATAGCCTTAGCAACAAATTATGTCCTTTACAATAGAGGTAAGGAGGAGTTTCTTTAGCCAAAGGTAAATCTGTGGAATTCATTGTCACAGATGGCTGTGCAGGCCAGATTAGTAGGCATATTTAAAGCAAAGGTTGACAGACTTTGGACTAGTAAGGACACTAAAGATTATGGGAAGAAAGCTAGGAAAATGGGGTTGCGAGGGAAAATATGTCATCCATGATCAAATGGTGGAGCAAACTTGATGGGCCAAATGGCCTACTTCTGCCCCTATGACTTATGGTCTTATGGTCAGTGGCCATGCCCACGCAAACACAGAAATCATATTCAGTCTTTAAACAAAACTGCACAACTTATGTAGTGTTTTAATGTGGAATGATGTCTTCAGATGAGAATGAAAAAAACGAATGAAATACTTAGAAAGAAGTCAAAAAGCTAAGGCCTTAATTGTATAACTCCGTACTTCAGTTTTATGTCTCCTCTGAAAGACAGTTCCATCAGTAAGGCAACACTACACTAGAGTACTTGTTTGGAAGTTTAAGCTCACTTGCCTGAAGTGGGTCTTAAAATCAGATCCCAGAGATCTGGGTATTACCAAATCATGTTTCCCACAAAGCTCTGTGAAGCTTTGAAAAGAACGGCTTCAGGCACCAAGGTGGCATCTAATGGAGAAGGTTGGGGGGCAGTGTCAATCACAGCCCTCATTAAAGTCAGGCAGTTCTTTGACTGTGATGCTGCTGCAAGCAGAAGGACGCTGATGTCATGTAACGTAGAGGGGAGATGGGATGGAGACTAATTGAGGCAATCACAAGCTAAAGAAGTCAGAGGCCTCTGATGGAAGTGAGGGGGGAGGGTTTGCAGAGCCAGGGGCAAGCAAAGAATGTGAAGAGGGAGAAGGTGAAGTTTCTGAGGGTTAATGGCGCCTAATGGTGACTCTTTTGCTTGCATCTTTAGAAACAGCTATATTTGCATCTTTAAGATTTCTATTTTTCCCTTTCACGGTTCTTTGAAGGCCCTGACCTGGAGTTACATGCTGACTGCAGTTCTTAGCAGGAATGGGGCCTGCTCTCAGGGTTTCACAGCTGGCCATGAACCATGGCCAGCTGGAGAATCGTGTTTTTATGGATCTGGAGACAGGAGGATCAGAAGTCGGTATCCAACCAGAAGACGTGGAAGATGGAAGATCTAAGGCTGTGTGTCCAGAGACCCGAGATCTTTGGGCACAGAGCTTAGAAAAAGTGACGCTATGGATTTTTGACATAATAATCCATCGAGTTGTTTGTTAGGTCTCCCCTCTTGTTGTGAAGTGGAGACACCCCTTTCTCCCGTATTAGGGGCAGACAGAGCCTGTGGCATGTCGAATGCCAGGTGAACAATGTATTCTCTGGAACAGCATGCGGAGCTCCTCATACGAGCCGCCTTTGTTACAGGGATCAGGTCAGTGTACGTGCACCAGCGGCTGCTGGAAAATGTCGATCTTACCTTACGTTCGGCGATCGAGACAGCCAACATGCTGGAGGCTGCTCTGCACAACACTGATGCTGTCCAGCTGCGCGATCCCTCGCCGGTTCCGTAGACACCTCAGACCCCGCTGCCGCCGGTTCCCATGAGTGAATTCACCAACGCCGCTGCCAGTCGCGATTCCACGAACTCCCCGAACACGGCCACAGCTGCTGCCAGTTGCAAGCCCGTGCAGTGTTACTTCTGCGGACTCGAAAAGCACCCCCGAAAATGCTGCCCGGCCCAAGAAGCGACCTGTTCCAGCTGCGGGAAGAAGGGCCATTTCGCCGAGGTCTGTAAGTCTGAACCACAAGCGGGGTCGGGCAGCGCTGTGTGTGAGGCGTGGGGGCCGCCACCTTGGTCACCACCCTCTTGCCTGCCCGCCTCGTGCGAGGAATGGGGGCTGCCATCTTGCATGCCCGGATGGGGGCAGCCATCTTTGTCGGCGCCAACATGCCCCACCCCCTACCCACCCGTGCTTACCAGGCACCAAGATGGCAGTTCAACTCTGGCCTCCGTAACCTTCGACCAAAGCGCCCCACACCAGCTTGCAAGGTCAATGATGGACATCCTGGTGGAGGGGCACAGGACTAACTGCCTGTTTGACACGGGCAACACTGAGAGTTTTATTGACCCGGACACAGTGCAGCGCTGCGGACTCGTGACTCGGCCGGTAAGCCAGAGGGTCACCTTGGCTTCTGGGTCATATTCCACAGACATCCGGGTGGGTTGTATAGTGACATTGGTGGTGCAGGGCACAGAATATCGGAACTTTGCGCTACTGGTCATGCCTCAACTGTGCGCACCTGTGCTATTAGGGCTGGACTTCCAGAGCCACCTCGAAAATGTGACAATGGCATATGACGGGCCCCTCCTACCACTCACTGTCAGGAATCCTCAGTTCTGTGGGACTTCGCCATATACCCCGCTACTGACCACACACACGCAACGAACCACACATCCCACCCAGCACCATGCCAACAGCTGCGCTACTGACACCACTTGCAGCCTCTCCACCCTCAAGTTCCCTCCCCCACTGCTGTTCGCCAACCTGACCCCTGATTGTAAACCTGTGGCAACTAAAAGCAGGAGGTACAGCGCGGGGTCAGGGCCTTCATTCAGTCAGAGGTGCAGCGGCTGCTCAGGGAGGGGATCATTGAGTCAAGCACAGGCCCTTGGAGGTCCCCGGTGGTTGTTGTATGGGCCGGGCAGAAAAATAGGATGGTCGTGGACTATAGTCAAATCATCAATAGGTTCATGCAGCTTGACACGTACCCCCTACCCCGCATCGCGGATATGGTCAACCAGATAGCTCAGTACAAGGTGTACTCGACAATAGATATGAAATCTGCTTATCACCAGCTCCCCATCCGCCCAGAGGACCGCCCCTACACCACCTTTGAGGCGGGCGGCAGGCTCTATCACTTCCTGCGCGTCCCATTCAGTGTTACAAATGGTATCTCAGTCCTCCAGAGGGAAATGGACCGGATGGTGGACCAGTGCCAACTGAAGGCCACATTTCCCTATCTGGATAACGTCACCATCTGTGGTCATGACTGGTCGGATCACAACGCCAGCCTCCAACGATTTTTCCAAGTGGCCAAAGCCCTGAACCTTACTTATAATAGGGACAAGTGTGTGTTCGGAACCACCCGACTCGCTATCCTTGGGTATGTTGTGGAAAACCACCCTCAAAGCCCTCAGACGGTGCCTGGGCTTCTTTTCCTATTACGCCCAATGGGTCCCCCATTACGCAGACAGGGCCCGCTCCCTGGTCAAGTCTACCACTTCCCCCCTCTCTGCTGAGGCCTGCGGGGCCTTCAGCTGGATTAAAGGGGACATTGCCAAAGCAACGATGCATACGGTGGACGAGACCATTCCCTTCCAAGTAGAGAGTGACGCCTCTGATTTCGCGCTTGCTGCTACCCTCAATCAGGCAGGCAGGCCAGTAGTATTCTTTTCTCGTACCCTCCAAGGCTCTGAAATTCAGCACTCCACGGTGGAGAAAGAAGCCCAGGCATAGTGGAAGCTATTAAACACTGGAGGCACTATCTCGCCGGCAAAAGGTTCACCTTGCTGACCGACCAGCGTTCAGTTGCGTTCATGTTCAGCAACCAACAGCGGGGCAAAATCAAAAATGATAAAATTTTGCAGTGGAGAATAGAACTCTCCACCTACAACTGTGATATCCTGCACCGGCCTGGAAGGCTCAATGACCCCCCTGATGCCCTATCCCGGGGAGTGTGTGCCAGCGCACAGCTCGACCAGCTATACGCCCTCCATGCACATCTTTGCCACCCGGGGGGTCACCCGATTTTACCATTTCGTGAAAGCCCGGAACCTGCCGTACTCCCTTGAGGACATCAGGATGATGACCAGGGACTGCCAAGTCTGCGCTGAGTGCAAACCGCACTTCTACCGTCCTGAAAAGGTGCAACTTATCAAGGCCACCCGCCCCTTTGAGCGACTGAGTGTTGACTTTAAGGGCCCCCTTCCCTCCACCGACCGCAATGTCTATTTTCTCAACATTATCGACGAGTACTCGCGGTTCCCCTTTGCCATTCCCTGCCCCGACACCACTGCCACATCCTTCATAAAAGCCCTGCGCCAGCTCTTCACTCTGTTGGGATATCCCTGCAGTATCCACAGTGATAGAGGGTCCTCCTTTATGAGTGACGAGCTGCACCAATACCTGCTGGCTAGGGGCACTGCTACTAGTCGGACCACGGGGAAATGGACAGGTGGAGAAGAAGAATGCCACAGTGTGGAAGGCCACACTTTTAGCCCTTAAGTCAAAAGGGTTGCCGGTCTCTCGATGGCAGGAGGTCCTCCCTGAGACACTCCATTCTATCCACTCCCTGTTATGTACGTCCACCAATGCCACCCCTCATGAGCGCCTATTCTCTTTTCCCAGGAACTCTGCCACTGGGACCACCCTACCAGCTTGGCTGACGTCCCCAGGGCCACTGGTGCTCCGGAAACATGTGAGGAGCAATAAATACTCCCCGCTGGTCGAGAGGGTTCACCTTCTACATGCGAACCCCCAGTATGCTTACGTGGTCTTACCTGATGGGCGGGAGGACACGGTCTCTGTCCGTGACCTGGCGCCTGCAGGAGCAGCAGACCACTACCCCGAACACTCCACAGTAACTATGAACCCTGTACCTGAGGTGAAACCGCACACACCGAGCCCTACACAGACTCCTCACAATACTCCTATACCGGGCGTCTCGTACCCACATATACCAGGTGCCTCACACACGCATGATGGATCACTGATGCCTAGTGGGCTGACACCTCCAGTTAGGCCGGAACCAGCACAACCACTGTCTCCAGTGCAATCACCACCAGCTCCTGTGTAATCACCACCACCGGCACCTGTGCATCACAGCCAGTGCTACGTAGATCGCAGTGACAGATTCGACCACCTGATAGACTTAACCTGTAAATATACTTGTAAGAAACTTCGCCCCATGGGGACTCTCTTTTAAAACAAAGGGGGGTGAATGTGGTGAACTACATATACCTGTCTGGACATGCCCCCTGCTGACTGCTCCTGTGGCTCCTCCCACAGACCCCGGTATAAAGGCGATTGAGGCCTGAGCCTGGCCCTCATTCTCCATGATGTAGTATGGTGGTCAACTACTGCTTGTTCTTTCTTCCAGTCAATTAAAGCCGATATCTCGCCTTCACGTCTCAGAGAGAGTTATTGATGGTGCATCAGTACTGCAAGTCTGTGCCTTTACTGTTGCCTTGCTCACACGTTTTTTGCCAGTGGAGGGAGGGAGGATTGTTGATTGCTGCCATTTACACACAAGAGGTAGGAGAGCTGGTGGGGACTTTGGGGTTCTAACATTTAACTATCATTCATTCTTTGGGGGCACTCCTCTGTTTTTGTGGATGGTTGAGATGAAAAAGCATTTCAGGATATTTATTGGATACATTTTTCTGGCATTAAATGTACCTTTGAACCCTTTGAGAGAGTGAGGAAGTCAGTCGTAGGAGGAGGCTTGAGCTCCACAGGAAGAGCCCAAGAAGAAAAGATACAAATGAGACTTCTCATAGTGAAAGAGCCATGCATAGGATTGTTAAATCTTAATGTCCTTGGAATACCCAATAACAAGCTCTCCAGGGATATGTCATCCAATATTCACAGAGAGCAGTGCCAGCAATGTCTGTAATCTGCAACAAATTTGTATCAGTTTAGCTCATAACAAGAAGTGCCTGGTTAAATTTCCAAAGTGAAATGATGCTGACAAAGTCTATTAACAGTCACACAATTAGCACTAAGTGACTGAATGCATATGGCCTAGTGCAATCATCTCTTTTACCTTTGCTTGTAAATTAGGTGGAAGTCATTAAAAGACTAAAATTTATTTGTGCTGCATAGTTGTACAGCTGGTAACCAGAATCAGAATCAAGTTCAAAATCATCGGCATACTGTATGTTGTGAAATTTGTTAACTTAGCGGCACCAGCACAATGCAATACATTATAATAGAGAAAAGACCTATGAATCACAGTAAATGGATATGGATATCTATCTATATATATATATATGTATGTATGTGTATATATGTATGTATATATATTATAGTATGTATACTATACAGACATATATATAATATTTTATTTAAATAAGTGGTGCAAAAAATAAAAATAAAAAAGTGATTATGAGTTCAATGTCCATTCAGAAATCAGATGGCAGAGGGGAAGAAGTTGTTCCTGAATCACTGAGTCTGTGCCTTCACATTTCTGTACCTCCTTCCTGATAGCTGCAATGAGAACAAAGCATGTCCTGGTGTTGAGTGTCCTTAATGATGCGTGCTGCCTTTCTGAGGCATTGCTCCTTGAAGATGTCCTGGATACTATGAAGGCTAGTGCTCATGATGGAGCTGACTTAGTTTACAACTATCTGCAGCTTACTTCGATCCTGTGGATTAGCCACCCAACCCCCACCCCCATACCAAACAGTGAGGCAGTCAGTTAGAATGCTCTCCATCGTACATCTATAGAAATTTTTGAGTGTTTCAGGTGATATAACAAATCTCAAACTTCTAATGAAATATAGCTCCTGTTGTGCTTTCTTTGTAGCTGCATCGATACACCGTGCCAGTGATCCTGAGCACTGGAATCTCTGTGTGGAGTCTGTTTTTCCTGTGACCATATGAGATCTCCCCCTCCCCCCCACTTTCAAATCTCTTACTATCTCTTCTTTCAGTTAGCCCTGATGAAGGGTCTCAGCCTGAAGCATCGACTGTACTTCTTCCTATAGATGCTGCCTGGCCTGCTGCATTCCACCAGCATTTTGTAGGTGTTGCTTGAATTTCCAACATCTGTAGGTTTGCTTGTGTCCTCTGGGTGTTCTGGTTTCCTCCCACATTCCAAAGCTGCCCAGGTTGGTTGGTTAATTAGTTATTACAAATCACCCCTAGTGTGTAAGTGCATGGTAGATCTCAGGAGTTGAAGGAAATCATCCATTTATATTTAGATTATCTTTTTCCTGTAAATGCTGCTTATCTGACACTATGTACATGTGATGCTGCGGCAGTACGCTTTTCATTGCACCTGTGCATACATGTACTTTTGCATGTGACAATATATGTCACTTTATATTTGAAATGCAGGAGGAAGAAAACCGGTTCAGTGTGAGAATAAGGTGGATTAGTTCTCGTTGCCCCTGTGGTCTCATTCAGCCAATGGGTCTGATTCAGTGCTCTGCCACTCTGTGACTATGATTTGAAATACTGGTACTTCTGCCATCACATGACAGTTATGTTCCTGGAAAACCTCACATAATAGAAAAATCTGGTTAACAGAGCAATCAGTAGCTTCCTTCAAAGCACAGCTTGAAATAGGTTTTCTCGACCAACCTATGTGGCTGCATAATTCCACTAGGGTTTCCTAATCAGTTGATCGTGGTATAACCAATTCTCATTATGGAAACACACATTGTAAAAAGGCCATCTATATCTTTAATAGCAAATACCTTTGAACATAGCAAGCCACAAAGAAATTCTTGCACCTATCATGATACAAGAGGAGGTTAATCTGCCCAATAGATCTATGCTATGTCCCAGGAGAACAACCTCATTCACTTCATTCCCATCTTCTTATAGAGTCCTGCACCTTGTTGCAAACACCTATGAACTCCCTTTTGATTCTTTTACAATTAACTGAAGCCAGCTCACAGTAGGGACATGTTCAGCACAACTTTGTGGGCCGAAGGGCTTGTATTGTGCTGTAGGTTTTCTATGTTTCTAGCCAGCTGAATTTCCAGTATATTTTAGGAGTTACAGCACCAAGAGGAAAACCACACAGGGTCAGGGAGAACATGTGAAGTCCACATGGACAAATCTAGAGATCAGGATCAATCCTTGATTGATGGAACTGTCAAACAGCAGCACTAACTGGTGCACTACTATGCTAATCTACTTACAGTCAACAAAGTTTACCCAGGGAAGCAATGGCTAACACCAAAGGACATCCTGTTAAGGTGAGTGAGGAAAGCTTAGGGGACATGTCAGAGGTAGGTCTTTTACACTTCGTAAAGAGGTAGATCTTCTTCACATGGTAAGTAGGTGAACACAATGCTGGGGATAGTGGTAAAGTTCAAAGATAAAAGTACATTTGTCATCAAAATGTACAATCCTGAGATTCGTATTCTCCACCGACAGCTATGAAACAAAGAAAACCATGGAACCATTAAAAAAAACATAACCCCTCCCATGCACAAAAAAAAACAAATAGTGTAAATGGTAATGAGGACAACAAACTCCCCTCCCCTCATGCACAAAAAAAAAACCCAAGGCTGATACTTTAGTGGCAATTAAGAAACTATTAAATGGATGAAAGAGAAATGGAGGGTTATGGTCAGCCTAGATTGGGATTAGATTGTTTGTTGAGTAGGGTAATCATTGTCACAACACCATACCCCCCAAAGGTCCTTACTGTACTGCATTGTTTTAAGTGCTATGTTCTAATGATTATTTTTGACTCCAGGGAAATCACATTTTCAATGCAAATCATATCAAAGCAAAATAGTGTCAATGTTAGAAATCAAAAATATAGAACAAATAAAATCCTGGAGATACTCAAAAGGTCAGGCAGCACCAGTAGAGGGAGATCATGTTTCAGATCAATTAACTTTCATAATGACCAGTTGAAGGTCATTTACCTGAAATATAAAAACTTCAGAACCCCCAGGATTAGTCCATTTGGCCCCTTCAGATGGATCTACCATGGAACAAGATTGCAACTGACTCCATGTCACAAGCCCATTCTCCTTCAATCTCAATTTCTAGATTATCCTGAATTCTGCAAAAAATCTATTCATTTCAACACCAAATGCTGAGCATCCACAAGAATCAGTGGATAAAGAAAACAGAGATTCATAACCCACAAACTGAAGGGATTCCTCATCATCCCAGTTCTATACATCCATCCATGTAATGTAGTCCAAAGCTTCCAGTCAGGGGAAGACACCTACCAGTGACAAGAATGCCACGGTGTTTCTCCCTCCTCAGATATTACCTGACTTGCTAAGCATTTCCATCACCTGTCTGTTTACATTTATGTGCTTACCTGTGTAAGCAAATTGGACGAGATCCCAGAGTGCAGTGGGATCTATCCCCTCCATTTTGATTTCCTCTTGTTTTGCTTCACAGACATCACTTGTGAACATGGCAGCGAAATAGTCTGAAACAGCACTAAGAACGAGTCTGTAAAAACAAATTACAACAAGAAGTGAGCTAAATTAATTCATTTTTAATTGGTTGTGAGGATTTAACTGAAGGAATGCATTGCTTGAAAACAAAACTTAAAAGGCACAACTCTGGGACTATAAAGTCTTTCAGGTAATTGTAACCTTTATTGAGAAATAAAGTGACTGGTTATTAAGATAATAACATTTCCATTTATCATAATAAACATCAAGCCATATTTACTTCATGTATCCAAGATGTACAGTATGCCTGGAAATTTTATGGCGTTGAAGTACTATGCAATAAAAAACAAGATTTAATCCAGAGTAAATCACATATAAATACATATTCAGGTTAAGATGTCAACTTTGATCAACAGTTCCTGTTGGGAGAACTTTTATGGCTCCAGCACAATTTCTGCATTAAAAACACAGTGGATGCTCTCTGAGTGGAGTTTGCCTGTTCATCTTGCATGCGCTTCCTCCAGATGCAGATGGTAGATTAAATGGGTATAGACACTTTATGGTTGAGTTATGGAATATGGGGGAAGGGTCGATGGATGGTTGTTAATGTAAATTATAAGAAAAATAAATGGTTCAGGATAATCAACATGGACTCAATGGGTCAAAGGGCATAATCACTAAGCTGGTGCTCTCTATGACCCAGAAACATAATTCCCCTGTTCAACACTAACCATGAAGGGTTGTAGGGGACATTTTAGTGCACAATCCCAGGGCATATGACCCTGTGCTGAGTAGCTATAAAGTTTTAGAATCAGTCAGCGAGGAAACAGGACCTTCAGCTCAAATGGTCCACACCAACCAAAAATCCAATCCAAGCTTGTCCCACTTGCCTATGATCACCCCCATACCCTTCCAAACTTTTCCTACCCATCTAACTCTGCAAATTATTGTTGGGTGATGAAGCTTGAAGGACTTGAGAAATTCCATGCTATATCTCAATAAATAAATAAAAATGCCTTTTAAATGTTGTCATTTGCCTGTCACAGCCACATCCTCTCACAGTCCATTTCATGTACAGACAACTTTCTTTGTAAGAAAAGTTGCCTCTCAAATTCCTACAGAAACACTGTTCTCTTTTTCATGATTTCTCCATCCTGGGCAGAAGACTGTGTGCATTCACCCTATCTATGTTCCTCATTATGTTGTACACCTCAGTAAAGTCTTTCTTCAGTCTCCTAAGCCTCATGCCTTCATTTCTCAGTTTCATGACTACCCTACCCAGTCTGCTGGTCTGCTCCTCACCACATCCCTAATTCTCAGGACAGCTCCTGATCTCCCTGTTGTCTACATACTCAATTTTGTTCACAGAGTGCCACTCTGCTTCCCTGCACATTCCTGATTAACTCACATCAAACCTCAAACCAAAAGGATGAAGGAAGGGAGAGAGGGAGGGGGAAGGGGAGGGAGACTGAGAATTGGAGTACTGCACAGATGTAACAGAAGCATTCCTGTGCAGGTCCAGTGAAGAACTTTAAAAAACAGGAAGTTTTTCAACAGGAATTGTCAATTGGAGAGGGAGATGAGTATTGGAGTACTTTGCAGATCTAACAGAAGCATCCCCTTGCAGGTCCAATAAAGAGCTTTAAAAAGCCAGTCTTTGTAACAGAGAGATTTTGCCTAGCAGAGTGATCATCATGGGAGCAGCTGTCGACGGAGTAGCCTGAGTCAAAGTAGCAAGGCTTTGGCGGGTAGAGATGGAGGCAATTTAAGTAGGTAAGTTCATTCTTTATTTCTTATTCTCTGAGTTAACTCTTGAGAGAATAGGCGGTACGTCTGCACTGCCAGTGTTCTGTTCTGGTTGCCAGACATGGGAATTCCAGGAGACTTACAGCCTTCCCGATGGTCACATCTGCATCAGGTGCATCGAGATGAACTTCTTAGAGATTGTGTTAGGAACTGGAGCTGGAGCTCGATGACCTCGAGCTTTTTAGGGAAAGTGAAGACATGATAGTGAATACATGGAATGCTCTGCCATAGGCGGTTGTGGAGGCCAAGTGGGTGGGTATATTTAAGGCGGAAGTTGAGCATATCCTGATCAGTCAGGGCATCAAAGGATATGGTGAGAACACAGGAATATGGGGTTGAGTGGGCTCCAAGATCAGCCATGTTGGAATGGCAGAACAGACTTGATGGGCTGAATGGCCTAATTCTGCTCCTATGCCTTATAATCTTAATTTGAAAGGCACGTCTTCTGCCTCATAAATAAGCAGCTAGTAACTTTATATAGAAGTCCCAGACAGGCCCCGGTTGCATAACGATTTTTATCTACTTGCCATTGCTGTTGTATTACATTGAGACCATTGCATACCAGTTTGGGGAAAGAGTTAGAAAGCTTGAAGGGGATCTGAAAAAGAACTTTTCCACTCTGAAGTTGGCTCAAATTGGAACTCACTACTTGAGATGACGGTGGAGGAAAAGTCTTTCACAGTGCCATGGTAACATAGCAGTTAGCGCAACACTATTACATCGGAGTTCAGAGTTCAATTTCAACATCGTCTGTAAAGAGCTTGTACGTCCTCCACCTGACTGCATGGGTTTCCTCCAACTGTCCAAACATAAACTGGTTAGTAGGTTAACTTTTCATTGTAAATTCTCGTGTGATTTAGTGGTGTAAATATGATGGGTTGCTGGACGTTACAGCTCACTGGGCTCGAAGGGCCTGTTCTGTGTCATATGAATAAATAAATTTAGAGGTATCAGGACAAGCATTTGAATGACCAAGGTATAGAAACCTACAGTAGATGGGAAATGGACTTAGTATAAAGATGATTTGTATGGACATAGTGAATGGAAAGGCTGATTATGTGCTCAGTGAATCTATTGATCACACAGCCTAAAATGCAGTGGAATTTTCAGGTGATGATACCTCCACTTGTGCAGCAATATTAAAGTTCTACAAATAACATTCCTGTTGATTAAACCACCAAAGTGAACAATTAACAAAATACAAACAACGGGGCCAACTTCTATTATCCCTCTTACTGACAAGCTAAGGTTAAAGCGATGACCAGAATCATAAACCCTTTTGAGTTTTGCTTCCAATCGATGTCAAGTTTTAATCCCTTTTGGCACCATTCCTTCAGCTAAAATTCATCTCACCCCTAAAGTTAAAATTTCATCCACTTTTGCATAGTCACTGGAATATCACAAGATTCTAATGTGGGCTATGTGGACAAAATGCATATGCTATTTTTTAAAAAATCTATTTTCTGTTATACAAAAGGAAATCATTGCAGGGGCCAAAAATTTTTAGTTACATTTCTATTTCAATAATATAAACCAAAAATGCTGGAAATACTCCAAAAATCAGTCAGTATCAACGGGAAGAGAAACAGTTAATATTCTGAGTCAAACACCTTTATTAATAAAGTTCAAAGCAAATTTATTATCAAAATTCATAAATGTCACCATATCCAACCCTGAGATTCGTTTCCATGTGGTCATACTCAGTAAATTCAATAACCATGATCGAATCAACAATAGACCACACTCAACAATGCAGAGAACCAGTGTACAAAGATAAAAGAGCGGAAATAGTAACAACAAATAAATAAGCAAAAATATCAAGAACATGAGATGAACAGTCCTTGAAAACGAGTCCATTGGTTGTGGGAACAGTTCAATAATGGGCCAAGTGAAGCTGAGTGAAGTTATCCCCTTTGGCTTGAGAGCCTAATGGTTGAGGGGTAGTAACTGTTCCCGAACATGGTAGTATAGGTCCTGAGGCTCCTTTTCCCTTCTTCCTGATGGCAGTAGTGAGAAGAGATCATGACCTTTGTGGTGGAGGCCACTGATAATGTATGCTGCTTTGCTGCAGCAGCCTCCTTGTAGATCAATGGTGGGAAGGGAAGGCTGTAATGAAGCTAGTCAATATACTTTGCACTATGCATCTATAGAAGTTTGTCAAGTTTTAGATATCATGTCAAAGTCTTCGCAAACTCTGAAGGAAATTGAGGTGCTGCTGTGATTTCTTAGCAATTGCACTTACATGCTGGGCCCAGGACAGGTTCTCTGAAATGAAAATACTGAGGAATTTAATATTGCTCTTCAGACTGATCCCCCGATGAGGACTGGTTCACGTGCCTCCTGAAGTCAATAACCAACTCCTTGGTTTTACTAACACTGAGTAAGAGGATGTAAATTAAATATGTTTCTCCTTCCACAAATGCTGTCTTCCCTGCTGAATGTTTCCAGCATTTTCTGTTTTACTTTACACTTACTGCATTTGAGTTCCTTTGATTTCCATTTCTACTTTGATACTGCCTCAATGTTGATTATAAACAATTAAAAATAAAAATAATATACTGGCATTTGAAGATGAAATAAAATTTTCATTACTCTCAAACGTAGCCCATTAAACAGAAAATATTTCATGACACATGAAAAGTAAACTTTCAAAGTCTCTGCATGAAATAGTTTCCATAGTACATGATGAGCATCCACTTCTGTAGTATTAAATTCAAGCCAGCCCCTGTAATATTAAATTCAAACATCAAATGTACTGTACCTATATTCTTTCCTATGAATGACAAAGCTAGTTTCCTTTCTCTCTCTCTCTCTACTTTCAGTAATTCTGTTTTATATCAGTCTTTTATGCCAGTCTTACGTGATTTATATGCTATTCATTAAAATACAGTTACAATATCAAGAGATTTTTACGTTACTTTCCTACTTACAAGCAAAATCAACCAATAGATGACTGTAAAGATGGGGGATTAGTAATCATAAGAAATAATGGACAATAAATAGAAAGAAAGCAGTCTTGCTGAAAGCATAGCACAGATGCATTGATTTTCACACAGAATACAGGCAGTGAATTGTGAGAATCAAGCCAGTTTCATTTTCGTGGAGAACATATGCACGGTTGGCAATATTCCAACTAAGGTGGCTAAAAAGTGTGTTGTGTCGTGTTATAGATTTTGCTTATGGGAGTGAAGGACATATTCAGTTTCACATGACGTCCATGCTCTCCTGATCTGCATTTTGCGACTCCCACATTCTTTCATCTGTGTTCTTTAGTCAGTGGTCTCATTCTCCAACTGCTCCCATTCACTCAATGACCAGATAAACGTGCTTACAGCTTATCATTATGATCACCACAATTGAAGACACCCCTTTGCCCATACTTCCTGTAGCTTAATAATTTTCTTTTGTCTCCATCCCAGTTCTGACAAGTCTTCAACCTGAAAAATTGACCCTATTTCTTTCCCCACACATAACCTGCTGAGTATTTTCTCCACTTGAGCCTTTGTTGCATTTTTTTTTGTTGTTATTTTCATGATACATTTTGGCTATTCAGCCCAACAAGCATATGCTAGTTTCTCATAGAACAATCCCATCAGTCACATTCCCTATTCTTTCCTATAACTTTACAAGTTATTCCCTTCCAGGAGCCTATTCAATATACAATATTCAATAGAATTCTGTTTCTATCACAGGTAGGGGAACTGAATTCCTGATATGTAACTCCTCCGGTAAATACACTATCTATCTGCTTGCCTCATATTTGTACCGTTATATCAGCATTTTAAATATTTGTCCCTAGTCTTTGACCATTAGTAGAGGAACAGATACTCTCTATTTATTCCACCTAAACCTCTCTTGATTAGGAGTAGCTCTATTAAATCTCTTAGCCACCATAATCTCAGGGTCAGGTTCAGATACAGACAGGAAAAGTTATGCAAGGGCATGTCCTGGATGTTGCTAGAAGTGTTTGAGGCAGGTGCAGCAGTATCATTTAAGAAGCAATTGAAGAGGTACCTGGAGGAGCGAGGCTTGGAGGGATGTGGGTTGTACACTCTAATTTAGAAATCAGTGTCAGCATTGACTGGGTGTGCCAAAAGGCCTTTATCACTGCTACATTGCTGTATGACAGTACACTGCCTGGACCATAGGGCTTTACTTATAAAGGAGATATTGGATAGGTTGGGCTTACTCTCACTGGAACCTTGAAGGTTGAAAAGTGATCTCAAGAAGATTTATAAAATTATGAGCAAAGATAGATATTCAGAGGTATACCTATCCTGGATAAGTTTAAATTGTCTCTTCAAAAGAAGCTCAGTGTGACCCTCTCTCACTGATCCCCCTCTGTGACCTCTGCTGTTCTCCAACTCATCGACCACATGCTCACCCAGACTCACTCCCATCACATTCTAGTTTATTCTCCTTCCACTCCCCCACCACCTTATTTTGGCATCTCCCCCTTTCCTTTCCTGTCCTGAAGAAGAGTGTTCGCCCAACACATCACCTGCTTATTAATTTCCATAGAAGCTACCTGGCCTGCTGAGTTCCTCCAGCATTTTCTGTGTGTTGCTCTAAAATCCAGCATCTACAGAATCTCTTGTGTTCATGATACTCTGAGCCTTTTCCCTAGACAGCGGGCATTTAAAACTGGAGGACACAACTTTAAGCTGAGAGGGGGAAAATTTTAAATAAGTTCTGAGGGGCAAATTTTTCACACAGGGAATGGTGAGCAAATGTAACAAACTAGTTTCAACAGATGGTTTGAATTAGGTAATATTATACCATTTAAAGATCAATTCAATAAGAAAGTGGGCATAATATATGCAAATTGGATTAACATAAGCAGGCATCAAAATGACATGAAGTAGTTGGGTTGATGGGCCTGTTTCTGTGAACTCTAGGAGGAGGTCATACCTCCAAAAGTAACCCTTAAGCATCCCCAGAGTTGGCCAATATTTCTCATCTATTATCCAGGATCTGAGAGTGCCTGCAAAATCCACCGTTTATTGCCCATTCCCAAATGCCCAGAAGAATTTGGTGGTGAGCTACCTGAACTGTTTCTGCAGTTCCAGCAAAGTTATCTGCACAATGTCACCAAGAGAAGAATTGCAGGATCAAGACCCAGCATTAGTGAAGGACCAGTGATAAATTTTCAAGTCAGAACATTGCGCGAATTGGAGGGAAATCTGCGGGCGGTGGTATTCCACATCACCCTGTCTTTCATGGTTGTAGAGGTGACAGGATTGGTAACATGTTTTATTATTACATCATGTACCATGTGGTACAGTGAGAAGCTTTGTTTTACATGCCACCCATACAGGTTACTTCACCACAACAGTGCATTGAGATGTTGCAAGGGAAAACAATAACAGAATGCAAAATAGAGTGTTACCAATAACAGAGAGAGTGCAGTACAGTCAGACATTAAGATGCAAGGACAAATAACAAGATAGATAGTAGCAACAAGATGATATCACCTGGGAGGCTAGTGTCGGGCATTTTCATAGCTTACAAGGCGTGGAACTAAAGACTGTGTGGCGCACCGCTCCTCACACAGACATATTGCCGTATTTTTCTTTATTTTACAAGGTTGAGTTGCAAGCTCAACACTCAACCCGCATGGATGGAAAGTGTACTTGGGAACGGCCCGACTGGATTCGAACCCGGGAAACTCCATTCCGGAGACCAGCGCTGATGTCACTGCACCACCAGCCAACCATGAGTCCATTCTATTGTACTAGGGGACTGATTAAACAGTATTATAGCAACAGGATAGAAGCTGCCATTGACTCTGATGGTATATCTTTCAGAAATTTGATCATCTGCCTAGTGGGATGTGTGAGAAGAGGGAATGGATGGAGTGAGCAGACTCTTTGATTATGTTGAGTGCTTTTCTGAAGCAGTGAGAAGTGCAGAGAGAGTCCGTGGCTTCGAGGCTAGTGTCCATGCTGTGGTGAGCACAATCCACAACTCTCTGCAGCTTCCTGTGGTCCTGGCCAGACCAATTGCCAGACCAAGGTTGGGGATGGAATGTCAGACTAGCCAGGTAAAGTTACTGGAGTGCATTCTGTAGATGGTACACACTACAGCTACTATGTTCTGATGTGAACTCTACAAGGTGAATCAGTTGCCAATAAAGCAGACTGCCTGGATGATTCCGAGCTGTCAGTGCTTCACCCAGCCAAGGACAGTATGTTGCTGAGGAAGTGTGAATGGAATTGAAGATCAGTGAATGTTCTTAAGTTCTGGCGTTATAATGAAAAATTATCATTGATGGGACTGTTGAAGATGACTGGGCTTAAGACACAGGCCTAAGTAACTCTTACACAAATATCTTGGGGATGGAATGATTGATCTCCACTACTCACAGCTACCTTACTTTGTGTCGGGTATAGAATAGAAATCTAGAAAGCCTACAAGCACAATACAGGCCCTTTGGCTCACAATGCTGTGCCGAACATGTCCTTACTGTAGAAATTATCTAGGGTTACCCACAGGCCTCTATTTTTCTAAGCTCCATATACCTAGCCAGGAGTCTCTTAAAAGACCCTATCATATCTGCATCCACCTCCGTCACTAGCAGGACATTCCACGTACTCACCACTCTTTGTTTAAAAATCTTACCCCTGATATCTCCTCTGTATGTACTTCTAAGCACCTTAAAACTGTACCCTCTCGTGTTAGCCATTTCAGCCCTGGGGAAAAGTCTTTAACTATTCACCCAATCAGTGTTTCTCATCACCAAAAGCGGTGCTTTTTCTTTGTCAATGTCAAAGTAAATGTATTATCAAAGTTCATATATGTGCGGTGAACTCCATATACCTGTCTGGACATGCACCCTGCTGACTGCTCCTGTGGCTCCTCACACAGACCCCGGTATAAAGGTGATTGAGGCCTCAGCCCGGCCTCAGTCCCCAGGATGTAGTATGGTGGGCAACTACTGCTTGTTCTTTCTTCCAGTCAATAAAAGCCGATTTCTCGCCTTTACGTCTCAGAGAGTTATTGATGGTGCATCAATATGTCACCATAAAAAACCTTGAGTTTAATTTTATTGCAGGCATTTACAGGAAATAAAGATTGAAGTAAATATACATAATTAAAGACCAACAAACAAGCACAGTGCAAAAGAAGGCAAATTGTGCAAATAGAAAAGAAAATTAAATACTGAGAACAAGAGTTGTGGAGTCCTTCAGAGTGAGTCTGTAGGTTGTGGAATCAGTTCAGAGTTGAGGCGAGTGAAGTTATTTACATTAGTTCAGGAGACTAATGGTTGTAAGGTAATTGAAATGGTTTGATGCCAAACTTTCCAGAATGCCTTTCAGCTACACTCTACCTTGATGTCAATGCAGTGACTCTCACCCAACCTCTGGAATCCCAACTTGGCAGCAGCAAATAAACCTCAGTTGATGGCATTGCTGAGGAGAAATGCTCAACCCCCAAAATTGATTTTAGGAAGTGTTACTTTGATAAATTTTGTTATTTTTAATTGCTTAAACGTGTTACTTATTTTTAAATTTTTATTTCCTAACAAATTTGTTCTAACTTAATCTCTGCTCTGTTGTATTCATCATAGTGCTCAGAGGGATAAATGCCTCATTTTGTTGGTTTTCATCAAATTTAATGCTACTTTTCACTTGAACAGTGTTCCAAGTGTGGTTTTCCAATTGATCACTGACTGTAAGGGCTTTAGGCAATTACTACTCACTCCCAGTAGTGGAAAATAAGTCATCCCAACCAATCTCACACCACTCTACCTCAGAACCCCAGAGTATCATCCACAAAAATGCACTGCAATAACTCATCCATGCTGCCTTCACTTAGTTGCAACGTACTGAGCCAGATGTTACATTTTTAACGAGTTTATAATAAATAAAAAATCCAAAATACCAAGGATAAAGTTAACAAAGTGAAAGCCAAACATAGTGAATGGTTCCTTTATATTTTGTGACACATTATTAAAAATTTAGAATGCTGATCAGGTAATTAAGGAAGGAATCAAAATAATTGCCTTAATGTAAAACAGGTCAACGTGATCTCCTCTATCATAATGGAAGCATCTTCCTCAAGATCTGCAAAGTGCAATCAGCTTGTGTTCCAATTTTAAGTGCTTTAAAGTTCAAAAAATGACAAGCAGTTACTGGGCTGGAAATAAACCTTTGTAGCCTGTGTTTTAACCTACCTGAAGCATGTCATCGGATCAAATAACAGACAGGCATTAGAATGGGACACAGAGAGTTTGACAGTAGCATTAGTTTGACCTGTCTAAATCACTTCAAGGAAAATATGTCCACTTGTTCTTGTCCCGATTTCATATCAAATAGACATATAGATTGACAACTAAAGATCTCTGATTCTTTGAAAAAGGTCACAAAGAAGGTGATCAGTCACAAAGGTCAGGAGTGGATTATTTTCATTTCTGAGGAACACACGTGTAACAAGTAAATCAGGAGCTGAGCTTACAAAGGGAAATGTGAAGAGAGTATTGATGAAAGTCTGGAAAGATTGCATGTGTTAAACAAGACTAACTGCCTGGAAGGGACTTAATTGAAAGTTCTCCAGGAAGCATTTATTTTACATAGTAGGGAATGTTAAGTGAGGTCTGTTGTGCTCTTTATACATACCATGGATTACTCATAAAGATTCTGGAAGAACATAACTAGAACTTTTATTTAACAGAAAACAACAACTACATTTTAACATACAAGCTTCTTGATCATTCTGTCATTCCTGCACATGCTCCGAACTCCGTCCAATCATGTTCTTACACGTGACATGTGATATCACCATATCTTTCTTTCCTTGAAAAGAAAAAAATTAGCAACATTAATCAAAAAATGTATAATTTAACCTGTCTCTATCAGTCTCTCTGGGGGTTTACAAACACGAGTAGACTTTCTAAGCGGTTTGCGTAGTTATTGTGTTTCGTTGTTATTTTCATGTTTCATCTGGTCTGCATCAGTTAACTGAAACTCTGAAGTTGGCTCTTTCTTGAAATCTTTGAGAAGAAATCACAGTTCATTCATTAACTGTGTAATCTCGTTTTTATGCTGAGACTTCATCAGTTCAATAAAACTTCTCAAGTCCTTCACTTGTGCTTTCACTTCTTCAGTTGGATCCTGATTCTTGTCACTCTTTGGCTTCAGATCAGTATTGTACTGTACTGGCAAGTTTGGTGTTTGTGGCAATGCTTTGTCAGATGCTGGTAACAAAGGGATGGGTCAGGGGTTTTTCTTTATGACTTCTTTTACTTTTGCTGCGTTGGAATCAAATTCTGTTCTCTCTCGCTCTTTCATCAAGCCACTGTATTCTGACTCTGTGTCACTGTCCAGGACTAAAACTCTTTTCACCAAATTCAGTCTCTCACAGGCAGATAAACCCAGTATTGACTATACATTTTTGGCACCACCACAAATGAAAGCGTGTGCACAATATTTTTGTGTGATACTTTTGCCACACATGTTCCTTTAACTGGAATGTCTGCACCTGAATATGCAGTCACATTTATATTTGTGTGATGTAATTTTGGTCTTGGCTTTAATGCATTAAACTCAGATTCTGCAAGAACATTTATTTGTGCTCCAGTATCCAGTTTAAACATAATGTTTTGGTTCACTTGCAGTGGCATAGTCCAGTCATTCTTACTTTGTTTGCACAAAGCACATCTATATAAATCTCCTCACGTTCACTTTCAAGTACTGCATTTATGTACTTTATTTCCTTTCTACTTCCGAACAGCATGAAAAGTTATTACTCTTACTGCAGTGATTGCACATTTTTCCATATGTTGGACACTTTTTAGGTTGGTGTTGCCACCCACAGTGATCACAAAGTTCCTTTCTTTCAGATGAAGTCTGGCTCTCTGTCGGTTTCATTGTCACTTCATTATTTTTTCTAACTTGTTTGCGGTTATTAACAGCGTGTACTCTGGAGTTCCCAATAAAAAGCTCCTTAGTCTGTGACTTTATGGTTTCCAAAGCTTTGCAGAGAATCAAAGCTTTTTCCAAATTTACGTCTGGTTCTCTTAAGAATCTTTCTCTCAGAGCATTATCCAGAATGCCACAAACAATTCTGTCTTTAATGAGAGGGTCCATCAGCTCTGCAAACTCACAAGTTTTACTGCAGTTTCTCAACTCGGTAACAAATTGATCGATTGCTTGACCAGCTTTCTGTTTGCATGTAAAGAGTTTGTACCATTGATATGTCACATTGCGCTTTGATATACAAAATGCTTCAAACTTTTAGATTCAAATTCCTTCCATTCTCAAAATTTAAATGGTTATACACCTCAATTGCGTTGTCCCCTATTACGTGGAGTAGGATTGCTGCTTTTGTTTTTTCTGATTTTTTATCTGCTGCGATCGCAGACAAATAAATTTCAAATCACTGTTTAAATCTTTTCCAGTTCTCTGACATGTTACCAGACAGCTGAAGTGTTTTCGCAAGTTGCAACCCTTTAATTTGTAAAGCCGTTAGCAAACACTAAAAAGTTTGCACTCTTTTTATTCGATTATATTCACTTCTCCAGTGTTTAGCGAATGTATTATTCTTCCAGACCAACTTCTGACACCATGTTGTGTTCTTTATACATACCATGGGTTACTCATAAAGAATCAAATTCTGGAAGAACGTAACTAGAACTTTTTTTTAACAGCAAATAGCAACCACGTTTTAACATACAAGCTTCTCGATCGTTCTGTCATTTCTGCGCATGCTCCAAACTCTGTCCAATCATGCTCTTACACGTGACATGTGATATCACCACATGGCCATTCACCAAAGGCTCTAAATGGGGATGCATATTATGGCAACACAAAAATTTTTTTGCACAGTGTCAGGAAAGGCCTAGTCACCTCAGCAGATTGCCAAGTACTAAACTCTTCTGCTGCTTTGATTTACTCTTACATCGTGGTTAAATTATTTATTACTAATAACAAGGTAGCAGCACTTCCAGCAAGAGTTCCTTATAGATATTTACATCACTGAAAGTCTCAATCAGCTGATGTACGCTATGTGGCCGACTGCAGCATCAGCTCCCAGTGATGTCTCAGAGCACCTCAGAAAGGCTATATAAAGAAATTCATGTTGCTCCAAAGACAGACACATCAGGAGTAGCAACCAAAAAGAAGGTTGAAAAGTCAGATTTCCAAAGGATGATCTTAAAGGAAATCAGAGAATGATGTGAAATATCCGAAGAATTAAGTCAGTAGCTAGAGCATCACAAAGGAGGATAATGCTCCACCTTCACAGATGATTCCTTTCACATTTGCATTTGAGCTACTATACTGCTGCAAGGGGTAGGGGGGGGTGAGAGAGCAATTATCAAGCACTATGGATTGAAACGATCTGGTATTTCCAAGGGTGAAGGGGATCACCTTCTTTGTGATCTTTTACAAAATAGCAAAGTTCTTTAGCTGTCAATCAGTTTGTCTATCTGATATGAAATTGGGACAAAAGTAAACGGCCACATTTTCCTTGAGGTGATTTAGACAAGTCAAACTAATGACATTGTCAGCCTCTCTGTTTCTCCCATTCTGATGCCTGTCTGTTATTTTATCCAGCAACAAGGTTTTATTTTCACTCTACTTATTTTAACTTACTATTTCATAGACATACATACTTCTGTAACTCAGTTTTTATCTCTATACTTATTCATCTTGCATTGCATTTTACTACCGCTGCTATAAAGTTAACGAATTTCATGACATGTGCCGGTGATATTAAACCTGATTCCAATTCTGAAAGTGCTTCTTTGGTGTGAGCAACAGCACTGCATTTGAAAACCATAGCTATTTATTTATTATGTCAAACCAGATCAAAGTTCAGTGGAGAGGGTGAGCAGCATTAAGCTCCTGTGCGTCGATATCTCCGAGGATCCATCTTGAGCAGACCACATTGATGAGATTATAGTGAAGGCACTCCAGCAGCACACACTTCATTAGAAGGTAGAGGAGATTTGGCTTGTAATCAAAGCCTCCAGCAATTCTCTATAGACATACTGTGGAGAGCTCTCTGACTAGTTTCATCACCATCTGGAGGCACCAACATACAGGACCATAAGAGGCTTCAGAGAGTTGTGGTCTCAGCCAGCTGCTTCACTGCTACCAGCTTTGCCACCATTGAGGGCATCTTCAAAAGACAGTGCCTCAAGAAGGTGGCATCCATCATTAAAGACCCTCACTGACTGGGACATGTCCTCTTCTCATTACAGACGTAAGGGAGGAACCCACACTCAATGTTTTAGAAACAGCTTCTTTCCCTCTGCCGTCAGATCTCTGAATGATACCAGGAACCTATGAACAAGCCTTCGCTATTCCTCTTTTGCGTTATTTGTGTTTTAATTGTAACTTATCATAATTTGTTATGCCAACACCGTACTGCTGCCAGAAAGCAATAAAGTTCACAGCTAACGAGAGTGACAATAAACCTGATTCTGATTCACAAGGTTTTTACTTATTCTTCCCTGAAGATTTTACCGGACCAACCCTCTGCAGTGGATAAAGGTGCTACTAGAATACTGTTGATCCAGTGACAAAGAAGGAACAACCAATATAAATACTTCCTTGTCAGGATAGTGTAGAACTTGGAGGAAAAGTTGAAAACAATGTCCAAAGTCCCTGTCCATCTCAAATACTTCATTTTGGAGTCAGGACATGCCTCTAAAGAAGTATTAGCAAGCAGATGCAATGGATTTTCTAGATAGCATGCACGTGGCCTTATTGTACTACTGCTTTTATGCTAGATCTTCAGAATAGAGGTAGAGTAATACAGCATAAATGTGGCCCTCTCAGGCCAATGAGTCAATACTTCCCCTTCCAAACTAGTCTTAATTTCCTGCATTTAACTCATATCTGTCCAAGAGCTGCCCTTCCATGTACCTATCTAAATGCTTTTTAAATGATACTACTGTACCATCCTCAACCTCTTCATCTGGCAGCTCGGTCCCTGTACTCAATACCTTTTGTGTGAAATTGATGCTCCTTAGGTTACTTCTTCACTCAAATCTATACCCTCTAACAAATACCTCATCTACTCCTCATCTTATTTCTCCAGTCCTGTTGAAGGGTCTCAGCTTGAAACATTGACTGTACTTTTTTTTCCATAGATGCCACCTGGTCTGCAGAGATCCTCCAGTATTGTATGTGTGCTGCTATACCCTCTAATTTTGGATTCTTCTACACTGACTGTTGTCACTCAACTTACCCACATTTCTCATCATTTTAAGAGAAGATTTGGGGTTGCCCCTCATTCTTTGACAAACCAAGCAATAAAGACCTAGCCTGGCCAATCCTCTCCCTGTAACTCAGGCGCTCCAGGATTTATGAATTACAAAAGATTTACAGACTACAAAGGACTTCCACACACAGGTACAAATCTTATGAAGTAGAAGAACATAACAATGAGTTGCAGATGAATGAGTCATCTGTCACAGAAACTGTAGGCTGAGGAATGAATTCTAGCTCTTCTTTCTGTAACCCCTTCTATCTGTCATTTTCCTTGTCATTCCTAATGATCTTCGATCCTTCAGATATTCATACTCCTTTCTACAAGATGAAATCATCTGCAGATTATGTTTTCCAGATACCTTTGCTGCAACAAAGTAACTTTCACAAATGGTAAAACTTCTCATAACAGAGATTTTAAACATGCACAATTAAGGCTGTGAGAGTTAAACCTCACAGTACACAAATATCCCAACTTATAACCATCTCTCCCTCCCTCTCCTGTCTTCTCCTATCATTTCGGGTCTCCCCGTCCCCCTCCCACTTTCAAATCTCTTACTATCTCTTTTTTTCGTTAGTCCTGACGAAGGGTGTCAGCCCAAAATTTCAACTGTACTTCTTCCTCCAGATGCTGCCTGGCCTGCTGCATTCCACCAGGATTTTGTGTGTGTTGCTTGACTTTCCAGCATCTGCAGATTTCCTAATGTGTTCCAACTTATAACCATGCCGGATATGTTAAGTGACATAACCTCTTTGTCTTGTATTTGGCTAATGGAGACAAGAAGTCATTGAGTCACTTCACTTTGAAAAGCTGCACCTCCAACGTCATTATCAAGAGAAAATCTGCAGATGCTGGAAAGCCAAAACAATAGACACAGAATGCTGGAGAAGCACAGCAGGGCAAGCAGCATCTATGGAAAAGAGTAAGCAGTTGATGTTTCAGGCCAAGACCCTTCACCAGGATTCCAACTTCAAATTGATTATTGTTTGCAATTTAAATTATAAAATGGAGATTTGTTCCTGTTTAACACAGGAAGCTGAGGAAAGAACAGTTGTTAAAGTTTAGCTTTAGCACTAACAACTCTGACCCTTTGGATTTGTCTTTCCACTGTGCTAGAAAGCTGAGTTTAGCAAAAATCTTCTATGGTCCTAGAAAGTGAATATATACCACAATGTTCCTTCTCTGGTTCTCCACATCTTACGTTGGAGAGATTAACCTGTGCTCACTTGGTGAACACTAGGTGGCGCGGCACACGGCAGCAGCGGCCTTTAGGCACAATTAGGGTTTAGGGCAGTGGATAACAGAGCGACTACCTACCATTGCCAGATACAGCTACAATACTGAGATCGCCCAAAAACAAACCTTCATGAAAATCTGCTGGTTAGATTGCGCGACCTCGGCTTGCTGAGGGAATCAGGCCTGCAGTCATCGGAGTCACCTGATGCCGGTAGCCGGAGGTGGGGACGTCGTAAGCGGTGTGTGAGGAAGCGGAAGCGAAGCGAGCAGGCAGAGGTCCATGCCAGGAAAAAAAGTAAGCCCTAGCCAGCCGGCTCTCCCATCCATTCCGCTCTCCAATGGACATTAAATTGGACTACATCTGTGGTAACAGAATACTCAGCAGGAGTACAGAAATGGACGGAATCTCGGACACTGACATTCAGCTGATTATTTATGTGACAGATTTTCCCCAAGCTATCGGACTACCAACCTACTGACCTCTGTTGTGCCTATTGTCATGTTTATTATTTATAACTGTTCATTAGTAACACTGTTCTGTGTAACTTTATGCAATCCTGGGTAGGTCTGTAGTCTAGTGTCGTTTTTGTGTTGATTTACATAGTTCAGTGTAGTTTTTATATTGTTTCATGTAGCACCATTGTCCTGAAAAACATTGTCTCATTTTTACTGTGTACTCTACCAGCAGTTATGGTCGAAATGACAATAAAAAGTGACTTGACTTGATTGAAATTTTGCAAGTCTTGTCTTCTGGCAGCTTGAATTCAACTGTGTTTTTTCCCCATACAGAAGAAATTTCCAAAGATAAATGAACTGAATGGAATCTAATGGCCTAGAATTTAGAGAAGATACAGTGGAAAGAAATTATGTTTCCTTATTGTAGTCAACAGGAAGGAAGTGAGTGATGCTGGCTTGTTAAGCACATGTATAGGGTCAAGATCAACATGAAGACTGAAAGGAAATTGAAGAATAAAAGTCAAAGGTGATTTAAAGTCAATCCTATGGGAAAAACTGGCCATTAAATATCTTGCACCTCATCTTACATCTATCATTCCCTCTCAGCTGTCATCAATCATTGTGCCTTTCATTAGAGTAACAATTGTGGAATGGGACCTCTAGTTCTATAGCTATAGCTATTATGAGTTACTGTGTCTACTTCCAATGAAAGGAGATCATAAACATTCACTTGCTTCAACTACAGGCACCTTGGTGTACAAGATGCACTGAAGGAAATCAAAACAAGCTTCACTGATTGAATCTGCAAATGCTGAAATTTAGAGCAATGAACCATCTGCTGCAGGAATTCAACCAGCTGAGCAGCATCTGGGGGGTGAGGAACAACCTCAACCATAATCACTACACGAATTGCTTTACACTAAAATGGATGTTTTATTTTGCTCTAATTGGTTTCTTTCTTGTAAAAACTGTGCATAATTTATGTTTTTCTTCTTTTTTCTTGTGAATGTTGCTTATAAGATATGTGATGCTTGTAATGCAGATGCAAGTATGTTTTCCATTATACCTATGCATACATGTATTTGTTACATGACTAGAAATCCAGCTTGATTTGAAAGCTATTACCGATGTTTTAGGTCAAAACAGAAAGACCTGATGCAGGGTTTCCACACGAAACCTTGATGAGTCCTTTCCAGCCAGATGCTGCTTAACCCTTCAGCAAATTATCTGCTGCCTTTTTGACCAACCACCCAAAGCCAGTTGAATGAAATTGTAAACAATTGGAAATCCGCAGATGCTGGAAATTCAAACAACACACACAAAATGCTGGTGGAACACAGTAGGCCAGGCAGCATCTATAAGGAGAAGTGCTGTCATTATGTGCTGACTTTTCATGTTGCTGTGTTGCTTAATAATAATGGGCAGTATAGGCTTAGTGTAGAACAAATATCAACATTATAAGTGAAAGGAAGATTGGGGAAGAAGGAGGGAATGGTTGGGGAAGTTCATAAGTTTAGAGTGATGTTGACTTTGAGTGTCAAAACAGAGTGTAATCATTCTGATGTGAGTCAGTCATTTGAGAAGGATAAAGGCTGTATTGGGTTGTGGGGTGGAGATATGGTTCTACCAAAGACACTCCTTCTCTCTGCTGGCCTGCAGGTCACCCTTGAGCAAGGTGTAAAGGCTGATTTATACTTGTGCATCGCACCTACGCCATATATATCATGAACCCTACGCCGTAACTACGCTGTACCCTATGTCTTAGGGTGACATGCACCTCCCCAGAAAGGTTGCTCACGCGCGTGGCGACGTAGACCACAACAACTGTGATTGGTCCACTTGGTAGCATCGCATTTCTGGTTGCTTCCTCTCTGCCATGTTTGTAGGCTGTGCGCACACCGATACGAAATAGGTGAACCAATTCATCAAATCTACCTGCTGACATGCGAAAATGTTTGAAATGCATTTCCTTGTCCATGTCTGTCACAAAGAAACTCAACACAATGGCATAGAAACCCCACCGCCAACTAGCGTTTTGGTGCATACAAATGCATACTCGCTATGGAGTAGAGCGACGCAGAAGTGAAAATTAGGGCTACAGTGTAGGCTGCAGCGTAGCCCGTAAGCACAAGTATAAATCAGCCTTAACACCTGCTTAGTGACTTCCCCCCCCCCCCCCACCTCCACTGGATCAGGGTCACATGAACCCATGGTACTAGGTGTAGATGGTCATATGAGCAGCTGGTGTAGATTACAAGTCCTGGTTATGCAATCACTGATACCATCTCTGAAGTGTATTGATAGCAGCTGGGGTCATCCACCTTGTAAAGGTACTGCCCAGAAGAAGGAAATGGCAAATCACTTCAGTAGAAAAACTGGCCAAGAACAATTTTGGTCATGTAAAGACCATGATAGGCCATGTGATATGACATGACACATAATGACTGAACAAAAGGCAGCATGAGATCTCCAGCTTCAACTCATTGAATGCTGCTGCAACAACAACCTCACACTCAACATCGGCAAGACTAAGGAATTGATTGTGGACTTCAGGAAGGGGAAGTCAGGAGAACTCACACCAGCCATCATTGAAAGGTTGGTGGTGGAAAGGACGAGAGCTTCAAGTTCCTCAGTATCATCATCTCAGTGGATCTATCCCAGGCCTAACACATTGATGGAGGAATGTATGCCAGTGGCTATACTTCATTGGCAGTTTGGTGTATCATCAAAAACTCTAGCAAATTTCTAGAGATATACAGTGAAGAGCAATCTAATTGGTTGTATCACCAGCTGGCATCAAGCCTCCAACGCACAGTATCGTAAGAGGCCATGGGGGTTGAGGACACGGCCAGCTCCATCACAGTCAACAGGCTGCCCATTATCATGAATATCTTCTAATGCTTGTGCCTCAAAAGACAACATCAATCATTTAGGATATGCCCTCTTCTCAGGGAGAAGGTACAGGAGCCCAATGACCCACATTGAACCCACACTCTTCCTAATGAAGCAGATTACGATCAGTTTCTCCCCCTCCATCATTAAATGTTTGAATAGTGCATGAACTCATAAGCATTTCCTCAATATTCTCCTTTTACACTATTTCCTCAAATATTTTTTATTGTAACTCACAGTAATTACATGACATATGCCAATCATACAGTAATAAGACCTGATTCCCATTCAAGTCACACATCATATTAATTTGATTATTTATTGTCAGTCCTTCATCATTCCACAATCGTATTCCAGAAGTCCTCACTCAGTGGCTAAGTGGAGTGACCAGCACCAGATCGACTGCAGCAGCTCTACAGGCAGTATTACCACGTTTCCAAAGATGGTTTGAGATTGGATTGGAATTGTTTTATCACTGCCATTTGTACTGAGTTACAGTGAAAAGCTGTGTGACATTCAGACGCATCATGCCACATATTAATACAATGAAATCACTCAGAGTAAAACAGAATGCTGCGTATGATGTTAGAGTCACAAGGAATGTGCAACACAGGTAAACCAATAAAGAGTAAGGGCCACCACAAGATTAAGTGAGAGATTAAGAGTTCATCATTACTGTATAAGAGATCGGTTCAAGAGTCCGATAAGAGTGGGATAGATCTATGAGTCTGGTGGTACATGCCCTCAAGTCTTTGTATCATCTGCCTCATGGAAAGAGGAAGAAGAGAGAATGACAGGGGTGGGGGGACATTTGATTTCTCAAGGCAATAAATTCTGGCAGCTTTACTCAAATCCTATGTATAATTTAAAATATAAATATTCCTAGCAACTTTTTGCCCCCTCTGCACAAGTGTATCATATATGTGAAGATCTTGCCCTTGGGATGGCTTGTTCAAGAGAATCTGGAGGCTTTGGCCATGGATATTGATGAATTTCTATTCAGTAGGTTCAAAACCTAAATGGTCTGAAACATGGTATGCAGTGACTATTTAATGCAGGCACAGAAACTGTTCACTACAGTCTGGAGTTCAAACAACATTGACAAGTTTACTGTGAATAAATGTATATGACCAGAAATTCAGATGAATTTCAATCCCAAAGGATATTAAACCTGTGTGAAATCCTTCCAGGTAAGTCTATAAATAAAATGCTCAAAGAAAAGCAATTCCCACTTTTAGTCGGAAAGTTAGTGGTTTTGATTGATTGCTGACAAAAGGACAGTATTATGGGACAAATCAGACATTGATACTTCTGAGAAAATTTACTCTTTAAACTGGTAGAGATTTGATGGACACTCAGTGGCCATTTTATTAGGTGGCTGAGTGTATGTTTGTGGTCTTCTGCTGCTGTAGCCTCTCTAGATTCAAAGCATTGGGCATTCACAGATACTCTTCTTTACACCACTGTTGTAACATGTGGTTATTTGTGTTACCATCACATTTCTGCCAGCTTGACCAATCAGGTCTGTCTCCTTTGCCCTCTCTCATTGACAAGGTGTTTTCCCCAACAGAACTGCTGCTCAATGGATATATATTTTTTTGTTTTTCACACCATAATCTGTAAACTCTAGTGACTGTTGAGCATGAAAATCTGAAGAGATCAGTAGTTTCTAAGATATTCAAACCACTTGCACTGGCACCAGCAATGCTTCCACGGTCAAAGTCACATAGATCGCATTTCTTCCCCATTCTGATGTTTGGTCTGACCAACAACTGAAACTTTTGAACCATGTCTGCTTGATTTTATGCATTGAAATGCTGCCATGATTAGATGTTTTTAATAAATGAGCAGGTGTACAGGTGTATCTAATAAAGTGGCCAGACAGTGTAGGATAGCATGGATAACAGCAATGGCAAGGTAGACAGGAAACATAAGAACATCAAAATCAAAATAGGTAATATACTTGCTGAAGAAACTGGATGAAAAAGTAATCTGAAGCACAGGCAGCCAAAGAATTGTTGTAATATTCAATTTAAAATTCAATCCCTGGAGATAATACTAAGTACGCCCATACAACAAATTATTATTGTTGAAGAATTTTGTATAATTAGAAGTAATTATATAAGCAAGCAATACTTACAGATATAGTTTCTTTTAACCAATGCACTGAAACAACCTGCTCTAAGCATTGTACTATATAGAGTGGATTCCAGTTAATTGGGGCGGCTACTGAAGAGTGACAACCCTTAAAGAACAAAAACTGATGGAGACTGTAAAATCAAATCTAAACTGTTACCAAATACTTTCTAACTAGCATCAGTCACATGCACTTTTGTGGCCATTAAACACTACTCCATGCTTACAGCGGACAATTTTTAAATAGCCTCAGTTGCATGTGCTTGTGTTCAAATGCATTGATTTCTGTCACTGATAATTGTTGAGAAATAAGCAGCAAGACAATTCAGAACTGTGTTGCACACAACAGTTTCAAACATTCAGACTAGGGGATGCCAAAAAACCAGATGCAAAAGTGAAACAATTTTACTAATTCAACAATTTAAGGGCAACAAAGAACTTGAAGACATCAACAATCACCCTGAATGTTACAATGAAAATGAAGATTTGGCAGATACAATTGTTGAAAGCATTGTATAAAGGCAGTCCATTATTGTCTGTGCTGATTTTGCTTATTTACAGTCAATCAAAAGAACACAGCAATGTACTCCAAATCAATTCCTCTGTCAATAACTATGAGGAACCAATATACAGTTTTATAGCACTGCCATAGTGTTCGATTTATTCTGTATTAAATACATAATTTATTACTCGGTTATTAATACTTTTTAACTATTTTCATAGAACTTCATTTAATAGGGGCAAATGCTAATGGGGCCAAAATATATCCCAATTATCCCAATATGTCCCAATTAACCAGAATCCACTGCATGTTGAAGGTGCTCTTCGAAATTTATGATAATCTACACATATTTGTTAGATGTTATTAGATTTGCTAGACAGTGTTGAAGCAGGGAGTGAGAGAGTAACGTCTTGCAAGTTGGGAGCCATTTGAAAACTGCAAGTCTCATTGTGAGTGAGCCTTTGTCTGAGACATCAAAATGAAAGGAGGTGGAAGCAGAATGGCCATTGTGTGAGTGGGGCAGTGTTAGAGTGGTCTGGCTGTGACTCAACAGGCTTGGACAGCAAATTTTTAAAAAATTTCTGTTAGTACTTAGTTAATGCACTGAGAATGGTCTAATTCTCTCCTATATCTTATGGTCTTATACATAGAAGTCCAACTAAAGGGACCGTGGTACTAGATTTCCTATTTAGGAATGAGACAGGGCAGGTGACAAAAGTTTGTGTAGGAGAAAACTTTGCATCAAGTGGTCAAAATGCCATTTGTTTCAAGGTACAGTGGTTATTGAAAGGGACAGGTCTAGTCCTCAGGATGAAAATCTAATTTGGAGAAAGTCCAATTTTGATTGGATCATAAAGCATCTGGCAGGCTGTTTTTGGTAAAGATGCACTTGATAATTGGGAGGCCTTCAAAATTGAAATTTTGAGTGTACAGCGTTTGTATGTTCCAGTCGGAATAAAAGGATTTTTGGAAACTTGGTTTCCAATAAATTTTGAGGATCTAGTTTGAGGCCCATGGTAGAAGTAGGCAGGCAGAAACAGATAGGTACTTGACAATTATAAGAAATGCAAGAGAACATTTATGAATGAAATCAAGAGGGCAAAAAGAAAGCATGAGGTTGGTCTAGCTAACAAGGTGAAGGAAAATCCTAAGGACTTCTACAGATAAATATTAAGAGCAAAAGGACATCAAGGGAGAAAATTGGTCCTGTAGAAGATCAGAGTGGTCATCTACTGTATGCATGGAGCCAAAACAGATGGAGCAGACCTTAAGTGGGTATTGTTGCATCTGTACTTACTCAACAGATGGATGCAGAGTCTACAGATGTGAGGAAATACAGCATGAAGGTCATGGACCATGTACAGATTACAGAAGAGGAGGTGTTTGCTGCCTTGAGCTAAATTAGTGTGGATCAACCCCAGGGCCTGACATGGTCTTCCTTTGGACCCTGTGGGAGGATAGTACAGCACTATGAGGGCCCTAGCAGAGATATTTAAAACATCTTTAGTCACAGGGGAAGTGCCGGAGGATTAAAGGGTAACTAATGTTGTTCCATTGTTAAAGAAAGGCACTAAGAATAAGCCAGGAAACTATAGGCCGTTGAGCTTGGCATCAGTAGTGGGAAATTTAATGGAAGGTATTCTAAGGGAACGTATATGTGAGTATTGGGATAGGCAGGGACTGACTAGGAATAATCAATATGGTGTTCTGCATGGTCAGTCATGTCTAACCAATCTTGCAGAGTTATTTGAGGAAATTACCAGGAAGGCAGGCAGTGGATTGACATTGACAAGGTCTTGAATGGAAGGTTGGTCAAGAAGGTTCAGTTACTTGGTATTCAAGCTGAGGTAATAAAATGGATTAGACATTGACTTAATGAAAGAAGCTAGTGAATGGCTTGTAGATGGTTGCCTTTCTGACTGCAGGCCTAAGACTGGCAGTGTGCCACAGGGATTGGTGCTGGATCTGTTGTTGTTTGCCATCTGAATGATAACGTGGCAAATTGAATTGGCAAATTTGCAGAAGACACCAAAACTGAGGGTGTAGGAAAACTATCAAATCTTGAAGAAGGATCTGGGCCAGCTGAAAAGTGGGCTGAGAAAGCAGATGAAATTTAATGCACACTGGTGTGAGTGTTGCACTTTGAGAGGGCCAACCAGGGTAAGTCTTATACAGTGAGCAGTAGGACACTGAGGAATGCAGTAGAACAAGGGGTTCTGGGAATGTGATCCATAATTGCTTGAAAGAGGCATCACGGGTAGATAGGGTTGTAAAAGTAAGCTTTTGGCACATCGGCCTTCAGATATTGAGTACAGGAGATTGGATGTTATGTTGAAATTGTAAAAGATATTGGTGAGGCCTAATTTGGAGTATTGTGTGTAGTTTTGGTCAGCTACTTATAAGAAAGATGTGAAAAAGTTTGAAAGAGTGGCAGAGAAAATTTGCAAGAATGTTGATGGGACTTGAGGACATGGGTTATAGGGAAAGGTTGAATAGGTTAGGACTTTACTCCCTAGAACATTGAATACTGAGGGGAGATTTCACAGAGATATTCACAATTATGAGGGGTACAGACAGGGTAAATGGAAGCAGGTTTTTTCCACTGAGGTTGGGTGAGACTGTATCTAGAGGTGATGGGTTAGGGGTGAAAGGTGAAATGTTCAATGGGAACGTGAGGGTGAACTTCTTCACTCAAAGGGTGGTGAGAGTGTGGAATGATCTCCAAGTGCAAGTGGTGGATGTGACTAGTAGGCAGATTAATAGTTTGGCACAGACCAGATGGACAAAAGGGCCTGCTTCTGTGTTGTAGTAGTCTATGACTATACTTTATAAATTACAATGGTGATCTCAGTATGAAATATTTGTTTGAACAGTGTTTGCTATTGCTGAATTATAATACACTTGCATTTCTTTTATTCATAAAGATAATTTTAATTACAGATTATGCATTGCAATAAAAATTAATATTTAGTAGAATACATAATTTATTAATGAAGGTGCCAGAGAAACATCGCTCTGTGAAGTGAAGCCTTATAAGCTTCTACAGTTTCTGCAGACCTCCAACAGTTAATTTTGTCTATAAGTCAAAAAGTGCGCAAAAATCACAATATATAAACAGGGACCTCGTGATAATGTAATGAACAGCATCAAAAGCACATAAGACTGTTAATGGCAATTACTAAAAGCAGAGATAGAGTGGAATAGGGGATTAGTGTATAAGTATGTTGCTCGTGATCTTATTGAAAAGGCAGAGTAGTCATAAGGGGTAGCATGGACCATTCCTGTTTGAATTTCATATGCAACCCTCATATCACACCGGTCACTCTCAACTCACAATGTATCATAACACGCTACCTCCCAGAATGGTGAATTCGAACTGCCTGACACTCAGCCAAAGTGCAGGCACTACCTCCATCAGTACTACCATCAAGGACGAGGTACAGGAACCTGAAGACCCACACTCCAATTATTTAGGAACAGCTTCTTCCCCTCCACCATCAGACTTCTGAATGGCCCATGAATACTACCTAATTATTCGCTTTTAACTGCACCGTTTATTTATTTTGTAAATTATTGTATTTGTATGTCTTTGCATCGTCTGGATTAAGAGCATCAGCTTGTCCTGTGGCTAGACCAACATATATTTTTATGAATGTGCTAAATACACAAATGCTGCACTATGGCATATACTATATTTCCTTACACCACAGAATGAAGCCATTTGGCCCTTCGGGTTTATGTTGATGTAATGCAAGTGACATACTTGCTGCCTATTGCTGCACGGTTCTGTGATTGATCCTTACCTTGGTTGCTAACTGTGTGTAGATCACATGTTCCAGCCCAGGCTTCTCCCTGGTGCACCATCTTCGCCTCAACAGCTTATTGGTAGGTTAGTTAGCTTCTGTAAATTGCCTTTAGTACAGGTGGGTGCAGGGGAATTAGTGTGGTGTTGATGAGCTGGAATAGGTCACAGGGTGTATGGAATTAGGGTCTAAATTGTAATTTTTCTTATAATTTAACTTTCTTTGGCCTTGCTTTTATGTCTGTATAATCACCTATTTGTTCAGGAAATTTTCAGAAAGTTGTACTATATATAATTAGTTCTGTACTTCTGTCCTTGCAGTATTACAGGCTATCCTTATCTAAATGGCTTCAAATGGTTTTCAGAATAAAGAGAGAACACAAAGAACCCATTGTTCTTTTCTTTGATGGTTCACTTCTTGCTGTTCTTTGCTGCTGTTTACTGTGCCTTCTGTTATGAACGTCTACCAAAAATGACTGTAACAAAAAGATTCACACCTCATCTTGACCTGTGTAGAACGAACAATATTATCTCCAGAACCAGCAGATATAAATGGGGTTATGAGACTGGAGTGTGTTCTACAAGCTGTCATCAAGCCAATAGGCCAAATGACCTATTTCTGTGGTGTAAGGATATACAGTATAGGTTATAGAACATGCTTTCATCTTTGGCCTATTAAGCACATTCTATACATATATATCTTTACCGCCAGTGGAAATAAACTTTACTCTGACCTCCGTACAATCTTATGCTATTGATCCAGTCATGTAGGGTGGTGGGGTGAAACACATCTCTGCCAAAGGAGAAGTATGCTGCTCCTTCCCTTCTCTAGCGTGCAGGCCACCTTTGGGCAAGGTGTAGCACCTGCTTAGGCCCCGTGATCAGGGTCATTGTGAAGCCATGGGAGCAGGTGGTGGATGGTCGTATGAACAGCTGGTGCATATCACTTCCTGGTTATGCAATCACTGATGCCAGGCAGACAATCTCTGCAGAGCACTGAGAATGGCTGGAGTCACCCGTCTTATAAAGACACTGCCCAGAAGAAGGCAATGGCAAACCACTTCTGTGGAAAAAATTTCAAAAAGAACAACATTTCACTCACCAACATTCTTGCTTGTGCAACAGATGGGGCACCATCAATGACAGAACACCACCATGCAGTTACTACTTTCTTGAAAATAGTTGTACCTAATATATTTATCATTCATTGTGTAATTCACACATATCTTGTCACAAAAGACCTAAGTGATCAGCTGCACAAATCATTAAATACTCTTATCTCAGTGATAAATAATATTGTCCCATGTTCTCAGTTCTCGACTATTTTGAGTGCTTTATATTGAGAATGATGAACATTCTGAATGCTTGCTGTTGCACATAGAAATCAGATGGCTCTCAAAAGGAAACTGCCTGTGATCTTTATATGCACATTTTGAAACTGTGATAAAATTCTTTGAAGACTCAAATGCTTCATTCAGTATTCAACTTAAGAATATCAGGCATGAAGTTGGATGAAATCAATCTTCAATTGCAAGGAAATTATGTGAATCTTATCAAAGTCAAATCAGGCATCTCCAACTTTCTGTCTTAGTTAAACCTATTTAAGTGCAACCTTTGGGCATAACAACCTTTTCCAATTTCAGAGCCTCGCTGTGTTGGAAGAGAAAGAAAGAATACCAGATGATGATCTTCAAGTATACTGTGCAAGCTGTGCACAGACATGTCAGAAAGATTTGAGGATCTTCTTTCAATCCAAATTCCAGATTGAGTAATAAATTAATTCCTGAACACTTGTATTGAGGAATTATCAGGAAGTATTGAGGAATTATCAGGAAGTATGGAGGAAGAACTGATCTCGCTACAAAATTACTTGGAGCTGAAGCCAAAGTTTTAAAAAAAGTCACATTAAGACTTACGTTTGCAGAAAAATTCTCTGAATACTGTCCAGCACTGTGGAAAAAGGTTATTGCCTTTCCAGTATCATATTTAGTGGATTATGGTTTCAGTGTAGTCACCCAAATTCTTTCAAGGCAATGAAACAGACAGCAAATTACTGAACATGGGGATCTGAGACTCCTTCTGAGAGACATTCAGCCTGATGTTGAGAAGTTGATATCACTGCACCAAGCCCATCCACCTCATTGAAAGGTGAAAATGTAATAAAGTAGTGAAAGGTTGGATCACCAATGTATGCTCCAAAACTGTTGATAAAAATTGATTTTACTGTAATTAAATATGAAATAATTGTTTTGCAGCTTTAAATAAATCTGTAATTTTTTGCAATGATTTGTCACTAATTTGAATTTGCAGTACCTATTTTATTTTACTGTGCATTGTAAGTCAAAATTGTTTATATGTTTTTATGTAATGGTCCGAAAGAGAGAGAAGGTTCTGGGGATATGGTCAGGGATCCAAAGAGTCAGAAACTCAAAAAAAACTTTGGGAACCACTGCTCTACACAGACAGCACAGGAAGTGAGGATTGAGCCTGAGGTCACTGTAGTGTTGAGGGAACAGCTCATCTACTTGCAACACAATACAAAAAGGTAACAATCTGACTTCTTAGTTCAAGGATAAAAGCTGTCTGCTGCTGTTAGAGCTGAAGGCCTACAAATCAACTGCAATTCTATTGATCTGTCTATATTTCCCTCCATTGTCTTCATATAGTGAGTGTGTATCATATGCTCTACACAGAACTAAATACTATATGAATTTTGATTAATTATTATATCCTCCACTATTGTTAAGTGAGTAAAATCAAAACTGGAGATAAACAGCTTTCAGGTAAATTTTTAATCCCTCATAGATGCAGCACGACCAGCTGAGTACGCCCAGATTTCCGTCATCCTCAGCTCTTTTGCAGTCAGATAGATGCTTGACTTTGACAAAGGCGATTCGGGAATAAGTTTTATCCTCTTATATACTCTGCTGCAGCAGCAACAGATTGCATCACCCAGAGGTGCGTGCAGCCACCAATCCTTGTACAGCCCTAGTGACAAAAGTGGTTTTCTCTGCACTGCCTTCTCTCAGTTTTACCATGTAAAGCTCCACTAACCCGGCATGCTAGGGAAGACTGGAGCAGATTTCATAGAGTATCAGATGTTGATCTTATTAATATTCCACAGTACATTTAATGCACTGCATTCACTACTTTTTCAATGAACCTGCTGAGTTTAAAGGGAGTGCTGGAAACAGGGTCCCAGTAAGCTCAAAGGGAGCAGGATTAAGAAGCAAGAAGTGAGCGGAAACAAGGCCCAATAAACTTAAAGAAAATTAGATGTCTGATGGATGACTGAGTGACAAGAACCAGGGTCCTGGAGAATGGATGGGAATATAGAAGACATCAGATTCTCTAACTGTTGAACCATTTAGATTTGTTAATCCAAATCCTAATATGGAATATCAGAGTTTTACTATACTCATGTCAAATGGGAGTCTCAGGGGACCTAGTTTTATTCCAACAGGAAGTCAACTCAACCCAGGAAACTTTCTCTTACGACAGGCAGATCCACCCAGAGGATGGCAAGGTGGCAGGACGCCTTACCTATGAGCAGGAATTTTCCGATTTCCAGCGATCAGGATGACATCACACAGCTGGTGTTGCTTGAGGTAGAGCTCCATCTTATGAAATGTCTGCTCCGCATGATTCACGGACTGGAAGAGCTCCTCAGAGCTGCCAGCTTCCATATCGCAGTGTGGCATCAGTGGATGGCTAGATACTGACAACCTGTGGACCACAAAAGGGAGATATACTGTACATCAGTGATATAGTATCCCGGCTTTTATAGCCTTAATCAAACTTCCAGCTGATCACAGGCTTAAAGAAACCAATAAGAAAAATCAATAGATGCCCACGGCCCTTTATACACACAGTAGAATGAAATGAGAGCAATGTGTTTTTTGGAATCTTGTCCTCCTTTAAATCACACTCTTCCTTATTAAGTCTTTATCTTCTCATGACAACTCTTCTTTTGAGCACAGCAAGGATCTTTTGGGAGATAATTGTTTCCTCTTTAAATAAGCTTCATTGCACATAAGTGATATAAATGATTGTCTCTTCCATAATAGCAGAAGGGAAATGTATTATTTGTTCTAGAACATAACATTATATAAACTCCAGATATTGAGGTTTCTAGGTTTGCTACAATCTTAGTGGGACTGTAACCCAATTTCATGAACACTCAATCAAGCAAGACGAATTTTCAAACTGTAACCAAGTGCACAGTACAAGGGATTATCTTATTTCTATGTTACTTCATCCCTTTTCAAGTGACATGGTAGGGCATTAAGGAATTTTGAGGAGTAAAGGAATCTAGGAGTCCAAGTCCACAGTTCCCTAAAAATTAGTAAACTGATATGTCACTGTCTCTTGTACCCAGATGTGATTAAAAAAAATTATGCATGCCATCTATACTGTCATTTAATCGTATCAGTGCAATCATCTAGTACAAAGGAAAACAATAACAAAATGCAGAATAAAATGTTTTGGTTACAGGGAAAGTGCAGAATAGGTAGCCAATAAGGTACAAAAAGCCATAACCAAGTAGAATGTGAGCTCCCGAGTTCATCTTATCATACACCATGGAATTATTCAATAGTTCCTTTAAAGAAACTGTCTTTGAACCTGGTGGTAGATTCTATCAAGGCTTTTGTGTCTTCTGTCCAATGGGAGGGAGAGAAGAAAGAATGCATTGGTTGGGTGAGGTCTTCGATTATGCTGAATGCCTTACAGAGGCAATAAGAGGTGTAGACAGAGTCCTTGGAGGAAAGGCTGGTTTCCGTGATATACTGAGCTGTGACAACATTGGAAAATAGGCTGGTGAAGAAGACATATGTCATGTTATCTACTAATCCCTGGCTTCTGAAGACAAGATTGAGATATATATTTCAACATTACTGAACAATGGTGAGATTTAGATTGTCATATTGTGTTCAGTTCTTGTCACCACACTTCAGGAAGGCTGTGATTGCATTGTAGAGAGTGCAAAGGTGATTCACTAGGATGTTGCCTAGTTCAGAAAACATTAATTATGGGAAGGGTTTGTTTTCATTTTCATGTATGGAGCTGAGGGATGACTTGATAGAAGTAGGTAGACTATAAAAAACAAAGTTAGGCTACTTAAGTTAGAATATTTTTCCCATGATAAGGATATCAAAAATGGCCTTGAGGTGAGAGGAAGGAGCTTTAAAGGGGATCTGAGGGGATTTATGTTTCATGTAGTGGTGTGAAAGTTGAAACAAGGCAAAGGTTAAGATAATATCTAGGCAAGGAAGGTTTTTTTTAAAAAGAGTTTCCCTTTGCACAGTGGGAGACTGAAGCCATTTGAAATATGGAGACAAGGATTAACTGAGGGACAATTATTTAACTGACTTCAAAGTATCACCAGTTGTGGATTTGTGGTTTCTATAGACTTTTAACACTTGATTTTTGAATGGTGATTGATCTTGCAAGAAAGGACTTGAACATACATTGTCATTATTCGTAGTTGCTAATCAATTCTGTTTAGTCAGTTTCTCTGTTCAGACCTTAGAACAGTGTGGTGGCAGGGGTCATGTTGCCTCCCTTGTGCAAAAGTAAGTTAAGTGAACGAATGAGTGTGAATTTTCAGTCTAGTTAACCAGTGATGACAGTGCTCCGTATAAATAATGGGTTGTCAGAGCTGGTGCTGGAACAGATTCACTGATGATGTTTAAGAGGAGCATGGACAGACCCTTAAATAGGCAAAATATATGGTCCTAATGCAAGCAAATGGATTAAGCGGATGGCCAAAAAGGTTAGAGAATGGGTTGAAGGATCCATTTCTATGAAGCACACTTCTATGACTTTATTTATATGAGATTTTGAACACGGCTGTGATCTGTATTTCACAGTTCAGGCAATTAATATTCTCACCTCTGTTCATCCCTTATTTACACCTCCCCAAAACACATTAGGTGAAATTACTGAGACTTCAGAGACAGTTAAGCAACAATGGTCTAATGCATGGTGCAGGAGGCTTGCAGGGCTAAATGGGCAACCCTGGGCCTTGTTTTCGATGTATTACCATCTTCAGTCAGCTGACAGCAGATATATACCATTCAGTTTCTCTCAGTTTCTGCCCGCTTACAGAAATTCCATCCCTCCCCCTTCTTTGCAACTTAAAACATGTTCATTTTCTTTATGTTTTTGAGTTCTAATGAAAGGTCATCAGCTCAAAATGTTATCTGTATGTCTCTCTTGCTGAGTGTAAGCAGCATTTTTTTGGCTTCATTTTGACATGTTTCCTTTGAATCTAAACATTAATGGTTGAATCTGCCAGCAGCAGCCTACAAGACTCTTCAGTTCAAATAATAATCTACCTCCATTTGATTAAAATCGCAAGGACTCACCCATATAAGTCAGACATGAAAGAAAATTTCTTTTCCAGATGGATATATGGATATTTAGAACTTTATTTCTCAGAGGACATTGGAAGCAGAGTCTGCATATTTTTCTTAAAGCAGATAGATACTTGATAAACAAGGTTTTCTGATAATGTTGCTATGATGCTCCTAGGGATTTCTTACTATATTTATATTGCCATCTTTGTGCTTCTTTTCCCCTTATTGTTTACACAACAATGCTTGACTGACTCTCACACATTTATTTGAAACTTGCCCCATTTCCACTTGTGTTTCTATTCCACTGGTACATGTGCTCGATCATTCAATTGAATCATGGCCAAACCTTTATCTTAATACTATATTCCTGCTTTCTCCACATACCGCTTGATGCCTTTTGTGTTTAGAAATCCATCTATCTCCTTCTTAAATATATTCCAACACATCACAGTTTCTCATTCTGTATTTAAAACATCAAAATCAGATCCAGGTGTGAGTTGCCTGAAGGTAATTTCAGAGGCTTTGGCTTTTTATTACCTTTACAAAATGTTTTATTCCAGACTGATTTTATCATATTCACTCACTGTTGGGTAGTGCTTGCTTCTAATCAATAGAAGATTACTATTCTGAGTCTCACATGGCAATGGGATACCAAACGACAAAGACCAACTGGTCTGCAATTGCATCAGAAGATATGATGGTTTTATTATAGACAGGTGTTTATGCCATGTAAGAATCACATCAGGTCTGGAAACTGAATAAACACAATTTACTTTATTATATCTCCTGTAGAGAATTTTTATTAGTGTTTGCAGAAATTCAATTTACAAACCTGTTCATTGTCCTATGAAAAGCAAACTATTTCCAATAGCAGAACGTGCTGTGGCCAGAGGATAGCAGTTTAAGCTGACTGGCAAAGAGCCAAGATGCATTTTTTAAGCAACAGTTTGTTATGATCTAGGACGAAGATTCAATAACGATGATCTAAGGGGAAAGTGATAAACACATTCACAGGGAAAACCAACAACATCTTGGAGAAAAGACAAGCGATTGAGCTCTATTGGACGCCCCTACACAGATCACAGGAGCATAGCGTACTAAGTAGCCTACACTTCAGATCATAAGACCATAAGATAAAGCAATGGGATTAGGCCATTTGGCCCGTCAAATCTGCCCTGCCATTTCATCAAGGTTGATCCATTTTCACTCTCAGCCCCAGTCTCCTGCCTTTTCTCCTTATCCTTTCATACCCTCAAAAATGGGCTTGAGGTGAGAGGAAGCAGTTTTAATAACTTTGGCCAGCTCTTCCCTCATGGCTCCGTAGACTCCTTTATTTAATTGCAACACTGACACCTCTGATCTGCCCTAATCCCTCTCAAATTGTAGATAAAAACTTATCATGTTATGATCACTACTTCCTAATGGCTCCTTTACTTCAAGATCACTTATCAATTCCTGTTCATTACACATCACCAAGTCCAAAATAGCTGGGTCCAGATGGTCTGCGTCCGAGGGTTCTAAAAGAGGTGGCTCAGGAAATTGCGGATGCATTGGTAATCATTTTCCAATGTTCCTTAGATTCAGGATCAGTTCCTGAAGATTGGAGAGTGGCTAATGTTATCCCACTTTTCAAGAAGGGAGGGAAGGAGAAAATGGAGAACTATCGCCCTGTTAGCCTAACGTCAGTCGTGGGGAAGATGCTTGAGTCCATTATTAAGGACGAAATAGTGGCACAACTTGACGGCAGAAACAGGATTAGGCCGAGCCAGCATGGATTTACCAAGGGCAAGTCATGCTTGACTAATCTGTTGGAGTTTTTTGAGGGTATAACAAGGATGTTAGACGAGGGTAAGCCAGTGGATGTTGTGTACCTAGATTTTCAGAAGGCATTCGATAAGGTGCCACATAGGAGATTGGTGAGTAAAATCAGAGCTCATGGCATTGAGGGCAGGGTTTCAACATGGATAGAAAACTGGTTGGCAGATAGAAAGCAAAGGGTAGCAGTGAATGGGTATTTCTCAGACTGGCTGGAGGTGACTAGTGGGGTACCACAGGGCTCTGTATTGGGACCACAGCTCTTTACGATTTATGTCAACGATTTAGATGAGGGCATTGAAAACTATATCAGCAAGTTTGCCGACGATACTAAACTGGGTGGCAGTGTGACATGCGAAGAGGACGTTAGGAGAATACAGGGAGACTTGGATAGGCTGGGTGAGTGGGCAGATGTGGGCAGATGTGAATAATGTGAATAAATGTGAAGTTATCCACTTTGGAAGCAGGAACAAGAGGGCAGAGTATTGTCTGAATGGTGTAGAGTTAGGTAAGGGAGAAATGCAAAGAGACCTAGGAGTCCTAGTTCACCAGTCAATGAAGGTGAATGAGCAAGAGCAACAGGCAGTGAAGAGGGCAAATGGAATGTTGGCCTTTATTACAAGGGGAATTGAGTACAAGAGCAAGGATATCCTTTTGCATTTGTACAGGGCCCTGGTGAGACCACACCTGGAATATTGTGTACAGTTTTGGTCTCCAGGTTTAAGGAAGGACATTCTGGCAATTGAGGAAGTGCAGCGTAGATTCACTAGGTTGATTCCTGGGATGGCAGGGCTGTCTTACGCAGAGAGATTGGAGAGATTGGGCTTGTACACGCTGGAATTGAGGAGATTGAGAGGGGATCTGATTGAAACGTTTAAGATAATTAAAGGATTTGATAGGATTGAGGCAGGAAATATGTTCCAGATGTTGGGAGAGTCCAGTACCAGAGGGCATGGATTGAGAATAAGAGGTCAGTTATTTAAAACAGGGTTGAGGAAGAGCTTCTTCTCCCAGAGAGTTGTGGAGGTGTGGAATACACTGCCTCGGAGGACGGTGGAGGTCAATTCTCTGGATGCTTTCAAGAAGGAGCTAGATAGATATCTGATGGATAGGGGAATCAAGGGATATGGGGACAAGGCAGGGACTGGGTATTGATAGTGAATGATCAGCCATGATCTCAGAATGGCGGTGCAGACTCGAGGGGCTGAATGGTCTACTTCTGCACCTATTGTCTATCTATCAACCCGCTTTAAATATACACAGTAACTTGCCCTCCACAGCTGGCTATGTCAACAAATTCCACAGATTCACCACTCTCTGGCTTAAGTTCTGTTAACCTGCAGTTCAATGATACTGAGAATGATTAGCTGTTATTAAATATTTTATGCTGTTATGTTACTTGCAAAAGCGCACCTTTTAAGAAGGATATCCTGTGACCAACTGCTCTCTCCACGTGTAGGAAGATACATTATTTGCACCAGAATTATTCTTTTATTTAATAACACACTGTATAGATCATCTTTTGTTCAGTATGTTAGATAGTAATAGTGTTAAGATCTTTACAGCACTATCCAGGTTTCTCCTCAAATCTAGATATGTACATTCTTCCTGTGACCAAGTGGGTTTCCTCTGTGTGCTTCGTTCTCCTCCCAAAGACATACTAGTGGTAGAGTTATTGGTCATTGTAAATTGTTCCATGAATATGTTCAGGTTAAATCAGGGGTTGCTTGACAGCATGGCTTGAAAGGCCAGAACGGCTTATTCTGTGCTCTATATCAATAAATAAATGAGTAAATAAACTGAACGAAAACAGTCAATTAATAACCAAAACATATATAAGGAGCCTTTGAATTTAACTGAGTAACACTGAAAATAAAACACATTGGGAAGCCATTCTTGCAAATCAATCAAATCTGACTCAAACAGAATTTATATTTTCAGTCATATTGCTTTAAGACTAGTGCACGTGTTCCTGAAAATGCTTACACAGGCATCTCACCAATCTCAATCAAGTGAGGGGAATGGTATACAGTAATAACTAAACACAGCAGAAAGATGTGAAAAGACTAATAACTGGGTAGAACTGAGGGAGTAAATCAAAGCGTTCATGATTTCAGGAAAACTTTGCCAAAGGAATAATAAACTGCCAGTTGATTTGTATTGGGGCACTGGTAAGAAGGACAGCGTTAAGACTTTGGTAACACTGGAAAAGAGCCTCTCTACTTATAAGATCACAACACTTCTCTGAGAACAGAAACAGAGTTGATGATTCAGATTGAAGGTGTTTTGAACCAATCCTTGATCCCAGTAAAGGGTTTTTGACCTGAAACAATAATTCAGAGCTCTGGCCTGCTGAGTATTTCTGGCATTTTCTTTTATTTTCAATTTTCAACATTTGCAGCTTTTCATTATTTTTTTCACTTTTAGATTTAGTACAATTAGTCTGTAAGTCCATAAGATATAGGAGCAGAAGTAGGCCATTCAGTCCATTGAGTCTGCTCCGTCATTCAATCATGGGCTGATCCACTTCATCCATTCATCCCCACTCCCCGGCTTTCACCCCATACCCTTTGATGCCCTGGCGAATCAAGAACCTATCTATCACTGCCTTAAATACACCCAATGACTTGTCCTCCATAGCCGCTCGTGGCAACAAATTCCCCAGATTTACCACCCTCTGACTAAAGTAATTTCTCCGCATCTCAGTTCTAAAAGGAAGTCCTTCGATCCTGAAGTTATGCCCTCTTGTCCTAGAATCCCCTATCATGGGAAATAACTTTGCCATATCTAATCTGTTTAGGCCTTTTAACATTTGGAATGTTTCTATGAGATCACTCCTCATTCTCCTGAATTCCAGGGAATATAGCCCAAGAGCTGCCTGACATTCCTCATACGGTCCTGACAGGTCCTGACGAAGGGTCTCGGCCCGAAACGTTGACTGCTCATTTCAATGGATGTTGCCCAACCTGCTGAGTTCATCCAACTTGTTTGTACATCTTGATTTGACCACAGCACCTGCAGTATACTTTGTGTTTATTATTCCTCATATGGTGACCCTCTCATTCCTGGAATCATTCTCATGAGTCTTTTCTAAACCTTCTCCAATGTTAATATATCCATCCTAAAATAAGGAGCCCAATACTGCACACAATTCAATGTTATAACACAATACTTCAAGTGTGGTCTCACGTGTGCCTTATAGAGTCTCAACATCACATCCCAGCTCTTATATTCTATACCTCTAGAAATGAATGCCAAAATTGCATTTACCTTCTTCACCACTGACTCAACCTGCAGGTTAAACTTCAGGGTATTTTGCACAACTACTCCCAAGTCTCTTTGCATCTCTGCATTTTGAATTCTCTCCCCATCTAAATAATAGTCTGCCCATTTATTTCTTCCTCCAAAGAGCATGACCATACACTTTCCAACATTGTATTTCATTTATCATTTCTTTGCCCATTCCCCTAAACTATTCAAGTCTCTCTGCAGGCTCTCTGTTTCCTCAATGCTACCTGTTCCTCCACCTATCTTTGTATCATCGGCAAACTTAGACACAAATCCCTTAATACCATAATCTAAATCATTAACATACATCATAAAAATTAATGGTTCCAACACCTACCCCTGTGGAACTCCACTGGTAACAGGCAGCCAGCCAGAATAGGATCCGTTTATTCCCACTCTCTGTTTTCTGCCCATCAGCCAATGCTCCACCCACACTAGTAACTCCCCTGTAATTCCATGGGCTCTTATCTTGCTAAGCAGCCTCATGTGTGGCACCTTGTCAAAGGCCTTCTGAAAATCCAAGTACACCACATCTACTGCATCTCCTTTGTCTAAACTGCTTGTAATTTCCTCAAAAAATTGCAGTAGGTTTGTCACGCAGGATCTTCCTTTCAGGAAACCATGCTGGCTTTGACCTATCTTGTCATGTGCCTCCAGGTATGCCGTAATCTCATCCTTAACAATCGATTCCAACAACTTCCCAACCAGTGATGTCAGGCTATCAGGACTATAGTTTCCTTTCTGCTGCCACCCACCTTTCTTAAATAGTGGAGTGACATTTGTAATTTTCCAGTCATCCGGTACAATGCCAGAATCTATTGATTCTTGAAAGATCATCGATAACGCCTCCTCAATCTCTTCAGCTACTTACTTCAGAACTCAAGGGTGCATTCTATCAGGTCCAGAAGATTTATCCACCTTCAGACCATTAAGCTTCCTGAGCACCTTCTCAGTCGTAATTTTCACTGGGCAAACTTCACTTCCCTGACATTCTTGAATGTCCGGTATACTGCAAACATCTTCCACTGTGAAGACTGATGCAAAATATGCATTCAGTTCCTCTGCCATCTCTGCATCTCTTATTATAATATCCCCAGCATCAATTTGTATTGGTCCTATATCTACCCTTGACTCTCTTTTAACCTTTATATACTTAAAAAATCTTTTAGTATCTTCTTTGATATTAGTCACCAGCTTCCTCTCATAATTCATCTTTTCCACTGAATGACCTTCTTAGTTTCCTTCTGCAAGTTTTTAAAAGCTTCCCAATCCTCTATCTTCCCATTACCTTTGGCTTCCTTGTATTCCCTCTCTTTTGCTTTTACTTTGGCTCTGACTTCACTTGTTAGCCACAGTAGTGTCCTTCTTCCTTTTGAAAATTTATTCTTATTTTTTATATATCTGCCTTGCACTTCCCTCATTTTTCCCAGAAAGTCCAGCCATTGCTGCTCTTTTGTCCTTCCTGTTAGCGTCCCTTTCCAGTCAACTTCAGCCAGTTACCCCCTCTCATGCCATTGTAATTTCCTCTATTCCACTGAAATACTGACACATTGGATTTTATTTTCCCTCTCAAATTTCAGTGAACTTGATCATATTGCGATCACTGTTCCCTAAGGGTTCCTTAAACTTAAGCTTGCTTATCACCTATGGATCATTGCACAACACCCAATCCAGCACAGCCAATCCCCTAGTCTAAAAAGCCATCCCTTAGACATTCTACAAATTCTCTCTCTTGAGGTCTAGTGTTGGCCTGGTTTTCCCAATCCAATTTCATGTTAAAATCCCAAATGATTATCATTTCTTTTCTTTCTCCTGCTGTAGTTTGTAATCCACATCCTGACTGCTGTATGGAGGCCTGTATATAACTGCCATTAGGGTTCTTTTACCCCTGCCATTTCTTAACTCAACCCATAGAGACTCTACACCTTCTATGTCATCTTTTTCCAATGATTTAATATTAATTCTTATATGCAGAGCCACACCACCCCCCTTGCCTACTAACCTATTTTTCCGATACACTGTACATCCTTGAACATTCAGCTCCCAATGGCAGCCATCCTTTCGCCAATTTACAGAGATGGCCACAAAATCATATTTGCCAATTTGTAGCTGAGTGTCAAGATCGTCCATTTTATTTCTTCTGCTACGTGAATTCAAACACAACACTCTCAGTCCAGTATTCGTTGCTTTCTGTTTTAACTGCACCATTTCTCTATTGCCCTGTATCTCATGCCACTGGCTTTGATTAAGCCTCATCTCCTGCCTGTTCTTTCTATAATTGCAATGCATGTAATTGCAAACACAGTACTAAGGATGCTAAAGCATGGAAGGTGTGTACCTCTGATAAGCTGCTGAGAAAGATCTTAGGCTCCAGCAGTACTGTGAGTGAAAGGCTTGTTGGAATTATAGGACAGGTGGTATGGGATTTGGTTCACATGAGCTTACTTCTACAGCCAGAATATTGATTTCTCCTTTCAGTAATAATTTCCCTCTCTCTCCCTCTTCTTCTATTCCACACTCTGGCCTTTTACCTCTTCTCACCTGCCTATCCTTTTCCCCTGAGTCCCCTCCTGCTTCTTTTTCTCCTATGGTTTATTCTCCTCTACTATCAGATTTCTTCTTCTCCAGTATTCTATCTTTCCACCCACCTGGCTTCACTTTTAACCTTCTAGCTCGCTTCCTTCCACACCACCCCCCACACCTTTTTATTCTGGCATACCGTCCCTTCCTTTGCAGACCTGAAGCAGGGTCTTGGCCCGAAACATCAACTGTTTATTCATTTCCATTGATGCTGTCTGAAATAATGAGTTCCTCCGGGGGGGTGGGGGGGGAGGAGGGAGGTGTATGTGTGTGTGTGTGTGTGTGTAGCTTACTTCTATGTTAAACCTGCAGTTTTGAATTAGATATGAACAAATCTTTGTCAAACAATTTAAGAGAAAGAACCCTTGAACAGAATCAGATTAGTCAGATCTTGATGAAAGTATTTTAAAACCAAGTAGAATTGAAAACTTCAGTGAAGTAGTAGAAAGTGACATTAAGCTGAAAGCTGATCACTCCTGCCCACAAAATTAATTTTGGAAAACAGGAGACAAAGAACATGAGGAAGAGATTTTCCATGAGATACTTGGAAGAGAGTGCAGACACATTTTACTTGGTTGCTGGCTGGATTAGGGGGCATGTTTTATGAGGAAAGGTTGAGAAAGTTAGGTGTTTTCTCTTTGAAGTGAAGTAGGATGAGTGGTGACTTAATTGAGGTGTATAAGATGACAAAAGGAATAGGTAGGTAGGCAGCACCTTTCTTCCCAGGGAAGAAGTGGTTAATATAAAAGGGCACAATTTTAAGGTGATTGGAGGAAAGTATAAGGGGATGTCAGAGGTAGGTCTTTTACATGGAGTAATGGGTGTGTGGAATGTGCTGCCAAGGATGGTGGTAGAGGCAGATACAAAAGGGATATGTAGGAGACTCCTAGATAAGCTCATAGATAAAAGAAAAGTGAGCTATGTGGGAGGGAAGCCTGCAATAGGCTAAATTGTTGACAGAACGTCAAAGGCCAAAGGGTCTGTATTGTACTGTGATGTTCTGTGTTCTATTTGTTACTGGTGGGTTCCACGGCTGTTTCTGATCTAACAACTAGGCAAGCAAATTTCTGCTTCATCTGAGCAAAGTGTGTGAACTACTGAGCTGGCTGATGAAGGAAGGTGCTGGATAGTGCTGGACAAACACCTGAGAAATTAACTCTACAATGGATGGTGATCACTACAAAGCTACAGCTACAGTACTTCAAAAGAGCAGAAAATGCAGAGATGCTTCAGAAATTGATTATCAGCTACACACTGCTCTCAGAGTTCCAGCAATCCATGCTCACCCAATACCAAGTAAATCATAAATTAATAAAAAAATCTGATTTTTCATGAATTTATTAGCTGTTTCAATATAGGAATCATTTATGGATTTTTAAAATACACACGCTCATTTGCATCCTTCTGAAGTGATAGCGTGATATACTATAGAAATGAGGCTTCGGCCCATTCACTTCATTCTAATGATCATCACCCATTTATAACAAACATACACAGATCCCACTTTTTATTCTCTCCTCACTCCTACCCTAGATTCTGTTACTCACACAGTAGGGACAATTTACAGTGGCCAATTAACTTACCAACCTGCATGTCTTATTGGTGTAGGAAGAATTAAGCAAGTTATCATCAGTTTTAGATCACCACTGCCCTATGAATCCCTCAGTACTTCTCTATGGATTCTTGAAGAAATGGTCACTTTGAAAGAGAAATGACAATCAAGCGCAATGCTTAATTAGTCTGCAGTATCTTAAGTCTTAAATTAAAAAATAAGAAACAAGTGTTTCTAAAATGTATATTATCTGAAAAATCTGTTTGTTTCACTGATCACCTACAAAATAATCATAACAGTTTCTGTCGCTGGTTATACAGTATCTGCTCTGTCTTAAAGATGTGTTTTCTTTCTTGTGATCAGTTCAAATATGAAAAGATTTGCCTGCACTTTATAAGAATGACAGCTTACTTAATTTAAAGATATAGCTCCTTTTTCAATAATACTTGAGGTAATATAACTGATGGATCAATGAGGCAGTTCAGTATAAACTGACCTCTCAAAATCAAATCAGAAAACTTGGACTGGGAGTTGCCTATTGTATTTCAAAGCGGACCATTTGTTAAAATAATCTCAACTGAAAAAAGAATAACGTCAGAAATGGACAATAGAAGAGGCCATTTAGTCAGTGTTTATGGTCCTAATGGACCTTCTCCCACCGACTTATCTGAGCCTGTGATCATAACCTTCCATTCCTGTCCCCTTCATCTACCTTCTCCGTTCAATGGATTATGATCAAACCGAATAGACGAATGGAAGTTTGTGAGTTTAATGGTAAATGTTTATGCTTGCTCTAATAAATCATGAAAGAATTGAGGCTTTGGGACAAGGGTATAAACAAAAGAAATCCAGTGGTATAACACATGCTTTTCTAATGCTACAGCTTGAACCCATGCACAAAGTAAATCCCAGAATGTAATTGATCTTATGGTGTGTCGTACTCAATTTTGGAACACCTTTTTCTAAGGATACGACAAACTGACTTACAAAACCTGTTGGAATAATGGCAGTAATATCAATGTCCGATGTTGCTACTAATACGTTGGAATACTTAGACCCAGGGAAGAAAAAAAATCAGAGAGCCCCAACAGAAGGATGTTGGTCTTGTGGTGCACAATGGAACATGTTCTCAGGTACTTTGCAAGTCATCCTACAATTTTCACTGACTACCCAAAGAAATACAGCTATGAGGTTACAGGTTGGTGTCTAAAACATTTGGGACTGTGGAAGTTGCAGGCAGTTATGTGTCATCACACAAAAGATTCATCAATCATGCAGTGAATAGAGAGCAACAGCGCATTTTAAAAAAATCACACGGATTGCTTAAACCGCTCCATCATAAGATAGATCAGAGTGATATGGAGTCTTAGATTTATACAACATGGAAACAGGACCTTTGACCCAACTCATCTCTGTCAACCAAGTTGAGTATCAAGCTAGTCAAATTTGCTTGCATTTGACCCGGATCCTTTGCAACATTTTCTATCCATATATTTGTCTAAGTGTACTTGTAACATTGCAGTTGTACCCCTTTACAGCTAGTTCCCCACATCCACCACCCTCAGTGTGAAAAGGTTTTTCCTCGGGTCCCTTTTAAATCTTCTACCCCTCCCCTTAGCATTATGTCCTCTAATTGGTAATGCCTTGTTATGTCACATATACCAAGATACAGTGAAAACCTATTGTCTGCATGCCATCCAGATGGATCACTCTATGCAGAAGTACAATGAGGTAGTGGAAAAGGAAAAAAATTGCAGAATACAGTACTATTGTTATGAAGGAAGTGCAGTGTTGGTAGACAAGGAAAGCGTAAGGGCTATGACAAGGTGGACTGAGTGATCAAGAGTTCAAATATATTGTAGAAGAGGTCTGTTCAAAGTGGGAGAAAAACTGCCCTTGATCCTGGAGGTATGTGTTTGATTGAGCCTAGCGGTATGTGTTCGATTGAACCTGGCGGTATGTGTTCGATTGAGCCTGGTGGTATGTGTTCAATAGAGCCTGGTGGTATGTGTTCAATTGAGCCTGGTGCTATGTATCCTAGCTCTAGTTTTAGACTTCCCTACTCTAAGAAATGAAATTGAACAACAGAGGAGATCTCATCTACACCCCGCATGTTTTTATGCAATTCTTTCGGACAACCTCAGCCTCCTACATTCAAGGGCGGAAAGACTCAGGCTATCTAACCTCTCATAACTATGCAATGATTAATGAGACAATCTTAACAACAGATACAAACAAAATAATAGAAATATGAAGAGTTTAAGGTCTTGAAAAGGTTTGTGTTTTTACAGGCCATGTATCAAATCAAACCACAGAACTAGAACAAGGAAAAGGTAATGGGAACCTTTCTATCAGTCAAACAATCAGGCAGCTGTGAAAGGACCATTGTATTCGTCTATGTACAAATGTTGGGGCTTTCTTGTGTCCCAGGGCATTCATCTTCACACTGACGTCTGTAAATAAATTGATGCTCCTTTGGAATATGTAGGCCACTCCTTCACATGTTCTACCAGTCTATTTTTGCCAGTAGAATCTTCCATGTGGTGGAGTGCTGGGGCATTGGCATCAACACAGCTTAATGAACTGATTAGAAAGGCTGGCTCTGCTATAGGAGTTGAACTGGACACACTGGAGGCTGTGGTAGAATAAAGGATCCTACAGAAGATCCTGGCCATTCTGGGCAATGTTTTTCATCCTCTGTGTGCCACCTCGGCTGAACAGAGGAACACTTTTAGAAATAGACTAAGGCAACTGTGCTGCTCCAAAGAGCACTACATAAGATCATTCTTACCCTCAACCAAAAATTGTACAAGTGTGCATACAGGAAAAAAAACTGAAAATGCTGGAAATAGTCAGCAGGTCAGGAAGCATCCACAGAGAAAGAATAAAAAATAATGTTTTAGGTCTATAACCTTGCCTTAGAACCAACTCGTGAAAATGTTCTTCACCTGAAACAATTACTTAGCTCTATTCTGCACAGTTGCTTTTGACCTGTTGAGTATTTCAAGTATCTGTGGAGAAGGAACTGAATTTTAAGAAGATAAGAAACAGGAGTAGGAGGAGGCCATCCGGCCCATCAAGCCTGCCCCAGAAGGTCAAACCAAGGTAGAACATATGAGGTAAATGGTAGGACACTGAGGAGTGCAGTAGAACAGAGGGATCTGCAAGTACAGATACATAATTCCTTAAAAGTGGCTTCACAAGTAGATAGGGTTGTAAAGAAAGCTTTTGGTACATTGGCCTTTATAAATCAAAGTATTGAGTATAAGAGTTGGAATGTAATGGTGAGATTGTATAAGACATTGGTGAGACCGAATTTGGAGTATTGTGTGCAGTTTTGGTCACCTAATTACAGGAAGGATATTAATAAAGTTGAAAGAGTGCAGAGAAGGTTTACAAGGATGTTGCTGCGACTTGAGAAACTGAGTTACAGAGAAATGTTGAATAGATTAGGACTTTATTCCCTGGAGCGTAGGAGAATGAAGGGTGATTTGGTAGAGGTGTATAAAATTATGATGGGTATAGATACAGTGAATGCAAGCAGGCTTTTTCCACTGAAGTCAGGGGAGAAAAAAAACAGAGATCGTGGGTTATGGGTGCAGGGGGGAAAGCTTAAAGGGAACATTGTGGGGGGGGGGGGGCTTCACGTAGGGGGATATTGCCTAGGTGCAGGTCAGTGGGACTAATCAGAAAAATGGTTCGGCACAGCCACGAAGGGCCAAAAGGCCTGTTTCTGTGCTGTAATGTTCTATGGTTCAATAACATCATGGCTAATCTGCCCGTAAACTCAGCTCCATCCACCTGCCTTTTCCCCATAACCCTTAATTCCCTTGCTATGTAAAATCTATTTAATTGTATCTTAAATATATTTAGTGAAGAAGCCTCAACTGCTTCCCTGGGCAGAGAATTCACCACTCTCTGGGAGAAAAAACAGTTTTGGTTTCAGGTAGATGATCATTTGGTATATTTACTTTGGACAGTATTATGGAATCCAAAAGGAACTCTGAAAAACATTGGCTGATTTTCAAGTGTCAAAATATCATAGGACAGACAATGTATTTTGATGTATTGCTGATTTTATGGGATAAATGCACAATCTGATAACATATGTGCACTGAAGTCTGCTTCTGAAATCCAGTTCTACTCACCTGAATGGAATCAAATTTCAGAAGTGAGGTTTATTACTTATATATTGCTATAGTATTCCTTCAGCACATAATAGCTTCAGGACATTCAAGTTCTTGACGTCAACATCATTAAGGAGAGATTGAGCTGCCTGGGACTATGCTTATTGGAATTCAGGAGAACGAGAGGGGATTTTAATATAAATATCTAAAATAATTAAAAGGGATAGATAAAGTAGAGATAGGAAATTTGTTTCCACTGGTAAGTGAGACTAGAACTAAGGGAAATAGCCTCAAGATTCAGGGGAGATTTAGGAGGAACTACTTTGCACAGGGAATAGTGAAACCGTGCAATTCACTGCACAGGGAAGCAATAGAGGCTACCTTATTAAATATGTTTAAGAAGACATTTAGACTTTATCAAAGTCTAATCAAGGGTCATCAGAAAGGCAGGTAGATGCATTCGAACTCACAGCCAGATCTGTTACAATCTTATTAAATGCTCAAGCAGGCTAGATGGGTCAGATGGCCAACACCTGTTCCTAGTTCTTATGCTCTTTTGGCATGGCATCATGGGCCCAACACATCAATGCAAATGTGTAAAGGGATGTGACTGTCTCTGCTTTATTAGGGATATGTAGAGATTTGGTTTGTCACCAAAGACTCATACATATATTTCTATAGATGTACGGTGGAAACCATGCTGACTGGTTGCATCACAGCTTGGTACGGAAGCTCCAATGCAGAGTAATGTAAGAGACTGCACAAGGTTGTAGTCTCCGCCAGTTTTATCACAGGCACAATTCTCCACATCAAGAAGACAGCATCCATCACCAAGGACCCTCACTATACAGGACATACCCTCTTCTCTCATCATCATAGCACCATCAGGGAGAAGGGTACAGGAGTCTGAAGGCACACACTCAATGATTCAGGAACAGCTTCTTCCCCTCCAGCATCAGATTTCTGAATGGTCCATGAACCCCACTTTGGTATTCCTTTATTTTTTGCACAATTTATTTAGCTTTCTAATTTATAGCAGCTTTTTATCTCTTGGCACTACACTACTGCCACAAAACAACAATTTTCACATCATATAAATCAGTGATAATGAACCTAATTCTGATGGCATGGCTTATGAATTTCTACTCATTGTAATGTAGAGCAACAATGTTGAAATGTTACTCAATAAATTTTTAATATCTTATTAATTTTCATTCTCCTTTATTATTCTTCAAATGTTTTTTTCCACTGAGGAACCACATTTCAAAGTCTCATGTATGGCAGTTAACAAGACTGCTTTCAATGCCAGACATTAATGTGTTTGCAGGATGGATATGCTTTAACAGCTTGGTTAATCTAGAGTATAGCATGCCAGTATTTCAGTTAGTCTTTTGAAACACATAGTATAAATTAACTAATAAATAGGATGCTAATTTGTCAAGTGTTTCCGCTCATATTTACATACCATTTATGGACTGTTAAAAAGAATGCACACATTTTTAGGTTTCTGATCAAAACAAATTAAGATGCCCATTCTATTTAGTTATTTACTGAGACACAGTGTGGAAGAGGCCCCTTGACCCATGCTGTCCAGCAATCCCCAAGTTAACCCTAGTCTTCTACACTCTGTGTTTAGGAATGGTATGGGACAATCTGCATTTCAAACCAGGTTACGATGCTTTGAAATTGTGACATGCTTAGCAAGTATTAACTAGCCAATTGTAACAAGCCAATAGCCAATCTTATCACTGTGCACTTGCTGCTCAAGTGGTTGAACCTAATAGCTGGCAGTCCATTCTTTTCAAAGCGTCTCTGAGCAGTTCTACACAAAATAATATCCTCAATTGCCTGTAAGGCTACAGTGATCAATAGTTAATTTCCGAGAGGCAAATTCTTCAGTCTGGAATGCCCCAACATTATTTCTAAAATAATAGCATCTAGCTCGTATCACACCCCTTTTGTTTTCTTTCTAAAGCAGGGGTTTCCAACCTGGGGTCCACAGACTCTGCGTAATGGCATTGGTCCATGGCATGAAAAAGGTTGGAAACCCCTGTTGTAAAATGTATGGATTTGCAGCATATTGCAAACAAGCCTCTGGCTTTGCATTTCATCAGGGTGACTTCTGGGCTGTATTAAGAATCACAATTCTATCACCAACTTGTGTATTCACTATACATCTGCATCTGTAGGGGAAAAAAAAATATTCTCTTCTGCTTCTTGTACTTTTGTACCTATGTTTCCACCATGCCTTTAAACCGGTTGACCATCACGGCATAGAATAGTTACGGCTGCACATTGGTTCGGTCAAAATTTTGACCATCAGTCCATTATGGCTTGATGTCAAATAAGCACACAAGTATTAACAACAGGAGAAGGGGAATGCATCCTTCAAACTTGCTCTACCATTTATCAAGATCTTGCCTAATCTTTCTCTCTCTCTCAAACTGTACTAATGTTACTCTGTTTACTTCATTTATTTTATCATGCAAGTTACATACGATATATAATTTACCTTTGTTATTTTGCATCATTTTGTGCTGCTGTTACAAAAAGCTATTTTTACAGCATTTAGTGTGCCTTGAAAATTATTCAGCCCCCAATAACTATTTTCACATTTTACTGTTACGTTTTCTAAATTTAAAAATATTTAAGTAGGATTTGTGAGCTAATCTACAAAACATTGTGCCTAATGCAAATAAAAAAAGTCAATAATTTACTAAACATTAAAACCCAAAATTGAGAGGCTGAAAAAGTATTCTTCCCCTTATAATTACTACGCTAACTTTCTTCAGGTGCAGTATACTGTATTACCAATGTTTTGATGTAGACAATTGGCTAATCACGTGAATAAATACTCTATCTCACTGAAAAGTCCAACATTATGGAAGATTTTCAACTGACCAAACCACAATGAATACAAATAAGCACTAAAGGCAAATCTGGGAAATGATAGTAGAGAAGAAGAAATTTGGGGAAGGATCCAAGACGATCTTCAAGGCATTGATCATACCTCAGAGCTCAGTACAGCTATCATGAAACAGTGGAAAACATATGAAACCACAACCACATTGCCTATGTCAGGCTACTCCTCTGAACATAGTTGGCAGAGATGATGGAATATAAGGTGTTGTTTCTCCAGCCTGAGTGTGACCTCATCGCACCAGGAGAGGAAAGCATTGACTGACATGTTGGAATGGGAATGGGAAGTGGACTTTAAATCGATGGACACTGGAAGATCCTGTTTCTTCTGATGGATGGAGCATAGATGCTCGGCAAAACTGTCTCCCAGTCTGCGTAGGGTCTCACCATATACAGGAGGCTACACCGGGAGCACCAGACACAGTATACGACCCCTGCAGAAACACAGGTGAAGTGTCGCCTTTCCCGGAGGAACTGTTTGGGGCCCTGAATGGTAGTGAGGGTGGAGGTGTAGGGGCAGGTGTAGCACTTGATCCACTTGCTTAGAGCTCAGTGCAGTCCATATGAAAAAATTGAAAAATATGGACCTACAGCCACACTGTCTTGGGCAAACCGCCCTATTAAACCAGGGAAGAATGACACTTGCATGACAGGCTACTGTGAAGCCAACAGTATTTTTGAGTGAGCTCTAGAAGTCACTGGCTGCTACTGGAGATGAGCTCCTCAATTTCAAAGGCCTTGCACAAATAAGGTATTTATGGAAAGGCCAAAAAAAAACCTGGCTAAAAAAACAGGCAAACCCTTGCCCATTAAATCTTTGCAAAGAGTCACTTAGAAGGTAGGGTAACGAAGTGAAAGTAAGTCTTGTGGTCAGATGAGGTTAAAGTGGAATATTTTGGCTTCAACACCAAGCAGTACATATGGCGTAAATCTATCACTACATGTCACTACATATCTTTACATTAAAGAATATCTCATGAAGCATGAGCTGGAAATCTGGTCAGAATTGATTGGAGGATGAATGTTGCTAATTACAGAGATTTCCTGGATAAAAACATGCAAACCACTCACAGAAAGCTTAAACTTGGGAGGACGTTCATCTCTGAGCAGGACAATGACCCAAAGCACTCTGCCAGATCAACCAGATGAAGAAAGTTGATGGCCTTAATTGACTTAGTCAGAGTCCTGACCCTGACACGATTGAACATCTCTGGCAAGACCTCAAGATTGCTGTGACCACCACTCCCCAACTAACCTGCCACAGCCTGAGCAAATTTACAAGGAGGAATAGGCAAATCTTGTTCCATCACATTGTGCAAAGCTAATAGAGACTTACCTAAAAAGACTAATGGCTGAAATAGCTGTGAGAGCTGGTTCAACTAAGTACTGAGCAAAGGGGATGAATACTTTTGAATAGCTGACATTCCCTAGTTGTAATATTTATTTAAGGAAATAAAAGACTGTATATGGTGATAAACATATACGTTGATGACAAATTTCCTTTGAACTTTCAAATTTAAATGGCCCATATTTTTAAAAATGTGTAATAATCACCTCCCCCATCTGTATGTGACTGAGGGGTGTTTCACCCTGGGTCATAATGCCCTGTCTGTTTTGTACTTGCCATATTGGTGTCAGCAGTGGGATTAGAAATTGGCGGCGAGATTAAAGAGCTACAATATTAGATGGAGCACCTTAAGATCCAGAGAATAAGTCCAGGGACCAAGCAGTGTGCCTCAGCCGCTTCCCCGGGCATGGCTCCCGAAGGCAGGATGCCGAGATGGATGGAGGACTTGAGAACCAAGTATTGTGCCTCCCCAGGGAACCTTGACAGGGTGAGAGTACCTAGGCTCCCCAACCTGGGGAACATGGTACAGCGCATCACCTACCTCCCTCTTGGCCCGCACTGCGGAACCTAAGATACTACAGCCATGGGAGGGCAGATAACATGGCAGGCACCACCAATGCCGCTGGAGCCAAAGGAAGACCAATGGGCCTCAGCAGCTAATGGCACAAGGTCCATCCTGAAGTTCCCCAGATACAATGGTACCGGCTGCCTGGAGCTTGACCTAGCACAAGTCAAACTTGCCATATGGCACAATGGGTGGAGCCCCACCATGACAGCAGGGCACCTTGCCCTGGCACTGGAGGGGGGATGCCCCGCAGATCCTCTTTGAGCAAACGCCAGCTGAGCAGTGTGACTACAAGGCCCTCATAGTGGTGCTGGAGCAGCATATCAGGCAGAGGTTTATGCGTGGACTGCATGGTGGAGGGCATCCGATGCTGGGCGATGGCGGACGCTGGATCAACCAAGACCACCATCCATCCAGCTGTCCACCCAGTACGGCCCAGCCATCCCCGCCTGGGTGGAAAATGAAGATGGTCCAGCAATGAAAGGGATAAGGCGGCTGTACCTCACAGTGGAGCACGAGCTGTGTCTCGCCGACATCTGGAGTTGTGCATCATTGGCCTGGACCTGCTGTCCTGCTGGGGGACCCGTGTGCAACATTCTACCTCCGGGCTGAAGCTGTGGCTCTCTGGCAAGGCAGCTCCAGAAAGTGGACCTGGCGGGGCAGTGACAACAACCAGCAGTCTCACAGCATCACAGTGCAATGAGGGGCAAGCGGTGATGGCAGTACTTCAGATGGCAGCTGGCAGTGAGGTAGTCCTCCCCACCATCGACCAGCAGTAGTGCAGAAAGCATTTGAGTGATCCTGTGCTGGTTCAGGTGAGATGATGGCCGAAATGGGCAGAGTTCTCCATCCTGGTTCCAGAGACCAAAGCCTTATACTCCCATTGGGGCACACTGCAGGTGCGTAAGGTGTTGCTCTTGCGGCAGTGTTCACTTTCCAATAATGACAGACATCTCCTGCAGCTGGTGGTCTCCCAGAGGCTCTGCAGAACGTACTGCAGTCAGTGCATGGCTGGTGGGGGCCAGCTATTTCGGGGTCATAAAGACATTGGGCAAGCTACACAAATGCTTCTATTGGCCAGGGTACAAGCAGGACCTGGAGCCATTTGTGCACTACTGTGATACTTGCATGTCCCAGAAGAGACCGGGCCGCCAGTCTAGGATGTCATTGCTCACCACAGTATCATATTTTCCCATTAACAAAGCCAATAAAATTGAAGCATTAAATTAAAAACTGAAAAATGCTACAAACAGTGAATAAGAAGATTATGCCCTACATTCTCTATTGAAATTAAAGGGTGTCTGAATCTGTAGACCTTCCACTGTAGACTGTGGGAGGCAACATCTCAGGAAGGTTGAACATCAGGCTCGGATTCCTGATGGAGCTCAATGTGAGAGCACAGCGACAGATGTGCAACATCTGTCATCCAGTGAGATGAGGACCTCTGTGTTTCTCAGAACTAGTGCAGAAATCTTGGACCACGATTCAAGTGGCTAAATGCCAGCAGTTCTGTTCAGAACTCCAATAGCTGCCAACAACTTTGACCCATCTAGCTTTTACCACTGAGACAAAGATAGATGAAACTGGAAAGCATGTAGATGAATAATTGTATCACAGGGGGAGAGAAATGAATCCGCATAAAACAACCCCAAATTGCCCCAAAATGGATTGCAAGGCAAAAGTGTGAGTCCAGTTGTTTCTGACTTTCAATGGGATAGATCAGTTTGTGGACAGTAAACTATTCATAAGTACTAGTGGAGGTATAAATTGATTCAGGGATTTACATACAGGAATGTCACAAAGAGGTAGAGAAAATAATTAAAAGGCAAATAGAGTATGTGGCTTTAAATGCAATGGACTGGTATATAAGTGTAAGAAATCATACTATATAACAAAACCCTATTTATACCATACCTGGAGTTTCTAGGTTACATCTGGCACCACAGATTTTGAAAGGTATATTGACCTTCCATGCACCAGAGAAATATTTATTTATACTTTTAATTTATTCAGAGAAATTATTTATATTTCATTTCACATTGCCAAGCATCAAAAAGTTGCATAGTTGCTCAGCTAGTCAAAAAGCTGTTGCAGAACCCCAGCAAACCGGGCTCAATGATATCTATGGAGCTTATTTGTTCTCCCTGTGACCATGTGGTTTACTCCTGATGCTCTGGTTTCTCCCCACATCTTTAAGACATGCTCTTTGACAGATTACTTGATAATTGCAAATTGCCTTTAGAGCAGGGGTTCCCAAACTTTCCTTTATGCCATGGACCCCTAACATTGGACCCATGGACCCCAGTTGGGAACCCCTGCTTCAGAGTGTATGTCAGTGGAAGATTTTGACAATAGTTGATGGGAATATGGGAGAATGAAAAAGGAATCAGGCTATGGTAGGATTAGTGTTAATAAGTGGTGTTAGCAGTACTTAATGGAGACAAAGGCTTGCTATGGTGCTGTATAAAACTAAAAATCTTGTATATTTTCCAAAATATTACCAGGCACTTAATGACTTTATTATAATTACAGGAGCACTAAGTAGTAGTTTCTGGAATATAAAATGTCAAAATATAACAAGTTGTATCAATATGCATGCATATACTGTATAGTATTGTGATCCTGATAGTAGTCAGATGGTATGTCTGGTTCTCAGCAATACAATAATTTCAAAGACATTCAGTCTCTAGCAAGGCCTGAAAGCCAAGAGAACACAGTGCCACTTTGGTACACATCAGTTATATGCAAATGAATAGATATCCCATTTTTGTACACTTAAGTATCTTTTTATGGCTTATTAGACGTAAGAACATAATTTGGCCTTTCAGCCCATCAAGTCCGCTCCACCATTCTATCATGGCTGATTTATTTTTCTGCTCAATCCCAGTCTTCTGCCTGCTTCCCATAACCTGTGACAACCTTACCATTCAAGAACCTATCAACTTCCACTTTAAAGAAATCCAATCATTTGGCCTCCACAGCCATCTGTGGAAATTAATTTTATAGTCTCCACACTCTGGCTAAAGAAATCTCTGTTCTACAGGGGCATCCTTGTACTCTGAGGCTGTGCCCTCTGGTCCGAGCCACCCCCACCCCCCACCATAGGAAACTTCCCCTCCATGTACACTTTATCTTGGCCTTTCAATGTTCAATAGGTTTGAATGAGATTTAGCCTCATTCTTCTAAACTCCAGCAAGAACAGGCTCAGAACTATCAAGTGCTCCTCATATGTGAACCTTTTCATTACGATATAGATATGTACCATGTCTCCATGCTTTCATAAGAATATCTAAGGGATGACTTGAATAAAGAACTAGCAGGTTCCAAAAAAAAACATTTTCTTGGTGGTGAAAATCCAAATTAAAAGAAATAGTGAAAGAATTAGGAGTGAGATGTTTCAGCAGTCATGCAGAGAGAACACCTCTAGAGGCAGAGTCCTATTAGAATCTTGGAGAGTTCTTCTGTGATGCTGAACAATTTGTTAACTCTAAATCTGAGATTGATATATCATTACTGTTAGAATAAAACAATAAACAAGGAGAGAGATGTGTGGAGATAAATCACAGAACAATCACACCTCACTAAAAAGGCATGAATAGAGTGAACATGGAGAAGATGTTTCCATTAGTAGGAATGTTTAGGATCTGAGGGCAAAGCCTCTGAATAAAGGGGCATTCCTTTAGAAGCACGGTAAGAAGAATTTCTTCTGCCAGAGGGTGGTAAATCTATGGAATTGCTGCACAGCGGGCTGTAGAGGCTATTTAAGGAAGAGGTTGATAAACAATGGCATTGAAATACCAATGCGCAAGACGGAAAAGCCTACAGAAAGTAGCAGATACAGCCCATTCCATTATGGGAAAAGTCCTCCCTACCATTGAGCATGTCTACAAGGAGCACTGCCACAAGAAAGAAGTAATTGTCATTAAGGTCCCCCAGCACTCAGGCCATGCTCTTTTCTCACTGTTGCCCTCAGGAAGGAGGCCTTATGTCCCAACCACCAAGTTCAGGGATAGCTATTACCCTTCAACACAACCATCGGGCACCTAAACCAGCATGGATAACCTCAGACACTTTAACCCCAAACTGATTCCATGACCTACAGACTAACTTTCAAGAGTTCTACAACTCATAGATTCAATATTATTTATTTATTTGTTTATTTATTTAATATTTGTGTGTTTTCTGTATATTTGCATTGTTTGCCTTCTTTTGCATATTGATGGTCTTTGTGACTAGTTTTTAATTGATTTTGTTGTATACCTTTGTTCTGTGAATGGTTTGAAGAAAATGTATCTCTGGGTGACATATCTGTACTTTGATTATAAATTTACTTTGAACTTTGAAATGTCCTAATTCTGCTCCTTTATTGTGTGATCTAATAACTGAACAGGCTCTGAACTGCGCCCTGTCAACATGTTCCAAAATGTTTATCAACTCAAGATTGGAATCTGCATTCAGGTATTAAATTAAGTCAAAAATATAGTTAGTTAATCCATCGTCTGAGATATATTTTGTTTGAAAGATAATGGGTATAAAAATTTTTTATTTAGTTCAGTGAACTTGTCTCCACACAAGGTCCTGGGAAGGCTATCTAAATGGAGCCTGAGTATTCATTGTTAATGGCTGGTCAACCTTCAATAGCTGATCACCATGACTTCAAACTGTACCAGTTGCTATTTAATAATTTCACAAGTTGGTTGCCAAGCATTTTAGTCCATTAGAAAGTCTGATGAAGTCCCAGACTCTGCGATAGATTTACAGTAGAGACGTCCATAACATGAGTAACTCAATCTTTATTAAAAACTTTCAAATGGATTTTTGACAGGCTTATTGTTTGCTTCATTGACCCAAGCTCGTTATTAAGCAGTGAATGCTTTTGAAATTGTGCTGCTTTACCTGAGAAGCTTGGTGTTACTGTCATCTGATAAATCAATGTCTCCTGATCATTTGCAAGTGTTTTAAAATTAATTTGGAATCTCATGCATGGTTCTCTAGCTATGGTACTATAAAATTTAAAAAAATACCAAAGTTGTCAAGCTTCCTAACCAAATGAATGGCATATACATGAACTTTTGCTTAGTGTCCCAATGATCCCACAGATTATACCATAGCATACCAAATATTAGAGCAGCACATTAATAAACGCATAGCTAATTCATAAATAAAAGTCCCAATGCACATTTGTTAAATAGAAAGCCAAATATGCTAGTTTGACTCAAGTTATTTTTTGAGGTTTACTCATATCCGTAATTGTCAGAATTCGCTAAGTAGTGGAAGTGAATCCTCTTCAGATATTAAAAAAGTACACACAAAAATGTGTTTACGCCCAATAGCAGAGCGAATGGTCCAACAATCTTGCACTTGTTAAAACAATCACACAGATCTATTTGCTCAATCTCTATAGAAATGCCCACAAAACGTATTCTAACAGCATATAAATAAATGCATTCTGTGAATAAATGGCACTTGAATTGGCACTGACAACATTCTCAGTTACATTGTAGTTCTCAGTATATATAGAGTAGGTCTCCACATTCACTAGCTAGAGGTGCTTTTTTTTAAATTCAGATTCATGGAGGAAATCTGTCAATGCAAGTGCTGTATATACTTTCAAAAATCCACGTGCATTTCATGGTTACTTACATAATGTAGGCAAAAGTGAGAGGAGAAAAAGCTGCTAACTTACCAATCACTCTTTCTCAAATATTTAATACTTATTTCTCCTTCGCTCCTCCAAAGCATTCAACCCATCTGCCAGTCTTATCCTCATATGAGTGTAAATATGTTTTTGTTGGTGTTGTTAAGGAAGAATGAAAACCATCATATATTTTTGTTCTTTTTTACTTTCTCCTTGGCCCAAAGGTGTCTTTCTTTCTTTTTCAATTTTTTTATTGATTTTCATATATACATATTAAAAAAAACATAACATAATAATGAGTAAATTATGAATACAATAGACTTGAAGTCACGTTGATAATAAGATAACAATATCCTATTAAACATCAACAGAAAAAAATACCTTAATCAATCAAGTCCATATGATTATATATGAAAAAAAACAAAAATAACCATTAAAAGAAGAAAAAATTTGAAAATATGTGGAAAAAGTATATATTAAGAAAAATAAAACACTAAACTAAACTAACATGGGCAATAATAATAGCTTACAAGTATATGATAGTGTCAAAAAACTCCAGAACTCCATACCTGAACATGAATAAGCAGAAAGACCAAAGGTGTCAAATCCAATTTTATATAAGTAAAAAGAACAAGAAAAAATAATCAGCACCAACACAGAGAGACCATAATGGCAAGTGAAACAGTATTAAAGCTCTATTACTTAAAGCTTATTTCCTGCCCTTAGCAGATTTGGTCTGTGGTTTATGTTATTTGCCATCTACAATGCATGCTGGGAATTATCCTATCCTGTGGCTCAGCAGTTGCCAATATTGCTTCTAGCCTGAAGGTTCTGGGTTCAAATCCTACTTCAATGACTTTGATCCAAAAAAAACATAGATGACAATCCACTGAGGAGGTTAGGAATTCCACCATCACCTCTACAAGAAGACTGACCTCACAAAATGCTAGAGGAACTCTGCAGGCCAGGCAACTTCTATGGAATAAAGTACAGTCAACGTTCCGGGTCGAAACCCTTCAGCAGGACCTGAAACGTCCACTGTACCTTTTTCCATAGATGCTGCCTGGCCTGCTGAGTTACTCCAGCATTTTGTGTGTGTTGCTTGGATTTCCAGCATCTTCAGACTATCTTCAGATAGTCCTGACAAAGGGTCTCAGCCCGAAATGTCAACAGCGCTTCTCCCTATAGATGCAGACTGGCCTGCTGTGTTCCACCAGCATTTTGTGTGTGTTGATCTTCAGATTTTCTTTTGTTTGTAAGAAGACTCACATATTCACTCACGTGAATGTGAGATCTTCCCTAGAACCATTAGGAAAAAAGTTTTGCACTCTGCTTCAATCCACATTTATCTCTATTACAAAGCTGTTTGAGAAATTCTGTTAGGTAGGTCAAGACGTACAAAAAAGCTGGATGAACTCAGACTGAGTCTTGACGAAGGGTCTCGGCCGGAAACATTGACTGCTGAGTCCTGACGGAGGGTCTCGACACGAAACGTTGACTGCTGAGTCCTGACGGAGGGTCTCGACACGAAACGTTGACTGCTGAGTCCTGACGGAGGGTCTCGACACGAAACGTTGACTGCTGAGTCCTGACGGAGGGTCTCGACACGAAACGTTGACTGCTGAGTCCTGACGGAGGGTCTCGACACGAAACGTTGACTGTTGAGTCCTGACGGAGGGTCTCGACACGAAACGTTGACTGCTGAGTCCTGACGGAGGGTCTCGACACGAAACGTTGACTGCTGAGTCCTGACGGAGGGTCTCGACACGAAACGTTGACTGCTGAGTCCTGACGGAGGGTCTCGACACGAAACGTTGACTGCTGAGTCCTGACGGAGGGTCTCGACACGAAACGTTGACTGCTGAGTCCTGACGGAGGGTCTCGACACGAAACGTTGACTGCTGAGTCCTGACGGAGGGTCTCGGCACGAAACGTTGACTGCTGAGTCCTGACGGAGGGTCTCGACCTGAAACGTTGACTGCTGAGTCCTGACGGAGGGTCTCGACACGAAACGTTGACTGCTGAGTCCTGACGGAGGGTCTCGACACGAAACGTTGACTGCTGAGTCCTGACGGAGGGTCTCGACCCGAAACGTTGACTGCTGAGTCCTGACGGAGGGTCTTGACCCGAAACGTTGACTGCTGAGTCCTGACGGAGGGTCTCGACACGAAACGTTGACTGCTGAGTCCTGACGGAGGGTCTCGACCCGAAACGTTGACTGCTGAGTCCTGACGGAGGGTCTCGACCCGTAACGTTGACTGCTGAGTCCTGACGGAGGGTCTCGACACAAAACGTTGACTGCTGAGTCCTGACGGAGGGTCTCGACCCGAAACGTTGACTGCTGAGTCCTGACGGAGGGTCTCGACACGAAACGTTGACTGCTGAGTCCTGACGGAGGGTCTCGACCCGAAACGTTGACTGCTGAGTCCTGACGGAGGGTCTCGACACGAAATGTTGACTGCTGAGTCCTGACAGAGGGTCTCGGCCGGAAACGTTGACTGCTGAGTCCTGACAGAGGGTCTCGACATGAAACGTTGACTGCTGAGTCCTGACGGAGGGTCTCGGCCGGAAACGTTGACTGCTGAGTCCTGACAGAGGGTCTCGACACGAAACGTTGATTGCTGAGTCCTGACGGAGGGTCTCGACACGAAACGTTGACTGCTGAGTCCTGACGGAGGGTCTCGACCTGAAACGTTGACTGCTGAGTCCTGACGGAGGGTCTCGACACGAAACGTTGACTGCTGAGTCCTGACGGAGGGTCTCGACACGAAACGTTGACTGCTGAGTCCTGACGGAGGGTCTCGACACGAAACGTTGACTGCTCTTTTCAACGGATTCTGCCCGACCTGCTGAGTTCATCCGGCTTTTTTATACGTCTTGATTTGACCACAGCATCTGCAATGTACTTTGTGTTTCCTGTTAGGTAGGTGTTGTTTTTCCAAATTTTAACTGAGATTTAATTTTGAAAAATTGATCAGTAGTTACAAAATGCTTCAATTGCCCAAAAGAATATGGAGTATGCCACATAAACCTCTTGCTTGTATGGAGCAAGAGATTACACATTATTTCACAGGTGTGAATTGGACAAGACAGAGCAGATACAGGGGAAAAGTCAGCATTGCCTCTACCAGAATTGAGTGACAGAGAGATTGAGTCTTTCAACTGATCATAACTGGATCATCAAGACTAGAAAGTGCCTGAATTGTGAGCAGAACTTTGGAAGAAGATTTGTGATGGTGTGCGATTACCAAATCACAGGCATGAGGAGGACCAACAGAGGGGGCTTACCAGTGAAATCACTGATTTCCATTGCTTCACCATTGGACTCAATAATCAAGATTCAAGAGGCACCAGAATATGTTGTGACACTTGTGGGATGCTCTCAGCACACCATCCGGTGTGTTGTTTGTTAATGTAAATGACACATTTCATTGCAACACACACAGAATGCTGGAGGAACTCAGAAAGTCAGGCAGCATCTGTGGAAATGAACAGACAACGTTATGGGCCGAGATCCTTCTTCAGGACTGCAAGACTTCAAAGCTGTGACTGCAAACAATGCATTTCACTGCAGGTTTCAATCAATATGTGACAAATAAAGCTAACCTTTATCTTTAAGTTCTTCTTCTGGTCCGAAGAAGAGTCTTGGCTGGATACATCAAATGTTCCTTTCCGTAGATGCTGCCTGACCTGCTGAGTTCTGTTACCATTTTGTGTGTACGGCTTTGCATCTGCAGACTTTCTTGTGTTTATAATTTGACCGTTTTGTTGTAAACTTAAATCCTAAATCCTGACAAGTATAAGTATTAGTCAATTAAGCCCATATGCATTCTTTGCATATCAAACCTCAGAACATTAACTTAAAATGCAAAGCTCAAGGAACTTTGGATATTAATGACTGCTCTGGCAAGGATGGTATTAGTTGATCATTCCAAGATGGCCTTGAGATGATTGTACTTTAGCAGCTTCCTGAAGCAATGCAAGTGAATACCTCCACCCTGCATTTGGGTGGTGAAGTTCAGGATGTTGTTCAAGTAACAATGGTGGTAGCAGTATACATGCCTGAGTCAAGATATGGAGGGTCCTTTGAGATAATGGTGTTCCCATACACCTGTTGATAACAGCCTTTACCCAGCAATATCTGAACTCACTAGACTATAGGATAATTAAATGATGGCCATGACCAAATGAGCATTTTCACCATCCTCTGATTTATTTTCAGTGTTCTGCTTTTATGATAGGTCATCTCATTAAAACACTGAGAAGAATTAAAACATTTGCTTAATCTGCACTTGTCGTATTTTGTACAATTCTGGAGGCCTCAATACAGGAAGGATGTGGAAGCTTTTTAAAAGGGTGCAGAAGTGGGTTACCAGGATGCTGTCTCAATCAGAGGCCGTGAACTGTAAGGAGGGTTTGGATAAATCTGGCTGATTTTCTCTGCAGCATTGCAGGCTAAGGGGAGACTTGATATTTATAAAATTATGAGATGTGTAGATAAGGCAGATAGTCAGAATCTTTTTCCTGGGGTAAACATGTCAAATATTAGAGAACATACATTTAAGGTGAGAGGGGAAAGTTTAAAGGAGATGTGTAGGTGTCTGGGGTGGGTTGTCAGGGGTAATGGTACAATACAATAGTGGTGTTTAAGAGGCTGTTAGACACATAAAAATGCATGGATGGAAGGATAGGGATCATGAACAGGCAGAAATGGTTCAGTACAATTCAGCAACATGTTCAGAACATTCATCACGAGCCAAAGGGGCTGTTCCTGTGCCATACTATTCTATGTTCCATGAATGACAGGTCCCATTTCCTGGCTGGGAAATCCAGAACTAAGGCACAATCTCAAGACAAGGAGTTGGCAATTAACACAGCAATACTAGGATTTTGACAAGTGGGTAGCATGGTTAATGCAAGACCTTACTAGTTTCAAAGCACATTTAATAACACGGAATATGTATCTACTACATAGCCCGAAATTCTTCCTTTTCACAGACATCCATGAAACAAAGAATCCCCATAGAAAGATTAAAAAATTTCAAAGTCCCCCTCCCTTTGCACAAGTAGCAGCCAAAAAACATCCACTCCCCTCACCGCCACCAGTAGAAGCAATGACCCTACCAACCACCCCCTTCCCATCCAGCGAGCAGCAACAGAAATCCCAAAGAGCCCATCAAACTACAGTTTATAAACCAGCACTTTGGTATCTCAGATAGGCTCTTTCTCTCTCCATCAAGGGAAAGAGAGGTTGTCGCTCGTGCAACAACAAGAGTGAAGACCAGCAACTCGCTGTTTTGATGTTACAGTTTTCCACGTTATTTTTCCAAGGAGGATGGGAAGGGTAGAGGGAGAGAGGGAGGGAGGGAAGAAGGAGAGAAGGGGAAATGGGACCGGGGAGAAAGGGAAATGGGGCAAGGGGGTAAAGGAGAGGGGGAGGGAGGGGATGTGGGAAGGGAAGAGAGAGAGAGAGAGAGAGAGAGAGAGAGACATACCCACACACATATACGGGAGCTTACTCCAACTGCAGCCAGCGATTAGCAAACACACTGCCTGCTGTCTCGGCATTTGCAATCTCGATGATTCAGTCTCCCACGACGCTTTTGTTAGCAAAATTGGTGAGAAACTAGGTTGCCCAAAAGGCTGCTCCCCAACTTCCACTTCCTACCTTCCACACCCAATGGCACACATCTTCCAGGCCACAGAGTCGGTCCAAAAACCCACGGCTTCATCGATTGGGAAACAATTCCCGCCATTGCCTATAAGGAGTTAGTATGTTGTCCATGTGACAGCCTGGGTTTCTTCTGGTTGTTCCAGTTTCCTCATACATTCCAAAAAGATGACAGGCTGGTGTTAAGATTAGTAAGTGTGGCATGCTATTTTGGCACCAGAAACGTGGTGACACTTGTGAGCTGCCCTCAGCACATCCTCGATCTGTGAATGCAAACAATGCATTTCACTGTAGGTTCCTATCTACACGTGACCGTTGTCGCTGTGTGGATACATCTACTGATGCTTCTGGACACATCATCTCTGATGTTCCTGGAATCATCAGGTGTTTCGGGTCTTTCAGCATCATACATCCTTCTCCAGCTGACCCAGCCAAGGCTGATCAGACCCCGGCTTGTGTCCAGATGGCTAGCTATACATGACTCCATGGCTCCCCTCTCTTGAGCCACAACCACCTTGAGGCCCTCTCTGCCACATCGGTGGTACTGCAGATAGGTCTCCTCTTCCTCTCTCCCTCGATGCCCAAATTGCTGTAGGCTCTGGCTAAGGAACGGGCTGCAAATCCCCTACAACCAGCTTCCACTGGGAGACACTTCGATCTCCATCCAGCCTGCTGGCAGTTGCTGACTAGTCCTGCATACTTAGATAGCTTCCTTTCAAAGGCCTCTTCCAAGTGATCTTCCCATGGGACTGTCAGCTCCAGCATTACCACCTGCTCTGTAGACTCAGACACAAGGACAATGTATCCCTTGCTCCCGTTCATGCTCCCTTCTTGCTCTTTGTTAACACAAACAAACAAAACGTACTGAACAGTTTTTTCGAGTGTCAAGGATTTTTATGCACAGAGGAGAAATTCTTTATGCAGAAGCTTGAAAATCACCTGCACTTCATAGGGCTGTGTTTATGCTCAGTCACTGAAAATGGATACTGATTAACTTTTAGACAAAAGGAGAATTAGAGGAATTGGGGATTAGGCAAGAAAGTACAGCTGAGGTAAAGGATTAGCCCTGATCTTACTGAGTGATGAAGCAGGCTCTAAAGAATTGTACAGCCCATGCATATAATTCTCGTCTTAAACTAATAAAAAAATAAAACTAAAAGAATTTGCTATTGCTATTGGATTATTATTGTCACAGTGAAAATTGTAGTTTTGTATGCCATCCAGATAGATCGTGTCAAAGCGTTGGTACATTGATTAATTGGTTTACTATTGTCATGTGCTGAGGTACAGTTTAAAAACTCAGTTTTACACGTCATTCATATAGATCAACACATCAGTGCACTGAGGAAGTACAAGAGAAAATAGTAACAGAATACAGAGAAAAGGATTAGAAATAGAGAAAGAGCAAAGTCATGCACATCTGGCTCAGATAATAAGGTGCAAGGTCATAACAAGGTAGATTGTGAGGTCATGAGTCCACCTTATCATTCTAGGGAATGGTGTAATGTTCTTACAACAGCAGGATAGAAGCTGTCCTTGAGCTTAGTGGTATGTGTTTATTGGATTTTGAATTTTTTGCCTGTTGGGAGGGGGAGAGGAGAGAATGTCTGCGGTGGGATAGGTCTTTGATAATGTTGATTCTTTGCCAAGGAAGCAGGGAGTGCAGAAAGAGCCCATGGAGGGGAGGTTGGTTTCCATGGTGCGCTGAGCTGATTACACAACACCCGGGAATTCCTTGTAGTCTGAGGCTGTGCTGTTGTCATATCAAACCATAATGCATCCAGATAGGATTCCTCTACGGTGCATCTACCAAATCTGGGGAGATCCAAGGAGACATGATGAGAGACATTCATCATGTGGATAGTCGGAGGCTTTTTCCCAGGGCTGAAGTGGCTGAGCCGAGAGGGCACAGGTTTAAGGGGAGTAGGCACAGAGAAGATGTCAGGGGTAAGTATTTTTACTCAGAGAGTGGTGAGTGCGTGGAATGGGCTGCTGGCGGAGGTGGTGGAGGCGGATACGATAGGGTCTTTTAAGAGACTTTTGGATAGGTACATGGAGCTTAGAAAAATAGAGGGCTATGGGTAAGCCTAGTAATTTCTAAGGTAGGGACATGTTCAGCTCAACTTTATGGGCCGAAGGGCCTGAGTTGTGCTGTAAGTTTTTTTTTTCTGTTTCTATGAAAAAATTTCTGTAGTCTCCTGATTAAGTAGAGGCACATAATGTACTTAATTTTATGTAATGCTATGTAGAATGTACTTAAGGAAATTGATGCCTTACAAGGATAAAACAATAACAGAATGCAGAATATAGTGTTGTAGTTACAGTTACAGAGAAAATGCAGTGAGAATAGACAATACGCTAGCCATCTCCACACACAAGAGATACAACATCTCATAGGGGGCAATGAGACAATTTCCACTTCACTGGAATGTCAACCTGGATTTTATCTTTATGAACTAGAGCTCTATGAATATGGACAGGTGTTTGCCTCGCTGCCAGCACTCTATGGAGCTCTCATGGGACAATCTTGTCCTTGCAATGCACAGGCTCAGGACTCTGAGACACGTCGGAGGTGAGATGGACAACTGACAGCAGCCCTTTCTCCACATGCTTCTCCCCTTGGACTCACCACTGAGTCCAAGAACAAAACACAAACATCTCAAATGGAGATAGCCAAATGCACAACCTTGCACCTCCCATAACTGGCATTTGAATCGTGACCATCTTCAGGTGAAAAGCTAAATGTTTGTTTCTAGTTTTTAAAATCATTCTTTCACCCTTCTTTTAAGTGAGGTGGAAGGGTGGAGATACATCTTTACCAAAGTAGGTATAAAGAGTGCTTTCCCTCTACTAACCTGCAGGACACACTTGGGCAAGATGTAGCACATGCTTAGCCCCCAATCAGGGTTGCGTGAAGGCATGGAAGCAGGTTGTGGATGGTCACATGTACAGACATCTCACAAGTCCTGGTTATGCAACCACTGGCATCAGGCCAACAACCTCTGAACAGTACTGAGGATAGTTGGGGTTACCTATCTTGTAAAGACACTGCCCAGAAGAAGGCAATGTCAAACCACCTCTGTGGAAAAAATTCCAAAAACAATCATGGTCATGGAAGGACCATGATCAACTATGATGTATGACATGGAATACAACAAATGAGCAAAATCCTTTGAAGTATTTGTATTGTTTTGAAATGTAACTCCCTTTTCAGTGAGTTATCAAGAGATGATTAAGAGTGATCTGAGAGTGCAGCCTCAGGAGACAAGGGATGTTTTATGGGATTTAACTAGGCCCACAGGGATGTGCACGTACAGATGCAGAAGCAGGAAAAGATGGGCAAGATCAAACACATCTCACCCATTGGGAATAGAAGTGTACATTTAATCAATAGCCCATTATTTTCCAAACATTTGCTTTAAGATTTTCCAAACAGATATACACTTAAATTCCAAATGTATCCTTTATGAGATGCAGCAAAGATGATGGCCTGGAGGTCCTGAATCAGAACTTCCACTAACAACTCTGACCCAAACTTAAGATCTAAGTGATTAACAAAGTGCTGCACGCAGTTCATGGTTTTCAAACATTACATCCCATCACTGATTAAATACATTTACATAGAACATGGAAGAATAAAGCACAGGGACAGGCCCTTTGGTCCATGATATTATGCTGAACTATCTACACTGCATATCCCAAACTAAACTAGTTCATTCTGTCTACATGTTGCCCATATCACTGTTCTCTGAATATTCATGTACATATTTAACAGTCTCTGTCATAACTGCCTCTACCACTAATCATGGCAGTACATTCCAGACACCCACCACTGTTTGCATAGAAAACCTGCCCTTCAAATCTCCTTTGAATTAAACCCCTCTCACCTCAAATGCATGCTCTCTAATAACAGACGTATTGACTCTGGGGAAAAAGGCATTGCCTGTCTACTTTAACTATCCCTCTCTTATGATAAACTTCCATCAGATTTCCCATTAGCCTTCACCACTCAGAAAAAGTAACCCAAATTTATCTAAACTCCTCACAAAGAACATACCATCTAATCTAGGCAGCATCTGGGAAAACTCTTCTGCACTCTCCAGAGCCTCCACATCATTTCTACAATGGGACAACCAGAATTGGACACAATACTTCAGATGCAGCCTAACTGGCTTTCTAAACTTCAAATGAACTTCCAATCTCTTGAACTCAATTCCTCAACTAATAAAGACAAGCATGCCACTTGCCTTATTTATCTCTTATCTATCTTGTGGCCACTTTCAGGGATAGTCCAAAAAGTCTCTCTTAACCTCAATACTGTTAAGGGTCTTGCCATTAACAGTGTACTATCCTTTTATATTTGATGTTGCAAAGTGGAACACTTCATGTTCAGCCAGATTAAATTCTACCTTTCCCTTCTCCACCCTTATCTGTAATTGATATACACTTCACCTGTGAGTCTGTCGGAGTCATTTACTCTGGTTGGTGCTCCCGATGTGACTCCCTGTTTATCAGTGAGACCCGACGTAGATTGGGAGACTGCTTTGCTGAGCATTCGTCTGCCAGAACAAGTGGGATCTCCCAGTGGCCACCCATTTTAATTTCACTTCTCATTCCTATTCCAATATGTCCATCCATGGCCTTCTCCATGATTGTGATAAGGCCACACTTAGGGTGGAGGAGCAAAACCTTATATTCCGTTTGGGTAGCTTCCAATCTGACGGTATGAACACTGGTTTCTCATACTTCCGGTAATGCCCCCTCTACCTTCACCATTTCCCATCCCCTTATCCCACTTTCAGCTTATCTCCTTGCCTGACCATCGCCTCATTGTGGTGCATCTCCCCAACCCCCTTTTCCTTTCTTCCATGGCCTTCTGTCTCTTTCACCAATGAACTTCCCAGCCCTTTAATTCAACACTCCCCCTCCAGGTTTCGCCTATCACCTTTATTTTCTCTCTCCCCTCCTCCCACCTTTCTAAATCTACTACTCAGCTTTCTTGTGTGTGTTGCTCAGATTTCTAGCATTTGCAAATTTTCTTTTGTTTATATCCTATTCCCTTTGGCAATCTTGTTTGTTATCCACACCACCACCAAACTTAGAATCATCTGTGAACTCAGCAATCCATCACAAGACCATAAGATGATAAGTCATAGGCCATTCAGCCCATGGTTTGCTCTGCCATTTCATCATGGCTGATCCCAAATACCATTTAATTCTATACACCTGCCCTCCCACCATATCTCTTGATGCCCCGACCAACCAGGAATCTATCAAATTCCACTTTGAATATATCCATGGACTTGGCCTCCACCTCAGTCTGTGGCAGATCATTCCACAGATTCACCACTCTTTCGCTAAAAAAAAAATCCCTCCTATTTTTTGAGGCTGTGCCCTCTAGTTTTGGATATCCCCACCAGAAGAAACCTTCTCTCCTCATCCACCTTATCTAGCCCTTTCAACATTCAGTAGGTTTCAATCCAATCCGCACACATTCTTCTAAATTCCAGTGAGTACAGACCCAAAGCTACCAAACACGCTTCACTCCTGGAATCATCTTTGATAACCACTTTTTGACTCTCTTCAATGACAATACTGTAGCGATGAGCTACACACAGTGCTGAAATAACGACACGCAGTCGGTAAGTCGTTTTGAGACTAGTTTATTCAAACTTCACGGCGCTGGCATTTAATCCCTAGCGCCCGCCCTCTCTGGATGGAAATGACGTCAGAGGTGTATTACCAAAGTCTCCCCCTGTGCGCTGGCTATTTGTGAGCCGGTTCGCCTGTGCAGAAAGTGGGTCACCACAATACACCTTTTCTGAGATAAAAGGTCCAAAACTGTTGACAATACTCCAAGTGCAGCCTGACTAGTGTCTTTTAAAGCTTCAGCATTATCTCCTTGTTTTTATATTCTATTCCCCTTGAAATAAATGCCAACATGCATTTGCCTTCTTTTCTGCAACCTCAACCTGTGAATTAACCTTCTGGGAGTCTTGCACAAGGACTCCAAAGTCCCTCTGCACCTCTGATGTTTGAACCTTCTCCCCATTTAGATAATAGTCCACACTATTGTTTCTTTCTTTTACTGAAGTGCATTCTTATACTGCTATATTTCCCAACACTATATTTCATCTGCCACTTTTTTGCCCATTCTTCCAATTCATTAAGTCCTGCTGCAGTCACATTGCTTCCTTAGCACTACCAACTCCTCCACCTATCTTTGTATCATCTGCAAATGTTGCCACAAAGCCAGGAATTCTACTATCTAAAACATTGACAAAAAATAAAAAAAAGTAGTCCCAATAAAAGTGGTGAGGAACACTACTGGTCAATGGCAGACAACCAGAAAATGTGCCTTTTATTCCCACTCGCTGCCTCCTTCCTGACAGTCATTCCTCTATCCATGCCAGTATCCTGGTTGTTACACCATAGGATTTTATATTGTTAAGCAGCCTCATGTGAGGCACCTTATTAAATGTCTTCTTAAAATCTAAGTAAATGTTATCCACTGCCTCTCCTTTGTCCACTATGCATGTTACTTCCTCAAAGAATTCTAACAGATTTGTCAGGCAAGATTTCCTTTCACAAAAATAGAGCTGACTTTGATTTATTTTATCATTAGTCTCCAAACCTCATCCTTAATAGTAGACTTGAAAACTTTCCCAACCACTGAGGCTAGGCTAACTGGCCTATCATTTCCTCTCTTTTGTCTTTCTCCCTTCTTACAGGGTGGAGTGACATTTGCAATTTTCCAATCCTCTGGGGCCATGCCAGAATCAAGTGACACTTAAAAGATCATGACCAATGCATCCGTTATCTCCTCAACAATCTCTTTCACGACTCTGGGATGCAGTTCATCTGGTCTAGGTGACCTATCCACCTGAAGACCTTTCAGTTTGCCTACCACTTTTTCCTTTGTAATAATAATGTCACTCACTCCTCCTTGATACTCATAGATCTCTGGCAAACAGCTAGTGTCTTCCACAGTGAAGCCAAGTACTTACTGAGTTCATCCTCTATTTCTTTGTCTCCCATTACTGCCTCACCAGCGTCATTTACCAGCGCTCCAATACTAACTCGCTCTTCCGTTTTATTCTTTATATAAATTAAATAACTTTTGGTATCCTGCTTTATCTTATCAGCTAGTTTGCCCTCATATCTCATGTTTTCCTTTCTTATAGCTTGTTTAGTTCCCTTTTGTTGGATTTTAAAAGCTTCCCAATCATCTAACTTCCCACTCACTTTCATTACCTTATATGCCCTTTCCTTGGCTTTCATGCAGTCATTAACTTCCTGTGTCAGCCACGGTTGTCTAGCCCTGCTGTTAAAGAAGTACATCTTCGGTGGGGCATAACCACCCTGCGTCTTGTGAACTATTCCCAGAAACTTAAGCCACCTCTGTTCTGTCATCACCCCTACCAGTATTCCCCTTCAATCCACCTCCTCTCTCATGCCTTTGTAATTCCCTTTATTCCACTGTGATACTGATAGATCTGACTTGTGCTTCTCCCTCTCAAATTGCAGTATGAATTCAATCATATTGTGATCACTGCCTCCTAAGGGTTCCTTTATGTTAAGCTGACTAACCTAAGACAGCCTTTCCCTGTGGGTTCAAGCACAAGCTGTTCTAAAAAACCATCTCGCAGCATTCAACAAATTCCCTCTCTTGTAATCCAATACCATCCTGTTTTTCCCCATCTCTTGTATATTGAAGTCCCCCATTGCAATTGTGACATTACCCTTATTACATGCCTTTTCCAGTTCCCTTTGCAATCTCAACCCCATAGCTTGGCTACTACTTGGAAGCCTATATATGATTCCCATCATGTTCTTTTTTGCCTTTTCAGTTCCTTAACTCCACCCACAAAGATTCGACATTCTCTGGGTGTATGTCACCTCTTTCTAAAGATTTAACTCTATCTCGTACCAATAGAGCCACACCACTGCCTATGCCTTCCTGGCTGTCCTTTAGATACAAAGTATACCCTTTGATGTTAAGCTCCCATCTGTGGCCTTTCAGCCATGACGCCAATCTATAGCCTTTTATCAGCCACGACTCAGTGATGCCCACAAAGTTAACACGACCAATCTTTAATTGCACCACTAATGTGTCAACCTTATTCCGAATGCTATGTGCATTTAAATACAGCACCTTTAGTCCTTTATTCTTCACCCTTCTGAATTTTGCCTCTGTGTTACAACTTAGCTCTTTGCTGTCTGCAGTTGTACCTAATCAGTAGCTTGTGATTCTTTACATTCATATTACATAGTACATCATCTACTTGTAAAATTGCTGGCTCATCCTCAGCTCTATCATACTGGTTCCTATCCCCTGCCATATTAGTTTAAACCACTCCCGACAGCTCTAGCAAACCTGTCCACAAGTATATTTGTCCCCCTCGGATTCAAGTGCAACCCATCCCTTTTGTACAGGTCACACCTGCCCAAGAATCACCTATCTGTCCCCCTAACTAATGAGTTCCCCATTACAGCTTCCAACTTATTCGGTTTCCTGCACTTCTGAGCCACAGGGCCAAACTCAGTGCCAGAAGCATGGCCACTGATGCTTCCCCCAGGTAGGTCATCCCCAACAGTACTCAAAATAGAGTATTTATTGTTGAGCTTGTGGCCAGAGGGGTATTTTCCTCTATCTGACATTCTCCCTTCCCCCTCCTGACAGTCATCCATTTGAGCAACACACCCAAAATGCTGGTAGAACACAGCAGGCCAGGCAGCATCTATAGGGAGAAGCATGGTCGATGTTTTGGGCCACGACTCTTTGTCAGGACTAACGAAAAGAAAAGATAGTAAGAGATTTGAAAGTAGGAGGGGGAGGGGGAAATCTGAAATGATAGGAGAAGACCAGAGGGAGTGGAGTGAAGCTGAGAGCTGGAAAGGTGATTGGCAAAAGGGATACAGAGCTGGAAAACGGAAAGGATCCATTTATCTGTCTCCTGTAGCCTTGGGGTGTCAACGTCCTGATAGCTCCTGTTTATCACCACTGCACTTACCCTAACAAGTCAAAGGTCATCAAACTGCAGCTCCAAATCCCCAACACGATCTGTAAGGAGCTGCATCTCGATGCACCTGGTGCCGACTTGGCCATCCATCTACATATACATTTAGGTCTATCACAAGCAGCAAACATCTCAATACAGACCTCTTTGGAGCACCACTGCCCCCTCCCAAGATAGAACAAATCCCACTGACCATGACCCTTTGTCCCCTATGCACAAGCCCATTCTGAATCTAAATGCAACATGCATCTCATTCACACATTTTAATCTTCTGGATGAGCCTATTATGAGGAAAACTGTCAAAATGCCTTACAAAAATCCATGTAGGCAATATTCACTCCTCTACCTGCATCAATAACGTCATCACCTCCTTGAAAAACTTTATCACGTTTTGTTTATTAAAAAACTTAACTTTCACAAAACTTATACCTCCTGCGCCCCACTGATGGCAACCTCTCTCTTTTGAAATGGATGGAGCTACTAAATCTGTTCCAGCTACATCCTGACAAAATTCACTGGGTAGATTTGCAACTATAATTGCTGAAGAGTGGTAGGAAGCTGGAAATCTATTGCTGGACATAACAAATCCAATATCATATTCCAATTAGAATAAGGAGGATGAGGACCTCTTAATTCTTCCCAGTTATAAGCATAATTACCTGGGAGTCTTGGGCATCCTAATGGTCACATGACAGTTACCATACTTCATCAGAAAACTCCAGGCTGTTATTTTATCCCATTTTTTCACTTTCATGGCAAAAATATGTGACCAATCAATTTAAGTAAACAGAACAGCAGTGAGAAGAAACTAGCTGGAGTTGTAATATTATGGCTATTGGACCATTTTGACATTGACTATTTTGGATATTGCAGTTCTCCATTACTCAAGAGTGGGATATGATCACCCGAGGTTAATGTGGAACATGAAGGTCAAAACATTGATTTATTAATGAACAGTGTATAGATAGGAGCTCATTAGATTTGGGAGGTGATGCTTTTTCAATATAATTCTGCAGAATTATATTAGTAAACGTCAGAGGAAAATAATAAATCTGAGAAGTAGTAAAATTGATGTGTTATATTAAAAGTTTATTAAAATGACTGAAAGCCAAATGGAACTAATCCCTGATGGTCTTTTGCATCAAGAGTGGTCAACTCGTCAACTGAAATTACATTTGGTCCATTTAAAAGTCTGAATTATATATGCCATGGTGAGGAGTACAGGTAATGTCTCAATTATCAAATTTTCATTATAATGTCATTTGCTCCTTTGGATATGTGTCTTTGATTTATGATTCTACTTCCATATGATAAATTGTGTAGCACTCTCTGCCTTTAGGAACACACTGTACTGAAAGGTCGACAAATGCATTTCACAGAGCCTTCTTGATTTATGATTTTTGCTTAACAAAACACATCTCTTTAGTACATAGAACAGAACGGTACAGGTCTTTCAGCCACTCAAAAGATAAATCTAATCCTTCACTCTAACATAACCTTTCTTTTTCTTCTTTTTCCATGTGTCTGTTTACGAGTCTATTAAATGTCCCTAGTGTATTCGCCTCTCTACCTCCAACCTTTGAATTTCATTCCATGCACTTACCATGGTCTGTATAAAAGAAAAACCTGGGAAAAAGGTGCTGAATGGCCACCTATACATCTTATCAACTTGTACTCATCTGTCAAGTTACCTCAAAGAGAAAATCCTGGCTTGCTCCATATATTGTAATCTGAGAAGTACAATATCTATTCCTTAGACCTCTTTTCTGGATGAGGTAGGGTGGTATAAGAGACTTTGGTTTTTCATCCCATCCACAGAACAACTTGCTTAGTTATTGCTATGAACCTGCCCACAGGTTAAGTGCTACTCGTGGTTTCTCACATGCCCACAATCACCACCAATCCAGATTTACAGAACTGAGCTTACAAACCATTAATGCCTTCAAAAGCAACCATAAAGACCCAGGAGCGACTAGGCATTGGATAGTGCAGAGAACCGATGGTTCCATTAAGTTTATTTCGGTCATATTTGCAATGTACTGTGGTAATGCTGCAAGAAGCTCATTTTCATAGCATTTATACCCTGGATGCATACGCCAGGACAATAACTTTGAACTTGAGCTTGGTACTACACCTTGAAGCCAATACCTAGGGGTCAGTCAGAATGTTTATTATTGTGAAACTTACAACATACACAAAATGCTAGAGAAACTCAGCAGGCCAGGCAGCATCTATGGAAAAAAGTACAGTTGACGTTTTGAGCTGGAAGTGATTTCCAGCAACTGCAGATTTTCTTGTTTGTGAAACTTACGACTGATTTCAACTGCTCTTAGTCAAATATCAGGATCATCATTATGTGCTGTCATGTCACGTGGGTGATCATGATCTATGACCATGATTGTTCTTGGCAAATTCTACAGAAGTAGAATTCTGGGCAGTATCTTTTCAAGACAGATGACTCCAGCCATTGTCAATACTCTTCATAGGTTGCCTCCCTGGTGTCAGTATAACCAGGACTTGTTATATGCACCAGTGACTCACATGACCATCCAATGGCTTCACAGCTTCTTAATTGGGGGGGAGGGGGTGTGGAGGTTAAGCATGTGCTAAACCTTGCCCAAGGGTGACCTAGGGTCACAGACTAGACGAGGGAAGGAGGACCTTACACCTCCTTTGGTACAGATGTATTTCCACCCCGCCACCCAAAATATCAGGATATTGTGATAATTAAATATCTTTCAAACTGTAGTACATTTTTAAACATAATTAACCTAACATTATATAAAGCTGCATGAATCATTAAAAGAGCAAACACGAAGAAATCTGCAGATGCTGGACATTCAAACAACAACACCCCTATAGATGCTGCCTGGCCTGTTGTGTTCTACAAGCATTTTGTGTGTGTTGTTGAATCATTAAAACATTGAATTTAAAATATTATTCAATCTCAAGAACTGCTTCCAACCAACACAGCCCTCAAAGTTTCACAGAAGAAATAAGGACAGAAGTAGACCACCTGGTCCTTCAAAGCCGCTCATTGTTCTGAGCATTGATTTGATATTTTTGACCAAAGATTGAATTCTGAGAACTGAAATTTTGTTTTTGTTGCAATCTCAACATACAACAGTGCACTCCATTTCTAGGTTACGATCAATACAATTCAGCTGCTGATGAAATTATTGTGTTGCTTTGCTTTATACAACTTCCTCACAGAACTTATTCTTCAACTAATTTTATGAAAGAGAAGACACAACATGAAACAAGAGAAAATTATTAGTTTGGATGTATAAAAAATTAAGTTTATGAATGGAAAGCCATATTCAAACAAAGCGAAAATCTGCAGATGTTGGAAATCCAAAGCAATACACACAAAATGCTGGAGGAACTCAGCAGGCCAGGCAGCATCTATTGTAAAGAGTATAGTCGATGTTTCAGGCTAAGTCCCCTCATCAAAACATTGAAAGCCATACTGTTATGTTTACTATAATTTAATATAGTTCCAAGAACCAACGAAATGTTGGGTAACATCTGTTTTGTGAACATGAATTACTTTTACAAATTATTCTATTGAAAAGGGGAGAGACAAAGAACTAAAGGGAGATAGACAGGGGAAGTGAGAGAGAGAAAAAGAAACAGATAGCTAGATAGACAGAAACAGGCAGACAGACAGATAGAGAGACAGAGAGACAGAAAGGGGAAGGAAGAGACAAAGATGGAATGAGGGGTGACAAAAAGTTAAGACAGATAAAGTGGAGGAGAAAGATTCAAACAGAGGCAGAGCGAGAGTGGGAAAGTGGGGGAGGGAGAGAGAGGGAGAAGGGGAAGGGAAAGGGGAAGAGGGGGAAGGGGGTGAGGGAAGAGGGGGAAGGGGGTGAGGAATGAGGGGGAGGGAGGGGAAAGAGTGGAGGGAGGGGAAGAGGGGAGGGAGGGGAAGGAGAGGGAGGGAGGGGGAAGGAGAGAGAAGACAGAGGGAAGGGGAAGGGTGGTAAAGGGAGGAGGAGGGGAGAGAGAAAAGCATATAATAGGAAAACTTCAACAATACCACATTCATGGGTTTCTTGCAGAGAAGTTTCTTGATTTTGGCCTTTGACACACTGAACACAGTGGAGAATGGAGTCACATCAAGATCTTTGTGACAATAATAAGCAGCTGTTTTACTTTTCTGATGTTGGTTTCTCCCAGCTCTTCCAATTACTGGTTTTGATGCAGGTGTAGAAACATCCCACAAATGAACAAAAGTAGTGAACAGATGGGCTATTTTTGGACTGAGAGAAACCTCTAATAATTTTTAAAGTACCTTTATGTAGCTTAATATCTTGGGTACTTATGCCAATATGTCCTAGAAAAAAAATGTATTACTGTGGCACATTTACAGTAAATTTCCCTTGCTTTGATTTGATCTAGCTTTAAGTTTTAGACATTTTTACTCAAAAGATAAACATGCTGTACAACAGCATATATTATTTACGTCAGAAATTCTAAAATCCTCAAAAGTTAAAACTTTCATGAAAAGCCAGGCTTTTATTTATTTTTTTACTTGTTGCTACAATGGTGGTGTAGGCCATTTCACCACTTGAGCCATGCTGCCCGAGCAACCCCACAACCCTGATCCATTCAACCCTAAATCTAATGGCAGGACAGTTTTCAATGACCAATTATTCTACCCAGTATGTCTTTGGAGTGAGAGAGGAAACAAGAGCACCCAGGAAAAACCTGCTCATTCCACAGGGACTCCTTACAAAATGGCACTGGAATTGAACTGCAAACTCTTGAACGTCCTGAGCTGTAGTAGCATTGATATAACTGCTATGTTACCCTGGTGCCATATTTGATTCATTTCCAACTCCCCCTTCCAACTTGATAGCTGCCCTTATCAGTTTTGGAGTATCTATTAATATGGCTGTGACGGTGGGATTCACAAAATAATGTATTCAGGAATCTCCCTGGGAAGTCGAGTACAGACAGACTCTGTTTGAATGAACACACCATTAGCTAGAGTAAGTCTCCTGATAGAAACAGAATTGTTATTTCAGTGAGTGGTAAAATGTTACCCAATACAAATTATGTGAACAAAACCTGTCCTCATAACCCACTGCATTGGATTCTCTTGATATGATAAGCTCATTCAATTCCAATTTCACTATGGGGTGATGAATCTTTATAAGAACCTATTGTTCACATCAGCTCTAGACTATGGTCCATGTAAACCCTGTATCATTTCAAGCTCTTTCTCTCAATTCAATTGCACTCAGTGTAACTCAGGCACATACATATTCCTCCCAAACAGAAATGGATGTGTGGATTGCAGCCAAATTGTTCTAAAGAAATGCAGGTTGTATTATGTTATATTTTCAGTTATGTGTACATGCTTCAAAGGACACGAGCAGGTTTCCCCTCAAGCCTACGAGAACTGGCTTATAATTATTTCACGGGATTGGAATAGCAGAAGCCATTAAAAACAGCACCAAACACTTCACTGGTGATAAACTCCTGCAGCTAACTCAAGTTTCAAACCCTCCTGAGAATCTTTGCACACCTTGAGTGCCACCTCTGAATCTGCCTCTCTATCACAGCATTAAAGCTGAAGATATCAATATAAATATAAGTTGCTGATACAGCTGTAAGTGACATAAACCAAAGATATAATGGAAATGTGAAATGTGGGTAAATGGATAGACCATATGACTAATTTAGCCAATAACCTTATTCCAGCCTTTTGCCTTTATATCATTACTGCAAGAACTCAAGTAATTATATCCCAACAGAAGTTTCTAAATTCATGATCACACGGATAATAACCAAAAAGTCTGTTACATTTATTACATTGCAGAGAGGCAACATTATTAAGCTTGCAATATCGAAGTTGCCCCAAGGTCTCATCATTCTTTGATAACATAACTCAATGTTTTTCATCTTGCCCTGTGCCAAGTTTTTATATGAATTGTGAATAAGAACCATAATACATTTTAGCTACCCAGTATGTTTCCATGGAGAGCATTTTTTTTTAAGACTATTCTGGCATTTAGCTGATTACTGCTCTGACCAATTACATGTTTCAAGTACTAAGGGGACTCTGTTATTACTTCACTTAAAGGCAATGTAAATGATAGCACTCAGTCAAGAAGGTGAAAAAATACGATCTTGAAAAATGACAGAAATACAGAAAATAGAGCCTTCTTTTCCCCAGGGTGGAAATATCAATTAGAATCAGGTTTGGATTTATTGAAACTGAAATGAAACTTGTTGTTTTGTGGCTGCAGTATAAAAATAAATAAACAACACAAAAGAGGAATATCGAAGTAAATGAAGGAGCAAAGTTCAAAGGAGATTTATGAGTGAAGGACTTCATTCTTAAACAGAGAGAGGTCGGTGCATCAAAAGCCCTGCTGTGGAAATGGCAGGAGAAGATATGATAATAACTTTTCAGAGGCCATTTGGCAAGCACATGTACAGGCAGGGATGGAGGGTTATGAACCATATGTAGGATAATGGAATTTGTTTAAATTGACATTATGGCTGACACAGTCATTGTGGACTCTAGGAGCTGTTTCTGTGTTACACGATTCTATGTTCCATCTTCAACAAAAAGTGAAATTATTTGAAACAAATATGAACAATAAACAAGGAAAGGAGGTCTGGACTGAAAAGGATAAAAGGAGATCTCATTGAGACTTAGCAGATACAGAAAGGTTTGAACAGCGTGGGCATGGAGAGGATGTTTCCATTAATAGGCGAATTGAGGATTTGTGAGCACAGCCTCAGAATAAAGAGATATCCCTTTAAAAATGAGATGAAGAAGAATTTCCTCATCCAGGTGAATCTGTAGAATTAATTGTCACCAAGGGCTGTGAAAGCCAAATTATTGGGTATATTTAAGACAGAGATTGGTAGGTTTTAGATTTGAAAGGGGGTTAAGTGCAATAGGGAGAAGGTGAGAGAATGGAGTTGAAAATAAATCAGCCATGATTGAATGGCAGAACAAAATCAATGGCCAAAATGGCCTGATTTTGCTGATACAGCTGGACCTAGCGGGGAGCTCAAATGTTTCCAGACGGCAGCTTCTTTGAGCTCATCAGCGAAAACAGCTTAATTTCTTCCCTTTAATATCTTTCTTTAACCTTTTCAAGTTGGAATTCCTGGGGAGTCCGTGACCTACAGCTACACTCAAACTGTAGTTCCTTATGGCGTTGGATCCCGCTCCTGTGGCTCACTTACTGGTTGGTTTTCAATATCCTAAGCACGAGACCTGGAACACACGCACACCTTCAGGGCGAGGCCCTGGGGCCTTGTGGGTGGTCTAATTCCATGACTGTGTTGCTGACTGAAAGAAACTGAACATCATGAACAGCAGATCGACTCAACCAATCTCTCTCTTTGGTCTCTCTATAGAGCTTTGCTATTGTTTGCTTGGAGGGTGGCGGGTGCTGACGCTTTCTGCTGAAATGTGGGGGAGGGGGAGGGTTGATGCTTTGCTGCTGCTTCTGCATGGGGGGGTTGGAAAAAGGGGGTTTAGGAGTTCTCCAATCACAAACAAGAGAAAATCTGCAGCCGCTGGAAATCCAAACAACCACACAAAATGCTGGATGATCTCAGCAGGCCAGGCATCATCTATGGAAAAGGGTACTGTCGCCACTTCATGCAGAGACCCTTCAGCAGAACCGGTGAAGGATCCCAGCCAAAACATCCACTCTACTCTTTTCTATATGTGCTGCTGGCCTGCTGAGTTCCTCCATCATTTTGTGTGGGCTTTGGGGCTCTAACATTTTTACTGTCATTCATTCTTTGGGGTACTCTTGTTTTTGTGGATGTCTGCGAAGAGCAAGAACTTCAGGTTTTATACTGTACACATTCTCTGATATTAAATGGAACCATTAAATGGCTAATCATCCACAATAACACAATCATATACTTTAGCATGAATTTGCCAAGGTTAAAAATACTTCAAAATATTCCCTTATTCTGAACTTTATTTGGAGTACTTAAGATGGGTATGGACAAATATTTGAAAATTTTAAAAATAGAGGGCTATGGGGAGCTGGGACGGAAGAGGTGTTGAGGTCAGCATAAATCACTCATGATCACATGGAATGACTGGGCAGACTTGGCAGGCTGGTGGCCTGCTTCTCCTCCAATATTCTTGTGAATCTGTTTCTGAGAAGTTTCATATTTTATTACTACTCTCATCTCCAAAAGGAATTTACTCCCAAATTCTTAGTCTGATCACTATAAGAAATGTTATTCACTTTTAGAAGCTTTGTTGCATATTATACCCTGCAACACATTGCATTCCAACCTTGTGTTTCACTTATCTGTCTTCAGGTAACTACCATAAGAATCAGAATCAGATTTGTTAACACTGACACAGATTGTGTAATTCATTGTTTTGTGGCGCCAATACAGTGCAATACATAAATAAAAATATTGTAAGTTACATGAAGTTAAAAACAGTGCAAAAGAGAAATAGTGCGGTCCTGTTCATGAGTTATTCGGATATCTGGTGGTGGAGGGGAAGGAGTTGTTTCTAAAACACTGAGTGTGGATCTGCTGGCTCCCTGATGTCATTAATGAGAAGACCGCACCTCCCATATGGTGCAACCCTCAGGAGCTGCCCATTGAAAATGGCCTTGACAGTGGGGAGTCTTGTGACTGTGATGGAGTTGGCTGAATCTCCAACCCTCTACCGCCTCTTTTGATTTTGTGCAATAAAATCTCCATAAGGCTTCAGAATAAAATCTTCAGAATGCTTTCCATGGTAGATCTGTAGAAATTTACGAGAGTCTTTGATGACATGCTAAATCTGCTCAACTTCCTAATGAAGTATAGCCACTGGCATGACTTCTACTTGATTACAACAATGGGCAGCACAGCAGCGTAGCAGTTAGTACACTGCCTTACAGGACAGGTGAAGCAGGTTCAATTCTCGCTACTACCTCTAAAGAATTTGTACATTCTTCCCTTGACTGCGTGAGTTTCCTTTGGGTTCTCCGGTTTCCTCCCACAGTCCAAAGAATTACCAGTAGGTAGGTTAATTGGTCATTGTAAATTGTCCTGTGATTAGGTTAGGATTAAATTGGGGATTGCTAGGCAACGTGGCTCAGAGGGCCGGAAGGGCCTATTCTACACTATATTGAATAAATAAATTTTAAAATGTGTTAGGCCCTGGATAGATCCTCTAAGAATTTGACACCCAGGAAATTGAAGCCATTCACCCTTTCCACAGTCAATGCCATTATATTGCCCCTTGCAAGGTGGTAAGTCATGATATGCAACCAATTAGGCCTGTAAATGGCTTAACCTGAAGGTGCATCTATTAAATAAATGACAAGGTAGTAAAATGCAGAGAGAAACTAAGTTAGACTCCAATACAGCACACAGCCCAATGGTAATGACATAAACTGGCAGCAACTGATAAAAATGGATGGTCTGTTTGAATAGACTTGTTCCACACACAGACAGCTTGAAGCATTATGTGAACATTTTATCCAGTGCCATAATTAACTGATTTTGTTTGTTGCAATGTGATCTTCAAGATACGTGAACACCTTGTAAAAGTATTCAGACCTTTGATCAGATAAATGAATGTTGTGATCACGGATTTTGACCAATTTAACTGAGGCTTTTTATTTGTGAACTACATGCTCCTGTTTTTCCCACAGTAGAGGTAAAAACAGGGAAAAATGTAAATCATGAAAACAATTCAAAAGCTGAAATGTCAGCAGAGCAAAAGTATTCATCCCCTTTTGTTCAAGAGTTGAACTACCTCTTGCAGCTATTATAGCCAACTCTTTTTTGGCTAAGTCCCTATTAGCAAGATTTGTTCATTCCTCCTTGCAAAATTGGTTAAGTTGTGACAGGTTAGTCGGGGAGCGGCAATCTTGAGGTCTTGCCAAGATGTTCAATTGAATTAAAGTCAGAACTCTGACTGGACATCAATTTTCTTAATTTGAAGCCACTGTATGGTTGCTCTGGCAGTGTGCTTTGGGTTGAAAGGTGAACTTCCTTCACCAGTTTAAGCTTTCTGACAGAGGCAAGAAGGTTTGTTATCCAGGATCTCTCTGTATTAAGCAGCATTCATCTTCCCAACAATCTTGACCAGATTTCCGGTCCCTGCTCCTTTCTGGGCTCAATACTAAGCAGTATATGTGTGGCATAAAGCTAATAGTGCACATAAGCCAGGTAACACCATCCATACAGTGAAGTGTGGTGGAAGTGGCATCCCGCCCACTTGTGTGGACAGTGTTCCTGGCTTATGTGCAGTAGTAGTTTTATGCTACACATACCACTTAGTATTGAACCCAAAAAGATCTACATCTGACCACATCCTTACAGTATCCCCTAAGTGATACTTTGCAAAGACTTTACAGGCAAGGGGATAACTTTATTAGCTAGTGCTTCTTCCTTGCCAGTGTTCCATAAATACCCTTTTTGTGCAAGACCTTAGAGCAGCCTTTCTCAATCTTTTTTGCCTTGGAAGAACCCTTGAAATAAATTGCAGGTCTCAGGGAACCCATACATAAAAATTATTGTACTTCGAGCTCATAGTATGTTGGCATGATCAGTAAGTTGTAGATATAATAATCCAGAAATAATTGTCAATGATCTTTTGAGTAGAGAATGAATTTTTAGCCAAACTTCCTTGGAAAAGAAAACAGATGGTTAAACTTAGCTTACCTTTCTTGAAATTACTTTTTCTTTCTCTTTCATATATTTTTAAAACTCATAAGGCAAACAAAATAAATGTTTCAATTCTCAATCAAACTTAAGATTAGCTCACACAGATTTCACCATCAACTGAAATGAGACAATTTCCATCCTTGTTCTCGATGCTTGTTAAACAAGAATAAGCTTGCTCACACATTTAGGAAGTTGAAAAGTACAGAAAAATGTTCATTACTTTCCTATGATACTCATAGGATACTCATCTTTAACAGGAATCCAGAACTTGTCCAGGAGTAGCTCAGGAAGTCTCATCTTGAGTGCATGACCAGAGTGCAGCTCACAAAGTTCCTCCTCTTCTCTCAAAGTCAAGTTCTCAGGCTGAGCAGAAGATTCAGAGAAAGGGTCCCTCACCCAGTCATACACTTGTGCTGAAAGGGGGGGAAATACTGTTCAATTTTGTTCTTCAGTTCTTCCAGTTGGTTTTTCATAAAGAGTCGTGACTTGTTGATATTCTTTCTCACTCTCAATCCCAAGCAGCAGTGGAATCATTTCAGGATTTCCTTTTGTAGTATGACTTTACCAAAGATTTTTTCCTTTTAAATCCAAGAACCTTGTCATTCGCAGTCATAACATTTTCTCCAGAGTCCCTACAGAAACTTGCTCAACTGGTTCATATGATGAAAAATATCAAGTAAGCTAGTTTCTCCAGTCATTCTTCATCTTCAAAGCAGCTAGCGAAATCTGGCCTACTATTTTCTTGAAAGTACTCCTTCAAATTTACCTTTCAACTCATACACCCTTTTGATAACTCCTCCTCTGCTAAGCCACTGGATTTCTATATGTAGTGGGAGACTGATTTGTCAGTCTTTGTCCAGGTTTTTACAAAGTTTTTTTGTAAACATTCTCAATTAAACTAGTTTACAGCTAATAAATAATGCTTCCCAAAAATTTTTTTACTATGACTTTATCTCCAGAAGTTGTAAACTGTTTGTTTGAGATTCCAACAGTCTTTTAAAATAATCAGCACTGTCATGTGCCATATGGCTGTGATTTGTAGTTAAATATCTTTTCAATTTTGCTGAAGCTAATGCTACATTTGAAGATTATTTGCCACAGACGAGGTACAATGGAATAGGACAACTTGAAAGACCAGTCCATGTAAAACCCATTCATAAGTAACTTATATTGGTACTGGCTGATTACTTTAGTCCCACCCATTGCTTTTGTCCCAGAAGAAGCTGGTGGACATCTTCTGGGACAACAGGAGACACTGGGCCTCTGCTACAGTCCTGAGTTTTCCAGATGCGAGTGTGATCAGTCATTGGCACGTGTGCGCACCTAGCTGACGGTCCTCCGCTCCAGGACCCTGCAGAGATTCCTGTATAGCAACCACCCTCCAAAACGTCATGCGTTGGCAACGCAGTTTCTCTGCAGGGTGGCACGCAGTTTCCAGCGGACAGCATCCATTGCGCTGCTTTGAGGGAAAGCCTTGCTTTTGCAGAGAGCGGTTGAGGACATGTGATCTCGTCTCATCCAGACAGGGCTCTCCTGTGCCGGTGGGAACGGTGCTCCAGCTGCAAGGGGGACAGGTCCACCTCCTATCACGGTGGGTGTGGAGGGGGCTTGGGGAAGTGCAAGGTTTCTGGCTGCATCACAATCTGATGGGCCAGGAGTGCTCATCGGATCCAGGCCTTGGGATAGCATTGGGAGAGGTCCTGCGTAACATCTGCCATCTCGCAGTGATGCCCACCCATGCCGTTCCGCGATGCTCCAAAGTGTTGCTTGTATGGGCTGCTCTTGCACACCGTTTACTTCCCTGCCTTTGTCTACCAACAGACTCGGCTTGGCAGCCTATTTTACCACCTGGCAGTGGAGGAGGTCCCCAGTGTGAATCTCTTCCCCTTGCCCTATACACTGGGGACCTGGTGTGGAAGGCGTTACAGAGGGTAGTACCATGCAACAGGTTTTTAAGCAGGTTCGCTAACACCCCATTCACCTGTCCATTCTATGGAATCAGTATACCACACCTATGTGGAGTGTGAGAGGTTGCAGCCCTGTTTGAGTATCTGAAGGGGCTGCTGCTCAGATTCTGGTTGCACTTCATCCCTCACTCCTCACATCGGGCAACCAGTATGGAAAGGGGTGGGTCAGGAGAAGGATCTACTGGTGGGCTTGCTTCTGGCAAGATGGTCATTCATGGGTGTAAGGGGTGGAGAGTGGAGGGCTCTGCCAGGGCTGACTGAAGGCCCCTCTTCCGAGCATAAGTTTGTGCCCGGCTGTCCTTGGACAGGGAGCGTACATGCACAGTGGGTAGCATGGGGGATTTCAGGAAGTCATGGCCTCTCCCCCCAGGGAATAGGACTGTTTTATATACAGTAGTAATCATATTATAATTTTAATTCATTCACTGTCTTGTAAATACTTAATTTTTGTACTTTGTGTGTTTGTTGTGTAAATAAACTATTATGGTTTTGTAAAGCAAGACTGATTTTTTGTGTCTGTTGTTGCACTAGTGCCATGAAATGACTCAGAATTTTATAATTCTTCATCTTTAACCTTATCAGAATTGTCTGTAGGCCTATGCTGAGGCCTAGAATCCTCCTCTTCAAAAATCACCACACTGGATCACCTTTAGAATTAAAATTTCCCTCCAACTTTCTATTACACCAGTAGAGTTTGTTTATTCCCACAGTTAGTCGGTGGCACATAAGGGGAAGTTGGGGAAGATAATTAAGGAGGAAGGGACCGACATCACAGCCCAACTTGGGTGAGTTCATTCGATGCTCAGAAAATGCACTTCATGCTCCTCATCAGCCTACCATCCTCCCCTCCATGCAATACAACATTCAGCAATTATCATTCTAACATCATCCCTCCCCCGTGTAATACAATGCTCACTAATTATCAGCCTACCATCCGCCCCTGCATGCAACACAGAGCTCACCAATCTACTGGACAACCAAGATTTTGCTTCCTTAATAACTTTAAGTGTATCTTATGAATTTTGGGCGACTGCTCATGAAAATCACAATGAAATTTCCCTATCATGCACCATTTTTAATAAACTTATGTTTAATACTTCAATTCATAATTCAAGTCAATTAAAATGTTGCCTACAATGTAAGCTGGAAAGCTTCCTATCTTGTCCAGGCATGCTTGGACATGCTAAGGTGGTGTGGCTGCTGCACAGCAGGACAGGTTTTAGTAATAATTATTGGGGTCAGGACTGTAAGGATGGAATTTGCTATCATGAGGTACAAAAGTTTCTATAAAGGATTTTGATATTTTAGACAGATGTTTCTCAGAATAACTGATGCCTAGATTAAGTGAAGCATTTTTGTTGGTCCACAAATCAAACAGGTCATCAATGACAGGCAATTTGAAGAATTTCTAGTGGGACTGGAGAAAATCACATGGAAGGCATTCAAGGATGTTGTCGGAAATTTTTCTCGGCATCTACAGAGTACCAAACTACATGCAGCTGGTTGAAAGCATGCTTCAAACACGTAAAACCATGAAATGCAACATGTCACTAAAGATTCATTTTCTACATTCCCATTTAGACTTCTTCCCTGCAAATCTTGGTGCTGTTAGTGACGAGCATGGTGAAAGGTTTCACCAGGACATTGTGGTCATGGAGAAAAGATACCAGAGCAACTGGAATCCATCAGTGCTGGCAAATTATTGTTGGACATTTAAGCGAGAAGCCTCAGACACTGAGTACAAATGAAAATCATTAACAGAATGTTTTTAACTTAGTTGAACTATTGCAAAGCAACAACACCATTAAGCAATTAAACACATTATATTCAATAACAGTTAATTTGTTGTTTCTCCAAATTCCTATGTGATACAAGTACTCTGAAATTATATTTGTGTTATCTTCAAGCAATCTATCATAAACCAAAAAAGTTCTGAGGAAACAACACTCATGAAAAAATTTGTTTTCCAGTGATTAGCCTACTGTCCTCCCCTCTGTGCAATAGAGCACTCACTAATTATCAGCCTAGCGTTCCCCCCCACCATCTCACGGAACTCCAGTTGAGAAACCTTGCCTTGGAAATTATGAAGTCACGAACTATATTTCCAGTTGCAGCCACTGACTTCTGCAGATCAGTCAAAGTGACTGTTAGCATCATAGTAGCCTTGCTTACAAGTGCCATTTTTCCCCAGTGACCAAGTTTAGAGAGGTGGCCTGACCTAGGCAGTGTGGCTGTGGTTTCATATTTTCCTATTTTTTCACATTGACTGCACTGAGCTCCACGGTATGTTCAGTGCCTTTAAGGTGGTCTTGTACCCTTCCTCAGATTTGTGCTTCTCTATAATCATTTCCCTGACTTGTCTTGAATACACTTTTGTCTTCCTTTTGGTTTGGCTTGTTGAAAATCTGCCATACTGTTGGAGCTTACAGAGACAGGGGATATTTCTTCCTATGAATTTATTGAAAACAGATGATCTTCCAATTTTCTACATCAACAAATTGGGTGAGTTGGTAAGTTAATAATGTATATTGCACCTGAGGGAAGTTATCATAGTAATTACAAAGATGATGAATACTTTTTCAGCCTCACAATGTTGGTTTTTAATTTATAATAAATTGTTGACAGGCTTTGGAATTTTTCTTTTCATTTGACATGATGCATGATGTTTTGTAGATTAGCTAAAAAAAAATCCCACTTCAATCTATTTCTAATTTAGAAATTGATACATTAATTGCAAAAATAGTTGTGGGAATACTTTTTCCAGGTACTGTGCATATTGGGCACTGACAAAATGACCCACACTCTGTTCACACTGAATAACATGGCTTTTTACTTAAATAAATAGCAACAAATGTCAAATAAGCATATAATCAATACCCCAATAACATACAATTAGCATCAACATACAAAATAACCATTAGCGTTCATTCAGGTGTAGACCTAGTTACAAGAACTATATGTGCTTCCTATTTTTATGTATATTCTGTCAATTTGGAAGACTATTTTTCCTTAAGTCATGTGCATCCACAGGAAAGAATACTATACTGACAGAGACATCCATTTTAGCAAAAGCTGTTCAGACTTTTAGGATCTGGATACATAAAACAGAGAATTCAAGCTGCAGCCAGGAGACAGGTGGTGCACTTGGAAGTTAGCATTTGATAGAAGTTGCTCAAATCATAAAGTTCAGGAAATGCTTTGGAGGCAGCAAGTGAATTTGATGGAAACTGCTTTGAGCTGACAGAAAGAACGTTGAAGATTATTCTGAAGGATAAAGTTGTCTTGAAAGATAGATTCACCAGGCTCAGTAATTGGGGGAAGCAGGTTGCTTCATGAAGGAGAGATTGAATAGGATTGACTCAAGTATACTGGGGGCATCCCATAGCAGGAATGGAAAGTGATCTAATTGAGACGGCGAGATCTGGGACAGACAGTGAGTGGGTGTTTTCTCAGGCTGACAAATGAAGATTTAGTGGCAAGAGTGGCAGACAGAAAAAAGTAAATTGGGCCTTTTAGAGAAGAGAAAGGGCTATAATTCTATAAAGACACTGTGACTGCTCAGTTGCTTTGTATGGTTAAGGTTGAGATAATTAGATTCTTAGACTCAAGGGGAACAAAAATCACTGGAAATCAGCCAGAAAGTGAGTGAGATGTGGGATAAGTTGTGTTCTTACTAAGTACAACTAAGCACCAGCAAGCACAGTAAGTACATCTCCTTTCATTTCCCCATTTACACTGTATTCTAAGTGCATTCCAGGGCCAGCATATCAGGTATCTAAGAGACTGGGTGTTGACACAAAATGTTTTTCCCACTGAGGCTAGGAGAGGAAAAAACCAGAGGACATGGGTTAAGGGTGAGAGGGGGAAAAGTTTAAAGGGAACATTAAGGAAAGCTTCTTCACAGAGAGTGGTGGGAGTGTGGAATGAGCTGCCAGAGGAAGTGGTAAATGCAGGCTCACTTTTAACATTTAAGAAAAACTTGGACAGGTACATGGATGAGAGGGGCATGGAGGGATATGGTCCTGGAGCAGGTCAGAGGGACTAGGTGGAGAAATGGTTCAGCACAGACAAGAAGGGCCGAAGGGCATGTTTCTATGCTGTAATGTTCTATGGTTTGTGCTATACACGATACTAAATTAAACTAAATATTTTCTGCCTGAACATGATTCATATTCCTTCAAACCCTGCATAATGGAGAAACCAGATATAGTGCCCTAGAACACAGCAAATCTAAATACAAATACAAATACTTTACTGTCACCAAACAGTTGATACTAGAGCATACAATTATCATAGTAATATTTGTTTCTGCGCTTCGCGCTCCCTGAAGTACAAATCAAAGTAAAAATAATAAAAATTTAAATTATATATCATAATTAGAAGATAGAAGAGGGAAAGTAAGGTAGTGGAAGTCAGGTCCAGATATTTGGAAGGTATGGCCCAGATCCGGGTCAGGACCTATTCAGCAGTCATATCACAGTTGGAAAGAAGCTGTTCCCAAATCTGGCCATACGTATCTTCATGCTCCTGAACCTTCTCCTGGAGGGAAGTGGGACAAAAAGTGTGTTGGCTGGGTGGGACTTATCCTTGATTATCCTGGCAGCACTGCTCCGACAGTGTATGGTGTAAAGTGAATCCAAGGATGGAAGATTGGTTTGTGTGATGGCTAGGTTCATGATCTTCTGCAGCTTCTTCCAGTCTTGGACAGGACAACTTCCATACCAGGTCGTGATGCACCCTAGAAGAAAGCTTTCTACAGTGCGCCTATAAAAACTAGTGAGGGTTTTAGAGGACGGGCCAAATTTCTTCAGCTTTCTCAGGAAGTAAAGGTGCTGGTGGGCCTTCTTGGCAGTGGACTCTGCTTGGTTAGACCAAGTCAGATCATTTGTGATATACACCCCGAGGAACTTAAAGCCTTTGACCTGTTCCACCTGCGCACCACCGATGTAGATGGGGTCGTGCGGTCCACTACTCCTTCTGAAGTCAACAACCAATTCCTTCGTCTTTCTGACGTTGAGAGATGGGTTATTATCTTCGCACCATGCCACCAGGTTCTTAATTTCCTCTCTGTTCTCAGACTTATCATTACCTAAGATGCGGCCTACAATTGCAGTCATCAGCAAACTTATATATTGAGTTTGATGGAAACCTGGCTACACAATCATGGGTGTACAGTGAGTACAGCAGGGGGCTGAGTACACAGCTTTGTGGGGCACCGGTGCTCAGAGTGATTGTAGAAGACAGCTTGTCCCCTATCTTTACAGCCTGGGTCCTGTCTGTGAGGAAGTTGAAGATCCAGCTGCAGATCTGAGTGCTAAGACCCAGGTTCCGGAGCTTAGGAATTAGTTTATTTGGAATTATGGTATTAAAGGCAGAGCTGTAGTCAATGAAAAGGAGCCTTATATATGCGTCTTTATTCTCCAGGTGTTCCAAGGAGGAATATAGTGCCAGAGAAGTTGGCATCTGCCGTTGACCTGTTGCTCCGGTAAGTGAATTGTAAAACGTCGAGGTGATGTGTGCCATAATCAATCGCTCGAAGCACTTCATAGCAATTGATGTTAGAGCCACAGGTCGGTAGTCATTCAGGCATGCCACCTTGCTTTTCTTCGGCACCGGGATTATCGTTGCCTTCTTAAAGCACGAGGGGATCTTAGAGTGAAGCAGGGAGCAGTTGAACACTCCAGCTAGCTCGCTTGCACAGGCCCAGAGAACCCATCCCAGGACGCCATCTGGGCCTGTCGCCTTCCTTGGATTTATCTTCAGGAAGGCTCTTCTAACGTCTTCCTCGGTGATGATGAATCTTGATGCCACCGGGTCCGGTTCATATCCTACTATATCTATGGGTCCACGGCTGCTTTACCACGAAGTGCATAAGAGTATAAGATCATAACACATAGGAGCATAATTAGACAATTTGGCCCATCGTGTCTTCCTGGCTACCCAATCATGGCTGACTTACTCTTTTCCTCTTAACTCCATTCCACTACCTTCTCCATATAACCTTTGACACCCTCACTAATCATAAACCTATCTACCACCGCTTTAAAGAACAAACACGAGGAAATCTGCAGATGCTGGAAATTCAAACAACACACACAAAATGCTGGTGGAACACAGCAGGCCAGGCTGCATCTATAGGAGAAGCACTGTCGACGTTGCGGGTCCTGACGAAAGGTCTCGGCCTGAAAAGTCGACAGTGCTTCTCCTTATAGATGCTGCCTGGCCTGCTGTGTTCCACCAGCACTTTGTGTGTGTTGTTACCAACCGCTTTAAGTATACCCAATGACTCGGGCTCCACTGCTAACTGTGGCAATAAATTCCACAGTTTCAGCACCCTCTAGCCAAACAAATTCCACATGCAAAATAAATGACTCAATGTCCCCCTAGCAGACCCTGATTCCCTGGGTATCCTTCTTATACTGAACCTAGATAACATGAGTGTATTCCTACCTGATACAACTTTGGTCAGAGTAGCAAAGTTATAATATGTTCTTACTGTCCCCATATCCAGCCATTAGAATCATCTTTACAATAATGAGCCCCAATCCCCCGATAACTTAGCTCTCTACATCCCATCAGCTTCTCCTGTCCACTGTTAATGTTACCCTATCATTAACATCCATAACAACATCGTCAATAAAACCTGTGGCATTGAGACAATCTAAGAATTCATATTAATTAATAATAATATCTTCTAAGATCCCAACAGACTGGAAAGTCAAATCAACCAACCTGTTTTGATTTTGCAAGATCTTTATACTACCTGTCTCTTAAGCACAACTACAATATTTGCTTCCACAAATAATCCTGGCACCTATCACTCGCAGTGTAAATAAAAACTTACCCCATACATATCTTTTAAAATTTCTCCCTCTCACATTAAATATATATCCTCCAGTACATGACATTTCTGCCCAGAAGACAAAGAATCTGAATTTCTACCTTACTTAGGCATTGCATAAACGTCAATCAGTTCTCACTCAGCCAATGATGCTCTAGAGAAAATAACACAAGTTTGACCAACCTCTCCTTACAGATTATACCTTGTAAACTAGGCAGTTTTCTGGTATGTTTTTTCCAAAGCCTCTGCAATGGGGAAATCCCATTCCTTTTTCAGATATTTAAGTTCAAAGTACAATATAAATTTATTATCAAAGTCAGGCCTGTTTCTGTGATGTATATTTCTATGACTTTGAGATCCACATTCTTCTAGGCTTTCACAATAGGTATACAAAAAAAAACACAATGAAATCAATGAAAAACTACCCTCAAAGGCAAACAACTAATGTGCCAAAGACAAACTCAGCAAATACAAAAAAGCAAGCAATAATAATAAATAATGTTGAGAACATGAGTTGCAGGACCATTGAAAGTAAGTTCATCGGTTGTGGAATCTGTTCAGTGCTGAGATGAGTGAGCCCACTGGTTCAAGAGCCTGATGGTTGAGAGGGTAATAACTATTCCTGAGCCTGGTGTTGTGGGACCTAATGCTCCTGTTCCTCTTTCATGATGGCAGCAGCAAGAAGACAGCATAGCATGGATGGCGGGAGTCACGATGATGGATGCTGCTTTCTTGTGACAGTGTTCCTTGCAGATGTGCTTAAGGATTTAAGGAGTAGTGGGAGCATCTGCTACATTATTTCTGAAGATCATGGCTGAAATTTTACTTCATTGCCACTCTCCTGCACTGAAGTTGCATCCCTCAATTATTTTCCTGTGCAAACACTTATCAGTTCCTGGTATGCATACAGTCAGCCTCCACAGGCTCTTGAATTCCAAAGATTAATTCAAATGTCAGTGAACAATATCTGTGAATCTCTGCACTGAATGCCTGGCCAATTATTTTAAAAAAGAAATCTCTGCTTATAGATATCACACTCAGGAGGAAACATTATCCTTGTCCTGAGAAACATCATACGCAGGAACTCACACAAAATGCTGTAGGAACTCAGGAAGTCAGGTAGCATCTATGGATGGGGAATAAGCTCCAGTAAACTAATCAGCAAACTCCAAGAGCAGGGCCTCAATACTCCCTTGTGCATTAAATCCTGGCCCCAGTCAGTTTGAATTGGCAAAAACATCTCCTCCACAACTTCCATCAGCACAGGAACACTGCAGGGATGTGTGCTTACCCCCTGCTCTACTCACTTTACACCTATGACTGTGTGACTAAGAATAGCTCCAGCACCATACACAAGCTTGCTGATGACACCATTGTGTGGGCTGTATCAAAGGTAGAGATGAATCAGTATTCAGAAGAGCAATAGAAAATTTGTAATAACAACTTCTCATTCAATGTCAATAAGACCAAAGTACTAATTGTAGATTTCAGGAGAGGGAAACCAGAAGTCTATGAGCCGATAATCATCGGAGGATCAGAGGTGAGGAGTGTCAGTGCTGCATTTTTAATTCATGTACATCACTACCTCAGAGATCCAGCACAGGACCCGTCAGATAAATTATAATTGCAAGAAAGCACGGCAGCGACTCTGCAGAGATTGCGCATGTCATCAAAAACTTTGGCAAACCTCTATAGATGTGTGGTGACTGGTTGCATTATGGCCTGGTATGGGAACACCAATGCCTTAGTGTGTAAAATCCTACAAAAGGTAGCGTTCAGTCAGCCCAGTACATCATGGGTAAAACCCTCCCAATCATTGAGGCCATCTACATGAAACATTGACTTAGAAAAGCAGCATCCATTATCAAAGATCCTCACCACCCAGAACATGTTCTTTCCTCACTGCAACATCTGCCTCAGGACTCGCACCATCAGGTTCAAGAACAGTTACTACTCCTTAACCATCAGGCTCTTGAACAAAAGGGTATCTACATTCATTCGATTTCTGGCATTCCCATAACCGATGGCCTCACTTTAAGGATTCTTTATCTTGTTATTTCATGCTTATTAATTATTGTTATTTATTTATATCTGCATCTGCACAATCTGTTGTCCATTGATCCTGTTTAAGGTTCCTGTTCTATAGATTTAATAAGTATGTCTGCAGAAAAGAGAATCTCAGGTGTGTATGTGGTGACATGCATATACTCTGAAAACCTAAATTTTACTTTGAACTTTGAAGGTGTCATGTTGCAGACCCTCCATCAGGACTAGAAAGTAAGAGTAGAAGCCAGAATAAGAATGTGTCAGAAAGGAGAGGAGAACAAGCTTTGTCCCTGTCTGCAGGAAGGGAATGGAGTAAGATGCTGGGATGGGGTAGGGAGAAGAGGTAAAGGACTGCAGAAATCTCATAGAAGAGGACAGTGCAGTCGACCATGGAAGAAAGAGAATGGATGGGGGATCCAGAGGAAGGCGATGGGCAGATGAGGAGAAGAGAAACGATGAGAGGGTAACCAGAATTGGAAATAGAAAAAAAGAACAATGGTAAAGATGGGGAAGGTTGGATTATGGAGTTTTGTATGCTTCAATGGAATTCTTCTGACCTTACAGAGGTTTATAAAATCATAAAGGACACAGCTATGGAGAATAACCCAAGTATTTTCCCCCAGGGTTGGGGAGTCCAAAGCTAGGGGGCATGAGGTTAAAGTGAGAGGGGAAATGAAAATGACCTGAGGGGAAAACCTTTTCAACCCAAGGCATGCATTCGTGGAACGGGCTACCAGAGGAAGTTGTAGAAGTGGGTGAAAACTCCGACATTGAAAAGACATTTACATAGATATGTGTTGAAAAGGTTCAGAGTGATGTAGGCAAATGAGGCATGCTCAGTAAGACAACTTGGTCAACGTGGATGAGTTGGGACAAATGGCTTGTTCTCCATGCTGTAAAACTACTGTGTATGACTCTTTAAAGCTTTGGTCCAGTTTGCTTAATCTCTTCTCATTAGAAAATTCCAGGGTCTCGTCCAGAGAACCATTACTTCATTTCCTTCTTCAAATCTGCCCCCCCTTAGCAATGAGGACCAGATCAGAACACAATATTACAAGAGCCGTTAGTCTTGCACTTGCACTGTTACTCTTGCAATAAAGTCCCATTTGGCTTCCCAATTGCTTGTTTTACCTGCATCTTAACTTCCAGTAATTTGTCTATAAGGACAACCAAATCCTTTTGAACACCAACATCATTCTGAACTGCCTGAAATTAATATTGATTTGAATTTTGGTTGCTCTATTATTTATTCACACCCATAAAACTGGAGTTGGTGGGGTGCAAGGTGTAGAGGAAATAGATGTGGTTGGGGACTCTTTTTAAAGATCAAAGAAAGAAACTCAAGCATTACTATCATTAAAATATTAATGTGCAATTTATACCACTCTTGAAACCTAGCCTTTCTACATATGTGCTACTTTACCATTATCCCAAAGCTTAATCTGACTAATGTTTTTCTCCAAGGACAAGTTAATTCTCAATGAGGTAATTGGCTTCTCAAAACTGCAAGTATTAATCAGGATGCAGCGGCTATCTCAAGCTCTAGAGAACTTATAATGAGCTAGTTTTATTTTGTGTGAAACTCCTGGTGTTATTAGTTTGCACCTCAAGCCTGCTATCAATTACAGGATTTCATGGGAGAGCATCAGAGAAAAAGAACGATCAATGTTAATATATTCGCGAAACTCTGAAGCTTAAATAAAAGCTCAAGTGGTTGAGAACTTCGATTCAAACAAAAGTTTGAGTTTGAAGATTACATAACCACCATATATTGCCTCAATCTTTTATCCATTAGATGACTGAAACAATAAACTATCACTGTGAATTTGATCAGATTGTTCTTTACTGAGAAATGACTCTGAATTTAATGGATGCTTTTTATTTTTTCATCATAAGACATTGAAGTTGTTAGAAAACCAAAATGCATTTTTCCAGCCATAATTTATCTTCAAAGGTTATCAGGACTAATTTCTTTAACTACTGACGGCATTCTTCTTCTATCTTTTATGTTTCTTATATAATTGAGGAGACTGCAAGAGTGAAACAAGCAAGCAAAAAAGTGGACTTTATGCAGACTTGACCAGCTTATGGCAGGAGGTTATTACCCTAAAGTGAAATCAACATATGTTTCATTCTACTGTAATGTTCATAAAAACAATTTTCTATCCGTTGGTCTAGAATCTCAATGGCAACTTTCACTGGCCATAACAATTAATCAATGAATGGTCTAATGCTTTGGACATGCAGTAGAACAAGGAAGGCAAATTGTATTTCAGTTCTAATTATCAATTCCATTTAAGTCAATGGGATTACATTTAGAAAATGAGATATGTGGACCTCTGCAGCCGGGATGTGTCATAGACATAGGGGTACACTGCATGGAAACAGGCCTTTCAGCCCAACTCATCCATTCCACATAAGAGACTAGAACTAGTAAACATAGCTTCAAGATTCAAGGAGCAGAGTTAGGCCATTTGGCCCATCTAGTCTGCACCACTATTCAATCATGTCTGATCCTTTTCTCCCCTTTCCTCATCTCTAGTCCCCAGCCTGCTCCCCATAACCTTTCATGCTGTGATCAATCAAGAACCTTAAATGCTCCTGATGATCTGACCTCCACAGCTGCCTGCGGTAACAAATTCGACAAATGAACCACCTTCTGGCTAAAGGAGATTCTCTGCATCTGTTTTAAATGGTTGCCCGCCTATCCTGAGGCTCTGCCCTCTTGTCCTAGATTCCCCCACCATGGAAAACATCCTTTCCACATTGATCCTGTATGGGCTTTTCAATAGGTGTTTATCTCAAGAGAGTATTGGATCTGTGGAATTCTCCAAGGAAGCAATAGAGGCTACCTCATTAAATATATTTAAAACACATTAGAGTTTTGCAGTAGCAAGAGAATTAAGAGTTATGGAGAAAAGGCAGGAAGGTGGAACTGAGCCCATGGCCAGATTAGCCATGATCTAATTGAATAATGGAGAAGGCTTGACAGGCCAGATGACCTACCCAGACAGGCCAGATGACTATCACCCAGCTGCACTGACATCAACTGTGATGAAGTGCTTTCATAGGTTGGCCATGGCCAGAATGAAGTCCTGTCTATCAAGGACCTGGAACTGCTGCAATTTGCCTATTGCCACAATAGGTCTTCAATCTCACTGGCTCTCCACACAGATTTGGATCACCTGGGCAATAGCTATGTCAGGGTGCTGTTTATTAATTGCAGCTCAGGCTTCAACTCTATCATATCCTCAGTATGAATCAATAAGTTCCAAAACCTGGGTCTCTGTACCAACCTTCTGCAACTATATCCTTGACTTCTTCACCAGGACATTGCAGTCAGTGTGGATCAGAAATAACATCTTCTTATTGACAATCAGTACTGTTGCACCTCATTCGTGCATGCTTAGCCTACTGCTCTACTCTCTCTACACCCGCGATTGTGTGGCGAGGCACAGATCAAATGGCATCAATAAGTCTGTTGATGACCTGGAGGAGGCATACAGGAGCAAGGTAGATCAGCTGGTTGAGTAATGTCACAATAACCACTTCAGCTCAACATCTGTAAGACCAAGGAAACGATTATGGAATCCAAGAAAGAGAAATCAGAAGAACACACAAGTTCTCATTGAGGGATCTGCAGTGGTAAAAGAGAGCAGTTTGAAATTTTCTGTGTTTATTTCAACTTCTAAGGGTTCTATGAGTAGCCCAGAGGGGCAGATTACTAGTCCAAGAACATAAACACCATATCACACCCATATCACACTGATCACAGTTAGTTCACAAGAGGCTTATTGATGACATGATCTTTACTAATGGCTGTACAAATACTAATGCAGTTCTCATGGTTCGGAAAGTATTTATATCTGGGGTCAACAAAAACCAGGATGGAAAGTAAATGCAAAATAATGAACCATTAAAGAAAAAAATATTTCAAATGTTACAAACAGTAAGCATCTGGATAAGGTATCTAAATTGCAGAGGCATGGATACCAATTGGTAATGTACAAACTAAACTTTGTTCATAATAAAAAGTCATTTAAAAGAATAAACTGTGAAAAGAATAAACTGTCTACATTCTTACTGGCATTTGGTCACTTAGTAGCATCAGCACATCTTTTTCCTTTTTCTCACATAGCACCGTCACCACTCATGTAGCTTCCACAGATGATATGCCCTTTTTTGGTTGCAGGGCTTTTCAGCTGATTCCGTCTCTTAACATTCTGAAGTGGAAGGACCCTTGAATGTGTTCCATTTCCTTAGAAGCCTTTGCACTGACTGCTCCAAGTTTTAACGCGCCGCTCAGCAAGTACTGGAATGCACTAGTCATATCTAACTATTTCCAGAGTTGGTGTAACCCATTCTTTTGATTGGCTACTACAACTTGGGTAGGATGATCAAAGATACTCTTAAGTGATTCCATCAAAAATTCACCCTCACAATCCTTAAACTGGAAGTAGTTAGTTTACACAACACACACAAAATGCCAAGACGTCGACTGTGTTCTTTTCCATAGATGCTACCTTGCCTGCTGAGTTCCTCCAGCATTTTGTGTGTGTTGTTTAGATTTCCAGCATCTGCAAATGTTTTATTAGGTGTTGGTTTGCAATATTAATAACACTAAGAAAGTGAGCCAGCTAAGTATCCATTTAGAGTGATACAACAGAGCCTGGGAAGTTAGTCACAGGTTAAATTTTCTGTGTTTATTTCAACTTCCCAACTCTCCCCAATACTCTCCCCAAACCGCACCCCCCCCCCAAGCATCCCCTTGCTGTGTGCTAGTTCCCTCCTCTACTGACTTATCTATAATCTTTTCCACTGGATGAGGCTTTCCAACTTGTCATCTGTAAATATCTGAGTATCATTCTGCTCATTATTTTTAGAAAATCATTGTTGTATTTCTTAGAAATAGATTTACAATCCACTGCAAAATAACACACAGAAGCTCTGCCTCTTGGAAATCAAGGTTGCAATAATGATGAAGGCATGCAGGCAGCTCTACTTTGTTTGGAGTTTGAGGAAAGTTGGTATATCACAAAAGACTCTTGCAAATTTCTACAGATATACTGTGGAGAGAATTCTGATTGTTTGTACCACTGTCTGATATGGAGATTCCTAAGCAGAGGATTGCAAAGTGCTATAGAGCTGGGGTCCCCAACCTTTTCTATGCTGTGGAACAATACCACTAAGCAAGCAGCTCATGGGCCAGAGATTGGGAACCCCTGCTGTAGAGGGTTGTAGACAAAGCCAGCTCCATCATGGGCACAAGCCTCCATATTTCAAAAGGACATGCATCAAGAATGCAATATCCGCCATTAATGGCCCTCACCATCTTCTCATTACTACCATCAGGGAGGAGGTAGAGGAGCCGGAAGATCCATATTAGATTTTTTAGCGACAGCTTCTTCCCCCCCATCATCATATTTCTGAATGGTCCCTGAACCCATAAACACAACCTTACTATTCCTCTTTCGCATTATTCTTCTATTCGTTTATTATAACTTACAGTAATTTTATGTCATACACAGTACATCTGTCACAAAACAACAAGTTTCATGACATAAGTTAGTGATAATAAACCTGATGCTGTTTCACTTTGGCCAATCAATGGCACAGGCATTGGAGTCCCATCTTTATTTTTATTTGAAATGGGGCAGGATAAATGGCTTTGACAGCATGGCATCCTCACACCTGGATTCTCTTGCAAATGCATGCCCTGAAATTATTGAAGGAAAAGTCTTTTTATCTATTTAGTTGTGTAGGGGCTAATTTAGTTTGCACAGTTGACTGGAGCATGAACAATGGAATTCTGCAACAGGAGGCCTCCATGCAAGGCATGCACTGGTCCCCTCCATCGTGATGGTTTAATGCATCTTTCCTGCTGGATTGCAGTTAATTCAATAGCTTCCTTGCAGCTATTTCAAACAAACTTTTTTGGGGAATTTCAAGCTATCATGGCCATCGTGATGTTAACGGAAAAGTTTCTGACTGCCAAAAAAATACCGAGATAAAATAAATGAAGCCACAAGCAATCTGGTGGGGCAAATCAGAGGGGCAGAGCAGCAACTGTGTGGGTTCGGAAGGAGTGGTCCTGATGCATAAAGTAATTCACACATTCAGTCACATGGTAACCATAAACCTAACATTTCAAATAATGATTTGCACTCTACTTTTAAATTGCTTGCTGCTTTCACTTTATGCTGACATTAAAAAAACTCAAATTTATCTTGAATACTCTTTCTGTGGAGGTTAAAGATGGAAATTAACGATGGCATCAGCGATCATTGGTAACGTTCTGTGGGCTGCAGGAAATTGTTCCAAAATTTATTTTAAATACACCTCTTCTGAATTACTTTCCCTGCAATCTGCAGCATATAACTTCCCTGCAAGCAATGGACTTTTGATTCAACTGAATGATCTTCATATCTCAATATCGACTGAAGGACCCAGACCAGACAGGCATAGCACCTTTAAGAAGGTTCATCACCATACTCGAGAGCGAGGCATGAGGCGGGGACTCCAAGCCAGGCTGAAACACAGGGGGATGAGGCCTCCTCTACCCAGCGTCTCTCTGCCAAATGTACAGTCACTGGAGAACAAAACTAAGGACCTGAGAGCAAGACTGTTGTACCAGAGGCAACTGAGAGAATGCTGTATTGTCAGCTTTATAGGAATTTGGCTTTTTCCAGGCACACCAGACACAGTGACAAAACCAGAAGGATTCTCGATTTACAGAATGCACTGCGCCGCTGATTCAGGAAAGGAAAGAGGAGGAAACGTATGTTTTTATAAATAAACTCTCATTGGTGTTCTGGTGTGACGGCTTTGTCAAACTGGTGTCCCCTGACTTGGAATAGATATTGATCAAATATCATCCATTCTATTTACCTCGGAAGTGTTCCTCAGTAATCCTGACTGCAGTTTACATACCACCAATGGCCAACAATAATCAAGTGCTCGCGACACTGCATGATACTGTCTCCAAAGGAAAAAAGCAGTCTATCCCAATGCATTTCAAACCATAGTCTGAGTCTTCAACCAGGTTTGTTTGAAGAAAGACTGGCCCAATTACCATCACCATTTAACCAGCAGCAACAGAGGTCCCAACATACTAGACCACTGTTATATTAAGAAATGCCTACAATTCCTTACCCAGACTGCATTTTGAAACATTTTAGAGTCAGTTTACTGGGCAATGTTCAAGCACTTACCCAGGGATTTGAATGGATACACCATGATTGTTACAGAATTTAATAAAAAGCCGTAGACAGGCGTGGCCCCACTAAATCATTCAGTCTTCCACAATCAGAAGCCATGGGTGAACCATGAGATCTAAAATCTGCTGAGGGCCAGATCAAAGGCATTCAAATCTGGAGGGTAAGAAAGTTACATGAAGTCCAGGTACATCTTCACATGCAAAGTGGAAATTCTGGACCAAACTTGAATCAATAAGGGATGCTCAATAGTTGTGGCAGGGCTTGAATGCTATCAACCCTTATAAAGTTAAATCAAGTGACACGGAAGGCAGCAGGGCTTCACTTTCAGTTGAGCTCAATGCCTTCTATGCTCCCCTTTGACCATCAGAACATGGAGGACCCTTCACAAACCCCCCCCCATCTCCCAATAATCCTTTGATTCCAGTCTCTGAAGCCAACATGTGGGCTACCTTCAAGAGGATGAACTCACAAAAAGCATCCAGACTAGATGGGGTATCCGGCCATATACTAAAGGACTGTGCTGCTCATTTGGCTGGAGTGGTCACGGAGATCTTAACCTCATGCTTTGTCAATGTTGGTACCCACTTGCTTCAAGCAAGCTTTAATTTTACCTGTACTCAAAAAGAGTGTGGTGATCTGCCTCAATAACTATTGTCAAGTAGCACTTACATCCAGTGATGGTGTTTTGAGAGGTTGGTGATGAAACATATCAACTCCTGCCTGAGAAGTGACTTGGATCCACTCCAAATGTCTGCTAGAGCAACAGGTCCTCAGCAGAGGCCATCTTATTGACTCTTCACTCAATCCTGAAACATCTAGACAGTGAAGATGCATACATCAGGATACTCTTATTAACTACAGTACCATCATCCCCTTAAAACTAATCAATGAACTCCAAGACCTCATCTTCAATAGCTCTTTGTGCAATTAGATCCTGGAATTCCTTACTTGTTGACCCAGTCAGTTCAAATAGATACCAATATCTCCTCCTTGATCTCCATAAGCACAGGTGCACCACAGGGCTGAGTGCTTAGCCCCCTGTTCTACTCACCCTACACTTATGACTGTGTGGTTAAGTAAAACTCTAAAGCCATATTCAAATTTGTTGTTGACCCTACTGTTGTGGGACAAATCAAGAGGGAGACTGAAAATCTGGAAGAGTGGTATCATAATAACAACCTGTCACTCAGTGCCAGCAAGACCAAGGAGCTGATTATGGACTTTAGGAGAAGAAAAGTAGAGGTGGATGAGCCATTCCTCATTGGAGGTTCACAGGTTGGGAGGTTCAGCAACTTTAAATCCCTAGGTATTATTGTTTCAAAGGACCTGTCTCCAGGTCAGACAGACATACTTTATTGATCCCGAGGGAAATTGGGTTTTGTTACAGCCGCGCCAACCAAGAATAGTGAAGAAATATAGCAATATAAAACCATAAATCATTAAATAATAATAAGTTAATCATGCCAAGTGGAAATAAGTCCAGGACCAGCCTATTGGCTCAGGGTGTCTGACACTCCAAGGGAGGAGTTGTAAAGTTTGATGGCCACAGGCAGGAATGACTTCCTATGACGCTTAGTGTTACATCTCGGTGGAATGAGTCTCTGGCTGAATGTACTCCCGTGCCTAACCAGTACATTATGGAGTGGATGGGAGACATTGTCCAAGATGGCATGCAACTTGGACAGCATCCTCTTTTCAGACACCACCGTCAGAGAGTCCAGTTACACCCTATAACATCACTGGCCTTACGAATGAGTTTGTTGATTCTGTTGGTGTCTGCTACCCTCAGCCTAATGCCCCAGCACACAACAGCAAACATGATAGCACTGGCCATCGCTAGCACGTTAGTGCAATTGTGAACAAAGCACAGCAGCACCTCCACTTTCTTAGAAGTTTGTGGAGATTCAGCATGACATCTAAACCTTTAACCCTTTTCTATAGATGTACTCTGGAGAGTTTATTGGCTGGCTGTGTCACTGCCTGGTATGGAAATGACAATGCCCTTGAACAGAAGATCCATATAAAAAGTAGTGGATTCAGCCCAGTACATTACTGATAAAGCCCTCCCAACCCATGAGCACATCTACATGAAACACTGTCAGAAGAAAGCAGCACCCATAATCAGGGATCCCCCACTGTCCAGCATGATTTCCTCTCACTGCTACTATCAGAAAGAATATACTGAAGCCTCACAACTCACACCACCAGGTTCAGGAATAGTTATTACTCCACAAACATCAGCCTCCCGATTAAAATTGGGGATAACTTCACTCGCCTCATCATTGAAATGCTCCTGCAACCAATGCACTCACTTTCGAGGGCTCTTCATCTCATGTTCTTGTTATTTCTTGCTATTTTTTAATATTTACATTTGAACTGTTGTTGTTTTCCACACTCTGGTTGAACACTCTCGTTGGGTAGTCTTTCATTGATTCTGTTACAGTTACTATCCTATAGCCTTGATGAGTATGCATGAAAGAAAATAAAGCTCAAGGTTGTATATAGTGACATATATGTAGTTTGATAATAAAATTTACGTTGAACTTTAAGATCTAATTGTTTCCAACATTTAGGTGAACAGAGCATCTCTGGCTTGTACTGAAGGCAGATACATCACATGTGAAGCTCAGCAGCAGAGCTATTGTTAGCTGACTGCCCTCTGAACTGAAGAAATATGCAAACGCAAAACAAAATGAGTGGCACATTTTCTGGCGGCTGTATCCATGGAAACATCAGAATGAAAATTATTTGCTGATTGGATTACACGTAAAAAAAACCCAACCAGACTCTTGATTTTCTGAGTGTAATATACATCTATAACATGCTCGGTCTCCAAACCGAAAATATAATACATACAACTATATGTGAACCATACAAAAGAAATGAGAAGACTAGAAAGGTATGAACAATTTTCGTATGTCAGGTAGTGATTAAGGTTGAAATTGAATATCCATGTACAGGAAAGCAATTGGTGGCACATAGCTATTATGCAAATTACTAGTCAAACTAAAAGGATAAGAAATTAATAAGCCTTAATGGAACTTGATGTGAAGTAATTTTCACTATTTTTCTTCTCAATTTATTGCTTAAATAATAAGTCAGCTTTGACTTGTGCAGATAGGAACACAGCATCTTAAAATCTGGACTGCATCTTGTGGCTGTTAGGAAGTCTGTGTATAGGAATAGTCAATGACCCCAAGGGGTGGGTCAATGTAAATTACAGGTTAATGTCCAGCATTTAGCTTTAGACAGTACACTTACAGGCCTGGATCTTTCATATTATCTCAGTGTTTCTTTAATTTGCTTACAGTATGGTTAATCCCCCCAAAACAGGACTTTGCAACTCACATCAAAGTCGCATGTCAATCGCCAGATTTCCCTGGCCAAGAGCTGATGATAGATGCAAAGTGCCAGAGCACGCCCTCTCCAGTACAATGGAGCTCTACCAATGGGCTGCCGATGGATTCCTGCTTTTCTCCTGCTTCGTTGGACTTGTTCTTTTGTGCGAGGACACATGTGGCTGAACAGTTCACAAGTCCCCATCAAATCTTTTTACTATTTTAAGCAAGTCATTTGGAACAACTTAAGATCTGAAAACCTAAGGAATCCCAATTACTGGTATGCTGTTCTTTCCCACAAGTTGAGTCAGTCTTGAGGCCATTTCAGTTTCAGCCTGATGTGATAAGACTGACTGACAGAGCACACAAAAAGCCCATCACACATTTGTGCGAACTCATTTACAGAATCTACAGGTATCCACGCTATTTTCTGCATCCCTGTCGCATACAATCTACTTCTTTTGAAAATTTACAACTGTATCTATTCTCTCCAGTCCTTTCAAGTGAATAACTCATTGACAAATAATTTTTAAAATCTTATTTTATTTCTGGATACTTAAACATCTATCCTTTGATTACAGTCAATTCTATATTTAGAAGTTCTTCTCTCATCTCATGCTTTTAAATGCAGTAATGCAGTACTTACATTAAATCTCCTTAATATTCTCTGCTCTAAAAATTAAACACTTTGCAATTAAAAATGGTCAAAGGAAACAAATATGGTCATCCTTAAATTTAAAAAAGCTAGAATAATCTCTCTGAGCATTATTTCCATTTTTTGTTTTATTTCAGTTAAGCATCTGTGGTTTTTTAACTTTTTTTATTTAACTGTTGAACTGACAAAAGCCAGCCATCGATTCATCTCAATGGCACCAGGAACTCCATTAGGCGGGAGCTTGCTTTGAAGAAATGTCATGTTTACTGAATTATTATAGCAAATTCACTTCGGCTACTTTGCATTTAACATTTGAAAGTTCCTCCACAAAATATTCTGTTATGTTTGTGGTAGCTGAAACATTCTTCCAACTTCTAACAAGATTATTGTTCCCTCTAGATCAGGGGTGTCAAACTCAAATACACAGTGGGCCAAAATTTAAAAATCGGTACAAGTCGAGGGCCGGACTGGTTCAGCGTTTATTGCAAAACTTATTGAAATGAATTTATTACACATATTAACCTGGAACTAACAAAGCTTAGGTTATTGCCTACAAAAACAACATTGAACATTAAATAAATAAAAAATCAGCTGCATTTATTTCTTATGGCTTTATCTGCAGCTTTTCCCGAGTAATTTCTAATTAAAACATTTTTTCCACAGGCCATCTCTGTGATTCACACTAGTCTAAGCCAGATACTTGGCATCTCATCTTGGATGCAAGTTCATCAATGTTTGGAGTCAGGCTCTGAGCTGAGGAAATCCATCAGAAAGACGACTCCTGTGTGATGTTTTGTTTATCTTCATCAAAGAGAACAGTTGTTCACACAGATATGTGCTGCCAAACATAGAGAGCATTTGAGCAGCTTGGGTACGCAGCTGGGCCATTGTGTCGGGAATGAAACTTAGAAACTGTGCAGCGCCCACCGAGTCATACTTTGCCTTGAGTGTGTCACTACATTGGAGTTCAATCAGCTCCATTTGTATGTTGGTTGGTGCGCTTTCCACGTCAGCTGCAAATGGAATTACTGAGCAGTTCAAACCTGCTTTTTTGGGCTTCAAAGTCGGCAAATCGCCGTGTGAAGTCGGCACCAAGTATGCTAAGTTTTTAAGCAAACTTTGCACGTGGGAACACTGCGGTAGAAACCTGCTCTTTCATAGTTTGGCAACACGGAAAATGGCTCAAGTTTTCTTGCTGCATCTGCATCTCCCACAGGTGCAGCTTGGTTTTAAAAGCCCTCACTGCAGCGTACATGTCTGTGATCACACAACCCCGCCCCTGAAGCTGCAGGTTGAGCGCATTGAGATAGCTCGTGATGTCACACAGAAACGCCATTTCACAAAGCAACTTTTTATCCCGGAGCTCTGTTGTGTCTTTCCCTTTGCTTTCCATGAACTGACAGATCTCCTCATGCAACTCGAAACATCTTTTCAGCACTTTTCCTTGGCTTAACCATCACACCTCTGTGTGATAGGGCAAATCATTATATTCTGAACCCAATTCCTCCAGAAACGACTTGAACTCGCTGTGATTTAAACCTTTGGCTCTTATGAAGTTAACTGCTCGTGTTATGGTGCTCATTATATGTTCCATTTTAAAGGCTTTGCCACACAACGATTCCTGGTGTATGATGATGAAGTGATAAGCTGTCAGCTCACCTGCGCCGTTTTCCTCCCGCATCTTCTCCCAGATCCTGCCCACCAATCCACTCTTTTGACCGCACATCGCGGGCTTCTGTTTCTTGTCCAGATGCTTGTAATTGTCGTGGTGTTTCGTTTCATAGTGTTGTCTTACATTATATTCTTTAATTACAGCCACACCGTCCCCGCACACAAGACAAACAGGTTTGCCCTTTATATCTGCGAACATATACTCTGCCTCCCACCTGCCTTGAAAACCCCTGTTTTCAAAGTCCACCTTTCGTTCAGCCATTTTTGGGGTGAGGGATAGCTGAAAGTTGACCACACGTGACTAGCGCCATAAGGATGCTGATGAGAGAGTAAGGCAAGCACGAGCAATGCACTGGCAGTGCATTGTGGGATTTGTAGTATTAGTGGTGCATGCACTATATCGGTGGGCGAGCTCTAATAGAAAAAAAAATTTATTCATTAATGATATTCAGGAAGTAAACCAGGGAAACCGAATAAACACTAAAAACCCTGAAAACCTGGTACCTGAATAAACTCAGCATTAGCCATATCATACACCATAGGCGCTTCGATTACTGTGGCCAGCTTTAATAGTAATTAGATATTATCTCGCGGGCCAAAGATAATTCCACCACGGGTCGGATTTGGCCCGCGGGCCTTGAGTTTGACATATATACTCTAGATTATAATGAATGAGTATAGCTCAAAAAATGTAAAAATAGTCCTTTCAAAGGCCAATGAAAGTCTGATCACCTAGCTGTACATCTACTCCCTGAGTATAGGCAGAGACTGAAGACTGCAGCACCAGCAGTGAGGACCAAGAAGGTTTGGATAACAGAAGTACTGGAGCCCCTAGAGGACTGCTTTGAATCGTTGGACTCGACTGTATTCAAGGATTCATTTTTGAACCTGGATGACTATGCTGCAGTTGTTACTGACTGTGTGGATGAGTGCGTGCCTACAAAGACTTACTGTACATTCCAAAACCAAAAGCCATGGATGAACCGGGAGATACGTCCTCTGCTGAAGGCTAGATCTGTGGCATTCAAGTCTGGCAACCCAGGCCTGTACCAGAAAACCAGGTATGATTTGCAAAGGGCTATTTCAAGGGCTAAGAGACAACTTCAAAAGAGTTTGGAGGCAATCAGTATCAGATGCACGGCAACTCTGGCAGGGTTTGCAAGACATTACTTCCTACAAAGCAAAACCCAATATTATGAATGGCAGCAATGCTTCACTACCAGATGAACTCAACACCTTCTATGCCTGCTTTGAAAGGGAGAACACAACTACAGCTGTGAAGATCTCTCCTGCACCTGATGACCCTGTGATCTCCGTCTCAGAGGCCGATGTTAGACTGTCTTTAAAGAGAGTGAACCTTCGCAAGACAGAAGGTCCTGATGGAGTACCTGGTAAGGCTCTGAAAACCTGTGCCAACCAACTGGCAGGAGTATTCTAAGACATTTTCAACCTCTCAGTGCTATGAGCGGAAGTTCCCAATTGCTTCAAAAAGGCAACAATTTTTACCAGTGCCTAAGAAGAATAATGTGGGCTGCCTTAATGATTATCACCCGGTAGCACTCATATCAACGGTGATGAAATGCTTTGAGAGGTTGGTTATGAATAAACTGAACTCCTGCCTTAGCAAGGACCTAGACCCATTGCAATTTGCCTATCACCACAATAGGTCAAAGGCAGATGCAATCTCAATGGCTCTTCACACAGCTTTAGACCACCTAGACAACACAAACACCTATGTCAGGATGCTGTTCATCGACTGTAGCTCAGCATTTAATACCATAATTCCCACAATCCTGATTGAAAAGTTGCAGAATCTGGGCCTCTGTACCTCCCTCTGCAATTGGATCCTTGACTTCCTAACCCAAAGAACAGTCTGTGCGGATTGGTGATAACATATCTTCCTCACTGACGATCAACACTGGTGCACCTCAGGGGTGTGGGCTTAGCCTACTGCTCTACTCTCTGTATACTCATGACTGTGTGGCTCGGCACAGCTCAAATACAATCTATAAATTTGCTGATGATACAACCATTGCTGGTAGAATTTCAGGTGGTGACAGGAGGGTGTACAAGAGTGAGATATGTCGACTAGTGGATTTGTGCCGCAGCAACAACCTGGCACTCAATGTCAGTAAGACAAAATTGCTGATTGTAGACTTCATGAAGGAACACATACCAATCCTCATAGAGGGATCAGAAGTGGAGAGAGTGAGCAGCTTCAAGTTCCTTGGCGTCAGGATCTCAGAGGATCTAACCTGGTCCCAACGTATCGATATAGTTATAAAGAAGGCAAGACAGCGACTATACTTTATTAGGAGTTTGAAAAGAGATTTGGTATGTCAACAAATACACTCAAATACTTCTATAGATATACCGTGGAGAGCATTCTAACAATCTGCATCACTGTCTGGTATGGAGGGGCTACTGCACAGTACCAAAAGAAGGTTGTGAATCTAGCCACCTCCATCTTGCTCACTAGTTTACAAAGTACCCAGGACATCTTTAGGGAGCGGTGACTCAGAAAGTTAGTGTCCATTATTAATGACATCCAGCACCCAGGGCATGCCCTTTTCTCACTGTTACAATCAGGTAGGAGGTACAGAAGCCTGAAGGCACATACTCAGCGATCCAGGAACAGCATCTTCCCCTCTGCCATCCAATTTCTAAATGGACATTGAAGCTTTGGACACAACCTCACTTTTTTTAAATATACAGTATTTCTGTTTTTTTGCACATTTAAAAAAATCTATTCAATATATGCAATTTAATTTATTATGTTTTATTTTATTTATTATTATAATTTTTTCCTCTCTGCTAGATTATGTATTGCATTGAACTGCTGCTGCAAGTTAACAAATCAGGTCACATGCCAGTGATAATAAACCTGATTCTGATTCTGAGGAATGGAACAGAAATCCTCTAACCAATGGATAGATCCTCATGTAATTTATGTAAATAAACCACAGGTGCCATTAATTCAATCTGTAATCTGGAAGAACCCCAAGAGATCAACTTAAATGACAGCCAAACATTATATAAAATTTAACTGAAATTCTTTTAAGGTTTGAGGGCTTAAGAAAGTTAAATGACCTGACTTTTATAAACACCAGATTGTTCTTCTCAGGATTCAAAAGTGAACATGACAGGACAATAGTAATACAGAACGGAACAGAAACATACCCTTCAGCCCACAATATTGGGCCAAACTAATTAAAGCTAATGATATTCCACTCAGCTAATCCTTTCTTCCTGCATATGGTCCATATCCCTCCATTTTCATGTGCCAACACAAGGCTTCTATTATATCATTCTCTACCCACCTCTGGCAGCACATTCCAGGCACCCATGACTCTATTTAAAAAAAAAGCTTGTAACTTACATCTCCTTTGAACCTTCTCCTCTCACCTTTCATACAGTTCTCTAGGATTAGACATTTGACTCTCGGAAAATGATACAAGCTGTCTACTCTATCTGTGACTTACATCATCTTATAAACTTCTCCATTATTTACAGATTAGCTGAGATCATTCTACATTGTTTTTTCTGTATCATTGTAAGTAATGGACTGTCACCAAAGTATGTTCTAATTATTAGGCATCAATTGATGTTCATGAGCTAAAGATGTAACTAAAGGTAAGTATAGAACTTTCGGCCCACAATGTTGCGCCGACCCTCAAACCCTGCCTCCCATATATCCCCCCCACCTTAAATTCCTCCATATACCTGTCTAGTAGTCTCTTAAACTTCACTAGTGTATCTGCCTCAACCACTGACTCAGGCAGTGCATTCCAGGCACCAACAACTCTGAGTAAAAAACCTTCTTCTAATATCCCCCTTGAACTTCCCACTTCTTACCTTAAAGCCATGTCCTCTTATACAGAGCAGTGGTGCCCTGGGGAAGAGGCGTTGGCTGTCCACTCTGTCTATTCCTCTTAATATCTTGTACACCTCTATCATGTCTCCTCTCATCCTCCTTCTCTCCAAAGAGTAAAGCCCTAGCTCCCTTAATCTCTGATCATAATCCATACTCTCTAAACCAGGCAGCATTCTGGTAAATCTCCTCTGTACCTTTTCCAATGCTTCCTATAGTGAGGCAAACAGAACTGGACACAGAAATCCAAGTGCGGCCTAACCAGAGTTTTATCGAGCTATATCATTACATCATGACCATTAAACTCTATCCCTTGACTTATGAAAGCTAACACCCCATAAGCTTTCTTAACTACCCTATCTACCTGTGAGGCAACTTTCAGGGATCTGCGGACATGTACCCTCAGATCCCTCTGCTCCTCCACACTACCAAGTATCCTGCCATTTATTTTGTACTCTGCCTTGGAGTTTGTCCTTCCAAAGTGTACCACCTCACACTTCTCCGGGTTGAACTCCACCTGCCACTGCTCAGCCCACTTCTGCACCCTATCAATGTCTCTTTGCAATCTTCAACAATCCTCTACACTATCTACAACATCACCAACTTTTGTGTTGTCTGCAAACTTGCCAACCCACCCTTCTACCCCCACATCCAGGTCGCTAATAAAAATCACGAAAAGTAGAGGTCCCAGAACAGATCCTTGTGGGACACCACTAGTCACAACCCTCCAGTCCAAATGTACTCCCTCCACCATGACCCTCTACCATCTGCAGGCAAGCCAATTCTGAATCCACCTGGCCAAACTTCCCTGGATCCCATGCCTTCTGACTTTCAGAATAAGCCTACTGTGTGGAACCTCGTCAAATGCCTTACTAAAATCCATGTGGATCACATTCACTGCACTACCCTCATCTATATGCCTGGTCACCTCCTCAAAAAACTCTATCAGGCTTGTTGGGCATGATCTGCCCTTCACAAAGCCATGCTGACTGTCCCTGATCAGACCACGATTCTCTAAATGCCCATAGATCCTATCTCTAAGAATCTTTTCCAACAGCTTTCCCACCACAGATGTAAGGTTCACTGGTCTATAATTACCTGGACTATCCCTACTACCTTTTTTGACAAGGGGACAACATTTGCCTTCCTCCAATCCTCCCATACCATTCCCGTGGACAACGAAGACATAAAGCCAGAGGCTCAGCAATCTCTTCCCTTGACTCGTGGAGCAGCCTGGGACCAGGGACTTATCTGTCCAAATTTATTTTAACAACTCCAACACCTCCTCTCCCTCAATATTAACATGCTCCAGAACATCAACCTCACTCATATTGTCCTCACCGTCATCAAGTTCGCTCTCAGTGGTGAATACCAAAGAGAAGTATTCATTGAGGACCTTACTCACTTCCACAGCGTCCAGGCATATCTTCCCACCTTTATCTCTAATTGGTCCTACCTTCACTCCTGTCATCCTTTTGTTCTTCATATAATTGAAGAATGCCTTGGGGTTTTCTCTTACCCTACTCACCAAGGCCTTCTCATGCTCCCTTCTTGCTCTCCTCAGCCCCTTCTGAAGCTCCTTTGGTACACTGGCAAAAATTAAACATTGACCATACTTTTATCAACCTACACTTTGTCACATCATTATGTCTACAATTTACAGCAGAGAATTTCAATACACCTAAATTTCCTTATTCATGCCTCAAAATCAAAAGCTCAATGTTATCAAAAACTCATTGTGATATGGGGATAGTTCTGGAAAATCTAGCTGAGTTAGCAGATCAATTACAATTTTATGTTAGGCAGAGTGCAGCTTTGCAACCAATCACTTTATCAGTGCTTTCACCTATAATGGAAGGCATTTTGTTTCTTTCAGCTTTTCTTTTTCCATTGTACGTCTTTCTAACTCCACACACTCTGTTTCAATTAACCAAAGTGTAACATACAAAAACCAAGCTTCAGGCCGTAAGCACAGCTGTTCTATATATTGGTAACATCAGAACCCAAGTGCAAGTTCTGAACGACATCATACTGCCTTAGCAACAAGGGAAAATGACAGGCTTGTGAAGTAGTTTTTCTAATGGGAATTGATTTAGCCACTTAAACTGCACAGCTCGTTTGCTGCAATAACACAAATTACAATCTAACAATTCCCAAGTTACACTGAGATGTTTACTCCAAGTACGTAATGAGTTTCACTCTGATGCTGCTTACTACAGATTGTCTGATTGTAAAACAGACTTGTTAAAGATTGCCATCATAAATGCTGATAAACAACAAAAAAACCTTCAGGTTTTCCAGCCACTGAGTTTTGAAGCATTACCAAGATTTTAATAACAGGGTTTTCAACATTTCCAATCTGGTCCATTGTTACAATACTGGCAGCAATGTTATCCACCCTCCTTTCAATTCTACCCGCCTCATCGGACTAAATCTAATCAACTAGTGTTGTTAACTTCTCAGTTTGGTTCAAGTGAGCCTATGTAATTGCTTTCATTCCCGTAAAATCCAGCACAGTTAGTACACAGTGGTTGCCTCACATCACCAGAATCCCAGGTTGAATCCTGACCTTGGGTGCTGTTTGTTTGGAGTTTACATACTCTCCTGCAGGTGTCCTGCTTTCCTCCCACCTTCAAAAGATGCGCAGGTCGGTAAGGTTAATTGGTCTCAGTCATTTGCCCCTTGTGTGCAGGTAAGTGATGGAAGCTGGATAGAGTTGATGGAATGCAGCAAGTGTAAAAGCAGTGGGATTCACATAGGATCAGTGTCAAAAGTCAAGTTTGTCATATACATAAACAAATGCATATGCAAGTGCATTAAGAAAATTATTTGCAGAAGCATCATATAACCACAATTCACAAGACAAATTCAATGAAAATTATACACATTTTACAAAAAAAGACACAGTTAGAACAAAAAAAATTGGACAAAAAAGCTGCTTTCATGTTTAAGGTAACGTTGGTTACTTTGATTATAGAGAGAATGCAGTTAATTCTGAACATCTCAATTTATTGGTAAATGTAATAGTTCCTCAAAAAAGTTATCATTTTTTTGATGAAGGGGAACAGTGAAAGTACATCACAATAATGCCTTCTCCAGGTCAGGTAGGCTTACCAACACCTTTCAAAGGCATTTCAGAATGTGTGATGCAAATGCCGGATCCAATCTGTTGCCAAGATTTTCCCATGTTTTCCAGTAGTTGCACTGGTTTCCAAGACTGGCATGAGCTAAGGCAGCAATACCATCCTTTGTTCTCTCGCCTGGGCTGCTGGCTGCCTCTATAATCCTCATAGAATTTGTTAAGGCAGAATTAATTCCCAGGAAGCAAAATGGAGGCCTCACTGAAAGTGAAAATGCTTTAAGAGAGTGTCCCTGACAGAATGCAGAAGGAAATGCGATCCTTAAAAAAACATTTTAATACGATATTTTATTTTTGGCAGGATGCCTATAATTAAAATTTAAAACCGCAGATTCTGAAAATCACAAATAAAAGTAAGAATCACTGAAGATACTGAGCTGATGAGGCAGCATTAGTGGAAAGAGAAACTGAGTTAATGTCTCAGAGCTTGAAGATCTTTATTATGTATGGTTTATGACACAAAAGGTTCTCTTTGTTTCTCTTCCACCCATATGGAGTATTTATGGAAGTGAGGGTTTCTGTCAAATGCATTTTCTGGGAACTGTCAGCTGAATCATTCAATTGGACTTCAATGCATTGACAGCAGGGAGAAATATGAAGAAAGGATTAAGCCATTCAGCTCTTCCAGCGTGCTCCACCCTTCAGTATGATCCTGATCCCCAACCTCCATATGGGTTCAGAGTGTGAGACTGATCTGGTGCCCAAACAGTTTGGTTCCCTGTGGAAGACAGCACTCTGGAACAGACTAGAATAGTGTGATCTCTCAAGCTGAGTATGATGTCCTCCCAAGGGTTAGTCCTCTTAATGGAGAACACCTGAGAGTGACTTTATTTAACATTAGGAGTCTGATGCATGGGCAGCTACCACATAGTCCTTGATAGTTTGGGGTCAGGGTCCAGTGACATGTCATCCAAGACAACTGGTGCAGCCTTCCTCTGCCTTCACTACCATAGTGATATATAATCATCTTTGGCCAGCTCCACAGTTGCGGTACTGATTGTACTGCTCTTTGTCTGGAACTTCCCCTTTGCCCCTTATCACCGTGGGTGACCCTACCGGAAGCTGAGTGCTCTTGGCATCTTAGGAACACGCAATACTCTTTACCACGACAAGGTAATGATCTTTTGAAGAATTACAATTGCAACATTTAAGAGAAGTTTGGATAAGTATATACATGGCAGGTATACAGAGGGCTGTGGTTCTGTTGCAGGTTAATGGGAGTAGGTAGATTAAATGGTTTGGCATGGACTAGATGGGTTGAAGAACCAGTTTCTGTTCTATACTTTCCTATGACTCTATGACAAGACTAGTAAAAAGTGTATGGCTTAACATCAGGCAACTGGTGAACACAAAGCAATGGAAGACTGCCCTAATCATGCTGCTCGACTCTACTGCAGAATAAAAACCTGTGAGAAATGGGCCAAATTTTGGTGAATCACAAAAGAACCACCTTGTATACATGACTAGAACTTTCAAAGTGTTCATGACCAACTTTTAATTTATGGATTAGCGATAATACTAAAAGATTAATTTTACAACATAGAGAGAGCTTGTGGTCTTTCTTCTGAACCATTTCTGGCTGGGTGATTAAAATTTTCCCTGCCCTCTTTAATGGAACAATTCTTTTGAATAGCTGGTTAAATGAGATCATCTCTTTTATCCAAGTTTAGTAGGCAATAAAGGCTTCCAAAAAAAAGAGTCTGTTTGAAAATTCGTCAAAATAATGTGCCTTTGTCTGAGGGGAATGTACACTGCTGGCATTATGAAGTACTTAGAACAAGTGTTCATTATTAGTGTATCTAAATGTCTCTCATAGAATAATGCTCTTTAATCTGAAGCGCTTAGTGAATCCAACATAAAATGCCCTTGGATGAGATCAGAACTTTAATATTCTACCATCTTCTTAAATTGTAATAGAAGATGAAATTCTGAATGTAAATTGGTGATAAGTCAGCTTCCTCTCTGGGTCCTGTTCATCATCATTTTTGAGAGAATTGGTCTAATTTTCTTTTAAATAGACTTTAATTATGAAGCATTTATAATTAGTTATGTAATTAGCATTTATCTTTGATTCTGTTTCTTGCTGTTCTGCTGCTGTATATTTTTAACAAGATGCTCAGCATGTGTGAACTGGCTCATCTGACCAATATATTATGTTCTACTTCTCAACTAAATTAGTAACTTATTTTATTGTTGTCATTGGTACCAAGGTTTTTCATGCCATTCATACAGATCATTACAACCGTGCATTGAAGCAACAAGCAACAGAATGTAGAATAATGCGTAACAGCTACAGATGAAGTGCAATGCAGGTAGACAGTAAGGTGCAAGATCATAATGAAATTGATTGTGAGGTCAAGAGTCCATCCTTATCATACTTGGGGATCATTTAATAGTCTGTAGCAGCTGGATAGAAGCTGTTCTTGAGCCTGGTTGTACATGCTTTCAGGATTTTGTCTTTTCTACCCAATAGAATGCACAGAAGAAAGAATTTCCAGGCTTGATGGGCTGTTTGATTGTGTTTGCTGATTTACTGAGGCAGCAAGAAGTATAGACAGAGTAAGTGGACAGGAAACTGGTTTCCATGATGGGCTGATCTGTATCCACAACACCCTGGCAAGAGGAATTGCCACACCAGGCCATGATGTACCTGGATGGCATGCATTGTGTTTCAAATCTATAAAAAGTGGTAAGGGTCAAAAGGAGACATGGGTAAATTTCTTTAGCCTCCTGAGAAAGTAGAGGCAGTAGTGAACTTCATTGGCTATTGTGCTTGCAGATTTTGAACAGGTCAAGAAATTGGTGGTGATGTCCAATTCTATGAAGTTGAAGCTCTCAACTCACTCCACCTCAGTATCTTTGATGTCGAAAGGACCTCATGCTCTCCCCACTCATGGCACGGGAACTGTGTTGCGATTCCAAATGCTTCTCAGTGACCATCACGGTTCAGTTATATACTAACTGTTAACCAAGACATTTTGCTTGGATAACGATAGGTTTTTTACCTCATGCTAGTAAGTTGGCCATGCAGTGTCAATCGATAAAAACAAACATTCCAAAGTTGGCAATCATTTTATGCTGAGTAAAGTAATTTTGGGTCAAGTCAAGTCGAGTTTATCGACATATTCACAAGTACAGTTTTTTTAAAAAAAGCTTGCCTGCAGCATATCACAGGCACATAGACTCAAACCATAGACAGAACATAAATTGTACATAAATTATACAGCACCTTGAAAAAGTATTCGGCCCCCACAAATATTTTTATATTTTCCTGCCTCATTTCCTAAACGTAATTTTTATTTAAGTAATATTTTAAGCTAATCTATGAAACTTTGTACATCATGTCAAAACAAAAGAAAAATTCTGAAACCCTAAAAATTATAAACCAAAATTATGAGGCTGAAAAAGTATTCATCCCCTTTGTAATTAGTAAGTTAACTTTTCTCAAGAGCAATACTGTATTTTTACCTTATGAACTCAACCAATATGCTGATGTAGAAAATTGGAGAATTACCCTTTTTCAATGAATTCATAAGAATAAATACCCCTGCTCTCTGCAAGTTCCAACATAATGCTCGATTTTCAACGGACTAAACCAAAATGAATATAAAAGAGCATTCAAGACAAGTCAGGAAAATGACAATAGAGAAGCACAAATGTGAGGAAGGATACAAGACTATCTCAAAAGCATGGAGCTAAGTGCAGTCTATCATGAAAAAGTGATAAAAATATGAAACCTCAGCCACACTGCCTAGGTCAGGCTGTCCCTCCAAACTTAGTCGCGAAGAAGAATGCCACTTGTAAGAGAGGCTACTGTGACACCAACAGTCACTCTGAGTGAACTGCAGAAGTCAGTGGCTGAAACTGTAAATGAAGTTCATGGCCTCACAATCTCTAAGACCTTCCACAAAACAGAAGTACTTATGGAAGAATGGCAAGGAAGAAGCCCTGGCTAATAAGAAACATATTCTTGCCTATCAAGATTTTGCCAAGTGTCATTTAGAAGATATTGTATGAGACCAAGGTAGAACATTTTGGCCTCAACACTAAGCGGTAGGTGTGGCGTAAATCTAATGCTGTGCTTCAGCCAGGTAACACCATTCCTGCTGTAAAGCAGGGTGGAAATAGCATCATGCTATAGGGAGGATTTTCAACAGCAGAGACTGCTGCAGCAGAATCTGCTCAAGATTGATGGGAAGATGAATGCTGCTGAATACAGAGAGATACTGGATTAAAAACCTGCTACCTTCTGCCAGAAAAGCTTAAACTGGGGAGGAAGTTTGTCTTTCAGCAAGACAATAATCCTAAACATACTGCCAGAGCAACCATGGAGTAGCTTCACACAAAGAAAACTGATGTCCTCTTAAAGTCCTGACCTTAACACAATCAAATATCTCTGGCATACCTCAAGATGCTTGTCTGCCCATGCTCTCCAACTAATCCGGCACAGCTTGAGCAATTTTTCAGGGAGGAATGGGCAAATCTTACCCCATCACGTTGTGCAAAGCTAATAGAAACTTATCCAAAAAGACTACTGGCTGTAATAGTTGCGAGAGGTGGTTCAACTAAGTATTGAGCAAAGGGGATGAATACCTTTGAACTGCTGACATTTCAGTTTTTGAATTATTAGTTTTTCATACTTTACAATTTTCCCTTTTTTGGGCTCCCCTGTGATAAAAGGGCATATGATTCACAAATAAAAATTCTCAGTTAAATTGATCAAAATACCTGGTTGTAATATTCATATATGTGGACAAAAGGTTGAGGGCTGAATACATTTATAAGGCACTGTATATAAATCTGCACACCTTAGTGCAGTGATATCCAACATATTCTTATTTTTTGATGTTGTTTCTTCAGTGCTAAACAGACCCAAATAACATCAACAATATGCAACTAATGCAAGGTTTTCAATAGCATTGGCTTGAAAAATGACAAACACTCTACACAGAAGCAACAGTTTTCAGTAATGCTGAAAGGCTTGATGTGTTCTTCAATAAACCATTGTAACAAAAAGTCATTTACAGGCAAATGGCTGCACACCGAATACTGTACTCTCAGTCTGGATGTAAGAACTGCTCTGCAGGTGACTGAAATAAACTCCAAGTACAGCTCAGCACATCACAGGAGCCAGTCTTCCCTCTGTGAACTGTGTGTACTTGTTGCTGCCCCAGTAAAGCAGCCAGTATAATTAAACACACCACACATTCTCTCTTCTCCCCCTCCCATTAGTGAGAAGATACAAAAGCCTGAATAAAGCACATACCACTGGGCTAATGACAGCTTTTGTCCCACTGTTATCAAACTCTAGAATGGACATTTTGCATGATAAGATGGAGTCTTGACCTCAAAATCTACCTTGTATGGCCCTATACTTTATTGTTTACCTACACTATACTTCCTCTATAGTTATCACATTTTATTTTGCATTGTTATTGTTTCATGTTATTCTAGCTCAATGCACTGTGTATCTGATCTGATATGGACAAACAATATGCAAGACAAGCTTTTCAATGTATCTTGTTACATGTGACAGTAGTAAACCAATACCAACACCAATACATAGTGATGGCTGGGCCATGTTTTCCCTTTCACTGTGATCATCTGTCAAGACCAAACACTCTCCTTGCATGATATGGCATAGGTAGGTAGGAACTTGCCTCAGAAGGTAGACAGAAGCTCAGCACTCAGCACCTTTATGGTTCACAGACAGTCATTCTTACTGTAGGTCTTCAGAGGAGCAATATATATGCTTCCATTCTATCCTCTGCTCTCATGCAGACTCGGGTATGGCTCTGTCAGCAGTGTTCACAGTGGACATTAAGTCCACTGCAGTAACCTTTGCTCTCAGCTTCCTTTCTGCTTCATTCCAACTCACAGTGGCTGATGAACACATCTGATCTTTACAGAAGGCATTGATGCTCTCTGTTCCACAAGGGCCAACTTTCTCTACTGCTCTATCAGACCGCAGGAGTAGGACGGTATACAAGCACAGGGCTTTGCTGCCATTGCAAGGATCCCAAAAGCAGTGGCATCCTCGGACTGACTCATGTTCTTACACCATCCCATCAGTAATGCATGGTTATAGTCAAGGAGAGTGTCTGTGCTCTCCCACAATAACACCCTCTGCCCTCTACCCCACACCAGAACAATGTATATCGTTCCTCTGGGTGTCATCATTCTCCAGCCTCCTGACATTCCTGTCAACGAACAAGAAAGCAGCACTCACTAGTAACTGGAAGAGTGTCATTGGTGCCTTTAAGGTCTAGCCCACAATGAGATCAGAAATGGTCAATTGAGAAGTCAACTTTATTTTAAGTTGCAGAGAGGGGTAGAAGTGGAAATGATGGATGGAATGTGAAGAAAAACAAAGTCATCATGTTATCAATCACCATAGAATCCATCTGTTGGAAGCAGAAAGTAAAAACAAACATCTACAAGTGTATCCCCTAACTTCCAGTTACCTGTCATTTCAGTTTTCTGCCCCATTCTGCTTCCAGCCCCCTCTGTTGCTCCAATTGCACTCAATGTAAACATAAGGAACATCAGCTTGTCTGTCTGAGCATACTGCAGTACTTAGGGACCTCCCCTTGAAGGCAACCATCAATATCCCTCTATCAGCCTCCCTAATTGGACTGTTACATTACATTCTATATTCAGTTATTGCTTTATCCTTGTACTACTTCAATGTTGTTATGCATACTGTACATACTATTACATACCATTAAATACATTATGTGCCTCTACTTCATCAGCAGGCTAAAGAAATTTCTGCAAGTCTCCTTTGGTCAAGATGGCTCCTGCATACAATGCACCCACGGTGACATCTGGATAAACCATGAAACTATATATTCACTTCTTTTATGTCTTTTACGTTTTTTTTTTAATCTGAAATGTGATTCTGGAACTGCTGGACCCGGTGATTTGCAGCTTGGAGATTGTTTGGATGTTTCAGTCTCCTGGAATACTCTTGGAGACTGCTGAGGCAGCATGCGGGAACCTCGTGGTGAGAAGGCTGTGGGATGGGCTGTAAGCAGCTGTTCAACTCCAGTTCACCGATTAAAGCTTCCATTGTCTGCTGATTAATGCACAGGGGAGACTGACACACGAAGGCCAATGCAGAAGGTAAGTCTACTTCCTTGCACGTGGCAGCAGAGTGTTTCCTTGTTCATTGACAGGAATGTCAGGAGGCTGAAGGTAAGTCATTGGTGAGATTGTTCTGTTACAGAAGATGGGAGACTGCCTTATGATCACCGGTAGGATTGCTCTGCAGCCAGAGAGTGAAGATATTGCCACTGTGGCTGGAGAATGTTACCCAGGATTTTAGCATTTTGAATACAGACTTGAACGATAAACTTTTTTTTATATAGTATTTTATATTCTGCGTTTTTCACCCAAACTTTCTCATTTTATTATGTGTGGGGAATGGGGATTTAGGGGTTCTATTTGTTCTATTAAATAGAACAAATTTTTGTTTGTTTTTCTTGTGTAGGGAGGATGGATTTGGGGTAGATGATCATGCTCTCTTTCTTGGTTTCAAGGCTATCTGGAGAAGAAAAATTTCAGAGTTATATAATTTGATAAGAAAAGAACTTTGAACCTTCGCCAATTTTGACAGTTGCACTAAAGGAGGAATCCTATCTGGATGCATTACAGTTTGGTATGACAACTGCACAGTCCAAGACTGCAAGGGTCTCCATTTCTTTCTGGACACCAGACCCAACCAGTTCCCCACCACCATCACTCTCTTCCACCTAGCGGAATTTTTCCTCACTCTCAATAATTTCTTCATTGAGTCACCCCACTTCCTTCACGTAATAGGGGTAGCCATGGTTCCCAGCCATGCCGGCCTGCTTGTCAGCTACTTAGAACAGTCTATGTTGCAAGCCTACACTGGTGACCATCCTGCACTTTTCCTATGCTACTCTGACGACTGCCTCCTGCACCCATGCTGAACTCGTCAACTTCATCCACTTTGCTTTCAACTTCCACCATGCCCTCAAATTCACCTGGTCTATTTCCAACACCTCCCTTTCCTTTCTTGATCTCTCTGTCTCTACCTCGAGAGATTGATGTCTATTACAAACTCACGGACTCTCATAGCTACCTAGACTACACCTCGTCCCACCCTACTGCTTATAAAAATGCTATCCTCTTCTCAATTTCTCCATCTCTGCTGCATCTACTCTCAGTATGAGGCTTTTCATTCTAGAGTGAAGATGTCCTCCTTCGTCAAACAAAGGGGCGTCACTTCCTCCACTATCAATGCTGCCCTCAACCATATTTCTTTCATTTCACGCACCTCTGCTCTCACCCATTCCCCATCCACCCGCCATTCTACCAGGGATAGGGTTCCTCATGTACTCACCTAACACACTGCCAGCCTCTACATACAGCACATAATTCTCCGAAACATCTGCAACCTCCAACTGGATCCCACCACCAAACGCATCTTTCCCTCCCCCTAAATGTCTGCATTCCACAGCGATCGCTCCCTACACACCTCCCTTGTCCATTCGTCCCTCCACACTGATCACCCTCCTGGCACTTACCCTTGCAAGCAGAACAAGTGCTGCACCTGCCCCTACATCTCCTCCCTCACTACCATACAGGGCCCTTTCAGGTGAGGCGACACTTCACCTGTGAGTCTGTTGTGGTCGTTTTCTGTGCTCGGTGCTCCCAGTGTGGCCTCCTGTATATCAATGAGACGGGATGCAAATTGGGAGTCCGATTCGCCAAGCATCTACACTCCGTCTGCCAGAAAAAGTGGGATCTCTCTGTGATTACCCATTTTAATTCCACTTCCCATTCCAATATGTCCACCCATGGCCTCCTTCACAATCATGATGAGGTCACACTTAGGTTGGAAGGACAACACCTTTAATTCCATTTAGGTGACCTCTAATTGATGCATAAACATTGATTTTTCAAACTTCCAGTAATGCCCCTTAACCTTCCCCCCATCTCCATTTCCCATCCCCTTTTCCCTCTCTCACCTCATCTCCCTCCCATTGCGTCCCTCTGGTGCTCCTGCTCCCCTTTTTATCTTTCTTCCATGGCCTTCCGTCTCCTTCAGTAATCAACTTCCCAGCTCTTTACTTCATTCCTCCCCCTCCAGGTTTCACCTGTCACCTGGTGGTTCTTTCTCCCCGCCACCATCTTTTAAAGCTACTACTCAGCTTTTCTTCTCCAGACCTGCCAAAGGGTTTCAGCCCAAAATGTTGACTGTACTTTTTTCCCCATCGATGCTGCCTGGCCTGCTGAGTTCCTCCAGCATTTTGTGTGTGTTGTAAGGAACTGCAGAGTGTGTGGAAACGGCTCAGTACACCATGAAATGGACCCTGTCTACACTTCCCACTGCCTTGGTAAAGCAGTTAACATTATCAATGACCACTCCCACCCAGAAGTCTCTCCTCTCCATTGGCAGAAAACACAACAGCCTATAAACATATTCAATACCACCAGTTTCAAGGCCAACTTCTATCCCACTGTTATAGGACTATTGAATAGTCTCCTAGGATGATTGCCAGACTATTGAGCTCACTGATTTTGATCATGGCCGATCTGTTTTCCCTCGCAACCTCATTCTCCAGCCATTTCTGTGTAATCTTTAACACCCTTACTAATCAAGAACCTATCAACATCTGTTTTAAATATACCCAATGATTTGGCTTCCACAGCCATCTGTGGCAATGATTCCACAGATTCACCATCCCCTGGTTAAAGAAATTCTTCCTCATCTCTGTCCTGAGACTGTGCCATGTTCTAGACTCTCCCACTATTGGAAACATCGTTTCACATCCATTGATCCAGCCCTTTCAATAGTCGGTAGTTTTGAATTTGATTCCAGCCTCAATCTTCTAAACTCCAGTTGGTATTGCTGACATTTACTGTTGAATCCCTCTTGCCCTCTAAGAGGTGAGGTGAGGGGTGGGGAGGGCAGTTGGGGGTGATAAATTTTCTTGAAAAACTACAATAACATGATGATTCTAATGATTACCTGATGAATCACTGAAAGTGAACTGTTGAAAAAATTTGACAATGCTTGTTACAAAATGTATTGTGTCATTAAAAAAAAACTGTTTCTGTGAGTAAAAAAATGTATGAATAGTTAATAATATCCATTTCCAACTTACGATGCCCAAAACCAATATTATACTCACTGGACATCAACTTTTCAGTCATATGTATTGGATGTTCTAATAGTCACAGCCAATTAACACTGATGCTGAATATCCATTTTACTTTATTCAGTTTGGGTGCACATGTTGGCCCTCAATAAAAGTTTATTGAGATCTCCAAGCCATCAGAACTCCGATCTTTAAATATTGTAATGAAGACAAGAAAACATCATTTTAGAAACAAAAGAGATGGTTGATATTGGTATCTAGAGCAACACACCATCTGCTGGAGGAACATGTTGAATAGCATCTGTGAGAGGAAAGGAATTGTTTACATTTTAGGTCAGAACCCTGCACCAGAACTGAAAGTGGAGAGTTGAGATGGCCAGAATGGTGGGAAGGGAGTCTGAAATGACTGATGGACTGAAAAGGGGTGTAGAATGACAGACAAGCAGCACTAGCTAGAAGATGGGAGCAGAAGTAGAATTGGGAGAAAAATCAGTAGAGGGAGATATAGATAACTTCTTTTGTTGTTCACTTGTGTGTCATTGGCAGAATGGTAAGGCCATCATTTCATTTTCTTCTCTTTCTTGTGGTGAGTGAACTCCACGATAGAAGACTGGCTTACTGGAGTGTAGCTATGTGACTAGAGTTACATATTAGCCTGTTTTTATCCATTGATGAAGATAATTAAGTAGACATGTGGAAATGTTAGCATCTACAGCAGGGGTCCATGGACACCTCAGTTAGTGACAGATATCCATAGAATAAAGTTTATGAACCCCAGTTCTGCAGGATCCTCACGTAATCCATACAGAATTCCACCTTCACAGCGATGCATTGTCATCAGCACAGAATCTTAGCTCCAACTACTCAGAAGCCAACAGCACTCAGGAAACAACTTCACCAGAAAAATGTCAGCAGCACAAGGTATCAGTTCAACATTTCCTTTTCAAAGGCAAATAAAATGGGAACAACCACATGCCAACAGCACTCAAATCCCATAAATAATTTTAAAAAGAACATATTTAGATTGGAACCACATAGGCCTTGACAGTTATTCCTGTGCCAATGATATAACAAGTTTATTGTTCTTTAAAGAAGGAAATCAGGCCATTATGGAATTCCAGGCACACAACTACACTTCTCATTACTGTAATGTGCACCAGTTCAGTTCTCTGTTTCAGACATTTCTCCTGCCAATTACAAAAAATAGGTGTTATTCATACAGAGCTTGCTTGAAGATTTCTTTCAAATTTAAGCTACTTCTTGTGTCTTTTCATCATACTTAAGGTGCCATTTTTTCTTTACAACATCCAAATTGGTTTCAGAGAATCAATTTTTCCACATGCATAATCATCATGGTTATTCCTTTGACTGTTTAAATAATAACATCCAGTCATTTATTGTTGTTTGAAATAGGTTTGTGTTGAAGGATCTCTGTATTCATTGATTTCATTACAAATGTCAGCAGCTTGCAAATTATTTCTTCAGTCTTGCTCTCAAATATTAACTTTCTTTCTCTCACACGATAATTGCTTTTGAGATCAGAGCTTTTGTTGGGCCTACATTTGAACAGTCCATTAAATGCAGTTATAATTCTGTTGTAATGGGGATCAGGCTTCCAATGTATTCAATGGCAAATCCTTCCAGGTATCATTTAGCAAGTTAACTATTTTTACTGTTGCTCCATTCCAATCCCCTTTTTATCATTAAGGGCTGCACTAACAACTTTAGTGTTGGATCTAATATTACAATAATTGATCTATGGTTTATTCTGCACAGCAATTCATTGCAAAATATCCTTATTATTTTTTCATCAATTGGAGGCTTTTTCATTTTTAATAGTCTTCCTGACCTTCAGGATTAAGTTTTAATGCTTGTTTTTTTTCTTGTTATGTCTATTAGTATTGCCTTATTAACTCACTGATAGTTATATTCATTTAGTCTAGTCTGTACACATATGCATGCAATATGTATTTAACCTACATACCCAGTGAAATTACTTTGAAGAAATTTTAAGTCTCTGCTAAGGTTCTAAAACATGTTCTACCTCATTAATTTCAAGGTGCTTAGGTCAAGTTACTTTTTGAAATGTCACCAGGTAAAGCATCTGTTCACTAGCTTGTTTAACTCATTCAGCCCAACAATTCTGGAGGAAGCAATAATTTGAGGTACTACTTTCAGGTTGTATGACCCCAAATGACCTCTTGAAGTTGACTAGTTTACAGCTCAACACCAATTGCTGATTTTCCCAGATCAGTTGATGTTGGAATCTTTAACTCCACACCCTGTTTGTTACTGGTCACTGGTGATGGAAACTGTGGGCTGTCACTCACTGAAAAAGGAACGGTTTTTACAGTATCTACTAATGTTGATTTCAGATTGCTTAATCACTGATAATGTAAATATCATATTTTGTCAAGGCAACCTTAAATATTCATTGCAGAAGTTGAAGTACAACGTCATCACTGCCACACTCACAGATTGGATCAGCTACTAACAACAAGCAAATCTATGAGGCAAAAAGCAAACTACTGGATTATCTCAACAGGTCAAGCAGCATTTGCGAAGGAAAATGGACAGTTGGTGTTTTGGGTCAAGACCCTTCAACAGGACTGGAAGAATAAATGGGAGATAGCTGTCAAAAAAAAAATAAGTGAGGGGGAAGGGGTGAAAGCATGTGCTTTCTACTTTATGGGAAATAAGTAAAACTATACGGCAAATAGAAGTGGAGCTTGTAATAAAGACCTTTGCTCTTCTAGAGGATTCAATTGTTCATACTGTTGAACAGCAAATCAGAAATTAAATTCAAAATCTACATTGTCAATAAGTAGCTCTCCAGACTTCTGGGACATTGATTTTGCAGGTTGGAAAATAATAAATCGAATATATTGACCTTCAAATGTGTTTTTTTTTTAACCTATTTAGAGGCACTTTAGACCAAGAGTGCATTACTGTCATAATCAGACTTCTGCAGTTCATTAAGATTTGGCAAATGCTGTTAAAAAAAAATTTATGTAAGCTGTGAACTTTATTCCCAAAAAGCTGGCCATACTCACATCACTTACCCATTGCTGATAATTAAGCTTCACTTCAACTGTCTTTACAACTAAAATGTTGTATGTCATTTTCCTTAACAATCCGAGAAAGAAACAGAAGTAAAAAGACAATGAATGAGAGACAGATGCATTGGATAATGGGAGCAAATTATTGCAGAATGTAGGCGATCGTGTGTACTGCATGTGCAAATATGCAATAGAGGAAAGGAGTAGGTAAGTGATTGAAAAAGTTGCAGGTGCTTTAGTAATTTTCCATGTTTCATCATTTTCCTCAAAAGTTTCTACAGGACCCAAAACTGACTTTGCAAGATGCAGGGAGATTACTGCCAATGAGAGCAAAGTAGATTCAAGGAACTGGATTATGCAGAAAGAGGAAAGACTCTCTCCACAAACCGAACTCTGTGCAGAAGTCAGGACCTGTGTACAAGGTGTAGTGGCAGCTGGGAGCTCTGATCCTGTAACAAGCATAGGAACTACACCAAGTAAGTTTTGGGCAGAGGAAAAGTCCCAACCGTATTGTATGTGAGTAGCTTAATGCTTGAGGCTCAAGGGCTGAGTGCTTTGAGTGGAAACCAACACAGTTCCAGAGAAGAGCTGGCAGAAACCAAGGTGACTTTAAGCGAATATGTGTTTAGGGGGAGGGCAATTATAGGACAATTTTAATCAATGCAGAAATCACTGTACGAATGGTTTCATTGTAATTTAGTAAGTCAGTAGGTGTAGAAATTAAGTACTTCATACTCAACTAAAAATAGGAAATGCTAAGAGATAAATCTCATCAGACCAGGCAGCGTCTGTAGAAAGAAAACAATTGATGTCTCTGGCCTGGAACCCTTCAGAACCGAGGACGATAGACACGATAGCCTAGGCAGCAGAGTAAATGTTTGGAACAAGAGGGATTTCTCTGATACAGTGAAATACTGTGACTGTTGAGCAATTAAACTCCTTTGACCATAATGTATTGCTGATGTTATAATGTCAGCATATTGTTGTACAGATGATCCGGAGGGACATGATCAGCAGGGCAATCTAATCAAATGGAAGAAAAGGGAATTAAAATGAAGGCATGGAAAAACAGGCAGACAGAAATAAAGGAATATTTATCTAAAGTTGGAGAATTTAATGGGAGCCCTGTGGAGTGCAACATGCCCAAATACAAGTTTCTACAATATTTTGACATCCATGACTTGATAGGAATGAGTGAAGGAAAAGACAAAAAAAATCACACGAAACACTGGAGGAACTCAGCATCCATGAATAGTCAAAGATTCAGATCAAAGCCCTTCGTCAGGACTGGAAAGAGGAAACACAGCCAGGAAAAAGGGGGTATAACAAGAGATGCCATCATTCTCACACACCTCCCACCGGTTCTCCTTTTAGTCCATGTTCCACCACCCTCTCTGCTCAGATTCCATTATTTTCAATGCATTGTCATTTACACATATGACCACCCTGATTCTGACATCATTCCAACTCACCTCTTCTCTCATGTACTTATCACTCAACCCATCTACCTATCTCATGCCAGCTCTTACTCCACCCTTCCCTTCATTTTTTTTTATACACCCACTATCTCCCCTCTTCATTTCTGGTCTAAATGAAGGGATTCACCCTGCTGAGGCTTATCTCCCAGCATTTCCAGTCTAAGTAAAGGGTCACACCCTGAAGCATCAACCGTCCATAGATGCTGCCTGACCTGCTGAATCCCTCCAACGTTGTTCCACATTCCAGCATCTGTAATCACATGCGCCAACAAAAACGTCTACTTCTTTACCGGCCTGTGTACACTATAAACTTTGGAGCAGTGTACTAATTTAGCAGACCTGCTAACTCCACAGAATGCAAACAATATTTCATTCAGTAAAATAGTTCAGAAGCTGAGAGATTCATCATATTATTTTAAAGCCATCAGATCATGTTGAACATTTTAACAGGATGTGAAATGAAATTCAGCAAGGTAACATTGTCAGCAAGAATATCACAAAGCAATTGTTTTGACGCTGCAATTTTGCTGCTTTTCTGGATTGCGTGCTGCATGCTGAACTTGTTTGTGGTTTAATCAATGAGTAAATTTAATCAAAGCTACTGAACACACAGGATTTTATACTTGAATTATTTGTAAAGTAGAGGTAGCATTGAGATATGTCAAATAACTTCAGCCAAAGCAATTGCTGTAGACTGTAGCAGTGAATGCAGCGATTGCAAAGCAGAATTCAAAGTGCATGGGTGACACAGACTGAACTGTTACTGCGAAAGCCAGTTCTCCATTAAATCAGTTTAAATTGGCCAAATGTTTCATCCACCATAACAACAGGTGCATTGCCTTAGGATGTACATTTTGAAGTATGGCAGTTATCCAAACAATGAACCTGATTTTGTTTTCTTGTGAAAAGAAAAAAATTGGTCAAGACAAATGTAGGTCCTTTACAGTCAGAAACAGGGGAATTGATCATAGGGAACAAAGACATGGCAGACCAATTGAATAACTATTTTGGTTCTGTCTTCACTAAGGAGGACATAAATAATCTTCCGGAAACAGTAAGGGGCCGAGGGTCTAGTGAGATGGAGGAACTGAGAGAAATACATGTTAGTAGGGAAGTGGTGTTAGGTAAATTGAAGGGATTAAAGGCAGATAAATCCCCAGGGCCAGATGGTCTGCATCCCAGCATGCTTAAGGAAGTAGCCCAAGAAATAGTGGATGCATTAGTGATAATTTTTCAAAACTCCTTAGATTCTGGATTAGTTCCTGAGGATTGGAAGGTGGCTAATGTAACCTCACTTTTTAAAAAAGGAGGGAGAGAGAAACCGGGGAATTATAGACCAGTTAGTCTAACATTGGTGGTGGGGAAAATGCTAGAGTCAGTTATCAAAGATGTGATAACAGCACACTTGGAAAGAGGTGAAATCATCGGACAAAGTCAGCATGGATTTGTGAAAGGAAAATCATGTCTGACGAATCTTATGGAATTTTCTGAAGATGTAACTAGTAGAGTGGATAGGGGAGAGCCAGTGGATGTGGTATATTTAGATTTTCAAAAGGCTTTTGACAAGGTCCCACACAGGAGATTAGTGTGCAAACTTAAAGCACACGGTATTGGGGGTATGGTATTGATGTGGATAGAGAATTGGGTGGCAGACAATAAGCAAAGAGAGGGAGTAAACGGGACCTTTTCAGAATGGCAAGCAGTGACTAGTGGGGTACCGCAAGGCTCAGTGCTGGGACCCCAGTTGTTTACAATATATATTAATGATTTAGACGAGGGAATTAAATGCAGCATCTCCAAGTTTGTGGATGACACGAAGCTGTTAGCTGTGAGGAGGATGCTAAGAGGATGCAGGGTGACTTGGATAGGTTAGGTGAGTGGGCAAATTCATGGCAGATGCAATTTAATGTGGATAAATGTGAGGTTATCCACTTAGGTTGCAAGAACAGGAAAACAGATTATTATCTGAATGGTGGCCGATTAGGAAAAGGGGAGGTGCAACGAGACCTGGGTGTCATTGTACACCAGTCATTGAAGGTGGGCATGCAGGTAAAGCAGGCGGTGAAAAAGGCAAATGGTATGTTGGCATTCATAGCAAAAGGATTTGAGTATAGGAGCAGGGAGGTTCTACTGCAGTTGTAGAAGGCCTTGGTGAGACCGCACCTAGTATTGTGTGCAGTTTTGGTCCCCTAATCTGAGGAAAGACATTCTTGCCGTAGAGGGAGTACAAAGAAGGTTCACCAGATTGATTCCTGGGATGGCAGGACTTTCATATGAAGAAAAACTGGATCGACTAAGTTTATACTCACTGGAATTTAGAAGATTGAGGGGGGGATCTTATTGAAACATATAAAATTCTAATGGGATTGGACAGGCTAGATGCAGGAAGATTGTTTCTGATGTTGGGGAAGTCCAGAACGAGGGGTCACAGTTTAAGGATAAAGGGGATGCCTTTTAGGACCAAGATGAGGAAAAACTTCTTCACACAGAGAGTGGTGAATCTGTGGAACTCTCTGCTACAGGAAACAGTTGAGGCTGGGTCATTGGCTATATTTAAGAGGAAGTTAGATATGGCCCTTGTGGCTAAAGGGATCAGGGGGTATGGAGAGAAAGCAGGTACAGGGTTCTGAGTTGGATGATCAGCCATGATCATACTGAATGGTGGTGCAGGCTCAAAGGGCCGAGTGGCCTACTCCTGCACCTATTTTCTATGTTTCCATCTTTCATCATTGGAGCTGTCCGGTAGCATAGTGGCTAACGCAATGCTTTACAGCACTGGCTGTAAGATCAGGGTTCGATTCCTGACACTGCCTGTGAGGAGTTTATATGTTTTCCCATGACCGTGTGGTTTCCTCTGGGTTCTGCTCACATTTCAAAGCTGTACTTTCAGGGTTAGTGAGTAGTGGACATGCTATGGCCCCAGAAGTGTACACTTGCACAATCCTCACTGATTTGATTTGATGCAAGTTATGGATTTCACTGTATGCTTCAATGTACGTGACAAATAGAGCTAATCTTATAATCTCATTCAGTTCACTTTACGTAGATCAGATGTGATCGCCAAGCTTCTGTCACTCACTCTCAGCCGTTATCTTGGCCATTAGTGCTATGCAGTCTCTCTTCAACTCCATTCCATCACAGACATTCCCTCCACTTCTTCTGCATGCATTTGATTTAGGTCATTGACCTGAAACATTCACATTTATTCTTTCTCCATCAATGCTACCTGACCTAGTTTCTAGTGGGTTTTTTTGCTTTTATTGTAGTTAATCAGTCTACACTTCTTGTTGCCTCAGTAAATCAGCCGTCAACCACCCTAGATATTCTTATTTCTCCCTCCCTCCTGCCCAATAGGCAGAAGATACAAAAGCCTGGAAGTGCTTACAACCATAATGGAAGGACAACTTCTTTCCCACTGAAAAAGGATCTTTTGCTTTCTGGGTATATATGACGAATAAATTCTTATCAGGCTTCCACCCAGGTATAGAAATCGATTACGTTTTGAAGACAAGCTCTGCCATTTTCATGGGGGAACCTGAGAAGAGTTTATCTATTCTATCCCACTGTTATATGACTATTGAGCACTGCTCAGTACGATAAGATGAACTTTGACCTCCCAATCTACCTCATCGTGGCTTGCACCTTATTGTCTGCCTTTAGTGTACTTATTCTATAACTGTAGCACTTCATTTGCATTATTTTATTGTTTACGCTTGTACTACCTTAGTGTACTCGGTGATAAAGGGTTCCACCTGGATGGCATGCAAGAAAACATTTTTCACTATACTTTGTGCATATGACAATAATAAACCAATATGTCAAAGTATCTATAAGTGATTATGTGATTTTTTTTCAGAAAATAAATTTTCACAGCCAAAATATTGCACAAAGGAACATCTCCAGAGAACTGAAATAGGTGTGAACATGAAAGAATTGACTTCCTCAGCTGATATATGACTAACAGCAGGATGGAAAATGGAACAACATTGTGGCAATGGCTAGACACGTAACACAAGCATTTCCATGGCATCAGACTGCTCGATCATTTCAATAATAGGTAAGTTACAAGATATAGATCAATTAAGACGATGTGCAGAAGATGAGAATCTCTTAATATTAAACACGTACCCATGATTAAATGAATACATTATACTTAAGTGATTCATTTGTGCATTCACACCAAATGCAGTCACTTATATTAAACTGAAAGTAGATGCATTATGGAATTCAGATCCTTTCCAGGCCATGTACAGCACTACAGCACAGACTTTTTAAAAACACTGACGCCACCACATTGGTTATTGAAACAAAAACAGCCGCAACATAGAATTGGGACAAAGAGCAAGGAAAAAGCACAAAATTTGTGTAAACGGAGTCTGGGAAAAGAGTTGTTAATAATCAACCACAACTAACTGTACAATTTGTATTTGACACTTTAAATTATGAATTAGGAGCTGTAAACAAACACAGAATGGATGATGTTGAATGAATAATTTAGCTTTCTGCACAAACATTGTTTGAGTGTGAGAATTGGCAATGAAGCAATGAGGATCGAGCAGTTATAGAGAGATCACACTCAAGAAAAGGATGTTGATGACCAAATGTTTTACTAAACGGAAAAGCAACATGACATTGAACAGATTATTACCCAGTTGATGTTTAGAGAATCAAGCCATCTTTGAGCTTATTTCAGTCAATTCCATAGACCATATCCTAAGAACATAAGAGAATACAAACAGCCATTCAAGTCCTCATGACTGCTCACCATTCAATACACTGTTTCAGGCTGCATCTCTTCTGTTGTACCAACTTCTCATAGCCCTAAAAAATATACTTACCTCATCCTTAAATATCCCAGTGTTTTAGCCTCCACAACCCTTATGGGTAGACCTTAACTCTTGCACCTCTTATCTTACAACTATGAAAGTGTGGGTGAGCTAGAGATGAGGCAGAAACAAAATCATGGCTCTAGCTCGGCAGAGCGATAGTTCAGACAATATGATCAAGTGTGGACATCAAACTACCAATCACATCTGACATTCTGAAATGGCAGGTTGAGGTAGTCAAGTGTGCAATGCATTTGTTTATCTCATGAAGATAGCAGACAAAATTAAAAGAGTATCAGCAATATAGTTACTCAATTCCAGTAAAGATATAAAAAGTAACATCAAGAAGTGTTCATGGTGTATTCCAGAAAATGGTCCAGCGGAGACCTTGGAAAAGACATCAGAAGATTCTACTAAAGTGCATCTGGAAATGACGCCTATTATCAAAATGGATATTGTATCCTTAAATACTAGAAAATTTGCAGATGTTGGAAATCCAAAACAACACACACAAAATGTTGGAGGGACTCAGCGGGTCAGGTGGCATCAATGGAAAAGAGTAGACAGTCAACGTTCTGGGCTGAGACTCTTTACCAGGACTGCATCCTTAAGGCTGCTCTAATATCAAAGTAACCCAAAAAAACTATTGAGAGGGTAAGTGAGTAAACCTTAGGAAAATGTACATTTCTTTCAAAAAGAAGGATGAAACATAGCATACATAAATTAATATATGATGCATTTGAAGATACTATACTTACAGGCACACAAATAAAAATGAGTCGTCGAGGAGTCAATGAGGCAAGAAATAGGCCGTCTGTGCATTGGTAACCCCGTGTATCTTTATCCACAATACTCCTTCACCCACTCGGTGCAGCAAAATGTGCATACATCACCTTTGAGCTTGCACCTGCAGTTGTGATTTAGATGATAATTCAGGCCATCAGTCAAAGTTTGCAAACATAGATTACCAGATGGTTTAGCCTCCTCCATCAATTTGGCTGACTTTCAGTCCCATGATATGATAGTAATCACCCTCTAATTGGCCTATCGAGAACACTCAGTCTGGGCTCTTCTCCAGTGTAACAGCTTTGATTTCCCTGGCATTCTTCCTTTGGTGCAAGGTCTCAGGAATATCAATTTCCAGAAATTGACGACAGCAATGAATACCAATTTCTAAAGGTTGTTTCCAAACAGCTTTCAAATACCTTGAAATCATTCCAAGTATATGATACATTCCACATAATTTGGCAAACTTCCGTCAAAATTTACATCTGTTAAATGTAAAGCAAGTATTAGAGGCTAAGGAGTCCTGACGGAAGTTCAGGATGATTCAAGTACAAGAGACACAGATAGGGTCACCATCATCATTATGTGCTGTATCATATGATGTAGCCAGACATAATCTTCCTCTCTATCCATTATCATGATTGATCTTGGCAAATTTATCTGCGTAAGTAGTTCCTTATTGCATTTTTTGGGGCAGTGTCTTTACAAGTCGGGTGACACCAACCATTATTAATACCCTTCAGAGATTGTCTGGCATCGGTAGTCACATAACCAGAACTTGTGATTGCTCTGGCTGCTCATATGACCATCTCCCATGATCCCATGGCTTCATGTGACCCTGATCGGGGTGGGGGTGACTAATGTGGTAGACATCTTCCCCAAGGTTGAAATGTCTAATACCAGAAAGTGAAAGGGGAAAAGTTTAAAGGGGATGTGTAGGGCTTTTTTTTGAAAACACAGATAGTAGGTGCCTGGAATGCAGTGCCAATCGTGGTACTAGAAGCAGATGGAATAACGGCATTCAAGAGGCTTTAATATAGACATACAAATATGTAGTGAATGGAGGGACATGCATCCAGTGTAAGCAGAAGGAATAGTTTAAATTGGCATAATGCTTAGTGCAGACATCAAGGCCTATTCATGTGCTATATTGTCCTGTGTTCTGTTATAAACTTGGTATCACATCATTCAATGAATAATCAACATATTCTGACTAGATCTCCACTGAGAGGAAACAATGTCACAGTGACCATAAAGGCAGAAGCTCCTGGAGCCAAGGTCATAAGCACATGTATGTGCTCAGGCACAATGGAAAATTTACATACAGCAATATCACAAACACATGGCATCAAATAATCATCATTCATAAGAAAAACATGAACAAATTATACCCAAAGATGAACAATGAAGCCCAGTTTATTGCAAAGTGATCAAAGTAGTGACAGTGATGCTATACTAACGTAGTGATTAGGGTCGTGCCAGCTGGTTGAAGAACCAAATGGTGAAATTGGACTTCAGGCTTCTTTATCTTCTGCCCAATGATAGCTTCATGAACATGGCATGGCCTGAATGGGGAAGTTCTCTGATTATACAGTAGATGTCAACTATATCATATTGTATGAGTCAGCTCATCTACAGGTACTCCTGTAGCTAACATCACTTTATGTACATACAACCAGTCCATATACAGTATATAATCTAATCTGTCTTTCTTTTTTATTGTGTTCTCTATGCTTAGTTTTTTTTATGCTGTATTGGACACAGAGTAACAAACATTTCGTGCTCCTTTACACCTGTGTACTGATGAATCATTTCATTCTCTGCGTACTGATGAATTATTTTGACTTCCTTTACACTTGCGTACTGATGAATGACAATAAACAACCTTGAATATTTTTGAGGCAGCATCTCATGCAGATACCACGAGTGGTGCCGAGGAATGTACCCAAGACGTATGTGCCCATTCCATTATCCGCTGCTGCAGCTTCTTTCAACCTTGTACATTCAAATTTTCATAACAGATGATGATGAAGCAAGCAGTCAGAAAGTGTTCAACAGTACGTACTGTATATCTGTTTGAAGTTATATTAGAGTGTTAGCTGACAGTGATCCACACTTAAACATTCATAATATGACAATTATCAGCAAATTCCTGTTTTGTATTTCAGCAACAAATTGAAGACATCACTGAAGTTATTTTCTTGTTTTGCACATTGAGCCCTCAGAGAGAAAGTGTGAATGTGTTGTTAATTGCTGACATGTGTGATGGGATCAATGAAAATATGGAGAGATTACAACACAAATCCACACCATGTACATGTAATCAGGGTTATGAAAAAATCCTGGTTAAGTAATTGGACCTCTCTATCAAGAGACCTGGACTATTGATTGAAAAACAAAAGATCGAATCCCACCACAACAATGAGGGAATCTAAGTTTGTGTAATTAAACAAATCTGGATGTAAAACATTGATATCAACCATAGTGACACTGAAAGGCCTGTGCTGTTACTAAGATATTTGGTTCACTGATGTCTATTAGGCAAGGAAAATAGTCACCCTAACTCAGTCTGGACAATATGTTATTCTAAACCTGAAGAAGATACTTTACTTCTGAATACCCTCTGATGTGGCTCAGCAAACAATTAAAGATTGATAATACTTTTTCTAAGGAATATATGGGTTGGTACAACATGGAGGGCTGAAGAGCCTGTACTGTGCTGTAGTATTCTAGTGTCTAGCGTCTAATACGTGCACACTGTGACATTCATATCGCATGAATGAATAATACTTTAAAAAAGACAAAGCCCAAATTTTAAATTGAATTGCATAATTTGAATTTAACAAGGTCAAATGAAGAGCAAGAGCTTATTTCAAGAAACCCAACAGGGCTTGAAAGGATGCAGGGAGAAGGCAAGGATGATGAATGGGGCTGAGAGGGAAAATGGATCAACCATGATGAAATGGCAGAGCAAACTTGATGGGCCAAATGGCCTAATTCTGCTCCTGTACCTTATGGTCATTTGGTAATGAAGTAAAACTACAACAGAGGTTATGCAGAATATATGCCTGCTGGTGTTGTAAGTGCAGACTAAATTGATATAATATTCAATGGAATACAAGGGAAAACCGAGTGAACATGAAAAGACAAAGCAAATTATTCAAGGGAAAAGGGGAAAAAAATGGGGCCCAGATACCGTTGAGCAATACACAAAATGCTGGAGGAAATTATCAGATCAGGTGGCGGCTATGGAGAGAAATAAACTGTCGCCATTTCGGGCTGACACCATTCACCGGCATTCTGGCTGAAGGGTCTCATCAGGACCATAAATAGTCGACTGTTTATTTTCCTCCACAGTTGGTACCTGGCGGGCTGAGTTCCTCCAGCACTTAATGTGTGCAGCTCAAGAATGCCAGCATCTGCAGAATCTCATTTGGCTCAAATATTGTTCATAGGTAGCAGATTGAAGGTCAAAGTGGAACTTCAAACAATAAAAGGCATGAATGTAAGGTTATAAGGGGAAAGTTTAAAGGAAATGTGAGGGGCAAGTTTTCTTTTACACAGAGAATGCCAAGTGGCGTGAACTGGCTTCCAAGAGGAGTGCTGAAAGCAGTTACAATAGTGCATCTAAGACTTTTAGGTAGACATTTAGTTCAATTTGGATTGTGTTCCGCACAACAGAGAACATAGAATATAGAACACAACAGCACATTATAGGCCCTTCGACTCACAATGTTGTGCTGACCTTTTAAACTATTCTAAGGTCAATCTAATCCTTTCCTTCATAACCCTGCATTTTTCAATCATCCATGTACCTATCTAAGAGTTTCTTAAAGGCTCCTAATGTATCACCACCCTTGGCAGAGTACATTCCATGCACCCACCACTGTCAGTGTCAAGAAGGTACCTCTAACATTCCACCCTATGCTTTCCTCCAATCGCAATGAAATTATGCCGCCTTCAGCCCAACATCATGAAAACAACAGGGCAGTGCACAGATATGCTCAGTTTCACAAGAGCAGACGGAACACCAAAGTATAAAAGAGTCCAAAAAACACAAAAGGCTCTTCATTGGACGAAAATTAGTAAAAAAAAACCAAATCTTAACCTGCAGACAATCACCCACAAGGACATTAGATGTCTGATACATTTTACAGCTGGGTTTGTACTTTTACGCAGATTACATACCAGTCTGATGGAAGCTCAACCTCAAAATGATTAGACAGCTATAGAGAAAGGGTATTAACATTCAACAGCAGGACGGTACGTGGAGGAAAACAGAGATACTATAAGACAAATCTATATTTTTTTAATTATTTACTCATTTTTTCCAGGGCATCATAGGCAAGGGCAAAGTTCAAAGTAAACTTACGTTTATGTTATCATATACTAACATAAGATTTATCTTCTAGCAGGCATTTAGAAGAAAACAAGAAAATAGAATTCAATGTGGCAAATAAAATATTTTTAGATCTCCAATTCAGTAAGAAACCCATTTTTAATCTGATTTGTCCACATCCACAGACAAAATCTTCAGAACAGATGTTTCCCGCGTCTAGCGACTTTAATCTCTACTAAAATCTTCCCTTGCTCAACAATGACTGCACTACCGAGTGTGCTTTATCTGAAAATTTAGTTAATTACATTCTCCAGATAACCTTATTGTGATTTAACTTTGTGTCAATCCATCAGTAGTCAGATCTCTACAAGATCTCCAGTAATGCAGCCACTATGTTACTGCATCCAGTGTTCCTGCATCAACCTCTGTCCTACATATCCTGAGATAAGGCATGGACTACATATCCATCTTCAATTGCAGTCACCCTGAATGATACATGTATATGCTAACTGTATGTGATCCGCATTTAGTTTTTGAAATAGAACTGAACAAAATCAAATTTTAGAACTGGACTGCTGTGACGAACTCAAACTACACTGAAGGTGAACATTTTGCTTGCTGCTTAACCAGAATGATGAAAAGCAAGTTACTAACTAACTGGACAGCGACTGATCCCAAACCAGTCACTCTCAGGTCTTATTAAAGAGTTGTGAAACATCCTTTAGCTACTAACTTCATTGCCAAGAGACAACTGTTGAAAGACAATGCTTCATGTAAATAGGACTAGATTTTATCTTGGATTTAAAGTTATTCTCCAACATCACTTCTGGGACCTTAAATTAGCTCCCAAAACTAGGCACAGATCCAGCAGTTTTAATACAACATATGTGGTGCACATGTACTCCTGAGTGTTGTACTTCAAACCAACCTTTAGTTTTCATCCGATTAAAAGAAAAGCTTATAATTCTAGTCCTCACTCTGGAATTGTGAGACATAAACTAATAGTTAACATGTATGGGGAGAGCACAGTTTGATTTATCAGCTCATTCCCACTATAATGCCCTATTGAGGTTTATTGTACATCTGCATGAAGACATTACAAGCTAAAAATTTGCATAGGGCTATACTTTCCGTGTGTGGTACAAAGGAAATTCATCAAAAACATGATTGCTGATAGTGGAACATGAAAAAGTTCTTCTTCCAGACCGTACTGTTTTCAAACCTTCTCCACAATTTTGTGCACAGGGTATGTGCAGTAGTCTCAGCTGGTGTACTATCTCCCAAGTTTTGTGCACAGGTTATGTGCAGTAGTCTCAGCTGGTATACTATCTCCCGAGTATTGGGACTTGTTTCTATGCTAATTAGAAATAGAAATCTTTCTTGATCTGTTTCCAAGGACATAGCGTCATTGATCTTCTGCCACTTTTGTCCTCTTCAAATACATGAATATAACTTTTCTTTACACAATACTTCACACATCTCACCTCCCCACTACATTGCCATTGTAGATTGGGTCTCCTGAGAGCATCTAAAATCTTCCCATCATTTCCAGTTCACTTTTGTCCCCAATTGTGTGACCACCATCTCCTCCAGATGCTGCAAATGCACACCTCTGACCTCACTACAACTATCCACATGCATGTAATGCAACACAATTCCTGATGCCTGCTGCCCTCTATATCCTAACCCAAACCCCTTTGAAAAAATCCTGAACTAGTGGACCCAGCACCTGCTAGGAAACCAATTCTCTCAGAGTATGACCTCACAGAAATCTAACAATCAGTGACTTAACAAGTGTCTTCTGCAAGCTCCACAAGCTATTAAAGGAAAGGCCTTGGACTGTATTTTGGATATTTGGGTATTTCTATTGCACACAGTGTCTTGGATATTATGCACAACAGAATCTCAGAGTTGGAGGGGACTAATTCAAAACTACAGTGAGCTCTCTGTCAAGAGAGTTTAATGGAGAGTTTATGGAGTTTAATGCTGAGAAGTGTGAGGTTCTACATTTTGGCAGGAATAATCCAAATAGAACATACAGGGTAAATGGTAGGGCATTGAGGAATGCAGAGGAACAGAGAGATCTAGGAATAACAGTGCATAGTTCCCTGAAGGTGGAGTCTCATGTAGATAGGGTGGTGAAGAAGGCTTTTGGAACACTGGCCTTTATAAATCAAAGCATTGAGTACAGAAGTTGGGATATAATGTTAAAATTGTACAAGGCATTGGTAAGGCCAAATTTGGAATATTGTCTGCAGTTCTGGTCACCGAATTATAGGAAAGATATCAATAAATTAGAGAGAGTGCAGAGACGATTTACTAGGATGTTGCCTGGGTTTCAGCACTTAAGTTACAGAGAAAGGTTGAACAAGTTAGGTCTCTATTCATTGGAGCGTAGAAGGTTGAGCGGGGATTTGATCGAGGTATTTAAAATTTTGAGAGGGATAGATAGAGTTGACGTGAATAAGCTGTTTCCATTGAGAGTAGGGGAGATTCAAACGAGAGGACATGATTTGAGAGTTAGGGGGCAGAAGTTTAAGGGAAACAGGAGGGGGTATTTCTTTACTCAGAGAGTGATAGCTGTGTGGAATGAGCTTCCTGTAGAAGTAGTAGAGGCCAGTTCAGTTGTGTCATTTAAGGTAAAATTGGATAGGTATATGGACAGGAAAGGAGTGGAGGGTTATGGGCTGAGTGCGGGTAGGTGGGACTAGGTGAGATTAAGAGTTTGGCATGGACTAGGAGGGCCGAGATGGCCTGTTTCCGTGCTGTGATTGTTATATGGTTGTAAGAGCTCTGGTCTCTTTTTTCCCTACTTTTTGTTATTTCCATAACAAACTTTCTTCCCGATAAAAAGGAAACAGCACAAACCTTATACATTCATGGCCATTGCTTTCAGAAGTGTAAAAACTTTTGATGGAAGTCATAGCACCATATCAACTTATATGGTTCCTTTCACTGTTTGAGAGGTTTCCCCACCCAACTCAGCCTCTCTGTCTGTCATAGCAGAGGGGCCCTAGACTTTGGTATTTCTCCACAGGGCTTTTGTATTGATTGCACAAAACTTCATACATTCCCCAGTTCAGCCTGGAATGTGCCAGTCAGCAGCTCCCTTAGGGTCATCTCACTATGCTGAAAGATCAATGGTTTTTCAGTAAATGAAAGGACACTTTTCACCAAGTTGATCGACTTTCCAGCAGCATTTGGTTTGTCTCAGTATGTGCAACGGCTTGGTACGAACTGGGACATGGACCCTGGCATCCTTCCCCACATGCTCTTAGCAAATCCATGGTCTGCAGTTATTGCTTTACTGAACTTCCAGCTTTTAGATTGCGAATGATGATAAATAGCTCCCTTGGTCACATTACTACAATCTCACTTTACAATATTTGATTAATGGCCTTAGTCTCACATGATCATTTTCTCACAAGCAACTAATTCATAATTTTTTTATAAATGTTTATATAATCTCTCTCCTTAACGTTCAGATTGACTAGTCTGTGTTTATCTCAAATACTTACATTGTATTATTAAACAATACTTGTTTAGTTTTGTTCCATTTTGTTTTGCATTGAGAAGATTATTCCTTATGTCATCTCTTTCTCTCTTTTGAATGGTTGCTTTACTGAATATTCCTTGTTCTCATTACATTAGATAACATTACAGGAGATACTGAATAGGTTGTATAAATGCATGTACCTGTTGAAAAAAGAGTAAGCACAGTTCAGATTCTGATTTTCCTTGCTCAAGTTCAATGCAGATGAGGGGAAGTTCCATTCCCCTCTGCTGACCAGTCAAATGTTCTAATTCTCCTGAACTATTTTGGATTGTATCTGCCAAGTATCTGCCAAGTTACCAGAATGAGCAAATGAATCATTCTAAAATAGATATAATCTAATTTTAAGAACATCATCAGCAAAAACCTGAATATATTTTGTTTAATATCCATTCACACAATCTGGACACTTCTGCTAACACCATATTTACTGTTCCCCCTCAAGTTGCTCCTTAACATAAGGATAAGGTATGAAATCTTTGGTTGGTCTGCAATCAAGAATAAGGCAGAGCAAGTAAAAAAAACAGAATTTCTTCTCTAAAATGCATTAGTGAACCAGATGTATTTTTATTGACAATCTGGTTGTTTGATGGATATCATTGCTGTGACCAGATTTTTTGTTTTAATTCCAAATTTATTTTAATTACACATAGTTAAACTCCGCAGCTGTCCTGTTTCTATAACAGTACTCCAGAACCTGGCCGTTAGTCAGGTATCTTAACCATTGTGCTATCAGGTGGTTCTATTGAAAAATATTCTCAAACCGTGATGGTTAATGATCTAAAGTTCAATTGTTACCCCAATGCATTTTATGTAGGTTTTATGAAAACAAATACCTCTTCAGAAATGGAAAGACTGTAAAGATTATAGGCAAAGAGAAAAACACCTCAGAAATAAACTGACATTCAAGAAAAATGACCTCACAGATAGCACAAAGTTGGAAGTGGGATTTCTGCACTTGCTGCAGATAAAGGTAAAATATTTCCTATATCAACCCAGATGCTCGAGTTAATAACTGTGCAAAATCCTATGTAAGTGTCCTCTGAGAAAGAAATTGGTTATAACTAATAATCTTATGACTCAGGCCAATCTTAGTCTTAACTCATGCTATTTCTTTTTTTTTCTGAAAGCACAAAGGAGGTAGAAAGTAAGGAAGAGGGAGAGTCAAAGAAAAGACAGAGAAGCATTCCATTATTGGTCAGATTAATATTGACTATTTGCAAATTATGCAGATTTTCCAAAGCAACATAATACTTCTAACTTAATAATAACATTAAAGATGCTCTTAACAAAGATTGTCTTCACCACTCCCAAAATAGTAGGAGCTTTTATATTCCCATATGAAAAAGAACTCAACAATTCATCAGATTCCCTCACTCTTAGACTCCTGTTTCCCTCTCAAATATACGTATATTCAGTATTCTCTTTTAAGATTAATCTACTTCATTCTTTCAGACAGAATATTCCAGACATCAATAAACTGCTGTGCAAAGGGGAAAAAATCATCAAAAGTCTTCACTTTTTTTAAGTTATCCAAAAACCTATGTACTCCACTGTCCATTATAATTGGGCTCTCCCAATCAAAACTGACTATAATCTATGAACATCACAAATAAGTCCTTGACCTTCACAGCTTGAAAGAAAACAGTCTGTACAATGACAGCCATGGAGTGGCATCACAAAAAGAGCTGCTGTCTTATAGCGCCAGTGAAACGTGAGGGAAAAAGAAAGCACCAGCGAACAACACGAGAAGGGCAAGATCCTCCAGATGGCCCACAGAACTACTTCTTTAATTTGTTTTTTTATGTCTTCCTTTTCCTTCAGAGATGAATCTGATACTGTAGCCTGTGATCCACAGTTTGACGGTGTGCTGATTGAGTAATCTGGTGCTTTGCCATCTCCGAGTGGGTTCCGGAAGGCGAGAGGCCTTGAGGCTTAGTGGGCTCATGATCGACTGACTGCTGCTGGAGAAAGTTGACAACATATGACACTCTCTTTCGCACTCACTGCTTCGGAGGAAAGTCGCTGTTTCTGAGTGGTCTCTCTCTTTCCGTCGATGCTGTCGGAGAATGGTGCTGAAAGTCTGCGTCTATGGTTTGTGGATGGGACCTGCAGTTCAGATTATGATCGCTTCATTTTCCCATTGTTATTTTGGGCAACTTCGAATCAGGGTGGCCTGCAGATAATGGACACTGAGCCGAACTGAATTATGGACTCTTTCAACTGTGTGTTTCATATTCTGTGTTTTTGCTTGTTCTTTCTTGTTGCATTCGTGCGATTTGTTTCTTTGCACTTGGGGAAGGGTTGTTCCTGTTGTGCAATTTGTTGTTTTGTGCGTGGGGTGCTGATTTTCTTTTGAATGGGTTCCATGTTTTTCTTTGTTTCATGGCTGTCTGTGGGGAAGACAAATCTCAGATTTGTATACTGCATACATACTTTGAATCCTTTGACCCAAGCTCAGTCCTGACTTTTGGTGCCATCAACCCCTATGGTTCATCCGAGGGATCTCTGTTTTCTACCCTTATTTCAAGGACCTGCTGATAAGCAAGTTACGTTGTTACTGTGTAGGGAAGGGGGTAGTTGATGGGGCACATGAGAGAGAATAGTTTTGGAAGGAAATGAACTGGGAAAAAGACAACAATGAGTTGCCTGAAGAACCAGCTGACTAGATGGGCTGAATAGACTCCTTGTATATTGTGGGAAGATATGAGAGTTTAGAAATGAGCAATGTGAGCGTCTCATCATTCAAGGCAACTGATGCATGTAATTCTTCAGCGTGCAAAGATTGTTTTGCCAAAAGGAACACAATCAATATTGACTAATTCAAATAAGGAGCTCTAATCCTGAGGAATATTTATGAAATATATTGAAAATCATTACCTAATTGATGATTATCATGTTCACTGAGCTCAAGGATATTATTGCAGGAGACAAGAAAACCCGTTTTAATATGTGTCAAATCATTAGCAGCATCGCATTACACAATTCTTAAATATCACCAACTGCTATGGGAGACTGTTTTGAAGTGTAAATAGTTTCAAGCTGTTATTGCTTATTAGTTGCTGTCATTAGGCAGACACCAAGCAGTGCCTGAGAAAAAGATCACGCACGTATTTTAAGTTGTGCAAGTAACTGAAGGTGTTCACTGAAAATATTGTCATTGAAAATAATTTCACACTTTTCAATTCTGAACTCCTGCCCTCAACACCTTATCCAAAAAGATTTTATGCAGGAGCTTGCTATGGAATGCTGGCAATTTGGATGAGGAAAATAATAGTATTTCTTCACACCAATGTGCATGTAAATATATGAGATAGAAAACATGTAGGCCACTCAGCCCTTCAAATCTGTTTTGCAATTCAATAATTTAATGGCTGAGCTGATTGTAACAACTCTGCCTAACTGCGGTGACAGCTTATCCTATTATTCAATAGGAATCTATCTAAAATATTCAGTCTCTGCTTCCATTGTCCTTTAAGAAAAAGTTTCAATGATCCATGACATTCAGAGAGATTTAGACCACAACTAGCCTGCTAACTGATTACTATATGTTTACATATTATTGATAAAAGGATCCTTATCACAAAGCATCCTTTGTCAGCAACCTGTCAGCTGACTTAGCTTGGAAAGAGCTATTCAAAAATAGCACTGCTCTGAATCACAGGCTGGGGGGTGGGGGTGGGGGGGGGAGGGTTAAGTGAATAATGTGGTCATGTGAGGGGGTGATATACAGAGACCCTCTTGGGATTTTGAAGTTCATAAAAGCAGAATATGGAATTTCTTTTTTCAAATGATGTAGAAATTGCAGGGGCCCTAGAAGAGATACTTCAAATCTCCTTAGCCACAGGTGAGGTGTGGAAGGATTGGAAAGCTAATGTTTTTCCATTGTTTAAGAAAGGCATTTGCAATAAGCCAGGAAATTATAGGTGGGTGGGCCTGTTAGCAGCAGTAAGAAAGTTATTGGAAGGGATTCTAACAGACCAGATACAAGTGTATTTGGATTGACAGGGACTGATCAGGGATAGTCAGCATGGCTTTGTGCATGGAAAGCCTGGCTAACTAATCTTAAGAGTTTTTCAAGGACGTTACCAGGAAAGCTGATGAAGGCAAGGCAGTAGGTGATGTCTACATGGACTTCAGCAAGACCTTTGATAAGGTCCTTCATGGGAGATTGATCAAGAAGGTTCAATTGCTTCGCGTTCAAGATGACATAGTAAATTAGATTAAGCATCAACTTCACAGGAAAAGATGGAGAATAATAGTAGATAGTTGCCTCTCTGACTGGAGGCTTGTGATAAGTGATGTGCTGCAGGGTTGGTGCTAGCTCTGTTGTTGATTGTCATCTATATCAACGATCTAGATGATAATGTGATTACCAGGATCAGTAAATTTGCAGGTGACACCAAGAGTGGGGGTGCAGTGGACAGCATGGAAGTCTGTCAAAGTTTGACACGGGATCTGGACCAGTTGGAAAAATGAGCTGAAAATGGCAGATGGAATTTAATACAGATCAGTGGGAGGTGTTGTACCAGGGTGCAAGTGAGATGCACAGTGAGATGTAGAGCACTGAGGAGTGTGGTAGAACAGAGGGATAACGGGAATACAGATCCATAATTCATTGAAAATGCTTTCACAGATAGCTAGGGTCATAAAGTATACTTTTGGCACATTAGCCTTCATAGATCAATGTATTAAGCAAAGGATTTATGATATTCTGGTGAAGTTGCATAATATATTGGTGAGGCCTACTTTGGAGAATTGTGTGCAGTTTTGGTTACCTACTGACAGGAAAGATGCCAAGAAGATTCAAAAAGTGCAGAGAAAATTAAGATAAGTTTGGATAGGCACCTGGATGGGAGGAGTATTGACAGATATGGTCCAGGTGCAGTTCAATGGGACTAGGCAGATTAATAATGCGGCACAGACTAGATGGGCCAAAGGGCCTGTTTCCAAGCTGTTCTGTTCTATGAGTCTGTGACTCTAAATTATGTCAACTCGAGCCCATTAAAAGTGTACACCATTTAACCATAAGAGTCAACATATCATACAGTGTAGAAATAGGCCCTTCAGCCAACAGGCTCTGTGCTGACCATCAAACACACATTTTCTGCACAAATCCTGCACAAATCTAATTTTGCTATCCCCAACATGCCCATTAGCTCCCCCTGCATTCTGCTGCTTACCCACACACTAAGGGCAAAATAATCTTACATCTTGCAAGATTGAATCCAGGTCATTGGATTTGTGAGGAAGCAACTGCTGTGATGGTATCGGGTTCACTGTTCACAAAGCCCTAAACTCAAAAAAAGATATTGAGACCCATCTGCTATAAAGTTTACAGGTACCTCCATTATCTGTAGGTTATACTGTATCCACCCACTCTTCAAAGACAAGGCTACTTCCCTGTCTAGTCTCTGCAGCGAAGTCCAGCTGCTAATTCCCACTGCTTGAGTGGCTGGTTCCCACTCCCCACCAAGCAGGAAGTACATCCTGCTAAGAAACTAGTTTCAACGCAGCTTATTTTATTTTTAACAAAGCACATTTAAATTTTGGTAAATATTTTTTTTTACCAAACATACACTTAAAACTCAGAGAACTTCTCATTTATAAATCATTTCTGAATTACAAAAGGTTTATAAACCTCAAAGGATTTCCAAACATAGGTCCAATTCTTGTGAACTAAAACAAGATAACGATGAGCTGTCCATTCCAGAAATTAAAGGTTGAGGAACAAATTCTAGTTCTTTCTGTCAGCCCTCCTTTCTGTCAATCTCCTTGTCATTCCTGACAATCCCCAAAATTTTCTAACAATTATTCTGTTTTGTTACTGGTTCACATTTTTTTGCATGTAATGTTCTTTTCAGATACCATTGCCTGGGCAATGTAATTCACATAGATGGTTAAAAAAACCTCTGGGCCAGAGATCACAGGCACAGAAAATTAACGTGCATTCACCATCTTTAAAATTCTGTCTCAAGTATTGGACAGGGGAACATTTGGCATGCTAATCCTGGATGGTACAACACTCGGTGCATCATTACAGTGGCACCAGCTGAACGAAAATCTTGTATCATGCAAATCAGAAGTCTGCAAATGCAGGAACTCTGGGGAAGGAAACAAAAAATTACTAGATATATGCAGTAGTATTTATGGAAAGTGAAGAGTTTGGAATTGGAATTGATTTAGTATTGTCACATGTACTGAAATGCAGTGAAAAGTTTGTCTTGCATATTGTCCATACAGATCGTTAATACACAGTGTACTACAGTAAATCAAGGAAAAACAATAAAGGAAGAATAAAGTGCAACATCTACACAGAAAATGCAGTGCAGGTAAAGAATAAAGTGCAAGTAATAATGTGGATTGTGAGATTAAGATTGTTATTAATATTACTAGGAAATATTTAATAGACTCATGACAGCTGGGTGGAAGCTGTCCATGACCCCACTGGTGCATGTTTTCAGCCTTTCTTCAGTCCGATGGAAGACTAAGGAAGAGAAGATGTTCAGGGATGTTGCATCTTTGATTATGCTGACAGCTTCCTAAGCCAGTGAAGTTGGAAGCCTAATGTCTGAGAATGTGAACATTCAAGGCCAATGACTGGAGACACAGTGGTAGCCTGTCCTGGGGAGTGTGAGAGTGGGTGAGGGAGATGAACGGTAGTGAAGGGGCTTGCTTTGCTGTGGTGTTGCTCGCTCAATATTGTGGGCATGCAATGTTGGCACTGGAACATGTGACGACACTTGCCAACTACCCCAACACATCTTTGGGTGCGTTGGTTGTTCATGCAAGCGACACACTTCACTGTCTGCTTTGATATGCATATAATAAATAAATCTTGCTCTGAATGTGAGAAATTTTGGCAGAGTCCATGGAGGAGAGGCTGATTTCTGTGATGTTCTGAGATGCGTATACAACCCTCTGCAGTTCCTTATGGTCACAGGCAGAGCAGATGCCATACCAAGCCATTATGCAATGAGATAGCACGTTTCAATGAAACAAAAAGGTCTCAAACCTGAAGCACAGGCTCTACTTCCTCTTCTATGTATACAGTTTGACCTACTGAGAGTTCCCAGAATTTTCTGGGCTTATTTTAAATTCTATCATGCTCCTGACAGGGCTATATTGATGCTGGAGAGCTTTTGATGAGTAACCGATAATACAATACCCAAGCTCTAACATATTCTTGCAGGAACAGTATTAATGTGCCTGGTGAGACCCCACAAAATATTCAAGCTGAAATACTTGGCTATTATTTGCTGGTCTTGCATTGGTTGGTTGGTTCCATCTACATCAAGGTAATAATACTGATTTATTCATGTTGTTAAAATGCACAAATTTCCTCCTCTCATAAGCCCAGGTTGATGAACTCTTGTCATCTGGCTTTGTGTAATACATTGCAAAATAGAGATACAATGACTAATTCTGTATGTGGTTTCTAGATAAACCTCCTGTCTAATCTCTCCAGCAGTTTGACATTCAGAAGACCAACTAGTTTTCATTAATCATTATCACAGCTTCTGCAGAAGCAGTTCTGTAGAAATGTACTGAAAATGATTGGTTTACCAAATAATTCCTCATTCTCAGCATTAAATAAAAGAATGGTTGGCTTGTAGCATCTTACACATTAATCTATTGAACTGTTTGTGAAAAATAATTCTCGGCAACCTAACTGATGGCCAATTTGTCACATCTAGGCTAATTACAGAGTGTGTAATTCTCCAGGGAAGCCAGCAATAAAGGGGCAAGATAAGATACTTAAAAGAAGGTCATCATCTCTGAGGATATTAATAGACGTTTATGTTTGACTGGGGAGGAAGAAAGCTTTTGCAAAGATTTCATTAATATGATACACTGTGATATGCCTGCTCACTGCACAAGTTTGACATTTTATTTCCAGAACATTACCCCGCCCCCCTCTTTTTGGGAAAACAGCATCTTTGTCAAGTAAACATTTGAAAGTGTTTGACGTTTTTTCACCTGTACAATGAGTGTACTAGTCTTATCCTTATGTGTCAGTATTAAGCAGACTGAACTAATGCTGTTTAAGGGTCTTCCAACCATAAACTGCTAAGTGGAATCAGAAAAATATTTGAAGTTTGCAAGATAAGGAATGCCCTATTGGAATGGGAACAGAGTTGATTAAGCTAATTTTGCAAGATTGGGCTCTAGAGATCTCCTGGATCTGTTGGACACAGCCACACTGCATGTCTGACTTGCAAGGCCATGGCATACTTCAGTCCTGTATCAATAGTGGGGATCACATTACACTCTTCACATCTTGGTCTAAAAGCCTCTTCGATTTAATCCTGGAAATTACCAACACTTTAAATATTGTAATTGTACCTGTCTCTACGTGGAAGCTGAGAAATTATCTAAAAGAGGTTTGTAAAATTATGAGGACCAGAGAATGTGTAAGTAGTCACAGTCTTTTTTCCCCCCTAGGGTAGGGGAGTCTACAACTCAGTTTAACACAAACGAAGAAATATTTAAAAGGTGATCTGAAGGATAAGTTTTATTTACCCCCCGTACAGAGAGAATGGAATTTGGCCCACAGACTTTAAAATAAAGGGGCAGAATTAGGCTTTTTGACTCATCAAGTCTCTTCACTGTTCAATCATAGTTGAATTTTTTCCCCCAATAAAGCAAAATATTTCAGAGGACATGTAATCATGTAACATCAGCTGCCAGAGGAGGTGGCAGAGGCAAATTGAATTACACATGTAAATTATTTTTTAAACATTGTAAATGGATAGGAAGTGCTGAGAAGGAAGTGATTAGCTTAGGATAACATAATGGATGATTAGGGCTGAATCGCTGGGCTACATCACACTCTTTTCCTGAAGGATATCTACGGAGAGTAGAGGGCTTCTGATCACTAAAAGCTGTTATGTTTTTAGCCTATGATGGCTACGCATCTGCACAAAGGCCATCAGAAGTAACTACCAGATGGAAACCAATGAAAGGTCATCAGCAATAAGGGGAGAAGATATTGCGGAAGAAGAGGAGGGGGTGGTGGGACAGGAAAACGATTTGGACCTTTTAACAATTAACTATTAGTTTCTATCAAGGACTGTGACCAACAATGGCAATGCCTGTATTTATTGTTCATCCCTAATTGCCCTGAACTGAAGAAACGACTCAGAATTATACTATTGGTAGATTGAAAGTCACACATTAATTAGTCAAAGATGACCAATTTCTTTGTCTTCAAGGTATTGATAAACTGGAGGTTTTGTTTCAAAATTATCAGTCAACTTTACTGATTACTTAGATTTATCTTCCCAGCTTGAACTTGGATCCCAGTATTAATGATGCAGACTTTTCATGCTGTTTCTTACTCAAGTGCATTTGGCCTGCCTGGTCTAACTGCTTGGCTCTAATGAAACATGATAAACTTAAATAGCAGTCTCAACAAAGGAAAATATTTCAGTGGTAATATAACCATAGCTCCAAAACAAGAGTTTCAAATTCATCATTATGCCAACCTAATCTAGTAGTATTTACTGCATTTGATCCATGGATTATAAGATGCAATAACAAAATTAGGCCATAAAGCCCATCAAGTCTGCTCCATTGTTCAATCATAGCAGAATGTTTTTAAACCTCATTCTTCCACTTCTGTTCCACATCATATTCCTCTAAATATTTCATGTTGTTGTTTGTTTACTTCTGTTCATTGATTGCTTGTCAGTCTTTATCTATGTAGAGCTTTTCAGAAAATTCTATTGTATTTTTTTTATTGTGTCTGCAAGAAAATGAACCTCAAGGTAGCATGTGGTAACATACAGTATACTTTGATGATAATTTTGCTTTGATTTGACTTTGATCGATTTACCTGTCTAAATTCCTTTCAAACATAGTCATTGTGTGTGCCTCTGCACCTTTCCCTGGCAGTTTGTTCCATATACCCACCATCCTCTGTAGAAAAAATTGCCCCTGCCATTCATATCCTTTATATTACCCCTCCAAGCACTTTAAACCTATACTCCCTAGCTTTAGACTCATTCCAGGAGAAAGAGTAGAAGCAGAACTTATTTTCTGCATCCTTTCCAGATTACTGACATCCTTCCTGTAGCTGGGCAATCAGAACTACATAGTGGCAAGTACAGGAAATAAGAGCAGTAGGAGATCATACAGCTATGCTCTCAATCCTTTTCACTGTACCAGATCCTCACATCTGAAAAAGATTGTTGGCTGTTAATTGGAAGGAGACAGGGCTTAGATCTTTTATATTCTTCCAATAACTAAAATGCCTGCTGCAATGACTTTTGCCACCCCCTATTCTGAACTTCTGTCATGGCTCTAAGCACCCAGCAAGAGGCAACATGCTCTCCGCAAGTTCACTCCGTAAAGCCCTGAAAGATTTTTGTTTGTTTCATCTCTTTTCCTTTCAGGCTCAAATGAGGAATGAACCAACCTATTTTATCTCTCCACCTCCTTCCAAGTGCTATTTGACTTCATTCTGAAAATCATGGCCTAGAAATTAGACTTCACTTGGTTTTGTTTTGTTGTGCTTAACATAGGCTGTGAATCACTCAAGCAACTGATTGGACCTCCAGCTGGACATTTAATTAGCCCAAAATACCTTGTAAACAATGCCATGGCCGTGTTAAAGTGCTTACAGATTTATATTTTTATGTATGACACTGTACTACTGCTGAAAATCAACAATTTTCATGACACATGTCAGTTATGATAAACCTGATGTTGTTTTTTTCTGGATGGAAAGCTCCCACCTAAAGTGCTTTTGTAGTGCTGATCACAGGGAAGGGTATGCTCACTTTTAAAAGATCCTCTCTCCCCCATTGTAATTACATTGATCTCAGAATGGTGATCTAAATTTTACCTCTCATTCCAATCTTAGTATGGTGAACTCCCAAAACCTTTTGTTAATGTTTAACAAAAATCATTGTTATACCAAAAAGCATTCTGCAGCAGAGGGAGGAATGACACAGCATTTGATGTGTGATATCGTTCTGTGTACGACTGATGCTAGAAATGTCAAACCCACGTAATTTGGCCCCAGAGGTCTCAGCTCAAGATCCCAATGAGGCAAAATCACAAGTGTAGTCAAACATGACTCAAACAGACATTCACGGCAGTGCAGCTGGTAGACCCGTTATCTCACAGCAGCAGGGTTCAATCATGATACTAAGTGCTGTTTGTGTTCTCCCTCTGACCATGTGGAGGAAGAGGGGGGAGGGAAAGATGTGCTTGGTAGTGGGATCCCATTGCAGGTGACAGAAGTCCACTTGTCCCCCCCATCCCTTCCCACCAATCTCCCTCCTGGCACTTATCCTTGTAAGCGGAACAAGTGCTACACCTGCCCTTACACTTCCTCCCTCACCACTGTTCAGGGCCCCAGACAGTCCTTCCAGGTGAGGCGACACTTCACCTGTGAGTCGGCTGGTGTGGTATACTGTGTCCGATGCTCCCGGTGTGGCCTTTTATATATTGGCGAGACCCGACGCAGACTGGGAGACCGTTTCACTGAACACCTAAGCTCTGTCCACCAGAGAAAGCAGGATCTCCCAGTGGCCACACATTTTAATTCCACGTCCCATTCCCATTCTGATTCATCTATCCATGGCCTCCTCTACTGGCAAGATGAAGCCACACTCAGGATGGAGGAACAACATATACCGGCTGGATAGACTCCAACCTGATGGCATTAACATTGACCTCTTTAACTTGCGTTAATGCCCCTTCTCCCCTTCTTACCCCATCCTTGATATATTTAGTTTTTTTCCCCTCTTTTTTTTCTCTCTCTCTGCCCATTACTATTTCTGTTCTCCATTTCCCTCTGGTGCTCCCCCCTCCTCCTCTCTTTCTCCCAAAGCCTCCCATCCCATGATCCTTTCACTTCTCCAGCTCTGTATCACTTTCGCCAATCACCTTTCTGGTTCTCAGCTTCACCCCACCCCCTCCAGTCTTCTCCTATTGTTTTGCATTTCCCCCTCCCTCTCCTACTTTTAAATCTCTTACTATCTTTCCTTTCAGTTAGTCCTGACGAAGGGTCTCAGCCTGAACCATTGACAGTGCTTTTCCCTATTGATGATGCCTGGCCTGATGTGTTCCACCAGCATTTTCTGTGCAATACTTTATTTATAACATTTTATTAACAAACATCAATGCCAACGATGGGGAGGCAAGTGGTGCTGGTGGTGGTACAGGTGAGAAATGGTTGTGGGAAGCAGAGGCATGGGGAACACATGGTGGAAATAAGCAGAGGAGGAGGAAGGGGTGAAGTAGAGTCGAGGCATCCCCAAGAGCGAGGAAAGCTCCAGTATCTGTTTAAGTGCTGGGCCGAACTGGAAAGATTGCGTATGAGCCGAATCGTGGTGTTGGAGTGCAGCCCCCAGAGTGGTCCGAGAGTGAGGAACAACCCAACATTTGGATGATTTAAGTGCCGGGCCAGGCTGAAAAGATCAGGGTGTCAGGACTGTAGGTGAGGCAAAGTTCTGACCTTCTCACTGCTCCACAACTTTTACTCAGCTCCCTGCAGAACTCAGGGTCCGGCCTCCTCCCGCTGCAGTTGACTCCTGACTTTGTGTCCTTTGCACAACTCTTCATTCCTGAAGTTATTTGCTCAGTTTCATTGTTTGCACATTTTTTTCCTCCCTACACTTTGGGTGATTTACGGTCTTTTTAAAAAAAAGTGTCCTTTTGAGGTTTCTTTGTGGCTGCCTGTAAGGAGATGAATCAAGTTTGCACAGATACTTTGATAATATGTGTACTTTGAACTTTACTGACTCAAACTGTTTTGAATCTACCAGAGAAACTCAGCAAGTCAAACCATAGCTGCAGAAAGAGGAACAGCTAATGTTTTAAATGAAAGGTGAGTTATCTAATGAAATGCCTTTCACCTAACAAGTTGAATGCTTCCGACATTTTCTGCACTTATTTCAGATTCAGGGTTTCTGATTATTTTTAATGCTTGGTTTTTATATTAATTTTTATAAGTAGGATGTACTTGAAAAATAGGTGGTAATGGATCCCATTTCTTAGCTACAGAACTTTAATCCTAAACAGCAGAGGCAAGAATCATCAAATTTTCAGCTGTTATTGCATTGTTACTTTTCAATTGTGAGCTTTTCTGCCTAACAGTTCAACACTTCAATGCACATGTCAGGAAAGATACAATTACTAAGCTCAGCTTGTGATTGAGTCAGTACAGATTTTACCTAACAAAAAAAAAACAAAATACTAATGATGAGTCAAAACAGCTTATATAACCACCATAATCATCTCAAAAATGTGGCATTCTATTGATTTCTTCAACAGCCCAAAGCCAACAAGAAAGGGTAGTATCCAGGACTGTATCAGCCAATGTGATGAAATAACCTACATTACCTCTTTCTCATTTATCCATGACAGCATATTTCCTGGCCCACTGAATGCCTTTGGTGAAGATAATGTCCTGTCTCCTCAATGAGGACATCCTTCATTGTGCTCCAGTGCATTTCTGCTGTGTGATAGGAAAATATACTGCTTGGATGAGTGCAGTTCAAACACCAATCATGACGTTTAATGGAATCCATGACAAAGCAGACAGCTTAATTGGAACCCCATCCACCAGCTTAAGCACTCACTCTCCCCACCAGTCAATGGAACATTTTTGTTTTCAATTAAGTTTTTGTTCCATTTCTGAAGAATTCACTTTAAATGTTATACCAAGCCTCCCACAATAGTGACCAAAATCAATTTACCTGTAATAATGTAATCTCTTGACTACAGCATCTAACACTATTATCATTTTGGCTACAACCACAAACTTCTTACCAAAAGCATTTTCTCACAAAATGATCATCTGCTGCTTTAAATTGTTCTGTTATATAAATGGAAGTTACTTCCCAGAATAAATACAAATAACCTTTTCCCACATGCTGTATCACATATATCGTGAACTACAAGGTTAATCTCATTCCACGTCTTCAATCTGAAATATTAATTCTGCTTCTCTCTCCATAGCTGCTACCTGACTCACTGAGTATTTCCAACATTTTACTTACCGGTGTAATGCAAAGAAATATTGTACAAACAGGGACCAAAGGGGTAATGGGAGGGCGCATATGCATGAAGTCCTAAATGAACATGGTTTATTGCACAAATTGCCAAGGAGAATGACATGGAAGTTAGAGTGCTCAGGAATAGGTTGATAGTTTGCAGAGCAGTATTAAAATGTAAGATGCCTTGGAAGATATTAGTGTGGATAAATACCCTGAAATTGATGAAATCTACCAGAGAATACTATGTGAAAAAAGGGAGGACATAGCCAGAGCCAAGAGAGAGATAACTACAACTGTGTTAGCCTCAGGTAAGGTACCAGAAGACTGGTAGATAGCTAATGTCGTTTCATTAAAAGCAAATGAGCAGCAGGAATACGCCAAGTTGCTGAGCCTCATGTCAGTGGTAAGAAATTTATTGCAGAAAATACCAAGGGACAGGATTTCTGTATGCTTGGAAAGGAGAATACGGCTTAGGGGGAGTGTGTCTCTGTCTGTCTCCGTAATCCTGTCTCACTAATTGGATTGTTTTTTTTCCTGGTGAGAGGATAACAAAGGAGATTGATGAAAACAGGGTGAAAACAATATTATCCATGTCGAGTTTAGTAAAGTATTTGACAAGGTCCTGCATGGTACACTGTACCAGAAGGTTCAGGCAAAAGGGGTCAAAGGCAAATTGGCAAAGGCAAAGGAAACTGGCAAATTGGATCCAAAATTGACTTGGTGATAGGAAGTAGTAGTGGGGAAATATTTATCTGATTAGAATTGTGACTAATGGTGTAGCAAAGGGATCAGTGCTGAGGCCTTTACTGTTCGTGATATATATTAATGACCTGTATATAAATGTAGGAGGTACGATTAATTAGTTTGTATGGCTCCAAAATCAGTACTGTTACTGATAACTGGGAAGGTTGTCTAATGATATAGATCAGATAGAAAGTTTGTGGGGCATAGGCATTGATGCACCATCAATAACTCACACTGAGACGTAGGCGAGATATCGGCTTTTATTGACTGGAAGAAGGAACCAGGAGTGAGTGTCTATCATACAAGGTCCTGGAGACTGAGGCCGATCTTCAGGACGCAGGTCTCCTTTATACAGGGGCCTGTGGGAGGAGCCACAGGAGCAGTCAGCAGGGGCGTGTCCCGACAGGCACATAGTTCACCACAGGCATATAAAAATTAGTCTCGACAAAAGCAAGCTAATAAATCTTGAGGTGTCAAATCCGAGTAGGACATATACAGTAATTGGTCAAGCACTGAGAAATGTTGAACTGAGAAACCTAGGGGTAAAATTCCATCTTTCCCCAAAAGTGGCTACACAGTTTGATAAGAAGCTAAAGGCACCATAGTGCACACTTGTGTTCATCGGTCAGGGCACTGAATATTAAAACTTGGATATTATGTATTATGAGCATCACTGCTCAACACACAGTCAGAAGAATGTAATTGTGTTGGAGAGAGCACAGAGGGAATTTATGGGGATGTTGCCTGGATTGGAGGTTTTGAGTTATGAGCAGCTATTGGATAGGTCAATCTTATTTATCCTGGAGCAGAAACAACTGAGGGACAACCTTATAGAATACATAAGGTTTTGAGAAGTATAGATAGGGTATAGGGTTGAAATATTTGTTCCCACAAGTATCAAAAACATGACAATATGGGCATCAGAGATGGAGAAGTTTTAAAGTGGTGAGGGGGTGGGGGGGGGGTGACCAGGGAAGATGGATTAGTTTTTAAAAAGTGGTCAATGCCCAACATGCACCGCCAGAGGCAGTGATGAAATCAAATACAATTATAATGCTCAAGAAGCTTTAAAGTAGACAATTAAACGGCAGATAGAATGTATTTCCTATATCCTCATGAACATATGCTAGGGCACATAGCTTTGTATTATGCCTCTGTACTTTACTAGAATTCACAGCAGCATGATCATAAGATTTCCAATTAATGCAGATTTTTTAAAACAATATCAAATGACAATATTGTCATTTATTGGCGCTCTGTCTGCCAAAGAAACCAGGATCTCCCAGTGGCCACACATTTTAATTCCACGTCCCATTCCCATTCTGATTTTTTTTTATTATACAAAATATACTTTATTCCAAAATAAAATTATATACAATAACCATTCAAAGACTTTCAGTTCTTTACAGTTGGTACCATTACTGTCCATTCCCATTCTGATATGTCTATCCATGGCCTCCCTTACTGTCAAGATGAAGCCACACTCAGGTTGGAGGAACAACACCTTATATACCGGCTGGGTAGCCTCCAACCTGATAGCATGAACAATGACTTCTTTAACTTCCGTTAATGCCCCTCCTCCCCTTCTCACCCCATCCCTGATTTATTTATTTTTCCCTTCCCCCCCCCTTTATTTTCTTTTTCTGCCCATCATTCTGCCTGTTCTCCATCTATCTCTGGTGCTCCCCTCTCTTTCTTTCTGCCTAGGCCTCCCATCTTATGATCCTTTCCTTTCTCCAGCTCTATCACTTTTGCCAATCACCTCTCCAGCTGTTAGCTTCACCCCACCCCCTCGGGTCTTCTATCATTTCGCATTTCCCCCTCCCCCTCCTACTTTGAAATCTCTTACTATCTTTTCTTTCAGTTAGTCCTGACGAAGGGTCTTGGCCCAAAATGTCGACAGTGCTTCTTCATATAGATGCTGCCTGGCCTGCTGCGTTCCACCAGCATTTTGTGTGTGTTGACAATATTGCTTGTTTTTTAAAATATTTTAATGAAACTGGTTGCATAAATTATTTCTGGAATCACATCTTGTTAGGGTCCTACATGTTTAGCCATCTCCACGTACAGATACGTACTGCAAGTAGAAAGGTATCATTAGAATAAGTAATGTTCTGGTTATTTCTTAAGTAGAACCAAGGGACAGACAAATGTAGTATTTACCCAAGCGCTGATTGAATTAGTCAATCATTTGCAGCTTCATTGCTTTATAGACAGGAAAAAATGATTTTGCAATGAAGTCATCAATTGTTCAAATTTTACAAAATGAAATTGAATTTTACAAAAAGTATTCATAAACTAAGACTGACAAAACATCAAAGAGCAAAAGACAAACTGTGCAAATAAAAATAATACTGAGGGTATAAGTTAAAGAATCCTTGAAAGTGAGTGTGTAGGATTGAGTGAAATTATCCACACTGATTCAAGAGCCTGATGGTTGTAGTGTAATAACTGTTCCCAAACCTAGTGGTGTGGAACCCAAGTTACAAGGGGTGATTGATAAGTCGGTGGCCTAAGGTAGAAGGAGTCAATTTTAGAAAACCTAGCACATCTATTTTTCAACACAGACCCCCTCCTACATTTACATACTTAGTCCAGCTGTTGTGGAGCATACGGACCTTGGACATCCAGAAATTGTCCACAGCAAGGGTGGTTGATAAGTTCATAGCTTAAGGTAAAAGGAGATGAGTTATGAGTCCTGACTAAGGGTCTCGGCCCGAAACGTCGACAGTGCTTCTCCCTATAGATGCTGCCTGGCCTGCTGCGTTCCACCAACATTTTGTGCGTGTTGCTTGGATTTTCAGCAACTGCAGATTTCCTCATGTGAATTATACAGCTTTCATTACATGCACATGCAGGTCAACTCTTGGAGTGTTTATGCAGAAAGCTTGAAGTTAATAACTCATTAGTTAATAACTCATCAGGGTGATTGATAAGTTTGTGGCCTAAGATAGAAGGAGACAAGTTATTAACTTCAAACTTTCTGCATAATCACTCAAAGAGTTGACCTGCATGTACATGTAATGAGAGCTGTATAACTCATCTCCTTCTACCATAGGCCACAAACTTATCAATCACCCCTTGTATCTGCATCTTCTATCTTGTGGTGGTAGTGAGAAGAGGGATTGTCCTGGATGATCGATCCTGCTTTCTTGCGGCAGTGCTCCACAAAAGTATCTGTTTCTATAGGTGCTGTCTGACATTGAGAGTTTATCCAGCATTTTATCATTACAGTACTGCAATACAACAATGTAGCAGTATATAGTAAACAGCTACTGCATGTAACAATTTAAAGTATTGGGTAGGCTGAGCCACCTTCTAACATTTCAGGATGTTGACTGTAAAGTTTGAGGAAGCATCATTGCTTGGCAAGTTTTTTTTAAAGTGTGCTCTTATTGTAATCACGCGACGACAATAGAGCGCTCAGTATGAATCTTTCAGCAGAGCTGCAACTTCTTCAACACGGCTTTCCCCCGCTGGCATTGGTTGTTCAAGAGCTACAATTTTGTTCTCTCTCGCAGTGCTCATCTTCACATTTTGAGAATGATAGGTAACAGGACTTGTCCACTATTCATTAAAGTGCGTTCCCGTGGAACCATTCCGTTTTGAAGAACACAAACCAAACCTAGCCGAGGAGCTGCACTGATGAGCGACAGGACAAAGGAAGTTGATGATGTTTGCAGGTTGGAAGTCAGACCTACAATAAATTGAAAATCTCCATTTGGTTCTGTGAAATGGATCCATGAGAATTCATGATAGGGTCTGTATTTACAGTTCCTACTTAACTGCCACACAAAACCAGGCAGCTAGTAGAGCAAATTGAAAAGTTCAGCAAGACAATCAAATTGATTGATCTGGAGGCACATATAGGATATAGAACAGATCAGGTAAAAGCAGCGGAATGCTTTCCTTCAAGAATGATGGGGACAATTGTAGGACAAAGGGTCTGCCCTGTGCTGTAGTGTTATATGTTATGTTCTAACCACACAGTGTCATGATCCTTGCCAAAATTATGTATGCCGCTTCCAATTATATTAATTCCTTAGCTGTCATGGTGAGATTGGAAACCACACCTTGAAACAAAGTGGTCCAGGGTTTTGAATAGCAAATCAGTAATAATTCATGAAAACACTCCACATCAAATTGCCTCTGGAGTGCGAGGAGTAGACTAATCCATTTTGTAGCCTACACTGCTATCAGCTGGCAACAGCTAGGTGCCAATAGCTGTGGAGAGTCAGCCAACACTGCAGTGAGTTGCACTGAAAAGGAGAGTAAATTGTACATGAAATTTAGGAACACCAGGAAAAACACATCTAAAGGCATCAGTTTTGGAAGTAACACAAATGTAGTTAAACGATTATAGTGTCCATATTTAATGTGCTGTTAAGCTAATCACATTGGTCTTCGCTTGCCTTTGATATACAGAACATAGTGTAGTCAAAATAATTCATCGCAATGTGGAGATATGATTAGCTTTTTGTTTAGGATTGAAAAGTCAAAGAAATATTCATTTAAATTGCTGCCTGTAATTTTCTTTTGGTAAACAGTATAATTTCTCTCTTGATCAACAATACTGACTATCTTCATCCTTCTAATTTTCCGAAATGAGTTCCTGCTGGAACTTTGTCACTTGATGGGCAATTTAATCATTGACACTCTTGTGTTCATGGTTGTAGAGCATGATTTATACAACACCAACTCCTCCACTTTTAATAAATTGCTTTAATTTGTATAATCTCATCTCCTGAAAAATTAATGGGTTTAAACATATCAGCTCTGTAAATTCAATATCAGTGAAAGCCAAGTCCCGCTAGTTTGAGATCAACTTTTCTAAATATTAAAAAGAGATTTAAACTGCATTTATCCTTTTCATTGGACATCTTGACTATCAAATCCAGCAAAATTCTATTATTTATTGATATTTCATTCAATAAAGGTGATTTTAATTGTCAGCTAAAATTTTAACCTGAAACTGCAAACAGGAAAATTGCAGTTCTTCTTCAGTAAATATGTGAATGTGGCTCCAACAATATAATCAGGATCCACCTGGCATTTAATTTAGGACCTTATATGGTTTGAAATTTTTATGAATTTAGTGTTAAGAGTCAAGGCAGCAAGAAGTTAAAAATGGGATTTTTTTTGTGGAACTTTTCTTCTGAAACTTGGAGGAACAAAATAAAAGTTGTGGTGCAGCCTAATATACAAACATGAAGAGCATAGATAAGGTAACTGATCAGTCTTTATTCCAGAGTAGGGGAGTCTAAAACTAAAGTGTATGAATTTAATACAGGCAAGTGTGAAGTGTTGATCTTTGGGAAGTCAGACCAGGGTAAGACTGGCAGGGTTCTGAGGTGTGCAGTACAACAAAGGGACCTTGGAAGATATATAGATAGGATAGGATATAGATATACACAAAATACACTGCAGATGCTGTGGTCAAATCAAGACGTACAAAAAAGCTGGATGAGCTCAACAGGTTGGGCAGCATCCGTTGAAAGAAGCAGTCAATGTTTCCGGCCGAGACCCTTCATCAGGACTCCTGACAAAGGGTCTCAACCCGAAACGTTGACTGCTTCTTTCAACAGATGCTGCCTGACCTGCTGAGTTCATCCAGCTTTTTTGTACATCTAGATACAGTTAGAGCCTTGATAGATAGGATCATCAAGGGAGTTTCTAAGCACTTTGGGTTTTACTACTCAGGGCATCAAGCACAGAAGTTGGATGTTATGTTAAGGTTGTGCAAGATGTCGATGAGGCAGATTCTGTCACATGGGCTATTTGGGTCAAATCGTATATTTCTGTGCTTTGGTACTCCACAACTCTAATTAAAGTAAGAGGTGCGAGACTTATAATAAAATTCACCCTGCTCTCTTAGGGGGAGAAGCAGAAGTCAGATGTATTAGTACTACAATGGAATAAAAGGAAATTGCAGAGGCATGAGAGAGGATCTGGCCAATGTTGATTAAAAGGGTTCTTTTGAAGACTCTGACCTGGAGCTACACGCTGACTTTGGTTCTTTGCAGGAATGGGACCCGCTCTCGGGGTTTCATGACTGGCTGTTGTTCAGCACGCCAAGGACTCAGCCTACGATTCTGGCTCGGTTTTGGAAGCCTGGGATCTCAGGGCTCTAGAGACAGGAGGATCGAGGGTCAGTGTCAGAGAAGAAGACCCAAGTGTCGTCAGGGAGCCAGAATATCTGCGGCTGTGTGTCCAGAGAATTGTGATCTTTGGGCAGAGAGTTTGAAAAAAAGCAACGTGGCAAACTTTTAACATCAGAAACCAGCAGGATGTTTGTTTTGTGTCCCCTGCTCGCTGTGAAAACCGAGACACATCTTTCTGTGGTATGTTGAGTACTGGGTGAAACACGAAGTCTGCGGGGTAACTGCAATTCTTTTTCTTTGCTGTTGCTTTGCTCACACTTCACTGCTCAGTGCCGATGTGTTTTGTTGCCGCTGGTGGCGGTGGTGGGGGGGGGGGGGGGGGGGAGGTGGGATTGTTACTTTCTGCCACTTACACGTGGGGGGGGAGAGCTGGGGGGGAGGTAGCTTTGGGGCTCTAACATTTAACTGTCATTCATTCTTTGGGGCACTCTGTTTGTGGATAGTCGCGAAGAAAAAGCATTTCAGGATGTATATTGTATATATTTCTCTGACATTAAATTATATTTTGAAATCTTTTGACATGTATAGGAAAGCTTTACAAGAGAATGGGTCAAACATAGACAAATGGGACAACCTCAGGTAGGCATCGTGGTCTGCATGAAAATGTTGAGCTGAAAGGCATGTTTCTATGCTGCATAGCCCTGTGTCTCTATTAGGAATCGCCAGGACTACTCACTAAAGCACTTCGGTTGCTTCTAATGCTTTACCAGTGTTGATTCATTGCTGCTTAATCTTCAGCAACTGAAAGCAAAAAAGAAAAAAAAAATCACAGAAAATTCCTGAGATGAGAAATGTTATCTTTAGCTGCCAATAAATGTGCCGAGAACATCAAACATCACTCGCACTGATTCTGCCGACTTTGCAGAAACCAGCAATTGGGAGTGAGCAACCTGCAGCAACCTGTTTAATGACAATAACACAAGATGAATTCCTTCACCCACATTGTACAAGAAAAATATAGCAGTAATGGCAAGCAATGTAATCCTTTCGATTCTGAGTAAGCAATTAAGTGGTGACGGGAATGTTTGGAGGTGGAAGTCCTGAACATAATATCAAACCTGCTTTGTCCATTTCAATTCTGTGCTCAGACACCGAACTCCTCGTGTGGTTTTGTGGCAGTACAAACCTGTTGCAATGTTATAGCAGTTACATGGGGAAATCTGTCTACATGAACCAAGAACAAAGTCGGAATCAGATTTATTTTCAGTGACTTAGATGGCACAAATTTTGCTGTTTTGCAACAGCAGTACCAGGCTAAGGCATGAAAATTATTAAAAATTAGAAAAAAACAACAAATCATGCAAAAAAGAAGAATGGCGTCGTTGCACTTACTTAGTTAGTGGCACAGCAAAGCACAGGCCCTTTGAGCCATGCCATCCAGCAATGCCCAACAGATCAGATTAACCTTAACCTCATCATGGAACAATTTATAATGACAAATTAACCTACCCGGTGAGGAAACTGACAGACTCAGAGAAAACCTCCACATTCCACAAGGAGAACTTACCCAGACTCCTTATTGAACTCCGGAACACCCCAAGCTGCAATAACTTCGAGCTGACCACTAGGCTACCGCGGCATTTCTTGGACGAATCAGAAATCTGATGGTGCAGGAAAAGAAACTTTCTAAATCCAAGAGTGAGTTTTCAGGCTCCTGTACCTCTTCCCTGATGACAGTGAGAATCCTGCATGGTGATGATGATCAGTAATTTATACCACCTTCTTGAAGCACCAACTGTTGAAGACGTCCTCGATGGTGGGCAGTGTTTGCCCCGACAGAGCTGGCTGCGTCTCTTGCATTTTAGTCTTTTAATAAATTATTACAGTCTATTCATTTGGAGAAAAATGGCATTATAAAGTAACTATTTTTCTTTGAGTTTCATTTAATATTCTGCTTTAAAAGATTTATATGCACTTCTAGGTGTTAATTTATGAATTGTCACTTATTGTTTGATGTGTAATTTTTATCTCATTCAAGGCACTTTGACCGCTGGCAAAGCCTCAGGGTAAAACTCAGCTAATTGAGGCGTCGGCAGGTGTGGCTGCTTATGGTTCATCTACATGATGATATGACACCACACAAGTCCTTGTATCCTGTCAGCCATCAGTAGGTCCACAAAATTGGTATGGATGTTCGAAATGAAAATAAACAGATCACAACAAATACTAACACATCGAATCAGATCGTGCAAAAAAAAACCCTCCTCCATCACAAAACGTCTTGTCACTAATAAGAAAGGAAAGGAGTGTAATTGTTGGCACACCACTTTTTTTTGGCAAATGTTTTCTAACTGCTGTTAGCAGGCACTAAACACACCACAGGCTGATCTGCTTAAGCGATTCCTGTTCATGGGCTGTAATCACCAGTCAAAACCTGATAAACATCAAACCAGCTCTCCAAGAAACAATTCGCATGGATAAACATAATGATAAACCACAGATAAGGAATGTCAACTCACAAATCTTTCCGTAAAGTCTGCTTAATCTATTTCCAGATATTGTGTTAACAGTTACTTCCAGGTCAATGAGAACTGAAATGCTCCAAAACAAATCTTGCTTATTGATTGTTTTAGCATATCAGGTTGATCATTGGTAAAAATAATGCCCATCAGGTAAAACAAGAGCAATGTCGATCAGAGGTATGGGAATTTCATCGTCAGATTCAGATTTATCGTATATACAGTATATCAAAACAGTGATGTGCTGTTACGTGCAATCATAAAGGAAGTGAAAATGGCACCTTGGAATTCAAGTGTACAGTAAAAAAATTCCATTCTATCCTTAAGACGAACATACCAGGCAGAAGTGGAAGACAGGTAAAGCTGATCAAAGGTTACTGCAGTACCACTCTCAATATCTTATCTTTTATTTGACATGTTTATAATGCACACATCACACTTAGTCATTCATTTCCCTTTACTTTAAGCCCCAATTGTTAACTCTTTCAATATCAAGTGATCACTTGTCAAAACTGAGAAACACTGAAATCAAAGGACCCACTGTAAATAGACAACTTCTTTTTGGGACCAAGCCACACTCAGATTGAAGAGCACAATAATTTGTTGAATGTTTCAAGCTGGAAGAATTCAGCTTCCAAAATTGTCCCAGCTTTTGTTTGTAATCCATAAACTCCTCAGTATGTATAATGTATTTACTGAAGAGTACAATAGAGGCACCAGAAAATGCAATTGTTCAGTCTGGAGCACAACACTATCTGCTGGAGGAGCTCATCAGGTCAGGAAGCAAGCAGAGAGAGGAATTAGAACAATAAAAGGATCAATTAGATATAGACTTAAAAAGTCTGAGAGTTGAATGTGGTAAAACCAGCAAATGAGTGCCCAATGGGTTGCAGTCATAGGAATGGACATAGAGGGAATTAATGAGGGAGATTGAAAGGTACAAGCCAGTGAAGTTGATAAGTGAGAACATGCAGGCAAACAGAAGAGGTTATACACTGCCATACCTATTGGAATGACATCTATTGAGGTCAGACAAAGGAAGACCCAGAATCTTGATGACACCGCAGTGCCTGACACTGATTACCACAAACCACCATCTCTTCACCCACAGAGAGAAGCAGAGCACATTACCTGAGCTGGCCTCACTTAAAGTTGTCCATGGGAATGCAAGCTCGAAACAATGATTACAATTCATCAGATGTACTCTGCAGATGTATGCATGTTGCTTAAAGCTAAATATCCGAGATAGGTGAGTGACAATAGGACCCAAGGGGTACAAGATGGTAACTGAGCAACTAGCAGGAGTGCTAGAAATGAGGATATCTCAAATGAGGCAGCAACTTGAGGTAGGGAAGTGAGAGCACCTGGGGAATAAAAGTAATGTCCGTGGATCAGAAACCTAATGAATCTACCAATAGATTACAAAGAGCACAAATACTGGGAATACGAGTACTTGGGATGGACGATCCAAGAGTACATCAGATATGGCCCTTGTGGCTAAAGGGATCGGGGGTATGGAGAGAAAGCAGGTACAGGGTTCTGAGTTGGATGATCAGCCATGATCATACTGAATAGTGGTGCAGGCTCGAAGGGCCAAATGGCCTACCCCTGCACCTATTTTCTACGTTTCTAAGGGGTGCTAGAATAATTTTCCTGAAATGTTGAAGGAAGGGCTGAGAGCCCACCAGCTCTAGATTTGGTGGTTAGCTGCGAGATTAAGCTGCACTGCAATAGTATCATTGGGAAAATAGACTGGAGGAGAGGGAAGAGAGATTGAAGGTGACTGCAGTGATTGCAGCTGCTTTGTGTGCCAGACAAGTGAAGCACCTAGCAAGGAATTGCCAGATTAGTAAAAGAAAAAGATAAAAGAAAGGAGTGAAGCAGAAGAGAGTAAAGGCGAATTAGCCTGACTTTAGTAGTTGTTAAGATGTTCATATATTCATCATAATGGAAAGTCTGTTATTAAGAATGAAGCTTTTGCATACATGGAAGCACATGATAGAGTGGGCTGAGGTCAGTATGACTTCTTCTACAGGAAATCTTACCTGACAAATCTGTTGGAATTCTTTGAAGTAATAACAGGCAGTTTAGTCAAAGGAGAGTCAGTGGATGCTGTTTACTTGGATTTTTAGAAAGCATTTAACAAGGTACAGCATATGAGGCTGCTAAACCAGATAATGATCTATAGTATTACAGGAAAGCTACCAGCATGGACAGAAGATTAGCAGACTGTCTGAGGGCAAAGACTAGGAATAAAAGGTACCTTTACTGGTTGGCTAGTGATGTTTGCAAAGGTTGGTGTTTGGTCCATGACATTTTATTTTATATGTTAATGACGTAGATGGCGAAACTGATGGCTTTGTGGACAAGCTTGTGGTTGATATGAAGATAGGTGGAAGTGCAGGGAGTCTGCTGAAGGTCTTAAAACAGATGAGGAGAATGGACGAAAGTGGCAGATGGATACTCTGTAGAAAAATGTATGGTAGAAGGAATAAAGGCATAATTTTTTTTTAAAATGGGAAGTAAATTCAGAAATTTGAAGTGCAAAGAGACCTGGGAGGCCTAATGCAGGGTTCACTTGCATGTTGAGTCAGTAGAAAGGAAAGTTTTAGCATTCATTTTGAGAGGACTAGAATATGAAAGCTCAGGATTTATATACCATTGGTCAGATTGCATGTGGAGTATTGTAAGCAGTTTTGAGGAACCATAATCACAGAAAGGATGAGCTGGCATTGAAGAGGTTCTGGAGAAGGTTTTTTTAGCATTATCCTGGGAATTAAACGATTACTGTATGAGGAGCATTTTATAGTTCTGGACCTATTCACTGCAGTTAAGAATGCTGGGGAGGGGCGGGATGAATATCTCATTGAAATTTAATAGATGGGCCTACATAGTGTGGACGTGGCAATGATGGACAATACTGGGGGAGTCCACAACCAAAGGGCAGAGCCTTACAATAGAGGGATATTCCTTTAGAACAGAGATGGTTTCTTTAACAGAGGGTAGTGAATCTGTGGCATCATTGCCACAGATAGCTGTGGAGGCCAAGTCATAAAGAGGTGGTTGAAAGTTTCTTGATTAATAATCATGTCAAAGGTTACAGGGTGAAGGCAAGAGAATGGGGTTGAAAAGGAAATACAGTAGCCATGATTGAGCAGTGGAGCAGACTCGATGGGCTAACTGGTCTAATTCTGCTCCTTTGTCATATGGTCTTATGGTAAATAAGCTGATAGTTTACAGCCTTAGTTGGAAGCAATGTTGAAAAAAAAATGGATGAAGGTACGAGAGTTGCCCACTAAAAAGAGCCAGAAACCACAGCAGCACCCACTATCTGATTTGACAGCTGACCAGATCAAAGAGCTGGTCAAGTCAGTTTCAGAATCAGGTAAATGACCTGTGGTAGCCAACTTGCCAGTTATGATCACCTATGGATGTACATGAGCAGTTTACTATGGCACCCAGCAATGTTACTAGATGCAGGATTGATATTTGATATACCCTTGCCCAGGATTGAAGAAGTGATTTACATTGCCACTGCAGCGAGGGCAGAGAGAAGTGAGCCTCCAGTACCTGAGATAGAGGGACTGCAACTTCCAGAAAGGGAATAAGAGGACAGGTCACAGGGCAAAGAAAGCAGTGGAATAGAAAAAAATGGAAGTGCACAGAAAGGAAGTACTAAAGCCAGTCTAGTGAAATTGGATGGAGTCATGAAGGACCATTGGAACCAGTGCACAATGTTGAAGGATCGAGCAAAGCAGCAGCAAGATATTGCTGATCAGAGAGAAACAGAGGGAGAGACAGTCATCCTCCCACAGCTGGGTGACCAAGCCACAGTGAGGCAGCTGACTGAGATGGCTGGGTTCACCTGCAGGTGGATAGGAGCTCAGGCAGCATCAATGAGAAACAACACCCGTGTCTGCGCGCAGACCAAGTGAGGAAGCCAGTGGGACACTGGACTCAGGGAAAATGGTATCACTCACCTTCCGACTCACACACACACACAGGCCAAGGGACCAACTCCACACACTAATGATATCACTATGAAGAATTTAAATAATTAACACCAGTTTGTTGCTTGACATCTGATCACTCCTGATGGAAGCAGACCTATGAATAAAAGAGAATGAAAACACGAATTCAGAAGACACAAACACATGCCAGTAAACTATGATTAAAGCATTAAAGTATACTGGTATTATAACCTGTTAATGTAAAGCTGGCTCTGGAAGCTTAGCAATACAAACCAGAATAGAGGGGTACTGTGAAAACAGGTAGAGAAGGGGTCCAAGATAGTTGCTAAAACAAGTTCCACAATTTTGAAGGACAGGCAGACTAACGAGATGGAGACAAACAGATCTACAAGTGATTCATTCCCAGCTGAGCACAAAACAAATTTGGCTCATTCAGCACAGGTCCAGTCAGCAAAATGACACAGAGGAGTACCCTTGGAGTGAGATTCTTACAGCCATTCAAATAGAGATGACACCAAACCCTCCTGTAGACTGGTCAAAGGGAATGAGGGATGTTTTAATTAGTCCAACAAATTTCCATAGAGAATAGAATGTGAACTGTTGCTTGTGAAAATGGAACAAAGTCTAGTGCCCGTACCAACAAAGTAACTACTGAAAGCGATATCCGATAATTTAAGTTATTAGAGTTTGAATGAGCAAAGATAAATAAACTACAATGGGTCAGCAAGGTGTCATCAATTACATCAGTGCATTTTAAAGACTGCATGAAATTAATGAGGGGGACAAATGTCTCCAAGAAGATGGTGTGGTTGAATGTCTGGAAAGTTTCATAGCCATCTCTGCTAGCGTCTTGCAGATAAACGGTTAAAAATGATAGCTAACATAGATGTGGGTGCACATAGGGACATTAAAGGTTAGTTATTGGCGAGGAAACCTAAGTGAAAGTCATTTTCACTGCCCTACTTAAATAAATTGTAAAGGCTTGGCCTACCTGGGATAAACTTCTATCCAGCAGCCAAGAGGGCGGATACATGTTAAGAATTCTGCAGTTTATGGAATTATATGAGTAAAGTGGATATTAATTGAGAATCAGTCTTCAGTTCTTAAATGTAAATTGCAAGCAGTAATCATGTTGAAGTTAGAAGGACAGCTTTGTAAACAAGCAGTACTGTGTACCGAGCTCAAGCTGCAGGTTCACAGCAGGTGGCTGGCTGCTTAGGAGACACGGTTTGTAAAATGAGATTGCTATTCTCATTACCACTATCAGGGAGGAAGTACAGGAGTCTGTAGCTCCATACTCTATAATTTAGGAATAGCTTCTTCCCCTCCACTATCATATTTCTGAATGGTCCATAAACATGACCTCATTATTCCTTGCTTTTCTAAAAACGGTATTTATTTAGTAATTTATAGTAATTTTACTTCTTTGTATTGCACTGCTGCAAAAAAAAACAAATTTCATGTCATGCAAGACAGAGAAAATAAGCTGATTTTGATTCTCATGTCTCATTGTTAGAATCAAAATCAGCTTAGTTTCTCATATGCGTCCACCAAATGCAAGACAATGAGGTAGGTTAATTGGTCTTCATCAAACCAAACAACTATGGCCAAGTCATTTTGCACCTTTGTGCTGGAGTTCAAGTAAGCTTGCAGAACAGACTGATCTGGTCACCCAGTACATAAAACACGGGTATAATTGATCTGATCAATACCTGTGTACTCAGTCAGCCTACAAGACATTAACTTTGAGTATCTGCAATCTCTGTCTTCAGAAGCTTTAAACCATTTTTGTGAAATGCTTTGTCCCAGCAAAGCTGTTTGAACAAACTGATGTCTCCCATTGGTAGATGTTTAATAAATGGAATCACTGACAGATTTAAAATATTGAAGTATTGAAATATTGAAGTAAATGATGCTATTGTAGCTACTGAAATTGTCTCAAGGGTCCTGTTGCTACCGTTAATCTTAAGGATAAAAATTGTTATGTCCTTCAAGCTTGGTGCAGACTCCTCTAAGAGTGTTTCCAGGAGAGTGTTAACTTGTCATTATGAATAAAGAGTTTTATATCATCTGCTTTAGATTTTTTTCTGGTGATTAAGATCACTGTCACAACATTTGGAGAAGTTTTGGGATGTGATCCTGCATCAGGACTGAGGATAGAGGGGGTGAGACCAAAGTCACCAAAGTCAGAGATATTTGGTAGATGCAGTGGGGGGGGGGGGGGAGAGAGAGAGTGTTTGGGTGGAAATTAAGGATTACAGGTAGATTGAGCCTAGTATGGGAGAAGTGTGGAGTTGGGAGACAGAGGCAGATTGATGGACAGAAGATTGAGGCATACCAAAAAAAGGATGACCTAGCCATCATTTTTCTGCCTCCATCATTCATCCACTTGACTCTGTCTCCTAGCAACACACACACCCACACACAAATGCAGGAACTCAGCAGGCCAGGCAGCATCTATGGAAAAGAGTAAACAGTTGACATTCCGGGCTGAGACCTCTGTCTCCTGTCTTCCAACTCCACACTGGCTCAGCCTACCAAATATCTCCCACCAAACTAACCAACTCCCAGTCCACCAATCATCTCTCAAACCTCCCATCACCCTTCTCTTTAATCTGGCCGTCATCCCTTCTCCACTCTGACCCGAGACACCAGCAATTCCTTTTACTCCCATCCCACAGGTGCTGCTTGGCCTGACGAGTTTCTTCAGCTGATTGTTTTCCAATTATAACAAATTATGTTTGTTTGCCTCCTAAAAGATATCTGGTAGCAAAGGATGCCCATTACTGTTATCAATTCCCACAGACTGTTGATGACTAACTTCAGCATTCTCAGAATGGAGGGCAATTACTTTGCTGTACAAAATGGAGGAGGATGCAAAATGGGAAAAGGCCTCCTTACAACTCATGTTCTCAGTATTATTTTTATTTAGCAGTTTGATTTCTTTTGTAGATTGGTTACTATTTAGTTTTTACATACAGCTTTTAGTAAAATTCTGTTTTTTTTCCCTTGTAAAGATAAATATCTTAGCAGAACTGTATATGGCAACATAACAGTTTGATAATAAGTTTATTTTGAACTTGTACACCCTGGTAGGGAACTCATCCAAACGATTATTTTTTGTTCAAAAAGATACAAACATGAGGTGTGGTTAAAGTATTTGAAATTGTTTGCCTAAAAGGAGGAAGTACAATAGCAACCCATCACCTAAATAACTAATTTTAAAACTAAACTTTTTCTCTGGTTATAGAAGCGTATGTTATACTGATTTTAAATGAAAATCAAAATAGCATTGAAAATATATCCTTCCCTCAGAAAGTACTTTTAAGCAACTTTAAAAACATAATAATTGTGCTTTTTTCTTTTTGAGACTAAAGTACTTCTGTCTCAAAAAGAAACAAGCACAATTATTACATTCTTTTTAAAGTTGCTTTCTCCTCCCCACAGAGGATGGTTGGTGCATGAAGTGTGTTGCTCGGGGTGGTGGCAGAGGTGTATACATTAGGGACATGTAAGAGACTCTTAGGTAGGCCCATGGTAATAAGAAAAATGAAGAACAATGCTGGAGGAAAGGGGTCAATTGATCTTGGAGTAGGTTAAATGGTCAGCACAAAATCATAGTCCGAAAGGACGATACCGTGCTGTATTGTTCTAAGTGATCAGTACTATATTAAAAATTCCCAAGGTCAATTAATTCCCCATGGGGCAGTAGCTTTCATTGCAAGCAGGATTGTATTCAGTGGGAAGTTTCAAGGAATTACAGAAATGCAAATCACTTCAAACTTTATCTTTTGTAGTAATATTAGATAAAAGAGATGAGCACAGCTGAGTGGACATCTTCAAAAGGCAGGATCTCATGAAGATAGAATCCATCACTGCATCGGACTCACCCTATTCTTTATACTGTCAATGGGGAGCCTAATGACCACTTCTCCCCCATGCCATCAGATTTCTGAATGGTCCATGAAACCCACAAATACAAACTCACTGATCTTTTTCTTTGCACTGTTATTTTATAAGGTGGGCAAGAGATGTAGCCTTCACGATGTGCTTGCTGATTACTGCATCCAAGGACACCTGGTCACTGATGACAGACCCATGTTTCTGAACTGCTGAACAGCAGCCAATTTGTAGTTAGCAATGGTAATGACTGGTGGTGTCTCCACACCTTGTTCCAATAAGTTTAGCTTTTTCAGGCTGATCATCAAACTAAATTCCTTGCAGGCCTGGGAGAAGTGATCCATCAAGCTTTCTAGGTGCTGCAGAATATAGGTTGTAACTGCTGCATTATCAGTGAACAGCCTTGTACAGTATGGTTTTGGCCCTTAGGTGGACAAGGTTAAAAAGTCTGCCATGATATAGTGTGTTCCCTCTGTTTCATCCTCCACAGTGAACTTGCTTCAGGCAAGAGAACCACTAGCCACCCACATCTGTGCCTCAAAGATGCCTGCAACCAGGACATGAAGGTTCTGGACATCAATATGGAGTCCTGAGAGGAACTTGCAACCAACTGCACTGGATGGAGTATGCTGAAACTACACCTTATGTCAGGTGAAGAAAAATTCCTGTAAGTGGCAGAAGGCAAGCTGGCCCATAGAAAGAAATGCAGCAGCTCCAGAGCCGAGACCACTTACAGATGCATCCTTTGCAACAGAGACTGCCACTCTTGCAATGGTCTTGTTGGCCACAGACAACATCGACAGCTAAGAGGCAACATCCATGGCTGAGCTTGACCAACGGAGGTCCATTTATTTGTAACTTAGACCAATTTTGTACCTTTGCACTGTACTACTGCCACAAAACAACAAATTTCACCACACAGGAGTCAATGATAAAAAAACAGATTCCAGCTCTCAAAACTCAAGTCTGTGCTGTCCCTTCATTTCAGGTGCACTCAAACATGCAAGTGCATGTACACAGATACACATTTCTTTTGCAGATGATTAACCATGCCAGGATTCAGCAACTTTAGATAGCAACTTTCACTACCTGGACAATAACAACACCTACATTTATTGACTACAGCTCAATGCTCAACACAAACACTTTCAGTTCTCAACAATTACCTCCAAAATTTGGGCTTCTACACCAACCTCTGAACTTGGATCCTCGATTTCCTCAACAGGAGACCAGCGTCTGTGTGGATCAGAAATACCATCTCCTGCTCGCTGACAATCAACACCAGTACATCTCAAGGATGTGTCCTTAGCCCACTGTTCGACACCCACAAGGATTGGATCCAAGGCACACTAATAAATTTGAACCATCCCACAACATAGCTGAAATTTTTTCATTGCTTCCCTCCCTTTTGATTTCAACCACTGATAAGGATAAAAGTTTAATCTCCCTCAAACCAGTAATTCAGTCCTTCGCTCAATTGATTGCCTGTTCTCCTGGAACTTAAATATGCTTCACTGGAACTTACAAAATTAAATGCAGTGTTATTGGAAGAATGTGCGTGCAATTGTTCAGCAAGTTCCTTTGCTCTTAGCATCCCTCAAGTCTTCTGTACATTCACTGTAAGCACAGTGTTAGAGAGAATGAGCAGTCACACCTCTGAATCAACACAACAATTGCAGGTTGTTCCCTAGTGGAAGCGAGATCACAAATGATCTTCTACCCTTTACTACTGTCACTGTATTCCACAAATCCTTTGGTATGCAAGTTTCCATCTTGAATAGTTCCATTGGAGGAACAATAAACTTCAAGGAGTTAGAAAATACCAAAAAAAATCACAACATTGAGTAAAGAAATTTCTTTTCACTCCTGTAATAACAGCCTAACATTTATTTTTTGGCTCCATTCCTACATCTCATCTTTTCAAGCAGTGAAAGCACATTTGGTGTTCTGATCATGGTTGAGATACTTCTGCATTCTGTGGGTTTTAATGTGACATCCCCCTTCTATTAAATTCTACTGAGTCCCCCCACAAAAAATAAGATCCCAAACCAAATACCAGTCTCCTGAAATTTGAGGAAATTCTGCACAGAACTTCAGTGATACCCTCACTAATACTCAGTTTAACTGAATTAAACCTCCTTACTCTATCCTTTGTAACAAAGGCTGACATGCCACTGGTGAATTTGAAGACACAAGAGGCTGCAGAATAACACACAAAACAATGTAGGAACTAAAAACTCATCCGTCAATTTGGTTGCAAGGGTCTCAACCAAAACAGCAACTGTTCATTTTCCTCCTTGGATGCTGCTTGATACAATGAATTCCTTGAGCATTTTATATGGGGCTTTTTCAAAGTAGTCTATGCTCTAATATTAATCATGAAAATTCAAAATGCTTAATGGTCACTTTGTGCAAGCAATTCTTCACAAATGCTTGAGAAAAACCAGTTTAATTTGAAGCATTACCAAGCTACCCTGTCTTTTTCAATTCTATGATAGTTAACTGTGCATAAATTGAAGCATATTTCAAAATAAGTGAATTGGCTGCAGAGCATTTTAGCACAGAAGTGCAATTCTTGCTTTAAGTTTGTATGAACACTCTTGCATTATTCAATATAAAGCTCTATCATTAAACATTTTCATAGGAGACGATTATAGATGATTGCTGTACCTCCAAAGCTCAAAACCTTCTGTACCTACACGATCCCACCCCCTCAGAAACCCTGCATAGATCTTCTGTAAATCAAAATAAGTAAGCCATAGTGACAGGTTGGCTAGAATAATGGCAAATTGAAACTAGAACATCAACAAATGAAACCAGAAAATGTCCTCAAACTGCATTGAAAACTTAGTTTAAAAAAAGACTCAAAGAAATCAGATTTGACGAATGGTGCCAGGGATCTTTCTTATTGCATCAGTGCACATTATCATTACAACCACGTCAGGTGGAACATGTCTTATCATTTTCATAATACAACTCAATGAACCATGAATCAGTAAGTCCAATCAAAGTTTACTAATTCTCTTCACAATTAAGTATTTACCAGTTACAACTCATTAGGAATCACAGTTGAAAATTACATGTAATTGATTCATGATTACTAAACCTGGAAGGTACAAAGAATCCTCAAACCTTCAATGCTGTAGTGGTGGGGTACAGGAATTAGTCATTGCTTTAGCACTCAGCTTGCAGATGTGTCTCAGACACAACTTGAGGAAGTTACTGGCTTTCTGACTGGTTGCATTGCCACCTTGTATAAAAGGCTTCAATGTACAAGCCCACGAAAGGCTGCTGAGGGTCATAGACTCAACCAGATTCATCATGGGCATAGCAGTCCCCACCATCAAGGACATCTTCAAGAGTTGGTGCCACAAGAAGGTGACATCCATCACAAAGAACACTCAATATCAAGGGCATACCCTCTTATTAGTATCAGGGAGGAAGTACAGGAGCCTGCACACTCACAAAGATTCAGAATAGCTTCTTCCTCTTCACCATCAGATTCTCTTCCAATGTCTTTGCTTCACACTATTTACTTATTTATTTTACTTTATAGTAATTTTAGAACATAAGAACATAAACAGAAGCAGGAGTAGGCCATCCAGCCCATCGAGCCTGCCCCACCATTCAATAAGATCATGGCTGATCTGTCCGTAAACTCAGCTCCTTCCACCTGCCTTTTCCCTATAACCCTCAATTCCCTTACTATGTAAAATCTATCTAACTGTACCTTAAATATATTTAGTGAAGAAGCCTCAACTGCTTCCCTGGGCAGAGAATTCCACAGATTCACCACTCTCTGGGAAAAACAGTTTCTCCTCATCTCCATCCCAAGTCTTCTCTCCTGGAACTTGAGGTAATGTCCCTTAGTTCTAGTCTCATCTACCAATGGAAACAACTTTTCTACTTCTATCTATCCCTTTCAAGATTTTGTATGTTTCTACAAGATCTCCTCTCATTCTTCTGAACTCCAGAGAGTATAGCTCCAGGCGACACAATCTCTCCTCATATGTTAACCTCTTCATCTCTGGAAACAACCAGGTGAACCTCTTCTGCACTGCCTCCAAAGCCAGTATATCCTTCCTCAAGTATGGAGACCAGAACTGCACACAGTACTCCAGGTGTGGCCTCACCAGTAACCTGTATAGTTGCAGTATGACCTCCCTGCTCTTGAATGCAATCCCTCTAGCAATGAAGGCCAACATTCCGTTTGCCTTCTTAATAATCTGTTGTACCTGCAAGCCAACTTTCTGTGATTCATGCACAAGCACCACCCAAGTCCCTCTGCACAACAGCATGCTGCAATCTTTCACCACTTAAATAATAATCTGCTCTTCTATTATTCCTTCCAAAATGGAATACCCCACATTTACCAACATTGTATTACATCTGCAAGACCTTGGCCCAATCACTTAACCTATTTATATCCCTCTGCAGACTTTCTACATCTTCTGTACTTTTCCACTCAGTTTAGTGTCATCAGTGAATTTTGCTACACTACACTCAGTCTCCTCTTCCAAATCATCTATGTAAATGCTAAACAACTGTGGGCCCAGCACTGACCCCAGGCACCCCACTCACCACCGATTGCCAACCAGAGAACACCCATTTATACTAATTCTTTGCCTTCTATTGGTTAAATAATCCACTATCCATGCCAATAAACTTCCTCCGACTCATGCATCCGTATCTTATTTACAAGTTTCTTGTCCGACTCCTTATCCAAAGCCTTCTGGAAATTCAAATATAAGACATCAACCTGTTCTGCTCTATCCACTGCACTCATTATATCCTCCAAGAACTCCAGTAAGTTTGTCAAACAGGACCTGTCCTTTCTGAATCCATGCTGCGTCTGTCTAATGGAACCATTCCTTTCTAAATGTTTCGCTATTTCTGCCATTGTTTTGTGGCAGCAGTAGAGTGTATCTTTGCACTCCACTGCTGCAAACAAAACAATGAATTTCACATATGATAACTTAATGATTTCAAACCTGGCTTGGGGTTCCATTGTTGGTAATGGAGAGACACAACCTACATTGGGTGCGTTAGCACCAGTCAAGGAACATTGATACATTTCAACCCCATTTTGTAACTTGCAAAGTCTTCCAAATTTCTACGATGAAGTGGCTGCTGTTCTAAAATAACATTTTCATTCCTGTGGCTAAAATAAACCTGGTTAGAGAATAGAGCTCAAAGTAGAGAAAGGTGGTACTGTCTCATGAGCCTACTCCACTATTCAGCTAGGTTGTAGTCAATCTGATCTGTGGCTGTGAATGAGAATCAATGTTCCTTTAAGATAAGGGAACAATACAAGTGAAACATTCACTTCTCTGAGGGGGTGTCCATGGCTGTAGGAACCCGCGTTGGTGGTACTGGAGTCGGGGTTCGGAGTCCGTCCAGTGCTGTGATTGGCAGCGGGGGACCCCAGAGTCCGTCGGCTCCAACACCAATACGCATGAATCTCGGATTGCAACCCACCAGCCACATCTTCCACTCCCCCCACTCTCAGCTTTCCGCAGGGATCGCTCCCTACGCGACTCCCTTGTCCATTCATCCGTCCCCATCGATCTCCCTCCGGGCACTCATCCCTGCAAATGGAAGAAGTGCTGCACCTGCCCCCACACTTCTTCCCTCACCACCATTCCAGGCCCCAGACAATCCTTTCAGGTGAGGCACCACTTCACCTGCGAGTCAACTGGGGTGATATACTGTATCTGGTGCTCCCGATGTGGCCATTTATACATTGGGGAGACCCGCCGCAGACTGGGAGACCGTTTCGCTCAGCCCTCCAGCAGTGGTGGGATCTCCTTGTGGGCACACACTTCAATTCCACAGACCACTCCCACTCTGACATGTCTGTCTATGGCCTCCTCTACCATCAAGATGAGGCCACACGCAGGTCAATGGAGCAATACCTTATCTCCCGCCTAGGTAGCCTCCTGCCTGCCGGCATGAACATCCAACTCACAGACCTCCGTTGATACCCCTGCCCCCCCCCCTTACCCCCATCCCTATCGATTATTTTAGTCTGGTTCTCTTTCTTTCTTTCCCCCCCCCCTCACTATAATCTACCCCTAGCCCTACCTTTCTCTTTTATTTCCCATAATTCCCCACCTTCCCCCTAGCCCATTTCCCTCCAGCCTATCACTACCCAGCTCTCTACTTCATCCCTCCCCCCACTTCTTATCCCCTCTCCACCATCCCATGTTACTTCACTCCTGATGAAGGGTTTCGGCCCGAAACGCCGTCAGTACCTCCTCCCATAGATGCTGCCTGGCCTGCTGAGTTCCGCCAGCATTTTGTGTTTTTATTTATTTCCAGCATCTGCAGATTCACTCGTGTGAGTTGTGGGCATGTTGTGTTGCCACCGGATGTACGGCAACCCTTGCAGTCTGCCCCTACCACAGCCTCAAATGTGTTTGACGCTCTTCACTTCTGTTCTGAGGTACCGGTGTCAAATAAATCTGAACTTCTAATCTTTCATTTTAGATTTCTAGCATCTGCCATTTTTATTTTCATTTAAAAATATTTTTTTTTTTAAAACTTGGTACTGACTGTAATTTTAAGAAAAAAAATAAAAATGAAAAGTTTTGCAGTCTTGTGAAGCTTTGTTTTTCCTCTGGTAAACAGTGCAGCAACACAGAATAAAAAACCTGCCAGCTCTTCACTCGGTGGTGGTGATGGTCATTTTCTGACATCCTTTGCTGTCTTAATTATTCATAGCCCTGCTGTTTAAAGTTTGTTGAAAGTGAGGGCAAGGAAATTCTTTTTTTTAAATCTCATATAAAAATCACATCTGTGGTTGACTCAGTGATTATTATTGAATCATTTCAGTAAAATCATTGGTCAGAGCCAATCTTCCACTAAATTAAATTCTGCACTTTGACAGGTCTTTATCCCACAATAAATTCCACTGTTGGAGCCATTAAAATGTTCATTTGCGCACTGGTAACTGATATTTATTTTCTCATCATGCTATTACTATGTTCAATTGTTAATGAAAGCAATGTTGGTAGGAAGAATCTGACTATTGGGGGGGGGGGCGGTTGGATTAAATGCAAACAGTGATTATAGATCCTCTAATAAGAGGGTCACCTAGTTTAAAATGAGTCTCGGCATTCTTCAGGCAGCAACTGATAAAAGCCTCATATTCTAGAGGAGTATTTGTTGCAAGTGAAAAAATTGAAGGATGATAGAAATGCAATTTGATTTATAAAGAAGGTCACAATAATGTGATTCCCTCTTTGAAACACCTAGGAACCAATGAAGAACTTGTGCATGCACTTGGGACCTCAGTAATTGGAGATCGAAGCTCATCCTCAGCAAATTGTGCAATACCGAAGACAGATGCACATTGCCATGGTGACTTCAATGAAGCTGAACGACAATACAAACCTACCATTATATTGCACAATACTGCATATGCTCCACATGAGAGCTACCAAACAAAATTGGAGACGATGATGTTGAGAATGGCACCCAAAAATCCTTCTTGTGAAGATTAAGGTCTTTGAATGAGATGAAAGAGTATAGGATTTCCAGTGTTTGTGATCTACTTAGATGATGTCTGGCTGTCAGAAGTAAAGGGATTAAAGTCAGAGATGCATAGGAAGCACAAGAGGAATTTCTATACACCAGTTACTGATAGAATTATATTCATTAAAACAATGTCATCATTCACCCAAGCACTTTCTGAAGATATATCCTCAATCACCTGATTAATTCAAATAAAAAGGGACTTGGTTTATGAAGATTGTTTAACGTCATTTCCAGTACACAAGTATAAGAGAGAACAAAATAATAGTTAGTAACAAGCACACAATAAATGGCACAATGTGTTACTCTGGATCCAATACAGCACAAAAAGAAACACAATATGACAAAAAAAAAGAGTCACAATAAATTAAGGGAGAGAAAAAAAACATAAGTTAGCTTAAGTGCATTGATTATATGCCCATAAGGATGCTAGGCATTAGGTACACAAGGTGATTGACAGGAAATGATGAAGTGGTGATGTTGGGGGTGTGTAGGGGTGGATTATTGGGTGGAGGTGTTGGTCAGATTTACTCCTTGGGGAAAGTAAGTTTTTGTGCCTGGTGGTCCAGGTGAGGATACTATGTAGCCTCTTATTGTGGTAAAACAGTCCATGATCTGGGTGGGATCCATCACGATGTTACTGGCCTGTTTTACCACTTTTCTGTGTACATAGCTTGATGGATAGGCAGGTGCCAGTGATGCGGTGGGCAGTTTTGACTACCTGTTGTAGAGTCTTCCTACCCATCGCAGTGCAGTTTCCATACCATGCAGTGCATTAGGATGTTATCTACTGGGCATCTTGATGTGCATATGCAAGCTCCCTTCAGCCTCCTCAAAAGTAGAGGCATGAGTGAGCTTTCCCGATTATGCAGAATACCTTACGAGAGGTTTACGGAATGTGCACTTCCAGGAGATTGAAGCTGCATGCAGTTTCCACTGCTGTGTAAAGAGGAGCACCAGTGGTGTGTATTCTTCTAAAGACAATAATCATCTGTCTTGTCTTGTTGACATTGAGGAAGAGGTTATTTGCCTGGCACTAGGCCTCCACCTCTTCCATCTCCTCTCTGTAGGCCCTCTCACTGCTGTGATTACTTGGCCATTCAGTCATATGTGAGCAGAGGGCATATCAATGGGCTCGGCACACAGCCCCAGAAGGTACCCATGTTGAGGATGATGGGGAGGGAGGAGTGGTTGGGCATCCTGATTATCTGAGATCTGTTGTCCAACACCCAGTCACACAGTAGTGTACTTAGATGAAAGGGGTCTGTGGGGAAAATATTGCTCTGGTTTTCCAGATGTGTCAGAACCAGGTGCATGACAGATGCTACGGCATCTGCCATGGAGCAGTTCTGTTAGTAAGTATATTGGTGAGTGTCCAGTGTAGCAGGAATGGAGCTTTTGATATGTGCTATTACCAGCTGTTCAAGTACTTCATGATGATTTCTTTCACAGCTTCAACTCAACGACTGAATCACTGCAATGGAGCTTATACCTGAAGCAGGTTAAGCAATTATCTCAGTGAGGGTATGAAGATATCAATAAAGAAATAAAATAAAGGAGTGCTTTTGGAATAACAGTCCAGAAACATGGCCACATTTATGCTAGTCTGTTCAGCCCCCTTTCTCTAGTATACATTAGCCAGAAGATCATGGGACGTAGGCGCAGAGTTAAGCTATTTGGCCCAGTTAGTCTGCTCTGCCATTGCAATGTGGCTCCGATGTCCACTAGAAATGCAAAATGCCAAGTGCAAAGTCAAGTTTATTGTCATATGCACAAATACATTTTTTGCACAGATGCAAAAAAAAACTTATCTGCAGCGTCACTGCTGGCACATAGTTTTAGATAAGCAGCAATTACAAGGAAAACACAAGTCAAATACAAATTCTACATGATTTTTTTTTAACCAAGAAAAAAAACACAACTGGAGCAAAAGTAGTGCTGGAAAGTGACTAAAGTGGCCATAATGTTGCTAAACTGCTGTAATGATTAGTGTCATGCTGGTTGGCACAAGAAACTAACAGTTGAAGGGAAGTGGCATCTGGGCAATAGCCGCTGAGTGGCTTCAGGGCGAGTGTGAGGAAATTCAAAACAAAGGTTGACAAACGGCTGTTAGAGAAGTATTTCAAATGACACCTTAATAGGACAGATCAATGAAACTGAAATGCAAACCAGTCATGATCTAGATAAATGGTGAAACAGGTTTGAGGGGCTAAGGGCCTTGAACATTTCACAGCTACATTTTGTTCACAGTTTTCCTCTCTCCCCCACTTCCAAACCCCCCCCCCCCACCCTGTAACAGGCAACCTTTTCGTGTACAGACAAATCAAGATTTCACATTGTATTTAAAATGTTTAGCTCGAATATTTGCTCAGATGTACTTAGACATTGTAAATTCTGTATTCCCAGGCAATCAAGAATGCTTATTTAGCTCATAAGAAACTATTCACTGTGGCATAACTCATTGTGCAGAGATCAGTCAATTAAATCACCTTGCTGTCAGTCAAGGCAATCCTCTATTCCAGGAGGATTAGGTAGACAGAGTACACTTCTAATGATGGATTCTTTCCTCCAGAATTGTAAAACCAGTAAATACAGGTCAGAGCTCTGTTGCTAATGAGGAAAGAAAAATCAAATTGTCCACGAAGAATATTTCTACAATAGAATCCCTGCAAACCACCATGGTGTGATTATCTCAAAGTTGCCTTCAATTTCCTCCCTTCCTCTCCTGAAGGCAACAATTCAGACTCTTCACTGCATTCCGGATAATTTCACATACCCAAAATTTATAGCTTTACTTAAAACTACACTGCCAGCTCACTCCATCCTCGCTTTTCATTAGGAAACAGTTCCCCTCAAGCTGCTTTTCCCAAATACAAAGTAAAATAAAACTAATCATATTGCTCTCAGACCGCAGTTACGCGTGTTTGTGGATTTATAATGTTTCTTGAAAGCTTCTCTCCCACTGGAGCTCGAGACAGTGGCTTTTTGGTAAAATCAAACCATAACCCAAATCCTTATAAAGGAATCATTATCCATGCAAAGTGAGAACATCAGAATGAGTTAATTTGCATAAATAATTATCATGATCTGCAGTACTGAGCCAGAAAACAAAACAGCTATCATAATTAATACATTAACTGATTGTGGGCATTGACAAACAGACCAGCACTGACTGCACACCCCTAATTGCCCTTGAACTGATTAAGTGAATCAACTATTTCTAGAACGTATGAAGCAACCTCACTTCTTGAAGTCTCAGCAAATGTAGGACAGGTAAGGTAAGGTAAGGACAGATAATGAACAGGTTCATTTTTGTAATAGCTGAATCGCTCTGTGGTCATAAAATTGACACCAGCCTTTAATTATGGACTCATTTAATTAATTACATGAAATTGAATACACACCTCCAGGCCATTAGTCCAGCTGTCTAAATGAATGGGCCTGATGTTGGGAAGGAAGCAACACAATTCCCAAGCATTCTCCCTTCTCCCACCTCACATTGGGCAGAAGATTGAAGAGTATAAAAGCACATACCATCAAGCTCTAAGACAGCTTCTATCTTGTTATTAAAAAAAACGCTTGTATAACATGAACTCTATCTCAAAATGCAACTTATTAGGGCATTTATCTCATTATCTGCCTGTACGGTGTTCTATAACTGTAATACTATATTCTGCGCTCTGCTATCACTTTTTCCTTGTACTGTACAACCATAAACTACCACAATGTGCTGAAATGAGCTTTATGGAAGGAACACAAAGCAATGGTTTTAACTGTACTTCACTCAGTACATTTGACAATGATGCTTCTTCTGGCTGGGCACAGAAGGTGTAGAGCAAAACTATCAAGCAATAAGAGAAGAGTGGCAGAAAATGTTCCTCAGACATTGGCCAATGTTGTCAGTTCCACAAACAGCGTACAAGCACTATGATCAACCGTCCATTCAGAGATCAGCAGTAGTCAATTAGTCAGTCCCATCAGCCAGTAACAAGCAAGGTGATCCAAACAACTCCTCCAGAGTCAGAAACAAGTTTATCAGAGTTAAATTATGTGAAATTCGATGTTTTGCAGCAGCAGTTCTGTGCAAATACTTACATCAAATGAACAAGAGCATGTGTGCAGAGGTACAATGAAAAATTTACTTGCATCAGTATAACACCCACATAGTATTAAACACACATTTACAAGGCAATACAAATTATACACTTTTTTTTACAAGAAATAGTGCAATTAGAACAAAAAAAAAACAAAATCCACTGTAGTACTATGTGGTCAAAGTGGTCAGTGTTGCTAGTCTAAGGTATTGATTTATGTTTGTGCAAGAACATAATGATGGAAGGGAGATAGCTGTCCCCGAAGTTGATAGTGAGTTAAGCCTTCTGTATTGAATATCCCTCCTCTCCAGAGTCCACAATTTTTGACAAGGAATAGTTTGCTATTTACCTAACTTTGCCTGAGGAAGCATGGCAAAATAATTGCGTGGTTATTTTTTTAATTACCCAATCAAATCTGAAGCATATAAATTACTGAAGTCCTCAAATAATTAAAAGAATCCCATGGATTTTGCAGCAAGTCAAAATCTGTATAGACTCAACCTGACCAATCCTTCTTCTGAATGTAGCGTTTTACCTTCAAATAACTTACATGGTCGTGAACCAACAATTTTACCATTCAGTACTTTAAAACCATGAAGTACAGTTATATTTTTACCTCAAATAATAGTCTCTCCAAATTTTCAGGCATTTTCTTGTTCTTTTCCTTGGTCAATCCATCACAGATGGCAGGTTTGCTAGTGATGTACAAAGCTCATTATTTCTGAATCCACCCCCACCTACTCACTCATACTCGGGCAAGATGTTGATAGTGCTAGCCTTCTGTTTTCATTAATCAACAGGAAAGCATAACCCAGAAGTAGGCATCAAGCATTAAAGTGTGCAGTCCCCACGTTAGTCAAAGGGTAACAAGTCTGAGCTATACTTCTGTCAAAGCTCTCACAGATGGTCACAGATCTTTTTTAAAGACATCAAGTTCAGAAGCTATTAATGTTCAACCAAAATTTTAAGTTAATACATCATAAATGCTCCTTGAAATAACAGGATGGCAGATCTTGCAAACTATCAAAACTGCAGCAGGCTCAAAAGTTATTCGCAATTGTAATGATGGGAAATCCCAGCTCAAGTTTTTCCTGTTGGTTACAGAATCATAGAGCAACACAGCAGGAAAATAGGCCCTTTGACCCAAGTGTTAATGCTGAACGAGATGCCCACCTAAGGCTCCATTTACTTGTACTTGAACACATCCCTTTAAACCTTTCCGAAACATGTACCTGAACATACCTTTTCAATGTTGTTAGCTGCTTAGCTACCTCCTTTGACAATGCATTTTATATATGGACCATCCAGCTTCATGAAGCTGCCCCTCAACCACATTTTAAATCGTTCTCCTCTCACCAGAAATCTCTGCCCTCTGGTCTTTGATTCTCTATTCTCTGGGTGGGGAGGTGAGAAAGAAATAAACTTTGCAATGACCTTATGCCTTTGGCAAACTGACTGTCCCTGATCTCATTCCCAAATCCCAGACTTGCAGTCTGTGTGCCTGTGGTGAACTACATATACCTGTCTGGACACGCCCCCTGCTGACTGTTCCTGTGGCTCCTCCCACAGACCCCGCTATAAAGGCGATTGAGGCCTGAGCCTGGCCCTCAGTCTCCAGGATGTAGTATGGTGGTCAACCACTGCTTCTTCTTTCTTACAGTCAATAAAAGCTGATATCTCGACTTCATGTCTCAGAGAGAGTTATTGATGGTGCACCAATTTTATTGACTGGAAGTTTTAAACATGGAAAGTGTTTTACGTCCAGAAAGATTGGATTTAGACCCCCAAGACCCTGAAGCAGCTCTGGTCTTTGAACTCTGGCTTGTATGCTTCCAATCATACTTAGTGGAGGAAAGTGCAACTGGACCCACTGTTATGCACCGAATTCTCCTCTTGAGGGTCACCCGGAAAGTTTACTCACTTACCAGAGGCCTGCCGACCTACGAAGGGGCACTGGACGCCCTCAAAAGACAGTACCTGCGGCCAGTGAATGCCGTCTACGCAAGACATCGCTTAGCTACGCGACAACAGCGGCCTGGAGAGTCCAGCACTGTGTTTCTCCGAGCCCTACAGACACTCATGCAAACTTGCGATTGCAAAACATTCACAGTGGAACAGCATTTGGAGCTGCTAGTATGAGACGCCTTTGTTACAGGAATCAGGTCAGTGTATGTGCGCCAGCGGCTGCTGGAAAATGCCGATCTTACCTTACGCTCGGCGATCGAGACGGCCGACATTCTGGAGGCTGCGCTGAACAACGCTGACACTGTCCAGCCACACGATCCCCTGCCGGTTCCATGGACACCTCAGACCCCGCCGCCACCGGTTCCCATGAGTGAATTTGTCAACGCCGCTGCCAGTCGCGATTCCACAAACTCCCCGAACCCAACCACAGCTGCTGCCAGTCGCAAGCCCACGCAGTGTTACTTCTGCGGACTCGAAAAACACGCCCAAAAACGCTGCCCGGCCCGAGAAGCAACCTGCTTCAGCTGCGGGAAGAAGGGCCATTTCGCCAAGGTTTGTGAGTCTAAACCACGAGTGGGGTCGGGCAGCGCTGCATGTGAGGCGCGGGGGCCGCCATCTTGCATGCTCGGATGTGAGTGGCCATCTTTGTCGGCGTCAACGTGCCCCGCCCCCGACCCACCGATGCTTACCGGGCACCAAGACGGCAGTTCAACTCTGGCCACCATAACCCTCGACCAAAGTGCCCCACACCAGCCTACAAGGTCAATGATGGACATCCTGGTGAGGGGCACAGGACTAGCTGCCTGTTTGACATGGGCAGCACTGAGAGTTTTATTGACCCGGACACAGTGTAATGCTGCGGACTCGTGACTCGGCCAGTAAGCCAGAGGGTCATCTTGGCTTCTGGGTCGCATTCCACAGACATCCGGGTGGGTTGTGTAGCGACATTGGTGGTGCAGGGCACAGAATATCGGAACTTTGCGCTACTGGTCATGCCTCAACTGTGCGCGCCTGTGCTATTGGGGCTGGACTTCCAGAGCCACCTCGAAAGTGTGACTATGGCATGACAGGCCCCTCCCACCACTCACTGTCAGGAATCCTCAGTTTTGTGTGACCTCGCCATATACCCCGCTACTGACCACACACACACTCATACACACACCGAACCACACATCCCACCCAGCACCATGCCGACAGCTGCGCCACTGACTCCACTTGCAGCCTCTCCACCCTCAAGATCCCTCCTCCACTGCTGTTCGCCAACCTGACCCCTGACTGTAAACCTGTGGCAACTAAAAGCAGGAGGTACAGCGCGGGAGACAGGGCCTTCATTCAGTCGGAGGTGCAGCGGCTGCTCAGGGAGGGTATCATTGAGCCAAGCACAAGTCCTTGGAGGACCCAGGTGGTTGTTGTTCAGACCGGGCAGAAAAATAGGAAGCTCGTGGACTATAGTCAAACCATCAATAGGTTCACGCAGCCTGACGCGTACCCCCTACCCCGCATCGCGGATATGGTCAACCATATAGCTCAGTACAAGGTGTACTCGACAATAGATCTGAAATCCCCTTATCACCAGCTCCCCATCAGCCCAGAGGACCGCCCCTACACCGCCTTCAAGGTGGGCGGCAGGCTCTATCACTTCCTACACGTCCCATTCAGTGTCACAAATGGTGTCTCAGTCTTCCAGAGGGAAATGGACTGGATGCTGCACCAGTGCCAACTGAAGGCCACATTTCCCTATCTGAATAGCATCACCATCTGTGGTCACGACTGGCCGGATCACAACGCCAACCTCCAACAATTTTTCCAAGTGGCCAAAGCCCTGAACCTTACTTATAACAGGGACAAGTGTGTGTTCAGAATCATCCGACTCGCTATCCTTGGGTATGTCGTGGAGAACGGGGTCATTGGCCCTGATCCCGACCGTATGCGCCCCTGTTAGAGCTCCCTCTTCCTACCACGCTCAAAGCACTCAGACGGTGCCTGGGCTTCTTTTCCTATTACGCCCAATGGGTCCCTCATTACACAAACAGGGCCCGCTCCCTGGTCAAGTCTACCACTTTTTCCCCTCTGCCGAGGCCTGCGCGGCCTTCAGCTGCATTAAAGGGGACATTGCCAAAGCAACGATGCGTGCAGTGGACGAGACCATTCCCTTCCAAGTAGAGAGTGACACCTCTGAATTTGCGCTTGCTGCTGCCCTCAATCAGGCAGGCAGGCAGGTAGCATTCTTTTCTCGTACCCTTCAAGGCCCTGAAATTCAGCACTCCGTAGTGGAGAAAGAAGCCCAGGCCATAGTGGAAGCTATTAGGCACTGGAGGCACTATCTTGCCGGCAAAAGGTTCACCTTGCTGACCGACCAGCGCTCAGTTGCGTTCATGTTCAGCAACCAACAGCGGGGCAAAATCAAAAATGATAAAATTTTGCGGTGGAGAATAGAACTCTCCACCTACAACTGTGATATCCTGCACCGGCCTGGAAGGCTCAATGAGCCCCCTGATGCCCTATCCCGGGGAGTGTGTGCCAGCGCACAGCTCGACCAGCTATACGCCCTCCATGCACATCTTTGCCACCCGGGGGTCACCCGATTTTAGCATTTTGTGAAAGCCCGGAACCTGCCGTACTCCCTTGAGGACATCAGGACGATGACCAGGGACTGCCAAGTCTGCGCTGAGGGCAAACCGCACTTCTACCGTCCTGAAAAGGTGCAACATCAAGGCCACCCACCCCTTTGAGTGACTGAGTGTTGACTTTAAGGGCCCCTTCCCTCCACCGACTGCAATGTCTATTTTCTCAAATGTTATCGACGAGTACTCACGGTTCCCCTTTGCCATCCCCTGCCCCGACACCACTGCCACGTCCGTCATAAAAGCCCTGCGCCAGCTCTTCATGCTGTTCGGATACCCCTGTTATATCCACAGGGATAGAGGGTCCTCCTTTATGAGTGATGAGCTGCACCAATACCTGCTGGTTAGGGGCATTGCTACTAGTCAGACGAGTTATAATCCCCGGGGAAATGGACAGGTGGAGAGGGAGAATGCCACACTTTTAGCCCTTAAATCAAAAGGGTTGCCAGTCTCTCGATGGCAGGAGGTCCTCCCTGAGGCACTCCACTCTATCTGCTCCTTGTTATGCACATCCACCAATGCCACCTATTCTCTTTTCCCAGGAAGTCTGCCACTGGGACCACCCTACCAGCTTGGCTGACGTCCCCTGGGCCAGTGCTGCTCCGGAAACATGTGAGGATCAATAAATACTCCCTGCTGTTCGAGAGGGTTCACCTTCTACATGCAAACCCCCAGTATGCTTACGTGGTCTTACCTGATGGGCGGGAGGACACGGTCTCCGTCCGCGACCTGGCGCCCAAAGGAGCAGCAAACCACCACCCCGAACACTCCACAGTAACTATGAACCTTGTACCCGAGGTGACACCTCGCACACCAAGCCCTACAGAGACTCCACGACATTCCTATACTGGACGTCTCGTACGTGCATATACTAGGCGCCTCGCACACGAGTGAGGGATCACTGACGCCTAGTGGGCTGACACCTCCAGTTAGGCCGGAACCAGCACAACCACCGTCTCTGGTGCAATCACCACTGGCACTTGTGCAATCACAGCTGGTGCTACATTGATCGCAGTGACAGATTCGACCACCTGATAGACTTAAACTGTAAATATACTTGTAAGGAACTTCACCCCATGGGGACTCTCTTTTAAAACAAAGGGGAGGTGAATGTGGTGAACTATGTGCCTGTCTGGACACGCCCCCTGCTGACTGCTCCTGTGGCTCCTCCCACAGACCCCGGTATAAAGGCGATTGAGGCCTGAGGCCGGCCTCTCAGGCTCCAGGATCTAGTATGGTGGTCAACCACTGCTTGTTCCTTCTTCCAGTCAATAAAAGCCGATATCTTGACTTCACGTCTCAGAGAGAGTTATTGATGGTGCATCAGTGCCAAAAGTATGGTCTTCTGTTTGTAGAGGAAGCTCTCAGTATCACAGAGAGAAAGCACAAATTATACATGGACAGTACTGAACGCTGGTTTCGGTAGCTAAAAGACAACAACTGTGCAAATAAGATGCAAATCTTATTGTAAGGTAAAGCAGATTTGAGTGGATGATGCAGTCTATTCCTGTTCTTCCAATGGTATTAAATCAATAAGCTAGCACCCCTTTAGACCTGTTGTCAACAAGCATTGGGATGTCTTCCCAAACAATTTTTTTGTCATATAATTTTTCCTGTTTTCCACCCCAGAGTTGCTCTTGTAACCTTCCCTCCTCTCTTTCTCAAAACCTCAGAATCCATTTATCTTTCAGGTTTTTCCAAATCAGATGACTGACCCTCCATCTGAAAGGTCAGCTTTGGCTCATACCTTGCAGGTGCTGCCCAACCTGTTGCGCATTTCTAGAGTTTTCAGTTTTATCTCAGAATGTGGCATTATTTAAAAGTATGGCATCACAGACAACCCAATACTGTGCTCATTCAACTTTAATACACCCAGACCATTTGCTGGCTGACCGATTGTATTGTACCTTTCAGAATTTTAATTTCATGCCAAAGATAAATGAAGACCACAGTGTAGCTGCTGCAAGAGATTTACGAGAGCTGGTGGCAGTTGTCCTGTAGAGATTTTATTACTAATTTGCAATCATACAGGAGTGCAATAACAGCAACCCATCAAATAGCAATAAAACATATTCAATTCATGCAGCAACAAATTGCCAAACCTCAATTCGGCAACAAAAGCACTGACATAGCATGCCTCCCATTCCAAAGGGTAATGTATAAAGTATTTAACAGGCAAAGTTCTGGGTAAAGAACAAAGAGCAGGTCTTTGAGGCAGCTGATCAATTCATAATCCAACGACCTTCCCAACCCCTCCCTCCTTTTTTATTGTCTTCATGTTGGCTAGCCATTTTTACACTTGCTACATATCTAAATGCCAATCACAACAAATTTATACAGACAAAATGCTGGTGGAACACAGCAGGCCAGGCAGCATCTATAAGGAGAAGCACTGTTGACGTTTCAGGCCAAGACCCTTCGTCAGGACTAACTGAAAGGAGAGATACTAAGAGATTTGAAAGTAGTGGGGGGAGGGGGAAATGCAAAATGATAGACCGGAGGGGGTGGGATGAAGCTAAGAGCTGGAAACGTGATTGGCGAAAGTGATACAGAGCTGGAGAAGGGAAAGGATCATGGGACGGGAGGCCTCGGGAGAAAGAAAGGGATGGAGGGGAAGCACCAGAGGGAGATGGGGAGCAGGCAGAATGATGGGCAGAGAAAGAAAAAAAAAACTGATTCTGATAGGTTGAATCTGCTGGGGGAAAAAAAACTCAGGTTGGAGGAACAACACCTTATATACCAGCTGGATAGCCTCCAACCTGATGGCATGAACATTGGACTTCTCAAATTTCCATTAATGCCCCTCCTCCCCTTCTTACTCCATCCCTGACATATTTAGTTTTTTTTTTCCCTCTCTCTCTCTCTGCTCATCACTCTGTCTGTTCTCCATCTCCCTCTGGTGCTCCTCCCCCTTTCTTTCTCCCAAGGCCTCCCATCCCATGATCCTCTTCCTTCTCCAGCTCTGTATTACTTTCGCCAATCACCTTTCCAGCTCTTAGCTTCATCCCACCCCCTCCGGTCTTCTCCTATCATTTCACATTTCCCCCTCCCCCCACTACTTTCAAATCTCTAAGTATCTCTCCTTTCAGTTAGTCCTGACCAAGGGTCTCGGCCCAAAATGTCGACAGTGCTTCTCCTTATAGATGCTGCCTGGCCTGCTGTGTTCCACCAGCATTTTGTGTGTGTTGTTTGAATTTCCAGCATTTGCAGATTTCCTCGTGTTTGAAATTTATACAGAGATTAAAAGGTGGGGGGTCACAGTGGTACAGCAGTGAGAGCAGGGTTTGGGTGTAACCCCGACACTTGATGCTCTAAAGGGCATCTCCTCATAGGCTCTGTACAATCTACATGCATCCACAAAGGCTTGAGCTGGGTGCCCTGGTTTCCTCCCATATCCCAAAGGCAGGTTGATAGGTTAATTAACTACAGTAAATAACCATCTCGAGTAGTTGATGGACATGTAAGAGTTAGTGATACTGAGGTTAAAATAAGTTAATGGGCATGGAAGAGAAAGTAAGTTGCAGGGATACATAGATACTGACAAAAAGAAGCTACAGGGGGTTGTAAATTTAGTCAGCTCCATCTTAGGTACTAGCCTACAAAGTACCCAGGACATCTCCAAGGAGCACTGTCTCAGAAAGGCAGCATCCATTATTAAGGACTTCCAGCACCCAGGGCATGCCCTTTTCTCACTGTTACCATCAGGTAGGAGATACAGAAGCCTGAAGGCACACACTCAATGATTCAGGAACAGCTTCTTCCCCTCTGCCATCCAATTCCTGAATGGACATTGAACCCTTGAACACTAATTCACTTTTATAATTTATATCATTTCCCTTTTTTGCATAATTTTTAACCTATTCAATATACATATACTGTAATTGATTTACTTATTTATTATTTTTATTTATTTTTTTCTTCTATATTATATTGTATTGAACTGCTGCTGCTAAGTTAACAAATTTCACGACACATCAGTGATAATAAACCCGATTCTGATAGGTTGATTCTGCTGGGAGTCAACACAGATCCAATGGACCCACTGGCCACCTACATTGATGAGAAGTTTAACAGGACAGTTATTTCCACTTTTCTAAATGCTTCCACACTGCTTCAACATAGTGCTGAAAAGAAGATTGATTTTTGCACTAAGTACCAGCCAAATCTTTTAAACTTTGCACGTTTTTATTTCCCAGTCGCCAAGCTGTGATGCATGTTTACCTACTGATTATATTGCAAATGGTGTTTAAATTATGTCTATTAGAATGAAAAATCTCAAACTGAAAATATGTGGGCTGCCTTAAGAGAAAGTCGAATCTACCACCCGATTCTCTCATACAAGTTTTTAATCTGCCTGCAGCTCCAATGAAACTAGAGCTTCACTAACCCATCCCTCAGGATATTTTTTTTAAATTGACTCTCCAATTTACCTTAAAGTAAATCAAAAAGGGAGAGAATTTTTTTATTAATAGTCTAAAGGGACAGAAGGGCATTCACTCCATTATAATTCTACCACCTCTCTCAAGAACTGCTCAACCTAGTTTTTCCCCTGTAATTAGGTAGTTTTCTTTGGAATGATAATAATGAATAGGCTTTGACAATGAGTGAGAAGCAGAAGTAGACTACTTAGCCCCTTGCACTTATTCCACTGTCACTGATTATTTTTAACCTCAGTGTTATTAACCCTATATTTCTGAAATCCCTTTACCCAAGAGAGGAGTACTTGCTCAATCTTGGAGTACACTGAATGGCAAAAAAAAAGATTTTTTGATGTAGAGAATTCCAAAGATACAAAACCTCCTGGATGAAACAAAGTGTCACAGTATCACACTCCTTAAGCATTGACCTTTTATTTTGTGAATTTGACCACATCCAGAACAATGCACAATAACCCAGATGTGGCCTCACCAGAATTCTGTATCATTGGATTACGACATCTTTATCCATGCCCTCAAATTATTTTACAAAAAAAAATTACTTGATTCTTTCTTGATTGTTGCATTAACTTTCATGACTCAGAATATCTACAGTAATTCCTCCATTTAAGAAGTTCAGCTTTCCTATTTTCTCCCCACCTAAGAGGATAACTTTACATTTTCCACATTATTTCCCAGCTCCCACATCCTCACCAATTCTCCTACATCATTAGCAAAAATACACTCAATGGCCACTTTATTAAGTATGGAGTAGAACCCAGCATAGTCTTCTGCTGCTGTAACCCATCCACTTCAAGTACATTCAGAGATACTATTCTGCACATACTGCTGTAACACATGGTTATTTGAGTTACTGTCACGTTGAACCCAACTGGAAACTCTCCTCTGACCTCTCTCATTAACAAGGCATTTTCTCCCATAGAAGTACTACTCACTGGATGCTGGATTCTCACACCATTCCCTGGAGATTGCTGTTCATTAAAAATCCCAGCCTATCAGCAGTTTCTGAGATACTCAAACCACACCATCTGGTACTATCCATCATTCCACGATCAAAGTCACTTAGGGCACATTTCTTCACCATTCTAGTGGTTGGTCTGAACAGCAACTGAATCTCTTGACCATGCCTGCGTGCTTTAAGGCAGCCATTCTCAACGGGAGCCCTGGCATATTTGAAGGGGGCCATTGACTGAAATCTGTGAGAAGGGGAGCCCTAAGTATTTATGGGGGCCCTGTTAACTGAACCGATGAAATACACAAGCAGCAACGTTCATTGGAGTCAATGGTTCCCCTACTATTTATAATACTTCCCAACACACAGTTTGAATTCGGCGCACCTGGTAAATTCATTGTTGAAGCTCCTTCCACACAGCCTCACTTCAGAGCCCATCATGAATCAGACTGCACCAGGACAACGTATTTAATCAAGGGTTCTCACATCCATCATCGCCATACTTCCTTCTCCGAAGATTAGCATGTCTTGCTAGGCCTTTTTTAGCCTAGTAACTTTAAAGTACATGTGTTTGGATATATTATACGTTAAGGTAGGTGTCAAAAGTGTTTATTACTGCATATGAAGTCACAAAAAAAAAAATCGCTGGCTCCTGGTGACAGTATTTTTTGTTAGTAATGTATCTGTATTTTGCGTGCTTATTCCCACGTCAAAAACGTGTAGGCAGCCTTCCCAAATTATTTACCAGTCAATGTTGTCAATTTAGCTTGAAAAAATAGCAAAATCATGCCTCATGATTATTTTTTATTATTTTCAGAAATAATCTTTGTCCAGGATGTCAGAATGTTTAAGTTTTCTTGGTGTTCAATAATAAACGATTTTCTGTCAATCTGTTCGTGTTGCATCCCTGTTTGAAAGGGGGCCCTGGAACCTGAGAAGAGCCCCTGAGGGGGCCGTGGCCAAAAAATGGTTGAGAATCACTGTTTTAAGGCATTGATTAGATATTTGGATTGACGAGCAGGTATACAGCTGTACCTAATAAAGTGGCCACTGAGTGTATATTTGTTCTCTCATCCAAATTATCGACATCGATTCTGAACAGCTGGATCCTCAGCTCCTGCTGCAGCTTACTATTCATAACTTTGCTGCCCTAAAATGACCAATTTATTCCTACCTAGTGTTTTCTGCCTTATGAGTATTTCTCAGCTCAGTGATGCATATCATATCCAATCCCACAAGCTCCAATTTTGCTTAATACCCTCGTAGGTGACACCTTGTAGATACCTCCATAATATCCAAATACCTGACTTTAACGGGTTTTCCATTTTCAAAAATAAAATCTGCTACTTGCAACCTCGAAAAACTATTAAGATCTTTAAAGAAAGGCTCTAAAAATAATCCAGAACATTGTAGGCCTGTGAGCCAGAAATGGGTGCAATTACTGGAAGGTATTCTAAGGGACCAGGTATATGAGTATTTGGATAGACTGTGATTGATTAGGGATAGTCAGCATGGCTTTGTGTGGGTAGGTGAGATCTAAGCAATCTTTGACGTTTTCAAGGAAGTTATCAGGAAAGTTGATGAACTTTGTTTACATGGACTTCAGCAAAGCACTTGACAAGGCCCTGCATGGGAGGTTGGTTAGGAAGGTTCAGTTGCCTGGCATTCAAGATGTGGTGTTAAATTGGATTAGAATTTGGCTTTGTGGGAGAAGCCAGAGTTGTAGTAGATGGCAGCCTCTCTGACTGAAGGCCCATGACTAGTAGAGTAGCACTGGGATTAGTGCTGGGTCCATTGTTGTTTGCCATCAACATCAATGATCTAGACGTTAATGTGATAAATGGGATCATCAAATTTTCAGACGTTACTAAGACTGGGGGTGTGGCGGACAGCAACTCAGTGAGATCTGGATGACCTTGAAAAATGGGAGATGGAACTTAATGCAGACAAGTGCAAGGTGTTGCACTTCAATAGGATCAGCAAGGATAGGTCTTACACAATGAATAGTAGGGCACTGAAGAGTGCGGTAGAACAAAAGGATCTGGGAATACAGGTCTATAATTCATTGACACTGGCATCACAGACTGACAAGGTCATTAAGAAAGTTTTTGGCATATTAGCCTTCATAAATCAAAATACTGAGTATAGGAGATGAATGTTATGTTGAAGGTTTACAAGATGTTGGTGAGGCCTAATTTGGAGTATTGTTTGCTGTTTTTGTCACTTACCCACAGGAAAAATATGAATAAGGTTGATAGAGTACAGAAAAAAATACAAGAATATTGCCAGGACTGGAGGACCTCAGTTATAAGGAAAGATTGAATAGGTTAGGACTTTATTCCTTGGAACATAGAAGACTGAGTGGGGATTAGATAGAGATATACAAAATTATGAGGGGTATATAGAGGGTAAATGCATGCAGGCTTGTCCCACTGAGGTCGGATGGGACCACAACTAAAGGTCCTGGGTTAAGGATGAAAAGTAAAATCTATAAGGGGACATGAGGGGAAACTTCTTCACTCAAAGTGCCATGGGAGTGTGAAACAAGCTTCCAGGACAAGTGGTGCATGCAAGCTCAATTTCAACATTTAAGAGATGTTCGGATAGGCACATGGATGGGAGGGATATAGTCTGGATGCAGGCCGATCGGACTAGGCAGTTTAAGTGGTTCTGCATGGACTAGATGGGCCAAAGGGGCTGTTCCCATGCCAAACTTTTCTATGACTCCAGCACATTTTTGTGCCCAGTCCCATTTTTACATTTAAAGTTTTATTACTGCTTATTAATCATACATTCAAGCATTCAAACCAAGTAATCTGTGACCCTTTATTTTCTATCTCCTTTCTAAAAGAGGACGATTACCTTCATACCTTCAAATAGATGGTAACATATCCATGGAACACAATGCTGTGGTATCCTTGGAACATGACAATCAATGCATTCATAAATCCTGTTACTACTTTTGCAAAACCGTGACATCTATCACCATTTGACCAGGAAATTCCAGGTAGTTACAATTTTGTCTTAGATTGGCGCTTTTTTTCAAAAGTATGACAGACATTTCTGTAACAACCAGCAAACAACTCAACTGCCCATTGGTTAAGTCAAGCTCCGTGCTCAAGGATAACACCATTTGTTCATTACGCAAGACCAAAAGACAACACAAAATTAACATGCTCACAATTTGTAAACAGAAGAGCACTATAAGTACACAAAATAGCTAGTTATGTTTACCAGCTAGATTGAATAACTTTTGTTAAATACCACCTAGAATTGTTCCTCTATATGATGTACTTTCGTATAAACCACATTCACCATTCACCAACATTATCTCTCTACCTTGGACACCTATCTCAAAATAAACTTATTAATACAAACCTGGGGATTATATCTAACCCCAAAATGAATTTTGAATTACAGGAAAGCCTATGTCTACCTCCTTTACACAGCTGCACTCCAGCCTCATCCACATTCTAGAGTCAACTATTCCAATGCACTCTAATCTGTCCTGTTTGTTCCTCACCTGGTAAACAAAGTTACTGAAAACCACTAAGTTATTTCTCAAAATAATAATTTCTATCAAAGAAATAAAGAGCATACACTTAGCCTTGATTACATATTATTCCCTGCTCTCACACTCTACCAGCTAAATTGGCTAAAATTCAACTTTCTAGTAGTAGTCCTTTAATCATCCCCAAATTTAAATGCCACCCCAAGTTGCCAAGGCCCTAAAGTTTAGTTTCTAAGACCAATCACATGCATAATGCTTAAAACCTATTTTAATTAAGCTTTAGAGCAGTGGTTCTGATCTGTTTTTTATACCTTGGACCCATACCATTTGCCAAAGGGTCCTTTAAGGCCAGGATGGAAATCCTTGCTTCAGAGCAATGCCACCACGAAATGCTAGAGGAACTCAGCAGGTCAGGCAGCATCTACGGAGTTGAATAAAGAGTCGATATTTTGTGCCAAGACCTTTCATCAAGACTGGAAAGGAAGGGGTGAGAAGCAATAATAAGAGGGTGCGGGAAAACAGGAAAGGGGGGAAGGATGAAGTGAGAAGAATGGAGGTAATAGGTGGAAAAGGTAATGGTAAATAGGAGAGGAGTGAAGCATGGGAATTCAGGAAGAAGGAGGGGCACCAGAGGGGCTGATAGGCAGGAAACCAGAGAAGGAGTAAAAGGGGAGCCAGAATACGGAATGAAAAATGGAGAAGAATGGACTAAAGGGAGAAATTACAAAAAGTTTGTTTTACCATCAATTTCTCCATCAGGTTGGAGGCTATCCAAATGGAATACAAGGTCTTGCTCCTCCAAACTGAGACTGACCACATTGTAGCAGTAAAGGAGGACATGGACTGAAATGTCAAAATAGGAATGGAGAGTGGAATTAAAATAATTGGCCACTGTCAAATCCTCCATTTATGGACAAAGGTGTTCCATGAAACAGTTGCCATTAAGTCTCACAACTTTGTTCGATATAACTGTTTTATACAACCTATTGTTTCCTTATGATGCTGTTTGTTAAATTTTGTTTGGTAGCGCTATGAAGCCTCAATTTTACTGCATGAAATGTGGTGTATGAATACAAATAATTCAGTATATTTTCCAAGGAAGACCTCTTTTTACAGGAAAGCTTATAACACAAGGAACAAAGACATACATTTCATGCAGATAGAGATCAATGGATAAGTGAGAGGTGGCTACCATGGAACAGATACACCAGACTGGACACTAGGACCAATTCCCTGCACTTTGCCTTCTACTATGCTCCATAACTCTTATCTTTGAGGGAAAATTAACAGTTAAGAGAAATAGAAGTCAGGAAATTAGAGACATATCCCAGAACCTAATGAGATCAATTGTCAGTGGAGATGGATAACAAACCCAACCTAGTGAGATTCCTGTTGAGTTTGGATATATTACCCAATTAATGCTCTTCCTGGATAACACAAGATTTGATGTTCATTGTAAAGATTGAATTTAATGAGAATAAATTTAAATGTGGCCCAAAAAGCTTATAATATCAAATTATTTTTCTGACTGCGTCAGTAGTAAAATTCAGCTGAATAGAACTTGGCTCATTGTTCTATTTTGACATCTATGCATGACTAAAGAATTTCTTGTTAACAAAACATGTCATTTTATGATCATGTATATATTTATAAACAAGTACTCTTAGCTTCCTGAGTATTTTCCTCAAGAATGTTTAATGCAGGTTTGGGAATGGAAGAAAATAATATCACACAGAGTGTTCAACAGGTCCAGCAACATCTCTGGACGGAAACGGACATTTGATATTTAGGGTTCAGACCCTTCATCTGGACTAAAATTTTGTTGTCTTGAGGAACTTAAAGTACTTGAAGTCAGCAACTTACATGTAAAATAACATTTGCTGTGTAAATATTTAGCAATATGTCAGATTATTAATTGCAAAAAAAGTGGAAATTTGCATAGCGTTAGATTAAGTCAGTAAAGTAACCACACCATTCCTTAATTGAAGAACCAAACTATATCTTTGATCTGTTCCATGCATAATCATTTACATTGTACAAACGATCTACTTAAATGGAAGGTGAATGCCAAAGATAAGACAACTAACTGGTTTAAATTCAAAGAGCTGCAGATGTTGTCTTACCTGTTGAAATTTACCGGCTGTTATAAAACAACTGATAATAATGCAATAGAAATCAGACGAAGTGCTTACAATAGGCAATAGGTGCAGGAGCGGGCCATTCAGCCCTTCTAGCCAGCACCGTCATTCACTGTGATCATGGCTGATCATACACAATCAGTACCCCATTCCTGCCTTTTCCCCATATCCCTTGACTCCACTATCTATAAGAGCTCTATCTAACTCTCTCTTGAATGCATCCAGAGACTTGGCCTCCACTGCCTTCTGGGGCAGAGCATTCCATATATCCACCACTCTCTGGGTGTAAACGTTTTTCCGCATCTCTGTTCTAAATGGGCTACCCCTTATTCTTAAACCGTGGCCTCTAGTTCTGGACTCACCCATCAGCGGGAACATGCTTCCTGCCTCCAGTGTGTCCAATTCCTTGATAATCTTATATGTTTCAATCAGATCCCCTCTCATCCTTCTAAATTCCAGTGTATACAAGCCCAGTCACTCCAATCTTTCAACATATGACAGTCCTGCCATTCCGGGAATTAACCTTGTGAACCTACGCTGCACTCCCTCAATAGCAAGAATGTCCTTCCTCAAATTTGGAGACCAAAACTGCACACAATACTCCAGGTGGGGTCTCACCAGGGCCCTGTACAGCTGCAGAAGGACCTCGTTATTCCTATACTCAATTCCTCTTGTTATAAAAGCTTACACAAGCTTTAGTGGAAAAACTCTTGGATTGTTTTTATTTACTGCTGGACCATATTGATTTTACTGACCCTTACATTACATGGGCTGCTCTTTAATCAACAACTTCATGTTCATCTGTGATGATAAGTTGCACACACAAAGGTTTTGTTTGATTTATTTCTGTACTCATAAAGATGGAAGACTGTTGAACCATTACATATAAAGTGATCTACAAGTCTGGCTAATAACAGACATTCAAACCAAGTCCCAATACTGCTCCTTTATTCTGTGAGCTCCCAAGAATGTTAGATTAATCATCAATCGTGGCAAATTTTGATATGAAATTAATTGTCTTTCACAGTATTCATTTTATAAATTGTATAAGACATACACTGCACTGCAAGAGGCACTGCACTGCTGCCACAAATTTCACAACAGGTGTCAATGATAATAAACCTGATTCTGAATGGCCTATCCATATTCCCCCCTTGACTCATGGGTAAACACTAGGTGCAGAGGAGTTATCAAAGACCATATTGACTGAATAACTACATTACACAGGACACAAAGTAGTTAGTGGAAGGAGATGTTCCATTAAGGGGCAGCAAATAAATTTCTCTCCTATAACAGTTTAATTCCCCTCAAGATATTTGCAAGAGCGTTCAAGTAGACATGTCTCCTAAAGCTACTGTGAAAGTAAAGCAGGAGTTCTCAACCTGGGGTCCATGGACTCCTCAGTAAATGGTAAGGCTCCAGAGCATTAAAAAGGGCCGTGAACCCATGAATTAGAGGCTGGACATGCAAAAACATACCCAGAATGATCAGCCTTCAATGATTTTTTTCTTCCAAAGGAGGTGCCCAGCTGCAGTCTGTAATACCTCATGGAACAGGCTGAACAAGTAGTTAGTTGGAGACGTCCTGTAGAGAGTCACAGACTTGTACTTGAACACAGACCCTTCAGCCCACCCCATTCGTGTCTCTGAGTTTATCAATTTGCATACTTTTGATCCAAATCCCTCCAAATCATTTAAAAGACATTTAAACCCGCTTCTACCACTGATAGGTCGATCCACATGGCCACCACGCTCTGTTTTGAAATAAAAGCTTGTTCCTCGTGTCTCTTTTTAAACCTTTTCCCTTTGCCTTAAACAGATGTCATCTCCTTTTTGACTTCCGTGACCATTGACTTTATCTAGGTCCCCAATGATTTTGTTCATACTTTTGAGGTTATCCGTGTTTCAACCACCGCGTGGAGACTTACATTTACTATCCCTCATTACCGAGCTCAAATCAAATGTTTCTCCCGTTTTCTGTTCCGTGTCTGTGAACAGCTTTCAACCGACGCTGGGTTTAACCCTGGTAGAAGTGTTGGGAGAATATCGTTGGATAATATTGCAAATTGAATTTATCATTGTCACATGTAGCGAGGTACAGTGAAAAACTTGCCACGCATATGCTCCACACAGATCAATTACAGCCGTGCTTTGAGGTAGTACAAAGTAGCATACTGTATTCGGTAGTATGTATTCTGGGCAAACGTCAGGCGCTTATTTAGCTTTGACTTTTATGACTTGTTTCACATGTTGCCGCTGCCTAAATGCAAGAATCTCTGGAGACCATTAGCGTGTCTGACGAGAGTGGTAAAGGCGTTTACAGGTTCATCTGTGATGGAACGAACTCTGTTGTGGACACAGCCTCGGAATGTTACCCCTGATTCCATAATGCCACAAATCTAGACATTAAACTGGTCCTTATTTAATGCAATGGGGACCGTGACTTTAAAGTTAGTTCTATTAAGTTGAAAGCTGAACATTTTACCTGTGCAAGCAGCCGTCCTCGGCTCCCTCGCAGCAATCGGTGGTGGCCAGTTCTTCCTTCACTTCCTCCAGCGATGGTTTGCTCTCCCTGGTGAACTCCAGGCTGGGGACCTCTTCCAAGGTCTCCATGTAGAAGACGGCACGTTGCTGAGCCTGGCTCTCCACCGTCCTGGCCCTGCACGGCGCCGGCAGCAGAATGCCATTGCTTTTCTTCCAGAAACTCGCCCGGTCCTGGCTGTGGTTCTTGAGCCGGCCCTGACTGTTGCCCCAGTTCTCATAGCCTTCCTGCGCTGGCAGATAGCCGCCGCCGCCGCCACCGCCGGCCGGGCTGGGCGACGGGTGGCTGAACAACTTCCAGCGGAGACGCAGCATGTGCTTCACGTCGAAGTCCTTTCTCCCGGAGCCTGACATGCTTCCCGAAAAGGGGAGGGGGGTGATGGTTCCAAACTCCTGCAACTTCAACGGAGGTCCCGCGAAAGGACAGGGGCGAGTGCCAACTGCGAGGTATAGCTCAGGACAGTGCTGATAACGGTCTTCTCCCGGAGCTTAGACATACGTTTTTCCCTCCCACACTAACTACCAGAACCACACTCCCAGCAAATCACGAGGTTACCTTGCTGGCAGCAAATCACTTTTACTACCCGCAACACAGTCAACAGGAAACAGAGTCACCTATATAAGCTCAGGGGCTCTCACCGTACACGCCATGGCTCTCTATCTCTGACAGGTACTGAAGATGGGATATAATGCACGAACATACTGTGTCCAGGGACCAGTATTCCACCCCTTTTCCCCTTCCAGTCAGTGACGGGAACGCGCTGTGAAACCTTCCAACGAGTCTAGGGGGGTTTCCTGACCTCGCTTATTACCTTGGCTTCTATAGTCCCTTGGGCTGGTTTGCCAAAGGAGGGTCTCCGAGAGAAACGCGCTTCATGCGAGTCATCCCGCAACTGGGTGTATTAGACCACTTACTGGCCGCACAGGGTCACAGGTTAGGTGGTTGCTGTGCAGCGAGCAATTAAAGCGAGCCAGAGTTCAGTTTGTTCAGCCCGGAGACGGCGATGCGCCCGTTTTTAGTATAAATAGATTCAGTCAGCGTAAAAAAAAATCTGTCAAGGCGCAAAATAGATTGCGTTCTTTTTTTCCGCGGAAGTCTGTGGATTTCTCTGCCGCTTGATAGAGATCAGTCTACAGCACACACCGCGGTTTCTACCGCAAGCTGTGTACCTTGGAGCAGTAGAGAAAATCATTACAGGGCAGTCAAATATGTCACAAAACGCGGAAGGGAGTGGGTGTTAAGAACATCGCCGGTGTGTCTTCGCCGCAAAGGTCATTTATTCCTCAAATGAACAGCTCATTTATTTTACGATTCCCGAGCGGCAATGGGAACATCAACATCTTCAGGGTGAAAAGACAGCGCAAGTGAAAGAAAGCAAAGAGTAAGTTTACTGCTTCAGCGAGCTGTGTGACAGCGTGGGGGATTAACATAACTCCCAGTGGACGAGACGGTTAGTCCCATTCAAAGGGATTTAAATCACCTTTCAGGAAATCTGTTGCCGAGATAATGAACCTATTTATCAGTCGCAGACCAATTTACGTTCAGTAACAGCGCACTGTCATTTTACAATGGCATTACTTCTGAGAGACGTCTGATATTTGTGTCCCACCCGATATTGTTATAATAGTTACTTTCCGAATGTGTCAGAATGTTTCCCTGGACCTTCATTAAATAATTTTTCCTCAGATTAATTCCGAATGTGCTTTTCTCTCTTTTGCTTACATTTCACGGGAGAGTTTTTAAAAAAAATGGAAGCCATTGATTTTTGTTTGTTTGCAATAGGAATTTCAACCGGCATGTTTCAGCTGAGTAAGAAGGCTTCTGATCTTCTGCATACTTTATTCATTGCCCTAATTGTCCAATTAAGGTCCCGTCTAAAACAAGTCCTCATTGGAATAATGTGACATGATCTTCCAAATTACTCAACACATTTAGAGAAGCTTATAATTCGTCTTCGATTGTGTTTCCGGCATCTAATACTTAAGGGATGGGAAGGTGTGCGGTCAAAGAATGTCAGAGGGTGAACGATATCAAAAATGTACATCCCCGGTAGAATAATCTGCCAGTATTATACTGTCTATCACGTACAAATTCCCAAGTGCAATTTGAACCCCGAAGTGGACGAACTTACCTACTTGGCAACCTTTATGGAAGTAACAACAACTTACTAATAAAACATTGCTCTGGGGGATGTTATTAAACAGGGAGATCTTGCTGGGCAAGTACATAGTCCTGAAAGAAGCAACGTCGATAGATAGAGTGGTGAGGAAGCCATATTCCATATTGAAAGCTTGCGTCATCTACATCTATATAAGTTGGAATACAGCTGCACAAATTGTTGGTTAAGAAATGTATATATATATGTGTGTGTGTGTGTAGAGAGAGACACACACTTTATTGATCTCAAAGGAAATTACGGTGTCACAGTAACCTTACAAGTGCACAGATATAAATATTTAACAGAATTAGAAAGAATAAAAAATAAGTTACCACAGTCTAGCAGGAGGGGATGATCAGTTCTCTGGCTATAGGTTGAGCTTAATGGCTGAGGACCAGAATGATCTCAGAAAGTTCACTTTGGAGCAGCACAGTTGTCTCTGTTCAGTTAAGGCGGCATGTAGAGGGTGAGAAACATCGTCTAGAATTGCCAGGATTTTCCGTAGAGTCCTTTGTTCTACCACAGCCTCCAGTGTATCCATTTTAACTCCTATAACAGACTCATCAGTCAGTGTCTAGAATTTCCATTTGCTGGACAATTTCCCTCCATGGCACTCTGACATATTGGAAAATCATATATGTGGCAAGTTACAGCAGTGGTTTGCCTGTGCCTTCTGCCGGGTGAGTTATTTTTAAGAGATCACCAGCTTTTAAGGGATAGATCCTTTAAAAGGGATAAAGGGGGGGGGGGAGGGGAGGAGGAGTGGCATTACTGGTCAGGGATACTATTACAGCTACAGAAAGGGTGAGTAATGTAGCAGGATCCTCTTTTGAGTCAGTATGGGTAGAAGTCAGGAACGAAAAGGGAGCAGTTACTCTACTGGGGGTATTCTATAGACCGCCAGGTAGAAGCAGAGATACAGAGGAGCAGATTGGGAGGCAGTTTCTGGAAAGGTGCAAAAATAACAGGGTTGATATCATGGGTGACTTTAACTTCCCTAATATTGATTGGCACTTGATTAGTTCCAAGGGTTTAGAGGGGGCAGAGTTTGTTAAGTGAGTCCAGGATGGATTCCTGTCACAGTATGTTGACAGGCCAACTAGGGAGAATGCCATACTAGATCTAGTATTAGGTAATGAACAGGGTCAGGTCACAGATCTGTCAGTGGGTGAGCATCTAGGGGATAGTGATCACCATTCCCTGACCTTTAGCATTATCATGGAAAAGAATAGAATCAGAGAGGATAGGAAAAATTTTAACTGGGAAAGGGCAAATTATGAGGCTATAAGGCTCATAATGAACTTGCGGGTGTGAATTGGGCTGATGTTTTTGCAGGGAAATGTACTATGGACATGTGGTCGATGTTTAAGGATCTCTTGCAGGATGTTAGGGATAAATTTGTCCCAGTGAGGAAGATAAAGAATGGTAGGGTGAAGGAACCATGGGTGACAAGTGAAGTGGAAAATCTAGTCAGGTGGAAGAAGACAGCATACATGAGGTTTAGGAAGCAAGGATCAGATGGGTCTGTTGAGGTATATAGGGTAGCAAGAAAGGAACTTAAGAAGGGGCTGAGAAGAGCAAGAAGGGGGCATGAGAAGGCCTTGGTGAGTAGGGTAAAGGAAAACCCCAAGGCATTCTTCAATTATGTGAAGAACAAAAGGATGACAGGAGTGAAGGTAGGACCGATTAGAGATAAAAGTGGGAAGATGTGCCTGGAGTCTGTGGAAGTGAGCGAGGTCCTCAATGAATACTTATCTTTGGTATTCACCAATGAGAGGGAGCTTGATGACGGTGAGGACAATATGAGTGAGGTTGATGTTCTGGAGCATGTTGATATTAAGGGAGAGGAGGTGTGGGAGTTGTTAAAATACATTAGGACGGGTAAGTCCCCGGGGCCTGATGGAATATTCCCCAGGCTGCTCCACGAGGTGAGGGAAGAGATTACTGAACCTCTGGCTAGGATCTTTATGTTCTCGTAGTCCACGGGTAAGGTACCGGAGGATTGGAGGGAGGTGAATGTTGTCCCCTTGTTCAAAATAGGTAGTAGGGATAGTCCAGGTAATTATAGACCAGTGAACTTTACATCTGTGGTGGGAAAGCTGTTGGAAAAGATTCTTAGAGATAGGATCTATGGGCATTTAGAGAATCATGGTCTAATCAGAGACAGTCAGCATGGCTTTGTGAAGGGCAGATCGTGTCTAACAAGCCTGTTAGGATTCTTTGAGGAGGTGACCAGGCATATAGATGAGGGTAGTGCAGTGAATGTGATCCACATGGATTTTAGTAAGGCATTTGATGAGGTTCCACACGGTAGGCTTATTCTGAAAGTCAGAAGGCATGGGATCCAGGGAAGTTTGGCCAGGTGGATTCAGAATTGGCTTGCCTGCAGAAGGTAGAGGGTCATGGTGGAGGGAGTACATTTGGACTGGAGGGTTGTGACTAGTGGTGTCCCACAAGGATCTGTTCTGGTACCTCTACTTTTCGTGATTTTTATTAGTGACCTGGATGTGGGGGTAGAAGGGTGGGTTGGCAAGTTTGCAGATGTCACAAAAGTTGGTGATGTTGTAGATAGTGTAGAGGATTGTTGAAGATTGCAGAGAGACATTGATAGGGTGCAGAAGTGGGCTGAGCAGTGGCAGGTGGAGTTCAACCCGGAGAAGTGTGAGGTGGTACACTTTGGAAGGACAAGCTCCAAGGCAGAGTACAAAGTAAATGGCAGGATACTTGGTAGTGTGGAGGAGCAGAGGGATCTGGGGTACATGTCCACAGATCCCTGAAAGTTGCCTCACAGGTAGATAGGGTAGTTAAGAAAGCTTATGGGGTGTTAGCTTTCATAAGTCGAGGGATAGAGTTTAAGAGTTGTGAGGTAATGATTAAGCTCTGTAAAACTCTACTTAGGCCAGTCTTGGAGTACTGTGTCCAGTTCTGGTTGCCTCAGTATAGGAAGGATGTGGAAGCATTGGAAAGGGTACAGAGGAGATTTACCAGGATGCTGCCTGGTTTAGAGAGTATGGATTATGATCAGAGATTAAGGCAGCTAGGGCTTTACTCTTTGGAGAGAAGGAGGATGAGAGGAGACATGATAGAGGTGTACAAGATATTAAGAGGAATAGACAGAGTGGACAGCCAGCGCCTCTTCCCTAGGGCATCACTGCTCAGTACAAGAGGACATGGCTTTAAGGTAAGGGGTGGGAAGTTCAAGGGGGATATTAGAGGAAGGTTTTTCACTCAGACTCATAGTGCATGGAAAGCACTGCCTGAGTCAGTGGTGGAGGCAGATACACTAGTGAAGTTTAAGAAACTACTAGACAGGTATATGGAGGAATTTAAGTTGGGGGGTTATATGAGAGGCATGGTTTGAGGGTCAGCACAACCTTGTGGGCCGAAGGGCCTGTAATGTGTTGTAGTTTTCTATGTTCCTTTAAGCAGCACAGATGGAAAGCGTCCAAGGGAGCCAGCCGGATTCAAACTCAGGACCTCTCGCCCCAAAGCCCAGCGCTGATGCCACTATGCCACCAGCCAGAAAACAAACTAGCCATTCTGATTAATTGAGCAGATTGGCATCACCTGTGCTGATGCCATTGCCCGAGCGCACCGCCACATAGAGGATTGTACTGGCGACAACAGACTGGTAGAACATGGAAGGAGAGGCCTGCATACTCCAAAGTACCTCAGTCTCTTCATGAAGTAGAGCTGACTCTGGCCCTTCTTGTACACAGCCTCTGTGTTGGTGCTCCACTCAGGTCTGTCACTTCCAGTTCTTGTAGTATTGTTCTATTTGCTAAGGTATAGGAAGAGTGTGATTACGTTTCAGAAAAGATTCACACGAATGTAGGCTGAAAGGATATACTTTGTATGGAAAGGACGGACAGGGAGGCATAGGCTGTGGCATGGCTCTATTGGCAAGAGATGGAATTACAGTTTTAGAAAGAGGTACCATGGGATCAGTGAATGTTGCATCTTTGTGGGTCGAGTTGAAAAGCTGCAGGGTTGAAAAAAAGTTATGGGAATTGTATATAGGCCTCCAAACAGTAGCCAAGATATGGGGTTGAGATTGCAAAGGGAGCTGGAAAGGGCATGTAATAAGGGTAATGTTACATTGTAATGAGGGACTTAAATATGCAAGGGGATTGGGAAAATCAGGTTGGTGTCAGATCACAAGGGACGGAATTTGTTGAATGCCTATGAGATAGCTTTTAGAGCAGCTTGTGCTTGAGCCTGTTAGGGGAAAGGCTATCTTAGAATGAATGTTGTGTAATAACCTGAATTTTATTAGTTAGCTGAACATAAAGGATCCTTAGGAGGCAATGATCGTAATATAATTCAATTCATATTGCAACTTTAGTGGGAGAAGCACAAGTCACATGTATCAGTATCACAATGGAATAAAGGGAATTACAGAAGCATGAGAGAGGAGTTTGCCCAGGTGGATTGGAGGGGATACAAGTCGGAATGATGGCAGAAGTTTCTGGGAATAGTTCACAAGGTGCAAGATAGATACTGTTCCACAGAAGAAATTATTTTGAAATGGCAGGGCTATGCAACTGTAGCTGACAAGGGAAGTTAAGGACTGCATAAAAACCAAGAAAAGGACATATAATGTATCAAAAGTGAGTGGAAAGTCGGATGATTAGGACACTTTTAAAATCCAATAAAAGGTAACTAAGAAAGCTATAAGAAGGGAAAAGATTAAATATGAGGGCAAACTAGCTGATAATGTAAAACAGCATTCTGGAAGTAATTTTAGTATAAAAGGGAGGCAAGACCACTGGAAAATGATGCCAGTAAGGTGGTAATGGGGGATAAAGAAATGGCAGAAGAACTTAATATGTGCTTTGCTTCAGTCTTTACTGTGGAAGACTCAAGCTGTATGTCAGAGATCTGTGAGTGTCAGGGAACAGGAGGGAGTGCCATTGTTATTACAAAGGAAAAAGTACTAGTCAAACTCAAAGGTCTTAAGATGGATAAGTCACCTGGACCAGATAGACTGCATCCCAGAGTCTGGAAAGAGGTTGCTGAAGAGATAACGGATGCATTGGTCATGATCTTTCAAAAATCACTTGATTCTGGCATGGTCCTGAAGGAATGGAAAATTGCAAATGTCACTCCACCCTGTAAGAAGGGAGAAAGACAAAAGAGAGGAAATTATAGGTCCGTTAGCCTAACCTCAGTGGTTGGGAAAGTGTTGGAGTCTATGACCAAGGATGATGTTTCAGGGTACTTGGAGACTAATGATAAAATAAGTCAAAGTCAGCATTGTTGTTGTAAAAGGAAATCTTAGTGACAAATCTGTTAGAATTCTTCAAGAAAGTAACAAGTACAGTGGGCAAAGGCGAGGCAGTGGATAACATTTACTTGGATTTTCAGAAGGCATCTGATAAGGTGCCTCACATGAGGCTGCTTAACAAGATAAAATCCTATGGTGTAACAAGAGAGATGCTGACATGGATAGAGGAATGACTGTCAGGCAGGAGGCAGCGAGTGGGAATAAAAGGCACCTTTTCTGGTTGTCTGCCATTGACTAGTGGTGTTCCTCATGATTTTTATTGTGACTGCTACTTTTCTTATTTTTTTGTCAATGTTTTAGATAGAATTCCTGGCTTTGTGGCAAAGTTTGCGGATGACATGAAGATAGGTGGAGGAGCAGGTAGTGCTACGGAAGCAATGTGATTGCAGCAGGACTTGGACAAATTGGAAGAAAGGGCAAAAAGTGTGGCAGATGAAATGAAGTATTGGGAAATATATGAGAATGCATTTTGGTAAAAGGAACAATAGTACAGAGTATTGTCTAAATGGGGAGAAGGTTCAAACATCAGAAGTGCAAAGGGAATTAGGAGTCCTTGTGCAAGACTCCCAGAAGGTTAATTCACAGGTAGAGTCTGTGGGAAAGAAGGCAAATGAAATGTTGGCATTTATTTCAAGACGATTAACATATAAAAACAAGGAGATAATGCCGAGCCCTATTAAGACTCTAGTCAGGCCACACTTGGAGTATTGTCAACAGCTTTGTGCACCATATCTCAGGAAGGATTATTGTCATTGGAGAGAGTCCAGAGGGGGTTAACAATGATTATTCCAGGAATGAAGGGGTTAACATATGAGGAGTGTATGGTAGCTTTGGGCCTGTACTCACTGGAATTTAGAAGAATGTGTGGGATATCATTGAAACCCATCAAATATTGAAAGGACTAGACTGCGGTGAAGTCCAAGTCCACGGGTATATTCAAAGCAGGTGTTGATAGATTTCTGATCTGCCAGGGCATCAAGGGGTGTGATGAGACGGAAGGTGTAAGGGATTGAAAAGGATCAGATCAGCCATGATGAATTGGAGGAGCGGACTCGATAGACTGAATGGCCTCATTCTGCTCCTATATCTTATGGTCTTATGATAGAGGTCTTGATAAAAGCTCTTGGCCACATATGTTAACGGTTAATTTCCCTACATAGCCTGACCCGTGAAGCTCCACCGGCATTTAGTATATGTTGCTCAAAATTTCCAGCATGTGCAAAATTTCCTGTGACTCCATTCATGAGAATGTTGCCAGGACTGGAAGACTCCAGTTACAAGGAGAAATTGAGGAGTTTGGGACTTTGTTCCCCGGTATGAAAGAGGCTGGTGAGGGATTTATGGGGAACACAGAAAGGGTGAATACTCAGTTTTGTCCCTAGGATAGAGGAGTTTGAAACTCATGACATATGTTGAAAATGAGAGGGGAAAATTTTTAATGGGATCTGAGGGATTTATCATTTACACAAGGATGTTTTGTATGTTGGACGAGGAGGTGATAGCGTCAGTTGCAATTGCAACATTTAGACGACATTTAGATGGGTACATGGACAAGAAAGATTTAGAGGAATATGGGCCAAATGCAGGCAACTGGGATTAGATTAGACAGGCATCTTAGTCAGTAAGGATGAGTTGATCTGAATGCCCCGTCTCCATGCTGTATAACACCAAAAGAAATCTATGAATCTTAACAAGTTAGTTCACATAAGTTGCAACTGGCACATCTTGACATGAAGTCCCAATTTTCTCAAGAATGTTTAAAGCATCTTCTAAGTCACCTTTGTTTGTGATTCTGGCGATGAGTACTTCAGGGAAAATACAGGCTGAGCCACAACAGATCAGTCATTCAATGCCATATTATCAATGGTTTTAAAGCAGCTAGAGTTGTGCTATCAACCCATACACCCACAGAGCTTTATCTGTCAGGTGGTCATTATTTTTATACACAGGCAGAGAGGCACATACATTGCTAAGGAGGAAACGTAACACAAAGGGATTGGGAGTGTGGAAGGAATACTTGATTATTGCGAAGCATATTGTCTATGAATAGAACAGGTTTTTAAAATGTCACTATATATAATAAACTAACACACTAAACAGAAAATGGCCAGATGTCAATACATATTGGGAAGAGAGGTTGTCTTGGTGTAATATAATGTGAAAATTCACCTTTTAAATCCAGTCTACAATAAAAGTTGGAGAACAATAATAGCTTCTAAGATAAGTGTATTCTGTTCATTCATTCCCAGATTATTATTAATATTGAAAACTATTATGTCTAAATTTACAATAAAATATTTATCAGAAATTTTAGAGGGAATTGTTTCAGAATTCCTAGTATCAAAGTGCATGCTACCTTTGTCAAAATGTACTTTGCTTTGCATGATTGATAAGATAAGTTCCAAGCTGTTCAAGCATTGATAGTAAAAGATTTTCAGATTGGATTTATCCCAGTATTTTCTAAGTCACACTTTACACCCTAGCTGAGAACTTGTATTTGTACTTTACAGATTTTTCCCCGTCTCTACAATCATTTCAACATTCTGCAATATTTCACCTTCCACCAATAAAGGAGCTATTTCACAACAACGAAAAACAGCAAATGCCAGTACTGAAATGGTACTTAGATCTTGAATATATTAACTTCAAACTTCTAACCATTTTAAATTGTGGAATTAAATAAGAACAGGTGGCAGGGCCCTAGCTAGTTTAGCAGCAGCTGTAGTTGTAGTTGGGCACATTTCCTGGCTGGTTTGCATATTTATTCATTGTTTGCTTCCTGTTGTTTTTTTATATCAGGCACTTATAGAAATCCACACAGATGGTTCCCTGAAGGCTCAGCTGGTTAGGAGAGATTGCAGAGGTTCCAAGTTTGCTTTTTGGTTTGTATATCCAGCTGAATTCCGCTGGGGAGATGCCACTGGTTTATAAGTGGCCTCAATTCTCCAGGGTTATGGAGGAGAGAAATCTGCTGGAGCTTTCAGTACTTATTGTAATACTTAAATATATATACGGATGCATGTATTCTTTCTACTTACAGTATGCACAAGAGATGATGATCATGGGCAAGTTCAGATTTATTGGTACATCCATGATTAGCTCTTGAATTCTCTGGCTCATGGAATAGTTAAAATCTATATCATTACTATCCGGACTCTAATATCATAAAAGACCAGGATAGATGGCACATTACCTTTGTGAAAGTACATTAGTGCACCAAATGGATCATTACAACAATCCAGCAGATGTGTGATCATCACTGATACTTGTTTTCTGCAATTCAAATGTTTTTAAAACTAAACTTACATTCATCATTACAATATTGGGGGACTGCTGTCTTAATATTGGATCATGCTCACAAATTGCTTGTCCACTAACAAAACCAACAGCTACAGATGCAACATTGAAAGCAACGTGCCCTGGTGCATTACAGCTTGGGATGTTCTGTGCAAAACTGCAAGAAACTGCAGAGAGTTATGGACGCAGCCCAGTCCATCACACAAGCCAGCTTGTCATCCATTGAATCTGTCTAAGCTTCCTCCTGCCTTGGGAAAGCAGCCAACATAATCCCAGACCCCTCTCTGCCTGGTCACTCTCTCTCCTAACCCTTTCCATCAGGCAGAAGATACAAAAGCTTCAGAGAACTTACAACCAGCTTCTATCCCACTCTTACTAGACACTGGAATGAATATCTTGTACGTTAAAGATAAACTCTTGATCTTTCAATCTACCTCATTATGGCCCGTGCACTATATTTCTCAACCTGTACGGCACTTTCTCTGTATCATTATATATTCTGTTGTTTTTCTCTTGTATTACCTCAATATAGGATCTCGTACTTTCTCGGTGTATATAATGAATAAACTTTTCTCGGGCTTTCGGCTGGGTACAGATTTTGATTATAATCAACATTTCAGTGACAAAGAAAACTAAATAAAGCAAAGTAAGTAAGAACTGGAATTTGATTGTAAACAAGGTGGGAGAGCAGAAACCTGATTGGATGAGGACTAACCTATCAGGAGGGATGGACTACGGGAGTGTAAATACCACCAGACTAGACCAGGCATCATCCTTGATGAAGATGGCAGTGTTTGTCATTGAAGTGTTGGTTACAATTGATAGCTCTACCCAGCTGGAAGCCTGAGAGAGTTTATTCTACCTCAATCAACTTATGCTTGGACTAATCTGTCTGGACAGAAGTTTTTTTTCTACTGTATTTCAGTATATGTGGCAACAATAAAACAATTACAAATGATCATTTGTCTACAATATTATAAATAAAAGGAAATAAAAGTCCTTACTTTACTGTACACTATAACTTAACCACACTTGCACAAACCCATCAACTCTATTTTGATCTTTTTTTTACCATACTCCAATACACAAAGGTAATTTATGACAGTAAATTATTCTGCCAGTGAGACAGTAGAGTAGATTTGAAAACAAGGATGAGAATTTTAACTTCAAGGCACTGTTTGACTGGGGGGTCAACATAGGCCAGTTGATACAGAAATGATAAGTGAATTAAATTCAGAATCAGAATGAGATTTATTCACACTGACGTACGTAATGAAATCTGTTGTTTTGCTGCAGCAATACAGTGCAAGACATAACAATTAATATGTTACAATGAATAAATAAATAGTGCTAAAGATGAATAACAAAGTAGAGTTCATGGGCCCATGGACCATTTAGTAATCTGAGGGCAGAGGGGAAGAAGATATTCCTAAAATGTTGAGTGTTGGTCTTCAGGCTCCTGTACTACCTCCATGATAATAGTAATGAGACGAGGTCATTGACAGTTTATGAAAGTGAAAGGAAACAGGAACACCTGGAAATAAGCTACATGGTCATTAAGAATACCAAACTTTGCATACATGGCATTTAATGTTAGTATTGAACTCATGTTGATAGATCTGTAAGGTTACCACAACACCAAAACTGCAATCAGCATTTTACAAATAAATAATATTCATGCCATCTGACCAATAGAGCTATATGAATTCACCATTAAACAAGTGAATGTTAGGTACACAAAATTAAATGACATGGTAGAAAAAATACATCATTGCCTGTAGTTTATCTCAGTAAATCATTGGTAATGAGAGGTTGCTGCAGAGAGCTGCTGGAAGTAACTAAAACTTTGAGAAGTAGAAAAGTTAAATTGCTTTCAGAGCATTCTGTTCATTCTCATTTTTTGTTGTGTTTTGAAGGTAACCATTTTTGAATAATTGTTGATGGATTGGTGTATGCATCTGTCATGAACATCCCTTCCCTTTTCATCCTACGCACCAGTTAATGAAATATGACACACTTGGCTTTAATGACATAAATATGTCAAAGAGAGAAAATAAAACGGCTGGAGGATCTCAGCAGGTCAAGCAGCATCTGAGGCAAAGGAATGGTTGGTGTTTTGGGTCAGGGCAAAATCTTTGGCCATTCCATTACCTCTACAGATGCTGCTGGCTTCCTCCAGGTGTTGTACTTTTTGCCCATGGAACCCAATGGCAGATGATCATGTGAGCAGCTGGTGCCTATCACAAGTCCTGGTTTTGAGACCACTGACCCCAGTGATGCACCACCAATAACTCTTGGAGACGTGAGGCAAGATATAGGCTTTTATTGGCTGGACGAAAGAACAAGCAGCAATTGACCACCACACTGCATCCTGGAGACTGAGGCCGGGGCGGTGTCCCCATTCGCCTTTATACCGGGGTCCGTGGGAGGAGCCACAGGAGCAGTCAGCAGGGGGGGCATGTCCAGACAGGTATATGTAGTTCACCACACCCAGGCAGACAGCTTCTGAAGAGTACTGATAACAGCTGGGATCATGCATCTTGTAAAGACATTGCCCAGTAGAAGGTAATGGCAAACCACTTTGGTAGAAAAATTTGCCAAGAACAATCATGGTCATGAGACCATGATTGCTTTTGTCATACAGTACGGCACATAATGATGATGTGCTATTAATGCAGTAAAATATTTAAGAAGTCTCGTAAGAATTCATCAAATAAAATTTGACTTCAAGATATGCAAGGAGTTAATACCAGCAATACTCAGCTTCAGGTCCTGGACCCCTCTTTATCTATTTCTTTTCCTTTCCACACATGCTGCCTGACTTCCCAAGTATTTCCACAATTTACTGCAACTGTTTCAGTTTTCCAACATCTGAAGTTTTATTTTTGATTTTCATAGAAAAGGAAATTAAGTGAAGGGCATTCGAAGACAATCTTAAAGGTAGGAAGAGATTTAAGAGATTTCGGGAAGAAATTCCAGAGCTTAGGCCTCAGCAGTGAAACAGTTAAAATGGAAGGTGTGCAAGATGCTGGAATTGTGAGGGAGTTCTGCAAATTTGGAAGGAAGTAGTGGAGTTGTAGAAAATTCAACAATCTCAGTCTTGACTTTGTTCAGTGATCAAATATCTTGGTTAGAGACTCCAAACCTCAACTTACTAATGTGTCTCATACCTCCACTTTTTTCCTTAAGAATGATAAGTACAATATTACTTAAATAAGTCATTCTCAAACTCGGTAGACAAATTTGTCGTATCATGATCAACCTTTCCCAGAGATTACTAACTGACTTTCAAGAAAAAATCCATCTGAACAATGTCTGATCTATAATAGTTTGTTCACTATCTAGAAATATTGGTTTAAAAATACTACCTTAATGCATCCCAAATTTTTCTCCTCCATAATTGTACTACAAATTTTATTTGTCCTGTCTTCCCTGCATTAACACTTCCCACTCTTTCGGGAAAGCAGCCAACATAATCAAGGACCCCTCCAACACCTCCAATTACTCTCCAGTGGGCTTGAAAACATGCACTACTAGTCTCAAAGATTGTTTTTATCCTGCTATTATAAGAGTATTGAACAGTCATCTTGATCTCTTTCTGATGTCTCTTGGTGGCCCTTGCATCTTAGCCTCTACCTACATTGTGCTTTCCCTGTAACTGTAACACTATATTCTGCATTCTACTATTTCTGTTCCTTGTGTACTGCTCTATATTCATATGTTTTGAAATTATCTCAATGGTTGACATGCAAAAGATAGTTATTCACTAAATCTTGGTACATGTGATAATGATTTATTATTGCCTGTTATCATTGAGGATTGGGGCACTTATAAGTTTTAATATATTTATTTATTGAGATACAGTGTGGAGTAGGCCTTTCTGACCCTTGACCCCATCAAACAGTGCCACTCAACAATTTAATGCTGGCCTAATCATGGGACAATTTACAATGACCAATTAACCTATCAACCAGTATGTCCTTGGACTGTGGGAGGAAACCAGAGCACCTGGAGGAAACCCACACAGTCACCGGGAGAATGTACAAGCTCCTTACATGCAAAGTCAGGAATTGAACCCAGGTCACCTATACAGTAAAGCATTGTGCTAACCACTATACAATCATGACACCTGATTATTGTAATATGATTATCAACACACTTATGCTTTTATAAACAAACTGCTCCAGAACTCACATAAAAATGAGAGGCTCTTTAATCCATTTCAGCCAGAATCTCCAGACCTTTAGTATTTCATAGCTCTCTCCAAATTGAATTCAGCCCCAGTTTATCTAAGTCATCAATACTTATCTATCTTATCCTTCATTATTCAGGCTGAACACCTCCACAATCAACCTATTTCCATTTTGCCCATCTTTTTTAAATGTCAAGTATCCTTGAATATTTAGTTCCTTAGTCACTCTGCCATGATTATTAGATCAAACCCATTTATTCCTATGTATGCCAGTGATTCATCAGTTGTTCATGAATGTTTCATGCATTAAATGGAATACCTTTAGCATTAGCTTTTGTTCTCATTTCTGCTGATGTCACCTCCATCACTGATGGCATGTTATCTCTCATAGACTTTCTGTCCTTCCATGACGCATTCTTATTATTTTAGCAAAGCCACCTCTTTCTTCTATATATTTGACCTTCCTCTTAATTATTTTGAATTTAGCCTTTCTTGAATCCTCCTTGTACATTTAATGACGGCAGGTAACCACAATGCTACAGCCGTGTTACAGCAGAAAATCAGCCTTACTGAATTCACAAATGAATACCAAAATCTAAAATGTGGAGTAACATTTTCCTCTCATGGAAATTATGTGAGTGAAAACAAATAGATAAAGCAATATTTTTTCCTACTTGATGCATGCACAGGATGAGACTTTGCATTGTAGAAAATTGTAATAAGGACCGATTTCTATGAACACATAATGTACAAAGATCACCCCCTCCCTACTTCCAGCTGGGTTACCTGCATTCTCTTTGGATGTGGAAAAGTTTTACTGTACAAGTAAAATGTCATCTGTGGCAGCTTACTGTGCATAATTTGGCTAACATATTTATGACATTATATCATTGATAACTTCATAGGCTGCAAAACACTTTTGAATATTTTGGAAGGAAATGAAAGGTGATATTTAAATAAAAATAACATGAAACTGAGGAGAAGTACATCTGATATTGTTTAAAAGTAGTAACTCTAATTGAACCAGGTTACTTAATTTGCCTTCACCAAACACTCCTGTGGTGTAGGGCTGTATCTTTATTTGGAGGAAAACTTTATGGAATAGTCTTTACCAACAGGACGTATTGTTGATCACGGCCCAATTAAAAAATAAGCGGATTATAATAGTTTAGTTGAGGCTAGGTCTGGAGAGTATAGAGATAGGATTAGGCAAAATGTATTTAAGAATGGAATTAATATCTCCTAAGCTTCTCTGACCAGGGAAATAATATTTGTGAAATTAATGACGTTATTATTGTAATGTTAATGTGATATTCCAGAGTTAAACAGATTACCATTAGGATTTTAAAAAAAATCACAGTGTTACTTTATGAGTAAATTGCCTCGTGTTGAACAGTATATAAACCATATTACAGATTACCAGCATTTGAAATATGTTGCATCATGGCCAGGTGTTATATGGGTCTCTCTTCCAGTAACATTATGGTGTTCCATCAGCGGAAGGTATGGACCTGCTGAGGACATCAGTTTTCACAAGATGTTGGAAGGAACCAGGCAGAATATATATTTATTTGTTTGAATAAATCATTCTGCAAACCACAATTCTGGCGTTGTGAAAGCTTTAAACAAAGCTGACTGATGCAAAACATTGATTAAAATGTGCTCACCACATACTTACACTGAAACAATGGCAGGACAATACATAACTCACTATAGGAAAGATGGAAAAATATCATAAACAGGTGAGTCAATTTCTTGTCACACACATTGAAATGCTGGCGGAACTCAGCAAGTCAGGCAGCATCTATGGAATGGAATAATGTATCTATGTTTCAGTCCTGATAAAGGGTCTCAGCTGAAAGCATCAACAGTTTATTCCTTTCCATAGCTGCTGCCTGACCTTCTGAGTTCTGTCAGTATTTTGTGTTTGTCTAGATTTCCATCATCAACAGAATCTCGTGTTTATGAGTTAATTTCTTGCATTTTAAAAATTCTAGTTACAGGCTTTTGTTGGTGGGAGTGGGATCGATTTAAATTGTGCTCTTATAGAAATGCCAAACTGGGTCCCAGCATTTAGGAATCACGATCTAGATATTCCTTTTCAGTGTAAATATTGAGTTGTGTTAAATTGCCTTTGCACAGGACCTGGAAGAATGCCAGTTTATTGAACAAATAATTCATCAGATTTGCTGAACTGCATAAATACTGTGGAGCCACAATGCAAACCCCAGTCTTAAATTTGAAAAATCATAAATAGGACTCTGAGCCCACCCAGATTTTATCAAAATATAATTTTATCATAAACATTCTCTGACAGTGGTCACTCTAAGCAAATTAGATCAATAAGATATAAATACAAGAAAATCTGAAGATGCTGTAAACCCCAGATAGTCACACAAAATGTTGGAGAAACTCAGTAGACCAGGCAGCATCTATGGAAAAGAGTAAACAGTCAATATGTTTTGCTGACACCTTTCATCAGGACTAGAAAAAAAGATGAGAAGTCAGAGCAAGAAGGTGGGAGGATGGGAGGAAGAACTACAGGGTGGTAGGCGATAGGTGAAACCAGAAGACGGGGAGGGGTAAGGTAAAGAAGTTGATTGGCCAAAGAGATAAACAGCTGGAGATGAGGAATCTGATTGTAAAGGGTGCAAGACCATGGAAGAAAAGGAAGGAGAGGAACACCAGAGGGAGGTGATTGGAGGTAAAGAGATAAGATGAGAGTGGGAAATAGGAATGTGGGGAGCAATTATCAGAAGTTCAAGAAATCAATAAGACATGACTCCAATTTTAATCAAGGCTAAAGCAAAGAAAACAATTCAAGGTTTTCCTATTTGGTTGAGAAACTTGTCTAAGGACAAACAAGTATACACTTTCAGAGCAGTAGTAGGCCTCTTGGTCCCTCAATCCTGCTCTAGGATAAAAAAGATGGTCCACTAAATCCAAAATCTGGGTTTAAATCCCAACCCAAAGACATGAGCACACGTAACTATGATGACATGAATGCATGCTAACTCTCAGATGAAACATTAATTGAAGCCCCTTTGTCTAAAACAAACAAATATTCCCTGGAGTTCTTTTGAAGAGCAGGGTCGCCACCATTGACTATCAGTCAAGTATAGATCACATATTATCTCATTACTGCCTATGGAAGCTTCCAGACTGATTGCTGTGTATGTAACGATGCCGAAAAGACAACACCTCAGAAGTATCTCATTAGTTGCAGAGCTCCTGAGGCTGATGTAAGCTGCTTTACGGGCACGTTGGTAATCACTAACTGGAAATGCCAACATTCCCTATGGGAAGATTATGGTTATTATGTTAACATTGATTATTTCAGAATATTGCTGAGAGAATTGAATGGAAATTAAGAAGGTTATGCTTCAGTTATGGAGGACAGTGCAGAGGCCACATCTGGAATACTACCAACTGAGAACAAAATGATGTAAATGTGCTGGTGGAAGTCCAGGGAATGTTTTCAAGTCTAGGGAATGTTTTCAAGTCTAATACCTGGAAAAGGTAGGTGTTATGATCAAAGATAGGAAGGGAAGTCTTATTCCTATTGGTGCTTGGGGGAAGAAAAGGTACTTGATTGAAATATACAAGACCATGAAGGATCTGGAGAGATTGGATGAGGAGCGTATGCTTCCTTGTTTGGATAACCTAAACAAGAGGTCAAAATGAAGGATTGTCCAATCAGATAAACTCAAAATATTTTTTGCCACAAGTCATGAAATACATCTTCATAGATTGATGGAAACAGAGTCTTTGAATACCTATAAGGCAGAAGTAGATAGATATTTCAGGTCAAACAGCATGGAAACAGGTTCTGAGACCCAACTGCCGCATGTCTTCCAAGATGCCTGTCCAAGCTAGTCCCATTTGCCAGCATTTGTTGCATAGCCTTTTCAATCTTTCCTATTGATGTAGCTGCCCACTGTCTTTTAAAAGTTGTTATCCTACCTCCATCAACCATTTCCACTCGGAGCCTATTCCTATTCCACATACATACTACCCTTTGTGAAAAGAATGTTGCCCCCAGGTTCCTATTAGTAATTCTCCTTTTCACCTTAATGCCCTGTTGCCTTGATTCCATAAATTTGGGGAATGGACTGAGTGCATTCAATCTATCTAAGCCCCTCATCATTTTATACACCTCTATAAGATCACCTCTCAGTCTCCTTCACTAAAGATCTGAGCTTGTCCAGCTTCTCCTTATAACTCATTCCTTCAAATCCTGGCAATCTCCTAGTAAACCTTTCCTTCACCTTTTACAGTTTAATTACACCCTTCCTTTAGCAAGATAACTTACCTAGTAAGCAAGGATGTGACAGGAATGTTACAGCCAAATCAACCAGAATCTTATTATCTGGTGAGCAGCTTGAGGGGTTGTATGGTCTACTGTTTTCCTAATTTGCATGTTTATGTCTTTGCATGTATGCAAATACCAAATTTAATTATGCTTGTGATTGAGTCGCAAACCTTATGTTATTAGCCAAGGTATGTTTTAATAGAACTTTGTATGGGAATGGCATCATAACATTCAGTATATTCTTGATGTGGAACTTAACTCCACGGCACAAGGATGTCCAGTTAAACTTCCTAATTTCCATGTCTGGACCTGAAGTGCTTTATTCCTGCTTATGTCGAATCCCACATGACTGAAAATGAAAAAGAAAATGTACAGTCCAAATTCAAACCTCAAATCTTTCTCTACCCTGGTTCCCCAAGGGAGTAGTAACCTCCCCACCACTTGACTTTTCAGCCCACCTTCAAGTCTCTATTGAAATCCCTACTTCCAACGTAGCCCAGTACAAAAGATGGTTAATATCTACCTGATCTTCAATTGTCAGCATCCATTTTGTTTCCTCTTCATCTAGTGCAGGTAGCGGGAAAATCAGCTTCTGCAACATAAGGTTTCTAGCCAACAGATGTCCCTCTGCTGAGTACAAGATGAAATGTTGAGAACTAGTCACCACCCACTTAACCATACTACATTGATAGTTACTCTTTCTCTCTTATTGATATTGTAATGTTACATGCAGTCAGTCAGAATAAGATCCCTTTATTCCCATTCTCTGTTTTCCGCCGACCAGCCAATGCTTCACCCATGGTAGTTACTTCCATGGGCTCTTATTTTGCTAAGCAGCTTCATGTGTGGCATCTTGTCAAAGGCCTTCTGAAAATCCAAGTACACAACATCTACTGCATCTTCTTTGTCTACCCAGCTTGTAATTTCCTCAAAGAATTACAGTAGATTCGCCAGGCATGATTTTCCTTTCAGGAAACCATAATGACTTTGGCCTATCTTCTCATGTGCCTCCAGTTATACCGTCATCTCAACCCTAACAATCAATTCCAACAGCTTCCCAACCACTGATGTCAGGCTAACAGGTCTATAGTTTCCTTTCTGCTGCCTCCCACCCTTCTAAAATAGGGGAGTAACATTCGCAATTTTCTAATCAACCGATACAATGCCAGAATCTATCGATTCTCGAAAGATCATCATTAATATCTCTGCAATCTCTCCAGCAACTTCCTTCAGAACCCAAGGGTGCATTCCATCAGGACCAGGAGATTTATCCACCCTCAGACCATTAAGTTTCCTAAACACCTTCTCAGTCGTAATTTTCACTGCACAAACTTCACTTCCCTGACACTCTTGAATGTCTGGTATACTGCAAAGACTGTGAAGACTGATGCAAAATATGCATTCAGTTCCTCTGCCATCTTTGCATCTCTCATTACAGTATCTCCAGCATCATTTTCTATTGGTCCTATATTTACCCTCGACTCTCTTTTACCTTTTATATACTTAAAAAACTTTTAGTATCTTCTTTGATATTAGTCACCAACTTCCTCTCATAATTCATCTTATCCCTCTTAATAACTTTTTTAGTTTCCTTCTGCAAATTTTTAAAAGCTTCCCAATCCTCTATCTTCCCACTAACTCTGGTTTCCTTGTATGCCCTCTCTTTTGCTTTTACTTTGGCTGTGACTTCACTTCTTATTTGGAATATATCTGTCTTGCACTTCCCTCATTTTTCCCGGAAACTCCAGGCATTGCTACTCTGCTGTCCTTCCTGCCAATGCCCCTTTCCTTTCAACTTTGGTTAGTTCCCCTCTCATGCCATTGTAATTTTCTTTATTCCTCTGAAATACCGACACACTGGATTTTATTTTTTCCATCTCAAATTTCAAAGTGAACTCGATCATAATGTGATCACTGTTCCTTAAGGGCTCCTTAACTTTAAGCTCTCTTATCACCTCCAGATCATTGCACAACACCCGGTCCAGCACAGCCATTCCTCTAATGGGCTCAACAAGCAGTTCTAAAAAGATATCTCTTAGACATTCTACAAATTCTCTCGCTTGAGGTCCAGTACCCAATCCACTTTCATGTTAAAATCCCAAACGATTATCACGATATTAACTTTCTGACACGCCTGTTCTATCTCCTGCTGTAATTTGTAATCCACATCCCGGCTGCTGTTTGGAGGCCTGTATACAACTGCCATTTTGGTCCTTTTATCCTTGCCATTACTTAACTCAACCAATAGGGACTTGTACACCTTCCGATCCTATGTCAACTTTTCCTAATGATTTAATATTATTTCTTATACACAGACCCACACCACCCTCTCTGCCTACTAACCTATCTTTCTGATACACCATATATCTTTCAACATTCAGCTCCCAATAACAGCCATCTTTTCACCAAGTTTCAGAGACGGCCACAATGTCATATTTGCCAATCTGTAGCTGAATTTTAAGATCATCCATTTTATTCCTTATGCTGTGTGCATTCAAATATAACACTTTTAATGAACAATATAAAACCAATGGGGACAGGAAGTGAGGTCATATGAGGGTTACTGGTCATAATAAACTTTATTAGCACCTAAAATGCCAGTATCACTATAATTACTACATTATTTGATAATCATTACATTGGTGTTGAGAGACATCATTGTGCACTAATTGGTTGCTGTGTTTGCTACATTTTGACAGTAGCTTCACATTAAACAAAAGTATTTAATTAGCTGTAAAGTGCATTGGGATGTCCTGAGACCATAAGATAGGAAGTTTTGCTTTTTCAGCATTTTAAAAACTTTTCTTCATTCCCCAATATTCCCTTTTCCACAGAATCTAATGCTAATTTGCAGCAGAGCCCTCCTAACTACAGTGTATGAATTGCTAATCTTCCAAAACAGTGATAGTATCAATAAAACTGGTGAAAGCATAATGAAGCACTGCAAACAATATTTCAAGGGTGCCACTTCTTATCTTTCTATGAATTTGGTATCTGACATTTGGACACAGACTGGAAACATGAAAACTGATCTGTAGAGGGCACCATTGTAGTAACTGAATCAGAATCAGAATCAAGTTTTTCTGTCAGTGGCCTATGTCGTGAAATTTGTTAACTTAGTGGCAGCTGTACAATGCAATACATGATAATATAGGGACAAAATCAATTACAGTAAGTATATATATATATATTAAATTAAAAATAACACAAAAACAGAAATAATATAAAAAAGTGACGTGGTGTTCATGGATTCAATATCCATTTAGGAATTGGATGGTAGAGGGAAAGAAGCTGTTCCTGAATCACTGAATGTGTGCCTACAAGCTTCTGTACCTCCTTCCTGACAATAACAATGAGAAGATGGCATATCCTGGGTGATGGGAATCCTTAATAATGGACACTACCTTTCTGAGTCTCTATTCCTAGAAGATGTCTTAGATACTATGATGTCTTGGAGAAATACTTAAATTCCTGCTCATTTTTGTTTACAAATAAACATAGGTTCTGTCCAAAGTTACTTAATGAAATGGATCAGTGCTGAAATTCAGCACTTGTTGTAGTCAATAAACTTCAAACATGAGTCTTGGTTCTTTTGATGTTAATAGAACTTAATTTTCCAATGAGAGTTCACAGTTGATATGACTGTGTGGCCAAATACAGCTCAAACACTATTTCAAAATTTGTTAATGATACCATTGTTGTTGCTGAAGTCTCAAATGGGGAGGAGTAGCCCTACAGATGTGAGTTAGATCAGCTGTTTGAGTGGTGTCACAACAACAACCTTGTACTCAGTGTCAGCAAAACCAAGGAATTGATTGTGAACAATCAGGAAGGGGGAAGTTAGGACAGCACTCACTAGTGCTCAATGGTGGAAAGGATAAGTAGCTTCAAGTTCCTGGCTGTCAATATCTTGTAGGATCTATCCTGGGCCCAGCACATTGATGCAGTCACAACAAAGGCATGTCAGCGGCTCTATTTTGTTACTAGGGCAAGGAAACTTGGCATGTCACCCAAGACTCCTGCAAATTTCTATGCAGGTATGGTAGGGAGAATTCTGACTGGCTGCATCATGGCCTGGTATGAGGGCACCAACATACAGGATCGGAAGAGGCTGCAGAGGGTTTTGGAATCAGCCAGCTCCATTACAAGCACCTTTGAAAGGTGATGCCTTAAGAAGGCAGCATTCATCATAAGGACACTCACAGTCAGTGACATGCCCTCTTATGTTACTATCAAGGAGAAAGAACACCCTCTTCCCGTCTGCCATCAGATTTCTGAATGGTCTATCAACCCATGAATACTATGTCATTCCCTATTTTTGCACTAGTTATTTATTTTGAAGTTTGTTATAATTTTATGTCTGTGCACTGTACTGCTGCTGAAAAGAACATATTTCATTTAAGAAAGTATAAGGCAAGGTTAATAAACCTGGTTTTGATTCAGTGTCTATAACATCTACTCCATAGTCCAACCTTTATTACAGTAATTTCTGTGCTTATGCCTCCTACATTTCAACAATGATTTCACTGCAAAAGTATATCATTGCCTACGTACATTAGGCCAGAAAGATATGAAGGGTGTGATATAAATTATTTCTAAAATTTGGACTATAGGCCATAGAAAATCCCATTTAATTACTTACTTGCTTACTGCCCATTACACCACTGGCATTTAGGGCGGCAATGAAGGTCTTCCATCTCTGTCTGTATAGAAGGATTCTTCATTGCTGCTTCCATACCAATTTTCTTTTAACCAATCAGGGTTGTTAGTCCTGAGCTGAACCCCTGAACCTGGAGGACTGGTGGACCACTCTTAGACCCTATCAAGACCAAAGTTTGGCACGTGGCCAAGTGGTTAAGGCGTTGGACTAGTGATCTGAAGTTTGTGAGTTTGAGCCCCATCTGAGGCAGCGTGTTATGTCCTTAAGCAAGACGCTTAACCACACATTGCTCCAGTCCACCCAGCTGTGGGTGGTCAAAATGCTGGGGGTTAACCTTGCAATAGACTGACATCCTATCTGGGGGAGAGTCTCATGCTCTCAGTCGCTTCACGCCAGGGAAACCGGCATAAGCACCGGCCTGATGAGCCTATAAGGCTTGGGACAGACTTTAACTTTAATTAATCAAGGCCAAAGCACAGACCCTGACTCTAGTCAACATAGCTCTCTAGGTCGTTGAGGCACAGAAGCCTACAATGAGGTGTAGTCCTCTTGGAGGATAAAATCACATTCCTTACCTTCAAAAAGAAACCAAACCTTTGTAAACAAAAGAGTGTATACTCTGTTCATATTCATAAATGGGTTATCCCTTCATGGTATACTGTAAGTATCAAGGCTGTATAATCAAATATTCAGGCATACAAACCGATGTTATCAAAGACCCCTGTCACCCCAATTATTCCTTGCACCCTCAGCTCATTGGGCAGAAGATACAAGAGCTTGAAAGCGTACACTAACAGGCTCAAGGACAGCTTCTATCCCTCAATTATAGGAGTCTTGAATGGGCATCCAGGATGATAAAGAATTCTTGATCTCTCAATTTACCTCATCACCTTATTATCCAAACATGAGGAAATCTGCAGATGCTGGAAATCCAAGCAACACACACAAAATGCTGGTGGAACACAGCAGGCCAGGCAGCATCTATAGGAAGAAGCACTGTCGATGTTTTGGGCCGAGACCCTTTGTCAGGACTAACTGAAAGTAAAAATAACAAGAGATTTGCAAGTGGGGGGGGGGGGGTAAATCCAAAATGATAGGAGAAGACAGGAGGGGGAGGAATTAAGCTAAGAGCTGGAAAGCTGATTGGCAAAAAGGATACAGAACTGGAGAAGGGAGAGGATCATGGGACAGGAGGCCTAAGGAGAAAGAAAGGGGGAGGGGAGCACCAGAGGGAGATGGAGAACAGGCAAAGAGTGATGGCACTCTTACTTTCAAATCTCTTACTATCTTTTCTTTCAGTTAGTCCTGATGAAGGGTCTCGGCCCAAAACATCGACAGTGCTTCTCCTTATAGATGCTGCCTAGCCTGCTGTGTTCCACCAGCATTTTGTGTGTGTTACCTTATTATCCAGCTGCATTTCACGTTTTGTGACTGTAACACTGTATTCTGCATTCTCTTAGGACCTTCCCTTTGTACTACCTCAGTATATTTATGTCTTTAAGTGCTCTGTATGGTTAGCATACAAAACAGATTTTTACTATATTTCAGTACATGGGACAATAATAAATCAATTAAGGATTGGCCGGGTAACTCCTATTGGAAAACATTGCTCTGCATCTATGCAGGTGAATATGTTTAACTGAAGTTGAAGGTTTGGGAAGAAATGGCAATGATGTTAATGAGGCTAATTTTCAGGCACTGAATGCAAATTATATTCTTCATTATGTAATATGGCTAGTTAACAAGACTTGGTTGGACTTCCGCTATCCTAGTATTCTGGTCTGCACTGTGTGCTTAGTGGATGAAGCATTGAATTAAAAGCTTCTAGCCAATAGTTGATTGTGGACTTCAGGAAGATGAAATGAGGGAACACGAACCAATCCTCATTCCTCAGAGAGCGGGCAATTTCAAGTTCCTGGGTGTTAAGATCTCTGGGGATCTAACCTGGACCTAACATATCAATGCAGCTATAAAGAAAGCAAGACCATGGCTACCAATTGGTACCAATGACATAGGTAGGAAAAGGGAGGAGGTCTTGAAAACAGACTACAGGGAATTAGGAAAGAAGCTGAGAAGCAGGACCTCAAAAGTTGTAATCTCAGCATTACTGTTTGCGCCATGAGGCAGTGATTATAACAATAGAGTGAGGTGGAGGGTAAATGCGTGGCTGAGGATTGGAGTGGGGGCAGGGATTCAAATTTCTGGATCATTGGGACCTCTTTTGGGATAGGCGTGACCTGTACAGAAAGGACAGGTTGCACTTGAATCCTGGGGGACCAATATCCTGGCAGGGAGGTTTGCTAAGGCTATTGGGGAGAGATTAAACTGGAATTGCTGGGGGGAGGGGTTGGTGGAAACTGAACTGAAGAGATTGAGGAAGGGACAGCTAATTAGAGAAAGCTTGTAGGCAGCGTGAGAGGGAGGATAGGCAGGTGATAGGGAAGGAATGTGCTCAGACTGATGGTTTGAGATGTGTGTACTTTAATTCAAGAAGCATAAAGAACAAAGTGGATGAGCTTAGAGCATGGATCATTACTTGGAGCTATGATGTTGGGGTCTTTACAGAGACTTGGATGGCTCAGGGGCAGGAATGGCTACTTCCAGTGCTGGGCTTTTGATGTTTCAGAAAGGACAGGGAGGGAGGCAAAAGAGGTGGGAGTGTGGTACTGTAGATCATAGATAGTGTCATGGCTGCAGAAAAGAAGGAAGTCATGGAGGGATTTTCTATTGAGTCTCTGTGGGTGGAAGTTAGAAACAGGGAGGGGTCAATAACTCTTATATGCCGCCCAATAGTAACAGAGCCATCAAGGAACAGATAGGGAGACAGATTCTGGAACAGAGTTGTTGTGATGGGGGATTTTAATGTCCCCAATATTAATTGGCATCTCCCTAGAGCGAGGGGTTTAGATGGGGTGGAGGTTGTTAAGTGTGTTCAGGAAGGTTTCCTGAAACAGTATGTAGATAAGCCTACAAGAGGAGAGGCTGTGCTTGATCTGGTATTGGGAAGTGAACCTGCTCAGGTGTTAGGCCTCTCAGTGGGAGAGCACTTTGGGGATAGTGATCACAATTTTATAGCATTGGAGAGGGATAGGAACAGACAAGTTAGGAAAGTGTTTAACTGGAGTAAGGGGAAATATGAAGATATCAGGCAGTAACTTGGAAGTATAAATTGGAAACAGATGTTCTCAGGGAAATGTATGGCAGAAATGAGGCAAATATTCAGGTACATTCCAATGAGACAGGGAAAGGATGGCAGAGAACAGGAACTATGGTGTACAAATGCAGTAGAGAATCTAGTCAAGAAGAAAAGCTTATGGAAGGTTCAAAAAACTAGGTAATGATAGAGATCAAGAAAATTACAAGCCTAGCAGGAAGGAGTTTAAGAATGAAATTAGGAGAGCCAGAAGTGGACAAGAGAAGGACTTGGCTGACAGGATTAAGGAAAACCCCAAGGCATTCTACAAGTATCTGAAGAGCAAGAGGATAAGACGTGAGAGGACAGGACCAATCAAGTGCAACGGTGGAAATGTGTGTATGGAACTGGAGGAGGTAGTGGAGGTACTTAATGAATACCTCAGTATTCACTATGGAAAAGGACCTTAGCGATTGTAGAGATGACTTACAGTGCACTGAAAAGCTTGAGCATATAGACATTAAGAAAATGGATGTGCTGGAGCTTTTGGAAAGCATCAAGTTGGATAAGTCACTGGGACCGGACGAGATATTGCTTTGTGGATCCAGAACTGGCTTGCACACAGAATGCAAAGAGTGACTGTAGACGGGTCATAACCTGCATGGAGGTCAGTGACTGGATAATTGGTTTGTCAACTAAAACACCCAAAATGTTCTATAGATGTACCGTGCTGAGCATACTGACAGGCTACATCACAGTCTGCTATTGGGTGTGGGGGGGGGCGGGGGGAGGAAGAGGGAGATGGTCACTGCACCGAACCAAAAGAAGTTACAGAAAATTGTAAAATTAGTCAGTTCCATCTTGGTTACTAGCCTTTGTAGTATCCAAGGAATGGTACCTCAGAAAGATGACGTTCATCATTAAGGACCCCCATCACCCAGGGCAAGTCCTCTTCTCATTGTCACCATCGGAAAGGAGATACAGAAGCCTGAAGGCACAACGTAGTGATTCAGAAACAGCTTATTCCCCTCTGCCATCTTATTTCTAAATTGTCATTAAACCCATGAACACTATCTCACTTTTTTCTTTATTTAAAATAAATATTATTTCAGTTTCTGCACTATTTTTATTTTATTTAAGAAACTTATTGTATATACTTACTGTAATCGATTTATTTGGTTATTTATTTATTTTTCTACACTATCATGTTTTGCACTGCTGCTGCTAAGTTAACAAATTTCATGACACATGCCGGTGATAATAAACCTGATTCTGCTGTCTCATATTAATCTAAAAATAAAATAATACAGATGTTGGAAGTCTGAAATAAAAACAAAACACTGTCAATACTCAAGTCAGGCAGCATCAGTCAAAAAAGAAAAAAAGAGTTAATATATCTTTCATCAGGACTCTTCAGGTTGAATGATGAAAAGTCGCTGACATGAAATGTTAATCAAATTTTTTTTTTAAATGTTTGGAACACTCAGCAGATCAGGCAGTATCTTTTCCCTGGAATGTTCAACATGTTCTCCTTTTACATATGCTGCCTGTCCTGCTGAGTATTCTCAGCATTTTCTATTATTGGAATTAAAATGTGAAGTCCCTTTCTTTCTCTACAGACTTTCCTTAGCCTCTAAGTGTCTCCAGTACATTTTGTTCTTTTTCATTTCTGTTTCATATTCAGTTGTCACTAATTAAGATTTTGCTCTGTAGAAACCTCTTGACTCAATTAAATGTTATCCTTTGAATTATTTGATCTATGCAATTTAATGCTAATAAGTCTCTGCAAGGACTCTTTTTGCAGATTTCTTTCAGCGTAGTGAAGCTTGATTACTTTCAAATCTTTCTCTTTTCACTTGTTTTAGCTTTCAGAGCTTAATGAAGCAATCTATCGCTTCACAATACATGTGAACTAAACCAATTAAACTCCCTTAAATCATTGTTATGATAAACTGGTCTTTCTTCATCTTGTACTTACTAACCTATTACCACTTATTGTTTGAAAGATTTTTGGCATACATTTCAGTTAGTTATATTGATGATATACTCCCAGTGATCATTTTCTTAGACACACCTGTGCACCTGCTCCTGAATGCAAGTACATAATCAGCCAATCATTTGGTAGCAACTCTTTGCAGAAAAGCCTTGCAGGCATGGTCAACCTGTTCAGTTGTTGTTCAGACCAAACAGCAGAAAAGGAGGGAATGTGATCTGAGTGACTTTGACCGTGGGATGATTGTTCATGCTAGACGGGATTGGGTATCTCAGAAACCACTGATCTCCTGGTTGTTACGAACCCCATTACTGGGTGTCTTACCAGCAAAGATAGAAGTGTCCGTTGGAGTCTGGTGATACTATTTTCAACAGTATTTATTAGTAAAAATACACAAAAATAGTATCAATACAAATATACAGATAATATACATCATCAATACTAAACCTAAAAGTGCTGGTATAATAATAATCAATAAGAAATAAGCTCCATCGTTGTCTAGGGGATAATGAATTGTCAGATGGAAATATAAAGTTCAGTTCAGTTCATGCAGGCTGCGGTAGTTGTTGGTCACTGTGTTGCAATTGTTGGAGAGACAGAACAGTAACAGCTATTGACTTGCCGACTTTCCTTTACGATCTTGATCCGTCGATGCGTTGTTGTTGTGGCCATTCACGTATGACCCCTCTGTCCTTTAGCTAGACTGTTCTTCCATGGAGGACTCATCACCCAGGCAAGGGTGGACACACACACAAGCCCCCCACCGGTCTCGTAGCGTCTCTCCTGGTGCGTCTGAGGGGTGTTCCCCTGTCCTTACATTTATCCCCACTCACGGGGTCTCAGGTGTCAATCAGGTTGGGATGATGCAACCCATCAACCAGCCCACTCTGGTTGCCCCCTGAGGGGTTTCAATGAATAATACAGTACTCAATAAACAATCCTTCTCCAAGAGACAATAGCAGTAATCAATAATTCTGTTCTGCTTTTGTTAGGAGGAGACATTCCACTTTGTGTATCTCTGAGTTGTCTCTCTCTCTTGTTAACTGACATGAGCTGTTTATCAATAACAACTGTCTGGGCAGCTTTCCTGTGTTTCTCTCATCTCCCTTGATAACAGCATCGGAATAGTAGAGATTTGCAATTCTCCAAGGGGGGGGGGGGGGCATTGGCGATTCTGTACCCTTCTGCCCATCAGAGTTGTTCATTATTTGTAACATGGTATTGTTACACAGAACAGTCTCTAGAGTTTACAGAGAATGGCGCAAAGCAACAAAAACAAATCTCATGAGTGGAAGTTCTGTGGGCAAAAATGTTTTGTTAATAAGAGAGGTTGGTGGAAAATATCCAGAGTGGTTCAAGCTGACAGGAAGGCAGCAGTAACACAAAGAGCCATGCATTACAATGGTGGTTCAGAGAAGAGCATTTCTGAATGCACAACATGTCCAACTATGAAGTGGATGGACTACAGCATCAAAAGAATATGAATATACACTCACTGGCCACATTAAGTACATGAAATATAATGAAGTGGCTATTAAATGTATTAATGCATCCTGGTCTCAGGCACGTATATAACCTGCTCCCAAAAATCCCTCACCACTGTGTGTCATGGTCCGGTTCGTGGACTCCGGACTCCGGGTCTTCTGGCTGTCTGTTGTTTCAATTGAGCTTAATCACAGGCACCTGATTGTCATATTGGGTTTGGAATATAAGTGGCCCTGGGTTCGAATGAGGTTGCTGGTTCATCTTGTCGAAATCCTGTCCCTGCCTCTGTGGGATAAGTCAGGCTGTTCTTGCTGTTACCTGTGATGAACTACATATACCTGTCTGGACATGCCCCTCTGCTGACTGCTCCTGTGGCTCCTCCCACAGACCCCTGTATAAAGACAGTTGGAGGCACTGCTCCTCCCTCAGTCTCCAGGATGTTGTGTGGTGGTCTCTTGCTACTAATCATGGTCTCTTGCAGCTAATAAAAGCCTATTGTTCGCCTCCCATCTCCGAGAGTTTTTGATGGTGCATCATTACCCTATGGTGGGATCTGTCCCTTCCTGTCCTTGCCTCTGTTGGGTAAATCTGGCTGTCTTTGCCATTACCCTGAGGCTGGACTGTTCCCTTCCTTCCCTCTGAAGCCTGGCTACCAAGGCCTGAAGCCCTGCCAGCAACCTTGCCTGTGACCTCATCTGTATTGCCGTCAATTTCAGCCACTGGAGTGAGACTGGAGCCTGGCCATGCCAACAGAAGGAACTATCTAATGTTGAGCTTGGAGCTGTCTCTTTGTGTCCCTGTGTTTGGTGTCCATGTATGAGTCCCGGCCCTACATCCTGTTCCCAAGGAGGGGTCCCAGCTCTGTGTTCTGTGTTCCTGTGTTCCAGTCCAAGGCTCTGTGTTCCTGTGCTCAAGTCCAAGGCTCCGAGGAGTTTCCAGTCCATGTCCAAGGCTCCAAGGATGTTCCTGTCCATGTCCTCGTCCAAGTCTGAGCTTCGTGTCCTCGTCCAGCCCTGGAGTCCTGCATCCTGCCCCCACATCCAGTCCTGTTGCCTTGCTATGTCCAATCTACGCCTGGATCCGGAGTCCGAGCCCGAGTCAAGACCCAGGTTCCAGGTCCCTGTCCAGTCCCTGGCTCGGAGTCCTTGTCCAGGTTCCTAGTTCCCAGTTCTTAGTTCCTCGTCCGGGTCCCACTTTCCTACTCTAGTCCTCACCCATGCCCTGTCTCCTAGTTTTGTCCAGGGCCTGTGTCTTCCCCAGCATCATTTCTTCCCCACTTATCTTACTTTCTTGATGCACCTAGTCCTGTCTCTAGTGCTTCAGTGTCTGTGTCTTGCATTTGGGTCCATTCCCAACGCCCATCCTATGACACTGTGAAGTGACAGAGCTCACTATTCTTCAGTCTACCAAACTCTGAGGTCATTTTAAATCTGGAGTTCCACCCCACTGTTTGTCCTAATATTCAGTGCTTCTCCATGATTGCCTTTAAGTGCCAGGATTTGGAACTCCCTCCCTAACCTCTCTCACCCCCGATCTCCTTTCTGACGCTCCTTCTTCACTAAGCATTCAGTCATTTGACCTGATGTTTTTCATTTTGCTCTGTCCTAATAGATTGACTTCATGTCTGTGATTCATTATATTTGTCTTAAATAGATAGATTGGACATAAAATCATTAGTGCAAATAGAGCAATGTTTGACTAAGAAATGAATGTAGCATTTACTACTTAAACCATTAATCTTTCAACATACTGAAAAGCATTTGTGCTTCCATGTATTGACATTTTGAAACCAACATTCAATGTTCATTTAAAATAATTAGTTGCTATTTATCTCTCTGGGAATATTCTCATCCACTAGTAATTCTGCGTGACATATATCTTCCTGTTATTGTCATGGCTAACAGTTCTGCTGAGTGACATTACTATGTTAATCAGGTAAATTAAGAGAAATGCTTCTGCTGCGATTTTATATGTATGAGAAAATAACCTAGAGGTCAGCTGCAATGACAATCTGAGGTAGAGTTTCAGATTCAAAATAAAGTGGCACATGTATTTTACTTCATGTCTGAGCTGGACATACATTGCAGATTTAACAGAAATGTGAACTTGATCATCAACATTTCAAAGGCATAATTCCTTGAGGATGGAGATAGTGGGAGGGCAGTTGACTGAATCTATATAAATCCACATCAAATGTCAAACCCTGATTTCTTTACCTTGGTCTCTGTGGACTGCACAGAGTGACACACATTAAGTGTACCTATCCTTTTGTTCCAACTGTGACAGAAAAGATTGATAATATACAAGATATCAAAAACAGAAATGAGTTTTCTATTTTCTGTAACATTTACCAATGGTTTCATTTCCTTAATTTTTCTTGTATTTTTTATTATTTCCAAACACTTCTGAACAGCAATTCAACAATTGAATTATATTCCACGTAATCTTAGTCTTTCTTATACGTTATTGACTATAAACAGTTTTTGAGATTAAAAATTTTGAATTAACTTGCACTGATGATGTGTCTGTTTTAACATGTCTAAAACAATTATTCAGCCAATAATGATGCCAGTGCAGCAAAATCCTTGAAATAAATAAAACACTTCAAGAATAACACATGCACATATTTGATTGAAATTTTACATTGAATATGGGATGCCTCCAAACCATAGATTAGAACTTCAACAAAATGTTATGTTACATCAGTTTCCTTGAACTGGAGTAATGAAAAGACAGACATTGTAGCATTTGGTGTTTGTGATGAACTGCCAGTGGATTTCTGTTGTATGTGTGTGGGCTGATCGAAACACAAAGAACAAATTGTGCTCATTAAGAGTAAGGGAGTTGTACCTTGTTTTCACTTCTGCGTGTTATCCTAGATCCATACACCACAAGATATAGGAGCAGAATTTGGCAACTTGGTCTATCAAATCTGCCCTGCCATTCAGCCATGGCTGATATTCTTCATCCCCATTCTCTACCTGTCACCCTTGGTCCCTCACCATCATGGGCACAGCCCTCCCCACTGTTAAGAGTGTCTTCAAAAGACAATGCCTCAAGAAAGCAGTATCCATCAGTGAGGACCCTCATCATCTGGGAAATGAACTCTTCTTGCCACTATCATTGGGGAGGAAGTACAGGATCCTAAAGATCTACACTCAATGGTTTAGGAATTGTTTCTTCCCATCTGCCATCAGATTTCTGAGCAGTTCCTGCACCCATATGAACATTACCTTGTTAGTCCTTTCCTTTGCCACTATTTATTTATTCTGTCATTTGTGGTAACATTTTTATGTTTCTGCATGGTACCACTGCCAATAAACAACAAACTTCATTTCACTTAAGTCAGTGATAAAAAAAAATTCTGATTCTAAATCTGAGCCTTAAGTACAGACAGTGATTTGGCCTATACAACCCTTAGTGACTACAGATTCAACACATTTACCACTCTCTGGCTGAAGAAAATTCTCCTCATCTCAGTTTTAAGGGGACTTGATTCTGAGGCTGTTCCCTTGGATCCTGGACTCTCCAACTATTGGAAGTATCCTCTCCGCATCGAGTCCATGTATTTCATCAGTGTCTGGTAGGTTTCAATGAGTTCTCTCCTCATCATTCTGAACTTCATCAAGTACAGATCCAGAGATATTAAATGATCCTCAGAGGTCTTTCACTCCCAAGAGACCTCAGCCTGGGGAAGCTGATGTCATTCTCCTTGGAGTGCAATGTTAAGATGTGATTTGCTGGAGGTGTCCAAGATTATGATGGGTAGAGGGAAGTGGTTTCCTTTTCTGTTTTGCTAAAACGACAAAGGATAAACACTGGTGCATAATAAAAGAAGGAATATGAGTGCAAACATTAAAAGATGGGGAGGTTAGTTATGACTTTAATTTACCACCTACTAGGTACCCTGTGTACCTAATAAATTGCCCCCTGAGTGTATGTTTGTGGTTTTCTGCTGCTGAAGCCCATCCACTTCAATGCTCAATGTATATTGTTTAATCACAGCTTCTCTTCTGCTCAGCATTGTTGTAACACGTGATTAGTTGACATGCTGTTGCTTGTCTATGAGATTCAAGCAGTCAAGCCATTCTTTGAACTCTCTCATGAATGACATGTTTTCACCCAAAGAGCGGCCGCTCACTGGATGTTTTTCTTTGTTTTTTGCACCATTTTCTGTAAACTCTAGAGACTGTTGTGCATGAAAATTCCAGGAGATAAGCAGATTCTGAAATACTCATCTAGCACCAACGATCATTCCATGGTCAAAGCCACTTAGATCATATTTCTTCCCCATTTTGATGTTTGTTCAGAACAACAACTGAACCTCTTGACCATGTCTGCATGCTTTTATGTATTGAGTTGCTGCTTCATGATTGGCTGATTAGATATTTTCATTAATGAGCAGGTGTACAGATGTATCTAATAAATTGGCCACTGAGTATATGTTAAATCAGCCACTTACAAATTTTTAAAATTACAATTAACTGCAGAGACATACAGTTCTTAAATCTATACAAGCAAAACTTATTCACATAATTCATCCTTGACATAGTTCTACCCTATATGCTAAGATTCACTTTCCTGTATTTTTCTTTATTTACTTTCCTGCATTTGCACAATTTTTTTTTTGTTTTGTATGTTTTGGGCTGGGTGGGGTCAGTTTTTGAGGTTTGATGTTCTGGTTGCCATTTGTGCGATTTGTGTGTATTTTTTGGGTGAGCCGGGGTGGGATGGGGTTGATAGTTTCTCTGAACAGCTTCTGACGTTTTCTTTGTTTCGTGGCGATTTGGAGAAGAACCGTATACTATATACATAATTTGATAATAAATGTACCTTGAACCTCGAACCAATACAGATACAATTCCTTGAAATTACTTCCTCTAATAAACCAAACACAAACTCTGTTCTCATTTTGTGCTGTAGAGTGGAACCCTGGGATCTGTTCAATCTGCTGATCCGCCTTCAACCTTACGTAATTCACAAAATACTATCCGAAATTTAAAGACACAGAATAGAAATTCACTCTCACTGTATTTATAATGAGAAAATGAATAAATAAATACAATTTTATTCAACCTGCTTTTCTACAGTACTGTGCAAAAGTCTTAGGCACACACAGTATATATAGCTAGGGTGCCTAAGACTTTTACAGAATATTGTGAACATTTTATATATTGCACTGTACTTCTGCTGCAAAAAGAATATTGTGACAAATCAACCTGATTATGTGTCAGATCTCTCAGTGGGAGAGAAATTTGGAGACAGTGATCATAATTCTATCTCCTTTACCATAGCATGGGAGAGGGATAGGAAAAGGCAAGTTAGCAAAGCATTTAATTGGAGTAAAGGGAAATATGAGACTATCAGGAAGGAAATTGGATTGCAAACATCAATCAAGAACAGATGTTCTCAGGGAAATGTACAGAGGAAATGTGGCAAATGTTCAGGGGATATTTGCGTGGAGTTCTGCATAAGTTCATTCCAATGAGACAGGGAAAGGATAGTAGGATACAGGAACCATGGTGTACAAAGGCTATTGTAAATCTAGTCAAGAAAGAAAAAGAAGAGCTTATGAAAGGTTCAAAAAACTAGGTAATCACAGAGATCTAGAAGATTATAAGGCTAGCAGGAATGAGCTTAAGAAAGAAATTAGGAGAGCCAGAAGGGGCCATGAGATGGCCTTGGTGGACAGGATTAAGGAAAACCCCAAGACTTTCTACAAGTATGTGAAGAGCAATAGAATTAGACATGAGAGAACAGGACCGATCAAGTGTGACAGTGGAAAAGTGTGTATGGAACCAAAGGAGATAGCACAAGTACTTAATGAATACTTTGCTTCAGTATTCACTATGGAAAAGGATCTTGGCAACTGTGGGGATGACTTACAGTGGACTGAAAAGCTTGAGCAGGTAGACATTAATAAGAGGATGTGCAGGAGCTTTCGGAAAACATCAAGTTGAGTAAGTCACTGGGACCGGATGAGGTGTACCCCCAAGCTACTGTGGGAGGCAAGGGAGGAGATTGCTGAGCCTCTGGTGATAATCTTTGTATCATCCATGGGGTCAGAAGAGGTTCCGGAGGATTGGAGGGTTGTGGATGTTGTTCCCTTATTCAAGAAGGGGAGCAGAGATAGCCAAGGAAATTATAGACCAGTTAGTCTTACTTAAGTGGTTGGTAAGTTAATGGAGAAGATTCTGAGAGGCGGGATTTATGAACATTTGGAGAGGCATAATATTGTTAGGAATAGTCAGCTTTGTCAAAGGCAGGCAGTTCTTTACAAGCCTGATTGAAGTTTTTGAGGATGTGAGTAAATACATTGATGAAGGTAGAGCAGTAGGTGTAGTGTATATGGATTTCAGCAAGGCACTTGACAAGGTACCTGATGCAATGCTTATTGAGGAAAAAAGGAGGCATGAGATCCAAGGAGACATTGCTCTGTGGATCCTGAACTGGCTTGCCCACAAATGGCAAAGAGTGGTTGTAGATGGGTGATATTCTGCATGGAGGTCGGTAACCAGTGGTGTGCCTCAGGGATCTGTTCTGGGACCCCTACTCTTTGTGATTTTTATAAATGACCTGGATGAGGAAGTGGAGGGATCGGTTAGCAAATTTGCTGATTACAGAAAGGTTGGGGATGTTGTGGATAGTGTGGAGGGCTGTCAGAGTTTACAGTGGGACATCAATAGGATGCAAAACTGGGCTGAGAAGTGGCAGGTGGAGTTCAACCCAGATAAATATGAGGTGGTTCACTTTGGTAGGTCAAATATGATGGTATTAATGGTGAGACTTTTGGCAGTGTGAAGGATCAGAGGTATCTTGGGGTCCGAGTCCATAGGACGCTCAAAGCTCCTGCACAGGTTGACTGTGTGGTTAAGAAAGCATATTGTGCATTGGCATTCATCAATCATGGAACTGAATTTAGAAGCTGAGATGTAATGTTGCAGCTATATGGGACCCCGGCCAGACCCCACTTGGAGTACTGTGCTCTGTTTTGGTCACCTCACTACAGGAAGGATGTGGAAACAATAGAAAGAGTAGAGAAAAGATTTACAAGGATGTTGCCTGGATTGGGGAGCATGCCTTATGAGAAGAGGTTGAGTGAACTCGGCTTTTTTCCTTGGCGCGACAGAGGATGAGAGGTGACCCGATAGAGGTGTATAAGACGATGAGAGGCATTGATTGAATGGATTGTCAGATGCTTTTTCCCAGGGCGGAAATGGCTAGCATGAGAGGACACAGTCTTAAGGTGCTTGGAAGTAGGTACAGAGGACATGTCAGGGTTAAGTTATTTATTTAGAGAGTGGTGTGTGCATGGAATAGCCTGCCAGCAACAGTGGTGGAGGCAAATATGATAGGGTCTTTTAAGAGACTCCTGGAGAGGTACATGTATCTCAGAAAAATAGAGGGCTATGGGTAACTCTAGGTAATTTCTAATGTAAGGGCATGTATGGCACAGCTTTGTGGGCCGAAGGGCCTGTTTTGTGCTGTAGGTTTTCTATGTTTCTACGTGAATGATGATAAACCTAATTCTCATATGGGACTCTATTGGGAACTGAGAGTGGGAAGGCTGCAGTGAAAGGGGTTCATGGTAGAGAAAAGGAGAAGGAAGAAGAGAAGGAATGAGAAGCTCCAGAGAGACATCTTTTAATGATCAATAAACTAATTGTTTGGAATCAAATGGCCTTGCCTGCTGTCTTAGGACTTTATGTGTCCATAGCCATGTGTTATCCAGACAGATCATTCCACATGTAAGTATATCATAGCAGTACAAAATGCTTGTCAACTATTGTAGCATCTGTAATTATTTTGAATATACCCCACCTCCCCCCATATCCATGTACCATGTACTCACAAAAAAATCCTAATGTAACCCCTAGATAAGTTTCCTCATCTACGTAGCTCTGTGCCCATGGTTCCTCATCATGATTTCCTCTGTGGCATTTGATTGATTCAGGTACTGCTCTCTTTCCAGCTGTTATTTTGATGCTTTGTCTCTGACCACACCCCATTGAATTCTTTCCAATACCATGTAATTTGGCCATTGCTATTGATAAGCATTGATAAGGCGTTCGCAGCTGATAGTAGTGTGCTGCCTTTAAGTTACTCTTCAGAAAAATAGCCCATTTCAGTCCACAATCCTGATTCCAGTGCACAATTGCAATGAGACGGCTCTACACATTTGGTGATTGGAAATTGCTTTAGTATTGTCCAGATCCACTGAGATGAAGCAAAAAATGACTTCATTCATGTGCTATTGAAACAGTTCATTCCATATGTAAGTACATCATAGCAGTACAAAATGAAACGTAATAGCAGAATGTTACAATTACAGTGAATGTGCAGTTCAGGTACAGAAATGAGGTGTGACAGTCATGATGATATGGATCGAGTGTTCATGGGTTCTTTATCATATAAGAAGTCTGTCAAAAGTCTTAGAAGCTGTCCTTAATCCTGATGGCGATTGTTCTCAAGCTCTTGTGTCTTCTGCCCAATAGGTTTTCAGCTTTCTGTGTCAGCAGGTGAAGGAAGTACCAATTTTACTGCAGGTACATTCTTTAAACACAGATGTCCCCGTGTAGTGAGGCCTCTTCCATGGTAATTAAAACATTGGGCCACCTTAAGAGAGTATTTTGAGGCTGTGGCTCCATTAAAAATGTCAACAATGTTTCCCACCTTTTCCACCCCATATAAGAATCAGAAACAGGTTTATTATCACTGGCATGTGTCATGAAATATGATAACTTAGTAGCAGCAGTTCAAAGCAATACATGATAGTAGAAATAAAATAAATAGTTAAATCAATCAATTGATTAGTAGAAGAAGGCGGAGCTTTGGCATGATGGCGTCTTCAGAAATAGCTCTCTTTCCATCTTTATTATCTTTATTTCTCCCTTTTAAGGCTCTTTTGAAGACCCTGACCTGGAGTTGCATGCTGACTTTGGTTCTTTGTGGGAATGGAACCTGCTCTCAGGGTTTCAAACCTGGCCATTATTTGACATGCCAAAGGCAAGGCCTAAGAGCTCAGCTCACCTTCAGAGGTCCGAGGTCACGTGGCCCTGGAGAGGGACGGATCAGAAGTAGGTGTCCCGGCAGGAAATCAGTGCATTGTCAGAGTCGGAAGAACTGGCTGTGCACCCAGAGACCTGAAATCTTTGGGCACAGAGTTCAGAAAAAGTGCCGCAATGGATTTTTAACATGGTAAACCAGCAAGTTGTTTGTCATGTCTCCCCTCTCACTGTGAAACAGAGTCAAGTTTTTCTCCCTTATTAGGGAGAGAGAGGGCCTGTGGTATGTCGAATTGCCGGGTGAATGAGTAGTCTTTGGGGTGCTGCAAGTCTGTGTCTTTGCTTTGCCTTGCTGCACACCGGAGTGCTCAGTGGTTGGTGCCGATGCTTTCCTTTGCTTGTGTGGGGAGGGGGAATTGTTGCTTGCTGCCGCTTACAGGCTGGAGGGAGAGGAGCTGGGGGGGACTTTGGGGTTCTAATGTTTAACTGCCATTCATTCTTTGGGGGCACTCCTCTGTTTTCATGGATGTTCGCGAAGAAAAAGCATTTCAGGATATATATTGTATACATTTCTCTGACATTAAATGTACCTTCAAAACCTTTGAATTACAGTAAGTATATATATGCATATTGGATAGATTAAAATAATGTAAAATCAGAAATAATATGTACATTAAACAAGAAAGTGAGGCAGTATTCATGGGTTCAATGTCCATTTAGAAATCATATGGCAGAGGAGAAGAAGCTGTGTCTGAATTGCATGCCCTGGGCAATGAGAGTCCCTAATAACGGACGTTGCCTTTCTGAGGTACCGCTCCTTGAAGATGTACCCAAGGTGGAGCTGACTAATTGTATGACTTTCTGTAGCTTCTTTTGGTCCTATGCAGTAGCTTCCCATACCAGACAGTGATGCAGCTTATCAGAATGCTCTCCAAAGTTTGTTTGTTGAAGTTTTCGAGTGTTTTAGTTGACACACCAAATCTCTTAAAAATCCTAAAGAAATATACCTCTGACTTCCCTTCTTTATTGCTGCATCAGGACCAGTTTGCATCCTCAGAGTTTTTGACATCCAGGAACTTGGGATTGCTCGCTCTCTCCACTTCTGATCTCTCTATGCGGAATGGTTCATGGTCCCTAGTCTTACCCTTCCTGAAATCCACAATCAGCTCTTTCCTCTTACTGACAAGATTGTTGCTGTGATACCACTCAACTAACTCACTCCAGTACACCCTCTAGTCTCTAACTGAGATTCTACCAACAAATTGCAACTACCAACCTGCTGTCTAACCACCTCCCATCACTCCTCTAATCTCTCTGACCTCCTCCTGTCAGGCAGAGATACCACAGTATAAGAATACGGCCTTTTCCCCCAGGCTGTAAGACCTCTGAACAGCTTACTACCACCCAGTAAGCACCATTTGTGACAGTACCAGTAGCAATATACTGTTGTATATTTAATTATGTATTGTTGTTCGCTTGTTGTGCTGTATTGTATGACATGGGCATTCACGGTCTTTCCATGACCATGAAGTGGTTTGCCATTGCTTTCTGCTGGGCAGTGTCTTTACAAGATGGGTGACCCCCAGCGATTATCAATACTCTTCAGAAATTGTCTGCCTGGCATTAGTGGCTGCATAACCAGGACATGTGATATGCACCAGCTTCTCAGACAACCATCCACCACCAGCTCACTGATTGGGTGGCTAAGCAGGTGCTACACTTTGCCCAAGAGTGACCTGCAGGCTAGCAAAGGGAAGGAGCACCTTACACCTCCTTTGGTAGAGAAATATCTTGACCCCACCACCCAACTATAATTGTACATCTACAGAATACACTTAATGCATTTTAATATCTATTAATATTATTGGGTTAATATTATTTTATGTACTGGATATGATAAATGTACAGTGTTTGGCACCTTGGTCCCAAAGGAACTTTGTTTTATTTTAGCTGTATGCATGTGTATTATTGAATAACAATAAATGTGTTGTATTGCATAATCCACAGGTGTCCTGGCATACAGTTTCAACTGCATTCTGTCATTTGTGTGTATGCCTAATCCTGGAGTGCTCAGCCTAAGCTGGTGTCTTCAGCTGGTCAACAAGTCCGTCCAGCTGTTTTCTTTGTCTCTTAGCTGTACTTACCAATGTGTATTAAGCTGCAGTGAAGGGGGTGGTTTTCCCGAGTCCAGGTAAATAATCTTTGATCTGAATTATCAATTACATTTCTCTCCCCACAGATGCTGCCCGATTTGCTGATCACCTTCAGAATTTCCTGTTCTTAGCGAGATGTACTGTTTCTCCAGTATTTTGCTTTTTGATTAGGTAAGCTGAAATCTCATTGGATGGTGGAGCAGGTTCTATGAATCACATGGTCCACTCCTTTTCCTGTTTACTACCTTGATATACTTTACAGGTGAGACCTTGTGGAAAGGCATAGCACCATATCTAAAGGACAGTTTAGGATAAGAATTCTATTGTTCACTTGTCATATACAGTATATATCATAAGACATAGAATGAGACACTTTGAGTTTATCCAGCTCTCAGATCAAACTCCTGCATTTCCCCATTCACTACGCATCCACATCAACTCTCTGTAATTTGTCTGACATCCATCTATATGTGATTGCCAGGGCTGCAGTCACAGTCTGAGCGTCTCCTCAGTTTCAAAATCAGAATCAGAGTTAGAATCTAGTTTATTATTGTTGCCCTGTCATGAAATTTATTATTTTGTGATAGTAATACTGTACAAAACATAAAAATTGATTTTGTAATATAAATGCATTAATAATTCCAGCAAAAGAGGAAAAGTGATGTAGTGATCATGGTTTCATGGACCATTCGGAATGCTGATGGCCAAGGAGAAGAAGCTGCGGCAAAATCATTGACTGTGGGTCTTCAGGGTCCTGTATTTCCTGCCTTGGTGCTACTAGTGAGAAGAGGGCAGGTATAGGTGATGAAGGCCCTTAGTAATGAATGTCATCTTCTTCAGGCACTGCCTTTTGAAGATGCCTTTGATAGATGTGAGGCTTGTGCCTCTGCACAAGCTAGCTCAGTCTACAGCTCTCTGCAGCCTCTTTCGATCCTATGCATTGGAGCCTTTTTACCAGGCTTATGAGCCTGTACCATACAGCCTCCATATCTGCCTGTGTAAAACAGACCTGTATCCTCCTTGTCCTATTTTCTGATAGTTCACACTGGATCAGATTTCTTAAGGAAAGTTAACACTAGAATATATCTTGTATTCTCTTTATTCAAAAGCTTAACCGGAGCCAGGTGCATATGGCAATAGCCTCTACCAGGTATCGTGCCATCCAGTAATGGGAAAGGAAGGGGAGCAACCTTGAGACCAAAATATACTTTGACCTTTACTAATTTCCCGGGTATGTGTGGTGAACAGAGGGAGAGGTACAGTATTTTGTTTAGGTGCCTCTTTTTCTGTCAGCTGATTGTCAACTAGAGTTAGATTTGTTCTGAGCACGCAGAGGGTTCAATATGTGATAAAAGGGAGCAGCACCCAGACTGGAATCGATTCCCTGCTCCTGATTTTATTTTTTTTCCCTTTGACCAGCCTTACCTGAATATTGTCAGATAGAGGATCAAGCAGTAGTATTACATACACAAGAAATTGAAATCCGAAGCAACATATGCAAATGCTGGCGGAACTCAGCAGGTCAGGCAACATCCATGGAAATAAACGAACAGTCAATGTTTCAAGCTGAGACCCTTCTTCTGAAATGTAGTAATTTAGTAGTATTATTATGTGTATTATTATGTGTAACAAGGCAAGTTAGATTGTACATAATAAGGTTGTCTATTGCAGCACAGAGGACATACACATTTCAGTGATCATTTATCACTCTATTAACCCTGAATTTTTGCTTAAAAGTTTTCTTTCACCTTTAGCACTACCTGTCAAATTATATCAGAGCATTCACTTAATCCAAACTGTCTTCTCAACCTTCAAGAAGAACATCCTCAGCTTCCATACAGTGAACAATTAGAACATAAATCATTGGTTACATACCGAAATTGACATACCTTAGCTAGTTTTGTAGTGAGTTTAGAAGAGTTATTCTTGAGCCATATTGACGCTTTCATTGTAAACACTGAAAGGCAGAAATCTCTCTCCAAAGATGTCACATTTGTCACTGAATGCTGAGTTACATTGCAGAGATGAAGTCAATTCCACATTGGAGAAGCAGCACCTCATAATCCATCCAGGTTGCATTTAACCTGTTGGCATGAACGTTGATTTCTATAACTTCTGATAATTTTGTTTCCCCCTTCTCTCTCTTTGAATTCCCCTTTCTGGCTCCCCTGTTGCCCCTTGCCTCATACTCACCAGCCTATCACCGCTCCTCCTACCCTTTCTTTCATGGTCTACTCTCCTCTCCTATAACACTCCTTCTTCGAAGCTTCACCTTTTCCACTAGTCACCTCACAGCTTCCCCACCCCACTCCCCCTGGATTCTCCACTAACCCATTCAACCCCCTCCCCCCTACTTGGGTTCTCTATCGTGATTGTACTCCTTCTTCCCTCATCTTCTTATTCTGGCATATTCCCCATCCCTTTGCAGTCTTTGTGAAGAATCTCAACCTGACCCGTTGACCATTTGTTATCCTGCATAGACACTGCCCGACTTGCTAAGATTCTTTTTTTTAAATATTTATTTATTGAATTTTCGAAATTACAAAGAATAAATGTAATAGTAAAATAGTAAGAAAGGTAATATTAACCTCCCCCCCTTAACCCTTATCTAAAGAAAGAAAAAAGAAAGAAGAAAAAGATTGCCTGGATATCGGAGGATCCCCACATGCTCCATGGAGTTCAAAACAATTTTGATATTTATTTTTTACTTTCCCCAATTACTATAATTTTATCTTCAAAGGACCTATGTATTTAATCCTATCTTTTGTAAGTATGGGAGCCAAATTTTCAAAAATATATCATATTCATTTCTTAAATTATATGTATTTTTTTCAAAATGGAATACAATTATGGAATACAACATTATTCCAATGATCCATAGTTAAATATAAATCAGATTTCCAACTAACTGCGATAACTTTTTTGGCTACTGCCAATGCAATTTTTATAAATTTTTTCTGATATTTGTTCAATTTAAGTTTCAGTATTGTCCCTTCAATGTCTCCTAATAAAAATAATAGTGGACTATGTGGAAGTTGTACTCCAGCAATTTGTTCCAATAAAAGTCTTAAATTTATCCAAAATGGTTGAATTTTATAACAAGACCAAGTAGAATGTAAAAAGGTACCAATTTGTTGATTACATCGAAAACATTGGTCAGACATATTTGAATTTAATCTATTTATTTTCTGTGGTGTTTTATATAATTGATGTAAAAAATTATATTGTATTAATCTAAGTCGAACATTTATTGTATTTCTCATACTGTCAAAACATAATCTTGACCAGTTTATCCCATCAATTTTAACATTCAAATCAGATTCCAATTTTTGTCTTGATTTATGAATTCCTAATTTAATTATTTGCTTTTGAATCAAATTATATATACATGATGTAAATTTTTTAATTCTTCCTTTCTGAATCAATATTTCTATTTCACTAGGTTTTGGCATCAACATTGTTTGTCCCAGCTTTTCTCGTAAATAGGCTTTTAATTCAAAATAACAGAAAATACAATTACCTCAGAAGTTTTTTCAAGAACTGAATAAATATGTAAGGAAATTTCTTTGGAAAGGTAAGATGTCAAGAATATCATTGGAAAAATTGACAGGTAAATTTGACCTAGGAGGGTTACAACTTCCAAATTTTAAGAATTATTATAAAGCAAATCAACTTAGATTTATTGCGTCTTTTTTTGATGAAGAAAAATCGGCATGGATTAAAATAGAATTGGATAAGATAGGAGAAAATATACCAGAAGATTTTATATATAAATGGGAATCCAAATGGATACGGGGAAAAAAAAGAATCTCCTGTATTAAGACACTTGATTGATTTACGGAATAAGGTAAATAAAGATGATGAGATAAAGAAATCTTTATTAGCAAAAAGAACTTTAATCCAAAATAGGCTTATTCCTTTTACAATGGACAAAAAACTTTTACATAATTGGTTCCAAAAGGGGATTAAATTTATAGGTGATTGTTTTGAAGGAGGTATATTGATGTTGTTTGATCAATTAAAAAATAAATATAAAATATCAAATAATGCTTGCTAAGATTCTGCAGCATTTTGTGCATAGTATTGGTTTGAATGTCTCATATACCAGGAAGTCCCAAAGCATTTGACATTTGGTTGCTATTTGAAACTTGGTGACCACTATTGTGCAGGCAAATGTGACAGTCAATTAATAAATAGTCAAATTCATTATTCTGCAGTGATATGAGTGATTGGCTATTCTGTTATTACAATGCTAGTTGAAAGGGAAATATTGGCACAGTCAGTTTTGATATCCATTTGAGCAATCAAAATGTTGACATATACCTTTTGCATCTGCACCAGCCCAACATTCCTCATTATAGCAGAGTCACTTTAGAACGTGTCCTTAGCAGGGTGTGAAGCTTTAACCTTCTAACTCAAAGATGAGGTTTCCACCAGGCTGGCTATCACATTTTATAAATCATGTCATGGAATCGGAGAATCATAGCATGGTTTATGCAGAGAATGCTGGAGTTACAAAGTAATATATGCAGAAATAGGCCCTCTGGTCCAATTTGTCAATGTTGACCAAGGTGCCTGCCTAATCTAGTCCCATTTGTTCCAATCCATGTACTTATCCAAATGGTTTTTATATTTTATCACTTTACCTGCCTCAACCACTTCCCCTCATAACTCGTTCCATATATGTACCATCTACTGTTTGAAGAAGTCGCCCCTAAGGTTCCTTTTGAAACTTTATTGCACCTATGTCCTCTACCTTACCAAAAGGTCCCCCTTCCTTCGAAGAAAGTTTGTGCGTATTTACACTATATTTGCCCATTGTGATTTTTTCACACCTCTGTAGGGTCACCCAATACTCAATCACAAACACAATAAAGTCTGCAGATGCTGGAGATCCAAACCAACAAGTACAGAAGGTCAGGCAACATCTATGGAAAAGGGTAAACAGTCACCTTTTTAGTCTGAGACCCTTCTTCAGGACTGAGAAGGAAGGAGAACGATGCCTAATTAAAAAGGTGGGGGAGGTGAAAGAGGCTAGCTGGAAGGTGATAGGTGAAACAAGGTGGGTGGGAATGGTCAAGGGCTGGAGAAGAAAGAATCTGATAGGAGAGCGGGAAGGAGGCAGGGACCCAGGAGCAAGTAACAGACAGGTGAGAAGAAGTGGAAGGTCAGAGTGGGGAATGGGAGGGGGGCATATTTGTTCTCGATTATTCTTGTTCTCATCTTGGCACGAGAGGAGGCCATGGATCCTGTATTCTTCTACATTTCAAGGAATGAAGCCCTGGCTTGCCCAAACGCTTCCAATAACTCAGGACTTTGAATCTGGCAACATTCTTGTAAATCGTCATTGCACTCTTTCCACCTTACTGGCATCTTTCGCAAAACGTTGTAGATGAGATTGTAGGTATACATTTAAGAACTGTTGTGTGGTAGTGGTATACATTTTGGATGCATTACTGTACTCAGCCTTAGATGCTCCCTGAACGTTTGAGTCTTTCCTGCATTTTACATTCAATGAAAACTTCCTTGTAATTCATATAAACTGGCTCAAAAACTCAAAGTTCTATTTTGGTCAATAGTGATTACACAGACATGTATATCATCTGCACTATAATAGGACAATAATAGGATTTTTTCCTATTTGACTTTGGTCTCATTTCTTTTTGCTTGAGAACTGTAATTCTTCATTCTACTCTAATCTCGGCCTTCTTTACAGTTAATGACTCAAGGTCTATAACTGTCTGGTGTGGCAACTACAGAGCAGCTGAGAGAATCAGTAAATTGATTTATTGGTTTATTATTGTCACATGTGCTGAGATACAGTGAAAAACTCTTTTGCAAGACATCCATACGGATCGTTCTAATTAGTGCATTGAAGTAGTACTAGGTAAAATAAAGAATTCAGAACAAGGTACTACAGTTGCAGAGAGGGTGAAATGCAAGCAAACAATAAGGCCATAATGAGCTAGATATGAGGTCAAAAGTCCATCTAGGGCACTGTTTAATAGTGGGATAGAAGCTATCCTTGAGCCTGGTGTTTAATGCTTTGAGACTTTTGCATCTTCTGCCCAATGGGAGGGGAGAGAAGAGAGAAAATCTGGAACCTGTGGCGTCTTTGATTATGTAAGCTGTTTTAACAAGGCAGTGAAAAGAGTGGACAGATTCCATGGTGTGGAGGCTGGTTTCCATGATCGGCTGAGCTGGGTTCAAAACTCTCCGCAGCTTCTTGCAGTCTCAGGCACAACAGTCATCATACAAGCCATGACACATCTGGATATGATGCTTTCTGTTGTGCATCAATGAAAATTGGTGAGGGTCAAAAGGACATGCCAAATGAGTAGGTCCAATGGACAAAAACAACTGAGTGGTTAAAGAAGCACACGGACTACACTAATTAGCTACTCACACACGAAGGAGAATTTTTATTTGTGCTGGCAATTCCAATGGATATCGATGTGGAAATAAGCATTTTGATGATGGAATATCTGGGATTAAAATTATGAAGAGAATATAGTTTTAATGAGGCTGACTCTTTCATTGTTTATCAAATTGTTTGAAGCCATATTTAAAATAAGACAGACTAATAAAGCAAGAAAGCATTAAAAAGTCAGCATTAAGGATGCTTTAGAAATTGTGGTCCAAAATATTAAAATTTTTATCTGTTGATGCTGGCAGGTAAATGTCCCTGGTCCACTATTTAATTGTGGCATTTATTTATTTAAAAACAACTTAATGTCTTTACTAAACATTAACATAATTTGTAATGAATGCATGCTAGCATTCAATATGTGCACAGCCTGCTATCTTGCATGATGAACAGTCTCAAATATTATTGTATTCTCCTGAGGTTTAGACCTTAAATATTCATGTGTTTCTAGCTTATCAAAGCAGCAGGGTAACAAGACTTATTTACTCTTTACTTGGAGCAATATATAATTTTATAATTCATCTTCAGGCGTAAAGCTACCTTCTTTGTCCATTATAACCCAATTTTATATCACTATTTCACTATAAAAGTAATTATCTGTACATTAAATGGCCACAGGATTATTGTTATAAATTGCAAGCTCTACTTTCACTGGTGCATTTTTTTGTTTGTTTGCATCTCCTGGCTCTTTCCAACTTGCAAATGATCAATGAACAACAAAACACTAGTTAATGCATTTGCTGATACTGGCAACATTTAACAGAAGCTGTAGTACAATACAGAACAGAACAGTAGTACAAGCTGTTTCTACGGTATGCCGTCTGGATAGCTCTGCTTTTTTGTCGCTTTTAGGGTTTGTTTTCCAAATTAAATTTGATTATGAATATATTTTGCTGATAACTCAACACTTCCTTGTATCATTCCACTTGGACATGTCATCACTTACCCAAGGGATAATCCCATATTTTTGAGCTGGTTGCAAATCAATATCCCAGAGGAGAATGACTAATATTATGTTTCTCTCTGCATCCTGCTGTTCCTATTGAATTAGTGCTGATGACTAAGTATCTTCTACATTTGTTAAATGGTACAATGGATAACTCTCTATTCCATTACCTGCCTTGTCTGGAGTTTGAGGGCCAACCACATTTTGCATTCCTACAGTGCGCTCAGGAAGCCTAAGACCTAAAGCACCCAGGAAGGAAATACAGCAATGATGGATGTCAATGATATGAGGTACTTAGACAGTTCTTTAAAACATATATCATCTTATAATTAATTGGTATCAACATACTAAAATAAAACATCTTACCTTCTTCCAATCCCCCTAATTCACAGCTCAAAAATGCCCTAGTAGAGACTTTGTTCTTTGATCCTATACTAGAACAGACCCGAGGCAGCAATTCTTCAATGTAGGACTAAGGAATCTCAGCAAGATTGTGCCTGTAGCTTGATTCATGGTGTGCCGATCTCTGGAGGGAAACAGACCATTTGAACCTTTGAATCTGTCAATAATTCCCAGATTTCTGCACTTGAATCAACCATAGTGGTTTGATTGTGAAAACTGTAGCAGGCATTTGTACATCACAAGCTTAGCCAAACAGTAATATGGTAGTAACACACACAAAATGCTGGTGGAATGCAACAGGCCGGGCAGAATCTACAAGAAGAAGCACAGTCGACGTTTCAAGCTGAAACCCTTTGTCAGGACTAACTGAAAGAAAAGAAAGAAAAGAAAATAGATTTGAAAGTGGGAGGGGGAGGGAGAAATCCAAAATGATAGGAGAAGATAGGAAGGGGAGGGATTAAGCTAAGAGCTGGAAACTTCGCCTATGCTCTGTCCACCAGAGAAAGCAGGATCTCCCAGTGGCCACACATTTTAATTCCACGTCTCATTCCTATTCTGATATGTCTGTCCATGGCCTCCTCTACTGTCAAGATGAAGCCACACTCAGGTTGAAGGAACAACACCTTATATACCATCTGGGTAGCCTCCAACCTGGTGGCATGAACATTGATTTCTATAACTTCTGTTAATGCCCCTTCACCCCTTCTTACCCCATCCTTTACTTATTTATTATTTCCCCCCGCCCTTTTTTTCTCTCTCTGCTCCTCTCTGCCCATCTCTCTTTGGCTGTTCTCCATCTGGTGCTCCCCTCCCCCTTTCTTTCTCCCTAGGCCTCCCGTCCCATGATCCTCTCCCTTCTCCAGCTCTGTATCCCTTTTGCCAATCACCTTTCCAGCTCTTAGCTTAATTCCTCCACTTCCTGTTTTCTCCTATCATTTCAGATTTCCCACTCCCCCTCCCACTTTCAAATCTTTTAGTATCTCTCCTTTCAGTTAGTCCTGATGAAGGATCTCGGCCCGAAACGTCGTCTGTGCTTCGTTCTATAGATGCCGCCTGACCTGCTGTGTTTCACCAGCATTTTGTGTGTGTTGTTTGACTTTCCAGCATCGGCAGATTTCCTCGTTTTCGAGTAATATGGTACTATCTTGTTAACCTTCTATTTATGTTAACACAGACTGAGGGATAGATATTGCCTAAAGAAGGCAATACCTATCATCAAAGATCCCCACCATCTGGGCCATGCCATCTTCTTACAGCTACCATCGAGGAGGAGGTACAGAAGCTCACAGCACCACATTTAAGGACAGCTACTTCCCTTCAAAAATTTGACTCTTAAAGTGACCTGCATAACCATAACCACTATCCAGTAAAACGTAAAATGACCATTTTGACCACATCACACTAAAATGGACAATTTTATTCATTTCATTTGTGTTCATCCTTGTAAAAATTGCATATAATTTATGTTTATGTTTTTATGTGAACGTCGTGTATCTGAAGCAATGTGTCTGTAATGCTGCTGAAGTAAGTATTTCATTGAAATGCGCATACATATATTTGTGCATCTGACACAATGACATATACTTTGATACTGGCCAGGAGATGGACAATAAACGGACAGTTGACCAGGGTTCATTCCTGCCCTCTGGTGATCCCACTGTGGAATTCACATGTATAACCTTTGACTCTGTTTCCTTCAGGTAATCTGCTTCACTCCCACATCCCAAAAACATGTGAATTAGCAGATTAATTGACTACCATAAATTTGTGCTAGTATGTAGAATTAAAGGGAGGAGAGAATGGGTTAAGGTAGTATAAAAAGCTACAAGAGGCCTAGGTATGATTTCCAGGAGGGCATCTCATGGGTCCAAGACTAAACCTGAAAAACGTAGGATGTTGTGACAGAGCTTGAATGAGATCCCCTCTTTATAATGTTAAATCAAGTGTCATCTGCGACAACTGGACTTTCCTTCCAGATAAGCTGAATGCCTTCTATGCTCCGTTTAACTGTCAGAACATGGAGGACCCATCGCCAACCCCCACAGCCCCTGATGATCCTGTAATTTCTGTCTCTGAGACTGCCATGAGAGCATCCTTCAGAAGGGTGAACCAACGTAAAGGTGCGGCCCAGACAGTGTAGCTACAGCCTGTGCTGGTCAACTGGCTGGAGTGTTGACTGAAATCTTTAACCTCTCGCTTTGGCAATCTGAGGGACCCACCTGCTTCAAGCAGACTTCACCTATACCAGTGCCTAAGAAGAACATAGCAACCTGCCTCAATGACTATCATCCAGTAGCACTTAGATCTACAGTGATGAAGTGTTTTGGGAGGTTGGTAATGAAGCATAACAACTCCTGCCTGAGAAGTGACTTGGATCCACTCCAATTTGCCTACCAGAGTAAAAGACTCACAGCAGCTGCTATTTCATTGGCTCTTTACTCGACCCTGGACCATCTGGATGGCAGAGATGCATATATCAGGGTGCTCTTTATCAACTACAGCTCGGCATTCAACGACACTCTCCCCGCAAGTCTAATCAATAAGCTTTAAGACCTTGGCCTCCCTACATCCTTGTGCAATTGGATCTTCGATTTCATCACTTGCAGACCCTGATCAGATCAGATTGGCAACAACATCTCCTCCACAACTTACATCAGCACAGGTGCACCACAAGGCTGTGTGCTTAGCCCCCTGCTCTACTCACTTCATACTTAGGAGTTTGGAGCTAAGCACAGCTACAATGCCATATTCAAGTTTGCTGGTGACACCACTGTTATAGGCTGAATCAAAGGTGGTGTCGAATCAGCATTTAGGGGGAAGATTTAAATTCTGCCATAAGAACAGTCTCTTGTTCAATGTCAGCAAGACCAAGGAGATGATTTTTGACTTCAGGAAGAGAAAACCAGAGGTCCATGAGTCAGTCCTCACCAGAGGATCAGAGGTGGAGAGGGTCAGCAACTTTAAATTCCTTGGTGTTGTTATTTCAGAGGAACTGATCAGGGCACAGCACATAACTGCAATTATAAAGAAAACTCAGCAGCACATATACTTCCTTCGGAGTTTGCAAACTTCTTTAGCTGTGTAGTGGAGAGTATGTTGACTGGCTGCATCACAGCCCGGTGTGGGAACACCAATGCCCTTGAATGGAAAATCCTACAAAAATTAGTGGACGCAGCACACTTCGTTATGGATAAAGCCATCCCCACCATTGAGTACATTTACATGAAGCTTTGTCACAGGATAGTAGCATCCATCATCAGGGATTTCCTCCACTCGGATCATGCTTTCTTCTCACTGCTGCTATCAGGAAGAAGATGTGGGATCCTTAGGACTCACACTACCAGGTTTAGGAATAGTTATTACCTCTCAATTATCAGGCTCTTGAACCTAAGGGGATAACTTCACTCAAATTTACTTACCCCATCATTGAAGTGTTCTCACAATCTATCAACTCACTTTCAAGGACTCTTCATCTTATGTTCTTGATAGTTATTGATTATTGATCTATTTATTTATTTGTTTGTTTGTTTATTTATTCATTAAGCTTTCTTTTTGTATCTGAACAGTTTGTTGTCTTTTGCACATTGGATAAATGCCTAACTTGGTGCAGTATGCCATCAATTTTATTACGGTTATTATTCTATTATGGAATTATTAAGCATGCCCACAAGAAAATGAATCATAGGGTCGTAAATGATAACAAATATGCGCTTTGATAATAAATTTACTTTGAACTTTGAACCTTGAAATGGTCATCTCATGCTCGGTGTGGACTTGTAGTGCAAAAGACTGGGTTTTTGTGCAGTAGCTCGCTATGACTTGAAAATTCTGTTTCTCCTTTAAAACACTCCCGATAAGATTCAAAAAAAGATTTCTTCTGTAAATGATCATCTCCAACAGGGCAGTGTCTCAGCAGTATCATAATGAAGCCACAGTTCAGATCCTTCTGATCAACTCTCCAGAAAGTGAGTTGAACACAAAACCTGAGAAAAAATTGCTAGCAAATTAAAATAATTAGTGCGCACAGTATATTACCATTATATGTGATATTTCTAAACACTGTTCACAGCCACAGATCTAATGTACCAGGAAAAGAAGACCAGGAAAGCAAAAGATGTTTTTTCTTTCAGCATCAGGGTCATGAATGAAAGAATGAAGGAACCATGAATTGACAGCTATTGTGATCCATGCTCCCAGCAACCATGACAACCATGTTACTGGCAGAGCAATAGATCATCAACCCTTTCTAACTGTGGAACAGAATACAAAATACTCAGTTTCTGCTATCTTAAATCCAAAAAAGAATGCAAAATCCAACATTTAACTCTTAGTTATCTCCATTATGAAAAATATTATAATTGGATATAATATTTTGTGACAGTTACAGCTATGAAACTATAAATGACTAAACTTCCCTTGTCTGAACTCATTGACAGCTTCAAGTAAATTATAATAGATGAAGGGTGAAGGACTTGACATAAAATTTTAATATTCATCACTAAAAGAAGTGTCAAAATGTCAGTCTTGTTTCTGAATCCATTTTTCCCCTTGACATATTAAAAAAGTGTGCTGTGATACTGTAAGAGTAACATTGGGTAAAGAGCTGCTGATAAACATTGGTCTGGATTCTACTTGTCAATGTTAGCATGCCCAGGATTCTGTATATATCTGCACCCAGTAGAATACATAAAATTACCAAACAATATTATGTTTCACACAGCTCAATCAGACCATTTAACATTCTTGAAGTTCCCTTGCATTTACATCAGAATTGCTTTCAGAACTTGCACTTGATTTAATTTTAATAATTTCAGCAGGTTGTTCTAATATTTTAACTATTCTTTAATTTTAAGTGAGACATTGTAACATCAAGGAAAAAACACAGCTTTATTGGGTTCAACAAACTGTCTAGACATTTTTTTTCCATTTGTTTACTGATATATTGATTAATTGGTTAATATGCTCTGATATTTAGGAATATGTGTGTAAAAACAGACCATTCTAGCTTGTCCCTCATTATCTAGGGCAGGCATGGGCAAACTACGGCCCGCGGGCCATATGCGTCCCGTTAAGCTTTTTAATCCGGCCCGCAGAACTTGATGAAATTATATTAATAAACCTTGTTAACGTTTTTTCCCCGCAATTCTGGTGTTTTCCCAATAGATGACGCACTCTATATACATTGACCTTTGTTGAGGTGCAGCGTATTACTCCACATTTGCGCTTTACTCTTTGTTCGGCTCGACCTATTTGTGTGAACAGGCGTTCAGCGTCATGAACATCAACAAAGCCAGCCACAGATCCAAGTTAACTGATCAACACCTCAGATCCATCCTGAGAATCGCCACAACAAAACTAAATCCAGACTTTGATGCGCTGGCTAAAAAGGGAGACCAACAACACTGTTCCCACTGAAATTAAAAATAAGTTTCTTCATTGTGTTATGTAAAAAATGCATTTGAAAGTATTTTTTTCAATAAGCCTTACATGTTACATGTCATTTCTGTTAAGTGATGGACATGAGTAGTGCGCAGGTGCACATACGTTCTCAAAATAAAAAATGCGCTCCAGATCAAATAACGCGCTTCGCATACTGGCGTGCTGTCACTGTTCTGTCTTTGTGCTGGTCGTTGTTGAGTTTTGGCACAGGGGACAATTGAATAAGAAGGAGCAGGACAAGTAGACCTGCATCTCCTACCGTTTTTGAAATAAAGACAGTCAGGAGGAGAGTGATGATGATAATATCTTGAAGGATAACAGAATTTTCAGTGCTTTAAAATAATAACTGTTACTATTAAAAAAAGCTGTATTTTATTCATTTAATTTTCAGTGTTTTAAAAGTCATTTCAATAAATAGCTAAATACCATGGGACTTCAAAGACAGATATTTTGTTGTAATGCATTTGTTCATTTTCAATTGAAATTAAAGCACATGTTTTCTACATATCCCATGATATTTTATTTTCTCTTATGAGGTGTATTACCAAAACACTCCGTCCATCTGCTCCTGGTCCAGCCCCACTGTCAAATTTTAGAACCCTTTGTGGCCCACAAGTCAAAAAGTTTGCCCACCCCTGATCTAGGGTGATGTGCATCAGAAATTCATCTTCAATAGTTGTTAAATCGTTCTTGCATTCAGAAATATTTAAAATGTTGACTCTTTAGACGGTCAATACAGATATTTGTTTGAAAATTCAGTGAGTTTCTGGTGGAGTTTTCCCCACTGAATCACCTGTGGTACTGCCTCAGAAACCAGTATTCATGCAAAGTGATTAAAGTTAAGGTTTCCCTTCCACCAACATCAGTTCCACAACCACAAAGAAAAGCCAAAATCAATAATGTACAAAATAACTCATGGAATATAGTTCTCTTCCTGAGATACAGAAGTCTGAATGCCAAGGTTGTTGATACAAAGTTACAATGTGCAATTAAGGGCTTGGGGATGAGGTCTAGGTTCTTGCACATTGGCATTGAAACCTTTACTCTGTTACGTACTCGTGACACATGACAGTGGTGCCCTTGTCATGTGACTGGGGTTGAAGCTGTACTGGACTTGAGGCGATGGTCTTGTGATGGTGGAGTGACGTCATTTTCCCGCCAGTAGAGATCATGTGATGGGTTTTTTACAGGTTATAAAAGGTAGACCCCACCCTGTGAGGAGGGGCAGTTCATGGCTGGATTTGCCAAGTTGATTTCATGCCACTGCGTGTTTGAAGTGATGACGCAGTTTAGTTGAGGGATGAAGTTTTTATTTAATGCCTAAAGTTTAAAAGGTTAATGCCAACAGGTTCTTTATGATTCTGTTAGTTCGAGGGAATTAGAGGAGAGTGAAGATTCAAAGTTGGAAGTTAAAGATCGAGGAGAATCGCTTTCTACGGTGAAACGGGGGCGACCTTTGTTTGATCCTTATTTGGAAGGATTTCGTTGACTATCTTCGTGTTAATCCCTAGGTTTACCTAGAAAGGATTGAAGGTAGTGGAGAAGGAAAGGTCAGTGCCTTTAAGCCGTTCTGTTTCGTAAATTCTTCGTGGGAATTTCGACGTCGGGAATCGAAGCAAGCGACGTGAAAGAGAACTTAAATCGTCCTGTAAAGTCTCTCCTTTTAAATGGACTGTGAGCATATCGAACTTTTGGCAATATCACTTTAAGAACTGTTTTGGAATATCACTTTACGAACTGTTTGAACAGCCGTTCAGCAGCTGTTTCCGGTTACGGTAGTGTTTGTTTACTTTTGGGGGGTTTGTTTTCTGTGTTTAATAAACGTGTTGTTTTATTATAAGAAACCCTTGCCGAACTCATATATTTATTGTTGCCTGAATACGTAACAACTCAAATATTAAATTGCTCCTATATAACTTGTGCAAGAAGTTAAATTTAATAAAACAACAAAGCAGATTGCATTTATTTAGTTAATTATTTAATATGTTCAAAGAAAGAGCAATGTATAAACAAAATTTGACAGCAATACCCGTGAGATGATAGAAAAGTTGCCTGATGATGAATTAAGATGGTTGAAGAAAATGGTTGATCAGCTAGGGAATTCTGGAATTCAGTGTCTACAGTATTAAGACCAAATCCTGATAAGGGAATGATTAAAGCTTAGGATGCATAAAGGGCTATAAGGTGATTGCATGGTAAAAAATATAACAAATAACGAAAAGTAAGAATTCTAAAGGTTGAAACAGTTGTCAGTAGAGGTTTCTGAACACCTGGGAGTGATGGGTGAATTAGATTTGATGTGATTTAGCACATGGATTTTTACAAGTTCAATTTTAAGTTGAGTGGAAGTTGAGATCCCAGTGAAGATATCATGGTGGTCAACTTCAGAGCTATCAGTAGCACAAAAGAAAGTTTCAACTGAAGAGCTGATTGGGAGGTCGATTTAACCTGATCATTTTCCTTACTTGAGCAGTTTTGTACCACAGTAGATAGTGCTGTTCCTTCTCTGCTCCAGTGACCTGATGTGATCTTGACCTCAGATGCTGTCTATCTGTAGAGTTTGGATGTTCTCATAATGCTCCAGTTTTTTTTCCTCCTAGTAAAAATATGCATTGGTTGGTAGGTTAAGTAGTTACTCTAAATTACCATGATTATAGTGGGGTGCTGGAAAATTAAGGGGCAAGTTAGATTTTAGAAGGACTTTGATAATCTATTGCATAAGAGGCTACTAACCAAGATAAGATCACATAGTATTACAGGAAAGCTACAAGCATTGGTAGCAGATTGGCTGAATGGCAGGAGATAAAAAGTGGGAATAAAGGGGGACTCTTCTGGTTGACTTCCGGTGGGTTCAGTGTTGGGGACAACTTCTTTTCAAGTTATATGTTTGAATGATGGAATTGATGGCTTTGTGGTCAAGTTTGTGGATAATATAAAGATAGGTGGAGGGACAGGTAGTGTTAAGCAAGCAGGGTGTCTGATTAGGAAAATGGGCAAAGATGTGCCAGATGGAATACAGAGTAAAGAAATGTATGGTTATGCACTTAGGTAGAAGGAGTAAAAGCATAGATTATTTTCTAAACCAGGAGTAAATTCAAAATCTGAGGCACAAAGAAACTTGGGAGCCCTCATGCAGGATCCCCTAAAGATGAACTTGCAGGTTGAGCTGGTGGTGAGGAAGGCAAGTGCAATGTTAGTATTCATTTTGAGTGGACAATAACGTAAAAGCAAGGATTTAATGCTGGGGCTGAAAGGTGCAGACTATTTTCTAAACAGGAAAAAAATTCAGAAATAAGAGACTTCGGAGTCCTTGTGCAAGATTCTCTAAAGGTTAACTTGTAGGCTGAGTTGGTAGTAAGGAAGGCAAATGCAATGTTAACATTCATTTTGAGAGGATTAGAATATAAAAGCACGGATTTAATGCTGGGGCTTTATAAAGCTCAGGTCTAATCAAACATGCAGTATTGTGAGCAGTTTTGGGCCTCTTATCTAAGAAAGGATTTGTTGGTGTCACTATCAATTCTACAAACCAATTGCTGCTGCTGACGATGCCCACAGATTGTTATCTATGTATGACATGTCCAGCAACCACTCCAGTAACTATGTTCCACAAAGTCGAAGAAATATATTCAATCTTTTATTAGCAACTAGCAAAATAGACAAACTCGAAGCAATTCAGTTGAGCATAATTAAGTGGATTTAAGCATAAATTAAGCGATCAACAAAAGGATATGGCACCCATTGGACTCCAGCTCCAAAACTGCCCAGATGAAAGCATGAATGTGTAATTTATTCCCTTCACTTTTGCCACACCCTCACTCACGTGACTAGTTACCATAATATACATAACAAATATGCAAAGTGCAATACAAATCAGATAGAAACCAGATGCATAACTCCTACAGCTGGCATTGGAGAGGGTTCAGAGGAGGTTCACAAGATTGATCCCTGGAACAAAAGGGTTAACCTATGAATAGTTTGATAGCTCTGGGCTGTACTTGCTGGAGTTTAGAAGAATGAGGAGGAATCATATTAAAACCAATTGAATATTTGACAGCCTAGGTAGACTGAACAGGGAAAGGATGTTTCCTTTAGTGGTGGAGTCTAAGATCAGGGGAGGCAATCTCAAATTAAAAGAACATCCCTTTAGAACAGATATGAAGAGGAATTTTTTTAACCAGAGGGTGGTGAATCTATAGAATTGATTGCCATGGATGGCTATGGAGGCAAGACATTGAGTATATTTAAAGTGTAGGTTGATAGGTTCTTGATTAGTAAGGGAGTCAAAGGTCACACAAAATTGGATAATTCTATGTCATAATGAAATTAATAATAAAAATATTTAAATATATTGAGAAAGTTAGTGTTCTCGCTGGATGTATGCTTGTGTGAGGTGCATCAGGATGCAGGGTCACAGTCCAAAATGATGAGCATCCCTTTGTCTCCACAGATGCTGCTTGACTCATTGGGTGCTTTCATCAGTTCATTTTGTGCCCTGACCACAACATCAAGTTGCAAGCAATCTGGATCAACCTCACCCATTTGCAGAGTGAAGGATGGAGTGAGTAGCTAGAGATTGGAGACAGTGGTAAGGACAAAAACCAAGGGTTCAGACTTCCTTAAGTTCAACTGGAATATATTTCTTTGTATCTTTCAAAACTACTGTATAACAGATGAGATATTACAATGAATAATCTGCCAGTAGAAGTCAGCATGCATGACACACACCACTGTGCCCTCTGATGCACTTCACAATGTAGACAAATAGAATAAATTATGTACAGTGTTTCCAGAAAGTCAGTGTTTAAAGGGACATCCAATGCCAATTTATTTTCAGCATATACTGAAGTTACCTTTTGTTCTCTGGTGATTGAAAGTCTATTTGTTGTTTGCTTGTTATTTATGGATGTTGTTGACCCTCACTTTTAATGGCAGGATAATTTATTGCTCTGCTTAATCAGATCCAGAAATGCTGACATCTTGGCTCTCCTTTTGTGATGTTCAAGGAAGAAAATGATGAAATGTCTATTTGCTGTCTTCCAGGGCATTCCAGAGCATTCATCAAAAGAAGGTAATAAAAGAAGCACAGACTGCTGGTCTCTTAGCACCTGTCCCTCTTATCTCAGCATCATTTTCCTCAACTCACTCCATCCCCCTTGATTCGCTCAATATCCAAGAACCTTTCAATCAAATCCTTGGAATTCTGCAGGGGTAGAGATTTTCAAAAAAAAAATACTATCTATGTAAGGAAATATACTTCCATTGGTTCTGAATGATTGATCCTATATTTTAAGGCTGCTCACTGGCTCTAGGCATCTGAGGGAACATTAGCTTTCCATCTACTGAGCTAAGCATTGTAAAAATGCCGTACATTTCAATGAGATTGCTTTGTTCTTCAAAGCTCTGGAGAGTAGCAGTCAAGCTTGCTGAATATTTATTCATTTAACAATTACACCAACTCTGCAAGTCAAGGGACAAATTCTCATTGGTTTTCTCATCTCAGGTATATATGCTATCTCCATAGTAGGGAGTCCTACGAAAACCCAACATCTGAGATTTAACTGAGATCTCTTTATTCTTTGGTTGGATCTCAACCTAAAATGTTGACTATTTATTTCCCTCTAGACCTGCAGACCCACAGACTTTGTTCAGCATCTTGTAGGTGCTTTTATGTGCCAGCACCTGCAATCCTTTGCTTCTCAAAAAATATAAACAAGCTTGTTGAATATTGTAAAGTTCGACAAACATGAAGGTGAGATTAACTGGATAATATTTCAGTGATGCTGACTGAAGGTTTAATATTCATTCATTGGTTAATACTCTATGATTTATAAGAAAATTTGTATAGAAACAGACCACCCTAGCCTAATCCCCAGGCCACTTATTCATCTTGGTCGATGATAGCAAGCAACATATGTTAACATAATTATGAATAGATTTGATTAGTTATCTTTTGTTGCTCATAGGTGGGTTTCAGCACTGGGAAAAAGCCTCTGACTATCCACACAATCAATGCCGCTCATCATCATGTACACCTCCATCACTCTAAGGGGAAAAGGCTGAGTTCACTCAAACTATTCTCATAAGGCATGCTCCCCAAACCAGGCAACATCCTTGTAAATCTTCTATGTACCCTTTCTATGGCTTCCACATAATTCCAGTAGTCAGGCAATCAGAACTGAGAACAGTACTCCAAGTGGGGTCTGACCAGGGTCCTATATAGCTGCAACATTACCTCTCAGATCTTAAACTCAATCCCACAATTGATGAAGGCCAATGCATCGTATGCCTTCTTAATCACAGAATCAACCTGTGCAGTAGCTTTGAGTGTCCTGTAGCCTTGGACCCTAAGATCCCTCTGATCCTCCACACTTCCAAGAGTCTTAACATTAATACTATTTTCTGCCATCATATTTGACCTACCAAAATGAACTACCTTACACTTATCTGGGTTGAACTCCATCTGCCACTTCTCAGCCCAGTTTTGATTCCTATCAATGTCCCGCTGTAAACTTTGACAGCCCTCCACACTATCCACAACACCCCCAACTTTTGTGTCATCAGCAAATTTACTAACCCATCCCTCCACCTCCTCATCCAGGTCATTTATAATAATCACAAAGAGTAGGGGTCCCAGAACAGATCCCTGAGGCACACCACTGGTGACCAATCTCCATGCAGAATATGATCTGTCTACAACCACTCTTTGCCTTCTGTGGGCAAGCCAGTTCTGGATCCACAAAGCAGTGCCCCCTTGGATCCCATGCCTCCTTACTTTCTCAATGAGCCTTGCATGGGGTACCTTATCAAATGCCTTGCTGAAATCCACATACACTACATCTACTGCTCTACCTTCATTAATGTGTTTAGACACATCCTCAAAAATTCAGTCAGGCTTGTAAGGCATGAACTCCCTTTGACAAAGGCATGCTGACTATTTATAATCATAATATGCCTCTCCAAATGCTCATAAATCCTGCCTCTCAGGACCTTCTCCATCAACTTACCAAACACTGAAATAAGACCCACTGGCCTATAATTTCCTGGGCTATCTCTACTCCATTTCATGAATAAAGGAACAACATCCGCACCCCTCCAATCCTCCAGAACCTTTCCTGTCCCCATTGATGATGCAAAGATCATTGCCAGAGGCTCAGCAATCTCCTCCCTTGCCTCCCACAATAGCCTAGGGTACATCCTTTCCTGTCTTGGTGATTTATCCAAATTGATGCTTTCCAAAAGCAGATCCTCTTCCTTAATATCTACATGTTCAAACTTTTCAGTCTGCTGTAAGTCATCCCTACAGTCACAAAGATCCTTTTCCATAGTGAATACTGAAACAAAGTACTCATTAAGTACCTCTGTTATCTCCTTTGGTTCCATACACACGTTTCCACTGTCACACCTGATTGGTCCTATTCTTTCACGTCTTATCCTCTTCCTCTTCACATACTTGTAGAATGCCTTGGGTTTTTTCTAATCCTGTCCACCAAAGCTTTCTCATGGCCCCTTCTGGCTCTTCTAATTTTATTCTTAAGCTCCTTCCTTCTAGCCTTATAATCTTCTAGATCTCTATCATTATCTAATTTTTTGTACCTTTTGTAAGCTCTCCTTTTTTTGACTAGATTTACAACAGCCTTTTTACACTACAGTTCCTGTACGCTACCATCCTTTCCCTGTCTCATCGGAATGTACCTATGCAGAACCCCTCGCAAATATCCCCTAAACATTTGCCACATTTCTTCCATATGTTTCCCTGTGAACATCTGTTTATGCTTCCAAGTTCCTGCCTGATAGCCTCATATTTCCCTTTACTCCAATTAAACGCTTTCCTAATTTGTCAGTTCCTATCTCTCTCCAATGCTATGGTAAAGGAGATAGAATTGCGATCACTATCTCCAAAATGCTCTCCCACTGAGAGACCTGACACCTGAGCAGGTTCATTTCCCAATACCAGATCAAGTACAGCCTCTCCTCTTGTAGGCCTTTTCTACATATTGTGTCAAGAAACCTTCCTGAACACACCTAACAAACTCCACCCCTCACTCTAGGGAGATGCCAGTCAATATTTGGGAAATTAAATTCTCCCACCCTAACAACCCTATTATTATTACATCTTTCCTAAATCTGTCTCCCTCAATGTCCCTGTTACTATTGGGTGGTTTGTAAAAAAAACACCCAGTAGAGTTATTGACCCATTCCTTTTCCTAACTTCAACCCACAGATACGCCATAGACAACCCCTCCATAACTTCCTCCTTCTCTGCAGCCATGACATTATCTCTCATCAACAGTACCACACACCCACCTGTTCTGCCTCCCTCCTTGTCCTTTCTGAAACATCTGAAGTCTGGCACTCGAAGTAACTATTCCTGCCCCTGAGCCATCCATATGTCTGTAATGGCCACTCCAAGTACTGATCCATGCTCTAAGCTCATCCACTTTGTTCATAATACTCATTGCATTAAAATAGAATATCTCAAACCATCGGTCTAAGCATGTCCATTCTCTATCACCTGCCTATATTCCCCCTCGCACTGTCTCCAAGTTTTCTCTATTTGTGAGTCAACTGCCTCTTCCTTCATCACTTCAGTTTGGTTCCCACCCCCCAGAAATTCTAGTTTAAACTCTCGTCAATAGCCTTTGCAAACCTCCCCACCAGGATATTGGTCCCCCTCGGATTCAAGTGGAACCTGTCCTTTTTGTATAGATCATTCCTGCGCCAAAAGAGGTCCCAATGATACAGAAATCTGAATCCCTGCCCCCTGCTACAATCCCTCAGTCATACATTTATCCTCCACCTCATTCTATTCCTACACTCACTGTCACGTGGCACAGGCAGTAATCTCGAGATTACTACCTTTGTGGTCCTGCTTCTCAACTTCCTTCCTAACTCCCTGTAGTCTGTTTTCAGGACCTCCTCCTTTTTCCTACCTATGTTGTTGGTACCATAATGTCCCTCAACCTCTGGCTGTTCTCCTTCCCACTTTGGGATATCGTGGATGTGCCCAGAAACATCCCAGACCATGGCACCTGGGAGGCAAACTACCATTTAAGTTTATTTTCTGTGTCCACAGAATTGCTTGTCTGACCCCTAACTATAGAGTCCCCTATCCCTGCTGCCATCCTTTTCCCTTCCCTACCCTTCTGAGCCACAGGGCCAGACTCTGTGCCAGAGGCACAACCACAGTTGCTTCTCTCAGGTAAGCTGTCTCCCCCAATGGTACTCAAACAGGAGTACTTATTGTTAAGGGGGACAACCACTAGGGTACTTACTAGTATCTGCCTTTTGCCCTTCCCTCTCCTGACTGTAACTCACTTACCTCCTGAGTCCCCAGTGTGACTACCTGCCTATATCTCCTCTCTGTCATCTCCTCACTCTCCATGACCAGACGAATGTCATCGAGCCACATCTCCAGTTCCCTAACGCGGTTTCTAAGGAGCTGCAGCTCGGCGCACCTGGCACAGATGTGGCCATCCGGGAGGCTGGGAGTCTCCCGGAGTTCCCACACCTGACACCAAGCACAGAACACCGGCAAGGTGAGGTCAGGTGATCTTAGTGAGGTTTTGTAAATCACCGAGGGAATAGATCAGGTCGGTCTTTTTTTCTGTGGTAAAGGAAGCCAAAAACTCGATGTGACAGGGAAAAAAAATAACAAAGATCTGATAGGCAAGTTTTTCACACATAGGCTGGGGTGGAATAAAGATCCAGAAGAAGTGATTGAGGTAGATACAATTATGACATTTTAAAGACATTTGAACAGGTCTATAGACAGGCAAGGTATAGAGGGATATAGATCAAATACAAGCAAATGGGACCAAGTCAGTAAGGTAATTTAGCTGGTATGGATGGAATAGAGTGAAGAGCCCTTTTGTCTTGCTATTTATTATCTCAATGTCTCTGTGACATTAAAACCCATTCTGTCTCCTGTGCTCAGTATCTTTTCTGTGGCTAATTTTGTGTACCTCTCAGTATCACCACAGAAGCAAAATGCTCAATGTTTTTAATGCAATGTTATCAGCTGCTGACAAATGTACATTGGATATGACTGGCCTTGAACATTCTGGGTGAAATTACCATTTGATAATAATCATAAAGCATGGTAAACAACTTCATGATACTGGCAACAGAAATAATAATGCCACAGATTTCAAATTCTACAGGTGCTTAAAATGGGGCGAGGGGACACCTTCAGTGCGATATTACTCCATAAATCTATGAATCAAAGCCCAAACGCCAGAGATTTAAATTAATTGTCAAAAGGTAATCAGGAGAAGTAAGTGTACCTACAGTAATGGTAAATGTGTATTCTGGAGCCTCCAGCTATCAACAGCTGTTGAAGAGGAGAGAAATCCATATCTGTAAAGCTTCAAATAACCTTCAAAGTGAAGCCCGATATCCCCTCAGCATACCTACTGTGAGAGAGATCCATCCCAGATGTGAGAATGGAGTATTTATTGTCATATTTCTCCTAGACGATTCATTTGCCTCAGTGACAGCTGTGCCTCACCACACTTTCCCTGTCAAGTTTCAGGAGGAATGGGAAACCAATGGATGTAATCTTAAATTTAAAGATGATTTGAAATATTACTCTGCTGAGCTTTGAACCGATGTAAATTGACAAGCAGTTTCCAAAGGGTTTAGGTTTCAGTTACACTTCCTGTGCATTTTTATTAGATTTGTAAAGGGGACCGCTACAAACCTAAGATAAACAACAGTGCATGGCAATATGGCATCTAGAGAGACTTCTTAGAGAGAGGTACACATCAGTTAATCTCTTAAGAGGAAGAAGTTCCATCCTGGAGTTGTACACGACAGACAGGCATATTGATGTGTAGCTGTTATCACCCTCAGGATTGGAAAAGAGAGGAGGAGATGAAGACTTTTTTCTTTTCTGAAAGGAGTCGGCAATATACTTGAAAAGCAGAAATTTGCATGGCTCTGGGGAAATGAAACTGGAGTGAAACTAATTGGACAGCTCTTTCAAAGGAATAATGCCGGATGGATGAGCTGACTTGGCTCCTCCTGTTGGGTAAATTTCCACAATTTGGTACGAGTTAAAAATAAGGGAACGGTGGTAAATGCTTAGCAGTGTTTGAATTAAAATACAATAATATCAAACCTCTATCACTTTACTACAACAGTCACCTGGAACATTTCTGACAAGGTTAGAAGCAATTACTGTGCTCTTGTTTAAACTTGGATGCAATGTCAATGCAGAAATTGATTTTCTGACCAATGGGATAATTCCCTATGCTGCTCTTTGAATGCTTTGACAAAAGGGAACTTGACATTGAACTTCACTAATATAATATTTTTCTTCTAGCACGCTGACTAAACATCCTATCACAAAATTGCTGGATCAGAATCAAAATCAGGTTTATATCATTGACATTTGTCATGAAATTTGTTGTTTCATGGCAGCAGTACAGGTCAATACATAAAAATTACAATAAGAATATATCCAAATTGTGCAAAAAGAGAACAAAATTATGAGGCTGTATTCACACATTTATGGACTGTTCAGAAATCTGATGGCAAAGGAGAAGTAGCTGTTCCTAAATTATTGAGTGTGCATCCTCAACTCTCTTACTTTCCTCCCTGATGGTAGTAATGAGAAGAGGGCATATCTTGAAAGGTGAGGGTCCTTCATGAAGAATGCTGCCCTTTTGAGGAATTGCCTTTTGAAACTTACCTCAATGGCAGGAAGGCTAGGGCCAGTGATGGGGCTGGTTGAGTTTACAACTCTGTGCCGGTTTTTCCAATCCTTTGCAAGGGTATCTCTGTATCATGCTGTGACATAACTAATCAAAAAAGCTCTCCACGTCTGTACATCTTTAGTGACCTACCAAATCACCTCGAGGTCCTATTGAAATATAGCCGCTGGCATGTCTGCATCAATATTTTGGGCCTAAGATGGATGCTCTGAGATGTTGAAGCCCAAGAACTTGAAACTACTCACCCTTTTCACTCCTTCATGAGGTCTGGTGGGTGTTCTCCTCAATTACCTTTCTTGAAGTTTGCAATCAATTTCTTGGTCTGACTGATGCTTGTTATGGTATGCACCCGACCACACCTGCCTCTGGCGTTTAGGTGCTCCTATTCTCTGGAGTATGGATGGCTGGCGCAATCCCTTTAAGGATTCTGGCCCGCTTCACTAATTTGCGGCCATGTTTTGGCGCCAAGGTTAGGATGTATAAAGAGCACCTGAATTCAGGTTTGGTGCTCAGTCGTCAGCTTAACTTTGGTTCAGTCTGTGATTGTGTTTAGGATTTCTGTCTCTCTTGGAGTCTTGACTCGTGTTGTCAAGATCTTGTCTGGCATCTACTCAAAAACCCTGTTCTCGTCTCAGTCTTGAAATCATGTCTCGATTCTAGTCCCGGATATTCCAGCGCTTGGGTTCTTATCATCCTCTCTTAGGCCTCTCATCCCATATTGAGTTCTCGGTTGCTGTTGTGGCACCACTCAACCAGCCTAACTATGTCACTCCTTTAAGCCTTCTCGACACCATTTGAGATTCTGCCAACAACAGTGGTGCTATTGAAAAATTTATAGATGGCATTTTGAGCTGTGCCTAGTCACGCAGTCATGAGTGCAGAGAGATTAGAGCAGTGGGCTAATCATGCATCCTAGAGGTACATCTGTGCTGATTGTCAGAGAGGTGGAGATGTTATTTCTGATCCGGAGTTATTGTGGTAGAGCAGTCAATACATGTGCGGCAAGGGAAACAACATTGCAGGACAGCGATCTTCCATTAAAATCACAGGAATTTTGAGCCTTTTCCTCCCTTTTCAGATGCCACTGGCCTGGTAAATATTTCCAACATTTTCTGTTTTCTGATTTTAAGTACCTTTATTGTGTGGAACAATTATTTCTGCTACCAATATTATGAAATTGTTTGCCATGCTCTTTGATTGGGTTAGCATTGAATGGTGTTTTCACTGATGATGTTCAAGACTAATCAACTCCAATGTAGAATTGTCAGCTGCTAACAAAATTATAAAAATAAACAAAATCAATATTTTGCTTCCATAGAAGTTTTAGAGGCCCACAAAATCAGCCAATCAAAAATACTGAGTACAGGAAACTGAAAAGTTGTAAAGTAAGAGTCATAGACCTAAATAGCACAGAAAAAGGCCCACCAACCAAATTCAACCATGTTAGCCAAGTTGCCTAACTGACCTAGTTCCATTTGCTTGTGTTTGTCCCATATCACTCTAGACCTTTCCTATCCATGTACCTATCCAAATGCCCTTTCATTGCCATAATTGTATACATCTCTACCTCTTTCGCAGGCAGCATGTTCCAGGTGTGCACTGGCTTCTGTGTGAAAAGGTTGCCTCTCATGTTCTTTTAACCCTTTCTCCTCACCCAAAATCTATGCCCTCTAATTTTGGGGAAAGTTGTGCCGAACATATCCCTAACAGAAATTACTAGGCTTACCCATAGCCCTCTATTTTACTAAGCTCCGTATACCTAGCCAAAAGTCTCTTAAAAGACCCTATCATATCTGCCTCCGCCACCATTGCCAGCAGCCCATTCTACACACTCACCACTCTCTGTGTAAAAAACTTACTCCTGACATTTTCTCTGTACCTACTCCCAAGCACCTTAAACCTGTGCCCTCTTGGGGCAGCCACTTCAGCCCCGGGAAAAAGCCTCTGACTATCCGCACGATCTGTGCCTCTAATCATCTTAAACATCTCTATCAAGTCACCTCTCATCCTCCGTTGCTCCAAGGGGGAAAGGCCGAGTTCACTCAACCTATTCTCATAGGGCATGCTCCCCAATCCAGGCAACATCTTTGTAGATCTCCTCTGCACCATTTCTATGGCTTCCACATTCTTCCTGTAGTGAGGTGACCAGAACTGAACACAGTACTCCAAGTGGGGTCTGACCAGGGACCTATATAGCTGCAACATTACCTCTCAGCTCCTAAATTCAATTCCATGACTGGTGAAGGCCAATACACCGTAATTCTTCTTAACCTCAGAGTCAACCTGCGCAGCTGCTTTGAGCGTCCTATGGACTCGGACCCCAAGATCCCTTTGATCCTTCACACTGCCAAGAGTCTTACCATTAATACTATATTCTGCCATCATATTTGACCTACCAAAATGAACCTCCTCACACTTATCTGGGTTGAACTCCATCTGCCACTTCTCAGCCCAGTTTTGATCAATGTCCCGCTGTAAACTCTGACAGCCCTCCACACTATCCACCACACCCCCAACCTTTATGTCATCAGCAAACTTACTAACCCATCCCTCCACTTCCTCATCCAGATCATTTATAAAAATCACGAAGAGTAGGGGTCCTAGAACAGATCCCTGAGGCACACCACTGGTCACTGACTTCCATACGGAATATGACCTGTCTGCAACCACTTTTTGCCTTCTGTAGGCAAGCCAGTTCTGGATCCACAAAGCAATGTCCCCTTGGACCCCATGCCTCCTTACTTTCCAGTAGTAGTGAGTTTAGTACTAGAGAGCAGAACCTCAGAATAGAAGGACATCCATTTAGAACAGAGATGGGGAGGAATTTCTTGAGCTAGAGAATCAGAATCAGAATCAGACTTTAATCGCCAAGTACCTGTACACATACAACGAAATTACTTCCGGCAGATGTTGTCTCTCTGCTCATAACAGATGATAAATATAAATGAAAATATAGATTATACATACAAGTAGTACAATCCAAGCAATAGCTAGCCGACAGTTAACCGGCAGTTAACTGTTCAGCAAAGTGACCGCAGTAGGGAAAAAACTTCTCCAGTGCCTATTAGTCTTAGTCTGGAGAGATCTGAAGCGCCTACCAGAGTGAATGTACAGAAATCATTGCCACGGTCAACTGTGGAAGACAAGTCATTAAGTATACTTAAAGTGGAGGTTGGTAAGTTATTGATTAGTCGGGGTGTCAAAGGTTATGGGGAGTAGGCAGAATAATAGGGCTGAGAAGGATAATAAATCAGCCTTGATAGAATGGTGGAGCCAAATGTCCTAATTCTGTCTCTATGTCTTATGGTCTTATGTTCTAATTGGAGTTTGGAGTCATGTTTCTTTAGGAAGCTGACAACAGACAGGCAAATGATATGGCCTTACAAAAGGAATTAACCATATTAATGAAGAGAAAAACTGAACATTAAAGAAAAAGGAGATATCTCCATGAGATGATGAAGGATTGAGAAATAATCCAATCCAATAATTCATCGATTTACATGGATGGAAATACAGACAAAATTTAAATAATGTGAAGGTAACATATAATGAATTCTGGAAATTGCAAGTAGAAACAGGAAGTCCTGTGCTCACCAGGTCAGAGAGAGAAATGGGCACAGTATTTCAGGATGATTGCATTTCACCTGAATTGGGAAAAGCTAAAGAAATTCTGGTTTACCTCTGAAGGGTTTATATCTATTTTAGTTATCTTATGTTCAATTATTGTTAAAAGGGTGTGATATGTTGCAAGTATTTTTCTCTGTATGCTTTCAAGGGAAAAGTGTAAGGGTCTTGTTTCCCACTCAAATGGGACAGACTTCTCAGAGCAATGAGCAGGATAAGTAATACTTAAAGTTAAAGAGAGACATAAATTGAACAAAAGATCATAAGATTTTAAGGAGAAGTTCAACATCTCCATGTGCCTTGCTTCACACTCATTTACATCATGGCTGATCTTTTAGCGCTTCGTCAATGTCTGTTTTGAATAAGCTCGGTGACTGAGTCTCCACAGCCTTTGAGGAGAGAGAATTTTTCAACATTCACAATCCTCTGAGTGTGAGTTTCATCCCACCTCTGTCCCGACTAGTTGACATATTATTCTATTACTGTAGCTCTGGGTTTTGGACATCACATCCTAGAGAAACATCAATTCCACATCTACAGTATTGTAAGAATTTCTTACATATCAATGAGGTAGTTCCTTAATCTTCTAAGCCCGGAAAGTAGGTCCAGCCTGTTTCATATGACCTGATGAGACCATCTCATCTCATGAATACCTTTCCTTAAAGTGAAACCAGATGTACAGTACTGTATGTGCAGTATTCCAGAAACAGTCTCAGCAGTGTCTGATATGCAGGTCCACCCCATTTAATGAGTGTCCCACCTCTGTACATCTGAAGAAATATTTGGAGACTGGCAGCATGGCTCTCTTTGAGATCAAGTTGAATTACCATTCAACCATATACATATATACAGTTAAACAAAACTGTGTTCCTCCTGGGCCAAGGTTCAAAGCATCACACATATAGTCACACATAACACACAGCACATATAGTCATGATAGCACATAGAGTCTCCAAAAATAATATTAGTTTTATCCAGAGGAAATAACTTTGACCATTTCCCCTTATCTGGAAATTGTATAACCCTTTATAAGTTCACCCCTCAGCCTCCTATGCTCCAGGGTTGAAGTTTTTGTCTGAACTTTTCTATGATGGTGTAGAATGAGTAGGATTGAGATTTGATGCCTTAGCCACATTTAGATTATTGACAGTTCTCAGGAACAGAACCCTGTTGTAACCTGCAGGGGGTCTGCAATTTGAACAAGATGCCTCTGTGTTTGCATGCAGTTAAATGAAATGATGATTCAACTGATGATTCTACATACCATAGTATAATAAACAGTTAAAAAGATAGAATTGTTCTGAGCTGTGACCCTTGTCTGGTTTGTCCATCCTACTGTTTCTGGTCAGATTCAGAGTTATGACTCAGGAATGATGGAGAAGGTCCAATTATGTATTGCTATCTGTGAGCTTAGCTGTGAATTAAATTACAGCCCCTTTTCTCTGTGCAGTCACTTTAGTTTATATTGAGTGTTTTGAAGATACGATAGCTCGGTGCTCCTGCATACCCTGGAGGCTTTGCCATTGCATTTGACTGTTACGCTTGTCAGAATGGACAAAGAGCCACTCCCCCTTTGGGACTTCATCTAATGTCTAGACCACGGAAGTAGAATTTATAACACAATATACAAATGAATCATTGATATCCACTAATACAGTGTTCCAGTGGGTATTGCACATACGTGCTGTTCCTGCAGAGAATCCAGAGGTATATTTTTGGAAAATGGTAAATAGATTGATCAATGAAAGGCTAGATCAAAAATTGGAAGGAGAAAGTGGAGTGGGGATTTTATTTTCGCTTTAGAAGAAAAGCAATAGCTTGTAAAATAAATGCAAAATGAAATAGCCAATTACAGACCTACTCAAAGGCTTATTGTTGACTTACCCTCAATACTGCTGAGTCCATCTACCACTATGAAATTAGGGTCTTGTGTGCCATTGAAATGACAATTCATTTGCTTGGTATATTCTGAATCAGGGTTCCTCAAATGACCCATAGAACTAAACTGACATGAAGTAATCCTCGGTCATCAAATTGATGGATCTAGAGATTGCTTCACACAAATGTAATGATGATGTCAACTTTAATGTTATAATCCAACCAAATCATCAGAAAGATCTGTCTTTGTTTTACAGTATCTCATTTCTCTTAATAATCCATTGGATTGTAAAGCATCTCCCTGGCTATGTTATAATTGTTATTATGTTATATGTTGGTTATGTTATAATTTTTTGTTTAGGATTGACAGCTTGAATTTGAATACAATATAATGTCAGACTATTTATATTATGTAGGAATTTTGAGAAATGAGAAATTAATTTTTATTTGATATAATGCATATAATTGTGTAATGGTGCTGATGCTTTGCAATAGTTAAAATAAGCTAAAATGTTTTGTTCATGATTTTTATATGTACTCAATGTCTGAGGATTCTTGCTTCAGTGTCCAATAATAATCAGCCAGCATTGATCGATTCCTGTTGCCCTGATACCGTTTCTCCATGATCGCAACACCATGGTGAAATCTTTCATCGTGCTCATCACCAACAGTGCCAAGGTTTGCAGGAAGAAGTCTAAATGGGAATGAAACTTTAATGACTTGTACTTCATGGTTTTGTATGCTTGAAGCATGTTGTCAATCAGCTGCACGTAGTTTAAAGCATTGTAGTCGTCAAGAAAAATTTTAACAAATTTCCATGTGATTTTCTCCAGTCCTGCTAGACATTTTTCCTGTTGCCTATCATTGATGATTTCTTTGACTTGTGGACCAACAAAAATGCCTTCCTTAATCTTGGCATCAGTTATTCTGATTTAAATTATGAATTGAAATAACAAATATAGGCTATTTTTTAAAATGTGTGTGATTGGGAAATCACACGATGTTTTTCATGATCAGAAGCCTAAAATTCACAAGATATACTGAAAAGTATTCAAGAAGCAAAATTTTGCTGCCCATTGTTATCATTGGTAGTGGAGGACAGGCGTAAAATGGTCAAGGCAGAGGGTCGGAGTTGCAAAGATGAAAGGTGGGTATTGAAGGCAGTGGAGTGCAGTCACAGGGTGCCTGGATGAAATGGGATCTTCCCAAGTGAAAGATCACTTGCACAGAGCTTTGGGGACTGGAGCCCTTCTACATTTCTTTCCTCCTGTATGACACTCTTCCAACACCATCACAGCTGAGAGAGGAGAGATTTAACACAAGAATAGCATAGCTGGTATAATGACAAGGTCCTCCTGTCCCTTGCTGGCGCACTGGAGTGGGAGAGGTGTATAAAGAGACCAGCTGGCAGAGAAGGAAACAAGGCAATCATTTTCATCAAGGTGAGGGCCATACTACTCATATCAAAGAGGCATAAATCCAGTCTACTGCAAACTGCCAAATCATGGGAAACGAGGGTCAATGTGGGGAGGAAGCTGCAGTTCCCGGAGGTGGTGCAAACCACACTTCAACTAGACCTTTTACTGTGGTCCACCAAAGATGAGCTAATCATCCTGTTGGAATTCACAGCACCATGGGAGGAAGGAAGTGAGGAGGCTCATGAGCGGAAGGCCGTGAAGTACCAGTCCTTAGTCCAAGAGTACTACAGAGGACAGAGAGAGGCTGCCGAGGGTTGTAGATTTGGTCGGCTCCTTCATGGGTACTAGGACATCTTCAAGGAGCAGTGTCTCAGAAAGGCAGCGTCCACTATTAAGGAACTTCAACACCCAGGGCGTGCCCTTTTCTCACTGTCAACATCATGTTAGGGCGTACCGAAGCCTGAAGGCACACACTCAGCAATTCAGGAACAACTTCTTCCTCTCTGCCATCTGATTCCTAAATGGACATTTAACCCGTGAAATTTTTTTATATATACCATTTCTGTTTTTTGTTCTATGTTTAATTTATTCAATATATGTATAATGTTTAAGATTTAATTAATTATTATTCTTTTTCCTTCTGTATTACGTATTGCATTGAACTGCTGCTATCAAATTAACAAATTTCACATCACATGCCGGTGATAATAAACCTGATTCTGATCCTGAAGAGTGCAAAGACAAATGTGGCTATTCCCCATGGAGACTGGCTAAGAGGGTTCCGGGCAAGGTCAGCATGGAGACTGCTGTCTGTACTGGGCCTTGATAAAAAGAGCAAGAATAAAGCAGCTTGCAGCATGGAGGAGGAGGCAGAAGGAGCCTCTTGCTGGATAAGGAGCAGACCAGAGGAGTTGAGCTGGAAGTCAGGAGCAGATGGGCAATGACACTACTGATCTGCCAACTGGAGAGTGTGGTGATTAAGGGTCGAAACACTCTGTGAAGTTTGGGCACCAACTGAAATCTGCTCCTGGCCAAAGGCTATGGTTACCTCATCAAGTAACTGAAGAGAACAGTATGATGCAAGCAAGGGATAAGGAAACTATTGAATTATTGGGAAAAATAACAGGGTACAAGATTATCTGCTTTTGGAGAGGTAGGGATTAATCAAATTTAATCAGCATGATCTTACTAAAGAGATAAGACCATGAGACGGGTTCATGAGAAGGATAGAGACGGGGCGCTAGCTACATGGGCAACAGTATATTGAACTGCCCTGGCTAGTATATCTAAACAGCTAGTATACCTAGACAGCTAGGACAGAATATCCATGTCTGACATTGACCGATGGTGGCCTCACTCACTCAGTGCACAAGTTATAAAAGATCAGTAGGCAGATCCAACTAGCAGTGAAGAACACAAATGACATTTTCACCTTTATTGCAAAAGGTTTGGAGTTAAATGATAGGGAGATTTTGTTAAAATTGTACAATTGTTGAGACCAAGTCTTGGGTGAAACCCACTTACCTAAAGTAGCATTGGAGGGAGTCCAAAAGAGATTTGCCATCCTAATTCCTGAGATGAGCAAATTGATAAGTTGATAAACTGGTAAATCAGTTTATTAATGTTACATGTATGAGGATTTGTTAAAAAATCTTGAGTTGCATATCATCCATTTACATAATTCATTACAACAGTGAATTGAAAGTAAAATAATAATAAAGCTATAAGACGACAAGATATAGGAACAGAATTAGACCATTCAGCCCATACAGTCTGCTTTGCCATTTCATTATGGCTGATTCATTATCCCTCATAACCTCATTCTGCTGCCTTTGCCCCATAAACCTTGACACCCTGACTAATCAAGAACCTAAGAAACTCTGCTTTAAAAATACCCAATGACTTCGCTTTCACAGCCATCTGTGCAAACTAATTCGACAGGTTCACCACCCTCTGGCTAAAGAAATTCCTCCTCATCTTTGTGCTGAATGGAATTCCCTCTATTATGATGTTGGGCCCTCTTGACCTACTGTAGACCCCCTGCTGTAGGAAACATCCTCTTCACATCCATTATATTTAGACCCTTCAATATTTAGTGGGTTTCAATAAGATCCCCATTATTCTTCTGAACTCCAGTAAGCACAGACCCAAAGCCATGAAAACCTCCTCATATGACAAACCTTTTATTCCTGGAATCATTCTCAAGAACCTCCTATGGACGTTTCCAATGATAGCTCATCTTTTAGTCCAAAACTGATCACAATATCCTAAACCAGGTCTGACCAATGCCTTTTGAAGTCTCAAAGTCTGCATCCTTTCTTTTATATCTTACTTTTCTCAATATGAATATCAACATCGCATTGGCCTTTGTTACCACAAACTTAACCTCTAAGTTATCCTTCAGGGAATCCTGCATGAGGACTCCCAAGTCTCTTTGCACCTCTGATTTTTGAATTTTCTCCCTAATTAGAAAATAGTCTACCCTTTATATCTTTTACCAAACTGTAGGGCCATACACTTCCTGTCACTATATTCCATCTGCCACTGCTTTGCCCATTCTGCTAATCTAAGTCCTTCTGTGGGCTCCCTGCTTCCTCAACAATACCTGCCCTGCCACCTATCATTGTACCATCTGCAGACCTGGCTACAAAGCCATTAATTCCATTATCCAAATCACTGAAGAACAGCAAGAAAATTAATGAATATTGCCACATAGGTGCATCTTTGTTCTAAATCAAAAATACACAGAAAAGGCTAATTAGGTTATTTTACGGAAATGAAAGAGTTGTGAAATTTTGAACTTTATGCTGATATTAGCTATACTACCAATGTGACTGCTATTATGGACTCAATAGACAATAGACAGTAGGTGCAGGAGTAGGCCATTCGGCCCTTCTAGCCAGCCCCACCATTCACTGTGATCATGGCTGATCATACACAATCAGTACCCCGTTCTTGCCCTCTCCCCATATCTCTTGACCCCACTGTCTATAAGAGCTCTTTCTAACTCTCTCTTGAATGCATCCAGAGACTTGGCCTCCACTGCCTTCTGGGGCAGAGCATTCCACATATCCACCACTCTCTGGGTGGAAAAGTTTTTCCGCATCTCTGTTCTAAATGGCCTAACCCTTATTCTTAAACTGTGGCCTCTAGTTCTGGACTCACCCATCAGTGGGAAAATGCTTCCTGCCTCCAGTGTGTCCAATCCCTTAATAATCTTATATGTTTCAATCAGGTCCCCTCTCATCGTTCTAAATTCCAGCGTAGACAAGCCCAGTCGCTCCTATCTTTCAACATTTGACAGTCCCGCCATTCCGGGAATTAACCTTGTGAACCTACGCTGCACTCCCTCAATAGCAAGAATGTCCTTCCTCAAATTTGGAGACCAAAGCTGCACACAATACTCCAGGTGGGGTCTCACCAGGGCCCTGTACAGCTGCAGAAGGACATCTTTACTCCTCTACTCAATTCCTCTTGTTATAAAAGCCAGCATGCCATTAGCTTTCTTCACTGCCTGCTGTACCTGCATGCTTGCTTTCATTGATTGATGTACAAGAACACCTTGATCTCATTGTACTTCCCCTTTTCCTAACTTGACTCCATTTAGATAGTAATCTGCCTTCCTGTTCTTGCCACCAAAGTGGATAACCTCACATTTATCCACATTAAACTGCATCTGCAGATTCAATACATCTTATTTTAACAACTATTTTATATATTGTAATGAAAATTATACAAGCAGCAGTGTATTACGAAGATTTTCTCAGATTCATACATTATCACATTTATAATATGTTCTTTTGCTTCCTTCAGTTTACCTTTTGCTTTCCTTTACCTCGCCACTGCTGCCCTGATTGCCTGTGTTCACTAATCTTATAGCAGTTCCTAGCTGAAAAGAAATTGTGCCTCTTGTTGCAGAGATCTTCATCTTCAAGCTTAATCCTCCGCTCAGCTGTAATCCGCCCATGTACACCCGAAGCATCATTTTCCATTGGGGATCAGGAGCAGAAGCTGGCTTGTTATACCTATCCCTCACTTGTTGATCTTGTGACCAAACAAAAGGGCCCTTTCACTAGACAGCTCAGCACAGACAGATTTGTCAGGCAAGATTTCTCTTTACAGAACCATGCTGACTTAATTGGCAAGTAACTCGAAACATCCTCCTTAACAATAGACTCCAACACTTTCTCAACCACTAAGGTTAGGGTGACTGGCCTCTAATCTCCTTTCATTTGCCTTCCTCCCTTCTTAAAGAGTGGAGAGATATTTGCAATCTTTCAGTCCTCAGAGACCATGCCAGAATTAAGTTATTCTTGAAAGATCATGACCAATGCATGCATTATCTTTTCAGCAACCTCTTTCAGGACTCTGGGACATAGTCCATCTGGCCCAGGTGACTTACCACCTTAAAACCTTTGAGTTTGCCTAGCACTTTTTCCTTTGCAATAGCAATGGCATTCACCGCTGCTCCCTAACGCTCACGAACCAGTGGCACACTGCTATAGACTTCCACAGTGAAGACTGATGCAAAATCCCATTTAATTCATCTGTCATTTTTTTGTCCCCATTACTACCCCACCAGCATCACTTTCCAGTGATCCAATATCAGTGCTACCTCGATTTTACTCTTTATATAACCAAAAAATCTTTTGGTATCCTGCTTTATATTATTGGTTAGTCTGCCATCATTTTTCATCTTTTCCTTTCTTAAGCCTTTTGTTGGATTTTAAAGGTTTTCTAATCATTTAAATTCCTATTCACTTTTGCTACCTTATATGCCCTTTTCTTGGCTGTTGTGCAGTCCTTAACTTCCTTTGTCAGTCACGGTTGCCTACCCCTGCCATTTTAGAACTTCTTTCTCTTCTTGGTGCACAAATGTATTAGTGCTGTCCCAATTCTGCTCATCAGACCTGGAATATCTGGCAATAAAATGCCATAATTTTTACCTACCACGGGAGTTCTCTGGGATTATTTTGGTAGCAGTTTACATTCCACCTCAGGTTGATGTCAGATGATCTGAGTAATGGGATCAACATGCATGAAACAGCACACCTGAATGGCTTCACCATCATTTTGGGAGATTTTAACCAGGCCAGTCTGAAAAAATCACTAAGCAATTACCATCAACTGATCACTTGCAATGCCAGAGGACACAACACTCTGGATCATTGGTACAGCACCATCAAAAATGCCTTCCAGTCTGGTCCACACCCTCACTTCGGGAAGTCTGATCACCTGGCTGTACTTCTACGCCCTGACTATAGGCAGAGACCGAAGACTGCAGCACCAGCAGTGAGGACCAAGAAGGTATGATTAGGGAAGCATAGGAGCATCTACAGGACTACTTTGAATTTGGTATACTGGACTGCATTCAGGGATTCATCTTCGAACCTGGATGAGTATGCTGCAATTGTCACCGACTTCATTAAAACCTGTGTGGAGGAGTGTGTGCCCACAAAGACTTACTGTACATTCCCAAACTAAAAGTCATGGATGAACCAGGAAGTACATCATCTGTTGAAGGCTAGATCTGTGGCATTCAAGTCTGGCAACCAAAGCCTGTGCCAGAAAATCAGGTATGATTTGCAGAGGACTATTTCAAGGGTGAAGAGACAATTTTGAATGAGATTGGAGGCAACATCAGATGTGCATCAGCTCTGGCAGAGTCTGCAATACATTACTTCCTACAAAGTGAATCCTAATAGCATGAATGCCAGCAATGCTTCACTACCAGATGAACTCAATGCCTTCTATGCCCACTTTGAAAGGGAGAACACAACTACAGCTGTGAAGATCTCTGCTGCACCTGATGACCCCCCCATGATCTTCGACTCAGAGGTTGATGTCAGACTGACTTTAAAGAGAGTGAACCCTCGCAAGGCAGAAGGTCCCGATGGAGTACCTGGTAAGGCTCTGAAAATCTGTGCCAACAAACTAGCAGAAGTATTCAAGGACATTTTCAACTTCTCACTGCCACAGGCCAAAGTTCCCACTTGCTTCAAAAAGCAAATAATTATACCAGTACCTAAGAAGAATAATGTGGACTGCTGTAATGACTTTCACCTGGTAGCACTCACATCTACAGCAATGAGATGCTTTGAGAGGTTGGTGTGATGAGCAAACCAAGTTGAGATGGGGTGCAGAGTTGACCCCGCGTGAACTATGCTGCTAATGAGAGAGAGAGAGGGGGGGGGAGAGGCATCCCGTGCAGATGAGAGAGAGAGAGAGAGGGAGACATGTTTTACTATTATGGCTCCTTGGCTGATTGTTTACCTTTGCTCCAAGGACACTTTTGCCTGCTTGGAAGATTCTTGCGGAGACAGCAAGGCGAAACCAGTTTGATAGACAGCCAGTGTCCAGCAAGTGATGATAAAAAGCGGGTCTGTGAAGACACCAGCAGACACACCATCGGACACTGAAAGAGTGTTGTGCACCCACGTGAAGATGGGGGTTTGGAGGATTGATTTGGGGAATCAATCAGCGCTTCACAGCGTGTGAAGGTGCAACCGGTGGCAACTTGTTTGTGTGTTCACTCTTGCCTGGCTGACAGGTCCAGCATTGAAGAATAGTCATACAGGGTTATAGTCGGTGACCATAACAGGACAGGAAGACAATGGAAGGTTCGATGGCAACGGCATCTCCTTTTGCACTCGCTCTCTCTCTCCAACATTACATCAGAATTACCTCGATCTAAACTGAACTGAACTGAACTCTTCACCATCATAAGACTATCCATTTACCCCTAGACTTTGAAAGAGCTTGGTTTTCCTATTTCCACACTTCTGTATATATCATTGCTAACCTGTTTCATATATTTGCATTTTATAGTACTGTATTTCTTAGTTTACTAATAAACACTATTAGTTATAGTAATACCAGACTCCAATGTGTATTCCATTTCTGCTGGTTCGGTAACCCGGTCATGGGTCATATAACAAATTGGGGGCTGATCCAGGACTTTGAATGACAAATTTGGGGGCTGTTTGAATTGATTGGGGTAAATTCCCTTATCTGATTTGGTTGTGTGGAAAACAAAAGGAATACAGCAGAAATGGAGTTTGAGGGTAATAGGCATAAGAAGCTGGTGGTACCGTTTTATATCAGCCAAGAAATTGAGTTAGTACCGCCCTTTTTTACAGCTGAGGTAGACCGGTATTTCCTGCACTTTGAAAAGGTGGCACAGACTCTACAATGGCCAAGGGATAAGTGGGCTATCATGTTGCTGTATGTGTTGAAAGGGAAGGCTCATAGGGTGTATTCTGCCCTGACCTTTGAACAGTCAAGGAATTATGATACAGTGAAAGATGCAGTGCTTAAGGTCTACATGGGTAGACAAAAGTTCAGAGACTTAAAGAAGTCCAGGAGCCAGAACTACCAGAGGGGTAGTAGTGATGGTAGAGAGAGCCCACCGGCTAAGTCAGAGAGTAAGCCGGGGACTAGCAGAAAGGGTAGAGAGGATGAGAATCAGTCTGAAGGAAAGTTCCCCAGTTTTACATGTTATAATTGTGGGAAAGCTGGTCACGTAGCATCTAAGTGTTTTGCTCCCAAAAGAGATAAAGAAAAGGGAAAGGTGCCAATCCCAACTGCCTGCATTAAGCCGGCTGAAAGGTCACTAAAGGAGGAGGAGTCAAGCCGAGTTAAGGAAGGATGTGAGTAATTTCTTTCGACTGGGTTGGTATTTGTGAAGGAGGGGTCAACCCCAGTCCCAGTGAGAATCTGGAGAGACAATGGGGCTTTTCAGTCCTTAATTCTAAGTAGTGTGCTGGAATTCAGTGCTGAGACAGAGACTGGTGACATGAATGTGATAGAAGGGATTGGTAAAGCGACCGAGGCTGTACTGTTACATAAAATATTTTTGAAATGTGACTTAGTATCCAGACCAGTCACGATAGGGGAGCGGTCTGCACTCCCGATACGCAATGTGGATGTCTTACTCGGGAATGACCTGGCAGGGGTGGATGTGTTCCCAACAGTTCAGCTCACAAGTAAGCCTGTAAGGGCTGAGGACTCCCCCATAGATTCAGAAGTTTACCCCGCCTGTGCAGTAACCAGAAGCATGGCGAAAAAGGCTGCTGAGGCAAATACTAATTTAGCTGAGACGAACCTTGATTTAGCTGAGATGTTTTTACCATCCCTTTATCAGCAGGGGTTAGAGGACAGTAGCTGGGAGGATTGGGGAACCTGGAATTTGAAACTGGGACTGGTATTGAAAGCCTAGAAGAGGAAGAGGTCCTGTTTGCCTGTGTTCAGGTTGTTGGAGTACCTGTGGATTCACAGGGTACTGAACCTTGCGTAAAGACTCAGGAAAGGTCTGAGGAGTCTGACTTGGTTAAAAGGGAATGCAGTCCTTTTGTGTCAGATGGACTTGGTTCAGTGAGTAAGGAGTTAACCCTGGCACTGGTGGAAAGTGAGGATTCTCAGTCATTTGTGTTGGAAGTTGTTCTATAAGTTAGTGCTGAGATGAAAGCTGGTGAGGTGAATTTTATTGAAGATATTGAGAAAAGTGTAACTGGACTTTTGAATAAGGTAAATTTAACGTCTGCAGTGGTTTCAGGACCGTTGACCATGCTGAAGGGACAGTGGTCTGGTAACAAGGTGCCTGCTAGTCTGTTACAGATTGTTTTGGAATTTAAGGATAAACAACTTGGTGATCTTGTTCAAGTTTGTGATTTGGAGAGACCACCTGCAGGTGTTATTATGGAAACTAATAGAATTAAAGATCTTGAAGATAAAATTAATGACTTGCTTAAAATTAATGAATTGGAAGTTCAGCAAATGGGCTTAGTTGTATTCCATTTCTGCTGGTTTGGTAACCCGGTCATGGGGTAGGTGACATTGGTCATGACTGGTCTGAACTCCTGCCTCAACAAGGACCTGGACTCATTACAATTTGCCTATTGCCACAATAGGTCAACAGAAGGGTCAGAGCCGCCTCTACTTCCTGAGGAGATTGAGATCCTTTAACATCTGCCGGATGATGCTGAGGATGTTCTATGAGTCTGTGGTGGCCAGTGCTATTATGTTTGCTGTTGTGTGCTGGGGCAGCAGGCTGAGGGTAACAGACACCAACAGAATCAACAAACTCATTCGTAAGGCCAGTGATGTTGTGGGGTGGAACTAGACTCTCTGACGGTGGTGTCTGCAAAGAGGATGCTGTCCAAGTTGCATGCCATCTTGGACAATGTCTCTCATTCACTCCATAATGTACTGGTTAGGCACAGGATTTCATTCAGCCAGAGACTCATTCCACCGAGATGCAACACTGAGCGTCATAGGAAGTCATTCCTGCCTGTTGCAATCAAACTTTACAACTCCTCCCTCAGAGTGTCAGACACCCTGAGCCAATAGGCTGGTCCCGGACTTATTTCCACTTGGAATAACTTACTTATTATTATTTAATTATTTATGGGTTTAAATTTCTATATTTCTACACTATTCTTGGTTGGTGCAACTGTAACTAAATCTGATTTCCCTCGGCATCAATAAAGTATGTCTGTCTGTCTGTCTGTCTCTTCATCTGTCAATCTCAATGGCTCTTCACACGGCTTTAGACCACCTGACAATACAAGCACTACGTCAGGATGCTGTTCATTGACTGTAGCTTAGCATTTAATACCACCATTTCCACAATCCTGATTGAAAAGTTTCACAACCTGGGCCTCTGTACCTCCGTCCACAATTGGATCCTCATCTTCCTAACCAGAAAAGCACAATCTGTGCGGATTGGTGATAACACCTCCTCCTTGCCGACAATCAACACTGGCGCACCTCAGTGGTGTGTGCTTAGCCCACTGCTCTATTCTCTATGTACACATGACTGTGTGGCTAGGCATAGCACAAATACCATCTATAAATTTGCCGATGATTTAACCATTGTTGGTAGAATCTCATTTGGTGACAAGAGGGTGTACAGGAGTGAGATATGCCAACTAGCAAGGTGGTTCCACAGCAACAACCTGGCACTTAACATCAGTAAGATGTAAGAGCTGATTGTAGACTTCAGGAAGGGTAAGACAAAGGAATATATACCAGTCCTCATAGAGGCATCAGAAGTGGAGAGAGTGAGCAGTTTCACATTCCTGGGTGTCAAGATCTCTGAGGATCTAACCTGGTCCCAACATATCGACACAGTTATAAAGAAGGCAAGATATTGGCTATACTTCATTAGGAGTTTGACGAGATTTGGCACGTCAATATATACACTCAAATGCTTCTATAGTTTACCATGGAGAGCATTCTGACAGGCTACATCACTGTTTGGTATGGAGGGGCTACTGCACAGGACCAAAAGAAGCTGCAGAAGGTTGGAAATCTAGTCAGCTCCATCTTGGGTACTAGCCTGCAAAGTACCCAGGACATCATTAGGGAGCGGTGTCTCAGAAAGGCAGCATCCATTATTAAGGACCTCCAGCACCTAGGGCATGCCCTTTTCTCACTGTTACAATTCAGGTAGGAGATACAGAAGCCTGAAGGTACACACTCAGTGATTCAGAAACAACTTCTTCCCCTTTGCCATTCAATTCGCTAAATGGACATTGAATCTTTGAAAGCTACCTCACTTTTGTTTTTAATATACAGTATTTCTGTTCTTGAATCTTTTAAAAAATTTATTCATCATTCATCATTAATTTAGTTGTTTATTTATTTATTTATTTCAATCTGCTAGATTATGTATTGCGTCAAAATGCTGCTGCTAAGTTAACAAATTTCATGTCCACATGCCGGTGATAATAAACCTAATTCTGATTCTGATTCTCTGTGGGTCATAGCTATCCTGCACCTTGAGAACTTAGCCCAGAAACTTAAGCCATCTCTGCTCTGCCATCATCCCTGCTGGTGTCCTCCTCCAATCCACCTGAGCAAGCTCCTCTCTCATGCCTCAGTATTTCCCTTTATTCCATTGCAATACAGATATACATGAGTTATACTTCTCCCTCTCAAGTTGCAGTATGAATTCAATCAGATTATGATCACTGTCTCCTAAGGGTTCTTTTACATTAGCTTCCCTAATAAGATCTGGGTTATTACACAACACTGAATCTGATAGCCTTTTCTTCAGTAGGAATAAGCACAAGCTGCTCTAAAAAACATCTTGTAGGTGTTCAACAAATTCCCTCTCTTGTGATTCGACATCAACCTGATTTTCTCAATCCCCTTGCATATTGAAGTCCCTCATTACAATTGTGTCATTACTCTTATTACATGCCTTTTCCATCTCCCTTTGCAATGTCAACCCCACATCTTGGCTACTATTTGGAGGTATATGAGATCTATAATTTTTTTTACCCTTCCAATTTCTTAACTCCACCCACAAAGATTCAACATTCTCTGACCCTATGTCACCTCTTTCTAAAGATACAATTCCATCTCTTAACAACAGAGCCAAACTACTGCCTATGCCTTCCTGCCTGTTCTTTGGATACCTTTTAATGTTAAGCTCCCAACAATGGCCTTTCAGCCACAACTCTGTGATGCCCATTCTGACCAATCTGTCATCGCGCCATGTGTTCGTTCACCTTATTCTGAACGCTATGCACATTTATATACAGCACCTTCAGTCCCGCATACTTCACCCTTTTGAATTTTGTCTCTGTGGTACAATTTAACTCTTTGCTCTGTCTGCATTTGTACCCAATCACTGGCTTGTCCTTCCTTACATTCCTGTTACACCCATCATCTACTTGTAAACCTGCTGGCTCATCCTCAGCTCTATCACCTCCCTGTCATATTAGTTTAAACCACTCCCAACAACTCTAGTACTTGTTGCCTCAGTAAAGAAGCCAGCATAATCAAAGACCCCACCCATCCTGCACATTCTCTTTTCTCCCCTCTTCCATCAGGCAAATGCCTGAAAAGACAGCTTCTATCTATCTTATCATACTCTTGAATGGACCTCTTCAAGTTGAAGTTTATCGTTTTTCAACCATACATATGTATAGAGTGAAATGAAACAACATTACTATGGGACCAATGTTCAAAACACAGTACATATATGACATCCAACATGTAAAATAATATTATCACATGAATATGAACAGATAATACAAAATCTGGAGTTATACAAGTTGTCAAAAAGTGCATATATGACATTAGTTAAATATACAACAGTATAATGTTACTGGCCCTGTCATAATTAACATGTTCTGAGTGGTCTCACAGAAGTCTCACAATCTAAGGAAAGAAGCTGTTACCCAGCCTAATAGTCCTTGTTTGTATACTGTGGTAAAGTCTGCCTGATGGTAGGAGGTCAAAGATTATAGAATGGATGGAAGAGGTCCTTGAGAATGTTGAGGAATCTGTGTATGTAATGTTTCTACTATATGTCTTCCTAATGATAAGATGGACTCTTGAACTCACGTTTTACCTTGCCATGATCTTACACTTTACCATTTACCTGCATTGCATGTTTTTCTGTATATTTTATACTTTACTCTGCATTGATATTATTTTATCTTTTTCTACATCAGTGCACTGTGTAATGGTTTGATCTGTATAAACAGCATGCAGGACAAGATTTTCACTGTAACTTGGCACATGTGACACTAATAAACCAATAAACCATTAAATTACATCCACACTGGGCAAAGATCCAGACTAGAATATTTAATAAATGTCTTCATTCTGGTAAAGAAGCAAGTTTTACATGTAGGGTAATAACATAATCATTTGTAGTACTTCTGACTGAAGCTCTTAAAATTTGACTTTTCTTCTTTCAGTAGTTAGAAAAACTTTCACCATCCTCTACACAGCCTGATACTCCTGCTTGTGACTATGCATATCCCAATCAATCAACCACCTTATAAATGTGTGCCATATCAACATGAAGACCGAATACAATGAAGCAGAAATGACGACTACTCATTTCATTCCTGAGACACTTATCTTCTACTCCAAATTATTCCTCAACCGAGGTGGTAATGAAGGGTCAATCACATTGGTGGGCCTGCAATCAGTTATTGGCCGGATCAAGTAAAAGATGAGACATTTCCTCTCTTGAAGGACATTAGTGAATCCAATAGTTTTTTTTTGTAAATATGAGGTTATTTCTTGAATATTGTTACTGAGACTATGTTTAATTCCATATTATTAAAAACATTGGTTGGTCTATTGAAGCCATGAGAGCATTTCCTGTCGCCTCACTATAGAAAGGATGTGATTGTATTGAAGATAGTGTAGAGGAGATTCACCAGGGTGTTGCCTGGAAGCCTTCAGTCATTGGGAGTGATTGGATAGACTGGGCTTGCTTTCCTTGGAATGAGTATGACCTGCTAGAAGTATATAAAATTATGTGAGTCAGAGACAGGGTGGCTAGAGAAAATATTTTCCCATAGTGGTGGTTGTCCATCATATCCATTGAAGTCAGGAATCTGTGCAGGAGAGTTTTTAAAGTGGAAAAGCAATTGTACTGGAACAGTTCCACCCTCTCAAACTCAAAAGTCCGGATCTAGTGGTAGGAGTAGTGATCACAAACGGGGGTTTTCCTTGGCTGCAGTGGATAAACATTACCTCTTTTGAACCTTGTTGTGCCCTTCACTCTCCACAAAGCATCGCAGAACAGCCTTCAAGGCGGTTAGGTCTCACTAATGATCTGCCCCACTCAGTTAGCTGGAGCTGACTTCACATGCTATGATAGGCATGACCCTCATTCCAGGGTAAGAGGTTCTTCCAGCTACCCTCACCTGGTTTAGCCTGCTTGTCAGGGCGGTGTATTGGGTTGTGGCCGCTATCGCATGCAAAAAGCAATTTGGAGCCACAAGTGAGAGCTGAGTGTCCTGTGGGGACCAAGGGAGAGTGAGCTACCCCAGAATGGACATGACAAGCTTCTCCCTGAACATCTGATGCACCTCTTTCCCATGGTGGTGGTGGTGGGGGGGGGGGGTTATCAAATACAACAGTGCAAAGGTTTAAGAGTAGTTATTTTAAAGGGGATCAGAGGGAAAAGATATTTACACAGAAATTTGTTGATATCTGAAACTCACTGTTAGAGCAGGTGGCAAAATCAAGTTCAATCATTTTGTTTGAAAGTCATTTAGACAGACTCATGTATGTAAGGGCAAAATATAGCAGGACATAGTTTTAATACGGGAAGATGGGATTAGCATTGATGAGCAAAGGTTGGCAGAGACACAATGGCTGAAATTGCTCTCCAGCTTTGTGAGTTCATTTAATTCTCTGAACTCAAATTCTTCAGCAACACAGTTAGGCACATTTAAATCATTTAAACATAGTTCAAAGTAGATTTATGTAACCAGTTGACTATTGAATGTTATTTTTTTATTATTTTAAATGTTATTTTAAAGTGTACTTGTGTATACACCCCGGTAATGCTAAAATAGCTGCATGTTCCTTTAAGAGAAAATTGTGATGTCATTATGCACATACAGAGCAGGAAAATGAGCTACAATATTCCAGAGAGAACATTGAGTGCTGGGAGCTGCTTTTTCCCAGATTTTCATGAGTAAGGTATTGGTGCTGGATGGCGTGGTTGTGCAAAGTTCCTTATTGGCCTAGTAGCATGAATGAGGAGAATTCGATTCAGGCTCTAGCCTATACATGTTTGGAAGTTAAGCACCTGTGTACCAAAAATTGCCAGTACCATATTAATGTTGAATATTTTGTTCTATTTATTTACAACTGCTTATGCAACTAATTGGTACACAAGTGCATGGACAGAAATTAAACTGAGATTGCAACAGCAGGAACTGTGTGTTTTTTTTTCATTCATTTTGTTGTTTTTATTTTAGTACCCTGTTTCTGCACTAAAACATCTAAAGCAGATAAAGGACCTGAAATGGTATTTGTTGTCCTGAGTGTTTGTTTTTCCTAGACTACAAAACTTGGTAGCATGAGTGGTGTAATTCCAAGCCAGTTTAGAGGGTTTTTGAATTTTTTACGCAGTACGGTATACAATACATAATATGGTAGTGGTGAAGGACAGGCCAGCCATTCCCATTGTATGGAAGGAGAGCCTGTTATCACACGGTCGCTATGGTAGAGCTTGAGACTGCGCTGGAACATCCGGGCCTGATGCCAGTATATAGAACTATGATGGTGATCCAGAGTATCTGCAGTTGTGAAGTTTTCTGCAGAAGAAGTCACCAACCCCTTTTTTTAGGCTTCTAGAGCCTAAAAAGGAGACTTTCTAGAGACTTTAAATACTTGAATTTTCATAATGCTATATCCAGACTGAACCTAAGTTGAATGAACAAATTAGTGCATGGCATAGTAGGAATGAGGACGCCTTGGCAACTATAGATAAATTAAGCAAATGGTCCCAAGTATACTTTCCAAGGGAAGGACAGATTGTTCCACTTATGGGAAATATTGAGAAAGATAAGAGGTCTGTTAATGCTTTCTTGAAGTTGAATGGGTGCTTTGTGCTGGGTATCAGTCTAACCAGGATCGATATGACTTTGTTATGTCACTGCTCGGGGTGCACGTATGGTAGTAATAGCAAATATGCGTAGTGATGCTGAGGAAGACCAGGCTGATGACTTGCTCACCTATATCAGGGAAGATATAGTGCAGTATATATATCAGGGCAGTAGCCAGGCACAGTGCTCAACACTTAAAGCTAAGGAATCCAAGTCTGTCCTTAAAGCAGACACAGAGCAGGGCAAAGCCATCCGTGAGTTGACTCAAGCTGTGAAAGACCTTACTGTACAGAGAGGTGTTGCACATGCTACTAGCAGCAGACCTAAGTTACAGCCTAGGTTCACAGAAGATGGGCAACCAATAGGTTTCAGGTGTCAGGTGTGGGGGCATGTGGCCAAGATTTGCCCGCAGAAACGAAGAGCAAGGGATATATATAGAGCCTGAATCCTCTAGTTTTCACACTGTTACGAGTTGAGCAATTTGGGGGAACCTCATAGACTCAGACAATGTAACAGCCATCCTGGGACCAGTTACTACAACATGCCATAGGAATATATCCTGTCATTGAGTTTAAGATAACAGGTGTCGCTGTCCATTATCTGTTGGACACAGGTAGTCAAGTGAGCACTGTGACTGAGCAGTTCCTTCAAGAACACCTGAAAGGAGAGGATGAGGATATGTTATCCACTGCTAGCTGGCTTAGGTTATCAGCCACTAACAGTCTTGATATTCCTTACCTTGGGTATTTAGAGCTGGAGGTTCAGGTGATGGAGAAACCCAATTGTGGCTTTCTAGTAGTCAGAGATCCTGCAAGCATTGAACAACCTGTCCCGTACATTGTAGACACGAACATTAAAGCCAATGTAGACAAATTGTCAACACAGAATTTGACGTGACCCTAGAAGGAAAACAGAAGGATTCTGATTGGAGAGATGTTTTCCAGAAAGTGCAGATGCACACTATCAAAAAGAAAGCTGTAGTCCAAGTATCGGGAAAATATACTGAGTACATACCTGCTGAACTTGTAGATACTATTGTGGCTAGGAAGGCTAATGGAGATGCTGGTACTGACCATAAGATAATACTTGAGCCATTTAACACCCCTCTACCAGGAAGTCTTTGCAGTCGAGGATGAAGACCTTGGGTACACTGACAAGGTCATGCATGAAATTCATTTAATTGAATACGAGCCCATTTCACAGCCATGCTGTTGCCTTCCACCCAATCAGTACAGTGAATTGAAAGAACTCATCTCAAAGTTGTCAAAGAAGAGTGTGATTGATGAGACCAATAGTGCATATGCCTCACCTGTAGTGTTGGTATGGAAGTTTGATGATAGCATAAGACTGTGCATAGATTACCGGAAGCGGAATCTTAAAACAAAACAGGGTGTGTTCCCGCTCCCGTGTATTGATGTGAGTTTTGACACCCTGCAGGGAGTGCAATTTTTCTCAAAACTAGAATTTGTGAATGATTACCACCAAGTGGTGGTAAAGGAGTGTGATGGCATAAGACTGCTTTTTCGACTCTGTTTGGTCTTTATAAATATTTTTGCATGCCTTTTAGGGTCTGCAATGGGCCAGCGATTTTTCAAGACTCATGCAGGCAACCATGAATGATTTAGTCTTCCAAATTACGCTGGTGTACGTGGATGATATTCTGGTATATTCACAGACTTTCCAGGAGCACTCAAGGAGACTGGCCTGAAAGTGAAGTTGAAAAAATGTTATTTTCTGCATACAAAGCTCAAGTTCCTAGGCCACCAGATATCAGTCAAGGGGATAGGCACAGATCCTGAGACGGTCTTGGCTGTTCAGCAGTGGCCAGTACCATCTGTGGTCAAATACTTTAAATAATTTCTTTGCTTTTGTAATTACTTTAGCTGATTCATTCAGGGATTCTCAAAGATTGCATGTCTGCTGCATGATGCAGTGAACTTGTGCCTTAAATCAGCAAGTCCTGGTAAAAAAAAAACAGCTGTTAAGCCTTGGATGGAAGACTGTCAAACTGCCTTTGACTTACTCAGTGAGAACATAAGAACATAAGAGATAGGAGCAGGAGTAGGCCAATCGGCCCCTCAAGCCTGCTCCGCCATTCAACAAGATCATGGCTGATCCAATCTTAACTCTAGTTATCACCGAATCCCACAAGGCAACAGTGCCAACCAACAGGGCACCATGCCACCCATTTTATTTTATTATTCATCCTGCCCTAACCCATGTGATCACCCGGGGAAAAAAAAAAGATTTGCCAATTGAGGAGAAAAAATCTGGAAAATTCCTCTCCGACCCATCCAGGCTATCGAAAACTGGTCCAGGAGTTCACATGGCTGATCTAAACCTAGCTTCATGTCCACTTACCTGCTCGCTCACCGTATCCCCTAATGTCAAAGGCTTGAGAAGCTGACTAGCTCACCAATCCTCGCCTTTGATGATTTCACACAACCTTTCATGGTGGAGACTGATGCAAGCAGTCACGGACTAAGAGCTGTTTTATATCAGCAACAAGGAGAGTCAAAGAGGATTACTGCATGCGCAAGCTGACGATTGAGAAATGCAGTTAAGAACAATAGGAATTATAGCAGCATGAAATTAGAGCTGCTCACACTTAAGTGGGCTATAGTAGAGATATTTCGTGGTTACTTATTGGGTTCCAAATTTACTGCAATTGCTGACAATAATCCGTTATCCCACTTGAAAACTGCCAAGCTGGGAGCAATTGAGCACAGATGGATCTCACAGCTGTCAGTGAGATACCATGGCTGATGCTCTATCTAGGCAGCCATTTGCAGAGGAACCTAAGCCTATCACAGAGGATGCTGAGTTTGATGGATCTGTGGCCATCTGTAGTCTGAACAATTGTAGCACTGCTCTTGACCCGGCACCGGTGACCACTGGTCTTAAAAGCTGTAAAGTTAAGCAAATTTGAGCTCTTGAAGCTGTTACTAGCAAGGTAAGTGGTCTGATGCAAGGAAGCACCGCAACCCTCCCGGGTTAGTCTGTTGGAGACTTGCACACTTTTCAACACCGAAACCCTGTGTAAATTGTCTCCAGAACTTACGGGACAAAAAAAAAGGTTGAATGGCAAGGACCGTGAATGTTTGCCTAAACTTTTTTTGTCTCTGTTAAAGCACTGGGAGCATAAGACATTACTGCATTGTGTGGTTGAGGATGAGGAGCACGGGGAGCGTTATCAGCTTCTGCTACCTACCAGCTTGAGGAGTAAAATGCTAAGGTATGTAAATGGCTCTGTCAGCCATCAAGGCACAGATCGTACTCTGCACTTGTTGAGAAGCAGATGTTTTTGGCTGGGCATGCACAAGGATGTGGAACGATGGATCAAGAATTGTCCACATTTTGTGTTAGCTAAGATGCCGCACCCTAAGATCTGTCCCCCCATGCAATCACTTCTTGCTTCTAGGCCGCCCACTGTAGATTTTACTGTGCTTGAGCCGGCAGCTGATGGGCATGAGAATGTCTTAGTAGTCACAGCCGTTCTTACAAAATTAACCCAAGCATTCTCCCACCCAGACTCAAAAGACAGATACCAAAGCAAAGCTGCTCTTGAGGGGATGGTTTATGAATTACGGTGTTCCTGAGAGGTTGCATTCTGACCAGGGCTGTAACTTCGAAAGCGAGGACATAGCTGAAATTTGCAAACTGTATGGGGGTCAAGAAAAGCCGTACCACACCCAATCATCCTTCTGGTGGCATTCAGTGTTAGTGTTTCAACAGGACGATGCATGATTTGTTGTGTACGTTGCCTCCAGAAAAGAAACGTTGGTGGCCAGAGCATCTACCCGAGTTAGTGTATGCATATAATGTGACTTCTCACGCAACCACCGGATATTCTCCGGTTTACCTACTGTTCAGTGTTGATCCCCATTTGCCAGTGGATGCTCTGCTGGGGCAAGAAAGGTCTGTAGGCAGGAAATATGACTGGTTAGCCACACAGCAGAAATAACTGAGTGATGCGCATGCCAGAGCAAAAGAATACTCTAAACACAAGGCTACAGAACACATTACCTCACAGGAGGATACAATTCATTGCCCTAAGATTGATGTAACTGTGATGGTTTACCTCAGGAACAGACAATTAGGCCACAATAAGATCCAGAATACTTGGAAATCAACTGTAGAGGTACCAGACAATGCGTATACTGTGGAACCTTTGGAGGGAGGCCCTAAAAAAACACGAACAGGGTAGATATGAGGCCCTGTGAGAACCTTCCAAACCCAGCTCTTCAAGTGAGACTGCAAACTCCTCTGATTCAGGCTAACCCTCCCCAGGACATGAATCAGATTCTGAGGATTCAGAGGATGATATGATATAGATTTGTCAGAACAGGGTGTAGAGAATCTTGACACCATATCTTCTGGAGTTGGGACAATAGTGCCTGTGACAGCTGAAACATGGCCATATGTTGGTAATCCTCTTGTTGCAGCACCCAGTAGGAGTAAAAGAATAAATGCTGGACAGCTCTCTAACCCACATCACGAACCAAGGTCAGTCCTAGACGTGGCCTCAGCAGTGTCACCGATACTGGCTAGTCTAGGTTCAGTTCTATTCAGAGAAGCAACTAAAGAGGTTAAAAGGACCTTCGCAATGAGCAGGTCATTGGAGATGCTTACTTGTTTGCTGGGGAGAATATAACCAGCGGACTGTAGAATTTTTTCTTTAGTTTTTAAAATGCACTTGTGTATTTGCCCTGATTATGCTAAAATAGCTGCCTGTTTCTTATCAGACTGTAGCGGAGTTTCAGGGTCTCGCCTATATGTGTTTGGACGTTAAGCACATGTGTGCCAAAAATTGCCACTACCATGTTAGTTTTGTATATTTTGTTTTATTCATTTTCAAATTGAATACATAACTAGTTGATTCACAGTATGTGGACAGAAATTAAGTTGAGATTGTAACAGCAGGAACTGTTTTTTTTATAAATTGATTTTCCACAGATTTTATTTTGAAACCCTCTTTCTGCATTAAAATACCTAAAACAGGTAAAGGAATTAAAGACTTGAAAAACCATTTGTTGTGCTGAGTGTGTATTTTTCCCAGGCTACAAAATTTATTATTGAAGTACACTCAGTATATGCCACCATTTATTACCCTAAGATTAATTTTCTTGTAGGAATTCAAAGTAGATATGATATAATACAGTAGGATCAATGAAAACCTACACACAAGGAAAACGGACAAACAAGCAATGTGCAAATGGAGACAAGCTGTGAAAGGGCAATAATAATAATAAATATTAAATAATATTAGTAACTAAAGTTCTCAGTATCATTTATTACTTACTGTATTTATGCTTGTATTATTGCTATTATTATTTGATCCTTTTCCCACACCAGTTCAGGAGCCTGATGTTGTAGGGTAGTAACTGCTCCTGAATCAGATTGTCTGGGACCATATATCCAGCCCAGTCGTAACATTAAACCTAACAGAACACAGCCTGACAGAGAGACAGCAAGCTCATTTCCCTCATGCAGACCTATATAGGAGTTGTTGGCAATCTGAATTTTTAATACTGTAATTAATTTGAAAGTAGAAATTCATATTATCTTCCATTTAAAGTTGAAATGATTGAGAGTTCTCAAAGGTGTGAGCCTTTACCAGTCCAATCCAGGCTGGAACAGTTAGCATAAGAAATCGATTAAGCACGGTAGAGTGTATGCTGCTGCTGTTGCTGCTGAACACAAGTTTTCATGGCACTTATACCCTGGACATGTATTCTTATAATAACGATCAACTTGAACTTGAACAGTAACAGATAAAGCAGGGAAAGGTAACAGGTTTAACTGTTTCAGGGGAATAATGTGGTCATTTATGATACTTCTGATAGAATGTCTTCAAGTTCCACTTTACTTCTTCCAAAATATTGAATATCCTCTCAACATATTACTTACTTCATGATTTCATTGGTACTTTCCATTGTCTCTTTAAAAAAAGTAGGACTTGTATTTATATAGCACATTTCTCAACATCTAGTCAGGTAGTGTTATCAAGTCAAGTCAAGTCAACTTTTATTGTCATTTCCACCATAACTGCTGGTACAGTGCATAGTAAAAATGAGACAACGTTTTTCAGGACCATGGTTTACATGACACAGTACAAAAAACTAGACCGAACTACGTAATAAAAAAAAACACAGAGACTACAGACCTACACTGGACTGCATAAAGTGCACAAAAATAGTGCAGGCATTATAATAAATAATAAACAGGACAATAGGGCAAGGTGTCAGTCCAGGCTCTGGGTATTGAGGAGTCTGATAGCTTGGGGGAAGAATCTGTTACATAGTCTGGTCGTGAGAGCCCGAATGCTTCAGAGCCTTTTCCCAGATGGCATGAGGGAGAAGAGATTGTATGAGGGGTGCAGGGGTCCTTCATAATGCTGTTTCCTCTGTGGATGCAGCATGTAGTATATGATACACATTGTCATATTGTAAAGAAACAGTACAGTCACTTTTTACACAGAAGTTTGCATAAACACCCAGGTTATAATTGCAACATAAACTGGTGTCAATGATGTTGATTGAAAGATAAATACTGATCAGGCATCTCGGACAACTTTCCGTTCAATGCAGGTTCATAGGAGCATGGAAACAAAGAAATATAGAAAACCTACAGCGTAATACAGGCCCTTCAGCCACAATGCTCCACCGAACATGTCCTTACTTTAGAAATTACCTAGGGTTACCCATTGCCGTCTATTTTTTGAAGCGACATGGACCTATCCATTAGTCTCTTAAAAGGAAAAAAGGCCAAGTTCATTCAACCTATTCTCATAAGACATGTTTCCTAATCCAGGCAACATCCTTGTAAATTCCTCTGCACCCTTTCTACAGTTTCCACATCCTTCCTGTAGTGAGGCGACCAGAACTGAGCACAGTACTCCAAGTGGGATCTGAGCAGGTTCCTATATAGCTGCAACATTATCTCTCAGCTCCTAAGCTCAATCCCACGGTTGATGAAGACCAATGCACCGTATGCCTTCTTAACCACAGAGTCAACCTGCACAGCAGCTTTGAGTGTCCTATGGACGCGGGCCCCAAGATCCCTCTGATCCTCCACACTGCCAAGAGTCTTACCATTAATACTATATTCTGCCATCATATTTGACCTACTAAAATGAACCACCTCACACTTATCTGGGTTGAACTCCATCTGCCACTTCTCAGCCCAGTTTTGCATCCTATTGATGTCCCACTGTAAACTCTGTCAGCCCTCCACACTATCCACAACACCTCTAGCCTTTGTGTCATCAGCAAAATTACTAACTCATCTCTCCACTTCCTCATCCAAGTCATTTATAAAAAGCATGAAGAGAAGGGGTCCCAGAACAGATCCCTGAGGCACACTGGTGGTCACCAACATCCATGCAGAATATGACCCGACTACAATCACTCTTTGCCTTCTGTGAGCAAGCCAATTCTGAATCCAGAAAGCAATGTTCCCTTGGATCCCATGCCTCCTTACTTTCTTAATATGCCTTGCATGGGGTACCTTACCAAATACTTTGCTGAAATCCATATACACAACATCTACTGCTCTACCTTCATCAGTATGTTTAGTCACATCCTCAAAGAATTCAATCGGACTCGTAAGGCATGACCTGCCTTTGACAAAGCCATGCTGACTATTCCTAATCATATTATGCCTCTCCAAATGTTCATAAATCCTGCCTCTCAGGATCTTTTCCATCAACTTACCAACCGCTGAAGTAAGAATCACTGGTCTATAATTTCCTGGGCTATCTCTACTCCCTTCCTTGAATAAGGGAAAAATATCTGCAACTTTCCAATCCTCCAGAACCTCTCCCATCCCCATTGATGATGCAAAGATCATTTCCAGAAGCTCAGCAATTTTCACCCTCGCCTCCCAGAGTAGCCTGGGGTACATCTCATCTGGTTCCAGTGACTTATTGAACTTGATGCTTTCCAAAAGCTCCAGCACATTCTCTTTCTTAATGTCTTATGCTCAAGCTTTTCAGTCTGCTGTAAGTCATCCCTACAACCACCAAGATTCTTTTCCGTAGTGAATGCTGAAGCAAAGTATTCATTAAGTACCTCAGCTATCTCCTGCAGTTCCATAGACAATTTTCCACCTTCACACATGATTTGTCCTGTTCTCTTACATCTTATCCTCTTGCTCTTAACATACTTGTAGAATGCCTTGGGGTTCTCCTTTGGTGAGAAAAAAAGGGCTTCAGTTCAATGTCGTTTCGCAAAAAGAATCATTTCCAACATCACAGTTCTTCCTCTGTGCACCAATGTTCAGATTAATATTAGTTTATTATCATATAAACCAGTGCAATGAAATTCTTTGCTTGCATGAAGCTCGGAGTAAACAATATGCATGGGAATAATAAATACAACAATCAATACAGTGTTTAGCACAGAACAGAAGATGTAGTGCAAATAGAAATGCTGAAGTGATAATAACAGAAAAAAAGAGTGGTAGAATTAAAAGTCTGGATATGTGGCAGCACCAGTGGGAGGGGTATATGAAAGAAGATGATTGGTTCAGAATCCTGATTACCAGTCCCTGCAGAATCTGATTAGTTTCTTGGGCTCAAGAAACAACAATTGACCTTTAACTCACGACCATCTGAGGCATATGTGATATTGACTGGACCGCCAGTGACATTTCACATGAGGGCATTTCTCGCCAATCGTCATTTCTGAGAACTTACTCTTCCACCCACCTGTTCTGTTTTATGTAAAGGATAGCCTGAGACTATGAGCTGGACAGAACATGCCACAGATATTGGATTATTTCTGGTAGAAACAATTTCTCAGGTTGGTGCTTCCATAGAGGTAGTTATGTTTTATTCCCCCCCATTTAGTACTGAGCTTTGTTTTCCAATTTTTCTGGTTGTTTGCACACTCTGAAGCTAGTCTACAATGTGATATTTTCCATTTGGTGTGTAATTCAATATCAGATTTACTCTCACTCAACCATATACATGTATACCACCAGATGAAGTAACGTTCCAGTCCAAAGTGCACAACATAGTACATATAAATCGCACAGAACACAAGTTTAAAAATAAGTAGTATAACACTACCATACATGATGATATCTAAGCGAAGGGAGTTCAGTAGTTTCATGGCTTAAGGAAAGAAGCTGTTTCCAATTCTAGCAGTTTTTGTCGTAATGCTACAGTACCTCCTGTCCTATGGTAGGGGGTCAAAGAGATTGTGGGACAGATGGGAGAGATCAATGATAATGCTAAGGGCCCTGCATAGCAAAACTCCTGATAACTATCTGGGATGGGTGGAATAGAGACCCTGGTGATCCCCTCAGCTCTCCTTCCAATCCTTTGTAGGGTCTTGTGCTCAGATACCTTGCAATTTCTGCACCAGATGGTGATGCAGCTGGTCAAGATACTCACAATAGTTCTTCATTAAAAATTGATTAGAATGGGGATGGGGGATCCTTGCTCAACTCAATCTCCCCAGGAAGTGAAGAAGCTGCTGTGTGTTCTTGACTGATGAGGTGGTCCTGATGACATAAAGGTTGGAGGTGTTATAGATAGTGTGGAGGGTTGTCAGAGGTTACAGCGGGACATTGATAGGATGCAAAACTGGGCTGGGAAGCAGCAGATGGAGTTCAACCCAGATAAGTGTGAGGTGGTTCATTTTGGTAGGTCAAATATGATGGCAGAATATAGTATTAATGGTAAGACTCTTGGTGGTGTGGAGGATCAGAGGGATCTTGGGGTCGGAGTCCAAAAAAAGCTCAAAGCAGCTGCGCAGGTTGACTCTGTGGGTATGAAGACTTACAGTGTACTGGTCTTCATCAATCATGGATTTGAATTTAGGAGCTGAGAGGTAATGTTGCAGCTATGTAGGACCCTGGTCAGACTCTACTTGGAGTACTGTGCTCAGTTCTGGTCGCCTCACTACAGGAAAGATGTGGAAGCCATAGAAAGGGTGCAGAGGAGATTTACAAGGATGTTGCCTGGATTGGGGAGCATGTCCTATGAGAATAGGTTGAATGAACTCGGCCTTTTCTCCTTGGAGCAAAGAAGGGTGAGAGGTGACCTGATAAGATGATGAGAGGCATTGATTGTGTGGATAGTCAGAGACTTTTTCACAGGGCTGAAATGGTTGCTGCAAGAGGACACAAGTTTAAGGTGCTGGGGAGTAAGTTCAGAGGAGATGTCAGGGGTAAGTTTTTTACTAAGAGTGCATGGAATGGGCTGCCGGCAATGGTGGTGGAGGCGGATACAATAGGGTCTTTTAAGAGGCTTTTAGATAGGTACATGGAACTTAGTAAAATAGAGGGCTATAGTAATTTCTAATGTCGGGATGTATTCAGCACAAATTTATAGGTCAAAGGGCTTGTATTATGCTGTAGTTTTTCTATGTTTCTATGACCAGGTGAGATTGTTCATTCTGTACTCTCCAAGAAACAGTGCTCCTAACTCTGTCCATACAGGAGCCATTTATGTGCAGTTAGGAATGATCAGTCTGCACCTTCCATAATCATCACATTAGTCTTGTCTATGAACCAGTTAGTTTCTGCAGGAGTCCAATTGATACTTACCCAATGCAGAGTTTCAAAAAAATAAATGCCAACCTTTATTTTTGAGAGAGCTTTCATCTATTGTCTTAAAAAGCCTCGATAAGTTTTTTCTTCCTCCACAAGGCTGTTTCCCAATCCACAGGCAAATACTTACAGATTTGGAGAAACTTCAGTCAGCGTTCACAATAATGATCCCAGGAATAAAAAGGTTATTGTATGAGGAATGTTTGCTGACTCTGGGCCTGTACTCATGAGAGTTTAGAAGATTGGGGGGGGGGGGGTGGGAAATCTTATTGAAGCCTATTGAATATTGAAAGTCCTAGATAGAATGGACATTGAGAGGATGTTTCTTACAGTGGGGGAGTCTAGGACTAGAGGATATAGAATAGAGGGACATCCATTTAGAATGGAGATGAGGAGGAATTTCTTGAGCCAGATGATGATGAATTGTGGATTTATTGCTACAGGCAGTTCAGATAGCCAAGTCATTGGGGATATTAAAATTGGGGATAGATAGGTTCTTAATTACTAAGGGCATCAATGTTAATAAGAAGAAGACAGGAGAATGGGCTTGAGAAGGATCATAAATTAGCCATGAAGGACTGACAGAGCAGACTCAATGGACCAAATGGCCTAGTTCTGCTATAATGATATTTTGGTCATATGGACGAACTTTACATATACTCACAATGACAAGTATTTAACTATCATGCTTCCCTGCATTTAAAAAAAAATCTTATTCCACGAATGGTACATTTATGCAGCACAGAAAGGGTTAATTGTGTTGATCCCTGAGAGAGACGTCAAATTGGGATATTAATTTAGTTTCTTTCTCCATGAATATATCCTGATTGGTGGACATTTAGAGTAATTTCTGATTTCATTTAAAATTTCCAGTATTTGTACTTCTGCATAGTATCTGGGTTACCAGTTTAAGATGGAAATGAGAAAGAATTTGGTCACGAATATTTAGGATTTTCAAGCCTAGCGAATAATGGAAATGAAATTATAAGGTCAGGTGGACAGATTTTTGCTCTGTAAGTAAAGCAATATTTATGGAGGAAGGACCTCAGGCCCAGAGTACAGCCCTTATATCCTCATCGTCGAGAGGAGCCAGTTTGAGAGGTTCTGTGGCCTTCTCTTTATTTTTATGATACTCTTATGTTCAAAGCTGGTACACTGAAATTTCATTAACCTCTGGAGAACTTTACAAAGGTATAAAATTAAATTAATCAGGTTGATTTGGGCAAATTTTGGATGTGAGTGACAAAGTGATGCACATTCTATTTCCAGTTTCTCTTGGGGCTTCCAAAATAAGTTCACTTATTTCTTGATCAAGTATCCTGGTTGTAGCGACTTTGACCTCAATATTCTCAGAGAAGTGGGAGGTCTGAAAATGGATGAGAAAGCTTGGAACTGAGGTGCTCCATAGGTCATTGAGGACTGAGCAACAATGCAATAACAAGGCTATTCATTTACCGATTCACAACTGGCCAAGTGGATACCCCAGCAAACAGGCAATGTGGGTGGAATAGGCAAGAGGTTGCAGCGAGAGATGCTTGAAAATGCCCTTCACTAATTGACCAGTCAGCAATTTCTGATATCAGGAGTGGGTGTGTGAGAGAGAAAGAAAGGTGAGTGCAGAGTTGGGAAGGAGCCTCCCTGAGTACCTAAGGGCCTGTTAAAGCTTCTTACCATAGAACCATAGAGCAGTACAGCACAGTACAGGCCCTTCAGCTCTCCATGTTGTGTCGACCCATATAATCCTTAAAAAAAACAGTATTAATCCCACACTACCGCATAACCCTCCATTTTTCTTTCATCCATGTGCCTGTCTGAGAGGCTCTTAAATACCCCTAATGATTTGGGCCTCCACCGCCGTTGCTGGCAAGTCATTCCAGGCACTCACAAACCTCTGTGTAAAAAACTTACCCCTGATGTCTCCCCTAAACTTCCCTCCCTTAATTTTGTACATATGCCCTCTGGTATTTGCTATTGGTGCCCTGGGAAACAGGTACTGACTATCCACCCTATCTATACCTCTCATAATCTTGCAGACCTCTATCAAGTCCCCTCTCATTCTTCTATGCTCCAAAGAGAAAAGTCCCAGCTCTGCTAAACTTGGTTCATATGACTTGTTCTCTAAACCAGGCAACATCCTGTTAAACCTCCTTTGCACTCTCTCCATAGCTTCCACATCCTTCGTATAATGAGGTGACCAGAATTGAACACAGTACCCTAAGTGCGGTCTCACCAGAGATTTGTAGAGTTGCAACTTGACCTCTCTACTCTTGAACTCAATCCCCCTGTTAATGAAGCCTAGCATCCCATAGGCCTTCTTAACTACCCTATCAACCTGCGCAGCAACCTTGAGGGATGTATGGATTTGAACACCAAGGTCTCTTTGTTCTTCCACACTCTTAAGTAACTGACCATTAATCCTGTACTCAGTCTTCTGGTTTGTCCTTCAAAAATACATCACAAATGCATTACATTCCCTAACCCCAGGAAATACAGCTCTGCACATGCCTGATTTAAGCTAAGTATTGGTCATGTTGAGGACGTACACGTCTTCTGGTGCTTTCTTCCATCACAGTCCTTCTTCTGCCCACTTTGGAAATTGGATGAAGCCACCAAATGTAGCTGTCAATGGTTAATGCATTGAATCTTGGAACAAGCTTACTTAACGCTATGTAAGTTGGTAAAATGGTTTAGTATTGCCACATGTATCTGGGTGCAGTGCATCTGTGGCTGTGAACTTCCCACTATTCAAGACATTTACAAAGACAGGTATGTAAAAAGGGCCTGAAGGATCATTGGGTACCCGAGTCACCCCAACCACAAACTGATCCAGCTGCTACCATCTGGGAAGTGGTACCACAGCATAAAAGGCAGGACCGACAGTCCCGTTGTACCTACTATTTATTATAAATTGCACATTTAGACGGAGATGTAACGTAAAAAGTTTTACTCCTCATGTAAATGAAGGATGCAAGTAATCAAGTCAATTCAATTCAATGACCTTGCATATTGTCCGTACGGATGAATTCATTGCAATGGTACATTGAGATAATATAATGTAAGACAATAAAAGAGTGTAGAACAAAATGTTACAGTATACATTAGATGTAGGGCAGTGCCTTAAAGTGCAAGGTCACAGACAGTCTGTGAGGTCAAGGGCCCATCTTATCATACCAGGGAAACATTCAATAGTCTTATAACAGTGAGACAGAAGCTCTTCCTGAATCAGGTGGTAAATGCTGTATGCCTCTGATGCTGTTGCAAAGATTTTTCCATTACCCCTGTGCATACATCTTCTTGTGCATATGATAATAAACACAAATTTGACTCTGACTTTGAATCATTAACTTATAATAGCCTGAACCAGACAAGTTTGATCCAGTGGATCTGAAGAGACCAGACTAAAAGATGAAATGATGAACTCTTCATTTCCCTTTCTACCATATCATGGCCCTTGCAATTTATTTGTTTACTTGTACTTTATCTGTGGTGTAGCTGCAACTCTATATTTTGTTTTTCTTTTTATTACTTTGATGTAATTATTTATGGAGTGATGTCTGGATAACATGTCTAGATGCATGTGACAATACTAAATTATTTCCAATTTGAAATATTTAATTATATTTTAGCATATTAATGACTTTTAATTTTAAAATGATTTAAGTGTTTATTTTTAAATATTTGAAACATTCTTGAAACATTTTGAATATCTCTGAATTTCTTCATTCAGGTCCCTTTTAAAGGATGTTGTGAGATTTTGGAAGGGGTGGGGTTTAGATCTCCATTGTTCTCAATCACTACATGATCTCGATACAGTTCACCAATACTCCCAGAAATCAAGGGTCATTAAGGTGCACACTTCACGTTGGTCCAGAAAAATGTGGGCATTCAAGAGGAAATTCCTCTGGAACAAACTTCAGGCCATCAATACAGCCAGTATTTCAATGAGCTCATCAAGCTCTGGACCTTGATGACTTGAGAGCAGAATTTTGTCCGGAATATCTACAAAGAAATCTGGCTACACTTGCTACGGATTGCATCAAGAACTTGATTTTCTCAATAGACATTTTGGGCAAGTATACGTAATAAGCATTTTTACTCGTCGATCTATTTTGGTGTCATTACTTTGATTAAGCAATCATCAATGCTACTGATTAAATGAACATCATGCCTTGTAATCAGCACCAATGAATACTTTATCAGAGTTGAAAGACAAACTTTGCAATGAGGTAATTGGCAAAGCTATTTCTCAATTATATTATAAGATGCTTCTTCATCTGAAAATCGTCAGCATCATTGGAAAATGAAGAATAAACAAGTAACTCCTAAGCAAATAGAGTTGTTCTGCCCTTTCTCAAATGAACTTGGTGCAAAATAAGTCACAGAGGCACAGACTTGTTGTTGCACAAACAAGGCCACCTCCTCCACCCGTCTCAGAAGAGAAATCCCATTAGTCCCATTCCCCCACTCTTTCCCCTGTATATTATTCATTTATAAGTGCCGATGAAATTATCCATTAAAGGCACTGATTGTTTCTGTTTCCACTTTCCCGTGGGCGGTATGTTCAAGATCATCAACTCTCTTTCAATTTAATAGGTTTCTTCAAAAATCCAATATAGCTTTTGGTTAAAATCTTAAATCTTTGTGGCATAATCTTTGGTTGTTTGTATTAGTCTTTTGTGAGGTTAACAGCTTCCAGGGTATCATGTCCCACATTGTAACTTCTATTGACATCAATGAAATGTTTAGAGTGATTGTGGTCTATGGTCAATACTTTCTACGGTTCTTTCAATGGTAATTGCCATCAAAATCAGTCAAGGTCAAGTTTATTGTCATATACAGAAGGACACCTGTCCACAAATGCAATGAGAAACTTCCTTGCAGCAGTGTCACAGGCACATAGCATCAAATGGACATCACACACAGGAATAGCATCTACATTTTAATATTCTTTTCTTTAACGAAGGAAAACATCAGAACAAAAAGAAAGTCCATTGGAGTGCAAAGTGATCGATCATTCATAGGCTATTCTTAAGCAAAATTGGGTTATTGTCACTCCCCTATCTCTCCAGGTAAAGCCTACTGCACTTGCTATTCCCAGGTATTTTCCTATCCAATTTAGTATCAGATCATAAACTGCATAGTTCTGAGATCATATAGGATCAGTTCATTCCAAATTAAACAACTGGAAATGTAAAGCACATTAATCAAAAAGAAGCTGTTAAAGTGTTTATGTACTCAGTCATGGAATGTGGGCATCACTGCCGTTACAAGCAATAATGATTCATCTTTATTTGCTTAATTGTCATTGAACTGAGAACATCAACCACATATTGGTAGATCTGGAGAGACACATGAGCAAGACCAATAAGGGTATCACGTCCCAGACTTGAAGGCCATACATGAACCAAGATTGATATTTAAGACAATCTAATCCTTGTATGGTTGACTGCTTTGAGATTAGCACCATATTTTGAATACATTTGAATTGAACTGAAGGACAACGTTCCTGGTAGAGTGCTTAGAGGATGTGCAGAACAGCTAGCAAATGTTCTCACTGGCATCTTCAACATCTCCCAGAACAGCGCCATCGTTGCAATGTGCTTTAAGGCCACCACCATTGTCCCTGTGCTGAAGAAGTCTTCAATATCCTGCCTCAATGACTACAGCCCCGTTGCACTCACATCCATCATCATGAAGTATTTCGAGAGGTTTGTCAAGAGGCACATTAAGACCATGCAACCCCCCTCACTGGACCCCCTGCAGTTCGTGTACCGTCCCAACCATTCAAGAGACGATGCCATTGCCATCACCCTCCACCTGGACCTAACCCATCTGGACAAAAAAGATACGTACATTCAGATGCTGTTTGTGGACTTCAGTTCAGCATTCAACACAATCATTCCTCAGAAACTGATTGGAAAGCTGAGCCTACTGGGCCTGAACACCTCCGTCTTCAACTGGATTCTAGACTTCCTGACTGGGAGGCCTCAGTCTGTCTGGATTGGAGGCAGCATCTCCAACACCATCACACTGAGCACGGGGGCCCCCCAGGGCTGTGTGCTCAGTCCACTGCTGTTCACTCTGCTGACCCACGAGTGTGCTGCAACACACAGCTCGAACCACATCATCAAGTTCGCCAATGACACGACCGTGGTGTGTCGCATCAACAAGAACATTGAGTCAGCATACAGAGAGGAGGTGCAGCGGCTAAAGGAATGGTGCAAAGCCAACAACCTGTCTCTGAATGTGAACAAAACAAAAGAGATGGTTGTTGACTTCAGGAGGGCACGGAGCGACCACTCCCTGCTGAACATTGATGGCTCCTCGGTAAAAATCATTAAGGACACCAAATTTCTTGGTGTTCACCTGGCAGAGAATCTCACCTGTTTCCTCAACACCAGCTCCAAAGCAAAGAAAGCCCAGCAGCGTCTCTACTTTCTATGAAGGCTGAAGAAAGTCCATCTCCCACCCCACATCCTCATCACATTCTACAGGGGTTGTATTGAGAGCATCCTGAGCACCTGCATCACTGCCTGGTTCAGAAATTGCACCATTTCAGATCACAAGACCCTTCAGCAGATAGTGAGGACAACTGAGATCATCTTCCTGCCTTTCTCTTCCCGCCATTACAGACATTTACACTACATGTAGCATCCGCAAAGCAAACAGCATTATGAAAGACCCCACGTACCCCTCATACAAACTCTTCTCCCTCCTGCCATCTGGGAAGAGGCTCCAAAACATTCGGGCTCTCACGACCAGACTATGTAACAGTTTCTTCCCCCAAGCTATCAGACTCCTCAATACCCAGAGCCTAGACTGACACCACCTTACTGCCCTCTACTGTGCCTATTGTCTTGTTTATTATTTATTGTAACGCCTGCACTGTTTTGTGCACTTTATGCAGTCCTGGGTAGGTCTGTATTCTAGTGTAGTTTTTTTCTGTGTTGTTTTTACATAGTTCCGTGTAGTTTTTGTACTGTTTCACCATGATCCTGAAAAACATCTCGTTTTTACTGTGTACTGTACCAGCAGTTATGGTTGAAATGACAATAAAATTGACTTGACTTGACTTGAATTTCTACAATTGCCATACTGCCATTCAAATTCCAGCCACTGGACAAATGGTCAGCATTCTAGCGCAGTCCAGAATGTTATGGTATCCAAAATTTGGATGCTTCTGTTTCAAAGCAGTTTCACACACACACACACTCTCACACACACACACTCACATATATATATATATATATATATACACATACATACATCCTCACTTTAAGAATGATCCAACTGAAACTCAAAGAAAGTGAGAGTGAAAACAATGGAAGTCTGAAAGGAAAACAGTAAATATTGGAAACTGTTTGCAGGTCAGGCAGCATCTATCAAAACAACAGTGTTACTCTTACAGGTTGAATCTCTTTTTCAGAACTACCGCACGATGAAAACGACTTAGCTTCAAGTGGACAAGAGGTGAGAAAGGATGCATAGATGTTCCCTTTTTTCCTATCTATCCTTCCCCATGTTCTCTGCAAATTAAAACAATCCTATTTTATTTTCCTCAATCCTAGCTGTAATGAAGAATCTTTCAACCAAAATGTTAATTCTTCTTTCTCATTCCCTGTGGTGAACTACATCTACCTGTCTGGACACGACCTGAACACTCCACAGTAACTATGAACCGTGTACCTGAGGTGAGACCGCGCACACCGAGCCCTACACAGACTCCTCACGACTGTACCAGACACGCACACGCATATACCAGACACCTCGCACAGGCATGAGGGATCACTGATGCCTAGTGGGCTGTCACCTCCAGTTAGGCCGGAACCAGCACAACCACCGTCTCTGGTGCAATCACCACTGGCACCTGTGCAATCACAGCTGGTGCTACGTAGATCGCAGCAACAGATTTGACCACCTGATAGACTTAACCTGTAAATATACTTGTAAGAAACTTCGCCCCATGGGGACTCTCTTTTAAAACAAAGGGGGGGGTAAATGTGGTGAACTACATATACCTGTCTGGACACGCCCCCTGCTGACTGCTCCTGTGGCCCCTCTCACTGACTGTGGCTCTTCCCACAGACCCCGGTATAAAGGCGATTGAGGCCTGAGCCCAGCCCTCAGTCTCCAGAATGTAGTATGGTGCTCAACTACTGCTTGTTCTTTCTTCCAGTCAATAAAAGCCGATATCTCGCCTCACGTCTCAGAGAGTTATTGATGGTGCATCATTCCCTTATTCAAATATCTATGGGAATGACAGGTAAATGTCAATGCATTTCCATGAGGAGGTGAATCACGAACAGACGAGCATAGCTGTAAAATAAGGGGATGGTTATTTAATACTGAGGTTCATAGAAAGCTCTACTGTTAGAGGACTGGGAATCTCAGCAATTCTCTGCCCCAGAGTATGGTGAGGACCATATCGTCAGATACATTTATAGTACAGAGACAGAAGTGTTTGAAAGAGCAAGGGATTGAGGGTTATAGGGAATTGACAAAGATGATTTGAGGCCAGCATATAGCAGCCATGAGCATATTGAATCACAGCACAGGCTTGAAGGGCCAAGTAGCCTATCTATGCTCTTATTTTGTCAAGTATTGATTGAAGTACAATGATGACAATGCTCCTTGCTTACCTTAGTTCACATTCTGGGAAAGAAGCTCAGTGATTTTGATTAATGTTGCTTAAGGAATAGTATTGATTGATTTCTAGGTTACTGCTTTCACTCCACGGTGATAGTGTTGGGTTTTACTTTGTCTGAGAGTTTTAGTTAGTGGCCTTGTTTGTCTAGCATTTATAATTTTCCTTTGTTTCATTCAGTTCTTATTAAAACCCAGTGAACTGTTCAATCTGAGTCCGCGTCACTGCCCCTGCATCTGGGCTATGACTGAACTCCTGACTGTAAGACTTGACCATCAAAATGCACCCAGCAAGAAGTGATCAGCTGAAATCAGCCCTGAATCTCATTGGTCTGTTGGGGGAGAAGTTAACTTTAGTGGGTTGGCAGAAATGGTTCCCTCAGTGCAACAACTACTCGCAGAGCAGCAAGCCCATTCCAAGCTGGAAAAGTAGATGTCAGCACTAGCAATCATGATTCAACCCATCACAACAGACAGCCAGAATCAGGTGGCAGCCATTATAGACTTCACTGTTATTATTCAGCAGCTCTCTTCCAGGACAGCCCACACCTAGAGCCGGCCGCTGCCTGTTTCCTCTATCATCAGCCTTAGCCACTATTGCCCTGATTCCCTTGGCTGCTCCCGGACCTGAACCAGGCATTCCTCCACCAGCATGATACTCCAGTGACCCTGTTGGCTGCAGAAAATATATTAACCAGTGTGAGCTGACTTTCCAAGCCCCAGCCAGGTAGGTTCAGGGATGTTTTGCACATAATTTGGCTTCCGTGGTGATCCTGCTAGAAGCCACTCAGCTTGTCTAACACCCTATGAGAGCAAGTTTCTCCTGAAGCCCAGTCTTTCCAGAAATTTGTAGTCAAGTTCAAGAGCGTGTTTGACGTTCCAGTGGGATCACGAGGATACCCACTAACTCCTGGATCTGCACCAAGGGAGAGGATCAGTGACTGACCAGACATTAAAGTTCTGTACTCTTGCAGTTGAGACTGAGTGGAACGAGAGAGCTCTCATCTCTGCTTTTCAGCACTGGCTGACCACAGGGATCCATCACGAGGTCAGAGTCTGTGATGAACAAGACAGCCTGGATGATAAACCTGGTCATTTAAATAGACAACTGGGCAGCAGAGTGGCGAAGAGAGAGAACTCCTGGAGCATCCTACTCATCAGATGTCTTCACCCCTCTTTCATCATCAAGTACACACACAACGGAGGAGCCCCTGCAGGTGGAAGGCCTGCGCCCATCTCAGGAGCAGGTTGCTGCCTCTGCTGTGGCTCTTCAGGAAACTTTCAGGAATTATGTCCCAGGAAAGAGGAAACCAGTCAGTAAGAAGGGGAATTCTGACAGGTCAATCTCCATGCAAGCATTTTCCACTAAACAAATAGCGTTCCCAGCTTCTCTGTTGTGGGGGGTTGCAGAAGCATGATTTTCTAGTATTTATTGACTCCGTTGCAGCTAGGAACCACATCGATTTCACTTAGGCTGAAATACGAGAATTTCCCACTCAACAATTAAGAGGGAATATTGACGTCAAGGCTTTGGATGGTTGGCCTCTGTGCTCTGGCACGATCCACCTCTCCACAGCACTCCAATAACCTGTGTTAGGGGGCAATGAGAGTGAACAGCTCTCATTGATTCACCAGAACTGCCACTGGTGCATGGCCTTACCTGGCTCTCTCAGCACAATCCACAGATCGATTGGTTCACCTCCTCTTAGGGGCTGGGTCTTCTCGCTCTCTCGTCCTGAGGTTGCCGCCATGGAAGAATATATCAAGGAGGTTTCGGCTGAAGGATTTATTCTTTCATCTACCACACCAGCAGGGGCATGCTTCCTTTTTGGGAACAGGAAGGATGCCGAGCTCTGTCTCTGTATTGATTATCGGCCCTTCAACAACATCACGGTGAAGGGCTGCTACCCTCTTCGCCAGCTGGCCTCTGCAATTGAACATCTCCAGGAAGCAACCATATTTTCTGAGATAGATCTGCGCAATACTTAAAACCTGGTTCACATCCAAGAAAGGGCTGAGTGAAAAACAGCATTTTAAACCCCCACTGACCACGGTGAGTACTTTATGATACCATTCAGTCTGGTCAAAGCCCCTGCTGTTTTTCTGGTTTTGGCACATAGGGCTTCATAAATCGTTGAGCGCAGGAGATAGGATATTATGCTGAAGTTGTATAAGATGTTGATGAGGCATAATTTGGAGCATTGTGTGCAGTTTTCATCACCTTCTTACAGGAAAGATGTAATTAAAGGCACAGAGAAAATTTGCAAAGATGTTGCTGGGTATGGAGGGTCCTGAGTTATAAGGTTTGGATAGGGGTATGAAGGGCTATGGTCCCTGTGCAGATCAATGGGAGTAGGCAGTTTAAATGGCTTGTTCAGGACTAGATGGGCTGAAGGGTCTGTTTCTGTACTATACTTTCCTATGATTCTATGTGCTCCAGGACATGTTGAATCAGCTTGTTTTTGTGCATCTGGATGACTTTCTTATCAATTCCTGCTCTCATCAGGAGCACATCCAGCATGTCTAGAAGGTTCTCAGATGGCTCCTCCAGACCAACTGTTACGGTAAGCCTGAGAAGTGTGAGTTCCACAAGGAGAAGGTGTTGTTCTTGTGCTGCGTCCTCACCCCTTCCAGTACTCAAATGAATCCATGTAAAGTTCAGGCAGTCACAAAGTGGCCTAAACAATCTCTAGTCAACAGGTGAGGCATTTAATGGGGTATACAACCTTTTACTGCCAACTCATCAGAAACTTCAGTTCCATTGTGTCTCCAGTAATCCACTCACCAAGATGACTTCTTCAGGATTTTAGTGGATATGAAGGAAACTAAGCATTCTGGAAATGCTTCACCATAGCCCCATTGCTGCACCTTCCAGACCATCTCATCCATTCATTATTCAGATCGATGCTGCTGATGTCGACATTGGAGCAGCAATCTCCCAGAGCTCTTCAATAGATAATTAGCTGCACCCCTGGGTTGCTGGGCAGCATTTCTCATTGGATTGGAAGGATCTGTTTCACATTGAATCTCCAAATTATAAATAAATAGTGGTTTAATTCAACCCTCATTATCGTCCTGGCAGGAAGAATACTAAGCTCAATGCTCTCTCCACCAGTTTGTTATCTCTGAAGACAATGGCAATCTAGTTGATATCATTCTCTTCACATGTGCAGCTGCACCAGTGATTTGGGGAACAGAAGGGGAGATGAAGGCTGCGAAACAGTCATATCCAGGTCTGGGAGTGGGGCGGGGAGGTGGGAGTAACATCCCCTTCCCAACTGGCTGTTTGTCCCTACCACTGTGGACCCCAGAGTGTTGGAGTGCGGTCACTCTTCTCATCTGGGTGATTACCTAGGGTTCAATGGATCTTGGAATTTATAAAGGGATAATTTTGGTAGCCGTCTCTGTCCCAAGATGCCCATGACTTTGTCTCTGCCTGTCTGACTCATACCCAGATCCTGCTGGTCTGCTCTGTCCACTGCCTGTGCCTCACCATCCCAGGGCCCACCTCCTGGTGGGTTTCATCACTGGTCTGCCTCCATCAGATGGGGACACTTTCATTCTGGTAGTTGTGGACCTGTTCTCTGAAGCAGCCCACATCATTGCTCTCCCGAAGCTCTTGTCAGCTCGTGAGACTGTCACCCTTATTTTTCAGCAAGGGTTCAGGCTGCATGCCTTCCCTCTGGATATAGTGTCCGATCGAGGACGACAGTTCACATCCCGTTTTTGGAAGGCTTTCTGTTCTCTTGTAGGAGCCACAGCCAGCCAATCAGCAGGTTTCCAACCCCAATCTAATGGCTGGACTGACAGAATGAATAAGAAGCTGGAGACAACTCTGTGCTGCCTTGTCTCATCCAACCCCACAACCTGGAAGTCTTAACCAGCTTGGGCAGAAATTGCCCATAACTGTCGCAAGCACAGACACTGCTCTGAAGTCTGTGCATTTTCACAGGCAGGCTGCTGAAAGAAAACAGCAGTCACGCACACATTCCATCCACTTCTTTGTATTTAACTCTCTTCCTTTTGTTTCAGTTCTTGTCAAGTCTTGACTGAAGCACAGTGATGACAATACTCCCTGCTTACCTTAATCCACATTCCAGGAAAGAAGATTAATGATTTAAATAGATGCTGTTACGTGAGTGGCATTAATTAACTGCTTTTGAGCCACAGTGGAAGTGTTAAGTTTTAGCTAGTCTGAAAGTTTTTAGTTAGTGGCCCTCTTGGCCTTGAATTTATTATTTTCCTTTGTTCTGTACAGTTCTTATTAAAACTCCGTGACTCTTCATTCCATGTCTGCACCCCTCCCTCTGCACTCGGGCCATTGTTGAACTCTTGGTCACAAAGGCTGGAAGCCCGGAGGTGGACTGTCCTGGACTTGGAGGCCTGTCTGGGTGTGTCAGTGAGCGGCTGGGAAAGGGGCTAGTTTTGCTGATTTTATCTTGTATTGTTCTGTCGCTGCCGCTGCCTTCTGTTTTTCTGAGTAACATTGTGGCCGTGCTATGTTGACGTTGAAATGTGTGACAACATTCAACTGCCCTCAGCTCAGAGTGTGCTGGTTGTTAGTGCATTTCACTGTACGTGCTCATGTACATATGATGAATAAAGATGAATCTGAGTTTGTTTATTCATTAGCAGTGTAGAGGAACAGAAGGATCTTGCGATCCGTGTCCATAGATCCTCTGAGCCTCCACACAAGTTGATAGGTATTGTTTTCAAGGCGTGCGATGTGTTGTCCTTCATTTGTAGGGGGTTTGAGTTAAAGAGTCATAAGTTAATGTTGCAGCTCAATAAAACCCTGGTTAGACAACACTTGAAATATTGTTTTGTTCTGCTGCCTCACTACAGGATGGACTTGGAAGCTTTCGAGAGATTTATCTGCCTGGACTAGAGAACATGCCTTTTGAGGATAGGTTGACTGAGCTAGAGATTTTCCCTTTGAAGCAAAGGAGGATGAGAGTGACTTGATGGAGCGTATGAGATGATAAGAGGCATAGATCAACTGGATAGGCAAAGACATTTTCAAGGGGCAGAAATGGCTGAAATTTTAAGGTCACTAGAGGAAAGTGTAGGGGAATGTCAGAGATAAGTCTTTTATACAGAGAGTGATGGGTATGTAGAATGCTCTGTCAGGGATGGTGGTAGAAGGCAATAGATTAGAGGCATTTAAGAAACTGTTTGATTGACATAGAAAAAAGGAGGGCTATGTAGGAAGAATGGTTAATTTGAACTAGATTCAGAATAAAATCTTGGACTGAAAGACCTGTACTGTGCTGTAATGCTATATGTTCTATCTTCTATACATCTATTTATGTATTTATAATTTATTATTTATACATATAAATAATACATTCTGTTGTATCAAGAATCGAAAAGGAAATTCTTTTCCCCAAAGGTCCATTAGAGCATGGAAATTACTAGCAGAAATAGTTGAATGCAACAAACAAGTTGGAAGTGAAGTTGGAACAATTCCTCAGGATAAAGGACATAGAAGGTTGTGTTGATAGGATTGATAAGGTCGGAGTGAATCTGGAAGAAACAACGGTATGATCTTGTGGGCCAAGTAACATATTTCTGATGTGTATTTTTCATATTTCCAAAGATGCTGGATATTTTTAAAATCACCAAAAGCATATTCCTTTCAGACAAAGATGAAGATTATTTTGCTTTGTCACATGTTCGCCGAAACATTAAAATGTGTCATTTGCGTCAAATCAAAGCAGCGAGGACTGTGCTGGACAGCCGGCAAGTGTTGCCATGCTTGGAGTGCCATCATAGCATGCCCAAAACTCACTTACCCAAAAAGTATGTCCTTGGAATGTGGGAGAAAAGCAGAGCTCCTGGAGGATGTTCACGCCGTCACAGGGAGAACATATTAGCTCTTTACAGAAAGCAGGAGGCATCAAGTCCCAATCTTACAGTTGGCACTGCAAAGTGTTGTGCTGACCGCTACACCTCTGCACCATGCTTAACAGCAGCTGGAGGGAGCCCTGAAGAGGGAAAGGGACCCACAGTTTCGCTGGTAACAAACACCAACTACCCTGGTGGAATCACTAATATTGAACGGACCTGTTAGCAGTCATCTCTAAACGTGAGCCTAAAAGAAGTACAAGCTTAGGTGCACGTTTTTTACAATAAAGTTGACAGATGTGACTTCAATATTGCACTTGCTGCAGATGCTGTGAACTTACATCTGGCCTGATAAATTGAATGAACTTAGCCTTTTGTCAGCAAGCAGCAACTGGAACATTAATCTTAGTTACTACATATTACTCCAAGAAACACAATACATCTTGTGTAAGGAAATGAAATTTCCCTTTTGGGATAAATCAGTGTTATAGTAGTTGGTCAGGGTCCAAGTAACTTTACAATGTGGATTTCAGCTTAAAGCATCTGCAATTCACAACTCAGGGACCAAGAAGCCTGAACACATACTTAAGAATCTCTTCTGGATATCCCAGCCAGAATCTTGTTGAAGACCCCTCTTCTAGCAAGAATACAGAATATTTAATGGAATTAGCCCAGAGAAACAATGTTTAGGAGATTAACTGAGGACTTCTACCTGTGAACAACTGACTATAGCTCTACAGATTTGATAAGTAATAGTGATACCTGAGATATAATGGTGAAAGTGCCAAGAATATAACAACAAGGGATGTTGTAATAAAGGCAACACTCAAAAGCAAAAATTGCTGAAAATCTGAAATTTTTAAAAATGCCAATAAGCTGGCAAGCATCTGTGGAGAGACAATTATCAAGTCAAAAGCCTTTTATCAGAACTGGCAAAAGTTGTATACAAATAGGTCTTAGGATGCAGTGAAAGTGGGAAGTGAGGAGCAAAAAGAAAAGCCTCAGAAATGATAGAAGGCGGGTTTAAATATATCCAATGATTATCCTCCACATCTGTCTGTAGCAATGAATTTCGCAGGTTCACTACCCTCTGGTAAAAGAAATTTCTTCTTATCTCTGGTCTATGTGGATGTCCCTCTATTTCAAGGCTGCGTCCTCTGGTCCTAGACTCCCTCACTGTATGAAGCTTCCTCTCCACATCCACTTTATCTAATATTTTCAATATTCATTGAGATTCCCCCCTCATTCTCCAAATCTCCTGTGAGTACAGGCCTAGAGCCATCAAATGTTCCTCATCAGTTAAACTTATAAACTTATAAGTTAAACATCCCCAGAATCATTCTCATGAATCTCTTCTGTATCCCCTTCAATGCCAGCATATCTTTTCTTAAATCAGGGGCCTAAAACTGCCAAGAGTTCTCCAAGTGCAGTCTGATCAAAGCCTTATAAAGCCTCAGTTTAAATTCAATGTGGGGCTCAGAAAATTACAATCTGGCCAATCTGATATTGAGGTGCTGGTATTCTAGCTTCCATTGAGCTTCATAACACAGAGAGGTTCACAACTAAATATGAAATTTGCTTAAATCATTAATGAGAAAACATTATACCAGCTAGAATGTTAACCACAATGAAGAAGACCTCAGCTGAGACGTCTGTGCTGGCTCTTAGAATAATCCCTTTAATTCCACCGCCTCACTTAATTTTCTCGCATGAGTCCATTAATGCCTCTATCTATGTGCTAGAGGTAGATCATAGTAGCTAAAAACCACATCCTTGCAAGGTGGGAGGAAATCAAAGCAGCCACACGGACAAGGAAACTATGCAAGCTCTACTCGGATGGCATCGGAAGTCACAATTGAACATGGGTCACTGAAACTACACGAGTTAACACCACTGTACTGCAGAGATAAACCTTTTGTAATTGGTTGGTGTAGCACGTTATCGTCCCAGCAGTTTGGAAGCTTTTCCTCAGCATTCTGTGATACAGATTGACCAATAAAGCAGAAATTATTGAAATATCAGCTCGTCTTTATACCATGTATCCTAGCTGAAGGCCTGGGATTTCCTTACCTACTTGCCAAGTTTGCTCTTAGAAGTTTCCTCAGCAGCAGCTCCAAGATTTGTCTCTCCAAAGTGAGAACTGAAAGAAAAAAATTAACACCAATGGCTCAAATATTGAATCTCATTCCTTCAGGTTTTAATTACAGTGGAATCTGGTTACATGCACTATTGGTTATTTGGGGCAGCTGCTTATTTGGGTAACCGTTAAGAGCAAAAAGCTAATCGAGAAAGTAGCCAGGATTCCCTTTGTTTATTTGCGACACTCGCTGCTTAATTGGGATAAGAGACTGTGCCTGAACAATTTCTAACATCAGTCGTGTGCACTTGCTGTCAAAAACTATTCTGAGCTTAGACAGAACAGTTTTTAAATAGCATTAGTCGTGAGTGTTTGTGCTCAAAAGGCAACAATTTTTGTCACCGATAGTTGGTAAGAAATAAGCAGTAAGACAATTCAGAACTGTTTTGCTCACTGTGGTTTCAAGCATTCATGCTTGGGGATGACAAAAGTGACAGTAGTGAAAATGACATGATGTAACTACCTCTACAAGTTAGCGAATACAAAGAATTTAAAGGTGTTGACAATCATCTTGAATGTTACAATGAAAATGAAGATTTGGAGGATGCCATTGTCAACAGCATTGTCTACATAATTTGTTATTCAGTTAAATGATTGTTTGTCTTTTAAATACCTTTTAACTATATTCATGAAACTTTGGTTAATTGGGGAAGCTACTTTGGCTAATTGGGCCAAAGTGTACTGGTCCAGATGTATCCCAATTAACTGGAATCCACTGTGTCATTTTTTTGCACCTCAATCCCTGAGAAACATTGTTTCATTTAGCTGTATACATATGTATGGTTGAATGAGAAAGAACTTGAACTTGAACTTAGAGAGAAAATGGGTGGCCCATTGTGGAAGACGCTTAATTGAGCTAAAATGTGTTGGTTCCAATGTGTCTCAATTAAACTGAACCTACTGTATTTGATTTGTCATCAAAAGTGTTTTTCGAGTACATTTATTTTCTGGTTGTAATTTACCTTTGTACTTATCCATTCATCATTCTTTTTTGTATGTCTCATAATTTTACTTCTTGTTTTATTGAAGATATTCCAAGTTGCTTGGTCCCAGAAACCCCACAACAGTTAATCTGTCACACAGTCACCCACTTCTAGTTAGTTACAAAATACTATTGTAATTATTAGGTGAGACTAACTCCAATTAACAATGGGAGCTAAGTCTTTTGGTTAATGAGTTTTAAGTGTGCAGATCATTGTTTGAATTATATAGAATTATGTTTTTCAATAAGATCAGCAGCTAACAGGATATTTCACAAGTACTTACTTGCCTCTAAATCATCTTGTGTGGCAGGGTGGAGATACATTTCTACCAAAGGAGGTACTCTTTCTCTCTGCTAGCCTGTAGGCCACCCTTGGCGAAGGTGTAGCACCTACTTAACCTCCCCCCCCCCCACCAGGTCACGTAAAGCCATGGGAGCAGGTGATGGATGGTCATATGAGCACCACAGATCCTGGTTATGTGATGATTGACACCAGACAGACAATCTTTGAAGAGTATTGATAATGGCTGGGGTCATCCATCTTGTGAAGACACTGCTCAGAAGAAGGCAATGGCAAACAGCTTCTATAGAAAAAATTGGCAAGAAGACTCATATGACACAGCGCAGGATGAACAAATGATAAACCATCTAAAGGCCATTTGTGAATGAGTTCTTAATGTTAGGGGATAACAGTCTAATGATGATATTGGTGATGGCACCTCCTTCCTTTTATTCCACTGCCCTATCCTATCAGATTCCATCTTCTTCATCGCTTTACCTCTTCTACTTATTACTTCCATTCCAGTCCCAATGTCTTGGCCCAAAATGTTGACTGTTTATTTCCCACCATAGATGCTGACCGACCTGCTGAATCCGTCCAGCAATTTTTGTGTGTTGCTTATGTTTTCCAGAATTTGCTGTATCTTTTGTGCCTATTAACGATAATGTTCAATAGACTCAAGAAGAGAGCTTTTAAACCTCAGCTAAATCAACTAGAATATAAAATGCTAGACTCCAACAGTGCAGCTCATATATGAGGTCTGGCCAAATGGCTGTGAGAAGTAATGGGGTTAAAATCCTGAACTGAAACAAACAAAGTTTACTGAAGCATTAAATAAGTTCTGGAGCCAAGAGTAAAAGACTTTAATACGAAGTCTAATTTAAGAGGTAGTTACTGTCTTTAATAAATGAGTTTCATTTTGTCCTAAGAGATATATATTTTATCAATTGTAGATTTATAATAAAATCAAGAAGAATAGCAGTTGCTATCACAGCCATGATCCATGGTCCTATCAGAAAAGCAATGAAAGTATGCAGAAGGTACAAAAAAGAGCTTATTTATAATGTTATTTTTGCAATAGTCATATATCATAATTCTTGTTATATTATCACGATTAATTTTTCATTTCACTGTCAAACTGCATAACAACATTTTTTAAAAAGATACATCAGATTAGATCCAGGGCAAAGCAGAAAACAATTTTTTTAAAAACTTGACAAACATCCCTGGAAGGGGAGAAAAAAGCATTTTGGAGTTGCTCTGTAAGTCTATTACGCTGTCATTTCATTATAGAAGATTTAAGTCTGAAACAGTGAGGTTACTGGAACAGCATGAAAAGTCACAGGCGTATAACAAATTGTTGTATTTTATAATGGAGTTGTTCCTCATAGCTTCGAGTCGGACAAAAGGTTAATAAAGTAAGATGTTGAAAGTACGTGCAGAAAGATTATATAATTACTGACCTCTGCCATGAAAAATGGGAAGAGTCATTCTGTCACTGACTCATTTAAAATCTCATAATCCGTTTTGTTTCACGGAGCAATATTGCAATAAAGTGCCAACTGAATGGAGCTTGCCTAGTGGTGATGCTATTTTAGTGGGAGACAAAACATTCGAGTCATTAGTTCTGCACAGATGTCAAGGACAATGGCTTTATTACAGTACTGTAATAATGATTTCATTCACGCTAAAGGTAGCACAAGACAATTTAACAGCGCACAACTGTAAACTGTCAATCTGCAATCCAGTAGTTTTTGACTCCAAACATGTATTCACTAAAATGAAGAAGAAAAAGTCTGGGGAGGCTAATGTGTAGAAAATTCCCATGAACAATGAAATGACAGTATTGAATAGTAAGTCAGCAAATTTCAGCAAAGAGGTGATACAGTTTAGTGGTGAGAAATTCCTAAGTGTGAAAATATGGGCTCAAATGGGGCTGAAGTATAAATGGTTTCCAGCTTTGAATGAAGCTGCAAGGAAGAATTCTCTTATGAGAAGTCATGTGACTTACGGATCAGCTAATGTGTGTGATCTCCTGTCAAGGTGATAGTTATGAATGAATTAATTAATTATTGCAGAACAGACCCAAATGGCCCTTCAAGCCACATCACCGAGCAGTCCCCCAATTTAATCTTGGTGGGATCACGGGACAATTTACAATGACCAATTAAACTATCACCTGTACTTATCAACCTGTCCTATCAGAGGAATCAGAAAGGTTTACCATGAAACATGTGGGATCATAAATTTATATAGCAGAGAAACAAACCTTTCAACCCAACATGTCTATGCTGACAATCAAATCCCTATCTATACCCAAGGAATTGCAGAATATGGATCAAGAGCAAAAAGCAAGCTGTTAGAGGAACTCGGTGAGCCAAGTAGCATCAACGGAGGGAAATGGACAGTGGCTGCTTCAGCCTAAGATCCTTTATGTAGACTGAAGGAGTAGAGGGAAGAGTGCCAATATAAAGCCAAAATGAGCTCCATTTACCAGCATTTTCTCAATAGCCATCTATCCCTTCATGATGTAAGTGCTCATCTAGATGTTTTTTAGTTGTTGTACGAGTGCCTACCTCCACCACATTCTCAGACAGTGCATTCCTCATTCCAACTACATTGTGAGAGAACAACTTCTTCCTCAGATCTCCTCTTACACCCCATATTACTCCAATGTCATCTATTTTTTGGACACCTCTGCCAGGTTAAAAAAAAATCCTTCCTGTCTGCTGATCATATACATCTTCAGAGGAGATTCCATGCTTGTTTTCAGTGGTGGAGAGTACAGCAATAATTGCAGTTGGATTGTCTCTCTAAATCTTGTTTAGCTGGGCCACAGTTTTCTCCCTAAATTCAAGTTGAAGTTTATTGTCATTCAACTGTACACATGTATACAGCTAAATGAAATAAGGTTCTTCAGGGATCAAGATGCAGATCAGAGTGCAACAGATTTCAGTTCACTAGGATACATTGGGACCAGTACATTTTGCCCAATTAAGTGGATGTCCCAATTGGCTGAAATTCCATTATAATAGTTAAAAAGGTATGTAGGAGACAATCTATCATTCGACTGTGTAAAAAAAATCTGTAAATGAAATACAGAACAAATTAGAACAGGGGTGTCAAACTCATTTTAGGTCACGGGCCAGATTGGGCAAAATGCAGCTTCATGCGGGCCGGATCAGTTGGGCGCGTGCGAACGCGGCTTTCATTGCCTCCGTTTTTTCAGCCTGTTCTCATGTGTCTCAGTCTCTGCTATAACTACAAAGTGTTTCACTTCACAAATTCTGTTTCTTATGAAGAAGACTGCTGAGCAAGCATTATTTTTATGATTGGTATTAACTTACAATCATAGGCTTCATATCGCTGGGCCATTAATAATTAAAATAATAGATCTATCTAAAATTATCTCGCCGGCCGGATATAATTGTACGCTGGGCTGGATATGGCCCGGGTTTGACACCTATGAATTAGAACATTACTAATACTACTGCAGTACTATAAAACTATATTAATTCTCAATAGTTATCATTGGAGGAATTTATCCATAGGCATTCCAGGGAAACTTATTAACCAGCACTGTGACTGCCCGTACAGTTTTCGCATGTGTCAGGTCAGTGGCTTGGAGATCCTGCCAGGCACATGGCACATCAGACATGCCTGATGGGGCAAATCCAACCTTCATAAACTTCCAGTGGCAAATTTTTAGCTATCTTCCCTGCTCTTTTAATTGACTGTAAATTAACAAAATTAGTACAGATGCTTAGTACAGATAATGGACTGCCTTCGTACAATGCTTTTGATGATTGCATCCTCAAAGTCTTCATTTTCAGAGTAACATTCAAGATGATTGCTGATACCTTCAAATACATCCAAGTCCCTAACTCACTGAAATAGTGAAATCATTTCATTCTCACTCCTAGCCATTTCTGGCATCTCTAGGCCTCGGGTCTTGAAACCACTGTGAGCAAACAGTGCTGTTTGCAAACAGTGTCTTAATGCTTATTTCTTACTATCAGTGACAAAAATCACTGCCTTTTGAACACAAACACACGCAGCTAAAACTATTTAAGAACTGTTCACTCTAAGCATGGTGTAGGGTCTATCGGTCATGCAAGTGTGCTTGACTAACATGAGTTAGAAATGGTCCGGCAACTGTCTCCTGTCTCAATTAAGTGGCACAGTGTCCCAAATAAACAAAAGGAATCCTGGCTATTTTCTCCATTAGTTTTTGTTCTTTAAGGGTTGGCCCAATAAACAGATGTTCCAATTAACCAATGGCCCTATTAACCAGAATCTACTGTACATCAATCACCAACAGCACAAAAAGTAATACTAACACAATAACATTAACAGATAAAAGGTATTTTGTAGATGTACAAGTTGACATAAAGTACGTAATGACATATAGTTAAATATACAACAGTTTTATGCTGCTGGCACTGTCTTAAGTAATGTGCACTGGTGTTAGCATGGTGTTCAGAAGTCTCACAGCTTGGGGGAAGAAGCATATCCCAGCCTGACTGTTCTTGTCCGTACACTGCAGTACCTGATTGGTTTACTACTTGGGACCTATGTCATTTTTGCTCACTTCAGAGTGCAGCAACAACACCAAGTCCATTGTCTGCTCGTTCACAACACGGCATGTGTCCATTTAGACAGATCAGTTTCAACTTGTACGTCATAACAGTGCTAACGGGGTCTGTAATTAACTTATCATCTCCAGTCAAAATCAGAATCAGGTTTATTATCACTGGCATGTGATGTGAAATTTGTTAACTTAGTCACTGTCATACATCTTACAAAAAATAGCATGACCTGCTCAATTAAATTCCCAGTCTATTCTCTTGTTGCGATTCCTTTCTTTGATCTAACACTACATTTTGCATTCTCTTATGCTTTTTCCTTTGTACTACCTCAATGTACTGACTGGATGAAATAAACTAAGAGGATGGTATGCAAAGTAGCGTTTACTGCTGTACACATGTATATGTGGCAATAATCAAGCAATTTACCAATTTTCTTTGTTTTATCTTCAGTTAACTGTTTCTGCTCCTTTTGCAACACATACTCATGTTTTTTTTGAATACGTGTTTTAAAATGCCTTGAGATTTATTGATAGCCATACAAGGGCTGTGGAGACAGAAGTGGTCTGATAGAAGGTTCCACATATAATACAGTTCAGTTTACACAGGCACAGCCTCATAAAGCCAGTATCACAAGCTGGATCCTAACTTCTGGCACTGTCTGTGCAAAGTTTGCATTCTTCCCATCACCGTGTGCATCTCCTCTGGGTGCTCCTGTTTTGCCCTGCATCCAAAAGACAGGTGGGTCGGGAAGTAAATTGGCCAACATAAATATGCACATACATCCATAAAGTTAAGTTAATAAGTGGTGCAAAATGAGAAAAAAAAGTTTAATGTTCGTGGGTTCAATGTCCATTCAGAAATCGGATGGCAGAGAGAAAGAAGTTGTTCCTGAATCATTGAGCTTGTGCCTTCAGGCTTCTGCACCTCCTTCCTGATGCTAGTAATGAGAGGAGGGCACATCATGGGTGATGGGGGTCCTTAATGATGGATGTCACTTCTTGAGGCATTGCTCCTTAAAGATGTGCTGGATGATAGGGAGGCCATTGCCCATGATTGGAGCGTTTACAACTTACTGCCGCTCATGATTATAAATGGGGGAATTGCTTTTCTCTGTGAGCTGGCATGGACTTGATGGGTTGAATGGTTTCCTTCTACACTGTAAGAAAGTACAGACGTCTGATAAATTATTAGCATACTCAGATTCAAAGAAGTATACATTGTCACTTTTTAGGAAATCAAGGAAAGATTTTAAGTTAATCACTAAGTGTTAAATATCTCTCATGTTTATCAAAAACACAAGAGGTTCTGCAGATGCTAGAAATCCAGAGTAACACAGACATAAAGGAACTCAGCAGGTCAGGCAGCATCTATGGAAGGGAATAAACAATCAATATTTTGGTCCTGAGTTCTGATGGACCCTTCAGCAGCCCAAAACATCGTCTGTACTCTTTTCCATAGATGTTGACTGACCTGCTGACTTCCTCCAGCGTTTTGTGTGTTTTACAATGTGCATACCTATGTATGTGCCTGTGAGCTAGCGCTTCTCATTGTACCTGTACCTCACAGTACTTATGTGTAAATCATAGAATCAAGGAAAAGTACAGCAGAGAAACAGGCGCTTCAGCCTATCTAGTCCATGATGAACAATTTAAGCTGCTTACTTCCATTGACCTGCAGCAGGACTATTGTCCTCTGTACCGAAACCAAAATATATTTATTTTATTTATTGTGAAACAGTGCAGAACAGGACTTTCTGGTCCATTGAGCCGTGCTGCTAACAACCCCCCACCCTCCGATTCAACCCTAGCCTAATCAGGGGACAATTTACAAAGACCAATTAACCCACCAACCGGTAGAGTGCTCTGCTGCTTCATAACATCCACTTTTGTTCCGGTATTGAAAAGACCAAGGTAACATGTCTGAATGACTGGCCTCCTGTCACACTCACCTCAGCAATAAGCAAATAGTTTGAGAGGCTGGTCAAAGACTACATCTGCAGCATCCTCTCAACCACACTGGACCCCCTACAACTTACCTACTGACACAACTGGTCAACAGATGAGACAATAGCCACAGCTCTACACACCATCCTTACACATCTGGAGAAGGATGCTTATGTGAGAATACTGTTCTTGGACTACTGTTCAGCATTCAACACTATTATTCCCTCCAGGCACAACCAGAAACGCAGAGACCTTGGCCTTCACCCTGCCTTGTGTAACTGGATCCTGGACTTCCTGTCTGATCGCCAGCAGGTTGTAAGAAAGTACAGATTTTCCCTCACCACTGCACCTCTGACCCCCAACACAAGTGCCCCTCAGGGCTGTGTACTGAGTTTCCTCCATTACTCCCTGTATACCCATGACTGTGTCGCTATCCACAGCTCCAATCTGCTAATTAAATTTGTTGACGACTTTACATTGATTGGTCTTATTCTCAAATACTAATGATACAACCTACAGAGAAGTCATCACCATGACAAAGTGGTGTCAAGAAAACAACCTCTCCCTCAATGTCACAAAAACAAAGGACCTGGTTGAAGACTACAGGAGGAATGGAGATAGGCTAGCCCTTGTTGACATCAATGGATCTGGGATTGAGAGGGTAAACAGCTTTAAGTTCCTCTGCATAAACATCACAGAGGATCTGACGTGGTCTGCATGTACCAGCTGTGTGGTGAAAAAGGGACAATGTCTCTTTCACCTCAGATGGTTGATGAAATACAGTATGAGCCCCCAAATCCTAAGAACTTTCTACAGGGACATGATTGCGAGCATCCTGGCATCTGTAGATGTGAACTTCCCACTATTCAGGACATTTCCAAAGACAGGTGCGTAAAAAGGGCCCAAAGGATCATTGGAGTCCCGAGTCAACCCAACCACAAATTGTTCCAGCTGCTACCATCCGGGAAACAGTACCACAGCATAAATCCAGGACCAAGAGGCTCTAGGACAGCTTCCTCCACCAGGCCATCAGCCTGATTAAATCATGCTGACACAACTGTATTTCTATATTATATTGTCTATTCTGTTGTACATACTATTTATTGTAAATTAACTATAAATTGCACATTTAGACAGAGACAAAATGCAAAGCTTTTTACCCATCATGCATATGAAGGGTGCAAATAATAAGGTCAATTCAATTCAATCCAATTCAACTTTGGACTATGGGAGGAAACTAGAGCACCCAGAGGAAACCCACACTGTCACAGGAGAATGTACAGACTCCTTACAGGCAGTAGCGGGAATTGATCCTGGGTTACTGGTACTGTAAAGCCATGAGCTAACCACTAGGCTACCATGCCATCCTGTGTCAACAAACTCAACTTGAACACCTTATGATGGAGGGCTTTATCTGTTAACACATTTCTAATATAGAGATATGAGAAGTTATATGGTTATATGACAGTCATAAGAATGAATTGGTACAATTGAATTTGATCTGCTGATTTCTCCAGTTTGGACCTATGACATTCACTCACGGTGGAGGTGGAAACAGCAATCTCAACAACAGTAATGACAATGTGAATTTTCTTTTAAATTCGTTCACAATAATGGACAGTGGGCATCTGGTCCGGAAACTTGAAAAGATGTTAGGACTAAAATTAATTGCATGCATAATCTGGATGTTGATCAGGATCCTTGATATTAGTCCACTTAGCTCCTCACTGCCATGTTTTCCAAAGGGAAATGAAAGTAAACTGGACTATTTGGGAATGTCACACCTGTAGATTCCCCTCCCATGTCAGGTAACATCATTAACTGAAAGTGACTGACCATTCCTTCATCATCACTGTATCCAGCTCCTGAAACTCAGCTGATAGCACCACGAGAACAATTTCACTGGAAGACCTGCAGCAGCTCACTACCACCTTTCGAAGTGAAATTAGAGATGAGCAAGTACGTTGTTAAATTTCCCACTAATCTCCATTTCTTGCCTGAATAACACAAAACATCTAATCATGAACATTATGTCCACTACATTCAAAAGGTATCTAGCTGCTGGTAAGTTTTAAGATGATTATGATGGATAACAAACAGGCTGTTATGAGCCTGCAGGTCTCTGCAGCTTGCCATAGAGCACTGGGCTTCTAGGTCTCTCAAGCATTCATATTTACTAGTTGTTGTCTTGATGAAAGTTTAATCTGGTCATAATTGTGACTGGCTTGGGTTTTCTGTATTCTATGATTATTTAAAGAGGGCTCTCATTTTGTGCCTTAACAGAGTTATTGTGTTGGAGAGGGTTTGTGTCACAATGTCACTCAAACATTCTTCCGAGACTCTGTCGGTATCCCGATGTCTGACCTCTTGTATCCATCTCTGGTACCTCCCCGCTCCTAGGGTCAAGCCATTGTCTGCACTCCCCATGGATAAAGCCCTCCATCATAAGGTGTTCAAGTCGAGTTTGTTGGCGCAGGGTGGCATGGTAGCATAGTGGTTAGCTCATGGCTTTACGGTACCAGTGACCCGGGATCAATTCCCGCTACTGCCTGTAAGGAATCTGTCCATTCTCCTGTCACTGCGTGGGTTTCCTCTGCTGCACCAGTGTTCAGCCCATTCCAGCAACTGACGGAGAGCTTGCAGTTTCTCCACTTGGTTCCTGTCCTGCAAATGCACACCATGGCAAAATTAGCAGTTTTGATTCAGTTATGTATGCTCATTCCATAATTGATTTCACTATCAATTTCACTACAATTGCTGTTTTATCAAACTGACCGACATCATATTGGACACTGAGGTGCCTGACGTAAAGCTAAGTGTCTATTTGAAAGGATTTTCAGATTGTTGCTAAGGTACAGTGCACTGTGCTGACAGCTGTTTAAAGACTTTTTTGTTTTGTTTCACTATTATTGTCAATGTGAAATCTGGGTTTTTGTACTAGGTAACGTCTATCGTTACAAACCCTGGCAGGAATTGCATCCTGATCCCTGAATCAGTCTTAGACAAAATTGCTGTTATGGTAGGAGATAGTGATTAATGCCTAACACCAGTTTGTTAATAATAGTCAGAAGAAGCTAAGCACCCTTTGCCTTGACTTTTTAAACACTGCCTGAAGAGTAACAACCAGAAATGTATGTGTTAATAAGTGCGTATTAATGAGATAACTCCTGCTTCAATGTTCAATTCCAGATTTCCTGATTTATTATTTCTCCTAGGTTTACATGTAGAGATGTCAAGAGATTGAGTTTCATTTCCTGGATAATCCAGGAACTATGGCAATTCCTGACTGAGCAGCTTTCCTATATACAAGACCTGAAGAGCAGAAGATATGGGAGCAGAATTAAGCCATTTGGCCCATCTAGTCTGCTACACTATTTCATCATAGCCAATCTGTTTTTCTTTTCAGGTCGACCAATCAAGAATTTATAAACCTCTACCTTAAATGTGGCTTGTTCTCCACAGCTGCCTATGGTTAAAAAAAAAATCCACAGATTCACCACCTTCTGGCTAAAGAAATTCCTTCTCATCTCCACTCCTACAGGACGCCCTCTATTCTGAGGCTGTGTCCTCTGGTCTTAGACTCTCCTACCATAGGAAGCATCCACTCCACATTCACTCTATCTAGGCCTTTCACCATTTGATAGGTTTCAATTAGGTCACCCTCATTCTTCTGAATTCCAGTGAATACAGGCCAGAGCCATCTTATATGACAATATAAGATGACAAGCTGTTCAATCCCAGAGTCATTTTCGTGGACCTCCTTTCTATATCCTTTATAAGATAAGGGGCCCAAAACTGCACACAATACTCCAAGTGAGGCCTCACCAGTGCTTGATTACCTTACAGAGGCTCAACATTACATCCTTGCTTTTATATTTGAGTCCTCTTGAAGAGAATGTTAACATCATATTTGCCTTCCTCACCACATATCATATGTTTCTGTGCACACTGTAATGTAATGCTTGTGCACGGCTGTAATTTAAAGCTTTTCCTCTTGTGCACATGAAATGATTAAAGCCAGAGGCTGCTGAGTAATTGTGGTGACAATCCCTGCATCAAAGCAGCTTCAGCCCCCACATAAAGAGAGCATGTGTGTGTTCCTTCTTTTCTTTCTGTTGTGTCCATGTGTGACATGTCCCTTGAAAAAGCCAGAAAGCATCAGTGGATAGAAGGTTAGGAGCTGATTGTCAACAAGAGCAAGAAAAGAGAGCTCAGGAATCAGATATAAGCAGAGAAAGCAGGGTTAACAGAGAGAAGATGGAGAGAGCCAGGGACTCAGTGTAAACATGGTGTGAGGATTAGAGAAGTTTGTGAGCTACAGAGAGAAGCAGAAGAGGAAACATTTTCAGTAAACTTTGAAAACATTCCTACTTTCTTCACACTTGGCACACGAGGTGATGGAAGTATTGTAGAAAGTTGACAAGTATTGATATCCTAAGTCAGAGGAACAAGGTAGGCAGGCTAGAACATTAGTCCTTCCAATGGAGGAGACCTGAAACAGGGGTGATCTTATGGAGGTGTATAAGATAATAAAGGGCAGAGATAAGGTAAATGCACATTGTCTTTTTCCCTGAGAAAGGTAACTAAAGACTAGAGGGTATAGGGTTAAAGTGAGTGCAGAGAGATCTGAAAGGAACTTGGAAGGTAATTTCTTCATGCAGAGGATGGTGTGTATATGGAACAAGCTGCTCAAGGAAACGGTTAAGGCAAGTACAGTTACAACGTTTCAAAAACAGTTGGACAGGGAAATGAACAGGAAAGGTTTAGAGGGATATAGGCCAAACATGGATGAATTGGGCCAAAGGGCCTGTTTCACAGCCGTGTGATTGTATGTGTTAGGTGAAGGGGATATAAAAAGAAGCATCTTGAAACGGATATGCTTAATAATGACTTTGAAGCAATTTGGTTTGAATGCTGAAATGTCTATAAACTTTGTGCATGTAAAAGTGATTAAGCCCGATGAAAACAGAAAGCAGAAATAATTATTCATGAATCTAGTGTAATTCTGCATTTTGTATGCAGTGAGCGCTTTTAGAAGAGTAAATAATGAAACAGTATCCCTCTGCAGCTTCTTGCCATCCAATGAATATATTTATGTCACAAAAATGTCATTGAAACATGATAAATAGTAATAGCTTGCCTTGAGATATTACATTTGAATCCACATATCTAAACTATAGGAGTCGATGAGACAACAACATATTTGAATCTTATCTGTATGCTGCCTTAGAATTAGATGGTTATTCGAATTTATGATAGTACATTGCATTGAGCTACCAGACAGGAGTCAGTAAGCTTTAAATTATAAAGCTATAATGTTAAAAAAGATGTTAAGATTGCAAACTACATGCTTGATTAACTGTAATTATATCTTAAATTGGATGGAATTGCTTTGCCTTTAGTGAAATCTAGACTACAATCTGAAAATTAATAGCATGCTGTGATGTAAATCTTCAGAACATTCAATTAAGTGATTGTGGTCAACAGGTACGGATTACATTACACAATAATGTACAAACATGGAGACCAAATGTTGTTGGTATTGTGCAGTAATAGAATCTGTTACAAGGTGTTATTTACAACAATGGAAAGAATTGCCAACTATTCTGTTTAAGGTCTCTTACAAAAGAATGATGTCTCTCGGTTAGACTCCAGCTAATCGGACAAATAACCCTGTATAGAGCATCTCTTCTCTGCTTAAGAGAAGGCAGAGGGCTGCCTAGATAAAGTTTGACATTCGGGGATTCAGAAGATGTTCAGGGCACACTAGTGAATGTGAATGTCAGTTAGTTAATAATAAATTCAATAAAGAATTCTGCAGAAACATCTTTATCCTTGGACATTTGCTCCCACCAGGAGTATCTGAGATGGATTTAATACACACACATTTAAGGGTAAACTAAGAAAATATATGAAGGAAAATAAAGAATAAATGGATATAATGAAAGGGGTAGGTGGGATGGATGGAGGTTCTTTTGGGGCATAAATATCAACATGATTATTGTACAGAATGGTCTGTCTCTCTGCTGTAAAGTCTGTACAAAAATGTAGAATGATTTTAATAGAGTTTTAAGAAATGTCCATCATTCTATTTTTGACTCTATAAGATTGCAATAGGAGTTTGCCACAGGGGTATGGTGCTAACGAATAAGTGTTGAAGTCATTAGCGCAAGGTTTACAGACCATTGTCAGTAGCCTTTTAAAAAATCATGTTCAGTATTGGTTAAGAAAGATGAATAAAAATACATAATAATACATATAAAAATACATAATAATACTGTATGGAACAATACTAGTGAGAATAAATTATTTTCTAAGTATGTCTTTTATCTGTTAAAACCAAGGCAAGTCAAGGCCTATTTATTGTACATGACCATTTTTAATAACTCTTTAATAGCTCTTCTTATGTTCATCTTCCCCAGTCCAGTAGGAGCTGGCTGCTGGGATGAGATGGGAGCCACATGGATACGAGCAAGACTGAGATCTGACTGTGCGGACTTCCTTGATTGGGTTCCAGAATTACTCCAGCCACATGTGCTGCTGGTGTGTTGGATGGTAGATCACAGCCCTTCGCTACTCGTCCTTCCAGGCATTCTATACACATAGTACATTCCGTGAAAAGAGACCAGGTCAGGAATGAATCCTGGTTGCTGGAGCTATGAGACAGCAACATTGTGCTGCTTGTCCAGTTAGTATTAATTCATCATGAAACTCTATTGCAGTAGCCACTTAGGTTACATAGAACACAATACACAAAGAGTGGAAATAAAATAAGGGTTGCTGGGAATATAGTTCACCTTTTTGGTTGCTTACTAATTATGATTACATTCAAGGTTAATAATGTTGTGTATATTTTGTTCTGTCAGTATCAGTCCTTCCACATTTGCTTGATTATCTGCTTCCGAGACAGTCAGCGTAATGAGGCTGGGCACACTGAGCACCTGTACCATGATATTTGAGTAAGAGTGTCAGCCATGTCTTTGTGGAGACACTGACCTGTCTTCTGTGTGGGATCCAGCTAGACCCAATGCTGGTCCTCAAAGAGGGAGATGATCAAATATTTTGGTCATCATGGCTGGCTAGTGCCAAATTTGAAGAGGAATATCAGATGCTGGTGCGCTCACATTTATTTCTTTTTTTAAAATTTAGTGACAGAGTGCAGAGTTAGCTTTTCCCTCTTCTGGCTCTATGAGCCACGCTGCCCCAGCAACCCCCGACAATCCCAATTAATTCTAACCTAACCACAGGACAATTCAAACAACCCATTAACCTACTATCTGGTACATATCTTAGACTGTGGGATAGAGCCAGAGCACCCAGGGAAAACATTTCCATCCCACAGGAAGAACGTACAAACTCCTTACTGAATGGCGTCGTAATTGAACTCTGAACTCTGGAAGACTCTAAGCTGCAAAAGCATCTTGCTGATCGCTATGCAACCAGAGCTGCCCACATATTCAGTTCCATTGAACAGAAGTGAACAGCTACAAACTGTCACCTGTCCATGCACTTTACATGAGAGAATGCAATCTCTTTTCATTAATACTTTAGCTGGATATCGGGGTTCTCATGCTCTCAGTTGGCTCGGAGCGGTACGCATGCTACCGATTCCATTGGACAGGTCTGAACTGGCAGCTGAGCAAACAACATCAGAAAGAAGAGCCAGGAAACCAGAACTAACCCCTCCTGTACTTTGATGTATGGGATGTGGGTTCAAAGGGAAAAGAGCCCATGAAATACTTTATGTGCCATACAGGAGGAGGACGGATGAAAGAGAGATCTGCAGTTTTTCCCTCCTTTCTCCGACAGGGAATGCCAATTTGATCTGCAGGAAGTAGAAGAGAAGGTGAAACCAATATTCATCTTCCCTAAACAATGCTTGCCAAAATCAAGATTAGGTTTATTATCACTGACACATTGTGAAAATTGTTTTGCAGCTGCCACAGTGTGTAATACATAACAATTACTATAGGTTATAGCAAGAAATATTAAAACATAAATAAATAATGCAAAAAGAGAGATAAATAGTGAGGTACTGTTTATTGTTTTGTGGATCATTCCCAAATAGACAATAGACAATAGACAATAGACAATAGGTGCAGAAGTAGACCATTCGGCCCCTCGAGTCTGCACCGCCATTCTGAGATCATGGCTGATCATTCACTATCAATACCCAGTCCCTGCCTTGTCCCCATATCCCTTGATTCCCCTATCCATCAGATATCTATCCAGCTCCTTCTTGAAAGCATCCAGAGAATTAGCCTCCACAGTCTTCCGAGGCAGTGCATTCCATACCTCCACAACTCTCTGGGAGAAGAAGCTCTTCCTCAACTCTGTTTTAAATAACTAACCTCTTATTCTCAATCCATGCCCTCTGGTACTGGACTCTCCCAACATCTGGAACATATTTCCTGCCTCAATCCTATCAAATCTTTTAATTATCTTAAACGTTTCAATCAGATCCCCTCTCAATCTCCTCAATTCCAGCGTGTACAAGCCCAATCTCTCCAATCTCTCTGCGTAAGACAGTCCTGCCATCCCAGGAACCAACCTAGTGAATCTACGCTGCACTTCCTCAATTGCCCGAATGTCCTTCCTTAAACCTGGAGACCAAAACTGTACACAATATTCCAGGTGTGGTCTCACCAGGGCCCTGCACAAATGCAAAAGAACATCCTTGCTCTTGTATTCAATTCCCCTTGTAACAAAGGCCAACATTCCATTTGCCCTCTTCACTGCCTGTTGCACTTGCTCATTCACCTTCGTTGACTGGTGAACTAGGACTCCTAGGTCTCTTTGCATTTCTCCCTTACCTAACTCGACACCGTTCAGACAATACTCTGCCCTCTTGTTCCAGCTTCCAAAGTGGATAACTTCACATTTATTCACATTGAATGACATCTGCCAAGTATCTGCCCACTCACTCAGCCTATCCAAGTCTCCCTGTATTCTCCTAACGTCCTCTTCGCATGTCACACTGCCACCCAGTTTAGTATCGTCAGCAAACTTGCTGATATAGTTTTCAATGCCCTCATCTAAATCATCGACATAAATCGTAAAGAGCTGTGGTCCCAATACAGAGCCCTGTGGTACCCCACTAGTCACCTCCAGCCAGTCTGAGAAACACCGATTCACTGCTACCCTTTGCTTTCTATCTGCCAACCAGTTTTCTATCCATGTTGAAACCCTGCCCCCAATGCCATGAGCTCTGATTTTACTCACCAATCTCCTATGTGGCACCTTATCGAATGCCTTCTGAAAATCTAGGTACACAACATCTACTGGCTTACCCTCGTCTAACATCCTTGTTACACCCTCAAAAAACTCCAACAGATTAGTCATTCTGATGGTATAGAGGATAATGCTGTCCTTAATGATTGGTGCAACCTTCTTGAGGTACTGAATTTTGAAGATGTTCCTGATGGTGGGGATGTTGCACAGAGCGACTGAGGAGAACCCAAGTGCAGGATACAGGCACAGAGACTGAGTTGGTGATGCTGGCACAGATGTGAACATTGAACAGCAAACGGGAGGAATCTTGACATGGAGCTTTGATGTGGAGTCTTGACATGGAGACAGGATTTTCATGGAATATCTTGAAACTGGAGCTGATATTTAGAACAAATGGTTTTCATCAGTCAGGAAACAAAGTTATCACATGGGAATAGACCAACGAACTGGTGACCAGTGGTTGTGACGCCAGGGTCTTATACTGCAGTTCTTGATGGAGACTAGGTGTGCTGTCATCAAGCGAATTAACAGTAAATAGGACATTAATGATTGGAATCAAGGCATAATCAAAGGAGATTAGGAACAAGATAGGGAATTAACAATTGGGGGCATGACAGTATGCCCCCCCCACTCCAAACGGAAGCATCCAGGCAATCACCAGGCCTGTCTGAATGGTCTTGATGAAAAACACGGATAAGGGAAGGGTCTAAAATGAAGGAGAGGGGAATCCAGGAATGTCCCTCCAGGCCCTTTCCTTCCTAATCAACCAAGTATTGGAGGCACCTACCTCAGCGGAGCACATCCAGTAATTGCTGGACGGTGTACGCCGCGTGGTCGTCAATGGTCTGGGCGGGTGGAGGGGGTTTGGCCTGAGGGCACATAGGGCTGACAGATACCGGTTTCAGTTGGGAAACGTGGAACGTAGGATGGATGTGCATAGATCTAGGCAGTTTGAGTCGGACCGCTGAGGGGTTGATAATACTCTCAATCTCGAAAGTTCCCAGGAAGCGAGGAGTGAGTTTCTTGGGCTCACTTTTGAGGGGGATGTCTTTAGAAGAGAGCCAAATCTTCTGCCCAGGTTGGTATTTCAGGTGCAGGAATCTGATGGCGATCAGCAATCTTCCGGTTGCATCGGCTGAGTGGAGCAGGGCCGCGCATGTGCTTTCCCAGATCTTGAACAGAAGGCACAAGAATGTCCTCTTCATGAGCAGAGAACAGATGGGCTTGGTAACCGAGAGAGCATTCGAAGGGAGACCTTCCGGTGGCAGTGCTGACCAGGGAGTTGTGGGCGTACTCTACCCAAGCGGGATGTGTGCTCCAGGTAGACGGATTGTTGGCCGTTATGCAGCACAGTGCTGCTTCCAAATCCTGGTTAGCTCACTCTGTTTGTCTGTTCGTCTGTGGATGAAAGCTGGACGACAGACTCACTGAGGCACCAAGGGCTTGACAAAAAGATCTCCAGACTTGAAAGACAAATTGGGGACCCCAATCAGAAATAAAGTCCGAAGGAATCCCATGAAGGTGGAAGACATGATGGATGAGAAAGTCGGCTGTTTCCTGAGCTGTAGGGAGTTTGGGAAGGGCTATGAAGTGCACAGCTTTAGAGAAGCAGTCCATCACAGTGAGTACGGTATTGTTCTCATGTGACGTGTGTAGTCCCAAAACAAAATCCAGTGATATGTGAGACCAAGGATGGCTAAGAACTGGTAGGGGATGAAGCAATCCAGCAGGTGATTGGTGGGAGACTTTTCCACAGGCACAAACAGAACAAGCAGAGACAAAGGAATGGATGTCAGTGTCCATGGAGAGCAACCATAAGTGCTTCTTCAGAAGGGACAGTTTCTGATCAATCCTGGGATGGCAGGCGAAACAAGACATGTGCCCCCATTGGAGAACCTGAGATTGAATGGAATTGGGCACAAAAAGGCAATTGGAGGGTCCTTCGCCTGGGTCAGGTTGGGCCCATTGGGCATCTTTGATTATGGCCTCGATCTCCCAAGTGAGGGCAGCCACTACACAGGATGGTGGAAGGATGGTCTCAGGTTTGGGAAGGCCCTCCGCTGAAAGGTGTTAACGGGAGAGAGAACTGGGCTTCCCATTCTTGGACCCTGGATGTCAGGTGAGTGTAAACCTGAACCGGCCAAAAAATAACGCCCAATGGGCCTGGTGGGAATTCAGGCGTTTGGCAGTTTGGATATATTCAAGGTTCTTATGATCAGTCCAGATGATAAACGGATGTCCCACTCCCTCCAGCCAGTGCCTCCACTCCTCCAAAGCAAGATTGACTGCTAGTAATTCCTGGTTCCCTACATCATAATTTCATTCGGCAGGGGACAGCAGGCGAGAAAAGGAGGCACAGGGATGAAGTTTCTGATTAGGGCCTGAACATTGGGAGAGGAACATTCCCACCCCAAAGGCGTCAACCTCCACAATGAATTGACAAGAGGGGTCTGGTTGGACCAGGATGAGAGCGGACATGAAACACCTCTTCAGCTCTGAGAATGTGGAGTCAGTTTCGGGAGCCCAATGAAAAGGGGTTGTAGGTGAGGTGAGTTGGATAAGGGGCACCGCTACCCAATGGTAATCCCTGATGAAACAACGATAGAAGTTTGCAAACCCCAGAAATCGTTGGAGTTGCTTGTGTGCTGTGGGTCTTGGTCACTCCACCACTGCCCGGATCTTCTCAGGATCCACTCTCACTTGCCTGTTCTCGATGATGTACCCTAAGAAGCTGACTGAGGGGACATGGAAGTCACACTTCTCAGCTTTAATGAGTAATTTGTTCTCCCAAAGCCTCTGTAGAACCTGACAGACATGATGGGTGTGTTCCTGGAACTGCTGGAAAAGATTAGGATGTCATCCAGATAAACAAACACAAAATGGTTAATAAAGTCATCGTTAATCCGGGCTTGGAAGATGGCAGGGGCATTGGTCAGGCCGAATGGCATGACCAGGTAATCAAAGTGGCCTAGACGGGTATTGAATGTTGTTTTCCATTTGTCTCCCTCCCTTATTCTGACCAGATGGTAGGTGCTTTGTAGGTCCATCTTGGAGAAGATGGTGGCTCAGTGAAGTGGTTTGTAAGTGGAGTTTATGAGGGGTAGAGGGGTAGGGGCTTGTTCTTTATGGTTATATGATTTAGGCCTCAGTAGTCGATGCAGGAAGGTAATGAACCATCTTTCTTCCCCACAAAGAATCCTGTGGCCATCAGGGAGGATGAGGGTTGAATAATGCCCTTTGCAAGAGATTCACTGATGTAACTCTCCATTGCTTCCCTCTCTGGTTGGGACAAGTTCTACAGCCGACTGGTGGGTAGAGGAGCTCTGGGGAGAAGGTCAATAGCACAATCGTATGGTCGGTCTGGAGGCAGGGAAAGGACCCATTGCTTACTAAACACTTGTCCCAGGTCGTTGTACTCTGCTGGAACCCTGGACAAGTCGGGGGGGGGGGGGGGTTCAGTGACAGATGAGATTTTGGTGGCTTTTACAGGGGAAAGGGCCGACTGTAGACAAGTGGAGTGACAAAATGGACTCCAGCTGGTTATCTTCCCCATGGACTGATCAATGTGGGGATTATGGCAGCTTAACCAGAGGTACCCAAGAATTATAGGAGCTTAAGGAGAGGAAATTAGGTTAAATTATACCTGCTTCTGATGGTTCCCAGAGAGAATCAAAGACAGTGGTGGTGTACAGTGAGTGACTCGGGCCAGAAGTCTTCCATCCAGTGCTCGGGTTTTCAGAGGGGTACTCACTGGCCCCAGAGGAACTCCGGCCCAGGAAACTATGTCCTCATTCAATAGATTCTCCTCAGCCAATAGATTCTCCTCAGCACCGGAGTCCACCAAGGCAGACAGAGACAGGGACTGTGGGTGGTAGCTGAGAGTCGTTTGGATCTGCATCCGGGTTTGGGGGACAGAAGGGAATGTTGTCTGACTCACCAGGATCCCCCTTTCTACTGGTGAGCCCTCCCTTTTGGCCGAAGGGAACAGGTAGCACAAAAATGGCCAGACTGATCACAATAGAGACAATCCCCGGCTCTGAATCTCCGGAGTCGCTCTGTGGTAGAAAGATGGTTCCGTCACAGCTGTATTGGTTCCTCTCCAGGGGTGGTGAAAACAGCTAGACTGGGAGCTATTCTAGGAGCGGGAGGAGGAGAGAGGTTAGAGCTGGGAGAAGATGGTAAAGCGAGCTGTACAGTGACCAAAGATGTAGGATGACTCGTCCTCTCTTTCTGACGTTCTCAGAGTCGATTGTCCAGCCTGGTGGCTAGGGAGATCAATGAAATCCAGGCTGGACATCCCTAGTGTCATCCCTGGCCGCCAACTCGTCCTTTACCATGTCACAGAGGCCTTGCCGAAATACCTCCTGGAGTGCCTCATCGTTCCACCCCAAGTCGGCCACAAGCGTCCGGAACTCCACAGAGTATTGGGCAACACTGCGTGAGCCCTGATGGAGGGTGAGTAGACACTTAGCAGCATCTTTACCATGGACAGGATGGTCAAAAATCTTCCTCATTTCTGAGATGAAGGTGGGGAATGAGGAGCAGGTCTCTGGCTGATTATCGCAAATCGCAGTGGCCCACGCTAAGGCACTTCCTCGCAATAACCTCATGATGTAAGCTACCTTTGATCTGTCCGTGGCGTACATGGATGACTGCAGCTCCAACACCAAGGGGCATTGCAGCAGAAAGGCCCGGCACTTCCCCAGATCCCCAGCGTAGGGTTCTGGTTCAGGTACGTGTGGCTCTCTTAGCGGTTGTGTTGTCGACACATAGGGCGTTGTCGCTGCAGGCTCTCTGGGCTGGTCAGACAGAGTTCCCAGAATGGTAAGATGAGCGGATACTCGGCTGACCTGTTCACTGACCTTTTTTACATTCACTGACAGGGAACGGAGGATCTCCATGACATCCTGGAGCAGCTGATTGTGCAGGCCCAGTAGGGAGCACTGGCTGGTGAGGGCTTGTTGCAGGGGATTTGTGTCTGCTGAGTTCATTATGGCCAGTTCGTTCTGTTGTATGGAGTGACTGAGGAGAACCCAAGTGCAGGACACAGGCACGGAGACTGAGTTAGGGATGCTGGCGCAGTCTGCTCCACCATTCCAGCAACGCGATCCTGGAGCCCACTCAACCCCATACATCTGCCCTCTTGACATATTCTCTGACACCCTGACTAATCAAGAAACAATCAACTTCCGCTTTAAATATACCCACGGACTTGCCTCCACTGCAGTCTGTGGCAGAGCATTCTACAGATTCACCACTCTCTGGATAAAAAAAATTGTCCTTACCTCTGTTTTAAAAGATCGCCCTTCAATTTTGAGGCTGTACCGTCTAGTTCTAGATACCCCCACCACAGGAAACATCCTCTCCTCATCCAGCTTATCTAGTCCTTTTAACATTCGATAGGTTTCAATGAGATCCCCCCACATTCTTCTCAATTCCAAGTGTGCCCAGGCCCAAAGCTGCCAAATGCTCCTCATAAGTTAACCCATTCATTCTTGGACTTATCCTCATGAACTCCTCTGGATTCTCTCCAATAACAGCATGTTCTTTCTGAGACATGAGGCCCAAAACTGTTGCCAATAGTCCAAGTGAGGCTTGACTAGTGTCATATAAAGCTTCAGAATTATATTCTTGCTTTTATATTCTATTTCCCTTCAAATAAATGCCAATTGTAATCGCATTGCTTCCTCAGTACTACCTACCATTCAGCCTTTCTTCGTATCATCCACAAACTTTGCCACAAAGCCGTCAATTCCCTTACCTAAATCATTGACGAACAATGTGGAAAATAGCAGTCCCAATACTGACCCCTGAGGAACAACATTAGCCAACAGCAGCCAGCTAGAAAAGGTTCATCAATCCCATTCACTGCCTCCTGCCTGTCAGCCATTCCTCTATCCATGCCAGTATCTTTCCTGTAATGCCATAGGATTTTAACATGTTAAGCAGCCTGATGTGTGGCACTTTAGCGAATGCTTTCTGAAATTTGAAGTAAAAAACATCCACTGCCTCTCCTTTGTCCACCCTGCTTGTTACATCCTCGAAGAACTCTAACAGATGTTGTCAGGTAAGATTTTCCTCTACAGAAACTATGCTGACTTTGACTTATTTTATCATTAGTCTCCAAGTACCTCAAAATCTCTTCCTTAATAGTAGACTCCAATGCTTTTCCAGCCACTGAGATCAAGCTAACTGGCCTCTAATTTCCTTTATTTTGCCTTCCTCCCTTCTTGAAGAGTGCAGTGACATTTGCAATTTTTCTGTCCATAAGACCGTAAGACATAGGGGCAGAATTAGACCATCTGGCGCATCGAGTCTGCTCCGCCATTCAATCATGGCTGATCCTTTTTTTCTCCTCCTCATCCCCAGTTCTCCCGTAACCTTGGATGCCATGTCCAATCAAGAACCTATCAAGCTTTGCCTTAAATACACCTGACGACCTGTCCTCCAAAGCTGCACGTGGCAACAAATTCCACAAATTCAGCACTCTCTGGTTAAAGAAATTTCTCTGCATCTCTGTTTTGAAAGAGCACACCTCTATCCTGAAACTGTGCCCTCTTGTTGTAGACTCTCCCACCATGGGAAACATCCTTTCCACATCTACTCTGTCTAGGCCTTTCAACATTCAAATGGTTTCAATGAGATTCCCCCTCATCCTTCTGAATTCCAGTGAGTACAGACCCAGAGCCATCAAATGTTCGTCATATGGCAACCCTTTCATTCCCAGAATCCTCCTTATGAAACTCCTCTGGACCTTCTCCGATGCCAGCACCTGTTTTCTAAGATGAGGGGCCCAAAATTGTTCACAATACTCAAGGTGAGGCCTCATCATTACATCCTTGCTCTTGTATTCTAGCCTTCCTTACCACTGACTCAACCTGCAAGTTAACCTTTCAGGTGTTATGCACAAGGAGGCTCAAACCCTTATGGATCTCAATATTTTGGATTTTCTCCCTGAGTAGAAAATAATCCTCACATTTATTTCTACTACCAAAGTGCAAGACCATGCATTTTCTAACATTGTATTTCATTTGCCACTTTCTTGCCCATTCTCCTAATCTGTCTAAGTCCTTCTGCATCCTACCTCTTTCCTTAAAACTACCTGCCCCTCCACCAATCTTTGTATCATCTGCAAACTTGGCAACAAAGCCTTCTAGTCCATCATCTAAATCATTTATATACAGCATAAAAAGAAGTGATCCCAACACCAACCCCTGCGGAACATCACTAGTCACTGGCAGCCAACCAGAAAAGTATCCTTTTATTCCCACTCACTGCCTCCTACTATTAAAGCCAATACTCTAACCATGTTAGTAACTTTCCTGTTATATCATGGGCTCTTAACTTGGTAAGCAGCTTCATGTGTGGCACCTTGTCAAAGTTCTTCTGAAAGTTCAGATATACAATATCCACTGCTTCACCTTATCTATTCTACTTGCAATCTCTTCAAAGAATTCCAACAGGCTTGTCAAGCAGGATTTTTCCTGAAGGAAACCATGCTGACTTTGTACTATCTTGTCCTGTGTCACCAAGTACTCCATCACCTCATCCTTAACAATTGACTCTAACATTTTCCCAACCACTGAGGTCAAGCTAACTGGTCTACAATTTCCTTTTTGCTGCCTTCCTCCTTTCTTAAGAGTGGAGTAACATTTGCAATTTTTCAGTCTTTGGCCCCATGCCAGAGTCCAATGATTTTTGAAAGATCATTTGTAATGCCAACACATTCTCTATCGCTATCACTTTCAGAGCCCTAGGGTGCAGTTTATCTGATCCGGGTGACTTCAGGTCTTTCCGCTATTTGAGCACCTTCTCCCTTGTAATAGTAACTGCACTCACTTCTCTTCCTACATACACTACAACATCTGACACACTGTTAATGTCTTCTATAGTGAAGACTGATGCAAAATACTCGTTTAGTTCATCTGCCATCTCCTTGTCCCCCGTTATTATTTCTCCTGCCTCATTTTCTAGTGGTCCTATATCCTCTTTCATCTCTCTTTTAATTTTTACATGCTTGAAAAAGCTTTTACTATCCACTTTGATAATATTTGCTAGCTTGCTTTCATACCAGTATTTCATCATTTCCCTTCTGATGATTCTTTTAGTTGCTTTTTATAGGTTTTTAAAAAATACCCAATCCTCTATCTACTGACTAATTTTTGCTTTGTGTATTCCCTCTCTTTTGTTTTTATATTAGCTTTGACTTCCCTTGTCAGCCACGGTTGTACTATTTTGCCACTTGAGTATTCCTTCACTGTTGGAATATACATGTCCTGCACCTTCCTCATTTTTCCCAGAAACGCTCACCATTGCTGCTCTGCTGACATCCCTGCCAGCAGCTCCTTCCAATTTACTTTGGCCAACCCCTCTCGCATACCAAAGTGATTTCCTTTACTCCACTGAAATACTGCTATGTCAGACTTTACTTTCTCCCTATCAAATTTTAAGTTGAACTCAATCATTTTGTGATCACTGTCTCCTAAGAGTTCCTTTAACTTAAGCTCCCTATTCACCCTCTGGTTCATTACATAACACCCAATCCTGTATAGCTGATCCCCTAGTAGACTGAACAACAAACTGCTCTAAAAATCCATCTCAAAGACATCGAACAAAGTCACTTTCTTGAGATCCATTACCAACCTAATTTTCCCAGATGACCCGCAGGTTAAAATCTCCCATGACTAACAAAACATTGCCCTTTTGAAATGCCTTTCTATTTCCTGTGGTAATCCGTAATCCAGCTCCCAGCCAGTATTGGGAGGCCTGTATATAACTGCCATCAAAATCCTTTTACCCTTGTAGTTTTTTAATTCAACCCACAAGGATTTAACATCTTTTGATAGTATGTCACATCTTTCCACTGAGTTGATGTCATTCTTTACCAGTAGAGCCAAGCCACCCTACCTTCCTATCCTTCTGATATAATGTGTAACTGTGAACATTCTGCTCCCAACTACAACAATCCTTCAGCCACGATTCAGTGATGGCCACAACATCAACCTGGTAATCTGTAATAGTGCAACAAGAACACCCACCTTATTTCTTCTACTATGCACATTTAGATACAACACCTTGAGTACTGTATTTGCTATCCTTTCTGATTATGCATCCCTAGTGTTTTGATACTCAGCCTGTTGGCTACAACTAAGTCCTATCACCTGCCTGCCCTTCCTGACAGTCTGACTGTATGCTATCTTTACTTTTTTCACCATCCATCCTATCCTGAGTCCCTTCACTCCGGTTCAAACCCCCTGCCAAATAACTTTAAACTATCCCCAACAGCTCTAACAAATCTGCCCGTGGAAATATTGGTACCACTCGGGTTCAGGTGCAACCAGTCACTTTTGAACAGGAAAGATGCCAATGACAGTGCTCTGGGATCACGCCAGAATCAGGTGATTCCTGAAAGATCATGACCAATGTATTCTTTATCTCTTCAGCAACTTCTCTGAGAACTCTGGGATGTGGTCCATCTGGTCCATGTGACTAAGACCTGTCAGTTTGCCTAGCACTTTTTCCTTCGTAATAGCAGTGGCACTCACTCCTGCTCCCTGACACCCATGGACCTCTGGCACACAGCTAGTTTCTTCCACAATGAAGGCTGATGCAAAGTACTCATTAAATTCATGCACCATTTCTTTGACCCCCAATGCAGCCAATGACACCAGAGTAATAACAGATCTTTAATAAAAATAACAACTGATCTGTGCTTAGGTAGTCTGCTGAAGCTTTCAACATTTGCTCGTACATAAATTTTGGAATTGCAGCCAGAGGGATAAATGTATTGAAAACAGACAAAAAAAGTCCCTGTATACTAATCAAAACCTTACAAATCCCAAGGAAAGTCATGACAAAATAGTAATGCAGTTCTATTTTTAACTTTAGACCAAATTTGTTATTCAGTGCAAAGACCAAGTACAAATTGCAGTTTCTCAAGGGCCTGAACAAGGTAAAAGTAGAGACAAAGTTTCCCATGGTTTGCCCTGTCTGGAAACAGGGGATAGGGGAGGGGTGACAGTTTGAAAATAAGGAGCTAGCTATTGAGGACGATGTTGGGGAGAGATTTTATCATCCAGAGGATGGTAAATCTCCAGATTTATCCATCCTGGAGGCTGTGGAGGCTCTGTCATTGATGATGTTCCAGACAGAGACTGATATCTTTTTAGATATTAAGAGAATCAAGGGATACCATAAAGTGGGCTGCAGTAAAGTATTATCTTTCATCTTTTTGAATGCAAGAGAAGTTACAAAATGCTAAATAATCCACTTCTGCTTCTGTTTCTTAGAAACAAACAAATTAGGAGCAGAAATAAGCTTCTTGGTCCTTCAAATGTGATTTTCCATTTAATATGATCGTGGCTTTTCATGTGGTAAACTCATTTCCACATTCCCATCTATCCACAGTAATGATTTATTCTCTTTTACAAAGAATCTATCTACAACTGTGTTGAATGTATTCCAACACTGATTCCACTGGCCTTTGAGGAAGAGACCCAAAGAGCTGTGAGCCTCCGGGAGACATTAATTTTGCCTTCCCTGGAGGAATGGACCCTGTTTAATCTGTTGTTATTTGTTCCTTGCTGCATTCTGTGTTGTTCTGCCGAAAATGGTAGGCACACTATTTTGGTGCCAGAATGTGTGGCAACACTTACAGTCTGTCCCCCAATCTGCCCCTTTAACACAAATGACACATTTCACTGTGTGTTTCAATGCGCACATGACAAATAAACTTGAATCTTGAATCTTGAAACATTTCTACCGTTAATATTTTTCAAAAAAAAAATTAAAAAAAAAACTCTCAGTTCTGAACTCTCCCACAAAAGGAAGCTCACTCTCCATATCCATCCTGTCAAGCCCCTTAGGACTGTATACATTTCAGTCAACTGGCCTTGTTTCATTCTTTTCAACTGCACCATTCTTTTATCTCTGTCTTTATCAGATTACCTGCTTTTTTCAGATATCAACAAGATAAATGGCTCCAGTGCACAGAACCATTTAACTTAGATGTTCATTTGTTTTTTATTTGTTTCAGGGGCTTCTCAGAGAAAAGTGTTTTTCTTTCCTTCTGGTTGTCTCTGAGACATGAGTACACTTGCAAGGTCTGATTTAATGGCAAAGCCACAGACGAGCTTGGTGATCCTTTCCCTGGGCCACAGAAAGCCGTGTGTTGCTAATGCACTGACAAAAGGATAAGTTAGGCAACAAGAGATTTTGAGCCTGTCAACAGAGAGGGACTAGAAAATTCAGATCAATTCTTGACGCTCAGTGAGATCTGTACTGTGTGGTCCTCTTTCGCTGCTCTCCCTCTCTGATGTTTGCAGCTCTCTGGCTGTTCATCACTCTGTCTGCTGAAACAGCCAGGATCTCACAGTGGTCAGTCTTTTTAATTTCATTTCCCATTCCCACACTGACATGTTTATCCGCAGCCTCATCTACTGCCAACATGAAGACAGGTATAGAATGGAGGAATAAAAGCTCATATTCCATCCTGGTTGTCTCCAATCTGATGGAATTAACATCAATTTCTCTAATTTCTGATAACCATTACCCTCCACATCCATCCCCACTTTGATTTCCCTTACTCCTCTGGCCTCCATTCCTGTTCTCTTCCCCCTCTTCTATCCTCAGTGCTAGGTGTTGTATCTCTAAATCATAAATTTAATTGAAAGGAAAAGACAGGAGCTCAGAGATAATGTGACTGGTGACTGGTTTTATTTTTAATTTAAGTGAGGTATGCACATGTGATGTGGTGGCATGATGAGGTGTGCCATTCACGTACCTTTACCTTTAAATCATTCATCTGTAGGTGAATGATTTAAGGGGATAAGAATGCTTAATCAAACAAAATTTTTTCAATATTACTCAAATATTAAATACACAACAATCTTCCCTGCATAGCCAGAAAACTCCAGCACAATAAAGAATGTGTCTCAACTTATATGTGTACACACATTTCAGACTTCAGGAGAGGGAAACCAGAGGTCCAAGAGGGAATAATCAGCAGAGGATCAGAGGTGGCAAGGATCAATAACTTTAAATTCCTGGGTGTCACTATCTCAGAAGACCTGTCCTGGACCCATCGTATAAATATAATTAAATTAAATTAACTTTATTACTTACATACTTCATATACATGAGGAGTAAAAATCTTTATGTTATGTCTCCATCTAAAAGTGCAACATGCAAATTATAGTAAATAGTATGTACAACAGGACAGTCAATATAACATAGAAATACAATTGTATCAGCGTACAAAATTGCAATAAAGTAAAAACACTCTTTGCAGGTACTTGGATGTTGCATCCTTCCTTGTGTCCTCATTGTGGCTTCCATGTGCCTGCAGGATCCCCAGGTATCTGTAGCTGTCCTGTACATCTGATGCGTGGCCTTCAGGTAACTTGACTCCTTCAGTCTCGATGAGGTTGCCTCCCTTCACTACCATCTGGCTGCATTTTTCCAGTCCAAATGACATCCTGATGACTCTGCTGTGCACCCTTGTCAGGTAGACTAGTGAGTCAATGTCTCTTTCAGTTCTGGCATACAGCCTGATGCCATCCACGTACAGGAGGTGGCTGATGGCCACTCTATTCTTGATGCTGTACCCATATCCACTCTTTGAGATGATCTGCTGAGGGGGTTCAAGCCTTTTCAGAACAGCAGTGGGGATAGAGCATTACCCTGGTATATTCCATATCTGATGGACACTTATGCTATTAGCTTTCAGTTAACGTTTAGCATTGTCCTCCAACAGCCCATTGAGTTTTTGATGAAGGTCCTTAGTGTCTTGATGACCTTGTACAGAGAAAGGCATTCCAGGATCCATGTGTGGGGCATGAAGTTGAGTGCTTTTTAATAGGTGATCCAGGCTCAGCTTAGGTTGGTTTGCCTGGTCTTGGAATCTCACTTGACTGCCTTGTCTACCAAGAGTTAGTGCTTGAAGCCTCCTGTTCCATTGCCAAGCCCCTCCTTCGCACCCCCCCCCCTGATTAGTACTATATATATACAAATATTAAATTGTCCCATTCAGAACTAAAGACTTAATTGCTGTGGAAGGTTTCTTTCTCTTGTGGGATAATGCATTTCCTGACAAGAATGGTCGCTCTGCTTGACAGGTGAAACTTATGGCAGTTTGGCAGGAACCTGTTATCGTAATAAACAAATCCTAAAAATGACCACAACTGTGACTGCCTTGGGGCATCCACCACTGCTTGAATTATCTCATCACACTTGTATAAACCTTGTGTGTCAATGGTATGATCACAGTAAGTGATGCTTGGATTGAAAATTCACACTTGTTGCATCATGCTCTGAGCCTATAATCTTCTATTCTTTTTCATACTGTTTTGAGATTTTGGAGATCCTCCTTGTAATCCTCACTGGTAACAGTGATGTCATTCAGGTAACACTGTGTACCAGGATGGCCTTGCAGCATTTGGTCCGTAATTTTCTTACAGAGTGCAAGTGCAGATGCGACTCCAAAAATAAGCCCATTTTAGCAATAAAGCTCTTATAAGAGTTTATGGTGAGAAACATTTCAGACTCCTCTTCCATCTCCATCTATAAGTAAGCCTCAGATAAGTCCACTTTGCTGAAGTGTTTCCCTCCGTAAAGGTTTGCAAAGATGTCCTCTATCCTGGGCAGAGGATATTGATCTACTTCCAGTACTGGGTAGATGGTGACTTTAAAATCATCACAGATCCTGACAGACCCATCCTTCTAGACTACTGGGACCACTGATATTGGCCATGAGTTCCAGTCAATCTTAGAAGTAATTTCTTCAAACTCCATGTCAGTGGCTTCTGGTTTCTTTATCATGGATGGTATAAGGAACTGAACCGGCTATATAAAACCAGGACGTGACATTTTCATCTAACTCTATTTACCTTTGATGTATTTGAGTTTTCCAATACTTTCCTTGAACACTACTGCAACATCATCCAGTACCTTTCTTACATCCCATTCACTTGACTCTATTGCAAGAGATGTGGCATGCAAATGGTAGATGGAATTCCAATCAAGTTGTGGCTGTCTTTGCCAATCATGCCCCCACAACACTGGCTTGTTGGTTGTTGTATTTCACTGCCACGTATGTCATTCCCACAGGAATTATCATTTCTCCAGTTCTTAATTCAATATCTGTAGGCTTCAGTATAGCAACACTGACATGCTGTTCAAAGTCATTTTGTTCAATGACTGAAAGAGATGATCTAGTGTCCAATTCCATTTTAATTAAATGCGAGAAGTTCTATGGGGCTGGAAATCCAAGCAACACACACAAAATGCTGGAGGAACTCAGCAGGCCGGGCAGCATCTGTGGGAAAGAGTAAACAGTCAATGTTTCGGGCTGAGATCCTGCATCAGGTCTCAAAAAAAAAGATGAGAAATTAGAGCTGGTGGGGGGAGGGAAGGAAGAAATACAAAGTGGTGGGCGATTGGTAAAACTGGGAGGGGGGGAGTGGTGAAGTAAAGAACTGGGAAGCTGATAAATGTAAGAGATAAAGGGATGGAGAAAAGGATTCTGATAGGAGAGGGTAGAAGACTGTGGAAGAAAGGGAAGGGGGAGAAGCACCAGAGGGAAGTGATGGGCAGGTGAGGAGATGAGGTGAGAGAGGGAAATGAGAATGGGAATGGTGAAGAGAGAGAGAGATATTACCAGAGATGAGAAATCAATGTTCATGCCATCCAGTTCAAGGCTACCTAGGAAGAATATAAGGTGTTGCTCCTCCAACCTGAGTGTGGCCGCATCATGGCAGTAGAGGAGGCCATTGACTGATATGTCATTATGGAAATGGGAAGAAGAATTGAATTGGGTAGCCACTGGGAGATGCTGCATTTCCTGCTGGACAGGATGTAGGTTCTCCCAAAGCAGTCTCCCAATCTTTGTTAAGTCTAACTGATATACAGGAGGCCACAGGAGCACCGGGTACAGGAGAGGATGCCACCAGACTCACAGGTGAAGTGCTACCTCACCTGGAAGGACTGTTTGTAGCTTGAATGGTAGTGAGGGAGGAAGTGTAGTGGCAGGTATGGCACTTGTTCTGCTTGCAAGAATTAGTACCAGGACAGAGATCTGTGGAGAAGGATGAATGGCCAAGGGTTTCATGTAGGGAGTGATCTCTGTGGAAAGTGGAAAGATGTGACTGGCGGTGGGATACCATTGGAGATGATGGAAGTTATGGAGAATTGAGTACTGGACATGGAGGCTGGTGGGCTCTATCCCCGGTGGGGTAGCATGAGGATGTGTTGAAGGCAGATGTGCATGAAATGGAAGAGATACAGGTGAGGGTAGCTAATGAGATGTCCTCCTTCTTCAAAGAAAGGGGCTTCCCTTTCTCCACCTTCAATGCTGCCCTCATCCACATCTCTTCTATTTTGCACCTGTCTGCCATCACCCCATCCTTCTGCCACCCTCCCAGGGATAGGGTTCATCTTGACCTCACCTACAACCCCAAGAGCCTCTGCATCCAACGTGTAATTTTCCATAACATCGGCCATGTTGAACGGGATCCAGCCATCAAGCACATCTTTTCCTCACCCCGCCAACCTTACACTTTCCGCAGGTATCTCTTCCCATGCGGCTCCCTCGTGCATTCATCCCTCTCCACTGATCTCTCTCCTGGCACTTATTTTTGCAAGCAGAACAAGTGTTATACCTGCCCTTTCACTTCTTCTGTCACCATCATTCAGGGCCCTAAACAGTCCTTCCAGGTGAGGCAGCACTTTACCCGTGAGTCTGTTGGGGTCATCTAGTGTGTCCAGTGCTCCAGGTGAGTCCACCTGTATATCGGTGAGATGTGGTACAGATTGGGTGACTGCTTCACCGAGTACTTATGCTCTGTCAGTCAGGAAAAGCAGGATCTCCCAGTGGCCACCCACTTCAATTCTATATTTCCCATTCCCATTCCAACATATCAATCCAATGGCTCCTCTACTGCCACGATGAGGCCACACTCAGGTTGGAGGAGCAACACCTTATATTCTGTCTGGGTGGCCTCCAACCTAATGGCATGAACGTTGATTTCTCAAACTTCTAATACTTGCCCCTCCTTCACCATTCCCCATTTCAGTTTCCCTCTCTCACCTTATCTCTTTACATGCCCATCATCATCTCCCTCTGGTGCTCCTCTCTCTTCCCTTTCTTCCAATGGTCTTCTACCCTCTCCTATCAGATTCCCTCTTCTCTAGCCCTTTATCTCTTTCAGCTGTCAACTTCCCGCCTCTTTACTTCACCTCGACGTCTCTCCTGGTTTCACCTATCACCTACCACCTGGTACTTTGTCCTGACCTCCCTCCAACTTCTTGCTCTAACTTCTCATCTTTTTTTCCCAGTCCTGATGAAGGGTCACGTCCCAACGTATCAACTGTTTACTATTTTCCCTAGATGCCGCCTGACCTGCTGAGTTCCTCCAGCATTTGGTGTGTGTTGTTTCCACAACACAATTTATGTGACCAGACAGGTTCCTGTGTAGATGTTGCAATTTTCTTACACTCACTTTCATTCCTAACTGCAATTCAATTGCTTCTCTTCTGCTTCCATTGAAACAACAATTTCAACTGCTCTTTATAAGTAAGTTGTGCTTTAGTTAGGAGCCATTTCTGAACGTTTTTCTGTGAGATTCCACAAAGTAAGTTATCTCTTATTGCATCATTAAGCCCGTCACTGAACTGACAATGCTCAATCTCTTCAATTCAGCCATATATGCTGAAAGAGAATCCCTTCAGATTGATCCCACATATGAAACCTGAAACATTCTGCAATCAACAATGGTTTCAGTTCTAAGTTTTCCTGCATTACTTTATCAATATCACCAAAGCTCATTTTTGCTGCTTTGGTTGCAGCAGTCAAACTTCTAAGAAAACTATATGACTTTAATTCCAATGTATTCAGCAAAGCTGACCCTTGTTTCTCAATGACTATTCCTTTTGCTTTAAAATACTGCTCAATTTGTAGAGTGTACACATTCCAGTTATCACTTCTGCAATTGAACTTGTCTGTCTTTTCGTTGTAGCCAGCAATTTCGGTGGTTTTCTTTTAATTTATGATTATTATCATCCAGTACAAGTCTTTGTGTATGTTTAGTTTATCTGAAATTCTATTGCATTTTTTCATCTTCTTGTAAATTCTTGCAAAAAAAAAGGAATCTCAGGGTAACGTATGATCATTTTCAGCATATGCATTCGTTGAAGAACGAGGACGTCTCTGATGTCCTGGAAAGGAAACCTTCGCCCTGAGAAAAGACGTGTTGGGGAAGAAGGAACTGAGAAAAGTTGGAACTGACAAAGGCAGGATGATGGGCAGGTGGAACAGGGTGGGGAAAGAGGTAGGAATGGTGAATCAAGGTAGAAAAAAACCCAGGGAGATAGATATTTGAGTACTTAACTGATGGAACCAGGTTGAAAGGGATAGTGAGGTTGATTTTGTTCTGTTACTGCTCATTTCCCATTGAAGACCTGCTTGAAGGGAAAACAGACCTGACACACTCAACTGCAGTCTGCCCTAACGTGATTTTCAGTTTCCAACATGCACTTTGCATGCAAGATGTGATCAGCAGCGTGCACTGCTCATTTTCTTTACTTAATGAAGGAAATTGGATCAGAACGCCCAAACTTATGGCCTTTGTGATTAATCAACAATAAAACATGGAAGTCTTCACATTGAAGTTGTTTAATATAATTGGATGGTTGATAGTGTGGACTCAGTGGGTTGAAATACCTGTTTCCATGGTGTACCTTTCAATGCTGCTATACCAGCCAGCAATCAAACCTTGGTCACTGGAGCTTTGCTAACTGCTATAAGACACATTTTATTTTTATGCAGACTTTGATGATGATCGAATATTAAGGATAGCTGAAACAGTAAGACATGATTTTCAAAATGGAACTGGATAGATGTTTGAAAGAATATAACTTTCAGGGCTACAGGGAAGGAACAGTGAAGTGTGGCTGACTTGAATATTCTGCAATGTGCCAGCATGGGATTCATCTGCCAAATAGTCTTTTTCTCTATTGTACTGACCTTAAAGTTCAATAATAAACATGGATTCGGAGTGCACATGAATTGTGGGGCTAACAAGATGTGGTGAACTATATAATTTGAATTCAAATATATATCTCTTACAATAGTTTGTGCTGCAAATTCACCCATTCAATCGCCCTGAACTAGCATGTACTCCATAGCAATCACATGGCATCCACTGGGGATCTCCTGTCTATGTAAATCAGACACTACAGTGGGAACAACTGAGAATAAGATAATTAACTTTGCATCGTTCAATATGGTTCATTTGTGGAAATATTCTGCTGCACACGTTTAATTGCCATTGCACAATATGACTAATGCCTTCTTTATCTATTAGCCAAGGATAACATTTAAGAATAGGGAGTGAGAGATCATGCACACTCATTTATTTAATCATCTTCATTGGAGTGCACAGCCTCAAAGGGAAGTCAATGCTTTATATAAGTTGTATGAAGATTCAAGACAGTCTGGAGAAAATGAAGCAGGAGGCGTCAGACACCTTTATGTGCTGTGGTAAGCAAAGTCTGCAGTCATCTGAGGACACAAGGTTCAGCTCCATTTGCCAGTCTGCAGCAAAGGCAGCTTGTGGAATGTGCCATCCATTTTTTTCATTAAGGCATAAAAAGAGGTAAGCTCTTTAGACAATAGGGATAGCTCTGTAGAGGAAGAGGTCATTTCTTCAGGCACATGCTTGCTTGTTCACACTACAAGTTTCAGCATCAAAGTACATTAGAAACATAGAAATATAGAAAATAGGTGCAGGAGTAGACCATTCGGCCCTTTGAGCCTGCACCGCCATTCAGTATGATTGTGGCTGATCATCCAACTCAGAACCCTGTACCTGCTTTCTCTCCATATCCCCTGATCCCTTTAGCCACAAGGGCCATATCTAACTTCCTCTTAAATATAGCCAATGAACCGGCCTCAACTGTTTCCTGTGGCAGAGAATTCCACAGATTCACCACTCTCTGTGTGAAGAAGTTTTTCCTCATCTCGGTCCTAAAAGGCTTCCCCTTTATCCTTAAACTGTGACCCCTCGTTCTGGACTTCCCCAACATTGGAAACAATCTTCCTGCATCTAGCTTGTCCAATCCCTTTAGAATATTATACATTTCAATAAGATCCCCCCTCAATCTTCTAAATTCCAGTGAGTATAAGCCTAGTCGATCCAGTCTTTCTTCATATGAAAGTCCTGCCATCCCAGGAATCAATCTGGTGAACCTTCTCTGTACTCCCTCTATGGCAAGAATGTCTTTCCTCGGATTAGGAGAACAAAACTGCACACAATATTCTATGTGCGGTCTCACCAAGGCCATGTACAACTGCAGTAGAACCCCCCGCTCCTGTACTCAAATCCCTTTGCTATGAATGGCAACATGCCATTTGCCTTTTTCACCGCCTGCTGTACCTGCATGCCCACCTTCAATGACTGGTGTACAATGACACCCAGGTCTCGTTGCATCTTCCCTTTTCCTAATCGGCCACCGTTCAGATAATAATCTGTTTCCCTGTTCTTGCAACCAAAGTAGATAACCTCACATTTATCCACATTAAATTGCATGTGCCATGAATTTGCCCACTCACCTAACCTATCCAAGTCACCCTGCATCCTCTTAGCATCCTCCTCACAGCTAATACTGCGGCCCAGCTTCGTGTCATCCGCAAACTTTGAGATGCTGCATTTAATTCCCTCGTCTAAATCATTAATATATATTGGAAACAATTGGGGTCCCAGCACTGAGCCTTGCGGTACCCCACTCGTTGCTGCCAGCCATTCTGAAAGGGTCCCGTTTACTCCCACTCTTTGCTTCCTGTCTGCCAACCAATTCTCTATCCACGTCAATATCATAACCCCCAATACCATGTGCTTTAAGTTTGCACACTAATCTCCTGTTTAGGACCTTGTCAAAAGCCTTTTGAAAATCTAAATATACCACATCCACTGGCTCTCCCCTATCCACTCTACTAGTTACATCTTCAAAAAATTCTATCAGATTCGTCAGACATGATTTTCCTTTCACAAATCCATGCTGACTTTGTCCGATGATTTCACCTCTTTCCAAACGTGCTGTTATCACATTTTGATAACCGACTCTAGCATTTTCCCCACCACCGGTGTCAGACTAACCAGTCTATAATTCCCCGGTTTCTCTCTCCCTCCTTTTTTAAAAAGAGGGGTTACATTAGCCCCTTTAGGAACTAATTTACATTAGGAACTAATCCAGAATCTAAGGAGTTTTGAAAAATTATCACTAATGCACCCACTATTTCTTGGGCTACTTCCTTAAGCACGCTGGGATGCAGACCATCTGGCCCTGGGGATTTATCTGCCTTTAATCCCTTCAATTTACCTAACACCACTTCCCTACTAACATGTATTTCCCTCAGTTCCTCCATCTCACTAGACCCTCAGTCCCTTACTATTTCTGGAAGATTATTTCTGTCCTCCTTAGTGAAGACGGAACCAAAGTAGTTATTCAATTGGTCTGCCATGTCTTTGTTCCCTATGATCAATTCACCTGTTTCTGACTGTAAAGGACCTAAATTTGTCTTGACCAATTTTTTTTCTTTTCACGTATCTATAAAAGCTTTTACAGTCAGTTTTTATATTCCCTGCCAGCTTTCTCTCATAATCTTTTTTCCCTTTCCTAATTAAGCCCTTTGTCCTCCTCTGCTGGTCTCTGAAATTCTCCCAGTCCTCAGGTGTGCTGCTTGTTCTTTGCTAATTTGTATGTTTCTTCTTTGGACTTGATACTATCCCTAATTTCCCTTGTCAGCCACGGGTGCACTACCTTCCCTGGTTTATTCTTTTACCAAACTGGGATGAACAATTGTTGTAGTTCATCCATACGATCTTTAAATGCTTGCCATTGCATATCCACCGTCAACCCTTTAAGTATCATTTGCCAGTCTATCTTAGCTAATTCACGTCTCATACCTTCAAAGTTACCCTTCTTTAAGTTCAGAACCTTTGTTTCTGAATTAAGTATGTCACTCTCCACCTTAATGAAGAATTCCACCATATTATAGTCACTCTTACTCAAGGGGCCTTGCACGACAAGATTGCTAACTAACCCTTCCTCATCGCTCAATACCCAATCTAGAATGGCCTGCTCTCTTGGTTGTTCCTCTACATGTTGGTTCAGAAAACCATCCCGCATACGTTCCAAGAAATCCTCTTCCTCAGCACCCTTACCAATTTGGTTCACCCAATCTATATGTAGGTTGAAGTCACCCATTATAACTACTGTCCCATTATTGCACACATTTCTAATTTCCTGTTTAATGCCATCCCCAACCTCACTACTACTGTTGTGTACAGGTGGCCTGTACACAACTCCCACCAGCGTTTTCTGTCCCTTAGTGCTATGCAGCTCTACCCATATTGATTTCACATCCTCCAGGCTAATGTCTTTACTTTCTATTGCATTAATCTCCTCTCTAACCAGCAATGCTACCCACCCCATTGTAATGTAATCTGGTCATACAGTGGAAGAACTCTTCATCAAGCACCATCGCTCAGTCCACGACAAAAGGCAGGATCTCCCGGAGGCTCCACATCTCTGTTCAACTTCCCATTCCCATTCTGACATGCTTGTCCATGACCTTCTCTGCAGCCAAGATGAGGTCCAACTCAGGTTGGAGAAATAACATCTGATACTCTTTCTGAGTCATCTCGAACCAGGTGGCATGAACATTGATTTCCGTAACTTCTGGTTATTACGCCCCCCCCTCACACTTCTCTCTTTTTCCATTCCCCATTCTGGTTATCCTCTCACTTCTTCTCTTCTCCTCACCTGCCCATCATCTTCCTCAGGTTCCATAAAACCATTAGACCATACGATATAGGAGCAGAAGTAGGTCTTTTCGTCCATTGCATCTGCTCTGCCATTCAATCATGTGCTGATCCAATTCTTCCAGTCATGTACACTCCTGTGCCTTCTCCCTATACCTTGTGATGCCCTGGCTGCTCAAGAACTTATCTATCTCTGCCTTAAATGCACCCAATGACTTAGCCTCCACAGCTGTTTGTGGCAACAAATTCCACAGATTTACCACCCTCTAACTAAAGTAATTTCTCTGCATCTCTGTTCTAAATGGACGTCCTTCAATCCTGAAGTTGTGCCCTCTTGTCGTAGACTCCTCTACCGTGGGAAATAACTTTGCCATATCTAATCTGTTTAGGCATTTTAACATTCGGAATGTTTCTATGAGATCCCCCCTCATTTTCCTGAACACCAGGGAATACAGCCCAAGAGCTGCCAGACATTCCTCATAAGGTAACCCTTTCATTCCTGGAATCATTTTCGTGAATCTTCTCTGAACCCTCTTCAATGTCAGTATATCATTTCTAAAATAAGGAGCCCAGAACTGCACACAGTACTCCAAGTGTGGTCTCACGAGTGTCTTATACAGACTCAACATCACATCCCTGCTCTTATATTCCATACCTCTAGAAACGTGTGCCAATATTGCATTTGCCTTCTTCATCACTGACTCAACCGGGAGGTTAACCTTTAGGGTATCTTGCACAAGGTCTCCCAAATCCCTTTGCATCTCTACATTTTGAATTCTCTCTCCATTCTAAATAATAGTCTGCCCGTTTATTTCTTCCACCAAAGTGCACGACAATGCATTTTCCAAAATTGTATTTTATTTGCCACTTATTTGCCCATTCCCCTAAACTATCTCAGTCTCTCTGCTGGCATTCTGTTTCCTCAACACTACCTGCTCCTCCACCTATCTTTGTATCATGGGCAAATTTAGCCACAAATCCATTAATCCCATAGTCCAAATCATTGACGTACATCATAAAAAGCAACGGTTCCAACACCGACTCCTGTGGAAATCCACTGGTAACCAGCAGCCAGCCAGAATAGGATCCCTTTATTCCCACTCTCTGTTTTCTGCTGATCAGCCAATGCTCCACCCATGCTAGTAACTCCCCTGTAATTCCATGGGCTCTTATCTTGCTAATCAGCCTCTTGTGTAGCACCTTGTCAAAGGCCTTCTGAAATTCCAAGTACACCACATCTACTGAATCTCCTTTGTCTACCCTGCTTGTATTTCCTTAAAAAATTGCAGTAGGTTTGTCACGCAGGACCTTCCTTTCAGGAAACCATGCTGGCTTTGGCCTATCTTGTCATGTGCCTCCAGGTACTACGTAATCTCATCTCTGACAATCGATTCCAACAGCTTCCTAACCACTGATGTCAGGCGAACAGATCTATAGTTTCCTTTCTGCTTCCTCCCACTCTTCTTAAATAGCGGAGTAACATTTGTAACTTTCCAGTCATCCGGTTCCTCTCCTCCTTCCTTTTCTTCCATTGTTCACTGTCCTCTTCTATCAGCGTCTCCTATTCTATTAGAGAGAATAGACAGCTAGTATCTCTTTCCCAGGAATGTTTAATTCTAGAGGGTTTATTTCAGATGACAGGGAGAAATGTTAAAGATTCTTTGGAGCATAGAATCTTGAGGGGGGACTTGATAGTGGTATGTAAATTTATGAGACGGATAGATAGAGTTGATGTGGATAGGCTTTTTCCATTGAGAGTAAGGGAGATTCAAACAAGAGGACATGAGTTGAGATTTCAGGGCAAAAGTTTAAGGGTAACACGACGGGGAGTTTCTTTACACAGAGAGCGGCAGCTGTGTGGAACGAGCTTCCAGTAGAAGTGATAGAGGCAGGTTCGTTATCGTCATTTAAAGTAAAATTGGTTAGGTATATGGACAGGAAAGGAATGGAGGGTTATGGGCTGAGTGCGGACCAGTGGGACTAGGTGAGAGTAAGCATTTGGCATGGACTAGAAGGGCCGAGAGGGCCTGTTTCCGTGCTGTAGTTGTTATCTGATTATACGGTTATATGTGGGAAGGGTATGTTTTCACACAGAGTGGTGGGTTTCCGGAATGCATTGTTCGGTGTGGTGATGGAGGGAGATATGATACAGGCATTTGCGATGGTCTTAGATAAGCGCTTGATTTTGCTTGGAATAGACCGATATGGATCATATGGAGACAGAAAGGATTAAATGTCATTAGTTTAATAAGCTCAGCAGAGGATCATGGGTGAAGGACCTGTTCCTGTACTGTTCAGTTCTTTGTTCAATGTACTGAAGGAATACAATGTATGAAGAACAGACCTTTGATTTTGAGAACAGCGTGATTACAGACTTCACTAATTCCATATCTTTTCAAAGAGGTTAGACTGCAGCTGTTAACACACAGGAATTGCTTGAAAAAGTTAAATAATAGTAATATAAGTAATATCTTACTTATAGAGCACCTTTCATACAAACAATATAATTCAAATTGCTTTACATTGGGATAAAGTGCAAACATGAAAATAAAAGACAAAATATCATTAGTTAAAAGCAAGATTAAATAAATAGACTTTGAACTGCCATTTAAAAATGTCAACTGAGTCTGTACCCCTCATAGTTTTAGGTATTGAATTGCACAGTTTAGGAGTGAGGTTCAAAAAAGCTGACCTGTCAATTATCTTTTGAGATTGTTTAAATTTAAGAGACCCGCAGAAGAAGACCTCAGAGTTCGAGCAGGATTACAAAACAGAAGCGACTCTGTGAAATTCTCTTGTCCTAGACCACTGAAAGCTTTAAAAACAAGTAATAGAACTTTGAAATCAAAACTAAAAGATGAGGGAAGGCAATTCTGATTAGCTATGATGGGAGTGATATGCTTGCTCATCTAGGTTTTAATTAAAAGTCTAGCAGCGGTGTTCTAAATGAGTTGAAGTTTGTCAACAGATTGCTTTGGAAGGCCAGTAAAATGTGCATTGCAGTAATATAGTCTATTCGATATAATAGCATGAATGAGTTTTTCGGCATCATTACATGAGCAAAATGGACATACCTTTCCAATATATCTATAAGTGTAGAAATATGATTCTGTTCACTTACTCCATGTGCAATTTAAAATCCAAATTTGAATCAAGGATAATACCCAGATTTGTTCCATCCAAATCTACAAGGGAAGGTTAGGTCTCAAGTCTGTCACGAAGTTTAAGTCTTTTGGCTTTGGAACCAACCCAAGTATTTCAATTTTATCTTAATTTTGTTTCAGGAAATTATTGCACATCCACACATGAGTGAATCTGCAGATGCTGGAAATAAATAAAAACACAAAATGCTGGCAGAACTCAGGAGGCCAGACAGCATCTATGAGAGGAGGTAGTGATGACGTTTCAGGCCGAAACCCTTCATCAGGAGTGAAGTAACATGGGATGGTCGAGGGGGGATAAGAAGTGGGGGGAGGGATGAAGTAGAGAGCTGGGAAGTGATAGGCTGGAGGGAAATGGGCTAGGGGGAAGGTGGAGAATTATGGGAAATAAAAGAGAAAGAAAGGTAGGGCTGGGGGGAGATTATAGTGAGGGGGGGGGAAACAGAGAGAAAGAGAACCAGACTGAAATAATAGATAGGGATGGGGGTAAGCGGGGGCAGGGGTATCAACGGAGGTCTGTGAGTTGGATGTTCATGCCGGCAGGCAGGAGGCTATCTAGGCGGGAGATAAGGTATTGCTCCATCGACCTGTGTGTGGCCTCATCTTGACGGTAGAGGAGGCCATGGACAGACATGTTGGAGTGGGAGTGGTCTGTGGAATTGAAGTGTGTGGCCACAGGGAGATCCCGCCACTGCTGGAGGACTGAGCGCCGGTGTTCGGAGAAACGGTCTCCCAGTCTGCGGCGGGTCTCCCCAATGTATAAATGGCCACATCGGGAGCACCGGATACAGTACATCACCCCAGTTGACTTGCAGGTGAAGTGGTGCCTCACCTGAAAGGACTGTCTGGGGCCTGGGATGGTGGTGAGGGAAGGAGTGTGGGGGCAGGTGTAGCACTTCTTCCGTTTGCAGGGATGAGTGCCCAGAGGAAAGCACGAGCACGCTGCCATCGGATCTTTCCGAGCCTGAGGTTCAATCACCGGTCCCCGGGCCCTCGGGGGGCTTCAGCTTCCTCTCACCCCCACCCCTTCCCCGCTGACTCCACCAGCGTCCCACCCTCCTCGGACCAGAGTTCTCAACCCTGCCAGGTCTTCACCATCCCCTCCGACCTTCCTCTCTCTGAGGCTGAGCGCTCTGTCCTTAGTAAAGGCCTCACCTTTGTCCCCCTTCACCCTCACCTCATTGAGTTCTGCGTGTGCCAGGACGTGGAGCTGTTCTTCCGCCAACTCTGTCTTTGAGCCCACTTCTTCGGTAGGGACTCTCCCACCCCCACTGATGACCCGTTCTCCCGTCTCCAACCCTCCTCCTCCTCATGGACTCCCCGCCCAGGACTTCTACCCGCCCTGGATCTGTTCATCTCTAATTGCCGTCGGGACATTAACCATCTCGACTTCACAACCCCGTGCTCCAATTCCAACCTTACCTCCTCTGAACGCTCTGCTCTCCATTCCCTCCGCAACAATCCCAACCTTACCATCAAACCCGCTGATAAGGGGGGTGCTGTTGTTGTCTGGCGCACCAACCTGTACATAGTGGAGACACGACGACAACTCGCTGACAACTCCTCTTATCTACTCCTGGACAATGACCCCACTAGGGCGCACCAGTCCATTGTCTCCCAAACCATTTCCGATCTCATCAGCTCGGGAGATCTCCCATCCATGGCCACCAAACTTATAGTTCCCAAACCCCGCACTTCCCGTTTCTACCTCCTACCTAAGATTCACAAACCTGCCTGTCCAGGCAGACCCACTGTCTCTGCTTGCTCCTGCTCCACTGAACTCATTTCTGCCTATCTCGACTCTGTTTTATCTCCCCTTGTTCAATCCCTTCCCACCTATGTCCATGATACTTCCCCTGCTTTACATCTCTTCCCTGGCCCCCACTGCCTCATTTTCACCATGGACATCCAGTCCCTATCTACCTCTATCCCCCACCAGGAAGGTCTCCAAGCTCTCCATTTCTTCCTGGATTCCAGACCCAGCCAGTCACCTTCTACCACCGCTCTTCTTTGCCTCGCCGAATTAGTCCTCACCCTTAACAATTTCTCCTTTAGCTCCTCCCACTTCCTCCAAACTAAAGGTGTAGCCATGGGCACCCGCATGGGTCCTAGCTATGCCTGCCTTTTTGTCGGCCATGTGGAGCAACCTATGTTCCAAGCCTACACCGGTATCTGTCCTCCTCTTTTCTTGTGTTATATCGACGACTGGATCGGCGCTGCTTCCTGCACACGTGCTGAGCTTGTCGACTACATTAACTTCGCCTCCAACTTTCACTCCGCCCTCAGATTCACCTGGTCTATTTCCGACACCTTCCTCCCCTTTCTAGATCTGACTGTTTCTATCTCTGGAGACAGCCTATCCACCAACGTCTACTACAAACCTACAGACTCCCACAGCTACCTGGACAATTCCTCCTCCCACCCTGTCTCCTGCAAAAATGCTATCCCTTTCTCTCAATTCCTCTGCCTCTGCCGCATCTGCTCTCAGGATGAGGCCTTTCATTCTAGGACAAAGGATATGTCTTCCTTTTTTAAAGAAAGGGGCATCCCTTCATCCACTATCAACTCTGCCCTCCATCGTGTCTCCCATATTTCACGCACCTCTACCCTCACCCCATCCCCCCGCCAGCCCACCAGGGATAGAGTCCCCCTGGTCCTCACCTATCACCCTACCAGCCTACAGATCCAACGTATAATCCTCCGTAACTTCCACCACCTCCTACCTGATCCCACCACCAGCCACATCTTCCCCTCCTCCCCCCTACTCTTGGCTTTCCACAGGGATCGCTCCCTATGCGACTCCCTTGTCCATTCATCCCCCCCATCCCTACCCATCAACCTCCCTCCGGGCACTCATCCCTACAAACAGAAGAAGTGCTACACCTGCCCCCCACACTTCTTCCCTCACCACCATTCCAGGCCCCAGACAGTCCTTTCAGGTGAGGTATATCAACTGGGGTTATATACTGTATCCGGTGCTCCCGATGTGGCCATTTATACATTGGGGAGACCCGCCGCAGTCTGGGAGACTGTTTCACCGAACACCGGCGCTCAGTCCTCCAGCAGTGGCGGGATCTCCCTATGGCCACACACATCAATTCCACAGACCACTCCCACTCCAACATGTCTGTCCATGCCCTCCTCTACCGTCAAGATGAGGCCACACACAGGTCGATGGAGCAATACCTTATCTCTCGTATAGGTAGCCTCCTACCTGCCGGCATGAACATCCAACTCACAGACCTCCGTTGATACCCCTGCCCCCCCCCCCACCCCATCCCTATCTATAATTTTAGTCTGGTTCTCTTTCTCTCTCTTCCCCCCCCCCACTATAATCTTCCCCCAGCCCTACCTTTCTTTCTCTTTTATTTCCCATAATTCTCCACCTTCCCCCAGCCCATTTCCCTCCAGCCTATCACTTCCCAGCTCTCTACTTCATCCCTCCCCCCCACTTCTTATCCCCTCTCCACCATCCCATGTTACTTCACTCCTGATGAAGGCTTTCGGCCCAAAACGTCGTCACTACCCCCTCCAATAGATGCTGTCTGGCCTGCTGAGTTCTGCCAGCATTTTGTGTTTTTATTGCTCATCCACTTGTTTACTGCAGCTATTTCAGAAGTCAGAGAAGTTAGGATGTTATCATCATCAGGCTCGAGTAAGATATACAATTTCCTGTCAACTGTATAACTGTGGAGATCGGATTTATGCTTTTTATGATGATGTCCCCTAAAGGAAGCATGTACGTATGTGGAGAAGAGAAGGAGACCAGGGGTAGAAGAGCAACAGAAAAGCTACAGTATATCTGTATGAAAATTAGGCTCCAGGAGAGACACAAAACTTTCTCCCTAAGATATATGGGTGAAACCTACTGAGGGAACTATTAAAGAGGCTGACCCAGTTCTCAAGGCAATCTATGCAAATATTCTGGTTAATAGTGTCAAAGGCAGCACTTAGATCTAGGAGAATTAGAACTGATATGCTGTTAGCCTCTGTGCTAACAACTTTGCTCATAGGTTACTGACAATTATAGTATGGGCTGTCTCCATGCTACCGTTTGCTTTAAAACCTGATTGAAACTTTTCTAGAATATTGTTCTCATTCAGAAAGTTCTTGGGTTGGTTGAAAATTACTTTCTCAAGACTTTTGCCCAGGACGGGAAGATTTGATATAGGCCTATAGTTAGTTACCAGCTCACTGTTAAGATTTGGCTTTTCAAATATGGCTTTGACAGCTGTAATTTTGAAGACATGCAGTTTCAAAGGATATTTTAATAATTTTTCTAACTAAATTGAAGACAATATTAAACTAAATCTAAAAAAGTGTGGTAGGAACAGAGTTGAGACCACAAGTAGATAGTTTACTCTTTGTTACAATCTTATAGAGTTCTAGCCTGTAAATGCTAGTAAATTTTGACATGGTTGACATCATTTTACAAAATTGGCTATAGAAGTTACCAGTATCTATAACCTAATGGAAGTAATTTTGTTGATAAAAAGATATTAAGAATCATTACATTTTGTGGCAGATGCTTCACTGAGGACATTATAGATTGGGCAAAGTTCAACAGTCAGTTTTTAGTTGAAAAATAGGGAGTCAGGTGGAAATCTATTCTTACCCACTATCTGCATCCTCCTTATGTATCTTAGCAAAGCTAGTCCAATCCTAAGTCCCATGAGAGACTGGTGTAAACCAACATCACTAATCCCAGGTGACAACGTCCCAGAACTTTAATTCAGCATTAATGAAAGAAAAGTGAAATAAACTCTAATCAGGAGTTCTCATAAATGCCGTCAAAGGTGGTGGAAGATTTGGCAGATCTTGTCAAAGAATGCTTAGTTAGTTGCAACAGTATGTTTCATAGATGGTCTACAATGCAGCCCCTGGTCACTGTTAAGATACAGAGTGAAAGTCTAATGCTGTAGATAGGGTCCCAGTGAAATGAATTGTTCTGACCACCTTTTATAGATATCCTAGTATCTTACCTGAAGCAACATTCTACAGAGTTTATAAGGCCAAATCAAGACTGCAGATAGCTAAAATACAACAGAGGTTATGTTTCAGTTATTTTAGACACTGGTAAGATCACACTTATCACAATGTGTATAGTATTAGGCTCCTAATTTGAGAAGGGATGTGAATGCATTGGATACGGTCCAAAGGCTTATCCGACTAATCACTGGAATGGGCAGGTTGATATATGAAGCAGGATTGGACAATTGGGTATGTATCCATTACAATGAGAAAGGATTCCACTGGATCCTGTAAAATCTTGAGGGATTGTGCTAGGGTGGATGTGGAGATGAAGTTTTCTCTGATGGGAGAATCCAGAATCAGGAAGTTTTTTTTTCAAAATAAAGCACAGCACACTTAAAACAGAAGTAAGACAAAATATTTGCTCTCAACAGATTGTGTACCCTTGGAACTTTTTTTCCTCAGCAGAAGCAGAGCCTTTAAATATATTTAAGGTAAATCTATACAGATAGTTGATATGCAAGGGGGAGGAATGTTTCTGAGGGAGGTGGGAACGTGGCATTGAAGTTACAACGAGAGCTATCAGATTCTTATTCACTTATTTATCACATGCACTGGGCCCCGACTTCCCCAAAGGACTAACAAAGATTCCGAAATCTGGCCATCACACCTCAACTTCTGGACTTTGGATCAAATTTAAGGCTCAAATCTGGACCTCCAATCAAGCTTTGGGCTCAAATCTGGACTTCCAATCAACCTTTGGGTGTCAATCATCCGTATCAACCCAGGACCAGCAGAAGAAGATGAATGAGGACCCTGGAAGAAGTCCCGAACTCCAGGCCTCAACTTTGGTCTCCCTGATAACAGGACACCAAATGTCTTGCCAGTCTGCCAGCCCAACATCTGACCACACCCTTGCCTCTGGCCTTCAAATAGAAGACTAAGGCTTAGACTCAGGCCTGTCTTCTAATTATGCTACATCCCTGATTGCTAACTCCCCTCTCTGTCACCAAAACCATTCCAACAAACCTAAAATAAACCTGAAAAAAAAAACAAAGTGAGCAACGACCTCTATGGAGACCATAGCTTGGTGCCATCTTGACCATATAATACCAAGGAATTAAATGTAAATTAGGTTTTCTAAATTCATAAGAAGAACTTCCACTTCCTTAGCTTCGACATGTTTGCAAAACATTGCATGCACTCCACTTCTTTACAATGCTGCTTTCTGACTCACTGGGTTTAATAGTATGCAGCAGTGCCTGTGCATAAATTATAATAGTATTTCATGGCAATGCAATTATATGACAAGAGTGATACATTCCCCTGACTCCCAACATCCATACAAAAACATACAAAAATAGAGTACAGCATAAAGGAACAGCACATCCTTTTTGGCAGATTGACATTGTTCTTCCAATTACCGTCAACATCATTTAACCAGACTGCTGTTCATTTGACAGGTGCCAGAGTCTTTGATGCACAGTAAAGTCAATTAATTCCTGGAAACCGAAGACATTTATATTAAAGGTAGTCAAACGTGGCAGTTATAATCATCAGGTCTTATTGAGCCTGATCAGTATGGGTACTGCGTTGCTGTTTATAATTCTGTTCACAAGTCCAGGGATGCTAAAAGTTGTGAGCTTTTGTTTGTTATCGGTGACAAAAGTCAAAGATGGATTAAGCTTTGCGTGAAAGCACAATTAACCATGTACTTGAAGGGATCTGCCGTCAATACAGCCCATCACATGTCATTGCTAATTCCTGGAATTAAATCTGATGTAAATTAGAAACATGTGGGTCAAATTGATTGCTTTTATCAAAGTAACCTTGGTGATACAACAAGAACAGGAGATCACCAGGGCTGCAAAAAGCTACACTGGAAAATGGAAGTGGTGCATTAGAAAGGAAAGAGTGTTTTCACTACCAGCGGCAATGCAATGCAATGCTCGGATGCTGATTATGAAGGAGTGAATGGAAATGACCTAGCCCATTTTGGGAAGTTGCAACATTGATAGTGAAGGAACAATTAACTTGGAACCTCCTCTGTCTGAGAATAACAGTAATCAAGATCAATTAGAGCAAACTCTGGGCAATACAATACATCACAGAAACTGGCCTCCCAGAAGACCTTAAGACCATAAGACATTGGAGCAGAATTAAGCCATTTGCTGCACAATTTCATCATGGTGAATCGATTTCCCTCTGAACTTATTCTCCTGCCTTTTCCCCATAACCTTTCACACTCTGACTGATCAAGAACCTATCAACCTCCGCCTTAAAGTCACCCAGTGACTTGGCCTCCACAGTCACCTGTGGCAATGAATTCCACAGCTTCACCACACTCTGACTGAAGAAATTCATCCTCATCTCTGTTCTGAAAGAATGTGTCTCTATCTTGAGGCTGTGGCCTCTGATTCTAGACTCAGAGGCAGTAGAGTGTGTCATCCATGCTGGAATCAGTGCTGTGCCCCAGTATTTGCTCGGCCAAAGACAAACTGTATTGTGTTCGAATGCTGCAGTATTCATGGACTCAGACTATTTCTTTTCATGACTGAATTTTCCTGCTAGTCTATATTTGCTTGTGATCATATATATTCTGAGCTGAATATGACTGTTGGAATTGTGCTTTTCGCCTTGGTGAAATAATGCTGTTTCATTTGGCTGTATTCATGGGTATTCATGTATGGTTGAATTGCAATTAAACTGGAATTTCAACTTGAACTTGTACTATTTCAATACACTGACATGATGAAATGATCCATTTGGATTTCATTGTGATTCACGGCATGACACAATAAATAATAAATCAATTTACCAATTTATTTGTTTTCCACAGAATTTGGCACAATTGCATTTTGGGAGGAGTGCAGATAAATACAGATAAAGGGAGATAAACAAAAATATTAGAAAATAAACAATCCTAGAGCATGGTATTTTCTGAAAATCTGAACTAAAGGAGAATGCTAGATCAGGAGGTATCTGTGAAGAGAGAAAACCTCAATATTATAGATTAGTGGCTACATCAAAACTCACACAAAAGGGAAAATGTGGCAATGTCAAATTGGTGAATTCAGTATTGAGTCCCAAGGAGAATGAGATGCTGCTTCTTGGATTTATACTGGACTTGGCTGGAACAGAATTGTAAGCCAAAGACAAGTAGTTAGAGTAAGTGTGGCAGGGAAAACTAAAATGACAGGCAGTCTTTTGCTATTGAGCAGCGATGCTCAGCATTGATTAGTCACCTAGTCTATGGTAGGTTTCTTCAATGTACAAGTGACCATGCTCAGAGCAGCGAATACAGTTTTTGAAACCGGAAGAAGTGCATGGCGCAAAGTTCACACCACATTGTGGGCCAAAGGGTCCAAACTATGCGCCTCTGTTCTGAATTTTGCATTCATTTCTCAAATGTAGAGAGAAGACCGTTCTCAGTGAAAGGTTTGTTTTTCTCCTCACAAATTAGGTTGCATCATCAGATTAGACCAGGAATAGCTTGGTGAAATGATCTCCCAACCATAGCCTTCAGTGTAACTGGATGGTCATGCTAAAATCTGGGATTTTCTGGACAAATACCAGCAGTTCCCTATAAAGCAGTGAGGTTTTCCCCATGTAAGTAGGTAGAGGTTAGAAATCTGTGCATATACAAACAAGATCTTCCAAATTTCCCAAGAGATACTTGTTAATATTCTTGTGATTGAATTCCAAAATTGGCCATATATTCCATTGAGTGAACATACAATACCCCATTACCATTACTGGGAAATATGTCTGGAGTGCCTACACACAAATAACAGTGTCATTTATTTGTATGGTGTGAAACAGCTAGAAGGAGCCAAGGGATATATTTCTTTTAATAAATTGAGTTCACAAATGCTTTTAAGTGTTGGAATTTTATACTTTTCTTACTTTTTTTCCATTTTTTCAAGCACTGATTAATTTTGATTGTGTCTGAATTTCGTAGATTTTCAGAAGCATCCAAAGTTTTTGAAAAATTTAGCAGTCAGCTAGGATGAATGATGTTCATTGTAATCCATACAAGTAATGCATATAAGCTGCAGAAAGCTCTACACTGCTGATTGAGATGGATTAATCAAGAAAGTTGGAGTAGCCTCATAATAGAATTGTGAGATCTAGTGAATGCAGAATGGCTGTGGGGAATTTAAAACCATTAAAAAGAGAGTTACTCAATATGACCCACTACTCGGAATTGCCTCAAGTTTCTGTTACATCTATGTTTAACTTTGCGTGGATACATATGGCAGGAATGTAAGAAGCTACAAAGAGCAGTGGACGCAGCCTAACCCATCATCGGCATGTCACTCCCCAGGACCAGCAGCATTTCCATGAGGCACTGTCTCAAGAGCTCAACATCTACCATCAGAGGTGCCCACCATCCTGGTCAAGCCACCTTATTGCAGCTGCCATTGGGCAGGAGATACATATAGAAGCCTGAAGTCCCACATCACCAACTTCAAAAAAAAACTACTTCCCTTCAACCACTTGGTTCTTCATCCAGCCTACACAACTCTAATCATTACCTTAGTACAGAAAAACTATGAACATTTTGCACTTCAATGAACTTTGTAATTTTAATTGAGTTCTATCTTTTATAAATTAGTATAAATTTTGCTGTTTATTTATTGTGTTTTTTCTTGTGAATATTTTGTAATTAATTTTATGTGTGCGTGATCCTACTGCATATCAATTCTTTATTGCACCCGTGGATGCATGTATATACGGCAATAAACTTGACTGTGACTTTGAGTATAGTCATACTGAAGATCTTCATCAAGAGTTGGAAACAGATGATAAAAGTGAAAAGCGGCCAGTAAGTGAGTGGGCTAGTGAAGGAGTGGAGCTTTGAGGTTTTAACTCGACAGATTCTGGTAGTTTTGGCAGTTGGACTGTGCAATTAAGTCAATCAAGGTTTGAATAGCTCAGACTCAGCAGAAAGCAGCTGATTGGGGAATTGAGGTCAGGTGACCAAGCTGTTTGAAAAGCTCGAACAAATGAATACAGAGGTAGCTCAGGCGGAGCAGCCAGTGAGTGAGTGGGCCAGTGAAGGGGTGGAGCTTTGAGGCTTTGACTCAAGAAGCTTCAATGAGATGAGGTGGAAGATGAGCTTGCTCCTAGTTAGGCTTTACAATGTTCCTCTCGTGTGAGATGTGTCAGTCTTGGGGGAACTCCCCTTTCTCTCAGAGTCACATCAGCCGGAAGTGCATGCGGCTGGATGATATGGAAGACCCTGTAAGGAATCTGGAGCAGCAGTTGGATAACTTTTGACTCATAATGAGGCAGTCATAGATGAGAGATACATGGAGGTAGTCACACCAAGGCTGCCAGAAGCAGGTCGTTGGGTGATAGTCAGAGGGGGAAAGCGAAGGTGAGTAGACAGGTAGTGCAGAGCACCCCTCTAGCCATTCCCCTGAATAATAAGTATACCATCATGGATACTGTTAGCGGTGATGACTGACCAGGGTTGAGCCATGGTGACAAGGCCTCCGGCAGTGGGTCTGACCGTGTGGTGCAGAAGGGTGGGATGGAGAAGAGGAGAGCTGTCATCACTGGGGACTCTATAGTCAGGGGAGCAGACAGGAGATTTTGTGGATGTGAGAAGGACACCCGCATGGATTGTTGCCTCCCAGGTGCCAGGGTCTGGGATGTCTTTGACTGGGTGCATGACATCCTGTTATGAGAAGGAAAGCAAACAGAGTCATGATACATGTTGTTACCAACAACTTAGGCAGGAAGAGGGATGAGGTCCTGAAGTGTGAGTTTCAGGAACTAGGCAGAAGGCTGAAGAACAGGACCTCGAGGGTGGCGTTCTTAGGATTGCTGCCAGTGCTACGTGATAGTGATAGAAAGAACTGGAGCAGATGGTAGTTGATTGTGTGGCTGAGGAGTTGGCGCAGGGGCAGGGTTTTAGATTTTTGGATCACTGGGATCTCTTCTGTGGAACGTGGGACCTGCTCAGATAGCAACACACACAAAATGCTGGTGGAACACAGCAGGCCAGGCAGCATCTATAGGAAGAAATACAGTCGACATTTCAGGCTGAGACCCTTCATCAAGACTAACTGAAAGAAGAAATAGTAAGATTTGAAAGTAGTAGGGGGAGATCCGAAATGATAGGAGAAGACAGGAGGGGGAGGGATGAAGCTAAGAACTCGAAAGTTGATTGGAAAAAGGAATACACAGCTAGAGAAGGGAAAGGATCATGGGACAGGAGGCCTAGGGAGAAAGAAAGGGGGAGGGGAGCACTAGAGGGAGATGGAGAACAGGCAAGGAGTGATTGTGAGAGGGACAGAGAGAAAAAAGAGAGAGAGCAAAAAGAAAAAAAGGGGAAAGAATGAATGAATGAATGAATTAATTAATTAATTAATTGAGGATGGGGTAAGAAGGGGAGAGGGGCATTAACGGAAGTTAGAGAAATCAATGTTCATGCCATCAGGTTGGAGGCTACCCAGATGGAATATAAGGTGTTGTTCCTCCAACCTGACTGTGGCTTCAAATTATATTAATTATAGACCAGTGAGCCTTGCGTCTGTGGTGGAAAAACTGTTGGAAAAGATTCTTAGAGATAGGATCTATGGGCATTTAGAGAATCATGGTCTGATCAGGTACAGTTACCATGGCTTTGTGAAGGGCAGATCATGTCTTACAAGCCTGATAAATTTCTTTGAGGAGGTGACCAGGCATATATATGAGGATAGTGCAGTGGATGTAATCTACATGGATTTTAGTAAGGCATTTGACAAGGTTCCACACAGTAGGCTTATTCAGAAAGTCAGAAGGCATGGGGTCCAGGGAAGTTTGGCCAGGTGGATTCAGAATTGGCTTGCCTACAGAAAGCAGAGGTTCGTGGTGGAGGGAGTACATTTGGATTGGAGGGTTGACTAGTGGTGTCCCACATGGATCAGTTCTGGAACCTCTACTTTTCATGATTTTGATTAATGACCTGGATGTGGAGGTAGAATGGTGGGTTGGCAAGTTTGCAGATGACACAATGGCTGGTGGTGTTGTAGATAGTGTAGAGGATTGTTGAAGATTGCAGAGAGACATTGATAGGATGTAGAAGTGGGCTGAGAAGTGGCAGATGGAGTTTAACCTGGAGAAGTGTGAAGTGGTACACTTTGGAAGGACAAACTCCAAGTCAGAGAATAAAGTAAATGGCAGGATACTTGGTAGTGTGGAGGAGCAGAGGCACCTGGGGGTACATGTCCACAGATCCCTGAAAGTTGCCTCACAGGTAGATAGGGTAGTTAAGAAAGCTTGTAGGGTGTTAGCTTTCATAAGTCGAGGGATAGAGTTTAAAAGACACAATGTAATGATGCAGCTCTATAAAACTCTAGTTAGGCCACATTTGGAGAATTGTGTCCAGTTCTGGTCACCTCACTATAGGAAGGATGTGGCAGCATTGGAAAGGGTACAGAGGAGATTTACCAGGATGCTGTCTGGTTTAGAGAGTATGGATTATGATCAGAGATTAAGGGAGCTAGGGCTTTACTCTTTGGAGAGAAGGAGGATGAGAGGAGACATGATAGAGGTGTACAAGATATTAAGAGGAATCGATAGAGTGGACAGCCAGTGCCTCTTCCCCAGGGCATCACTGCTCAGTACAAGAGGACATGGCTTTAAGGTAAGGGGAGGGAAGTTCAAGGGGGATATTAGAGGAAGGTTTTTCACTCAGAGAGTAGTTGAAGCATGGAATAAACAGCCTGAGTCAGTGCTGGAAGCAGATACACTAGTGAAGTTTAAGAGACTACTAGGTGGGTATATGAAGGAATTTAAGGTGGGGGTTTATATGGGAGGCAGGGTTTGAAGGTCAGCACAACATTGTGGGCCAAAGGGCCTGTACTGTGCTGTACTATTCTATATTGTATGTTCTATGAAAACAAAGCCCTTTAGTAACTGCACATGAGGTGAAGCTCTGCAGAGGGGCGATATACGGAACATATCTCTCAGCCTTTGGCAGACACAGTGTTGGAGGTGGAGATACTTGACCTTATGAAGTTTGACATTTATAAGACTTCAAATGCTTCTGATATTCAAGGATGGAGAAAAATCATTTGAATCGTATAAAATCTTTAAGAATTATTACGACTTTAATAAAAGAAAATGAAAGACATACAATGCATTTAAATGTCAATCAAAGTTAAAAGAAATTAATATAGCAAAAATATATACACTGTTTACTCTTCTACCTTGAAGCCTCTTATCTCCAGGTGTGAAACACTCATTCAAATGGACAGGGATCCTAATGCTGTACCTGGTACAACATCTCCAGCGCAGGTCCCCAGCTTAGTGCTGGGAGAAGACCGTATAAAGTACTATGCACAAGTCTTAGGCACATATATATATATATATAGATTGGCTGTCTAAGACAGTTTTTACAATGCTCTAGTGTAATGATCGACAAACCCAGCTATATATTTAGACTTTTGCACATTACTCTATTTGTGCTTGAACAGACTCCTGTGTTGAAGTGGAGCAAACCTTATCTTCTCCCATACAAGCCAACATTTTAACCTCAGCGCTGTGTATGCCTGTAAGAAGTTGAATGCTAACAACTCTCCTGTTTATATCCTGCTCACTTTGGTCTGTTGGACCCGGTTTTATAGCCTTTCATTAAAGAAAGCAGGGAAATAACTTTAGTTTACTCCCGCCATTTAAGTTTCCAATGTTTTCTGTTTTCATCATTCTTTGAAACTGATAGGCCTTATGCAAACCCAAAGGCAAACACCAAGCCTTAAGTTTTAAAATATTTAACCGTTAGTTGTCTGAATCAACCAGCAAATATCATGCATGGTTCTGCATGGCCAATAGTCTGATTTTGTCTACATGCAGTTCAAAAGGAAGTTATCCTGCTAAACAAAACAGTCTATTAAGTCAAGATTTATGATTTATATGCTAAAATACTGAGGTGATGTAAAGCATCCAGGAACAACACTGAATCTTCCTGTTGGGTTATCAGAACAAGTCATTTCCAGATAACACTTCTATTCACAAAGATGAAAGATTAAGAGCATTTTAGTTTAATAATGTACCTGGAAGTTCATTGAGAAGCAGCTTGGATCGCTGGAGGCTTTTATCTGGCTTTTAATCTTCTTTTACAGGACTGATTTCATAAGCAGATCTCTCAAGCCAGTGTGGAGGCGTGCCAGCCTCCAGAGTTGCTTGTAATTACTTTCACAGTGTCGCGTTGTAAAATATATGAGTTTAGAACATAGAATATAGAACTCAGAGCAATGCAATGCAATGCAGTGCAAGGCTCTTCAGTTTATAATGTTGTGCTGACCTTTTAACCGGCACTAAGATCAATCTAGACCTTCCCTCCAATACAGCCTCAAATTTTCTTTCATCCATCTGTCTTTCTAAAAGTCTGTTAAGTGCCCCTAGTATATCTACTTCTACCACGACCTTCAGTATACATTCCATGCACTTATCACTCTGTTTCAAAACCTACCTCTGACATATGCCTCCTTTACTTTCCTCCAATCACATTAAAATTATGTCGTCTTGTATTAGCCATTGCTGCTCTGGGTAACTATAATGGATGTCCACTTTATCTTTGCCTCTTAGCATTTTATATTCATCTATCAGGTCACCTTTCATCCACTGTCACTCCATGGGTATAGAACTAGCTCATTCAAATTTTCCTCATAAGTCAGACTCTCTAATCCAGGCAGCAGCCCGGTAAGTCACCTCTTCACATATTTCAAAGCTTCCTCTAACAAGGCGACCAGAGCCAGATACAATACTCCAAGTATGGTCTAACCAGAGTTCAAAAGGGATGTGGCATTAATTTGTGACTCATGATCTCAGTCCCCTGACTAATTAAGGTCAACACAACATATGCCTTACTAACCACTGCTGCAACCTTGAGAGACCTACGGACATTATTTCCAAGATCACTCTGTTCCTCAACAATATCCTGTATCCTCTCATGGTCTTATAATCTTATGGTCGATCAACGTTCTGTAGTAACTTATAAAACCTTCTACACCATCCACAACACCATTAACATTTGTATCATCTGCATACTTACTTACCCATCCTTCCACTTCCTCATCATGATAATTTATTAAGAAAATCACAAAGCAGATGTTCTAGAACTGGTCCTTGCAGAACTCCATTGATCACTGACCTCAAGGCAGAATACACTCCATCTACTGTCACCCTCTGCTTTCTGTGGGCAAGCCAATTCTGAATTTATGCAACCATATTTCTCTGAATCCCATGCCTCTTGACTTTCTGACTGATCTTAACATTGGGAACCTTACTAAATCCATGTACACCAGACCCACTGCTCTTCCTTCATCAATATGTTCTACCATTTCCTCAAAGAATTCAATCAGGCTTGTGAGGCATGACCTGCCCCTCAAAAACCCATGTTGACTGTACCTATTCAGACTATGCTTCTCCAAATGGTTGTAAATCCTCTCCAATAGTTTGCCACTATTGACATAATACTCACTGGTCTAAAATTCTAAGGGTTATACCTATTTATTTTCTTGAACAAAGGAAGAACATTTGCTACCTTCCAGTTCTCTGGCACTACTCCAGTGGCCAGGGAGAATGCAGCAATCATCACCAAACACATAACAATATCTTCCATCGTTCTCCGTAGTAACTTGGGCTATAATCCCATCTGGCCCTGGGGAGTTTGTTCTTAAAGTTGACATGTTCCAGTGTATCAGCCATTTCTACACTCGACTCATATTCTTTAAATTCCCTATCACAGGTGAAGACTGAAGCATGATGGAGCTCCCCTACCTCTTCTGAGTCCAGACACATATTTCCTACTTCATTAAATAGTTCTACCTTCACTCTAATCATCCTTCTGTTCTTCACATATGTGTAGAAATGGATTATGAATTTTCAAATCTATTAGCAACCTTTTCAATGCAGAGATAGATGTTTAACTACATGGTTGTAGGAACAGGCTAAAGTGCGGAGTCATAGAGTTATACAGGATGGAAGCAGGTCCCTCAGCCTAACTCATTGATGCAGACCAAGATGTCTATCCCAGTTGCCTCCACTTGGCCTAGCGCCACCTTAAGCTTTCCTATCCATGTACCTGCTAAATGTCTTGTAAATTTTATAATGGTGCCTGCTTCAACAGCTTCATCTGGCAATTTGTTCTATATACCCATCACATTCTGTATGATGAAGCTGTTCCTGATGTATTTTTGAAGTCCTTCTCTTCTGATCTTAAATCTATGTCCTCTAGTTTTAGTCTTTCCTACCCAGACAAAAAAGACCATATGTATGTACCTTATGATTTCATACTGTATACCTATGTGAGTTTGCTATTCATCTTCTGATGCTCATGGGATACAAGCCTCTACCATCTTTTCCATTTTAATGACATCCTAGCTAGATGGGCAAGCAGAGCTGCACACAATAGTTCGGGTGTGGTCTCATGTACATTTGGAACATGATGAGACCAAGGTTAGATCAACTACGACCTTATTGATTGCCAGTCAATATTCCAGGAAGCTTTTGATCTATTTCTCCAGAAGGACCACAACTTTGTCATGGCTTGGAGGTTTGCATACTTCAATAACCTGGAAAGCTATGCTGGTTAGCAATGGGCCTTATGCTTTGACTCTCGGTAGGGTCACCCAAGCTGAACAGGTCAAAGGGTAGAGGTCAGACTAAGAGTGGTCCACCTGTCCTCCAGGTTCGGGAGATCAGCTCAGGGCTAACAACTCTGACTGGTCAAACAAAACTGTTACGGAAAAAGAAATGAAGAATAATTTTTCATCTGTGAGCAGCCAAGGACAAACAGAAAAGGAGGACCTTCAATGCTGCCTTAAATGACATCGGTGTAATGGGCAGCATGTAAGTAATATGACTTATGCTTGTTCCTTTTCCCATTGCAAAATTGCTGGGCATTCATTGGGTGCTATGTTTCAATAAAAATTGCTAAGGAAATGCAAGAGCTACACAAGGAAACCTGCAGATGCTGGAAATTCAAACAACACACACAAAATGCTGGTGGAACACAGCAGGCCAGGCAACATCTATAAGGAGAAGTACTGTCGACGTTTCGGGCCGAGAACCACCTCCTGCAACTATTACAGCCAACAACTTTTTGAATAAGTCTCTATTAGCTAGGCACAACCTGATGGAGTAGAGTCCTGACGAAGGGTCTCGGCCTGAAATGTCAACAGTGCTTCTCCTTATAGATGCTGCCTGGCCTGCTGTGTTCTACCAGCATTTTGTGTATGTTGTAAGGAAATGTAGGACATTATTACTGGCATCTTCTAGCTTGGAGCTACAACAGAACAAAAATGACAGTGTAACCTGTCTAATCTGCATGGAAGGGGAAAGAGATTATTCTGTGGCAAATTAGAATGAGTCCTGAGTGCTGAGCATTTATAGTAAACACGCACAGTTAGTTAGTTCCCAGCTGAAGATGTTGTGATCTGCTGCTTTGTGTTTGGTGTTCTGAATTGCTCTTCTTCATGTTCTATTTTTTTTCCCAGTTTTAACAGCAGTGAGAGTTAGATGTTCTCAGGAGTGAAGATACTAAATTTTGAAAACTGTTGTACAATTTTCACTTTATTGATTATGCTTTACTCAAGCATGCCTTATTTGCATTAGTTTGCTTAGTTCATATTTTTTTTGCCTCAAGATCACCAGGAGCAAGTTCTCATCTAATTCCTGTGTGATTATAAAATATTAAACTTAAACCTAAAAACTATCTTCCACTTCCAGCTACGCTCTGACTCACCACAAACCAAACACCAATTAAAGCAATAAAATACAGGAAGAGTCAGTGGGTCAGAAAAAAACAGTTTATGGAGAAAAAAAATTGTGGCTATACAGTGCCTTGTAAAAGTCTTCAGTCCCCACAAATCTTTCACATTTTACTACCTCATTTTCTAAATGAAAACTATATTGAAGTAGGATTTTTTGTGTTAATCTACAAAACATAGTGCATCATGTCAAATCAAAAGAAAAATTTCAAAACCTGTCAACAGTTTACTAAAAATTATAAACCAAAATTGTGAGGCTAAAAAAGTATTGTAATTACTACACTAACTTTCCTCAGGTACAACATATATTACCTTAACAAATCACCCATTTTTTTGATGTAGAAAATTGGCTGATCACATATTTTCAATGAATTCTTAAGCATAAATACTCCCTTTCTCTGCAAGGTCCACCAATATAGTAGATTTTTCTATAGACCAAACTAAAATGAAGGCAAATGAACAAAAAGGGAAGTCACGGAAATGAATAGAGAAACACAAATTTAGGGAAGGGTAAAAGACCATCTCAAAGATACTGAGCATATCTCAGAGTGCAGTGCAGTCCATTGTGAAAAAGTAGAAAAATATGAAACCACAACCACACTGTTTAGGTCAGGCCGTCCCTCTAAACATAGTTGCTGGAGAAGAATGGCACTTGTAAGTGAGCTACTGTGATGCCAACAGTCACTCTGAGTGATCTGCAAAAGTCAATGGCTGAAGCTGGAAATAAAGTTCATGGCTGCACAATCTCTAAATCCTTGTAACAAATGTCTATTTAGGGAAGAATGGCAAGGAAGAAGCTCTGGCGAGAAAAGCAACAACATACCCTTGCCCATCAAGACCTTGCAAAGTGTCTGTTAGAGTATTCTAAGAAGATGTGGAAGAAGGTCTTGTGGTCAGATGAGACTAAGGTGGAACTTTTGGCCTCAACACTAAGCAGTACGTGTGGCATTAATCAAATACTATTCATCAACCAGTTAACACCATCCTATTGTAAAGTATGGTGGAGGTAGCATTATGCTATGGGGATTATTTTCAGAAGCAGAGACTGGAAATCTGGTCAGGGTTGATGGGAAGATGAATACTGTTGAATACAAAGAGATAATGGATAAAAACCTGCTAGCCTCTGCCAGGAAGCTTAAACTGGGGAGGAAGTTCATCTTTCAGCAGGACAACAACCAAAAAGTACATTGTCAGAACAATCATGAAGTGGCTACAAGAAGAAAGTTGACATCCTTGAGTGGGCCAGTCAGAATCCTGAACTTAGCCCACTCAAACATTTCTGGCAAGACCTGAAGATTGCTGTCCCCTGCTACTCCTTAATTAACCTGGTACAACTTGAGAAATTTGACAAGGAAGAATGGACAAATCTGCTCCATCAGGTTGTGCCTAGCTAATAGAGACTTATTCAAATAGGTTGTTGGTTGTAATGGTTGCAAGAGGTGGTTCAACTAAGTACTGAGCAAAGTGGGAGGAGTACTTTTGAACTGCTGACATTTCAGTTTGATTCTTATAGTTTCTTTTCATGCTTTACAATTTTCCCTGTTTTTAGGCTCCACTGTGCATGTGATTCACAAATAAAAATTCTCAGTTAAATTGACCATAGTCCCTGGATGTAATGCTCAAGAAAGGGTTGAACAAAGGATTGGGTTGATGAATACTTTTATAAGGATTTGTATGTGGGTGGATCCATTGTTTTCTTTTGAGATGCCACAGAGGATGATCCCAAATGCATTTTCTACAGAGAAATATCTTATCCACCATTCTAGGAAGGAGTTTAGTGTCAGGCATGCATGTGCAGGTTCCTCCCTGTCTCCAGCCAGCTAATAGGTTTCATCTGCCACTTATTCCCAAATCATCACCTGAAGCCTATTTAAGCCCGGATCTCATCTACAATCCTTGCTCACTCATATGAACCAGACAGTCGCTCTTAGCCTTCAGTTACCTTGTTGCATTAATTATCTGTTTTCTCTTGTTTTGTAGCCCCTAGGAGTTTGTTATTTTGCAGTTTATTATTAAAGTTATTACTCACCACTAAATCATCTCTGCTGTTTTGTGTTTGGGTCAAGCCACCTCTGTATTTCCTGACAGGATGAGTGAATCACCAACTGACAAAGCAGAGTTTGCTTGCCTAAAACAAGTTGTCAACATGAGTACACAATCCAAAAGCAGCAGGAAATCACTGACCATCTGCTTTCCACTCAACCAACTCTCCATCTCAGTCTACTGCCTGAGCACTTCAATGGTTCCCCAAGCTAACGCTGTAACTTAATGTCCCACTGCATCCTACATTTTGAGCTCCAGCCATCTCTGTATATTACAGACTGAGCCAAATTGCTTTAGTCATTTCTCTATTGAATGGGTGAGCACTGACCTGGACCATTGATAAATGGAACAATTAAGCCTCTATTTGTACCAATATGAAGATTTTACCACTGAAATTTGCTGTGATTTTAACCATCTGGGAAGTAGAAGGGAGGTAGCAGTTCAGATATTTTGCATGTATCAAGGCTCACGCCCTGTGCAGGATTACACTATGGAATTTAGGACCCTCAGAGCAGAGTGCAGTTGGAATGTGGAAGCTCTGCTGACCTATGACCATCACAGCACTTGTAAGACAAGCTGTATATGTGAGAGATACCCACTGACCTTGAAAGCTTCCTTACTCTTGCCCTCCAAATTAACAAGTGTCTTATGGAACAAACCTCCAGATCATGTTGCAGATCTAGATCCCAGATAAATAAGGAGAGATCCCTTATCATGCCCCCATGCCTAAGAGTGTGAGAGTCAAAGAAGAAGCAACTTGTGCGCTTATTACGGAGCCACCAATCAGCCATGCATCAAATGCCCACTGTGTTGATGAAATCGGCACCACAACAAAGAGGTGAGGGGGCTTCTATCAAGCCTCTTGTTTCAACACCCTGTCCTCCAAACTACTTGATTCTGGTGTAATAGTCAACTTTCTGGACCAGATTCTGTGTGTGCAGCTTGGACACCCTTCTGAGCCAATCTCTCACCTCTTCTGCAGCACAGCGATTGACAGATGACTCTTGTGGTCTGGGATGGTCAGAGAGCACATAAAGCCTGTGTACGTGGGTATTGGAGAGCACAGTTAGTCCATCCAATTTCTCCTGATTGACTCACCCTACACTTCTCTCATCTTGGATTACCTCTGGTTCTCCACTCATGACCTTCACTTCGCCTGGTCACCTACTTCACGGCTGCATTGGGAACCCATTTGCTGGACCCACCTACCTACAACCTCAGTTGACCTCACCTCATAAATCATTGGAGGCAGTGTAAACTTGCAACATCACGAAACTCCCATGGTAACACAACTTAGCCATGACTTTCAATAAAAAGGAGGCCAGCACACTGCCACCTCACAAATCTCAGACCTGTGCTATTGACCTCCTCCTGGGTGTCACACCTCCCCCAGGTCATTTGTTCTTTCTCTCTCCTTCTGAGACCCACGTCATGAATGACTGCATTGCAGAAGTGCTACAGCATGGCTTCATTTGACCATCCCAGTCCCCAGATGACACAAGATTCTTCTTTGTCAAGAAGAAAGATGGGACTCTTCTTCCCTGAACTGACTACCGTGAACTCAGCAAAAGCACCATTAGGAACTGCTACCTTCTCCTCTTGATGAAAAGTGCATTCCAAACACTCTGGGGGTCCCAGATCTTCACCAAACTGGATCTACAGAGGGCGTACAACCTGATCTGCATCTACCAGAGGGATGTGTGTAAGATGGTATTCATTGTACCTTCTGGCCACTACGAATACTTGGTGGTGTCTTTCAGACTTTCTATCAGTCCAGCCATTTCTCAAGCTATCATCATTGAGATCCTCAGAAAAATACATATTAATAGGTATGTGTTTGTCTACCTTGACGACATTCTCATTTTTTCCAAGGACCCCCAAGAGCACATCTGTTGTTTCCGATCAGTCTTTCAGCATCTCTGTGAAAACCAACTATACTGCAAATTAGAAAAATGGCACTTCCACATCTCAACCATTGCCTTCCTAGATTACGCCCTTCCACCGCTAGGTATAACCATGTGCCCAGTGGAAGTGTGCATCATTGTTAAATGGATCCAAATACACTCCCTCAGACAGCTACAACACTCATTGGGCTTCTCCATCTTTTACCGCTGTTTCATCAGGAGCTACAGCCAAATCACCACTCCTCTCACCTCCCTTATGAAGTTACCTACCTCACGGATAACCAGATCTACAGTCACGGACTACAATTTCAAGGAGCTCAAGAGATGCTTTACCACTGCTCTCATTCTCTGCCATCCAACCCCTTCCATACCTTTTGTGATAGACGAAGATGCACCTGAGGTGGGCAATAGGCCATCATCTTCCTATGAGGACCGGATGGTAAGGTGCACCTTTGTGCCACTTTCTCGCACAAGTTCAACTCCACTCAAATTTTATTATGGAGCAGGAGACAGGGAGCTACATGCCATCAAAAGGCCTTGGAGGAACGGAGATATTGGCTGCTGGGAAACACTGGGACCTTCCTGAGCTGAACTGACCACCAGAACCTCATCTGTTCAACAGATTCACCAACTCAACACACATTTGGCTTACTGTACCCTCTTCTTCAAGTAGTTCAACTTCACCATCTCTCACTGAGCCTGTTCCAAGAACATTAAGATAAGTGCCCTGTCATGACATTTGAAACAGATTTCAACCCCCAGCCCATCATTCAGTCCTCCCAGATCCTCACCCAACCATCTGGGACCTTGAGAACCACATCCACTAGGCCTCACCACACAACCCTGCTCCAGTCAACACAGACGATAACTGCATGTACCTTCCTGAGGCATTTTGCTCTGAAGCACTGCGGTGGGTCCACCCTTCACCTCTCTCCAGCCATCAATGACTCTGGCTTTTCTGCGACACTGGTTCTGGTGGCCCTTCTTGAATGCAGATGTATGAGTATGCCAGTTTGTCTCTGCCTGTCCCCAGTATTCCTAATCCAATTCCTCCAACCACTGGCCCTTGGGTCCTTTGTAACCCCTGCCAGTGCCTCGATGCCTGTAATCCAATATTGCCATGGACCTCATCACAAGTTTACCACTTTCCAAGGGGGGCCAATGATAATGATGGACCCGCTCCCCAAGGTGGCCCAATTCATTGCATTCCCCAAACTTCCACCAGCCACTAAATTGGCAAACCTAGTTCCCCAACATTTAGTTCACCTCCACAGATTCCCCAGGTTGTTGTGTTGGACCAGAGACAAGAATTTGCTTCCCACTTCTGGCAAGCCTTCTGCTCCCTCTTCCACACCACAGTGAATTTGTCCTCTGGCTATTATTTGCAAACCGATGGACAGTCAGAAAGAGCCAATCAGCAGGTGGAGAAGTTTCTGCGATGCTTCACCACCTCTATCCCTTCCACATGGATGAAGTATCTGTCCTGGGCCAAGTTGTCCCACAATCTTCCTGTTTAAGATGGCTCGACTGAAGGTGTGCAGCATCTTGCAGGTAGTTGGAAAGGCAAGAAATTCAACAAAAACCATTACTAATATCACATTTTCTGAAGAAATTTGTGGTAGACTGTCACTGCAAACAATAGAAAAGCAAGTGAGGTGAAGCTGATTCAAAAAGATGGGCAAGGCGGGTGCATTGCAAAGCTGAAACAAAACTTGTTGAAAACAGGGTCACAGATGGTGTTGGTATCATTGTTGGAAGTGGATTTGGAGTGTGTGATTTGGAGAGAAGCCAATACGGAAGAGTTTCAATACCTGCGCATTTTACCTGGGTGAGAGGTGATTTGGTGATCAGTTTCAGGTTGGGTAGTCCAAGTGTATCACTGCACCAGGGTCCGGGTCCTAGGGTCAAGCACTGCTTGAACATAGAACAATACAGCGCAGTACAGGCCCTTTGGCCCACAATGTTGTGCCAACACTCAAACCCTGCCTCCCATATAACCCCCTACCTTAAATTCCTCCATATACCTGTCTAGTAGTCTGTTAAACTTCACTAGTGTATCTGCCTCCACCACTGACTCAGGCAGTGCATTCCATGCACCAACCACTCTCTGAGTGAAAAACCTTCCTCTAATATCCCCCTTGAACTTCCCTCCCCTTACCTTAAAGCCATGTCCTCTTGTACTGAGCAGTGATGCCCTGGGGAAGAGGCGCTGGATGTCCACTCTATCGATTCCTCTTAATATCTTGTACACCTCTATCACGTCTCCTCTCATCCTCCTTCTCTCCAAAGAGTAAAGCCCTAGCTCCCTTAATCTCTGATCATAATCCATACTCTCTAAACCAGACAGCATCCTGGTAAATCTCCTCTGTACCCTTTCTAATGCTGCCACATCCTTCCTATAGTGAGGTGACCAGAACTGGACACAATTCTCCAAATGTGGCCTAACTAGAGTTTTATAGAGCTGCATCATTACATTGTGTCTTTTAAACGCTATCCCTCGACTTATGAAAGCTAACACCTCATAAGCTTTCTTAACTACCCTATCTACCTGTGAGGCAACTTTCAGGGATCTGTGGACATGTACCCCCAGGTCCCTCTGCTCCTCCACACTACCAAGTATCCAGCCATTTACTTTATTCTCTGACTTGGAGTTTGTCCTTCCAAAGTGTACCACTTCACACTTCTCTGGGTTGAACTCCATCTGTCACTTCTCAGCCCACTTCTGCACGCTATCAATGTCTCTCTGCAATCTTTGACAATCCTCTACACTATCTACAACACCACCAACCTTTGTGTTGTCTGCAAACTTGCCAAGCCAACCCTTCAAAACACACATCCAGGTTGTTAATAAAAATCACAAAAAGTAGAGGTCCCAGAACAGATCCTTGTGGGACACCATTAGTCACAACCCTCCAATCTGAATATACTCCCTCCACCACGACCCTCTGCCTTCTGCAGGCAAGACAATTCTGAATCCACCTGGCCAAACTTCCCTGGATCCCATGCCTTCTGACTTTCTGAATAAGCCTACTGTGTGGAACCTTGTCAAATGCCTTACTAAAATACGTATAGATCACATCCACTAAACTACCCTCACCTATATGCCTGGTCACCTTCTCAAAGAAATCTATCAGGCTTGTTAGGCATGATCTGCCCTTCACAAAACCATACTGACTGTCCCTGTTCAGACCATGATTCTTTAAATGCCCATAGATTCTATCTCTAAGAATCTTTTCCAACAGCTTTCCCAGCACAGACATAAGGCTCACTGGTCTATAATTACCTGGACTATCCCTACTACCTTTTTGAACAAGGGGACAACATTTGCCTCACTCCAATCCTCCAGTACCATTCCCATGGACAACGGGGACATAAAGATCCTAGCCAGAGGTTCAGCAATCTCTTTCCTTGCCTCATGGAGCAGCCTGGAGAATATTCCATCAGGCCCCTGGGACTTATCCTTCCAAATGTATTTTAACAACTCCAACACCTCCTCTCCCTTAATATCAACATGCTCCAGAAAATCAACCTCACTCATATTGTCTTCACTATCATCAGTGGTGAATACCAAAGAGAAATATTCATTGAGGACCTTGCTCACTTCCACAGCCTCCAGGCACATCTTCCCACTTTTATCTCTAATTGGTCCTACAGTCACTCTTGTCATCCTTTTGTTCTTCACATAATTGTAGAATGCCTTGGGGTTTTTCTTTACCCTACTCACCAAGGCCTTCTCATGCCCCCTTCTTGCTCTTCTCAGCCCCTTCTTAAGTTCCTTTCTTGCTACTCTATATTCCTCAACAGACCCATCTGATCCTTGCTTCCTAAACATCATGCATGCTGTCTTCTTCCACCTGACTAGATTTTCCACTTCACTTGTCACCCATGGTTCCTTCACCCTACCATTCTTTATCTTCCTCACCAGGACAAATTAATCCCTAACATCCTGCAAGAGATCCTTAAACATCGACCACATGTCCATAGTACATTTCCCTGCAAAAACATCATCCCAATTCACACCCGCAAGTTCATTATGAGCCTTATAGCCTCAAAATTTGCCCTTTCCCAGTTAAAATTTTTCCTATCCTCTCTGATTCTATTCTTTTCCATGATAATGCTAAAGGTCAGGGAATGGTGATCACTATCCCCCAGATGCTCAGCCACTGACAGATCTGTGACCTGACCCAGTTCGTTACCTAATACTAGATCTAGTATGGCATTCCCCCAGTCGGCCTTTCAACATACTGTGGCAGGAATCCATCCTGGACACATTTAACAAACTCTGCCCCATCTAAACCCTTGGAACTAATCAAGTGCCAATCAATATTAGGGAAGTTAAAGTCACCCATGTAACAACCCTGTTATTTTTGCACCTTTCCAAAATCTGCCTCCCAATCTGCTCCTCGGTATCTCTGCTGCTACCAGGGGGCCTATAGAATACCCCCAGTAGAGTAACTGCTCCCTTCCTTTTCCTGACTTCCACCCATACTGACTCAAAAGAGGATCCTGCTACATTACCCACCATTCCTGCAGCTGTAATAGTATCCCCGACCAGTAATGCTCCCCTTTTTCCTCCCCTCTCTATTCCTTTTAAAGGACTGAAAGCCGGGAATATTGAGAATCCATTCCTGCCCTGGTGCCAGCCAAGTGTCCGTAATGGCACTTGGTGCTGGGATAATTTAAATGTTGGTACAGATTGACTGAAAAGCCCGAGTGTTGGGAACGGAGGCGAGGGTTAGGCTGATTTGCAGTGCTCTCCCATGATGCTCATTCATTTCTCAGCAGCGAACGGCTCCAGCTGCTGTCCTGCTGAGACCAAGGCTTGAGCCTACTCCGTCTGCTCCTGGGAATGGATCTAAGAACGCAACATGGTTCAGAACACTGTTGCTTGCTTCTATAGTCTGCATTATTGTGTTTTTCCTTCTTCCTCTGTGCAATAGTTATGGTCTTCCTTTTTTTTAATTGAGTTGTTTGGGTTTCTTGCTTTGTGGCTGCCTGTAAGCAGACAAAACTCAAGCTGTATAATTTATACATTATTTGATAATAAATATACTTTGAATCTTTGAATCTTGAATCTACACATCTCTTCTGCCATGAATGTGTTGCCCTTTGAAGTGCTTCACGGGTATCAAGACCCACTATTCCCTGCGGAGGAGCTATAACTGTTGAGGTCCTGTCCACCAGTGTCTTGATTCACCGCTTCTGGAATGCTTGGAAGAAGGCAAAGATAGTCATCCTACCTGCCAACCATGTCTACGCTACCAGGTTAACCACCATCGGTGCCCAGCCAGATTACTCCAGCCTTGGTATTGTGTCTGGCTATCCACCTAAAAACTGCTCCTGTGCATTGACTCCCACAAGCTCTCACCCCGGTTCATTGTGCCTTTAAGATTACTCATTGCAACTTGTCTAGTCACCTACCACATCCAGCTGTCATCTTCCCTCAGAATCACACCTATCTTCACCATGTCCTGCCTCAAATTGTCGATGGACCACTCAACTCAGCTGAGCTTGCACCTCCAGAACCTAGGATGGTGGAAGGTGCTCCAGTGTACATGGTTAGCTGATTGTTGGATTCAATTTGTCATAGATGGGTGTACAGCATCTGGTCAACTGCGAAGTGTATGGGTCGGAGGAGAGGTCTTGAGTGTCGTCCGCTTAAATCTTGGACCCATTGCTCATCGAGAAGGCCCACCAGATCCATCTGCATCATCCTGGGCTGTCGGAGGCCAGCTGTGGGAGGGAGAGTTTGTCTCCTGTTAGATCTGCACATCCCAGTCTCCACTCGACTAAGGGGAGTCCCCAGCCACTCACTTTCAATTTATCACCTGTAGCCAGTTTAAACCTGCTCTCATCCACAGTCCTGGTTCACCCAAATAAACTAGTTGTTCCTAGCATTCAGTCACCTTGTTGCCTTATCATGCATCTGTTCTCACTTGTTTCATAGCCCCTTGGGGCTTGTGATTTTGAAGTTTATTATTAAAATTATTGTTCACTGCTAAATAGTCTCTACCACTCTGTGTTTGTGCTAAGCCTCCTCTACAATTCCTGACAGTCAGAACCTGTGATGCTTGTATGCATTGGAATCTGCAGCTTCTATTTGTCACATCCAAACATGATCACTGCTGATTTGGTAACAATGCAGACAAAATGGATTGCAACAATGCAGTTGGCAGGATGAATTAAGCTTACAGAGGGAAGGTTACATTTGTGAAAAAAAAATCTTAAAGCTACCTGCACCATTCAAAGTCCAATAGCCAAAATAATTGGTCAGAAATTTGGTTGTTAAGAAGCATTGGTTTTATTTGTGGACCTTGTCATGTTTCAAAATTTAGATGGAGATGAAGCAAAGCTACAAATTGTGTCCTGATCTGGCTAAGGCTAACACTCCAGGGAATGGACCAAAGGTGACCATTTCTCCTGCAGTACATCATAATAAGTGGCTAAGGAGAGAATGTAAAGAGTGAGGTAATCTGACCACACCATGAAGAATCAGAGTCAGAAATTGGTTTATTATCACTGATATATTGTGAAATTTTGCAGGTCATAAAACTTACCATAAATTACAAAACAAACTAACAAATAATGTGCAAAAAGAGAACAAAGAAAGGAAAAAGAACACTACTGCAGATGTGAGGACTATCTATTAAGCAATTTCAAAATGCTCCTCACACTGCTACTTCTTTGATGGAGGTATTGCACACATTGCAGCTGCAAACTGTGGCCAGTGACAAAGAAAATAAGGGACATCAGTCATTTCTATGCCTCTGGCTTTCTCAGACTGGTGCAAGAAACATCAGAAGCCCATAGCATTTAGTGGAACTCTACCTAGACCGGGATGTCGCAGGTACTTTTGGATCAAAGAGACGTGAATACAATCAAAGCATGTGGATTCAACAAAGAAGTCATCATGAGATTGTAGGATTTGAATACATCAATCTTTGGCAGTAACAAGGGATTTTACACCTCGAATAAGCAACCTATTCACAGCTGGATCAAGATTTTTTGGGCATAGTCCAATACTGGAGTAACAGTCATGGCACTTTATTTTCATGATTATCTGTTGTACCCTCCTTCAGTGCCCCATTGTGTTAGACTAAAGGAGGTCCACTTGCAGATACTGGTATCCTCCTACTCCCGGTTGTCCACTCTACCCTGAAATCGAAGCTGGAACCTCCTTTGTGTGTTAGGTGTCTGCTATGTTCAGCATTAACAGACAATTGTTGCTCCACAATAAAAATAGAGTTATAGATCACTACAACAGATGAACAGGCTCCTCAGCCCATCTAGTCCATGCTGACCTGGTCTTCTGCCCAGTCCCATTCACCTGCACCAGTATCATAGCCCTCATTACCACTTTCAGTCATGTACTTATCAAAACTTCTCTTACATGGAGCAACTGAACCCCCATCTATTACTTACCTGGCAGCTTGTACCACCCTTTGAGCAAAGAAGATCCCCTTCCGATACCCCTTAAAATTTCACCTTAGATCTCAAACCCATGATCTCTAGTCCTGGTCTCACCTAGCTTGGGGAAAAGACATCTATACATTCACTAATATTTGCCTAATCAGAATCAGACTTTTAATCGCCAAGTACCTGTGCACATACAAGGAATTTACTTCCGGTAGATGTTGTCTCTCTGCTCATAACAATAATAATGATAAATATAAATGAAAATATAGATTATACATACAGGTAGTGCAATCCAAGTAATAGTTAGCCGACAGTTAACTGGCAGTTAACTGTTCAGCAAAGTGACCGCAGTAGGGAAAAACTTCTCCAGTGCCTATTAGTCTTAGTCTGGAGGGATCTGAAGCGCCTACCAGACGGAAGCAGTTCAAACAGTCCGTGCGCAGGATGGAAGGGGTCCTTTATGATGTTCCCCGCCCTCTTCTTCAACCTGGAAGAGTACAGGTCCACAATAGAGGGCAGGGAGGCTCCAATGATGTGCTCGGCAGTCCTCACTGTGCCTCTCTAATTGACCAAAAGTAGATTATTCCTCACATTAATATAAAGTCAGTGTTGTGCTGTCCAGTGATCTTAAAGAGCATCTGACCACAGATGGTCTGTGGAGAAGGCAGCCTCAGAGATGTGTGTGACAGGGGGAGCAGCATTCTCCAGTGTCAGTATGGCCACCCATCACCTCATCTCATATGCTGATTTGATCCTCTGCTCCACATGCCCCCACAACACTGCAAGATATGACTTAAAAAGCTCTGCAGCATCTCACATTTGTGGTCCCTGTCTGAAATGCCGTGATTATCATGGAGGGGCAACCAGTGGGGCCATGTGTATGGCACAACATCAATGCAGTCTGGCAGAGGATGTGACTGAAACATTGCCTTCACAGTGGGCTACTACAGTTTATGTCCCACGACCAAACTAATGCCAAGTTTGCTCCCTGTTATTTTATGTTTAATAGTTGACCACCATGTTAGATTGATAATCAGATCATTGGTTGCCAGGGAAATGCAGCTGGTGTCCAGGCAAGCTGCTTTTTGCCAATTTCTTGATAGCTGCTAATTGATTCAGAGATGATCAGTAACACAATACCTATAGAAAACTGTTTTTTTCAAGTGCGTGTGTGTGAAATATTTATGCTAAAAGGTTTACAAATGAGTACAATTTCTAGGCAGCAAACTTATAGACAATCCTTGATTTGTAACTGAAACCTTTTCAGCTTAATCTTGTCATTTAAATCTCTCCTCCTAGTTCCCAGGTACTAACTAAGAGTCAAGAATGGCCAAGTACCATATTTCAGTCATTAATATTCAATACATTGATTAAAAATGGTCTAAATTCAATACTGAAATCAACAGAGTGTTTGAAACGTGTGCAACAAACATACCATATAACTATATAACAATTGCAGCATGGAAACAGGCCATCTTGGCCCTTCTAGTCCGAGTATGCTTACTCTCACCTAATCCCACCGACCTGCACTCAGTCCAGAACCCTCCATTCTTTTCCTGTCCATAGACCTATCCAATTTTACTTTAAATGACAATATCGAACCTGCCTCTACCACTTCTGCTGGAAGCTCATTCAACATAGCTACCACTCTCTGAGTAAAGAAATTCCCCCTCATGTTACCCCTAAATTTTTGCCCCCTAACTCTCAACTCATGTCCTATTGTTTGAATCTCCCCTGCTCTCAATGAAAAAAGCCGATCCACGTCAACTCTATCTGTCCCCTCATAATTTTAAATACCTCTATCAAGTCCACCCTCAGCCTTCTACGCTCCAAAGAATAAAAACCTAACTTGTTCAACCTTTCTCAGTAACTTAGGTGCTGAAACCTAGGTAACATTCTAGTAAATCTTCTCTGCACTCTCTCTATTTTGTTGACATCCTACCTATAATTCGGTGACCAGAACTGCACACAATACTCCAAATTTGGCCTCACCAATGCCTTGTACAATTATAACATTACATCCCAACTCCTATAGTCAATGCTCTGATTTAGAAAGGCCAGCATACCAAAAGCTTCCTTCACCACCCTATCCACATGAGATTCCACCTTTGGGGAATTATGCACCATTATTCCTAGATCACTCTGTTCTACTGCATTCTTCAATGCCCTACCATTTATCATGTATGTCTTAGTTTGATTGTTTCCACCAAAATGTAGCACCTCACACTTATCAGCATTAAACTCCACCTGCCATCTTTCAGCACTCTACTAACTGGCCTAAATCTCTCTGCAAGCTTTGAAAACCTACTTCATTGTCCACAACACCACCTATCTTAGTATCATCTGCATACTTACTAATGCAATTTACCACCCCATCATTCAGATCTTTAATGTATATGACAAACAACATTGGACCCAGTACAGATCCCTGAGGCACACCACTAGTCACCAGCCTCCAACCTGACAAACAGTTATACACCACTACTCTCTAGTATCTCCCATCTAGCCACTGTGAATCCATTTTGCCACTTCAATATTAACACTTAAAGATTGAACCTTCCTAACTAACCTTCCAAGCAGAACCTTATCAAAGGCCTTACTGAAGTTCATATAGACAACATCCACCTTTTTACCCTCATCAACTTTCCTAGTAACCTCTTCAAAACATTCAAAAAGATTTGTCAAACATGACCTTCCACGCACAAATCTATATTGACTGTTCCTAATCAGACCCTGTCTATCCAGATAATTATTCATACCATCTCTAAGAATACTTTCCATTAACTTACCCACCACTGATGTCAAACTTACAGGCCTATAATTACTAGGTTTGCTCTTAGAACCCTTTTTAAACAATGGAACAAGTTGAGCAATACCCCAATCCTCTGGCACCATCCCCGTTTCTAATGACATTTGAAATATTTCTGTCAGAGCCCCTGCCATTTCTACACTAATTTCCCTCAAGGTCCTAGGGAATATCCTGTCAGGATCTGGAGACTTATCCACTTTTATATTCCTTAAAAGTGCCAGTACTTCCTTTACATTCTTTATATTCCTCGAGCACCTCACTTACTCCATGCTGCCTATATTTATTGTAGATCTCTCTCTTTTTCCGAACCAAGTTTCTAATATCCCTTGAAAACCATGGCTCTCTCAAACTTTTAATCTTTCTTTTCAACCTAACAGGAACATAAAGATTCTGTACCCTCAAAATTTCACGTTTAAATAACCTCCATTTCTTTATTACATCCTTCCCATAAAACAAATTGTCCCAATCCACTCCTTCTAAATCCTTCCGCATCTCTTCAAAGTTAGCCTTTCTCCAATCAAAAATCTCAACCCTGGTTCCTTCTCCATAATTATACTGAAACTAATGGCATTGTGATCATTGGACCTGAAGTGCTCCCCAACACATACCTCCATCACTTGAACTATTTCATTCCCTAACAGGAGATCCACCACTGCTCCTTCTCTAGTTAGTACCTCTATATATTGCTGCAAAAAACTATCCTGCACACATTTTACAAACTCCAAGCCATCCAGCCCTTTTACAGAATGGGCTTCCCAGTCTAAGTGTGGAAAATTAAAATCTCCCACAATCACAACCTTGTGCTTACTACAAACATCTGCTATCTCCTTACAAATTTGCTCCTCCAATTCTCGCTCCCCATTAGGTGGTCTATAATACACCCCTGTAAGTGTTATTACACCTTTCCCATTCCTCAATTCCACTCAAATAGCCTCCCTAGATGAGCCCTCTAATCTATCCTGCCAGAGCACCACTGTAATATTTTCTCTGACAAGAAATGCAACACCTCCCCCTCTTGTCCCTCCGATTTTATCACACCTGAAGCAACAAAATCCAGGAATAAATAGGTGCCAATCACACCCCTCCTACAACCATGTTTCACTAATAGCTACAACATCATATTTCCAGGTATCAATCCATGCTCTAAGCGCATCCACCTTTCTTACAATGTTCCTAGTCTCATCTGACCACAAGACCTTCTTCCACATCTTCCTAGAATACTCTAACAGACACTTTCCAAGGTCTTGATGGGCAAGGATATGTTGTTGCTTTTCTCTCCAGGGCTTCTTCCTTGCCATTCTTCCCTAAATACCCATGTGTTACAAGGATTTAGAGATTGTGCAGCCATGAACTTTATTTCCAGCTTCAACCACTGACTTTTGCAGATCACTCAGAGTGACTGTTGGCATCACAGTAGCTCACTTACAAGTGCCATTCTTCTCCAGCAACTATGTTTAGAGGGACGGCCTGACCTAAACAGTGTGGTTGTGGTTTCATATTTTTCTACTTTTTCACAATGGACTGCACTGCACTCTGAGATATGCTCAATACCTTTGAGATGGTCTTTTACCCTTCCCTAAATTTGTGTTTCTCTATTCATTTCCGTGACTTCCCTTTTTGTTCATTTGCCTTCATTTTAGATTGGTCTATAGAAAATCTACTATATTGGTGGACCTTGCAAAGAAAGGACGTATTTATTCTTAAGAATTCATTGAAAATATGTGATCCGCCAATTTTCTACATCAATAAATTGGGTGATTTGGTAAGGTAACATTTATTGCACCTGAGGAAAGTTAGCATAGTAATTACAATTCTTTTTCAGCCTCACAATTTTGGTTTATAATTTTTAGTAAACTGCTGACAGGTTTTGGAATTTTTCTTTTGATTTGACATGATGCACTATGTTTTGTAGATTAACTCAAAAAATCCTACTTCAATATAGTTTTCATTTAGAAAATGAGGTAGTAAAATGTGAAAGATTTGTGGGGACTGAATACTTTTACAAGGCAGTGTATAGTCACAACTTTTTTTTCTCCATAAACCCACCTGCACGTGGCTCTGGTAGCAATCCTGAGATTGCTATCCTGGAGGTCCTGTCCTTTAACATGGCACCTAGCTCCCTAAAGCCACCTTTCAGGACCTCCTCACTCTTCCCACCCACATCATTGGTCCCTCCATGGACCACGACATCTGGCTTCTCACGTAGAAAGCACTGCAAGTAGTATTGATGTATTAATTTAAGAAAGAACATTTCACCTATTATACGATAAAATGACCTGTACTGTATGCTCAGAGCATGTTGAACGATATGAGGACAATAACATCATGTGATATCAATGCACAAAATAACCAGAAAATTCAAGAGACTGCAAGGCAAAACATGGCTTTCAAATATCCAGAAACTACTCATTGATGTGACTCCATTTTGGCATAAACAGCCTTGTTATTTTAAAGAACTGGCTGACTCTGTGCAAAAGACACTCATTAAACCTGCCATAGAACCCTACTCATTAGGGACAGCATATACGAGTGCATTATTCATCACCCTTTCACCCTTATACTGCACTTTCAAAGATTTTTTGCCATGATGAAGCCTTAAAACAGGGAGAAACCTTTGATTAGGTCTTTCTTTCACAGCTCCCTCAATAAGGTTACTAAGGCATAAACACTTCAGACTTGAAGGAGCAAATTGAAGTAGTGGGAACTTAGAAGAGTAATTTGTTGAGATGGAATGGATCTGATAAAAGCAATAGGAGGGCATGAATATTAAATACTGCAATGGCAATTTTAAGAGCTTCTAAGCACAAGAATTACATCAAGATTGAGAATTCCTGACAAGCTTCTAATCCTGAAAGGATCAAGAGGATGTTCTGTGTATCCACACTGTTCCAGCAGCATCTACAATGGGAAGAAAACTGAGGCTGGCCAAAATGCCCTGACAGCACTGAGACAGAGGAAGCACAAAATTGTAGATTTTAAGGACAGATGCATAGCTACAAATGAACTGACTTCTTTTTAGAAATAAAAAGAGGATGTTATCTAATGTGGCAGGAATCAAAGTTCAAAGAAAAAAATATTATCAAAGTACACATATGTCACCACTTATACACTGAGTTACATTTTTTCAGTCATTTACAAGAAAATAAATACAATCAAATTTATGAAGATCTACACAAACAAAAACTGACAAACAGCAAATAATGCAGAAGAAGGCAAGCTGAGCAAATGATAAAAATTAAATTAATGATACTTGGAACCTGAGTTATGGAGTCCCTGAAAGTGAGTTGATAGGTTGTGAAATCAGTTCAGCATTGAATTGAGTGAAGTGATCCACACTGATTCACGAGCCTGATGGTTGTTGGGTAATAATTGATCCTGAAACTGGTGTTGTGGGACACAGGGCTTCAGTACCGCTTGCCTGATGGTAGTAGTGACTGAGTAGTAATGATGGTAGGCAGGACTGAGGTTCATCTCCAGTCACTTATACTCAAAGTGTAAAGACAACCTTGGTTTCAGTGATGAGCCCACCACAGATCCAATCCCAGTACAGTCTGTGGCCGTGGAAGGATTGACATTGCTCCAAAGGATTTTTTCAATCACTCTCGCTCATGGTAGGCATTTTCAAAACACTTGTCCTCTACCAACCTGCCCACTTAAAACATTGTCTCAGAGAGTCATAGACTTGTAACGTACAGCTTGGCCTCCTTCTTATATCCACGTTGGCCTTTTTGCCCATCTGCATTAATTCCTTTAAAATAAATGTCCAGGGTGTAAAGCCGTCAAGCATGAACCTTTTGTTTTCCTATTTCAGGGGCCACCTCTCCGCAGAGCGAGAGGAATTTCAATGATGGCAAGTTAACTATGAAACTCACTGTTATCTCCAGAATGCCTGCACAGCCTATAACCATCTATATAAAAGGATATTTGAAGAGTAAGACCTCAAACCAAACACTCATGGTCTATGAGATACTAATGCTCACCCTTCTGCATGCTTCCAAGACATGGATTATCTATAGCAGGTGGCTCAAAGTTCTCATAAAGTGCCACGTGTATAAAATCCTCCAACCTCACTAGCATGATCAGCCAAGCAACATCAGCCTTCGCTCCTAAAAGAATGTTAGCAACATTGAGTTTCTAATTCAACTCGGCTGGCTTCAGCAGGACAATTTGTTCATGCCCTGAAAAAGGCATTCCAAGAGATTGTCCTGGTAGAAAAAGGAAACATTTAAAAAAAAGGTCATGTCAATATCTGGTTTCAGGATGCCAGGATGCAGGTTCACGGGTTTGGTAAGTGAGACAGAAGATACCAATTATGATTAAGCACGTTAATCTTTTACTTACATACAGTAAAGCATTTGGCCAAACATCTAAGTCCCCCCAACTTACACACAAGCTATGATACTAAAATTCAACAAACAAATACTTAGTCAAGAGTGCATGTGGGCTCTCCTAAACCTGGAGCATGCTTTCCCAATGGTTCTTCAACACTAGATGCGACCTCAGTGTGTAAAATGAATGCCTTGAAGACAAAGGAAAGGCATCTGAAACCAAACACCTGTCCTAATGGCGCACAAGGCAACCAATGGGAAAGAGCTGCTGCATACTTCAAATGAGCCAATTGATGAGCAGCATGGTAGAAATGGCTTTCAACCAGCATGTGAACTAACCACCCCACACCCCCACCCCCACCCGCATGACAATGTTTCTTTCAAAACAAAGTGCGGTAAAGGGAATATGTCAAGTTTACCTCCATTGGGTTTAGCATTGATTACAGGAGTGAGACATTAAGTTTCAGTTGTACAAATCATACATTCAACTAGACTTTGAGCATTTGTTCAGTTCTGATTGCTATGTGAAAGAAGGATGTGATTAAGCTAGGGAGGGAGCAGGAAAGGCTCACAAGGATGTTCTCTGGACTATACGGTTTGTGATTTGAAGAGAGATTGCTTAACCTCAGACTATTTTCCATGGAGTGAGAGATGCAAAGGGAACTTTACTGAGGTGTATTAAATTATGAGGTGAATAGACACAGTAGATAGTTATAGTCCTTCTCCCTAGATAAGGAGTCTAAAATGAGAAGGTACAGATTTAAGATGCAAGGGGAAGATTTTAAGGGGATATAAGAGTCAAGTTTTTCCACACAGATGATGGTGTATACATGTGATGAACTGCCATTTGAGGTTAATTTAATTTAATTGTATGTGGTAAAGGCAGACACAATTATAATATTTAACAAGCATTTGGGCAGTACTTGGATTAGATCGGATGAGAGATCAGATTTATTTGTCACATGTACAACAAAACATTGAAGCATATAGTAAGATGCTTTTTTTGCACGAATGACCAACACATTCCGAAGCTGCGCTGGGGGCAGCCCACAAGTATCGGCATTCTTCTGGCACCAAGGTAGCATGATCAGGATTTATTAAACCTAATGTGTATGTCTTTGGAACGTGGGAGGAAACCAGAGCACCCAGAGAAAACCCACATGGTGTCGGGAGAATGTCCAAATTCTTTACAGACAGTGGTGGAATTGAACCCGGGTCACTGACTCTGCAATAACATTATGCCAACAGAAAGGTTTTATAGATATGAGACAAATGCAGGCTAATGGGGTTAGTTTAGGTCAAAAGGACCTATTCCCATGTTGTATAACTCCATGAATGTATCGATCTGTGGTGGAAACAGAGAAGGAGTACAGAGATGACTGGCTAGGATAACATAGAGAACCTTGACTCACTTCATCAGAAATGTGCCAAAAAGTAGTGAAAATGGCTGAAGGAGTTCACCACTCCGCAACCGAAACTAAACGTAACTGACCTGTCCAGCACCTTAATCATTAATCTCGAAGTAGTATTTGACAATATACGTGTTATTAGATAATGAATTTACTTTGAACTTTGAACTTTCTGTCTCACATGCGGCAGAGTCTGTGGATCTATCATTGGCCTTATCAACAACTCAAAACCTACTGGAGTGGAGAGGAGTCATCCTCGATCACGAAGGACTGCATAAGAGAAATGCCTTGGGACATGTTACCTGGAAGAAAGGAAGACGTGTTAAATCACTGGAGCATTCTATCAGCACAGAATGTACTCCAGGTTGAAGCCAGCATCGATACACTTCATCATTGACTGATCTTTATGTGAAGCTGACAATTTGTTTTCAGTCTAGCCCTGAAATGGTGTAATCTTCTGAACACGGAATGAAATGGCAGAATGGGAGATTGAAGTGATTGGTATTGGCAACTTTAGCTGTGCGTTGTCATGCTTCACAATAGCACCGTCTCACAGCGCACATTTCTTTGCACTTATGCAGGATAATCAGTCACCTTTGTCAGCGCCTGTAAAACTGTCACTTGTTATCTCTGTTTTTCATTTCCAAGTTCTGCAGCCCTGGCCTTTATTAACTGCTGAGGGATTAGGGTGATTAGATCAGTATACATTCTTGATTTTATCGTTTGCTGACAGCATGACAAAGTATGTTGTCATTGCTTGACATATTAGCATTATCTGCCAAGCAAATCAAATGCAGGAAATTTAATTGATATAAATTGAAATTTGCCAGTAGAATTTATCTGCATTATATCCACAAAAGTTTAATGCTTTTCCCCAAAGTGTTACTGTTTTAATATTACCTTCAGTATTGAGGTCCTTCTTTTCCCAAAGAAATATATATCTTGCTTTAATATTTAGGAATTATATATAATGCAATTTTATTACTCTTGCTAACTTTTTATTTGTGTCCTTATTTCTTTCTGTATACAGTAGTTATATACTCCAGCTATAAATGGTACACACTTGAAATTATTTTGATGAATGCAAGATGCTAAAGGCATTGACTAATGCAAGATTTTAAAGGCATTGACTCAAACCTTTCCGATGTTCAAAGGTGACAGTGAACTTAGTCTTCAGGCTGATCTGTCACCTGACCGAAAGAAACTAATTAATAACAACTCCAATATTACTATTAAACACCCAGAGGTGCAGTTCACAGAGAAGCTGTTTCACAGTTCCAGCAACCAAGCTCTCAGTTTTACATTAATCCTATCTTAACTAATTCGTTCTCACCACATTCTCATCAGATTAGACTGTAGACATAAAACCATAGGATACAGGTGCAGAATTGGGCTATTTGGCCTGTCCAGTTTGCTCCACCACTTCATCATGGCTGATCCAATTTTTCTCTCAGCCCAATCTCCTGCCTTCTCCGTGTATCCCATCATGCCTTGACCAATCAAGAATTAATCAAACTCATTTCTATCCCACCCATTCAATCCCACAATCACACACCTACCGTAGGGGCAATTTTCAGCGGGTAATTAACCTGCGGACCTACCTGACTTTGGAGTGAGGGAAGAAACTGGAGAACCCAGAGGAAACAATAGAACGTGCACTCACTGCATAGACAGCACCCAAGGTCAGGAGTGAACCAGGTCTGCTGAAGTTGAGAGCCAGCAGCTGTAATAGATGAACATTTTTCTTGCAATTACAAGAACCTGTTGGACATTGGTAATGTAGAATACTGCAAGTTAGTTCACTGGGACTGACGGCGGGAGAGCTATGTTGCCTTGTTTCTTGCACGAACCAGGCCTTCGAGCTGCGGGATTGCCTGCTGCAGCTACCCAGGAGAGGAGAAGCTGAGGCAGTGTGGGAGAGAGGAGGTCTCCGTGGGCACACTGGTGTCCTTGTTGGATTGGGGTCTAGCCTGTCCCATTGGTACTGCCATCCGGTTTTCACTCATTGCTGCCCTCCACTGTTTGCTTGGTGGAAAAACAAGTTGGACCCAGACAACATCCCTTGCACCATCATTCTACAGAGCATGCCACTCAAAGACTTGAGTGATATATTCTTTTGTGATTGTATGTTTTTCTGCTATCATAATCATCTGTAATATATGCACTAGGCCAGTGGTCCCTAACCACCGGGCCGCAAAGCATGCGCTACCGGCCCGTGAGAAAATGACATGATTTGGCGGTATGAAATGATATGAGTGCAGCTGACTCATATCATTTCATACCACCAAATCATATTGTTGGTAGAGTGCAGTGCAACTTGGCTACAGAGGAACGTTATTTCATTTGGCTATATTCATGTAAGGTTGAATGATAATTAACCTTAAACTTGAACATGAAAGCATGTTCAGTCAATACCATGGAATGACAACACAGGCTGCAATAACAGCTCAGAAACTGGAGAAGCAAAGACAATGGCTTGTAACGGTTAGAGCCTTTGTGCTAAGCCTTGCTGGGATAAACAGCAAGGTCAGGGCATTGCCTCAAGCATTTCAAAAACAGAAATGCATTTTGGCCAAGAAACACCTGAGTGTACTCCAGCTATGGATTTCAGTGGAAGGAGCACAAATGTATTCTACATTGTATACCCTGCTCCCAAGTCCTACGTCAGAGAAAGATTTCGAGCCTGTTCAGCTCATGGACATTTGCTTAACATAGAAACATAGAAAACCTACAGCACAATACAGGACATTCAGCCCACAAAGTTGTGCTGATCATGTCCCTACCTTAGAAATTACTAGGCTTACCCATAGCCCTTTATTTTTCTAAACTCCATGTACCTATCTAAAAGTCTCTTAAAAGACCTTATCATATCCACCTCCACCACCATTGCCAGCAGCCCATTCTATGCACTCACCACTCTCTGAGTAAAAAATTTACCCCTGACATCTCCTCTGTACCTACTCCCCAGCACCTTAAAACTGTGTCCTCCTGTGGCAGACATTTCAGCCCTGGGAAAAAGCCTCTGACTATCCACACGGTCAATGCCTGTCATCACCTTATACTCCTCTATCAGGTCACCTCTCATCCTCCTTCGCTCCCAGGAGAAAAGGCCAAGTTCACTCAACCTATTCTCATAAAGCATGCTCCCCAATCCAGGTAACATCCTTGTAAATCTCCTCTGCACCCTTTCTATGGCTTCCATATCCTTCCTGTATTGAGGCGACCAGAACTGAGCACAGTACTCCAAGTGGGCTCTGACCAGGATCCTATATAGCTGCATCCCAGGGTGGTGCATACCAGGCACCCCCTCACCTTAAGTGCATGATCTGTGGTATCTCAACCCAGGGGAAATGGCTGTCCACTGAATATTGCCTTTTATAGTTTTTATAAACTTATATTACTCTCTCTTCAGTATCTTCCACTCCAGAGAGATGATGTTAGGCTAACCTCTCCTTATAGCTCATGCCCAGTGACCCAAGCAGATGGAAGGCATGGTTGAAGAAGAAAAGGCTGATATTTCTTCTCTCTGAGAATCATGAGCCATTGGAATTCTCATTCCACAGAAACATGGAGATAAAATAATTGAAGAGGCGAATCAAAGGTTATGGGAACAAGGCAGGTAAATGGAGCTGAAGTGAAGAACAGATCAGTGTTTGGTTAACTGAATAGTGAACGGGATAAATTACCCACCCTGACTTATTTCTGCTCCATATTCCATATGCTCTTACAACTTTTTTTGAAATAATGTCTCAGATAGTGACAAAAGAGTCTGCAGATGAACAAAGAGAAAGCAAAACCCCAGAAGGCAGCAGACAAGGCAGCATCTGTGGAGGTGAATGGTGGAAGCCAATGTTTCAGGTTGACTTCCCTACAGCACGACTGAGAGGGTGTAGGAATGGTTGCCAGCATATCGTAGATCAGGTGATAAATGGAAATGGATGGGCAGGGGATGATGGACAGAGGGTGGGAGAGTGATTGAAGGATGCAGACAACTAGGTAGGCAGGTGAGTGTGTGTGGGAGGAAAATATTGTGATGTGGGTTATGTAAAATGGGAAGATTCATTGATCATAAGTTGCCCAGTAAAAGATGAGATTTTTATTTTAGCTTATTTTGTGTCTGGCTATGTCACAGCATTAGAGGCTGAAGACAAAAAAAGATGCTATGGGTGTTTAGCTCTCCTTTCTAAATCTGTTTAATTACTGTAACGTATCAAGGATTGCAAACTTCACCAAATCTTGAACTCTGATTCTCCTAAATATCCTTCACTTTCTTCTGACCTGAGCCTATCACGATCTTCAGTCCCAGCTTTGTCTTCACCATCCCTTCTGACCTTACCACACTTTAATCTTAAATCAGAATCAAAATCAGAATCAGGTTTATTATCACCGGCATGTGTTGTGAAATCTGTTATCTTAGTAGCAGCAGTTTAATACAATACCATAGAACCATAGAACATTACAGCACAGTACAGGCCCTTCAGCCCTCCATGTTGTGCCAACCCATATAATCCTTTAAAAAAAGTACTAAACCCACACTACCCCATAACCCTCCATTTTTCTTTCATCCATGTGCCTGTCCAAGAGGTTCTTAAATACCCCTAATGTTTTAGCCTCCACCACCATCCCTGGCAAGTCATTCCAGGCACTCACAACCCTCTGTGTAAAAAACTTACCCCTGATGTCTCCCCTAAACTTCCCTCCCTTAATTTTGTACATATGCCTTCTGGTGCTTGCTATTTGTGCTCTGGGAAACAGGTACTGACTATCCACCCAATCTATGCCTCTCATAATCTTGTAGAACTCTAACAAGTCTCCTCTCATTCTTCTATGCTCCAAAGAGAAAAGTCCCAGCTCTGCTAACCTTGCTTCATATGACTTGTTCTCCAAACCAGGCAACATCCTGGTAAATCTCCTCTGTACCCTCTCCATAGTTTCCACATCCTTCCTATAATGAGGTGACCAGAATTGAACACAATACTCTAAGTGCGGTCTCACCAGAGATTTGTAGAGTTGCAAAATGACCTCTCTACTCTTGAACTCAATCCCCCTGTTAATGAAGCCTAGCATCCCATAGGCCTTCTTAACATAATATAGAAGAAAATAAATACATAAGCAAATCAATTACAGGAAATGTATATTGGATAAATTAAAAATGTGCAAAGAACAGAAATAATATCTATTAAAAAAGTGAGGTAGTGTTCATGGGTTCAATGTGCATTTAGGAATTGAATGGCAGAGGGGAAGAAGCTGTTCCTAAGTTGCTGAGTGCGTGCTTTCAGGATTCTGTACCTCCTACCTGATGATAACAGTGAGAAAAGGGCATGCCCTGGGTGCTGGAGCTCCTTAATAATGGACACCGCTTTTTCGAGACACCACTCCTTGAAGATTTTCTGGATATTTTGTAGGCGAGTACCCAAGATGGAGCAGCCTAAATTTACAACCCTCTGTAGCTTCTTTCGGTCCTGTGCAGTGGCATTAGCCCCCACCTCCCCATACCACACTGTGATGCAGCATGTCAGAATGCTCCCCACGAAACATCTATAGAAGTTTTTGATTGTATTTGTTGATATACTAAATCTCTTCAAACTCCTAATGAAGTATAGTCACTGTCTTGCCTTCTTTTTAACTTCAACTGTATGTTGAGACGAGGTTAGGTCCTCAGAGAGCTTGACACCCAGGATCTTAAAACTGCTCACTCTCTCCACTTCTGATCCCTCTATGAGGATTGGTACGTTTCTTTGTCTTACCCTTCCTGAAGTCCACAATTAACTCTTTCGTCTTACCGATGTTGAGTGTCAGGTTGTTGCTGCAACACCATTCCACTAGTTGGCATATCTCACTCCTGTAGGCCCTCTCTTGTCTATCAATAATTGCTGTATCATCAGCAGATTTACAGATGGTATTTGAGTGATGCCTAGCCATGTGGTCATGGGTATAGAGACAGTAGTGCAGTGGGCTAAGCACACACCCCTGAGGTGCGCCTTTGTTGAATGTCAGCGAAGAGGAGATGTTATCACCAATCTGCACAGATTGTGGTCTTCCGGTTAGGAAATCAAGGATCCAATTGCAGAGAGAGGTACAGAGACCCAGGTTCTGTAACTTCTCAATTAGGATTGTGGGAATGATGGTATTAAATGCTGAGCTATTGTCGATGAACAGCATCCTGACATAGGCGTTTGTGGTGTCCAGGTGGTCAAAAACCATGTGAAGAGCCATTGAGATTGCATTGGCCATTGACCTTTTGTGGGGATAGGCAAATTGCAATGGGTTCAGGTCTTTGCTGAGGCAGAGCCTCAGCAGATCAGTTCTTGGCAGAGGCCCTAGCTTCATCCTCCTTCACTTTCACTTCATGAACTCCAAGTCAGAAATGTAGTTGAAATTCAAAAATTCAATGTACATTAATTATTAAGCTATCTATAAATTATACTGGCTTGAGATCTGTCTGTTTACAGGCAGCTACAAAGCAAGAATACCGAAAGAACCCAATTAAAAAAAAGGACCTAGAGAAAAAAAGACACAAATCATGCAAACAATAGAAGCAAGCAACAAAATTCTAACCAAATTGAGTCCATAGACTCAAATCTCTGGAGTAGCCGGGGTAGGCCCAAAGCCTCAGTCTCAAGTTCATCATATAGCAGGGCAAGTCGCCGCAAAGCTCGCAGACATGGAACACATAACAGTGGGAGTGGACTCACAGACTCAGTTCCGCAGAGAGATGAGCAAACAAAATGGGAGAGCGAATGATATCTGCCCAACTCTCACCTGCAGTCCCAGAAATCTGCCTTTCCAGCCTATCTCGACCAGCGTTTAAATTGTCTGAATACCAGATTGTGCCCTGCTGGGACCTGGCGTAGGGCCTAGGCTTTGCCACCCAGCCCAAAGCCATTCTCAACATCTCCAAGTCGGCTCAGCGCTTGGTGCAATTCAACCTTACACCTGGTTTAGGTGGATGGGCTTCAAAACTACCATCTCGATTCCTCTTCAAATTGCTCATTCCAACTCCACCTTTGTCTCTGAAACTGCCTCAAACACATTTCGCCCTGACTTTGCAATGCACCAGCAAGGCTCATCTCTCGAGTCAGCTTCACCTCCACTCACGTCTCCATTGTTTGCAGTGATAATATGCCACAATTTACCTCATAAGAAGTGTTATTAATACTGTTTTAAGTATACCTCTGGCCTTCTGAACTACCAGTAAGCCTTTGCACAGCTTCATTGGCATAATTTTAAATCAGAAGTTCTCTGGCGCCTTCAACTCCATGTCCATTACTGCGGGCCTGACTCTTCACACTAGACTATGTGCCCATTTTTCCACCTTCACTGTTTCCTAGGATTCCTTTCTACAGCCTCTTACCCTCTCTAGATCTGTTCATCATGTACCACCATATGGCATTGACTGCCCCAATTTTTCCACATCTGTATTCACGCTAACTTACGCACCTCTGAAAGGTGGTACTCTGTTCACTGAGGACCGATCCCAAAATCATCGACACTGCTAACAAGTGGTTTAATTGTTGATATGTGACTTGATCTCCACTTCAGAGACCAACACCAGTTCTGACCTCTCCACTGAATATCATCCATTATGTCCCAGACTTTCAATGATCCAATCTCCTTTGGACAACTTCCTGCTACACTCTCCAGCTGTCTTACTTTTACTATAGATGCCTAATCCCTCTACATCATAATCCCAGAGGATGGTTTGAGGGCCTTTAGTTTCTTCCTTGAAAGGAGACACAAACCCATCCCTCCACCCCACCAAAAATCCTGCAATGCCTGGCTGAACTTGTTCTCACATTGAACAAATTTTTCTTTAACCTCACACATTACTACCATTACCAAACCCCCACACTCAGTGATTCAGGAACAGTTCCTTTCCCTCCGTCATCAGATACCTGAACAGTCCTTGAACCCATGAACAATACCTAATTTTCCTACTTTTTGCACCACTCATTTATTTTATAATTTATAGTAATTTTGTGTTTCTGCAACGTACTGTTGTTACAAAACGAGAAAAAATTAAAATCATATAAGATGGCAGTAATAAACCTGATTCCGATTCCAATTCACTCACTCTCACCCTAGCTGAAGGAAGCAGCGTGGCTCAAATGGGCTCACAAAAGAGACTACAGATGCCAAAATCTAGAGCGAGTCACAAAATGCAAGAGGAAATTAGTCAGTCAGGCACCACCCATGGAAGGAAACAAACAGTTGATATTTTGGGTCAAGAGCCTTCATCTCGACTGGAAAGACAAGGAGAGACAGCCAGTATAAATATGTGGGAGGAAGAGGTGGAGTAGGAGCTGACAGGTGAAAGGTAGATCCAGGTGAGTGGGATGATGTGCAGATAAGGGTAGTGGAGAGTGTGTATGACGTCAGAAGCTGGAGGTGATAGTTGAAAGTGACCAAAGGGCTGAGGATGATGAAATTGGATAGGAAAGGATGGTGGAGCAGGGAATAAAGGGAGGGAGATATGGAGACAACCAGAGAGAGGTGAGTGTGGTTGATGGGCAGCTGTCCTATTGAGCTTCTCCAGAATGGGTTACCATTATATCTACTTCTTCATGGGATATGTGGACCCAAGACTCCTCCAGCTCTTCTATTTTGGTTATAATTTCTTCATTCTTCCTGCTTCCTACATTTCTACATGACTTCTAGATTTTCTTGCCAGATTTGACTTTGTTCTCAGTTTCACATTGCCTAGCTCCAACTTTGTATTCTATTTTCAGTTGTCTCTCAGTTAATGACACATATCCATTGCAAGCCAACAGACTCCCACAACTGTGTTCACTCCAGTTCTTTCTACCTTGATAAATTGCCTTCTGAAATGACTCATTCGTTCTCTTACTTCATATTGGATTCAACTGCTTCAGATCACCTGTCTTTGCAGTTTGTATAAGAACAACTTCCTTTTGATGAACAATCTCTCCTTGCTGATGTTGCCTGACCTGCTGAGCATTCTCCCTTTCATTTCATAGTTACACAGCTTTTATCTCACAATTCTACTGTTGTTTATTTTCTCTATTTTCGATTTCTATTAACTCCCTCCATTCATGCCTCTTCCATGCAGATTAATCAGCCGCTCTCACTCAGGCAGCATCAGCACTCCTGTCTAATTCAGACTCGCATCCTACCCACAGATAATCCTTTTTCTTCCTCATTCTTCATGTTTTAGAAACAAATTAGATGTATGAATTTTCTAATTTTTGGTACAAGATTAACAACATAATATGTCAAATCTATTTCTTTTTCTACAGATGCTTCCTAATCCATAGAGTAATCCTGGCGTATACTGATTTCATTTATGGTTTCCATTATATGCAGTGTACTTTATTTCAATGTTGGAACTAAGTTACGAGATTCCTTTGGATCCCAAGGGCTTTGACTTACTTTGGCTGGTTTTCCACGTGATTTTATAACAATTGCAATTTATTTCAGATCCTCCATATATTCCCTACCTCCACAATTTCGTCCAGATTTGCAAGTATGTGAAATTTGGGTGCTCTTCCAGTCCCAGTAACACCATTATCTATTTTTCCACTATTGACTGCTCTTCCTTCAACAGTCTGGACCCAATTGTAACCTGGGGATGACCAATATGTAATTAAACCCCTTTTACATCAGTTTTGATTGCAATTTCTCACACCACTTCTAATTTACCAGACCACACTTTGTTCCCAAGAATGTATCTTTTAAGAAAGATTTTGCTATGCTTTGCAGGCAAGTACAAGAATTTCAAAATGATTCCCTTCAGATTATGGATCTAAAGCAGAAAAAATATTTTCTTTTCTGATTTAGAATGGAATAGTGGTATTTCGTAATGCATGTTCTTTAGAGATTATAGCTACAATTTTAAACTAATGTTCCTTTGAAACCCACAAAGAGCTTTCTCAGTGAAATACTGACTTTAAATCCTCTTCTGAAGAATTGCACTCTGATGTGTATAAGCATTTCTAAAATGCTTTAATGGCATCATTGATTTTCTATGGCTCAAATGCACTGGAACCAAATACTTGATTAATGAATGCTATAATCTTATCAGTTTCTAGTTTGTATAACATATGAGCTGATAACTGCTAAATTGACATTCACAATTTTTCAATCTTGAGTATTCCAAAATTGTAAGCCATTAATATTTTTGTAATAGCTTTTACTTTCAGATTTCTTTTGAATTCCATGTCAAATCAAACCTATCTCCTTAAAAGTATATTCACGTACAGTACATAGCTGTTACGGCTTTTAAAATAATAGTCCATTTTTTGTAGTATTCAACTTTTATTAATTCTAGGTAGATCTTTAATCATTGCCTTAATATTTCAGGTTGTTTGTTATACAGAATTGACATGGCATGTGTTTCCAAGTTACTGAGCCCCAACTGGATACAACTAAGATTTGTCATGGTCAATATTGTCAATAACCTGAAATTGTGATCTGTTATATTGCTCATCATTCAGATGCAAAGTAACACATAAGTAAGTCTCATCTGATTTACAATATATTCTTGTTTTTAGGACATCCTCCTAATCATTGCTGGACCAGAGTGGGCGGTGTACTACAATTGTGAAAGGGGACTGAACGTACTGGTGATCCTGGGGGCATTTCCGACACAAAATCTCAGATCCGAATGATGGCTTGATTCCCTTTCCATAGGTGCTGCCTGGCCTACTGAGTGGCTTTTCCAGCATTTTCTGATTTTATTTCATAGCAGACAGGTTCCTTCTGCTTAGAGTTTGGGTCGCTAGACTAAATTTGAAACCATGCTTTTCAGCATAGATTTTTTTCTGTTCAGTAAAATATAGGAACATAATCCTTTCATGGGTTCAGCTGTTGGGTTATCCTAATCTTCTACAGATGGGCAGTAAAACATTATTCATGGGACAGCAACTATCTCAGAACATTGTTACCCCCATAATAATTTATTCATGGCTCCTCTAAGATGTATTTGAGTTGCCCAGTGCAGATAGCAGAGAACAAACAATGGGACAGTAGATTTCATTACCTGCTGCCATTAATATGGCAGTAGTAAACACCAGTATCAGAACAGATATCAAACTAAAGGTCCAAGCCTCATAAAGAAATATTAGTATAGATGACAACAAGGTTGGGGAAAGAAACTGTAAATAAAGAGGAGAGAGAGAGAGAGAGAGAGAGAGAGAGAGAGAGAGAGAGAGAGAGAGAGAGAGAGAGAGAGAGAGAGAGAGAGAGAGAGAGAGAGAGAGGGATTGACAGAGAGAGAGAGAGGGATTGACAGAGAGAGAACAGAAATAGCAGGAAATAATTTTTCAGGCTTAGGGCCATGAAACTTGAAGGTCAGTAAACCTTCATGCATGCACTGAAACTCAAAATTGAAGAGGCACAAGGTATTTCAAAATCGTGCACAGATTTTACGGTGCTGAAGAGATAAGAAGAAGCAGGACAATGAGATTGCAAAAGGATGAAGTTTTTTTTTAACTTAACTGGGAAACAGAATGTGAATTCAAAGATGAAGATAATAATTTAAACTGAATATTCTTAACGATAGCAATAATGTTATGCAGGTGCAACAGCTTGCAATAATAATTCTGCATTTTAGATGAGATGCTATTTATAAAACTTGTTTACAAAATGAGGGAACTTACTGCTGTCTGGCCGTCTTAATTTGTAATACATCTTGTCTACATCAGGGTGTACAGATTTATGATGTAGTTGCTATGATGGGTGAATGGGTCAGCTGCAAGGAATGTGTGTTGATCTATTTAGCTCAGCTCTGTCAAGTACAGGAGAATTAAATGACCAGGCAAGTAATGAGCTGCTGAAAAGGTAAGGAAAGATTTAAGGAACTAGCTATACGGAATATCTAATATCCTTTTGGGGCACTTTCTTTGGGATCAGCTGAGTATTTCCTCTGTCATGTATTCTCATTCTCAGTATATGCTGAAATATACCAAGCCCATGGAAAATGCAACATTTTGAGATCATAATCACTAAGATGTCAATAGTATGGAAAATAAACAACTATTCTATTTGGCTTAATTCTTAGAATTGGTAAGCACAATTGTGAGAAATATCAATATTTCTTTTCATTCTGTCTACTAAATGCAACCTTCCCCTAAGTTGTTAGCTTCCAGTTTAAAAAGTAGTTATTCACAAAAGGAATTCAGAAGATAAAAATAAAGATTTGGAATCTATAATCAATGATAGCAAAGAAACAATCCTCACCAGTGGGCTTCAGCTCTCTGGAAGGTCTAGCAATCTCTGCAGAACGGCCCTAAAATCTCTAAGCTTTTGATAGCTTGCTGGAGTTTAGAAGAATAAAGGAGGGTCTCTTTGAAAGCTACTGAATATTAAAAGGCTTAGATGAAGTGGACGTTGACAGGATGTTTCCAAAAGTGCAGGAGTCTAGGACCAGAGGACACCGCCTTGGAAAAGAAGGATGTCCCTTTAGAACAGAGATGAAGACAAATTTCTTTAGCCAGATAGTGGTGAATCTGTGAAATTCATTTCCATAGACTGCTGTGGCAACTGAGTCATCAGGTAAATTTAAAGCAGAAGTTGGTGGGTCTTGATTAGTAAACGTGTCAAAGGTTATGGGGAGATGACAGGAAAATAGGGTTCCAAGGGATAATAAATCAGCCATAATCGAATGGCTAGCACTGAATGGCAAAACTCTGCTCCACACCTTATAGGGAATTTCATCCAGACAAGTGTCAGGTGTTGCACTTCGAACCTAGCACATCGCCCCACACCTGGACCATAGCCCTCCACACCCTCCAATCCATGTATTTATCCAAACTCCTCTTAAAAGTCACAATCAAACCTCCATCCACCACTTCATTCCACACTTGCACCACCCTCTGAGTGAGGAAGATCCCCCTTAGGTTCCACCTAAGTATTTCACCTTTCATCCTGTCTCACCCAGCCTCAGTGGAAAAAAGCTTTCTTACATCTACCCAACTTACACTCCTCATAATTTTGCATGCAATACCTCCATCAACTCTCTCCTCCTTATCTTACAGTGCAGTGAATAAAGTTTAACCTACTCAACCTTTCCCTGTAACTCAGGTCCTCGGGTCTCAGCAACATCCTTGTAAATTTATCAATCTTAATAATATCTTTCCTGTAGGTAGTTGACCAGAACTGCATACAAATGTGGTCTCACTGATGTCTTATACAAATTCAACATTAACATCCCAACTCCTGAACTCAATACTCTGATCCATGAAAGGGAAATGCCAAAAGTTCTCTTTATGACACTGACTGTGACACCTCTTTCAAAGAACAACCAAGTCTGTATTACCAGATCCCCTTGTTCTACTGCATTCTTCAGAGCACTGCCATTCACTCTGTAAACCTGATTTGTCCTTCCGATGTGCAACACCTCACACTTGTCAGCATTAAATTCCACCTGCCATTTTCTGCCCATTTTTACATCCAGTTCAGATCCCGCCACAAGCTTTGAAAACGTTCCTCGCTGTCCACTGTGCCCCCAACCTTGGTGTCGTCTGCACATTTGATCCAGTTTACCACATTATTACCCAAATCATTAATATAGATGACAAACAACAATGTAGCCAGCATTGTGGCACACCATGTTCAAAGTTCAAAGTAAGTTTATTATCAAAGTTCATATATGTCACCATATACAACCCTGAGATTCATTTTCTTACAGGCATACTCAGTAAATCCGTAATAAAATAATAGCCATGATAGAATCAATAGTCAGAGACCTCAAGTTAAAGAGGCAACAATATACTACCTGTGTCTGATTTCTCCATCTGAACCAATGTTGAATCCCATTTCTTTCTTCATCCTGAATGCCAAGCAACTGAACCTTCTGGACTAGCTGCCCAGGTGAATATTTGTCAAAGACCTTGCTGAAGTCCACATAGAAAATATATACTGCCTTTTCTTTATCAATATTCCTTTAACCTCTTCAAAAACCTCTCTAAAATCTATATAAAAATACCATGCACAAAGCCATGTTGACCATCCCTAAGCAGGCTTTGTCTGTCCATATGTTTAGATATCCTGTCGCTTGAAGACCTTCAAATATTTTACCCACTACTGATGTCTGGCTCTCCAGTCCATAACTTTTGGCTTAGCTGCACTGTGAGGCTGCTAGTAGAGACCTGGGTTTATAGAACATAGAATACTACAGCACATTACAGGCCCTTCGGCCCACAATGTTGTGTCGACCCTCAAACCCTGCCTCCCATATAACCCCCCACCTGAAATTCCTCCATATACCTGTCTAGTAGTCTCTTAAACTTCACTAGTGTATCTGCCTCCAGCACTGACTCAGGCAGTTTATTCCATGCTTCAACTACTCTCTGAGTGAAAAACCTTCCTCTAATATCCCCCTTGAACTTCCCTCCCCTTACCTTAAAGCCATGTCCTCTTGTACTGAGCAGTGGTACCCTGGGGAAGGGGCGCTGGCTGTCCACTCTATCTATTCCACTTAATATCTTGTACACCTCTATCATGTCTCCTCTCATCCTCCTTCTCTCCAAAGACTAAAGCCCTAGCTCCCTTAATCTCTGATCATAATCCATACTCTTTAAACCAGGCAGCATCTTGGTAAATCTCCTCTGTACCCTTTCCAATGCTTTCACATCCTTCCTATAGTGAGGCAACCAGAACTGGACACAATACTCCAAGTGTGGCCTAACTAGAGTTTTATAATGCTGCATCATTACATCACATTTCTTAAACTCTATCCCTCGACTTAGGAAAGCTAACACCCCATAAGCTTTCTTAACTACCTTATCTACCTATGAGGCAACCTTCGGGGATCTGTGGACCTATACCCCCAGATCTCTCTGCTCCTCCACACTACCAAGTATCCTGCTATTTACTTTGTACTCTGCCTTAGAGTTTGTCCTTCCAAAGTGTACCACCTCACACTTCTCTGGGTTGAACTCCATCTGCCACTTCTCAGCCCACTCCTGAATTCTATCAATGTCTCTCTGCGCAATCTCCGACAATCCTCTACACTATCTGCAACACCACCAACCTTTGTGTTGTCTGCAAACTTGCCAACCCACCCTTCTGCCCCCACATCCAGGTTGTTAATAAAAATCACAAATAGTAGAAGTCCCAGAACAGATCCTTGTGGGATACCACTAGTCACAACCCTTCAATCTGAATGTACTCCCTCCATCACGACCCTCTGCCTTCTGCAGGCAAGCTGATTCTGAATCCACTTGGCCAAACTTCCCCGGATCCCATGCCTCCTGACTTTCTGAATAAGCCTACTGTGTGGAACCTTGTCAAATGCCTTACTAAAATCCATGTAGATCACACCCACTGCACTACCCTCATCTATATGCCTGGTCACCTCCTCAAAGAACTCTATCAGGCTTGTTAGGCACGATCTGCCCTTCACAAAGCCATGCTGACTGTCCCTGATCAGACAATGATTCTCAAAATACCCATAGATCTTATCTCTAAGTATCTTTTCCAACAGCTTTCCCACCACAGACATAAGGCTCACTGGTGTGTAATTACCTGGACTATCTCTACTACCTTTTTTGAACAAGGGGACAACATTCGCCTCCTTTCAATCCTCCAGTACCATTCCCGTGGACAACGAGGACATAAAGATTCTAGCCAGTGGTTCAGCAATCTCTTCCCTTGCCTCGTGGAGCAGCCTGGGGAATATTCCATCAGGCCCCGGGGACTTACCCGTCCTAATGTATTTTAACAACTCCCACACCTCCTCTCCCTTAATATCAACATGCTCCAGAACATCAACCTCACTCATATTGTCCTCACAATCATCAAGTTCCCTCTCAGTGGTGAATACCAAAGATAAATATTCATTGAGAACCTTGCTCACTTCCACAGCCTCCAGGCACATCTTCCCACTTTTATCTCTAATTGGTCCTACATTCACTCCTGTCATCCTTTTGTTCTTCACATAATTGTAGAATGCCTTGGGGTTTTTCTTTACCCTACTCGACAAGGCCTTCTCATGCCCCCTTCTTGCTCTTCTCAGCCCCTTCTTAAGTTCCTTTCTTGCTACCCTATATACCTCAACAGACCCATCTGATCCTTGCTTCCTAAACCTCATGCATGCTACCTTCTTCCACCTGACTAGATTTTCCACTTCACTTGTCACCTCTGGTTCCTTCACCCTACCATTCTTTATCTTCCTCACTGGGACAAATTTATCCCTAACATCCTGCAAGAGATCCTTAAACATCGACCAGATGTCCATAGTACATTTCCCTGAAAAAACATCATCCCAGTTCACACCCGCAAGTTCTAGTCTTATAGCCTCATAATTTGCCCTTCCCCAGTTAAAATTTTTCCTGTCCTCTCTGATTCTATCTTTTTTCATGATAATGCTAAAGGTCAGGGAGTGGTGATCACTGTCCCCCAGATGCTCACCCACTGAGAGATCTGTGACCTGACCCGGTTCGTTACCTAATACTAGATCTAGTATGGCATTCCCCCAGACAGCCTGTCAACATACTGTGACAGGAATCCATCCTGGACACAGTTAACAAAGTCTGCCCCATCTAAACCCTTGGATCTAATCAATGATCTTGATCTTGGATGTGCTCCACGTGAAGTTTGCATGTTCTCCCTGAGACCGCATGGGTTGCTCTTGTTTCATTCCACATGTTAACAACACGCTGGTTGTGACGTTAAAAGCTGCTGTAATTTTCCTATAGAATGCAGATTTCTGCAGGTTTGATAGCTTTAATCTAGACTTTTTTGTTGTGTGGCTGTATCTTTCTGATATCTTTATGTGCTTGCCGTCTTGCATGAGATATGTGTGCTTTGTGCTGTGTGACTTGCTGTGTCTGCGCACAGCTACACATTAATTAAATAGAAGCACACATGCGGGAGATGTCTTTAACTGGTGTAATCACAGTGCAGCAAGAGAGAACAATGTGCATGTGTAGACAACGGATTGATACATAGTGTTAAGAGGAGGTGGCAAATTTTGCTCGAGAAGAAATAGATCCATACATTACACTTAACTCCCCCTTTAGATTAATGCAGCCTAAAACTGTATATGTACAAAATATTCAATTTCCTTTTCATAAACCCATATTCCAAATAAACATGCTTTTGCAATAACAGTCCACTAACTTCACAGTTCTCAAGATTGTCTTTTGGGTGATGCTCTGTTTCTTTCAGGATAGTGCCTCTGGACCTGTGGAATAGCATTAGGTTTGGCCGGTGTCTTGTCAACGATAATATTCTCTTGGTCATGCCTCTGGACCTATGAGGTCGCATCAAGTTTAGTAGGTATCTTGTCTAAGACAACATTCTCGATTTCCTGTGTCATATTGCTGTCATTGACATCATTACTGAGAGATAAGTCCAGTAATGGGTCTGTCTTGTTTGATGCAGCGAACTCAGGTGTGTTCTTCAGTTGAACGTTCACTATCTGGTCCACATGATATCTCCGTGTCTAATCTCTGATGTCCACTGTGTATATTAGTGATCCAGTTCTTGCATTAGTTGTCCTAATGGGTGTCCACATCTTCTCGATAATCATACGCTAGGTCATACGCTAGATTATCTTCTCGATAATCCTGTCCAATCTCAAAGCTCCTTTCTGCTTCACTTGGCAACTAGCCGAACTGTTTATTCGGCAATCCTCCACCACCCCTCCCCCCCATAGATTTGGTTTCAGGAGGCCTCTGTGAAATCTCAGATTCCTGTTTATGAACAGCATTGCAGGTGTTTGATTTGTCATCGCACGAACAGAGTTCTGATACACAAAAAGGAAGTTGTCCACGTTGTGCTGTAGAGAAATGTCCTCCTTGTCCATCACTTTAATGGACTTCTTGAAGGCTTGGATAAAACTTTCAGTTAACCCATTCATTGCTGAGTGGTGCGGAGCTAACTTGAGATGTCTTCATGAACAGTCTAAATTCTTCTGCGATGTATTGTGGTCTGTTGTACCTCACAATTTACTTTGGCAAGCCGTTTCTGGTGAAGATAGTCCTCAGGGCAGAGACAGTATCTACTGAGGTGCTTGACTTCATTGGTATAACCTCTGGCCACCTTGAATGAGCATCCATAGCATTCAGAAACATTCATGTCTGAAGAGTGCTGGCCCTCCTCTCTCCAACACATAACGCTCTAACTGTTGTGTTGGCCTCCATACATCACATTTACTTTGAGTTTGCCTTTTAGAGTCATTTTTCACCTGTGTAGCTCTTTAGACTCATTGAGATCTTCTCTTAGAAAACAGTCTGTTGTAGTCAGCCTTTAGAATTATGGGCAAAGCTGACCCTGTATGTAGCACCATGTTCAGTTTTACACCAAGCACATCTATTGTCATCTAGTTGATTTTGTGATCTGCTTCAGTTTTACTGTGCGGTTCTGGGCATGACAGTTCACCTTTGTCAGACTCTATGCTGTCTGATTCTGTTTTACATTCAGCAACTTTATGCATTTACTTACTTTTGTGTTTAATCCATTTCACTTGGTTGTGCTTTTTACTGCCATACACATTCTTCTCTATGTGACCTTGTCTATGACAATTTCTGCAGAGTTTTTCTTTTAACCAATAACCATTCGCATCATAGTACGATTTGCCACATCAATAAAATCTTTGAGTTTTTTTTGGACCATTCAGGGACATCTTGTACATTTCACATTTTAACCTCTTTTTCTGTAGTTCTGCATCCTTTGCTAGTCTCTAACGATATTGCAATGGTCAATGCCTGTTCTAAGGTTTGATCTCTTTCGTACAGTACCCTCTTTTGAGTGTTTTGACTACGCTTGCCACATGAAAGCCTGTTCCTTAATGCATCAGAAAGTCAACAGTACTGGGGAAGTTTCTGCATTTCTTCAATGTATTCAGAAATGGTTTCATCTTTTGACTGTTTCCTTTTATAAAATTGAAATCTCTCAGCTATTGCCAGCGGGTTAGGGCTCAAGTGAATTTGTAAAATTGTAACAATTTTGTCATCTGTCTTGCTTGCTGGCTTTCCAGGGGTTACTAAGTTGTGTAAGAGACTGTACATCATTTGGCCCATAAAGTGCAAGGGCATTGTTTTGCTCCTCCACGTTGTTTGTGTTACAATACAGTTCAACTCCCTCAGTATATGACCCCCCCAGCCTTCATTCGTGCTATCAAATTCATCCACTTTCCCAGCTGAATCTGTTTGCCACGTTATTTTCACTTCAAATTCTGTGCATCTTTCACTGTTACTCACAATTTCCTTTGTCAGTGTTCGTAACGGCTTTCTCGAGCTGTTTAACTCTCGCTGTACTGTGACTGTTAGTGCAGTTCATGATATTTTCTGACATTCAGGTTCGTTCTCATCATCAATTTGTTGTATCTGTGCACAACTACATATCACTTGAGTAACAGCATGCATGCAGGAGATGGTGTATTCTTATTGCAGCGAGAGTGAGAGAGAGAGAACAATGTGCATGTGAGACAACAGATCAATAAGTCGTGCTGGGGAGTCGGTGTTATTGCTCTAAAAGAAATAGATTGATTATATCAGTGCTGGTTACTGTGTGTTGCATCTTAGTCCCAGATTAACACTCTTACATTTGGCTGTATTCATGAGTATCCATGTATGGTTGAATGACAATTAAACTTCAGTTGAATTGAGTTGAGCTGAATGGCAGAATTTAGGGGAAGGGGTGTTGTGGTGAAGGGAAATTGAGATGAATAAAATGTGATAAGTGTAGAATGGATATTCTATGGATGCCATAGTGAGCCAAAGACTTGGTTTCAGTATGGTATGACTCCATTTTTTTTTCAACAAAAAGGATTCGATAGTTATACCAAACAAACATCAGTCTTCAGCAAGGACTGCATTCGGACTTGTTGATAAAATTAGAAGTGCAACATTGATGCACCAGGAGAAGCTTGTGGCAAGTAATTACCTCCTGTTGATTCTTGCTGTGTGCCTGGGGTTTTAACACAATTTGGAATGGTCATGAGGAATACGGGGAGAAGACAGCAGGGCCTGAGAGGGAAATGGATCAGCCATGATGAAATGACAGAGTAGACTCAATGGGCCAAACAGCATAATTATGCTCCTATATCTTATTATGGTCTTATTAAAATCTCCACGTGGGTATGCAGGGTAATGATGGCAGAACAAAGTCATAAATAATGTAAAGTTACATCAGTCCAAGCGACTTCCCTTAATTACTGTGGAGAAAATTGCCATCATAACAGCCTATGGCAGAGCACAGAATTACTTAGCAAATTCAAAACATTCTGTGATAAACTCTGAGTAGGTAGATATCCAGAAGTTGCTGTCAACATTTCAACAGCGATTTTGCCTGCATGATAAGAGCAAACGCTATTGTAATTATTCTATGAAATTGGCCAGAAAATTTAAAAAGTGATAACTTAATCCACAGAAGAGATTGTTAAAGTTTAGGAATTTAAATCTGCTCTACAATTAATATTTTAAAACATGTATTCAAAATTGCAGTGTTTCTATGATACATAAGAAAAGGTTAAACTTCTATTCTGGGCTAGTCGATGCATAATTACCTATTTTTTTAATTTTGGTTACTAATTGCAATAGAGCTATAGTTTTCCTATAGCAAAGAGCAGTCCATCACAAGAAAAACCCTCCCCACCATTGAGCACTTCTACAAGGAGTACTGTTCAATTCAAAGTTCAGTGTACATCCACTTCACCACATACAGCCCTGAGATCCTTTTTTCTGTGGGCATACTTAACAATTCCATAGGACAGTAACTGTTAACAGGACTTGTAAACTGTAAACATCAAGAACTGTAAAGTATAAACAAACTATGCAAATGCTGATTATAAATTGATGTCAATAAATAATGAGCATGAAATAAGATGGAAGAGTCCTTAAATGAGTGTAGTTATCCTTTTTTTTTCAAGAGCCTGAAGGGTGAGGGGTAGTAACTGGTCTTGAACCTGGTGGTGTGAGTCCTGAGGCACCTGTACCTTCTACCCCTTGGCAGCAGTGAGAAAAGAGCATGGCCTGGATGGAGAGGATCTTTGATGATGGATGCTATATTTCTACGGCAATGTTTCAGGTAGATGCACTCAAAGGCTGGAAGGCTTTTACCCATGATGTATTGAGCCAAACCCACTTACTATGTATGATTTTCCACTCAAAGGCATTGGTTTTCCCATAACCGGGCCCTGATGTAGCCAACAGGCATACTACACAACTATGGAAGTTTGCCAAAGTTTTTGATGACATGCCAAATCTCCACAGACTCCTGAGGCAGTAAAGGTGCTGTCTTGCTTTATTTGTAATAATATTTATATGATGGGTCCAGGAGAGGTCCTCTGAGATAGTGACACACAGGAATTTTAAGTTACTGACCCTCTGCACCTCTGATCCTGATGCACCATCAATAACTCTGAGACGTGGGTTAAGGTCGGCTTTTATTGGCTGGGAGAAAGAACAAGCAGCAAGTGACCATCGCACAACATCCTGGTGACTGAGGAAGGGTCTGTGGCTCCAATCGCCTTTATACTGGGCCTGTGGGAGGAGCCACAGGAGCAGTCAGCAGGGGGAGGGGGCATGTCCTGACAGGTATATGTAGTTCACCACAGATCCTTTGATGATTACTGGGTCATGAGGCTTTGGTTTCCCTCTCCTGAAATCTACAATGGTTCCTTGTTCTTGCTGACATTAAGTGAGAATTTGTTGTTATTACACCACTTGGCCAAACTTTCAATCTCCATCCTGTATGCTGATTCATCGTCACCTTTGATACAACCCATAACAGTGGTGTCATCAGCAAACTTGTATATCGTACAGTCACGAGGGAGCAGTATCCATTATCAAAGAACCCCCATCATCTGGGCTAATCTCTCTTCCCAATGATGCCATCAGGGAGGAGGTACAGGAGCATCAGGTGCTACTCCACCAGGGTCAGTAACAAATATTACCCCTCAACCACTAGAGTGAATAATTTCACTTGCCTCAACACTGAACAGGTCACTAAACACAACTTATGAACTTGCTATAAAGCCCTGTGCATCTCATGGACTCATTATTAATTGGCTTTGTATTTGCACAGTTTGCTTTCTTCTGCACAGTGGTTGCTTGACAGTCTTTATGTGTAGTTTTTCATTGATTCCATTGTAAGCCTTTGCTCTACTGCAAATGCCTGCAAGAAAATGAAAGCCAGGATAAGATACGGTGATACAGTACATATATATTTTGATGTAAATTTACTTTAAACTTTGAAAGAAGAGTTTGTATTTTAATTGTGTTTTAAAACTTCTTCAATTATCATTTTTACCTGGAATTACAGGCTTCACTACTCAATGTAGCAAAATTAGGAATTTCCTTTTAATTTATAAAAATATTGATCATATTCACTCCAGCTATACCGTGTGGAGAATGAGTAAATATGAACAATGCACAGAAGGCAGCAGGTTAGCACCAGGAGACCACATACATGCATTATACCAATAGCAAGCTTTTCTTACAATATACTTAAAAAGAATGTTATATTAGAAGAAAAATCATATACTTCAAAATGCAGCATAAAATGAACAAGAAACTGATTAACCTCTGCTATTCCATCCGTTTTCTTAATGACAGAACATTTGGGAGTTTGTAACAGTCATTGATGCAAACTCCTAAATGGTTGATTGAAAACTGAACTGATTTCACCCATGTAACAGTGGGAGATTAAACTGCTCAAAACTAATGAAAGGACAAGAGCAAACAAACAATGGAATCTTGATTGGATATTTCAAGAACACTTTAAATAGTTAAGAAAATTCATAGAACATAGACCAGTACAGCACAGCAACAAGCCTTTCTCACCACATGTCTATGCCCATCATGATACCTACCAATCCGAACTGACACCATCTGGTCGATATTCTCTCATTGCCTTGGTTATGCATGTGCTAGTCTCACAATCAGAATGCTGGTTTGGATCCTTTCATTCCTTGTACAATGCCTGTCGAAATACCTCTTAAGTGCTGCAAGTATATCTGCTACCACCTTTCCCCCTAGCAGTGTAGAACTTATAGATGCAAAAGCTTGGTGTCTACAAAGCCAGGCTGAACAGATCCATGAAAAGTGCCAGATGAACAAAACAGAACTATCAGTTCAGGAACAATGAAAAAGGGGCTGTACAGGACATTGAAACTAAATTCAATGCACCAAAATACCACCAATCCTAGCACAGGGTTATCAACAACAAAGAGATGATTAACTTTTGGTCAAAGGGGACGACACAAGTCAAGTAACAAGCTCAATTACACTTTTGCTAACCAACCCCATATTAACATATTCTTTTGGCATATGTCCTGGTCCCAAACTGATATGGAAGAATAACAAAGAAAAATAAGAAATTAAATGACAAATTTTAGAAAACACTATATACACTCGAATGCACTTCGTTTAACACCCTTTCATTCAAGTACTAAATGCTGAGCTGTGATCAATGAAAAGCATCCTGATATGTGCATCTTCACTGGCCAGATGTTCTCAGGTTTAGTGAAGAGCCAATGAAATGCATCTGCTGTGGGCGTGTTGAGCTGGTGTGCAAATTGTAGTGGATCCAAGTCGCTTCTCAGGCAGGAGTTGATATGTTTCATCATCAACCTCACAAAGCACTTCATGATAGTGGGATGTACTTGCTGCTGGATGATAGTTATTAAGGCACAGATATAATTGAAGCCTGTTTGAAGCAGGTGGGTAGCTCAGGCTGCAAAATGAGAGGCAAAAGATGTCATTGAACATTCCAGCCTGTTGATCAGCACAGGTCTTCAGTTGAAAGTCTTCCAGTTGCAGCACCCCGCAGGAGTAAAGGAGTAAATGATGGACAGCACTCTAACCCACACCATGAACCAAGGTCAGTCCTAGATGTGGCCTCCATAACTCCTGCAGCAGTGTCACAGATACTGGCCAGTCTAAGTTTAGTTCTCCTCAGAGAAGCAGTTAAAGAGGATAAAAGTATTTTTGCAGTGAGCGAGTAATCAAGGATGATTACTAGTATGCAGGGGAGAATGTAACCAAGTGACTATTGAACGTATTTTTTTTTGAAATCCACTTATGTATTCACTTTGGTAATGCTAAAATAGCTGCCTGTGCCTTTAAGAGAAAACAGTGATGTCATTCCGCATGGGTAGAGTAGAACGAAGAGTTGCCATGTTCTAGAAAGGACTACGTTCAAATGCTTTTCCCAGGTTTGGTGAGGAAAGATTTTCATGAGTAAATTGATCAGCACTGGATTGCATGATTACGAGTATCCTTAATTGGCCTACTAGGTCAGTCTTTTTAGTAATTCAACTACAAGGCAATATATTGTAAAAGTTTATTTGTCTTTCTTTATTGTTTGATGACCAAATGTGAATGTAACAGAGTAATGTGAATGTGTTAATCTCTGTTCACGTAGAATGAGTGAGGAGAACTCATTTCAAGGTCTAGCCTATATGTGTTGGGAAGTTAAGCACATGTCTGCCAGATGTCAGTGTATCTCTTAGTTGAGATGAGATGTATTTAAATAACAGTTCCCGCCATTTTGTATGATCTGAAAACTGAGATTGTAATGGTGGGAACTGTTAGTTAAAAATTTATTTTGTCATTTTTATTTTGATACTCTCGTTCTGCAATAAAAGATTTAGAACAAATAAAGGAATTTAAGACCCAAAGAAGTATTTGTGGTCCTTTTCCCCCAGGCTACAGTAAGTATTTGGCCAGGTACCCTATCTGGATCTGATGCTTTCCATGGGTTGGTTCATCCTCCTGAAGGATGCTGTTATATTATCCTCCAAGACTGAAATTACAGGGACTTCAGAATCCACGGGAGGGTGTGAAGTCAATTCCAGCATAAAAGGCATTGAGCTCATCTGGGTATGAAACCTTGTTGTCACCTGTGTTGCTTGGTTTCACTTCTTGGGGGATGATAGCATTCAAGCCCTGCCAGAGCTGTCAATCTTCTTTCAGTGATTCACCTTTGGACCCGAATTGACACTTAGCATGTGAGATGACTTTCTGGAGATCATAGCTGGACCTCTTGCATTTTATTTGATCTCAGACCTGAATACCACTGATCTGGCCCTCAACTGACTGCAGACCTCATGGTTTATCAAGGGCATTGCTGGGGAAAACTCTGAATTATTTTGTAGGGACACGTTCATCTAGGACTATTTTGATAAAGTCTGTGACAACCTTGACAACCATGAACATGACCCAGTCTACTGACACAAAGTAATCCCATTTCTGCTCCTCTGCTTGTTGTTCTTAGCTCTGGACCGTTGTTCTTTAGCCTTTGCCTGTATGCAGGTAGGAGGTGCTCTTCTTGAATAAAATCCAATACCTCTTGACAAAATTATTTAATGACTCTGATCACATGCAGAGCAGAGTCACAGAGAGCAGGCGCGTCTGTTTCAGAAGTATAATTGCTTTTCAACTGCTCCTCGAGAGTGGGAGCATGTTCATCAGTCAGGCTAGGAACTACCCTCCAGCAGAAGTCAACAAGTCTGGAGCACAGACTGACATAATTATTGTATTGATTCCTATACTTGATGCCTCTGGGCAAATCCTTGGAAATCAGCGCTGAATTGAATCTGGTAATGAAACAGACACAGCAATTATAAGCCAAGTGGAATGAACGCTGCAATGTTGTCCATATCCTGCTTGCTGTTGGAAGACATTGAGATTTCACTTTGATCTTCTCAGCTTATCTTTGTGGTCAGTCTTTGCTCTTAGTTAATTTGTTTATTTTCCTTTGTTGCATCCCCAGCAATTGTTACGCTCCATACATGATCCTTGTCATTTGATGCATTCGACTTCAATGTCACTGTCAACAGAAGCAGTTGTTGATGACCTATTCCAGGGGATGGAAAAATATCAGCCTTGTCAAGTTGAAGTGTAGATCAGTTTGTAGGTAGGTATGCATGCACCTGTCACACAGCAGATTGAAAATGCTATCCTATGCATGGACGTTTCTTCTGTGTGGGACTTCACTTTTATTGCAGTTGACCTTATCAGTGCTCTTGCACTGTAAATTGTGTGGTATTTGCCATGGTCAACATGACTCAGTAAAAGGACAACTATTATACTACACATTGACTGTACTCATTTCCATAGATGCTGCCTGGCCTGCCGGGTTCCTCCAGCATTTTATGTGTATTTATTATACAGCATCTTCAGCTTGATCAGACCAGGATCCATACAGGTTGGCTAATAAAATCAGTAAATATTCTTGCTACTCATAATCTACAACTCCAGAGACTTGTGGCAGACATCAGTGAAAACACTCATCAGATCAGGCGGAAGGTATTTCAGCTTAAAGACTCTTGACTGGATCAACCTGATATGATAGATGTTTCTTTCTCCACAGGTGCTGCCTGCTGAGTGTTTCCAGCATGTTCTGGTTGAATTTCATTGTTAATGTGCCTGAAATGTCTTGATTTTCATTTACCTGAACAGGTCTTTAGTTACACAGAGTCAAGATTAAGTTTCTTGTCATATGCACAAATACATGTATGCACAACTGCAGTGAAAATCAACATGCAGCAGCATCACAGGCATGTAGCATGAGAGATGCAACATTCAGAAAATAACCACATTCATTGCAAATGAACAAAATGCCTAATGGTAAAAAAACAACAAGGACTACCAGACATATTTACATTGAAGAATAGTTAAATTGAAGAACAATATACATAATAGAGATGCAAACACTCTACCTCAGGGATATTACAGCAAACTGTTCAAGGCGAGCTCAGGTAGAATATAGTTTCCATAATACAGTCCATATGTGCTCTCAATTCCTTCAGTTTATTCCTTATTTCTTATTCCTCTGTTAGAAAGCAGCTCATTCCTTCTGGGGACACAAAAGACTGCAGAGAATGGAATTAGAGACAAGAGAAAACAATCCGTTGTAAGACACTTTTCGCTTTTGCGACTTACAGATGCAGAAATTTCTGTAAATCTTGTGTGACACCACAGAACGCTGGAGGAAGTTGGAAGATCAGGCAAATGCTCATCAACTCTCTTTATTATTTTTACACCCACCTACACCAAAAGGTAACTTACTGCTGTCAGTTAATTCACCAACCAAAGCATCCTTGGAAAGAGGGAGGAAACTTGAGCATCCAGTGAAACTCATGCCACTGCAGAGAGAAGGCACAATCCCAGTTTCCTGGAGCTGCAGAAGGTGACTCTCTGTAAAGCCTTTTGTGACCTATGAATTACCCTTCATAAACAAGCAGGATGTTGCGAGGTCATGGTAGATGGGACGTACTTGTGTCTCCTGCCCGTGAACTGGATAGAAGGTGACATACCAAGTGGGGTCTCCAAGATGGGAATTCTGGGATGATAGCCAGCTAGCTCAGGTAGAAAGTAGTCTGATCAAGTGACGCAAGAGTTTCTGCAGATGCTAGAAATAAATGATAGAAATTTTGGGCAACACAGACAAATTGCTGGAGAAAACCAGGATGTCAGGCAACATCTATAGAGGGGAACAAACAGTCCATAGCCCTTTATCTCTTCCCTCAACACACCAGTCCAGGTGCCAAGGCATCCAATGCTCTTTCAGCACTAAGCCCCCCTCCAGTACAACACAGGCTACCACTGTCTGCATCCCCTCCTTGCCCTGCCTCTGCCACTCACACCCCCACATACCAACTGCCTTTGTCCCGATCTTCCCCTCCCCCTGCCCCCACCTTCCACCAGCTCCCCAGTCATCACGGACACATGGTGAGAAGGGGTCTGAGAAAACACAGACATGGAAAAGCATTGGGACCGGATGGCATGAACCCCAAGGTCCTGAAGGACTGTGCTGAACATTTTCCAGGACTGGTCATGGCTCACCTCCGACCCCTGATCAGAACAGCCCATGAGCCCCTATAGTTTGTCCCCCAGGAGCACATTGGAGTCAATGATGCTCTGCCTGCTGAACAGAGCCTACTCCCATTTGGATAAGCAGGGCAGCACTTCGAAGATCATGTTTAATTGATTTCTCGAGTGCCATCAATACCATACCACACTCATTGCTGGGGGAGAGCTCTGTTCAATGAAAGTTGGCACTTCCATTGTATCCTGGATAATGGACTACCTGACTGGCAGACCACAGTTCGTGTGGCTTCAGAGCTGTGTGTCAGATAGGGCTATAAGCAGTACTGGGGCCCCATAGGGGGCTATATTGGCTTCCCTCCTGTTTACCTTGTATACCTCAGACCCTAGATACAACATGGGGTCATGTCAGCTTCAGAAATTCTCTGATGACTCAGCAATAGTTGACTGCATAAAAGGAGGATGGGAGGATGAATACAGGAAGGACTTTGTCAAACGGTAAAAGTTGAATCATCTGCAGCTCAGTATAAGTTAGACAAAGGAGACGGCGATGGACTTTAGGAAGACTAAGCCTGCACTGCACTGCTTCCCGTTCTATTGATGGTGAGGATGTGGATGTGGTGAGGACCTACAAGTACCTTGGGGGTGCACCCGGATGACAGGCTTAAATGCAGCACTAACACAGTACAAGAAGGGCAAGAGTTGCCTCTGCTTCCTGAGGAGATTGAGGTCCTTTGGAGTATGCAGGCCTCTCCTTCACCTGTTCTACCAGTCTGTTGTTGCCAGTACAATCTTCTATGCGGTGGTTGTGCTGGGGCAATGGCATCAACATGGGTGATTGCAACAGGCTCAATAAACTGATTAGAAAGGCTGGTTCTGTTATAGGAGTCAAACTGGACACACTGGAGACTGTGGTAGAACAAAGGACCCTGGCAATTTTGGACAATTTTTCTCACACTCTGCACGTTAACTTGGCTAAACAAAGGAGCACTTTTTGTAATAGACTAAGACAACTGCACGGCTCCAAAGAGCACCGTATGAGGTTATTCTGACACTCAGCCATTAGGCTCTAAAATGAGTCAACCTATAGCCGGGGAAGTGATGGCCCCCTCCTGTTAGGCTGTTTGAGGTATCTTTTTGTTTTATTCTTTCTTACTACGCTTCTAATATTTGTTATTCTCTGCACTTGTAATGCTAAAATATCTATCTATCTATCACCGACTGGCTTCCCATCCCATTCCTTGCCCCCGCCATTTAACTTGCCCCTCACCTGGCCTCACCCATCACCTGCTAGATTTTACTTCTTTTCCCCTTCTTATTCTGGCTTCTACCCTCTTTCTTTCCAATCCTGTTGAAGGGACACAGCCCAAAATGTTGACTGTTTATTCCCCCCACAGACACAGTCTGACTTGCTGAGTTCCTTCAGTATTTTTAGTGTGTTGCTCTGTTTGATTAAGTACTGGAGGAGAATTGAACATTGACCCTTCCAGCCCATCACCCACACACACATTCAACTGGGTCCCCATTCTCTTTATTTCTTATCTGCCCTTCCCACTTCCCATATTTATTTTCGTTCTCCACATTTTCTTCCTATCAGATTCCATCATCTGCAGCCATTTGCCAACTCCACCTGTTACCTCCCAGCCTCTGTCACTATTCCCCCTTCTCCTCTTCTGTTTGCCTTTAAATTCTCCTCTCTTGGACTCACCTATCAATTGTCAGCTTTTGCCCCACCCCACCACTGCCCTCTTTCGAGGCGATATCTCCTCTATCTTTCAGTTCAGATGGAGGGCCTCAGCCCAAGACGTTGACTGCTCATTTTCCACCACAGATGTTGACTGATCTGCTGAGTTCCTCGTGCAGCAGACTTTTTTTTGGTGTTTTCATCTTCTCTTGTTAGATCCTCAATGAAATCCAAACAATAAGGTCACCTAGCTATGGGACTATGGGAATATATATACTGTATGTGGCGTTAGGACTCACAAAAGACTGCGTGAAGTTCCACAGAGTGGATAAACTCATTGGTTTTTAGCTATCATTAATCAGAGTAAACTCTATGGAGCAGGGACAAGAAAAGCTGACACCAGGAACAACAGCACTAACCGATAATCACCACATCACCTTAAGCTTAAAACAATTTCCTGAAGAACAGAAGTGAGGTGGCTGCCAGAAAGGGTATGTGTAGATTAAGACATTTGGACAGGTACATGGATGAGGAAGTTTCAAAGTTCAAAGTTGAAAGTTCAAGGTAAATTTATTATCGAACTACATACTGTATATGTTACCATACAGTATACTGTACTATCATCAGACTAATTTTCTTGCAGGCATTTTCAGGAAAAAATACAAAAGAATGTATGAAAAATTGTACATAACAAAGACTGACAAAAAAATGTGCCAAAGAAAGCAAACAATGCAAAATAAAAAATATAATACTAGGAACATGAGTTGTAAAGAGTCAGTGGAAGTGAGTCGGTGAGTTATAGATTCAGTTCAGAGCAGTGGTGATTGAAATTAACCACGTCAAATCGGGAGCCTAGCATCTGAAGGATAATAACTGTTCCTGAACATGGTGGTGTGGAAACTGAGGCCTCTGTACCTGCTGCCCAATGGTAGTAGTGAGAATTGGATGTGGTCTGGATGGTGGGAGTCTTCAATAATGGATGCTGTTTGATAGACCAAACTGTGTCCTCCACTTCAAGTTCAGTGTGATTAGATCAAAATGGGCAAATGGGACTAGCTGAGAAGGGCATCATCGTTGGCATGGACCAGTTGGACTGAGGGACCTCCTTCTGTGCTCTAGGAGTTTATATGTTAGCAGTCCCATTCCAAGGTAGAATTGAATTGTCTGGGTGACCAGCAGTCCCCATCCTGTCAATGAGCCTTTGACCAGATGGGTCAATATTCAAAAGCTTCAGCAAACAAATGAGCAGAGGTAGGCAATATCATGGAGGGAAGCAACATTAAATAAAAAAAAAACAGGAAGACAGCAATATGATTAAACTTGGTCAATGGCAGAAAAGTGTATGCGTTTTTGATGCCAAATTTGGTATCTAAAAAAAATCTAGCATTCCAGCCCCACCTACTGGTTATATTTCCTTACTGCAGCTCACGGGGAGGTACAAAATCTGTGCTTGGTCAGCAAACTAACTAGAAGAATTCAAGTTCAAGTTTAGTGTTGCCATGGGCAGTACACAGAATATAAATACCATGAAAATTACTTTTTTGCTGCAGCATCAGAGTAAATTACAGAACTCGGTCAAACATCAGTTAACATAAACTTCAGTTGACATAAATTATACCTAACTTTGATGTCTGCAAAATGAACATAGCAGCGGAAGCGGAAAATCGACAGAGATAAATATAGTTCAAGGTAGTACTAAGGTATTTCAGGTCAGTGCATGAACCTTATGGCAGTGGGGAAGAAGCTGTTGTTTAGTTTTGGGGTGTGGGTCTTCAAGCTCCTGCTTAACGGCAAGAACAAGCAGAGGGCATGACCAGAAGGTGGAGGTTCCCTGATGATGGATATTGCCCCCTGAGACATCGCTTCTCATAATTGTTCTCAAAGTTTGGGAGAGCTGTATCGATGAGGAAACTGGCTGAGTTCTGAAATTTCTTGAATTCCTGTACATGTGAGTTTCCATACTAGTTATGATATATTCTTACAAAATGCTTTGTATTGCATGTCTGTAGAGGCTTGTCAGAGCTTTTGGTGATTTATTGAACTTTCTTAAGCTCTACTAAGATAGCAGAGATGTTGGCACACCTTCTTCATGCTTGCATTTATGTGCAATGCTGGCACCCAAGAACTTGAAGCTGCTCACCATTCCCATTGCTGATCTTTCAATGAGAACTGGTGTGTGTTTGCTTGATCTTCCTTTCCAAAAGTCCACAGTCATTTCTTTGGTTTTGCTGGTGCTAGGCACAAGGTCATCAAGACCTTGGTTTCTGTACCTCCCTTTGCAACTGGATATTGAACTTTCTCATTGGGAGACTTCAGTCTGTGATAACTAATGATGCCATCTCCTTCCCACTGGCCATCAATGCAGGTGCAGGTAAAGGGTTGGAATCTGAAGGAGAGGAGAGTGGACCATGGGAGATAGGGAAGGTGGAGAGGCACCAGAGTGAGGTGAGAGGCAGGTAAAAAGAGGTAAGAAAAGGGCCAAAGAGGGCAAGTGAAGAAAAAGGAAGAGGGAGGGGAAAGAAGATTACCAGAGGTTAGAGAAATCGATTTACCAGAGGTTAGAGAAATCGATGTTCATGCCATCAGGTTGGAGACTACTTAGCCAAAATATCACAATAGCATTAGCTTCAATATAATTATGGAGAAGGACAGGACTGGACCTAGAGTTGAGATTTTTGATTGGAGAAAGGCTAACTTTGAGGGGATGCGAAGGGATTTAGAGAGAGTGGATTGGGTCAAGTTGTTTTATGGGAAGGATGTAATAGAGAAATGGAGGTCATTTAAGGGTGAAATTATGAGGGTACAGAGTCTTTATGTTCCTGTTAGGGTGAAAGGAAAGGTTAAAGGTTTGAGAGCACCATGGTTTTCAAGGGATATTAGAAATTTGGTTCAGAAAAAGAGGGATGTCTACAATAGATATAGGCAGCATGGAGTAAAGGAATTGCTCGAGGAATATAAAGAATGTAAAAGGAAAAAGAAAGAGATTAGAAAAGCTAAAAGAAGATACGAGGTTGGTTTGGCAAATAAGGTGAAAGTAAATCCGAAAGGTTTCTACAGTTATATTAAAAGCAAGAGGATAGTGAGGGATAAAATTGGCCCCTTAGAGAATCAGAGTGGTCAGCTATGTGTGGAACCGAAGGAGATGGGAGAGATTTTGAATGATTTCTTCTCTTCGGTATTCACTAAGGAGAAGGATATTGAATTGTCTAAGGTGTGGGAAACAAGTAAGGAAGTTATGGAACCTATGACAATTAAAGAGGTAGAGGTACTGGCGCTTTTAAGAAATTTAAAAGTGGATAAATCTCTGAGTCCTGACAGGATATTCCCCAGGACCTTGAGGGAAGTTTGTGTAGAAATAGCAGGAGCTCTGACGGAGATCTTTAATATGTCATTAGAAACGGGGATTGTGCCGGAGGATTGGTGTATTGCTCATGTGGTTACATTGTTTAAAAAGGGTTCTAGAAGGAAGCCTAGCAATTATAGACCTGTCAGTTTGACATCAGTGGTGGGTAAATTAATGGAAAGTATTCTTAGAGATAGTATTAATAATTATCTGGATAGACAGGATCTGATTAGAAGTAGCCAGCATGGATTTGTGCGTGGAAGGTCATGTTTGACAAACCTTATTGAATTTTTTGAAGAAGTTACGAGGAATGTTGACGAGGGTAAGGCAGTGGATGTAGTCTATATGGACTTCAGCAAAGCCTTTGACAAAGTTCCATATGGAAGGTTAGTTAAGAAGGTTCAGTCGTTAGGTATTAATGCTGGAGTAATAAAATGGATTCAACAGTGGCTAGATGGGAGATGCCAGAGAGTAGTGGTGGATAATTGTTTATCGGGATGGAGGCCGGTGACTAGCGGGGTGCCTCAGGGATCTGTTTTGGGCCCAATGTTGTTTGTAATATACATAAATGATCTGGATGATGGGGTGGTAAATTGGATTAGTAAGTATGCCGATGATACTAAGGTAGGAGGTGTTGTGGATAATGAGGTGGATTTTCAAAGCTTGCAGGGAGGTTAGAAGAATGGGCTGAATGTTGGCAGATGGAGTTTAATGCTGAGAAGTGTGAGGTTCTACATTTTGGCAGGAATAATCCAAATAGAACATACAGAGTAAATGGTAGGGCATTGAGGAATGCAGAGGAACAGAGAGATCTAGGAATAACTGTGCATAGTTCCCTGAAAGTGGAGTCTCATGTAGATAGGGTGGTGAAGAGGGCTTTTGGAACGCTGGCCTTTATAAATCAAAGCATTGAGTACAGAAGTTGGGATGTAATGCTAAAGTTGTACAAGGCATTGGTAAGGCCAAATTTGGAATATTGTGTGCAGTTCTGGTCACCGAATTATAGGAAAGATATCAATAAATTAGAGAGAGTGCAGAGACGATTTAGACAATAGACAATAGGTGCAGAAGTAGACCATTCGGCCCCTCGAGTCTGCACCGCCATTCTGAGATCATGGCTGATCATTCACTATCAATACCCAGTCCCTGCCTTGTCCCCATATCCCTTGATTCCCCTATCCATCAGATATCTATCCAGCTCCTTCTTGAAAGCATCCAGAGGCAGTGCATTCCACACCTCCACAACTCTCTGGGAGAAGAAGCTCTTCCTCAACTCTGTTTTAAATAACTGACCTCTTATTCTCAATCCATGCCCTCTGGTACTGGACTCTCCCAACATTTGGAACATATTTCCTGCCTCAATCCTATCAAATCCTTTAATTATCTTAAACGTTTCAATCAGATCCCCTCTCAATCTCCTCAATTCCAGCGTGTACAAGCCCAATCTCTCCAATCTCTCTGCGTAAGACAGCCCTGCCATTCCAGGAATCAACCTAATGAATCTACGCTGCACTTTCTCAATTGCCAGAATGTCCCTCCTTAAACCTGGAGACCAAAACTGTACACAATATTCCAGGTGTGGTCTCACCAGGGCCCTGTACAAATGCAAAAGAACATCCTTGCTCTTATATTCAATTCCCCTTGTAACAAAGGCCAACATTCCATTTGCCCTCTTCACTGCCTGTTGCACTTGCTCATTCACCTTCATTGACTGGTGAACTAGGACTCCTAGGTCTCTTTGCATTTCTCCCTTACCTAACTCGACACCGTTCAGACAATACTCTGCCCTCTTGTTCCAGCTTCCAAAGTGGATAACTTCACATTTATTCACATTGAATGACATCTGCCAAGTATCTGCCCACTCACTCAGCCTATCCAAGTCTCCCTGTATTCTCCTAACGTCCTCTTCGCATGTCACACTGCCACCCAGTTTAGTATCGTCAGCAAACTTGCTGATATAGTTTTCAATGCCCTCATCTAAATCATTGACATAAATCATAAAGAGCTGTGGTCCCAATACAGAGCCCTGTGGTACCCCACTAGTCACCTCCAGCCAGTCTGAGAAACACCCATTCACTGCTACCCTTTGCTTTCTATCTGCCAACCAGTTTTCTATCCATGTTGAAACCCTGCCCCCAATGCCATGAGCTCGGATTTTACTCACCAATCTCCTATGTGGCACCTTATCAAATGCCTTCTGAAAATCTAGGTACACAACATCTACTGGCTTACCCTCATCTAACATCCTTGTTACACCCTCAGAAAACTCCAACAGATTAGTCAAGCATGATTTGCCCTTGGTAAATCCATGCTGGCTCGGCCTAATCCTATTTCTGCCATCTAGATGTGCCACTATTTTGTCCTTAATAATGGACTCAAGCATCTTCCCCACGACTGACATTAGGCTAACAGGGCGATAGTTCTCCATTTTCTCCTTCCCTCCCTTCTTGAAAAGTGGGACAACATTAGCCACTCTCCAATCTTCAGGAACTGATCCTGAATCTAAGGAACATTGGAAAATGATTACCAATGCATCCGCAATTTCCTGAGCCACCTCTTTTAGAACCCTCGGATGCAGACCATCTGGACCCGGGGATTTATTAGCCTTCAGTCCTACCAGTCTACTCATCACAGTTTCTTTCCTAATGTCAATCTGTCTCAATTCCTCTGATATCTTATGACCCTGGCCCATCCATACATCTGGGAGATTGCTTGTGTCCTCCCTGGTGAAGACAGATCTAAAGTACGCATTAAATTCTGTTGCCATTTCCATGTTTCCCATAACAATTTCTCCCAATTCATTCTTCAAGGGGCCATCATTGTTCTTAACTATCTTCTTTCTCTTCACATAGCTAAAAAAGCTTTTGCTATCCCCTTTTATATTCCTGGCTAGACTGAGCTCATACCTGATTTTTTCTCTCCGTATTGCTTTTTTAGTTAAGATCTGCTGTTCCTTAAAACTTTCCCAATCATCTGTATTCCCACTCATCTTAGCCCTGTCATACTTCTTTTTCTTTAATGCTATACAATCTCTGACTTCCTTTGTCAACCACTGTGGCCCCTTCCCCCTCTTTGAATCCTTCCTTCTCATTGGAATGAACTGCATTTGCATCTTTTGTATTATGCCCAAGAATATCTGCTACTGCTGATCCACTGTTTTTCCTGCCAGGGCATCCGCCCATTTAACTTTGGCCAGCTCTTCCCTCATGGCTCCGTAGTCTCCTTTATTTAATTGCAACACTGACACCTCTGATCTGCCCTTATCCCTCTCAAATTGTAGATAAAAACTTATCATGTTATGATCACTACTTCCTAATGGCTCCTTTACTTCAAGATCACTTATCAATTCCTGTGCATTACACATCACCAAGTCCAAAATAGCCTTGTTCCTGGTTGGCTCAAGCACAAGCTGTTCCAAAAATACATCCCTTAGACACTCCACAAACTCCCTATCCTGGGGTCCAGCACCTACCTGATTCTCCCAGTCCACCTGCATGTTGAAATCTCCCATAACGACTGCATTACCTTTAGCACATGCCAATGTTAACTCCCTAATCAACTTGTACCCAATATCCACGCTACTGTTTGGGGGCCTGTACACAACACCCATTAGGGTCTTTTTACCCTTAGGGTTCCTCAGCTCAATCCACACAGACTCTACTTCCCCTGTTCCCAAGTCACCTCTTGCTAAGGACTGAATCTCATTCCTCACCAACAGGGCCACCCCACCCCCTCTTCCCATATTTCTGTCTCTACGATAGCACGTATACCCTGGTACACTCAATTCCCAGGCCTGATCCCCTTGCAGCCATGTCTCCGTTATCCCAACAATATCGTAGTTCCCCATTTTCATCTGAGCTTCAAGCTCATCTGTCTTATTTCTGACACTACGCGCATTCAAGTATAGAATTCTTAGCCCATTCTTCCTCTCTTTGCTTAAAACACTGTCTACTGTACCTAACCCAGCTCCTTGAACTTCCATCGGGCAAATTGCACCCTGAATTTTGATGACCTTCTCAAGATCACCCAAACCTTGTACACATTTAACCCCATGCACCTTCTGACCAACCCTCTGGATCTGGATCCCTGCCTCCTGCACATCTAGTTTAAACCCCCCCCCCCGAGCAGCACTGGCAAATACTCCTGCAAGAATGTTAGTACCCCTCCGGTTCAGATGTAGACCATCCCTTCGAAACAGATCCCAATGTCCCTGGAACAAAGACCAATTATCCAAAAACCTGAACCCTTCTTTCCTGCACCATGCTCTCAGCCTCGTATTAATGTGCATAATCATTCTATTCTTCACTTCACTCGCACGTGGCACAGGTAGCAATCCCGAGATTGTCACCCTGGAGGTCCTGCCTTTCAGCTTCACTCCTAACTCCCTGAACTCTCTAAGCAGGACCCCCTCACTCACCTTACCTACATCACTGGTCCCTACATGGACCACTACATCTAGGTTCATGCCCTCACTCTCAAGAATAGCCTGCACCCGATCTGAGATGTCCCGGACCCTGGCACCAGGGAGGCAACATACCATCCGAGACTCCCGATCTGCCCCACAAAATCTCCTATCTGCCCCCCTAACTATAGAGTCCCCTAAAACTATCACTCTCTTCTCTTCCCTCCTCCCCTTTCTAGTTGAGGGTTCAACCTCTGTGCCAGAGGCAGGACCACTACAGCTCATTCCTGGTAGGTCATCCCCATCAACAGTATCCAGTACGGTATACTTATTGTTAATGGGAATGGCCGCAGGGGTGCTCTGCTCTCTCTGCCTGCTCCCCCTGCCTCTCTGGACCGTCACCCATCTGCCTACTTCTTGGTTTTTTGGTGTGACTACCTCCTGATAACTCCTATCTATCTCTGCCTCCACCTCCCGAATGATCCGTAGTTCATCCAGCTCCTGCTCCAACTCTCTAACTCGGTCTGATAGGAGCTGCAGCTGGACGCACCTTTTGCAGGTGTGGTCATCAGGGACAACTGTGTTGACCCTGACCTCCCACATACTGCATACGGAGCACACCACTGCTCTGACTGTCTCCCCCATACCTGAACTGGATTAATAGATGTTACTAGGATGTTACCTGGGTTTCAGCAATTAAGTTACAGAGAAAGGTTGAACAAGTTAGGTCTCTATTCATTGGAGCGTAGAAGGTTGAGGGGGGATTTGATCGAGGTATTTAAAATTTTGAGAGGGATAGATAGAGTTGACGTGAACAGGCTGTTTCCATTGAGAGTAGGGGAGATTCAAACTAGAGGACATGATTTGAGAGTTAGGGGGCAGAAGTTTAAGGGAAACACGAGGGGGTATTTCTTTACTCAGAGAGTGATAGCTGTGTGGAATGAGCTTCCTATAGAAGTAGTAGAGGCCTGTTCAGTTGTGTCATTTAAGGTAAAATTGGATAGGTATATGGACAGGAAAGGAGTGGAGGGTTATGGGCTGAGTGCGGGTAGGTGGGACTAGGTGAGATTAAGGGTTCGGCACGGACTAGGAGGGCCAAGATGGCCTGTTTCCGTGCTGTGATTGTTATATGGTTATATGGTTATAAGGTGTTGCTCCTCCAACCTGAGTGTGGCCTCATCATGGCAAAAGAGGAAGGCATGGAGCAACGTGTCGGAATGGGAATGGGGATTGGAATTGAAATAATTGGCTAAGGGTAGACTCATCTTTTTGCAGATGGATCAAAGGTGCTTGACAAAGTGGTTCCCAAACTATATTGAGCACAGTATACAGCAAATAATCCCAGCAAATTTGCAGGTGAAATCTTGCTTCACCTGGAAGGACTGTTTTGGACCCTGAATGGAGGTGAGGGAGGAGGTAACTGGGCACATGTAGCACTTTTTCTGCTTGCAGGGTGAAGTGCCAGGAGGGAGATAAGTGGGGAGGTTCGAATAGACAAGGGAATCACAGAATGAGTAAGCACTGTAGAAAGTGGTGGTGGCAAGGGTGGAGGTAAAAATATTTTTGATGGTAGGGTCCTGTTGAAGATGGCAGAAGTTGCAGAAAATGATGTGTTAGACATGGAGGCTAATGGGGTGGTAGGTGAGGACAAGAGAAACGCTATCTGTGTTAAGGTGCTGGGTAGATGCAATGAGAATGGATGTCTGAGGAATGGAGGAAGTGTGGGTGAGGGCAGCATCATTTGGTGGAGGACAGGAAGCCCTAGTGTTTGAAAGAGGAGGATAACTGGAAAGGAAAGCCTCATTCTGGGAACAGATGCATCAGAGATGAAGGAACTCAAATAAGGGAATGGCATTTTTACAGGAGACAATCTGGGAAGAGGTATAGTCCAGATAGCCATGGGAATTTGTAGGTTTACAAAAGATATTAGTAGACAATTTGTCCCCAAGGATGGAGAAGGAAAGATCAAGAAAAGAAAGAGAGGTGTCAAAAATGAACCAGGTGAGTTTGAGAGTAGGATGTTAGAGGCAAAGTTGATGAAATTGTTAAGCTCAATATGGGTGTATGGAGAAGCCTCAATGTAGTCATCAATACAGTACAGACAGAATTGGGAACATGGATTGCTCCTCATATCAATCAAAAACAGACATTGCTGAGGCCTATGCAGCTGCTCATTCTTGAAGTTGGATAAAGTGGGAAGAACCAAAAGAGAATCTATTGAGTGTGAGAACCAGTTCTACCAGATGGAGGAGGGTGGTGGTGAAGGGGAATTAGTCAGGTCTGTTGTCGAGAAAGAAGCAGAGAGCTTTAAGGCCTTCTCAGTGGGGGAGCAGAAGTTTCTATTTATGTTAGCACGGATTGAGGGATAGATATTTCCTCAAGAAGGAAAGATCATCAAAGATGTCCACCACCCAGGTTATGCATATTCTTGCAGCCACCATCAGGCAGGCGGTACAGGAACCTGAAGACCCACACCACCAGGATCAAGAACAGAGCCTTCCTTTCAACCATTTGGTTGCTGAACCAACTAGCACAGCTCTAATCACCACAGACACAGCTACACTATGTTCACTTTGATCACTTTGCACTAAAATGGGCTTTGTAATTTTTGTCAGTTCTAATTATGCTCTTTTTTGTAAAAATTATTATTTAGTTTTACTTGTGATGCCACGTATCTGTGATGCTGCTGCAAGTAAGTTATCATCTATGCACGCACCTAATTGTGCATATGGCAGTAAATCCAGCTTTGACTTTGACATCATTCAATCAGTTGACCAATGCCACTCCTGCATATCATCGTATTCATGATCCTGCCAACTACAAATTGGAGAATTTGCAGATAGAATTGCAATTTTGCTTTGTCACACAATTGTAGAGCAAGAATTGAGAATGCCCAGAGTGGATGGGGTTTGGGGGCTAATGATCTGGATGCAAATGCACAAGGCTTGATCAGCAAGTTTGCCCATGACACAAAATTAGCAGGTGTTGTGGATATTGTAGATGATACAGTAATCTTGATTAGTTAGGGAAGGACATTGAGGAGTGGCAAATGAACTTGAATGCAGCTAAGTATGAATTGTTGCAATTTGGAAAGTCAAATCAGCATAGGACTTACACGTGTAAGTGTAACACAAAAGAAAGATGTAGGAGTATGACCGCACAGTTCATTGAAAGCGCAGTTCTGTAGACAGGGTAGTGAAAAAGGAATTTATCATGCTGGTCTTCATCAGTCAGGGAACTGGGTATAGGCTTTGGGACATTATGCTGTAGTTGTATAAGTTGCTGGTAAATCTGTACTTGGAGTAACGTGTACAGTCTTGTTCACCCTGAGTGGTTAAACTGGAAAAAATGCAGAAAAGATTTATGAGGTTCTTGCCTGGACTAAAGAGCCTGTGTTATAGGGAGAGGTCGGGCAGACTATCTCTTTATTCCTTGAAAAGTAGGAGAATGAGGGGCAATCTTATAGAAATATTTAACATTTTGAGAGACATAAATCATGAGAGACCAAAATTAAGGGGCTTTATATTTAGGATAAGGGGATAAGAGTTAAAAGGGACTTGAGGGTCAACTGAAGGGAAACTTTCATGCAGAGAATGGAGAGTATACGGAACCAGTTTCCAGCGGAATTGGTTGAGACAAGTGCAATTATATCAGTTAAGAAGCATTTGGATAGATGCAGTACATGAATGGGACAGGCATAGAGCAATAAGGGCCAAATGCAGAAAATTGGGGCTTGCTAGATGGAAAATGTGGTCAGTATGGACTTGTTGGGCTGAATAGCAGGTATCCATGCCATATTGCGATATGACTATAACTCTGCTTCATTGTTTGTGAAGTCCTTTATGATTACGAAAGGTAATATAAAAACACAGCACATTTGATGTTCCCTTGGAGCATATCATGGGAATTGAAATTCTTGAACTGTAAAACAACTTGTTTTCTTGCCTCTGTGAGAGCTACTCAAAAAGAATAAATATTACCTTTGAAGCATACTTTAACTGATGAACACATCAATGACATAACAATTATAATTATTAACATGATGGACTTGGCCAATTAATTAAATCTGTTACCATTTAGAAAAACAAACAGTTCAGCTTCGTCAAAAATTCATTTCCCGTGTGTCACTCTTTGGATGAATAAAGATGAGCTAAATAGATTTTATTTGAGACATAATAATGGAAGCTCAGGATTTATTTGTTGATAAATTAATCACTGTGACATTTAAAATCTCAACAAAGCCACTAAATGTTGTTTCTTCTGAGATGCGTACAGTCTAGCTCATGCAGCTTCTGAATTATTAAGTACTTTTAGGCTGTTCTATTAATGTCTACGTGAACTTGAGGTGTCCTCAAGCAGCAACATCCTCTGGGTGAGCAGATGACCAGGTCCTCATGAATAATAAGTGTGTTACATAATATTTTTTAACTATAGCTAAAGATGATATAGTGAGTAATGAGCTATTAACATTTATAGTCATAAAGGTTTCCAATCACTGTCCTAGGATCAGTAAATCTACCAGGGATGCTGTATCTTATCTAAGGATTTTCCCTCACATTTCCTGCACAATTTGGAGTGCTGGGTTCTGGACATTACTGTATATCAGAAGGCAAGCTGGTCATCTGTAGGGAATGCATCTGATTGCCAGTCCATTAAATGGGAGTACAGTTGGCTGGGTTTCATCTTGAGCAAGTTATTCATCCCATGGTAGCGCAGCTGTTAGCACAAAACTATTACAGCTCAGGGCATCAGGATTCAGAGCTCCCTTCCGGTGCTCTCAGTAAGAAAGTTTGTATGTTCTTCTTGTGTGTGCATGTATTTCCTCCAGATGCTCTGGTTTCATCCCTCAGTCCAAAGACACATCAGTTAGTAGCTTAATTGGTCATTGTAAGTTGTTCTGTGATTAGGCAAGGGTTAAGTAAGTGGGTAGCTAGATGGTGAGCTCATTGGGATGGAAGGGCCTATTCCACTCTGAGACTCTAACTAACTATAGATGAATGAATGAATGAATGAATGAATGAATGAATGAATGAATGAATGAATAAATGTGATCTAAGTGATTTTGACCATGGAATGATTGTAGGCGGCAGAATGGTTGGTCAAACTATCTCAGAAACTGACGTTCATCTGGAATTTTCATGCACAACAATCTCTAGAGTTTATAGAGAAGAGAATGGTGTGCAAAATAAACAAAAAAATCCAGTGAGGGGCAGCACTATAGGTGAAAATGCCTTGTTAATGAGAGAGGTCAGAAGAGAATGACCAAACTGAGAGGAAGGCAACAAAAACTCATACAACCATACGTTACAACTGTGATGGGTGAAGAACATCTCTGAATGCACAACACATCGAACCTTGAAGTGGATGGGTGACAGCAGCAGAAGATTACAAATGTACACTCAGTGGCCTAAGAAGTACCTAACAAAGTGGCCACTGAGTACAGTTTGTCAGAACTTTAATTGAACATGACATCGGTATTTAATAGATGAAATCTATTACCCAAGCTGCCTAGCCCAGGCCATGCTGTCTGTTTGGCATACCTCCTGGCTCTGACTTCTGCTGAGAATTTCACTTCCAGCTCTTTGGCATAGTAGAGCATATTCAAATTAACATCGGGTACTTGAATAAACCTAAAAAAAACCTAATTCTACCTTGGACTATACTTTCTTTAGTTTGCATTAACATTGTTATGCTTATTTTTATTTTATTGTATAATTTTGGTATAATTTGTTAATTTAAGGTTATGTAATTCCTCTTTGTAATGTACTGTGCTGCTGCTGCAAAAAGCTAATTCTCACAATATTTATACCCTGGGTATATACCCCCATGACAATAAGCCTGAAGTTAAGTTCAGCACTGGGGTCACTCATGCACTCACAGAAGAGCTTTGACAGCCAGTGAGACCCTAATCCCAGGCTCAAGGGCACTCAAAGCCTTCGCTGTCAGAATTTTCACAATCACTCAGGATTTGAGAAAAAATGAAAATATTGCCAATATTGTTTGGTCAGTACATATAACATTTTAAAACAATACAGTGCAATCTTAAAATGAATATTAAAAAAAATTAATGTATCTTAATAAATATTAGTGGAAATTCTATTTGCAGCAGACGTCACTCATTCCTTTCAGGTCAGCTATCCCTTGAAGGGAAAGAGTAATATCAGCCATAAGTCACTTATTTTATTTATGCTAGGTCCAGTTTGGTACAGACACATAGGCAGATTTCCCAATCTAAGAGTGCACCTTGCAGGTCACCACAAGGACAGTCTCAGTGCAGCCAGAATAAAGTAGAATCCTTGCTGTGAGGTCCATACTCTAGTGGAAACCATGGATTTCTATTTTATTTATCAATTCACAGAATACAGATAATGCCAGCATTTATTGTCTGTCCCTCTCTCTCTTTACGTCACAAATAAATCAACCACATTGCTAATTATTATGAAAGTTATTTTGAAATTCCTTTTGTGTTCTTTTGCTTTTCAGCAGAAAGCATTTGCAACTGTGCTCACAAACAAATGAGACACCGCACACATGTAAAACCACGAGAGATGACTGTATTTGTTATATAAAATACCCAATACAGAAAGGAAAATCAATGATTAATGGAATAACAGTACAAAAAACAATCTAATACTAAGCATCCACTAAATGAACTGATCTGAAAAATCCAGTAAACTTTCATGTAGCCTTTCCTCTCTGTCTGTCTGTCTGTCCCCCTCTCTTTCTCCTTCTCCCTCTCTCTCTCCCTTTCCCTCTCTACATTTTGTCTCTACCTCTACAATTCCTAACACAAGCACTAGTTCTAAGAGAGAATTCTCCTCTCTCTCTTATCTTTCTTCTCTCTTCTTCTAAATGAAATTGCCCTTTTTATACCCTTAAAAACCCCTTTCATTAGTAGTTTCCTATGAAATTCTCATGCATTTGGTACCTTCATCTTTACAGTGATCTCACCTTCCCCTTTCAGTCACGTTTTTTCAGCACTATCCACTATTATGGCTGTAGACTTGTACCCGCTTATTTTCTCAGACATTGTTGTGGACTGGTTCTCTTGTGCTTTTTCAAAACAATCATACTCCAAGCCAACACCATTTTGTCTTACAAACGTTCATATTATTTTAGGATATATCAAAGAGGAATCACATTTAATTCTTTTCTTACAATTAGCCTGGAAGTCACATAGAAACCAGAGCTGGAAAAGGCAGCAGAGTTCATCCCCCTGAAGAAGCATTGGTGAACCAAATAGAATTTTGTTCCAACTCAGCTGACATTTTACAACCATCACCGAAATCGCAATTATTTTAAAGAAGTGCAAATGCATTTAATTATTTGAATTTAAATTTCCCAGCTGCTCTGGTGGGAATTGAACTCACACCTCTAGACCAATCATCAAGTTACTAATTGCTGGTTCAGAAAGTCTACCACTATATTACCACATCAATACAGATGTGGATAAGTCATTAGTGCTGGATGAGAAAATGGAAGATCCCATCCAGTATATTCCATAATATTTGATCATTTTTTTATTGCTTTGACAGAATACAGAGAGTACTCCAACTGAGGAATGCTATATTACTTTTGTCCGAGCAGAAGGTGGTACCAGAATTAGATGTATTACATGTTGACATTAGGCACAATATGTAATAATACTGGTAATTTTAACAGCAAAATTCCCAGTTGAAATTTGGCAATTTGACCTCGAACACTCCTCAGCTTACAACAGGGTTTTGTTCCAGAGGATTGTTTGTAACCCTAGCTGTGGGTTATTAATCTGTAGGAATTGAAGGGCAGTCTGTTTGAGACAGTCACTGAAACAGCAGTGATGGGAGAGTGAGCAAATGTGGGAAGTGCGGGTCACCAGCCATCCGGTTGACTCTGTGAGTGAGCGAAGGAGTCTGCTCAGCCCTCTCCACCCAGACCCCGATAGTTGTGGTTTGATTGGTGCAATGTGGGAAGAGAAGACATGGCGAAATACTCCACCCCTACTTGGCAGAAGATGCCTGCAGCTATGCAGCAACAATCAGATTGATTCTTATCTATCCCACCAGTCTCTAAATCACTTGTCCTTAGGTATGATGTCCGTAAGCTGAGTGCTAGCAACTGGAGTGGACGTGCAATGACTGGCATTATGCAAAGCGAAGCAGGAATGATTGATCATTCAACATGAAGAGTGTGAGGAGAGAAAGGAAATCAGGTACTTCATTTGGAAGGAAACACTTTTGGATATAAAGATGAATCTTAAAAAATTCCTAACTCAAGATTTGGAACTCCTATCAGGAAATTTGAAAATGCTGAGACATAAGAAACTGCAGATGCTGGAATCTGGAGCAAAACAACAAATTGCTGGAGGAACTCAGTAGGTCAAGCAGAATATGTAGAGGCAGTGGGATGCTTGTGGTTTTGAATTGAGACCCTGCATCAGGACTATTTGGAAGAGATATTTGTCTAATTCAGAAGTACTTCAACAATGAATAAAAATGATTATGGTGGAGAACTTTAGTTTAAGTTGACAGGAACAATTATTTAGCCAATTAGCAAGCAAAAGTGAAATTGCTAATGTTTAAATTTAAAAATGTCTATTTATTTAATTCGTAATAAAAAGAAGATTTTATCCCAGGTTTAAATGTCAAAATTATGGAAGTTTTAGACGTGGAATATTAAATGATGAGACTATCAATTTTTATTTAGCAGAAATGCTGCAAATCAAGGTCTGATAAAAGATGTAAACTAAATATTTATATATTCTCAAAATAAATTAGCATTTATTGGAATTTTACAAATAAGTCACAATGATATTGGCATTGTAAGGATCTATCAGAGTGCCATCTACCTGTGGATTAGGTACTGCGGGATTTCTTTTTCTCTTGGACACTCATCTTCCCTCTATTAAAATGAGAGATGATTGTAAGTTAATACAACAAGGATCGTGACTTTTACTGAGCCTGCAATTTGAGGGTGCACCTGGGCATTGTATCATCTATTAAGAATCAGTCTGAGGCCTCCATTGGTCAGAGTTGACCATGGATATTGCGTCCTAGCTGTCTGGATGCACAAGCCTGGGCAGCACGATATGGAGAGCAAGCTCCCCCTCTCCACACATCTGATACACACAAAGGAACGACATAGACCACTTTGGTATCAGTTGCGTCGCAGGAGTTGCCGGTCAACTGTAGTTGGCAGCTCATCAAGGAAAAGGATAACTTTGATTTCAAACCTACACTGCCTTGTGGCTATACCTACTCATGGGGACGTCTTTGGAAGTAACCCCAAAGGGAAAATCCAGAGCTGGAAGTCCCCAAGGCAGTCCTACTTTGAGCTTCTACAACACCATAAGACATAGGAGCAGAAATCAGCCATCTGGCCCATCGAGTCTGCTCCGCCATTCAATCGTGAGTGATCATTTTTTTCTTTATTTTATCTTCTCCTCACTCCCAGTTCCCGGCCTTCTCCCTGTAACTTTTGATGCCATGTCCAATCAAGAACCTGTCAATCTCTGTGTTAAATATGCCCAATGGCCTGGCTTCCACAGCTGCATGTGGCAACAAATCCCACAAATTCACCACCCTCTGGCTCGAGAAATTTCTGTGCATCAGAGGTATTCAAAATTATGAAGGGTTTAGACAGGGTAAATGTAAGCAGGAATTTTCTACCAAGGTTATGTGGGACTACAACTAAAGGATAATGTTGAAAGGTGAAAAGTTTAAGGGGAACAGGAGGGGAAACTTCTTCAATCAGAGTATTATGAGAGTATGGAATGAACTGCCAGTCCAAGTGGTGCATGCAAGGTTACTTCAGCATTTAAGAGAAGTTTGGATAGGTACATAGATGGCAGTGGTGTGGAGGACTATAGTCCAGGTGTAGGTTGATGGGTGAATTTATATGACAAGTTTTTCACATACGTTCTTGTGGGTATATGGAATGAGCTGCCAGAGGAAGTAGTTGCTAACTGATTTTTCACTGTACATGCTATCCATACAAATCATTTCAGCACATCAGTACATTGTGATAGGTCAAGGGGAAAGTTGTAACAGAAAGCAGTATGTACATTCAATGGCCACTTTATTAGGTACACTTGCAGACCTGTTCATTAATGCAAATATCTAATGAACCAGTCATGTGGCAGCAAGTCACCCAAGCATAAAAGCATGCGGAGATGGTCAAGAGGTTCAGATCCAACATCAGAATGGGGAAGAAGTGCGAGCTAAGTGACTCTGACCATGGAATGATTGTTGGTATCAGATGGGGTGGTTTGAGTACCTCTGAAATCTCTGCTCTCTTGGCATTTTCACCCACAACCAGACTTAACACACAGTGTGGAAGACAAAAAAAAACATTGGATAAGTGGCAGCTTTGTGGGTGAAAATGTGTTGATAATGAGAGAGGTCAGAGGAGTATGGCTAGACTAGTTCAAGCTGAAAGGAAAGAGACAGTTACTTAAATAACCATGCATTACGACAGTGGTATACAAAAGAGCATCTCTGAATGCACAACACATCAAACCTTTAAGTGGATAGGCTACAGTTACAGAGAAAGTGCAGTGTGTGTAGACAAGGTGCAAACCCACGATGAGGCAGATTGTGAAATCAAGAGTCAATCTTACTGTACAAGAGGTCCATTATATAAACTTATAACAGTGGCTGCTTATTACAGGTTATAATCTTATAACAGAAGATTATAAGATGGCCAAAGTCACTTAGATCACACTTCTTCCCCCTTCTAATGTTGGATCTGAACCTCTTAACCATGTCCTCATGTGTTTTTCAGGCTTTTGTAACTTCTGCTCAAATGGGGGGGGGGGGGGTGGGCAGCATGTGGAGAAGATGGTCAGTTTCAGAAATGATTAGATTTTAGATGCTAATATGCTAATGTGGTTTAATGAAAGAAAATAATCAGCCATAAAGATTTTGAATTGAAGAGCAGGCACAAGAAGGTCTACTTTCAGGTTCATTTGACCAGGTGACTATTAAGATAACACACTTAATGGGAAACCATTGCTTCACGATCCAGCAACCAAGAAAGGCCGTAACCACTGTTGCTGTCTGTGTAGAGTCAGCACGTCTTCCTTGTGACCACATGAATTTCTCCTGAATGGTCTGACTTCCTCCCACATTCTCAAAGACATGTTGGTAGGTTAATTGGCCACAATGAGTGGTAGGATTAGGAGGAATTCATGGGAATGTAAGGAGAATATCCAGGGAATGGGGCATGAATAGAGGAATGAGGAGTTTCATGGTTGAGATGAACTCATTATGCAGAAGGACAATGTCTGCTACACACACAAAACGCTGAAGGAACTCAGCAAGTCAAGCAACGTCTATGGAAATGAATAAGCTTCCACTGTTTTGAGCTGAGACCTTTCTTCTGGACTGGAAAGGAAGGGGGAAGATGATTCTATATCACTGTAAGATCTCACATAGGAACGCTGATTGCTCATATTTCCCTTATTGCAACTGTGACCACATTTTAAAAGCTATTCTAATAATGTGATAAAACACTGTAAGTTGCCTTTGGGCAAATGCAGAATGGGTGAGGCAGAAAATAATGTCAAGGAGCCTAAGCTTGTAGTATTAAATCATTGCTTTGCACTTTGCACCATTCAGCTACAGGCATTTTGATTCATCCTTGACTCTGTGTGAAAGACCAGACCTAGTTATGGAGATGTCTGTCTGAGTGCGAGCAACAATAATCATTGATGTATCACACTTATGACCATGATAGCTCTTAAAAAAAAAACTTTCCCTTGTTAAACTGAAAAAGAACAACTAGTTTCTCGCACTTAATTAATCACCCCACCTCAAAAATGGTCCCCTGCATAGCCAGGAGTCAGAATATTTATTGCCATCTTTTCACAGCTTGGGGTGATGCCAGGAAGTTTTTCATTGCACCAGTGCATATATGTGCATATGTCAATAAATTTGATTTCAGCTTAGACTTTGACAATAATTGGACACTCTTTCCATGATTTTTATCAATATTGCTTCCATATCTATGGACAACATATTTTTTGACTACAGTGAGAAATGGAAAATATTACTCTTGGTGAGACAGAAATTCAAGGTCTCTCTCCCTTACCTATCCTAACAGAGTTATGTTCATCTAACTCATGATATGTTATCATTCTTTGACCTACCTACAACACAGGGCAGATTCTTATTTCTTATGTAGAGACTTAGGGTCAGACAGTACGGAAACAATCAGTCCTTAACTAACCAGGACATCTGCTAAGCTTAAATCATTTGCCTGCATTTGACACATATCCCTCTAACCTTTCCTTTCCTTCTACTTTTCCAAGCACCTTTAGATACTTTTCATTTACCCGCTGCTTCCATCATTCCTCTGGCAGCTTGTTTTATGTACAGACCAGCCTCTGGATGAAAAAGGTTCCTATTAAATCTCTGGCCTCTCACAGGAAACCTGTGGCCTTCAGTTCTTGATTCCCCAACCCTGGGAAACTTTCACCCTGTCTATGCTCCTCATGATATAAGATCACCTTCATTTACCTATGCTTCAAGAAAAATGTTCCGGCCTGCTCAACCTCTCTCCGTATCTCAGTTTCTCAAGTCCAGCAGCAATTTTGTAAATATCCCATGCACTCTTTCCAGGGTAATGGCATCTTTCCAGAAAGAAGAGCCAGAAGGAAACATGAGGAGCCATGAGGAGGCCTTGGTGGGCAGAATTAAAGAAAGCCGCAAGGCAATTTACAAATACATGAAGAGCAAGAGGATAAGACGTGAAAGAATAGGACCTATCAAGTGTGACATTGGGAAAGTGTGTATAGAACTGGAGGAAATAGCAGAGGAACTTAATGAATACTTTACTTCAGTATTCGCTATGGAAAAGGATCTTGGTGATTGTAGTGATGACTTGCAGAAGACTGGAAAGCTTGAGCATGTGGATATTAATAAAGAGGATGTGCTGGAGTTTTCGGAAAGCATCAAGTTGGATAAGTCGCTGGGACCAGAAGAAATGTACCACCAGGCTACTGTGGGAGGCAAGGGAGGAGGTTGCTGAGCCTCTGGCAATGATCTTTGCATCATCAATGGGGATGGGAGAGGTTCTGGAGGTTTGGAGGGTTGCGGATGTTACTTCAGTGGTTGGTAAGTTGATGAAGAAGATCCTGAGAGGCAGGAGTTATGAACATTTGGAGAGGTATAATATGATTACGAATAGTCAGCATGGCTTTGTCAAGGGCAGGTTGTGCCTTACGAGCCTGATTGAATTTTTTTGAGGATGTGACTAAACATATTGATGAATGTAGAGCAGTATATGTAGTGTATATGGATTTCAGCAAGGCGTTTGATAAGGTACCACATGCAAGGCCTATTGAGAAAGTAAGGAGGCATGGGATCCAAGGGGACATTGCTTTGTGGATCCAGAACTGGGTTGCCCACAGAAGTCAGAGAGTGGTTGTAAACAGGTCATATTCTGCATGGAAGTCGGTTGCCAGTGGAGTGCCTCAGGGATCTGTTCTGAGAAAGTGGAGGGATGAGTTAGTATGCTTGCTGATGACACAAAGATTGGAGGTGTTGTGGATAGTGTGGAGGGCTGTTGGAGGTTACAGCAGGACATTGATAGGATGCAAAACTGGGCTGAGAAGCAGCAAATGGGGTTCAACCCAGATAAGTGTGAAGTGGTTCATTTTGGTAGATCAAATTTGATGGCAGAATATAGTATTAATGATAAGACTCTTGGCAGTGTGGAGGATCAGAGGGGTCTTGGGGTCCGAGTCCAAAGGACACTCAAAGCAGCTGAGCAGGTTGACTCTGTGGTTAAGAAGGCATAAGGTGTATTGGCCTTCATTAATCATGGAATTGAATTTAGGAGCCGAGACATAATGTTGCAGCTATATAGGACCCTGGTCAGATCCCACTTGGAGTACTGTGCTCAGTTCTGGTCGCCTCACTACAGGAAGGATGTGGAAGCCATAGAAAGGGTGCAGAGGAGATTTACAAGGATGTTGCCTGGATTGGGGAGCATGCCTTATGAGAATAGGTTGAGTGAACATGGCCTTTTCTCCTTAGAGCAACAGAGAATGAGAGGTGACCTGATAGAGGTGTACAAGATGATGAGAGGCATTGATCATGTGGATAGTAAGTGGCTTTTTCCCAGGGCTGAAATGCTTGCCACAAGAGGACACAGGTTTAAGGTGCTGGGGAGTAGGTACAGAGGAGATGTCAGGGTAAGCTTTTTACTCAGAGAGTGGTGAGTGCGTGGAATGGGTTGCTGGCAATGATGGTGGAGGCGGATACGATAGGGTCTTTTAAGAGGCTTTTAGTTAGGTACATGGAGCTTAGTAAAATAGAGGGCTATGGGTAAGCCTAGTAATTTCTGCGGTAGGGACATGATCGGCACAGCTTTGTGGGCCAAAGTGCCTGTATTGTGTTGTAGGTTTTCTATGTTTCAACATTTCTATTTAAAATATTCTAAGTGCAGCATCATCAACATCTCAGCAGCTGCAACATAATATTCCAATTTCATCTTTCCCTCCCCCTCACTTTCTGCTTTCTATAGGGATCACTCCCTACGTGACTCCCTTGTCTATTCGTCCCTTTTCACTGATACCCCTCTTGCCACTTATCCTTGTATGCAGAGCAAGTGTCACACCTGCACCTACACCTCCTCCCTCACTACCACGCAGGGCCCCAAACAGTCCTTCTAGCTAAGACGACATCTCACATGATGTCTGTTGGGGGGTCACTTACTGTATCCGGTGCTCCCAGTAAGGCCTCCTGTATATCAGTGAGACCCCACATCGATTGGGAGACCACTTAGCCAAGCACTTACCAGAAAAAGCAGGATCTCCCTACTCTACTTCCTATTCCCATTCCGACATGTCAGTTCATTGCCTCCTCTACTGCCGTGATGAGGCCACACTCAGGCTGGAGGAGCAACACCTCATATAAGTCTGGGTAACCTCCAACCTGATGGCATGAACATCAACTTCTTGAACTCCAGTAATTGCCCCCCTTCACCATTCCCCATTCCCGTTTTTCTCTCTCACCTTATCTCCTTGCCTGCCCATCACCTCCTTCTGATACTCCTCCCCTTTCCCTTTCTTCCATGTCCTCTGCTGTCAGATTCCCCCTTCTCTAGCTCGTTATCTCTTTGACCAATTGACTTTGCAGATCTTTACTTCACTCCTCACCGCTCTCCCGGTTTCACCTATCACCTACTACCTTGTACTTCTTCCTCCCCTCCCACCACCTTCTTACTCTGACCTGTAATCCTGATCCTAAGCAGTCTGAAATGTTGACTGTTTACTGCTTTGCATAGATGCTGCACGGCTTGCTGTGTTCCTTCAGCATTTTGTGTGCCTCCCAAATGCTCTACTCATTGCTCTGACTAATGAGGGATACCATGCCTAAAACCTCCTGCACTACCTAGTATAACAGTGACATCACCCGCAGGTGACCATATACTTGTACTCCGAGGTCCCTTGTTCTATATACTTCACAGGGACCTACCATTCTATGCCAGGTAAAAGCAGTATATGTATATTTCAGGCTGGATGCAAAGCTGCAGGTAGCAGTTTAATTGCCAATGACATCAATCATGGAGCATTAGAAGATATCCTTATATCAAAGTCCACAGCTGATGAAAAAAAAAATTGCTTAGAGCGACATCAAATTACAGCAACATTGTCTGCAAGAGTTCAGGAACGTCTGAAGTCACAAAACGTTTGACATAAGTACAATGTGGCCGCTTTGGAAAGTTCATGGTACTAATGCGTCTGGTTGCACAGTACACTAAATTTCAATATTGGAGAAGTGTACAATGAACGCAGAAAAGAAATTCCTATCAGACCAGTAACAGATTGTCATATTCACATTTTGTCACTAGATGGCACCAGAGTCCTGTGTGAAGATTGAATTACATGGTTTCTCTGATTTCACTGGAGTAGTGTGATTTGACTCAACTAGAAAACTATAGGAATTCACAAGTCATTATGTACCTCTTAACCTTCTAAACCTGTGGCTAATAGTTGCTTTGAATGATCTTTGAGCTTCAAGCATACTATGGGTCAGAATATTTTTTGAACAATCATACAAAACAACATATTACTTTGGCTATCTGTTATGTGCTTCCCACTTTGTAATTCCATTGATATCTAATACAGAATAAACCAAGCTTTTTTTCTTGCATAATCAAGATGGTGATGGCAAACATTAGTGACTTTCTACAGGCTGCAGCAAATTGTTCAAAATTCCCTCTTAAGTAAACTTCTTCAGGTTTACTTTCACTGCATTCTGCAGCAAGTAAATTTCCTCTTAGCAATGAACTTCAAAATAACATCAATGATCTTCATTTCTCATGATCGACGAAAGAACGCGGAGCAGTCAAGCGCGGTACATTTAAGAGTCATCACCGTGGCCAGAAGCGTGGCAGGAGATGGGGGCTCCAAGCCAAGCTGGAATGCAGAGGGACGAGACATCCTCTACCCAGCATCTAGTTGAGGAATGTGCAGTTCTCAGTTATTTGCGGTTATTTGGTGGATGTCGGGATTTATGACCTTCAAGATGAATTGGACTGTGTACGCTGGTAAAGAAAAGGGTGGTGGTGTGTGCTTTTGGTCAACTCTCGCTGGACCTCCAATGTGGTGGTTACGTCAAACCTGTGGACCTGGAACACTTATCGATCAAATGCAAACCTTTCTATTTGCCTCGTGAGTTCCCAACTGTGATTATATCTCGCCAGTAACTGACTATAAGAAACCACTTGCGGCACTGATGGTCACATGTAGACAAGTAACAGCCCATCCCGATGCATTTCAAATTATATTTGGAGATTTAAGCCAGGCCGGTTTGAAGAAAACCATGCCCAATTATCACCTGCATATAACCTGTAGCACCAGATGTTCCAAAACAATCGATCATTGCTACGCTACAATAAGGAATGTCTATAATTCCTTGCCTAGACCACATTTTGATAAATCAAGCCACTTGGCTGTCCTTCTACTACCTGCATCCAGACAGACCTTAAAAAGCACGGCTTCAGAGATTACGATAACTAAGGTTGCTGGAGGCAGCAGAACAATTACGGGATTGCTTTGAGTCATCGGAATGGGCCGTGTTCAAGCAGTGATTTGTGGCTCTGAATGAATACATCAGGGTTGTAATGGACAGCTGCAGATGAAGGTGTTCCCGTAAAATCATTCAGAGTCTTCCACAATCAGAAGCCCTGGATGAACTATGAAATTCAAAATTTGATGATGGTCAGATCAAAGGCATTCGAGTCTGGAGATTAGGAAAGCTACAAGAGCTGCGGGTATGATTTCCAGAAAGCCAACTCACAGGCGGTGGAGATCCTGGACTAGACTGTAATCAATAAGGGATACTCGACAGCTGTGGCAGGGTTTGAATGCCATAATCTCCAACAAAGTTAAATCATTTGACATGAGGACAACAGGGCTTCATTTCCAGATGAGCTCAATGCTTTCTATGCTCATTTTAACCACTAGAACAGGGAAGAACCATCACACACCTCCACATCTCCTGATGAGCCTCTGGTCTCAGTATCTGAAGATGATGTGCAGGCTTCCTTCAAGAGGGTGAAGCCATGGAAAGCATTCAATCCAGATGGGGTATATGGCTGAGTACTAAAGACCTGTGTTGACCAACTACCTGGTGTATTCACCTGGTGATAACTTTAACCTCTCGGTTTGGCAGCGTGTGGTACCCAACTGCTTCAAGCAGACTTCAATCAGATTGGTGCCCAAGAGGAGCATGGTGACCTATTTCAATAACTATCAGCCTGTTTCACTTGCATCTACAGTGACAAAGTGTTTGGAAGGCTGCTGATGAAACATATCAGCTCTTGTCTCATGGGAGACTTGGATTCACTCCAATTTGCCTACTGGAGCAAAACATCCACAGCAGATGCGACCTTCTAGGTTCTTCACACAAACCTGAAAATCTGGACAGCAAAGATGCATATATCAGGATGCTCTTTATCAATTACAGTACAGCATTTAATACCATCATCCCTCAAAACTAAAGAGTAAACTCTGAGACTGAGGCCTTAATACCTCTCCATGCAATTAAATCCTTGATTTCCTTGCTTGCGGACCTCAGTCAGTTCCGATTGGTAAGTACATATTTTCCACACCCTCCGTCAGCACAGGTCCACCACAAAGTAATGTGCTTAGCTCCCTGCTCTACTTGCTTTACAGCTCTGAATGCGTGGCTAAGCACTGCTCCAGCACTATATTCAAGTTGTGACTGTTATGGGTTGAATCAAAGGTGGTGATGAATCAGCATTCAGGATTTCTCAGAGGACCTGTCCTGGACCCATCACATAAGTGTAATTGCTAAAGAAGCAAAGCAACACCTCTCCTTCCTGAGGAGTCTACAGAGATTTGGCATGACATTAAAAAACTTTGATGAACTTCTATAGATGTGTAGTGGAAAATGTGTTGACTGGCTGCTTCACGGCCTGATATGGGAACAACGATGCCCTAGAACTGAAAATCCTACTAAAGGTGGTCGATTTGGCCCATACATCATGGGTAAAGCTCTCCCAACCATTGAGCACAGCTACATGAAATGCTGGCATTGGAAAGCAGCATTGATCATCGAAGTTCCTCACCACCCAGGCCATGCACTTCTCTCGCTGCTACTATCAGGTGCAAGGTACATAAACCTCAGGACTCACGTCACCATGTTTCAAGAACAGTTACCACCCCTCAACCATCAAGCACATGAAAAAATGGGGATAACTACACTCATCAATTGAGATGTTCCCACAAACAATGATCTCAGTTTTGGGACTCTTCATCTTGTTATTTTATGGTCTTATTATTTATATTTGCATTTGCACAGTTTGTTGTCTTCTATGCTCTACTTAATCTTTCATTGATCATGTTACAGCTACTATTCTATACATCTGCTGAGCATGTCCACAGGAAAAACAATCTCATGGTTGTATGTTGTCACGTGTATAATAGAATTTACTTTGAAGTTTGAACTAAATCTCACCAGGTTATATTCTACATAATTCTGTATATTACACAATTCTCCGGCATTATCATTTTAATTTGCAATTCACTGGAAGGCATGCAGGGTGTAAATGCTGAGAGATTCATTCAGTTTTGTATGTGTTTTGAATGCATTGACTTAAAATCTAGTAGTTCTTCCACCTGATACCTCACCTGCAAACACAAGAGATCCAGATATCCAAAGAGCAAGAGTCAGATGGTATCAACACATGGTGGAGATAGTGGAAGTCAGGGTTCAGAGAGAAAACCCTAGGAGATGTGACAAAGCGAGACCAGGGAAGTTCCTTTGAGGTAGAAATTTCCAAGACTCAAGACTTCGTTGTTGCCTATAATGACACTCAAAAAGTGCTCCTACATCGTTATATCCTCCAGAGTAAACTTTCACATTTAAGCTTCGTCCAGGCTGATTGGTGGGACTCCGTGTGGAGCTGGAACTTCTGGTTATGTCATATAGAAATACTTCAAAAACATGCTCAACCTCACCTGAGACCTGCAGTGATCATTTGGACCTCACAAAGCTAAAATGTTTCTGAAGATCCCTGATGTGACATAAACAGAAAGAAGAGATGAGGGTTTAGGACATTTGGCCCTCTCATCCCTGTCCCATTCAAAGCAATAATGATCTCAGAATACACTTCTCTTGCTAACCCCATATCCCCTTATTCCCTTAACATCTACTAACAGCATTCTGGAAAATCCTCAATGAATGAAGTTCCACAGCCCCCAACATAGACGTTCATGAAGATTCACCACTCAGAGTTCAATGTTCAAAGTGCTTGTGTAGGTGTATGATGTAGGCTGTGTGCTTTGTGCAAAGATGTAAGTCCAATGACGTGTGGCTTTGCTTTCTTGATAATGATTATCATAAGTGGAAATGCATGTGAAAAAAATACCTGCATGTAAACTACTGATCGGGCAACCATATTTACCCCTTCAGTAACTCCACATACTAATTTGTATTTATGAAACATATGTCTCACAACTTGCAGGATTGAAGAGGTGGATTGATTTCCCACAGATTTATATTTACAAACACATGAAGGAAAAACATAGGAGCAAAATGCATGCCTACATTATCACTCTGCGCATTCTTTTAAATGAGATAATAACTGATTTGGGCTAATGCCGTTCTGAGATAGTGAAGGAATTTGACTGAACAGTTGATACTCCACATATTTTGCAGGGAAGTAACATGTTGTATTGGTCAACAAGTCTGACTGAAACAAGAGCCCAGCAACTAAAAGCAGTCTTACATCAAGAAATCCAAGAAAAGGTGCTTGATCATATCTTTCCAAGGAAGTGTATGCAGGAAAAATTGCTATAAGAAAGATAGGTATGACTTTCAATTTGTTAGCTGATGATTTGCAAAGCTTAACACATTTCCAGGCAGAAATTCCTAAATGGAAAGGTGAGACAGGGAATTATAGTTTAATATTTTTAAATTCACATTCTTCTGTGGAAGGTTTTAAGTACTGAAAATATCGTAAGAATTTATATTGGATTGGATTGGATTGGGTTATATTTCAACTAAACTTTGTGTGAGACTGTCGAGAGTGAGACTGAATTTTTAGATATAACTCAAATGAAACAATATTCCACTCACTGCAATTTCCTAACAAAATTGCACTAAGAGATTGCTCTAGTTTCTGGTTTCTTTCCTCTTTAAACACATGTTGCTTAAAAAGTGAGTTGCTTTTTTTCTCCCATACACTGGAGTGATGCTTTGTGTTGGATGATACTTTGTTCTTAATAAACATTCTTTTGAGTAGAGCTTGTTATGACACATAACGTGCATAGTGAGCTACAATTGATCTGTCTCCAGCAGATGTTCCAGTGAAGGTCTTTGCTCTTTGTTACTGTGTATAATTTTGCTCACCCTGTTATAATGAAAACAGTTTTGCTGACCCTGTTATAAGAAAGATGAGAGGATTAAACCAGAAGGATTTACAGGACTTGACAATCTGAGTTGTAGTGAGAGTTTGGTAAGGGCAGGTCTTTATTCCTTGGAGAATGAGAAGTAACGTTACAGAAATATTTCAAGTTATGAGAGGCATGGATAAGGTGGAAGGTAATAACCTTCCTCTCAGGGTTAGGAGAAATCAAAAACAAGTGGCATAGATTAGGTTGAGAGGGGGAAGATTTAAAACGGAACTGAGAGCCAACTTTCTCAGTGAGTAAATGACTTAAGCTGCCAGAGAAGGAGGTTGAGGAATGTAGAATAGACTCATTGAAGAAGCATGGAGAGAAACTCAGTTCCTCCAGCATTTTGCAGTCTCAGAGGGATACGGGCTGAATGCAGGGAATTGGGACTAGCTGAATGGGCACCATGTTCAGCATGGACACTTTGGGTCAAAGCATCTGTGCTGGTGCTGTATTACCCCACGAATCTATGATGGAGAAGGCTTGGTCAACTTGAACCAACATTCCCACCACTTCTGAACAACTCCTGCACCCAATTAGTCCTGTACCTGCAGGGCATCTGTGACTGCTGATGTTTTGGGAATATTATTATCTGCTTGTTCAGCGTGGCTCACATTGTAGTCCAACACATCTGTTTACATTTCTTTTCATTCTTAAACTATGGTGAGCAAGTAATTTTAAGTGTCTCAAAGTTCAAAGTAAATTTATTATCAAAGTATGTCTATATCACCATATACAACCCTGAGATTCATTTTCTTGCGTCAAAAGTGTCTCAAGTAACATTAGGAGCAAGTGAAAGCAAATAGGGAATAAAATATAGTTGAAAGAAGGTAAGGAGGAAGAAAGAGAAGAGAGGAAGAGGAGGAGTAGGTAGGGAGAGTTGGAAGTAGGAACAGGGATGGGTATAGGGAGTAATTTGGAAAGAGTGTATGAAGAAGTGGGAAGTAAATATTGTGGCAGAAAGTGAGAGAAAGAGAAGACGGGAATGGGAAGGGAGAAATTGATGAAGAAAGGAACAGAACATCAAAGAAAATGAGTGTGGGGAATAAGAGGAAGAGAAATAAGTAAGAGGGTAAAGAGATATGGGATCTTGAATCTGCCAGTCTGGACCCCAACCGTAGGTTTTGGGTGAAAGGAACAAGATTAAAATGGGATCCTAGAAACAAACTTATGCATATAAAGGACGGTGGTGATAGGAAGCTCTGGGTGCTGGTACTACCGCAATATTTACTCCATGAAAAGCTCTGTGTGGAACTGGTAAATCTATTTTTTACTTGATACCATCTCTTCGCTTATAGAAAACTCGTTAAGATTTTCCCCTCATTTCTCCATGTATCAGAAGAGAAAGCATCAATGTGATGTGGAGACAGAATCATTCAGCCACATGTTACAATCTGCCTTTGGCTTCATTATTTCTAGCAGCTCTACTTCAGGAGTTTGAGGAGATTCAGTATTTGACCAAAAATTCAAACAATTTTCCAATTGCAAATGGCTGCAGCGACTCAGCCAACTCCATCGCAGCCAACCTTACCCATGAACAAGGACAAGATATGGATCCTCAGTAGTCTGTGAACTCATGAAGACTACCTCGTTAGTCCTTTATTTTGCATTATCTATTTATTTTTGTAATTTATAATAATATTTTGTCTTCGCTCTGTAGTGCTGCTGCAAAACAACAAATTTCACATTGCGTAAGTCAGTGTTAATCAACTTGATACTGACTTTTCACCTCCTCCAGCTTTATTTGTGTTTCACACCATCAGAAGCGATACCTGGACACAGCTGTGACTGCAGCAGGGAACCTCTAACTCAACATCCTGGCAGCTCAAACACTACAGAAGAGAACAAGGCAAAACAACAGCTGATGCCAAACGCATAAACATGCCACAGGTTAACACAAACACACCACCATTTTCTTAGATTTGAATTGGTTTCATTTACTATAAATATAACACAAAGGATTTTACCCCTGTGAATGCGGGAGACCAAAATAACCACAGCTCAGAGTTTCCTTGATCTGTCATCAGAAGTTTTCTGATGCACTTCATCTGAAGGCCACCATCCCATTAACCTTTTCAATTTAGTGATTTCCGTACTTGGACCCACATTTCTGTTAGCTCTTTTCAAATGCACTACTTTACGCAGTGTAAGACTTACCCAGGCCTATCGTTTTCGTTTTGTTTAATTATTCACAAGGATATCTGACTCGGAATCAGGTTTATCGTCACTGACACATGTTGTAACATCTGTTGATTTGTAACAGCAGCAGAGTGCAAGACTCTACTAATATACTAAGTTACAATAAAAAAAGCTAACTATATAGTTCAAAAGAAGAATACTGAGGTTCATGTGTTTATGGACTATTCAGAAATCTGATGATGAAGGAGTAGAAGCTGTTCCAAAAATGTTGAGTGTGAGTCTTCAGACTCCTTTACTTCCTCCCTGATGGTAGTAATAAGAACAGCGGATGTCCCAGGTCCTTAATGAGGCATTGTCTTTTGAAGGTGACCTCAGTGGTGTGGGGCCAAGTGCCTGTGATCGATCTGCCTGAGCCTACAACCCTCAGCAGCTTCTTTTGATCTTGTGCATTGGAGCTTCCATATCCGGCAGTGATGCTATCAGTCAGATTGCTACATCTCTTCAAAATCCTAATGAAGTATAGCTGCCAGTATGCCTGCTTCATGGTTCCACCAATATGTTGTGCCCAGGGTAGATACTCTGAGTTGTAGTTGCCCAGGAACTTGAAGCTGATTTGGATTAGGTGGGTGACGCTTAACAGGACTTTTTTCCCTGTAGAATAGAAGGCTGTGGTATAATCTTACAGAGGTATATAAAATAATGAGATGTTTAGATAAGGTGAATGGTCACCATCTTTGCTCTAGCATAGGGAAGTTCAAAATTAGAGAGTGTACGTTTACAATGAAAAGGGAAAGTTTTAAAATGTACATACGGGCCAGCTTTTTTACACAGAGGGCAGTCGGTATATGGACCAAGCTGCCAGGAGAAGTTGTCGAGATGGGTGTAACTGTTGTACAACATTTCAAAGACATTTAGACAGTACATAAAATGCTCCAGGAGCTCAGCTAGTCGGGCAGCATCTATTGAGGGAAATAAGCAGTTGACATTTCAGACTGAGATCCTTCATCCCCTGAAATTTTGATTTCCTGAGCTGCTGAGTGCTTTCATAATTTTGTGTGTGTTTTTCTCAAGGTTTTCAGCATCTGTAGGATTGCATGTCTCTTTATACAACTAAATAGGTAGGAGACATTTAGAAGGATCTGGCTTATGCAAATTTCGTCAAATGGAGCAAACTCATTTAAAACATGGATGAATTGAGCTGAAGGGCCTGTCTGACACTTCTGATAAATATTTCAAGCAATGCCAGCAGTTATTGTCACTTCCTAATTGCCTATGAACTGAGGAAGTATTTAAAAGTCAACTGCACATTAAGCCATGAAATAAATATAGATTGGACCATGAAAAGATTATAGATATTTTTCCCTAAAGTATATCAGTGAACCAAATGTTTTCTTAACCATAATCCAGGGGTTTCATGGACACTGTTGTTGAGACCAGCTTATTTATTAGTTATTTGAGTTTAAGTTCAAGTTCAAGTATACTCAACCGTACATGAATATTGCCAAATAAAGTATTTTTCCTCTGTGGCCAAGGTGCAAAACACATTACCAACAACTCACAGCACACTGTGCATAGCATATTGTACAAACAATGCATACGGTTACAATATCAGAAAAAAAATACAGTCACAAAGATAAAAAAAAAATAAAAATATAGTCCAGGTCCCTTAGTGGCATGACTGGCATGGTAGGTTGTCCAGGTCTGGCTTGCTCTTCTGCTAAGTGAACACTAGAGGACAGCACTGAGCAAACACTGGTTGTCATCCAAACTCACCTTTCTGAATCGAAGCTCCAGAATATGACTTCTAACTCACATTCCTGTACTCCTACATTCACATCCCTCTTGCTGAGCTCAATCTGGTACAGTTTTGCCTACTCACTCAATCTAGTCACTGTACCTAACAGACAAATAATACATGGCAGAGTCAAAGGTTAAGTGGTAAATTAACTGATTATTGTCACCTGTAATGAGGTACATTGGACAACTTTGCTTTGCATGCATGCCATCTATCCGTAGGGTGGTACAGAATCATAGGAGTTAGCATGATGAGTCACAGCTCCAGCAGCCTGCTTTCATTTCTGGCTGCTACTTGTAAAGAGTTTGTACATTTTCCACATGACCGCATAGGTTATCTCCGGGTGCTCTGGATCCCCCATATACCAAAAATTTTAGTACGTTAATTGGTTATGTGGGTGTAATTGGGTGGCATGGGCTCATTGGGCTGAATGTGCCTGTTGCCGTAATGTATCTCTAAATAAAATAAATATCATTTCATCACAACACTGCACTGAGGTAGTACAAAGTAAAACACTAACAGAAGAAAGGTAACTGTGTTACAGAAAGTGCAGTGCAGGTAGATATTAAAGGGCAAGGCCATGAGGGAGATTGTGAGGTCAAGAGTCCACCTTATTGTACAAGAGGACGTACTGAGTTTTCAGACCCCAGCACAGGTTCTTGGAGCACGAACCATATATTAATAATTCTGAATGCTGCAGAATTTTTCAATTATTTAAATGAATGGCTAGTACAAAGGCTGCAAGGTAATGTTGAAGCTCTGTTAAACCCTGGTTAGGCCACATGTGGAATATTGTGCACAGTTCTGGTTCCCTCATTATCAGAAGCTTTAGAGAGGGTGCAGAGGAGATTTACCAGGATTCTGCCTGGATTAGCCAGCATGTCTTATAAACAAGATAGGTTGAGCAGGCTAGGGCTTTTCTCTTTGGAGCAAGCGAAGATGAAAGTTGAGTTGATAACGGTGGTTCAAAATGATAAGAGGCATAGATTGAATGGATAACCAAAGACTTGTTTCCCAGGGTGGAAAAGGCTAGAACAGCGAGGATAATTTTAAGGTGATTGGAGGAAAGTGTAGGGGCAATGCGTAATGCAGGGTATAGTGCAGAAAGGAGGTTTCTTGAGGTTTGGCGGCATTCTTTTAAGAGGAGAACATCATGGGCTTCAATTGTCATCCTGGCTGCCCAATCAGCGGCGGGAGCAGTGCAGAGAAGAGTAAAAAGAAGTGCAGAAGGGACCAGTGGAGTGGACATTGTTGGGTGTGGGCCAGTGGTGAGAGTGGAAGTGCCAGGCTTTGGCTCGGAAGAGGCGTTGGCTCTGGGTAAGTTGTCTAACTAAGATTCCCTTTTTGCTTCCTGTGTAAGGGATACTTAGTGTTATTTAAATGGCCATAGTGTGTTCTTCATGCCAGATGTTGGAGTCCTGGGAGACACAGAGTCTCCCAGGGAACTCCATCTGTGTGAAGTGCATCCAGCTGCAGCTCCTTGAAGATCATTTTGGGGATCTGGAGCAGCAGCTGGATGACCTTTGGTTTGTGTGGAAGAGTGAGGAATATATTAATTGCAGTTTTAGGGAAGTAGTCACCCCTAAGTTGCAGGAGGCAATAGCTGGGTGACTGTCAGGAGAAGAAATGGGACTGTGAACAGGGAGTTAGTGCAGAGCACCCCTGTGGTCATTCCCCTCAATAATAAATATATCTTTCTGGATACTGTTGTGGGAAATGACCTCCCAGGGGAATGCCACAGAGACCGGGTTACTGGCACTGAGCACGGGTCCATGGTGCAGAAGGGAATGAGGGAGAAGGGGGGAGCAGTAGTGATAGGGAACTCAATGGTCAGAGAAATAGAAAGAAGTTTCTGTGGATGCGAATGGGACACACAGCTGGTGTGTGACCTCCCAGTGACATCTGGGATCACGTCCACAACAGTTTGGAGGGAGAAAGGGAGCAGCCAGCTATCTTGGTACATATTGGTACCAATAATATAGGAAGGAAAAGCAAAGAGGTCCTGAAAAGGGAATTTAGAGTGTGAGGCCGAAAGCTGAGAAGCAGGACCTCTAGGGTGGTAATATCTGGACTGTTATCTGTGCCACACACCAGTGAGGGTAGAAACAGGATGATTTGGCAGATTAATGCATGGCTGAGAAGCTGGTGCAAGGGACAAGGCTTCAATTTCTTGGATCATTGGGTTTCCTCTGGGGGAGGTATGACCTGAACAAAAGTGATGTGTTGCACATGAACCTGAGGGAGCCAATATTCTCGCAGCAGCTTTGGTAGGGCTGTTGGGGAGGGTTTAAAAAAAATGGCAGAGGAGTGGGAACTAGAGTGAAGAGACTCAGGATAGGATGGATGGTAAAAAAGAAAAGATAACATGCAGTCAGAATGTCAGGAAGGGTAGGCAAATAATAGGACAAAATTGCAGCCAGCAGGGTAAGTATCAGTGCATGAGGGATGCAGAATCAAAAAGAGTAGCAAATACAATACCAAGTGTGTTATATCTCATTGCACGGAGTATAAGAAATAAGGTGGATGATCATATTGCACTTTTACAGATTCTCGGGTATGACGCTGTGGCCATCACTGAATCATGGGTGAAGGATGGTTGTAGTTGGGAGCTGAATGTACAAGTTTACACATTGTATCAGAGGGATAGATAGGTGGGTACTGGGTGTGGTGTGGCTCTGCTAGCAAAAAAAGGCATTAAATTATTAGGATAATGTGACATAGGATTGGAAGGTGTTGAATCCTTGTGGGTTAGATTAAGAAACTGCAAGGGTAAAAGGACCCTGATGGCAATTATATACAGGCTTCCAGACAGCAGCTGGGATGTGCACTACATAGTACAATGGGAAATAGAAAAGGCAAGTCAAAAGAGTGAATTTGTTGAATGCCTTTGAAATCGTTTTTTAGAGCAGCTTGTCTTTAAGCCTGTTAGGGGATCAGCTATACTATCTTAGGTGTTCTGTAATGAACCAGAGGTGAATAGGGAGCTTAAGTTAAAGGAACCCTTAGGAGACAGTGATCACAAAATGATTGAGTTCAACTTGAAATTTGATAGGGAAAAAAGTAAAGTCTGACATAGCAGTATTTCAGTGGAGTAAGGGAAATTACAGTGGTATAAGAGAGGAGTTGGCCAAAGTAAATTGGAAGGAGATGCTGGCGGAGATAACAGCAGAGCAGCAATGGATTGAGCGTCTGGGAAAAATGAGGGAGGAGCAGAATAGATGTATTCCAAAAACCAAGAAATACTCAAATGGCAAATAGTTCAACTGTGGCTGACAAGGGCTGTCAGATCACAAACAAAAGAAAATCTATAGATGCTGGATATCCAAGCAACACACACAAAATGCTGAAAGAACTCAGCAGGCCAGGCAGCATCAATGGAAAAGAGAAAAGTCGATGTTTTGGGCCGAGACCCTTCAGCATAACTGCTGAGTTCCTCTGGCATTTTGTGTGTGTTGAAGGGATGTCAAAATTAATATAAAAACGAAAGAGAGGGCATGGAGCAAAACAAAAATTAATGGGAAGTTAGAGGATAGGCAAGCTTCTAAAAACCTCCAGAAAGCAACTAATAGAATCATTAGGAGGGAAAAGATTAAATATGCAAGCAAACTAGCAATCAATATCCAGGTGGATAAAAAAGTGTTTTCAAGTATACAAAAAATAAAAGAAGGATGAGAGTGGAGATATAACCGTTAGAAAATTAGGCCAGAGAAATGATAAGGTTGGACAAAGAGATGGCAGATGAACTAAATGAGTATTTCTCATCAATCTTTACTGTGGAAGACATTTGCAGTGTGTCAGGTTTTGAACTGTGTCTTGTGAGAGAAGAGAAGTGGGTGCAGTTACTATTACAAAGGATAAGTTGCTCAAAAAGCTGAAAGACCTAAAGGTGCATAAGTCACCTGGACCAGATGAACTGCGCCCTAGGGTTCTGAAAGAAGTAGAAGTAGAAATTGTGGAGGCATTAGTGCTGATCTTTCAAGAATCATTGGACTCTGACATGGTTCTGGAGGACTGAAAAATTGAAAATATCACTCCACTCTTTAAGAAAGGAAGGAGATAAAAGAAAGGAAATTATAGACTGGTTAGCCTGACCTTAGTGGTTCAGCAGATGTTGGAGCTATTTGCTAAGGATGAGGTTATGGAACACTTGGTGATACAGGACAAGATAGGAAAGTCAGCATGGTTTCCTTGAGGGAAAATCCTGCTTGGTGAACCTGTTGGAATTCTTTGGAGAGATTACAAGTAGGATAGATAAAGGGGATGTAGTGGATATTGTATATCCAGTGGATATTGAGATTCAGAAGGCATTTGACAAGATGCCACACATGAGGTTGGTTACAAGGTTAAGAACCCAAGGTATTACAGGAAAGTTACCAGCATTGTTAGAGCATTAGCTGATTGGTAGAAGGCAGTGAATAGGAATAAAAGGATCCCTTTCTGGGTGGCTGCCAGTGACAAGTGGTGTTATGTAAGGGTTGGTGTTGGGACCACTTCTTTTTATGCTGTATATCAATGATCTAGGAGGTGAAATAGGTGGTTTTGTTGCTAGGTTTCAGGCTCCTGATCTAAGAAAACATGCACTGGCACTGGAAAGGCTTCGGAGGAGGTTCAGGAGATGATTCTGGGAATGAAAGTGTTATCATATGAGGAACTTTTGATGGCTCTGGGCCTGTACATGCTAGAATTATGAATGTTAAAAGGCCTAGACAGAGTAGATGTGGAAAGGATGTTTCCCATAGTGGAAGAGTCTAGGACAAGAGGGCACAGCAACAGTATAAAAGGGCACCCTTCCAAAACCGAGATGCAGAGAAACTTCTTTAGCCAGAGGGTGGTGAATTTGTGGAATTTGTTACCATGGGGAGCTGTGGAGGCCAGGTTATTGGGTAGATTTAAAGCAGAGATTGATAGGTTCTTGATAGACATGGAGTCAAAGGTTATGGGAAGAAGGTCAGGGAGTGGGGCTGAGGAAAGGAAAACAGGATTGGCCATGATTGAATGGCAGAGCAGACTTGATGGGCTAAATGGACTAATTCTATTTCTATATCTTCTGGTCTTATGTTATAAATAAATTCTTTACACAGAGATTGGAGAGTATACTGGGGATGGTAGAGGCAGATACATTTGAGACATATAATAAATTCTTAGGTAGACAAATGGATGATAAATAAATGGAGAGCTATGTAGGAGGGAAGGTTTAGATTAATCTTGAAGCAGGTTACAATTCAGCAGAACGTTGTGGGCCGAAGGGCCTGTATTGTGCTGTAGTGTTCTTTATTCTATATTCTATGTGCTATAGAGACAACTCCATAAACACTTGAAACTTGTAACTTACTTAAATCTGTTCTCATATCATAAACAGAACTTTTATAAATTATCCAATGTCATCACATGAAAAAATAGGATTCGGAAGTGACTCTGCTGAGCTATGAGAGCTCCATTGCTATTTTATGGGTTGAGCTATGATTTTGCATATCTATCAAACACATCGATGTGACAAAGTAGTTTTATATTTGCGACTTCCCAGTTAAATTGTGTGTAGTGTTTTGACATTGTTGAAGACAATTTGAAGAAACGTCCTTGTGTTAACCACAAAAAAATCTATATCTTACAATGCAATGGAGGAACATATATTAATTCTAAGTTTCTAACACATAATTACAGGTTTTCAACAGCCAAAAATATGTACATATGTTTATCTCAATTCAGCGCTTTTCATCTTCTAACTTGTTTTTTTTTAAATCCCAAACCAACTGTTCTTTATTTTCCCACCAGCAGGATCAACACTATATACTGTAATTGGAAAAATCCTGGAAAAACTCAGCAAGTCAGGTAGCAGCTGTAGAGTGAAATAGAATTGAGATAGATAGATAAGTAGATTGGTAGATACTTTATTGATCCAAAAGGAAATTACAGTGTCACAGTGGCATTACAACCGCACAGATATACAAATATTAGAAAGGAAGTTAAAAAGAATTTAAAAAATAAGCTGCTTGAAACAGTCTAAAACTGAATCATCACTTCCCCGACTATAGATCAACTCATTATAGGGCCTAATGGACGAGGGTGAGAATGACCTCGTCTAATGCTTTTTGGGGCAGCATAGTTGTCTTTCTCTATTAGTGAAAGTGCTCCTCTGTTCAGCCAAGATGGTGTGCGGAGGATGAGAAACATTGCCCAGAAATGACAAGATTTTGCTTAGGGTCCTTTGTTCTGTCACTGTGTCTAGTGTGACTCCAATAACAGAGCCAGCCTTTCTAATCAGTTTATTGAGCCTGTTGGCATCACCCATGTTGATACCATTGCCCCAGCAGGCCTCCAAATAAAAGATTGTATTAGCAACAAAAGACTGGTAGAAAATATGAAGTAGAGGCCTGTATACTCCAAAGGACCTCAGTCTCTTCAAGAAGTAGAAGTAACAATGGGTTTTCTTGTACACAGCCTCTGTGTTGATGCTGCACTCAAGTCTGTTATCCAGGTGCACCCCCGGGTACTCATAGATCCTCAGCACATCCACATCCTCACCATCAATGGTAACACGGAGCAGTGCAGGCTTAATCTTCCTAAAGTCCAATATCATCTCCTTTGTCTTACTTATGCTGAGCTACAGATGATTCAGCTTGCATCATTTGACAAAGTCCTCCACTGAGGCTCTATATTCATCCTTTTGTCCTCCCTTTATACACCCAACCATTGCTGAGTCATCAGAGAATTTCTGTAGATGACATGACTCCGCGTTGTATCTAAAGTCTGAGGTATACAGGGTAAACAGGAAGGGAGCCAATACAGACTCCTGTCCTGTGCTGCTTGCTTCTAGCCCTGCCTGACACACAGCTGTGAAATTGCACAAACTGTGGTCTGCCAGACAGGTAGTCCATAATCCAGGATACAATAGAAGAGCAAACCTGCATTGAACGGATCTTTTCCCCCGGCAATGACAGCTGGGGGATATTAATGTTCCTTTTTCACTGTCTTCCATCAGAACTAGAAAGAAAAGTGGAAGTTAGTATGTTTTTCGAGAAAAGGAGAGGTGATGCACCATCAATAACTCTCTGAGACGTGAAGGCGAGATATTGGCTTTTATTGACTGGAAGAAGGAACAAGCAGTGGTTGACCACCATACTACATCCTGGAGACTGAGAGACCGGGCTCAGGCCTCAATCGCCTTTATACCAGGGTCTGTGGGAGGAGCCACAGGAGCAGTCAGCAGGGGGCGTGTCCAGACAGGTATATGTAATTCACCACAAGAGGAATTGTGAGAACAGTCAAGATAAGGAGAGACTGAGTGGCATAAGTAGTAGATTTGTTGGTTTAAAAGAGGATGTTGAGGCTTAATAATGACAGTTAATCTGTCACTGTGAGATAGACAATGCTGGAAAAGTTGTAGATGCTCAGGTAGCAAGTGTCAAAAGAGGAAAAAAACTGAATTAATGTTGTCTGTTGATGATCTTATATCAGAATTAATCAGTTCTGACAAAAACTTGAAAAACCAGTTATCTGAACTCATTAAATTCATTGTCAAGCTTTGAGAGGTCATGGAGTGTTGAGACATAGACATGACGTCGCTCCTTGAATTGACATTGATTTTCATTGGAGTAGTATAAGGGAGCAAAGACAGAGTGGTCAGAGTGGAAGTGAAAATTAAATTCACATGCAACTGAAAGATGTAGGTCATTGCTGTGACTGAATGGGTGTGTTCAGGAAAACAGTGAGCTAACCCATACTTGGTTTCTCCATTGCTGAGGAGACCATATCATTCTTAACCACACTTTCTTAGCTTATCACAGTGTGTCTCACCTATTACCTTTAAGCTTCAACACTCCGTAGATTTCTCCACCCTTGCCCCTTAAAACATATTATTATTCTAATTTTGCCTAGTTTTGATGAATGTAAAATGGTAATTCTCATTCCATAGATGCTTACTGGACTGGTGAACATTTCCAGCAATCTCTGCTTTTATTTCAGGTTTCCAGCATCAGTGTTTTTTTTTGCTTTTCACTTATTGCCCATCGATTACTTTCCTGTGAAAAAGGGGCGAAAGAACCACAATCCTTGTAGAACAGATATTCCTGTACTATCACTTCTAATAACGGTGGCATTATTGTTAAACAACTTAACAATACAAATGCTTGGGAAGTGATTCAGGAACATAGATTTATGTCCCAACACACTAGCTAATCTAATGAAACTAGTTGGTATAACTAGATATCTTTAGTAATGGTGACAATAGAAACTTACTTTTTGCAGTAACAATAATAACAAGGAATGAACGCTGCTGTTTTTAGCTGAGCCAACCAATGCTGCATCTCCAGAAACACAATGTGATGCGATTAGTCTTCATCTGCCATCTAAGATGTGCTTGGCAAATCACTCAGGACAAAGTAGCCAGGAAGGGGCATGAAATGTTGTCCTTGCTACTGGTGCTCATGTACGGTAAGTAATTGTTTAATCCTTTAAGCAGTATTTGTTTTCATAATGATGTTAAATAAAGAGTTTGAGTATTCTGACCCAGAGTCCTTTCCCAGAATCATCTTCATCATGTTGTTAATCAGTCATGTGCAGTATATCTAAATTTGCTCTTATTTTACTTTGGTAGAGTGGCTAACAGAATTTGTTCAGAAAGCAATCACATGTAGACCACATTGATGGTGATCTGCACTCACATATGGAGCAGACTTGATAAGGATAGCACATTCCTTTAAGGACTGTAGTGACTGAACTCTACAGCATTATACAACAGCCATATTATGGTCAAAGTACTTCTACAGCTTGAAACTGTCTGGTTCAGCATTCTGCGCTCCAGCAACTCTCATGGTATGGCATGTTTTCTCTAATAATTAACTAATTCTAACTAAGATCTAAAGTGATCTAAGATCTGCACTCATCTATATCTAATTAACCCACTAGGGCACTTTTGCTTTCTCAGCCGACAGCATATCCAACCTAGGGAAACGTCAGGTTACAGGCAGCTCTCAGGACATTATAAGACCCTATGCAAATCTGTATTAAAGAGAACAGTTCTCCTACTCAGAGGAGGATGATGGAGGGCATTTTCTGTGGTCTAGATTATATGTTGTCCAGCACAGATCATATCCCTAGGCTATTGGATTAGAACATTTCAACTTGTACTAGCTTTTTAATTCCACATCATTGAATTAACTGAATATAAGTTCACCAGCTGCCAAGGTGAGATTTGACCTCAGCTTATTATTTCATTATTTCTCACCTTTCTGGCTGAAAATAGCAGTTTCTGGAATGTTCAATCACACGTGTTTCTCTTTTACACCGCCAGCATTGAAATCTCTGTGGTCCAGATATCTTTATGGACCATTTTGTATAGATTACATTTTCTTCCAGTTGTGTCCCACTTTCATCTATGTGCAATGACACTGAGCAACATGATTGGAATTAATGCAGGCCAGAAGTTGGTAATGCAGCCCTGTGGATCTGACTCAGCACTGACTTGATTTTGGCCTCATGTCCATTTTCCCACCTGTTTCCCATTGCTCTTGACTCCCCTATTAGAACAACAATGAATATTTTCAAACACGCTGCAGAATCACAAACCCCTCTCAGTTGAAATGATTCCCTCTTCATCTGCAGTTTATGTGGGTGACCCTTTATTCTGAAATTAGATTTTGCATCCTATGTGCATCTAGCACAGGCATGGGCAAACTACGGCCCGCGGGCCATATGCAGCCCGTGCTCGCAAATCGCAAATGCGGATTTGTGAGCACAGAGCTCCGCATATTGGCGCGCTCTCACTGTTCTGTCATTGTGCGGGTCGTTGTTGAGTTTTGATACAGGGGACAATTGAATAAGAAGGAGCAGGACAAGTAGACCTGCATCTCCTACCTTTTTTGAAATAAAGACAGTCAGGAGGAGAGTGATGATGATAATATCTTGAAGGTTAACAGAATTTTCAGTGCTTTAAAATAATAACTGTTACTATTAAAAAAGCTGTATTTTATTCATTTTTCAGTGTTTTAAAAGACATTTCAATAAATAGCTAAATACCATGGGACTTCAAAGACAGATATTTTGTTGTAATGCATTTGTTCATTTTCAATTGAAATTAAAGCACATGTTTTCTACATATCCCATGATATTTTATTTTCTCTTATGAGGTGTATTACCAAAACACTCCGTCCATCTGCTCCTGGTCCGGCCCCCCTGTCAAATTTTAGAACCCTTTGTGGCCCTCAAGTCAAAAAGTTTGCCCACCCCTGATCGAGCATGTCAAAACACCTTTTATATTTTCTGTAGTGGTAGCAGTGGTGCGTTCACTCGAGTCAAGTGTGATGTTCTCCTCAGGGGTTATCCCTTATTGGGTCCTCAGGTGCTTGTAGGGGCTGACCTAGGATTCTAGTGCAGCATGGACATAAGTAAGTGGCAGCTGTAGTTAGTAGCTGGGTCTTTTGGTTCAGCCTGTCCTTTCACAGCTGCCACTTGTTCTCTGCGGCACAGTGGAAGTTGCTCTCATACTGCAGCCATACCCTCTTGAATAGATTCCCTCCAGGTGTATCTACTGAACGATATATTTTCCCAGCTTTTAGATGTCATGTTCAATTTCTTCAGGCTGATTTTGATATTAGCTTTGAAGCTTTTTATTTGCCCACCAGAGGCTCGCTGAACTTCTTTCAAGTGGGAGTAAAGGATCTGTTTGGGGAGACGTAAGATAGGGTTTTCTTCTGCGGTAGGCATCCAAAAGACTGTACCTATCCATCAGAGTTGGTGCTGCACTTTCACGGTGGAGATGCTGTTCATGTTAGCCTCCTCCAGTACACTGCTGTTAATGTACCTGATCCTCAAAATCTTCTGTAACGTTCCTCGGTGGTATTGCTCCAGCGTGTTGGTGCCTGGCCTAGTGGGCAAGGCATCAGACTAGTAACCTGAAGGTCAGTGGTTCGAGCCTCAGCTGAGGCAGCGTGTTTGTGTCTTTGAGCAAGGCACTTAACAACACATTGCTCTGCGACGTCACCGGTGTCAAGCTGCATGGGTCCTAGTGCCCTTCCAAGGGGACAACATCGGTGGTGTGGAGAGGGAAAGGCCTGCAGCTTGGGCAACTGTCAGTCTCCCATACAACCCTGCCCAGGCCTGCACCCTGGAAACTCCAGGCGCAGATCCATGGTCTCTCGAGACCGACGGATGCCACCATTGCTCCAGGGCTTTCAGGTGTCTACTGTATATGGTCCATGATTTAGTTCTGTCTGGACCTGTAAGTTGTGGTCTTCAAAGACTCTTTTCCTTAATCTTGCATAGGCTCCACTAGCTCTACTCAGGTAGATCTCTGACTGCTACCAAGGTATATAAAGTGGTTTACATTTTCAAAGGCGATATTTTCAGCTTTTATGGAGGGCTGGATAAATGGCTGGTTGGGCAATGGTTGATATAGGTCCTGTGTCTTTTTTAGAAACAAAACAAGACCCTACATGCCTTGACAAAGACATTCAGGATGCATTGGAGGTCTTCTGCAGAGTGTGCTGCGATGGCGTTGTCATCTGCATACCGAGGCTCCATGGTAGTAGTGGTGTTGACCTTGTTCTCGTCCTTGAATAAGTTGAGGTTGAAAAGCCAGTCATCCAATCTATGCATGAATAGTGAGGTAGATGGATGAATTCTCTGTAGCAAGTCATTGCCTATGTGGCAAAGGATGGGAGCAATAAAAATGGCAAGTAGGCTGTGCACAATGATACAGCCCTGTTTATATCAAATGGTTTTGCAAATTTATGAGAGATAAGTAGAAGGGTTGGCTTTGTTCAGAGCATTTATTCTGTAACTGTTATGCTATGAAGATTATGTCTATGGTACATCTAGATAGGTAGAAACCATTCTGTGATTTCAGGGAGTACGTCTCTAGTTAGTGGGAGGAGTCAGTTGCCAATGATATGATGCTGTGGAGAGCTCCTGAGAGAAATGCTGTCTGGAGTTCAGCTCCTGGTAGGGTCATCTATAGCAGTAATGTCAAGGGGTAGGTTCCAGACAAAGAACAATCCAATCAAGATCTCAATGGTGGAGCTGACAAAAGATGACATCACAATGTTATTGGAGGCGAAGGAAGACTGCAACAGTGAAGGGCCCCAGTCAACTTGCATTGCATGCCACTGGATCCCAATCTGTCAATGATCTTGTGGTTGATTCAGTCACTGGACTGAGGCAGAAAGAGCCCTTCAGCAGCTCCACCCATGACAGGGCAGGCCTATTCAGGATCCACTCTACTCACCCACTCGGGAAAGGAGCTGGAAAAGGTGCCCGAAAAATAGCCTACCTCAACCTACTGACTGAATTACTGTGTCCACAGGGATCACCATATGTTTAGAAACAAAGAAACATAACCTTCGGAACTTGGACTATGCAGACTCCGATATATAGTGCAACCAGTGATCAACCTGAGAGGAAAACTATGATCATCGCTAGAGACCCAAGGAGATGCCAAACTGACCTAGCTGCTCTTTCTCAAACCAATCTGGCAGATGAAGGGCAATTGAAGGAGGTGAAGGGCTGTTACACCATTTGGAAAGGGAGGGCAGCTGCAGAGCCCAAGATCCAGTGGTGTTGGGTTTGCAATAAAGAACTAGCTTGTCAGTCAACTCTTTGAATTCATTAGGTGCTTGCCAACAATCAGATGGCAACCTTCATGAGTGCTTATTCTCCAACTCTGGACTCCTGAGTATGAAAAAGAAGCCTTCTAATGCTTGCCAAGACATGACACTGTAAAGCAGCCCCAAGGAGGATAATATCATTTTCTTAGGGGACTTCAATGTCAGGGTCAGTTTGAACTTCAACCTTTGGAAGGGTACCATTGGAAAGGAAGGTGTTGGCAACATCAACTCAAACGTAGTACTTCTCACCTTACGTACGGAGCACAATCTTGTCATCATAAACTTTCTCATTCACCAGAAAAAACAAATTCAAGACACCTTGGCAACACACCTGATTTAAACAGTGGCATCTCATTGACTGAGCTAAGGACCGCTGTGATGTGACTATCACAAGGGCTATGATTGGCACAGATTACTGTTAGACCGATCATCACCTGATCTGGTCCACCATGTCCATCAGACACATGAGAAACAGAAAGGTTCATAGAAAGCAAACCAGGCTAAGTCTAAAACTTGAGAGAACCTGCTTGACACTGCACCTTTAGGCCTTGTTTGGGAAAACCTTCAAGAAGAAAGTCTGGAGGATATTGAACAACTTTGAAACTGCTTAAATCCACCATCATGTATACCTGAAAAAAACATCCTTGGGCAAGTATCAGGATTGGTTTGATGATAATGGCATGCAAACAGAACAACTTATCTCTAAGAAAAGAGAAAAAAAAAACACCTCTGTTCCTGTCAGAATAACATCAGCAGCAAGATCAAAAAAGAAACTGACTCCAGAGCCAAGGCAAATGTCTAGTGCAGGGTGAGGGTGCTAAGGAATTCTTGGTGGGCTGAGAAATCCATAGAAGTCTAGAGAATGACAGACTCTGATATCATGAGAGGCTACAAGAGCAATCTATGATCCATGTTCACAAACTAGAGACAACCTACAGATGCTGGAAATCAAAGCAACACACCAAAATGCTGGAGGAACTCAGTCCATCATCTATGGAAAAGAGTAAACAGTCAATGTTTTGGCCAAGACTGTTCAGCAGGACTGAAAATAAAAAGAGCTGGGAAGTTGATTGGTGAAATAGATAAAGGGCTGGAGAAGGAGGAATCTGATAGGAAAGTGTAGAAGACCTTGGAAGAAAGAGAAGTGGGAGGAGCACCAGAGGAAGCTGATGGGCAGGTAAAGAGATAAAGTGAGAGAGGGAAATGGGAATGGGGAATGGGGATGGAGAGGGGCATAATTACTGGCAGCTTGAGAAATCGATGTTCATCTTAGAACACCTTGTATTCCATCTGGGTGGCCTCCAACCTGATCACATGGATAATGACTTCTTGAACCTTCGCCCCCCACCTTCGCCTTTCTCTGTTACCATTTCCCTTGCTCACATTCTCTCCACACCTGCCCAACAACTCCCTGTCATGTTTCTACCACTTCCCTTTCTTCTACCCTCTCCTATCAGATTCCCCCTTCTCCAGTCCTCTATCTCTTTCATCAATCAACTTCCCAGCTCTTTACTTCACCCCCCCCCCCCTCTCCTGGGTTCACCTATTACCTACCACCTTGTACTTCTTCCTCCCCTCCACCCAATTTCTTACTCTGACTTCTCATATTTTTTCCAGTCCTGATGAAGTGACTTAGCCCAAAACACCAACTGTTTACTCTTTTCCATAGATGCTGCCTGACCTGCTGAGTTCCTCCAGAATTTTGTGTGTGATGGTATGGTCCAAGTTACTGTGCTTAAAGGTTGAGAAAAACTTGCTGAAGTATCTGAAGGATATCAACTATCAATGGAAAGAGCACTTCCATGACCTTCTTCATCAGCATAGCACTAATGAACCAAAGGTTACAAACCAAATCCCCCAGAGACCGGAGAAAGACGTTGGAGAACCTCCCAGTATAATGTCATCAGGACTCTGAAAAACACAAAGCCACCTTTGGGTCCTGACAGGGTCCTAGCAGAGATCCTCAAAGAAGGTGGACCCATACTATATTTTATCTATTTCCGTAAGGTCATGTTGCTTTTCTTCTACTATTCAACAAGTGTGTGCCTGACTTACTCAAACTTGTCACAGTGTCCTTTTACCTACTGCACTTGCCCTGCAACTGATGAACTACATTTTGCATTCTGTTATTCCTTTTTCTGTTTTACTATCTAAATGTACTATTTTTTGGAATGATCTATATGGCTGACATACAAAGCAATAATTTTAGTACATAGAATATTTAGTACCTGGAGTATTGTGTGCAGTTTTGGCCTCCAAATTTGAGGAAGGACATTCTTGCTATTGAGGGAGTGCAGCGTAGGTTCACAAGGTTAATTCCCGGGATGGCAGGACTGTCATATGTTGAAAGATTGGAGCGACTGGGTTTGTATACAGTGGAATTAAGAAGGATGAGAGGGGGTCTGTTTCAAACATATAAAATTATTAAGGGATTGGACACGCTAGAGGCAAGAAACATGTTCCTGATGTTGGGGGAGTCCAGAACCAGAAGCCACAGTTTACGAATAAGGTGTAGTCCATTTAGAATGGATTTGAGGAAAAACTTTTTCACTCAGAGAGTTGGAGATCTGTGGAATGCTCTGCCTCAGAAGGCAGTGGAGGCCAATTCTCTGGATGCTTTCAAGAAAAAGTTAGATAGAGCTCTTAAAGATAGCGCAGTCAAGGGATACGGGGAGAAGGCAGGAACGGGGTACTATGATCACAGTGAATGGCGGTGCTGGCTCAAAGGTCGAATGGCCAACTCCTGCACCTACTGTCTATTGTCTACATGACAATAATAAACTGATGGTAAACCAATTACCAATTTTCCCAAGAATTCAAATAATAAACCTTCTCTGAACTGTCTCTGGTGGAGTATATCTCTCAATTAACTATTTCCCTCAAAAGAAGGCATGATAGTGGAAATATTTTATTAGGAGTTTGAGGAGTTTTGATATGTCACCAAAAACATTCACAAATTTCAACTTACTGTAATTCACATTTTTCCTGTTACTATGTATTGCATTGTACTGCTGCCACAAATCTAACAAATGTTTGCTGGTGATACTAAAACTAATTCTGATATGTACCAAAACTAACTCAGGACTGGTCTCACCAATGTTCTGTATAGATCACTACTTACTGATAACTCCTACTTTTACAAATATAAAGCCAGCACAATACTTGCTTTCCTCAGTACTTTTACTGTACACAGCCTTTTGCGTTTCACCTAGATCCTGCTGCAATCCCCCTGCAGCTTCACTCTTCATTTTATAATATTCCACTTGTGTTTCTGTTGTACATATCAAAGTGAATCAGCTTTCAGTTCCTCATATTATATTCCATCTGACATATTCTGCCCACTCCCCAACCATTATTTATCAATTTGCAATCTCCAAGCATCCTATTGACAACTAGTTTTCCATTCATCTTGTATCATTAGCAACTTTTGCTATAATATTCCTTTTTCCTACATTTATGTAATTGTGGAGGCAACACTGATCAATATAACACCAATAAAAAATACTTTACCAGCTAAAAAAAGGCTCATTTGTCCATTCTCTTAGTTAGCTATTACTACACCAATCCTCCATTTATGTGAATATTCTACATCTAATTCCATAATTTTTGACTATACTCAGTGACCATTTTATCAGGTACACCTATACAGCTGCATATATCTAATCAGCCAATCATGTGGTAGTAAATCAATTCAGAAAATCATGCAAGTATCAAATCAAGTCACTTTTTATTGTTATTTCGACCATAACTGCTGGTACAGTACATAGTAAAAATGAGACAACATTTTTCAGGACCATGGTGCTACATGACACAGTACAAAAACTAGACCAAACTACATAAGAAAAGCAACTCAGAGGAGAAAAAAAACATGCAACAACTACCCTAGACTACAGACCTACCCAGGACTGCATAGAGTGCACAAAAGGGTGCAGGCATTACAATAAATAATAAACAGGACAATAGGGCAAGGTGTCAGGCCAGACGCTGGGTATTGAGGAGTCCGATAGCTTGGGGGAAGAAACTGTTACATAGTCTGGTCGTGAGAGCCCAAATGCTTCAGTGCCTTTTCCCAGATGGCAGGAGGGAGAAGAGATTGTCTGAGGGATGCATGGGGTCCTTCATAATTCTGTTTGCTTTGCGGATTCAGTGTGTAGTGTAAATGTCCGTGATGGTGGGAAGAGAGACCCCAATGATCTTCTCAGCTGCCCTCACTATCCGCAGCAGGGTCTTGCGATCTGAGATGGAGCAACTTCTGAACCAGACAGTGATGCAGCTGCTCAGGATGCTCTCAATACAATTCCTGTAAAATGTGATGAGGATGGGGGGTGGGAGATGGACTTTCCTCAGCCTTCGCAGAAAGTAGAGACACTGCTGGGCTTTCTTTGCTATGGAGCTGGTGTTGAGGGACCAGGTGAGGTTCTCCGCCAAGTGAACACCAAGAAATTTGGTGCTATTAACGATCTCTACCGAGGAGCCATCAATGTTCAGCAGGGAGTGGTTGCTCCGTGCCCTCCTGAAGTCAACAACCATCTCTTTTGTTTTGTTCACATTCAGAGACAGGTTGTTGGCTCTGCACCAGTCTGTTAGCCACTGCACCTCCTCTCTGTAAGCTGACTCGTCATTCTTGCTGATGAGACCCACCATGGTCGTGTCACCGGTGAACTTGATGATGTGGTTCGAGCTGTGTGTTGCAGTACAGTCGTGGGTCAGCAGAGTGAACAGCAGTGGACTGAGCACACAGCCCTGGGGGGGCCCCATACTCAGTGTGATGGTGTTGGAGATGCTGCTCCCAATCCGGACTGACTGAGGTCTCCTAGTCAGGAAGTCTAGGATCCAGTTACAGAGGGAGGTGTTCACGCCCAGTAGGCTCAGCTTTCCAATCAGTTTCTGAGGGATGATTGTGTTGAATACTGAACTGAAGTCTATTTACAGCATCCAAACGCATGTGTCTTTTTTTGTCCAGGTGGGTTAGGGCCAGGTGGAGGGCGGTGGCAATGGCGTCATCTGTTGAGCGGTGGGGATGGTACACAAACTGCAGGGGGTCCAGTGAGGGGGGCAGCAGGGTCTTGATATGCCTCATGACAAGCCCCTCAAAGCACTTCATGATGACGGATATGAATGCAACGGGAGAGGGTAGTCATTTAGGCAGGACACTGAAGACTTCTTCGGCACGGTGTAAGTATGGTCAAGAGGTTCTGTTGTTGCTATGACCAAACATCATAATAGGTAAGAAAAGTGACTGTGAAATGACTGTTGGTACCAGATGGGGTGGTTTGAGTTTCTCAGAAACCCCGTCTTCAATACAATAAGTGAATCCACTGTCCCTGCATTAGCTTATTTAAAGACAATGCAACATGAACCATCAGGCTGACGGAGATGATTAACATTTTTCATCATTGTTTGACCAAGTAGTTCTGACTGGTGATAAATTGTTTAAATTTGTTCTTCCCTTTTGCTCCTATTTAATGTACAAGACATTGTTTCTACTGGAGATAGAAGAGATTGTAGATGCTTTAACCAGGAGTAGAAAACAATCTGGTGAAAGGACTCAGCAGGTAAGGCAGCATCTGTGCGGGGAGAGAGGAGCAAATTGTCAATATTGTCAATTGCCACTGAGTTCCTCCAGAAGTTTGTTTCTTGCCAAATCTTTCCACCAGTGGCAGTGTCATGAACGGAAGACAGAAGAAGTATAAAGTAAAGGCCTGGTTATTTAAAACACTGGAATTTCTTCTTTGAACGTCTAGTGGCTCTCCAGAGTTCTCTGCCTATGAAGACAGTGATATATGACAGATATGAAAGAAAAAAAAAAATGACGGTTTTGGACAAATGCCACAGAAGAGGACATGAGGCCAGTATAGATCAGCCATGATCATATTGAATTGCACAGCAAGGTTATGGAGCCGAATTGTCTTTTCCTGCTCTTATTTTTGATTATTTTTGTACATTACAGGGGATTTGTAGTATATACTGAACTAATCCAAATTAGTGCTTAATCATCAGTATTATTATTGTAGATGCTCTATGGTGTATCAGAATTAAGTGCTAACTAAAATTGTCAGAGGTTCTCTAAGAAACAACACCATTAAGCTGGTTTTAAATAAGATTAAGTCATAATCCTAAATACTGGAGTGTGTCAGAGTGGGTTATTTCTAACTAAATACTTCTCTGTGATTAGTTCTGACTTCTGGATGCATTTGAAAGCAGAACATTTATAGAAACAGAGAAACATAGAAAGCCTACAACATAATACAGGCCCTTCGGCCCATAATGCTGTGCCGAACATACTTACTTTAGAAATTACATAGGCTAACCCATACTCCTCTATTTTTCTAAGTTCTATGTACCTATCCAGGAGTCTCTTAAAAGAATCTTTCATATCCGCCTCCATCACCGTCACCGGCAGCCCATTCCATGCACTCACCACTCTCTGCGTAAAAAACTTACCCCTGACATCTTCTCTGTATCTATTTCAAACCACCTTAAAACTGTCCCCTCTTGTGTTAGCCATTTTAGCCCTCGGAAAAAGCTTCTGACTATCCTCATGATCAATGCCTCTCATTATCTTATACACCTGTATCAGGTTACCTCTCATCCTCTGTCACTCCAAGGAGAAAAGGCCAAGTTCACTCAACCTATTGTCATAAGGCATGCTCCCCAATCCAGGCAACATCCTTGTAAATCTCCTCTGCACCCTTTCTATGGTTTCCACATCCTTCCTGTAGTGAGCACAGTACTCCAAGTGGGGTCTGACCAGATTCCTATATAGCTGCAACATAACCTCTCAGCTCCTAAACTCAATCCCACGGTTGATGAACGCCAATGCACCGTATGCCTTCTTAAGCACAGAGTCAACTTGCGTAGAAGCTTTGATTGTCTTATGGACTTGGACCCCAAGATCCTTCTGATCCTCCACACTGCCATTAATACTATAATACTATATTCTGCCATTATATTTGACCTACGAAACTGAACCATCTCACACTTATCCAGGCTGAACTCCAGCTGCTACTTCTCAGCAAAGTTTTGCATCCTATCGATGTCCCACTGTAAATCCTGACAGCCCGCCATACTATCTGCAACACTCCCAACCTTTGTGTCATCAGCAAATTTACTAACCATCTCTCCACTTCCTCATCTAGGTCATTTATGAAAAATCACAAAGAGTAGGGGTCTCAGAACAGATCCCTGAGGCACACCACTGGTCACCGACCTCCATGCAGAAAATGACCCATCTAAGTCACTCTTTGCACTCTGTGTGAAAACCAATTCTGCATCAGAAAAGCAAAGTCCCCTTGGATCCCATGCCTCCTTACATTCTCAATAAGCCATGCATGGGGTACCTTATCAAATGCCTTGCTGAAATTCATTTACACTACATCTACGACTCTATCATCTATCAGCCTTCCTTCTAGCCTTATAATCTTCTAGATCTCTATCATTACCTAGTTTTTTGAAACTTTCATAAGCTCTTCTTTTCTACTTGATTAGATTTACAACAGCCTTTGTATACCATGTTCCTGTACCCTACCATCCTTTCCCTGTCCCATTGGAATGTGCCTATGCAGAACTCCACGCAAATATCCCCCGAACATTTGCCACATTTCAGCCGTACATTTCACTGAGAACATCTGTTCCCAATTTATGCTTCCAAGTTCCTGCTTGATAGCTTCATATTTCCCTTTACTCCAATTAAACACTTTCCTAACTTATATGTTCTTATCCCTCTTCAATGCTATGGTAAAGGAGATAGAATTGTGGTCACTATCTCCAAAAAGCTCTCCCACTGAGAGAACTGACACTTGACCAGTTTTGTTTCCCAATACCAGATCAAGTACAACCTCTCCTCTTGTAGGCTTATCTACATACTGTGTCAAGATACCTTTCTGAACACACCTAACAAATTCCATCCCTTGCTCTTGGGAGATGCCAATCGATATTTGGGAAGTCAAAATTTTCTGCTACGACAACCCTGTTACTGTTACACCTTCCAAGAATCTGTCTCCCTATCTGCTCCTTGATGTCCCTGTTACTATTGGGTGGTCTATAAAAACACCTAGTAGAGTTATTGACCCCTTCCTGTTCCGAACTTCCACCCACAAAGACTCCATAGACAATCCCTCCATATCTTACTCCTTTTCTGCAGCCGTGACACTATATCTGATTTGCAGTGCCACACCCTCACATCTTTTGCCTCCCTCCCTGTCCTTTCTAAAACATCTAAAGCCTGGCACTCTAAGTAACCATTCCTGCCCCGAGCCATCCAAGTCTCTGTAATGGCCACAATGTCACAGCTCCAAGCACTGATCCTCAATCTGAACTTATCCGCTTTGTTCATAGTACTCCTTTCATTCAAATCTCAAACCATCGGTCTGAGTGCATCCCTTCTCTATCACCTGCCTATCCTCCCTCTGATATTGTCTATAAGCTTTCTCTTTATCAGAGCCAACTGTGCCTTCCTTCGTCTCCTTCGCTGGGTTAGGTACAGTAGACAGTCTTTTAAGCAAAGAGAGGAGGAATGGGCTAAGAATTCTATACTTGAATGCACGTAGTGTCAGAAATAAGGCAGATGAGCTTGAAGCTCAGATGAAAATGGGGAACTACGATATTGTTGGGATAACGGAGACATGGCTGCAAGGGGATCAGGCCTGGGAATTGAGTGTACCAGGGTATACGTGCTATCGTAGAGACAGAAATATGGGAAGAGGGGGTGGGGTGGCCCTGTTGGTAAGGAATGAGATTCAGTCCTTAGCAAGAGGTGACTTGGGAACAGGGGAAGTAGAGTCTGTGTGGATTGAGCTGAGGAACAGCAAGGGTAAAAAGACCCTAATGGGTGTTGTGTACAGGCCCCCAAACAGTAGCGTGGATATTGGGTACAAGTTGATTAGGGAGTTAACATTGGCATGTGCTAAAGGTAATGTAGTCGTTATGGGAGATTTCAACATGCAGGTGAACTGGGAGAATCAGGTAGGTGCTGGACCCCAGGATAGGGAGTTTGTGGAGTGTCTAAGGGATGTATTTTTGGAACAGCTTGTGCTTGAGCCAACCAGGAACGAGGCTATTTTGGACTTGGTGATGTGTATTGAACAGAAATTGATAAGTGATCTTGAAGTAAAGGAGCCATTAGGAAGTAGTGATCATAACATGATAAGTTTTTATCTACAATTTGAGAGGGATAAGGGCAGATCAGAGGTGTCAGTGTTGCAATTAAATAAAGGAGACTACGGAGCCATAAGGGAAAAGCTGGCCAAAGTTAAATGGGCGGATGCCCTGGCAGGAAACACAGTGGATCAGCAGTGGCAGATATTCTTGGGCATAATACAAAAGATGCAAATGCAGATCATTCCAATGAGAAGGAAGGATTCAAAGAGGGGGAAGGAGCCACAGTGATTGACAAAGGAAGTCAGAGATTGCATAGCATTAAAGAAAAAGAAGTATGACAGGGCTAAGATGAGTGGGAATACAGATGATTGGGAAAGTTTTAAGGAGCAGCAGATCTTAACTAAAAAAGCAATACGGAGAGAAAAAATCAGGTATGAGCTCAGTCTAGCCAGGAATATAAAAGGGGATAGCAAAAGCTTTTTTAGCTATGTGAAGAGAAAGAAGATAGTTAAGAACAATGTTGGCCCCTTGAAGAATGAATTGGGAGAAATTGTTATGGGAAACAGGGAAATGGCAACAGAATTTAATGCGTACTTTAGATCTGTCTTCACCAGGGAGGACACAAGCAATCTCCCAGATGTATGGATGGGCCAGGGTCATAAGATATCAGAGGAATTGAGACAGATTGACATTAGGAAAGAAACTGTGATGAGTAGACTGGTAGGACTGAAGGCTAATAAATCCCCGGGTCCAGATGGTCTGCATCCGAGGGTTCTAAAAGAGGTGGCTCAGGAAATTGCGGATGCATTGGTAATCATTTTCCAATGTTCCTTAGATTCAGGATCAGTTCCTGAAGGTTGGAGAGTGGCTAATGTTATCCCACTTTTCAAGAAGGGAGGGAAGGAGAAAACGGAGAACTATCGCCCTGTTAGCCTAACGTCAGTCGTGGGGAAGATGTTTGAGTCCATTATTAAGGACGAAATAGTGGCACATCTAGATGGCAGAAATAGGATTAGGCCGAGCCAACATGGATTTACCAAGGGCAAATCATGCTTGACTAATCTGTTGGAGTTTTTTGAGGGTGTAACAAGGATGTTAGACGAGGGTAAGCCAGTGGATGTTGTATACCTAGATTTTCAGAAGGCATTCGATAAGGTGCCACATAGGAGATTGGTGAGTAAAATCAGAGCTCATGGCATTGGGGGCAGGGTTTCAACATGGATAGAAAACTGGTTGGCAGATAGAAAGCAAAGGGTAGCAGTGAATGGGTGTTTCTCGGACTGGCTGGAGGTGACTAGTGGGGTACCACAGGGCTCTGTATTGGGACCACAGCTCTTTACGATTTATGTCAATGATTTAGATGAGGGCATTGAAAACTATATCAGCAAGTTTGCTGACGATACTAAACTGGGTGGCAGTGTGACATGCGAAGAGGACGTTAGGAGAATACAGGGAGACTTGGATAGGCTGGGTGAGTGGGCAGATACTTGGCAGATGTCATTCAATGTGAATAAATGTGAAGTTATCCACTTTGGAAGCAGGAACAAGAGGGCAGAGTATTGTCTGAACGGTGTTGAGTTAGGTAAGGGAGAAATGCAAAGAGACCTAGGAGTCCTAGTTCACCAGTCAATGAAGGTGAATGAGCAAGTGCAACAGGCAGTGAAGAGGGCAAATGGAATGTTGGCCTTTGTTACAAGGGGAATTGAATACAAGAGCAAGGATGTCCTTTTGCATTTGTACAGGGCCCTGGTGAGACCACACCTGGAATATTGTGTACAGTTTTGGTCTCCAGGTTTAAGGAAGGACATTCTGGCAGTTGAGGAAGTGCAGCGTAGATTCACTAGGTTGATTCCTGGGATGACAGGGCTGTCTTACGCAGAGAGATTGGAGAGATTGGGCTTGTACACGCTGGAATTGAGGAGATTGAGAGGGGATCTGTTTGAAACGTTTAAGATAATTAAAGGATTTGATAGGATTGAGGCAGGAAATATGTTCCAGATGTTGGGAGAGTCCAGTACCAGAGGGCATGGATTGAGAATAAGAGGTCAGTTATTTAAAACAGAGTTGAGGAAGAGCTTCTTCTCCCAGAGAGTTGTGCAGGTGTGGAATGCACTACCTCGGAAGACGGTGGAGGCCAATTCTCTGGATGCTTTCAAGAAGGAGCTAGATAGATATCTGATGGATAGGGGAATCAAGGGATATGGGGACAAGGCAGGGACTGGGTATTGATAGTGAATGATCAGCCATGATCTCAGAATGGCGGTGCAGACTCAAGGGGCCGAATGGTCTACTTCTGCACCTATTGTCTATTGTCTATTGTCTATATTGTCTCTTCAGTTCGGTTCCCAACCCCCAGCAATTCTAGTTTAAAATCTCCCCAATAGCCTTTGAAAACCTCCCCACCAGGATATTGATCCCCCTCGGATTCAACCTGTCCTTTTTGTACAGGTCACTCCTGCCCCAAAAGAGGTTCCAATAGACCGGAAATCTGAATCCCTGCCCCCTGCTCCAATCCCTCAGCCACACATTTATCTTCCACCTCATTCCATTCCTACTCTCACTGTCGCGTGACACAGGCATAATCTCAAGATTACTACCTTTGAAGTCCTGTTTCTCAACTTCGTTCCTAATGCCCTATAATCTGTTTTCAGGATCTCCTCCTTTTCTCTACCTATGTCATCGGTACCAATATGTACTACAACCTCTGGCTGTTACTTTATTCCTTTTTCAGTTGTATGCATCATCTGCAAAGACAGTGTTTACTGTGTATCCCAAATTGCCCTTCAGCTTAAAGTACAAAGTCCAAAATATCTTTTTTATTATCAAAGTATATATATGTCACCATATACAACTCTGCGATTCATTTTCCAGCAGGCTTATTCAGCAAATCTGCTTTCCGAAGATGGTGTGAATCAAAGGATTTGATATGTGGCAGATATCTGAAAGATCAAAAAACTGAGGGTTATGGAAAACTGCCACAGAAGAGGAGATGCGGCCAGCATGGAGCAGCCAGGATCATATCAAATTGCAGGGCAAGTTGATCTGTTTTCCATGACATCTTACAGTGGTATTGTAGTGCAGCTGTTTGACCTACTACTCCACAGTCCCAGCAACCCATTCATACTTCCATCTCCAGTGGTGGCTGTGTGGAGTACGCACGATCTCCCTGTGACAGTGCAGGACTCCCATGTCCACTCACACCCCAAATATGTGCAGGTTTGTTGATTACTTGGCTATTGTGAATTGCCCCAAGAATGTAGGTGAGAGCTTGAATCTGAGGGGAGCTGATAAGGAGGTGGGGAGAATGCTTTTGGTTTAAGATGGCTCTGGTGAAGCAAATTGATGGCTTGCTGACAGCAAGCACAACCATCAGTTACTTTATTACTCAACATTTGAAGAAGGTCACCACAATCAGTAGCAGTAACTTACCCTTTGGAGTTGAGCTTTTGAACTGCCTGCATGACCTGGCATTTTTCTGATGTGAACTGAAGTTTCAAAGATGCAGGACGGTGTGTATGGGCTGAATGAAGGTGGCGGGGCCCAGGGGTGAGAGCACATCGAAACAGGAGGACCCAGGTCTCAGGGCAAGAAACGACCTGAGGTTTGGCTGATTTATGCGATGGGCCAGATTGAAAAGGTCAAGGTGTCAGGGGTCAAAGGCAAGGGACGGGCTGGTACTCAGCTCACTGCTCAGTGAGGTTTACTCTTCTCTGCACTAAATTGAGGCTGTGGCCTGCAACTAATGGGCTCCTGGATTGGCAGTGATTGCCTAAGTGGCTGTGGACTCACTTTCATGAACTTCAGTTCTGAATGTCATTTGCTTACTTTTATTGTTTGCATAGCTTCTTTTTTTCTGCACACTGGGTGTTTGACAGTCTTCTGTTTTTTTTTAAATTGGATCTGTTGGGCTTATTTGCTTCTTGGTTGTCTGTAAGGAGATGAAACTCAAGGTTGCATATAGTATATAGACATTGATAATAAGTGTATTTTGAACCTTGAACTTACAGTAAAATAGGATGACCCAAGTGTAGAGACACAGACTCGGAATGAACAGTTCACTGAGTCTTAGTAAGGACTTTACAGAATAAAGGAAGATTTTAAGCATTAGGCCAACAGGGCCACTAACCAAATACTTTCAAACTAATGCAGCTTGAAAGCAGTAACCTCAAACTTAATTAATACCACTCATTTAACAGCGTTTATCTATATCACCAAAATTCCTTCCCAGAACATGGAGCATTGTTGTCATTGTGCTTCGATCAAGACTGAACAGAAAGAAGGGAGCTAAATACAATCGCAAAGAAACACTAATTGAATGGAACGTGGGCGTTCTCTGTTCGGCTTCTTTCAGCAGCTCGTCTGCGAGAGTGCACAGATACTGGGGCAGTATCTGAGGACGTGACCAGGCTCCCACTCCCTAAGTGCAGCTCTTGAGGCACTGGAGGACTGTGCTGACTGGATGTGAGCTTTATCGAGAATGTCCTGAGCCAGAAGCGAAAAACGTACTTCTGGGCCATACCACTTCAAATCAACGAGTTACTGGACACTGTTCCACAAGAGAGAAGGGTAGGGGAAGTCATTAACTTGAGCTGGGAAACATGGAATACTGGGTGAATTTTCATGGATGATGGTAGCTTCGGTCTCTCGGAGGCTCTGTTGATGACCTTCTCTCAGGGCCAGCTTGTAGCTCTCTACACTCAGTGAATGATCTCTAGACACCAGCCAGACCTCTTCCCTTGGGTTGAGAGCCTTACCCTGCCAGCAGAGCTGATCAGCCTGTCGAGCAGATCATTTCTCAGTGTGCAGCATAGAAGCCCTGACCCGACTTCACTTGCACCTCTACCATTGGACCAACTTCAGCAGCAAAAATTTCCATGTCATTCTCTTGGTCAGGGAATACTGGGGGCTGGAATCCCTTTTGCCATTCAAGCGGGAGGGGACTTGCCAGTGGAGGACAACTGGAGGTTATTGTGGGCAATCTCTTCCCAAACCAATCAGGAGCAACAGGTCGTAAGGCTCTTCTGGTTAAGATGGCGCCAATGTCCAACACTCCCTCAGTCGACACGTTTCAGACAGTCCATGAAAATATCTATTTTACTTTGTTTATGTCTGTATTTCATCTTAAATGTGTTTCTAGAACTGTTAGAGCCTGTGATTTTCAGTCTGGAGATTGATTGAGTGATGCAGAAAGAAGATTCCAGGAAGCAAGCACGTACTTGGACGGCCTGGATGCGAAGAAACTTAGGGACAGGGTACAAGCCAATGCTTGACTCCATTTCACTGAATGAAGCTTCTATTAATCACTGATTAACGTGTCAAGGAAGACTGAGACGTCGAGACAAATGCAGAAGGCAAGTGAGAGTTCAGAGCCCACTGTGTTCCTTTTGATCACTGCCAGAGGAATGAATCTGTGAGCAGCCTACCACTGAGTGAATCACTGTGGCAGGTGTGTAGGACTCTCGTGTGCTGCCCCCTCTTTTGATGATGAAGAACGATGTTCCTGTGGTTCTGTGTTATGGATTGGGCAATCACAGGTATTTTCTGTGGACTTACTCAAATTTATGGTTTGTATATTCAGTGTTTTCCCCTGTTCTTTCTTATTTTTTTTTTGTGTGGGGTAGGGGGTTTGGGTGTTGTTGTTCTTATTGTGTTCTGTTAGTTTTTTCTGTGGGGATGGGGGTTTGGGGTAAATGTTCTTGTTCCATTTTGTGTGAAGGGAAGCGGATTGGGGATAGATGATCAGGATGGCAATGTTTATTGTGCCGGGGGAAGTGGGTTTGATTCTCTTTGAACTAATTTCATGCTTTTTCTGTGATACATGGCTATCTGGGGAAGTAAATTCTCAGTGTTTCATATGGATGCATAATTTCCTAATAAATGAACATTTGAATTGTCTTCAGCTACCGATTCATTCTCTCAGTCTGGCTGTTAGACAAGGGGTGGAAACCTGATGAGAGTCTGGCTGTGGCTCCCAAAAGACAACAGAAAGCCTTCCAAAAATGGCATGTGAACTTGCCCTGAACACATCCTGACAGGAGCTTGGGGAGGGCAATGAAATGGGCTGCTTCAGAGAACTAATCCACAACTTGCAGAATGGCAGTGTTCGCATCTGATGAAGGCAGAGCAGAGGCAAAACCACAGAGAGGTGGGACCAGGCAGTGGGCAGAGAAGACCAGCAGTGGGATGACGTGACAATCCTGTTCTCAGACAAGTGGCACAGGGTGAGTCAAAGTAGAGGACATCTTGGGGATGAAACAGCCTTCAATATCATCTCTATAAATTCCAGGGTCCATTGAATTCCTGGGTGGCCAACCCATATAAGAAGAATAACCACATTCTAACATTAGGGTGCACAGTGGCAATGAAAAACAGCCTATTGGCAGATCTCCCTCCTGGATCTGTATCCAACTATTGGGTTGCTTTCATTTCTGTTTCCATTTCCCAAATCACTTGAGCAGCCATGCATGTGCAGAGAAGAATGGGCTCTGGATTGGTGTTGTCCTCAGAGATGTTAAAGTGGTGGGAGAGAACATTAGCCTTGGTATTTTTGCAGACAGGATGGTAGGTGAGGGTGAAATTAAACTGCGTGAAGAAGAGAGCCCAAAGTGCTTGATGAGAGTTGCATCTCTTGGTGTCACAAATGTAGGGAAGATTTTTGTGGTTCATCCATATCAAAAATGGGTGCTCTGTACCCACAAGCCAATGCCACAATGCCTCTGGGACTTCCTTAACAGCCAAAAGTTTCAGTTCCCAAAGTCATATTTACACACTGCAGGAGTCAGGCGATGGGAAAGAAAAGCACAGGCTGGAAGCAATTATCTACAGAATAACACTGGTAGAGTACAGCACCAATGCCAACATCTGATGTGTGAACCTTGATGATAAATGGATAGGATGGACCTTGATATTGCAGCACTGGGGCTATGGCGAAGCTTGGCTTTAGCTCTGAGTATGTTTGGTCCGCTTCACTTGTCCATAGGAATCCTGCAGAGATCTCCTTGGTGATTACATTTATGGGAGCTGCGAAGGAACTGAAGTTTCTTATGAAGCAGCGATAAAAGTTTGCAAACCCCATGAAGCACCTCATCTGTTTGACTGTAGACGATTTCTGCCATACGGTGACTGCCTAAACTTTACGCAGGTTCAATTCAAAGTTGGAAGTGGTGAGGATGCAGCCAAAGAATGGCATCTGTTCTTTGTGGAACTCACAATTCTCCGGCTTGGTATAAAGGTGATTCTTGAGCAGGCTTTGGAGAACCTTCCAAACATACTGAACGTGTTCCTGACAAGACGATGATAAGAATGTCATCCAAATATATTAAAGGAAGCCAGACCAAACGACGTCATAAAGTACTCATCGTGGCCAGTGGAGGTGATGATACTGTCTTCCTCTTGTCCCCTTCTTGGATGAGAACTAGGTGGTAAGGATTGCACAGTTATATATTAGAGACTATGGTTGCTCCCTGGAGATGATCAAGTACCAAGGAAAGCAAGGGAAGAGGGTAGTAGTTCCTCACCGTGATGCTGTTGATAATCAATGCAGGTATAGAGCTTGCCATTCTTCTTGCTCACGAAAAAGGAAGTCCGCCCCCTGCTGGTGAGGTAAATGGATCCAAATGGCCAGATTTATCAGGTCAGCTAGGCTGTCCAGTTAATTCTGCACTGCAATCTCATTCTGGACCTCTATGCTCAGCCTCAATGGAAAGCAGTGATGAGAGATCTGTCGTTCCACCCCGTCTCAATCATTAGAGTGCAGAATTTTACTATATAGCCCCTCACTGACTCTCTCCCATGGCACAGGTGCAGGACTCAGTGGGCAGCCTCCTGATCCCGTACTGGAAAGACAAGCACTCTATTGAACTTGACTACAAGTTGCTGGAAAGACTAGGCTGCAGCAGAACCTTGTTCTCATGCTGGGTCGAGGAGTGACTAAAGATTCACCATGTAATCCGGTTTACACGCA